>NC_090445.1:1103941977-1106910727 GCF_031143425.1 Pleurodeles waltl
ACATAACTAACATTTGTACGAAGCATCTTGCCAGTCTTGCTCTTTGATGTCATTGCATGGAAAGACCATTGCAATGACAAGCTCTCTCTCTTTGATCCCATTATGGGATGGAAGAGAGAGCAACACGCCCGCAGGGGGAGCCTCAAGGTCCCCGCAGTCCTAGTCGGCTTCCCATGTCCTGTTGGAGCAGGCACTGCTCCCCAAGCAGGGAACTGCTTTAAATAGCAGCTCTCTGCTTGTGGAAGCAAAGTTTTCATCTGTTTACCCCATACCATATCTGTGGCCCCCTGCATCAGAATGGCAAGGCCCCTGGGACTTGGCCCTCCCGGGGACTTCGGAATCATGTAGCACGGGAACCCGCGCTTGTGTTTCTTTCTTCGAATTTTCACCAGATCCACCGCAGCTTGTGGTGAAAATAAAATAAAAAATGCTTTTTAGCTCTTCGGGGGAGGGGCCCTCTGGGACCACATCACCAGAGCTAAGGGGTCAGGTTATTCCTACCCCTTCCTACCCCCCCCCCCGAGTCCCAAAATGGCTACTAACGCTTCCTTGTTGAAGTGTTGTAAGCCAATCAGACCTCAGCTCGAGATCGGGAAGGTTTGTGGAGCCTTCGCGTCCATACATATACACATTTCTTTGATTTCTCAAAAAACTACTGAACTGATTCACACCAAATAACAAAAAAGGATGCTTACTGGACCAAGAGCTACCTTTATGCCACATTTGGTGCAATTTCGTCTAGTGGTTCGGATACTATCTCTGTTCAAAATCCCTATCGGAATTGAAAATGGGAAATTCACCTTTTTTGACCCTCTTTTTCTCGATCCCTACTTGACAGATCACCCAGAAACTTTCCAGACAGCAGCTGACTTAACTGTCTTGAAAAAGTCTGTGAAGATTTGTCAAGCAGCGCCAAAGATATAGGAAAGTAAAAAACTTTTTTCTGTAGAAACTAGGTCCCAACCAACTAGTGGCACCCCCCACTAAGTGATATATATATATATATATATATATATATATATATATATATATATATGGAAAATGTCACTTGCCCAGTGTACATCTGTTCGTGGCATGAGACGCTGCAGATTCACATGCTGTGCATTATCCTGCCATCTAGTGTTGGGCTCGGAGTGTTACAAGTTTTTTTTCTTTCGAAGAAGTCTTTTCGAGTCACGAGACCGAGGGACTCCTCCCTTTCGGCTCCACTGCGCATGGGCGTCGACTCCATCTTAGATTGTTTTCCCCGCAGAGGGTGAGGTAGGAGTTGTGTATATAGTAAAGGTGCCCATGCAATGGAGTAAGTATGTAAGTACATAATGTGATTAAAAGTGATATATATTTACAAATGTACAAGTTTCATCAACATATAATATACAGTTTGTCAACTTAAACGGTTACAGGCTCCCGGGGAGGCGGGAGGGCGCATATGAATCTGCAGCGTCTCATGCCACGAACAGATGTACACTGGGTAAGTGACATTTTCCGTTCAATGGCATGTGTAGCTGCAGATACACATGCTGTGCATAGACTAGTAAGCAGTTACTCCCCAAAAGCGGTGGCTTAGCCTGTAAGAGTGGAAGTTTGAAATAATGTTCGTAATACTGCCTGTCCTACTGTGGCTTGTTGTGTTGTTAACACATCTACACAGTAGTGTTTTGTGAATGTATGAGGCGTAGACCATGTGGCTGCCTTACAGATTTCTGTCATAGGTATATTTCCTAGAAAGGCCATTGTGGCGCCTTTCTTTCTAGTGGAGTGTGCCTTTGGGGTAATAGGCAGATCTCTCTTTGCTTTCACATAGCAGGTTTGAATACATTTCACTATCCATCTGGCAATGCCTTGTTTGGATATTGGATTTCCTGCATGAGGTTTTCGGAAGGCTACAAACAATTGATATGTCTTGCAAAATTGTTTTGTTCTAGCAATGTAATACATTAGTGCTCTTTTGATGTCTAATGTATGTAAAGCTCTTTCGGCTACTGAGTCTGGTTGTGGAAAAAAGACTGGGAGTTCTACTGTTTGGTTTAGGTGGAACGGTGATATAACTTTTGGTAAAAATTTGGGATTTGTGCGTAGAACCACTTTGTGTATTTATATAAAGGGTTCTTGTATAGTAAATGCTTGTATTTCACTTACTCTTCTAAGAGATGTGATAGCTATTAGGAAGGCTACTTTCCAGGTTAAGTATTGCATTTCACAAGAGTGCATGGGTTCAAATGGTGGACCCATGAGTCGTGTTAATACAATATTGAGGTTCCATGAGGGAACTGGTGGTGTTCTTGGGGGTATGA
The DNA here is from genome assembly GCF_031143425.1 of Pleurodeles waltl. Taxonomy (NCBI): domain Eukaryota; kingdom Metazoa; phylum Chordata; class Amphibia; order Caudata; family Salamandridae; genus Pleurodeles; species Pleurodeles waltl. Next base: position 1,103,944,272 of record NC_090445.1, read on the forward strand.
TTCTCTATAGAACCTCCATAAATGCTTTGATGACTGGGATTCTAAAGAGTGATTTTGAATGTGTAATCTGCAGATAGGCAGATATTGCTGTGAGATGTATTTTAATGGACGAAAAAGCTAGATTTGATTTTTGTAAGTGTAATAAGTAGCTTACAATGTTTTTTGCGGATGCATGTAGTGGTTGAATTTGATTATTATGGCAGTAATAAACAAATCTTTTCCATTTATTTGCATAACAATGTCTTGTAGTAGGTTTTCTTGCTTGTTTAATGACCTCCATACATTCTTGTGTAAGGTTTAAATGTCCAAATTCTAAGATTTCAGGAGCCAGATTGCTAGATTGAGCGATGCTGGATTCGGGTGTCTGATCTGTTGTTTGTGTTGAGTTAACAGATCTGGTCTGTTTGGTAGTTTGATATGGGGTACTACTGACAGATCTATTAGTGTTGTGTACCATGGCTGGCGAGCCCAGGTTGGTGCTATTAGTATTAGTTTGAGTTTGTTTTGACTCAATTTGTTTACTAGATACGGAAGGAGTGGGAGAGGGGGAAAAGCGTAAGCAAATATCCCTGACCAACTCATCCATAACGCATTGCCCTTGGAGTGAGGGTGTGGGTATCTGGACGCGAAGTTTTGGCATTTTGCATTTTCTTTTGTTGCGAATAGGTCTATTTGTGGTGTTCCCCAGCTTTGAAAGTAAGTTTGTAGTATCTGGGGATGAATTTCCCATTCGTGGGTTTGTTGGTGATCTCGACTGAGATTGTCGGCTAACTGGTTTTGAATTCCTGGGATGTACTGTGCTAATAATCGCCCAATGCCAAATCTTTTGTGCTAAGAGACACAGCTGTGATGAGTGTGTCCCTCCCTGTTTGTTTAGGTAATACATTGTTGTCATGTAGTCTGTTTTGACAAGAATGTGTTTGTGGGCTATTAACGGTTGAAATGCTTTCAATGCTAGAAATACTGCAAGTAGTTCCAGATGATTTATATGAAGTTGGCTTTGTTGAGCGTCCCAATGTCCCTGTATGCTGTGCTGGTTGAGGTGTGCTCCCCACCCTACCATGGAAGCATCTGTTGTGATCACGTTTTGAGGTACAGGGTCTTGGAATGGCCGCCCTTGGTTTAAATTTATAGGATTCCACCATTGAAGCGAGGAGTGTGTTTGGTGGTCTATCAACACTAGATCCTGAAGTTGACCCTGTGCTTGTGTCCATTGTGTTGCTAGGCACTGTTGTAAGGGCCGCATGTGTAGTCTTGCGTTTGGGACAATGGCTATGCATGAAGACATCATGTCTAGAAGTTTCATCACAAACCTCACTTGATAGTGTTGGTTTGGGTGCATGTTTAGTATTACATTTTGGAATGCTTGTACCCTTTGTGGACTTGGATTGGCCATCCCTTTTTGTGTGTTGATTGTTGCTCCTAAGTATTGTTGTATTTGACACGGTTGTAGAAGTGATTTTTTGTAGTTTATAGAGAACCCTAGCTTGTGAAGGCTTTCTATGACGTATTTTGTGTGTTGAAGACACTGTTGCTGAGTGTTGGTTTTTATTAACCAATCGTCTAGGTAAGGGAATACGTGCATGTTCTGCCTCCTGATATGAGCAGCTACTACTGCAAGGCATTTTGTGAATACTCTTGGTGCTGTTGTTATCCCGAACGGTAACACTTTGAATTGGTAATGCACGCCTTGGATTACAAACCTTAAGTATTTCCTGTGGGAAGGACGTATGGGTATGTGGAAGTAAGCATCCTTGAGATCTAAGTTGACATGTAGTCCTGTTGTTTGAGCAAGGGAATCACGTCTTGAAGTGTCACCATGTGAAAGTGATCTGATTTGATGTAAAGATTTAGTGTTCTGAGGTCTAATATGGGTCTCAGTGTTTTGTCCTTTTTTGGAATTAGGAAATACAGGGAGTAAACACCTTTTCCTTTTTGATGGTTGGGTACTAGTTCTATTGCCTCTTTTTGTAACAACGCTTGGACTTCTAGTTGTAACAGATCTAAGTGCTGTTTGGACATGTGTGCTCTTGGAGGCAACATCTGGTGGTATTTGTAGGAATTCTATGCAATAACCATGTTGGATAATGGCTAGGACCCACGAGTCCGTAGTTATGTGTTCCCAATTCTGGTAATAATGTGTGAATCTCCCCCCCACTGGTGTGGTGTGTTGGGGGTTTGTGACGTTGGAGTCACTGTTTAGTTTGTGGGGTTTTTGGGCTTTGGAATTTCCCTCTTGTTTTAGGGAACTGCCTACCCCTATATTGTCCCCTAAAGCCTCCTCTTTGGTATTGGCCCTGGTATGTGGTTCTGGCCTGTGAGATGGAAGGCTCTGTGCTTTGGGACCTAAACCCCCCTCTAAAGTGTGGCTTCCTAAAAGTGCCTCTGCTCTGTGGGGAGTAGAGCGTGCCAATGGCTTTGGCCGTATCAGTGTCTTTCTTTAGTTTGTCTATTGCTGTATCCACCTCCGGCCCAAACAATTGTTGTCCATTGAAAGGAATATTCAGCACAGCCTGCTGGATTTCTGGCTTAAATCCGGAGGTACGTAGCCACGCGTGTCTTCGAATGGTGACCGCCGTGTTTACTGTTCTGAACGCCGTGTCTGCTGAGTCCATCGCTGACCTTATTTGATTGTTGGAGATGGTTTGGCCCTCCTCTACAATCTGTTGGGCACTCTTTTGGAAGGTGTTCAGTGAAATGTTGCATTTCGTCCCAATGTGCCCTGTCGTATCTTGCTAATAGAGCCTGCGAGTTGGCAATTCACCATTGATTGGCTGCCTGTGCTGCCACCCTTTTGCCTGCAGCATCGAATTTCCGACTTTCTTTGTCGGGTGGTGGTGCGTCCCCAGAAGTTTGTGAGTTCGCCCTTTTTCGGGCTGCTCCCACTACCACTGAATCAGGAGTCAGTTGTTGCGTGATGTACACAGGGTCCGTAGGGGGAGGTTTATATTTCTTTTCCACCCTAGGTGTGAAGGCTCTGCTCCTGACTGGGTCTTGAAACACCCGTTTGGTGTGTTTTAACATGCCTGGTAACATTGGCAAACTCGGATATTGGTTGTGTGTTGATGACAGGGTATTGAATAAGAAGTCATCTTCTATAGGTTCGGAATGCAATGCTACGTTATGAAAAGTAGCAGCCCTGGAAACCACCTGCATGTAAGCAGTACTGTCTTCTGGTGGTGATGGCCTAGCCGGGTAGCAATCCGGACTATTATCAGAGACTGGCGCATCGTACAGATCCCATGCATCTGGGTCATCTTGGCTCATCCCTGTGTGTGTTGGTGACTGCACCATTGGTGTTGTTGCTATTGGGGACAGATGTGGTGAGGTTGGTGGTGATGGCTGTGGAGAAAACTGTGGTGGTGTTTTTTCTTTAGCCACTTTTGCTTTTGGCTGTATTTCCGCCTCATGGAACGCGAGCTTCTGCTTCATCTTAATTGAGGGAAGTGTAATTATTTTCCCTGTGTCTTTCTGTATATTGAGCCTCCTCTGGGTATGGTCTGGCTCTCCCATCCCCAGTTCTTGTTCAAACCTGTGGCCTTTCAGTTGTGAGGAAAGGCCCTGTTCGTCCGTATAGGAGCTTTGTTTCGGCTCAGAGGCTGGGTGTTTCGGCACCAAAACCTTTTCAGCAGTCATTCTCAGCTCCGAAGAAACCTTCTTGGATTTTGGGGTGCCGATTTCTCGGTGCCGGGTCTGGTCGAGCCGGTATCTCGGTGCCGAGTATATTCAGTGCCGGTATCTCGACCGGAGTCGGATGTCTTCGGCTGCTGTGAGGCCTTTTTCGGTGCCGATGCTTGGTCACCGTGCTTTCGGGTAAAGCCATGGCCTGTCGGTGGTGGCGTCCCCTGGGCCTTAATGATTTTTGAGTGAGTTTTTGCCGGGGAGGTTTACTCACGGTTTGTTGCCTCGTCGTCTGCTCACTCTCGGGCTCATCCGAGTTCGAATCTGGAATGGAGAATGTCTCCTCTTCTTCAACGTCGGTGTGCCCGGCCGGTGTCGACGCCATTTGAAGTCTTCGAGCTCTCCGGTCCCGCAGGGTCTTCTTCAACCGAAATGCCCGACAGGCCTCGCACGTATCCTCTTTGTGTTCGGGGGACAAACACAAATTACAGACCAAATGTTGGTCTTTATAAGGATACTTAGCGTTTGGGGCAGAAGCGGAATGGGGTCCGTTCCATGAGCCTTGAAGACGCACACGGAAGCCCTGAAGGGCTGCCGGAGCTCTTCTTTTCTTCGGTGTCGATTTGCAATCACTTAACCAGATACCGAGCGCAAAAAATACCGTCGAATTTTCCGATTGTTAACTAACTTTTCCGAACCGAAACACGGAGCGAAGAGGAAAACGTCCGAACCCGATGGCGGAAAAAAAACAACCTAAGATGGAGTCGATGCCCATGCGCACTGGAACCGAAAGGGAGGAGTCCCTCGGTCTCGTGACTCGAAAAGACTTCTTCGAAGAAAAACAACTTGTAACACTCCGAGCCCAACACAAGATGGCAGGATAATGCACAGCATGTGTATCTGCATCTACACATGCCATCGAACATAATTATCCACACACACACCTATATATATGCACACACGTATATATGTTGTTTTTTATTTTATTTTTATTTTAAAAAGGGGCGACCTTGGTTAAGTAACAGAAACCAAGGTGAACATTTGACTCATGATAGATAAGACCCATCTACAGATGAACTAGAAAAGTTAAGGACGCAAAAACAGAAATATTCACAAGATTCCTAAACAAAAAGAATCTGTCCTATTGTGTATATTCGTCTTATGACAACACTTCTTAAATTGTGAACCCACGCTACAAAGAGTAGAGTCAGGCCACGATGAAAACAATTGTACTTAGATGAGGCATTAACACCTAAATGCACCACAGATATAAATATCTTCATAAATAAGAAAAATACCCTTGAAGAAGGTAAAACCCTTTCGAAAAGAAGGAAATCTTGAATGCAAATACAAAGCGTAGAGTAACTCCTAAGAGTCACTAATAATAATATTATGTACAAGAGTGAACAGAATCTACAGAGAGACACGCCTCAATGAAGACCCACGATAGTCTGACATAAGCCAGGGAAAAGAAAAATAACGTTCAAAGATCATGTCCATACAAATGTCTACACCAAAGTGTAAAAAATCCAACAAACTATGACGGCTATCGGATATAAAAAATTTAAGATCAAAACAAAGAAAGTTTTAAAGTCCCCAAGATACTCTCTTCCAAATGATAAAATCTACTAAAAGTATAAAACTGATACTACCATATCATCGGTAAAGTATAACAACACACTGTTCTGTTCAGTCAGAAAGTGGAGGAACAATAAAAGACAGTTTTAAATCTTTTTCACACTTTCTCTTTGCTCACAGAGGTCAAAAGTCAGTTTGTCTTGCAATAAATTTTCCTTCTGACTGCAGAGTTCCAGGATTTTGTAAGTTGAACTGTCTGACCTGCTGTATAAAGTGTGAAATAAAAGGCTATATTGTGTCAGGTTTTTGCTAACACAAAACATTTGAATGATGAAGTCAAGTGTACAAACATTTCAAAATATATTTCCGTAGCTGTGAAAGCCAATTTTTTGTATTTGTGTGATAATTTTTTTTTTTTTTTTAATAGTATGAAAACAAATCAAATACTTCACGTGCAAAAGATATGTTTTCTGAAACCCAGTTTCCACAGATTAATAGACTATATAGTTTTACAAGTAGGGCTGCAAGTTAGTGGAAATGTTTGACAATTCTTGAAAATGTACTGTGTGTTGAAGACAGTATGCTACCACATCATGGTTTAGTAATATATTTCTTAAAAGAGAATGTTTAAAGAAACTGAGAAACACTCTTGACGGCAATCCTATTAGTAAAATAAAAGCAAGTCATAGGTCATGTGTCCCCTATATGTGGGATAGATTCTTGTGATACATGCAGCAAGCTTTAGTCTACTTAATCAAACAAAAGAGTTTTTTTTGTACTGAAGAAATGCTGAGCCCACATATTTGAATGTGCAATCATACGTGAGAATGAAGAAAAAGGCGACTCTAAACTATTTGCCCAGGATCACACAATTTGAGACTTGTTTATTAGTCAAGTACATTACAGTTAGGTCGAGTATGTTATTTAAGTTACTCAACCTGCAGGTCTAGTAAAATTGTTATGATTATTTGAGGCCTGAGCTGGCCGGCGTAGACACAGTCAAGATTTCTTGCACCTCCTTGTGGCCCACAGGTGCGTCAGGGGAAGATGATTTTCCAAAGGTAGTGTGAAGGAAAATGTATAATTCACGCATCTAGGTCACTGTTGCCCCGGCCCAAGGAATGGGAGGGAAATGCGGGCAGACTCAGGCCTCAACTTCTCGGCCGAGGAATGGTGATAGGCTGAATGCAGCAAGTCGGTAACTTCTGCTACTTTGACTACTTGCATCAGGACTTACCTTGTGACGTCGATGGAGAAGGAAGTCTACAAGAAACACTCCTTGACCGGGCCCACGAACAGACTTCGGTATGAAGAGACCATGACCAATGTGAAGACCAGGATGGCTCTGACATCCGAGTCGCTAAAAGCTTCATACGGCACTCCTGCAGAGCCTTAGGCCGGAGACGCTGTCAAGAGTCACACTCTTCGGCATCGTGGTGCTCTCCCAGATACCACATGCAAAGAGGGGGGTCTGTAGCCGACATTTGTCGTCCACAGGGCTTAAAGCCTGAAGACATGGACAGTAAAATCACACTGTTCTGTTGAAGAAACGTCAAAGTAGGCTGAAAATGGCCAAACCAACCATTAACGGATCCAAGTTGCAAGCGCAGAAAAGAAGGGACTGACAGTGGTGAGCCAGCAACCAGGTTATATAGATTTCACTGAAGTCACATCCAGTGGACGACGTCGATAGAGTCATGCGACGCCTTCTACCGACATGCAGATGTGCTATGGGAAAAAAGATTCCAGATCCACGCTTGCGCCTAGGGAATATTCTAAAGTAAGAAATCTGCAACTAGATGCCTCTAGCAGATGCATCTATCACTAATCTGAGGTCTGGTTGGGTAACCCACCAATGCAGGTCTTTCGCAGTTCCATTAGAGACCTGGACCATGTCAGATAGATTTCCCTGACGCTGCGCCCACTGGAACCAAGGGTCTCACTGCAGAGCCTGTAAATGCCATCTGGCATAATTTACCAGCAGGATGCAGGAGGCCATGAGACCCAGCAGCCTCAGAGTCAGTCTCAATGAAATTCAAGATAGAGGCCAAAACATCAGTATCATAACCTGAATATCCCGGACTCGCTGCTCAGGAGGATAATTCCAAAACCGCACTGCCCAGAACAGCTCCTATGAAAGAGAGCATCTGAGAGGGAGTCCCCAGGAAATACAGAAAGTTCGCCGTAGTCTGGAGGTGGGAGACGACAGCCTGGGACGAGCCCACCTTCAGCCAGTCATCACATTAGGGGAAGAATCCCCCCATCCCTGAACTGCGTAGATGAGATGCAACCACCGCAATCACCTTGGTGAACACCTGAGGGGCACTGTTAAGGCCTAATGGCAGCACGGTGACTGAAGCGCTTGTGCCTACCTTGAACCACAGATAATGCCTGTGGGCAGGCAGGATGGAAATATGAAAATACGTATTCTGTAAGTCCAGCGCTACCATCTAGTCTTCTAGGGCAGATAGGCCCTTTGCCAACGAGAGCATCTTGAAATTCTTCTTGAGGAAATGATTTAAGGTCCGTAGGTCTAGAATAGGGCAACAATATTTGTTCTTTTTGGGTATCAGAAAGTAGCAGGAATAACAACCACTGTCTACTTCTAATATCTGGACCCTTTCTACGGCTCTCTCGGCCAAGGGAGCTGAAACTTCATCTCGGAGCAGACAAACTTTCCTCCGCCAGCCATGCAAATGTTGGCGGTACTGGGGGAGGAAATGGTTGGAAAGGCAGGGCATAGCCCTTCCGAATGATCTACAATACCCAAGTGTCTAATGTTATGGACTGCCAGTGGAGGAGAGGATGTTGAATTTTCCCTCCAAACTGGGAAAGCATGGTGCTGCAGAACCAAACTAGGAGGACTGAGGGTGCAGTGGCTGGGGCGGGCGACTTCTGGCTTCCAGACCCTCTAGGTCTGAAGGTAATGCTCCCACGTCCTCGCATAGCTTGGGGAGCTTGCGCAGGATGGTGGCTGCCATAGGGCTAGCACTGTGGTATGCCCATTCCGTGGCCAGGAAATGCAGACTGTGGACAAGGGGTCGCTGAGAGGCCCAAGGACTTGGCAGTAGCCTGAGAGTCCTTAAAGCGCTCTAGCGCGGAGTCTGCCTTCCCACCAAACTAGCGAGTTCTGTCAAAGGGCATGTCCGTAAGGTTTTCCTGGACAACCCCTGAACAGCCAGGCTTTCTTTGTCAGGCGTGGTGCCATAAGGCCACCGTTGACAAAAACACTCTGCCCTGCAAGTCAGTCGTTTCCAGGCCACACCAAATGGTGAAATTATCTGAGTCACTCCCATCTTCCACCGCTTGGGAGGTGATGGCCCAGCCTCCTCCAGGACCTGTGGCAGCACTTGCGCAACTGTATTCCATAAGGTGTGCGAGAAACAGCCCAAGAAGCATGAGGTGTTCACAGACCTCAATGCCAGGCTGGTGGAAGAAAACTTCTTCCCAAGCTGGTCCAGCCTCTTAGATTCCCTGTCCGGGGGAGCAGAAGGGAATGATCCATGAGAAGTTTTGGCTTGGACTACCAAACTCTCAGGAGAGGGGTGTTGGCTGAGGAAACTAGGATGGCCCAGTGAATGGCGATGGGCAATTGTCCTACTTACAGGCACCAGTGTGCTGGGCTTGGACCAAGTTTCCAGCAGAACGTCCGTCAGTGCTTCATTAAAGCACTTACGGTGCCCCAGGTTGAACAACTTCAGTCAAGATGTTCGTCTTGACAACCTTGGAGGGCAGTTCAAGGTCCTCCAATGCCCTACGCACCACTACTACATAAGAAGCTCCCTACTCCGTAGCCACACTGCGGGGGAGGCAGTAAGCTAGTAACTGGGGGTGTCCAGTCCACTGGCCTCTCCTAAATCCTCATACCAGTCCATAGACCTTTCCAACTGGTGTTCTAAAGTGTCCAGTGACCCTTCCCACTCTTCTTCCATGCCTGGCTGCTGAACGTATGGCTAAGGCAATGATCTGGCACCCTTTGGTGCCGTAATCTGCATGGTGCAACGCCTTCTGGCTCCGTATAATCCAGAATCAGAAAAAGGCTAGTGCTGCCAGTGGGCACCGGCAGTGCGAGAGCATCAGCTTCATGATGGGTGCTGGAAAAGGTTGGGTGGGTACCACCTGTGCCAGTCCAGAATGGGATCCGTGAGACTGGATCGGAGCAGAGGCTGAAGCCACAGGCGTGGAACCTGATGGGGCCTCTTCAGACCCAGTGGAGCCCAAAGCTGCTCCGGAGGGGTCGTCCTGCTCAAATATGCAGCGCATGGCCTCAAAAAAAGTCATGGACTTGAGCGTGGGTCGCTCCGTCTCCAGAAAATGGAGGGAGGCGCAGAGTCAGACCTGGCATTGATTCTGCAGAACCGTGCCTGGAACACCGATGTTTGGAAGTCGTGGCATTGGCCGACGGATGAGGCGAAGTCAGTTTAGACGACTTCTTGTGCCTCCTTCCCCTAGGACCTTGAATGAGAAGAGAACTTGGGGCTTCTGGAGCGGTCCCGCACCTTTTCCTCCACCGGGACCTTGACCTCCAAGGAGCCACACCAGATGGAGTCGACTGCCAACCTCAAGCAGCTTTAGGGACCACTCCCTCAAAGCCTCCAGCACCATGGCCCGCCATTCCAAGCACAACTTGGAGTCATGGTTGCACTTGACACCCATAGGCAGACTAGGTGAGGATCTGTAAAGGAGATGGTGTGGCGACAGGCACCACCTGGCTTAAGTCCTACCTTCCTAGATGTCATCTCTACACACTCAGAAAAAGTCTTCGTTAAAATGCAGAAAAAAGCCTATCAGAAAGTGACAGAGGGGTGGCTCTCTCTGGATCTGCGTTAACTGGTGCAGAAAGTAAAGAACTGCCACAGGAGTGACTGAGTGGCTCATTTATAGGTGATCGCTATGTCACTTCTGGCGCCAATGATGCCACGTGGAACAGAACCGAGCCACCCAACGCCGTGCTCAAGTGTTGTTCAAGCAAAAGTTTCTGGATCCAGCCTGACGCCTGGGAAATTTAAAGGTAAGGGACCTGCAGCTAGAGCTCTACATCAGATGTACAAATTTAAGGTGACAAATGGAGTAAAAAAAATAAAAAATATCAGGTACTGAACATATTTTATAACTCTAAATAACAGTTTTTAAAGTTTTAAAGAATTCTCAAATAATTATCTAAAAAAGTGAAAAAGATAAATCATAAAAGTTGAAATCTATGAATTGCATAATCACACTATATTTCACATTACCAATCTATTTTTTTTTTTTTTTATAAAAATTAAATTCACTTAAAATCACACTGAGTTACAGTTCTACTCCTTAAATGGCAAGGAGGTGAAAATAACCAGTTATGATTTGCAGCACAAACCATAACTCTTGCCACCCCTATGCACTGCATGTTTTATCACAAATCACTGAGGACATCTTAAGTGACATGACTGATTCCATTCCTGATGACCTCACCAAGGACATCACTGCATCGAAAAAAACACAAACAAAAAAAGCAATCATCTCGCAAACGTAACCAAAATAGCATCTGCACTGTGCCATAGTCTGTGACACTGGCTCATGTAAGCGCACAGTCACACAAAAAGACAAGCCAGACCAAACATTTGCTGTACACCACTCAGACATTTACAAGCACGGTCGTACACAATCAAATTCAAACCTGTACCGTCTCAGAATTACATGGGCACAGAGACACATTCAGAGGCATACATAGGAATACTTATTTGCCAACGCCACCCACAAACTGAAATCTAGAGGTACAGCAGTAAATGAAGAGTACACTCAGGAAGACCATTAGCACAACAGCAAATACTAACAGGCATAAGGAGCAGTGCGTACTCAGGGACATTATTTGTACATCACTACTCTCTCGCACAAAAACTAAAAGGGCAAACATAAATTAATGTCAACACAAACATCCTGTAACATGAAAAACAAAAAACAGTCAAGTATACCAGAACTCACATTTAATAGCAAACAGACCCAAAGAGACAAGTTTACGCAATCAGTAAATAATACATTACAGATTATACTCCTAGCTACACGAACATTACACAGCACTGATATACACACTACTGATATTTACTTACACGCTCACAAAAACTTCCATTCACACCCACTAAATTTGACCTTAACACAGAACCAGACAGTCACAAACTCAGATGTTCATATGCATATTGCATTGCATATCACAAGCAGGAATGTTTAAAACATAAAACAATTAAGCCTCTAATTGCAGAGGTGCTATGAAACCGAAAAGATGATGGAGGTCTGGGGGAAATAATGCAATTACGTGTCTTTCTGTACCCTTTCTCTGCACCCTATAGTGATTGAATCACTAAATTAATGTTAAACTATACATGTTCATTCACATGTTGTACAATTTGGAGGCCCACATCAGCAACAGGCCGAATTCTGAAATAAACTTGTGTTAATCTGCACCTGCACTAATGCACAAACATAAACACACTTCAATCATCCACAGCATTTTAATCCTGTGAAATTTGCTTTCTCGCCTGAAAATCTAGATGAAAAACTTCCTGCTCACACACTATGCGAAGATAGATATTCGGTTCATCTGCACCTAAATATATGTGTGTGTGTGTGTGTGTGTGTGTGTGTGTGTGAGTGTGAGTGTGAGTGTGAGTGTGAGTGTGAGTGTGAGTGTGAGTGTGAGTGTGAGTGTGAGTGTGAGAGAGAGAGAGAGAGAGAGAGAGAGAGAGAGAGAGAGAGAGAGAGAGAGAGAGAGAGAGAGAGAAAATCAGCATTTCATCAAATCTGAAGTTCACAAAAAAGGTGCTCAATGTTCTGGTGATTTGCAGATCTAACGTTAGAAAAATTATTTTGGCAGGTGTTCACCTTCCCCATAAAAGGTGTCAACATTGAAGAGCATCAAAGCCAGCAAGCAGTGATCTGAAGTCGTCTAAAAGATAATATTTTCCAGCTGCTCTGGGAAAATCAATTTGAGACCAAACATTCTGGCAGTTTGCAAATGTTCTTGTTGCGGTCTCCCTGAAACTGTAGACTCAAGATTTATACGTTCTGTACTCCACTGTTCCATGATAATTTTTTTCTTCTACCATCTTATTCCCCATATGGTGTAATCCAACGTTTATACTAGATTTGTTGTAAAACCACTATGTATCTGGTCCTGATCATGTGCATGACTAAATCAATACATTTTTAGTAGAAAGACGAATATCAACTGCTGTGCTTCTCTACTGCGGTAAGAGGAAAAGAGTCATATTCTGATCATTAACTACTGTCTACTGTTGGTGGTATTTTATCCACTATGCTGTGTTTGACCCAAAGCAAATGACTTGTACAATGATTTCTAAATATGGCACCTCAGGGATGTGGAATTCCTATCGCCCGGGACATCTTGTTTGGGGTCAAGGGCAACAAGTTTTTATGTTTACTTTGTCCTTGGGACAAGTAGGCCCAACCCTCTGCAGCACAAACCTTTTGGCTGCCTGTTTACAGAAAGTGGAACTGTCTGCAGTTGAGGTAATGTGTTTCCAAAAGATAATGCTGTTCAAACTTGTATTTATGGTTCATTATTTGAAAGCCTTCATTATTAGGGTGAGTGCTGTAAATAAATGTTTTAAGGTCACACTTCACTACTGACGTTGGTTCCAGTACAAAAAAAAAAATGTGTATACACAGGTTTGAAAAGTTTAGGCTATGAGGCTAAGTATAATGCTCCCAGAATGCTCTCTGATTAGATGCAAATGAAGTGTCATTTAGTAAAATTTTTTGATGCATGCTAGTATTTCCCAAAAATATTTCTAGTGGAAAATCAGTGTAACCATTTTCAACACGATTATGGGAAGCATGAAAATAAACAAACACTGACAAAGCCAACTGATCTGACATATTTTTATAAGTCTTTTAGTTTCATCAATGCGTGTCTTGTTTATATATGGCTTTTGTAACACTTTATTGTTGTGGGAGCTACCAGGCCCTCAACATTGTAACAAACACTGGCAAAAAAAAAAAAAAAACGTTTTTGAACTCGAAAAGCACACGTTGCCACCAGTGGCATAACAAAGGCCTGGTTACCGAATCGCAAAACGGGTTTGCGACTCGCAATTAGGAAGGGGTGTTCCCTTCCTAATTGTGACTCGCAGTGCAATGTAGGATTGTTTTGCGAACGCGGGCGCAAACCAATCGCAGTTTGCACCCATTTCAAATGGGTGCTAACACTTTCGCAAAAGGGAAGGGGTCCCCATGGGACCCCTCCCCCATTGTGAATGCCACTGCGGACCACTGCCTGCTCTGAAAAAATGAAATGAAAACGTTTAATTTTTCGTTTTTGTAATGCATCTCGTTTTCCTTTAAGGAAAACGGGCTGCATTACAAAAAATAAAACCTGCTTTCCTACACTCGGATTTGCGACTCGCAAATTGCGAGTCGCAAATCTGAACCTACCTACAAGTGGCCCCAAATTCTTAAAGAAAGTCACAAAAGTGCACCCATGGTATATGTCGTACCCCTATAAAATATTTGTGAACTGTATTTTAGCATGTGTAAATACACATGTGTAGATTTGCTCATGTGAAAATCTATTGAGCAGTTGCAAGTTTATTTTCCCTCCTGCCACTTTCTTCCCAACCCTGGAAGAAGTTCTAATTCTGCCATTGTCAGGAGTAAATGTCCAACCTTTCTTATTATGGGAAAATATTAGAGAGAAGTTGGTGAAAATCTTTAAAACATGCAGGTTAGTAGGTTTGCAGACTCAAAGCCATTCCAGCCCTGGAACTATTGCTTACTGCTTCCTCCAGCCCCAGTATGCAGATCTACAGAAAGGTGGCAAAATAAGGAAATTGCTACAGTAGGGATTGAAACTGCAAGTATTCAAGCCCTACTGTGGGAGTAGCCCTGACATAATCAGAAAGGCTAATATCAGAGCTCTTACATAATGAGATTGCTGCCATAATTTGGCGCCACACTACATGGCACCAAAGGGACAAGTAGATCTTTTTACAGGACAAGTAGATTTGAGAAGCAACCTGTCCCCTGGACAAGTAGATATTTTAATAAATTCCACACTCCTGCACCTCCATGGGCTACACTGTGGCACCTGCTCCCCCTTTTTAAGTTATTTCTTTGGGAGATTGTGAGCACCTGGGTAAGCTGGTCAGCCACGACTAACAGATCCAGTGTGCAGCAGATAATGTAGCTTCTGTTTTCAGCAATAGGTGTTGAATTTATCTTTGAAAGCTAATGGGTGTCACATAGGTGGACTCTGATGTAAGGGTTGTCTTCAGCTACTGTAGTTCAAGCAGCTAATTTGTATCAGGTGGGTATTTTTCTCTAATTGTCTTTGTTGCAGCCTCATCTCTTGAGGGATGGTCAGCCGTATATGGTGTCCTGTTTGGGCTAAAGGGGCCTGTATAGTTCACACACTGAGATTCAACCTCTTGAGCTGAAAAATGTATGCAGTGATTAGTGAGGAGATGGAGAGATGCCTATTTGGCAACAACCTCCCATTGCTGCAGACGTTTTTACCATAACACGGTGTTCTCTCTCTTCACTTATGGGGGCCCCTCACTCCTAGTCTTAGGGAAAGGACCTGAATAAAAACAATTAGGACTACTGCTCTGTGTTTTGCTGATTTTGTCTTATTATGTATGTGTTTCTGTCTTACTTGAATTTCTAATACTAACTGAGACACACAGATGAAGAGATAGTCCTGAAAAAAAGGCCTCTTGGCCTCTGTGACAACTAGCAAGGATTAAACACGTAGAATGGATTTAGAATGGCACTTTTCTGTGGTAAAAAGGTGGTGAGGTGTGTGTTCCTAAGCTCCCCACTTTTTGAGCTCCCTGGCACAATCGCCATATTGGGAGTGCCCTGTGCGTGATTGTCTTGACTATGATCTGCAAACCACATCAAGCGCACCAAAGGCAACACTTTCTGCACCCGTCTGCTCCTGGAGTATGCCCTGTGCCCAAAATGCTGGACCTTTTTAATTTGTTTTTTATTCAAGCATTAGCTAAAATAGCAGGGAACTGAAAGACTACACTCAACTGGGGAAGTCCAATATCCACTGCGTTCGCCACATGTGCAACCTATTGCCTCATTGATAACATGCCACTTGTTTTTTTGTGACCAATCTAGATTCACTTCCAAGTCTAATTAATGCTAGGATTGGAGTTAAGCACCTGGGTAAAGGGATGAAAGCACATTTCATTAACACTGGATATCTGCATAAAAACAAATTAGAGATATTCAAATTGACTCGAAATCTTCCGATGTATTGTTCCCTACCAAAACAGGGCTGTTAGACTCATGTTGACCAGATATTACGAGAGCACTGCCACTAACTTAAAATCATGAGGAAAGGTAGGGAAGGAGGACAAGTGGCTGTTTCAAAATTTCAAATGAGTACACCACACTATTAAAAGGATGAATTTACCATCCAAAATTGATGCTTTTACTTGTCTTTCTGGAGCTCTGATTTGTCATCCGCAAGGTCCAAGATCAAATTTCAGTAATGTTGTTGATTTCTTAGCTCACACTAGTTTGCTTTTAAACTTCACTTTACTGGGGCTTGCCAAGATGGTGGCCCTGTGGACGTCTGATGCAGCTTCCCTGCTCAGTGGATCGCATACCTGGCAGGGAGAGGAAGACCTAACCATCCCAAGATGGGCAGGTTGCACCCATGATCGCTGCAGAGAGCGAATGGGCAGTGAAGTGGCAGAAGAAACCAACGATACTGCTCATCAGCTGCAGCCCCGATACAGCGCTGGAGTACCACAGCGCCTGCAGCCTACTGAGGGCTACGCATCACCTACGCATTTCTCTGCTGGTCTCTCTCCCCTGGGGCAGACAGGCTGCTGGGGCCTTATTGGGATGAAGTGGGCTAAGAATATGTGTGCCCACATGCTTGCAATGTAGAGCTGAACCCCAGGGCATAGCGTGGAGCCCAACACATTGGCCTTCCTAGGGACCGCAGAATCAGACCAGGGAGTGAGTACGGGCACAACAACTGAGGTACCCCAGAGAAGCATCAGGGTGCATCATGAGCCCCTCCTAGACTAGAAACATTAGTGCGAAAGCCGGTACACACCAATGTTAGTACCCCGCTCCGTCCCTGGGGGCACGATTCCTAAGATCTCGCTACGCTCCGCCCCCTTTATTTTGCTCATTTATCTAGGCTTCTTTCCGTGCGAGGCCAGCCGCTGGCATCATACACCCGGCCAGAAAGACTGAGTCCTTCCAGTCTACTCAGCAACCCCAGGCATGGGCAACTCTATAGCCCTATGGGAGGACCCCACCCACTGCATTGAGGTATAAGCAAGAGAATATCCCAGTAGGTACCAGACATGAGGAGGTTGAGAGGAGATCATGGTGAATGACACGGATGTGAGAAAGTGTCTTCCGACTGTGCGGTTGTTTCCCACCAATGTTTTCCTGTGTGTCTATAGGTGAGACTCCACTGTCTAGTGACTGATGGTGCTCATCCCGGACCATTGCAGGGGTGACCATTGCAGGGTAAGTGTGGGACATACATTTGCTTGGTGTCCCAGTGTGCAGTGTAATCACCATAGTATTATGAGCATGATTACAGCTATAGAATTTGCATGCAGTTTTCTTACAGAGTGCTTTCTGCCTTTGTGTCTCACTGTGTGATTTGTCCATCACAGGTAAAGTGTGAGTCACACAGAGGGGCTTTGAGTGAAATGCAGTTTTTTATGAACACTTTTTAATCTACGACCACTTTATGTCTTTTAACCGGTGACAAAAAGATGACTAAGTGAAAAATAGACTTACCTTCTCCATGTACGGTTTTACATGTGGGGCTGATGGTAGGGACCATACTGACTAACAAGCCCTGACAAAGGCCTGGGATCCTAACCCTGGAAGAGGAAGCACAGTTGAGAATCCTCTCTAAGGAGTCCCAACCAAGGGCGGAAACATGATGGCATAAGGAATAGTGTGGGCGTGTCGATCTCATGGACGACCTGGAAAACCTGCCAATGGTTGCTCTACAGTTTGGAAGCAAGATTTCAACCCTGCCCTGCAATCCATGAATAAAGAAGACATCTCCAATATGCAAAGAGACAGTTTTAATTAAGGATGGTTCCCTACACTACCAGGAAACACTTTATTTTGAACTCCCTTCCCCAAGAAAATAAATTCTTATCTTGGGCCGAGGTTGAGGCCGTTGGGTTAGTATTACCTTAATACGATGGGACAGACAGGCCTAGGACGAAGCATGCCACTATTATGTGGGTGAGGCCTATCTATCCATACAAAGAATATGTAGCCAGTTGGATTATTAGTGGTAGACTAGGTTTAATAGTGTGAATAACAATCCCGGTCCCTCCTTTGGTGTATAATTCTAGTGTTCGATTAGGGTGCTTGGTGGCAGGGGTATTTCCCCTACTCTCTATTTTGTGTAATTGAAGGCCCCCGATAGCACCATTTGCTCAACTGGCCCGCTCACAGCACACACCAAGAACACAATGGAGCACCCTGAGCACGCAAACTTCAACAATATGGGCTATATCATGCTCCCAGGGATGGGCACCAGCAATATTCTGGGCACCTTAGATAGGGCCATTCGGGCCCTCCCCTAGAGTCATAACATCAACAGGCCAACTTTCACTACCGGAGTTCCTCAGTAACGCTTGCCACCTAGCACCGGTCCTCTGGTGTCCTCCGGCCTTCACAGCCTCCACTGCACACGGCAGCCTTAAAGCCTGATATCAGAGAGCCCCACACAATCCTGATGGTTTCCTCCAAAGAAAAGAGGGACTAAAACTTTTGTGTCATGTTAATACGCTCCAATACCAATCCCACCAAAGAAATCCTTTCCTCACAACCAGACTCATCAATGGAGAACACTGGGTACTATGTTGCCCTGATCACACAGGCCTTCATGGAGTCCCCAATTGATGCTCTCAAGGCAGACCTACAAACGATTAAGAAAGAATGGTCACAAGAGCTACACAACCTGAAGCTCCACGTGCACTCACTGGGACGCAGAGTATCTACTTTAGAAAACAACAAAATCACTAGAGGAGCAGATAAACAGCTCTACTAAAAAGAGTTGCATCTCCAAGAGCAGCAAGCTGACCTCCAAGCCCATGCAGAGGATCTCGAAAACAGGTCACGCCGGAATAATTTACATCTAAGAGGGATACCAAGTGAAACCAAGGGCACAGCCATTAGGGGGTTATGTATAGGCCCCGTTTCTGCATGATCTGGCTGCCAGAAGGAAAGTAAAATACAACCCGACAGAGTCCACCAAGTTGGACAATCTGATGGCAATAACACTCATTTTGCAGATATTCTGGCAAGTGTTCATGCCTTTCAACTGAAGGAGGAAATACTAAGGAAAGCAAGAGACCTACCAACCTCTCTAAATTCACAGGCACAAAATTTCCATAGATCAGGACCTCTCGACACATACCCTCCAGCAGCACAGGGACTTCAAACCCATCACTGAATTCTTACAACAAGGAGGTTTCCCATAGCTGGGGTCATCTCTTCAGGATCATCTTTCACTGGGAGTGGCAACTGCATTGAGCCTGCACTCTCCCTTAGGTTCACCGCATCCTGGGCTTTTAACAGGAGGATTATCTCCTGGGGAACCCCTTCCCACCACACCATCAAGGTACCGGCCCTCAAAAACACTTAAGTGGTTCCACCCAGGCCTGGGAGAGATCAGTCACGAGCAAAGAGCGGTTGTGGACAAACTTTCACAGGAGGTGGTTCATGATATTGCCTAAACATACATTGATCACCATGGGCGAGACATCTCTACTCACTCAATCTCACAAGGCCTCCCACCCATTCCTACAAGCCCTGAGGCGGGGAAGACACTGTGCATACATATGCATCCATACTTGAACGGATGCCTCTGCTAGTAGAACTTGACCTGCAGTTCTCCATGTTATATGTCTTCACACTGTCTTGACTCTGGTCACTCACACTGCTCGAGAGGATCCCAACAAAGGCCAACTATCTCCCAAGCGCTGGTAGCTCCCCAGGCCCTCTTAAGCTACCCACACCCAAGGATCTGATGAACTTACCTTACCTCACGTGGACGCCTTGGCAGTGACTCACCACGACGACACCTTAGCAGAGACACACCAATCTCAAGGTGCAGCTGTCCTGGTGTGGGGGCAACCTACTCCTCATGACAAGTAACAATTTACACCACTCAAGCCGAAGACAGAGGCCTACACCTTTTACTCTGCAGCACACAAAACATATGCAGGCACGGACTTCTTCCTCAGAACCACAGCCATTCAGGCCCAAGCAAAGGCGGTTAGCATAGGCACTATTTTGTTACCTGGCCATGCCCTGAATTATGTCTCTGCGACTGAACACTATTTGTCCTACCTCTGACCCATAGAGGCTACAAAATAGCCTTGTTCAAGACCACACAGCCTAGACCCAATATACTCTGCAATCTCCACATATCAGAAATCAGTGACACAGCAGAGGTTCCCATGTCCACCCTTTGGGAAGCCATGGTAAAAGTAGTTCAGCAGGGGGAGGAACTGTACATCAACGCACTGGGCACCTGAAGTATGGCATGAGTTGTGCAAGGCCAGTACAAAGCTAAAGCATTTGAAAAAGAGAGAGGAATACGTCACACTACGCCTTAAGCATAAATTCTAATCAGGGTGCAATAAATGCAGTAGATTGTTGGCTCGCTGTTTACGTTCCATGATTCAAATGGGACAGCGTACCCTCTGTAAAAACTGATGGAGGCGAGATTACCTACAAACTAGACAGTCAATTTGCGGCTGTCTTGTGTGATTTTTAAGAAGTCTGTGCTCCAACCAGCACCCAGATGCTGACAGTATCCCTACATATTTAGAAAAGGCCAAAGTTAAGCGGGTTTCCTTAGCTCAATCTGGTGCCCTACAAGAGGTGATTAGAATTGAGGCAGTGATCGCAGGGGTAGCCAGATTGAAGCCCTCTAAATCCCCAGGTGGCTTCACTCCTCTCTACTATAAAACCTTATGCCATAACTTGGCCCCAAGCCTCACAAGAGAATTCAACAACTTTGCCTACTCCGGGCCACTCACCAAGCTTATGCTAGAGTCACGTTTCAAGGTACTTCATTCGTCTGGAAAAAATAAGTCATTATGTACTTCCTATGGATCTACGCCCCTCAACGTCAAAGTAAAACTATTTACAAGTATCCTAGCATCCAGAATCAACTCACTTATGCCCGGACTGGTAGATTTCGAACAAGACGGCTTCCTTCCCAATAAATAATGCAAGGCTAACACTAAGCGTTTTCTGCACATCATCAATAAGGTCCATCAATCTAATAGGGAGGCACTCCTACTAACTTTTGATGCAAGCAAAAGGTTTGAAAGGGTCTATTGGCCCTATATGATTGCCGCCCAGAAACATTTTGGCTTTGGGGACAATTTCTGCAGCTGGACCCAAATTAACTACAGCTCTCCTAGAGCCAGGGTGCCAGTGAAAGGGACATCCTCAGACTTATTCCCAATACGTAAGGGGCTCGCTACAGGGCTTCTCACTGTCCCAGTTACAGTTCACCCTCTGTATGGAAACCCTAGCACAAAGGAGCTAGACAAACCCACACACACTACTACACACAACATCAGCATCTTCGTCGATGATGTGATTTTGACACTCACCAACCCCTTGTCCTCCCAACTGCGTAATGATGATACTGAACCTCCCTGGAACTGTACCAGCGTTCAAATTCAACCTCCAAAAATCGCAAATCCTTAACGCATCTGAACCCCCAAAACAGAAGAGACAGCTTTGTACTCAATTTCCCATTGAGTGGGCAGACGCACATATTTCCTCCATGGAGTTACAGCTAGCCTCTTCTGCCCCTAAGGCAGCAGATATAAACTACTGCAACCTCCCACAGTCGACTAGGATCTGAGCTCACGAAATGGCACCACCTCTCTTGGTAGGGTAGAGATGTAGCTTTCAAGATGACCATTCTACCTAAGATCCTATTTGTTTGCCAAATCCTCCCATTAATTTCCCCCCACCACTCTTTACATTCCCTTTAGCAAACATCAATAAATATATTTGGGACTGGAACAAACCCCGCATGAAGCAATAACTTTAGGACAGGCCACCTGGGGAGAGGTCTAGGTATCACTTACATCCTATAATACTACCAAGCACACCCATCCAGTTGACGGTTGAATGGGATAGGGCTGACTTGGAAAAGTATTGGGTCTTTATGGACCAGACAATAGCTGATACACACCTGTGGAGAGTTCTGTAGATGCCCCTGAAGCACATTACATGAGGCCTATATTCTAGCCCCATCACCAAGACCAACCTGTCGGGGTTTGAGTACATTGCCCTCCCCAATGACACCCAATTTGGACAACCCAGATCTCAAGCCAATCATACACCCAGAAAACTTTGCTAGAACGCATGAGAGGACTGCACGCACACAGGATGTCTATATGACACTAATGACATCATCCCCTTTGAAAGCATGAAAGGACTATGGCATATCGAACAAGACCAACTACACTAGCTACAAATTAGATGCAGAGTTATCCATCTCCTAGTCAAAACACACTTGGAGGCCATTTGAGAGATAGTTACTTGTCAAACGCGGGGATAGACGCCTCGTCACTGAAATCTGTGCCCTCCTGGCACTAGCACAGCCTCAAGACAAGAATGCAGGACAGAAGGGATGGTAAGGGTAAACTAAGCCACACAGACAGACACACACACACGGAGCTGGAAGACATATACCAGTGGGCAAAACATACAGCACTCAACATGTCTGGAACAGAGATCACCTTTTAAATTGCCTCCTACTGGTATCTTCCCCCACCTCGGTCCAGAAATGTGTTCCGAAATAAAGTTGCGAATGCAGAAGTGGCTGCCGGAATACTGGCACCCTCTTGCTTCTATTGTGGGATTTTCAGAAGCTAGTCAGCATTTGGAGGGCCATACTGGACGCTATCGGTGATTTTGACATGCAAACACTTTAATGACTGGCGTACACAATACTAGGCCTACCCAATACTCTTACATTTCACTTATAATCTATTTGAGGCCGGGAAATGGCCCTTGCACTGGAGATAGCACATCAGGCTGTTTTCCACCACCTGGGGAAAGAAAGTACCAGATCACACAACATGGCTTCATAAGCTTTACCACATCTTCGGTATGAAGATACTGATGCTCACAGCAGCGTTCAAGCTGGAGACCTTGGGCCCCCTTTATAAATATACTCTTATCAGAGTTCAACAAACTCATCTGCCCCAAATATCCTAAACTGCTTCATTTGCTTTCTGAATTTTAATATAGATAATATGAATAACACAAACGTTCAAAATAAAGGGACTTACAGCATTAGGCTTTGAATAGCTTGTAGAAGCAACCGCTGATATTACAGGTCATATTTTATACCCTATCTTTGTTCATCATGCCCTCATTAAGACCAGTGCCCCTCTGGCATGACCTGATCATGCCACAATACCTTTTCTGATTGAGTTCCCTTTTCCCACTTAAAAAAACACACTTATAGTAAAATGATAAAAACAACATGCTTATGCAGACTAGTCACTCTGGAAAAACTAAAGTATGGATTTAAACAACCATAAACAGCCTAGCGCTGGGGCGATCAAAACATTAGTTGGCCAACAAGAAATTTGGCCTATTAGAACATAGCCATCCACTGGATGGTTTTAAGAGACACTGTTAGTGCGAACCCCAGGACACCTTCAATAAATACTTATACTTTAGGAAAATGAGACTAAAGAGAGTTCATCACTGAAATAATTTTCCATAAAGATTCAGTGTAGTCTGTCAGGATGTATTTTCCTTCTGAATGCTGTGGACGAATTGTTGAAAAAACTGCATCAGATCCTTGAATGCTCAACCCTTTGTCATGGAAAAAGGCAGCCTATGTACAAATAGCTTAAAGAGAAAATGCAGCCTGACAGGAATTCAAAAAAGAAGCCTGTATCTTTAAGAACTTCAGAGGCACCTATCCCACAATACTCTTTAGTGGCAGTTTACCAGCGAGTGGCAGTTCTGTTTTTACGTGAAGTTCACAACATGTGCTCTGAAAGCCGGGGAGGAGGATGGGTCGTTCATGACTTCAATTAAGATACCTACGATGCACAACTAGGACTACAGGTATGTAATAATTTTGTTCTGCACTGTAGGATGTTCATTAATTATAAATGCTGAATAGAGTAGCAAGCTGGGAAAAAAAAAAAAAAAAAAAGGTACAGCGGCAGTCCGGTATATGTACATTTCCTACGTATACTAACTGTAATAATTGCACTATCTTGAAACAACACCTCAAACCAAAAACGTGGAATTACTTAAACATATTTGTCAATGTTTCCTGTCCAAACTTTGCTTCAGCCCGAGTGGCTGTGTCAAGATAATGTCTTGTTAAACTGTGTATAGACCTCCAAGTTGCTGGCTTACTAGATCAACAATTGTAACTTGTCTAACCCAATTTGTGGTTGTTGTTTTCTCTTTTGTAGAGTGAGCTTTAGGTTTTCCTAGCAAAGGCTTTTTAGCAATGTGGTAGTACAAAGAACTACACAAAACTATCCACCTTGGTAAAGACTGTTTTGAAGCCGGGAAGCCTAGGGTCAAAGAGCCACAGTTTATAAAAAGGTGGTTTGACTTCCTAATACCCTTCGGCTGTCTACGCAGCACTTTTAGCATCAAGAGAATGTACAGTTCTCTCAGCTGCTGCAGTAGGGTTAGGAAAAATGTAGGGAGAGTAACAGATTGGTTAATATGAAAATCTAAGACCACTTCAGGTAAAAGGAAGGATGTTTAAGCAGAACTACTGCATAATGATGCAAAATTGTGAAAGGTTCTGAAGATGACAGCCTGTAACACACAAACTTAGCGTACAGAGGTAGGTAATGGCAATCAAAAAGCTACTGGAATATGGAAATATGCATCCTGAAGGTCTACTGCACAGAGCTAATCGTTCTTTCTTATGAGTGAGTAAATTTGATGGAGGATGGCATCCTGAATTTTTCTCTTTTTTTAAATATCAGTCGAGGAGTCTAGGGATCCAGAAACGGTCAAAACTGTTGGACAAGTTTTCTTTTGAACTAGAAAGTACCTTGAGTAGATAACCTTGTTTACCTGATCTGAACTTTTTCTATTGCTCTTTTCTACAAAAGAACAGAAGTCTCTTGTAGGAGGTTGGCTAGATGAGGCAATGTGACAGATATTGAATGAACCAGTGGTGTTGTGTTCTTGAACCAGAGCGTATACACCTTTTGTAGGATATTAAAATCCATCTATTCTTTGAATATTGGCCAAACCAGGAAGAAGCTGACAATGGCAAAATAGAGATCTTCAGCTGGACAGCTGGGTTTAGCGAAGACAATTTCAGCCATGTTGTTCGCCGCAATAACGTACCATGGAAAAATGATGTAGCTGAGAGTTCAATGAGTCTACTGCTGCACTGATTGACTGGTTGGATAATAAGGAACCCTAATTTTTTCATTTCTCGAAAGTCCTATTGTCTGTGGGAAGGTTAACTCTGACATAAAGGCCTTCATTCATAACCAGATCTTCGGGCATTCTCTGAGTAACGGGGCAGCCACGTTAGCATTCCTTAAATGGTTGGAAGCTATTCTACAGACCTTCTTCCCGATGGCATCCATTATCTTGCTCTCCACATCTGATGGAGCTGTAGATTTAGATTTCGGAGCAGAGCATGTCTTCACCTCACCACTGCTGCAATTACTGAATCTAGGTTTGGATTGGTTCTCAGAAAATCCAGATCTTGTTGCAGAGGCCTGGATTATTATTATTTTTTTTAATGAGCCTTTGTGTAGCAGATTTCATTGTGGCTGGAGTAAGGAACTTCTCTTCCACTATAATCGAGAAGACCAGGAAGAAGGGGAAAAAGAAGAGGTCTTGGTACTGATCTTGGCTGCAGGGTTTCCAAGATCACAGATACCGTAGACTGAAGCATAACCACAGGTTTTTGTTTAGTTTGGTGGCACCCCCTACTAACGCATCCTGAAAAGTCATATCATCATCCACTGAGGAAATCCTAGCAGGAGACGGAGAAGTTGGAGTACATGACAAATGCGTTGATGTGGAATAAGGCGATCTTGACCTTTACCCGGAGTGTGATCGTGTCATGGATGCTCTACCAGAAGGCGTTCTTGGTAGCGGAGTTGTAATCGTATATGGAGCTTTCCTTTTCTTTTTTTCTTTTTTATAAAGACTTTTATTTTATTTTGAAGAACAAAAAGGAAATACACAACAAACATACATTACAGCAATACCTGTGAAACACCGATTTCAATACCATGGCGCTTTCACCACGATGTAACATCTGCCACCTTTGTCTCAATCGTCCTGTGGGGCCCGGAGACCTGTTAAGTTTTATGTTTTTAAGGTTTGAAGGATTCTGGGAATTGTGGTCCTGTCTTATAACAGAGTAGCTGACCGATCCCCCCTGACACCACTCCGAGAGAGGTCAGTATGTTTTCCCCTTTTGTGGCCAGTGATCGGTCGCCCCGCACACAAAGCAAAGTCTTCAGCTATAGCTGCCCCATGGACCTTGGGTGATTTTTATTCGGGGGTGTATGGAGCTTCCTGTCGTCTTAGTTTAATCAGTCAGCCAACAAACCCACCCATCTCCCCCATATTCTATTGTATTTTTCAGGACACCCTCTCGCTTCATACACCAGTCTTTCGCAACCTGCACACCAATCCACTCCTCTTCTCCACTTGTTAAGGGTCGGCGCTTTTACGGCCTTCCATGCCGACATAATATCCCTTTTTGCCACTAAGCAGGCCACTCCCAGGAATGTGCGGCTCGATCTATTTAGCCCTGTCTCGCCCAGTGCCCCCAGTAAAAGTGGTATTGGGGATACCTCCACCGTAGACTGCAGTACCTCTGAAACTTCCTTCATAACCGCCCTCCAGTATGACTCTATAACTGGGCAGGCCCAGACCATGTGGAAGAAATCAGCTCCTGGCTGAAAGCACCGGGGGCACTGGTCTGTGGTCCGAAGATTCACCCGGTGGAGCCTCTTAGGGGTAAGGTAAGCTGCGTGTAAATAAAGGGACTGTAGCAATTGAAACCGTGTGGATATGGCCAATGTTCGGGGAGCCATTAGTGCCTCTCTCCAATCCAAATCCTCCATGGGACCCACCCATTCCTCCCATTTCCGGTGGAGTTCCTCGAGGGGAGGGGATGTATTAGTAAGGATGGAGCGGTATATTTGGGAGGTTCCTCCTTTATTTAAGTGTCCCATCATAATCATAGCCTCAAACGGGCTATACTCTGGGATGCTGTCTCCTGGTCGTACGTGTACCCTTAGAGCATGCCTGAGCTGTAGATATTTGTGAAACTGGGTGTTGTGTAGAGAGTATGTTCTCTGAAGTTCCTCATATGATCGAATGTGGGAGTTGCCCCAGATGTCACGATCGTAGTTATCCCAATATTGTCCCAATTCCGAAAGCCCTCCAGGGTGGAGACTTCCTTTAGCCATTTCCCCTGCCAAAGAGGTGTCTGTAGAGTTAGGCGAGCCCACCACCCTGTGGCTCTCTGTGCAGTGCGCCATCCCGTGAGGACCAGCTTGGTCACCTCTGGGGTGGATGTCGGAATCGTTCCCCCATACAGGGCGTTGAAAATCCCGTTGTAACCCATCTCATGAAGTTCCAGTCTGTATGCGGGATCGGTCCATCCCCCCGTTAGCCAGTCGTTAATCACCAGTAGGCGCATAGCTAGGTAGTAAAAATAAAGGTTGGACATCCCCAGTCCCCCTTCGTAGATGTTTCTTTGACACGTGACTAGAGCTAGTTTGGGGCGTGAGCCGTGCCACAGAAATTGGCGTGCCATAGCCTCGACCTCGTTGAACCATTTCCGAGGGATTAGGTGCGGGAAGTTTTGCAGTTGGTATAGGAATCTGGGGAGTACCATCATTTTGTATAGAGCTATTCTCCCAAACGTGTTGAGTGGTAGATTCCGCCAGCGTTGGAGGTCTTTCCTGGAGTTTTTAAGGAGCGATGTGATATTCAGTTCCCAAGCTAGCTCTGGGAGCAGAGCTATGTGGACGCCTAGATATTTAAAACTATTGCGGCGGATTGGGATGTTATCCTGCCAGTTAACACAGTCTCTCGAGGGGTGTAGTGGGATCAGTAGGGATTTGTTAGCGTTCAGGGTAAGCCCCGAGGCTTGTGAGAAGAGCTCTAGGAGTTCCAGGACCCGCGGGCCGCTCATTGTCGGGTTGGAGAGGTAAAGGAGGAGGTCGTCAGCATACAATGCCACTCTGTCCTCTGGTCCCGTAGGCCATGCCCAGCCTGATATCAGTGGGTCTTCTCTCAGTAGTTTTGCCAGGGGCTCAACTGCCAGGGCGAAGAGTAACGGTGATAGGGGGCAACCCTGGCGGGTCCCGCGACGGACAGGGAATGGATCGGATGTCACTCCGTTCACCTGAATACGAGCTGTCGGGTCGGAGTAAAGTAGCTTTACTAGGATTCGGAATTTAGGCCCAAAACCGTTTTTCTTTAAAACGTGTTCTAAGTACGTCCAGTCCACAGTGTCAAAGGCTTTTTCAAAATCTATTAGTAGGAGCGCAAGGGGGGACCTGGACAAGGTGTCACGTCGTGCTAGGGCATTGTGCAACCTTCTAATGCAATGTCTGGTGCTGTATGAGGGCATGAAGCCGCACTGGTCTGGATGTATCAGCGAGGGGAGCACTTCCTTTAGTCTAGTGGCCGGTAATGTTGAGAGCACTTTAATCTCCGCGTTTAGCAGGGAGATGGGTCTGTAGGCTGAGCGGTCGGGCGCCGGTGGGCTAGTCTTTGGAATCACCACTATTGTGGCTTGGTCTATTTCTGCGGGGAAACGTCCTTTTTCTGTTGCTTCGTTAAACATGTTGAGCAGATGAGGACCTAAGATGTCCCCGCATTTGTTGTAGAGCTCGGCTGGGAAGCCGTCCGGCCCAGGAGTCTTGCCCGATGCTAGCCTGGACATGGCTGTTGTTATTTCGGCCAGGGTTATGGGTTCCTCCAGGACCTCCTTGACTGCCTGTGGGATTTTAGGGAGGGTTATGTCATCTAGTAGGGGAGATTCCCTTTCAATTTGCGGGCGGGGCGCTCATCGTATAGTTGGGCGTAGTATGAGGCAAAGCTCATAGCAATTTCCCAAGGGGTCTTCGCGATCGAGCCTGCCTCGTCCACGACCTCTGGGATAACTGTATCGGCTAGTGGCCGCGAGGCCAGCCAATGCAGGAGTTTGCCATTTTTATCGCCCCATCCATACACGTGAGCCGCCGATGCCCTCCATGTGTGTTTCGCGGCCTCAAACACCAGTTGTCTTATTTCTTCTCTAACCACTGTTAAACGCCTCAAGGCAGATGCTGATGCCACGGTAGTCCCTGACTGCTCCAGGGCTAGGGCTTTGGCTTCGAGGGTTGTCACTTGTAAGTCTTGTGCCCGTTCGCGAGTGCGCACACGGTACTTGGCATAGCCTCTTAGTGTGGCTTTACAAGCCGCCCACACTATGCCCGGGGATTGTACGGATCCCAGATTTTGCGCAAAGTACTGAGTGAGGTGATCTCTTATTTCAAGAGTGAATTCGTTATTCTGTAGGTACCATGCATTCATGCGCCACATGGGACGCTGATTTGGGGTTATGTCTCCTATTCGGATTTGGACTGGAGAATGGTCCGAGACTCCCCGAGATAATATCTCAGCGCCAGTGACTCTAGGGACGTCCAGGGCGGGCATGAGCACAAGATCAATTCTTGCCTGAGAATGGTGAGCCGCTGAAGTGTGTGTGCACTGTCGTGTTTTGAGGTGCCATGTCCTCCATACGTCACACAGGGCAAGACTCGTTGCCCAACCATTTAATTTGGCTGCTCTCCCTACTCGGGTGGATGAAATAGGTCCTGATACGTCTATCTTAGGGTCCAGGACCGAATTAAAGTCCCCCCCAATAAGTGTGAGCCCCTGTGGGAGGCCTATAATTGTCCGGCGGAGAGTTGATAGGAAGATGTCAAAGCCAGCTGGGGGAGCGTACACACATATGAAATTTATCGGTGACCCATGTAGTATACCGGTTACTGTTACAAATCTACCCTGTGGGTCTGACTGTGTGGCTGTAATCACTATGGGCAATGAGCGATGGAATAAGATGGCCACCCCTCTGGAGCCTCTCGAGAAACCAGCATGGAAAGCTTTGTCAAACCCTCCCTGTGCTAGGATAGGGCATTTGGTTCCCAATAGGTGGGTTTCCTGCAAGAGGACCACTGAGGGGGCATACCTGCGCAGGGTGCTGAACACTGCAGATCTTTTGATTTTATCTAGGAGGCCATTAACGTTCCATGAGAGAATCTGTGTCAGTGCGGGGACAGTGTGTGCCATAAGTGCGTTGCAGGAATTCGGGGACCTGACCAGGGGCCCAGAAATAGGCACCTTGAGTAGAAGGTATCCACGCGGTGGGTGTATGTATTGCTATAATGACTTATCACAACCATTTCACTAAGCCCTAACGTGAGCTTTAAACTCCCCAACTCCCCCCCCACCCCATACTTCTACCTTTGAAGCATCTGTCGCCCTAATGCCCAACGGGGCCAACGCAGCCGTGCAGACTGCCATCGAGTGGAGTGGTGGACCCCTCCTGTATGTCGGATCAATTGCAGTTGATTAATGAAAAGCCCCCTGTCCGTAATAAAGTTGTCGGGGTGCTTGGCATAGTACCGCCGCGGGCGTGCAGCGCACCAACCACGTGGACGCCATCTAGTTCTGTTAGCGCTGTCCATTGCAGAAGAAGCTCAGCACACGAAGATTAGAGTCAACCAAGTTCGGGAGATTGGCTCAAACGGTCCACTCGTTGCTCTTCCCTCGAGGTCTGGTCTCCAGGTTGAACCACTGGCTCCTCCCCTGGTGTGGGGGCCAGGATCAGATCGCTATCCTCAACTGTTTGGGCATTGGAGTTCTTCAGCCTCCCTCTTCTGGATCTAGTGCGCTTTCGACCTCTTCGCTCGATCGCTTGCGTGCTCGGGCGTGCCATCCGGAGGCTTCCAGATGAATCATTTGGACCCCTTCGGTTTCCGATGCCTTCTTCCGTCAGCCAGTCCCATGCCTCCTCAGGTGACTCGAAGAAGTGTGCTTTGTCGAAAAGGATTACTTTCAGGCGAGCTGGGAAGAGGAGCATATAGGAGAGCTGCATCGCTCTCAGTTTTTGTTTCACCTGTTCATATGATCGGCGTTTGGTTTGGACTTCTCGAGTGTAGTCTGGGAAGACCAAAGTTTTCTGGTTGTCCCAGAGGAGGTCAGGGGAGCGCCTGGCTTCCCTAAGGATCGCATCTCGGTCTTTAAAGTTAAGAAAGCTCTTTCAATCGCGAACCAAGGTGAAAGAGTATTCTCCGGCATCCAGGATTTAATCCAATTTTCTAGAAACTCAGTAGCTTTGCCATCTTACGCTCCCTCCGGGACCCCCACGAAGCGTAGGTTGTTGCGTCTGGAGTGGTTCTCTGCGTCTTCCGCTCTGCGGTGGAGTTCGCCGGTCCTAGTCTGCAGCTAAGCCACCTTGGTTCTAAGGTCGGCCAAGTCATCCTCTGTCTGTGAGACACGGTTCTCCACCTCCGTAATGCGGCCCACCGCATTTCTAAGATCTTGTCTTACGAGGCCCATCTCCTCCCTCACCTCACCAATCTTGGTTTCAACTGCCCGCTGCGATGTTTGTATTGCGAGAAGGATAGCACTGACCCCGTCTGCAGTCTGTTCATTAAGTGGAGCGTCACCTCCGGTTCTGGGGACCGTTGGCGTGGTAAATTGGTCGATCTTCTGCTGGGATGGCTGCGCCTGCCTGGTGGCTCTATCTTTACCCATGTTGTCCGAGGGGCCAAGGAAGCGCAGGTGTGGTCTGGTGGGAGCGGTGCGTATCCATGATACGGGTCGTGTGTCTCTTGTCCGGGTGGAT
This sequence comes from Pleurodeles waltl, assembly GCF_031143425.1. Lineage (NCBI taxonomy): Eukaryota > Metazoa > Chordata > Amphibia > Caudata > Salamandridae > Pleurodeles > Pleurodeles waltl. The sequence continues at coordinate 1,103,975,389 of NC_090445.1, forward strand.
CACCTGTCCCCCGGGGTAGTCCCAGAATTGAAGCTTGTCCAGTTGTTATCGTGGCGCACTCATGGTGAGTTCATGGTGCCTGGTGTCCCCGCAGGCGCGGACAGCGTCGACCCAGGGCCACTCCCAGGTCAGCACCCGCCTTTCTTGCCAGTTCGGTATCTCCCCGGGCGCAGGCTCCAGGACCCTCAGGGCCCCTTTCTCCAGTCGCTCCTCCGCTCCTGTTCCCGTGGCAGAGTAGGTGCGCCTTCGGTGCCTCACATTTTGGGGGGGGGGCAGCGGATGGTCTTCTGAGGCGGGGGAGGGGATCCTCGATTCGTTGCCAATGTCCAGTAGTCCCCAGGTTCCGGGTTACAGGCCCAGCCGACTCCCTCTTATTGGGGCGCGGTAATGTCTCTCGGGGCCCAGAGGGTGCGGAATTCCTGCTCGCGCCCCTCTATGTTTCCTACCTGGGGACGTGCTGCCCAAGTCAGTGCATCGGTGTTCGGGTTCCCGGGAACCGGCCCGCAGATCCACGGGGCCGGCCCGCCCCGGAGTCACCCATTCTCAGCGCCGCCGTTCGCATATGTGGCCTCCCGCTTGGCCCTTCCTCGGGCGTGTTGGGTGGTGTGTCGCCCCCGGCGCCGCTCCGGCAGCCCCGGTCGGTTCCCGCCGGTCGGGGCCGGTACGCCGCTCGCTCGGCTATCTCGGCCGGAGGGCGGTTCCCGCTTTGGTGTGGCCCGGTCCCTCGGTCGGCGCCGCTCACCAACGGCGGCAGGCACTCCCGCGCCCCGGATTTTTGAGGTCCCGGGGGTCAGGGGGCCACCAAGGCACCCCTCGAGTTCCGATTGGGACAAACAGGATCGATTATGGCAGTGGGTTTGGGCGGATGACGGAGGGGTCCGGAGCACTCAGAGTGCGACCGCCATCTTGACGCCCGTGGCCACGCCTCAGCTTTCCTTTTCTTAATAGGCGACATGGACGTGGCTTTTGAGAACCTTCCTACTGGAGGATGATTCAAACAGCGTAAAGGAATCCATAAAGGATCATCTGTCAATATTATGGGCCTCACACGGGGAAGTGTACTATCCGATTGGGCTAACAGTCCCTGCAGCTGCTGAGAAATAGGTGCATGTGTAGAAGGAGACCTGGAACATTCTAGAGAGGTGGATAGACTGACTTGAGGCATCCTTGATGTGGAAAGTGGTATGATTGACATCGTGCAAGTCTTTTTAGATGGAACGAGCATCTTTTTGTCATTAAATTAATCTTAGTCTTTGACGTCTGGAGATGTGACTTCAATGATGAATGGTCGGTTCTCTTTGGGGATCAGTGGCTTTTTTGTTGCCGAGCAAAAGTGCGACAACAGCAAAAGTGGCGCTGTTGTAGTTTTTCGCATCAACAGCAGTGATGGCAGCCTCACCGGTGACTTGAACGCCGAGTGGTGATGATAGCACATCGAGGTTATCTATCTGGATGGTGAACAAGATGGGGCAAAAACCTAGCAACGCCAGCGTTCTTGATGTTGATGATCGGCGTCAATAAAAACTACACCGATGTTGAAAAGACTTTCTGTCTTTAGATTTCCCTCTGTGGGAGTCCATGCTTGATTTGTTATGCTTTTCTACCACTTGTTGAGAGAGTGACCTTTACATTCTTTACTTTCTCTTTTCCTTCATGTCTTGCATCTAACCACACAATCTGATGCCCTTTCTGTCTTTAAGCGTTCTTGCTGACAACTTCTGACAAATGACACATCCTTTTGTGTGGTGCTAAGGTGAAAGACAGACCACACAGACTGAGTACCAGAGCTGGACTTCTGTCTTCCCCAGGATGGGCATTTGGTGACAAAAATAGGAAAAAATTACTTCACTCAACAAAAGGTATGTCAATTTGTTAAGTTCAATATTTTTTTTACAAGAGCTGGATAAGAAGAGAAAAGTTTAGTGGTGTGAAAAACACCATACGATATCGGAGATCCTGTCTGAATGAGCAGGAAAAAAAGAACTGACACTCACAGACAAACTACCACTATAGTGCATTGTGGGATATGAAGCTTCTGAGGTTCTTAAAGGTACAGGTTCCTTTTGAGTTCCTATCAGTGTTAGTCTATCAGGCTGCATTTTCTCTTCAAGCCGTTTGTACATGGGCAGCCTTTTTTCATGACAAAGGATTGAGCATTCAAATGCTTTGTCACAGTCTTTTCAACAATTTGTCCACAGCAGAGGAAAAATACATCTATGACATTACAATAGAACTTTGTGGAAAATTAGTTCAGTGATGAACACACTTGAATCTCATTTACCTAAAGTATAAGTATATATTGAAGAAAGTGTTCCAGGGTCCGCGTGGCAGCAGGGAATTATTCAACCTTTATAACTATCAAGGAAGATCCTATGATGCAGAAGTTGACCAATCCTGAAGTTGAAAAAACATTCTGCATGTCCCCCAGTTTCATTGTAATGAACTAGATATTTTTATCAGAAAAATGTTGAAAGAATGTACAGTTCCTTCCTGAAACGTAAGGATAATAGGTAAAAAGATCAACTTTAACTCATTGGATATATTTGCTGGGAACTAGAATGGGATTTATAGTGAATTAGTAGTAGAATGGCACCTTCAGCCCTGGGGTGGTCTTCCCTCCAACATTTTCTGACCTTCTTTTCGCTGGTATTGAGACTCTGCACACTTTACCACTGCTAACCAGCTTATGCTTTCTCCTCTAAGCATAGTAATATTGGCTTATTCCTAATTGGCATATTCAATTTACTTACAAGTCCCTAGTAAAGTGGCACTCCATGTGCACACGGCCTGTAAATTAATGCTACTAGTCGACCTGCATCACAGGTTGCGTCACTCACTTAAGTAGCCCTTTAAACATGCCTCAGGCCTGCCATTGCAGAGCTTGTGTGTGCAGTTTAAACTGCCATTTTGACCTGGCAAAAGAAACCGTTTCCCAGACCCAAAGCTTCCTTATTAATACACGTCGTCACCCCTAGTGTAGGCCTTGGACAGCCCAGAGGGCAGACTGAAATGTATTCGAGAGGTAGGTCATGTACTTTTACAGATGACAGCTGTGCTTTGGCTTCCTAGGAGGAAGGCACACTCACAGTGGGAGCTTAGGTGCAGCTTGATGGGCCATCCCAGGCATGTTGAGAGGGAGGAGCTGGGCACAGCCTCATTTGCACCTGAACAGGTTGTGTCCTGTCCACACACAAAGGGCCTAACGACCCTGCATTGTCAATTCCAGGCATCTTTAAGCCAGGGCAGGGGAGGAAGGGAAATCTTTGCACTTCAAAGCCACTGTCTAGAGTTTCTCCTGCATTCGAGAAGCAGGGCTCCAGGGTATAGATAATGAACGTCAGACACTTTAGTACACTTCTGGACCGGAGGACACTCAGCCTGGAGGAAGGACCGTGCTAATGAAGTACTGCCACACTGCTGGACTGTACTCTGCTAGACTCCTGCTTTGCTGTGCTGACCTGCAGCCCTCTTTCCTGGATGATAAAGACTGGACCTGCATCTCTTGAACCCGGAACGACACCAAGGGATAGTTGGCTGGCCTCCTGATCTGAAGCCGAAGGGACTGAATAGGCTTCAAACAACCTTGTATATGCAGATGGACTCTGCCATCTGTGAATTTGTTCTTATATGTCGTGGCACGCCAGGATTGGCCCCTTGAAAGAGGCCCTAAGGTGCTCTGGCAACATGTGGTTCCAGTATAACCGATGCATCTCCTCTGCTACGCAGAACTAACCCGAGCAGAACAGATGCATCAGCTTCTGAACTGCTGCTGTGCACTGATTCTCCGGCATGGGCTTTTGCATCCCTCATCAACAGCAGCCTCTATGACGATGACAGACTCCGAATCGCTGCTCTTCGGTACAGACACATCGTCCAGACTGCTCTTCATATCCCCATCACCGGATTTAGTATTGCAAGCCCTGTCATGCAACAGGACCTCGCACTGCAGCCTCGCTGCATCTCAGACCCGAAGCACCCCCTCTGCTAGGTGTCGCATCTTCAACCTGGATCCATGCAATACTCCGCAAACCAGGATTTAAGGTACTTTGGTTCAGCAGGCGTAACTTGGTCCCCGTAGCTGTCCTGTGCTCCAATGAGGTCAGCATGAACTTGTGACTGTCCCGGTCCAGTGCAACCAGATATTCACATATGGCGTTTACGCCTTTTGGTACTATTTGGTCTAAAATTTTAAAATTCAATATCTCCAATTGATATTGAATTTTCGTCATTCAGGTATTTTCTCAAACTCTGTTATGGGCTCCTTTTGTGGTGTGTTTTCACTGAGATACTGTTTGTAGTAATGCACAAATATTTTAGACCTTATTTCCAAGTTAAACCTGACTGCTCTGCGCCAAGCTACAAGGGGGTTAAGCACAAGTTAATTTGGGGTTTACATGTTCCTTACCCTAACATGTGGTTGGTGCTTGACCAGGGATCTCACCCCAGGCATCCAACAACCTAATTTCTTACATGATGCTATGTAGCTCAGAAGTTGAGAAGGGTTTCATACATATATAATCCAGTCTCTCAGATTCCTGGCCATTTGCTTATCCGACATTAGCTGCAGAATGAACAGAGCCAGTTCTAAGATCTGTAACATTTCTCTTTGAGTGGACTGTTATTTCTTACAGGAAAAAGGCTATTAGAAATCGTTAGGAAAGCAAATCTCTGATCCTTTTCAGTTAGCAACTTATGAACCTTCTTTATTATTGCAATTACTAGCCAAAGGCAATAATTAATGAGCTTAGAGGGATCAAACACCAGGGAGGGACGGCCATCCTTGTGCTGGATCTCTCTGCACCATTTGATACGGCCTTTCAAACTACAATGTTGGACAGGCTTCAACAATGAGGCACAACGAACACTGCATTACTCTGGTTTAAAATCATACCTTGAAAACAGAACTCAAGGTTTAGCTTGACTTCCTTTTAAATCCACCCCCAACCCTTCCTAGCCCGTTTGCCAGCTGCTGTAGGGTGCCACAGGGCTGATCACTCAGCCCTAACATATTATATATTTACTTTAACTGAAAAAAAAGGTTAAAGTAACATTATTAGTTAGGTAACTATGTCAGTGACAACAATAACTTTTTGAATTCCCCAGTCATAGTTAGCAGACCGAACTATAACTTGTGCCCTGCCATGCACTGCTAATGACCTCACATATTACATCACAGATGACTTCTCTATATATGGCACCCAAGGCCAACACTGTTTTAACTCATGGGCTGAGTTTGATGTCTTATGCAGATGACATACAAATTGGGGTGTCAATTTCCCACAATGCTAATGCGTCAGGGAATAGGTTCCTTGCACGGTATGATCAAATTAGTTGACTGAGTGCAGGGAAGCGGTCTCAAACTTAATGGTGAAAGGAAAAGCTTTGCTACTCATAGTAAGCATGCACAAGCTTGGTCCTCAGCCTCGTGGCCTGAGCAGGTGGGAGAACCTCCAAATCATGTAGTTTTCGCTAGAAACCTCAGATATTTTTAGACAATCTAGGTGCCACTACACAGATGGACAACTTGGTTTGCAATTCTGTGCATATTACACAAAATATTTTCGTTGCTGCTTATTACCTCTAGGGAGGCCATAGGCCAGGCTCTGTCTCTGTCCACATTGGACTACAGCAATACTGTTTATCTGGGCCTCCCTCAATATCTTTTGCAGAGGCAATAGTTCATTAAAATTGCAGCTGTAAGAATGATCCAAGGTCTTACAAGATTTAGTCTATATCTACTAACTTGAAAAAACTTGACTGGCATTCAGTTAAGTAAAGACTGATTCAAGGTGCTATGTTATACCCATAAAGCTTATTGTAATTTGGTCCAAGTTACTGGTGTGGTGGAATTCAAAAATATAAACTGAGGAGATGTCCCTGTTCAAATCTGCTGATAAATGCCTAGCACTATGGTACCAGGCTAGGTGGCACATCCTTATCGTTTACGGGACCATCTCTCTGGAATACAATTCATCTGGCTCTTGGATGAAGTAATCATCTTTCATTTCAGAAGCAACTGAAGACATTTTTTTGCGCAGTAACTACCTCTCTCCTACAGTGGTCCTCTTTGGTTACAGCACTAGGACACCCTTAAGTAGCTGTGAGCATTAGAAATGTTATTTTGTACCTTCCTTCATACAAAATGGTAGGACGCTAATTTTGCTAATTTGTAACAGTGTTGGAGGACACCAAGAGGCAACAAACATTTGGAATGGTCTCCTGACAATCAAGAGCTCCCAATCTTTTTTGGCTGAGCCCGTCCCAACAGGATTATATCGAGATACCTTGCCCAATGGTGTAGCATACAACAAAATGTGAGTAAGGATTTTTTTTAAATAACCCAAATGGGTCATCAGAACATACACAAGTGACAAACTCATTTTGAGTTCCATAGCCCAGCTTTACCTATTTTGTGAGTAACAATTCAAGTTGTAATGATTTGAGCTTTTAGCATCACAGGTGCCCTTCGATGTGACTTTACCTTTGGAGTATATTTTTGTGTCTATTTTTGCCATGTGAGACAGTGATATTACTACTGAGCTAGACATTTTACTGGGAAGAGAATTTGTGGTGTATGTTTGAAAATTGTAATCCCTCCAGATCCAATTACTGGCTAGTAAAACTACTTCTGTTCTAGTAGTACATAACTATTTTATATTACAAGAAGACATTATAAGCAAGTAGTAAGTCACCTGCTCTGGATGACATCCGGAAAATGCTGCATTAAAAGAGGGATCCCAATCTACAATACTATAAAGAGGCAGGTGCATTTCCTACAGACATGCCAAACGATCCCCACAAACCATTATCCATTCTATTACTCCTAAGAAAAAGAAAGACTGTGAACCGGTCACATTCAATTCAAGAATCTGTGTCACTGAAAAATAATGTGTGCATGAGGAGTTGGGAAAAGGACATGAAATCTGGCCACAGAAATATTTAATGATCCTGGACTGTACTGATCATCTCCCCATACACTTCAGCATCGCACATGCTAATCCACCCAAATGAAGGGAAGCAGAAAGAGGAGAAAGTCACCTTCCACTTCTTTAAAGACATTCATCAAGAAAAACTAATTAATTGAACCAGACACCTCAAGCATCATAACCCTTCCCAACATCTACAATACTCTACAAAAAACAAATCACGTAGAAGGCTAGCTATGCTGCTGTTATGACTCACAACTCAGAGCCTAACCTATCAGGATCCTGATTCACAAAACAAAAAAACTTAAAAAAAGGTTGACGGAAAGCACTCTGCTGCCACCATCTTCCACTCAGCTAAAGACACCTACTTCAAAACACTATGATCAACAGAAGCATAGCCCTTTTTAAGGCCATCAAACTGCGAGCCAAACACACTCCCAAACTCATTATCCCCACTCTAGATGCAACGCTATCTGCCTCATCAAAAAGCAAACAAAATGTGATTTAACATTCTCAAGGGTCATCCACAAATACATTTAGACCCAAACAACACACCTCCTGGTCTTCTTCTATTGCAATATCTTTCAGAGACTTTTTCCAACATTCTAAACTCAAAGTCAATTCTTCTATAGATGAAGTACTTCTTTTTATCTATCAACAAGGAGTACACCCCAAACCCCTTCTCCATATTGTAAACATCTCACTGACCAATGGCAACTTCCCCGACAGCCTCAAGACCAGACAGATCTACTGCTGCAGGAAAAGGCTGCTCCATATCCAGCCAAGGTCACCAATTGGCAGCAACGTATTCAGAAAAGAACTACCAGATTCTCCCTGCCAATTGAGGTGTACCCACGGTCTACGTGGTAACCCACATTTTCTATCTTTATATGGAACTCCTGGAAGTCATCTTCACAGATTCACTGGTGCGCTTGGCTTCACACAATTCCACCTCGAAATCTCCTCAAATGAGAGCATACAAGGACTTGAAGCCTGCCTTGAACGCATCCAAACTTGGATGGAAAATTACCTACAGCTTAAGGTGAAGCCCTCCCCAGTAATGACTCTCCAATTTGTACTTAACAGCTTCACACTCCAACTGACGGAACAGAACAGCCTATCTCTCCCCGAACTGGACATCAGAGGACCATCACCGCTCTCAAAATTCAGTGAGAAACTAAAAGCTCACTTATTCAAGGAAAACTATAGCAGATATGCTGACTCCTCATGTAGGCTGACTTCTCGCCATTTCATAAGCTTTACCACCCACCTCGGTCCCTTCTTCCCCATGTACTCAACTGTGGATTGACACTGTACAGCACACTGCTGACAGACAATTAGGTTAGTGTAGGAAAGTATCATCTTCCTTGGCATGTTACCCCCATTTTTACCTGTATGTAAGTATGTTTTTTGCCTGTCTCACTGGGATCCTGCTGGTCAAGCCCCCAGTTCTTATAGTTTATGGCCTAATGTGCGTCTCTGTATAGTGCTGGACTGTCACTGAGGCTCTGCTAAACAGAACCTCAGTGCTTATGCTCTCCTTGCTTTTAAATTTGTCACTGTAGGCTAGTGACTTCATTAACCGATTTCAATTGGCACATTGGACCCTCCCCCCCTTATAAGTCCCTGGTATTTGGTACCTAGGTACCCAGGGCACTGGGGTTCCAGGAGATCCATATGGGCTGCAGCATTTCTTTTGCCACCCATAGGGAGCTCTGACAAACCCTTGCACAGGCCTGCCATTGCAGCCTGCGTGAAATACCACACACAGTATTTCACAGCTATTTTCACTGCACGTAAGTAACTTAGAAGTCAACTATATGTCGAACCTTCATTTGCTGAAGGTTAGGTGCAAAGTTACTAAGAGTGAGGGCACCCTTGCACTAGCAAAGGTGCCCCCACATAATTCATGGCCATTTCCCGGTACTTTGTGAGTGCGGGACGCCATTACATGCGTGCACTACATATAGGTCAAGACCTATATGTAGCTTCACAATGGTAACTCCGAATATGGCCACATAAGGTGTCTAAGATCATGGAATTGTCCCCCCCATTCCAAATCTGGTATTGGGAAGCCAATTCCATGCATCCTGGGGGATCCACTATGGACCCCCAGTACTGCCAAAGCAGCTGTCTGAGGCTTGCACTGCAGTTAAAGCTGCTGCCGCCTCACAGACAGGGATCTGCCCTCCTGGGGTCTGAGCAGCTTAGTCCCAGGAAGGCAGAACAAAGCATTTCCTCTGAGAGCAGGGTGTTACACCCTCTCCCTTTGGAAATAGGTGTTAAAGGCTGGGGAGGGGTAGCCTCCCCCAGCCTCTGGAAATGCTTTGAAGGGCACAGATGGTGCCCTTCTTGCATAAGCCAGTCTACACCGGTTCAGGGACCTCTTGTCCCCTGCTCTGGCGCGAAACTGAACAAAGGAAAGGGGAGTGACCACTCCCCTGTCCATCACCACCCTAGGGGTGGTGCCCAGAGCTCCTCCAGTGTGTCCCAGACTTCAGCCATCTTGCTTTGCAAGGTGTGGGGGGGAACTCTGGAGGGCTCTGAGTGGCCAGTGCCAGGAGGGGACATCAGAGACCCCTCCTGATAAGGTAGTCGAGACCCCTCCTGATAAGGTAGCCAATCCCCCTCTCGGGGATTTTTAGGGTCTCTCCTGTGGGTTCTCTTCAGATTCTGCTTGCAAGTTTCCTTCAGGAATCCTCTGCAACTACTACTTCATCCTCTGACCTCGGATCAACCGCAGCCAGCTCCAGGAACCTCTGTAACAGCAACAAAGCATCCACAAGGGATACTTTTCTTCTGCAACTTCAGCTCCAGCCAGCAACTGCAACAGTTTCCATGGTGTGCACAAACTGAGGACTCCCAGTCTTCATCCTGCACCAGAAGGACCGAAGAAATCTCCCGTGGGGTGACGGAGTCACTCCTCTGCTCACGCAGGCACCTTCTAAGACGACAACCGGTACCCTTGGACTCCTCTCACAGTGACAAGCGTGCTCCTAAGGACACAGAGGGTGGACCCCATCGACAGACTGTCGTGAGGTCCTGCTGACGCAATTTGGAAGAGGTAAGACCCTGCCTTCCCTGAGAGCGACAGTACCCCTGTGTACTGCAACTTCTTCACCTCCTGAGGCATCTGAGCACTATTTGCAAAATTCCTTTGTGCACAGCCTGGCCCAGGTCTCCAGCACGCCATCCTGTGGCACTCAACTGAGTTGTTCTCCGGCGGCGTGGGAACTTCCTTTGTTGTGCTGCACCAACCGTGTTTTGCACCTCCTTTGTGCCCGTGTCCTGGGACTCCCGTGGGTGCTGTCTGGCATCCTGAGGGCTCTCTAAAGTGCTGAGAGCCCCCTATTCCTCCTCACACAGAGTTGAGGCCCCCAGGTCCCTCCTGGGTCCAGCCAGTGCCATTTTGACGCAAAATGCAAATTTGTCATAACCAAGGGTTGTTGGCGACTTCAACACGAAATCAGGTCTGCATCCATCTTCACGTCGTGGGACATCCTTTGCATCATGCAGGAACCCACTGGCATCTTCCTAGGGTGCATTCCTGCAGTCTTCGTCTAACTGGGGACTCTTCTTTTGCACCCTCTTCTGGGTTGACAGGGGCTCCAGCCCTTCCTAGAACTTCTTTCGACTTCTGGACTTGGTCCCCTTCTTTTGCAGGTCTTCAGGTCCAGAAATCCAGCAGTTGTTTTTTGCAGATTTGGTTGGTTACTGCAATATCCCAATTATGAGGTGTAGTGTGTCCTAAGGAAACTTACAGTACTTTACTCCTGATTTTCTGGGCTCTGGGGTGGGGTAATTTACCTACCTTTACTGTATTTTTACTCACCCAGCGATTCTGCACACACTACACTTGTCTAGGGGGGAATTCATGATTCGCATTCCACTTTCTTAGTATATGGTTTGTGTTGCTCCTAGACCTATTTTTTCCCATTGCATTCTATAGCATTTCCTATTGTTGCACTATCCTAAGTCTAATTACTTACCTTATTTTGGTGTCTAAGTGTATATATTGTGTATAATACTTACCTCCAGAAGGAGTATTGCCTCGAAGATATTTTTGGTACTGTGTCACACAAATAAAGTAACTTTATTTTTGGTAACACGGAGTATCGTCTTGTGTATAAGTACTGTGTTACTATTAGTGGTATTGCATGAGCTTTGGATGTCTCCTAGTTCAGCCTAAGCTGCTCTGCTATAGCTACCTCTATCGGCCTAAGCTGCTAGAACACTACTACTTCATTAATAAGGGATAACTGGACCTGGTATAAGGTGTAAGTACCCAAGGTACCCACTACAAATCAGGCCAGCCTCCTACAGTTAGCACTGAAGAAATGACAAAACAGAGAAACATGCATACAGGAGGCAAAGAAGTTTTCCACTGTTTTGTAAATCTTTATTTATCAAGACATAAAAGGTAGCCTATTAACTGTTACTTAGTAATAAACACTATACAGTCATTTGAAGGTTTAACAGTTTGTGATGCCGTAGAATCATAAGCGACTCAAAATGTACTCTTTAAATTTTTGTAGTTGTGGGCTTACTCAAAAAAACAATATTTAATATACAATTTAAAATGGATATTAATAAATATATTTTGGCTTCAGGCATATATTACCTCATCAACTTGTGCTTGAGTTTGCTGCAATCGTCGAGTTCCACCTGCAGCTGTGCCAGGAACAGCACCAGCGGGTCCAGGTGATGTCCTAAATTGAAAAGAAAAAAAAATCCACACTTTAGAACTCTTACTTTGGAGACTGGCAGATTGACTGGATTATGCCAGTAAAAGCAGTATTTTCAAATATTTTATAAAAGAGTAAAGATTCTTTCTGGAAACTTATTTAGAGGGGCAGGGAATCTTGGAGTTTTGCTGTTAAGTTTGAATTCATTCTGCATAAACCAACACTGCTCTAGAAACCTTACAGAAAGGAGGGAGCAAGGAAAAGAACACATGCAATACTGGATTATGTCTTTTGGAGTTTCCCCAACTATGGGACTGGATGAGTGATAAAAAAGGTGTCCTGCAAGAACACTGTATGTGACCAGAATGGGGGGTGGGGGTCCTGCATCAACATTCAATACTTGCCTTTGGTATACCCACTGTTTCAAACAAGGGTTCGTACTCCCACTGATAAAGGCAAATGAAACAGAAATGAAAGCAGACATTTTCAACTTTAAAAAAAAAAAAAAAAAGTAAGAAAAAGGTGAAGACTATAGACATATTGGGGGCAAGAAGATGAAAAATAAAGACATATTGGGGAATATTGATGTTATCTGCAGGAAATATATTTCTGGTTTTAAAAGTCTAAGTTCGCACTTTTATGGGAATGCGGTTTTGACTATTCTTAGGTCTACCAGATAGTATAAGCTATCTGGCTGCAAATTACCTATTGAAGCCCACCAAATAATTACTATTGACTGGCTTTATTGTCATTCATTTTCCTGCCTCTTATTCAAGGCCTTGCCTTTTATTTTGTGTTGTACCTACCCTGGAGCATAGCCCTTTACATTCCTTTTGATTGCCTGACCTCTAACCTTCCACTACTCACACTTAGGAAACTACTTTTTTTCTTTTTGATTAGAGACACCAAGAGTGCATGTGTTTTCCAGCTCTCTTCCTTGTATGCTTGTGAGCTTGTCCCCTTGACCCACAAACAAGTTCCTCTCCCACTCATGGTATTCTACTCATAACCTTGTCCCGCTCTCTCCCGCATTGGCTTTTCCATGACCCCTCTTTCTGAGCTATCCTCTGCATGCTGCTTTTCCCACTCCTACCGTCTCAACTTTTATTTTATTCCCCAGGTATCGCCTACCAGCTACTCATTAATGGGGTTTGTTTGCGACTGTGCCATGATTCAGCCACATCATTATTCCTCTTTTATTTGGGGGGGCGTCGTGGCACAGCAACTTTTATCAATGCTGTCAAGCATCAGTAAAAAGCATTTGAAAAGCATTTGAAAAGCCATTAGGTCCAAAAGGCAAGACCTATTGGCTTTGTCAATGTTTAATATTACATTTGGAAATGTATTTTGGACTAACTAGTTTAATGGGCCAAAAGCTTTAATCTATATTCAAAATGAAATCAGACTAAGGTTTTGCATTGAAACCCAATCACAAGACATATGGCAAGAGGGACAGAGCAGGGGCTGAACAGTGATAAAATACAGGAGGGCTAACAAGGGTTGAAAACTGAAGTAGAATGCAAAGACTAGAAAGACTAGCCCACATCTAGATTAAAGCCACAGGATGTGGTTGTATCAGAATAAAAAGAAAAAGAAAAAAAAACTCCTTTTAGAAGCCAAAAGCTAACTTATGCTAATTTTAAGTTGCATTGTTGCCTAGCTCACAAGTGGAAATCTACTTCGGTATGATGAAGCCTGCGTTTGCTGCAATACAGACATCCATGATATTTGTTTTTTATGTTAGCTGCTCAACATTAATTTATGGTTCTTTATCAGGTATTACTTCTCTACTTAATTAGGATTAATGCCACATATGCATGTCATAAATGCAGAATGGAAAGGAAAATTGTATTTTGAGAAGAACAAGCACTAACTGAATAAAAATGATAAATGTAAAGACAGTGTTTTGCCAGTATTGTTCAACTGTCACAGTTAGATGTGCCGTACCAAGTTAAAAAAAAAAAAAAAAAAAAATTACGAAGGTAAAATCAACTTCAAGGCTTCCACCTGCTACCCTTCCCCCTCAAAGAAACCTTATAAACCAGAATATTTAAATAATTAATTTAATCTTTTTCAGAAATCCATTCTCCATGGATTATTCTGTTATCTCAGGTGAACTGGTTAATTGTTGTTCAGTTTTTGTAGTTGGTGTCAATACAGTTGTCCTTTTGCTTTAAAAGCATTGCTGGCATACTGAATGCTGTCTTTTCTTACATTCCAAAACTTCCCTTAGAACATACGCAAAGAATAAGAGCTCAATATTTTGAAGAAGCTTTAATGCTATTAAAAGCAATCCAGTAGAGTAAGATTAAGCTACCCCTGTTAAAGGAGTAATATGTACTTCTATGATCAGGCCTCAAAAATCATAAAAATGTTACTAGACCTGCAGGTCGAGTAACTCAAATAATCTTTGACCTAACTGTAATGTACTTGACCCGTAAATTGGTCTCAAATTGTGTGATCCTAGGCAAATAGTTTACAGAGTCACCTTTTTCTTCATTCGCACATATGATCGCACCTTCAAATATGTGAGATCAGTATTTCTGCAGTACAAAAAATGTCTTTTGTTTGATTAAGTAGACTAATGTTTGCTGCATGCATCCCAAGAATCTAGCCCACATACCCATGACGTTTTAGCCCACATAACTCAGGACTTTCACTTTACTAACAACATTGCCATCAGGGCAGGTGTGTTTCTCAGTTTGTTTAAACACTCAATTTAAAAAATATATATGATTAAACCATAATGTGGTAACATATTGTCATCTACACACAGGAACTTTCCAAGAAACGTCCAATACCTCTTCACCAACTTGCAGCTTTACTGATAAAAGTATATAGTGTATTAACAATCTGTGAAAATTGGGTGTCAGAAAACATATCCTTTGCACATCAAACACTTAAGTATTCCGAGTTGATTTCATTATATTAAAATCTTTTATCATCACAGAGAAATACTAAAAAAAAAAAAGCTTTCACAACTACTGAAATATATTTTGAAATGTATGCAGTTGATTTAGTCATTTAAATGTTGTGTGTTAGGAAAAACCAGACACCCTATATCCCTTTATTTTACATTCTAAACAGCAGGTCACACAGTTCACCTTACAAAGTACTGGAACTCTGCAGTCAGAAGGAAAATTAATTGTAAGAAAAACTGACTTTTGACCTCTGTCTGAACACAGAGCAAATGTGGCACAAGAACAAGATTTAAGGGCATCTTTTATTGCCCCTGCACTTTTGAAATGAACAGAACATCTGTTTAGTGTCTTGCTAATGCAAAGTGGGAGTGGTCGAGTAGATTTTTCAAGCCCTATATTTATATTGATATAAACCTTTAAGGGACAGGATCCTCTATGTTGTGCTTCACCACCACTGAAACCCAGACGTAAAGTCAGTGAAGACATGTTTTGATAACAATTACATTTGGTGAAAAAATCATTAACAGTCAGATTATTCAGCCACTTGATGAATTCAGTTTAGTTGTCAGGTTATAAACAAAGATATCATAGGACTGTTAAAAATGCAAAAGGTGTACATGGCAGCAAATGTATGCTGCTCATGTGTCTGGAGGCAATCTTAAATTAAGGTTCATAGTTAACAAGGATTGTAAAGTGCTTGCTAAAACAATCAAATGGATGCTCGCGAAGGAACACTGGATTAAATATCTTTCTGTATGCTGATCCCTTTGTAGATGGAGACAGTGACTGAAATATGAACTGAAGCTATTAAAAAAAAAAAAAATCCCACTTTTGAAAACGGTCATGTCAAATTCTACATGGCAGTCTTAATTCATTCTTTGACACCACTGATAAAACTAATTTTGCTACTGTTACGCTTGAATGGATGGTCAACTATTATTGGGAGATAAAGCTGGGTTTCAACTACACTGCTGATAACAGACCATTTTAAGGTACCTTGGGAGGTCACAAGAAAGTCTGCAGAGCAGTTGGGTGTTTTATAAGGCTGCTTCATGGGCTTGACTTGATAAACACGACAAAACGGTGTGTGCAAAGCCACTCGTGTCCTATCCCTCCAGTGACTACAAACTGTTACATTCCAACAATTGGCAACAAAACAAGTAAGGCTCTTTTTTTAGGAATAAAAAGAATAATGGCCTAAACCAAGGTTGCAGATTGGTCCTTAACTCTTTTGTTCATTTCTGGCACACCTACCCTCAGTCTGCTTGACTCATTCTGCTGCTAAATTCCTACATTGGAATGTCAAGAAAAAAAAATATTTACCTGCATCACCTCCTTAAGAAGGTTAAAGTGTTGACTAAGAAATAATATAAAAATCTAATCTTTAGGAATAACTTTAGAGCATCATTATTGAATTAAAAAAGATAAGATATATTTACGGCATCACAGTTCCAAGATGCTGTTACACTCCGGTTTAATTGCAGTTTTAGGAAATGCTGTGACAACTATCCTGACCTCATTAAGTGGGGCACCTCAGAGCTCTATATCTTCAATGTCCTGCATGTGACTTTTACAAGAAGATTCTCCTTTGAATGTAGCCCCTGCAGGTAGATGGTGGACACACTTCCACACAAGAGGAACATTACTCACACAAGAGGGACATCATCCACACACCCTAATTCAAGGAAGACACAAATGTTGAATGCAGGACCCAGAAAACTGACCACAAACAGAACAGAACAGAGCAGAGGATCTTCTAAGGCCACCACACTGAGCTCATAATAGGTTGTGCGTGTTCCCTGTGATCAGGACTCCAGCTGCAAAGGAGGTGATATGCTCTCTCCTTGTAGCAGAGGGAGAATTAAATAAAAATGAGAACCTTGGTAATGTCCAAACCAAGCTTTAGGGAGTTGTCTTTGGAAGAGAACAATGGACAAACTGGTTTAAAGAAAAAAAATATATATATATATATATATATATAGCAAGAACAGGTATACATTACAAAGCTGGATAGACGAGCACAACTGCTCAGGATGCTGCAAATAGTCTAGAGTATTATCAAGTGATGGTGCAAACCTGATATTATACTGAGGCGTAGTGAAAGATCAACATGCATCGAAAGTAAATGAGTAATGGTGGAAATTCGAGCATTCACAGAACAATTTTTGACAGAGCATAAAACCCTCTTTTCTTGCTGCTCACAGTCAAGATAAGTACACTGCTCGCTGTTACTCTTTAAAGTTTTTATTACATATATGTTTTTTTTTCTACATGTATTATAATGTTGTGCTTTTTACGATGTTAGTGTTTAGGCCTCGCTCGCTTGTTTTATTGTATTGCGCTCCGCACGCGACACTCTTTGAACGTTCTATAACATTAGTTTGTTTTCTCCTGAGGTATTTCTACCTCTTATGCGCTCCGTTGCTGGCTATGTGTGGGGCTTCCACTGGTAATTGTTTGAAGCGACCAAGCTGCCTTCTTCCACTCCGACCCTTGTCAGTCAGAAAACAGCCATTGAGGGCTTTCCATTCCCTTCCCTGCCTTCACTCTGTGTAGCCTCTGCCCCAGGGCACGCCCCTTCCCAGCCCGCTTTCATTTGGCCCCTCCCTTTTGACTTTTTCAGATTTAACCCTTTAGGTCTGGGTTTTTTCTGTATTTTTAAGTCTTACTGGCTTCTGCTTTATTTTTACTACCCCTATTTCTAAATGTTTTGCATGTTTGGCAATTGTTCTCCACTGTTTATTTGTTAACATCTCTGGAGATGAGCAGACCCAGTCTATGAAGGAGAATTTAAAATCCTTCACTAAGGACTCGGTTCAGCATGCAGTCTCGGGATCTATGCTAGATATGTTTTTAAATGTAGAAGCCTCTATATCAAGAATATTACAGAACCCCAAGGATAATCCTCCTAAAAGAGGAACGAAACGTGTGGCACCACCCTATGTACCTGCGAAAGGCATTTCTGTTAAGTTCGGGCCTCCCACCCGATAGGTGAATTCTTCGGGGCTCCCTTCCTCCCCCATTAATATTCTAAACCTTAGAGACACTGACAGCGATGGGGATGATGTTTTACACAACACCACATATGATGATGTTTAGGATGATGGGCCTTTGGAGAAAAGGTGCAAAGATTCTCCCTCTGTGCTTTTCCCGCACCTAGAGTCTGATGATAACCATCCAAACTCTTCAGAATGGGATCCATTCAATCATGTTGCTGATTATGTGTCCCTTTATTCAAGCCATGTGCTTGATAAAGCGTCTAGAAATAAGATGAAGTCCGAGTGCCCTAGACCTTCCCTTCCATTTAAGGTGGCCGATACCCCCCACTATTGACCCCAATTTGTTATTTTTCACTAGCTTTGGGAAGGATCCCAATAAAGGGGGGAGGGGGTTTGATCGAGCCTGGTCGAATTGCCAGGATAGACTTTTTGACCCAGTTGGACTTTTAACTAGGATTTTTGATTTGGCCGAAGAGGCAAAGATGGAGGGGAATCAGGTGGATCCTGAGGCGCTCTCAAATTGTGTGCAGAGCAATATGCATGCTCTGCAATGCCAACGCCTACATATCTCAGGAGCAGTGGAAAAGCCTTCTGACCAAGGAGGAAAGACCGAATGGTGATGACCTTCTCATTGGGTACTCGTTTAAAAAGGAGATGAGCAGATTAGTTTCTGCGTTTACTTCTTTGGACAAGGCACATTCTTCGATTAAAAGAATTTTTCCCAAAGTGTTTTTAGAAGGGCCGGCAAAGGAAGGGGTCAATTTGCTGGCCATTATTCATCAAGAGGGCAATCCGTGGCAGGGGTGTGGA
The DNA here is from genome assembly GCF_031143425.1 of Pleurodeles waltl. Lineage (NCBI taxonomy): Eukaryota > Metazoa > Chordata > Amphibia > Caudata > Salamandridae > Pleurodeles > Pleurodeles waltl. The sequence continues at coordinate 1,103,993,730 of NC_090445.1, forward strand.
ATTTAATAAAATATCTACTTGTGCATGGGACAGGTCACTTCTTAAATCTACTTGTCCTATAAAAAAAAATCTACTTGTCCCTTTGGTGTCACGTAGTGCAGCGACAAATTATGACAGCAATACCTTTATGTAGGAGCTCTGATAATAGCCTCTCTGATTATGCCAGGACTACTACTATACTAGAGCTCGGATGGCTCGAATACTTGCAATTTCAGTCCCTACTATAGTAATTTCCTTATTTTGCCACCTTTCACCGATCTACATATTTGGACAAGAGGAAGCAGTAAGCAATAGTTCCAGGGCTGGAATACCTTTTAAGTCTACAAACCTATGAACTTGCATGTTTTAAGGATTTATACCACATCTTCTCTAATTTTTTCCATAATGAGAAAGGTTGGAAATGTACTCCTGACAATGGCAGAGGTAGAAGTTCTTTCAGGATTGGGAAAAAAGGTTGGAGGGAAAGTGAACTTGTAAACACTCAAAAGATTTTCACATAAGCAAATCTACACATGTATATTTGTTCGTGCTAAAATACAGATCACAAATATTTTCTAGGAGTCCAATTTCCTGGTCTACTTCTGTAATTTTTTGTGAATTCATGAACGCCGCTAATTAAAAGACATATACCATTTGTGACTTTCTTTAAGAAAAGGGACCCTAATTGGTTGTGGCATTAAAAAAGAAATTTTGTTTTAATTAAACATATATTTCTCTATCTATCGACTGGCTTTGTGAGTGATCGTATTCCCTCTTCCACACGGAGCATATTGGCACACAAAGTAATTTGCTCAGTGCCAGGGACTACTGTGGCAATCAGTAGCGTAACAAAACTAGAGGCCCCCCGCAAAGAACATGTAGGACCCCCCCCCCCAACCCCAGACTCTCTCAGGGTAGGTGCTGTGCTGAGGGGGCCCCTTCGAGGGAGGATGCAGGGCGTTTGCTACGCCACTGGTGGCAATGTGCCTTTTGAGACCCAAAACTTCTTTTTTTTTACTTTTTTTTTTTTACTTTTTGCCAGTGTTTGTTACAATGGTGGGGGCCTGGCAGCTCCGACAACAATAAAGTGCTACAAAAGCCATGTCAAAACAAGAAACGCATTGACAAAACCAAAAGACTCACAAAATAATGTTGGATCAGTTGGCTTTGCCAGTGCTTGTTTATTTTCATGCTTCCCATAATCTTGTTGAAAATGTTTACACTGATTCTTCTATTAAGAATATTGTTTGGAAATACTAGCATGCATCAACACATGGAGTGACGCTCCAAAGTAATAGCACCTACAATTTCCTACTTGCAATTTTTTCTCAACATTGTATTTTGAAAGCAAAGAATCATAACTCTTGCTTACAAGCTTTTGCAAACATTTGAATCTAATCAGAAAGCATTCTGGGAGCATTATACTTAGCCTCATATTGTTAAACTTTCCCTACGTGTGTACACTTTTTGTTTTAAACTGGAATTACTGCCAGTAGTGCAGTGTGACCTTAAAACGTTTATTTATAGTGCCTATCCTAATAATGAAGGCTTTTCATTAACGAACCATAAATACAAGCTCGAACAGCATTAACAAATGTCACACATTACCTCAACTGCAGACAGTTCCCTTCTCTTTAAACTGGCAGCCAAAGGGTTTGTGCTGCAGTGGGTTGGGCCTACTTGTGCCAAGGACAAAATAAACATGGAAACTTGTTGCCCTTGACCCCAAACAATGTGACGCAGGACCGGGCGATAGGAATTCCACATCCCTGTAAAATGGTGCTTTCAAAATATAGATTTTAGTTATACCCAGACTCTACATAATACAATTTGTTTTATATAACTGTCCTTTCAACACCTTTTCAGGGGTAGTAAGCGTTACGTAAATACAATTACAATTAAAAGCACGCACTTCACAGCTCAGTTGTTAACCCTTTTCGCTACCACTCAAAAAGAATAAATCTTTGTCATCACAAAGGTTCAAGATGTTCGCTCAATTAAAGCCAGCACAGGCTCCCAAGCATCCTTTAAATTTGCAGATTACCCTTTACATTTTCAGATTAACTCGGAGCCCACGTTTGCATTTCTTTCAGGAAACTAGGCACTCTGGCAGGAATGCTTGTTTAGTTGTCTGTCCCTCCCTCAGTTCCACTGAAAAGGAGACTCAATGAATGATAATTCAGCTGAAGCGTCTTAAACTATCAAAATTAAGGGCCCTAGGACAGTAGTCTTTTTCCAAAACAAAGACGATTTGGATTCCACACAGAAGTGAGGCTGTGGAATGCGTGCCCCCTTCCCATGGCTCCATGGCCCCCCGGGGGGGGGGTCGCACCCCAGAGTGAAGACCTCTGCTCTAGGCGCTATAGATGTTGCTGTTTGGGGTCAGAACTCTGGCCTGGAGTATTGTAGAGATTTCTGATTTTTAGTGAGTATTTCAGTTTTATGTGTAGTATATTTTTCTTGTGTGTATTAAAGAGCTTATTTTTTTATAAAGTAAAATGCTGAATGGAAATATAACTTATTAGCTGATATTAACGTGTAAACTGTATCCTGAATGTATAACCCACCTCACCTCCTTGAGTAAGCCCTAAACTGGCCCGTCTCGCTAACCTGAGAGAGTAAAATGCTGTAGAAGACTATCTGGTTATTCTGTTTGGGGTCCAATAGTACTGTGGACTAAGGACATCACTGTTGCACCACTCCAAAGGATGCAACTAGATCCCAGTGACCTCCGACTCCCTGGTGCCCCAGGAACGTGGTCATCAGAAACAGACAAAGACCTTCAGAAGCTGGAGGGAAGGAAGCCGCTTTAGGATTAGAAACCTTCATGACAGGTCGAAACAAAAACAAAAAACTTTTGAACACATCCAAATAAATATATAAAACCTGGGCCGCTGGAACTTAAAAAGATACACAAATCTAGCACCATAATGGAGGCGGATATTCGACCTGTGACCGATTTCAAGGTGGTGTTCCAAAAAGTGGACGAGCCACATTTGTTCTACAGGTAGGTGAACGGAGACAGAAAGGTCGCTAAACAAATGGGAGCAAGCACGTACCTCAGTTATGAGGTGAAGAAGCAATCTTGGCCATATGGGGGATAACCATTATTCCACATCAGCAGGGCTGAAACTGTAGAGTGTGATTTTTGTTGGTAATGGATAAGATTACATTGTCAATTAGAGGAAGAGAGAAATCCTGTACCTCTCGGTGGTGTGGAATTCCTATAGTCCTACACCCAGGACATATTGTTTGAGATCAACAACAACAAGTGATCGGTTTTATTTTGTCCCTGGGACAAGTGGGTCTGACGCCCTGCAGCACACTTTGGTTGTCAATTTACCCTACCACATTATGGAGCAGGGAAGAGAGCTGTCTACAGTTGAGGTAATATTTGTGTCCACATGCTAAAGCTGTTCAAACTTGTATTCATTAATGCAAAGCCTTTATTTTTCAGGTGAGCACTCTAAATAAATGTTGTAAGCTCGGACTGCACTACATTACATTTATAGCAATAAAATACACAACTCACTATTCCAGTAAAGAAAATGTGCACACATTAACAAAGTTTAAAAATATGAGGCTATGAATAATGCTCTTTGATTAGATGCAAATATTTGCAGAAGCTTGAAAGAAAGATTGATTAGTATTGGCTTTCAAAATAAAATGTTGACAAAAAAATGCAAGTAGGAAAAAAAATGTCTTGCTAAACTAATGTAACCTTTTAGATACCATTTCTTTGAAGCATAATTTTGTAAAGAAAAAAAAAAAAAAAAAAAAAACACAAGTGTTGATGCATGCTAGGATTCCCAAAAATTATTCACAATGTAAAGTCAGTGTAACCAGTTTCAACAAGATTATGGGAAACCTGAATATAAACAGCATTCGCAAAGCCAAAAGATCAGACTTTTGTTGTCAGTCTTATGCAGATCTGGTTTTGACACAGCTTTTATAGAACTATATTTTTGTTGGAGCTGCTGTGCCCTCTTCTTTTTAACAAATATTAGCAAATAGCAAAAATAATTTCCGGTTGAATAAAGCACACACTGCCACAGTAGTTTCAGGCACTGAACAAAACTACTATGTGTCTGATATGGTCCTTGTGAAATAGATTGTGATCAATGTAATATGAATTTGTAGAGTGTGAAATTTGTCACTTCTGAGGGTACCAAGACAATGAGTAGGAGCGAGCTCTGCAAGTAGGATCAGTCACAGTGAAGCAAGCCGGTAGATGGAGGGAGATAGATAAAAATATATAAAAATATTAGTTCATCAAAAGGTCTTGGATCAAGCCAGACCAAATTAGGGGCCCAATTCTTAAGAATGTCACAAAAGTGCACCCCTGGTATATGTCTTTCCACTAGTGCAGATTTATGTATTTCATGAACTCACACTCAAAAGCACCAGCCACACCAATAGGTCTTCCCCTGGCAAGCTGATGACATGGTAATTTTATTGTCATCACTTAAGAATATGCTACAAAAAAAAAAAACAAGCATTGGCAAAGCCAACAGGTTTCGCCTTTGTCTTTTTTTTTTTTCTAACTGGCTTAAAAATATTAGAATGTTTGTTTCATATTTTTTTTTTTTAAACAAACATTATTATAACATTTTTCTAATATAAGCCAATTAGATAGAAAAAAAAAAAAGACAAAGGTGAAACCTACTGGCATGCGGCTAAAAGAGAAGACGGAAGGCGGGACAGGAGACGGGAGCAAAGACAGCAGACGGCATGCAGTAAAGAAGAAGGAAGAAATAAAAAACAGGGAAGAAAGAAGACAGACAAGCAAAAAAAATAAAAGACAGACAGAAAATGCAGGAATGAAGCAAGAAGATGGGAGCAAAGATGGCAGTGAAGACAGAAGACTGCGTGCGGTAAAGAAGATCGAAGAAAGAAGACAGGTGACGACAAAAGACAGCATGCAGGAATGAAGCAAGAAGACAGAAGATTGCAGAAGTAAAGACGACAGTGAATACAGCATGCAGAAAGAAAAAAAAAAAAAGAAACGCAGAAAGAAGACAGAAAAAGGCATCGAAGAAAGAACCCAAAAAGTTCCATAGCATTGTAAGGTCGAGCCTACTCAAGGCTGTTTCTTTCCTAAACTCAGGGACTTTGTTCTGCCTATTCGTCTCAAGATCGCACCTTGAAAATATGCTAGGAATACCACTTCTTAAAAAATGACTTTTGTAACATTGCAAGTCAAGACCTTACTACAGTCTACCTCAAATCACAGCATACAATACAGTACAAGCCCATGAGTTTCGAAGCTCGGAAATTGTACATTTCTGAACTTACCATAATAATCAACAGCTTAAAACTGAAGTTATCTTTGAACTTGTTACAAATAATCACTTTGTCAAGTACAATTCAAAATACTACTCGCTCCAAGTAATATCAGGATCATCAATCAATACCAACGCAGAAAAGTAACTTTGCCTTATATAGGGAAAAGTTGTACACGCTGGGTATTAAGCTATTCACAAACATAACGTATCCGATCACGTGACACAATCAGTCCTATAATTACACTCATGAATCACTCCCACTTAAAATAACGAACTTGAGAATTTGCATCAAGTTTTTCGTAAACACCTCTCTAAGCGCTTATGTGACATTTTTCGTTACAAATGTATGTTTCATAAAGTGATCGAGAACAAGGCTCGTGATCCGGTAACAACTAAAAGATAAGCTTCAGAACGCCCCACAGAGCAACGTATTAATGCTGAAGTGCAGAAAAAAAGTTTCACAAATTTACAATCAGGTTTTAAAGGATAACTTAAATTATTCCTAGTTAAGTAGAACAACAGCTCTTTGGATTTAAGGGTAATATTCCTTTGGTCACTGAAAATAAGAGGGTTTTTGAAGAGGCAGAAACAAAAACCCAGTTCGATTGCTAGTTTTGTCCTGAAAATATTTACTGATGTTCCTTTTCGTGGCAGATTATGGCACATCACGTGCACAACACTGATTCCCAAAACATGCTTTTGCAATCCGACATTACTGAAACCAACCGACATGTACAAGTTAAATATGTGTTTTAGAACTAGAATCCATATTTACGTGCAGGTGAATAAAATTTCATTTTTTCCTAACCACAGCAGGGCACAAAAATAAGTGCTCGGTTACAAGACCCACCGAAGCAAAAAGTAGCCTCCTGAGTTTAACAATACTACTGTTTATCAGCTTTAAGTGTGAAATTACGGTGAAACCGCTTATTCACAGACTCTTATTGAATACCAGATGAGTTGATACGTCAGCATCATGATCGGGCGTTTAATAACCCTCGATAAAAACAACGGCTGCAAACAGGAGGAAAAGGTAACAAAGTGTTACACCAATTTTAATCCAGGGCTATATGAAACGGAATTTGGCAAAGTCACATCATTTACTGCGAATTAAATTAATCACCTTGCAATTTTAAAGAGGTCTACAGTCTTGCTTTACAGCCAAAGCACTAAATCTGGTTTAAAAAAAACGGTTAACGCAAGTGCTATCCCGAGCTGGACAAGACAAGCAAGCGTTCAGATGGCGCGTCAACTCCCAGTAAGGGTAGTGTCACTATCAGCCGATAGAGACTTCTTTCGAGCTATAAAGAAAGGCATAGAAAGCCACCAATGTGCCAGTACAAGCGAAGCGCAAGGCCACAGACAACGAGGAGTTATCTGACAGATATTAAAATCGACATTACACCTAAACCACACACGCAAACACTATAAACGATCCAGACTGTGGCTACAAAACAATGAAGAACTAGGCAACAGATTTACACTGGGGTGGCCCTTTAGTAAATAGAGAAGATCAAAAGAAGTTGATAAATTGTGCAAAATGAAAATAAAAAGAGTGATGGGGGGTATCACTCAAGTAAGGAGTGAGAGATTACGTCCACGATCCGCAAACCCGGGAACTTTCCGAACAGCTCCGGTTTTCGACAGTGGCAATGACTCACATGTTTGGGGCTGGCAGAACTTAACACCGGTCAAGAAATGCAGCGCTGAGTTTCCCACCGAACTCCTTCGTCGCCGTTAGGCAGCAAGGCTCTACGTGCAGTCACGGGCGGGTCCGCGAGATGCTGACGTGATCAGAAAAGGGTGTGGAGGCAGCGCGTTCTACGCACAGTTCGAAGCAGCACAGTCAGATGAGACACGGTGTGAAACATGACTATAGAAAACGGACAAGAGAAGACGATCATCTGAAACCAGCCTGGTGAGTGGCCATTTTGGAAAAGTAAATACACCGGCCTAGAATACGATACGAAAGTTCAAAGCAAACAGTTCACTACCAAATTCAAGCTGCCGCTTACTTGTCAGATGCAAACAAACACATGCTAAACCTAAATTGTACTTTTGGATGCTGTGTTCTGTTTTTTTTAAACTTTTTTTCTCTCGTTTCAGGCTACAGTAGTTTGAGCTAATTAAATGTAGCAAATGTTGTGGTTTCTGTGAGAATAAAAAATGTTCTAGCTTACAAGTCAAGGACGTTCATTTCTGTTAAGTCACAGTAAAACTCACAGCAGCCACTACAATTAAAACTTTTGAAAACTACATTTCCCAACAATATGACATCACAGTCTCAATGCCAATCACAGCATAATTTGTCATATAAACAGCGACCATCATAACTCTTCCTCTTTCTATGCGATGAGGGTAAATATAAGTGTTATAACATGGAGAACAGTCGTAACAGAAGATCCAGGAACTGGAAATCCAAAGGAGGAAACAGCATCTCCAGAAAGTGACAGTAAAACAGGCCCAGATCGGAAGGTCCATCTCTTCTCCTTCAGCCAGACCTTTGCTCAGAAACTAGAACAACAAGGAAAGAAATAACACCGTAACCTTCCATATCAGATCGTCATACAGCTTAAAACTGCACATGATCAGATGTAACAAAAAGAACAACTTGATGCATTTATACAATAGTTATAAATTTGTAAGACAATGCAAATCCATTTATGGAACATTGGCTCATTATATGCATGTAAAACCATTGTGAGGGTAGGGTATATAAAATGCTTGGGTGGAATAATCCTCGCCTCCATGTCCTTAATAGAATTGAAAATTCTTGACACGTAAGCTAGAATTTTTAAAATTCTATGTCAGGACCAGAGGCTTCAGATTATGCTTGTATAAAGTTGCTGGAAAACCACAGAAGCCACATCCAAAATCGGTTTATAATAAAATGTTTTGATTGTAGAATCAGATGACCAGTCAGCTGCTTAAAGTACGTCTTGTAATTGGGATCCCAGAGAAAACGTTTTTGATCCTCATATTCTTTCAACCCTGCCAGGTCCAGCAATAGTTCCAGAAACAAGGGAATCAGAACTGGGAGGTCTCTGGACATCTCCAGAAGGATGGGGAACCAGGGTTGAGCCCTCCAACAAGGAGTAATCAATATCATATATGCCCTCTGATGTAGTGTCTGAGTTGTAACTCTCTATATCATTATGAAGGGAGGGAAGGCATATAAGAGGTACCCCTTCCACTGCTGGAGGAAAGCATCTGTGGCCAGGGCGATGGGATCCGGTCTCCACGAGAAAAACCGAGGGAGTTGGTGAGAGAGATGAGATGCAAATAAATCTATTTGACATTGGTCCTATCTCAAATGAAGGGATTAGAACACCGAATGGTGGAATTTCCACTCGCTGGGGTCCCTGAGATGTCTGGAGTTCCAGTCTGCTACTGTGTTGACTTGACCCAGAAAGTACTCTGCCATCAATGAAATCTGATTCTAAAGGCAATAATGTCACAGGGCTTTCTCTATTTCTGCTAGTACCTGCGATCTCGTCCCACCCAGCTTGTTGAAACACTGTCCATGCGTAGAAGAACGCAACAATTTGAGTGGGGAGCCAATGTTTTTATGGTGAAGGAGCCTGCTAACAAGTCCAACAATTAATGTGAAGAAGAGACTCCTCTCGACCAGTGGCCTCCTGTGGAGAGGGAGTTGCACCTTGCTCCCCAGCCCAATTTGCTGGCATCCGACTTTAGAATGATGCCCGGGCGACAGCCGAAGATAGCTCTGCCATTCCACGCTGATATGTGGTCCAGCCACCATCGGAGTTTGCTGCAAGTCTCAGGGGTGAGATCGATAAGTTCTGTGTAAGATAGACCCTTCTGGAGGTGATGGAGGTAATGGATCTTTAAACGTTGAAGCACCCTGTAATGATGAGGCGCTGGAAAGATGGCTTGTATAGAGGATACCAACAGGCCTACTATCCTGGCTAAGACCCTGAGAGAGGTTTTGTCCTTGAGGAGAGTGGACTTGATCTCCTTCTGGATTGAGTGTAACTTCTGGATTAGAAGAGAGGAAGCAGAGTCGATCTGGAAACCCAGAAATTCCATCTGACGGGACGGCGTCAGAGCCGATTTCTTGGAATTGATCAGAAAACCTAGATCCTGGAGCAGGCCAGTTGTCCAGTCCAAATGAAGTATTAGTGTCTGGGCATCATGGGCCGTGAGCAAAATGTCATCCAAATAGAGAATCATCCGAACTCCTTTGGAACATAGGTTTTCTGCCACTGGATGCATAACCTTGGTGAAGCACCAAGGAGCAGAAGTAAGACCGAAAGGGAAAACCTTGAAGTGGAACCATTGACCCTCCCAGTAGAATTGAAGGAACTTCCTGTGGGGACGAAAAATCGGAATTGTGAGGTAGGCATCCTTGAAGTCCAAACGAACCATCCAGTTGCTTTCCCTGAGAATGTCTTTGAGAAGAGAATCCCCTCCCTCTTGAAATGATAGAGGATCCAGCGGTTGAACTCTTTTGGGTTTATAACTAAGTGAGACCCCGTCTCTTTTGTTTACCGTAAAGATGTTGCTGCAAAACCCCGAAGAATCTGGTTGGCTCAGGGCAATTGCATCCTTGATCAATAACTGGTGTATCCCTTGTTGGATAAACGCCCGATCTAACTGGGAAAAATGGATTGACTTTGGTAGGGAAGCCTGCTGGGGATCCCCCAAAAATTCTATATGAAAGCCTGCTACTGTCTCTAGAACCCATGGTTCTGCCCCTCCCCCCCCCACCCAACTGCACTGTGGAAGGGGAAATCAGATTTACCTTGCAAACTGGGATTAGAGTTGTAGTTATTCCTGTAGCCGCCACTGCTACCGCGGGCACGACTTGCCTGTGTCCAAGCAGTGTAAAAGATGTCTCTGTGTTGAGACTGATAGCCTCTGCCTGCGGGGACGTACCCTTGTTGAGACCTACGAGCGGAGGAGCGGCTGGACAGACGCCCTCTACTTCTGCCAGCCCTCACAAAAAGGCGGTTCTGGAACACCTTGCTCATGGAGGTCTGGGCCTTGTTGAGGGCTGTAAACATGTGGACAAACTTACCCATGTCCTAAACTTGTCCCCGAAAAGGAGACCATTGGCTAGGGGTCCTGGCACCGCGTTAGCAAGATCTGCTAATTTAGGATCTATCCGCAACATGATGGACCTTCTCAGCTCCATGGATATGGCACAGTTTGCATTTATCAAGCATGCGTAAAGCACACATTGCCCAACCAGCAAGGGTGTCTGGGTCTATGGAGGAGCCTGACTCTTTTGTATGAACTGCCAGATCTAAAGTCTTGCAAATTGGTCCTGCAAGGTCGAGGACTTTGTCCTGACAGGACATCCAAGATCTGTTGATGCCTTTCTTGGGGTCCTTCGTAGAGTGTTTTATAAAAGTTGCCAGGTTAGAGTCTAAGTCAGGAGTCATGGCCACCTTGTCAGGGTTATCAGGTCATGGGCATTCCGACCAAAGGCGGTTTCTCACATCTTTGTCTAGGGCCTTCTGTAAACGCAAATGAGTGTAATCAGTTACTGCAGGAAGGGGAGTCCAGTCCAAGGAACAGGGGTGGATAATTGTGTCTGGATCAAAAATAAGGGCTGACGTGGGTTCTACATTGTCAGTGGGAGGAGGGGGGGCCCTGCTCCTCAGAAGAATGGCGACAATGTTTTTCAGACTGTGAGTCGTCTTCTGAGCAGACCTAGCGGAATGCGATTCTTTACTGGTGTCATCAGGGGGGAAGGGCCTGGGCACTGGTGGAGGGCTGCGCTGACTACTTGTGGTCTGCTGTTGAAGACTGAGAAAGTCAGGCCATGGGAGCTGCGTGGGGCCATTCAGGGCCCTGAGGAGACCGTTCCTCCTTCAGAGAGGTGATAGTCATGGTGTTGGGTTGCCCATAGGGAGGGACCATCAGGGCGTACCTCTTGAGCTGTCAAGCTAGCGGTTGCAGGGCAGCAGCCAATGCCCTGTTAACCGATTGCGCCACGGAGGCATCTAAGGCATGGACTATATTGTCCGCAGTTAGTAGGCCCTCCTGGTCTTGGGAAAAGGAGGCATCTACGTGGCTCTGCCTGTCAGTCATGTCTGCGACAGTCAGACGTGGGCCCAGAGAAAAAAGGGGAGAGTCTCTGCTTTGTCGCACCAGTATATAGGGGGGAGAACCCCAGAGAGAATTAGGCTGTAATGGGAAGGCACTGGTCACAGGTAGAGAAGCTTCTGCTTCTAACTCCTTGATAGCCGGTATTTCAATCAATTTCCCCCTCAGAAACACAGTCCCTGTCATGGCCTGTTAACAGCCCTGACAAACGGGCGTGAGGGAAAGCTCTGCTCTACTGCACACAGTACGCAGGAGCCGACTCTAACCTGCTGAGTCAGGTAGCGTAGGCGCGCTGACTAGAATTAAAATCTGGTGAAAGACCGTGGCACAAAGCGCGCATGCAGTGACCCAAAGAGAGGACTACTGTCCTCACGTAAAAATTGTTCCCCTGTGCCTCCCTGCACACCCGCCGGGTGCCAAAAGTGAAGTATATTGCCTTACACCTTTGCCGGAGTGAAGTGGCGTGTCAGCGTGCTTGCTGCTGTCACTCCGATCGGCAAAGCTCAGTGAAATCGGTTCTGCGAACCAAGGGCGTTCCGACGCCCTGCAGGTAACAGAAACACCGAAGTTGAGATGCAAGCGTGTCAGTTAGCATGCAAGTTCACAATTATACAATCTTGTCAACGCTATACAAATAAGAAGGGTAGGACATGTACTCATCTTTTCGATGCAGCAGCAAAGAAAGAGGACGAGTTATGATGGTCCCTGTGTTCATATGACAGTGTATGCTGTGATGTCATATTGTTGGGAAATGTAGATTTCAAAATTTTTAATTTTATCTGCTGCTGTGAGTTTTATAGTAATAAACAGCAAAGAAGGAGAAGCATAATCCGAAGCCTCCGGTCCTGACATAAAATAGAGTATCAGTATGTGTTCAGTGGTATCATGCACTGTTTGCACTATGCTTCATGTCTTTACTTTCCATTTCTGGGTAATGCATAATGTTATCACTATGTAATTGGTCAAGCATTCATTCTCTTTCAGAATGCTTATATGCTTTAGTTTGAATATGTGTTCAGTCGGGGGAATCCTCTGGGCCCTTGCGAACTGTGGAAGATGTATCTGATTCACTTCCAATAAATATCTTAAAGATCGTTTGGAGTGGAGTCTGCTTCAATACCACAGGTCCATAGAGAGAGAATAGTGACTTTGAACACTTGTGCCTGGCACAAGTTGACCAGGATGTATCATCCTATTATAAGATATTGTGGGAGCAAACCTTACCCCAAAATTTGGACACCCCAAAATTTTATCTCATTCAACACTCCCAAAGATTAAATTGAGTGTTAGGGCATCCACTAAACAGCAATTAGCAGAGTACAACTTTTCAAAAAAGTAAGAAGCACAATAATTGAGTTCATGATCAATAACATTTAAAGGGTTCTATTACAAAATTCAAAGTTAAGCGGACAGAGTTAATGCCATAAAGGCTTTCAGGTACGTATTTATTTAGGGTATACAAAATCAGTGATTATTCTATGTGCCAAATGAGCAGCAAAAAAAAAATGAAGTGGACAGGAAAGTCTTCGGACTCATCTCCCAAATCAAGGGGTTCTCTACACAGTTCTTGCATAACAAGTTCGACAAACTGTAAAATCATCATGGTGTGAGCAAAGTATAATTTGTTTAGTAAATCAGAACAGAGGAATTGACAAAGTTGGGGGAGGTGTTGCAGTCATCTTTAGAAACTCCTTTCAACTTAAGGCTCTTCCTAACAGCTCCTTCCACACCTTTGAATGCCTATCTCTTGAGCTTCAATTGCACCACCGCTCACCTCTCAGATTCCATGCTATTTACCACCCGCCTGGTAGCAGCCCTTCGTTTATGGAGGAACTCACGGACTGCATCAGCGACCAATACACGCAAAGTGACAATCAGATCTTCGTGGGTGACTTCAATGTCCATTGGGGCTCGCCTCAAGACACCTATGCGAATCTGCTGGCCACCTTCCTCTCTGCAAACGATCTTATCCATCACTGCACAGAAACAACACACTCTAAAGGCTCAATCCTGGACCTTGTTATTTCTAAAGCAGGCTGTCACGTTGTAGGTACTCCTCAGACTCGGTGTGATGCAAATAAGGTCCACCTCCCGACGCCACCAAGTCACCGATAAAAACCACGGTGTATTGGAGTCATCAGGTGAGGGAAGGAAGGGGAAGGAACAGCAGGGACGGGATAACTGTAAAGAAAAAATACACAGTGTTAAATATCACATTGCCTATCTACTCTCATAAAGTCTCACTAAAATACCCACGACCGTCCCTGCCCATAACTCAGGCGGGCAGAACTAGTCCAACGCCTGTCTATTCTCCACCTAAATCATCGATGGATGCCCAGGCCGACTACGAACACCACTAGTCACTTAAGGGTTTTTCAAAACCCGATGTTTATGCAAATTAATCCTGTAGCTAGGTTGCAACAAAAAAGAGAAAAAAAATATATAATAAGGAAAAGAACTTGTCCCGCACTTCTTCTTTTGATTCAATTAAAACATTGAGCCTCTAAGTAATGTCACGCACTTGAAGAAGTCACCCCTTCCCTAATTCATAGAATAAGATAAACGGACAAATGTTCCCGGCTGTTTGACTTCTGCAAACAGTACGTCTTGATCCTGAGTTGCCACGAAGAAAACAAAAGGTTCTGTCCTGAACTACCACCATTCATGTTTCACGAGGATCTCTAATTTTTGTGCACCATCTCTGAAGTACACCAAATGTCGGATCACTAGATCCAAAACCATACCGGAAGGCGAAAGCCTCCGGCAAGAAACCGGCTCGCCTCTTACCACCGGTTCCAAATCTCGAAGGGAGGCAGCTCGTATCTCCAGCTGCCTTAAAATGCTGATCTCCGTGAGGGTTCCGGATGCCTTCAGTTCGTCGTTGCGGACGTGGTGACTTCCCCCATGGGAACGCCGTCCACCCTGCCCTCGTTGTGCCTCCGACGGGGAATGAGGAAAGAATAACGCGCAACCGCTTCCGGGAAGTGCCGGAGTTATGCGGTCTTCCCGCGCGAAGCGTTATGGGATATGTAGTCCCTAAGGACTACAAAATCCCGATCGGCCAGGTAGGCGCCTGTTACCCCCTGACAGTACGCCCCCCTCCAACGCGCCTCTTAGGGCCAGGTTTAGTGGGATGGCGAGCATGAAACCGTTGCACCGCCCTAGGGGCATGGATATTGCCCTCCGGCTCCCAGGAATCCTCCTCGGCAGTGTACCCTTTCCATGAAACCAAGTACCATAACTTACCCCCTCTCCGCTTGGAATCTAACACACTGCGCACCTCATACTCCAGCTGCCCATCTCTAACCACCGGAGGTACCGCCCGTTGGGCCGTTGAAAGAGCTGGTTTCAAAAGGCTGCAGTGAAACACCGGATGGATCCTTAAGGAAGCAGGTAAGTTAAGACGGTAAGCCACAGGGTTTACCTGGCGTGATACCACATAGGGACCAATGTAACGAGGATGAAAGACGCTACGTATCTTGAAGCGTATATACTTGGTGGAAAGCCACACTCGATCCCCTGGTTGATACACCGGCGCCTCACGCCGGTGCTCATCACCCCATTTCTTATACTGTTCCTTGGCCTTCTCCAGATTGAATCGTATCTTTTTGTGCATGGATTGGAGGTTCTTAATCATAGCATGGACCGTAGGTTGATCCGTGACATTCCGAGGTATGATTAAAGGTAACATCTCCGCGTGGAATCCCGTGTTAGCACGGAAAGGAGACTCCTTTATCGAGATATGCCAAGCATTGTTGTATGATAGTTCGGCCAGCCACAGCAACGCTACCCAAGATTCCTGGGCGTCCTTTGCATAGCATCTCAGATATTTCTTCAGGGTTTGGTTGAGGCGTTCCGTCTGGCCATCGGTTTGTGGGTGGAAACTGGTGGATAGGGCGGATTCAATGCGCAGAACCTTGCACCACATGCGCCAAAACCTAGCGACGAACTGGGGGCCTCTGTCCGAAATAATGGTTCTTGGTAGGCCATGTAACCGCACCACTTGCGACAGAATTAGATGGGCGGTTTGGCTTGCTGTAGGTAGGTTTCTGCAAGGGAGAAAGTGACCCATCTTGGTAAGACTATCGATTACCACCATGATAGCGTTGTACCCCTGATCCATTGGTAATCCCACCACAAAATCCACGCTGATGGTTTGCCAGGGTTTCTCCGGAGTGGGCAAAGGCATCAACTTGCCCTGGCTCTTTGCGTTTTCTCCCTTGGCTCGAGCACATATCTCACACCGAGCCACCCATGTCGCAACGTCTTTAGCCCAACCTTCCCACCGGAAATGTCATTGAACTATTTGCGCGGTTTTGGTGTATCCTGGATGACCAGCCGTTACTGCATCATGACACCACTTGAGGGCTTGTACTCGGAGTTCATGTGTTGGTAAATATAAACGATTACCTTGCAACGGTATTCCATGCTTAAGGGTACGGTCCTGACTTACTTCGGCCCATTTCTTCCATTGAGCAGCAGACTTATGCTTCGAAACCTTTTCTAGGAAATGGGAGACATGAAGGGCACAAATCACTCTTTCAGGTTGGATGATTGCTTCATCAGGTCTTGAAGCGATTTCTTTCACATCCTCTTGTCGAGACAGTGAATCTGCCTTGCGATTATCAACCCCAGGACGGAAGGTGACTACAAACTCATATTCTGAAAAAAACAGCATCCACCTCATTTGTCGCTGGGTAAGCTGCCTAGCCTCCTTCATATACTGAAGGTTTCGGTGATCAGTATATACCGTGACCGGGTGTTGGGCC
The DNA here is from genome assembly GCF_031143425.1 of Pleurodeles waltl. NCBI lineage: Eukaryota > Metazoa > Chordata > Amphibia > Caudata > Salamandridae > Pleurodeles > Pleurodeles waltl. Next base: position 1,104,009,838 of record NC_090445.1, read on the forward strand.
CCCCACAGATAGTGTCGCCATTCCTGAAAAGCCTTTTTTATGGCTAGCAGTTCCTTTTCTGCTACCGTATAGTTGAGTTCCGCAGCGGATAGCTTCCTAGATAGAAATGCAACAGGATGAAGCTGTCCGGTGGTTTTGTTTCTTTGGGATAACACAGCCCCAATCGCTATGTCCGAGGCATCTGCTTCGACTATAAAAGGTACGTCTGGCTGTGGATGTTGAAGTATAGGTGCTGAGCAAAAGGCCTGTTTTAAAAAGCAAAAGGCCTTCTCTGCCTCCTCTGACCAAACAAAAGACACACCCTTTCTTAGCAACCTTGTTATAGGTGACACAATGTGGGAAAAATGACAAATGAATCTCCTGTAATAATTGGAGAACCCAAGGAAGCACTGCACGTCTCTCACACTAGTGGGTACTGGCCACCCTTGAACGGCCTGTATTTTCCTTGTCGACATGCCGAACCCTTCAGGGCTTAAATCCACTCCCAAGAACTCAACCTTCTGGACATGGAACTCGCATTTGCTCAGTTTGCAATAAAGACTGTGATGTCGCAATGTTTGAAGTACTAAGAAAACATGTTCAAGGTGGCGCTCCAAGGATGTAGAATACACCAGAATGTCATCTATATAAACGATCACGAAATGGTCTATGTATTCTTTGAGAACATCGTTCAGAAAATACTGGAAAGCCGCCGGGGCGTTACACAACCCGAACGGCATTACCAAGTACTCAAACAGGCCATAGCGAGTTTTGAACGCTGTCTTCCACTCATCCCCTTCGCGGATTCTGACCAGATGGTAAGCTCCCTTCAGGTCCAACCTTGTATATATTACTGCCTCTTTCACCTGTTCCAATAGCACAGGAATGAGGGGAAGAGGGTATCTATTCCTTATCGTGTTCTTGTTCAACATTCGATAATCGATGCAGGTTCTCAACTCTTTATTAGCCTTAGCTATGAAAAAGAGTGGGGAGGCTGCCGGAGAACAAGAGGGTCTAATGAACCCGATTTCCAGGAAGTGATCCAAATAATTTCTCAAATGCTTGGTTTCTGGGTTGGATAGAGCATATACCCTACAAGAAGGAAGGAGTGCTCCAGGAATCAGATCTATCTTGCAGTCATATATACGATGGGGTGGCAACGTCTCAGCCTGACCTTCGTCAAACAAATCCTTGAACTCGGCATACACAGAGGGTAATATCACTGCTTTCTCCACCACTGTGGCCAACTGTAGCCCTTGAGCCAATGCTAACGTGGGGGGATTGTCGCACAAGAAACAGACGCTCTCACACCTCAAGGACTGAAAACTAACCGTCTTGGTTTGCCAATTGATAACAGGATTGTGTATTCTTAACCAAGGCATCCCCAATATTATTTCATACTGAGGAGCCTCTATTATATCTAGCCTGATCCTTTCTTTATGGGCAGGAGATACCCCTTTAAAAACCAATTCAACGTCCTCAGTTTGTTCTGTAAGGGGTCCAGATTTCAGTGGTGTACCATCAACTGCCAGTACTATTTCGGGTTCCTTCCTGGGAATGCTAGGAAGTCCCAGTCTCTTAACCAAACCTGCATCTATGAAATTTCCCGTGGCTCCGGAGTCTATCATTGCCCTTACTGGATAGTTTCGATCTCGGGACCCCAGCTCTACTGCTAACAAGAGATGTGACGCCTTTTCCTCTTGTGGAGCAAGGGTTAAAGAAGTTAACCGTAACCCCGGTTGGAAATCTATAAGAGACAAATCCTCTTTCTCTGAAGTCTTCCCTGAAGTAACCGCTGCCTTTTGAGTGGGGAAGTAGGATAACCTTTTTTTTGGTTTTTGGGGACACTCTCTCACATAATGACCCTTCCTGCCACAGTACATGCACAACCCCTGTACCCTCCTGGTCTCCTTCTCGGTCTTTGACAGGGGTGCCCTAACGGCTCCCACTTCCATAGGTTCCCCACTCAAATCATTGGGATTAGAAACTGGTTGCCCCTCCTTTTCTGGAATGACAGGTCGCCGATCACCTGCTCTACGCTCAACTCTTCGTTCTGCTATTCTGTGATTCAATCTTAGAGTAAGATTCACAAGATCCGTACAAGTGGAAGGCTGCGGATCTATTTGAGCTAGTATGTCTTTCATGTCGTCTCGTAAGCCTTGATAATAGAGAGACATTCGCTTCTCCTCTGGCCACCCTGATTCCGCCACCAGTCTATTGAAGGTCGTAAGATAAGTGACCAGGTCAGATCTCCCCTGTCTCAGCTCCAATAATTCCCTATCAGCGCTAAAGGTGGTTGTTCTATGATCAAACACCCTCTCGAAGGCCGCCCGAAAGGCATTCCAATCCGCTAATAAGGGGTCATCGTTTCTGACTAACGGCACTGCCCAGTTAGCTGCGTCTCCCGAGAGATAAGAAATAGCGAACATTACCCGGGAAAGGTTAGAGGGAAAAGACGCAGGCTTACAAGAGAATTGAAGAGACAACTGGGTTAAAAAGGCCTGAACTCTCCTGGGGTCCCCTGAAAACCGTTCCGGACTGGCCAAAGGGATTGGAGGGGAGACGTTCACGGTTATCTGCGGTGTAGATGTTGAGGCATCGAAGGGATTCCTAGTAAGCCTTTCTACTTTTTCCCTTAGGGTCGCCGTCTCGGCCCTAGAATTAGCTAACTCTTGTTGCACCACCACCAACGCCTGTAATACGTCATCCATAGATGCCATTTTGCATTACACCGAGCGGGAGGAGTATTATTCGTGGGCGCGTTATTCTGTCACGTTGTAGGTACTCCTCAGACTCGGTGTGATGCAAATAAGGTCCACCTCCCGACGCCACCAAGTCACCGATAAAAACCACGGTGTATTGGAGTCATCAGGTGAGGGAAGGAAGGGGAAGGAACAGCAGGGACGGGATAACTGTAAAGAAAAAATACACAGTGTTAAATATCACATTGCCTATCTACTCTCATAAAGTCTCACTAAAATACCCACGACCGTCCCTGCCCATAACTCAGGCGGGCAGAACTAGTCCAACGCCTGTCTATTCTCCACCTAAATCATCGATGGATGCCCAGGCCGACTACGAACACCACTAGTCACTTAAGGGTTTTTCAAAACCCGATGTTTATGCAAATTAATCCTGTAGCTAGGTTGCAACAAAAAAGAGAAAAAAAATATATAATAAGGAAAAGAACTTGTCCCGCACTTCTTCTTTTGATTCAATTAAAACATTGAGCCTCTAAGTAATGTCACGCACTTGAAGAAGTCACCCCTTCCCTAATTCATAGAATAAGATAAACGGACAAATGTTCCCGGCTGTTTGACTTCTGCAAACAGTACGTCTTGATCCTGAGTTGCCACGAAGAAAACAAAAGGTTCTGTCCTGAACTACCACCATTCATGTTTCACGAGGATCTCTAATTTTTGTGCACCATCTCTGAAGTACACCAAATGTCGGATCACTAGATCCAAAACCATACCGGAAGGCGAAAGCCTCCGGCAAGAAACCGGCTCGCCTCTTACCACCGGTTCCAAATCTCGAAGGGAGGCAGCTCGTATCTCCAGCTGCCTTAAAATGCTGATCTCCGTGAGGGTTCCGGATGCCTTCAGTTCGTCGTTGCGGACGTGGTGACTTCCCCCATGGGAACGCCGTCCACCCTGCCCTCGTTGTGCCTCCGACGGGGAATGAGGAAAGAATAACGCGCAACCGCTTCCGGGAAGTGCCGGAGTTATGCGGTCTTCCCGCGCGAAGCGTCATGGGATATGTAGTCCCTAAGGACTACAAAATCCCGATCGGCCAGGTAGGCGCCTGTTACCCCCTGACACAGGCTTGCTGACTATCGCTACCCCTATTCATGTAGACTGGTCGGACCACCTCCTCATCCCATTCTCTCTTCACCTATCACACTCTATAACTCTTGGCCAGCCTAAGAGGGCTACTTCCTGGTTCCGTGACACTAAAAATATTGACCTCAGCACCCTCTGTGATTCTGCTTTGCTATCACTTCCAAGGCTAGACCCGGACCTGGATGTTAACGAACTCACCTCCCAATGCCTCACAGTCCTTGCAGTCAAAATCAATAATGTCGCTCCTCTCCAAAGCAAAAAGAAAAGGCCCACTCCCTCAGCACCTTGGTTCAACAAATCCCTCTATGAAGAAAGGAAGTTCCTAAGAGCCCTTGAGAAACAATGGAGACAAGCGCCCTCCACTGAAAATTTGGCCACTCTTGGTTCAGCAAGATCCAAGTACCACAAGCTCATCTTCCTTGGAAAAGCGTCGCACTACAAATCCCTCCTTGACTCAGCCAAAAATAGACCCAAAAAACTATTCGACCTCATCAAGAACCCAAACAGCTCTCCCCCAACCTCCAAATTGGAAGATTCCACAAAGAAAGCAGCGGAATTCGCTGTATTCTTTGACGAAAAAGTAAAATCACTTGTAGATCAGGTCATTCATCCTACCCCTACAGAGGAGCGCAAATCCTTAACCATTTGGCAAAACTTTGACCCCATCTCTGACGATGCTCTCCTTAAATGCATCCTCGATACAAAGCCCTCTAACCATTCTCTTGACCCCATCCCTAGTGCCATTGCCATTGACTTCTATACTAATTCTCTTTCCTATTGGACCACTCTGGTCAACCTCTCCCTCAGTCAAGGCTCCCTTCCTGTTTCCTTCAAAACTGGGCAGGTCACCCCTCTGCTTAAAAAACCCACCGCTGATGCGAACGACCTCAACAACTACCGTCCCATCACTAACCTACCCTTTCTGGCGAAAATCACAGAAAAATGTGTAGCGAAACAACTCTCTCGCCATATCAAGGAAAATGATCTTCTTGACAATTTCCAGTCCGGCTTCATCCAAAACTGCAGCACTGAAACAGCCCTGCTGCTAGTGATTGATGACGCGCTGCGGATACTCGATTCAGGTGAGTCTTGTCTTCTAATTCTTCTTGACCTTACTGCAGCCTTTGACACTGTCAATCACAACACTCTCCTTAACACTCTTCAACAGAGAATGGGCATGGAGGGCACTGTGCTCAAATGGTTTGCCTCCTTCCTCTCTGATAGATCCCAAATGATCAAAATAGCGAACAGTCTTTCAGCTCCTTTAGCGGTCAGTCAAGGTGTTCCTCAAGGCTCCATACTTGCACCCACACTGTTCAATCTCTATTTAGAACCGTTGGGAAATCTCCTGAGTAAATCCGGGATCCACTATCATCTATATGCGGATGACACTCAGATCTACCTTAAGGTGGCCTCCACTCACGATCTCTCCTTCCTTAGCTCTACTCTTGACTCCATTCAAAATTGGATGTTAACTCATCAACTGATCCTGAATCCCTCCAAAACAGAATTCCTCCTCCTCTCCTCCTCACTTTCTCATCCCCCAGTGCAATCATGGATGGATCAGATCAATCTAATGAACAATAAGCCCATCATTGTCGAGAGCGCAAAATCCCTTGGTGTCATTCTCGACAAAAAACTCAATCTACTCTCCCACATCGACTCCATTGCAAAGTCTGCTCGACACCAACTGCGCCTTCTTTGGGGGATTTGTCGCTTCTTCCCGGAGCACGACCTTAAAACCCTGGTCCAATCGCTGGTTCTCTCCAGATTGGACTACTGCAACTCTCTTCTTACTGGCCTTCCCAAATCCCACCTTTCCCCCCTGAAGTCTATTCTCCATTCAGCTTCTCGTTTCATATATGGGGCCTAAAGAAGCGACCACATCACACCCATTTTATCCACCCTCCGTTGGCTTCCCATAGAGGCAAGATCTATCTTCAAAACTGCATGTATCACCCACAAAGCCTTGCACTCCTCCTCCCCTCGCTACCTGGTGAATAAACTGAAACTCTCTGGGGGCTCCAGACCATCACGTAATGCAGAAAAGCTATTGCTTGAACCTCCCATTTTCAAGAAGGAAAGATCGATGGCCCAATCCTTTTCAGGCAACGCGGTGAGAATCTGGAACTCACTTCCGCCTCAGCTTCGGACCACCACCTCTTCTCAGGCCTTCAAAACTGACCTCAAAGCTCTCCTCCTTCAAAGACACTTCCAAATTTAATTCTAGCCCTCTGTTTTCTGAAGGAAGTCCTTCCATTATAGGAAATTCTGTTCTCCATGCCTATAGAAGTGCCTTCTCAGGGTGTTTTTGTGTTTTGAGTGTCTGCCATTTAGTGCAGTATTATACCTCTACCTGTATTTTGTACTCTTCTGTAACATGCACACAGCACCTTTCCTTTTACTACGTATCATTTGCTACCTCTTATATCTTGTTTACTTTTGATACATGCACAACGGCCACCACTGCCTCATGTAACGTAACTATTGTTTGAGTGTTTTGAGTGTCTACCATTTATTGCAATTTTATTTACCTTTACTCGTACTTTATGTGCTCTTGTAACCTGCACACGTCACTTTTTCCTTTCGTAACGTATCGTTTGCTACCTCGTGTATTTTTTTTGCTCTTGATACTTGCACAATTATCACTATTGCCTCATGTAATGTAACGTTTGTTTTTGTAACAGGCTCACTTGTAATTCTTCTCCTCTTGTATCTTTACTTTGCCTATTGTGAAGCGCTCTGACACCTTCGGGTAAAGTCCGCGCTATATAAAAATGCATTAAATAAAATAAAATAAAATAAATAAAATGAAGAATATACATCATTACCTCAACACATAAACACAATCCCATTCCTAAAAGACTTATTCAGCACCCTCTAAGCTAATACCATCCAGAGATATTCAGACTAATCTGAAACAATTAGACAATCAAACTGCCTGCAAATTAATGGTCTAGTAAATCACAATGGAAGGCAGCAGTAAAAATCTTGATAATATTTCAAGTCGTGGAGAGCATGGAAAAGTTAATCTAAAGCTTTGCAATCGTAACACGGGAAATATACTAGTAAATGTCAGCTGGACTGTATCTGGGGAGCCTGTGGGGAGAGGATGTACACAGGGTGTGGGGGGGAGGGGAGGAGTGAGTAACAGAGACAGTTCTGCAGCTAAATGAAAAATCACTCTTTAAGAGAAGGGGACAGGACCTTGGAATGGGCAGGGCCTTGTGCTGTGCATTTCCAGATCTTGGGGACAGCTGCAAGGGCGAGCTGGTAGGAATGGAGCCATCTGTTGGGTACATAGAAGGAGAGGCGGTGGTTGAGGTATGCCGGTCCTGTGTTGTGCAGTGCCTTGAAGGTGTGGATCAGGAGTTTTGTATGTGATGTGCTTGTTGACTTGGAGCCAGTGTAGGTTTCTGAGGTGGGAAGAAATTTGGCTGTGTCAGGGGATGTCCAGGATGAGTCTGGCTGCTGTATTCTGGACTCTTTGAAGTCTTGATTGAAGTTTCTTGGTGATGCTGGCACAGAGTTTGTTGCCGTAGTCCAGTTTGCAAATGATGAATGTGTCGATGACTGTCTTCCTCGTGTCGGGGGGAATCCATTTGAAAATCTTCCGCAGTAGACGGAGGGTGTGGAAGCTTGATGAAGAGACGGCGTTAACTTGGTAGGTCATCGATAGAGAGGAGTCAATGATGATGCCCAGGTTGCACTCCTTGTCAGTGTGGGCGGGACGTTACCCAGAGTGGTGGGCCACCAGGAGTTGTTCCAGGCAGAAGGGGTGGAGCCGATCACAAGGATCTCTGTCTTGTCCAAGTTGAGCTTGAGGCATCTGGCCTCCATCCAGGTGGCAACTGCTCTCATCCTGTTGTGTAAATTCCTTTTACCTTGAGCAGAGTCCTTGGACAGAGAGAGGATCAGTTGGGTGTCATAGACGTAGGAGACTGTGTTTAGATCATGTTGTTAGGTGATCTTAGTGAGCAGGGCCATGTAGACGTTAAGTTCTTGGGACACCCCGCAGCAAGTGTCTTTAGGTTCTTACATGAACGGTGGTAGCCTGACCCTCTGTGTTCTTCCTGTTAGGAAGGACCTGATCCAGTTCAGGGCTTTGTCTCGGATGCCGGCGTTGTGCAGTCTGTCGCAGAGAGGGTGGAGTGGGAGACAGTGTCAAATGCGGCGGAGAGGTCGAGGAGGATGAGAGCGGCAGGTCCTCTGCGGTCCAGTATGATGTGTATGTCGTTGGTGGCTGCTAAGAGTACGGTTTCGGTGCTGTGGTTGCTTCTGAATCCGGACTGGGTCTAGGATACGGTGTGTCTCAAGGAATTCAGTGAATTGCTGGTTGACAGCTTTCGACGTTACCTTAGGTGGGAAAGGGAGCAGAGAGATGGGTCTGTAGTTCTTCAGCTCCCTAGTGTCAGCAGTGGGTTTCTTGAGTAGCGTGTTGATTTCAGTGTGTTTCCAGTCTGAGGGGAATGTGGCGGCCGTGAAGGATAGGTTGATGGTTTGGCCGAGCTCCAATGCAATGGTGGCGCTGGCCAGGTTGAGGATGAAGAGGGCATGGTTCCAAGGGTGCTACTGAGTGGATGAAGTTCATCAGTCTTTGGGTGTCTATTATGGTGATAGGGGTCCAGGAGTTCAATATCTGGTAAGGAGCTAGGTCCGTGGCAGTGAGCGGTGCTGGTGGGCTTTGGTTCCTGAAGTCCTCGTAGATGTCCTGGATCTTACAGTGAAAGAAGTTAGCAAGGTAGCTGCAGAGGTCTTGGGAGGGAGGGGTGGATGAGGTGTCTGCCCCGGGGTTCATGAACTCTTTGACGCTGGCAAAGAGCTCTTTGTTGTTGTGAGTGCTGGTGTTGAGGCGTGCTTGAAAGGTGGCTTTTTTGGCAGCTCTGATGTTCTGGTGGTGCATGGAGACTGTAGGTAAAGTGGATGCACTTGTGGACTGTCCAATGGTGTTCGGAGTTGTGGGAGATAGTGATGTTGTCCCCTGCTGAGAAAATAAGGTTGAGAATGTGTTCGGCTCTGTGAAGGGGGACATTGACGAGTTGTTTGAGGCCGAGGGTTGTGAGGTTGTCCAGGAGGTTTGAGATGTACGGGTCATCAAGGGTATCAAGGTGGAAATTGAGGTAGCTGAGTAGGAAGTAGTCAGAGGAGGTGAGTGCTGGGGGGGCGACGATGTCGGTGATGTCTTTTCAGAACTGGGATCGGGTGGCCTGTAGATGAGGGTGCCATGTAGGGAGGTGTTTGGTTGGTCTGGATCTGGAAATGTAGGTGCTTGTGCATTGACCGAGACTGCGACTCGATGGTGGTAGTAAGGCACAGGTTGTTCTTGTAGATTATGGCAATGCCTCCTCCAGGCTGGTTGGCTCTGTACTTGTAGATGATTTTGTAGGTGTCAGGGATGGCAATGTCTGGGGGAGCGGTGGGGGTGATCCAAGTCTCCGTGAGGAAGGCAACGTCCGGTGCTGTTGAGTCAAGGAGTTCCCAGACTTCTACTGTGTGTGTTGAGGAGTATGCACTTGAGGTGGCTGTCCGAGCTTGGTGCAGGATTGTGGATGGGGAAGGTGCTGGAGCAGGTGCGGCAAGTAAAAGGTCCATGGGTGTTCCTAGGATCGGCTTGGTGGCAGAGGGATGATCTTCCCGGGTGGAGGGAGCACAGAGTGCTGGTGTCGAACTGGCAGAGGGGGTGAGAACCAGGGTCATTGACACTCTGCGTGGCACAGGCACGGACTAGTGCAGATGTGCTTGCCTTTGGTGCGCCAGCGGAGCACCTGCAGCACTCAGCCGTTATTAAGAAGGGGGGCAATTGGGGGATCCGGTCAGCTAGGAGGCGGGAGAGTGGGAAAAGAGCTTCGAAGGGTTGATGGGGGTGGGGAAAACGCAAAAGGGAGAAAAGAGTAAGAGACAGAAAAGAAACTAGTGAATAAATCGAAGTAAAGGCAGGAGTGAAGAGAGGCAGAAGTGAGGCAGAGATATTTTCAGATGGCCACTAGGCCACCAGGGATGAGGCGCAGGCAGGAGCCTGTGGGTGGAGGAAGGCCTCAAACTGAGAGTCAAGCAGGCTCTCAGTTCGTCCCAAGCAGAGGCAGCAGCAGCCGGAGGAGCTGCACTGGAGAGGGCAACAGACACTGACTAGGAGGAAGCTTTCTTAGGCTGTTGTCAATTTCCTGTGGTGTTTTCACACCCACTAATGGACGTCAGCAGTTCAAAGCCTCTGAAAACCACTATTTACAGTGGTGTTCAGCTTGTCTTTCCTGCCACCCTATGATACCAGTTACTCCCTGAGTGGCCTTGTGAAGGGAGTCGATATCATGTGTCACAAACTGGAATCGGTGAGTTGGCAGGGCTACAGAGATGGCATCCATTTTATTTAAGATAGAGTCTAACAGGATATGTGGCATAACTAAAGCACATTAATAAACACACCTCTACTCATAAAATACAACTAGTTCAACTGTAATCATATTAATTCAGCCAAGCTATGCAGAATCAATAAAAAAAAAAAGTATCTCAACCATAATTTTTAGTGCACCAAATACAGTGGCGGCCGGCAGCTTTAGGAGGGAGGGGGCCGGAAGCACACACACACACTCATTCTTTCACACACAGACACGCACGCCCGCACACCCATTAACAACACTCATAACATTCAAACATGCATGCATGCACCAAACATTCATTTTAAAAGTTCACACACACTCATTCTTTCACACACACACACCCACGCACATCCATTAACAACACTCATACCATTCAAACATGCTCGCACGCACCAAACATTCATTTTGAAACATCACACGCACACACTCATTCTTTCACACGCGCACCCACGCACATTCCTTAACACTCATAACATTCAAACATCGACGCACCAAACATTCATTTTAAAACATCACACACACACACTTACCTTCAGCCTCGAGGTCGCAGGAGGGGTGGGACGGCTGCCTTCCCTCATTGGCTGACCCAGGGTCAGCCAATGAGGGAAGACAGCAGTCCCAGCCTCGTCACAGAGTGGGATGGGGTCAGTGAGACTGCTGACCCCACCCTACTCTGTGACGAAGTGTCACTGATTGACACTCGCCCTGGGTGCTTCAGGGCTTAAACCTGAAGCGCCCAGGGCGAGTGTCAATGGGTGACGCTTTCCTAGTCACCCAGGGGAGGGCCTCGAGGCACCTTTGCTGAGCCGAGGAGGTCACGCCCATAGGAGTTGTGACCTCCTCAGCCCAGCAAAGTTCAGCTCAGGCAGCCAGAAGTCTACACAAATCGCGCATGTCTCACTCCTGGCTGTCTGAGCTGAAAATGAAGAGTGTCAGGCTGACCTTTGTTCAGCCTGACAGACACTCTTCATGAGGGGCAAAAGGTGGGGGGGGGCGTGGCCCCTCCGCCCCAAAGGACGGGCCGGGCCTGACCAAATATAAACCCTGAACAACTTTCAAACAATTCCCTCCACCACCGATTATTCTATAATCACTAAAACAATGTATAAAACGTTATTACTCAGAAATCATGCTGTCTGTATCACTTTTTGCTTCTTTCTGGTAGTCTTCTCCACCATCTTTAATTGGTTGTAAACAAAGTCCTTGATATTCTCCATCTTGTAGGCTTTAGACCGTTTCCTCTTTATTGGAGTCTCTTTACCCTTATAGTTGCAACTTTTAATTAGATATCCAGAAACATTTAACAAAAGGAACAAAATTATTTCACAAATCATTATAAATTATTTGGATTTAGTATGCGGTGCAGAGTCCCCCTCCCAAACTATCAATCCATTCACTAACTTTACTAAAACCCTTCCCTAACTCACTAATCCATGATCCTAAAGCATCCCATAAGCCATGCTCTTCAAAAGATTGAAGCTTGTGAGACTGTTGGGATGGCAAAATCCTTCATGTGGTGATGGACGTGCACCACTACCCTGTGTGGCCCGGCTCTAGTGCTGTCCAGATCCCCAATGCTGATTTTTTTTGTCATGGGGAAACACTGATTATGCATGTTCGCAATGTCATAAACCTGTCTCACAGATTGCGGTCTTTTTACACTGGAAAGGTGGCCTCACACTGGGGAAAGGCTTTAGCATTTACCAGGAGTTTAACAGCACATGCTCAGTGGTGACAGCATACTGTATAGTGATTAGTGCGAGTGAAGAGGTCCTTTTTACCTGTATTGCAGGAGTGAGGCCTACATGCTCACTCATTTAAAGTTCTCTGCTGTGTGCTTAATTCACATTTGGCCTACATTGGTTTGGTGTTGAGTGCTGCGCAGTGCGTGTCTGGTACAAATGTACTGGGTGTATGTATGCCTGTAAGAGGTACTTTACTGGGTTAAAGTAGTGCTTTACAGTGCATGCATATTATATGCATGTTCGAGGTGTAGGTGTGCATTTGATGGGTACAATACATGCAGGATGTGATGCTGTGCAGTGCATGTATGCTATATGCATGTGCTTGTTGTATGTGTGCCTGTGTATTGAATAATACATGGAAGACCCTGGGTTCATTTTGGGAGATCCAGGACTGACTGGACGAACATGAGGAGAGGAGGTAAAGGAATCCACCCTGATAGACTTGTGAATTGCTGCTTTCTTGTAAGCTGGGTGAGACACACTGGAGGAAGGGAAAGACAAGCTCTTTTGTACGCTTCAGAGGGTGCTCTTTAATTCAGAGTGAGGTCACTGGAAAAGGGCGTGTCCATATTTCAGGAAAGAGATGGGACTGACAAAAGAATCATAAAGAGCTGGCCTGAGAACCTCGGGCTAACTTTTTGATACAATTTAGGTGTGAACCTCAAGTCACTCCAGTGGCCTGTGTTTTGGGGCTATCAGCCTTGGAGTCACTCCTGCTGTGACAGACTACTTTCTGGAAGAAGGGCAGAAGAGAGGGCATTCCAACAAGAAGCAGACCTCCAACATAAACTTCAGAGATTCAGACAGTAAATCACATTTAGTGTCTGGAAAAGGGCTATAAGAAGGGCAGCTCAAGCCCCCAAAATTGTCAGCGGTCAATCAGCGAGTCGGCCCGTGCAAAGAAGAGAAGGTCTACAGGACTTCTACCTGTGAGCAGGACTGTGCGGGGGGGCAGCTGGGTGAGGAGACATCAGCCAGGGGCTTCAGGATCACTTGCCACTGGAGCATGAGTGCCTTCCTGCTTTCAGAGACTAGTGTGGCCTGTGAGGGAGAAGACAGCATTGGAGGGGAGGACCCCAAATAACTTTCCATTATCAGAAGAGCATCAAGAACACATGTCCGCTGACACTGCAGGACCACATGTGAGGAACTCTAGGACACCTACCCACTGACCCAGAGTCACTTGTGAAAGACTCACTGGAGACTCTGCTGCAGCTTCAGCACAGGTAAAGGGGGTGTACTCAGAGACTCTGGTTGCTCGGATCTTGCTTTTGCAGGTAAGACTGATTTATAGGCCAGCCGGCCCAGGGGAACTTGCTTGCCAGATAGGGCTTTGGCACTGCAACGCTTCTGAGTTTAACAAAGAAGTGGAGTGGGACTCCTGAGACTCCGACTACTAGTGGGGCTTAACCTGAATGTCACCCACAGTGAAAGGGAAATAACTACTACCGCTAGTGAGAGGGCATGGGGATTCAGGCACCTGCCTATAAAACACTGGTACCTGACTTTAGGGGACTCTGTATATTATTTGTAAATGTCATATTTTACTTTGTGTTCGTATATAAATATGAATTTTTCCATAAACGCAAGAGTTTGACGTGTCAAATTTATATTTCTAAGCATATTTTGTGCTGTGAGCCTGTGTTCACCCCTGTGTCTACCTCCCACCCCTGAGAAGTCTTGCACTGCTGGACCAGCACTACCATTAAGAGCCAAGGGCTTAAAGGGTACTTAGCCCAATTGCTCAGACCTGTAATAGGTCAGGCCCCAGAGCATCAGGATTAAGAGGCCTCAATTCCCATGGTTGGGCCCAGTAGCTCCTGCTTGCCTCGTGGTCCTCAGAACTGGGTTCTGACAGAGATATTAGTTAGATTTGTGACACAGGAGTCAATGATATGACTTATCAGGAATGAAAGTGCAGCATCTCTTATCCTTTAGTACTTTGCAAACACGCCTTCCTACACAAGAAGGATTATTAATGCTAAGTAGTTTTGCATAACCATAGCTCTTCTAGCCATTAGTACAGAGTTTATTTGTGGTAGTTCTCCCGCTATACTTAAAGCAAGTCTGTCCATAAGGTAAATAAACATCTAATTTTCACGTCATTCATTGCAACGCCTATATAAGGAATACTAGCACTTAATACATCCAAAGCTATACCTGTCCAATATCTTGCTTCACCCTATTCAAACTAAATGCATCATCCATTTCACTCATATGATAGACTCAAGGAAATCCCAAAGTGGGATAACAAGATGCAACTCAATGTCTTGGTAAATTAAAATAAGCAGTCTTTCCCCTCACTTGATAAAACCTTTTCAGAATTGATTCCCCAACAATCGAATAATCACCACTTCAAACATAACTTCTTTCATACGCTTACTCCCATATGTTCATGCTTCCCACCTTTAAGGGGTTCACAACCCAACATACACACTGCACCTCTTCTTGATTGCTCCACTTTCAATCTAGAATGTAAATTCAACAATCTAAATTCTTCTTCATCCTTAATGTGCTCTCTTATAGCCTTTTCATCTCTCCAGTCTCTCACAATATTCATTCTTCGTTCACTGTATTTTCTAAAGACTCATCTTCTTCTTCACTCAAACAACATACCTACCCCTTTTTCATAGTTTTGGTTTCTTGCTTAATTTGTGCAACCATTCTCACAAAATTACCATATTTTAGACAGTGATTATGCTCTTCATTCTCAGAGATCTAAAAATTCTCCAGTGACGAGTTGAAAGCGAACACGTAAGGAGATAAAAGTTCATTATTATTAAATATGTTAACAAACACTGAACATGATAGACCAGGGGTCTCTAGCCGGTCGACCACGAGCTACCGGTAGCTCAACGAGACCCCCTGAGTAGCTCACACCTGTAGCTTCCCAATTTAGTAGCCTGTTAGCATCATTATCATTTAGGTCTTTTCTTTAAGCAACGTTGCTCACCCTCACCCAAACCATGTGCTCAGATTGACTTAACTAAGCTTAGCTGGAGCGGGGCAGCCCGAAAAGTATGACATTATTCCTCCATGGCATCTCCGTCTCTGCTCCACCTGCCTTTCACACCCTAGCACCGCACTTTTCATCCTGTGCGAGAGTGCCAGTGTAGAGCAGCAGGTTTGGCAGAGCAGAGTGGCTGGAGCACGAAAGTGTGTGTTGCAAGCATTATTGAACTGCTACCAGGACCTGCACCACCTGCTTTGTTTAGCCTGCCACTGATTGGGCAGCAGGTACGAGCCCTGTGCTACCCAGATCAACGCAATACCTGTACTGAGCCCCAGCACTGGCCTAACAGGTGCTTTCGTCGAGGCAGCTCATTTCTAATCTGCTGTAAGCATTAGCAGCATTGGGGCCAGTATTTTATATGGTTATTCTTTAATCATAGAAAATACTGGCCCTAATGCTGCTTATGCTTACAGGAGATATACACGATTTGCAGAATATAAAAAAAAAAAACACTTTTTGTGGCTCAGGCACACAACGTGACAATGATTATTGCAAGAATGTAAGAATCAGCTGCATCAAGGCTAGTATTTAATATGAATTACTGTCACGGCACGCGTGACAAGAATGCATATGAAATACGGGCCCCCAATGCTACTGATGCTTAGAGGAGTTTATATCCTATAAGCACCAGCAGCATTGGGGCCAGTATTTCATATTAATTATTGTCACGGCTGAGACATGCGCAGTAGGCTCCCTCCAGCCCAACAACACAGTTGGCTGGAGAGAGCATGCACAGACTCCATGTCTGCCTGGGAGCGCCCTTAGTGCGTCAGGATTGGCTGCAGGGCAGGCTGGGACCCTGTGCCTGCAGTGCAGGAGAGGAGCTGCGGCGGCGGCAGAGAAGCAGGTAAGTGATTTTTTTTTTTTTGTATTATTTTGAACTTTTTTATATCGATGGAACGCGTATCATTACTTCATTAAAATGACTAGTGACTGCCTTCTAAGCTATTCTTGTAGCTGTGGGGGCCTGGAATGGGAGACACACTTGTAGGAGTATGATGGTTAGTAGTTGTGTTGGCTCTGCCTTCTGGCAGCGCTGGCAAGGGCAATGTGTGGTGCAAGCTCAGTGCCATTCTGACAAGGGCCCTGACACGTTTGTTTTGACATATTAAGCACTGCTCAGCAGATGCTGCTTGAACCTTGTACTGGTGACAGGGGAGCTTGCTTCATCTCTCCTTATGTCCTCTTCTCGAAGAGCAGCACCCCTGCCCCCCAGCTGAACCCCATCACACCCCCAGTTCTCCTCAGACCTTGGAGTTTCAGCTCTAAACTGTGCTCTGTAAGGCGTGACCCCACCCCTTGCTGACAAGGCAGTTGTGCAAGAGAGAGGCCAGGTAGGGTGCCCTCCCTTCAAGAAGCCGGGGTGGGGAAGGTGTGGAGGAGGGAGCTGTGGTCACTGCACTGTCTGTCACCCATCTGGACGTAGGTGGACCTGGGACAGCCAGACTCCCCGCTAGGCCTTCAGGGGTGTTGCAGGCCCCCATTGAGGCCTCCCCCTTTTGCATGGGGGGGGGTCTTTGTGGTTCTGTGCTGTGTGTAGGTGAAGGCTCCCACTTAGTGCCTGTCCCTGTGCCCCTGGGGGGAGACACACTCACTCTCTCACACTCACTCACACTTTCGCAATCCCTCTCTTTCACACTCTCTCTCTTTCTCTCTCCCCCTATCAATCTGTCTTTCTCCCCTCGCTGTTTCTCCCTCTCTCTATCACTCTTTCTTTCTTTCCACTCCCTCTCTCTCGCTCTCTTTCTCTCGATCTCTCTCTCTCGTTCTCCCTCTCGCTCTCTCTTGCTCTCTCTCAGGTCATACAAGTGTCTCTTGCCCTTGGTTTTACGAAACTCCAAGGCAGGAGAAAAAAACATGCAAAATGGCTGAAAGACATTAGTGCAAAAATAATAGCTTGGCAGACAGTTAAATACAGGCTTGCACTTAAAACCTACTTTATCTCCTGTATGCATCAGCAGCATTGAGGCCATTATTCTATATGCATGACAATAATTCATATAAAATACGGGCCCCATGGCTACTGAGGATTACAGGAGATAAACTCCTGTTATCCGCTCCATCACTGGGGCCAGTATTTCATATGAATTACTGTCATGCGTGCCCGGGGAACAAAGAGTGTTTGTACCCTTGTGACTCTTGCCCACCCACTCCATCCCACCCATGCCCTCCTCGTGCCCGGACCCTTTTGCCCTTTTCTGCAGTGCCAACACCCTCAACTCTTCCATCCAACCTCCACCTGCCAATCCTGTCCCTCCCTCTTCTTGCACTGATTGTTGGGACAATTCAGGTCCTCTCTCCTGCTCCCTTCCTCGTAGAGAAGTCATCACTCTGTCCAGTCTGTGCGAGAGAGGCCAAGCAGATGTGAGAGGCCCCACGCCTGCTGTTGATGTTGGCTCCTTACTGGGCCTGGGTGTACTTCAGAGCCATCCTGTGCCCTGCTGGAAGCGAGGAGCCATGGGCACAGCTTAGTCAGTAAGACCGGGGGTGTGACCTTCAGATTTCCCAACAATCATGCTGGCATATAATGTTAAAATAGACTATTTGACAAGCAGGACACTTGAGAGGGGCTTAAGAGGCAGTGTAAAGGGAGAGGTATGTGAATTGGTAGGAGTACTAAGTGAGAAAAACACAATATTCTATCTATAAAATAATGAAAAAAAATTTCGGGCTTTCAAACAGAAACAAGAGAAAGTGTGTATTTGTCTGTGTGTGTGAATAAATGCCAGGTGAAATCCGACAGACACCTCACCATATCCAATTGAAAGCAAGGGTACCCAACTATTCTTCAGAAAATACATTAGGGGGAGTGTAACACCCCAAATACCCCCATGAAGCTACACCCCTGCGAGGAGCTGTTGATAGCGCTTGGCTTGGGGCAGAGACCCGCGGAGCATAGAGATACAGGGGGCCACCGGCCCCTTAAACACAGTCCTGGGGCCTGAAATCCCCTAAGACCTAGCTGTGCAAGGGAGTAGCCAGAAAATGTAAACACCCCTCACTTGAAATACACCTCTATTAACCAACAAGCATGCAAAACAAGCAAATCAGACCCTCCTTAAGAGTTCCTTTCATCTCTTTTCCAACCATTGAAACATCCACCCATTCCATCTATTTATCCATCCATCTGGTCATTCTTTCACCTTTCCATCTACCCACCCCTTCACCTTTCCATCTACCCTCCCATTTACCAATAATTTCATCCGTCCATGTATACCTCAATTCTTCCATGCTTTCATAGCTCTCTGTCTGTTCATTCTTACATCCATTCACCCTTTCACCTTTTTATCATTTCATTCTTCCATCTACCCTTTCTTCCTTCTATCTTTTCAACCTTTTACGTTTACATCCGTTCATTCTTTCTCTGTTCTATCGCTCCACCTTTTTTCTTTTCAATGTTTACTTCCTATCATCCTTCCTTTCTCCTCCTGTTCTTTCTTTCCTCTTTCTATATACCCACATTATTTCTCATATTCTTATTTTTTCTTTCTTAATTTCTCTCTCATGCATACTTTTCCTATTGATCCCTCTCCCTGTGTTGTTTCACTATTTTATTTTTTCACTTTTTCTATCATTGTACTCTTAGTTGAAGCACCACATCCCTCTTTCATGATGTTCTACATATTATTATTTATAAGGATTTTGATTGCAGACAGAAAAGGCCCACAAACAAGTAAAGACTTTTTCACTGGCACAAGAATCACCAGCCCAGGTGCCCAGGGACAACCCCTGCTTAAGATGCTGCAGTGGGGGGTTCCCTATGCGCCTGATGCTGCAGGATGATTATTGTGTCTGGCTTTTGCAGCTCTGTAGCATGAACGTCAATTCACGCAAAGGCCAGGGATAATGGAAGTGATATCACACACCATTTAACCTTTATATTAACTCACCCACAGATGCTTACACATATAAACACATTTTCACAATCACACACACACACACACACACTCACATAGACACAATCTCACTTGCATGCATGCACACAACATACATTTAAAAGCATGTTTTATTTACCTCAACTGCCAGAGGGGTCATATTCCAGCTAATTGCACTTTATTTTATTACATTAATAGCGAATAATATGTTATTAATCACTATTAGCGTAATAATAATTTGCAAAAAACAAGGAGATTGCATCCCCAACCGATTTCCATAAGGGCGAGGTGCCCCTGTGTTACTTGCACTGATTTGGCCATCTCTAAGACCAGGGGTCGCAAACGCAGTGATAGGGATCACAAGGGCAAATGCAGAGTATATTTCTGTAACATGTAGAAGAACATACGATCATATCACTGCATCGAGAGGCATTTTAGAAGTGGTAGTAGTTTTTAACATCATGGCCTCCCTCCATCACTGATGGCAAGAAAGGAAAGCCACTTATCATGTGCATCAAGTATGTGGCCTAGATTGTTGCTACTAACCACAGAGCTGTATACTTGCACAGGAGATATTTTGTACAGTGTCCACTCTGAACTAATGCTTTTCAAAGTGCAGTCATGTGTGATGATGAAGAAAGGGGAGGCATTGTGCTGCAGCATTAATAACCCTTACTAACTCAATGTGTGATCGTGAATCACTTACCTACGTGATCAGCAAGGTCATATAGGGTGTGTAGTTGGAAGTGATTTCTATGGTTTGTGGTACTATGTGGGAAGTGTTCCATGTCTTGCCTGATGAACACCTGTGCGTTTATCTGATAGCATAAATAAACGTTATCATGTTATGGAATGCAGCACGTGGTAGTGTGGTGGATGATGTGTCAGACAGATATACAGTTTGTGATTTTCAGTCTGCTGACAACTTTGAAGAGTTCTATTGATTCCATATGTAATGCTGGTGTTTGCAGTAGTCTGTTAGCAGTCTTAAATGGTTACTACCAAGGTCAGGATCACACAGTTTTTTGAAGAGGGGAGTCAGGATTGCTCATAGTTTTTCTGGTTTCATGTTTTACAGTTCAACCACAGTCAGTGGCTTGGCCATCTTTAGTGCTTCTTTGGATGTGTTGCGATCTGTGGCTTACTGAAGAAGATTAGACACAAGCAGAGGACTGGGGCAGTTTAAAGCAGCAGTGCTCAATGACCTGACTCTTCGCAACAGGGCAAGTCAAAGAAAAACTTGTCATGCTGATTCCAGAACATTTTCAGTCCTAAGTATAATGGGATAACCAGATAACATTATTTGTTATCTCAGTCAGCTGTGTGCAATATGGAATATAGGTCACATCTCACCCAACAAAGTAACGTTTGGTTTAAAACTCAGTTGGGTTTTAGGTCCAGAACATCTTCTTGTATCTTGTAATTTTTTCTTTCATGTCAGATATCAAAAGAAAGAAGCATGTACTTATTGTAATGATTTTTCTGAATTTATACTTATCTTGCTACGTGTGAACTTCTTCCCTCAAAAATGCAGTTGAAGACAGGCATTTAAGAGGGTGATCCCAAGGGAATGGAAAATGAATATCTTTAGGAGAGTGATACTGGTTTGAAATGTGGATGATCCCAGTTGCTATAAGCCAGGGATCACAGGGCTATGTCACAAAATATGCAGCTGTCATGGAACATTATTATCTGGAGCAGCTTTGAACGATTCCAAATTTTAAAAAAGTACAATGTTTACTACAAATGTAGGAGTACCCGATAGAAATGAATTGCAAATCGTTCACCTTTGTGAATTGGGTGCTTTGTGTGGTACACATTTTAGTCCTCTTCCTATTTACAGAAGTCGGCTAAACTCCAAACCACCCAAAACTATGCTTTGGTCATACTGAATCAAATCTCAGGTCATTTATAAAAAAAACAGTCAACCAGTGTTCACAATTAAACATAGCTAATGTGAGTTAGTTATCTCACTTTCCAATGGTGCTGTTTAAATTACCAACATGGCTGCTAATCACAAATGGCTTGCAATACAACATCATTAGGGTATCCCCATGGTACTCTTGTCTGTTATGGATTGAATGTGACTTCATTAATATTTCTACTGTTGCTTACAGCCTTAACAACTACTATAATCATGGACAAAAAATCAGGTCCCGCCAAAGAGTAAGACATACTACTTCCATCAAGAGTGGGAGAATTATTTATTTATTTATCGGGATTGAAGACAACTGTGTGTGCTTAATCTGTGGAGCAAAAGTTGCAGATGGAAAAAGGGCAATGTTGCCAGGCATTTTTCAACAAAGCACATGCATTTTGAGAAGAAGTTCCCTAAAGGAAGCATCCTGAGTCACAAAAAGTAAACAAATTGAAATCTGCATTGCAGACACAGCAATCTCTTTTTTACAAAGCCAACAAAGAAAGCCACTGTGGCAATTGAAGCATCCTTTAAAGTTACTCACCACTTGATCAAGAACAAAGCAACATTTTCGGATGGAGCCATTGTGAAGGAAGCAATGGTTCTTATGGCAGAGTCCTTATTGAAAGATTTCAGAAATAGCCCTGAAATGTATGTCCGCCATTTCAGATGTGCAGTTAAGGTCGAACACTATGGCAAGAACGGTACCTGCATTACTGGCCAACATGATAGAGCAGTTAAAGTGGGGTTTATAGACATGTAAATATTTTTCTATTCAGTGTGATGAATTAGTTGATGCAAGCAATATTGCCCAGTTGGCAATGTTCGTTACAAAGGTTTTTGAAGATTTCACTTATAAAGATGAATTTCTGACTCTGTTGCCTCTGAAAACCACAACCAGAGAAGCTGACATCCACACGAGGTGAAGTATTAATTTGTTTAAACAAAATATACCATTGAAAATGTTACTGGCAATAACAACTGATGGGGCACCTGTGATGATAGGGCATCATTCTGGTTTCATTGCCAATCGTAAAGCAGATCCAGATTTCCCTTAGTTATTGAGCTACCATTGCATTATACATCAACAGGCAATATGTGCCAAGGTAATGAGGTTTGATCATGCAATGACTCCTGTTGTTAAAAATATGAATTCAATTTGTGCAAAGGCCAAGCAGAACTTATCCTTCAAATTATTTCTTGAAGAACTATCAGAAAGTATGGTGACCTTTTACTGCATCCTCAAATCTGATGGCTTAGCATGGGAAATTTACTGGATACATTCCTTTTGCTATTGCCAGAAGTCAAAGCTTTCATGGAGTCTAAAAATGAAGATACCACACAGTTATCAACCACTGAGTGGTTGCTTGACCCTGTCACCATGGAAATGGAGATTGTCACACTTCAAAATGACATTGAATTTGAAAGCACGGCAATCTGACATTAATCTCTGGAGTCTTGTGGATACTGAAAAGCATAGGAACATCCACACAGCTTTGACGTTTTTTGGCTCTACTTATCTTTGTGACTCAGCATTCTCTGATATGAGCTTTGTAAAATCTAAGTTTCACACAGGTCTGACTGACACACATTTGAATAACTCCATTAGAGTTGCGCTCTTAGGCTATACCTCCGATTACAGGGGATTGGTGGGCACCCAGCAGTGTCAAGTCTCTCATTGAAATCGTTTGCATGCAGGTGTAATGAACATATATTCAGTGACAGTTACTGGTTAAATCCCAAATCCAGGTACCTGTTTTATTATTAACATCAAGAAAAAACTTGCTGCAGAGAAGAATCTTCAGCATCTTACAAAGGCTTTTTATTAGTTGAACAAAATAAATGAATGTGTATTGCATGCCTGTTTCACTAACAGCAAGAAAAAGTGTGTGGAGAAAAGAATCTTCAGCACCTTTCCAAATTTTTATATGCTGCAGAAGAGCACAGCAGTGTTTACTGGAGGCCCGGTTTATTGACATCAACAAAAAAAGATATATATAGATAAGAATCTTCCTCACCTTTCAAAGTTTTTTTATTATTTGAACAAGAACAAAGCAATGTGTATTGCAGGCCTGGGATTCAGACACCAAGAAAAAGTAGCTGGAGAGAAGAATTTTCTGCATCTTTCACATTTTTATTTGTTGCACAAAATAAAAACAAAACCGTGTTTATTTGAGACCTGGTTTACTGAGATCAAGAAAAAAGGATAACTATCGGGAAGAATCTTCAGCATCTTTCAAAGCGCTTATATTAGTTGAACAAGAACAAAGCAACGTGTACTGCAGGCAAGGAAAGGGAGCAATAAGAATATAAGAATATACTTGCCAACATGACTGGTGCAATAACATTTTTAAAGGCAAAACAAAACCTTTCAAAGAATGCAAAGTAGAGAACAAATTCAGTACTTTCCAAAACAGCTGCATAAACCTAAGATGAAGTTCAGCTATTTGTGGACATGGAAAAACACAGCAATCTTGTCAAATCTGCAATAGAAGAGTAATACCTCTTTGAATCCATCTGCATTTGAGATTCATCAAAGCTTTGCACCCGCTGACTGCCACGCACTGTGACTACTATAATGACTTCTTCAGAATTGCCCTGCCAGGCTTCCAGATTACACAGTATTAGAGAACAACACACAGTTCCACATTAAAGTTAAAATTGATTTTCTTGTATTTTTGTTTATTGAGCTGCATTACAATTATTATTTCAGTGACAGCTAGTAATTGAAAGGTCTTGAAGCATAGTGACAACACAAATCCAAATTCATTCCTATCAGTGTTACTAAGGAACTCTGATTTTTTGTGTTCAAATAACAGTATGGGCTCTGAAGAAATTAAGCTTAAAGCCAATGAAGCTGGTCTGGGGGAGGAGGGGAATGCACTAAGTAAACTTTCTCTTTGTTCGAGCATGTTATGTTTCACATGTACTTTAATTAAATTCAACTCTTATGGAGGCATGTCCCACCAGAGATTTAAGTACAACAACAGGCTAACTAAGGTTAGTAATAATAAGAGATACACAGCATTTGATGTACTCCATTTTCTACTAAGACAATGGGTCTGATTTAGATATTGGTGGATGAGCAACTCTGTCACGAATATCCCATCCGCCAATATCTAAATCCCATAGGGTATAATGGGATTTAGATATTGGCAGATAGGATATACGTCCCCATTGTGACGGAGTAACTTGTCTACCAATATTTAAAATAGGCGCAATATTTTGATTGTGGGCTCAAAAACTAAACATCAACAATAATTTTCTTTTAAACAACAATACATTACTTCTTTTCTTATTATTTCTTTGAAAACAACAATCCAAAATAGCATTCCAAATAGTCTGTACGCCTCTATTATTATTTTTTTAAGAGTCTTTCAGTTCATGCTCTGAACATATTTTCTTTGTTTTGTTTTACTTGGGCAAAAAAACAAACTTAATGGCCTTTAAACCCTTCACGATGGTTCTTCCTCTGATTCACTTTCAAACTCACTTTCAAAACTGTATTGGCAACGATTTACTGAACTGTAGATGTTGGATTCCTCTTCTTCTGACACTGTAGCTGATATACCAATTCAGGTGATGCATACTTTTTATTTGGTGTTCTCTTTCTCACTGGTCATTTAGTAACAGGTAATTCACTCCCACTACATTCTGGATCTAGTTCAATTACTTCAGGATTTTCATTTATTGACTTTAGACTCTCTGTTTTCTCTGGTTGACAATTTTTCTTTTACAGGTTCTTTTCAGTGACTAATTTTCTTGTGCTTTTTGTCTTTCAAATGCCTTTTCACTCAGTGATGGATTTGAACCTTGATCAATCTCAACTACACAACTCACTGTGAATTTGTTTCTTCCTCTGGGAGTTCTTGTAACTCAAACTGTCAACTGCATTTTTGTTGTTGTTTGGATCAGAGATTACATCTTCTCGTTGCCACTCCTGCCTTTGACATTGCAACAGCTCTTCACTTTGATCCCTGCTTTGAAGCTGGACTTATTACCAATCGTAGAGGTACCGGGTTCTTTACCAGAACTCTCACTTTCATTGATCTGGACTTTTATGACTGCATTTTTATCAGTTTCAAAATGTTAACCCTCCTCTGAATCCATTCGGCGAATCTGAGCTTGACTCAGTGAACCAGTGATTGTTTTCACCACATCTTCACCTGGTGCCTTCACTCTTTTTGGATGGGCAGCGTGGATCCACTGCACACTTTACGTCAAAGTTCATCGTCAAGATCACCTTATAAGGTCCACACCAGTATTCCTCTAGACAATTTTTCCTGATGCATTTTCAGACCACTATCCAGTCTCCTGGGTTCAGTCCGTGGGGCAATATGTCTTTTGGTGCTTTTATTGCCACAGTCGGTTGGTGAGAGATAGATCTTACTATGTCAGCCAGACCTTTTCAATAATTTAGCATGTCATCAGTTATTGGCACTAATGCAACTGGAGGAATATAAGCCAGTCGCATTGCTCTGCCCATGATCCCCCGGTGAAGTGATAGATCAGTGTTTTTGTCAGCAGTATATCTGACGTCCACTTAGACAAAGAGGAAGTGTGGTAGGCCACTTTAAACCAGTTGAGGAACAGACTTTGCCAATTTGTCCATAAGAGGACTATTTACTCTTTCTGCCATATCAGAATACTGAGGACGACAACTATAATGAAACCTTCGGTTGTCTTGAAAGGCAGTGCAGGTTATTTGAAAAACCTCATTTCTAAAAGACAAACCAAGATCTGTCTCAATAGATGTTGCCTCTCCAAATATAGGAACCAATTCCCTTGAAAAAAGCTTAGCAACTGTAAGGCTATCTGATTGGTTATGCTTTGATCCATTAAGAAAACAAGCAGACAATTACCAAGTTATGCTTTAAGTGACCACAAACAGGCTTCTGTACTAAGTCTGCTTAGAGTTTTGTAAATGGGCCTTCTAATTTGCCAATAGGTGAAATTGGATGGTATTAGGCACATTGATCTGGGACAGACCCTCCTTAGGGATGACCACAATGGTGGCACAGTTGAGTTCGGAGGAGAACAATACCTTTTGAAGCGCTTTTTCATAAGTATTCAGTAAGTGTAGCGCCAGGATGGAACAAAACATTTTATATTACTCGATAAGAAAGCCATCAGGTCCCGAAATCTCCCCTGATTGGAGTTCAGATATGGCTGTATCCACTTCGTCACTTGTCACATGTTGGTCCAAATCATGAGCCAGAGAGGGTGGAATGTTGGGCAAGGGAATATATTAGATAATGGACCTCCCTTGCAATGCATAGAGGTCCTGGTAGAATGTTGCGAAAGCCTGAGTTATCGCTGGCAGTTCCTCCTGAAGATCACCCTTCAGATCTCTGGTGGCCGGCACTACTGTGGTGGCAACATTATGGGCCTGATTATGACCTTGAAGGATGGTGATACTCTGTCACAAATGTGACAGATATCCTGCCTGCCGTTTTACAAGTTCCATAAAATATAATGGAGCTTGTAAATGGTAGATGGTAAATCCGTCACATTTGTGACGGAGTATTCCACCTGCCAAGGTCGTAATCTGGCCCTATGTGTTGCCAGCCAGTACAGTAGTTTACCAGATTTGTCTCAGCCTCACAAACTCCATGAGTTGAGGACTTCTAACATTGATGTTCCTCCTCAATGGACACCTGTCACAATGCGGCTCGCACCAGTGCCAATAGGCACGGTGTCTCCTGTGTGTCAGAATATCGGGCTATGCGTTCTAGATCAAGTATCTTACATACTTGAGTAGTTCCACTCTTTAGTCATTCTTGCCACCTCACATATCCCTTAATCACACCTCTCATGGTAGGTTTACAGCCCACCCACAGTGTCATCTTTGATGCCACTGAGTCCTCATTAGCCTGAAAGAAGGCTTGGAGCTCCCCCTCTACAAAATTGGCACATTCAGGTGTTCAAGTGCCACGCACTGAATCTCCAGGACAGCCATTGGGTCTGTGGTGGAGTGTCCGGTTCTGCCATAAGCGAGGCGTTGTCAGATAAGCCGCGTTGGACTATGCAGATAGATCGCAGGTCCAAAAGATCTGTCGCCAATAGCCACATAAGGTCTATTCCTGCCTCAGAGTGGTGGGCTGCGGACTGGTGAGTGTATGCCCACAGTCGCAGGTGCCAAGCACACCATGCGTCGCAGAGGTCTATAGAATCAGCCCAGGTCATTAGACATGCCGAGCGAGCATGGGGAAGGGTGGTATGGTTGTATGCAATCTTTTGGAGCTCCCTAAGGGAAATGAACGTCCACCTGCGGCAGTCAACAGCGCAGATCTGAATTTGTATGTCAGTATATTGGAGGGTTTGGTGCACTAAAACCTAAAGAAGGATAGCAAAATTGAAACAAATACATGGTGCATATGATGTAAAGGAAAAACAAGTGAGAACAATATTTACTAAGAAAACAATATCCCCACCCCCAACTCCTCCCCCACCCATACTTCCTTCCTAGAAGCATCTGTCACCCTTATATAAAACATTCTTTCTAGCTAAACACTGGTGGAGGAGATCAAAGTCATGGGGTCAGAGGCCCCCTCTGCCAATATAAGGATACTTCACCTGACAGCACAATTATATGGAAGGTAAAGAAACCACGAAACATGAAGGCCCCTGGCAGAGTCTAGTTCCACTCAACCATATCCCCTTCCAGTTGTCCCATTTTAAATCAACAACATCGGCATAAACAAAGCTTCAGCCCTGTGGTGCCGCAATTGCTTGGTATTGAGGTGTGTGTGACAAAACTATTCAGATGGGTTGTCGTGAGACTGAAAAGTGTATCAGACAAGGAGGCTTCTTGATCTTCAGGATGCGATGATTTGTCAGTCAGGGCAGGACTCGCTGATGCCCCCCTTCCTTTATGAAAGGGGCACGTCCTTCGAGAAGCGTGACAGGGCTTACAGGGCTCCCTGGCAGGACGTGGGGGTAGACTTCTCAGCCCATCAGTGTGATTCGATTCCACTCCACCCAGTAGGAACCAGGTCGCCATGAGGTCATCCATGTTGGCTCCCTCTGTGCCCTCCGGCAGGCCTACTATGCGGAGGCTGTTCCTACGGGAACAATTTTCGTGATCTCCACT
The DNA here is from genome assembly GCF_031143425.1 of Pleurodeles waltl. Lineage (NCBI taxonomy): Eukaryota > Metazoa > Chordata > Amphibia > Caudata > Salamandridae > Pleurodeles > Pleurodeles waltl. The sequence continues at coordinate 1,104,037,677 of NC_090445.1, forward strand.
CTATCCTCCAACACCACTACTTTCAATGCTAGCTGAAAGACATGCTTCTTGAGGGTGGTCACAACATCTTCAGTTGTTGATAGCCACGTCTCAGCCTCCGTAACACTCTCAGCCACCCAACGAAGATTCTGACGCACTAGGAAGAGGTCAACTAGGATCCCATCGACCTTGGATTCTACCCCCTCTCTGAATTGCTTCCAGGAGGACAGCATGTCTGTCGGATGGGGAGGACTTGATGGGCCCAGTGGCAGTCCCTCGGGTGCGCCTCTGGTTCTGTAGGTGTGGTGTATTGGTCCTTCTTTGTTTGAGCTGCCTTTGAGTGTAGGGGTTTGTCGTGCCCCATTGTGTGGGTAAGTAAATCACTGGGGTGGGGTGGAGGAATGTTGGTGGGAGGGAGCTGTTTCTGCTACTGTGTGAACCCTCTGAGATGGTCACCAGGGGTGAGTGAAGGAGAACAGAAGGCCTAGCCCTTCGGGATATGTGCTGGACAAGGGAGACTATGCTAGCAATTGTACGGTGAGTCTTCTCCACCGACCTGCCCGCCGCAGGCAGCATGATTAGTTGGCATCTGATATGAAGGGGTGTGGGGGGGGGGAAATCAGTGTCACCAGTCAATTGAAGCCTTCACTTGGGTGATCTAAGCAGAGGTATGAGACGACGATGTTCTTCCCTCAAGGTGGGGGCCTTAGGGCCACTGCAGCAATAGACCTCAGTCCACCACAAGCAGAGAAGCCAGTATTTAGACCAGTCAATCAATCTGCGGCCCTTGGAACCTGTATGGTGGGCCAGCCTTCAAACCACAGTGTCAGTCTCTTGTGGGGTGTTGAATGAATGTCAAGCTCTGCCGCTCTACTACTCTCGAGGGGGGGTGGTAATCGCATTCTTTGCTGGGGGCAGGTAAGGCTTGCAGGACCCTCCATTGAGGAAGCACAGCAGGGGGGATCAGCACTGTATATGCTTTAAGGCAGGGACTCTTCAATCAGCCCTCATAAGCTAGAGGAAGAAGGCGCCACGGAGGTAGATCTCAGGTGGATGCAGGCGAGGAGGAGGTTATAATAAGTCAGATCCTGGGGCCTCAAATGCACCTCCCGGTCCAGTAGTAACCAGCACACAAAGAGTGGAGCAGGTGAGCCACTCAAGGTGCGCAGCTGGAATCACCTCGCATCCAGGGCCTAGTCAGATCCACGCTGTTCATGTTTTAGCACCACCAGTCGGCCCACGATCGGGTCTGGATTTTCACCGCCTCGTGCACCTCCACCCTATACACTCAATCTGATTCTCACCTCAAGGTGGGAGGCGATGCCAGCTGCAGCATTGTGGGAGGCTCTGCTTCTACCACGGTGCAGCACGCTAGGTCCCTCTGTTTAGGTCTCCACAGCCCACTCTTAGCCTCCTGTGGGGCAGTCTGATCCCCAGGGAACCGAAGGCCCACCAGCGCAGAAGAAGCCTTGGGCTGGATAAGCAGCACTGGTAGGCCGCACCCCACTGGGCCCTCCACATCTTCGCGTCTCCGCTGCAGCCCCCATCTCTGGAGGTCGGTGCGCTCTACGGGTAGTCCACATTCTGCCCTTCCCATCTGCAAGCAAGAACCAATACCAGAGGGGGCCCCAGGGATGTCCTCTCTCACTCAAAGTGTAGTGGGGAGCAGCGGGGCACAGGGGTTTTGAAGTTGGATGCTGCCAGGCAGGATAGGAGAAGAAAAATCCAGGCAGAGGGAGCTTCCGTAGATTGGGACCACCATGTTGGCCACCTTGGCCATGCCCCCCATTTGCCCTATTTTACCTGGAACATCTATTGTAACGATTAACAATTTGTTCATCACTAATCCCTAAAGCTTAGACTTCTCTTCTTGAACACTGGGACTTGCACAAAACAAACTGTATTACTGGGAGCCCCTGTATCTGTCAAAGATGAAACAGGTTGGCCATTGACTTCACCATCAATATAAGGGCCACTGTGGTCTACTTCTAAGACTGCTCCAAATAAGCCATCCTCTTCCCTCTCAGGCACTATCATTGTGAATCACTCAATGCAGAAAACTGGGAGGTATCATTACTCAGAATTAATGGTTTCTGCTGGTACCCTACACTGAATGGGATTCCGTTCATAATATTTTGCTGCAACACTAGGGCTGAAGGAACTGTCATGCAAAACGATTTCTGGTCATGCACACCCTGCATAGGATTCTGTTGAGTTGGACCCATTGGCATTATATTCTTCTGCAACTAGTGAACAAACTCATTCTGGATTCTATCTGCATTCCTGTTTCCACTGACCAATTTTACCACAGACGTGACAAGCAATGTTTGTTTTTAACATCTCAAAATTTGCATTTATTCCTGAATTGTTCACCAACGTTCCTCTCCTAGCACCTTGCATTTACATTTGCCCATTTGTTATTTCACACCTTGCATCTGAGTCATTGCATTCACTCCAGCATTTCCAGATTGAACATATCTTATGTATGAACTGGTCAACAGATTCTAGGCATTTTTCCCAAATTGCTTTGCTTGAGCAACCATCAGCTTCTCTTTGTTCTTCTTCTGTTTCACATCAAATCAATCACTACTGTATTTTGCCTTCTTAAAAGCCTCTATATTCTTTTTCTGCAAACACATTTCACTTTGTTGTATATGACTGCTCACTTGTGGACACAAACCCATAACGAAAGCAGAAACTAAATCGCTGACACCATCCTTCTCATTATCATCAACTCCGCTGTGTGGTTCATACATTTGCATGAGCCTCTTATAATTAGCATACACTGACTCTATTAGCTACGCTGATGCTCTCAAAATCTTTGCCAAATGAATAACCTTTTCTGGCACCTCTTTTCCAAGTGTTTGATCACCTATCTGTGTTTATTAGCAACTTCTTCAGAAGGAGATTTATTAGAGGCACAGTTCTTCAATTGACCATGCATCTGCAGTCTTACATTTAGACCACAAGTCACTAGAGATCACAATCGCAAATAATGAATTTAAATCAGTCCACAGTATCTCAGAAATTGTTATCAATCTATGAACCTCTTTTTACCACCCCTCTGGCTCCTCTCTCAAGTTTGGGAAATTTGTAGTCAAAGCATAAAGATCAGCTCTTGTCCACAGCACATAAACTAGATTTCTCCCATGTACTTCATTTAATGTAAACTTCAGAATTGGTCCCAATCCCACTTCTAAGTCTCTAGGCAATCCTTTTGCCTTGCTCTCCGATGTGTTTACTTTCTTGTTACTTGTTGTCCTCCTCAACCATCTTCCCTTGTATTTCTTTAAATCCCTCCATTCCCTTGTCTTTTCAGTCAGATCCTTTATGTGAGCACTTGAATTCATCAATCCCAATGTTTATTTCATGATGCATTAAATCCATTTTATAATTTTTCCTCATATTCTTTATCTTACTGACATCAAGCTCAAACTTATAATTTAATTCCTTTAATTCATCATGGGCTTCATAAGGAAGGTAGCAGAAAGGTAAACAAGCAAGATAATAAACGTGGAATGCAGAGCCAGCCACTGTTACCAAAGGAAGGAAAAGAAAGGGAGAGAAATGTTTCCTCATGAGAGAGAGAGGAAAATCTGGACAGTGACTGGTTACCTTTTGAGAACAGGGATGGAGGTGAGCCTGATCACAAATATGAAAGCATATATCCTGACCTCACTTGGGCAAAAGTTGACAGGTTTAAATCAGACTAAGAAACTGGCCAAGCTGTGGTACAAAGTTGGGCTCGTAGAGATAACAGACCTCATGATGATTTAGAAATACATGGGCAACATAAAAATGTGCAAAATGTTTGAGCCTTAGTTGACACCACGGCAGAGGCCTCTGATTTATGGACACACTTGGAAGTTTAACAGACCAAATTATACCACCACAGTGTTGTGGGAAAGGCAGACCCCCACTGTGCAAACTACAGTACAAATGAAAATAGGGAGAACACCAAAAAGAGAATATACTGTGTTGATTGTGCCTCTTTTAGAGTACACAGTGGGAATTGACATTTTGAAAGGAATGACTTTGTATCTAGATGATAGTTATCATCAATTTGGAACAAAAAGATACATTTCAGTGACAGCCATGAGAGTGGGTCGTTTAAAAATTCCCCCAGTGAAGGTGCCCCTAGTCACCAAAGTAATTTGTTTGAAACAGTACCATACTCCTGGAGGTCATGATGAAATAAATGAAACCATAAAAGATATGATTGAGGCTGTTATAATAGCTCCAACTACTACTGAATGGAACAATCCCCAATGGCCCTTGTGTAAACCTGTGGACAATGGACCTGTCCAAAAAAAACCAACTTCAAGGAAGAAGAAGTCTGCCTGAGGAACCGAGATAGCGCCTCTGGGACCACCTCTGCACCCGACGCCTACGGCCTGAGTCTAAGTGACCCACTGGTCCTGTGAAGGTTCCCCATTGCTTCTGAGCAAGAGTCCACCATCGGCTGACGCCTGCTAGACTCCACAGCAACGTCTGTAGCCTCGATCTGAAGACTCCACCTGACCGCGACCTGCCCGGTAAGCTGTTTCAGATGCCAAAAGACACCCCTGCACCCAGAGCCTATGGACCTTGGGGAGATGGACCGTTGGTGTCCCTGCAAACCGTGGTATCTCTACTCACTTGGAGAGCTGTGGGTTGTCCTTGCCCGGCCTCCTGAACAGAGTCTGCAGCCTGTTTCTGAAACTGATCTCCTCCATTGAATAGCATTGGGTGCCCGACGCCCGGCCGTCCCTGTGCTGTGGAGGGTGTAAGTTCAGGGCCCCCCTTTGTACTTACCTCAACTCCAGACTTCACTTTACTCACCTGGAGCAGCGCTTCAACGGTTACCCCCGTCTCTAGTGGTTAACATTGGGCGCCCGACGCTGTGTTGGCACTCTGCACCCGCCCGCCTCTGTGCCGATGTGGGTGCACTCTTGGTATTGATTTGAGCCTTGCTTGGTGTTGACCTAAAACCCTAAAGACTGGATTTGTAACTTGTGTACTTACATGCAAAACTACATTCTTGTTTTCCCTCTATAGGTTAACATTGAAGACTCTTAAAAACTGTTTACCTGGTAACAAAGTTCTTTGGCTCAAAGGATATATAAAAGCAACTGTTATTTTTCTAACTTGATCTCTGATTTATTCTTTGACTGTGTTTCCCATTGATTGCCTCTGTAAGCACAGCAAATGCTAAACATGACTCCTTGATAAGCCTTCCACTACCACAAATAGAGCATTAGGCCTATTTATTTTTGCCTCTGCAAGCTTTTTGGGGATCCGCTGGACTCACTGCATAGTGTTCTTCATTTTGGTCCACTATATAGAGAGCCAGCTTCCTACAGTCGTCATCATCATTCATACTCTCATGTTGTTCACTCAAATCTGGTGACAGCAATCTAGAGAAATAATCTGCTACCATGTTCTTCACACCTGAAATATATTTTATTTCAAAGTCATACTTTTGAAGTGCTACCACTCATTTTGTAATTCTGCCAGAAACAACATCTATACCCTTCTTCCTAAATACCTCTCACAAAAGGTTTATAGTGCGTCCTGATCTCAAAGTTTCCTCCCCACAAAACATTTTTAAGCTTCCTCACAGTCCAGTACACTGCTAACGTCTCTCTTTCTATGACTTAATACTCCATCACAGGCTTCTTCAAAGAAGGTGACAAAAACAAGATATGATTTCTTTGATTCATGTTCCCCCTGCTGCGAAGCAGCACTTAATCATTTCAGGCTAGCATCTGTAATGAGAATCAACTTCTTTCTTGGATCAAAGTTTCTCAATTTGGGAGCTGGGCTAAGTCTCTCTTTCACTTCCTTGAACTCAGCCTCACATTCACCATTCCAAACAAAATCTATTACCTTCCCAAGAACTGCATTCATTCCTCCTTATTGGTTGATGATTTCAAATTGCGTATCAAGTAGACCAACTCCACCTTGAAAACAATCCCTGCTCAAGTGATGTATGACCTGGATAATCAATGGAACATCTCCAACACTTACACTTTATAACCATGAGATCATAATCTTTAAATCTTTCCAGTTCTTGTTTTACTCTCAATACATGTTCACTTATATTTTTCCGGAACACCAATACATCATCCTGATAGATCTTTATTCCATCCAAGCCCTTCAACACTTTTTCTAAGGCCCTCTAAATGACAGATGCCACTGATACTAAGCCAGATGGCAACCTGGCATATCTGAATGTCCCAAAAGCAGTGGTAAAAGCTGTGCGGTCCCTGGATGCTTCATCAAGATTAATTAGATGATATGCTGATGTATGGTAGATGGTAGAAGAAATCTTGCCCTGTTCCAACAACACAGGCAGGTCAGCAATATTAGAGAACAGATACCTGTCCACAACTACATTTTTGTTGAGTTCCCTTAGGTCAACACACAATTGCACAATGCCATTGGCCTTTTTAGCTACCACAACGGGTGCCAACCACTCTGTACCTCTGTATAACTATAGAGGTTGATAGGCTTGGCAGCGTAGGCTTAGGGTCTAACATCTGATTTGCACAAAATAGCCTTTCTTTTGAAAAGCTCTTGGCGATAATTGTAATTTTTGCCCTAGAATCAAATAATACTTTCTCACCATTCACCCTTATGTCATCAACAGGATTGTTATGTTCAATATTACCTCTTCCAAAACAATTTGTCTACACTCAAAATCTGTCTCCTTATCATTTTCACTAGCATTACCATCAGCGTCATATGCGTTTCCTTCTCAATTTTCCTTTTTCACACATTTGAAAAATGACCTTTCTTTTTGCAAAAATTACATGATGTCTTGAGAACCAAACAGGTTTTGTCATTGGCCATATGACCTATCTTCCCACCCCTACACATTTTCTTTGAAATCATATTGTTTTCCTTTTAACAATACTTATTTTTTCCCCAGGGTTCTTGATCACTAAAAAGTCGTCATCACTAGTCCTTTTCTTTCTTATAAACTCTACACATTTCATAGAGTGCTTAAAATAGTCTTTGCTACTATTAAAACTTCATCCAGATTTGGATCATCCTTTTGCCAAAGATATCACACACTTTTTCTTGATATTACAGATATGCATGAGCTTATCTCTAATCCTTTCCTCTAACTGATCTGCAAGTTTACAGGGGGGAGTTAATTTTCTCAAATCTGTTACATAGTTTTTCACTGACTTTCCCAAAGTGGTACCTCTCCTATATAGTACTCACTTTAGAAGGAAGTGCTTATCTAGTTTCCTTATCAAGTTTCATACTCATTAAGATCTACTGAGTCTTCATCGGTAACATCCAGTAAGTGACTTCCTGACCGTTAGGGACCAAACAATGCAATAATAAAGCTATTTCCTCTCCAAAAATCAGGATGTACCACAAACCATATCATACCTTTCAAAAACCTTCTTCTACTTTTGCCATTTAATGTGTGGTACTCCAGGCATTGTTAAAAGAAAAAAAACAGAGGAGCAGTTATGTTTTACATTTCATCATTATGTTAACACCACTTAACCTCGCTTGTAATGTATGTAATACAATAGTATTGCAAACCCTTTGTAGGGTAATATGCACAGTATAGTCTCAATAATAAATGGAAACTTCAAAACACGTTAAAATAGCCCAAAACAACTGACATACACTCACTGACACCTGAAATCCCTCTGTAAAGGAAAATTAGGTTAATAATAAATTGTCAAGCATGAAAGAAAGGATTACAAAAGAACCCAGAAATTATAACAAAAAAATATCATACATTTTTTCCTCTTTTAAGACTGAGCAAGTTCCTTGTGATCAGTTAGTACCAGTGCTTTTCATTCAATTCTCAAGTAATTCCAAAGATAATACTTCGAACAGTATTAAAGTTTTACACAACTGTTGGCAGACTAGTTTATGTCAGACAGGAAGTTCTCTGCCCAACAGGAAGTGCTATGGAGGACTCCCTTCTGGAGGTAAAATACAGGATACAGGATCACAAGGAAAAATTTCCAAGGTACTTAAAAACACAGTGGGAAGACAAAAGCGCTTACGAAGCACTCGCTCCAGACCTCGAGCCGACCCCTCATGAGGCCATCCAGCAGACACAAACATTGACAAATCCTAAACGTGAGCTCACCCACTCATGGCAGACCTCGCACCTAGTGACACACTCGTCTTGTGAGGCTGATCAGCAGCCACTTGGGTTTGTTACCTAGACTTAGAGAAGCTCTGCTTGTGCTGGACCTCGCTCCCTGTGAGATGTGGCGTGAGGCTGTTCAGCAGCCAGGTAGGCCCCTCACTCAGCACAAAAGACAGTCTTGCCACCTGGCAGTGGAAGCCAATACCAAACCTATGCATGAGCTTGTCCATCTCAGTACAAGACCTCAAGCCTTGAAATAAAAAAAAAAAAAAAAAAAAAAAAATAGCAATATTTTGACAACGTTCCTCACTGATCACACATCACATTCTTATCCTTTCAGCAGCTGTTTCTCTTGAAAAAAATGAATGTCTCACTGAGCATTAAAGACTCATTAATTCCCTTTCTAGTGTTGAATTTGGAGTACGGATATTATTCAATACCCACTTCCAACACAAGACAGGCAAGTAAAGGGTACATTCTTCCAAGAGAGTTTGAGGCAAGGCTAGTACAGGCCCAAACAGGGATGCAGACACTGTCCAGGTTTAGTGTTTCAGGACCTTCCTCTTGCATCCCATCCTTGTTTCCATTGTAACAATTTGTCTTCGTAATAACCACACAGGTAGTAGTGTAGAAGGAGAAAGAAGTTTATTAGTCATAAGGAGGATCCTACCCAACCACTGAACTGCTGTCCAACCCCCTCATCACTCCAACTGCCTCCCACCCTTCCCAGATTCCATGCTGACCTCACAACATCAGGTCTGCCAACTCACACTGCACCACTGTGTCACAGGTAATTAGCTTCCTTCACATGGTCACCCGGTGAGGAGCCTTTATTGCACAGTGTGCAAACAATTAGCTGGAATCCCCTGCAGAGAGCAGATTTCCAGTTAATTGTTTTGAGATCCTGCACAGCTTATTTCCATTATGAGGTGTGAAAACTCCTAAGGACGGAAGTAGCCGTTTTGGTGTTGACAAATGAAGTGTGGGGGGTGGGCAGGTAGGTTGTATGCTTGGAGGCAGTTAATTTAAACAGTATCTCGGTGTGCTTGGCGTTAAGCCATGCTCCTGCAAGCTCCCCCCTCACATGGTGAAAAAGTTAAAAAAGTTGGCAGGTCTGCAACATTCCACTCCCATGTCATGAGTACATGCACCCTATATTACACCATCTCCATGTCATTCATGATTTTTATATCTGGGCACCATAAATATATATAAATCAAAAAGGAGGGAACAGGGAGATTATGGTCCAGTGTACACTCTCCCTAATATAATCAGTAATAACTAAGAAAAGTACACTGTTCCAAAGTGACAAAACTACTCTACAAGAAGGCGAGAATAGTCAGGAGCAGAACAGCCCTCACACATCCAATAGGATGTCAAGCTTCGTCACTGGGTGAGCTCCTCATCAGCCCGGCACTGCAATGTCTGACGGGCCACCCCCTTCTAAGCTGAAGGTGGCTCTTAGCCAGAGGATGTACTCCTCATCATGAATATGCCCATAGTAGACACAAGCTGAAAGTATAAGTAGGAGAGAGAAAAAAAAAAGTGTGAAACTTAAAATTGGCTCTAAACCATCGCCATCATAATTTAATAGTTCAGAGTATGGTCCAGGCCAAGATTCAAAACAAAGGGAGTGTATTTGGAGGTAATGCTCGGCCGCACTCACACACAAAAAGTGTCAGGAAAATGAACAATCTCCAAATTCCTATAAAACTAGGTCAACATGTTTCGTGTCTGAATGGCCAAAAATGATCCAGTGACGCTTCCTCAGGACCAAAGAAAAATAACTGACTGCTCCTAATAGTAGTGTATGGACCTAATTTAGGATACAGTAGAATAAACAAATGGCTGATCACTTCCTCATGCCAGGTGCTCGTCAAAAACAAGTCTCTTGACACTATACATCCACGAACACCATACTTTTACTGCCGTCCTAAAATTCACAAAGGCCGGTTTCCTCCTCCCGTACGCCCCATTGTGTCCGGCATAAGGTCAGTGTTAAAACCTCTCTCAAAATTTGGTGATCACTTCCTCCAACCCCTAGTGAAGGACTCAAGCACGTTTTTGAGAGATACCAAGGATGTCCTCAACTTGATAGAATCTATCAACTTGACAACTGAGGTCCACGCTCTCATCACTCTGGATGTAGAGGCCCTCTACACCAATATTCCTCAAGCAGCTACTCTATCAGTGGTTGAGAATGCCCTTTTACAATGTCCTTGGGAATCTCCTACACCTGTACATTTCATCATACAATGTGCTACTCTAGCCATGACTAAGAATTTTTTCCAATATGACAACTTATTATACCATCAAATTAGGGGCACTTCTATGGGCAGCACCTTTGCTCTGAGTTTCGCCTGCCTTTATATGTATGAATTTGAAAAACAGTTCATTTTTGCCTACCACTAATCCATTTCATGAACAAATTAAACTCTGGCAGAGATACATAGATGACATTCTTATTGTATGGCAGGGATCGCTTGGAGACATAGAACCCTTTACCCTATGGGTAAATACCCTTGATCCATATCTCAATTTCACTGCTCATGTCTCTACGGATCAGGTTTCCTTTTTGGATCTCCTGATCAAGATTGATAATGGCAAGTTGACATCTGACACATACCAAAAAGTCACTGACCGTAATAGTCTCCTACTTTATGAAAGTCACCATCCGAAAGCCTTGCATGACATTTTACCTTTCGGACAGTTTCTGAGACTACGCCGCAACTGTAGCACTGTACGGTCTTTTGAAATTCAGTCGAAGGACCTGAAGGATAAATTATATGAACAACACCATCCATGACACATCATTAATACAGCTTACAAAAGAGCTCGTAACAACAATAGAGATGCATTACTGCTGCCTACTGTGAAGGAGCTGGCAACTCGTTTAACGTGAGTTTCTACCTACACTCCTCTTTCTAACTCCGTGAAGAAATTGATTAACAAACGGTGGACAATTTTATTGAGTGGTGGCACCCATATACAAAAACCTCTATTTGCATTCAAACGGACCACTAATATTAGAGATCTGGTGGTACATACTCGTCCTGGTAGAAGTCAAGATCCGCCTCAACAGGTGACTCTATGGAACCTTCCTCCAGTGACTGGCCATTTCCCATGTGGCACATGTAATGTTTGCCCTCTAACCACACATCTGGATAAACAAGATCTGGATCCAATAGGCGTATGGCACCTGAATAAACACACTAACTGCAATACACGCAATTGTATACACATGATTAAATGCCCCTACGATTTACGATATTTGGGTATGACCACAAGACCAGTTAAAAATATGATTAATGAACATTGCAGCAACATTAGGTGTGCTCGCATGACTACTAAACTGAGCACACATTTTTTGGACGTTAAACATGGTCCCGACGACTTATGGTGGGTGGTACTACAAGCCCTTCCATCTTCACATAATGATCCCAGGTCTCTTTTTAGGACTGAACAACGCTGGGTCTTCAAACTCAAGACACATATATCAGGACTTAACGACGACATTCCTTGGGGCAGCATACTCCTATGATTTGACATATTTACTTGGAATATTAATATATACCCTTGCTGACCTCTTGACGATCGACTTTGCACCTGCCCTCACTACTAGTATAGACTGGGGCTGTATTTGACTTCTGTTCATATAAGGTGACTATTTTTTCTACCATACATTCTCTATTTCATAGACAATGCTGTGCGTCTAACTATGCACTTTCCATTTTCCAAAGCTATTTTTCAAGAGCCACGTCTGACACTTTCAAATAACTTTTATAAGTTATAATAATTTATTTTCCATTAGCTGACAACCTTTTATCTCCAGGGTATTTTTTGTGTTTTTTATTTTCAATGCATATGCCGGTATTCAGCATTCCTTTCTAAGTACATCAGCCTGTGTTTCCTTTTGTGTAGAAACTTGGCCCACATGAATAGAGTGGACCTATGCCAGCGTTTGTGTTTTTTTCCTGAAGCTGATCCCCGTTTGGGCACTTGCCCGTCATCTAGTTTTAGTATGTTTCAGGTCACATGACCTGTTTTTTCACCAATTGGAACGCCGGGTGCACTTCCGGGTTCCTTGGGCGACCGGACCTGCTCGGTGTGTTAAATACGCACGGGTCGCGTTCCACAATTGTCTACAGAAACGCGTCCCCGGGAAGGTTTCCGGCTGGCATCAGGTACACAGAATGTGAGTACCTCGTCACTTACGTTTTTACTTTTGATGATATGCATCTAGTTAGCTTCCATGTATGTTTTCATTTTCGTTTACACTACTTCTTTGGAGCTTATGTACTCGCTCGACATTCCCGATGGGTTGTTCACTCTGTGAACCGCTGGGGTCAGCATCAGATTCTCATCATAACTTTCTTTGACTGATCAGGTTGACAATTTTAGTACTCCTTGTGATTTTGAATGAGCCCTATTGAATTTAAGTTTTTACGCATGATTTACACGGTTCAATATGTTTATTTTGGCCAACATGAGTGAGCTATGGCCCATATTTTGTCATAACTCCTCTGTTTGTGATATTTGGGCTATGCAACTTGACATTTTTTGTATACTTTTCTTTGCCTAGCCGTGCATACCTGTTTCAGGGACGAGGATCCCTATGAAGCCCATGCTCTAATTGGGGATGGTAAGCATGCTTTCTCCTTGAATGTTTGCACTTCTCACGAGCACAGAGGTTACCTGCCTTAGCCAGACGTTATTTTTAACCACCTCTGTATGACACAACGTGTTTATCAGCATGTGCATTACTGATTTTGATATTCTACAGGGTGACTTGCTGACAGTGACTTGTTTTGACAAGCAGCTGGCATGAGTAAGTGATCAGCCATTTGTTTATTCTACTGTATCCTAAATTAGGTCCATACACTACTATTAGAAGTCAGTTATTTTTCTTTGGTCCTGAGGAAGCGTCACCAGGTCATTTTTGGCCATTTAGATGCAAAACATGTCGACCTAGTTTTATAGGAATTTGGAGATTGTTCATTTTCCTGACACTTTTTGTGTGTGAGTGTGGCCGAGCATTAGCTCCAAATGCACTCCCTTTGTTTTGAATCTTGGCCTGGACCATTCTCTGAACTATTAAATTATGATGGTGATGGTTTAGAGCCAATTTTAAGTTTCACACTTTTTTTTTTCTCTCTCCTACTTATACTTTCAGCTTGTGTCTACTATGGGCATATTCACGATGAGGAGTACATCCTCTGGCTAAGAGCCACCTCCAGCTTAGAAGGGGGTGGCCCGTCAGACATTGCAGTGCCGGTCTGATGAGGAGCTCGCCCATTGATGAAGCTTGACATCCTATTGGATGTGTGAGGGCTGTTCTGCTCCTGACTATTCTCACCTTCTTGTAGAGTAGTTGTGTCACTTTGGGACAGTATACTTTCTTAGTTATCACCATAAATACATATCCATGCAACTTATAACATACTTGCCTAGCGCTGAAATTTGTCTGAATGGACCAAAAATGTCCTGCATAATATCTAACCATGGTCCAGATGCAGCTCCCTCAAAACCATGAGTTGATTTATATACTTCAATATCTTCTCACTATTTACAAATTCACCACAGTCCCTTTTTAACCTTTCAGTCAGTAAATCCATACAGGGTCACCAATGTCCTTATCTGACTCTCTCCTTGGATTTGGGTATGTCCAGAGGACTTTCATGAGCACTATCAATTAATCTTTGTCTCAATTTGCTCAGAGGAATTAACCTATTACCTCTCATAAGTAGACCATCCCTGAGTTTAAGTTCATCTTTCACATTCCAATAATCCTCAGTATTTTCATCACAATCATCCTTTTACGTCCATCCTACACTTAACATGCTAATCACAGCTTTCAGAGTTTGATAATTTTCCAACTCCTTTCTCCATTCCTCCTCTTGTATGGTGCATCCAGTGATTGTGCACACATTCACCTCTGTTTCAGGGATATCATTGTTCAAAAAGTCACTGACTAACTACACACCTTGGAATTGTACCTTACACAATCATCCAAAGAATTCCTTGCACCCAAGACATATGATCAAGCAAAATCAAGTTCTAGAAGTGCCAAAACCCACCTAGAATCCTGCTCAACATGAAATCAATGCACTTCATTGTACGGGCTTCCTTCAGTGATTTATGGTCTGTTTTAACCTCAAAACAAATTTCCAACAAAAACCTTTTCAGTTTTCTTAATGCCCAAAATACTGCCAGAGCTTCTTTCTTAATGACCAAGTAATTGACCACCATTCTTTCAGACCATGTGAGACAAATAAGATTTCTCTCTGTCCTCCATATCTTTGTAGGAGAACTGCACCTAGACTCTTTGAACTGGCATTAGTCATCATAATGGTCCCTTTGCCAGGTTCAAAACTGCTTAAGCTAAACTCCTTATCCAGACATTGATACAATTGAGTTCCACGTCATACTTCTAACAGCAGTTAAATTCTGAGTCTCTTTTTAACAAGTCTCTCATGTTCTTCATTTTTAAGCTAATCACAGAATACATTTTCTACAATGTTCCCCCATGCCCAAAAACTTCAACAAGTCATCCTTGTCCTTAGGACTTGGCATTTAAACTTTCCTTCCTAGGTTGTATTCCTTTACATGTGATCAAGTGCCCTAAGTATTCTATTTCAGAGACACTGAACGTACATTTGTTTTACTTATACCACTCGCAGCCAACCTTTTCAGTACTTTAGAGCTTCATGCTCCTCTAGACTCATACCATAAACCAAAGCATCATCCTGGTAAATCTTAACCCCCCATTAATTCTTTTCAACACATTCTCTGTGACCCTTTGAAAGACAGATAAAGCTGGAATCAATGCAAAAGGCATTAAAATTGCTTGCAAGTGACAAAAGGTGTAACAAATCATATGAACTCCTGAGCCCAGAAATTTAGCATGACTGGTGATATGCTGATGTTAAATCCACAGATGTGTTAAAGTCCACTCAATGAACACAACATTTTAATGATGCTGGGCAGGGGATAGTGAGCTACTCCTACGCACTTATTAAGGTTTCTGAGACCAATACACAATCTTGCTTCACCATTGTCATTTTGAGCCATCACATAAAAAAATCAAGCCATTCAGTAGCTTCCATTTCTTAAATAATTCAATTTTCTTTCAACTTCTCAGTCTCCCTCTCTTCGTGGCCTCTTTCACCATTACAAGAACATTTCTAAACTGTACCACTCCTGGTTCTGACCCTGGTTTCTGTTTTATAAAATGAAGATAATTTCTCAAACAACCTAGACCCTTCCTAAACACCTCCAGGACGTCCTGATCATAGCTGCATTTTTTAACTGGAAACTGTGCAACCTCAATGCACTGAGAAACCTGCAGCTTGTGTCGACAAAGCTGCAGTTCTAGTAGAACATCTTCTCGAGCGGCAAAAAGAAGCAGCACCCTCTTGCGCTGCGCATTGTGCCACTCGCACTGATTTCACAGTGGGGGACAAACTCCCGGCATTAAAACCCGCGTGATTTATCACACTCTGCCACAGCCGTAGTGCGGCGTAGTTTTTTCTTCACTTCACAGAGTTCCTTGTAGCAGAACTCCACCCAGGCCTAGTTATCATTTTATTTGGACTTTTTAGTCAATCAATCAAATTACTTAGTTCGGCAACCAGGGTCATAAAAATACAAAGCATATATAAAAAAATCAGGATAAATAATTAAAACAATCCAATTGTGAGAAAAAAGCTTCATATTTCATGTACCATACAAAAATTGGCAGTCCAAAAGCCTAAAACATCACAATTCTGCACTAAAATAGAAAAAGAAAGGATTGTGTTCCAATAAGAGGGTAAACATTACATATTTACATAAAAACAGGGCAAACAGGATCATCAATTTGGAGTGGCTAAAGGAGTTAATGTCTTTCAGCGAACCACATTGTGCCCAAACCCTTACCTACTGGAATAGCAAATGTTAAACTACAATTAGACCTTAAGATGCGAAGAGCAACAAAATAACTGTGGGTACCCAAGCTTCTGCAAATAGGAGCAAGCCAAATTAACCGTGAAAATGTATTCTCAACATTAATAAGCAACTCAATACTGGAAAAACCCCATGACTCAGCCCCATATAATATGGACCCCAGAACTGCGGCACATATATGCGAAGTACAGGTGTAATGGGTTTAGTGTATGAGGCACAATATTCTTTGCATAAAGTTCCTGATAGTTTTTTTAATTTAAGAGTGGCTTTAGTAACATGAGGTTTCCAGAGCATATGCCCAGTGCACATAACCTCCAAATAAGTAAAAGAGTCTACCAGCTCAAGGGGTTCCCTGCCACTAGAATGATATCCTTCCTGAGAAGCTTATGGGGACTAAATTACATAAGCTTGGTTTTGGTAGTATTGATCTCCAGAACACGAGTGAGGCAAAGTTCCTCAACACAATGTAGGAACTTCTGCAGCCCGATTGGGGTCTTTGAGATCAGCAGTGTCGTCAGCAAATAATAAAACTGGGATTTTGGTTTGTGCCAGTACCGAGCTTCGACCTGAGCAAGGGAAGAGGCAATATCATTAAGGTATAAAGAAAAAAGCTTAGGGGCCAAGACACAGCCCTAACATACGACTCTGCAACAGGTATCTTATCAGTCAAATCATCCTGTGCTCCTCACCTAATATGAGCAAAGTTGCTGTCATGGGGGCGTATCAGCAAACAAATGATTCCGGGGCATTTTCATTACAGCCAAAACCTGCCATAGGGTAGATCGTGGGACCAGATCAAAAGCAGATGTAAGGTCAACGAATGCAACATAAAGGTTGCCTTTGCCAATGGTAACAGTATGCCCGTCAATAAATCATTAGAAAGCGAAAAGCCTGATCAATAGTTGAAACTTTGGTCCGGAAGCCTGCTTGAAGGGGGCTAAGAATGTCCATCTAGTGCATCCACTCCTGGATCCTGGAAAGGACACAATTGCGGAAGACTTTCTGAACACAATCTATTAGGCTTATTGACCTATAATTATTAGATTGTGACCTGTCACCTTTTTTGTGAACAGGTATAAAAATGGCACTTTTCCAAGACTCAGGAATCGAGTGGCATTAGCAATGGACAAAACATAACAGGTCCAGGATTCAGTATCAGACAAGAAAACATCAGCCGGCACACCGTCCGGACCTGCTGCTCTATCCTTGCTGTGGCCAATAGAGTGTCTACTACATTCTGAATGTCGAATAAAGGAAGAGGGGAAGGTAACATTGTGGAGCTGCAGCACCGTTGCGAGGCATTAACTGCCAAAACAAGGTAAAGTCTATGGCTGATAAAGCATCTTTTATGGAATTCCATCTCTGGTCCTCCCAATTCTTTTTAACTTGGATAATTGCCATTTTGTAGGCTTTCCTAGCTAGGGGTATCTCGATAATGTCTCTGGCTTTGATGGTTTAGCTAGGTGGTGCTGAGCTTTGCAACAATTATTGTTGAACTATTGTTGAACCATTGTTGAACCATGAGCAAGTATTAGGGGTGACACATTTTTCACTTGTGGCCAGGACAATGAAATACCCTGCTATACATTCAAAGAACACTGCATAATTGGAAACTAGGTCTGCAGGATCCACATAAACTCCCGGTTGATCTACCACATGACTCCACTTTAACTGCCGTTTATTGGAATAAAATTCAGTAACCCTCGTAGAGATGGTTGAAAAGAAAGCCTGTATGGACATATAAAGGGGATTGTGATCACTATCTATCCTTATGAGGACTCTCATATCAATTAATAAGGGCCATAGCCTATGATTGACTAAAAAATAGTCAATTCTGCTGGAGTGAAGAGGTTTGTTGAAAGTGTGGGCCGCTACACGATCACTTAGTGCGGCCATGAGCCCAAACTCAAGTGTTAGTGTCTTTAATCGAAGGGCCACTAGCTGGGGTACTGCCCAGAACTCATTCCAACTTTGCTTTAGGTAAGCGCCTTCATCATCTAAGGGCTCAAATGTGATATTAAAATCACCCACCAATATAATTTGCTGACTAGCAAGGTGTCGATCAAGGTGACTTTTTAAGATTTGAAGAGTGTCCGAAGATGCCCCCCTCTGGTCCATCTCGCCTAAACATTACACATAATTACCCCAGTATAAGGCCTGATTCTAAATTCAATAACAAGAATGTCCGGTGAGTTAATGTATATTTGGCGAATTTGGGAGTTTAAAGAAACCTTAACCCAAATAACTAATCCCTGTGAAGGTCTTCCCTTTGAACTAGGAATAGCTGGTATAAAAAAATTAAAGTACCCAGATCTATGAATTGGCTCCAGGGACCAAGTCCCTTGGAAAAAACATATATCATGCCTATCCACAAGGTCACTCCTGTCAGGAAGCATTAGCTTAGAAGAGAGACCGGCCACATTCTACTAGATGAAAGACAACTTGAATGAAGTAGATCTAGGAGTTTGAAGTCATAAATTTGTTAGCCAGAACGGCCAAACGGACCCATACTAATTGTGTTAGGAGTAACACTCTTTGTGTTACAAACCAAAGAAGCATGGAAGTTGCCGGAAAAAGATGGGAGGGTTGCCCTTTCAAAGACCTCTACAGCACCCGGCTGATCAGAAAGAAGAATCCCTGTTGGAGGCAAACTTGCATGCTGACTATCGGGCCACAGGAGTCAGTCAATCTCGCTTAAGGTTGAAGAGCGGGGATATGTATGTATGGATATGTAGAGTGATGAAGATGCCTTTCCATGTGAATTCCTGACCTGGGGTATTTAATTGAATGTTAGAGCTACCCTGAGGGTGTGCCCTAGCATCAAGTGCTTACTGGTTATCAGCCATTTCCTTATTAAATAGGATTAGTTCTATCCTGTCATGGCTGGAAGTAGGAAAACCTAATCGTTTTGCACTGATAATGTTTTCCCATATAACTGAGCAGAACCCCCTGACGTGCCGAATCCAATTAATTGCTTTGTTTTTAAGTGACTCTTCCCCCTCAACAATACCGAGGGGACTTATTTTAGGGATATTGGTCATCAGGACCATGCCAGCAGAGACACACCTTTGCAGGCTAGGGAGTCTGAAGGATCTGGGAGGCCTAGTGTGATCTAGCCTATGAATCTGCGCACAAGTGTGTTTATAGGAACCATCATGGTGATGCGGGTGAAAAGTACTATAGGTGGAGGCATTTTGCATTCTCGCAGAACCAGCTTTACACACAGTGGGCCAGATAAAGGAGTCAAATGTCTATCAGGCGAAGTCATGTGTGGCCTAGATTTGGATGGGCGAGAAATTGGAAAAAGTGAGTGGGACCAAAAAAGGGGATGTTAAGGGGACACTATTGGAGCTTGTACTGGGCAATGAGGAAACCAATAATGTTAATGTACTAACTTTGTCCTTCAACTGTTGTACTAGGGAAGTGAGGGTTGCCTCACTCGAGGTGGTAGAGCAAGGTGCCAGTGGCTCGTCAATAGGATGCAAGGGGTTGGCACTGGCAGGTACCAACATAGATGGCTCCTCAGAGAGTGACAGTGGGGCAAAGCGGTTCATGGAAATAAAATTGGAAGCCTCTTCGGAAGAAGGTAGGGGTGGGGAAACATAAGGCGCAGAAGATAAAGGCGGTCAAGGTGCAATTCCTTCCTTGGTTCTAGTAATCATCCTAGAAATCTTCTTCTGATTCTAGTTGTGCACTATAATTGTGTCAATCGTGTCTGGATAACTAAGGGGAATAGAGTGGTGCTCAATCAGGTCTGAATCTAGAATTTGTTCACTCTCTGATAATAAATTGTTTATCTTGTATAAAATGGAATTATCCCCTGCACTTTTACAAGTTTTCTTACATCTTTCTTAGTCACCACCCCTGATCCTCCTCCACAGCCTTCCTTTCCCATAGTCAAAAAGATGAACGCCGTGAGGTAAAATGCAGATTGTTTTCAACCGGAATCAGTATTCGACTCACAGATAGCAGATTAAATGGCCGCCATTAGACCCACCAGCTTGGAAACAAGTCACTCATACACATAAAGAAGGCAGAATAACTAACAACAGTACCTTGCGGTGGAGCACATGTTGGAGGGGGGGCCCAGCCTAGCCAAGACCAGCCTCCTCCGGGCCTGCCCTTTCCATAGGCTTAGCCTGGGCGTGTCCCACATGGCAGGACTGTTAAACGCACTGTATAACACTCAAGGTGATGCAGATTACAGGAGCCATCTCCTGGAGCCCTGTGCAGTCTAACCCACATAATTCCCTGGGAGGCAGTGAAGAAAACAAAGTGTTGGCAACCCTGTGCAGCGGGACTGTTAAATGTGCTAAATAGCACTCAAGGAGCTGCAGGTGATGAGGGTTGTAGTGCTGCGCCAGTGATGTAACTGGTTGTGAACACTACCATAAATTAAAGATAAGATTGATGGGAGGCTGGTTAGTCCCCCCCTGTATAATACAAGATGTTGTGAGCCCAGAGTCACGTGGGGGCAATGTTATAAAATAAAGGTGGCCAGAAGGCAGGGTCAAGAACGGCGAGAGTGAGGAAGCAAGAGGTCGACCCACCTGCTGGCTGAGTGAATTTCAGAGCACAGTGTCCGGCTCTTCTACCTGCGGTCGCAGACTCAGTAACATCGCAACCATCTAACGACCCAGGTCTGGTGTATGAAAACACATAATTGGCAACGAGTGGTTATTAGTACCCACCGTGCCATTGTACTCCATGGTGGCCGCATGTCCCTCTGAGGTGCTCGGCCCCATGCTGTTCAAGAGGCGAGAGCCACTGCAGAGACCCACCTCGACTATTCCAGTGGTCATCTCTATGGCCGTTAGTCTGCAGCGAAACGAGCAATGCCTGGCAATGGATCTGTGAGGCCACGCACTGCCGTTTCAAACCCAGCATCAACACATGCTCAACATGATGCTGCTCCCCGGCCAGTGAACAGGCCTGACCCCAGGGCGCAGCTCATGTCACTGAGCTCGCACCAATGCAAGTCAGTCGTACGCTACTGTTGCCTTTTAACCTTTTTGTGGATTCCACAATTTTCTATTGGGCCAGATGTAAAAATATAAATAAATAAAACAAAAAAGGCGCGAAGAATAGAAAGATAAGACGTTCCTCACACCCCAGCTGGCAAAACTGCCACAGGACCAAGAGGCCACGGAAGCTAGGCCCGCCCTGTTCCTCACCTACCTCTCCATTCCTTGGGAGCTCAGCAATCACCAGGCACACTGCCCCAAAGAATATAAAGCCTGCTACGCCAACCTGAAGCCAGCCCTCGTTACAAGACCCGGAAAAGAAGTTGCGACACACAGAGAAACTGCAATAAATTCATGATGACCGCCATCCCACCTATTGAGCCATTCATCGTGGAGGGTGCCTCATCAGCCCAAGCACCCAGATGGAAAGACTGGGTTGAAGGAGTCCTACTATTCTTTGAATTTACCAAAGTTGAAACTGCCTAGAAGAGGGCCATGATACTACACTTCAGGGGCAAAAACATATATAGAATCTCCAAAATGCTTGCAGAGGCTACCCTGAAGACCTCACCCTCATCGCCGCCCTTAACATGCACTTTGAGCCAATGGCGAATAAAGAGGAGCCGGTTAACTTTGTCATGCGAACTCCTATGAAGCCCAAACCCAAGAACGCTCACCCACCGCCCAGAACATGTGGATACTATGGAGGGCCAATACACCTCCCCACGGACTGCCCAGCAAGAGAAAACTGTTGTGCGTAATGCAGCATGGTCAACCATTTCTTGAAGGTATGTTGGTCAAGCAAAACACAGGCAGCTAGCACCACGGTCAACACAGCCCTAAGTACGCCAGACAGAAGCAGCGACATGGACGATGACTATGATGAGGAACACACGACGAAATTGATGGGCATGCGACATAGAAAAATCACTCCACCTGCCCTCAAGCGAACGGGGAGATGGAGCGATTCATGCAAACATTGATTAAACCTATCGGAATAGCTTCAGCCTGCCAACAGGCCCCTGAACTAACCATATACTTCTTTTTGAGGGACTACCGCCAAACCCCATACTCCACTACTGGACGAGCACTAGGTTATCTTTCCATAGGCATGTAGTCACAGATTACATCCCCCACCATCGCCTCTGGAAGCCTAATCCAGTAAATGATTGTTAGGCGCATCAGAGGAGATTAGATGCGAACAGTAAGGAAAGTCGCTGCCAGCACACTAAAATCTCTGATCTGAACATTGGAGATTTGGTACTTCTCAAGGACTAATCCCTGGTAAGCAAGTTCTGGCTGCCATTCGAACAACACCTCTGGACCATTGTTCGCTGGCAAGGCACCATGATCGTCTCCAGTAGAAGAATGGCCACCATCACCCGGAATATACCCATGTACAAAAGGTACCACCCTAGTCCTTTCCCGCCATGGCTGGATGAAGACCTCGGTTTCCCCAAAACTAATCATGACTCAGTTCCTAATACCAGTGGTGTCCCGCCTATGACATCTTCGTCTCCTCCACCTGGACACTGCCCATCCCTGCGGAGTGATGGCCAACCAGCAGACTATGGCGACTGACGGATAGATCATCTCCACCCACACCAAGTATGGGCTACTGGGGAATCTTGTGCTTTCCCAGAGACTAAGGGACCCTCTGATGCAAGACAAAGTGCAACTGTTTGGTTAGATAGCTAAGTCTCGGGTTTTTCCATAACATTTTTGTTTGTTTTGGGGAGGGCTGTAGCGTCACGCCAGTGATGTAACTGGTTACGGGCAGTACCATAAATTAAAGATAAGATGGAGGGGAGGCTGGTTAGTCCCCCCTGTCTAATGTGACATGTTGTGGACCCCGAATCACGTGGGGGCAGTGTTATAAAATAAAGGTAGCAATCAGGCAGGGTCAAGAAGGGCGAGAGTGAGGAAGTAAGAGGTGGTCCCACCTGCTGTCGAAGTGAATAATAGAGCACAGTATCCGACTCTTCTATCTGCGGTCAAAGTCTCAGCGACGTTGCAACCATCTACCGACGTAGGTTTGATGTATAAAAACACAACAAGGGTGATGCACATTACGGGAGCCGCCTCCTGGGGACCTGTGAAGTCTGGTACACATTGTTCCCCGGCTTCAGGTGAAAAAAACCAAAGTGCTGCCAACCTGCGCGACTGGACTGTTAAACCAGCTATACAGCACTCAAGGAGCTGCAGCCTGCATAGGGCCCCAGGAGCCACCTCCTGGGGCCCTGTGCAGTCTCGTCCACGTAGTCCCCTGCCTGGCAATGAAGAAACAAAGTGCTGGCAACTCAATTGGAAAGATATTTTGTATTAGGACTCAGAGGTATGGCCCTCTAAGAAAGAACCCTACTCTTTGTTTGTCATGCATGCATATACTTGTGGCACTTGGCCCCGGTTGTGAGTACGGCAAAGCGCTAACCCTAAGAGGGATTTCACTCCGCTTGATCACAATTGGCCCAGTGGTTTGCACCCAGTTTTCCCAGTTGTGGCAACACTGGACTCAATTAACAAACCAGTAATTGTGTCTGGTAAAATTGCATTAGTATTTTGCTGCAACGTTCTGCAGCCAAGCCTCACCCCCAGTCTCTCCTAGTACGTTTCTCTGGCAAAGGGGAGAACACAGACCTCCAACTGCGAAAACTTTCTTTCCTCTTCCATTGCCCTACTCATGGTTCCTTCACCTATGCCCCCACACAGATAGCCCACACTCTCTTACCACCTGCTAACACCTTGCAATAAAACCCTCAAATATATAATACTGTGAGGAACTGTGTTCAGTATATTCCGTGTGTGCGCACGTATTCCCCTATCCGAGATGGTTTACTTGCTCTGGGCAGAATTCCATTCAGATACTGGCTAATAACCGTAATTCTGGCTATTGGGAATCTCCGTATAAAATTCCACTTATATTGTAACTAGGGCCCTGATTTACCAGAGTGCCGGAAATGAAGGTGAAATCCAAAAATGATTGTGCCTTTTTCTGTTGTCCGCCATTTTCTGCCTCCAACAGCTGAGGCACACAGCAGAAATACAAAAGTCATATTCATCTGAGTTCTAAATGCAGAAATGAACAGATCCAAGGGTACCTTAATCATCGTTGATCAGCCATATAGGAGCTCACTGATAGTCTGGTTTTTGGGAACTGAGGACAGACGAGGAATTAAATGGGAACACGTTTACAAATAAAATACCCCCTGTCTTCCACGCTAATTTAGTGAAGTGTGCCTCTTCCCAGGAAGGGGCTCGATGGCTTCGTCTCTGTTCTGCCCAGGCAGACCCTGACGTCTGCGGGAGAATGAAATTCCCTCTTCGCCAACAGCGTCTTCTGTTCGCAGAGCATGTTAGGAGGGCAGCGCCTGCTCACAAAGGCGAGTCAGTCTCAAAGAATAATTGTCTACATTTATAAATGGCTATTGTCTTCACTTAGAACTGATCACACAAGGGGACTCAAATGGTGACATTTCTCGATCTGCGTGTTTATGGTTCAATGCACACTACACTAACTGGGGCCTAAGGCCAATTAGGACATTGATCTGATTGTTCTTTAGGCACATTCTATAAAGTATATGGAGAAAATAGGGAATATGGAAAGAAAGGGTGGTCCTGGCTCCTGCATTCTCGTGCTTCTTAAGAGAAAAGAAAGCACCAAACAAATTAAAATTTGTTTTAAAAATGAGAGTATCTATGATACAACATTCTGCTCCTAAAGAATACACTCTTCAACACTTCTACTTTGAGTATGACAAATCCTAGATAAATATCTGTTATATTTTTAGTATTCTTGCCCACTCCACCTGTAAGAGCGTAGCAGCGCTGTCAATCTCCTTCCTGCTTCCCTACTACCACCTGCCACTGCCAGATGTTGGCATGTAGGCAACCAAAATAAATATTTAACCTTAAAATAGCAGTCCTATGTATATTGGCGCTGGAACAAGGTGCAGCGACCCCAGATTACTCAAGGGAGTCCAAGAGGATGGCATGCCGAAGGTAGCAATCTGAACTATTCCTTTAATTCAACAGACAGATATCAGCTGAGGCATTGGAAAGTTTTCCAACAAACTATTGATTGCTGTTTTATGATGATGATCTGTGTTATAGTTTTCTGATCTCACTCACAACTTTACCAAGTAAAATGGATAAACAAAGGGGCTTTTGGCATTGAGTGAGATAGGCATAGTTAGGCGCAGAGACACCGGGTAGTAGGCATTAATGATTCGAGCTGGTGGCTCCGACCTGACTATGCCTATTTCATGCTTGATTCACAAATTGTGGAGCTTATTTACAAGCCCCTTGCGCTGCCGGGGCGCCCTTTTTCAGATTGGAAAATGTGACTCACTGGCTGCTCAAGGGGCTTGTGAATAAGCCCTTGTATTTTTTGGTGTGTGAGAAGTAGTACTAAAGTTGTGTTACTCCCACACTACAAAATGCAATTCACAAACCTACAGCTGGAGACCTTCTTTTCCACCTCTTCTTTTCTGTGCAGAAATCTCTGCCGCGGTTGCTATGTTCCCTGCAGACGTAGATATAACTCTGGAAGGATCCATAAAGAGTGAAGGAGCTTTATCTTAAGGTGATGAATAGGAGTGGTTTAGGGAAATGTAAGGAATTCTAAAGATACTACAGGTGTCTAAAAAAACTCAAATGTGCTACAGCCCAGCTTCGCAATAAGGTAAGAGCCCTTATTGTGGCAACACAATTGCAGCTGCAATTGCAACACAATCTAATAGAAAAAACAATGACATTCCTCAGTTATAATTCATCCAACTGTACTCTTCATGCAGTGCTTATGAACTTGCATATCATGCCATGTTCATAGATGATATCACTGATGACATCTCAAATGACATCTTTGATGACATTACTGATCACATAATTGATGACATCATCCATGAAGTCTGACAGTGTAGTCTACATTTGTATAACAAATACAAATGCAGTGAGCTGCATGTACAGAAAATGTTTCTGAGTTACAAAACTGCCAATTGAAATAAGCATTTATAAGAAGAGTGGCATTCTAATGGATAATGGGTGTTTCAAGGGTAACACCTCTGTGGAAAGAGTGATAGGCAGGTGAAAGGATGTATGTGGGGCACACATCACCTCCAAAGACACTTGCAATGCTTGTCAGTGGATTGTCCATGAACTTTAGGGTGCAGAGTTACATCTAAAAGTACTATTACATCTGGTTAGCTTGAAGTATGTTTGCAGTACAGGTTTGAACACCTAAAAAGGCTTCAGTGTGCAGAGGAAGTGTTGCCTTTGTAAAGTGCTGTTCATAGTGAAAGGCTAGTGATACAGTGATATTGTTAATCTCATACGGCATGTTTAAAACTAACAGTGGCGGTATAGTGGAGGAGCTTTCCCTCCCCGTCAGCAACAACAAACCAAAAAAAGAAAACGATGATAAACTATGTTTATTATTGTTTTTATTTTTCAAGTGGTGGGGCCACGGGCAATGACAGGGACGGAGGTGACTGCACAGCACTCCCACAAGTGCGCATGTATGTTTTGCCGGCCGTCTCGGGCTGGCCAAACACACATGCGCACTAGGCTCTCTCCAACCCTGCGCTGTGTTGCCAGGTTGGAGACAGCAGGCAGAGGCTCTCACTCTGCGTCGGAGCACCAAGTCAGGGCGCTCCGGCCAACCCTAACGCTGCTTTCATGATGCTAGCAGCATGCAAGCAGCGTTAGGATTGTCAGCAGTGCAGGTCGGGAGTCTGTGCCTGCTGTGGGGAGGATTGAGGCATGGCGGCGATGGTGCACCAGGTAAGTTTTTATTTATTTATTGTTTGTCGTTTGCCCCTCCCCCTCCATGTGCCGCCTGCCCCTTTTGACCGTCGCAAGCTGCAACTGAAAACTAAACTGGCATAATTGATTGAATCAGTGATTACACCATTTAAAGTGATTACATGTTCCTTAAATGTAATAAATACGTTCCATGTTTCTAAAATAATTACCCCGCCTACAGTGGTCATGACTGTTTACTTTTAACACTATATACTTCTTAAAGGGAACTGTGTGATAGAAGGATGTGTTTTGTCTGTGCAGAGCTAAGCACATCTGTACGACGATTTAGAGGAACTGCTCTTTTTTAAGTTTTCCTATTTCCAACTGAATATTTGGTTAAATCAGAAATTGCTTCCTTGACTGTATTGATGAAGTGTAGTGATTGTAAAGAGTGTGTGGGAAGTGTGAGTGCACGTGTCTCTGTGTGTGAGAGTATGCACGTCCAGTTGTGCATCTGTGTGAGTGAGAGTGAGTGAATGTCTGTGGCTCTGTGAGTTTGTGCATGTCTACTTGTTAACAAAATATATTTTTATTATTTTCAGAGAGAAAACAAACAGTATGGATCCTGGGCTCTCTTCATAGCATGGAAGCGGCATCTGTTATAGTATACTCTGCGCAGTAGCTTGAGTTGAAGCAGTCGCAGTCTGGATTTTATAGCCACCTCCCTCGGATGCATCAGGGCTACCTCCAAATCAACGTCTTCCATTTCTCCCACCTCCTCCATCCATTTCTCCCAGAGTTTCACTAATTTGCCTGGCATGTTACTGTTAAGGTTTGTGTAAGGGAAGGAGGTCACCTCCTCCCCAATACATCCATGAGCAGTTGCCCCTCTAGAGGGGCGTAGTCAGGGACGCACTCCTCTGGTAACTCCTGAGCCCTCTATGCATGCCTTGTTTGTGCATATTTAAAAAATTTACTTTCATGCATGGCATAGTTACCCTTAAGTGAGGCAACGTCATGATGTTACGGATCTCAAGCAGGTCTCCTAGCTTGGAGATCCCAATCAGATTCCATACCTTAAAATTCTGTAATTTTCTCACTTCTGGGAACCAACATCCTTCTCACAATGGTTTCTCTTTCATAGGTTTATCATGTCACTCAGTGGTTCTCATAGCATTATCCCAGGCTCTAATTGCCAACTGTGTGATTGGGTGGAGGCGCAGAGTTCCACGGCACCCATGGAGATAATGTAAGTAGAAGAAAGTGGTCCACTGTGATCCTTCCAGTTGGAAAGTTGGGTGATGAAGAGGTTCAAAGACCCAATCATTAACATTGATGAGGTGAGATGCCCAGTAATAGGCACACACATCTGGGAGGACAATGCAACCTTTATACTGAGTACACTGCAGAGTCGTAGCAACAATTCTGGGGTGTCTGCCATTCCAGAGGAGCTTCTGCAGATCTCCGTTTATCGTTGTGAAAATTACTGAAGAAATGAGATAGTATGTGGTTGAAGAACATAGAGTAGTTCAGGCAGCAAAATCATTTTATACTTGGCAGCTCTCCCCAGAAGTGTCAGGACATCCCCCGCCACCTCTCTATGCTTTCCCGGCAGGCTTTTACCACTCTTCCGAGATTTCGCTCAAAACAGGTATCTTTGTTCAGAGTCAGAAATATGCTGAAATATTTGAACCCCATGGTGGTGAAAGGCAGCCTCGTTGGGGGAGAGGGAACATTTCAATCCCAGTTTGTGGGAGATAAAGTGTGGATTTATATCCAGTTAATATGGTACCCTGAGTGGTTGCCGTAGTCTTCAAATGTGTGGAAGATTTGGGGCAGGGATAGGAGGGTACCGTTACATATAATAGGATGTCATCCGCATGAAGGGAGATCTTCTCCTCCAGCGCATCACTACCTGGGATAGTGAAGTCATGGATTCCCGAATTAGCCCGTACTTTGCACAGCAGCATCTCAATGGTTAAAGCAAATAACAGGGGAAACAGGGGGCAACTCTAGCTTGTGCCCCCGCTAATGGGGAATTCTGAAGACACTACTACATTTACCCATACGGCAGCCACAGGTGCGTAGTATAACAGACCAACGCAGCCCCTACATTTAGGGCCAAAGCCGAACTTAATGTGCATGTCTGTTTATGTAGGACAGAGTCACTGGTTGTGCTTATGTGTATCAGCGAGTAAGTGAGTGTCTAGGAAGTGTGAGTGCATGCGTCTGACTGAGTGTGTGAATTTATGTATGTCTGGGTACAGTTGTGGATCTACATGAGTTAGTGCACATGAATGTCTGTGGCCATGTGAGTACGTGTGTGTCTGTGTGTGACAGAGTCAGTGGTTCTGCATATGTGTATATGAGCAAGTGAGTGCAATAGTAGGAATTGTGAGTGCACATGTCTGATTGAGTGTGTGAAGTAATGTATGTCTGGTTGCAATTGTGCAACTGAGACATACATGCGTGCCCGAGACATGCGTGTCCGAGAGCGAGTGAATGTCTGTGGCCATCTGAGTATGTGTGTCTGTTTGTGTGTGATAAAATCACTGTTAAGTATATATGTTTATGAGCAAGTGAGTGAGTAGGGAATGTGAGTGCATGTTTCTTAGTGTGTGAAGGTATGCATGCCTGGATCCAGTTGTGCCTCTGAGTGAGAGCAAGTGGATGTATTTGGCTGTGTTTGTGAGTGTCTGTGTTTGACACAGTCATTGGTTGTGTATATGTGTCTATCAATGAGTAAGTGTGTGCGTACGGAGTGTGAGTGCATGTGTCTGAGTGTGTGATGTTATGTACAGCTGGTTACAGCTGTGCACCTACGTGACTGAGAGTGAGTGTATATCTGTGACTGTTTGATTATGTGTGTGTGTCTGGTTGTGACAGAGTCACTGGTTGTGTATGAAGGTATATATATACATATATATATGAGCGAGTGAGTGAGAGCTTAGGGAGTGTGAGTGCCTGTGTCTGACAGTGCGTGACGTTATGTATGTCTGGGTCCACGTGTGCATCTGTATGTGTGAATAAAAAATTTAAGGACGTGTGAGTAAATGTGTGTTAGTGTCTGTGTGTACTGTGTGTGTTTGTGTGTGTGTGGCAGAGTGTGTGGTTGTGTATGTGTGGCAGAGTCTTTGGAAGAGGTGTGTGTGTATATATGGCTGACTGAGAATGTGACAGTAGGTGTGCTTGAGCATGTCTGTGTGTGAGTGCAAGTCAATCTATGCAGACACGTGATGATGTGTGTTTTGGTGTGTGTATGGCATTGTGTTCTGAAGAGTATGTGTGTTTATATGGGACTGACTCAAAGAGGGTGTGTGTGTGAATGTATCTAACTGAGTGTGTAAGGGTATTTGTGTGTGATACCATTTAAAATATCATCCACCTTTTATACAATTGCTTAATTACCTATTCCTTCAATTTCAGCACAGAAAGATAATGAGTTATATTAGAAACGGTATTGAAAGTTAGAACCAAAATTTTGTTTTCAGAATAATATTACTATTTCTTCAAGCACTTTTAAACTCCATTCTTCATCTTCTTTAAATTTTCTTTTCTTCTTGTGGCCACCATTTAAACATTAAAAAAAATAAAAATTACCATACACTTTATTTTAAAATGTCATATCTTTGTGAAATACAAATTTTTTAAAGATCCAGAACAGCATTCTTTGGGCCAGATTTATGAAAAATGACGCACAACTGCATTAGCGCAGTTGTGCGTCAAAAATATTAACGCAAGGTAACGCCATTCCTTCCCACCACTAGTGTACCATCTTTAAAAAATGACGCACAATGGCACTAAGCAATGTTTAGCGCCAAAAACAAATTATGCTAACCATTGCGACGTGCCATATGAAAAAAATGATACCAATGTTGCAAAAGTGACCCTAGACCATTTTGTGGCACTTTTTTTATGCAACACGGGTAGCGTAATATTTAACCGCATTAGCCTAAAAAAACACACAAGCAGGAAATAAACATATGCAAAGACAGGATGGAAAATGCAGGCCAGGAGAGACTCCAGGGAGATCCCAATCAGTTAAGTACCAGCCAGGAGGGTCCAGCAAATTCCCAAGAAAAGGAGAAGAGGAAGCAGAAGTGTTGCTTTAGTGAGGAGAAGCATGACATCTTGGTCAGAGAGGTGACAGAGCACCAACACCAGCTATTCGTCACCTCCAAATTGCCAATAGGTAGAAGAGAGGCCATATGGCAGGCAATAGTAGACAAAGTCTACAGCGTGGCAGAGGTGAGGAGGACTGTCACCGATTGCAAGAAGCGCTGGCATGATTGCAAGCACAGGACTAAGGAGAAACTGGCCAGGAACTGAAAGGCAGCACTCAGACTGGAGGTGGAAGTCCCGCACCACAGGAGGACGTGGATGAGCTGGAGGAGATGGTTGCAGAAGTCATCCCGGAGGAACTGGTCACTGGAATCACAGGACAGGACAGCGCAGACTACTAAGAACTACCACAAATGCAGGATAAGTTGCAGTGGGGACTATCTGGAATCTCATGAATGACAGATGAGGGAGGCACATAGGACACACTCAATGCATGCTAAAGGACTGCATCGGGACACATAGGCCCTGAATAAAAATGCCCAATCGCCACCCAAGCCATGCTTGTAGTGACTCTTTGGTTGCGCAATGCGCTCCGACACATACACAACAATGAGCTAAGCCACTTACTATGGCTTTACACCACCATGTCAATATGCAGCACATTGCCTGGAAGGGACATGCAATTAGTGTAGCTTTGGCCGTGTCACAATGTCACCCATTGCATATTGTAATTGCCCCAGATCCAACACAACATGTTCATCAGAGACTGGGACTAAAGTCAATACCACCCCAGGGGTGGTGTCAGGATAGCATAGCAAGGCAAAATGCTTTCCTTCCTCCTTATAACATTGCCCTTCTCATGAGTGCTGCATCCTGCAGCACACATTGTAATGCCACCTTGCCATAATATCTTGTACATGTGCAGTAAGGGACACCTCCCTACACATAAACAATCTATCCTCTTACCATAGGCACCCCTTCATCATGGTGCAACGATGCCTGCGTTGGTGCAGGGAGAATAAATCTGTACAGGGGGAATCGCAAGGGGTGTGCTGTATTCCAGGAAAATAGTGCATCTCTGCATTTCAAAACTGACGCAGCACTGTGCAACACATATTGCTGCTGCACTGAGCTGTGCCACTTGAGAAAAAAATCAGACCTTAAGTGTGCAACCTGTGGAACGCAAACGGCACAGGGTGGACCAACAACAACTCTCACATATCTCCATGTGCCATTTAGGAATGGCCACAAAAGTTAAGTCATGCAACACATGGGGTATGTCTGTGAACATCATTTGTGCAGCTGTACAAGTAGCTGCAATCTCACCATCTAACAAGATTGAGTGGGTTGTGTGAATGGTTGGTGTACTGTTTAATAGGACATTCAACATGCGTAAGAACTGTCAAAAGTAGCATCAAAGTTGCAGTACAGGCGCACTATCACTAGCCCGTAATGCAACTGTGCCATCATACAAATAGTTGCCCATGTGGATCAAAGCTGCACATTCCCCTTGTGCCACATCACCAAAGTCTCAAAATGCATGCATTAATCCACATTCTACATACTTACACCAACATATGCCTGTGGCAGATATGCTTTATGCAAGAAAATGTCCCAAATGTAGGGAGGGACAAATTAATGGGGCAGACAATCCATAATGGTTGATCTTTCCTTCGAATTACCACAGTCTGCTACAGTCAGATGAGAATGTAACACATGCATTGTACGCAATGGACCTACCTGTGATATGCTGCACTAGTTCCACCAATCATGGTGCCAATGCATAATATAACCAAAAGAGTGACAGCACACATTACACTACTGTGGGAATGTCCACCATGGTGAATAGGAAGGCAAATTACTTCCACCATTTTGTCAGTGGCTGGGACAAGAAGCCTGCAAGGAAGTAGATGGTGTGGGACCAAAGCACAAAATACCTTGTCCGGTTCCCCCCTGTGTGATGCACAATGCTACACATAATATACAACAACAACCTGGGATCTGTAACATTTTGTGGGATCACCACAAGAACCACCCAGCTACCAACACAAAGCACCAACCAGTCCTGACACAGCCCTGGACTCCGAGGACCCAGACATCACCTTCCAGAGGACAGTGGCAGGAGTCCAGCGGGAGCTGGCCAAGCAGGTGCAGGTGGGGATGGAGACCATGGCAGGCAGCCTAGAGGGAGTGCAGAGGTGCCTCAGTCCAATTAAGGACAACTCAGCTGCCATCAGAGGCACACAGTCCCCCCTATGTGGACTCCAGCAGTCCCTGGCCAACATATCTGCTATCAAGAGGCAGAGGCTTCAACAATTGCCCTCCCAAAGTGGCCTCCCTCAGGGAAAACATGGCTGCCTACCACCATGAGGTTGCTATGGTGTTGTGAAATCAGCAGTTCCTCATTGCTGCAGTGATGCCTTATGTGTTCCCACAAATGACAGCTGCCGGGACCATGGACTCCACATCTCTATCCCCTGATGTGTCTGTGGGTCCCTCAACCTCAACAACAGCACCACCCATGGCCCAGGAGGCACCACACACATCAGAGGATGTATATGTGGAAGGACAATATTCACAAGGAAAACCATCCGGTAGCGCCAGTCTGTGCCACATGGACAGTATCTCCTTAGTTCTGTGCTTAAGATCATGCCAGTGTTGTGACAGCAGGCAATGTCCCCTTTTCACTCAACCACTGTTGACTTGTCTGCTATGTACTGTCGTTGACTCAAATCTTACCTATTGGCAATTTGGACACCTCTTCACTAATAGACACTTCTCCTAACCATATTTCATGACATGTCCCTCACACCTGGACTCTTATTGTACAACAAATGGCTCAGGATCTTAAATAGGGTCTGTGAACTGGACACTGTATACCATTTGAAAATACACTTGCACCCGTTAATCACCTTGTTCACATGTAACACTTCAACGTTTACTGTAATCCATCAACTCATCTAAATGTATGCATTGTGTGAAGCTATGACAATGAGAACAGAACAAAATTACATGTGTGAATTACAGTCAGACACAAAGCCACACACTAGGATCCTAACATGAAAAAGGTGAATGATGGAGTTCTGTGCTTCAACCAACTTACAGAGTCTTAAATACATGTATTGAACAGATATCCATGGAAGTTGACATATGGCATGAATGGGTCAGAACCAAGTGTATGTTAATTTACCCAGATGAGAGCACCAGTACAACTAATATGTGTGGCTCAGTAGAGGTGAAGCTAATCAGTGACGGGCAGCTGTCAGTGTGGCAGGATACAGACCCAAATTTGGCTAATGTCATTTGTGCCACAGTTTCCAACAATAATACTGCCAGACTCAAGCAGTGACAGCTGAAGTTCCATACCTGTCCACGATCCTGTATACATACACACTGTTAATGGCTGGAACTGTGGATGACACATGTTTTGACTAGCTGATGCCATTTAGAAGTAAATCTGACAGCTCCTTGGTCATAGGGGATTCACATGGTCATCCATAAAATAAAGACAGAAAGCATACCCTAACCCATTCCTCTTACTTGGCCAGTGCACACCTGAGAACATCCAGACACTCATTCAACATGGAGAGATTATTGTCTCATACCAGGAGGATTTATTAAAACATTAAAAACATCATTTCAAAACCTATCTTATACACTACCCTACACAAAACTGACCTAAACTAACCTAATTTAACTTACACCTACACCTAGCTATCCTATTCTAAACTAATCGTATACGTGTAATGCCACACTCTAAACATTTTTACCCCACGACTCCTTAAAAGACAAAACACGAGTAGGACAACCTAAACTAAGGCTACACATGTACCAAACTAAACTATTACCTAAACAAATATCTTTTTTTTGTATGTTTTGTATATTTTTTTAATAAACATAGAAACTTCAACATAACCCACCAAAATAAAACAAAAGTACTAAAACCCAGCCCCCAACTAACCTACACCAAAACTACACTATTTTACAATCCTAATACTACCCACCTAAAACCCACTTAATAATTTTACATCAGTAAAACAGAGATGGAGGAACTGGGAGGTTGTAGCACAAATTATTTTACATCTTCTTCAGTTTTTTCTTGCAGTACTTTGGTAGTTTATAGTTACGGGCATTGTCTCTCTCCAACTTATCCAGCTTTGCCATCATGGCTACTATGTGGTGTCTCATGTCTGATTCGAAGATAGAGGTTGTGGCTGAAGCAGGTGGCTATTGCTGTGCCTGGCCGTGGATTGGTGTTGTAGAAGTGGAGAGAGTAGGACCATCAGAGGCCCCCTACCCCAGATGTCTTCTCCAATGCAGCCTGACCAGTTGCGGGCTGTAGCGGAGGTCCCCCATTTGAATATGCACGGCAAGCCCCAGTCGATTTCTCTCTCCTATGTCTCTTCTCCATCCTTTGGTACCCGACCTGTACCGTCATTATGCGCAGGTACCTGTCAGCCCTCTTTTCAAAGGCATGTTTTTCAGCTGGGGGTCATATTGGCAGTTGAAACATGAGGAGAAAAAGGCATTAAATAGAGCACTGGGTGGAGGTAGAACAGACATGCAATGTATACAGCATCCTCAAATGACACATGCTGACCACCACACATTCTACAACACTGACAAACTCCAAATCGACACAAACTTCCTACCGGCCATCTGTGGCTTCATGTACATGTCACTGGTGTTAACAGCTACCCAATATTGACCATCAGGGCCCGAGGTAATTGGAGTACTGAACCCTT
The DNA here is from genome assembly GCF_031143425.1 of Pleurodeles waltl. NCBI lineage: Eukaryota > Metazoa > Chordata > Amphibia > Caudata > Salamandridae > Pleurodeles > Pleurodeles waltl. Next base: position 1,104,073,220 of record NC_090445.1, read on the forward strand.
GCTCAACATTTCTGTCATCAGACTAGTGAGGATCAAGTTGCCCTACAATTCCAAAATCCCTGCGTCATTGTCAATACATGGTGCAATGTATGCAGTCCACCACTTTGAAACCCCTGGTGCTACATCAAGCCTTGTCCAGGCATCTTGGATGCAAGGGGGGTTCATCTGATAGGGAGACAGGAAACTTCCCACTGGCAATTCTAAGGTTTAGCAAAGCATCATCAATGTGTCCTTGGATTAACACCTGCTCAGAGCATGCGTAACAAGGGGGCACACCATTGCTCACAATGAGCCCACATGTATACTTCAGGCTTAGTGCCCATATAGTTTGGTCAAAGCATGAACAATACATCTATGTTGTCTACAGAAATGGTACCTATTGCCCGCTACCCTATGCTAATTGGTAAATGCACAGCACACATGGTGGCTGTATGGGTGCCCTAAGAGGCACAGTAAGCTTGGCAGTGCACTGGGTGCAGCTACAGTATTCCTATATATTGAACAACATGTGCACATGCATGTTAGACATCTCCTAAGTACCAGGAACACACTCAGTATTCACAATCTATGCACACGTGATGTGACCAAGATCACTCACAAATCTCATGATGGGTAAACCATATTGGTAAATATGCACATATCTAGCCTGCTATACACCATAGACATGTCCTACAACCTACTTGAGCAGCGTTGTATTCTCATCCTGTACTCAACTGATTGTTGGCCAGCACAATAAAGCTCCCTTCAGGATGGCTGCCTCACTCAAAATAGGAAAAGTAGAGAGCCTCAGGTGGTGCAAGTGTCTCCTCCATAACCCCCCTAGAGACCTCTAAACATGTACATCATCTGTACCATTTCTTGAGTAACTGAAAGCTACATCTGGCACACAGTGCTGTCAAAAGTGCAGTGACAAATATGTTGGCAACAGACATGCTAATCAGATAAACAGCAGCTCAGACCCATATCATGATTGACATCAATGTATATGTGGCCATGCTTTCCTATTCCTAACACTCACTATTCCGTAGCAGCACACATTGGCACATGTGCAAAAATCAACTCATACCCTATCCTCAACATAGCAAAATACATGATGTCCATATCCTAACTCAGATGATGTCATCTCATTGGTCACACATTATATTTTATAATTCCATTGCGCACTTTAGACCCTCTCACACAAAACCCAGGATTGACACGTGTGATGCACAAGGTGACACTTACTGGCTGCATTGGGGTCTTCAAATCAGGACACTTCTCCAATGGTGTATGGTGGAGGCCCACCTGCAATACATGACAGGAAAACATAGCTTAGTGATTTTTGGACATATCTTTGCATGGACAGCATTTTCACATTCAACTTGTTAACCTGAGTAAGCAGGTCAACTTAGCGGTGGGTCAGAACAACCACCAAACATTTATAATCTGTCTGTGAGATGAAGGGCCAGATAATGGAGACCCTGGCACTACCAAAGCATCAGTTTCCATGACGCTTCTGTGGTGCATTTCACTGCACCATATGTACATTGATTTGTCATGCAGCTGTTTATGAGCGTTACACCTCCATGTCCATATGGGGTACCATGACACAGTATTCTGCATCAAAGGGGCATACGATGATTGTTGCAGGGGCTGTTCCTTTTTTTTTTTTTTTTTTATTGAAGATGCACAGTTTACAAACACCAAAACAAAAAGAAGGCTGAATAAATACAATAAATACATAGTATAAATACACATCATTACATAAATTAATTTCATAGATCTACAGCAGACAACAAGACCACTGAAAGGGGACACATGAATAATCTATTCAAGACCTTAAACTACAATAAAGTGCAAAGATTGAGCATGATTAATTAAATACATCCCCTACAAACATGATTCAATTATTACCTAGCCACTGTGCAAACGAAGCCCAGATAGCTTCACCCATCCGCCAACGCGCGCGGCCCTTGCACGCATAAGAACCCATCTCTAGATAAAACATTGAGCACATCCGAGCCAGCCAATGGTTAAAAGTTGGTGGAGTCGACTCCAACCAGTCAGATGCAATACAGTAGCGGGCCACAGACATGGCTAAAAACAAGAACCTCTGTGAGTATTCTAGGTGCACCACTCCATCAATTCCCAATAATACTAGTTTCTGCGTAATTTCCACCTCCTGATGAATTAGCCTAGTTAAAAAGTTAGCCATATCAGTAAAAAATTCATGTAGCCTACTGCAATTAAAGAACATATGTACCAGGTCGGCCGATACACTCTTACATCTGGGACACACCACCCCCCTTAAACTACCCCAATTAGATAGCTTAGCGGGGGTATAGTATAGATGAAAAATAGTCTTATAATGTTGGGTTTGTGGCCCAGCGGATAATATAAAACGCTGTGCCATATCTAAAGAGGTACGTACTGACACTTCAGAAGCTCCAATATTTCGAGCCCACCTCTCCGCCTGTTTGCTCAAGTCATCTAGCATTAAATTCAAGAAGAGCGGATAAAGCGAGCAGACCCGCCATATAGTGGAGTTATGAAGAACCTCCATAACTGGGATTCTATCCCCCACTTGCCCAGCTGCTGATCTAAAATTTACCCCCAAAAAATGTCTGATTTGCAAATATTAAATAAAATCCTTAGTGTCCAAAGCAAATTCCCTTGTCAATTCTTCAAAAGATTTAAGGTGGGTATTCCCATAAAAATCATCAATACACCGAACACCAAGCTGAGCCCACCTGGCACAGTATTCATCCTTAAAAATGTCAGGAAGTACCGAAGAATTCAAAATTGGGGTGTAAAAATTAATCCGGCCAATTCCAATTTTTTTTTTAACATTGGTCCACACCTTAAATGCAGCCCAGACAGTCTTGAACTTAACTTTTTTTAAATAACTAGGCTCCACTGTTATAAAAAAAGCTGCATTGGCATGTCTTCCCCAAATCATACTATATATAGTAGGACAGATTTCGCCAAAATCTCTGTTATCAGCCTGTTGACTAATTAATGGTTGGATATATTGCAGTGCAGATACCCAGTAATAAAAAAGAAAATGAGGGGCCGCCCCCCCCCCTCTCTGGGTAGCACTAAATACTTATATGCCCGCCGTACTTTTTTAAAAGACCAAATAAAATTACTCACCAAACTCTCCATATGTTTAAACCATTCTTTGTTAATTTCCAGCGGGATAGTATGGAAAAAATATAAGACCCTAGGTAAAAAAATCATTTTAATAAGATTGCATCTACCAATAATCGTTAAATGTAAATTGTTCATATGATGCAACTCTTTCCTGGTTTTAGCTAAGACAGGGGCAAGATTACTCTCCACTATCTGGTCCAAATTGGCCGACAATCTGACACCTAGATAAGTCACTTGATTGGCCCTTCTGTTGTCTTCAATAATGGCCCACTCATTGCCCAATATTTGGCATTTGCTCCTATTTAATGCATAGCCTGAGATTTCGCCGAACTCCGCGGCTAGTTTCTCTATTTGTTCCATCGCCCTCCCTGGTTCAGGAGTAGTGATGGCTATGTCATCAGCATATGCCAAAATTTTAAACCTGCCCTCCGCCATTACCATAGGCGAGATCAAAGTATTTTGCAATAACTTCCTAATCAAAGGGTCTATATAGAGTGCAAACAATAAAGGGGAGCAGGGACAGCCCTGTCTAGTTCCTCTTGTAATATAGAAGGGTTCTGAGGTTGCCCCGGCTAGTTGAATTCGAGCAAGGGGCTTCTGATATAAACCTTGTATAGCCTTGATAAAACCATCCCCTATATTAACTCTACTGAGCACTGTCCATAAATATTTCCAGCTCACCCGATCGAAAGCCTTTTCGGCATCTAATAATATTAATGCCATCGGGCCGCCATAACCTGAGATGCATCTAAATGGTGATAACACGCCTGACATGATCGGCGGTCCCCCGCCCAGGAATAAACCCATGTTGCCAAGGGGAGACAAGCCCACCAATAACACGACTAAGCCTAACCGCAAGGATTTTGGCATACCATTTAGCATCCACGTTTATCAATGAGATAGGTCGGTAGGAGCCTGGTAAAAGTGGGTTCTTCTCCTTTTTTTAAATATGACAATATTAGCCTCCAGCCATGAGCCCGGCATCCGCTCTCCAGCCTGTACTGACGTAAAGAGTGCCAGAATATCATCCTTCAATTCCTCAAAAAAGGTTTTAAAGAATTCTATTGGGATCATATCAGGGCCAGTAGCTTTCCCATTAGATAGAGCAGTTAAAGCCGAGATAATCTCATCCAACTCAATGGGGGCAGTCAACTGACAGCCCTCATCTTGCGATAACTTTGGACACGACATATCACTCAAATACTGAGCAATCCTTTCGTCTCTATCATCCGAGGAGAGATTTTCCTGCTGGTACAATAAAGAATAATATTCTTTAAACACCTGCAGTACTGACGTATTTCCATACACAATCTGCCCCAGCCTATCTTTAATTGCCAAAATGGCACTCCGAGCCACCTTTTGTCTAGTCTTATATGCAAGCACCTTACCCACCCTCTCACTAAACTCATAACATTCCAGCGTGCGAATCTGGGCTTTAATAATGTCTTGATCTAGATACAACTGTATGATCTTGGCCTTCATGACCGCAATCTTATCCAAAGTGTCTTGTATTGGAGCATTAATCCTTGCAAGCCCCACTATCTGACTCTCAAAGAAGCCAGTTCAATCTGGGCCGCAGATATAACTAGGTGCCGTTGTTTCTCCCGCCTAAGGGCGTAGCTCAGAGTTTCCCCGCGAATAGCAGCCTTTAAAGCATTCCATAACATCCCCGGTGGAACCGTACCCCTGTTAAAACCCAGAAACTCAGTTAACCATACTTTCATCCGTGACACATAAGCTGAGTCAAGCAGCAAGCCCCAGTCAAAAGACCAGGGTTTTAAATGTCGCTCCTTACGCAGGTCCGGAAATTGTACCACCAAAGGATTATGGTCAGATATGACCCTAGGACATTTTTCCACCAAAAGTCCTTCGCATAACGATGAAGACAAAAAAAAATAGTCTAACCGGACCGACTTTCGGTGGGGGTATGAAAAGAAAGTATACCCAGAATCCATAGGCATACAATGCTGCCATGCATCCACAAGACCATGAGTCTGCACCAACATTTGTAAGGCGCGAAACACCTTCGGTTTTCGTCCCAAATATGAACCCTGATTCTGTAAAGGGATATTAGTCTCAGTATGTATATTAAAGTCCCCACATATAATAAGCGGTAAGGCCCAGAGCACAAGTTCAGTATTTAACATCTTAATACCAGCCGGATCATCAAGATTAGAACCTTAAATAGAACACACAGTAAAATTCGATTGTCCCATAACACACTCTATTATAACCCATTGGCCCATTTTATCAACCTTTTTCTTGACCACCTTAAGAAGATCTCGCCGTGTAAGTACTGCAACCCCTCTAGTGTTAGTTTCTTGGGTGGTGTACGCGACTAATTGGAAACCAGGAAAATCCAGCAAATGCTTTTTAGCCGGAGTAACATGCGTCTCTTGCAAACAAATTATATCCGCCCTTAATGTTTTGAGGCCACATATATTTAAGGTGGCCACCCGCATAACATTACGGTCCCCCATTAAAAAATCTAACAAATACACCTTGTTTCATCATGCACCTAATAATCTCCTGTGCCTTCAAATACATATTTCTGTGCATCTCCCATGCAAAACCTACCCAACCCCAAACCACCCCACCAATCCCCACCCCACCCACAAAAGGAGACCCTACCTCCCACCCAACCCCCACCCTACCAAATGAGGCTTCCAGACTGTAGTCTGTAAGATGGACAACAGCCCCCCCCCCCTTGAAGGGCTCCTGCGGCGATTCCTAAATTAAACAAGTTTACTAACAAAAAAGCTGCTACCCCTAAAGACTAAACCCCCATAAACCAACCATTTCAATAAGAGTATCCCTCCTCCTTTTCTTCTCTTCCCAGGCTACCCGCCTCTATCACCCGCACCTTTTTCATTATTATTATTATTTTTTTTAAAGCATATATCAACAGTTAAGTCAAAGACCGCAGGTACTCCTTGGCTTTGATCTCGGATGAGAACACTCCTATCGTCCCTTTATATATAGTCTTAAGTCGAGCCGGGGACAGTAGATAGGCTTCTGCTCCCTTCTCCTGGAAGGGGCTAATCAGTTGTCTCAGGCGCCATCGTCTCTCTACCGTAGCATGACAAAAGTCGGGGCGGGAGAAGAATGTACAGCCCTCACAGCTAATCCTTGCATCAGGGCGGGCTTTCTCAAAAACTATTTGGCGCAACAAATAGTTGCCAAAATAGACTATAAAGGCCCTAGGCTGTTGCTGGGCTGTTCCACTTGCTCCTGCTAATTGTTGATTCCTCAGATGTAATGGAAACCGATGGGCTCTCTGTATTTCTTTCTCCCACTCCCATCCAGTCTGCTCCGGGAATGCTGCTTTAAACAATCTAATTGTAAAGGCTCTTGAATCCTGCCCTTCTACACCTTCTTGTATCCCGATTAAGCGCAGGTTGTTGCGACATTGCCGGTTTTCAAAGTCCTCTACTTTCCACTGAATATCAGAGAGCTGAGTCTCATGCATAGCAGCTTGCTTTGTCACTGCACCCAGGTCTGACTCCAGCGAATCCGCCCGGCACTCAATAGCAGCAATCCGCTCCCCGATTTCAGAGCATGTCTTCGCAACCTTGCTGACTGCCACTTGTAGCTGCTTCGTGGCCACCCTGTCTTTCTTGCTGTCCCTCTGCGTTTGCTTATGCTGTGACGTGATGGTCTGATAAATAAGATGCAGAGAAGGGGAAGGGGGCGCAGTCTCCGCATTCAAAACATTAACCTCTGCCTGAGCTGGAGCCACTGAAAGATCACCCATGCTGTGCAATAGTTGTTGTGTTTCTGTGTAATCCCAGGACATAGCTCTCGTCCTAGAGGCCTTCTTTTTTTTTTTCCTCTTCTCACTAGACCCACCAACTTTATCTAGTCTAGATACCTCAGTCTGTTTTGATTGGCATTTAATTGCGGTGCCCCTCAGCACAGAAATAGGGGTTAAAGGGGCTGTAGAGCTATCACATGTCTCTGAGTCTATGGAGGGGCTGGTGCTGGCCTCGTCCGAGTCTTGAGATTGATCCGACAGGGAAAAGAAATTCTCCCCAACTTCACCCTGAACTAATGAGTCCTTTCTACCCTGCCGGAAATCACGGATCACCTCCAGAGTGCAAGCCAGAGTTGGCGGGTCGGTGCTTGGCAATAAGTATGCTGCTGCTGCTACTTGCTCGCTATACCCTGCCCCTGTCACCACTTCTTGCGCCAGCCCTACATTGCCTTGAAACCCAGGGGCATGTAACGGCTGGTCAGTCTCCCCTTCAGATGCTACTGCAAGACCATTACCCCCAACACAAGAAACAGAAGCCTGTGGGGATCCCCCAGCAATACAACTTACAGTTTTGTGTGTATCCAGAGATCGGCTGCCACCAACATCGGTTTTCACCTGAAGCAACCCCCCACTATCTGCAGAAGCCAGGCGTCCTGGGCCAGTGCTGTCACCATCCACAATCAGCTAGGCTGCATCTCGTATAAGCCCAATATCAGAGTCCTTTATAATAATGCTGCCCCCAATAGGGGCCGAATTATGAAGAATTTTAAACATCCGGAGTATAGTCACCACTTCCTCCTTTTCTCCAATCGGTTTTGCGCCATTCTTCGCCCTGTGCGTCTGCCCCAGGACCGCGGAACTCCCTGGAGCTGGTTGTCTACCCTCAGGCGCATTCTCACTGCTACCGGCGTTTCCAAAGCCGCTATTTCTGGAAATCCGAGCAGGGGGCTGGGGGTCCAGAGGTCGTCTGTTAGGGTTTGTACACAGCAAAGAGCATGTCCCCTCTCACTGCACTAGTGGGTTCTGTAATAGCTCCCTTTTAAACTTACTATTGAAAGCCTTTCTTGTTATCTCACCTCCCCCCCCCCAGGCTTCTGTGTATGTTGTTTAATGTGCTGTTTTGTTTACACATTGGGCCTTGCTTTTACCAAGGCTTCTTTAAAACACTCCTCCCTAGGCCATGTGTTAATCCAACTCATTGGCATAATAACTGAAACTCTGCACACCTTTCAAGAACATGTGCAGCATGTGAGGACCACACCCAGCTCTTCAAACCACACCCAGCCCTGTCTATAAAAGGCATTCCCCGAGCCTCACCCAGTGCTTGTCCTCGTCTACCTCCTGCTTACCTGAGAGCAGATCCCTCGGCGCTGGCACTCCTGCTCTTTACAGACTTTCATTGACTTCAATGGGCGCAGCTTCTGGCTCTTCCTTCTTCCGGTTTCCGGTTCCTCCTTGCTTCAGCCTCTCTCCTATGAGTAACCTGCAAAAGAGAAAGAAGACAAGGTTAGACTGATCAGTATCTCTTGCCAGCAACAAGTAAGTGCAAAACTTTTTGTTACCTGAGGGAACTTTGACAACGGTTTCTGGATTCGTGTATAGACAATTTGAGGCGAAGTGCCTTCCACGAACATTGTGATTCGGGCTCTTTGTTGCAGGAATATTTTGCGGAACTTTGTGAAGCAGACATTGTTGTTTCTCATGGAACTTTTAAGAATTGAACAGTGGAAACCATTAACAGCAAGGCAAACAGTAAATCAAGGACTTGCACAAATTACATGCTGTATTTTGATGTAAAAGTACAGTATTTGTTTTATAAAAGATTCTGGAAATATGGGAAAAGTGAGTCTGCTATTGGGAATTTAGGCTTTAGTTATATTATGATAAATGTTTGATATTGGTATTTCTGATAACGGTATTTGTTTAATGTTTTAGAAGCTTTACTGTAATAGAAAACACATCCCAGAGCAGTAACACATTCCAAAACCTGGAAACTAGAGACCAGGATCCAAGAGGTACATTTAGAAGAGAATTTCTAATAAATAAAGGGATAGTCAGGAACCCATTTAGGAATAGGTTGCACTTATCTGTTCTTTGTTTATGTTTAATTAGGCACCAGTTTCTACAGAAGGCAGAAAGGGCCGCAGATTTGTGCAGCACTTCAACAGTGGAAACGCAAGAACGGTGTTGTCTCTCTTTTTTATTTTATCCACTTCCCCCCTTCCCTTGAGCTTCTGTTCTTAGTGCACTGTTTTAAAAACTAGTGTGCTGGAACAAGCAGTTTCTGGGTGGGGTCGGATTGTCTTCAACCTCCATCAGAACTGAACAAGAACTCAGGTGAGCTGGGCTTTGACATCGTCGCTCCTGCGACCCTGGTTTTAGCCGGCTGCCGCGTGCAACTTTCGGGGCCATCTGCCGCTGTTTGCCGCGAGGGGCTAAAAAAATAATAAATGTCCAGACCAGGAAGGCACGGCCGTTATGGCCAGAATTGCTGAGGTCGCCCAAGGAACTCCTGTTGAATCTACTGACTCCGCGCGTAATACCGCTTAGCGGGTAATTACCGCGAATACAGGCAGGTGTGCTCCCGTCTGAAGCCGCCCGCATAATCCTCCCCGCGGGGGAAACAGAAACGCCGTACAGGAGCCGGGGGGGAAAGAGAACTTCCGACCGCTAGAAACTCGCGGCCGCTATCTTGCTTCCCGTGTCTACATTGATCAGGTATCTGCAGGGGCTGTTCCAGTGTAACACCCATTGCTTTTAACCCTGCCCCAGATGTTGAAGACATTTTACTCATGATCGGTGCTAAAAAAAGCTAACAACGGCCAGGGGTGGTGTGAGCATAGCAAAGTGTTTAGGAATGCATTGATACAACCTTGTCTCTTGTCACTAGTAGGTGTGTGCCATGTCAAGGCACACTCACTAGAGCTAAAATGCCACAGCAGTGTCCACAGTTGTCCCTTCCTGTACATTATCACCATAGTAGGCCATTTATGTCCAGGAAGGGATACCAACCTGCGCATATACACTCTCCTCAGCACAGACACACTTGCACTGTGGTCCAAGTATGCCTGTGTTGGTGCTGGCTACTGAGTAATGTGCTAGAGCTGCCGCAGCTGCAGGTCTGCCCCATACTGTCTGTAAAACGGGACAGGCCTGTGGTACAAAATCTGCACATGTGTGTCAAATTTTATAACATTATGGGTTGTTTGTGATAAAAAATGTACAGAAAGAGGAATGTGCAAGTAGTCTGACTCGGTGCCTTGCTAAACTCCATAAAATGCTGTTGGCCAAAGACTCAAAGGGTCTGATTTAAGGTCAGTGGTGCTGCACATAGTGCCTCACAACTGTCTTTGTGCCCCTTAGCGCCCCTCTTCCACCCATCACGAGTGCGCTGTATGTAATATAGGGTGCACCATGCTGCAGGGTAGGGGGCAATTGTGTCATTACATATAGACACAAATTATGTACTCTGCAGGAGTGGCACCAAAAATGTACTACTACTCCTGCAGAGTACATAGGGGACCATCATATATAAAGATAAGCACCCTTAGCAGGCATTCAAAGTGGTGAAAAAATGGCCCTAGAATATATAACATTATACCCTGCCCCATTTATTTTGACCCCCTCCCATACATGATGTTGTGAAAGGCTTAACAAAGTGGCGCTAAGCATGCATCGCACCACTTGGTTAATATAGTGCAGGGATAATGGCATTTCAGCCCTGGCTTTGCGTCATTTGTAAATTTCAAAACGGCAACGCTAAGGTGGCGCTAGGGGCTCTCAAATGTGGCCCATAACAACTTGTCCTTACCCTTGACAAAACATGATGCTCTCAACCTTATACACATGCAAATAAGCATGTAGCGATGCAAATGAGGTACTTACCAATTGGTCCACCAATCTGTGTCCCCAGCTGATCCAGTAGATCCTGCTCCTATGCTATCAGGTCAGCCCAATGATGCTTCAACTGGTGATCGGTGCGCACTACTCCAAATGTTCTTCACAGGTGGTGGAGCACAATGACCCCCGCAGCTTCCGTGCCTCTGTGGGATAGCCCTGGATTATGCGGCCACCCAAAACTAGCATCATTGGAAGGTAATGCTGCACCAACCAAATGAACCCTCCCAGTTCATCGGCTACCATCTTGGTTGCCCTCCGTTTCCCTGACATTATGCAGTATGTACAAACTGTAAATGTACCAACCCCAAAAAACTAAATTAACAAACTACCCTACCTAACCACAATTACCCCAACAAACTATGCTACCCCTGGACAAACACCCCACAATACAGTAACAATTACAGGACAAAAACACTACAAAAGACTGAAGAAAAATGCAAAAAGCACACAAAAGCAACAGGACACAGCACAAAACTCTCCAACAACGCCAGTCCTACACCAGCACCAGCTCCACATACTCTCAAACAGTCACAGACAAAAACGGGAATGCATGGATTTTGTTGGAAATCCTGTCAGTGCACACAGATTCACATACCATGTCACAGGTTTGTGCATGTATGTAGTAAGTATGGTATGGCTACCTGTGTGTGCATGTTCCTAAAGATCTCAACAGAAACATCCGCATGTATTACCATTGGGAATGCATGGATTTTGTTGGAAAGCCTGTCAGTGCACACAGATTCACATACCATGTCACTGGTTTGTGCATGTATGTAGTATGTATGGTATGGCTACCTGTGTGTGCATGTTCCTACAGATCTAAACGGTAACATCCGCATGTGTTACCATTGTGTTTGTATGTGTGTGTAATGCATGTCATGACTGATACCATTTGCATATGTGCATGTGTTGCTAGACTTTGTAAACATGTATACTATCTAACACATATATGTGGTCTACCACATTGCAATGTCTGATTTCCAAATGTACAAATGAGTACAACACAGTAGATATGATGGGCTATGTCCAATACTTGGTAATGCATGTGATATTCATGACAGATCGTACTCTGAGGGTGCAGTGGTCAGCGGCTTGGTTGATTTCATGTTATGGCTGGCAATGTGAGTGGATGTGTGTCCACACTGATGTGTGTTGTTAGGTTCATGCTTCTTGATGCTCTGCCACATGCATGACATATAGTTCCCCATGCATCTATGATATAGTAGATGGCGTACTCATGTGTCAATGAATGATGGTATGTGCCGTGTGGGTTGGAAGACATGTGTAGTGTCATATGTGAAAAATGTACCACAGCGAAGTGTCCAAGGGATTTGAAACCTCACACATCTACCTTCCTGCATGGGCACATGTTGGACTTTGTTAACTGGATGTGTAGTCATATCAGCCCCACCTATGTTTCCGTATGTTGGAACGCATATGATGTTCATTTAAGTATGTCAATGATAATGGGATGCAAATGCATTTTCCTTGGTGGAAAGTTGACTTTTGTGCAGGCTCCAACATCACTATACCTGGCCTGTGCTATTTAAGTGGTACATGTGTGCTGAGATATCAGACATATGTGTGCATGCCACAAAACTAGGTACTTACAATTGACCACAACATGCTTGTTATGACTGTCACATTCAATGGCATACAACTGTGTAGCAGTGTTGCAGACAGGCAATGATGGCAGCCTAGTGATCCTTTGTACTGTGTGATTACTTATGCCCACTCAGACACATGGTCGCATGTTTTGGCGCAGCTTTACAGTGCTCCACTCTGCTCAGTCCACTGTGCACATGCATCAGGCCCCTGACTGTGTTAAGTGTCAATGCAGCCTCAGCATTGGGGTTAGGGAGTGCTGGGCGTGGATCTAACCTCCTCATGATAGCTCTTCAGCAGAGTAATGAGCAGTCCCCTGTAGACTGACACATGTACATTTGTGATCAACTGCCCTTGGATTTTCATTGTCCTTTGGAGTACTTGATGTCAGGCTTGCGCTATCATGTACAGACGACTGGCTACTGGTTCGTGTAGGACATTTCTCATCATGTGGCATGGTCTGACAGACATGGAAATATATTTGTAGTAATTTCCATTTACAGCTTGGTTAGAGCATGTATCTCTAGTGTGACTTGTAATTTTTATACGACCAGTGGATAAATGATGTCATCTGTCACTGCCTTCTGTCAGAATAGTATGCGATGGGCAACTACTACGTTGTTGTTGTTGTAGCAAACATGAGTGGGTTATGTACTGACCTAGCCATCCTCTATGAACATATGTTGGGTGATCACATGGTGACATGGTTGTGTTGCACAGTCAGTATCAGTCTATGAATGCACCTTCTCCATTATTTACGGCATATCTTGTTCGGAAGAGATTAGGTCCTAGATTGCTGGCATTCTTTGGGCTGTTACAGGTTGGACACATCTTCTACTGCAACATTGTCAGGCACAGGATGCAACGTGTGACATGATATTTGAAGATGTACACATCGTCTACTACTGGCTACATAATAGTTTCCTTCCCATTTCCAGGATTTGCGAGATTACAGTACTACCACACACACAAGACAGTACACCTGCCACAGCACTTGTGTAGTCTCCAAGTGATCTCCCCATGTTGTATCTCCAAGTTTATGTGGGATTCTCTCAGCTGTCCTTCCATATTCTTTGATGGACATGGGTTTGCACTAAATTCAGCATTCCACAACCTATGTCAGTGTCACCATGAGTATATCTTGTTAGTGAGTGAAATCATCTCAGCTCTGTATTATGTTTTGGCCACATGTCTCCTTCTTCTGAAACACATTTTAGGATGGGTCTGTGACATGTCTGGACATTGCTAGACATACCTGCACATCCCACACTTGAGTGGCATGTTGGAGAGCTAGACATTTTACTGTTGGTAACTTTCTCTTGGTCAGCCATGTGAGTGTAAATAAGAGGTGTGATTTCATGTGTGGTGTGTGATGGTATGAAACAGACTACACTGGGTAACCTTGCTGACACATGTCAACCATTGTAGGTGATTACAAACCCTTTCCTACCTAGGCCATACACCTGTATATCAGACTTCACATGTATATCCAGATTAGCTGCATAAATGTGTCAAGACAGCAGATTTGTGTGACACGTGTGTTAGAATGTACATAGGGAGTGGGATGGACTCTGCCTACATTCCACCCAAACGTTAATTTGATTGTGCAATCTCCCATTTTATAGTTAAATTCTGGCTATGGGCCATATGTATGGCGAGTGGATCAGCACCCATTGCTACTTCACTCGTCCAGCAATCCTTAACACACTCCACAGGCAACATGGTTGTGCTATATATGGAGTACAGCACATCATGTGGCAGGGTTGGGCCCAATGGCGGTGCTGGAACCTTATGCCATTGATATACGTTGCAGGCTCAGGCTCAAACTTTGGTTCCTAACACTGAACAGTCAAGGCAGGTCCATTAATACCAATGGTCTCCCCACTTGTCACACATGCTCATTGCTGGCGTAGCAGCTATCCACCTGAGATGTGACACACTTCAGTACCTATTTTTCTAATGCACCATATGGAAACAACCCCTATCCTATGTACGCACCCCTTGGATTCATCTTTCCAGGCATGGGGATGATATGGGGAAAGGGAGACGGATTTGCACAATGGCCACTTAACGCCACATATTTTTTGTGGTGCATGGATCTAGGTCTACGAGAGCAACATGGCCATGAGTTAAGTGACACTGATGTGTGGCATGGGGGAGCTCTACCTTCCTACATTACAACCTATGTTCCAACCATATTTGTTACTGTTGTGTTTATTTCCTGCTCTCTGAGGTATGAGCAATATGTCAAAGGTATATGTAGTGGAGAATGAGTAGACCATGGACATTCTGGTACAAAATGATTATTGGTGATAATTACAAAGTGATATTATTTGTACAGCGTCTGGGTGTAGAAGTTCTTTACAATTTGTTGTCTCTGGAGAACGCCAGCATCAGTGTTTTGTTGTTTCCCCTCCACCTGTGCTGCACCATTGTCATCCTTTTCCTCATTGAGAACATCTACCAGTTCATCCCAAGGAACGTTGGTCCATATGTTATGCAAGACTGCACACACAAATATCATCTTGCATACCTGTGGTGGTGCATACAACAGGCTTCTTCCTGTCAAGGCCAGGCACCCAATGTCCTCTCCACCACATTTTGTGTCTTTCTGTGCCCTTCATTGTATGCTCGGTCTTCCACCATTGTTGGGTTGCCAAATGGAGTCATCATCCATGGCTTTGTGCTGTAACCTTGGTTGGCTGCAAGGGAATGAGCGAACATGTGTTGGTAATGCATATTTGTGGTTTTGTATGTTCCATGGCAGATGTTATTTTTAGGTGGAGTGGTGACTCCAACTTGCTTCTGGTATTGTGTGTGTTCCTGTTTTGCAGTATGGTTCCATTGGTTTGTGTTGAAGGGTTGTGGCTCAGGGACTTGGTAATTGTCAAATTAATCCAAACTGACAGTTCAACCATGCCAAAAATGTGTTGTGTTGTCCATATTTGAGGCTGTGTCCTGTTGTTAGTTGGACCTACCACCTCCTTGCACCACAATAGGTTCATTTGTACTGACACCATGGTAGCCCTACAAAGCCAAACTCAGGCCTCCATGTTACTCATCATGTGTACAAGGGTGTGATTCACCCAAGTGGAGGAGAAGCGAAATAGGTGCATTGGAATCTCCAAGATTTTTATACGTGATTTCTCACGGACACTTTCAACACATGCACAGTGCAGGTGTTGGGAGGGGAAACACCGTATTTTTGAATGGGTCTCTATGTACGGTGCATGAAAGGTCAGGTATGTTCTCCGTAGTCCTACAGAGTCCTACTATGGCATCCATTATCCAGTATTGCACCTACTGTGGACTATGGTGGCCCGTTACTTGTATACGGTGCACACATAGTGGTGTTACAGGACGCTACAGGACACATGTGACATGGCACTGGACTAGGTGCAGCACCACTTCTAATTTATCTGCACCATGGTCTTTCATGACTGGTGATGCTGTATTCCTATGTGTGCGGCACAATGCAGCAGACAGGTGAAGGTGCTCACTATAGGTATGTCAGGTATGTGTAGGTGAAATGTGGTTGGTCATGGAAACACTTGTGTGGCATTTGTTATTGGTGCCGCCAGAGGCTTGTACACCATGACAAATGTGGGGCTGTGCCAATTTGTGAATATCTCTACATTGACATGGCCTATGCCATTCACATGGCTGAGCTATTGATTGTTTGGTGTAATGTGTGCAGGATCTGTATTTATTTGTCAACCAATGGACACTTGTAGTGGTTTGGGCCCAGCTTCTGTATGCAAAGGGGACATAGCTCCACCTGTTCATCATGTGGTGTGCCAGACAGGTTGTGGATGCTTTATGTACATATGTGTTCCATTGATGGTGGAATGCTGGAATATGTAGGCATCATGAATGCTGGCGGGATATTTGGCTAGGATGTTTGTGAAGAGCCCACGGTGGTCCACAATGCCCTGCACATTTATGGAATGGGTGTGTTCTCGGTTCCTGTAGAGGTGTTCCGTTGCAGCAGGTGACACAAGTTGAACATGGGTGCAGTTCATTGCACCCAGCACATGCGAGAACCCATCAATTTGGTTGAAATCTTGCTTGGCCTCTTGCTGCAGTTGCTGGGAGTTGGGGAAGTAGATGTGGTGGGGTGTGAGGCGGATGATTGCATCCCAAAGCTTTGGTAGAAAGGCTGAGAAGGATGGCTGGGAGATACCAGCCACTTGTGCACCCGTTGTCTGGAATTATTGTGACGCCAGCATATGGAGGACTGTGAGGAGTTTGGTCATGAGTGGTATATTAGTTGAAGATTCCACCCTTGCAGTGATGCTTTATGCATTGTGGTGCAGCAGGCATACAATGGACTCCCTCTCCAAACGGTAGGTTCTGATGACATCTTGTTCCCTGAGCCCAAGGATGGTGTGCGCTGTCGGAATATACTCTACCCCCTTCTGCGCTGCCTTTGTGGCTGCTGTGATGGTGTTTGAGGTTGCTGTGGTGGTGTTGGAGAAACCTGTTGTCGTCGTCATCTGTGGCGTGTGCCAAGCTGGAGCATTAACAGTTCCATGTGGTCCAGGAGGTTGCCAGTGCTTCTTTTTTGTGTTTTTCCTGAGTAGTGGTGTGTGGGCCTCATTTTAACACCTGATCTGACGAGGAGTTAAAATTTGACGCAAATCAGGCTTTGTGTCATTTTTTGAGACTGATTCCTTCCTGTGCATAATTTTAGCATTGGGCAGTAAATATGGCACTGGAGGGCTAGCCTCATTTTTTGGTAGGGAATGCATACCTAGTATATCATTGGTGTAAAATGACGCAAGGTTGGTTGGTGCTCCCCAAAAATTCTGCGAAACTCAGATATTTTGACACTAGATGGGTCTAGCATCAAAATACAAATATGGCGGTAGGTTTGTGCCGCTTTTGCGTAAAACAAAATTACGCAAAGGCGGCAGAACGTTTTCATAAATATAGGCCTTTGTTCCTTACTTCTTGTGATAAAAGGATCTTTACTGCATTGAAAAATAATGTGAGAACCCGTAAACTATTATAAAGTTGTTTTAACATATAAGAACAACCTCTGATTAGAGTATACCTATCATCAGTTACTTTGTTTTCTATAGAATGAGTAACTATAACTTCTGTAAAGTGGTATACAGACATGTCAGGAAATGTATATTAACCATTTAACTGTATCATAGAGACATACAATGTTCGATAAGCTAGGCCTGCCACTATGTAATATGTGTGGAGGAGGACTAGAATGTTCAGGATGAGCTATGGTGAGCAAAAAGTTGCATATAGACAACCTTTGTGTACTACTATATGATATATATCACTAAGGGAATGGCCTCCTGATGCATCACTACCTTAACAGGAACAACTGCATATTTATGAAAGTTTGTGTACTAGAAGGGAGAGCATGTGGTGTGTGACTGGCCTTTCTAATCTATATTTAGGCAGCCACTCGATGTAGAAGGCTCTTGGCCTAGAAGTGCATTATATGTGTAGTTGGGAACTTGACGCTTCAGACTGATCTTAGTTTTTGGAGAAACTTGTATGCAGAAAATGTGGGGACTATTAAAACGTGATGTGTCTAGTAGGGAACTGATATGTTCATACACACATTTGTTGATAGACACATCTGTACATACATAAAGTATGCCCTGCCATAAGGAGGTGTATTATGTGTGGGGCTGCACTTTTTATCCATATAAGTGAGCTTAGACACACAACTTTAGTTGAAATCTTTTGGCCTACCAGTATGTGATATATGTGATGAAGAACTAGAGTATCAAAGCTCAATATTCACTCAGTCTAATAATTCCTGATGTGTGTAGTGGGGTGGGCTGGGCCTTCATGCACACATGTGGGTAGAAACGTGCATGTATACGAGGTTCATCTTTCTTGAAAGTAGTATATGTGATGTGGGACTGGTCTGTTCTCTCTGAGCTCTGTTTAGACACACACCTATATATAGAAGAAGCATGTCCTACCCATAAATGCTATGTGTAGTGTATGATTGGTGTGTTCAGGCTGACCTTTGATTAGGAAGCGGTTTGAATGTAAAAGAGGATCAATCTCAAGTTTTCAACTTATTCAAGTACCTGCCAAACAGACTGCAGAGTATGAACTCTCTCGATAATATTTCATTGTAACATTACACACATTAAATAATGGGATAAACATTTTTCCATGAAGAATTATATACAAACCAAAGAGTGTCAGTACTAGTGCCTTTAAATGTCGTGCAGTTTTGAAAAAGAGAGAAGCTGGTTACATATTTACTAACACTGTGATCAGCATTATCCTAAAGAAATAATTACCTTATTTAAATACATTTATCAATAACAAGCAGTTTTGAAAACATGTTGTGCTCAAATGTACTAACACCAAGTGCTCTCATTCTGAGTGGATCCTCATACCCAATGCAAGAACTGAAACACGCCCAAAACTGCAACATTTCAAAGAATGTTTGTGTCATCCTCGAACTATGAGAACAAAAATTAAAGTTGATGTTGATTAAAAAATATTGGGTATGGAAGATGACCTTTAAAGGACTGCATGAGTGAGTGGGGACTTCTACTTCGAATACAGTGTGAATTGTACTTCACTATCGATGGACACGCAAAGATCATGCCCCACAACGACGTTTAAATGTTGTTGCTTTTCATATATTGCTAGGCATGACCGGCCGATACTTTTACTGAGGGGAATATTTAAGAAAAGTGGTACTGCACACAGTACATCGCCACTTTTCTTGCGCCCTTTAGCTCCCGCCATCCGCCACCATGGCGCAGGTTAGGGGCAATAGTGTCAGTTGTTTTTACAACATTGATGTATTCTGCAGGAGCAGTGCCAAAATATTGGTGCTACACCTGCAGAATACATAGGGGCCCATTGTATGCAATGGCATGCCCTCTTTTAAAAATGATGCTAATATGGTGTTAGAAGGCCAAAAACGGCACACCATATTTACAAAGTGGCACAACAGGTTTCCTTGCATCATTTGTTTCGGCACTTTTAACGCCTGCTCAGAGCAGGCGTTAAAAGAGGGCATGCCATTGCATACAAATATGCCCCTCAGTGTCCCAATGGGAGTGTATATTATGGGTATGTTGAAAACCCAATAAACTCTCTTACAAAAAAGAAAAGAGTCATAACTCCATTGAAAAAGCAAGGTCTAAGGTGCTTGCCACACTTGTTAGGCTGCATGATGACATACATTTAGAACACACACAATATATACCTATGCGTGCTGCAGTCAACACAACTTCTTTTAAAGTTTGACATATGAGTTTGATAATTTCCAAGGTACTCTCTGAATATAAGACAGGTGGCATTACACTTTCTTTATCCATATAAAGGTGTTCATGCTGGCGGTCAAAACACTGACCGCCAGCGACCCTGGAACCCCGGCAGCCAAATTCTGAACATTTCTGTGGGCTGGCGGGTGGAAACATTGTTTCCGCCTTCGGGCTCACAGAAAGGCCCGGCCGGGACATTGACGGTGACTCCACATGGAGCCACCGTCAATGCCTCTGTGCGGCAGGTGCAGTTGCACCTTTCGCGCAGATCACTGCCCGAAAATCGGGCAGTGACCTGCGCGACTGGGCACTGCACCGGGGCCCCTGCACTGCCCATGCAAAGTGCAAAGTGCATGGGCAGTGCAGGGGCCCCCAGGGGTGTCCCGGGGGACCGCCTCCCCCAGCCTTTCCCTGGCGGGTTGACCCGCCAGGAAAAGGCTGGTGGAAATGGGAACATTATCCGCAGGGTAGCGCAGCTACCCTGGCGGATAGTGTTTCCACTCACCGCCAGGCTGCCTGACGGCAGAAGCCTGACAGGGAGTGAGGGCCGCCGATGGCGGCCCTCACCCTGTTCAGAATATGGCAGGTTGGCCTGCCATGCCGGCTGGCGGTTTCAGCCGCCAATGCCGGCATGGCGAGCCAACCCGCCATGTTCGTAATGAGGGCCAAAGTTTTCAAATAGACTGTGTAGTGACCTGGTCTAATTTTCTCTCCCTCATGGAAAATGACGCTGCCTATAGAATAAGTTTTATGTTGTAGTGAAATTGCTACTGCTTTAAAGTTGGAAGTTTCAGTTTTAATTTTAGTACCACCTGCTCCACACCTTTGCAGGATTAAGGTGACATATATTTTGCTGTTATCAACAATTAGAGTTGATAGAACTTCTGCTCTACAGTTATTTTTGTCCAGCTTTCTTTGTTAGTTTGTCAGATGCCACTATTTTGCAATCTGGTATGTTTCCATACACAAATCATTTTTCTTGGATAGAATATCGACCCTGATTAGGAGCTTACAGACTTCTCAATTGATTGCACTCTCTGACACACGTTGCCTGCATTTAGTTTGCTCTCATCAAAATCCACAAGATACAGCCCTGAAACTGACCTAATGCCTGATAGTGTAAAAGAATGTATCCCCGCTCTGAATACATTTTGGCCTATATTCAGAAGTGCTGCCTCTTTATCCTTGGGATGAATGTATGGTAACTGTGTAAGCCGAGCATAAAGGGAAACTGTTCTCTATCTACATACAAATCTTTTACTAACAGCAACCTAGTAATACCCCTACCTATTTGTTTTAGTTTCTCTATATGGTCAAATTGTACAAAAATGTACTTCAAAACATACTTTTATGGGAATATGTGAAGTTGATCACATTTCTCATAGCACCATTCACTGAACCCTACTCAAGATTCCAATTCTAGTGCAGAATGATTCTAAAGAGGCTTAGATTTTTCTTTTATTTGGCTCTACTCCAACTGTTCCCACATTTCTCAATATTCAACATTTTCAAATCAGTAGGAAACACCGAACATTCATTCTGGTCTTTAACTGCACTGATAGTATCTTCATAGCAGTTGTGTTGACCTAACAGTTCCTCTTCATGATTCCAAGATTTTAACAGTTGGAGAAGAGCCAAATAAAAGCAATCTTGCCCAGATTTAGGAAAAGTGGCGCTTCAAATGCTGAAGCGCCATTTTCTTGCGCCCCCCTGTGCCCCACTAACACCACCACGTGTGTGCCATATTTAAGATATGATGCACTATGGCAGTATTAGGAACAATAGCATCAAAATGATTAACGCTATTTTGCAGCTTTGCTCCACTAGCGTCAAAAATTCTGACGTTAGTGGAGCAAAGTGCAAGGAGGCCCATTGATTCCAATGGGTATGTCCTTTTAACGACTGCTTTCAGCAGGCATTAAAAATTACGCCAAAATGGTGCAATGAAATCTTATAGATTTTATTGCGCCATTTTTCCGGGCCTCCATGCACCTGAACACCCCCTTTGCATACATTATGCATGGCACATTCATAATGTGGCGCACAGGGTCACAAAGTGGTGCAATGCAATGTGCCACTTTGTAGATATGACACAGTGTTTTGGCAATATAACGACACATTAGTATCAGAACAATGATGCTAAGGACATCCTTCAATTTGGGCCTCTGTCTTTTATGCACTTTGACAACTGAGTTTGCGGTGGCTGATGAGACTTGCTTTATTGTGTATCACTAAACAACCATTACAGCCAGTTACAACCAACTTGCCACTTTCAATGTTTTCTTCCATATTGTCTTATTGTCATAGAGCTGAACTACGTCATACAGACAGAGATTTTGATGTTGGAAGTAAGTACCCAGCATATTTATTTTCACAATCTTTGTACTATCAGGATCAGATTGGGCAAGGTATTCATTCTCATCGAAGAACTTCAGTATACTGTTAAGAGTAGAAGAAAGACCTAGATGATCGATTTGGACTTCCCATATAGACTAGAAGAACTTAGGGCTTGAAATAGATGTTGGCTGTAATGGTCCTGCTGTTGGTTTTCCAAGTGAAAACCAACCCACGTCCATGACAATTTGCTTATCATATTTAGATGTTGGTGGCCACATAGACTTTAACCTGCCCGAGTCCTGCTGACTTCACTAAGGAATCCCATCTGCCGCCACTGTGCCATTGGAAAGAGTGGCTGACGGTGGGATTCCAGCCATACTTACCGCCAAGCAGATTTGGTTGTGCCATGCCACCAAGCAAAAAGTGGCAGTCCGCCCTCCACTTCTGACTTGGTGAATTATGGGTGAAAGGTGTTGAAAACTCATCTTTTCTCACAACTCCACTGGACAGGACCCTCTGTGGGTGCTGCCACTGGACCCAGGAGAAAACCCAACCCCCCCCCATGCTGGAAACGAAGGTAGGTTACCCTCATTGGCTGTGTATGTTGGGGGGTCACTGCACATGGGCACGGAACCACTGTGACATGCATTTGTCGGGGACATGGGTGGGCCAGAAATGGGTAGAGACACACTGGTAACCAACACATCAAACACATGAACAAATGTCATTATGGTATCAGTATTCATTGGCAAATGAATGCTGGCACCAGAATGACAGTACATTTGCACTTGTCACCTGTGCTGATGTTTGCACATTCCAAGGGGACCTCTACCTGTCATGTTGTGCTTGAGTCGTGTGTGTGAGTTGGTACGTGTATATGTGTGTGCGATGCGATTGGCTGGTTGAGGTGGAGGGAGGTGTAGTGGGCGATCTGGTTGTGTCAGTATGTGTACCTCTTGTATTTGGCTTGGATGTTGTTGTTTATGTTGTGTTGTGTGTTGTGTTACTGCATGCAGAACATCGGTGCAAATAGTTGTGTAGCGGTCACTGTTGAGATGTGTGTAGTTGTGCTTGTGTGTAAGTGTGTTTGTGTAGATGAGTGTGAAATTGTGTTGCTTGTTGTTGTGTCCTGTGTGGGTGCAGTATCACTAGTATGTGTATGTTGTGTTATGATGTACATGTATGCATGTTTGCAGCATGTAGGTGTTGTGTTGTGGTGGAATGGCAATGGATAATGGTGTCTCTGTGGTGTGTTGTTTCATATGTGATGCAGGGGTATGCAAATGTGAAGAGTAAAGTGTGTATGTGTGACATACCTCTATTTAACGGCCACTGTCATTGTCCTGTGTCCAGCGATGTCCTCCCTTCATCATCAAACCATCACCAGTCCTGCCTGTCCATCTATGACATTTAAATATGGCCGGCAGCAACCCACCAGCCTGACGGCTAGGAAGAGCTCTCCGTTGTGGCAGTCTTTGGCTCAAGTGGAATACATCTAAATACACTGAGTGGAATATCGTCAAATGGTGGTCTTCTTGGGTCCGTTGCGGCTTGGCAGAGCGACCACCAAGATCTAAATCAGGCCCATAATTTCTTAAAACAGCCAGGACAGAAGCTTCATTTATGATGCAACATCACAAAACAAAATAAAATGATGGACGGAGTGTTGAAACTTTTCAAACACTCACCCCCAGTCACAGATCTGGGTTTGATCCATCGTAATTTTGCTTCCCACGTCAAACCAGTTTGGACCCAACCATATGCAGATCAGTCTTGACCCTGTTCCCCATGGGAACAGTCCAACCCGCACTGCTAGGCCAGGACCTTCCTGGACAGGAAACAGGCATCCTGGGACCATTTTCAGGGTATCACCCTTCATCAGCCAGGCTAGCTTGAATCCAGTGGTGCAGCGAGCAAGGGACCCACGTCTGGGCATCACCCTGTACAGTTGAAAAATATAAACCTATTATAATTACTGTGAAAGCATTGTTTTTTCTCCCAATTAGAATGCTCAATTCAGATAGAGGTTATTCACTACCTAACCTAGAAATCAACACTCCAAAATCAGTCAACCACAACCTTTGCACTTTTTTCAAATTTTCTTACCTTTTCATGCTGTTCATAAAAATTTCTCATTCTGCTTATTTAGTTCCTGTATATATGCATCACGGTTAGAATGTGGATTATGGGCCACAGTTTTGTCTTTTGGGCCAGAGAGTTTGTCAGAAATTGTGAAATTGACAAAGATCTTGGATTTCCCCAAATGGACATTATTAGGATTCTCCACAGAGGTATGAATTGTCCTTAGTTGACCATCTATGGTTGAGAGCCTTTAGGATTGTGAACACCCAAACCTCATAATGGTGCAATGTGGTAGCAACAATCTGGGAACAATCACAGGGGATGGACTTGAATTTCGAATGAAAGAGACATGGACAATTATAGGCTCTCTTCCATTACACTATTTTTGTATATTTCAACGAATGTCAAAGGTATAAGTGGCAGTGTTGTGTGCATAGATTAACAAAATCTAGGAGACACATCAATAAAACAAGTTAACCTTTTCTCTGTGGCCATAGGATGGGCTCCATTTACCACAGTAATATCTACTTTGACATGCCAGGAGTGTACTGAAAGGATAGGGTCAATTTCACAGCAGAAGGGAACCAGATCTTCCTTTACAGCATCAAGTAATATATCCAGTTAAACATATATGTGTCACAACACAATATTAACAGAAGTGCTTTTTTATAGCCACCCATTGAATAAATGATACCATTATTTTTCTTTCAAAATTTTTATAATAAAAAAAAAAAAAAAAGTTTTTATTTGTTTGATTTCATCAATCCACTGATCCACCGCAATGGCCATAGCCGGTGCTATGAGAAGATTCGAGCTAAATAACATGTTGCGGTGGATCCACTAATCCAAACAATTTTAGTTGTATACGAGGTATGTGTGAGTGTGTGTGTAAGTGTATGTGTTTCGATGCAGTTCCATATGTGTCTGTATGAAAGAGAAAGTGTATGTGTGTGTAGTAGTCAGTTTCTATGTGTGCAAGGTAATGTTTGTAAAAGTATGTTTATGGGTGTGTGTTGTACTCTCTGTAAGTATGCTTGTCGCTGTATATGCGAGTCAATGGGTTTGGTTGTATATGTAACTTTGTGTGTGTGTCAGATTGTGTGTGTGCGGTTGTGTGTGTCTATAAGTCTCGGGATTGTGTCTGCTTTTGTGTGTGTGTGTGAGTGAGATTGTGTTCGTAGGATTGTATGACTGTGTATGAGTTGAGGACTGAGTGTGTATGTGTGTGGTTGTGTGAGTGTGTGTGAGTGTGAGGCATTGTATAAGTATGTCTGCAAGGTTGTGTGTGTGTGTGTTGATGCAGTGAGTAAGAGTATGGGGTTGTATGGGTGTGTGTGTATGTATGTGTTTGGGGGTTGTGTATGTGTCTTTGTGTGTGTGTGTGTGTGTGTGTCTGGAGTTATTTGGGATTGTGTGTGTGTGTCTGTGTGTGGGTGTAGGAAGTTAGGTTACTTGTTGAGATAGGTAAAACCCTACTCAAGCAGCAACCACAATTATGGTTGGAGGTTAACACAGGCAATCCCCAAATAAACCTATGCTTAACCCTCTGGTAGCTATGCACAAAATCTGTTAGAATTAACTTGAGGCAATGTGTAAAGTATTTATGCAGCACTCAAACAGTGACAAAGTGAAAACACAACACAAGAAAAATTACACACCAATTTAGAAGAATAAAGTATAATAGTTTTTTCTACACCAAAACGATCAGGTTAGTAAAAACTGCCACACGGAGTTTGAAATGTTTTGTAAAAATCAAGAACCAAAAAGCACCAACCACAGTTAACTGATCATTGTAGTAAAGGTCAAAGTCACAACATCAGGCTGACCGCATGGATCACAGGTCAAATACAGGACTAAGTTCAGTCCACTGAAACAAACCTTGTGTCCCTGGTGTTGAGTTGCAAAGTCTGTAAATTGAACTATCAACGAGGAACTGCAATGTGAGTTATTACATTGAGATGCGCCATGCTGCAGGGTAGTTGATGAATTAACATGAAGTGCAGCGATTTGAGGTCCTGCGTCATTCATCACTGGGGGTACTTGCAAAGACTTGTGCTGCGAAGACTAGTATGAAATCCATTGAGAATGTGCTGAGGCAGTGCTTTTGTGATGTTCAAGTGTGGTAGGTGACAGCTCCTCCCCCTCACCGGACAGAGACGGCCCATCCAGAAACCTCTTCCCCCTTTGTCTTACTGTATGGGAGAAATACACTGCCAGTTATACTTAGTCATGTGACCAAGGAAACGCAGCTGCGGACACCAAATGGTTGAGACAAAAAATGCCAACTTTCTAAAAGGGGCATTTTCAAAATTGTGACTTAAAAATCAAAGTTGTTATTGAAGAGGGTTTTAAATTATAATTCCATAGAGACCAATCTCAATGTCTGCACTTGCTCCCGATTTTAAGTTATCACATATTAAATGTAATAAGGTAACCCAATGTTATTCTCTGGGAGAGGTAGGTCTTGCAGTAGTGAAAAACAAATGTAATTGTTTTTCACTACCATGACATGTAGAGGTTAAAATTACATGGACAACATTTTAAATACACTGATATACTGCACCCTGCCTTGTCAGCTGTTTAGGGCCTACACAATGAGTGACGTATATGTAAAAACAAAAGGAATGTTTAGGCCTGGCAAAAAGGTTTATTTTCCCCTGTCGAAATGACAGTTTAAGACTGCAGCTAGAGGGGGCAATGGCAGCTTTAAAAGGCCTTCTCAAGTGTGTAGCACAAACAGTGCAAAAGGCCACCAGTAGAATTTTTTATTTACAGGCCGTGGATACAGGTAGTACCACTTTACTAGGGACTTACAAGCAAATTTAAGGTGCCAAATGAGTGGACACCAATTTCACCATGTTTTGGGGAGTGAGCACAAGCATTTTGGCAGGGTTAGCAGAGTCCTAAGGCCAGCAAAAACAAAGCCAGCATAACAGAAGAATTAAAGGCAAAAAGCTGGGAAAACCATGCCTAGGACGTCAGTTCCAACAGTTGGGCTGTGTGGTTGAGTGTATAAGTGTGGAGTTGTAGATGTGTGTGTGATTGTATCTTTATGAAATTGTATGAGTGTATGTATGAATGATGGGTTGTGTGTGTAGGCGATGTGTGTATAAGTGTGAATGTGTGGGATTGTGTGTCCATGTGTGAAATTGTGTGTGTTTGGGTATATGTGTGAGGTTATGTATGTATCTATGAGTCTGTGGGGTCGTGTGGATGTATGTATAGAGGGCACTTGTGTAAGTGTGTGTGCAGTTGTGTGTGGGGGTTTGCTTGGGTTTCTGTGTGAGTGTGGGTATTGGGTTGTATGGGTGTGTGTGTGACTGTGTGTTGGGGTTATGTGGGTGTGACTGTGTGTGAGAGACTTTTGGGGAGTGTGTGTGTGTGATTTTGTGGCGGGAGTTATGTTGGTGTGGGTGTGAGTGTGTGTGGGGGGTTGTGTGAGTGTGTATGTGTGGGATTATGTGAAAGTGGAAACATACACATCTGCATTGACAATTTTGCTTTTCTTATTAAATTAATGTGTATAAGTTAAATAATATAATTATTCAACTCTGTTGGGATGTCTCTTTTGGACATTAGAAACATATAACACATTTGTTTGTGTTGAAGTAAATCCGTTGTTGGCTCCTTCACTTTCTTTACTGTAGTAACCCAAGCCCATAAGAGTATATTGGGTTGTCCTTTTGTGTGAATACTTTTAAAAAGCTGGCATTTTCTTGTCCTAACCAATTGTGCCTTCTGCCAGTGTCCTGGGTCACATGATTGAGAATGGCTCTGCTATTGGGGGTTGCGTATTCCTTCCAGACAGTGTTGCAAATGGGTCTGAGGATAGCTGGGGGTAGGCCAGTGCCTTGCCCCAATTACACTTCAAATGACTTGCCTCCAGCACACACAAAGGAACCTGACTCTAGTCCTCCCTCATCACTGACAGCTTGGAACCTTGACAGGGGAAGAGCAGAATATTCCAGAACCAAATGTGGGGGTAGTATAGGGACTTCCCCACTTCAAAGACAGGCACTGGTGTGCATATTTGACCTCCTGACCCACTCTTCGGTATACTCCTGCACCTGTGGACATTACAGAAGGTCTGTCTTGCTCCCCAGAGGACTGCCCTGATGCTTGAGCCCTGCCTTGCTCCCCAGAGGACTGCCCTGCCTCTACCAGAGGACTGCCATGCTGCTTGAGGACTGCCCTGCCCTTTGAGAAGGAAAACTGGACTTGCTCCCTTCATCCCATGCTACCTGAGTGATTCCAAGGGTCAGTTGGATGACCTCTTGTCTGAGATACAGCGACACAACAAGTTCCAGAGGCCTCTCTGCAACTGCCAATTTTACCTGATGCACTAGACCAGCTTGGACCTGCAAGTGGATCCACTTGAACCCTGCTAGTCTCTGCTAGAGTGAGTTCCTGATCCTGAAGAGTCGCCTCCCAAGATCCTGGACTCTTGTCTGGCATCCCTTGAGCTCATACAAAATCCTGAAGTTTGGAGCTCTTCACGACCATGAAAGGGATCATTTGCACAGACACTATGCTGTCCATGATAGTTGCCAATACTCAGCTCCAGTGAACCAGACTCTTTGTGCTACAGTGACCACCAGCAATGCGAGATCTTTGGCAACGACAACGTCGGGTAACTGCCACCATGCGGCTCCAGCTACGACCATCTGTGAAGCCTGACCGGATCTTCAGGCAACAGTGACAACTGTCCACAATGCCAGGCTTGCTCTGACATCCATGACACTCTTCCTGATCCTTGTGCCTTCTCCACCTTGAATGGAACACTAAGCGCTAGACTATGATAAGGTAATTTTTTCAGCTGGACTAACCTGGTCCCTGTACCTGCCCGGCGGTCCATCATGGTTGTCAGGAACCTGTGACTTTCACCCTTTCTAGCATGAACAGATGACCCCACAAGGCACTTGGTGTTTTTTGTGCTATATCTACCCTACATGTTGAATATTTCTGGTTCTAATGATTAGATTATTGTAATTCTAGGATAATTTCTATAGTTAATTATATTAGAGGCTCCTGTAGTTCACCCTGACAAGGACTGTGATTGATGCCTTAGAAGGACTTCCACACCCTTGCACCAATAGCCCAATTTCGTACAACCAGCAATGCTCAAAATATTCCCACTTTAAAAGTCTGTTTCTCTAGCAGAGTTTTTAAGAATAGGATTAGCACAGTGCTATCCACGACAAATATTTATTTAAATTATAAATTATATTTCCCTAAACTTTCCCATAGTGAGATCTCCACCCTGGTGGTAATGATCTCCACAAATAGGTGAAAAGTTATTAGTAGTGATTTTACACTAGTAAAGTGCAGTTCATGTAAGTCTACACCTAGACGTAATTCCTCACTGAAAAAACTGATAGTAAAAGAGTGGAGAGTTACACGTAGGTATAGAAGTAAAAATACAGTTGTGTGAATATACACTTGTATGTTGACCTTTTTAAAGTTGGCCCTAAAGAAAGGGGAATAAGATTGGAGACTGAGATCTTCAACCAGAATTCAGCATAGAATTACACATTCCATATTGATTAATTTTCACATTTACCACCATCTCTGTACAGGTGGTAAATGTCAGGTGGTAAGTGTGATTGAGTGTTATGGTGTGAGTTTGGGAGAGATGGCTGAAAGAAGGGAAGGCTGTGGTCTGGAATGCGGAGCATTACATTTTTCCCTTTATCTTAGAAGTGAGCCAGGCACTGAACAGGGGCTTGTCTGCACTGGCAGCTCAATCCCCATAGCAATTTTACAGCTTGATTTTCAGGCAGTAAAACTGGTTCCGGTGTTCCCTTAACTGTAATATGTGAATGCAGGAAGCAGGATGTTGGAAATTGGGCTATTAGTTGTGTGGCCTGCATAAGTAATAGGTCCACAATTTCCCCTTACTGGGAACCAAGCACCCCATTCTAGGTCTTGGCTCCATCAAGATAGCAAAACAGAACAGTCCAAGACCTACTCAGGGGAAATGGTGTAGGCTAGCAATCACCATCTGCTGGCACACAATAATAACGCAATAAATGATTGTCTAGTCAGTGCTTTTTCCTTAGAAAAGGGAAAAGTACATTTATCACACACCTCACTACTAAACACTACACATTTATTTACAAATATGTAAATTAGGCACAGGGAAAATACCATAGATTACTTTGTGTAGCCCCCCTTTGACCCCCTAAAGGGTCATGCACACATATAAGGTGAGTCTGTTGGCTTGGACAAAGGTTCGATCAACAAACCACATGTTAAAGACACCAATTGTACATCAATGCAAACATCAAAAATAATCATGTGTAAGTGCAATTATTAATAATAAAAAAACATATCAACCTGGCCCAGTAATCAGTCATCATTATTATATCAATAAAACATTTTAAAATTAACATAATATGTCTCTGTGTTTTTGTTACATACTTTCAGATTGTATATAATACAATCATGCAAACAACCCCTGAAGAACGCCACTTTCTAATAACATAAAATGCAACCATAGATTCAGCTCCTAGAGGGTGCTACACATGTACCTTACTAAAACACCGTCAAGTCACATTAAATGCAACCATGAAATGAGCACCTAGAGAGTGCTGCACACACTCCCAGGTGTAGAACAAAAGGTTCAGCATTTGGAGTGCTTTGAAAAATTATGTGAAAATCCCAAAGGGTCATGCATTCCTTGGATTTCTGCAAACCTTAGGGGCAGTTTCCAATACATTACTTCTGGAAGATTGCTGTAACTCCTACAGTTCTCTCATAGCACTTTGTAGATTTGTTGGGAGTGCCCCGGTCCTCCTGGGTCTCCCTCAAGAAGAGAAAATAAGCATATAAGGAAGCCCTGCATGGCATTATGGGGCACTTCAGCCAGGAGCCCCATTGGACCACTTTAGTCAATCTTGAGCTCATTTTAATCCTGGTGCCAAGCTCTAGCCTACAGGAGCAGGGTTAGTGCACATCTTTACATCCAAAGTGGTGTAATCTATAGGGAGCTGGCTCCACTGGCTCCATGTGTCAGCTTTCCTCCTGGTCTTTGTCTCTGTGCGCAGAG
Organism: Pleurodeles waltl; assembly: GCF_031143425.1. Classification (NCBI taxonomy): domain Eukaryota; kingdom Metazoa; phylum Chordata; class Amphibia; order Caudata; family Salamandridae; genus Pleurodeles; species Pleurodeles waltl. The sequence continues at coordinate 1,104,104,346 of NC_090445.1, forward strand.
GTCCAGGGGCTTTCCCCCAACTGGTCCACAGTGGTTTAAGGGGAATGTAAAGGGGGCAGGTTTGCTGGCCCTTGGGGACCCCCACTGGTCCTGGGGTCAACTAAGGGAGAGTCCTTAGTCTTTTTGGCCATCAGGGAGTTCATCCTTCCAGTGGTTCATGGCTGTCGCAGGCCCAGGTTCCAGCAGTGAAGAGGACAAATAAACAACTAAGAGAGAGTCCCCCCCCTTGTGCAAGGATATTCACATTTTTTGTCAGTGTATATTTTGTTTTGGTATGCCACATTAGTGTATTCTTGTTTGCTATGCTTCATTTAAGTATGTTCTACAGTGTTACAGCAGTAGACCTTATTTTTTTTTCATTTCAACCATGGTGGTGTCATTATGTGAGGCTAATGAACCCAAGAATTTACTTATCACTGTTGCTGATAAGGAAACCAAAACTCATCTTCTCATCTTGATTGCATAGTTGATTTAGTACTTTCAAATAACACACATTAAGAAATAAACCTCACAAAAAGCTCCCATGCATTTTATGCGGTAGGCATGTTTTTTTTCAGATGATATTGACAAAACTACAGACCCACATGGCTATTCACAAAGATAAACTTATACGTGAGTAAATCTTCATCTGCAAGTTTACTATTGCACTTTTTAGTAACTATGCTACATTGGCTATTCGCCATTTGCATGTGTACAGTTACATAGAAGTGTAGACTTACATGTCCCCACCCTTTAAATTGTGTGAATGAAGCCTAATTTATGAATGTAAAGTTAAAACTTGTAACTTTTCACACGTAGGCAAGGGTCTCCGCCACCAAGCCACAGATCTCCCCATCGTAAATTATAGGAAATGTTTTACAGTTTATTAAACTTAAAAGTAAATTAGTAAAACTCTTTTAATGTTTAATAGTAATGGACATTAATTAAGACTACTTATTATAAACCCAGAACAAAAGAAAAAAAATCAAGCATTTTTTATTTAATTTTTGATTAAATATTGTATTATTTTCAATATTTTAGATTACATTGAAAATTATTTTTCCTAAGATTTAACTAAATTACAAATCTAAACTGTAGTATTGACATTTATTTATTACGTAGTAAAAATATTTAAAGGTGTAGATAGATTTGTTTCTTTAATTTAATATTTAAAAAAGTTATATCAATGTTTACATTTAAATAATGACATTACATTAAATCTATTTATATTGTTAAATGGTTAAAATAAGTTAATTTAATTTACCATTAGTTCCTATGGGCATTTATATTAAGTTTCTGCCTCCATTATGTTCTATTGTGGGGTGTTGCAGTACCAGTGGTTGGCTATATGTGATGCTGGACGTACTCCAGCTCTGATCTGGAGTACATTTATGACTAATTTGAGTCTTTTTTGGCTGTAGTACCTATAGAAGTGCAGTTTGGACATGGCAGTGGGCTTACTCTGTTATGGTTGAGTGCATGTCCCTCTTTCCCAAGTCCTTTCCTAGGCCTTCATTAACTTCTCGCTACTCCCCATTAAACCCCTTCCATTTAATCATATATATTCTGAATTTTCCAGCCACTCATCATTGTCCCTCCCACATTTACCACTAAAATGTATACTTAGAAGTGTAGAGATCTACGCAGTTGGGTTTGAGATTTCTGCACTTAAAAGATGGGAGAGGCAGATACTTACATCTTCATTTTGAGCTTGGCTGTCCCACCGCTATGGCTGTGGCATCCCCCGCCCTATTACAATGTTCCTGCCAGTCTGACCGGCGGGAGCATTGTAATAGAATTTTCCAACCTGTCAGACTTGCAGGAACAGTGCTATGAGATAGCACTCAACTCCCTTAAGGGAGCAGAGCTCTATCTCGCAGCACAGAGGGGGCTGACCAGCACCCACCGAGAGGCGCACTTTCTTTCAAATAAGAGAGTGCGCATTGCAATGGTGCTGGGCAGTGGGGACCCCCACACTATCCATGCCAGGGGCATGGGATGTGCAGGGGCCGCTCTGTGGCCCCCAGGACACCCTCACCGCCAGCCTTTCAATGTCTGCAAAACCACCATGGAAAGGCTGGCAATGAGGGGAGTTGTAATCAGCCATCCGCCCTCGACGCATAGCTGAGACGCCAGTACACCATTGCGCCATCACGCTGAGAGGACGCTGCGGGAGGCAGAGTCGTGGAGCTTGCCGGAGCATAGCGGCCGTGATGGGGTTGCGAACCCCCGCATGAGGGGGCAATCCAGGTCTACCGGGGCGCCTTGGTCTCCCGGCCTCCTTGATCTTCTTTTGGTTTCTGGCTGGCTTTGGCCCTCGTTGAGCAGCTGCGGTAAGGGCGGCTGCTGTGGTGCCCGGTGGTGCTTGGCAGGGTTGGGGGGGCTGAGCCTCCTGCCTGCTCCCCCGCCTATTCCTCGGACCTCCAGCCTCCGGCCCCTGGACGTCTTTGCCTCTGGGTGCCTGGCCTGCCTCTGTCTTTCCCCCGATTCCAGGGTGGTCAGCTCCTATCGCCCTCTGTTGCTGCTGCTGTTTGCCCCAGTCCCCAGGTGGCCCCAGGTGGCTCTCAGCAGGCCCTGGTGGGCCTGTGTGGGATACTCCCTGTTGGGTTCGCCATTTTATGATGGACGGACGGCCCCTGGAGGGGACTCCTGGACCTGTGCTTGGTCTATTGTCAGCTATTGTCAACAGCTCTCCAGACAGGGCCCTCTGGCCTCTGGCCTGATATTTGATGATCCTCCAAGGACCATTCATGGCTGGGGCAACACAGAAGGTGTCCAGTTGTGCGTAGTTAACGCTGCAGCTCCTCCCCGTGGTGGGGCGCAGGCGGCTGGGATTAGTTCAGTGTGGCTTGTCCCTGAGTGTTCATTAGAGGACTTGGGAATCCGCTACAGTTGGATTTCGGAGTAGTCTGGAGTGCACTGGAGTTTACCGGAGTGTACTAGGATTCCACTAAGGAGTAGAAGAACTAAATAGCATCTTCATCAAGGACCCCTGAAAGTTCACCCAAGAATTAATTAGCCAAGTAGATTGGATCTCAGAGGGTGTGTCTATTGCGGGGGCAATGCCCTAGGAGTGAGACTTCCGATATTAATATACAATACCTAGGTTATATTATATCATACAGAAACAGCATAGTCTTCAGCATGCCGATGAGCAAGGTGCGATCACGTGGCTGTGCGAAAAAGGGATAAAAAATATGCCCTAAGGCAAAGGAGTCTTTGAGTGAGCATCAGTCTTTAAGGCTATCATTTGGAAATCAAGAAGAAGAAAAAGGAGGTGGAGGAAAAGTACTTCAGCCGTCGGGACAGGAGGACACTCAGAGAGATACCAGAGACAATAGGGACAACTGCGAGAGACCCTTACGTACCCCACTTGGTGCATCAATTAGAGAATTTGTGGGGAAATACTTTAAGAAGTCTTATCACACATCACAGATGTTAGAGGGGAACAACATGTTTGACACTAACTAGCGTGGAACTGATCGTTCTACAAGGATTGAATCCCTGAATTCTGACTCACTACAGATGGAAGACTTGCTCCTGGGGAGGGAGCCAGACGGGGGTACTGGGCACAAGGGTTTGCTGGAGCCTAGACAATCTTCATCCCCTTGCCCCCCGCCTGAAGCAAGGGATAGTGTAAGATCTGAGGAAAAGATCCTGTCGGACACGGAAAGGAGGAGGGGTTTTGTAGGGGGCCTGGAAGGGAGTGACGCAGAGGGTATAGATCCGGACACACTTTTGCCATCTTCCCCTTTGGGTAGACAATCTGCATTTTCCTTGGATACTACTGCCGTACCTGCTGAGTCACTACTAGATGTAATGTTCTTAATGCAAAGGACTCTGCAGGCAATTTTAGGAGCGCTGACAGCAAATAATAGTTTAGGGAAGGCACATAAAAACCAGTTACAAGGGATCACAGAGGAGTTGAAATATATTGATTGTAGTATGCCAGCGCTAGTACGACCTGTATCGGGAAAAAAGGATCAAGAAACAGATACCCTCGAACAAAATAGAGAAGGAGGGGTAACAGCCTTAATACAGACATCAAGTCAACACTCAGTTTATGTTTCCAAACAACCAATGCTGGTGATAAAGAGGAATAGCAGATGGGGGAGAAGGGGATATGGATCCCATAGACCCCACAACAAACCCCAATGTAGGAAGCGAAGTAAGTTAGGAAACGTTAGGATTAGAACATCAGTGTTGAGTGAGGGAGAGATAGAGCAGCCAGTCCAAGACTAACCAAGGCCAAAGGTGGGAAGTAGTAGCCCCAGAGGGAGGGGCCAGGTCACAAAATGTTCCTAGCATATCCTATGGAGAAGATAGTCAGAGAAGAGAAGGAAAGAAGGGTAGAAAGAAGGGTAATCAAGGAGTTGTAACAGGAGAAAGGGAAGATAGAGGGGTAAGTAGTGGGCTAGGGGGAGTGAACAACACTAAGAGATTAGTAAGAAGTAATGGAGGCAGAGAATTAGATAAACCAGCTTGCCCAGTGGAGATCGGGGTTTTGTTTTCACCTAACGGCCCAGAGAAAAAGAGGGAGTGGGATACTCCCAGTGGAAGCAAATGCAGGTGGATATATTTGGAGCCCGGGGGAAGAGAGATTGGGAGGAAACGGCAAAGGAAGTTAAAACCCTTGAATCGTACAAACCTTTTGGAAGTTATGACATTGTGTCCAAGTTTATGTGAGATTAAGTCAGAAGATTTAAAGCAAATAGGATTTATACTAAACTCAGAGGGGGAAGAGGTGACCAAAGCACTCTTCTATTCTGAATATATCAGACAATTGGTACTTCAAGCAGAGGCGGAGTTAACAAAGGAGGGTATAAGACTAGTGCAACGAAGTGAGTTAGAGGGTGAGGAACGAAACAGTAGAGTCCTCAGGTGCCATGCAGGCCTGCTCCCAAATCAAGTGCAGTGTAATTTGTTATGTAATAAAAAATCAAAGAAGGTGTGTGGATGGAAATAATGGCAGCCTAAGCGTAACTGTAGTTACTGAGTTTAATGAATCACAGTGGAGGAATCGTTCTGAGCCCCTTGATAATTACAGTGGGGGAGAATTGAATGATGTAGACTAGGAATTAAGCCCTGGGCACAGCCATTTGATTTTTTCCTGGAATTTGGGAAGTTATAAAAAACATTTAAAACAAGACCTATTTAAAAGAGAGCTAGAAAACAATGATATATTGTGTCTCCAGGAAACTTGGCTGTGCGAGGAACCTGAACCAGTAGATGGTTTTATGAGACTTTTTAGGGGAGCAACATAGCAAGGGTTAGGCCGCTCGTCTGGGGGCCTAATAACTTTAGCCTCAACTAGAATAGCGAACAAGTTCACAGAAATAAAAACCAAATGTCGCTGGTTATTAGCTGGCCATGTAGATCTTTACAATACAATAGGAGGTTCGAAACAGCTTTTGATAATTAATGTGTACATACAACCGGGGTATATGCATGATTTTGACATCCAGCGGGGGCTGTTTGAGGAAGACTTGGTATCACTATGTATTGGTAAAGCAGGATATGTGACTTTAATGCTGGGAGATTTTAATCACAAACTTGATCCCAATAGTAGTGATAAATTGTACAAGGAGCTACTGGTAGCTGCACAAATCCCAAATAGCATTTTTCCTAATGTAGAATGTTCTGCCTGCGATTTGTCCTTAGTAAGAATCTTAGGTTCACTAGGTGTGTTCTGTTTAAACGGACGTATGAATACGGATTGCCCGGCAAAACAGACCTTTCGTATAGGCAATCAGGCACGCCCTATGACTTTCACAAATACCTGTTTTTTGGAGAGGTGTTGGACTTCGGAGTTGGGTATACAGAGGGTAGCGACCATTGGCCATTCCATTTAACAATTCGGTCAGCAGATAAAAATCAAAAAGAAAGAGAAAAGGCACTGATAGTGCAGGTCGAGTACCCTCGCAGGATAACAACCCGACTCACAGAAAGTAGTTTGAAAGCGCTTAATGAACTGATAGTAAACTATCCAAATCTTAGAATGGAAGAAGATCCAAAAGATATGTTCAAAGGCTATAATAGGGGAATTGTGCTAATGGCTGACTGCTTGAAAACTTAATAAAAAATATTGCAAGAGGGAAAGACGAAGGGAGAAGCATATAAGATTAATAATAGCAATAGTTGGTTTAATTGGGAGTTCAGGTGTAAAAAGCAAAAGGTGCGAAGATTAGAAGGGGAATATAAGAAAAGACCTTCTGTGGTTATTGAAGAGAAGCTTTGCCAGGAAAAACAAAGTTATAAACAAATCATAAGACAGAGGAAACGGGCATATATTAAGAAGAACTGGGATTCAATGATTGAGGTGATAAGCACACAGAATATCAGGGGCTTTTGGCAGTTACTAAGGGAGGGGAAAATGTCAGGAACTATGCGGTGTCTGATTGGAGAAGAGGATTGGTATAAATGTTTGTCTACTATATATATAAAGGTTCCATCGCTGAGGAAGAATATGGAGCTACTATGAGGATTGGTGAGGACATGCGATTAGCTTTTGTCCCACAGAAGATAAAAGAAACTATTGTAACACTTAAACTAACCAAAACGGCAGGCCCAGACAATCTCCGAGCAATAATAATAAAAAAAAAAACATTGATTGGTGGGTCAAATTTTTTCATACCACATTTAGTAAAATTCTTGATTACGGGTATTTCCCAGAGAATTAGAAGGGTGCTATGATAAGACCGACCCACAAAAATGAGGACCCTACACAACCAAAAAATTACCGTCTTATAAGCTTATTAGATGTAGGAGAAAAGGTATTTACAAATATACTGCTGGGATTGATCAAAGAATGGGCAGAGGTAAATGATCTGATACCAGTAGAACAAGGCGGGTTTAAAGAAGGGCACTCGACAATTGACCACTGCTTTAGTCTGTGGTCTTTAGCAAAAAAATCAATTGAATTGCGAGGAAGCCTGTTTTGCTGTTTTGTTGATTTTTGTGCTGCATTTGATTTGGGAGGCAGAAAACTATTGTAGGATATGCTAAAACAGTTAGGGATCAGTTTGGATTTACTATTTCTCCTTCAGTGTCTGCATACACAAAACTGGGCCAAAGTAATTTTAGATACGAGTGTTTCACTCTCAAAAAAGATCCCTATAAAAAATGGTCTTCGCCAAGGCTGTGTGTTGGCCCCAATATTATTTACATTATTTTTGTCAGACATGCCAGGGCTGCTGAAGGAGACTAAAGGCCTATGCCCAAAAATGGATAGAGTGCATGTTTCCTGTTTACTATATGCCGACGATCTAGTGATAATGGATGTGAGGCAGCTAGGGCTACAAAGGAAATTGGAGGTGTTTTATTCCTATTGCCAAAGAAAAAAAATGGTAGTAAATATGGATAAAACTAAAATAATGTCAATAGGGAAAGAAAAGAGTGCATTTATTTACCTTCTAGGAGGAGAAAAAATAGAGAAGGTAAAAAAATATAAATATTTAGGCATGTGGTTTGACTCAGATTTGAGATGGAAAGATCATATTGAAGCCCTTAAAAAATAAAGCACTATCATCGGTTTGAGGATTGAGACAATTTAGTAGTAAATATGGAGGACCTTCCCTCCAGCCGGTTATCTCTGCTTTTAATACTATGGTACGTCCCCAGTTTCAATATGGGGTAGAAGTTTTAACAGTTTCGAGGAAATTAAATTGGGAGACAGAAGAAGGCATCTGCGTAAAGCGAATGCTATCGCTGCCTCCTTCAAGTATGCTACAAGCTATAACAGCAGAATGTCAAATGGTGGCATGGACTTATCGGGGACTGCAAGCGGCGCTGAATTTCTGGTTAAGCATAAGAGAGGATGAGGGGATTTGTAAGATTGCGAGATTGTGTAAAAAAGAAATAATAACAAGTGAGGTACACTGGGCGTTACAAGTGAGAGGACAGTTAGAAAAGATTTGCGTCCTCGTAGGCTTACCCAGCAATCAGTGGTGTGGAGAACAAATTCTGAAACAGAACCTACGAATAATGGTGAAGGAATGGGCAAGAGAAATAGATCTGAAGTACCTGGAGTGTAAAATCTCAACCCAAGCTGTGGTGGGTGGATGGAGGAATCCAGAAAATGTCCCCTCTATAGAGGCTCTACCTAACCCAAGATTAAGAGACTCAGGTGGTCATTCTGACCCTGGCGGTCTTTGACCGCCAGGGCGGAGGACCGCGGGAGCACCGCCGACAGGCCGGCGGTGCTCCAATGGGGATTCCGACCGCGGCGGTAAAGCCGCGGTCGGACCGGCACCACTGGCGGGGTCCCGCCAGTGTACCGCCGCCCCATTGAATCCTCCGCGGCGGCGCAGCTTGCTGCACCGCCGCGGGGATTCCGACCCCCCCTACCGCCATCCAGATCCCGGCGGTCGGACCGCCGGGATCCGGATGGCGGTAGGGGGGGTCGCGGGGCCCCTGGGGGCCCCTGCAGTGCCCATGCCACTGGCATGGGCATTGCAGGGGCCCCCGTAAGAGGGCCCCTACATGTATTTCACTGTCTGCTGCGCAGACAGTGAAATACGCGACGGGTGCAACTGCACCCGTCGCACAGCTTCCACTCCGCCGGCTCGATTCCGAGCCGGCTTCATCGTGGAAGCCTCTTTCCCGCTGGGCTGGCGGGCGGTCTGAAGGCGACCGCCCGCCAGCCCAGCGGGAAAGTCGGGCGGGACTTTGGCGGGCGGCCTCCGCCGCCCGCCAAGGTCAGAATGAGGGCCTCAGTGTTACAGCTCAGAATTGGGTTAAACCCAGGTTATAGGGATCCCAAAGTAAAAGCATTTCTTAAGAACACCCAGGGCCTTTGTACTTGTGGTTTACTACAGAAATGTGGCACGCAACATCTACTTTTGGATTGTTACTGGCTTTTAGAAGTGCATAAGAAGTTTTTAAGACCAATTTTTCAGGAGTATATTATTATTAATTGGGATCAAGCGCTCAAATTACTAATCAACATGAGGTTTCTGACTGTAACTTGTGCACTAGGCCAATTTTCAATTGGATTAAGAGGGGTTTTAACTGGATTTATAGGGTCCGGTGTAATGTAGGTAGTAAAGGTAAATGAAGAGACTAAATTGTTGTAAATTGATTATTTAAAATGATGTTGGCTGACGGTAACATAGAAAATTTGCCAAGTTATAGCGAGGCGTGAAGTAAAATACAGAGCACTTTATATTGAAAATTGCACTTTATGAAACTGTAAGGATTTAAGCCTTATTAGAATCTCATGTGGGTCAATTTGGTGGGCATGTTGTAACTTGAATGATTAGTAGGAAAATGAAATTTGTTCAAGGTTAGAATAATTTAATGAATTATGTAAATAGAGTTGGCTGATAAGAATTAGAATGAATTAAGAACTTTGTATTTGATTGCATGATGTAATAGGAAACTTTTAAAGAACTTTGTATAATTCATTGTGGGATAGGATTTTTTATAATTAATTTTGCACAACATGTTGTTTTTATACTTTTAAGGTTTAAGCCAAATAAAAGGATTTATGACTGAAATCAGCCAGGCGGCGCTGAGTTCAGCACCACCCTGGTTGAGTGCAACTCTGACCGCTGTCATGATGCCGCCAGGAACCATATTCCCAATGGGGATGGCGTTTCCCTGGTGAGTCTGCCCACCAGGGTTGTAATGGGACGGCTGAACCGCCTGGAGTGCGACGGCCCGACCGTCAACGCGAGTGTGGCGGTCCTCGAACTGGTACACTTGTAATGTGGCCCTTAGACCTTAGCACTTGTAATGAGGCCCTTAGACCTCTGCACAGAGGTTAGTGAATAGGATTTTGTAGCATGTTATTAGCATTGCTGTAATACTACTAAATGCACTACAAAATGCAGTTTGTGAACATGCCCTGGAATCTATTGACATTGTGACTGACCAACTACTTTTAAATAGTATAGTGACTACTAAAATGTAACTGATCATTTTACACATTCCATGTGGGTTACTTGGTTTGGGTAACCTAATTTTATATAAGTAGCGCTTTGGGAAATTCGAGCTTTACTACCTGAAGACTATTTGACCAGCTAGAAAAACAAAACAAAACAAAACATTTTAGGTTTGTGTGATCCCAACCGGCATTCTTCATTTGCATAGGAATGTGGCCCATGCAAATAATGGAACAAGTCTGCCCCTGTATCTGCGCAATTGGTCAAACAGGGTGCCTGAAGGTTAAATGACTGAGCACTTATGGTATATGGTGCTCAAACGGTCCCTAAAGGAGAGTACAGGGGTATCCCCAGACATTAAGGGCAGTTACACGCTACATCCATATTTGGGGAGATACTTGCTCTCCCACACCTTCAAAGTGCTGCGACTGGATGGAGTGGAAGTTTCAAACCACTGGATTGTCTTTTACTGCTGTGGTGCCCCAATCCAGTATGAATTTGCTTTTCAACTGGTGCTAGAGCCTATTGCCTGTAATATAGTGCACTATCCCTTTCAGTGCCTTTCGCACACACTTGAAGCGGCAGCCAGAGTGAACAGACAGTGCGTCATTTTACATGGTGCAGATCATGGATTCAAATTCTGGCTTTGGCATTGACCAAACATTGCTCAACTGCGGGCAAATCACTGCTTCTCTTTGTGTCTTAAAGTGCTCAGCTGCTCCTGGAGATATGTTTGCACTGCTTCAAACACCTCATACATTGAACTGAGTTCTAAATGAATCTGTATTAACAAGAGCAGAGCTCAGAGCTCAGAGTGAGTGTTAGTCTCAAGAAAGCATCTTGTAATTAATACATCTGATGTTTTAAATAAAGGACAAATATCAAAACAATCTGGTTCTTATATCTACAGAGCTTTAGGTATTACGATGAACATGTTTAAATTGAATCTGATTATTATAAAAAGATTTTATTAAACCTGTGTGTTATTAGGAACAAATCCTTACTTGAGACTGTGCATTTTTGAAAGCTGAGCTATGAGTATGTTTTGACATTTGCAAAACCAAGTTCTATGTAACATTTAGGTCCTTATTCACACCTGTTGCAGTGATACTATAAGTTGATAATTGGCTTGCCACAGTCATTAAAGTTGATTTTACTCCAAATTTATTTTTTAATGGAAATAACCTGTGATGCCATCAGTTTTTGTACAGTGAGTATGGCAAAACTAGCACTCCCATTTTGATGGTGCTACCAAGAACAATTTTCCATGCTGTTAGGTCATATTAACTCATTCCAAATGCGAGATGAACACATTTATAATGCATTGCAGAAAACCCCTCCAAAACACCAACTATAATTTTTGGTGTGACTACCACCTTTGCTCAAAAAAGTTCTTAGCATTATCTGGAGAAGAGCTTTGAGTCAGTCTTAGGGGAGAATTGTGAATGGAAGGAAGCAGCCATTAAACATGAGGGGTAGGGCAAAGTTTCCACAGAAGTGCGTGTGTCCACATGCCTTCATCTCACCCTTAGCATCAATGGATTCTGAGATACCAAGCAATGTTAGATTAAGAAAATTGAAAGAGGGGACGAAGAGAGGAAAGTCACAGTGAACATATGGCCTTCTAGCTGAATAGTAATTGAAATTACTGCGTTCGCATATGTGGGAAAACACAAGGCACTAAACCATTAACTACAATGCTCTTTTTCCTGGGGTTCAATAATAATATATCACTAGACACTTTTGAAAAGTATTACGTCAGAAACCAATACTGGTACATATGGCCTGAAGACTCTAGTAGCTTGGTCTGACTCTCCCAAGGAGTAGAGATGCATTTTGCCAGTAATGCTGTACCTCTGTTTTGATGAATACCTGATTTGTGCAAGATAAAAAGAGGACTAGTTTGTTCCTGATTTACCAGCAGAGTTAATTTGTCCCTGGATATTGTTCACTATCCTACCATTTTCAAATCTGCATAAACTAGTTCCAAGAAAAACATAGTCAATGCCAACATTTGCACAGCCCAGTAGTGTCCCTAATATTATCAGTGTCATCAACAGTTCTCCTACCCTATTTGTTCTTTTCTTCTTTCAAGTTTTAAACACACTCCACAGAAATCACCAATAATTCACAAAGGCGAGTCTTCTCCAGTTGCCAGCCAACAGGCAAAACCAGTTCTGTAAACTTTGGGTGGAGTTTCTGTAGTAAACTGCACCCAAGATAGCTGTGAATATTTGAATTCTTGTGTTGTCACATTTTACTTGAGATTGCAGTAGAGTGTCAGGAATGCATACAAGCAGGGGGAGCAGGTATGAAACAACTAATCAAGTCAGAACTGCAATGTTGCTGCAGAACAGTGCTACAGTACCCCGTGGTGAATATCTAGGGGCTGGGGTGCTCAAATATCATCCTATGGCTCTTGTCTTGGAATGAAATTACTAATGTATCTGGTGTTAAACAGATCCCTGAGCCTATGGCGATAACTGCTTTTAGAAAAATGAGTCCTGTAGCTGGACTGAAGATGAACCTACCAGAGGATCCCTGAAAGTTTGGATAATATCAATAACTGAGCTATATAAGCTGTTTTGTATAAGCAATAGCAAATTACCCTGGTTATTGACAAGACTATAACAATTGTGGAATATTATAGCAGAAAAACAATAATACCTCCTATGTTCACACTTCAGAATCTGCAAGTGACTGCAATTTAATTTGAGCACACATAGCTCACAAAAGCAGAATTTAAAACAATCCTTGGTTCTAAAATACACTCACATGATGTACTAGTTATTGGGATTTCTCTAAATACCTATAGGTAATAAAGATGATCTTATGGCATTAACATTGTAAGCTCTTTCTTAAACGTTTCTTCTCACTACCATGGCTGTTTTTGCTACAGGACAATATTCTGTTGACCGGTAGTTTGTGCGCAGGCATTGCTCTAACATTTGATTAGCTTTATTCATGCTAATCAGTACTGCTGTGGGGTACTCAACTGGAGCCAAGGATGTTCTATGATGAGCCTGTTCTAGATTCAACAGTATATTCTCTTCTGGATGTACCAGGTTTATAAGGATGGTGCTGGAATATTGACAAATCAACATGTGGGCATGGACGGAAGTAACTAACATCTTCCCACAAATGTTCACTAGATGCTCTCTGATTTAGCAAAAGACATTTAGGAGTCACATATTTCATACTCAAGTTGATATTGTAAAATAATAGCAGATGGTTCAAAGTGCAAACAGTGATATCAGTTCACTTTATTGCATTGAATTGAAGTTTTGAATTAAGAAGTATGAAAAGCAAGAATATTTTTTCAAGAATGAGGAAAATGTAAGGGAAAAGATTGTTCTAATGAGAAAAGGACCAAAATATTGTGATTCAAAGTTCGATGGTAAAGTGCTAACAGGAAGAGTCCAGGAAGATAGCCTTATCTTTCTACTAGGAGTAAAAGGAGTAAAAAGAAGAAGCCAATCTTGACGTATCAATACATTCTTTCAATTGGTCTTTAAATGATGTATAGTGCTTCAGGAATGAAACATGGTGTGCCAAGACAGGGATCTGAAGAGGGAAGACGTTTTAACAGAGGCTGCACTAAAATCCCAGTGAAACTGTGGCTGGCCGGCTTAAAGTGGTTGAGGTGCTAGGAATTGTACCCTAGAAGGTCAAAGGTGTGGAGCTTCCTGGTTGTTAGTGCAGCAATGCTTTATATACTATGCACTTATCTTGGAAATGTGCCTGGCAACTTCTTGTGTTGTAGTGGCTCTTCGCTGTCACTATAGTTCATTAATTGTATTACCTGTCCTTCACATTTGTTGTTTTACCCCTTCTCTCGTCTCCCTCTGTTTCCAGACTTTCACCTGTACTTTGTCTAGCTTCTGGGTTACAATTTGGCTTGGTTGGCTGTGTTTTGTCCCTTGCTTCCTTTATACTGTTTTCCAGGTTTGGTTTCAAGCTAGTGTTCACAATTTCTGATACTGGCTTCTCAAACGTTGGCTTAGGTTCATTGCGGCCTGCCCTTCTGAAGCCAGTATGCATAATAACGAAAAGCACCTTTGTATTGTACTGCTCCTATCTGTGACTTTTAGTAATTGTTTGTTCTTTTATAGTACATGCTTATAGTTAGGCTGTATGAACACTTCTGTGAGTCCCTTGAAAGTACATCAGAGGAAAACCGTGGAGCTCCGGCTCCCTCTTTCCTCTTTCACTCCCATTGCCTCTACCATTTGTGGTTAAGCTATCCGTGCTTACACACTTACAGTACCTTTAGACTTCTGTGGACCCCGACTTTATCATTACTGGAATCCAGGGAACCCCACTGAATCATAATTGGAATCTGGGGACCCCCCTACTGAATCACTACTGAAAGCTGGGGACCTAATAAGTTAATAATATTTAATTTTCTAAGCAGTCGCGGACCCCCTTGAGATGGCTGCACGGAACCCCTAGGGGGGGGGTCCCCGGAACACAGGTTGGGAACCACTGCCCTAGATAGTTTGGTGGAGTCACATTAAAGTCCTGCAAAACCCGACAGTTTGCCAGGCTGTAATATTCTCTTGTACGAGTTATGATCTGAATCCGATTCAGGTTAAGTCGCTCACCATTTTCAATATTCAGGAGGACTTAAAGACTGCTAATAGTGAACAAGCGTGTTTACTTAATCATTTAAAAAAAAATCTCCTGATCCAGAAGACTTTAGTAAGCTAGCTCCCAGTCCTAGTTACCAGACTTTAAGTCAATCCATGCTGGATGCAGTAGCATTCAGGGCAGGCTCTTCTAACGTGGCACCACCTCAGAAATTTAAAGGAGACTCCGTGTTTTCAGTTCGTTGTGACTCAGTAAAATTTGCATTTTATGGCATGATATACCCAGTTTCCTCTGATACTGCTAAGGGTGCCTTTATTTTGTTGTACTTGACCAAGGACACTCTCACTTGGGCACTGCTCATAATATTAAAATAAAAATCCTTGGGGGCATATTTGCTAACATTTCACACAAGGCAGGGTAGCAAGAAAAGATGGTGTGCTGAGTTGCATGAAAGGGAAGGAACAGAACAGCACCAAATCTTTTATGATATTGCACATTTCTGGTGTCTAATCACACTGGTGCGCTGTGTGCCGCCAAAGGAGACAACCTTGCACCACGGTACAAGGGTATCTGAGTTACAGACAGGATTGTTTTTGTGCAGGAAGGGATGCCTTCCTGCACAAAAACAATCCTTAGAAGCAAGGTCCTCTTTCTACGTATGCCGAAGAATACAGTACCCTCAGAAGGAGGAAGCCACAAGGAGAACTAAAGATATTTCTACTATTTACATCTGCTTCTTGGAGGCATTGGACTTTTGTAGAATTCCAGGCTTACTTACCTTAGTAAATCTGGGATTGAATCAAAAACCATGGGTGGATGCATGGAAACACACATTCTCCACCCCTAGAACACCTCCTCAACACAAGGTAATGCAAGGCAGAGCTACGTGCTACCTTCAGTTACTTTGTAGTAACTGAAGTTACTTTGTAGTGACTACACCACACAAACCCAGACAAGGTGGCTTTGTGTGGCTTAGTAAATGTCTTAAAGGACTTTGCGTCGGGCTGCGCCATAAAAGTCTTACAACCCCTATGGAAAACCTTAGTAAATCTGGACCTCAGTTTTAACACTATACAACCATTTAAAAAAAGTTTAAAGTGATGCAGTAGTCGGAGAAAGATTATGCAAGCAGCTCTCCAAATTATTCACTTTATAGCAAGCTGTTATTACTGTGTATATTGGCCAAATGGCGGATTTAAAGCTTAGAAACTGCACTGACTAATAAGACTTTGGCCTCTGCATTCTATCACAGATTATAAGAGGATCTCAGATGCTGTTCACTGGTGGCTAATCAACCCACTGTGCCTAATAAATTAGCAAATTTAATAGATAGATCATTAAGAAAAGGAATGGCATGCATAGAGACGTGGGAACTTCTGTCTTCATACTCAGACAATTCCAACTGACAACGCACAAGCTACACCTCAATAGCGCATACATTTTGGAAGTGTGTGCAAATCTTTGTGCCAAGAAGAAAAAATCAGAGAAGGAAGTTTTGCTTATGTATTTACTGCGGAAAAGCAGGACACTTTGTCAGAAAATGCCCTCAGCTGGAGGAAACCAATCTGGATACTTTGTGAGAAAATACCCTCAGGTGGAGGGAAACCAGAATGTCCAATGTTAATTATCAGATCAAGGTTAGGCGATTAAAGGTTACAAATGTCTACGGGTTATGCTAGCCACTCCTAATTGCCTCCTTTAATCTTCGATGTTATTACACTTGAAGACTACGGGTTGCTTTATGGACATTTAAGTTGCAAAATATGATACTATTCCTACACAATGAAAGAATAAACCCAAACCCACTAAAGGTGTTGACTGAATTTAGCTAATGGCTTCATTAGGCATTTCATATCACGGACAAGTGCTCCCATCGTCTTCGTCCCTTAAGCAATTGGTGATCTGACAATAGGTGTGGATTATTGAGCATTGAATGCCATTACAGTAAAGAATAGGTATTCTTTGCCATTGCTTTCAGTTCTTTTAGAATAATTCTGCACCACTACATTTTCACCATGTTTGACGTAAGAAGAGCATACTAGGAGCTTACATTTTAATTTGAATAAAAGCTTGTGACAAAGAGAAAACTGTTTCTAATAAAATGTATGGCCAATATAATCCTGAGCTCACACCTTGGTAGCTACAGTACAAAGCAGACAGGCCAAACTAAGTAAAACTTAGTAAACTAAGTACCTAATAAGCAAAATGACACAGAAACAACAACAATCTAATTAGGGGAACCAGAGATATAATATTTTAACGATTTAAGAGAAAAAGAACCAAGAAAATCTAAAGTGCTGATTGAAAGTACTGCTTGTGTGTGATCGGAACCTAGGTGTAATATCAGACTGAGTAATACGGAGCGCGGGTCAGATAAGCCAAACCGTTTTGTACCTAGTCAAGGATTTTCCATCCTGATTTTGTCTCTGAAATGGAAGTCTAAATCCTCCAGAGGGACAATGTTGCAAACTGTAGCTGAGGGTGGCCTCTCAAATCTGGATAGCCACTGGACGAGGACTCCTAGACCTACGTTCAGCAGGAAATGCTTTGAGTATGAAAAGATCAAATTTTGTGTTTATCAAAGTCCTTTTGTTAGCTGGCTACTTTTTGCGCCTTTTCCCCGGTCGAGATTTCTTTGTTAACAGGTTCAGACAGAAGAGACATAGGTCAGTAGTTAAGGTATACAAGTGTATTGTTATTCAAGGATTTTATTGTCAGGTTTCGTTAGTGAGGTTCTAATAAAAGTTCATAACATATATATATAGAGAGTTCCTTCACTCTTATGACTTTATAAGTTTGCTCCCTCTCCGGGTTTCCTCTTTTCAGCCTTTTCTGATCACTTACCATGCAGAACCTCGGAAAAATAATAAAGGTCTTGAGATAGTGACTTTTATATCTTATTATGATACCCTTCACTAGTAGTGCTCCAAGTTACAGATGTGAGTTCCACTTTTAAATTTATTCTAATATAGCTTCTATGTTGTGTTTGTGCTTCCTGTCCAAGCTACATCTAACAACATCACATTAGGTGAGCCCAGTGAAACAATAAACGCCTGTATTTTTTTCCAGGAGGAAAGGCTCCCGGCCCAGATAGTATCCCATTGGATTTTTATAAGACTAATTGTTCCTCTGTTAACATCAGTTTTACGTGCCTGTTCTAGCATAGGTTTTTTACCTACTTGGTCAGAATCTCTTACACTACCTATAAGTAAGAATGGGGACCACCTTAATCCTGCCTGTTATCTCCCGATATCACTACTGGATTCATTAGTTACAGTAGCAGGATGTGTTTTGTTGAATAGATTAGGGGAATGGGTCGAATCTAAAGGAATTGTATTGCGCCTTCAGTCTGACTTTTGAGCTGGCATTGGCACGATTGAACATGTGGTTCATGAAAAGCTTTGGAGCATCATGAATGATTTTTGAGGGGGTCCTCCGTTAGCTGATTTTCTGAGGCATTTGTATACAGGTAGTATGGCCAAGGAGATGTATGGGATTAAGAGAGAATGCACATGTAAATTCAACATAGAGAGAGGAGTCAGGCAAGGCTGTGTGTTAGCACCTTTCTTATTTACAGTTTACATCAATAATCTGCGGCATGTTCTGACTGAGCATTGCAGTGATCTGCCACAAGTTGGGCACCACCTAATTCTGGTCCTACTCTATGCTGACAAAACTGTGCTAATGGCCCATACCCCAATTCAACTGCAATGGTTGGTGACCACATTTGTGAACTTTACACAAAATGTAAGCCTTCTATCAATGAGGGAAAAATCTTTGTTATGAAGTGCGGGAGAAGGCCAATGTAGAAACTTGATCATCAAAAGTACTAGTATTGAATTTACACAAACATTCTCATATTTGGGCTGCATGTTTGATCAGAAGCAGGCCGTTAACACTAGGAAGCTCCAATTTAGCATAACTATTACAGCACTTTGTCATTTTACTAAAACAAAGTGGGAAGGAAACCTGTGAAGGAGTTACTAACTATTTACAAATCAAAATGTGTATCAACAGCAATATATGGGGCTGGAGCATGGGGATACTCTGACTGCCAATTGTTGCAAGTGGCTGGGAATTCTTTTCAGAGATATCTAATTGCAGTGCCTGATATTGCTCAACCTTTATGTGTCATGCTGAGTTGGGTCTATCCTTCTTGAATGATTTAGTCAAAATACAACCTATCTTACTTTGGCAAAAGATTTGGACAACAGAGCAAGCTGCCCTTCATCGTGATATTGTGATGGATTGCCTGATGTCAGACGCAGCCTTTCAGCTTACATGGCTGAAGTATGAGAAAAATGTTATGAGTGCTTTGAGGCATCACGATTATTTTGACCAACCAGAGATTTTAATGAATTTTAGTAAAAAGCAATTTAAAGTAGATTGTTTGGCTTTATGCGAGGAGCAAAGGTTGTTTTGCAAGGTGATAAAATCTAGTGTCTGATAGGCATTTAACTACACTGTTTACTTTGAACTTACAGCCATATTTAAAATATGCGCAAAACACCCAACACAGATTAACTTTAACTGGTTTAAGGCTGGACAGATTTCACTGTCTAATTAGCTTTCTAGTGACTAATAATTGGTACTTGAATTTATCCAATTGCCCCTGTGACCCTGCCTCAAAACAAAACACCATTCATTGTATTTTGTTCTGTAAATACTGTAAATATGTAAGGAAGCATTGTATTCTGCCAATTCTGAAGTATTATGATTTTAGGCCATATATGTATTTTTAAAGTTGTTACCAAATATTCATATATGTTGTAGTATGGTGAGGTTTCTGTGGGCGGTGATCAATCGTAGAAAGTTATTAGTTGTTTTATAGTATTGTTGTAATGAGTTATCACTTTGTTTTATAGGAGGCTGATTAAAAGAATAGCGAATTACCTGAAAAGGTGCAGAATTTCTGGCCCCTGACTCCAGCTGGCCACAGACGGGCATAGACCTGCATGCCTTAGACTCACCAGTGGCATGCCCACTGCATGTATCTGTTGTGTGTCTGCATTCTGGGCCACATTTCCGGGGTTGAAGCTCTTATTCCACCCCTAAACACACTATTGGCTTTCCCCCCTGCCAATCAAAAAGAGACTACCGCATCTTAAACGGGCCGCTCATCTGTAATGAAGTTGTCAAAAGTAGGCTGCTGAGCAGAAGTTAAAGTGCAAAACTGAAGTGAAAGCAGGCTAAAGAAGGGTGGTAAGTATATACTAAAAACACTCAGTGAAAGTAAGTGCGTCCGTACTGCAGGCCACATTTACGGGGGTGGAGCTCTGACTGACTCTGCCCCTAAATACACTATTGGCTTCCCCCATCCAGTCAAAAGGAGATTACAGCATCCCGAACAGGCCACCCAGCAGTAATCAAGTTATCAAAAGTAGGCGGCTGACCAGTAGGTAAGGTGCAAATGCAAAGTTAAAGCAAGCTAAAAAAGGCAGTAAGTACCCACTAAAAGCACTTAGTCAAATGTTACTTTTCCTAAATATTTACAAAATATCTAATTCAGCACAGAATTGGATTTTTAATAAATATTGATAATAGGGGTTTAACCAATTCATCAACTTTTCCCCTGTCAAAAGGGTCATTTTGACTGATTAGACTGCAGTTGTAACCTATAGTAGCTTGACTACACTGGTAGACCTGAAGCTGTGGGAGGGTTTTTAATCATTAGAAATGATGCCTAATTACGTCATGGTTCAGGTTGCCTGACTAGAACTCAGTTAACATGCATTGACAATTGTTAGCATTTGCAGGATAATAGTGCACATTTAGTTTTTATGCACAAAGCCTATCTCGCTGTTCCTGTGTTTCTATTTTTTTCCAATTTATTAAAATCACTGAAAAGAAGGCTCTGCAGTGGTCTCTACAATGTAATATTTTGAGTTCTGTTGAGGAAGCACTGTCCATTTTGTAACTTTTCAAGGTTTCCTGCAGAGGCGTTATGTAATTACCTTTTGCTTTCTGTAATTAATATATTTTCAAATAACCCCTAAAATGTTAACACGGATTCCTGTCACATTATGGTTTATGTTTATTAGCCTCTACTATGTCTTACAAAAACGCACAAGGTCTTACTAAGACTCATTCAATTCCAATCTTGCACATCGATCCTCACAATGAGTGCCGTAGTCCACAGGTGACATTTAACTTTCCATGCAATGTATTTCCACAACATGGCTATGGCTTTACAAGAGATTAAAAAATGCCAAACGGGGATAGTCAATTTTTACATGTTTACATTCAGAGCCCATACAATAGGCACTGAACAACAGTGCACCAGTGTGCAAAGTCGAAAGACCAGCAATAAAATTCAGCAAGAAATTGAAAGTCCCCATGCAATCAGAGGGAATTTTCTCAAACAGGCACTTCAATCAATCAATCAGGAATTTGTGAAGCACACTACTTACCCGTGAGGATCTCAAGGTGCTGAGGAGTGGGGGGGAAGGGGTGGGATGTGTTGCTACTGCTCGAACAACCAGGTCTTGAGTCGTTTGCTGGAGGTAAGAGGGTCTTTGGTCTGGCGCAGGTGGGTGGGAAGAGTGTTCCACGTTTTGGCGCCGAGGTGCGAGAATGATTGACCGCCGGTTGTAGTTCTGCGGATGCATGGGACAGTTACGAGGGTGAGGCCGGCGGAATGGAGATGCCGGGTCGGGGTGTAGAAGGAGCGCCGTCTGTTGAGGTATTCTGGTCTGGTGTTGTGCAGTGCTTTGTGAGCGTGGGTGAAGAATTTGAAGGTGATTCTCCTGCTGACTGGGAGCTAGTGCAGGTTTCTCAGGTGGTCTGTGATGTGGCAGTGTGGGGGGATGTCCAGGAGAAGGCGAACAGAGGCGTTCTGGAATGCGTTACAGCCTCTTCTGGAGTTTGGCCGTGGTTCCTGCGTAGAGGGCATTGCCATAGTCCAGTTTGCTGCTTACGAGGGCTCTTTCGGAGTATGCGGAGGGTGTTTAAGCAGGAGGAGGAGATTGCGTTGACTTGCTGGGTCAAGAATAATGAGGAGTCCAAGATAAATCCTAGGTTGCATGCGTGGTCGGTGGGAGTCAGAGCGGCTCCGAGAGTGGCAGGCCACCAGGAGTCATCCCATGCAGAGGGGGTGGAGCCGAAGATGAGGACTTCCATCTTGTCGGAATTGAGTTTGAGGCAGCTGCTCTTTATCCATTCGGCGATGGCCTTTATTCCTTCGTGGAGGTTGGTCTTGGCGGAGTCCTCGTCGTCAGCGTATGAGATGATGTTGAGTTTGTGGGATCGGCGATGTTAGCGAGCGGGGCAATGTAGACATTGAAGAGGGTCGGGCTGAGGGACGAACCCTTGGGTAAGCCGCAGATGATTTCAGCGGCCTTTGAGCAGAAAGGGGGAGGCGGACTCTCTGGGTTCTGCAGGTGAGACCAGAGGTGACCCAGTCCAGGACTCTGTCGCGGATTCCTGCATTGCTGAGGCGTGAGCGTAGGGTGTGGTGGCAGAGGGTGTGGTGGCTGACGGTGTCGAATGGGACCGAGAGGTCCAGGAGGATGAGGGCCGCAGTTTCGCCATTGTCCAGTATGGTTCTGATGTAGTCAGTGGTGGCGATGAGGGTGGTTTTGGTACTGTTGTTGCTGGGGAAATCCAGATTGGGAAGGGTCCAGGGTGCAGTTCTCCTCGAGGAGGCGCGTTAGTTGTCTGTTGAAAGCCTTCTCATTGACTTTTGCGGGGAAGGGGAGCAGGGAGATAGGCCGGAAGTTCTTGAGGTCCTTTGGGTCTGCCTTGGGTTTTTAGAGGAGTGCATTGATCTCGGTGTGCTACCAGCTCTCCGGGAAGGTGGGGTACTAGAAGGAGCTGTTGATGATCTTCCATAGTTGGGGTGCGATGACGGAGCTTGCTTTGTTGAGGATGTGGTGAGGGCAGTGGTTAGATGGAGACCCGGACTGGATGGTGTTCATGATTCAGATGGTGTCGTTGTCATTGACGGGGGCCCAGGAGACCAAGAGCTTGGTCGGAGGTGAATCTGTGGTGTTGGTGGTTGCCGGGGGGGTCTGGGTGCTGAAGCTGTCGTGGATGTCTGTAATCTTGCGGTGGAAGTAGGAGGCTAGGGAGTCACAGAGGTCTTGGGATGGCGGGATGTCGTTGCCGTTGGAGCTGGGGTTGAAGAGTTCCTTCACAACAATGAAAAGCTCCTTGTGGCTGTGTGCGTTGTTGTTGATTTGGTCTTTGAAGGTGGTTATCTTGGCGGCTTGGATGAGTTGGTGGTGTCTGCGGATGGCATTTTTGAAGGCTGTGTGGTTTCACAGAGTCTGATCTTGGCACCACTTTCTTTCGAGTCTTAGCCAGGTTTGCTTAGATTCGTGGAGGTCGGCAGTAAACCAGAAGGCCTTTCTGTCGGTGCATCTGTTGGAGGGATTCTTGATTGGGGCAAGAGTATTGGCACAGGTGTTGACCCATTGCCTGAAGTTGCAGGCAGCTGCATCAGTGTCAGTGGTGTTGATAGGTGGGTTCCGGGAGAGAGTTGCAATAAGTTGGTCTTCGGCGACCTTGTTCCAACTGCGGTGGGGGATCCTTTGTGGGTGGTGGTGTGTTGTGAGTTTCTTGAAGGAGAAGTGGATGCAGCAGTGATCTGTCCAGTGGAGTTCGGTGGTGTGGCTGAAGGAGACGTGATTGCTGGCGGAGAAAATAGGGTCGAGTGTGTGTCCTGCAGAGTGGGTCGGTTTCGTGGCGAGCTGCTTGAGGCCAAAGTTGGAGAGGTTGTCATGCAGGGTGGAGGTGTTGTTGTTGTTGGTGTTCTCGAGGTGGAAGTTCAAGTTCCCAAGGAGTACGTACTCAGTGGATGCGAGAGAGTGCATGCTGATGATGTCGGTGATGGAGTCGCTGAACTGCTGTCGGGGGCTGGGGGCCCTGTAGATGAGGGGGGCCTCGGAGGGGTGGTGTTCGGGTACGTGTGGACTGGAAGTGCAGGTGTTCGGCAGTGCTGAGGGTGTCTTCGGTGCTGGTCGTGATCCTGAGGGTGATCTTGTGGATGATGGTGATGCCTCCTCCTGGTTTGTTGGAGCGGTCCCTGCGCGTAATCTTGTAGCCGTCCGGGATGGCTATGGCGATGTCAGGCGCTGAGGAGGGGTTCATCCAGGTCTCATTCTGGAAGGTGACATCTGGGGAGTCTGAGTCGAGTAGATTCCTTAGCTTTACTTCGTGCTTGTGGACGGAGAGGGTGTTGAGGAGGATACATCTGAGATGGATGCATACTGCCCTCATTAGCGTAGAGCCTGATGATGGTGCAGTTCCGGCAGGAGAAGGGTCCGCGGGTGGTCTGCAGGGAGACTTGAAGACAGGCGGGAGAGTAGCTGGTGTTGAGGGCGCGGAGGGTGGCAGTGACGTAGTGAAGACGATCGTGGTGGCGGTGGGGGGATGGGAGCCGGAGTTTCTGGTACTGGGTGTGGTCCAGGTGAAGACGGGATTGCCTTTGGTGCACCAGCGGGGCTTCCGCTGCGCGCGGCCTCCATTAAGTAGGGAGGCGGGGGGAGGAGAGGACAGCTGGGAGGTGGGAGCGGGGGTGAAGAACGGCAAGAAAAAGGGGGCGGGCCACAAAAAGGGGGTCGGCCTCGGGGCAGCAGCAGCGGGGGAGAGCAAAAATGAGAGAGAGATCGGAATGAGAGAAAAACGAGGAAGAGAGTAGCGCAAAGCAAAAGGAGCACAAAGGGACAGAAGTGAAGCAGAGCTGAGAGCAGAGCAGAGAAAGGAGGAGAAAAGGAGGAGAGAGGCAGAAGGTAGCCTAGTAGGAAAGCAGAGCTCTCCCACTAGACACCAGGGATAAGGTGCAGGCAGAAGCCTGCGGGTGGAGGAGGGCCTTGAACTCCTGACAAGGGTCAGGAGTTCAGAGGAGCCAGGGAAAGGGCTCTACTTGCAAGGTGGAGCCACGGGAGGCAGAGCAGTGCACTGACCAGGTCAGTGGTATTGCTCAGCCTACCACATAGCAGCCGTCATTAAGTAGGGAGGTGGGGGGAGGAGAGGACAGCTGGGAGGCAGGAGCGGGCAAAAAACGGTGTGAAAAAGGGGGCAGGCCGCAAAAAGGGGGCAGGGCCGCTGGGGCAGCAGAGGCGGGGGAGAGAGAGAGAGGGGGAAGTGAAAGAGAGAGAGCGGAGTGAGAGAAAAACAAGGAAGAGAATAGCGGGAAGCATAAGGAGCACAAAGGGACAGAAGTGAAGCAGAGCAGAGAGCAAAGCAGAGAAAGGAGGAGAGAGGCAGAAGGTAGCCTAGTAGGAAAGCAGAGCTCTCCCACTAGACACCAGGGATGAGGCGCAGGCAGAAGCCTGCGAGTGGAGGAGGGCCTCGAACTCCTGACAGGGGTCAGGAGTTCAGAGGAGCCAGGGAAAGGGCTCTACTTGCATGGTGGAGCCACGGGAGGCAGAGCAGTGCACTGACCAGGTCAGTGGTATTGCACTTCATATTTTGCCTGCACAAAAGCCAGTGTATCTGATGTAGAGAGTGTTTTATCCCATTTAAAAAATGAGCTGTTCTTCTAGAATTAACAACAATGGACACAGAGGAACCTCAGGTTCGCACCATAATGAAAGGATTGTTCTTTCATAAAAACAAACTGTTTGGTCCTTTCTCAGAATTACAGGAGAAAGTCCTGTTCTTGTCACATGACTTTCCTATTGTGGGATATATTGGGTAGTGGAAATTTATGATTTGTTATTTATATTTAGATGCAATTTTTCCTGATTGCTCTAGAAGACAAAATTCAGTTTTTTAGACCACTGCACTAAGGACTCAGTCAATATGCGAAATTGAGAGAGAAAAATCAGTTGGACTGCATCCACCCCACAACCCACTGAGTGATATTTGAGCGAGATGTGTTTCAGGTAGTGATCGATCCCATGAGACATTACAGGGATAGTTAGTGAACTAGAAAATGAGCATTACATTTTTAAGATTTATTTTAAAATCAAAGCCCCATTCTAGTGCACACAATGTGAATTTTAACTGTGATAATGACAAGTACAATGGTAGCAGCAGTTTACCAATAGTGTAAATAAAAGGAAAAATTCCAACATAATTGCTCTGTGCTTTTACAACAATGCTATCATCATTCCGCTTCTTGTAAGCACTAAACTCATTTTTGCACAGCAGAAAATAAAAACCTATTTAGAGTTTCAGGGATCACATCTGCATCAGTCTGTTTGAACAATAAGACTGGCGTTCAGTATGATAGCAAAGCTTGTAGAATACCTGCTGAGTTTGATAAGCACTGCAAGTGAAGGCCGACTGCCTCCTTCCCCGGTTGCCTTAAGGTAGAATTGGGGTGGCGATTTGTCTTGTTATCACCTGTTGTGGAGATTCCTCTCTAATCCATAAATTCGTGTTCCCTGCCTTTATAACTTTACATCACCACTGTTAAAACTCTCAGAATAAAGAAGCAGACAGTGATCTGATGCCCTTTTACTTATTTTTAATCTGGGAGACTGTGTTATTTTGAATAATAGCAATAAACGAGACTTAACTATCAGCCTTCTAGAAATTCTTCAGAAATCAATATTAAATAACATAAAGCAGAACAGCCAGCTTTTAGATTGGGCACTGCGATTATATTCAACTAAACTTGATTATCAAATTGTGGAGCATTCAAAACAGAATAATATAAACTAAATGTGCATTCTATTAATCAAACATGCTCACTTTTATTTGATTATCACATGTAACTCAATAAAGGGAAATACCTAAAAGACATAGGCCCTCATTACAACCCTGACGGTCGGTGTTAAAGTGGCGGCAATACCGCCAACAGGCCAGCGGTAAAAAAAATGGGATCACGACCATGGCCAACACAGACAGCCACTCCGACCGCCACGGCGGTAGCAACAAACACCGTGGTAGTAACCGCCAACAGACAGGCGGAAGACAATGTACCACCCACACTATTACAAGGCACCAATCTGCCAGCTTTTCCAGGGCAGTACCAACGCCATCAAAAGCATGGCGGAAATAGTACACAGAAGGGAAACCACTCTCACCTTTCGACACACAAGGAAGAACTAGGACACCATGGAGCCAGAATTGCAGATCCTACCCATGTTGTTGTATCTATTAATACACCATGAAGTGGAAAGAAGGCAGCGGCGGCGGCAACGACAACGGTGAGTACTGCACCTAGCACACAGTGGAGGGGAGGATGGAAAAGAGAGTGACACACACACACGACATGCAACACCCCCACCCACAACAACATACACACACACATATCCAATAACATCACAAATACACCCTGTCACCCCCTGGAAGAACGCAAGGACCAAAAGAAATGAGTTTAATGAGTGTAATATTGGAACAATCAGATAGATTAAGAGAACCGCTAATAATCAGTATACACAAATATTTATATCAGGTACACAATTCCGTACACTGTCCCATGAAATGTCCGTGGGCCAGTGGTCCCAAAAAGCATGGGCGAAGCCCACACATGACACCTGCCTCAAAATGGAGAGAACACTGCAGGGGCATCAAGTTGAAAAAAAGATAGGCACCTCAGGGGGAAGGGGAAGTGGGGCACCTCAGCCGGATGATGGCACAACACCACTGCTCCTTGAGGGAGCTCCATGTCCACTGCTTGGTCCTGGGGAGTGCAAAGCCATATTCTCTCAAGTCCCTCAAGTGGGTGCACTGCCCACTGCTTGGTCCTGGGATTGCAAAGTCACAGTCTCCCAAGTCTCTCAAGTGGAGAAGTGTGGCACAATGGTTAGAGCGTCAGACCCTGATGCAGAGATCTGGCCTGGGACCAGGGTTCAATTTCCGCCTCAGCGGGTCTTGGGCTCAATTCCCTTGGACCAGACAATTCTCACCTCAGTGCCTAATCTAATTAATGGGTCCCACTCTGTAACTCTGGGCAATAGCTTGCTTAATCTCCACAACGGCCCTGACAGCGCTTAGATGCCTGGCTTCACCCTGGGGGATGTCCAGAAGTGGGTGCCTCACAGGGAAAAGCCAGGAGGGGTTCCACAGCGGTAAGCATACAGCGGAGACCCTAACGGGTGAGTAGTGCTCTATACAAGTGCAACGTTTATGTTTACTGCCCACTGCTTGGTCCTGGGGAGTGCAAAGCCACAGTTTCTCAAGTGGGTGGGTGGTTTGCCCACATGCTCTGGAGGGGGCTTTGTGGCCAGACTGCTTTATCCTGTCAAGGACTGGGTGAGTGGATGCATATCTCCACTGGTTCTGGAGGGGGCTTTGTGCCCAGGGATGCTGCACTGGGGGTGTGGCAGTTGACATCCTCTCACCTGGGTGTCTTAGTCACGGAATGTACCTGGAACAGGTGGCATGATACTCCATGGAGGCAGAGCCACACTCGATCCTGCAGCGACTTAGGCTGCCAATTGCTGGTTCGTGTCAGTGCTGGAGGTGGTGCCTCAAGTGGTGTGTCCAGGTTCCAGGACGTCACCTATAGACTCTGACGGCTGACCCACTGGGGATGGGGCTGACGTCAGACAGAGTGGCATCGGCTGTGCACGTGGCGGTGCTGATGGTGGTGCAGGTGGCTGTGGCTGCGGCGGAGATGCTGCCAGTGCTGGCCGTGGTGCAAGTGACTTTTGTGGCAGATGGAGACACCATCCCATCTCTGGCAGCCTCGGATGGCTGATCCTTGAGGAGGATGCTGCAGACTGACC
This sequence comes from Pleurodeles waltl, assembly GCF_031143425.1. Taxonomy (NCBI): domain Eukaryota; kingdom Metazoa; phylum Chordata; class Amphibia; order Caudata; family Salamandridae; genus Pleurodeles; species Pleurodeles waltl. Next base: position 1,104,132,424 of record NC_090445.1, read on the forward strand.
TTGTGGCAGCGGCTGTGCAGGTGGCGGTGCAGGTGGCGGTCGGAGTGGCGGTGGTGACTGTGGTGCAGGTGGCTGCGATCCCTGATGATATGGTGGTCACCAGCCCCTCACCATGAGACATCGTGCCCTGAGGTGACGTGCCCTTTGGCTTGTGGCCCTTCCCCATCTTGAGAGTCGCTGCAGGGACCTGGCACTGTCCACTCAGTGTTTGGGTGAGGCCTCACTGGGTGGCTGGTGTGACTGTCGCCTGCTGGAATCTGGTCCCTTTTTGACCTTTGCAGGTGGTGGAGTAGGGTGGTCCTTCTTTTCTGTCGGTGGCACACTAGCAGCTCTGACTGGTGCCCCCTTAGATCGTACTTGACTAGCAGGGACCACAGCAGATGCAGATTTGGTGGATGAGGTGCTGGGCTGGGATCTAGACATCCTGGCCCTAGGGAAAGGACGGGGGGAGGTGTAGGTATGAGGTTATTGTTAGCTAGGAAATATTTTTTAGACACACTGGGTCGGGAAGATGGAGGGGTTGTGGGAGTGGAGGAAGAGGTAGTGGTTGTAGGAGGTGTACGTCTGCTGAGTTTGGGTGAAGGTGCATGGGCTGGAGGCTGTTGTGAGGTGGATGGCTGTTGAGTGGGTGTGTGCCTGCATTTGTGTACTTTGGGAGGAGGGCTGACAGACACACTGGGAGAGGACACAGGGGACGTGTGAATGTTAGTGGGGTGGTGATTGCACGTGAGCGGTGTGTAGTGATGGGCATGCTGGTGATGGAGGCAGTGGCTGATGATGTAGTGCATGCATGTGTGAGTGGAGACGAGACTGGGAGTGAGGTGGAGGACGTGGAGGAGGGGGACACAGTGGAGGAAGTGGATGTTCGTATGTGTGCATGGGTATGGTGCTTGTGTGAGTGCCTGTGGGATGTGTGGTGCTTATGTTTTCCTGAGCCACTTCTGTAAGTTGATGTGTGTGCATGCTGGTCTGATGGTGTGCTTGGGATAGGATGAGGTAGAGGGGGTTAGGTCTGGGTAGTGGAAGTTAGAGGGGCAAGGCTGGACACAGGGAAAATGACTGCCATCAGTGCTGAAGCAAGAGCCTGAAATGCTCTCTGTTGGGCCGCCATGCCAGAATGAATGCTGCAAATGCCTCTTGACACGCTGGATGGCATTCAGAATGGTTGACTGCCCAACAGTGAGGGATCTCAGGTCAACAGCCTCCTCACTGAGGGCAGCAGGGCTGACTGGGGCAGGGCCTGAGGTGCCTGGGGCGAAAGAGATGCCCACCCTCCTGTGTGAGCAGGCACGGGGAACACACTGAGGGGCTGCTGGGAAGGTGGTGCTGGTGGAGGGGTGGCTGCTGTACCTCTTGTTGGGATGGGCACAGAGGTGTCCACCACTGCCAGGGAGCTTCAATCAGAGGAGGAGTAGCTGTCGCTGGTATCCCCTCCTTTCCCCGTCGTGGAGCTCCCCTCGCCCTCCGTCCCACTGGTGCCTTCACCCTCCATGGATTCACCCTCCTGGGCCATGTGGGATGCAGCTCCCTCCGTCGCTGGTGCCTCTGCTCCTCCGCCAGATGATGCTAATGCACACAAGGACAGGGTGACAAAACAAGAAGGGGGGGAAGACAGAGAACACACATGGTCAATGCCAGCAACACCAAGACTGTTGGCGGACACAACACACAGGGAGCTGCCCTATGCCTAGCCCATGCACTAGCAGTTAGTAGGAAAGTCACCAGGCCATGGAGTACAATGCTTATCACCATTTGCTGCACACCTGGAACCCACAGGAGCCTGCACAGTAGTAGATGGCCACTAAAAATATTGGGGTTGGAGTGCCTCAGAGCCTGCCCAACAAGGGACCTACCCTGCCATGTTCGCCCTGGCCTAGGGGAACCCACAGCCCACATCCCCCATCCAGACACTTCGTAAAGCACGCAGAGTCAGCTTTATGACACTGTACTCACCCCCTTGTGGCTGCTGTGATGGCCTCAAGCACCCATCCAATTCCGGATAGTCCACCGCCAGGATGCAGAACATCAGAGGGGGTCATGGTGGGAAGGCACCCCTTCCACGTTGGGAGGCCAGCCCCAGCTGGGCCCCCGCTGTCTTCTTGCTCCTGCGGTGCAGGTCCTCCCATCTCTTTCGGCAGTGGGTGCTCCGTATATGATAGACCCCCAGGGTCCACACTTCCTTGGCGATGGCACGCCAAATACCCTTTTTTGGTGGGCGCTGACCTAGAGTAAAGGTACAGGAGGAAAGGACATTACTCACCCATCCGGACTGTCAGACTAATTGCCCACCAGTTCCCAACCATGCCCCGACGCACATCCACTGACCATCTTCACATGCAGCCCTCAGCCCCTCCACATGTATCTTCCATCCACACCACTCCAAACAGGCATTGCCCACGCATCATGCTCACAGTGTACTCACCTGTTTGTCTGGAGGACCGTAGAGTAGCGTGTACTGGGGGAGGACCCCATCCACCAGTTTGTCCAACTCCTCCGTGATGAAGGCAGGGGCCCTTTCCCCACACACTCGAGCCATTGTCGCTTCCAGATACCGGTCATAGCAGCACTTGCAGTGTAGGTCCTCTCCTGTTAAAGGTCAGGTATCAAGTGAGTGAACAGATAGAAAATGGTGGTCACGTCCGCGGCGGTGCGTACCGTCACCGCAGGCGTACATCACCATTGGCTCCTGGAACCCATAGGGCCCAATGATAACCAATGCTGAATTACGTGGTGTGTTCGACCGCCTACCGCGACGCTGCACAACCGAGAGCAGTTACCTCATTTCCCCTTGTCCCTCCTCAATAGTCAGGCAGCTGCCATTTCAGGGAGGCACATGGCATGGTACCTAACTGCGTCACAGCACAATTTGGCACCTATACGGACTAACTATGCCACACATGGATTTACTCACATTACTGCAAACACGCTTGTGCAACCTATGTGGTACATTGCCCTCTGCTCACCGTTCTCCTCCATAGGCCACATGCGCTGGGGCAGATGATGAGATGGCAGCATCCTCTGGTGTACAGACCCCTGGTGGACCTGTCGACAATGGAAGACAGACACATCATAATCACCTACAGACTTAATCGTGCCACAATCCAAGACCTGTGTGCCCAATTGGAGCCAGTCCTGATGTCAGCTATCCGCCATCCCACAGGAATCCCCCTCTAGTGCAGGTTCTGTCAGTACTCCATTTCCTGGCAAGTGGCTCCTTTCAAACTACAGTGGCCATGCCATCAGGGATGTCTCAGCCAATGTTTTCTAACTTCTTCACCAGAGTGCTGTCTGCCCTGCTGAAACACATGTGCAGCTACATCGTGTTCCACCAGGTGGAGGATTTGCCCACAGTAAAGGTTGATTTTTATGCCCTGGGAGATATCCCCAACATCATTGGTGCCATTGATGGTACACATGTGGCATTTGTTCCCCCCGCAGAAATGAACAAGTGTACAGAAATAGAAAAAGCTACCATTCGATGAATGTGCAGATGGTGTGTTTGGCGGACCAGAAAATCTCACCATGTGAATGCCAAGTATCCTGGCTCTGTGCATGACGCCTACTTCTTGAGGAATAGCAGTATGCCTTATGTGATGGGCCAACTCCAGAGGCACCGGGTGTGGCTAATAGGTGAGCCCAAGGTCCCCACACAGTACGAGTAGGTGGCTGGGTATGGGGTAGTCCCTAAGGGTTAGTGTGTGTCTAAAAGTTATCCCTCGACATTTGCAGGTGACTCTGGTTACCCCAACCTCTCATGGCTACTGACCCCAGTGAGGAATGCCAGGACAAAGGCAGAGGACGGCTACAATGAGGCACATGGGTGAGCTAGGCGTATTATTGAGAGGACGTTTGGCCTCCTGAAGGCCAGATTCCGATGCCTCCATCTTACAGGTGGCTCCCTATACTACTCACCGAAGAAGGTGTGCCAGATAATCGTCGCATGCTGCATGTTGCACAACCTGGCATTGCGACGCCAGGTGCCTTTTCTGCAGGAGGATGAGCCTGGTGATGGTCTTGTGGCAGCGGTAGAGCCTGGTGACATTGACGAAGAGGAGGCAGAAAGATATTGACAACCGAACGAACATCATCATGCAGTACATCCAGTGACACACAGGTAAGAGACTGTAACTGCTCCTCAAATTTCTGAATACTGTAGGACATTGTATAAGTCAGCCTCTTAACCTCTGTCTATGGACACTGACAGTTCACTTTGGATTTCAATTTTTCAGATCTGGGTTCCTCATTCTGCCTTCTGCTATATGTACTGCTGCCCAACAACTGTCATACATTGGTATGAGCAAATGAACATTTACATTGCTATTTGTTGCTGATGTTGTAATAATACATTTGTGAAAGATCAGACTGACTCCAGATTGGTTTGTGATTAAAGGGTGTTTAGGGGCTAATGAGTATAGGGGTATGTGGAAGGGGCTGGAGTGATGGTGGAGGAATGTCCATAGTAGAGTCCAGTCTCTTGGTATCACAGGTGCATTGTCAAATGGGGCATATGAAGGGGAATAATGGCAGTTCAAGGTGGACAGGGTAACTGAGTAGGACAGAAGGGTGACAATTAGAAGGGTACTATTTCCTGGTGGGGGTCTTGGCAATGTTCTTTCTCTTCTGCCTTGATCGCAGGGATCGTTTGCAGGGTGGTTCTCCTTCTGCAGGCGGTGGGGTGCTGGTGGCCTGTTGGTCCTATGGCGGGGCCTCCTGTCCACTAGCGCCGGCGGAGGTGGAGGGCTGTTCCTCGATTTGGCTAGTGTCAGGGGCCCTTTGTTGTGTCACTGCCTCCCTCATGGTCTTGCCTATGTCAGCCAGCATCCCTGCTATGGTAACCAGGATTGTGTATATGTTGGTGAGGTCCTCTCTGATCCCCATGTTCTGTCCCTTCTGCAGCAGCTGGGTCTCCTGAAACTTGGCCAGTACCGTGCCCATGGTCTCCTGGGAATGGTGGTATGCTGCCATAATGTTTGATAGTACCTCGTGGAGGGTCGGTTCCCTGGGGCTGTCCTCCCCCTGTCGCACAGCAGTCCTTCCAGCCTCCCTATTGTCCGGTGCCTCTGTCCCCTGAACCGTGTGCCCACTGCCACTGACCCCAGGTCCCTGATCGTCCTGGGTTAGTGGGTTTGCCTGGGGTCCCTGTAGTGGTGGACACACTGCTGATTGATGTGTCCTGGGGACAGTGACATGGGCCCTCAGGGTGGGTGCTGTTGTGGTGTTTCCTGAGGGGGGAGGTTCTGTGATGGCTTGGGACTGTGGCAGGGGAACCGACTGTCCATAGGTCCCTGATGGGCCAGGCTGGTCATCTTGATCCAGGCGTGCAAAGATGCTGTCATCACTGTGGGCCTCTTCTGTGGGGGGACCGGATATGGCTGGCACCTCCTGTCCGATGACGTTGGGTAGGGGTCCTGTTGGAGTGTAAATGCATTGTTATTTTATCTGTGTGTGCCATCTTGTGCAATGGGTGTGTTTCCCTCTATTACTGTGCTGGCACTATCGCCTTGTCCCTTGTGTGAGTGGTGATTGTGTGCCCTGGGTGAGTCTCTCTATTGGACATGCTTTGGTGATGGATGTGCATGCATTGGTGTAGCATCCAGGGCTTGGTATTGTGATGTGTGGGTTGTGTTAGTGGGGTATATGTGAGGTGTTGGAGTGAAGGGGTTGAGGGTAGGGTGTCAGAGTCACCAGATCCTCGGGGTCTGCGCACGTTCCCAACACATCCACCACTGAACAGCTCCAAGACTCTGATAGATAAATCACAAAGGCTAAGAGAGTTCAAGAGGGGAAGAGGGGATTAGGAAGGGAAACAGCTGGGAAGGAGACCTGTAGTAAGAAAAAGATTAGAACACACAATATAGAAATTATATCTTCTGAAATCAATACTAGACTATGATTCTAAGCATAGTCATTCTGAAAACATGAACAATGTAAGAATTAGGTTTAAATGACTTAGGGCCAGATGTATCAAGGTTTTTTGCATTTGCAAACGGTGCGAATCCCCGTTTGCGAATGCAAAAAAGCCAGTTCAGAATGTATGAAAGACATTCTGAACGCAATTTTAAGGAATCGCAAAAATAGCGATTCCTTAAAATTTAGACCCTGTTTAGAGAGTCGCAAATTGTGACTCGCTAAATAAGAAATCGCAAATAAGGATTCCTTATTTGCGATTTCTTAGCACATGTACGAAGCCATTCCTAAATGGGATTTGGGCATTTAGGAATCACTATTTACCACCAGGTTGAACCTGGTGGTAACCCTGTGCAAAATTTAAAAATGCATTTAAAATGCATTTTTAAAATGTACATGTAAAGCACACATGCCCTTTTGACATGTGTGCACCTTACATGTCCCAAAAAAATGTTTGGGGTGCAGTAGAGGGGGCCTTAGGCCCCCAGCACCCTGGAGTTTTGCATTTCCAAAATTGCGATTTCTGGTTAAGAAATCGCAATTTTGGAAAAGCAAAATATTTGCAGATATGGGCCAACAGGCCCATAGGTGCGAATGAGGACAGATTCTCTATTTGCGATTCGGTAATAGCATTTGCAATTTTTTAGAAATTGCTATTACCGAATCGCAAAAATCATACATAATGTTTTGCATTTCTGAAATAGCGATTTCTTAAAAATCGCTATTTGAGAATCGCAAATCGGTTGTATGATACATCTGGCCCTAAGTTTCAAGATGGCTGAATACCTGTAAGGGAATCAAGATGGATTAAATGAAAACTTTCTTATTCAAGTACTTTCTTTTACATGAGAATCAGAAAAACATTCTGACTACATTTTAAACCAGTCATATAAATCCTTTTTTGAGAATGCATACTAGGACCATCCAATATTGCATCTCGAAACTCTGATCTTCTGTGTACTCTTAAAATGTTTCAACACAAATTGCGCATATTGTAGATTTATATATATATATATATATATATATATATAGTAAACACCATAAAAGGATTGTGCACCATGAATAACACAATATGGATTCAGGAAAAACAAATCACATAACTTGTTAACTCAAATATTACATGATAAATATCTTAGAATAGTGGTATACAATAAACAACATAAATTAAACTCGAGGAGAGAATCGTGCGTCTTGCCGATTCGAGTGTCACCATGTAAAAAGCCAAGCAATGGTAGTATGCAATGAATATCAAAGTCAAATCATCATTAAACGAATTGCGCGTCTTGCCGATTCGTAAACCACGATGTAAATGCCAAGAAATAACAGCTCACAATGAATAACAAGATCAAAGTACAATGAAACGAATCGCGCAACTTTTGCCGATTCTTAAGCCACCATGTAAATGTCAAGAAATGGTAGCGCGCAACAAACAAAGTTAAAACACCATAAAACGAATTGCGCGTCTTGCCGATTCTTAAGCCAACATGCAACTGTCAAGAAATGGTAGCGTGCAATGAATAACAAGATTAAATTATCATGAAACGAATCGCGCGTCTTGCTGATTCGCAAGTCACCCTGCAAATGTCACAAACACTCAAGCGCATATTTCACACCCGCAAAGTACTCTGTGTTGACATAGGGGTAGGAGTTAGTGAAGGCATGCAGGTAGGGTGGGAGGATACAGTAGTAAATATTTGACTTACCAGAGTTCAGTCACCCTGCTACTCTTGCAAGGCCCTTAGGATGCATGATCATCAAGACTTATCCTCCCATATTGATAGCTGTGGGGGAGGAGGTGGGGGTCCACCGCCAGTCATCTGTACAGCTATCTGGTGTCTTGATACCACGGAACGCCACTTCCCCCGTAGGTCGTTCCACCTCTTCCTGATGTCATCCCTTGTTCTTGGATGCTGTCCCACTGCGTTGACCCTGTCGACAATTCTCCGCCATAGCTCCACCTCCCTTGCAATGGAGGTCTGCTGCACCTGTGATCCAAATAGCTGTGGCTCAACCCGGATGATTTTCTCCACCATGACCCTGAGCTCCTCCTCAGAAAACCTGGGGTGTCTTTGAGGTGCCATGATGTGGTGTGAGTGATGTGTGAGGTGATGGTTGATGTGATGTGTGGGGTGATGTGTTGGGGTGTGTGGTGTGAGGTGCGTGGATGGTGTATGAGTGATGGTGTTGTGTGCCTCTGCATGCTGGTGTGGTCTTTGCTTCTATCTCTCTCTCTCTGCTTCTTCCAAATTTTTAGCTGTAAGGGGTTGTGGGTAATATGGGTGTGTGTTTTATCATGTTGTGAGTGTGTGGGTGTGGTGTGTGTATGTGTGTCAGGAGTGTGTATTTTGAATTGTCCAATGTGGTTGTGTTTTGTAGGTGTGTGTGTATTTTGAGCACGGCGGTGTGTACGGCCAATGGTTTACCGCGGTTGAAAGACCGCTGCGTTGATTCGTGGGTCGTGATACTGTGGGCGTATTCCTGTTGGCATAACGGTGTGGGTTTTCCTATCGCCAGTTTATCACTGAACTTTGGTGTGTCGGACTTGTGTGGGTGTCTGTATAATGGCGGAATTCTCAGTGTGGGTCATAATATCCGTTGCAGATTTCCACCGCGGACACGGTATGTTGGCGGCCGTTGGCACGGCAGTAAGCGGGATTTACTGCCAGGGTTGTGATGAGGGCCATAATATTCATGCCAACATTGTAGGTGGCCTGCTATCAGGAGGGATATAGGCAAATATGAGAAAACATGTTCTACTTGTGCCCAAATGAAACTTTCCCATCAAAAGCCCACAGGCCCCCTTACTCTCTTAACCACCACTGAATGCCCCTGGAAGAAAATCTCCATTGATTTTATTACTATTCTTCCTTCTTCAAAGAAAAAAAATCATAGTGCTAGTAGTGGGGTATTCCATTACTGAATATGCTTCGTTTCTTCTGTTACTAAACTATCCACTGCCCCTCAGTTATGCATGATTGTTTTGAAAAGAAGTTGGCTGATTACATAGATTGCCTTCTGAAATAATTGCAGACAGAGGTTCCAAGGTCTGGAACACACTACTTCATTACTTTGCGTACCACCAGTTTTAGGTCTAAGATCTCCTACCATCACACTGATGGTCAGACAGAGAAAAGTAGCCTATCATCGAACAAGTTCTTAGGTATTACACCATAAATTAATATCAATGAGTTATGTGGTTACTGTTAGCAAAATTAGCCTAGTGCTTTCATCTTTAGGAGATTATCCCTTCTTCTGTTGTTTTAGTTTTCACCCTCAATTTATCCCTGAAACTGCATAGTTTACCTCAGTCTTATTAGTTACAACTATACTATAGCCATAACTTTAGACCACTAACCTGTTAAACTTAATCCTGGCAGGAATGGCAATTGTTGCAACAAGCCTATGCTCAACAGTATCGCCCACCAGAGATTAATTTAGGAGCTGATATTGTTACCCAGGGGATAGGGAGTTGGGAAATGAGAAGAGAAACACTGGAACAGGAGAGACTTGACTTCCTCCTGGCTGTCTACTCAGGAGTGTTCTTCTTAGGGCTATAGTGTGGTTAGTTTAGGTTGGTCCCCTGAGGCCCTCAAAACCACCTACATTAAAGAATGGGACAGAATCAGCTTCTGTAACCCTTTCCCCTTGTAGCCTTTTGTACATTAGAAGCCTAGTTTCATACGTTCCTCAACAACCTCAGGTTTAACCCAGGGATGTATGTCAAGTTGTTTTTTATGCTCTTTGAAAATCGCTTGATGTCCAAAAAGATCTACCCTCCCTTCTATTATTTTCAAATAAATGTACAGCATTTGTTTTTCTGTATATATCAACACATCTGTGCCGCATCTGGTATATTGTGGCCCCAGACTAGCTGGGGCTAGCACAGGGAGGAAGGGGATGCCTGACACCTCAGGGTTCTGATAAACTTTAGAAGCTTCCTGCACTTCAAAGTGTGCACCAGTTATAAATATTGGACCTCAGACCCCAACTCTTTATTACACTTCTGGGCCTGTGGAATCTGCCAAGAAGAATGACTGCTGTGCTGCTGAAAGGACTACCACTCTGCTGGACTGTTGCTCTGAAGGGCTGCTGCCCTGCTTTGCTGACCTGCTGACTTTTAACCTGGGGACAAGGAATGGGCCTGCATCTGTTGAAATCAGGACCCCAGAGTGACTCCAAAGGCTAGTTGACTATCCTACTGACTAGAGTCTCAGGGACAGAAGGCACCAACAACCTTGATCCCTGCACCTGGACTCTGCCATCTGCGTGTCCTACCCTGCTACGTTGTGCCATCCTGGACCCCTGGAAGAATGCCTGAAGGTGCCTCTGGCAGCCCATCTGAGGACACAGTAGAACTGACGTATCTTCTTTGCAGCGAGGCACAACCTTGGGGAGAACCAACACATTTCCTCTGTTGTTTCCTGGAGCAGACCCAAGATCACCTCGACTGCATGAGGCATCCTTGACACGGGACTCTGCAACTCTTTGTAACAGGATTTAAAGTACTCTTGTTCAGCGGGCCTAACTGGGTTCCTGTAGCTGTCCCACACTCCACCCCAGTGGACCTGAACTTGTGACTTTGTCTCAATATATTGTGACAAGTTATCCCCTGGTGCTTTCTGCTTTTTGGCGATACTTTTACTGAAATCTTTAAAGTGATTGTATTTTTGTTGTTTTGGCATTGATTTATTTATTAACATTTACTCTATTTCTTTTAAGTGGGATTTTTCTTCTGTTGTGTTTCTACCTTATTACAGTTTGAAGTGCTGTATAAATACTATACACATTGGGCCCGATTATGACTTCGGCGGAGGGGATTACTCCGTCCCAAATATGATGGATATCCTGCCCGCCGTATTACGAGTTCCATAGGATATAATGGACTCGTAATTCGGCGGGTGGGATATCCGTTACATTTGGGACGGAGTAATCCCCTCCTCCGAAGTCATAATCAGGCCCATTGTCTTTAAGTTAAGCCTGACTGCTCTGTGCCATGCTACCAGGGGCTTGAGAACAGGTTAATTTGGGGTTTGCTGGTGCTTCACTCTGACAAGGATTGTAGTTGCTGCTTGAGTACGGTTTTCACCCACCTCAACCTTTAACCAAGTTTCTTACAGTTGTGTTATAGGCATTTATACTATGCAATGGAATCCAGGGCTTTACAGCATACCTGTTACAAGACAATAGACACAGCAATAATTAGCCAGCACTAAAACAGCCAGGCCTTAAGCTGCTTTCTAAAAGTGTTGTAATTCTTGTTGTTCCGGGATGTTCACTGGCAATTTATTCCACAAGGTGGGTTCTAAGAAATGGAAGGATCTATTTCTCCCTTGCCTAACTAACTTAAATTGCTGTATAGACTCCAAATTAAGTTCAGTTGATCTTAGTCATCTGGAGGATAGTACGGCATAAGGAGAGGGTAGGGTTGAGAATAGCCATACTGGCTTTCTCCATTGCTCAATGAGAGACACACAAAGCCTTAAATTGAATGCACTTCTCCACAGGAAGACAATGTAATGCACAAAGCTGCTTAGGACAGAAAGAAATCTGAGCACATGACAAAGCAGCCTCGCTGTAGCATTTTGAATAATTTGCCGCCTATAACGGGCATACTTGGCAATACCTAGGTAGGTAATGTTATAGTAATCTCATTCCTATTGCCCCTTCCCTCCAAAGATTCTACTATCCGTGCTTGCACATGTACAAGCAATTATAATTTCAAGAAAGGAGAATATTAAGCTAAAATGTATAAAGAAACAGTGGCCCTGCTAAGACTCATACCCATCCAACAGTGTATTCACAAAAGACAGCCCTACCAAGTCCAGCTTTTTCACTGTAACACCAAATTACCAAATTACAAATAAGTATCCAATTAATTTTTTTTTTTTTTAATTCCAAGTTGTTTTTATTATACAGTACACCATATCTAAACTATAATAATTATATGGTAAACAAAGATGAATTATATTTACAGGCAAAGCTACATCCTGGGCTGTTGGGCTGTTTGACATAGGACTCTGTTGTCTGGCAACTCACAATAGACTCTTAGAGACTAGTTTTCCTTGTTCCTATTAATGCTTCACAAGGTCAATATTTGCTGGTATAAGCAGAAGCGGCTCCTCCATAAGGCCAGATAAGCATTACCCCCGCCAGCAGCAGAAGCTGCAAACTTTTCAGAACGAATGGAAAGATAAACTATGTTTATTATCCTTTCGTTCTGAAAGGGGCGGTGCCACGGGGTGATGTGCACTGAGGGAGTGTGCCAAGTACTCTCTGTCAGAGCACATGTGTGTTTGTCCGGACCAAGATGGCAAGCCAAACACACATGCGCAGTAGGCTGTCTCCAGCCCAGCAACACAGTTGCCTTGCTGGAGAGTGCCCGCCCTGGCTGGGCACTCCCAGCCAATCCTGACACTGCTTTGAGCAGAATCAGGATTGGCGCAGGGCAGGATGGGAGCCTGTGCCTCCAGCTGGCTGCAGCAGAGACAGATGCGCAGCGCACCCTGCGTTCAGGTACGTTTTTATTATTATTTTTTAAATAATGTAATGTAGCCCCCCGCTTTCCCACCACCACTGTCCCCCTTCCCCCTACCCATCACGCCGCACCCGCCCCACCCCTTTTAAGAGCTGTGAGCCTTGACTTGGTATAAGACAATCAGCATGGGGTGGAGAAGGAAGGACACATAGATGAATACCTTGTAAAGAGAACCAGGATGAAACTTTAGTGGCATTATGAGCCACATTATTGTAAGAAAATTCAGTAAATGGTACATAGAAATCCCAGTTTTGATTGGAAACATTACAGTAACAATGGAATGATGTTCAAAGTCCTGCTTGATTCACTCTGTTTGTTCATTGGTCGAAGGGTGGTTTCACACTATAGAATGAATGTTAGTAATAATGAAAAGGATAAGTGGCATCTGTTCCCCAGATGTCTCAGTTCTGCTGGAATTCTCCTCTCTAAAAATAAACACTATGGGATCTAAATGATAATGTTAGCTTGATACAGTGAAGAGCTACTGTGTTATATCTATAAAAGACTGAGAACGATTGCTGAATGGACAGAAAACAACACTTAGCACTTGTTGTGACCACTGAGCAGTTGAAGAATGTACAGACAGAATCCTAGGAAAGCGGTTGCACAGCAAGTGAAATTACAGTGTGTTTCAAAACAATGGCACGAAAAAAACAAATGTGCAATGTACAACAATGCAAGGCAATAAATGAAGCATAACTATAATGAGTCCATACACAGGCCTCATGGCAATCATAGTGGTAGTAACCCATCTGACAGTCCCAATCTAAGGGAGTATTCCCGACCCCATACTTGAAGTGGATAGCAGGGGTCTACCTGATCAACAAAGATTGCTGCAGAAGTTGTATGCCCTAGGAAGTCATAACTGGAATGCCATCTGCCCTCCTTAGGTCTAAGTGTTGTTTATATAATAAACCCTATACAGTTTGTGGAAATAGGCCTGAAGTCATGATACATCTGAAGGATAGTAACTGTCTCCAGAGATGACATTTCAAGCTGGCATTTCATGTACCAGACGTAACAACCTTGGAAAAAGCACAGAATGCGAATTGTACTAAAGGCTGATTAAAAATGTGCATTACGTACTCTACCTTCCTAGAAGGAGGCAGCTGAATAACAATATAAAGAAATGCACTAAAAACAGGCTCTGCTAAATAAATGACAATGAATAAAATATATGCATGTGTTTTAAAGGCACATGCCATGAAACTAACTAAAACCTGGATTTCAGACCTGGCAATAAAAGGCCACCTCAACATCCTGCCCTTGTCGGTTAAGGAGTGCAGTTCCTAGTAAGTATATAACTAGAATAAAACTCACAAACTCTACAAAATATATAAAACTTAATGTTAATAAAATGCTACAGCATCAAATTAAATATTAAAAGAATATAAACATTTTAAAATTTCTGTGTTGACAAGGAAAGCAAACAAAGGAACAAAGCCAAATTAAAGTAATTTTTGGAGAAAAATGCCAAATTAAAAGTCAGTGGAATCCTGCAGGAGGTCATCCAATACAACAGTTGAGATGTAATCCAGAAAAAACACACTTAGGCAGACTATAATTTCACCAGCTCCTTAATTAAAAGGTCAAAGGAACACACATGATCCGTTTCCTCAGTCCTAACCAGAGCCATGGAGGCAGCAATCCATGTAGTGTTAGATAGCGAGGCACCAGGAGCCACAACCACTTGATCCAAGAAGGCTGGCTCATAGGAGTCACCACGGAGCAACCGCAATCTCATAGGACAATTCTGGCAATGAACTGTCATCAAAAATATAATCAGGTTTATGTCCACAGAAGTACCTGTTGCTGAACAAGACACACTTCCTCTGCATGTTCAAAGGTACATCATAAACAGTGGAAAACAGGCTACATACAGCAGAATCTGGTCGAATTGACAATAACAAGTGTCTGTCAAGTTCTTCCAACAGTGCTACTCCAAACTAGTGCATCATACTTTCGCGAAACAGCTGGGCTGGTGGGAGCCCCTTCACTCTTCATCGTTGAGAAGGGGCTACCATTGCGATTCAAAAATATCAACAGCAGAATAACACCAGTGCAATCACGAAACCTCAAAAAAACACTGGAAAAGAGAGTGGATGGCAGAAGGTATTATTCCAAAGATGATTTGGAATATACTGACAAATCCAGACCCAACAGCTTTAAAAAAGTGTATGATCCCTGCGGTGTTTGATACATTATAGATGCAACTGGCCAATTCACCAAAGTGTCTTGGATAGCTTGTATTTAAAAGGGACTGTATCTCCACCGATGACCTTACCACTTGTAGATCATAGGTCTCACAGGCGGATGTAAGCGCCATGTGTTTTTTAAACAATAGTGCCTTAAATCTGCTCAGCTTGTCAAAATTGACATTGAAAGTAGCAATTTGAGGCCACATATTCGCTACTTTTATCTCTTGAGTGAGTGGGAAAAGTACATTTTCACTGTAGGTCACTATTTGAGAAACAGAAATCACATAAGCGACACCAGCTCTCATCCCACAACAGCCTTGATCACTCAGCATCAAATGAATTTGATTCTAGAGTAACTGAAATACTGGGTGGATCACAGCGATGGGAATACCCTCCAAGTAGCAAGCTAAGTTGCTACTGATGCATTACATGCGCCTTGCAATGCCACCTGTTTGCAAATCATAGAATGGCTTACAGAAGTTTCACATTTGTTTCCCCTCAGAAAAACCTCCTTTTCACCACTCACACATTTGTAATCAAAGGGCAACTCCCACACCTCATGAGTGTAAGTATCTCCTAACGGTCCAAACCTGCCAACTGTTAAATGCTTCAAACTTGAGGTGAATTGGAATGTTGATATCAGCAGGGATATCACCCCATGTATTAACCACACTGACAATAGTGTTTCGGCTACATTAAAAGGCAACTTTTCTAGCTTTTCTATATTAAGCATGATGTAATGTGCTTCCTTCTTTGCCATTATCTATTGTTTACATGTAAGGTTAAACACAGCAAATAACTCATTGGAGATAACATGCTTCCAAGGCACAAGGCCGGGTATACAAACTTGTGAAGTCCAACTCAATTGCATAATGGACCTAAGCTGACTCTGCCCATGATGTAAAAATTACATGTTGTTTGGATAATGTCAATTGCAGAAGACACAATATTGTTTAATAGGTATATACAAGTGGACAGTGTGCTTAAACCATTATCCACAATGGCCAAAGCTTTATCTAAGATTTCCTTATCTATTTGCCTTAAACGAACAGCAGCCTCCATTTGCAAAAGCCTCAAAATTTCTTTATTGCATGTAGAAATCTCAGAGTGTGGCTTTCTAACAAGAAATCTTGCAAGACTACAGCTTCAGAAAGGTGAGAGAGGTGTTCTTTTACAGCTGTTAATGAAGATGTTTGCAACCATTGTTGACATACTTTACCCACGCTATACATGGTGACGATGTCTGAATCTTGTGTGGTGACGTAGCAAGGGTCCAGTCTGCTCAGTCTAAAACCTTGTGTGGAGTTGCTAAAATGCACAGGACAACCATTTGGATCACTGACCCCACAATAACCACTGGTCATGTCCTGAAAGTGATGAATTAAAGGTACCGTTTGACTTTTACCATTGAGCTGTTCTTCTGAAACATTCACAAGTTTCTGTCAATTGTCAAACTTAGTTATTGTAGGAATACTGGGCACATTCATCTCTTTTACTTTTGCCAACCCAAGGCAGGTTGTTTGCTTGGGGTGTCATTTAAAAAAAATAATTTGCAACAAGATTAAAGAAGCTCTAAATAATAATTCTGTGCCTTGCATCTGCCAATCTTTCAATCCCTGAATGCTTTTTAAGTCAATTGACTTTTTCCAATATTCATAGCCTTGTATGGCCACTAGGAAACAAACCAGTCTGAATAAATTAATTTAGTATTGTTTAGCAATATTTTCCTTGCTTTTGATGCTGGTAATTTGAAACATTGTGACTCAGCCTTTGTGATGTCATGCCCAGGAAAATAGATACATTTCTCTGAGTGTTTTAGAGCTCCCCACTGGTGGAGTCGGACAATGTTCCTATAGTGTATAAATAAAAATAATTCTGGGAATATTAGTTTGATGAAACAAATGGTGTCTATAATTATGATTATAGAACATTTACCTGTAATTTGCAGTGATCATATATAAATCTTCACTTTCAAACACAGTATAATATTCAAGCTTAGAAAGCATAGCATCAACTGTTTTAACATGCCAGTCATCGGAAACAACTCCAGGTGTAATAAAATAATTCCTAGAAATTTTAAAAGCATATGATGTTTGTAACATTTCCGTTGAACCAAATATATCAAAAGGTACTTTATCCCAAACAATCCCATCAGGAACTGGAAAGCAGAGATGTTTTCAAAGGATAAGTCTCTTCACACATTATGGGAAGACAAATAAGTCTTTAAAACATCATCCACCAGTTCAACAGCAGAGCATTCAGAAAGATAATGGTCATGTATAAGCAGAAAGAAAACAATAACAAATCCAATCCATAGAAGGATTGCAAGCAATGCCAATGGAATCCACAGGTAGTACTACAGACAAATCAAATAGTTAGGTTTTAACCAGTTAAAAAGGTTACGTATGGCATGCACTCTGGGCACTAGCTGGTGCTAAAGATGTTGAAGAAAAATCATTGATGTCGGCAAAGTAACCAGAAGCAGCCTATGCAAAAACTGGAGCTGATGCAAGTGAAAATGAACTAGTAGATGTATCTAAAGGGGGTTTGTCGAAGACAATCTCATCTGTTTGTGTTGCATTTGTAAATCGTAAGTTAAAATTTTCAACATTTCTTGTCGATATAGTGGTAACTGAAATCAACAACAGTTCATTGTCTGTCCTCCCAACCTCAAGAAAAATAATTTCAGCATTTAACGCTTGAAGAGGTATCTCCTGTACGATAGTTAGAGGGGCAACAGAACTACCCAGGAATTCTAGTGGTCATCCACTGTGTGGGATCACCCACATGATGCAATTTTATGTGATCAATGGAGACAAAGTGGTTATCTTTGAAACCAGGCAGCATTGGTAAGATGAAAGTCGCTGTACCTTGTATTCCAAGGCCCAGCACTGGTGCCTGGTAGGATGGGCCAAATTCTTTCTTCACAGGTATCTTTTATCAGACTAGGTCCCAAATATTTGTAACCCAACCTGTGAATGTTGGTGAATCCCTCATACCCAAGGTGGCAGCATGTGCTTGTGAGTGTTCATGACGGAACTGTTGTAATTCCTGCAAGACAGTGACACGTTAATTTATGTCAAAAGGTGTTTCTTCGGCCATTGTGCAAGGACCATCAAGTTGTGGGACGAAAATGGGGATGCCAAACAGGACTTTATAGAGGTAAGGTCTGCCAAAGATCTTTTAGGCAGATTATTTAATGCTCTCTGGACTCCAAACAGGTGTCAACTATGACTTGAGCCTAGTGTTCTAGCTGTTAAGGATTGCTTTAAGGCTTGTTTTTTTCTTTCCACTACCGAACTTCCCTTGGGATGGTATGGACAAGAACAATGCACTGTAACACCCATCGTTTTCATGACGTCCCTCTATGCCCTAGAGGCAAAAGCAGGGCCCTGGTCTGAGTGGACTACTGCAAGTGCATATGTCTCGATAAAAGCCTTGCAAATCTTTAATAACAGTTCAAGTGTCAGCCGACCATTGTGACCACACCCTTAGAAATCTTGAGCAAGAGTCTACTGCAAGTAGAATGTATTTGTAGGTACCATCACAATTTAAGGGATCGCAATGGTCCAGGTACACACACTGCATAGGCTTGTTTGGTATGAGGATGGGTGCCTGTGATGGACGTTTGAGGGTAGAGCCTTTAATTTGTTGGCAGATGTCACAGCTAAGGACATACTGCTTCACCTGTTTTCTTTTTAGACCAAGCCACCAATAACATTTTAGTAGTAGTGTGATTGTAACTGCCACACCAGCATGGGCTAAAGCAACACTCTCATGAGCTGCTTTGTTCAGATGTAACCTACGATCTTCATTGGAGATCACACGGTCACACACCGCTGGAATTGTTACAAAGAGAATCTTTTGGGTACTTAAGTGGTAGGAATATTTTTTTGGGGTATGCTTTTGGTAAAGGCTTGCCATCAGCCATTTCATTCACAGCAACCAAAATGTCAACATCCACCCTCGTATGAGAATGAGTTATTGCAGCAATAGAAGCCATAGCAACTGCAGATTTGGCAGCTTCATCCGCCAATCTGTTTCCTACAGTGTGTATCCAACACCTTTATGGCCCAGTGTATGAATTACATGAGCTTGTGGCAGTTTATCTTTTAGGAACTGCCACTTCCCCCCACAAAATGTGTGTTTTATGATGTTTGCCTTGGAATCTCCAAACCCATTAAGACAACAGTAATGCACATTTTCAATAAAGGACTGGCCAAAATAATATGAATCACACACAATATGTTTAGGCAGTTCGGGATACATACGTTCCAATACCAAAAGCAGTGCTTTAAGCTCAGCAAGTTGTGCTGCGCAATCCTCTAGGGATTACATGTAGGTTTGAATAGGATGGAAGTTACCATCCCTCATGACTCCACAAACTGCTGTGGAGAAATGATGTTTGGTACCTACAGCTGGAATATCAGTATAAATGCTGATTCTGTAATGGTCAGGAGGCATGACATTAGTGGATATGGGGTACTCAAGTTCAGATTGAAGACATTTTTGGGTCTTTAGTTTTGGATCAAAACATAATCAACATCAGTAGCAGTTGAGGAGGTAGCCCACTGTATCCAATCTGGATGTAATTCTTCAGTGCTCGGTCGCTAGCTTTGGTAACAGCCTCAAGGGCTGTTACTGGGGTAACAACAATGATGCGTTTACCCAAGCTAGAGGTTTCTCCCGGATCACCAAATTTATTTTGTGTGTGTAGGTGTTTAGCTTCAAGCATGTCAGTCTGTAATGATCTGAGAATTTGTGTATGTTGTGGTGTCCAATGTTTACTTGAACAATCAGGCGAAATCAAATCATAAAGTGGTTTTATGTGTTGTGCATAATCTGGCACGCATGTTCTGCCAACATTAAAGAATTCTAGCAAAGATTCAGTTCTTTATATTGTTTGGTGGTTGTAGTTGTGTACACTTTTGTAAGATGTGTTGTGCTAGACTATGAACCTCATTTGATAGCACATATCCCAGGAATACGATACTGAAAAATGCTATTTTATTTTTCTTAAAATTTAATTTGTAGTCATGTTTAGTAAATCCCAACACAGTGTGAGTTTTGGTCATCATCCATCAGATAGACGTCATCTACATTGTACAATTCCTCAAGATCAATATCATGTAATATTGATATCGCTAGAGGTATGAACAGTCCTGTGCTGTTGTTATACCCCTTGGAAAGTCAGCAAAAACTATGCTGGAAGCCTAACATGGTGAACAAGCATAAGTCCCATCTTTCAGGCACTAGATTTTGGCCGAAGAACCCGTTGGAAAAATTCAGGGTTGTTTTATATTTTTTGTGTACAAGTTTGTTAATGGGAGCTGTAATATGTGAATTTTGAAGGGCAAATATGTATGTGTGACTGTTTAAATGTCTGTTATCTAAGACTATTCTGTAAGAATGTTCCGGCTTACCTACGGGAAACAAAGAGTTATCCGTAGCTGATGCGCAGGGTTCAATTACTCTCTGGTATTCAAGTTGTGACAGAAGTTCCCTCACTGGGGCTTTAGCATTCTGTTTATTTGGATACTAAGGTTGTTCTTGTGGATTGGACCTTATAGGTATAGTGTGATAAGAAGAACCTCTATCCTAACCCAGCACTGGAGCCTGCTCCAAAGAACAATCTGCAGCATAGGCTTTCTGTGCTGGATCTGGAACAAGGACTGATAAAAAAGAAAAAATTACTCCCCCCCCCCCTGAGTGTTTGGACAAACTCTGGCAGCCAATCTCTTTCTGCTTGAAGAATATCATAGCTTGGCATTAATCTTTGCCAGAAATTTACTTTAATTTTGCACTTAATGCCCCCCACTATTTGAAGTTTTTATATGTAAACCCTGTCGGGTGGGGCGGCGCGCCTGTCTGTGGTTTCAACATCAAGGTTGTTATTAGTAGCTGTCACCTCCATAAGCTCTTGAAGATTCTGGCAAAGTATGGTAACCTCTGCTGCGCTGTCTAGCAGAGTCACTGCTTATGTCCTGTTTGTCAGTAGTATTCTCAATATGTGGCACACTTAGCCAAAAGTGCCACAACCTTCTTTTTGGATTGAGGTTTATGTTGTGGAAGCTTCTCTTACTTTTTATCCTGATGCTACAGGAGCACTGTATGAACCTGTGCGAAATATTCAGGGTTGTTTTATATTTTTTGTGTACAGGTTTGTTAATGAGAGCTGTAATATGTGAATTTTGAAGGGCAAATATGTATGTGTGACTGTTTAAATGTCTGTTATCTAAGACTATTCTTTAAGAATGTTCTGGCTTACCTACGGGAAACAAAGAGTTATCCGTAGCTGATACGCAGGGTTCAATTACTCTCTGGTATTCAAGTTGTGACAGAAGTTCTCTCACTGGGGCTTTAGCATTCTGTTTATTTGGATACTAAGGTTGTTCTTGTGGATTGGACCTTATAGGTATAGTGTGATAAGAAGAACCTCTATCCTAACCCAGCACTAGAGCCTGCTCCAAAAAACAATCTGCAGCATAGGCTTTCTGTGCTGGATCTGGAACGAGGACTGATAAAAAAGAAAAAAATACTCCCCCCCGCCCCCCCCGGAGTGTTTGGACAAACTCTGGCAGCCAATCTCTTTCTGCCTGAAGAATATCATAGCTTGGCCTTAATCTTTGCCAGAAATTTACTTTAATTTTGCACTTGATGCCCCCCACCATTTGAATTTTTAATATGTAAACCCTGTCGGGTGGGGCGGCGTGCCTGTCTGTGGTTTCAACATCAAGGTTGTTATTAGTAGCTGTCACCTCCATAAGCACTTGAAGATTCTGGCAAAGTATGGTAACCTCTGTTGCGCTGTCTAGCAGAGTCACTGCTTATGTCCTGTTTGTCAGTAGTATTCTCAATATGTGGCACACTTAGCCGAAAGTGCCACAACCTTCTTTTTGAATTGAGGTTTATGTTGTGGAAGCTTCTCTTACTTTTTTATCCTGATGCTACGGGAGCGCTGTATGTCCTTTTTTGGCTTCACACACTTGTTTCTGCGTTCTGACTTCCTGCCTCTCTCGGTCTGTTTATCAGATGAGTCCTGAAAGGTACAAGAAATGTGAGTATTAGTATACTGATACCTGTCAATAAGTTTCTAAATGTCACAATTGCTAAGATTGTATTGTTTCTCTGAGGTCTCCAAATGAGGAGATTCTCCTCACTGTTTTACTTTTATATTTTTGTTTGTCGCAGCATTTTTTATAACCCTCTTGCGCTTGCTTGGTATTATCTTTCTTGGACTTACCTTTAAGTTGAGGTTTATTAGGTCTGGCCTCAGATTATCCCGACGGATACTTTTATACGTTTTGGTGATAATTTTGGGAGTTCATGCTCCTGGTCCACTGCAGGAACATCCCTGAGCCGCTGGCTTACTGCCAGTGCTTCTGCTTCCCCTTTTATATTTGCCAAAATCATTGCAGAAAAATTGCCCATTAACTTCGTCCCCAAATCCAGGGTAGGGGCAGCCTGTGTTCATTTTGTATTTGTTTTAACATTTCCAGAAGATTCACAAGTGAGCTATACCATGCATAGTGATATATATTGCAGCAAATACTGTGCAGCATGTGGCACAGTCGTCTATAGGGAAGACCATTCCTAAGGGCAAGCATATTGTGAGAATTCAGTGTTTAGCTTGGGTTCCCATATGGGAAAACACTGCTTCTGCTGATTTGTTTTATGTGCAATCCAAAACAGAAGTCTTCGCATTTGTTGGGACACTTGCCCTCGCTGGGGCAGTGTTCAAAGTCCGCATTGCACATTGTATTAATGGTCTGTATATTCTAACTAAATTAATGTATAGTGGGTGCAGACCCGCTGCCTCTAAATTTTGTATGTTTCGAAATTGTGTGGAAGCGGCTCGGACTTGCCTTGAGTCCTCATCAATACTGAAGGATCCTAATCTAAAATGTTCAATTACGTGTGGAAGGGCGCCTTGAAACTAATTTTGGTGTTCTTGATATGTAAATGGCAATTTTACATTCGTATAAGATCCTTATTGTGCAGGTGGATATGCTACAATATATGTATGAGAGGTATTTGTGTTGGCATCAGTGCAGGAAAAAGTGACCCAGGAATAGAATGGCTCTGTTCTGTACGCATCGTGTGCCTCTACCACAAATGTGTCAGGTTTGTGAATCTTGTGAGTCAAGGGGATGGATGGAGTGATGAATAGTGAGCCAGCCACCCCTCCTCACTCCTGATTGGATCTGCATATCGCTGTTTAAACTTCAGACAAGCATTGCCCATTGCCATCCACTTTGCTATTTTCTGGTTTCACACAGTGGCATAGTCTCTCTGTACATTTTCATGAAGAACAACTGGGAGTGGGTGTTGAGGTTAGTATTGGTAATTTAGAAGTGCACCACATACATTGATATAATGCAGACTTGCTGTTTTACACAGTCTTGCTGCTCCACTTTGATTGCTTGCTTATATTATGTCATGGAGGCTAACACTGACCTTCCTTTCTCCAGGTGTATACTGAGCTTACAAATGAGTGAATTCAATTTAAACATACGCATGTAGCGTAATCGCATTAAATCCAGGTACAAATTATAACGCAGATTGCATTGACGACCCCTTGCTTTTGATATACTTATGGTTTGGTTTCCATCTTGTCTCTATTTCAAATAAAGTTTGAATGGCAGAAGAGCCTTCATTACAGTCCGTATGTGTTTTTTATGATGTAAAAAGGAAGGACTCTAAAGAAGGACCCCTTGTCAAGTGACTTTCTTTTGATACACAAACAGTAAGAGGACAGTATTGAAGGCAAGGTAAACTTCAGTATGCCCCACCTTTTCTTTCTATGAAATGAAAAGAACATACCTGCTCCTAGCATCACTTAACAGATGGCACCAGGAGGGAAGGGCTGGCCAGTGGAACAATGAGCATACAGGAGAGGCAGGGGTAGGAGAGTAATACAAGAGGATGATGGGAAGAAGGAGTGCACAGTGGAAGGA
This sequence comes from Pleurodeles waltl, assembly GCF_031143425.1. NCBI lineage: Eukaryota > Metazoa > Chordata > Amphibia > Caudata > Salamandridae > Pleurodeles > Pleurodeles waltl. Next base: position 1,104,156,021 of record NC_090445.1, read on the forward strand.
GGCTGGGGAGGGAGATAAAAGAGCTTGGTGGCCAGGGACCAAGTAGATCATGAGAGCAATGGGATAGATGAGAGAGAGTAACAAGAGGTTGGAGGGAAGACACAGCAAGTTCACAGTGGAAAGAGGGAAGAGGAAGGCAGCCCAGAGGAGAGAAAGAAGTTACATAGCACAACACATAGGAGGGACTCAGCAGGAGTCGACAGAGAGGGCTGTAGCAAATTAGTTCCCCATGCAGTTCACTAGAAGCACTTGAAGGAGAGGGAGAAGTTTACATTAAAACAAACAATTGCATCAGGAGAGAGATGAATACTCAGTTGGGTCAACCAAGACACGAAAGATAAAATCTCAAGCCAGTGGCTGAAGGAAGCTGATCGGTGAAAGATGATGGTTTAAGGAAGCCAGATCCAAAGTCTACTCTATGTGTACTATAAGCAAAAAGTTCTGTTTGACAAGTAGGCTATCAAATGTCAGAATTAAAGAGACACAGATGGGATTGTTAAGCGCTCTTTATAATCGTCTGTTGAATCACCTCAGGAACTCTTAAAATTCAGGCGATGAGGTGTGCTATTCATGCCTCTGGTAAATCTACATGTTTGCTACAGTCATGCTACAAATATCTGTTCACATCATTATCGCATCTTCAAGACAACTAGTTCGCAGCGACACACATCAGTCCTCATGTGGTGCTCAGGTTAATACTCATAGTTCCTTGCATATTATAGGTTCCTTAAACTTTCCAAATTTAACAAACTTGTGGAAGGAAAAAATACTATGGTGGTCATTATGACCCTGGCGGAAGGTGGAGAAGCGGCGGTAAGACCGCCAACAGGCTGGCAGTCTTTCCTCAGCGTATTATGACCATGGCGGTTACCGCCATGGTCATCCGCTGGTTCTCCGTTCCACCCGCCAGGGCAGAGACGACCGCCGGGCTGGAGACCAAGGTCTCCAGCCCGGCAGCCGTCACTATACCGCCGGTGGTATTTGGACCCGGCTGACCGCCATGGAATTCATGCGGTTTGAAACCGCCATGAAATCCATGGTGGTAAGCAATATCAGGGCCAGGGGATACCTTCCCTGGTACTGACAGGGGTCTCTCCCATGCCCCACCCACACCCCGACTCCCTCCCCTACCCCCCCACACCCCCTGCCACCCCCCAAGGGGGGCAGGACCCCCCTCCCCACGCCGACCCCCAACATAACAACACTCATACATACACGACACGCACGTAGGCACCACCAACACACATACACGCACACACACCGACATACATGCCAACATCCACACACACAGTCAGACACGCACACCCACATTCAAACATACACGCACACATCCCTACAGCCATACCTACAGACATACACACACTCATTCCCATACACACAACACCCCTGCAAGCATACACGCACTCACAAACCCCCTCTACATACACACACGGACAACCCCATGCACGCACACAACACCCCCCACCCCCCTCCCCTCACGGACGATCGACTTACCTGGTCCGACGATCCTCCGGGAGGGGACGGGAGCCATAGGGGCAGCTCTGCCGACACCACACCGCCAATAGAACACCGCCACGCCAAATCACAGGACGTGATTCGCTGGGCGGTGTTCTGTTGGCGTGGCGGTGGAGGTGGAGCAACCTCCACTTCCCCTCCGCCCGCCAGTATGGCTGTTGGCGGCTCTCAGTCCGTAAAAAGGACGGAGAGCTGCCAACGCTCATAATAGGCCGAGCGGCAAACCGCCAACACTGGCTGTCTTCTGCACGGCGGTCCCTCGGTGGTCTGGAAAAAAGAACGCCGATGTCAAAATGACCCCCTATTTTCCTTGCCAGTGGATGGGAAAGCTCACTAAGGCCCTCATTACAACCCTGGCGGTAAATTCCGCTTACCGCTGTGCTGACGGCCACCAACATACCGTGACCGCAGTGGTAATTCGCTACGGGTATTATGACCCACATAGAGAAATCTGCCTCTATACAGACACCCACATAAGTCCGCCAGACCAAAGGTCATTGATAAACTGGTGATATCAAAACCCACACTGTCACGCCAACAGGAATACGCCCACAGTATCACGACCCACGAATCAACGCAGCGGTCTTTCAACCGCGGTAAACCATTGGCAGTACACACCGCCGCGCTCAAAATACACACACACTTACAAAACACAAACACATTGGACAATTCAAAATACACACACACCTGACACACATACACACACCACACCCACACACTCACACCACTATAAAACACACACTGTCATTACCCACAACCCCTTACAGCGAACAATTTTGAGGAAGCAGAGAGAGAAAAGCAAAGACCACACCATCATCCAGAGGCACAGAACACCATCACACATACACCTCACAGCACACCCCCAACACATAACCTCACACATCACCTCACACATCACCTCACACATCACTGACACCACATCATGGCACCTCAAAGACACCCCAGGTTTTCTGAGGAGGAGCTCAGGGTCATGGTGGAGGAAATCATCAGGGTAGAGCCACAGCTATTTGGATCACAGGTGTAGCGGACGTCCATTGCTAGGAAGATGGCGCTATGGCGTTGAATCGTGGACAGGGTCAACGCAGTGGGACAGCATCCAAGAACCAGGGATGACATCAGGGAGAGGTGGAATAACCTATGGCGGAAGGTACGTTCTGTGGTATCAAGACACCAGATTTCTGTACAGAGGACTGGCGGTGGACCCTCACCTCCTCCCCCACAACTAACAACATGGGAGGAGCAAGTCTTGGCGATCATGCATCCTGAGGGCCTTGCAGGAGTAGCAGGAGGACTGGAATCTGGAAAGTTAGCTCTTCACTACTATATCCCCGACCCTACCTGCATGCCATCACTAACTCCTACCCCTACCCTCACCCCATCACTCCACCAACTCACACATACCCCACTATCGCAAACCACCCATCCCAATACCAAGCCCTGCATGCAACAACAATGCATGGACACCCATCACAGACCTGCATGGACACCTATCACCACAGCATGCTTAATGGAGAGACTCACCCAGGCCACAAATTCACCACTCACACAAGGCCAAGGCGACTGTGCAAGCACATTAATACAAGGAAATACACCCATTGCAAAAGATGGCACACACAGATACAATAACAATGCATTTACATCCCAACAGGACCCCTACCCAACGTCACTGGACAGGAGGTGCCAGCCATATCCAGTCCCCCCACAGAAGAGGCCCAAGGTGATGACAGCAGTTCTGCACGCCTGGATCACGATGACCAGCCTGGCCCGTCTGCGACCTCTGAACAGTCGGTTACCCTGCCACAGTCACAAACCACCACAGAACCTCCCCCCTCAGGAAACACCACCTCAGCACCCACCCAGCGGGTCCATGCCACTGTCCCCAGGACACATCAATCAGCAGTGTGTCCACCACTACAGGGACCCCAGGCAAACCCACTAACCCACGACGATCAGGGAACTGGGGTCAGTGGCAGTGGGCACACGGGTCAGGGGACAGAGGCACAGGACAACAGGGAAGCTGGGAGCACTGCTGTGCGACAGGGGGAGGACAGGCCCAGGGAACCGAACCTCCACGAGGTACTATCAAACATTATGGCAGCATACCACCATTCCCAGGAGACCATGGGCACGGTACTGGCCAAGTTTCAGGAGACCCAACTGCTGCAGGAGGGACAGAACATGGGGATCAGAGAGGACCTCACCAACATATGCATCATCCTGGTCACCATAGCAGGGATGCTGGCTGACATATGCAAGACCATGAGGGAGGCAGTGACACAACAAAGGGCCCCTGACACTAGCCAAATCGAGGAACAGCCCTCCACCTCCGCCGGCACTAGTGGACAGGAGGCCCCGCCACAGGACCAACAGGCCACCAGCACCCCACCCCCTGCAGAAGGAGAACCACCCCATAACGGTCCCTACGATCCAGGCAGAAGACAGAGAACTTGCCAAGACCCCCGCCAGGAAATAAGACTCTCCTGATTGTCACCATTCTGTCCCACTATGTCATCCTGTCCACCTTGAACTGCCATTACTCCCCTTCCTATGCCCCATTGTACAATGCACCTGTGATACAAGAGACTGGACTCTACTATGGAACATCCTCCACCATCACCCCAGCCCCTTGAACATACCCCTATACCCATTAGCCCCTAAATAAACACCCTTTAATCACAAACCAATCTGGAGTCAGTCTGATCCTTCCCAAATGTATAATGACAACATTAGCAACAAATAGCAATGTAAATGTTCATTTACTCATACCATTGTATGACAGTTGTTGGCCAGCATTACATATAGCAGAAGGCAGAATGTGGTACCCAGGTCTGAAAAATGGAAATCCAAAGTGAACAGTCAGTGTCTATAGACAGAGGTGAAGAGGCTGACTTGTACAATGTCCTACAGTATTCTGAAATGTGGGGATGAGTTACAGTCTCTTACTTGTGTGTCACTGGAAGCACTGCATGATGAAATTTGTTCTGTTGTCAATATCTTCTCTCCTCTGCCTCCTCTTCCTCACTGTCTACAGGCTCCACCTCTGCCACAAGACCATCACCAGGCTCATCCTCCTGCAGAAAAGGCACCTGGTGTCTCAATGCCAGGTTGGGCAACATGCAGCATGCCACGATTATCTGGCACACCTTCTTCGGTGAGTAGTATAGGGAGCCACCTGTTAGATGGAGGCATCGGAATCTGGCCTTCAGGAGGCCGAACGTCCTCTCAATAATATGCCTAGTTCGGCCATGTGCCTCATTGTAGCGGTCCTCTGCCCTTGTCCTGGCATTTCTCACTGGGGTCAGTAGCCATGAGAGGTTGGGGTAACCAGAGTTACCTGCAAGTATCGAGGAATACCTGTTAGACACACACTAACCCTTAGGGACTACCCCATACCCAGACACCTACTCATACTGTGTGGGGACCTTGGGCTCACCTATTAGTCACACCCGGTGCCTCTGGAGTTGGCCCATCACATAAGGGATACTGCTATTTCTCAAAATGTAGGCGTCATGCACAGAGCCAGGATACTTGGCATTCACATGGGAGATGTACTGGTCCGCCAAACACACCATTTGCACATTCATCGAATGGTAGCTTTTTCTATTTCTGTACACTTGTTCATTTCTGCGGGGGCGGACAAATGCCACATGTGTACCATCAGTGGCACCAGTGATGTTGAGGATATGTCCCAGGGCATAGAAATCAACCAATCGTACACCTGGGGGAACACGAAGTAGCTGCGCATGTGTTTCAGCAGGGCAGACAACACTCTGGTCAACAAGTTAGAAAACATTGGCTGAGACATCCCTGATGCCATGGCCACTGTTGTTTTAAAGGAGCCACTTGCCAGGAAATGGAGCTCTGACAGGAACTGCACTAGAAGGGGGATTCCTGTGGGCTGGCGGATAGATGACATCAGGTCTGGCTCCAATTGAGCACACAGGTCTTGGATTCTGGCACGATCAAGTCTGTATGTGATTATGATGTGTCTGTCTTCCATTGTCTACAGGTCCACCAGGGGTCTGTACACCAGAGGAGGCCGCCATCTCGAGAAGGGTGAGCAGAGGGTCATTTACCACATAGGTTGCACAACTGTGCCTGCAGTAATGTTAGCAAATCCGTGTGTGAAGTAGTTAGTCCGTATATGTGCCAAAATGTGCTGTGACGCTGTTAGATGCCATGCCATGTACCCCCCTGAAATGGGGGCTGCCTGACTTGTGAGGAGGGACAAGGGTAAATGAGGTAACTGCGCTGGCGTTGTGCAACGTCGCAGTAGGCTTTCCAAGACCGCCGCGCAACTCCGCATTGGTTATCATTGGGCCCTGTGGGTTCCAGGAGCCAATAACCATGTACGCCGGCGGTGACGGTACGCACCGCCGTGGACGTGACCGCCATTTTCTATCTGTTCACTCACTTGATACCTGACCTTCAACAAGAGAGGACCTACACTGCAAGTGCTGCTGTGACCTCAGTCTGGAAGAGACAATGGCTCGAGTGTCTGGGGAAAGGGCTCCTGCCTTCACTGTGGAGGAGTTGGACAAACAGGTGGATGGGGTCCTCCCCCAGTACACGCTACTCTACGGTCCTCTAGACAAACAGGTGAGTACACTGTGAGCATGATGCGTGGGCAATGCCTGTTTGGAGTGGTGTGGATGGAAGACACATGTTGGGGGGCTGCATTTGAGGATGGCCAGTGTATGTGCGTCAGGGCATGTGTGGGAACTGGTGGGCAATGAGTATGATGGTCCGGACGGGTGAGTAATTTCCTTTGCTCCTGTACTTTTCCTCTGGGTCAGTGCCCAGCCGAAGAAGGGTATTTGGCGTGCCATCGCCAAGGGAGTGCGGACCCTGGGGGTCTATCATAGACGGAGCACCCACTGCTGCAAGAGATGGGAGGACCTGCGCCGCTAGAGCAAGAAGACGGCGGAGACCCAGCTGGAGCTGGCCTCCCAACTTGGAATGGGTGCCCGTCGCACCATGACCCCCCCCTTATGTTCAGCATCCTGGCGGTGGCCTATCCGGAGTTGGATGGGTGCTTGAGGGCATCACAGCAGCCACAAGGGGGTGAGTACAGTTTCAGAAAGCTGGCTCAGTGCAGTTTAGGAACTAGCTGGGTGGGGGGTTTGGGCTGTGGGTGCCCCTAGGCCAGGGCGATCATGCCAGGGTAGCTCCCTTGTTTGCAGGCTCAGAAGCACCCCTACCCCAATGGTACAATTGGACAGCTACTAGTGTGCAGGCTCCTGTGGGTGTCAGGTGTGCATATGTTCGCGTTAGGCATTGTACCCCATGGGGTGGTGACTACCATAGTGACTGGTTCGGCAAGGCCTAGTGCACAGAGCAGCTCTGTGTGTGTTGTGTCCGCCAACGGTAGTGGTGTTGCTGGCACTGACCACGTTTGTGTCCTCTGTCTTCCCTCCCTTCTTGTTTTGTCACCCTGTCCTTGTGTGCATTGGCATCATCTGGCGGAGGAGCAGAGGCACCGGCGACGGAGGGAGCTGCATCCCACATGGCCCAGGAGGGTGAATCCACAGAGGGTGAAAGCACCAGTGGGATGGAGGGCGAAGGGAGCTCCACGACTGGGACAGGAGGCATACCAGCGACAGCAACTCCTCCTCTGATGGAAGCTCCCTGGCGGTGGTGAACACCTCTGTGCCCACCCCAACAACAAGTACCACCACCCCCCCCTACCATCACCGCCCTCCCAACAGCCCCTCAGCGAGTTTCCCATGCCCGCTCACCCAGGAGGGTGGGCATCTCCTTCGCCCCAGGCACCTCAGGCCGTGCCCCAGTCAGCACTGCTGCCCTCAGTGAGGAGGCTATTAACCTCCTGAGATCCCTCACTGTTGGGCAGTCAGCCATTCTGAATGCCATCCAGGGTGTCGAGAGACATTTGCAGCAAACAAATGCATATCTGGAGGGCATTCATTCTGGCGTGGCTGCCCAACAGAGAGCATTTCAGGCTCTGGCCTCAGCACTGATGGCAGCCATTTTCCCGAGTCCAGCCTCCACCCTCCAACTTCCACTACCCAGACCTAATCCCCTCTACCTCAGCCTATCCCAGCACACCATCAGAAAAGGCATGCACACACATCAACACACAAAAGTGGCTCAGGAAAACATAAGCACCACACATCCCACAGGCATTCACACAAGCACCATACCCATGCACATATACCAACATCCACTTCCTCCACTCTGTCCCCGTCCTCCACGTCCTCCACATCCCTCCCAGTCTCGTATCCACTCACACCTGCATGCACTACATCATCAGCCACTGCCTCCAGCACCAGCACGCCTAGCACAACACACTGCTCAAGTGCAATCACCACCCCCACTACCATTCAGTCGTCCACTGTGTCCTCTCCCAGTGTGTATGTGAGCCTTCCTCCCAAAGTACACAAACGCAGGCACACACCCACTTGACAGCCATCCACCTCACAACAGCCTCCAGCCCATGCACCTTCACCCAAACTCAGCAGACGTACACCTCCTGCAACCACTACCTCTTCCTCCACTCCCACTGCCTCTCCATCTTCCCGTCCCAGTGTGTCTAAAAAACTTTTCCTAGCTAACAATAACCTCTTCCCTACACCTCCCCGAGCCTTCCCCTAGGGCCCGGATGTCTAGATCCCAGCCCAGCACCTCAGCCACCAAATCTGCATCCGCTGCGGTCCCTGCAAGTCCGGGAGGCTAGAAGGGGGCACCCGTCAGAGCTGCCAGTGTGCCACCTTCAGATATGAAGGACCACCCTACTCTGCCACCTGCAAAGGTAAAAAAGGGCCCGGCTTCCAGCAGGGGAAAGTCACACCACCCACCCAGCAAGGCCTCGTCCAAACACAGAGAGGACAGTGCCAAGGTCCCTGCAGCGACTGCCAAGGTGGGGAAGGGCCACAAGACAAAGGGCAAGTCACCCTAGGGCACGATGCCTCCTGGTGAGGGGCTGGTGACCACCAGTTCGTCAGGGATGGCAGTGACCAGCACCACAGTCACCACCGCCGCTCCGACTGCCACCGGCAGCACCTCCAGCACTGGCATGACCAGCAGTTGGCAGCCTAAGTCGCTGAAGAATGGAGTGTGGCTCTGCCTCCATGGAGTATCATGCTACCTGTTCCAGGTACACAGCGTGGCTCAGACACCCAGGTGAGAGGATGTGAACTGCCACACCCCAGGTGCAGCATCACTGGGCACAAAGCCCCCTCCAGAACCAGTGGAGAGATACATCCACTCACCCTATCCTTGGCAGGATGAAGCACTCTGGGCACAAAGCCCCCTCCAGAACCAGTGGAGAAATGCATCCACTCATCCAGTCCTTGGCAGGATAAAGCACTCTGGGCACAAAACCCCCTCCAGAACCAGTGGAGAAATGGATCCACTCAGCCAGTCCTTGGCAGGATAAAGCACTCTGGGCACAAAGCCCCATCCAGAACCAGTGGAGAAATGCATCCACTCACCCTATCCTTGGCAGGATTAAGCACTCTGGGTACAAAGCCCCCTCCAGAACCAGTGTAGAAATGCATCCACTCACCCAGTCCTTGGCAGGATGAAGCACTCTGGTCACAAAGCCCCCTCCAAAACCAGTGGAAAAATGCATCCCCTCACCCAGTCGTTGGCAGGATCAAGCACTCTGGGCACAAAGCCCCCTCCAGAACCAGTGGAACATGTCACCCACTAGAGAGACTGTGGCTTTGCACTCCCCAGGACCAAGCAGTGGGCAACCCACCCACATGAGAGACTGTGGCTTTGCACTCCTCAGGAAACAAGCAGTGGGCAACCCACCCACTTGAGAGACTTGAGAGACTGTGGTTTTGCACTCCCCAGGACCAAGCCGTGGGCAAACCACCCACTAGAGAGACTGTGGCGTTGCACTCCCCAGTACCAAGCAGTGGGCAAACCACCCACTAGAGAGACTGTGGCTTTGCACTCCCCAGGACCAGGCAGGGGGCATGGAGCCCCCTCGAGGAGCAGTGGTGTAGTACCATCTTCCGGCTGAGGTGCCCCTCTCACCTTCCCCCTTAGGTGCCTGTTTTTTTTCAACCTGATGCCCTGCAGTGTTCTCTCCATTTTGAGGCAGGTGCCATGTGTGGGCTTCGCCCATGCTTTTTGGGACCACTGGTCCACAGACATTAACAAGGGACAGTGTACGGCCTTGTGTACATAATGTAAATATTTGTTTATACTGATTATTTGATTTTCTCTTGATATATCTGAATGTTCCACTATAACACTAGTTAGACTCGTTTCCTTTTGTCCTTGCGTTCTTCCAGGGGGTGACGGGGTGTATCTGTAATGTTGTTGGATATGTTTGTGTGTATGGTGTTGTGGGTGAGGGTAGGGGGTGGGGGTGTTGCGTGCCGCGTGTGTGTCACTCTCTTTTCCCTCCTCCCCTCCCCTGTGTGCTACGTGCAGTACTCACCATCTTCTTTCTACTTCGTGGTGTATTAGTAGATACACCAACATGGGTAGGATCTGCAATTCGGGCTCCATCGCGTCCTGGATCTTCATGGAGTGTCGAGAGGTGAGTGGCTCCCCTTCATTGTTCAGTTTCCGCCGTGCTTTTGATGTCGCTGGTACTTCCCCGGAAAAGCTGGCAGATAGGTGTCTTGTAATACGGTGGGCGGTACATTGACTTCCGCCTGTCTGTTGGCGGTGACTGCCGCGGTGTTTGTTGCTACCGTCCTGGCAGTCGGAGTGTTAAAGTGGCTGTCCATGTTGGCGGTTTCCACCATGGTCGTGATCCCATTTTATTTACCGCCGGCCTGTTGGCGGTATTACCGCCGCTTTAACACCGACTGCCAGGGTTGTAATGAGGGCCTAAGTGCTCAATGTACTAAACATTTTTGTAATGTGCAATATACTACTCCAATGTAGCGAGTCAGAAAAGTCTTTCTGACATGCAAAATGGGTTTTACCATTTATTACTAATCACAAATAGGAGGAGGTTTGTAATGAACAGCCTCCCTAATTGTAAGTCGCAAAGATGTGTATCAATGGTGTGCTACAGTATTTGGGGGTCACAAAGTATTGTTCAGTTACCGACACCTAAAAGGTCATAACTGATTCCCATATATTAATTGTGTTGGGTGATCCAAGGCGGAGCAGGGAGTGGTTTAGAGTACTAAAGCCTACTCCACCCAAGATTTTCCCAAAAGGGGGTCTTCTTTTTTTAAATGAAGCACCAGTTCTTTTAGGAAACATAGGCTGTTTAAAAAAAGCAACCTGCTTCAGAATGCAGTGCAGGGATAATGGTCTGTTGTTCCTTGATTGCCATAAGTCCTGTGTCCATAGCCAATAACAGAGGGTTGCAAACAATGACCGGCCTAATAAATATTAATTAGCCAGGTTGTTCTGTGATCCCCGTGTAATTGGAGATTTTGTGACATGACCTATAAGTACATAGGTTTAAGAAATTATTGGGTTATTAGTTCAGAGGGTTGGAAGCCCCTCTCAAATGAAAAACATGATCCTTGTCAAGGTAAACCATGAAGGTCACTACATAAACCTGCGCCTAAATCTCGGAGAGCTTGGCATAAAAGCAGCCAGGCTAAACTTAAAGGCAATGTTTAAAGTATTATTGCAGTAATCAAACAACAATAAAGTGAAAATACAATACAAGGAAAATCTCAATTAGTAGAATAGGAGTTATGAATTTTTAAAGTTTCTAGTGAAAATAGAGCAAAAAAACACAATTAACCAATTGTGGTTTCTGGTCGTGATGGACTGGGTCAAAGTCACAAGTTCAGGCCAACTTCAATGGAGCATGGGTCAAATACACATACTAAGTTCATCCCATTGAAGATTTTATTTTCTCTTAGTCCAAGTCCACTTGGGGGGCTGCAGTGGAGCTTCGTGTTGGCGGTTGATGTGAGGAGACCATTGTCAAGCAAGGAACAGGTTGGTCGTTATGGATGGCTGCTTTTTTGCCCAAAGAAGCGGGTGCTCTGGACTGGTGGGCAGTGCGAGTATTTGCCATTGGCAATGAATCCCAGAGCTGAACCGGAGTAGGTGGCTGTTAGACCTGGCATCCTTCGCGTAGTCTCCCCTGTCTTTTCACCTCTGCTTCCTCTTTTGTGACTGTGTGCTGGACTTTGTTTTTGCTGGTTTTTGGTACTCTGGGCATTTTACCACTGCTGATCACGCTAAAGTGCAAGTGCTCTCTGTGTTAACTGTATGTGTAATTGGCTTTTCCATTACTGCCTTATTTGATTTACTAGTAAGCCCCTAGTAAAGTGCACTAGAGGTGCCTAGGGCCTGTGAATCAAAGGCTTCTATTGGGCCTGCAGCACTGATTGTGTCCCGCACATGAGTAGCGCTGTAAACATGACTCAGACCTGCCACTGCATTGTCTGGGTGTGCAGTTTTACACTGCCAAAGCAACCTGGCATGTGACCCCACTTGCCATGCCCAAACCTTCCTTTTTTATACATTTAAGACACCTCTAAGGTAGGTCCCAGGTAGCCCCATGGGCAGGGTGCAGTGTATATTAAAGGTTGGACATGTACTGATGTTTTTTACATGTCCTGACAGTGAAATACTGCCAAATTCGTTTTTCACTGTTGCAAGGCCTATCTCTCTCATAGGTTAACAAGGGGAATGCCTTTAACCCCTCCCATGCCGGGGACGAGCTGGTCCCGTCCAGACACTCGGTTGCTGTGTACCTGGGATGAGACCAGCTCGTCCTTCACCCGGCACACACCCGCCAGTCTCCTTCCATCCCCGGGTCCTCTACACCCGCCACAGTGACGTCTGATGACGTCAGTGCGCAAATCGCGTGCTGACCTCATCAGAGGTCACCTCGTATCGCAAGAAAAATTTTTTTGCATTTCTTTTCTGACTGGGAGGTGGGGCAGGAGAGACAAGAAAGGAAAGACCTTATAATTAGGCCGATCTGCCCCCGAGGGGGGTGTGGGGGGCAGAAAACCCCTAGACTCAAGAGATCATTTTTTTTTTTTTTATATATTTGATTTGGGGAGCGACCCCTTAGACAAGGGTCGCTCCCTGGAGGGGCCAAAATATTTTTAGGCCATTTCTGCCCCCCTGGGGGCAGAGTGGCCTAATTGTATTAGGCCGATCTGCTCCCAGGGGGGCAGAAGCCACTAGACACTAGGGAATTTATTTTTATTTTTATACTTACGCATAAGGGGAGTGGCCCCTTGGGCAAGGGCCGTACCCCGGGGGAGGGGTAACATATTTTTGGGGCATTTCTGGCCCCTCTGTGGGGGGCCTAATACAATTAGGCCGATCTGCCCCCGGGTGGGGGCAGAAAACCCCTAGACACCAGGGACACTTTTTTTTTTTTCTTTAATATGTGGTTGCTCCCTGAGGGGCCAAGCCGATGGGGCAGAAGCCACTAGACACCAGAGATTTTTTTTTTATATACTAACGCATAAGGGGAGCGGCCTCACCAGGGATATATACATATTTTTATTTACTTTATGTTTTTATGTTCTTAGGCAAGGGTCGCCCCCCTGGGGGGAAAATTGTATTTAGGCCATTTCAGTACCCCTTGGGGGCAGGTCGGCCTATTTTTGTTAACCACTAGACACCAGGGATTGGTGTGTGTGTATATGTGCATTTTTTCTTTGGGGGCGCAGCCCCGTGGGCAAGAGTCACTCCCCATGGGGGCACATTACTGTTGGTCATATCTGCCCCCCATGGGGGCACATTGGCCTATTTTTGGAAGGCCCACCTGCCCCCAAGGGGGCAGAAAGCTCACCAGAGACCAGGGAACATTTTGTTTTCAAAATAAGAGTGTGGGGGTGTGGCCATACCCCCACCCCAAATAAATGGGACCAAAGATGTTCTGCCCACCGGTGGGCAGATGGGGCAATTACCCCGATCCACACCCCAGGGGGCAGAAAGTCTACTAAATGCATGGAATTAAAAAAAATAGTGGGGTGGTGGCTACCAACCAGTATGGGCCTGGTTATGCCCCCACCCCAACTGAAGGGGGTAACAGTCTTTCAGTTCTCCCCCTCACACACTTAAACATCTTATCCCACGGCAAGCAAGAGGACATTTGATTATTTTGGGTTTTGGTTTTACATTTGGGCCATGAGAGCTTGGTAACTCTCAAAATCGTTCCACTAGGAATGGTGAGGGCTGCCCTTTTTTTTGGGCTTTGGGACGCTGCCATGTAGAAAAATCCACAAGACCTAGACACATCTGAAAACGAAACATCTGGTTGATTCCAGGGTGGTGTGCTCCACATGCACCCCACACCATTTTCTTACCCACAATGCCCTGCAAACCCCCAACTTTGCTAGAAATCACACATTTTTCCTACATTTTTGTGATGGAACCTTCCAGAATCTGCAGAAATCCACAACATTCGTACCACCCAACATTGTCCAATCTATACAGATAAACATTCTGCTGCACTTGTCAGCCTAAACTGCTCTTTTGGACCCGCTTTGGTTCCCCCTCAATTTCGACACGTTTTTGGCTCTTCCCTGTCACAGGCACTTGGCCCACCTACACAAGTGAGGTATTACTTTTTACCGGGAGACTGAGGGGAACGTTGGGTGGTAGGACATTTGTCCTGGTGCAGTGATCCCACAAAGAATTGTGGGGAAAAAGTGATTTTTTAGCTAAATATGAGGTTTGCTGAGGATTCTGGGTAAGAAAACATTGGGGGATCCTCGCAAGTCACACCTCCCTGGACTCCCTCGGTGTCTAGTTTTCAGAAATGTCTGGGTTTGGTAGGTTTCCCTAGATGGCAGCTGAGCCCAGGACCAAAAACGCAGGTGTCCCCATGCAAAAACAGGTCGTTTTGTATTTGATAATTTTGATGTGCCCAGATAGGGTTTTGGGGCATTTCCTTTTGCAAGCACTAGGCCTAACCTCACAAGTGAGGTACCGTTTTTATTGGGAGACATGAGGAAACGCTGGGTGGAAGGAAATTTGTGGCTCCTCTCAGATTCCAGAACTTTCTGTCACCGAAATGAGAGGAAAAAGTGTTTTTTTGGCCAAATTGTGAGGTTGAAAGGATTCTGGGTAACAGAACCTGGTGAGAGCCCCACAAGTCACCCCATTTTGGATTCCCCTAGGTGTCTAGTTTTAAAAAATGTGCAGGTTTGCTAGTTTTCCCTAGGTGCCGGGTGAGCTAGAGGCCAGAATCCACAGCTAGGCACTTTGCAAAAAACAGCTCTGTTTTCTTTGGAAAATGTGACGTGTCCACGTTGTGTTTTGGGGCATTTCCTGTCGCAGGCGCTGTGCCTACCCACACAAGTGAGGTACCACTTTTATCGGAAGACCTGGGGAAATGCTGGGTGGAAGGAAATGTGTGGCTCCTCTCAGACTCCAGAACTTTCTGTCACCGAAATGAAAGGAAAAAGTGTTTTTTTGGCCAAAATTTGAGGTTTGCAAAGGATTCTGGGTAACAGAACCTGGTGAGAGCCCCACAAGACACCCCATCTTTGATTCCTCTAGGTGTCTATTTTTCAAAAATGTGCGAGTTTGCTAGGTTTCCCTAGGTGCTGGCTGAGCTAGAGGCCAAAATGCACAGCTAGGCACTTTGCAAAAAACAGCTTTGTTTTCTTTGGGAAAATGCGATGTGTTCACATTGTGTTTTGGGGCTTTTCCTGTCGCGGGCGCTAGGCCTACCCACACAAGTGAGGTACCATTTTTATCGGAAGACCTGGGGCAATGCTGGGTGGAAGGAAATTTGTGGCTCCTCTCAGTTGCCAGAACTTTCTGTCACCTAAACGAAAGGGAAACGTGTTTTTTGGCCACATTTTGAGGTTTGCAAAGGATTCTGGGTAACAGAACCTGGAGAGAGCCGCACAAGTCACTCCGTCTTGAATTCCCCTAGGTGTCTAGTTTTCAAAAATGCGCAAGTTTGGTAGGTTTCCCTTGGTGCTGGCTGAGCTAGAGGCCAAAATCCACATCTAGGCACTTTGCAAAAAACAGCTCTGTTTTTTTGGGGAAAATGTGATGTGTTCACATTGTGTTTTGGGGCATTTCCTGTCACAGGCGCTAGGCCTACCCACACAAGTGAGGTACAGTTTTTATCGGGAGACCTGGGGGAACGCTGGGTGGAAGGAAATTTGTGGCTCCTCTCAGTTGCCAGAACTTTCTGTCACCGAAATGAGAGGTAAAAGTATTTTTTGTTTGGCCAAATTTTGAGGTTTGAAAGGATTCTGGGTAGCAGAACCTGGTGAGAGCCCCACAAGTCACCCCATTTTGAATTCCCCTAGGTGTCTAGTTTTCAAAAATGTGCAGGTTTGCTAGGTTTCCCTAGGTGCCGGGTGAGCTAGAGGCCTGAATCCACAGCTAGGCACTTTGCAAAAAACATGTCAGATTTCAATGTAAAAATGTAATATGTCCATGTTGTGTTTCCTGTCGCGAGCATTAGGCCTACCCACGCAAGTGAGGTATAATTTTTATCAGGAGACTTGGGGGAACACAGAATAGCAAAACAAGTGTTATTGCCCCTTGTCATTCTCTACTTTTTTTCCTTCCAAATGTAAGACAGTGTGTAAAAAAGACATCTATTTGAGAAATACCCTTTAATTCACATGCTAGTATGGGGACCCCGAAATTCAGAGATGTGCAAATAACCCCTGCTTCTCAACACCTCATCTTGTGCCCATTTTAGAAATACAAAGGTTTTCTTGATACCTATTTTTCACTCTTTATATTTCAGCAAATGAATTGCTGTATACCCTGTATAGAATGAAAACCTACCGCAAGGTGTAGCTCATTTATTGGCTCTAGGTACCTAGGGTTCTTGATAAACCTACAAGCCTTATATATCCCCACAACCAGACGAGTGAAGCAGACGTATTGTTATATTGCTTACAAAATCTGACAATGCAGGAAAAAGTTACAGAGTAAAACGTGGAGAAAAATTGCTGTTTTTTTACCTCAATTTCAAAAGTTTTTTATTTTAGCTGTTATTTTCTGTAGGAAACACTTGTAGGATGTATACAAATTACCCATTGATGAATTCAGAATTCTGTCTACTTTGCAGAAATGTTTAGCTTTCTGAGATCCAGCATTGGTTTCACACCCATGTCTGTCACTAACTGGAAGGAGGCTGAAAGCACAAATAATCGTAAAAATGGGGTATGTTCCAGTAAAATGCCAAAATTGTGTTGAAAAATTAGGTTTTCTGATTCAAGTCTGCCTGTTCCTGAAAGTTGGGAAGATGGTGATTTCAGCACAGCAAACCCTTTGTTGATGCCACTTTCAGGGAAAAAAACAGAAGCCTTCTTCTGCAGCCCTTTTTTCCCATTTCTTGAGAAATAAAGATTTTTTTTGCTGTATTTTGGCTAATTTCTTGGTCTCCTTTAGGGGAACCCACAAACTCTTGGTACTTCTAGAATCCCTAGGATATTGGAAAAAAAGGACATAAATTTAGCCTGGGTAGCTTTTGTGGACAAAAAGTTATGAGGGCCTAAGCCCGAACTGCCCCAAATAGCCAAAACAAGGCCAGGCACCTGAGGGGGAAAAGGCCTGGCAGCGAAGGGGTTAAATATTTTTAATTGTAGTTTCCCACTGGGAGCAGATAGAGATGTGATGTTTGGGGTCCCTGAACTCACAATTAAAAAATACATCTTTTAGTAAAGTTGTTTTTTAGATTTTCAGTTTGAAAATGCTACTTTTTAGAGAAGTGGGCATTTTCTTGCTTAAACATTCTGTGCATCTGCCTGCTTGTGTATTCCGCGTCTGGGTCAGACTGACAGCTGCTGTTGTGAATTCCCTCTAGACAGTGACACAAAGGGAGCTGGGGTGTAGTCTGAATATCCTGATGAGTCTCCTGGGCTAGAGTGGGGAGGAGGAGCGGAAACTCATACCTGAAAGTACTGTGCCTGTCCTCACACAATGCAGTCTCCAACCCCCTGGTGTGTGTCTGGGGCCAGGCCTGGGCAAGGCAGGATCTTGTAAACAGCAGAGACTTTCCTTTGAAGTTTGCCTACTTCAAAGGCAGAAAGGGGTATAAGTAGTGGACCCAAAACTCCAGATTTTTAGAACACTTCTGGACCAAGAGGAACCTCTGTCAAGGAGAAGAGCTGAAGAGCTGGGGGAGGAGTACTGCCTCTTTGCTGTGTGTGCTTTGCTGGGTTGGCCTGCAGTTGCTGCTTCTCCCTTAAAAAAGAGGGCAAAGACTGGACCTTGCTGTGTATCCTGCTTGGGAATTTCTCTAAGTGCTTGGACTGAGTTTGCCTCCTGTTAAGAAGTCTCAGAGACAGCAAAGTCTTCACCTACCAGCCTCTGGGTTGGCTTGCTGTGGACTGTAACTCATCAGGTCGTGCCTACTCCAGTTTCTGGGCCCTTGGAAGTGAAAGCTGGTGAAAAATCAAGAACAATCAAGTGCACCGACTTCGGACGACGCCCGGACTGACGCCGCTGGCGAATTAAGTGAAGCAGCCTACGACTGAAGCTGTGGTTCCCACTGGAGTGCAGTGACACCGACCAACCCTGCAGGCCCGACGCTGACACAGCCTTGCTGAAGTCCACGATTCCATGCATCCCAAAGTGTCTTGTCACCGATATCTGTGACACATGACTCCACTGCGGTGCCTGCAGCCTCGTGGCATGACCGAGACCCATGAGGTTACTCTACCACGTCTTGAACGTCGTACATCAACCCGGCCAGAGCATAAGGAATCAACACTTCGCACCAACCAACCTCATCTCCATTGCACCGCAGCAAGGACTTGATACCTGATACCGACGTATCCACTCCTCTGCTCTGCAGCACCGGAACTGGCGCTGCACCTGATCCAGCCACGCCTCAATCTCTGATTCTGTGCACTGGCTTGTTTCCTCATTATCACACAGTACTTTACCTGGGGGTCCGTGCAGCTCCGTGACCGGTGCCTTTGGTGTTGGATTGTTGGGAACGACTCCGTCATGACGCCGCGATAACACCAAATTGAAGCAGTTGCGTTTCTAAGTGCTATATTGAAGTTTAATCTTTGAAAATTCATAACTTTGCTTGTATATGTAGGATTTTTGTCATTTCGGTCTTAATAAATATAAATATTGGTTGATTTTCTAAGCTGGGTTGAGTGCTTTGTGGTGTTTCACTGTATTACTGTGTGTGTTAGTACACATACTTTACACATTGCCTCCGAGATAAGCGTGACTGCTTGTGCCAAGCTACCAAGGGGGTGAGCAGGGGGTTATCCTAGGTGTGTATCTGCCTTACCCTTACTAGAGTAAGGGTCTCTGCTTTGACAGAGTGCAAACTGACTGCCAGCTAGAGACCTCATTTCCTAAATTGGTGATCAGCGGTTGGGATAGAACTTGTATTTGTACTTGACATACAGTGATTGGTGTACACTACTGTTTTAATTGCAAACCATTACATGACCACATGCTATTTTTTTCTGCTTCCTTTTTGGTTCTTTTTCCCTTGGGATCACACACAGAAGGCAAATCGGGTTGACTAGGTACAGAGCATATATGATGTTGTTTTGGGTAACCCTGACCTGCCGGGGGGGGAGGGCCTCCAGGGGAGGCAGTAAGATTTCTTCCAAAGATTTGACCCCTGAGGAGTTGCAGGACAGAGAAGCAGAGAAAATGAACCAATTTGAGTTAGAGAAGCTTAAAATGGAAAGGGAAGAGAAACGATTAGCCGTGGAAGAGAAAAAGATGCTTTTGGCTCATGAGTTAAGTTTGAGGGAGCTTGACCAAAGCAGCTAGTCCAGCAGAGATGGTGGCAGCAATACCACTGTGCAGCCTGAAAGGAAGGTACACATCCCAAAGGATTTAGGGGTCATTATGAACATGGCGGTAAACACCGTCTCCTGCCATGGCGACAGCGAACAGAATCACGCCATTGGCAGTTAACAGAAACCCGCCATGTAAATATGCAAAAAACAGAATCCGCCAAAAATATTCCTATCAGCAGTCACCGCCAGGGCCTTGTCTGTGAAAAAGTTGCACATCCCACCGCGCACCTGCTGAGCACACAAATCCCCGCCTTCCAAATAATGATGCACAAATCACCGTGGCGATCAGTGGATGTCGAGCGACCATTGGCGGTACAGACCGCCACAGCCAGCAAGTGGACCCAACAGTAAGAAATGCACACATTGGCAAGTTTGAAACCCTCACACCTCTTACACATCCACAACACCATAAAACACTCACAGACACACCCCACAATCCTTTGTATCGCCAATAGAAGAAGCCAGACGGACAAAACTACAGGCAGACACCGAACGCCACATCACACGACTCACACACCCAACCACACATCAGCACCCTCGCCAATATCCAGACAACACACCACCCACAACACACACCATAGCACCCCCCAAGCACCCACGCTTCACAGAAAGGGAGCTAAGGACCATGATGGACGAGATACTCAAGGTCGAGCCACAAATATTTGGGACACAGGTCCAGCACACACCCATTGCCAGGAAGATGGAGTTATGGCAGACCATTGTCAACAAGGTCAACGCAGTGGGAAAACATCCACGCACGAGGGACGACATCCGAAAGAGATGGAACAACCTGCGCGGGAAGGTGAGATCTATGGCATCCAGGCACCACATTGCGGTATGGAAGACTGGAGGAGGACCTCCACCAACACACCCTGACTACACTGACTGGGAGAAAAAGGTACTGGCCATCCTGCACCCTGAGGGCCTAACTGGACTCACTGGAGGAATGGACTCGGGTAAGTCATCCACAGTTACCCCATATCCACCACACCTTGAATGCATGCACCACCCCTCCAACTACCACCAGGACCACTACCCTGCCCAGGCCACAATCACTACATCCAGTCACCAAGCATGCCCACAAACCCACCAACAGGCCCACATCCCTCCCCCTGTGCACAGACACCAACCCCTGCAAGGCATCACAATGGCACTACACCACCCACAATGCACCTCCACATCCCAAGCAAAATGCAATGGCAACCTCACAAAAGCACCCTGCATGGCCCACCAGTGGAAGCCCTGCACAAAATAGGCCTGCCCTGTTCACCCCCATCAGATTTTGCAATTGTAACATACATGTCCATTCCCCCCAACAGGCACCACCACCCATGCCACCCTGACGGACAAGACAAGGAGTAGCAGTGGCCCACATGGAGACAGAGGCACCACTCAGGACACTGGAGAGGGAACTCTGGACAGTGAGGAATACCCTGGCCCTTCACACAGTCCTGGACTCTCACCATCCAGCAGCCCTACCCAGGACACCACTGATACCCCTGCCACCCAGTCACCAACATCAGCTCCGGGCAACCAGACCCACACCTGTGTATCCAGACCACAGATTGGTGGAACACAAGGACAGCGGCCACAGTCACCACCCACCAACAGGCAGGAAGACAATGGCCCCAGTACAAGTGGCACCACCAGACCTGTGCAGGAGACACAGGCACAGGGGGCTTGGCCCAGTGGGAGGTCAACAGTGGCCCTGGGGGGAAGCCAAAGGATGGATGCTGCAGCCCAGGAGGTCATCTCTGAGGTCCTGGGAGCATACCACCATACCCAGGATAGGATTGGCCAGATCGTGGACACCCAGGAACAGAATCAAAGGCTGCAGATAGCACACCACCAGGAGACATGGAACAGTGGAAACAGCTCAGTGCCACCATGGCCACTATTGCAGGGGTGCTGCTGCTCCACTTACCAACCCAGCCTGAGACCCCAACAGACACAGAATCCCCTACCACAGACCAAGATACAGACCAGCCATCAACAACAGCAGCTGATCCAGAACCACAATCTGAGGACCCACAGGAGACCAGCACCTCCACCCGTACAGGCCAACACCAGGCACCCAAACGTTTGCTCAGGCCCAGATATGGGACAGGAACATCTGCCAAGACCAAGGCACCCTCAAAGAAGTGACTCTTACCTGGACTGTCCCCCAAATGTGCCACTCAACCGCCATCCCCAACGTGCAATATCAATTCAATAACATGTAAAATACAGCTGGACATACTACCACTGCCAGCAATCGCTGAGATCATGTTGCCAGTATGGACATCCACCAGCAGCCCACTCCCATCACTGTAAAGAACACCCAGGCATCCCTGACACCTAATAAACACATGTACACCAATGTCAATGTCCCCTATCAGTATGTTGAATCAAATCGAACTGTGCATGCAATTGTCATTGTAATCATATAAGCATACCTTTATTGCAGGAATGGCACCCCCAAGTACAACATGAGATGGTGTCAACAGAAATGTCTAACAAGTTGTTCATGTCACATCTCACATGCAAACCTTGTTACAATGAAAATGTCTATTGACCCAACATTCACATAGGGGATACGTCAGACAGACCGTATGCAGCACAGACAACAGCAGCAAATAGTATATCATAGTCACTGGAAGTATAGTTGGATCAGTTGGTTCCTGGAGTGTACATCTTCCCCCTCTTCATCATCACCACCATCACTCTCATCCCCTCTTAGAGGAAGCCGGTCTGGATACACAGCACCCTCCTCCTCCAAAAGGGAAATATATTTCCTCACAGCCACGTTGTGCAGCATGCAGCAGGCCACCACTATTATACAGACCTTTTCAGGGCCATAGGCCAGGAATCCCCCGAAATATGGAGGCAACGGAATCTAGCCTGCAGGAGACCTATAGTGTGCTCTATCACCCTCCTAGTACGTCCATGGGCCTCATTGTAATTCCTCTCTGCATCTGTCCTAGGATTCCTCACTGGTGTCAGGAGCCAATGCATGTTGGGGTAGCCAGAATGACCTGTAAAAAGTGGGCAAAATAGGACTGTAACTAACAACCCTCAGTTGCAGACAGGCTGGCTGTCAGTTATGTGTAGGAAATGTGTCAGACACACTTACCTATGATCCCTCTTCTGTCCCCTTTTAGTTGTTCCATCATGTGTGGCACACTGCTGTTCCTCAGCACAAAGGAATCATGGACTGATCCAGGGAACATGGCATTCACATGTGAGATATACTGGTCTGCAGTACACACCAATTGCATGTTCATAGAGTGAAAGTTCTTCCTGTTTCTGTACACCTGTTCACTTACCCTTGGGGGGATGAGAGATATGTGGGTGCCATCGATGGCACAAATCACATGAGGGATGTTGGCAAAGGCAGAAAAGTCTGACTTGGTGGCAGGGAGTTCAGCACTTTGGGGAAACCTCACATATGACTGCAGGTGTCGACCAAATGCATTCAGGAATCCGGACAGTATGAGGCTGAACATTGGCTGTGAGAACCCTGCACCCATGCCCACTGTCACCTGAAATGAGCCCGTGGTCAGGAAATAGACTGCAGAGAGCACTTGCACTTCAGTAGGGATGGCATGCTGATTACGATTAGCCGGTCTCATTGCTGGATACAGTAATGCACAAAGTTCATGAATGGTAGCACGAGTGAGTCTGTAATTGATAATGATGTGACATTCCATCATGGTCTCCAAATCAACAAGTGGTCTGTACACTGATGGGGCGCACCCTCGCCACATGGGTCTGTACCTAGGAGGAGTGGAGAACACATGTGAGGGACACATATTCATCTTCACAACATGTTGAATATTCATCACTGCTGGCAAACAAGTCGATGACACATACATTGTAGGATGTTAAACTGGAGTGACATGTTCTCACTGATACATCTGGACTGTTGTGGTGAGTAACTATTTGTTTGTCCATGCATTTGGGGGATGGGGACCATAGGACCTGCATGGGGCCAATGAGAAATTAATAACTGCGTAGTAGTGTGAAAAATGTCTGCCCCCAGTAATCCAGATATGTAGCAGTGGAAGTGACCTCATACCGCTAGCGGTTGTCGTAATGGCGTAAGGTGGTGTTAACCGCCTTGCACCCATTCATTGTTTAACATGGTTGTCAATTTGGGACTATGGGCCTATCATGATCGCCGCCAGCGGTGACACTGCACACAGTGGCGGAGCGTACGCTATCTTGTCACCCCAACTTCACTTGACTCCCAGATTACGTGCATGCAAGTACTCCACTGAGTGTGATGCTGTGTCCTGACCCTCCTCCAGGAAATGGCACGAGTGGCAGGGGAAAGGGCCCCGGCCTTCACCACCGAGGAACTGGAGAAACTGGTGGACGGGGTCCTACCCCTACACGCCAAGCTCTATGGTCAACCAGGGGTACAGGTGAGTAGGCGGATTGGGGTGCATGGACGTGTGAAATGGTGGTAGATGGCTGTAAACAAGTGTGCATGATTTGACACTGCACAGCTGTGGAATGCATGACATACTGCGTGTGTGAGGTGCTGTAATGCTGTTTTAAGTGTCCGTCCCATAGGGGACGTATAGCTAGCTGTATCAAATAGGAATTGTCTGACCTCTGTGTCTCTTTTCTGTGTGTCCCCTACAGGTCAGCGCAAATCAGAAGAGGGGACTATTGCAGGCCATTGCCAGGGAGGTGCAGACCCTGGGGGTCTACAACCAGTGGAGCACCCACTGCAGGAGGCGGCGGGAGGACCTGCAGCGCTGGGCCAGGAAGACCTGTGAGGCCCAGCTGGGGAAGTCCTCCCAACGAGGAAGGAGTGCCTGTGTTGCACTGACCCCCCCTAATGCGCCGCAATATGGCAGTGGCGTATCCTGACTAGGATGGACGCCAGCGACCATTGTATGCTTCCTTGATGGATGTCTGATGGTGCTGTGGTAGGGATGCTGTCTAGTGGCAGGGACTCTGACAGGTGTCATTAGGCATAGTGGTCCCCATGGGCAGTTAGTTGATAAGGGACAGGTCTGCAGTCCTTCTTTGATGTTGGAGATGGATGTATACCAGGGTTGTGGCCAATAGTCAGGGGCATAGCCATGAGTATAGCTGTAGGTGCTGGATGGTGGTATATTTGCTGGGTGGGAGTATGTGTGAACCAGTTATGTACATCCATTCAGCTATTTACAATTGTCTCTCCTGTTTTGTCTCTCCACCCTTGTTGTTCTCCTGTGTTGTCTGTGTACATCAACATCATCTGGCAAGGGAGCAGTGGCACCGGCGAGTGGAGATGCAGCAGCCCACATTTCCAAGGAGGCAGAATCAAGCGACGCCAAGGGGACCAGTGAGTTGGAGGGCGAGGGGAGTACCACGGGGGACTGAATGGAGTGATTCTGACACCTCCTTTGATGGGAGCTCCCTGGTGGTGGTGGACCCTAGTGGGCCCACCCATTCTTTGTCATCATCCACCACTCCCTATACCATCACCACCCTCCCAGTTGCTTCCCACCCAGTTGCCCGTGCCCGCTCATCCAGGAGAGTGGGCGTCTCCTTCGCCCCAGGCACCTCATCCCCTGCCCCAGTCAGCCCTGATGCCCTCGCGGAGGAGGCGATTGACCTCCTGAGGACCATCTGTGTAGGGCAGACAACCATTGTCAATGCCATCCAGGGGCTAGCATCACAGGTCCAGTAGACCATTGCCTACCTGGAAGGTATTCATGGTGCTGTGTCTGGCCTACAGAGATCTTTTCAGGCTCTGGCCTCCTCTTTGATGGCAGCCAGTGTCCCTGGTCTTTCCGTCCCACCTCCCAGCACCTCCACCCCTTCCAGCACCTCACTCCCTTCACCTGTCCCAAGCACACATTCTGACAGCCACGCACATACCTCAACACATAAGAAGCACACAGAGAAACACAAGCACCACACTTCACACCACAGGCATACACACAGCCAACATACAAAGGCACACACAACAACATCCACTTCCCCCAGTGTGTTCACCTCTCCCACCTCCCTGTCTGTCACCTCTACAAGAACACTCACAGGCACTGCGCCTTCATTCACTGTTTCTGGCCCCATTCTTGCAGTCACCACAACATCAGACATCCAGTCATGCACCCCATACACCACACCTGCACTCACCACAACAACTCTGAGTACCACTTGCAGCACACTCACCAAACTTGCAGACACCCAGAAAACATCCATTTACACTGGCAGCCTGTCTTGTCCCACTGTGTCTACCCCCCTCCTCCCAAGACACTCAAATGTTCCCAGACACCCACCCAACACACATCCACCACACCTCAGCATACTGTACAGTCACCTGCATCCACGTCACACACACCTACACCTGTTACGACCCCTCCCTCTACCTCCACTTCCACACCTTCCTCCAGGTCCACCCCGCTTACCCCTTTTCCTATCCAGTGTAGACCTTTTTGATCCCACCGGCCTACCCCGTCTCATCCCTAAACGTGCCCACCTCCTTGCCCTGTCCACTCCTCCCATGTCCAAGTCTGCCCCTTTCCGGCCTTCACATTCATGTGCACCTTCCCCTGAGAGCAAGAGGCCCCGTACTGGTACATCTGATGTACCCCAGTCAAAGCCCGCTCCTCCACCTTTCAAAACAAAAAACAAACCCCCTCCACCTCCCAAACTTTAGCCTAAGCCCCCCCCAGACGTAGGTCCCCACCCCGCCACCCCCTGCCCCTGTTCCCTGAGGTGCCTGGCTGCCCCATTGATGCCCCTTTATGGTGGAGTACCATGTGAACATGTGGGAGTCAAGTTGGGGCCATTTGGGCCCATCAGCCTTTCACCTATGGACTGGCCATTGGCCTAATGTGGTTGTTCTGTTGCTCCTGGAGCGTTAATAAAGTTTGTGTGG
This sequence comes from Pleurodeles waltl, assembly GCF_031143425.1. NCBI lineage: Eukaryota > Metazoa > Chordata > Amphibia > Caudata > Salamandridae > Pleurodeles > Pleurodeles waltl. Next base: position 1,104,182,079 of record NC_090445.1, read on the forward strand.
CCAGTTTTGTTGTTGGCACACTCTGGATCCATGGTTACTCATTTCATTGTGGGGGGTTGTTGTGCACATGTTTGTACTTTGGGCAGGTTTAATTTGCCTTGTGTCGGGTAAGTACCTCTGGCTCTGGTGTGTATGGCTTGGGCTGTTGTGAGGGGTTGTGGGTGCGTTGCAGGATCGGTGGAGTGGGTGGGTATGTAACTGTGCCCTTTCTTCCCTTGTTTAGTAGGTTGTGGTACTTACCGTCGTCGTCTTCGTAGGCAGTCTCAGTCGGGGAGGTATATGGCCAGGAACAGGACTGGCATGATTTGCAACTCTTTGTCCATGTCTGCTTCGTTGTGTTGTGTGAGCCTCCGGTGAGTGTTTCCTTTTATTTGGTTTGTTTCCACCTGGCTTTGCGTGGTGGTGGTTCCCGCCCCAGAACTGAAGGCGGTCTTGTGCTTCATTATTTGTTGGGCGGGTTGGGCCTTTCCGTCGGCCTGTGGGCGGTCTATTCCATCGTTGTTGGCACTCCTCTGCTGGCGGTGAGTGTTTTTCATGCTGCCTGTTTTTCATGTGCTTCATTATTTGGCGGGCCACACCGCCAGCCTGTTGGCTGTAGTTACCACCACCGCCGGCAGTGCGGTCTTTCGCGCCATGTTCATAATGAGGGCCTTAGTAAAGGGTTACAAAAGGGAGGATGACATATACCTGTGATTCAAGGGGTACGACTAAGCTCTCCACGTAAACATGGTCCCTGAGGTACACTGGGGGCAGGTCTGTGGAAGACCTTTGTAGTTGAAGGGAGGGACACCCTGACTTCCTTAGAGGATCCCCAGGGACTCACCTATTCTATCATGAAGGATGCCCTACTTACCAGGTATGGTCTCACCCCTAAGCAGTATAAGGAACAGTTTAGATCCTATAAGAAAAAGGAATCCCAAACTTCGTTGGAATGTGTAGACTCTTTCTGCAGGTCACTGGATGGCTGGGTGAAGGTCAGTAAGGTAACAACTTATGAGGGCTGTACAATTTGATTGCATGGGAGCACTTGTATAGTCCTTGTTTTCCAGAGCTGTGCTAGCACCTAATTGACAGCAAGCTGACTGACCTCAGGAAGGTTGCCCAGGAAGCGGACCAGTGGGAGAGCACCAGGGTCCATAAGAGGTGTAGGGGAGACTCCACCAAGGGTGGGCAGGGTCCCCATCAGAAGAAGTGAGGGGTAAGGGTAAACAGGGAGAGTTCTCTAAAGGGCCCAAAGCTAGTTCCCAGGGTAAGGATTCCCAGCCCCCAGTTAAAAAGAAACCATGGATCTCTATAGGGAAGCCTGCAGAGAAGAGTCCTTGCAAATTTTATGCATGCGATCAGGTGGATCACGTGAGGGTGGCCCCAAATGTCCCAAGTGGACACAGGCACCCACTGGTGCTCCATCACAGGGTTTGGCAAGTGTAGTGCTTGGGGAAGAGTTGGTTCCAGGAGAAGGTGGGAGCCAGCTGAGATGAACCTTATTTCAATAGGGGGCAGTGAGATAGTCCAGAGGACCCTGGTGCCTGAGAACACTAAGAAGTACAGGAAGAGGGTGACCATCAATGGACAGAGGGTGGAGGCTCTGAGAGACACAGGAGCCAGTGTGACTATGGCAAGGTGTCACATGGTGCCTGAAGAGCAGGTGGTTCCCCATATACTTCACCAGGTAGTTGCGGTAGACAGCTAAGAGCACCTGTGTAATGTGGCACAGGTTCCCTTTGAGTGGGGAGGGTCTCAGGTTCCTTGAAGGTAGCTGTGAGTCCAAACATGCCTGTTGATTGTCTGCTAGGTAATGACCTGGAGGATTCCCCTTGGAGTGAGGTGGAACACCGGTGACACTTGGAGATGTTGGGTCTGCCTGGGTGGGTGGGTGTGACCACCCGGTCAATGGCAGCCCGTCAGGGTGATCAGGAGGACCTGGAGCCTGAAAGAGTGGCCCAGGTGCCTTCCAGGAAGAGGAAGGGCAAGGGGTGCGGGAAACCTGCGCCAGAAGTTCCCACGGTCTGAGAGGAGGATGAACCTGAGGGGGACACCCCAGCGCCTATAGGGGAAAAAGTGGCTGATCTGGGGAAGGTGCTCGAGCTGACCCATTGGCAGAAGGAAGGGGGTCCCACCAGGAAAGAATTCTGTGCAGCACAGTAGTCATGCCTGTAGGAGGCTGGACTGGCTTGTAGTGAGTACCTAGGGGTACTTGCACCTTGCACCAGGCCCAGTTATCCCTTATTAGTGTATAGGGTGTCTAGCAGCATAGGCTGATAGATAATGGTAGCTTAGCAGAGCAGCTTAGGCTGAACTAGGAGACGAGTGAAGCTCCTACAGTACCACTTAGTGTCATATGCACAATATCATAAGAAAACACAATACACAGATATACTAAAAATAAAGGTACTTTATTTTTATGACAATATGCCAAAAGTATCTCAGTGAGTACCCTCAGTATGAGGATAGCAAATATACACAAGATATATGTACACAATACCAAAATATGCAGTAATAGTATTAGAAAACAGTGCAAACAATGTATAGTTACAATAGGATGCAATGGAGACACATAGGGATAGGGGCAACACAAACCATATACTCCAAAAGTGGAATGCGAACCACAAATGGACCCCAAACCTATGTGACCTTGTAGAGGGTCGCTGGGACTATTAGAAAATAGTGAGGGTTAGAAAAATAGCCCACCCCAAGACCCTGAAAAGTGAGTGCAAAGTGCACTAAAGTTCCCCAAAGGACAAAGAAGTTGTGATAGGGAAATTCTGCAGGAAAGACACAAACCAGCAATGCAACAACGATGGATTTCCAGTCGAGGGTACCTGTGGAACAAGGGGACCAAGTCCAAAAGTCACAAGCAAGTCGGAGATGGGCAGATGCCCAGGAAATGCCAGCTGTGGGTGCAAAGAAGCTTCTACTGGACAGAAGAAGCCTAGGTTTCTGCAGGAATGACAAGGGCTAGAGACTTCCCCTTTGGAGGATGGATCCCTCACGCCGTGTAGAGTCGTGCAGAAGTGTTTTCCCACCAAAAGACCGCCAACAAGCCTTGCTAGCTGCAAATCGTGCGGTAAGCGTTTTTGGATGCTGCTGTGGCCCAGGAGGGACCAGGATGTCGCAAATTGCATCAGGAGAGAGAGGGGACGTCGAGCAAGACAAGGAGTCCTCTCAGCAGCAGGTAGCATCTGGAGAAGTGCCAGAAACAGGCACTACAAGGATGCATGAAATGGTGCTCACCCGAAGTCGCACAAAGGAGTCCCACGTCGCCGGAGAACAACTTAGGAGGTCGTGCAATGCAGGTTAGAGTGCCGTGGACCCAGGCTGGACTGTGCACAATGGATTTCCACCGGAAGTGCACGGAGGCCGGAGTAGCTGCAAAAGTCACGGTTTCCAACAATGCAGTCTGGTGTGGGGAGGCAAGGACTTACCTCCACCAAACTTGGACTGAAGAGTCACTGGACTGTGGGAGTCACTTGGACAGAGTTGCTGGATTCAAGGGACCTCGCTCGTCGTGCTGAGAGGAGACCCAAGGTACCGGTGATGCAGTTCTTTGGTGCCTGCGGTTGCAGGGGGACGATTCTGTCGACCCACGGGAGATTTCTTCTGAGCTTCTAGTGCAGAGAGGAGGCAGACTACCCCCACAGCATGCACCACCAGGAAAACAGTCGAGAAGGCGGCAGGATCAGCGTTACAGAGTTGCAGTAGTCGTCTTTGCTACTATGTTGCAGTTTTGCAGGCTTCCAGCGCGGTCAGCAGTCGATTCCTTGGCAGAAGGTGAAGAGAGAGATGCAGAGGAACTCGGATGAGCTCTTGCATTCGTTATCTAAGGAATCCCAAGAGACAGAGACCCTAAATAGCCAGAAAAGAGGGTTTGGCTACCTAGGAGAGAGGATAGGCTAGCAACACCTGAAGGAGCCTATCAGGAGGAGTCTCTGACGTCACCTGATGGCACTGGCCACTCAGAGCAGTCCAGTGTGCCAGCAGCACCTCTGTTTCCAAGATGGCAGAGGTCTGGAGCACACTGGAGGAGCTCTGGGCACCTCCCAGGGGAGGTACAGGTCATGGGAGTGGTCACTCCCCTTTCCTTTGTCCAGTTTCGCGCCAGAGCAGGGCTAAGGGGGTCCCTGAACCGGTGTAGACTGGCTTATGCAGAAATGGGCACCAAATGTGCCCATGAAAGCATTTCCAGAGGCTGGGGGAGGCTACTCCTCCCCTGCCTTCACACCATTTTCCAAAGGGAGAGGGTGTAACACCCTCTCTCAGAGGAAGTCCTTTGTTCTGCCATCCTGGGCCAGGCCTGGCTGGACCCCAGGAGGGCAGATGCCTGTCTGAGGGGTTGGCAGCAGCAGCAGCTGCAGTGAAACCCCAGGAAAGGCAGTTTGGCAGCACCAGGGTCTGTGCTACAGACCACTGGGATCATGGGATTGTGCCAACTATGCCAGGATGGTATAGAGGGGGCAATTCCACGATCATAGACATATTACATGGCCATATTCGGAGTTACCATTGTGAAGCTACATATAGGTAGTGACCTATATGTAGTGCACGCGTGTAATGGTGTCCCCGCACTCACAAAGTCCGGGGAATTGGCCCTGAACAATGTGGGGGCACCTTGGCTAGTGCCAGGGTGCCCTCACACTAAGTAACTTAGCACCCAACCTTTACCAGGTAAAGGTTAGACATATAGGTGACTTATAAGTTACTTAAGTGCAGTGTAAAATGGCTGTGAAATAACGTGGACGTTATTTCACTCAGGCTGCAGTGGCAGGCCTGTGTAAGAATTGTCAGAGCTCCCTATGGGTGGCAAAAGAAATGCTGCAGCCCATAGGGATCTCCTGGAACCCCAATACCCTGGGTACCTCAGTACCATATACTAGGGAATTATAAGGGTGTTCCAGTAAGCCAATGTAAATTGGTAAAATTGGTCACTAGCCTGTTAGTGACAATTTGAAAGAAATGAGAGAGCATAACCACTGAGGTTCTGATTAGCAGAGCCTCAGTGAGACAGTTAGTCACTACACAGGTAACACATTCAGGCACACTTATGAGCACTGGGGCCCTGGGTGACAGGGTCCCAGTGACACATACAACTAAAACAACATATATACAGTGAAAAATGGGGGTAACATGCCAGGCAAGATGGTACTTTCCTACAATGCCCTACTCTTGAGGGTCTGCAGTGGCAGGCTGCCGATCAGGAATCTGGCCAGGAGGCTGGATCACACTGGATCTGTTGGGAGGATGGCCTCCTCTATAGTGAGCCTAAGGTTGCTGAGCCTAGGGCAGCATGTGTGCTGGTGGTACCTCAGTGCTTCAGAGCAGTGCTTAAGTTGTAAATAAAAATGTGCCGGTGCTCAAAGCCCTCCTCTTAAACATGTGGCTGCTGCAATTAAATGTGAGAGCACGGAATACTGAGGCAACATAATCCTGAAGCCGTCTAGGGCCTCTTCAATCCATTTACACTAACTCCCTGCCCATCCAGCGCACTCCTGCAGCTGTCTTCTTTCTCCCATTGTGACTCATTTTCGTTTTTCTCTTCCTCTGTCTTTCCCATATGTGTCTTTTGCTCGCAGCAAATGGTTGGGGCAGAAGAATAAGCGTCGGCCCTCAAAAATAAGTGCCGGTGCTCAGCACCGGAAACAACAAGCACAAATTAAGCACTGCTTCAGAGCCTTCCTACTGATGTGCCTTTAGCAGAACATTTGGGGCAGTAAAAGACCTTTTAGAGGCTTGTCCCCCTCTTCTACTGGCCCCAAATGTGCAGGCACTCATGGGAAATGTAAGGATCCCCTCCAACCTTTCCCTTTGGCCAGCACACCCTTTGAGCATGAGGGGATTGACATTGTGTGGCCTCTGGAGCCCAACACTGCCATGGGCACCAGGTTTATCCTGTTCTTGGTGAACCATGCCACCCGATACCCAGATGCCATCCCTCTGAGGTCAATGACAGCTCCTGTGGTGGGCCGGGCATTGATAGAAAATGTTACCCTCAGCGGGTTCCCCACAGAGGTGGTCTCTTTCAAGGATATCAACTTCATATCTACTTAAATGAAGTCTCTGCGGAAGGAGTGCGGGGTGACCTACAAGTTCACCACTCCTTACCACCCCCAAGGAAATGGGCTAGTTGAGAGGTTCAACCAGACCCTGAAGGACATGATTATGGGTCTGTCAGTACCCACAAGGAGAAGTGGGAGGTCCTCTTGCCATGTCTTCTGTTTGCTTACAGGGAGGTACCACAGAAGGAACTTAGTTTTAGCCCCTTTGAACTGTTGTAAGGCCACCCTGTGAGGGGACCTCTCAGTCTTGTGAAGGAGGGCTTGGAGAAGATGTCCAGGCAACCCCCCCAAGATGTGTTTAGTTACATGCTGGCCTATAGAAACCAGACATCCCGCTTCAGGAGACTCGCTCAGGAGAACCTAGAAGCAAGCCAGGAGGACATGAAATGCTGGTATGACCAGAATGCCACTCTGGTCGTGCTTCAGCCTAGCTAGAAAGTGTGGGTCATGGCCCCACAGGAGCCTCGTGCTCTCCAGGATAAGTGGACTGGGCCTTTTGAGGTGGTGGAGCGCAAAGGTGATGTCACCTATCTGGAGAACTTACAGAAACCTAGGAACCCTTTGAGGGTTCTGCATGAACTGCCTCCAACCTCACTTTGAGAGGTCTGAACTAACAATGCTCTTGGCGAAATATGATGGGGTGAAGGAGGAGAGGGAGCCTCTTATTGACCTCCTATCTGCCCAGGAGAAAGATGGGTCTATGTAGGGTGTGAACCTCTCCCCCACACTCACTCCAGGGCAACAGATGGACTGTCGCCAGTTGTTGGGACAGTTTGCCTCCTTGTTTTCCTTGACCCCAGGGGGCACTCATCTGTGTACACATGATGTGGTCACTGAGGACAGTCCACCTATAAAACACAATATTTCCAGGGGAACTGACAAGTTGAGCATCAAGGATGAGGTTTTCAAGATGTTGGAGTTAGGGGTTATTGAGTTCTCCCTCAGTCTTCCGGCCAGCCCAGTGGTATTGGTCCCAAAGGCTGATGCCGCCGGTGCCACCCCAGAACTCAGCTTCTGTGTGGACTACCCAGGACCCACCACCATTACTAAGACTTACACGAACCCCATCCCCACAGTTGAAGAGCTCATACATCTGTTGGGAGCTGCTAAGTTTCTCAGCACATTCGAATTAACACCTGGGTACTGGCAGATTTCCTTATCTGATGGGGCAAAGGAGAGGTCTACATTTTCCACTCCAGATGGGCACTAGGAGTTCTGGGTTGTGCCCTTTGGGATGAAAAATGCCCCTGCCACCTTTCAGAGGCTGGTAAACCAGGTTTTGGCCAGGTTGGAGTATTTCAGTGCAGCCTATCTGGATGACATTGCAGTGTTCAGTGCCAGCTGGGAGGAACACCTGTGACATCTCTGTGAAGTGTTGAAGGCTCTGCAGAAGGCAGGCCTCATTATTAAGGCTAGTAAATGCCAAATAGGGCAAGGGTCCGTGGTTTACAGGGACACCAGGTGGGAGTGGCCAGATGGCACCCCTGCAACCAAACATTTATACAATTCTGGATTGGGGCCTCCCAAGACTCAGAAAGAGGTGAGAGCCTTTCTAGGTCTCCCCGGGTACTACAGGAGGTTTGTCAAGGGGTATGTCACTATAGTTTCCCCTCTTGACTGAGTTGACCTCTAAAAAGCAGCCCAAAAAGGTGATTTAGACTGAAGCTTGCCAGACCGCTTTTGATGCCCTGAAGGCAGCCATGTGCACAACACCTGTGCTAAAGGCACCTGACTTCTCCAAGGAATTTGTTGTGCAGACTGACACTTCAGAACATGGTGTGGGGGCAGCTCTAGCGCAGCTAAATGAAGAGGGCCTAGACGAGCCAGTAGCCTTCATTAGTAGGAGGTGGAGTGAAATTGAGCGAGAAGCTTTTGCTGTGGTCTTGGCACTGAGGAATCTGAGGCCCTACTTTTTTGGGACTCACTTCTGGGTTCATACAGACCACAGGCCCCTCAGATGAGGGGTGAGAACCCAAAACCTTTGGGGTGGTCTATCTCCTTACAGGGAATGGACTTTATGACAGAACTCCGGCCTGGAACAGAACGCGCCAATGCTGATGGTCCTACCAGATTCTTCTGCCTTAGTGATGAAAACTTTCATGAGGTTGGGTAGTTCTCCCCACTTTCAGCTGGGGGGGACACGTGTTAGACCTGGCCTCCTTGGCATACTCTCCCCTGTCTTTTTGCCTCTGCTTCCCATGTTGTGACGGTGTGCTGGACTTTGTTTTTACTGGTTTTTGGCACTCTTACACTTTACCACTGCTGATCAGTGCTAACGTGCTCTCTGTGTGAACTGTATTTGTAATTGGCTTTTTGATGATAGGCATATTTGATTTACTAGTAAGTCCCTATTAAAGTACACTAAAGGTGCACAGGGCCTGTAAATCAAAGGCTACTAGTGGGCCTGCAGCACTGATTATGCCACCCACATGAGTAGCCCTGTAAACATGTCTTAGACCTGCCTCTGCAGTTTCTGTGTGTGCAGTTTTAACCTGCCAATTCGACCTGGCAAATGTACCCACTTCAAAACAAAAGCTAGGGCCACCACAATGTGCTCTAGTCCCAACACGCACTCTGGAATCTGGGTCGGCTCAATCAATATGTCAATTGTAATCTTGATGCAACAATCTTTAAATAACAGTTTTCATTCCTTCAATGTTTTATTGATGGTGTAGATTGCGAAATTCATCCAACAACCCTTCTTAATTTAATGAAAACAACTTTAACGACTTTATTCAGCCAAGTTCAATGAATGATAGACATATGGAGTTTGGGGGTCTCTGAACTCACAATTTAAAAAAACATCTTTTAGTAAAGTTGGTTTTTAGATTGTCAGTTTGAAAATGGCACTTTTTAGAAAGTGGGAATTTTCTTCCTTAACCATTCTGTGCCTCTGTGTACTTATGTATTCCAAGTCTGGGTCACAATGACAGTTGGACTGTTGTGAATTCCCTCTAGACAGTGACAAAAGGGGAGCTGAGATGTAGCCTGCATATTCTGATGAGTCTCCTGGGCTAGACTGGGGAGGAGCTGACACTTACACCTGAAAGGGCTGTGCCTGTCTTCATACGATGCCGTCTCCAACATCCTGGTGTGTGTCTGGGGCCAGGCCTGGGCAAGGCAGTATCTTGTGAGTAACAGAGACTTTCCTTTGAAGTTTGCCTACTTCAAAGGCAGAAAGGGATATAAGTAGTGGACCGAAAACCCCAGATTTTTAAAACACTTCTGAATCAAGAGGAACCTCTGCCAAGGAGAAGAGCTGACGAGCTTGAGGAGGAGTACTGCCCCTTACTGCCCCTTTGCTGTGTGTGCTTTGCTAGGTTGACCTGCAGTTGCCACTTCTGCTTTAAAGAGGTCAAAGACTGGACTTTGCTGTGTATCCTGCTTGGGAAGTTTCTCCAAGGGCTTGGACTGAGCTTGCCTCCTGTTAAGAAGTCTCAAGGACAGCAAAGACTTCACCTAACAGCCTCTGGGTTCACTTGCTTTGGATCTAACTCATCAGGTGGTACCTACTCCAGTTTCTGGGCCCTGGGGAGTGAAAGCTGGTGGAAAACCAAGAAAACTCAAGTGCGCGACTTCGGACGACGTCTGAACTGTTGCCGCTGTGGGATCCAGCAACGCGCCTGCAACTGAAGCAGTGGTCTCCGCTGAACTGCGACGACCCCATCCGACCCCGCAGGCCCGACACCACTGCAGCATCGGTGAAGTCCACAACTCCTTGAGTCCTGAAGTTCCGTGTCACCGACGTCCGTGACACCAACTCCACTGCAGCGCCTGCAGCCTCGTGGCCTGGCCGTGACCGTGTGAGGTTCCCCCACCGCATCTTGACCACCAGATATCGACCCCGCCGGAGTGTAAGGAATCACCATTTGCACTGACGCCGCCTCATCTCCACTACTCCGCAGCAAGGACTCCACACCTTGCACCGACACCTCCACTTTTCTGCTCTGCAGCACTGGAACCGACTCTGTACTGGATCCAGTGACGCCTCAATCCTCTACTCTGTGCACACGGCTTCTTTCCTCATTTTCACAAGGTACTGTACCAGGGGGTCCATACGACTCCGTGACTGGTGCCATTGGCATCGGATTGTTAGGAATGACTCCGTAACGATGCCATGATAACACCAAATTGAATTAATTTGTGTTTCTAAGCACGATATAGAAGTTAAATCTTGGAAAATTCATAACCTTGCTTGTGTATGTTGGATTTTTGTTGTTTTGGTCTTGTTTTATTCAGATAAAGATTGGCTAGTTGAGTGCTTTTGTGGTGTTTTCACTGTGTTACTGTGTGTCTTGGTACAAATACTTATACATTGCCTCTGAGATAAGCCTGACTGCTTCTGCTACAAAGGGGGTGAGGAGGGGTTATCTGAGCCGGGTATCTCCCTTACCCTGACTAGAGTGAGGGTCCATGCTTGGACAGAGGTCAACTGACTGCCAACCACAGACCCCATTTCTCACAGTGGTCAATGAAGATTCGCTTTGGTGGGCATCGTGGACAGACATGGAGCCAAGCAAGGAGTTTGCGGTTGAGAAGAGCCCCATTACTTTTGGATCTTCACTGGAGCTCAGGACTTGTGATTATGAAGCAGAAAGAGTACAATCTGATGCCAGCCAAAGGACCTAGTGGGTACCTATCATCAGAATCAGCACTCACTCCATCAGAGGTAAGCAGAGGCCTCAGGCAGGTTCAGTTGGTGCTGGTCAGCTGGGCAGTTGCAGGGAGGCCTCGGGAAGCTTTCTGTTTCCTGTATCTCAACTAGCAGGTCAACCAGCTGACCCTTGGAGTCACTTCTGGGGATCCTAGCTTCAAGGCAAGTAGGTCTGTCTTCCTTCTTCAGACAGCAGGGCAGTCCTTCTTCTGAATCTTCCACAGGCTGATGAGCGTTTTGACCAGAGACTCTGAAGGCAACACTTTTATCCCCCCTGCCAGCATATGGGTGGGCGATGCCTCTTTTGTCTAAACTTCCCCCTCCCTGGGTTTGGCTCCAAACTGTCTACGGTAACAATGGGAAGACAGGCCTATGTGTAAACTGCATTTGTTAGTGAATGGGCAGACAGGCCTTAAAAGTCAGGAAGGGGTTGGCATAGTCCTTTGAAGCTCAGGAAAGCTAGGTACAACACTCTAGTGAGGCCTGCCCCACACTCAAGCCCCTTTAGTCTCCATGTCTGGAAGGAATACACAAAACAATACAGGAGAGCTATTCACAGCCATGTGACCCTGGACACTGCAGAAAGGCACATTTGGTTTAAACAGTGTGAGAAAACAGGGCTGATTGCAGAGGCCCCCTAACTTTTTGCCCCCATTTTCCACTTTTTGCTGGTGTTTTCCTGACTCTGATGGTGCCCTGGGTACTGCTAACCAGTCCCAGGGTCTGTGCTCTGTGTAAAATGGATATGCAAATTAGGCTAACTATAATTGGCTAAGTTAACCTACTTATAAGTCCCTAGTATATGGTAGGGCATGTAGGTTTAGGGACCATAGGTGGTGCACCCATAGGTGCACCGCTGAGGTGCCCAGTGTCATTTTAAAGGCAGGCCTGCCTTGCTGGCTGCTTTTAAATTAAAGTTATATGCAAATTCGACTTTGGAATTAAAAGTAGTTCCAAAGTCTTAAACTACCTTATTTTTACATATAAGTCACCCCTAAGGTGTGCCCTATGAGCCCCTAGGGCTGGGTGCCATGTAACTGTAAGCAGGGACCTTATAAAAATAGTTTTATAAACCCTGGTGAGGTAAAAACAGCCAAATTCGTTTTTCCCTCATTGTAGTAAATGGCCTTCATAGGCTAGAATGGGGAGACTTTATTTTAATTTTTAAAGTCTCCTTAAATGATGCATACCAAGAGTTTGGTATCAAATTAATTGTTGTAATAAATCCCACAACTTCCAGTTGTGGGATTTAATATAACTTGTTCAGGTAAAGAGTTTTAAACTTTACCTGAAAAGTTGCCAATTTCAGCCCTGCATTGTTTTTGCTGCTGTGCTCTGATTGGCCAGCCTCGAGCAGCTTGGCCAAGCTGCCTTGATGAGGTGTGAAGTGGCCTGGCTTCACACAAAGGAATGTGCCTGTGGGAAGGAATCTCCCCTCAGCAGATGGTGAGGCAGGAAGGGGGAGGGCTGCCAAACTGGTCTTCAAAGGCAGAGAAGGACATTTGGAGCAACCAGCAACACCCCCACATCCTGCAACCTCAGACAACTAGGTGCCCCCTTGATTAGATTAGGAGAGGGGTGTGTTTATGATTTTTAGCACACCAGTGGGTGGGCTCAGCCAGATGTAACATCCAAAAATCAGATTCAGCCATGATGGATTTTTAGAGAATGTTGCCTCCTGGGATTGATTTTTGCCACTCTTCCCTGGAAGTGGTCATCACAGGGGGAAGGACCCTGCACCTGATTGGAGAACCAGGACCCCCCTGCTTTTCACCCAGGAGCAAGGATAAAACTGGCAGACCTGCTCCCACACCTCAGTTCCCTACCACATCCAACAAGGAAGAACAACAGAAGAAGAAGGACTGCCCTGCTGGACCCCTGGCCTGCACCTGGAACCTGCACTCAGAAGGACTGCACCAGCTGCACACTTGGGCTGCACCACAAGAAGGACTTTGCATGGCTTCAACTGGTTCAAGGAGGGACTCCCTGTTTGCTACAGGTGAAAAATTGCTAACCAGAGACCCCTGCACCAACTCCTGAAGAAAGCGACCAGCTGACCACTGTCCAGTGGCCAAAAAGGAGTTTGCGCCAGGTGCATTCTGGGAGTTGTAGTCCGCACTCCCCAAGGACCATCTCAGAACTTCTGGACCCTTGGGGTGAGCTGTGGACCCCAAAGGAACATTAAAAGGACATCTGGGAGAAGCCCCAGAAGTTTGGAGAAGTTTGGACAACTTTTGTAAAAAAGCTCCATAGAGGGACCGACCCGCCGCGGCAACTCTAGCCGGCTTGCCTCAACCGCGACCCGGCCTGATTTGCTGGTTCGTCCCGGTAAAGAAAATCTCTGAAAAAGAGACTAAGGGGGTCATTCTGACCCTGGCGGCCGGTGACCGCCAGGGTCACCGACCACGGGAGCACCGCCAACAGGCTGGCGGTGCTCCCTCGAGCATTCTGACCGCGGCGGTTCAGCCGCGGTCAGAAACGGAAAGTCGGCGGTCTCCCGCCGACATTCCGCTGCTCGGGGGAATGCTCCATCGCCGCCATGGGCATTCTGACACCCCCTACCGCCATCCTGTTCCTGGCGGGTCTCCCGCCAGGAACAGGATGGCGGTAGGGGGTGCCGCGGGGCCCCTGGGGGCCCCTGCAATGGCATGGGCACTGCAGGGGCCCCCGTAAGAAGGCCCCAAAAAGTATTTCAGTGTCTGCAAAGCAGACACTGAAATACGCGACGGGTGCAACTGCACCCGTCGCACCTTCCCACTACGCCGGCTCCATTCGGAGCCGGCGTCCTCGTGGGAAGGTAGATTTGCCCTGGGCTGGCGGGCGGCCTTTTGGCGGCCGCCCGCCAGCCCAGGGCAAATCTCAAAATACCCTCAGCGGTCTTGTGACCGCGGAGCGGTATTTTGTCGGGGGAACATTGGCGGGCGGCCTCCGCCGCCCGCCAATGTTAGAATCACCCCCTAAGTCCGAAGGTAAAAAGTTGACCGGGACCTCCCAGCGAGCGTATCCGAGGAGTGCTCCATGGACGTCGGATCAAGATCCAGGTTTACCCCGGTCGAAGGATTTTCACCTCGAAAAAACGACTAAGTCCGAAGGTAAAAATCTCCACGGAGGATTCCAGCATTGCGTATCCGGAGAAGGGCTCCAGGAGGTCGGATTGGACTGGCAGGTTCGTCCCGCTGAAGAAAATCTTTGAAAAAAAGACTAAGGGGGTCATTCTGACTTTGGCGGGCGGCGGAGGCCGCCCACCAAAGTCCCGCCGTCAGAATACCGCTGCGCGGTCAAAAGACCGCTGCGGTAATTCTGAGTTTCCCGCTGGGCTGGCGGGCGACCGCCAGAAGGCCGCCCGCCAGCCCAGCGGGAAACCCCCTTCCATGAGGATGCCGGCTCCGAATGGAGCCGGCGGAGTGGAAGGGGTGCGACGGGTGCAGTTGCACCCGTCGCGATTTTCAGTGTCTGCTTGGCAGACACTGAAAATCTTGGTGGGGCCCTGTTAGGGGGACCCTGCAGTGCCCATGCCATTGGCATGGGCAATGCAGGGGCCCCCAGGGGCCCCACGACACCCGTTACCGCCAGCCAGGTTCTGGCGGTCAAAACCGCCAGAACCAGGCTGGCGGTAAGGGGGTCGGAATCCCCATGGCGGCGCTGCCTGCAGCGCTGCCATGGAGGATTCCCTAGGGCAGCGGGAAACCGGCGGGACACCGCCGGTTTCCCGTTTCTGACCGCGGCTGTACCGCCACTGTCAGAATGCCCATGGATGCACCGCCAGCCTGTTGGCGGTGCATCCGCGGTCCCCGGCCCTGGCGGTAGTCAACCGCCAGGGTCGGAATGACCCCCTAAGTGTGAAGGCAAACTTTTAACCGAGGCCTCCAGCGGCCTGTAGCCGAGCAGGGCTCCATCGCGGTCGTCCTGAAACTTTGACTTTGCCCCGGTCGAGGTGCAATCAGATGACCCGATTGGCGCTTTTTGTTTCTAGGCGCCAAAAAATAATAATTCTTTAAAAATTCATATCTCCGGTTCCCCTTATACGATTTTATTCGTTTTGGTGTCATTTTAAAGATTAAAAATATAATCTATTTTTATAAATTGGTTTTGGATTTTTAAACTGTTTCCTGTGTTTTATTTAATTACTGTTTTGTGATATTTGAATGCTTTACACTCTGGTGGTCATTCTGACCCTGGCGGTCTTTGACCGCCAGGGCGGAGGACCGCGGGAGCACCGCCGACAGGCCGGCGGTGCTCCAATGGGGATTCCGACCGCGGCGGTAAAGCCGCGGTCGGACCGGCACCACTGGCGGGCTCCCGCCAGTGTACCGCCGCCCCATTGAATCCTCCGCGGCGGCGCAGCTTGCTGCACCGCCGCGGGGATTCCAACCCCCCCTACCGCCATCCAGATCCCGGCGGTCGGACCGCCGGGATCCGGATGGCGGTAGGGGGGGTCGCGGGGCCCCTGGGGGCCCCTGCAGTGCCCATGCCACTGGCATGGGCATTGCAGGGGCCCCCGTAAGAGGGCCCCTACATGTATTTCACTGTCTGCTGCGCAGACAGTGAAATACGCGACGGGTGCAACTGCACCCGTCGCACAGCTTCCACTCCGCCGGCTCGATTCCGAGCCGGCTTCATCGTGGAAGCCTCTTTCCCGCTGGGCTGGCTGGCGGTCTGAAGGTGACCGCCCGCCAGCCCAGCGGGAAAGTCAGAATTACCGCCGCGGTCTTCCGACCGCGGAACGGTAACCTGACGGCGGGACTTTGGCGGGCATACTACCCCCGGATTGTACTACATTCCCAGAAAAACACCTGGAAGCCTACGCCTTCTGCAGCTTTCCGAGGTCCGCACCATGCCCAGAGGTTGAAGATATATTGGTTTACATTGTTTAAGTTTACACACTGCAGGCCGATAAAAAAACAAAAACAAAAAAAACAAAGAGCCCTGAGCCGGGTGTACTTCTGTTAAAGTTTGTGAATAGAAAAAAAGAAAAGTAGGTTCAGGCAAAGATATACATCTCTTTCCATGCTTTTGCATTTGTTTTACTATGTCCCTGAGCGTGGGCCACATCACCAGACAGTTGCCTGCCTTCTGCAGCCCTCACTTCATCATGTAAGCGCCCCTTCATTCTATCCAGGCCACGAGCTCAGTTTTGGTATGAAAGACAACACAGTTCCTTGCTCTGTCCCTATTCAGATCACGTAATAGCCTTTGAATTAATGCAACTCGATGCAACTCATCTTCAATTGATTGCCAATCAAGCATTCTACTGTACGTCTCCTTATTTATTAATAGCGTATGATTTCTTTAGAATTGCACCATTAATAGGGCATTTGGGATACTCCGAAATTTATTGTCACGAATTATAAATTACACGAGGTCATTGTTGACTCTTTAAACTGGCTATTTTTCAGTAACAATATTTCAAATTTGAATTATAAATAGAATTTACCGTTTGACGGTATTTGCTTTTTTACATTTACGTCTGTATTTATACATATTTTTGTTGTTGTTAATTTCTAATTGAATCTCTAATTAGCCACATCTATTGAATGTTTTGTGGAAAAAAATAAAGTTCCAACTGTTGTTATTTATTTAACCTATAAACACATGCTCGCTGATTGGTTTTAGTGCTAAAAGCAACCATTGATAGTAATAATATACCTATCTGTAAACATAAGTAATATAGTTCAAACATGCATATCAGCAGACATTTACACTTCAATAGGAAACCATGAACGTTTTTTAACTCCTTTATCTCTCAGGCATGAGGTCAATTTCTGGGGCAGTCATGATTGACAGACATCACTAAAAATGCGGAACGGTTTTTACCTAAGTGTTCATTGGACTTTATCACAGCTATTTTCCGTGTTTTCTGTATTTAAAAACTAATTGGAAACAGCAACTTACTAGACGTAATATGCTGCATTTCAAGACAGAAAGTAAAATGTAATACTCAGCGAAAACCCTATGGGTGTTCTTCGCAACATTTGGATTCAAAACCAAAAGAAAAGTGTTAATGTATTATCTTGACCAAGTGCCAATAATGCTCTTAAAAGTGTGTTGTCACCTCTCGTTCTTCTTCAACAAGAGATGGAATTTCTTGGACCTGATCATCGGTGTCAAAATCTAAAGATACTTCATTATTCAATGATGTCTTTAAACAAATAAATAAGACCCTGTGTTGATGGTGTTCCTGTATTATGTAACTCGAAATTATGGGGGTCATTCTGACCTCGGCGGTAAAAGGCTCTTACCGCCGGTCAGAAGTCCGCCATTCTACCACCGCGGCCGCGGCAAACCGCCACGGTCATTCTGACCCACAACTTCCAAACTGCCAAAAACCCGACATCCACGGAAGGCGGCCTCATCAGCGGTCAGCGATAAACTGGAGATGACCAAACCTCCACCGTCACGCCAACACGAACTCGCCCATGCCATTACGACCCACGAATCCACGTGGCGGTCTTTCAACTGCGGTATTCCATTGGCGGTACACACCGCTGCGGTCAAAATACACACACCATTACAAAACACAGCCACATTGGGCAATTCCAAATACACACACCTGATACACATACACACACCACACCCACACATCCAATCAACTATAAAACACACACCCACATCACCCACAAACCCCCACTACTAGAAATTCGGAGAGAAGGCGAGAGAGAGAGAGAGAGAGAGAGAGAGAGAGAGAGAGAGAGCACAGCTATCGCAAACCACAACACACAGAGGAACACAACATCATCACCCACACTACATCCACGCACAAAACACCACACACCACCACACACACCACACTCATCACCACAAACACCACCCCACACCACCCCATGGCACCCCAAAGACACCCCAGGTTCTCGGACCAAGAACTCAGAGTCATGGTGGAGGAAATAATCAGGGTAGAGCCCCAGCTATTCGGCACCCAGGTGCAGCACACCACAATAGCCAGGAAGGCGGAGCTATGGCAAAGGATCGTCGACAGGGTCAACGCTGTGGGACAGCATCCCAGATACCGGGAAGACATCCGAAAGCGCTGGAACGACCTACGGGGGAAGGTGCGGTCGATGGTGTCAAGACACAACATCGCTGTGCAGAAGACTGGCGGCGGACCCCCACCCACTCCACCCGAATTCACATCATGGGAGCAAGAGGTCTTGAACATCCTGCATCCTGCGGGCCTCGCTGGAGTAGGCGGAGGAATGGACTCTGGTAAGTCTAATCCCAAATACTTCACCCCCCCCCCCCAACCACCAGCATGCCAACCCGCACCCCCACCCTCACCCCCAACCCCCCAGCACACTTCCTCCCTGCCAATGTCTCACCAGCACAACCCACCCAACACAACACCAATCCCTGAATGCCAACACAAACCATGGACACCCATCACCCAAGCATGACCACTGCACAAACCCATCCCCTCCCCAAACCACCCTCACAACTCCTCCCACAAGGGAATGCCAGCACTGGGGGACAAGGGCACCCACAAATCGCACGCCATGGCACACACAGAAGCAATAACCATACTCTTTTACCCCTGCAGGGCCCGAACGCCAACACACCGGCCAGGAGGGTCCAGATTTGTCCATCCCGCCCCCAGAACAGGCCCACAGTGATGACAGCAGCTCTGTCGACCTGGAACCTGATGACCAGCCCGGACCATCGGGGACCTCTGGACAGTCGGTTCCCCACACACATACACAGGCCGCAGCAGACCCAACCCCCTCTGGGAATACCAGCACAGCTCCCACCCAGCGGGCCCATGCTTCTGTCTCCAGGACAGGTCAAGCAGCGGTGTGTCCGCCACTACAGGGCACCCAGGCTGACCCACCACCCCAACAACAACAGGGACCTGGGGGCAGTGGTAGTGGGCACACCGGCCAGGGGACAGAGGCCCGGGGAAACAGGGCAACTGGGAGGGCTGCTGTGCGAGAGGGGGTTGACCGGCCCAGGGAACCCACTCTCCAAGAGGCCCTCATCACCATCATGGGAGCATACCACCGCTCCCAGGAGACGATGGCGACGGTACTGGCCAGGTTCCAGGAGATCCAGGCACAGCAGGAGGAACGGTACATGGGGTTCAGAGACGAACTCCGGCACATCGGTACCGCAATGGGGACCATCGTCCTGGCCCTCAACCAGATAGTCACCACATTGCGGGACCATGTGGCACCCCAAAGTGCCCCTGTCACCAGCCCGGACGACGAACAGCCTACCACCTCCGCCGGCGCAAGTGGACAGGAGGCCCCCACACCACGACAGGCCACCAGAACCCCACCTCCTGCTGAAGATCAACCCCCCGCAAGCGGAACCTGAGATCACACAAGAAGACAGAGTAGGATGCCAAGACCCCCGCCAGCCTAAGATACCCCCTGATGTCATCCCACTGCCCCACATTGGCACCCTGTCCAACCTTGAACTGCCCCTGCTCCATCCTTCCACAGGCATATGGACATTGCACCTGTGCCACTGAGAACTGGACTCTGCCATGGACATTACTCCACCCCCACCCATCACCGTTTTACTATCACGGACCTATACGCAGCACTTAAAATAAATCACCAATTGCACTTCAAATGTCAGGAGTCTGCTTGTATTCTTTACAAATGTATTACACATAACGGTGCAATAATGTTCATTTACATTGTGATGACAACATACCAGTGTCAATAAGAACTTGTCCATGGGCAAACAAAGCAGAAGTCACGCTGTGGGTCATACAGCTCTGAAAAGGGAAGGGAAAGTCAAAAATCAGTGAGAAGGAACTGGGGGGAAACACAGAAAGTAGAGATGCAGGAGGCCAGAAGTAAATGTAAAATGGCGTGGGTGAATCTTACCTGGGTGCTACTGAAAATACTGTTGTATAACTGTGTCCCTGTTGTCCGTGTCGTCCCCGTCGTCTTCCTCCTCTTCACTCTCCACAGGCTCCACAGCTGCTACAACACCACCATCTGGACCATCCTCCTGCAGGAAAGGCACCTGGCGTCGCAAAGCCAGGTTGTGAAGCATACAGCAGGCCACGATGATATGACGCACCTTCTTTGGTGAGTACATGAGGGATCCCCCTGTCAAATGCAGGCACCTAAACCTGGCCTTCAGGACCCCGAGGGTCCGTTCTATAATCCTCCTAGTTCGCCCATGTGCCTCATTGTACCGTTCCTCTGCCCTGGTCCGGGGATTCCTCACTGGGGTCAATAGCCAAGGCAGGTTGGGATAACCAGAGTCACCCATTAGCCACACATGGTGTCTCTGTAGCTGTTCCATCACATAAGGGATGCTGCTATTTCGCATGACATACGCGTCATGCACTGACCCAGGGAACTTGGCATTTAGATGGGAGATGTACTGGTCAGCCAAACAGACCACCTGGACATTCATCGAATGGTAACTTTTTTCTATTTCTGTACACCTGCTCATTGTCTTTTGGGGGTACTAAAGCCACATGGGTCCCATCAATGGCACCAATGATGTTGGGGATATGTCCAAGGGCATAGAAATCACCCTTCACAGTGGCCAAATCACCCTCCTCAGGGAAAACAATGTATCTCCGCATGTATTTCATCAGGGCAGACAACACTCTGGACAAAACCTTAGAAAACATAGGCTGAGACATCCCTGATGACATGGCCACTGTTGTCTGAAAAGACCCACTTGCCAAAAAATTGAGTACTGACAGCACCTGCACCAGAAGGGGAATCCCTGTGGGTTGGCGGATGGGGGACATCAGGTCTGGCTCCAGCTGGGCACACAGTTCATGTATAGTGGCTCTGTCAAGTCGGTATCGAAGTATAATGTGTCGTTCTTCCACTGTCGACAGGTCCACCAGCGGTCGGTACACGGGAGGATTCATCCTTCTCCTCGCAAGTCCCAGCGGACCGTGCCTAGGAAGGACAACATAGAGCACAGAGTCAAGCAACCCTCAGGTTCGTTCCCACAGCTTGCACAGTACACGAATCGCTATGCATTGAAAGGCTTGTATGAGTGGCAATGCAAGGCCCAGGCCTGTGTGACGCAGTAGAAATCAGGCCATGTGGGCCCTTGAAATGGCGGCTGCCTGACCTGTGAAGTGTGACAGTGGGATGTGAGGTCACTGCGCTGGCGTGGCTCACCGTGGCGGTAGGCGGTCGAAGACCGCGGCGCAAAGCAGCATTGGTTAACATTGAACCCTATGGGTCTCAGGAGCCAATGACGATGTGCGCCGGCGGTCGCGGTACGCACCGCCGCGGGCGTGACCGCCATTTTCTATCTGCTTAATCACTCGAGACCTGATCATCCACAAGAGAGGACCTATACTGCAAGTGCTGCTGTGACCTCGGTCTGGAAGAGACAATGGCTGCTGCGACTGGGGAAAGGGCCCCTGCCTTCACTTCAGAAGAGTTGGAGAAACTTGTGGATGGGGTCCTACCCCAGTATGCGCTACTCTACGGTCCTCCAGACCAACAGGTAAGTACACTGGGTGCACGTTGAATGGGCTATGCCTGGGTTGTGTATGGTGGAAGTAAGATGGTGGGGTGGGGAGCGAATGAGGAGTGCAAGGCACGACAGATGAGAGAATGTGCCACATGGCAGGGTTGGGGAGGGGGGGGCAATCACATCTAACATGCAGAAAAATGTTGAAATTTCCTTTCCCACCCTGTACATGTCAAATAGGTCAGCGCCCATCAGAAAGTCGACATTTGGCGTGCCATCGCCAAGGAAGTCCGGGCCCTGGGGGTCCACACAAGACGGGGCACCCACTGCCGAAAGAGGTGGGAGGACATCCGCCGTGGGACCAGGAAGACCGCCGAGTCACTGCTGGGGATGGCCTCCCAACGTAGGAGGGGTGCCAGTCGTACCTTGACCCCCCTGATGTCCCGGATCCTGGCGGTGGCCTACCCCGAATTGGATGGGCGCGTGAGGACATCACAGCAGACACAAGGGGGTGAGTACCAGCACATACTGCTATCTTTATGTGCAGTGGAGGTGCCTGTGTGGAGGAGGAGGGCTGTGGGTGACATTAGGCCAGGGCGCTTTCTGTAGTGTAGTCCCCTCCTTTAGGCATGGCCCTGTGCCCCCGCCCCCCACCTCTGTAGGGTGCCAAGTACAGCAAGCCATGGTCCAGCATCACCCATGTGCGCATATGTTGTCCATCGACCTGTTGGCCTAGTCACAAGTACTGAGTAGTGTACCCCGATTGCGCGGCGTAGTGCATGAGGCTCCTGTGTCTGTCCTCTCCGCCAACGGTGTTGACAATGCATGCACTCAACCTGTTTTTATTTCTCCCCCCACCCTTTTTCTTTGTCTTCTTGTGCATGTGTGCATTAGCATCATCAGGCGGAGGAGAATTGGCATCGGAGCACGAGGGAGCTGCAACTCACAAGGCCCCGGTGAGCCATGCTACAGACACCGAGGTCACCAGTGATACGGAGGGCGAGGGGAGCACCACAACGGGGACCCGTGGTGACACCAGCGACACCGACACGTCCTCGGAAGGGAGCTCCCTAGCGGTGGCGGCAACATCGGGGCCCCTCGCCTCTACAGGTACAGCCGCCACCCAGCGCACCAGCTCCGCCCTCCCAGCAGCCCCTCAGCCTTCGCTCCGTGCCCGCTCGCCCAAGAAGGCGGGCATCTCCTTCGCCCCAGGCACCTCAGGCCCTGCCCCTGTTACCCCTGCTGCCCTCAGTGCGGAGGTCATTGACCTCCTACAGACCATCATTGTTGGGCAGTCTACCCTTTTGAATGCCATCCAGGGGGTAGAGAGGGAGGTGCATCGGAGCAATGCATACCTGGAGGGCATTCATTCGGGTCAGGCTGCCCATCAACGATCGTTCAATGCTCTGGCCTCAGCACTGACGGCAGCCATTGTCCCTGTTTCCAGCCTCCCTCTTCTAACTGCCTCCACCCTGTCTCTGTCTCCTGTTCCTCAGCCTATCCCATCCACACCATCAGACCAGCCTGCACACACCTCAACACCCAAGGGAAGCTCATCCAGACATAAGCACCACAGATCACACAAGCATTCACCCAAGCAACACCCAGATGCAGACATGCCAACAGTCACTACCACCCCTGTGTCCCCCTCCTCCTCGTCTCCCTCCTCCCTCCCTGTGACATCTCCACTCACACCTGCATGCACACCACCATCAGCCAGTACTTCCATCACCAGCACACCCTCCAGTACAGTCCGCACACGTGCAGTCACCACCCCCACTGCCATTTACACGTCCCCTGTGTCCTCTCCCACTATGTCTGTCACCCCCTCTTCCAAGACACACAAACGCAGGCAGCCACCCACCCCACAGCCAACCACCTCACGACAGCCTACGTCACAAGCACCTGCACCCAAAGACAGCACACCTGACTCTCCTACAACCACATCCTCTTCCTCCACTCCCATACCCACTACACCTACCCTTTACATTGGTCCTAAAAAACTTTACCTCTCCAAACTTAACCTCTTTGCCCCACCTGACCCACCCCCTCCATCTGCTAAGAGTCCCAAGAGCACCTCAGCCACCACCAGCCCTGCTTTGAGTGTCAACATTGTGCAGGGGTTTTGGAGTCCACCCTTTCCCAGCACAGATACATCGGCCAGCAGCAAGGGAACAGCCAGCCCCCCCCCTGGGAAGAGGACCCGTAAAATCAGGGGCCGCCGCAAGAAGACTGACACGGCTGCCCCCAAGGAGCAAAGTCCTGGGCCCTCACCTGCCACAACATCCAGGGGAGGCAAGGGCCAGAGAGCCTCATCGAAGGAGGGCAAGGGCAGCAGGGCGTAGAAGTCAGCCTGCAGGGGCGCGGACCAGGAGGGCCCCACAAGCCCCATCCCGGGTGTGAGGGAGGACACCCACGGGCCCAGGACTCCGTCACAGAAGGGTCCAGCAACTGCACGGTCGGAGGGCGACTAAGCAGGGAGTCCTGGCCAGGTCTGGCTCCCTTGGATGACTGGACAAGCACCGCTGAAGAGGGCCCCCCGTGCAGAAAGACACCGCTGAAGAGGTCCCCGCCGTGCAGAAAGACACCGCTGAAGAGGTCCCCGCCGTGCAGAAAGACACCGCTGAAGAGGGCCCCGGCGTGCAGAAAGACACCGCTGAAGAGGGCCCCGCCGTGCAGAAAGACACCGCTGAAGAGGGCCCCGCCGTGCAGAAAGACACGGCTGAAGAGGGCCCGCCGTGCAGAAAGACACCGCTGAAGAGGGCCCCGCCGTGCAGAAAGGCACCGCTGAAGAGGGCCCCACCGTGCAGAAAGGCACAGCTGAAGAGGGCCCCGCCGTGCAGAAAGACACCGCTGAAGAGGGCCCCGGCGTGCAGAAAGACACCGCTGAAGAGGGCCCTGCCGTGCAGAAAGGCACCGCTGAAGAGGGCCCCGCCGTGCAGAAAGACACCGCTGAAGAGGGCCCCGCCGTGCAGAAAGACACCGCTGAAGAGGGCCCCGCTGTGCAGAAAGACACCGCTGAAGAGGGCCCCGCCGTGCCGCAAGGCATCGCTGAAGAGGGCCCCGCCGTCTCAAGCACCGCTCTGCTGGGCCCCGCCGTCTCAAGCACCGCTCCGCTGGGCCCCGCCGTCTCAAGCACCGCTCCGCTGGGCCCCGCTGTCTCAAGCACCGCTCCGCTGGGCCCTTCATCTCAAGCACCGCTCCGCTGGGCCCTTCCTGTCAAGCACCGCTCCGCTGGGCCCTTCCTGTCAAGCACCGCTCCGCTGGGCCCCGCCGTCTCAAGCACCGCTCCGCTGGGCACTTCCTGTCAAGCACCGCTCCGCTGGGCCCCGCCGTCTCAAGCACCGCTCCGCTGGGCCCTTCCTGTCAAGCACCGCTCCGCTGGGCCCCGCCATCTCAAGCACCGCTCCGCTGGGCCCCGCCGTCTCAAGCACCGCTCCGCTGGGCCCTTCCTGTCAAGCACCGCTCTGCTGGGCCCTTCCTGTCAAGCACCGCTCCGCTGGGCCCTTCATCTCAAGCACCGCTCCGCAGGGCCCTTCCTGTCAAGCACCGCTCCGCTGGTCCCCGCCGTCTCAAGCACCGCTCCGCTGGGCCCTTCCTGTCAAGCACCGCTCCGCTGGGCCCTTCATCTCAAGCACCGCTCTGCTGGGCCCTTCCTGTCAAGCACCGCTCCGCTGGGCCTGCCGTCTCAAGCACCGCTCCGCTGGGCCCTTCCTGTCAAGCACCGCTCCGCTGGGCCCCGCCGTCTCAAGCACCGCTCCGCTGGGCCCCGCCGTCTCAAGCACCGCTCCGCTGGGCCCTTCCTGTCAAGCACCGCTCCGCTGGGCCCCGCCATCTCAAGCACCGCTCCGCTGGGCCCTTCATCTCAAGCACCGCTCCGCTGGGCCCCGCCGTCTCAAGCACCGCTCCGCTGGGCCCTTCCTGTCAAGCACCGCTCCGCTGGGCCCTTCCTGTCAAGCACCGCTCCGCTGGGCCCTTCATCTCAAGCACCGCTCCGCTGGGCCCTTCCTGTCAAGCACCGCTCCGCTGGGCCCTTCCTGTCAAGCACCGCTGGCCCATTGGCAGTCCCGGTTCTGTGTCGGGCAGGCCTTCACGACGCACTCTGCCCACCATGCCTCCTCCATGACCAGTGGTCTCTGTAATCCACCTGATGGACTGTGGCTTTGCACTCCCCAGGATGTAACAGTGGGCAATCCACCCACTGTAGAGACTTGTGAGACTGTGGCTTTGCACTCCCCAGGATGGCACGGTGGGCAACCCTCCCACTGTAAAGACTTGAGAGACTGTGGCTTTGCACTCCCCAGGATGGCACGGTGGGCAACCCTCCCACTGTAAAGACTTGAGAGACTGTGGCTTTGCACTCCCCAGGATGGTACAGTGGGCAACCCACCCACTGTCGAGACTTGTGAGACTGTGGATTTGCACTCCCCAGGATGGCACAGTGGGAATGGTGGACCCTTCGTGGATCTGGCGTCGTGGACTCATGTGGCTGAGGTGCCCCCCCTTCCCTTCCCCCTGAGGTGCCTGTAGTTTTGTCATCTGATGCCCCAGCAGTGTTCTCTCCAACGGACTCAGGTCTCCTGTGTGGGCTTTGCCCATGTGTTGATACACTTTGGCCCACGGACAGTGGAAATTTAGGTGACTGTGCAGGACTTATTGCCTATGTTTCTTGGTTTCGTAATTTTCTTACTTGATTTTTTACTATTCATATTGCTATTTTACCATGACGTCAAAGAACCTCTTATATACATAAATGTTGTTTCTCACTTTAATTATGTCTTTGCATTATTCCGGGGGGTTTGGGTGGTGTCACTGTGACTTGGTGCTCTGCATTGGTGTGTAGATAGTTGGGGGGGGGTCGCATATGTGTGTGCCCGTAAGCTTTCCTCCTCCCCCCTCCCCTGTGTCGTAGGTGCAGTACTCACCGTTGTCGTCTGCGCCGGCGTTCGTACTCGTGGTAGATGAGCAGGTAGACAATAGCCGGTAGGATGTGTAATTCGGGCTCCATGCTGTCCTCCTTCCTCGTGGAGTGTGTATAGGTGAGCGTTTTCCCGTTCATAGTCTGTTTCCGCCGTGTTTTTATCGGCGGGGCTCCCGCCCCGGAAAAGGTGGCGGATTGATGAGTTGTGATAGGGTGGGCGGTACATTGTCTGCTGCCTGGCTGTTGGCGGTGACCGCTGAGCTGTTTGTCTGTCCCGCCGTGGCGGTCGGAGTGTTAATGCGGCGGCCTGTGTTGGCGGTTCCCGCCAGGGTTAGAATTCCATTTTTTGGACTGCCAGCCTGTTGGCGGGTTGGCCGCCGCTTTAACACTGACCGCCAGGGTCAGAATGACCCCCTATATGTGGTAATGAACAAATGCAAAATAAAGTCCAGAAACAAGGAGATGATAAACCGATGGTGGGTCTTCGGCAGCCTCAAAAGACTTTTCGCTGTGGTTTTCGTGGCTGGCAATGAGGAGGGGAAGACTGATTTTGCCTTAGTGCACAGGCAAAATCATTTTCTGAGAAACCAGGTGGACTATCGTCATTGTTACATACACCAAAAGTTTGTTATATTTTACCACAGTCAGTCAAAATAGCGATAGAGCAAAACTTGGCTGCACCATTATGCTTTGTTGGAAGAAGAGGGATGAAACATTTTGGGCCAGATGTATCATCATCCCGGTTTGCATTTCCTAAATAGCGATTTTTAAGAAATCGCTATTTAAGAAATGCAAAATGGGATATATGAAAACTGGGATTCGGTAATAACGATTTCTTAAAAGTCGCAATCGCTATTACCGAATCGCAACTAGGGAACGCGATTGGAAATGGTTTTGCATTTCCAAATTTGCGAATTCCTATTAGGATATCGCAAATTAGGTAATGCAAACCCCAGGGTGCTGGTGGCCTAAGGCCCTTTGGGCATGTGTGTGCTACTTTTAAAAATGCATTTATAATGCATTTTTTAAAATTGCACATGCTTACCACCAAACCTGAGTTTGTGGTAATTGAATTTCCCAAATGCCCAATTCGCATTTATGAAACGCATGATAAATGTGAATAGGTTATCGCAAATAGGCATTCCCTATTTGCGATTGCCTATTTAGGAAAGCTCAAATTGCGATTCCCTAATCGGAGTCGCAGTTTTAAGGAATCTCTATTTTTGCGATTCCTTAAAATTGCACTGCAAATTCCTTTCATAAATCATGAAAGGTGATTTTGCATTCGCAAACGGTGGAATTTTGCGATTCGCACCATTTGCAAATGCAAAATCCTTTGATACATCTGGCCCCTAATTTCATATATATCACGTAAACTATATTAATGTAAATGGGATACATTAAAAGACCACAATATTATAGTGCCTTTATGAGTAAAGAAACAAGAAGTTACATGTAAACCTCCTTTATAGAATGCTAACAAAATGCATGTATATATTTTATAATCATTCTTCATTTATTGTGCATAAGAGAACTGCATCTGTAAGTTTATAACTAAATTGTGCGTTTCTCCTCCGTTGTTCAGGCTGGAGTTAAGACCTACACTATTCATGTGTTTAATTTTTACATGAAGCTTGCTTTCTTTATGCATTGTTTTTCTTTCCTCTGCAGGTGATCAATAAGGAAGCGTAAGCTGGGATACCAAGGATGAGAATTGGTATCAAGGAGCCATAAGAACAGACTCCTTTTTTGAATTCCTGAGTGTGGTCGAGCAAATGTGTTCAGGACAGGATAAAAGTTAATTGGGTGTAATTCATGGTATCTTGTTTGTTAGTGGACATTTCCTTGGTTGTGGTGTCAGCTACTAGAAGGTTCTCATGTTGATTAAAGTGTTGTTTAGTTAGTCAGTCCTTCAGATCCCCTTGCCCGTGACTAAAGCAGACCCTTAAGATTGAGACAGATTTCATTTCTTTTGCTAGACTAAGGTCCTAATTATGACTTTGGCAGTCTATTCCGTAGACGGGCGCCATATAACCACCATATGGCTCTCTCTGCCACTATTTGGTGGCCATACCGTCGGTCAGCGGTCTAATGGAGCTTGCTCCGCCGCCACATCACAACACCACCGCCTGCTGTATTACATCATTGTAAACTGCGTGGCGGTGTTGTGTTGGCGGGCGCTGGAGGCAGAGAAAGGGCCATGCACCCTGGTTCCTCCTGGACGACCACTGTGACCAGCAGGTAAGGTGATTTTCCAACGGGGGGAGGGGTGTTGAGTGTTATGTGCGTGAATGGGGTGTGTGTGAATAAAGGGGGGTGGGGGTGTTGTGTGTGTTTGTGTGCGTGTGTGGGCAAGTGTCTGTGTACTTATGTGAATATGTGCATGCGGTGGTGGGAGGAGTATGTGTGCGTGTATGCGGGGGTGGGCGGTGTCGTGGCTGTGTGTGTGAATGAGTGAGCATGGATGTGTGCTTGTATGTACTACGTGTGGTGTGTGCGTGCATGGGTCGGAGTGGCGGGTGTGTGTGCTCGTGGATCGGGCTGGGGTAGTAAGTACGGGGATGTGGGCATGGGGGTCAGTGCAGGGACTGGGGGAGGAGGGAGCTTCGCTGCTTGTGGTGGGGTGGGGGGGCCTTCTACATGGAGGAGGGGGGTTGGGGTGTCCTGTTGTGGTGACCGGAGTTAGTATTCCTGTCGCCAGTATCCATCCCGCTAGGGATTTTGTGGCAGGGCTGCCGCAACGGAATCCCTGGTGGAAAGGATACTCATAATACTGTGGGTGGTGTTAGGTGGACCTCCGGATCGAAGGTGGTCAACCTTCGGCCAGGTGGTCCCAATGCCCCGGCGGTACAGGTGGTGAACTGGCTGTAAAGCAGCCAGATCACTGCCACAGTCATAATTTGGTGGTCCTGCCCCGACACTCTGTCAACAGTCTGACCGCCGGCGTGGCGGGGCAGGACCGCCAAAATCATAATGACTACCTAAGTGGCTTTATGCTACTCGCATCTCTCAACAGAGAACTTTTCTTTGATGCTGACACTTTCCTCTGTATTCATCTTTAGTTTATTAGAATAGTTAGGAACTTAGATTCAATGATTAGGCAGGAAAATCTGAGTCTGAAGTTGAAGCACCATATCTTTTCCTTATTTTCTGTACTGTCGCTATTGAATTATCTGTCTTTTATGTGCTAGTGAAATTTACTATTTTGTGGCGTTTCGATTCTCCTTTGGTGATCATATACATATATTCCATGTTTTTGAGGCTCATTTCTGTTAAGTTTGGCTCTAAGTCTGTAATAAATCCTTTTCAAAACTTCAAGTTCGTCTCTGAGATTTAATGTGTAATCAAATGGGTTACACTGTCATTTACTAGTGTGAGTGAAGGTGTTTTCCTTGCCCCTTGCGATGGGACCTAGAAAGAGAGAGAAAGGATGATGCTGGAGTAGATGGTAGCAGAGTGATGATTGTCAGGTTCCTGAAGTAAGGTGAGCTAGAACCTTGTTTTCTAGATCAGCTAGTATTTAGCCCAGTCCCTATAGCCTATGTCCAAATTGCGGAGGATCGCCAAAGTTGTGGAGGCGGGGAAGAGTGTTGTATTGAAGAAGGAGGTGTGAGTATCAATAGGACCATGAATTGCAGTGGCTTATACTTAGCTCCCAGAGTTTGTGAGTCTGGATGATTACTTGCCAAGATGTTAGCTTGTTGTGAGAGTGGTGTTTGACAAGAAAATTGAAGAGATTGTTGGGTCCGACGTGATCTAAGACCCCAGGATAGTTTTAAAAGGTGCAGAAGAAACCAAATTAAATTGTCAGCTGGGAGATTGTGTTCATTGTGAGATGGCGTCATTAGCATAGTTAAAATAGGGACTCGCTTTGTGTAAATGTGATGTGATTGGTATAGTGAGCCTTAATGCTCAGAGTGAAGCTATAACAATCTGGATAATACCCCACAGGTCAAGGTTTCATTCAAATTGTTTGGAAACGTTTTTGTGTTTTTGAAAACTGTTCATTCTTTAGGGGAACAGACAAAAGTTATTTGTATTGTATTTGCTGCATGTGCGTGATATTGCGGAGAGTTCATGAGTGCATGCAGATTGTAAAGGAGGGGAATTACTGGAGGAACAAGATCTATGTCACAGTGCACTGTGATGGTACGGGTCGGTTTGTGTGGTGCTGTGCTGTTATTGGTTGACAACATCATAAGGGGTCACACAGTGAGTAGTAGTTGTTACAAAGCAAAGGATTGTAGATACTATGCTGATTAATATGGGGCTCCATACATGTGTGGCTTGGTCAATGGCACAAGATCACAGAAAATGAAGGTAGACTAAGGTTTCCATGTTATGGCACATTTTGTTGTAGCATTGGAGTTTGGGGTACCTGCATCATCGGGGCCAAAGTGTGATGAGTCCTATACCCAATGCTAATCAGATTCCAAACGTGAATATGAATACGACTCAGGGAAGGAATGCTTTCTAACAATTTTCTCTATTTGACCCAAAAGCGAACCGTGGCTCCCGTCAGTCAGCCTGATGGTGCCTGAGAGGGGAGGAAGACTGTCTGCTTGGAGCAGCCTTAGAAGTGGACCAGAATGGACCATGTATGAACAGTAAGGTGGATGGTCACCCCATATCGTTTTAGGTTGACACAGTTGCTGCCCACTCTACTTGGAGAACAGGAGAGGTTCCAAACCTACCCCTCGCGGGAAAACATGTCCGAGTTGTAGGAGTAGCAAACAAATTGATGACAACCCAGGAAACTGAACCAGTTTTTGGTAAGAATAGGATTTTTTGAAGGAAGACACAAATTTGTAGTGTGCAATTCCAGCCCAGTTAATCTCTTGAAAAGGCAAATGCGCATCTATTGTACCCCTGAAGGTACAGAGATGAAAATGCATAACGAAGATGCTGCCTTTGAATTGGCAAATGACGGGCCCTATTGCACTATTTTCACCTTGTTGACTGTTGACGATTCTGTCACAGATCTGAGAGACTCAATCAGAATTGAAGTGTGGGATTTTTCAGGGAAGGAGATGGGACTTGTTAAAGAAGTTGAGCCTGTCCGAAGAAACACCACAATAAAATCTGACACCTGAGACGATTGCAAGAATTCGTCCTGTAATCGAGTCTATGATTCAGCAGGGAATCATGAGGGAAATTATGGGCAGTCCTTGTAACTCCCCTATCCTGGGCTTGCAAAAGAAGAATGGGAAGTACACAATTTTACATAATTTGCATAAGGTGAACAATATAGTCATCCTTTGTTGTCCTGTGGTACTGAATCCAGCTGTGGTACTGTTTCAAATTCCATGTGGGGCAGAGTAATTCACCATCACTGATTTGTGGTAGGCCTTCTTTTCGTTACCGTTGCATGAGTACAGTCAGTTCCTCTTCGGTGTTACGTCTATACTGACAAGTATTCCGGTAACCTGTGAACACCAAGATTTTGGAAACCTCTGGCAAGTTACAGAAAATAGGTTTATCTTTCGTCTGATGGAGATTCTCTGAGAGCAAAATCAGCTACAGGTGTTCAACTTTTGCTTAGCGCACATATTTGCATTTTCAAGGAAAATGTGCCTGTTCTCTAGGCAAGGTCACTCTTTCTCCCTCTTGTTATCTGGGCCATTGGTCTCCAGCTTCCGCTTGTCCTCTCACATCACTGGGTCCTTCGTCAGGGACTGATTCCGATCTTACTCATTCATCACCATGGGACATAGGAATCAGTCTGCTCAACCTCAGCGTCGATTTCACCCATGGGTTGTTCCTGACTCTTCTTAGACCAAACAAGTGCTATGTAGACTCTGTTTGACCACCAACAGCTTGATTTACCTGCTCCTCTTGTCTATCTGAAACCACCAGCGCTTCTGGAACAGGTGCTGTTTATTAATTGAACATTCAACTTTGCGAGTAATGGGAAGCATTAATCCAGTTGGAGAGACCTCCACACTTTACGGCAGTCATGGAGACTATGATCACCTGATATGGCCCACCCCATTGAGGTTCCAGGCATGTCTTTCGGATGTGTTTCATCAGCAAGACCCAGGCACCAGGACTGAGGTCATGGCACTGCTCCTGATGCAGGGAAGTTGCAGATATTCAAACCTGATGAGACACAGAATTCACCAGATACGCCAGGCCTTTACAATAACCAAAGACCATATAATCGGTAAGGTTCACTAGTACATTCACAGGAATTGCTGAGTCTCTTCGCCCTCCCATTATGATCTTGTGAGGGAACAATTTAGGCGCATATTTATTCTTTCTGATGCAAAATTGTGCCAATGCATTTTGTGTCAAAAATCTTAGCACCTGCTAGCGCCATTCCTGGGTGCAAGCCAGGCTCCATATTAATGGAATGGGGCAAACCGGTGCAAAGGAATGGTGAGCGTAAAAAAAAAAAAATTACTTTAACCATTGCGCACTGTCATAAGGAAAAATGAGGTTAATGCTGCAAAGGTGACACGAAACAGTTTTGCGGCACGTAATATGTCGCAAAAGAGTTACTGCCATTTTTAGCCCGCATTAGCACCAAATTTAAATGCACAAGCAGGAAATAGTGCAAGTGCAACTGAAAATGGAAGACTCAGTCCAGGAGAGACCCCAGGGAGACCCCAATCGTCCTAGCTCCAGCTAGGAGGATCCACAGAAGTCCCTGGAGAAGGAGAAGTAAAAGCGCAAGTGTCGCTTTAGTGAGGAGGAGCACGATATCCTTGTCATAGAGGTGGAGTAACACCAACACCAGCTATTTGCTACCATATAGCCTCTCTCTTACCAATTAGTGGACAAATAGTGGACAAAATCAACTGCGTGGCAGAGGTGAAGAGAACGGTCACTAGGTGCAAGAAGCGCTGGCATGATTGCAAGTGTGGAACTAAGGAGAAAATGGCCAAGAACAGGAAGGCAGCACTGCAGACTGGAGGTGGAAGTCCTTCACCACAGAAGGAGCTGGATGCTGGAGGAGACGGTTGCAGCAGTCATCCCAGAAGAGCTGGAAACAGGAATCCAAGGACAGGACAGTGCAGACTGCCAACCACCACCACAAATGCAGGGAAAGTTGCATGGGGAACTAACGTGAATCTTACAAATGCCAGAAAGGTAGGGGGGTAAATAGGACACACCCAATGCATGCTAAAGGAGTGCATGGTGATACATGCGCCCTGAGTTCAAATGCACCATCCATGCAACACATGTACACAGACCTTGGTTGTGCTGTGCCCCCCCAACATATACACAGCGTGGATATACACCAAGGCTATACTCCACTGCGTAAATATGCAGCACATTGGCTGGAAGGGACATGTACATACTGTGCCTGGGGCTGTGCTATCACAAACCTCCTTGCATATTGTCAAACTTCCTGTACCCACACAACTTAGACATCTGAGTCTAAGACAGAAGTCAGTACGATTGAGTGAGCTCATGGTGGTGTATCTCGCGAAAATGCTCCCCTACTTCCTTGTAGCATTGCCAGTACACATGTGTGTCACATCTTGCAGCACACATTGAAATGCCATCTTAGCTAACATGACTAGTACATGTGCAGGAAGGAACACCACCCTGCACAGAACAATTCAACTCTTCAAGGCAGCCACTCCTACATCATGCAGCAACAGTGCCTGTCTCAGTGCAGGGAGAACAAATCAGTGCATCTGCAGGGGGAATTGCAGGGCTGTCCCGTATCCCAGTAAACATGGCACTTCCCTGCGTAACTAACCTGGTGCAGTGTTGAGTTACACGTATTGCTGCTGACCTGAACTGTGCCACAAGAGAAAAATCTGCACTAAAGCTTGCATCCCGTGGAGCACAACACATACAGGTTGAACCCACAATAACTTAGACACAACCATATTGCACACATGGTAATGGGCAAACAATTGCAACAAATACAACACATGGTGCATGATTGTGAACATAATGGTGCTCATTACGAAACTGGTCGCCGGCGGAGGCTGCCCCCTAAAGTACTGTGTTTGAAAGACCAGCAGTGCACTCTTCCCTCCGCGGTAGGCATTATGAGATTCCGGCTGGGGCGGTGGGTGGAAATCGTGTCTCGGGCGGCCAGCTCCTTGGGAAACTCACCACAACATTAACGCTGGCTTGTAATATAGCCAGCGCCAATGTTGGGGTGTGCTTAGCACTGCCTACAAATTGGGAAGTGGAAAGCGCAAAGGGGCTGCCCTTTGGGGCCCCTGCATTCTCCATGCCAAGTGCATGCGCAGTGCAGGGACACTCCACACCCCATTACCACCAGCCTTTGCATGGTGGATGGACTGCCATGCAAAGGTTGGTGGGAAAGTTGGATAATAATCTGGAGGGCAGCACTAATTGCAGTGCTGGCCTGGAGGATCAAGGAACCTAGCAGTGCCAGGCCTTTAGACTGTGGTGCTTACACCATGGTCCCAATGTGTCTGTTAGACCACTGCAGTTGGCGGTGGTCCGAGCACCACTGCAAGTCAGGTGGTCATGGGACTGCTAGACTTGTCATGAGGGCACATGTGTGCAGTAGTACAAGTAGCTGCAATCCCACCACCAAACAAGATAAGGGCCCTGATCAAACTGGAAATTAAGGTGGGTGCTTGTGTACTATATTAGGCTGCATCACGCACTGACATTTAGTAAATGCATTTTTGACCAAAAATCAAAAGCATATGGGCCATCCATGTGTCCATCCCTATGCTAGTGGTAAATTAGCTGTCCAGCCCCAACGCTGCATCACTTGCACCGTAGTGCAAGGAAGGCTGCGTTGAGGGGGAGAATATTGTTGTGTAGGAAGGAGCACCTTCCTGCACAACAAGGAACTGATATGACAATCTGCTTTGTCTATGTGTGCAATGTAATGCAGCACCCATTGACAAAGGAAAACATGAGGAGGAAATAAAGTATACGTCAACATTGCGCCCTGCTAACGTCACCCCTGGGGTGGTGATAGATACTGGAGCAGCCTCAAGTCTACAAAAACACATAAATCTGGGGTTGCGTATAAATGCAATAGGTGTTGGTGTGGGCTGCCCACAGCAATAGTTATTGCATGCCCCTTCCACGCAAAGTGCTGCATGGGAAGGGACTTATTTTTACAAGGTGGCATCAAGGCACAAGAAGTGGTTTAATGCCACCTAATAAATATGACGCAGCCCATAGCGCCACTGGAGCGTCCCTTTAGGTGACACTCCATTGGCACTAGGGGCAAACAATATATGCCACATGATGTAAAAATAACAAACTTGAGCAATCAGATTGTAAAGGCCCTCATACGTAGCTACCTTACTGCCCTTCACCCAACCATCCAGTGACCAGCAATAAGAATCAACACATTCCAACCATGTTTGGGATTCCTTCTTCTTATAGGACCTAAACTTATCCTTATACTGCTCAGGGGTGAGACCATGGGGGTCATTACGACATTGGCGGGCGGAAGCGGTAACCGCTGTGCGGCCGCCAATGCGGCCGCACTCCCGTGGCCTCCATTACGACATCCCCGCTGGGCCGGCGGGCGCAAACCAAGTTTGCGCCCGCCGGCCCAGCGGGGATGAGGCCGCAACATAGGAGCCAGCTCTTCCATCTCTAGACTGAGCTTCTTCAGCTCCAATTGGTACTCTCTTTCTGCCTGTCTGTCCTGCAACTCTTCAGGAGTCAGACCCCTCGAGGACACACTGCTATCTGCCTTAGAGACTCTCTCCTTAGACAGACCAGGTCCACCCCCTACATCATGGTGAGTGACTTGCACCCCTTCCTCCCCTTCCTGCTCAGCATCTGTGTGCCCCCCAGCTTGTTTGGCTGTGACCCAGGCCCTCAGCGCCTTTTGCAGCACCTCCTTCTGGATGAGCTCTTAATGGGACAGGCAAAATCCTTGCAGAATTGCTTCAACTAAGCTACTGTGTAGCTCTCCACTTTCTCTTTCTCAAAGGCAACTCCGGCTGATGCATCTCCAGATTGAGAAATGATGAAGATTTAAAACAAGTGCAAAGTTCCAAAGGCAGAAAAACAAGTTCCCAAATGAAGTTTCAAACAAAAAAGTCAATCCAGGGATCAGCAAGAAATAGAACAAAAAGAAGTCCCAAAGAGAAAAGCAAACATCACAAGACAAGTAATATGTGGTCATGTAGTGGTCTGAACTCAAACAGTAGTGTACACTTAATTACTGTATGTCAAGTACAAATACAAGTCCTATCCCAAACGCTGATCACCAATGTTAAAAATTAGGTCTTTGGTTGGCAGTCAGGTTACCCCCTGTCCAAGCAAGGACCCTTACTCTAGTCAGGGTAAAAGAGAATCACCCTCAGCTAACCCCTGCTAACCCCCTTGGTAGCTCGGCACGAGCAGTAGGCTTAACTTCATAGTGCTAGGTGTAAAGTATTTGTACCAACACACAAAGTAACTTAATGAAAACACTACAAAATAATGCAACACAGGCTCAGAAAAATAGAGAATATTTATCTAAACAAAACAAGACCAAAACAACAAAAATCCACACTACACGAGTCAAGTTATCAATTAAAAGCCAAAAGAGTCTTCATGTAGTTTTAAACACACACTAACCCTGTTAGCGTGAAAATGTACCTTGGGTGCGTCAAAAATAACCCGCATGGACGAGTTGGAATCAAAAACGGCTGTTGATGCGTCGATTTCACTCATGAGCGAGACCTTGCATCATTTCTCCTTTCGTCGGGTACGGGGGCGTCGTTTCTTCTCTCCGCAGGACAGTGATGCGTCGATCCGTTCAGCACTCTCAGGTCCGGGCAGGCCTTGTGTTGTTTATACACGCCTAGCGGTGTTTGCGTCGGAAATCCAGCCGCACGATGATCCGAAAACCACGCAGCGCGGGTTGCGATCTCACCAGCCTCCGTCAGCGATGCTGCGCGTTGTTTCCCCAGCTCCGTGCGTCGATCTTCCGGTTGCGTTGCAGGTGAGCGTTGATTTTCAGCCACGAAGCCAGCGGCAAGTCGATTTTTCAGCCGCCGATCGGAGTTGCGGCGATCTTTTCCACGCACAGCATTCTGTGCTTCGATTTATTCCTCTTAGGCTGCCAGCTTTTCTATTCAGGGTCCCAGGAACTGGATGGGCACCACTTGGTAGAGTAGGAGTCTCTCCAGAGACTCCAACACAGGTGCTGGCAGAGAGAAGTCTTTGCTGTCCCTGAGACTTCGAACAACAGGAGGCAAGCTCTAAATCAAGCCCTTGGAGATCTTCACAAGATGGAAAGCACACAAAGTCCAGTCTTGGCCCTCTTACTCTGGCAGAAGCAGCAACTGCAGGATAGCTCCACAAAGCACAGTAACAGGTAGGGCAGCTCTTCTTCCTCAGCTCTTCAGCTCTTCACCAGGCAGAGGTTCCTCTTGGTTTCCAGAATTGTTCTAAAGGCTGTGTTTTTTTTGCCCAGGCCAGGCCCCAGACACTCACAAGGGGGTTGGAGACGGCATTGTGTGAGGGCAGGCACATCCCTTTCAGGTGTGAGTGACCACTCCTCACCTCCCTCCTAGCACAGATGGCTCATCAGGAAATGCAGACTACACCCCAGCTCCCTTTGTGTCACTGTCTAGTATGAGGTGAAACCAGCCCAACTGTCAAACTGACCCAGATAAGGCATCCACAAACAGGCAGAGTCACAGAAATGGTGTACGCAAGAAAATGCTCACTTTCTAAAAGTGGCATTTTTCAAACACACATTCTTAAAATCAACTTTACTAAAAGATTTATTTTTAAATTGTGAGCTTAGAGACCCCAAACTCTACATGTCCATCCACTCCCAAAGGGAATCTACACTTTAATCATATTTAAATGTAGCCCCCATGTTAACCTATGAGAGGGACAAGCTTTGCAACAGTGAAAAACAAATTTAGCAGTATTTCACTGTCAGGACATATAAAGCACATTACTACATGTCCTACCTGAAACATACACTGCACCGTGCCCTTGGGGCTACCTACGGCCTACTGTAGGGGTGCCTTACATTTAAGAAAAGGGAAGGTTTAGGCCTGGCAAGAGGGTACACTTGCCAAGTCGAATTTACAGTTAAAACTGCACACACAGACACTGCGGTGGCAGGTCTGAGACATGATTACAGAGCTACTTATGTGGGTGGCACAACCAGTGCTGCAGGCCCACTAGTAGCATTTGATTTACAGGCCCTGGGCACCTCTAGTGCACTTTTCTAGGGACTTACTGTTAAATCAAATATGCCATTCATGGATAAACCAATTACATATACATTTTGTACAGGAGCACTTGCACTTTTGCACTGGTTAGCAGTGGTAAAGTGCCCAGAGTAACAAAAACAGAAAAATCAGAGTCCAGCACACATCAACAACTCGTGAACAACAGGCAAAAAGTTAAGGGAGACCCGGCCAAGGGTGAAAAGTCTAACAACTGTCATTGTCTCTGATATACCAATTGGCAATTTTTGTTCCTCCTCACTAATGGACACTACTCCTAAGCATGTCTCGTGACATGTTCCTCAAGCCTGGACTCTGATTGTGTCACATATCTATGACTTTCACTAACGGGGTCTCAGACCAGGACACTAAAAAATTCACTTTCACACTTCCACCTGTATATAAACATCTTGTACACATTTAGCAAGTCTCCATTTTTCTGTGATCCAACTAATGAGCTAAATGATTTAATTGCGTAAATCCATAGCAATGATTACAGTATAGCAGTACATGGGGGCAGGACTGTGGGACACCAAGCTACACACAAGGATGCTAACATGAAAAAGGTGTATGATGGTATTGTCTGATACAACCAAAGAACTGAAACTAAAAGAAATGTTTGCAAATATCATTTACGTCTGACATACGGTACGTATGGCTGAGAACCAAGTCAATGCCAATATAGACAGCTGGGAGTCCCAGAACAACTCATGTGTGTGGTACAGAGGTAGCTAACCTCATCAGTGATGGGCACCTGTCAGTGTTGCAGGATCCAATTCCAATTGTGCATGTTGTCAGATGTGTTACAGTTTACAATGTTGAAACTACAGGACCCCACCAATGACAGCTCAAGCACCAGACTTACCTGTCCAAGACAAAGTACACATGAACATTGTGAATGGCGGGTACACTGGATGGCAAATTCATGGACCAGTAGATGTGATGTTGCAGACAAAGTGAAAGCTCCTTTGTCAATAGGGGAAGCACATGGTAAATCAGGGATTACAAGACAGTAAGTATTCCATTGGCCATTACCCCAATTTGCCCAGCACACTCATGAGAAGACACAGATACCCAGGCAACTGACACCAAAGGTATGCTAAAACAAAGAGGGTTTATTATAAAAAACATCAACCTATATAGTAACTAAAACCTACCCTATCCTAAGCTAACCTATACTTACTATACTAATCAAACAACTACATCTATCTAAGCTAAAACTAACTATCTAAAACCTAATCCAAAACTAACAAAGCCACAATAAGGAGGGGAAGGAACTGAGAGGTAGTCCAAAAGTCCTAAGGTTAATTTTATCTGTTTTTTTATTTTTTTCTTGATGAACTTTAACATCCTCTGGTTGTCAGCTGATTCCTCCTCCACTTTGTCCAGTCACTTGAGGATTGCATTCAGGTCCCTCCTGAGGTCCATGTTAAGCTGAGTTGGTACACAGGCTGCTGGTGGCTGCTCCTTTGGCTGTGTGCTGACAGGTGGTGCTGATGTTGAGGGTGTACGTGGAGCAGGGACCCCCTGCATCCCTGAGGTGCTGGATCCTGTGTCCCTTGGTGCCTGCTTCGTGGGACCACCATGTTGAAAGGCACGCCATTCCTCAAAAGCTTTCTCATGCCTGAAACGCCTGGCCATCCTGCGGTATCCAGCTTCCAACTCTGGATGTGGCAGTAAGGGTCTGCCCTCTTCATGAACATGAGCCTCTTCTCATGAGTCATTTTGGCAGCTGAAATATGAGGACAACCAAGCATCATTATCAGCACTGGGTGGAGTTTGTACAGAGTTTCAATTTACACTGCAACAGCAACTAACACATATAGGGGGTCATCCCAACCGTGGCGGTCGGTGTTAAAGCGGCGGCCAACCCGCCAACAGGCAGGCGGTGCAAAAAATGGAATTCTGACCCTGGCGGGAACCGCCAACACAGACCGCCACTTTAACACTCCGACCGCCACGGCCGGAAAAACAAACAGCGCGGCGGTCACCGCCAACAGACAGGCGGCAGACAATGTACCGCCCACCCTATCACAACTCACCAATCCGCCACCTTTTCCGGGGCGGGAGCCCCACTGATAAAAACACGGCGGAAACAGACTACGAACGGGAAAACGCTCACCCTACACACTCTACGAGGAATCTGGACAGCATGGAACCAGAACTACACATCCTACCAGCAATTGTCTACCTGCTCCTCTACCAGGAGCACGAACGCCGGCGCAGGAGACAACCGTGAGTACTGCACCTACGACACAGGGGAGGGGGGAGGAGAAAAGAATACGGGCACACACATACGCGACCACCCCCACGCAACTACCTACACACCAATGCAGAGCAACAACTCAGAGTGACACCCCCCAAACCCCCCGGAAGAATGCAAAGACAAAATAATATGTTATTGGAATTCAAATATATTGTAAGGCTAAGTAAATAAGTAAGTCGAACATCCCATAACTATATACACATATGTAAATTGTCCCGTCAAAATTGGCTTTCTGTCATTGTACGTGGGCCAATGGTCCTCAACACATGGGCAAAGCCCACACATGAGACCCGAATCCATTGGAGAGAACACTGCAGGGGCATCAGATAGGAAAACTACAGGCACCTCAGGGGGAAGGGAAGGGGGGGCACCTCAGCCACATGAGTCCACGACGCCAGATCCACGAGGGACCTCCATGGCCACTGTTCAATCCTGGGGAGTGCAAAGCCACAGTCTCTCAAGTCCCTACAGTGGGTGGCTTGCCCACTGTGCCATCCTGGGGAGTGCAAATCCACAGTCTCACAAGTCCCTACAGTGGGTGGCTTGCCCACTGTGCCATCCTGGGGAGTGCAAAGCCACAGTCTCTCAAATCCCTACAGTGGGTGGCTTGCCCACTGTGCCATCCTGGGGAGTGCAAAGCCACAGTCTCACAAGTGGATGACAGACTCCAGCGGTACTGGAGGAGTCTTGGTGCCCAGAGTGTATCGTGCAGCCCTGTCCGACACGGATCCGGGCCTGCCCCTTCTGCCAATGTGTCAGCGGTGCTTGAGTTGAAGGGCCCAGCGGAGCGGTGCTTGAGAGGAAAGGCCCAGCGGAGCGGTGCTTGAGAGGAAGGGCCCAGCGGAGCGGTGCAGAGACGGCGGTGCCCAGCGGAGCGGTGCTTGAGTGGAAGGGCCCAGCGGAGCGGTGCTTGAGAGGAAGGGCCCAGCGGAGTGGTGCAGAGACGGCGGTGCCCAGCGGAGCGGTGCTTGAGAGGAAGGGCCCAGCGGAGCGGTGCAGAGACGGCGGTGCCCAGCGGAGCGGTGCTTGAGAGGAAGGGCCCAGCGGAGCGGTGCTTGAGTGGAAGGGCCCAGCGGAGCGGTGCTTGAGAGGAAGGGCCCAGCGGAGTGGTGCAGAGACGGCGGTGCCCAGCGGAGCGGTGCTTGAGAGGAAGGGCCCAGCGGAGCGGTGCTTGAGTTGAAGGGCCCAGCGGAGCGGTGCTTGAGTGGAAGGGCCCAGCGGAGCGGTGCAGAGACGGCGGTGCCCAGCGGAGCGGTGCTTGAGAGGAAGGGCCCAGCGGAGCGGTGCTTGAGTTGAAGGGCCCAGCGGAGCGGTGCTTGAGAGGAAGGACCCAGCGGAGCGGTGCTTGAGAGGAAGGGCCCAGCGGAGCGGTCCTTGAGAGGAAGGGCCCAGCGGAGCGGTGTTGAGACGGCGGTGCCCTGTTCAGCGGTGCTTGAGAGGAAGGGCCCAGCGGAGCGGTGTTGAGACGGCGGTGCCCTGTTCAGCGGTGCTTGTCTTGAAGGGCCCTGTTCAGCGGTTCTTGAGACGGCGGGGCCCTGTTCAGCGGTGCTTGTCTTGAAGGGGCCTGTTCAGCGGTTCTTGAGACGGCGGGCCCTGTTCAGCGGTGCTTGTCTTGAAGGGCCCTGTTCAGCGGTTCTTGAGACGGCGGGGCCCTGTTCAGCGGTGCTTGTCTTGAAGGGCCCTGTTCAGCGGTTCTTGAGATGGCGGGGCCCTGTTCAGCGGTGCTTGTCTTGAAGGGCCCTGTTCAGCGGTTCTTGAGATGGCGGTGCCCTGTTCAGCGGTGCATGTCTTGAAGGGCCCTGTTCAGCGGTGCTTGTCTTGAAGGGCCCTGTTCAGCGGTTCTTGAGACGGCGGGACCCTGTTCAGCGGTGCCTGTCTTGAAGGGCCCTGTTCAGCAGTGCTTGTCTTGAAGGGCCCTGTTCAGTGGTTCTTGAGACGGCGGCTCCCTGTTCAGCGGTGCCTGTCTTGAAGGGCCCTGTTCAGCGGTGCTTGTCTTGAAGGGCCCTGTTCAGCGGTTCTTGAGACGGCGGGGCCTGTTCAGTGGTGCCTGTCTTGAAGGGCCCTGTTCAGCGGTGCTTGTCTTGAAGGGCCCTGTTCAGCGGTTCTTGAGACGGCGGGGCCCTGTTCAGCGGTGCCTGTCTTGAAGGGCCCTGTTCAGCGGTGCTTGTCTTGAAGGGCCCTGTTCAGCGGTTCTTGAGACGGCGGGCCCCTGTTCAGCGGTGCTTGTCTTGAAGGGCCCTGTTCAGCGGTTCTTGAGACGGCGGGGCCCTGTTCAGCGGTGCTTGTCTTGAAGGGCCCTGTTCAGCGGTTCTTCACATGTGTCTCCAGGGCACCAGATCTGGCCAATATATGGTGTTCACTCGCCATCCGACTTCTCGCTTGCGGGGCCCTCCTGTGCTGGTGTCCCGTGCCCGTGGGTGTCCTCCTTCACCCCCGGAATGGGCCTGGTGGGGCCCTCCTGGGCAGCTCGCCTGCTGCCGGACTTGTTGGCCGTGCTGCCCTTGCCATTCTTGCCTGATCCTCTGTGTCCCTTGCCTCCCTTTGGAGATGTGCCAGGTGGCACCCCACTTCCTGACAGTGCCAGGGTGGTGCCTGTGGAGGCTGCCGTCTCTGTCCTCTCGTGCCGGCCCTTGCCTTTTTTGGTTTCTTCCCAGGGGGTGGGCTGGCTGTCCCTTTGCTGCTGGCCGATGTAGCTGCCCTCGAAGGTGGTGGACTCCAATATCCCTGGACTATGGTCCTTGTAGGTCCAGGGCTTGTGCTGGCTGAGGTGCTGATTGGACTTTTACGAGATGGAGGGGGTGGGTCAGGTGACGGAAAGAGGTTAAGTTTGGAGAGGAAAAACTTTTTAGGAGCAATGGGAAGGGTAGGTGCAGTGGGTATGGGAGTGGAGGAAGAGGATGTGATTGTAGGAGAGTCAAGTGTGCTGTCGTTGGGTGCAGGTGCTTGTGACGGAGGCTGTCGTGAGGTGGATGGCTGTTGGGTGGGTGGCTGCCTGCGTTTGTGTGGTTTGGAAGAGGGGGTGACAGACACACTGGGAGAGGACACAGGGGATGTGTAAATGGCAGTGGGGGTGGTGACTGCACGTGTGCGGAGTGTTCTGGTGGGTGTGCTGGTGATGGACGTAGTGGCTGATGAAGTGGTGCATGCAAGTGTGAGTGGAGACGTCACAGGGAGGGAGGAGGAGGGGGTCACAGAGGAGGCAGTGGCTGTTGGTATGTCTGCATGTGGATGTTGCTTGTGTGAATGCTTGTGGGATGTGTGGTGCTTATGTTTGGATGAGGTGACGTTGGGTGTTGAGGTGTGTGCAGGCTGGTCTGTAGGTGTGTCTGGGATAGGCAGAGGGACAGGGGAGTGGGACTGGGTGGAGGGAGTTGGAGGAGGGAGGCAGGAGACAGGGACAATGGCTGCCGTCAGTGCTGAGGCCAGAGCGTTGAACGATTGCTGATGGGCAGCCTGACCCGAATGAATGCCCTCCAGGTATGCATTGCTCCGATGAACCTCCCTTTCCACCCCCTGGATGGCATTCAAAAGGGTAGACTGCCCAACAATGAGCGTCCGGAGGAGGTCAATGACGTCCTCACTGAGGGAAGCAGGGGTAACTGGGGCAGGGCCTGAGGTGCCTGGGGCGAAGGAGATGCCCGCCTTGGTGTGCGAGCGGGCACGGGGCGAACGCTGAGGGGCTGCTTGGAGGGCGGAGCTGGTGCGCTGGGTGGCGGCTGTACCTGTTGTTGCGGTGGGCACGGATGTTGCCGCCACCACAAGGGAGCTCCCTTCCGAGGACGTGTCGGTGTCGCTGATGTCTCCACTTGTCCCCGTTGTGGAGCCCCCCTCGCCCTCCGTCTCACTGGTGAAATCAGAGTCCGTTGCATGGCCCTCCGGGGCCATGTGAGATGCAGCTCCCTCGTGCTCCAATGCCACTTCTCCTCCGCCAGATGATGCTAATGCACACATGAACAGGAAGGGCAGACAAAAAAAGGGGGGGGAGAAATAAAGACATGTTGACTGCATGCATTGGCAACACAGTTGGCGGAGAGGACAGACACAGAAGCCCCCTGCACTACGCCACGCACTTGGGGTACACTACTCAATCAGTGAGACTTGGCCTACAAGCCAATGGGCGACATCTGCACACATAGGTGACACAAGGCCATGGATAGCTGTACTTGGCACTCTACAGAGGTGGAGGGCGGGGGCACAGGGCCATGCCTTACGGAGGGGACTAGCCTACAGAAATTGCCCTGGCCTAGGGATACCCACATCCCTCCTCCCCCACCCAGACACCTCCACTGCGCGCTAAGATAGCAGAATGTGCTTGTACTCACCCCCTTGTGTCTGCTGTGATGTCCTCACGCGCCCATCCAAATCTGGGTAGGCCACCGCCAGGATCCGAGACATCAGGGGGGTCAATAGACGAGTGGCACCCCTCCTACATTGGGAGCCCATCACCAGCAGAGCCTCCGTGGTCTTTCTGCTCCTGCGGCGGATGTCCTCCCACCTCTTGCGGCAGTGGGTGCCCCGTCTGTTGTGGAACCCCAGGGTCCGGACGT
The DNA here is from genome assembly GCF_031143425.1 of Pleurodeles waltl. Taxonomy (NCBI): domain Eukaryota; kingdom Metazoa; phylum Chordata; class Amphibia; order Caudata; family Salamandridae; genus Pleurodeles; species Pleurodeles waltl. The sequence continues at coordinate 1,104,227,061 of NC_090445.1, forward strand.
CCTGGGCGATGGCACGCCAAATGTCGACTTTCTGATGGGCGCTGACCTATGTGACACGTACAGGGAGAGAAAACAAAATATCAACATTTTCTGCATGCTCAATGTGAGTGTCCCCCATCCCCACCCTTGCCATGTGGCACATGCTCTCATCTGTCGTTTGATGCATGCTTCATATGCTCCCCTCCGCACCTTCGTTCATTCACCCCACTCAACCCAGGCATTGCCCACAAAGCATGGTCCCAGTGTACTAACCTGTTGGTCTGGAGGACTGTAGAGTAGCGCATACTGGGGGAGGACCCCATCCACGAGTTTCTCCAATTCTTCAGAAGTGAAGGCAGGGGCCCTTTCCCCAGTCGCAGCAGCCATTGTCTCTTCCAGACCGTGGTCACAGCAGCACTTGCAGTATAGGTCCTCTCCTGTGGATGATCAGGTCTCGAGTGATTAAGCTGAGAGAAAATGGCGGTCACGCCTGCGGCGGTGCGTACCGCGACCGCCGCCGCACTTCGTCATTGGCTCCTGAAACCCATAGGGTTCTATGTTAACCAATGCGGCTTTGCGCCCCGGTCTTCGACCGCCTACCGCCACGGTGTCTCACGCCAGCGCATTGACCTCACATCCCATTGTCACACTTCACAGGTCAGGCAGCCGCCATTTCAAGGGCCCACATGGCTTAATTTCTACTGCGTCACACAGGCCTAGGCCTTGCATTGCCACTCATACAAGCCATTCAATGCATAGCGAATCGTGTACTGTGCAAGCTGTGGGAACGTACCTGTGGTTTGCTTGACTCTGTGCTCCATGTTGTCCTTCCTAGGCACCGTCCGCTGGGACTTGCGAGGAGATGGAGGAATGTTCCCGTGTACAGACCGCTGGTGGACCTGTCGACAATGGAACAAAGACATGTCATACTGAAATACATACTTCACCGAGCCACTATACAGGAACTGTGTGCCCAGCTGGAGCCAGACCTGATGTCACTCATTCGCCAACCCACAGGGATTCCCCCTCTGGTGCAGGTTCTGTCAGTACTCCATTTTTTGGCAAGTGGATCATTCCAAACAACAGTGGCCATTTCATCAGGGATGTCTCAGCCTATGTTTTCTAAGGTTTTGTCCAGAGTGTTGTCTGCCCTGATGAAATACATGCGGAGCTACATCATTTTCCCTGAGGTGGGCGATTTGGCTACAGTGAAGGGTGATTTCTATGCCCTTGGACATATTCCCAACATCATTGGTGCCATTGATGGGACCCATGTGGCTTTGGTTCCCCCCAGTGAAAGTGAACAGGTGTACAGGAACAGAAAAAGTTATCATTCTATGAATGTCCAGGTGGTCTGTTTGGCTGACCAGTACATCTCCCATGTAAATGCCAAGTTCCCTGGGTCAGTGCATGACGTGTACATCATGCGCAATAGCAGCATCCCTTATGTGATGGAACAGCTACAGAGACACTGTGTGTGGCTAATTGGTGACTCTGGTTACCCCAACCTGTCGTGGCTACTGACCCCAGTGAGGAATCCCCGGACCAGGGCAGAGGAACGGTACAATGAGGCCCATGGGCGGACTAGGAGGGTGATCGAGCGGACCTTCGGCCTCCTGAAAGCCAGGTTTAGGTGCATGCATATGACAGGTGGATCCCTAATGTACTCACCGAAGAAGGTGTGCCAGATCATCGTGGCCTGCTGTATGATTCACAACCTGGCTTTGCGATGCCAGGTGCCTTTCCTGCAGGAGGGTGGTCCAGAGGGTGGTGTTGTGGCAGCTGTGGAGCCTGTGGAGAGTGAAGAGGAGGAAGACGACGGGGACGACACAGACAACAGGGACACAGTGATACAACAGTATTTTCAATAACACACAGGTACGAATCAACACCGCCATTTTACATGTACTTACAGTCTCCTGCCTCTCTACTGTCTGAGTTTCCCCCCAGTTTATGTTAACTGAGTTGTGACTTTCCCTTCCGTTTTCAGAGATGTGGGCCCCACTGCGTGACCTCTGCTTTGTTTGCCCATGGACTACAGCTGTGTGACAGTGGTATGTTGTCATCACAATGTAACTGATCATTTTGGCACTGTTATGTCTAATACATTTGTTCAAAATACAAGCAGACTCCAGATAATTTTAGTGCAATAAGTGATTTTAATTAAGTGCTAAATTTAGGGACATGCTTGAAAATCGGTGATGGGTGATGGTGGAGTAATGTCCATGGCAGATTCCAGCTTTTCAGTCTCACAGGTGCATTGTCCATATGCCTGTGGAAGGATGGAGCAGGGGCAGTTCAAGGTTGGACAGGGTGACAATGTGGGACAGTGGGATGACATCAGGGGGTATCCTTTGCTGGCGGGGGTCTTGGCATCCTACTCTGTCCTCTTCCTAGATCTCAGGTACCGCTTGCGGGGTGGTTCTTCTTCTGCAGGAGGTGGGGTTCTGGTGGCCTGTTGTTGTGTGGGGGCCTCCTGTCCACTAGCGCCGGCGGAGCTGGTAGGCTGTTCCTGGTCCATGCTAGTGACAGGGGCCCTTTGTGGTGCCACATGGTCCCGCAATGTGGTGACAATCTGGGTAAGAGCCACGACGATGGTCCCCATTGCGGAACTAATGGCTCGGAGTTCTTCCCTGAACCCCATGTACTGTTCCTCCTGCAGTACCTGGATCTCCTGGAACCTGGCCAGTACCGTAGCCATTGTCTCCTGGGAGCGGTGGTATGCTCCCATGATGGAGGAGAGGACCTCGTGGAGAGTCGGTTCCCTGGTCCTGTCCCCGCCCTGTCGCACAGCAGCCCTCCCAGTTCCCCTGTTTCCCTGGGCCTCTGTCCCCTGGACCGTGTGCCCGCTACCACTGCCCCCAGGTCCCTGCTGTTGTTGGGGTGGTGGGCCAACCTGGGTGCCCTGTAGTGGTGGACACACCGCTGATTGACGTGTCCTGGAGACAGAGGCATGGGCCCGCTGGGTGGGAGCTGTGCTGGTGTTCCCAGAGGGGGGTAGGTCTGCTGTGGCCTGTGGCTGTCTGAGGGGAACCGACTGTCCCGAGGTCCCCGATGGGCCGGGCTGGTCATCTGGGTCCAGGGAGACAGAGCTGCTGTCATCACTGGGGGCCTCTTCTGGGGGTGGGATGGACATTTCTGGACCCTCCTGGGCGGTGTGGTGGCGGTCGGGTCCTGCAGGGGTATAAGAGTATGGTTATTGCTTCTGTGTGTGCCATAGTGTGCAATGGGTGGGTGGCCGTGGACCCCAGTGCTGGCATTCCCTTGTGGGGGCTGTTGTGACGGTGGCTTGTGGGGGAGATGGGTATGTGCAGTGGGCATGCTTTGGTGATGGGTGTCCATGCTTTGTGGACGCATGCAGGGCTGGGTGTTGGGATGGGTGGATTGTGATGGTGAGCCATTTGCAAGGAGTTGGTGTGATGGGGGTGGGGGTGACGGTGGGGGTATGATTTGGCATGCAGGTGGGGTGGGGGGAATGAAGTAGTGAAGATTTGACTTACCAGAGTCCATGCCTCCAGCTACTTCTGCGAGGCCCTCAGGATGCAGGATGTGCAAGACTTGCTCCTCCCATGCTGTAAATTCTGGGGGAGTAGGTGGGGGTCCGCCGGCAGTCTTCTGCACCGCAATGTTGTGCCTTGATACCATGGAACGCACCTTCCCCCGTAGGTCGTTCCACCGCTTCCTGATGTCGTCCCGATTTCGTGGATGCTGTCCCACAGCGTTGACCCTGTCCACTATTCTTTGCCATAGCTCCATCTTCCTGGCAATGGTGGTGTGCTGCACCTGTGTCCCGAAGAGCTGGGGCTCTACCTGAACTATTTCCTCCACCATGACCCTGAGTTCTGCGTCAGAAAACCTGGGGTGTCTTTGGGGTGCCTTGGGGTGGTGTGGATGAGGTGAGGGGTGGTGTATGTGTTGTAGAGTGTGGTGAGTGTGGTGGTGTATGGTGTTTTGTGCGTGGATATTGTGTGGGTGATGTTGTGATTTGCCTCTGTGTGATGGTGTACTCTATTCTGTGGTGTCTCTCTCTGGCCTTCAGTCGCAATTGTGGTCGTAAGGGTTTGTGGGTGATGTGGGTGTGTGTTTTATATTGTAATGGGTGTGTGGGAGTGGTGTGTGTATGTGTCTCAGGTGTGTGTATTTTGAATTGTCCAATGTGGCTGTGTTTTGTAAAGGTGTGTGTATTTTGAGCGCGGCGGTGTGTACCGCCAATGGAATACCGCGGTTGAAAGACCGCTGCGGGGATTTGTGGGTCGGAATTTCTGTTGGCGTGACGGTGGAGGTTTGGTCATCGCCAGTTTTTTGCTGGCCGTTGGTGTGGCGGACTTTTGTTGTTGTTGGGTTTTTGGCGGTTTGACAGTTGCGGGTCAGAATGACCGTGGCGGTTTACCGCGGCGGTGTTATGGCGGTCGTCTGACCGGCGGTAAGCACCTTTTACCGCCGAGGTAAGAATGACCCCCATAGTCCCACACACATTCCACAACAATGACTTCAGATTTATCTATATCTAGAACCAACACCCGACATCACCAGTATCATGTACATGTCAGCGAGATGACGGCATTCAATAGTAAATCAAAAGGACCTAGAGCTAACAGGAACAAATACAACCCTTGTCAACATTTGTGTCATCTAACTTGTAAGGATCACATGCCTCTACTTGTCTGAATTAACTGTCTCCCTGGCCATAAGGGGGCCTGGGCATGCTATCTATCTCCTCAGCACCCCTGGTGATAGATCACAGCCTGACCGCTCATTATGGCATCAAGGTGTGGCCCATATCATTGTGGGGCTGCTAACTACCAACCTGCTATTCTGAGGTCAGGTAAATCTACATTCATGTGTCCTGGTGTAAGGCCTGCCCTAAGTATATGTTACCAGGGGCCACCCCATATCCCATTATGTGCCCACATGTACAACTGATGCAATGTTGGCAGAAGAACAGTTGAGTAAAGTCTGAGCTGCACATCACAGTTGTCAGCATATTACAGAACTAAAGAGCCCTATGATGTGCTATGTAGTCCTACATGTGTAAAATGGCACATCCAAGTTGGCTGTATGGATGGCCTTAAGCCCACAGTGATATTGGCACAGCATTGGGTGCTGCAACTGTATAGTGTAAGGTGTTACATCATTAGCACATCTATGTCATACATCATCAAGGTACCAGATACACACACACAATTCACATAATTTGCATGTGTGATGTGACCTACATCAGTCACAATTATCATGGTGGCAGGACCATGTTGTGAAAACTGCAGACATCTGGGCCAATAATCATGGGACATTGACGGAAAGCGATGCAGCACCAAAATTTGCAGCGCTGCGCTCCCTCAATTTCACAATGCAGGGATTCGCTGTATTTAATTGGATACAGCGCACACCTGTGCTGTGCCGTGCATTGGACCTAAATATACTATTGTGCATGGATGTATGCTTTAACAGGTGTTATTGTTTATATGCGGGAAGGTCCCTTCCTGCACATAAACAATAATTTCTGGCAATTTTGCTCTTTCTATGCGTGCTGCAGAATGGAGCACGCATAGAAAAGGGAAAAATGAGGAAGATAAAAGTATTCCTCCTCGTAGCACCTTGCTAACACCACTTCTGGGGTGGCGTTTGATTTTGCCACTGCCTCAGGTTTACGGAATCTCATAGATCTGAGGCAGCATCAAAATGCAATGGGTGTTGCTGTGGCTCCCTGCTGTCCTATAAACACATTAGATCTGAAGGTTACTGAGGCACCTGTGGTGTGTGTGCTTCCTACATAATCCCTCTAGTGACTTCTGCAAATGTAACACACATCTGTACCCTCATGTCAATAAGTGTATGCTATGTGTGGCACACAGTGCTGACAATGGTGCTGTGACAAAACCGTTGTCAACAGGCATGTTATGTACATGAACAGTTGCCCTGTGACCCATTATGGTAGACAGCTATGAATATGTGGTCAGTCATGACTATTCCTATTACACACAATTCCATGCCAGCACACGCTGGGCTGTGAACTACATGCAAGCCATTCTCATTGCATAATATTCCAACATATATGATGTCACTATCCATTCTCCTACGATAACAGATCAATGGTCAGGACCAAATACTTCTGTTATTGCACTCCACACCTCTGACTGACTCGCAGCATTTCCTGGATTGGCTCACAGGACGCACAATATGACACCTACTGGATGCTTCGGGTCTTGTATACGCGCCACCTCTCCGATGGTCTAGGGTGCTCGTCCACCTGCAAGACATTATTGGAAAACAGTGCTTAGTGTAAAAGGCACATTTTAGTACATGGACAACATTGTACAGTGTAAACTTGTTAGGCTGAATGAGGTACGCATTCTAGTGGTAGGTCACAGTAACTGACCAACTTCTATGATCACTCTATTATATATACTCTCAGAGAAGGTAGACCCACACACCTACAAACCATCACTGTCCAGACACTCCTGTGGTGCTTCTCAATGCACCATTTATGAATGACACTGTCATGCAGCTGTCTGGCAGCATGACACCTTCATTACCATATAGGACTGCTTGATAATGTTTATTCCATCTGAGTGGGATGGGAGAGATGTTGCGGTGCCTGGCCCGTTGTAACACCCATGGCATTTCAGCCTGCAACTGATGTTGTAAACATCTACATCATTGTCACAGCTAACTGCCAATATACTACCTTGGGGTTGTGTGGGTATTCCAAGGTCTCTAGGAATGGCATCATAAATCCTTCAGTCAAGTAAGTTATTTGTGTGTGCAATCTCAAGGCACACATACTTTCAAAATAGCAATGGGAGTGTACACATGTGATGTTGACATACCTACCTGCACACTGACTGGATGAAATCTTGAATGTAGTGCCAATAGTGTGGGACCTGCCATTACTGCCATGTTGTATCATTGTCAGTCTAGTGAGGAATTAGTACTTAGGCATAGCAATACGGCACACTTGGTCAGTAGTCAAAGGATGCATCTCGTGGTGCAGGTTAGTGAGTGGTATGCCAGTGATGGAGCTGAGGCAGGGCAGCCCCATACTCTCAGTGAGAAGCGGCAGGCCTGTGGAACTGACTCAGCACATGTGTTTGGTTATTGACATTGTATAGGCTGTCTGTGATACACAATGAACTGGAACATGGAACTGCCAGTAGTCTGGACCATTGCATGATCAAGCACCCTTACATGGCCTTGGCTAATTACACAAAGGGCCTAATAGAACTACAGTGGTGCATTACATCTGTACTGTCCTTGTGGCCCTCAGTGCACTCCTTACTCACCGCCATGTGTATGTGTAGCCAGAAATATGTCACAGCATGATGCATGTGTCATCCAACATCATGTATTCATATGAAGGTCAATGATGCACTCAGCAGGAGATGCAACAGATCATCAAAACTTATGCTGAGTGCATGGAGGCCTTTCTCATTCATTTGTATGCCCACATTACACAGCTTCCCACAGGAGCCATTCTGAGTGCTGAAAAATGCAACCTAGGGAATTATCTTCTGATTCAGGGGATGAAATTTTGGGATCCCAACAATGTTTTGGGGCCCCCTTTCATGCATGGCGCAGGCCTCATTTGTAGCTTCTCATTACCTAGTAACACTACGCACGTATTACAACACTTGGAAATGGCTGTTCATGGTAAATTGCTAACAAAATGAGGTTGTATGGCAATGGGAGACTTACCAACTGTTCCACCAATCTCTGTTCCCAGATGGTTGAGCAGATCCTTCTCCCTCAACACCAGATCTGCCCAGCGGTGCTTGATTTGGTGGTCGTTCCTTCCTGTTTTGAAAATCCGGGTAAGATGGTGGAGCACCTTGTCCCACCACAGCCGCCTTGCCTTCGTTGGGTAACCTTGGATCACCCGGCCACCCAGTTGCAGCATCATGGGGAGGTAGTGTACCACAAGCCAGATGAACCCACCCCCTCACCCCAGCTCATCAGCAGACATCCGGCTCATCCTTCCTTTCCCAGACATTCCCAGTGGTGAATGGAGTTCACCCAAATAATAAAGAAATGAAACATACCCCTTCCCCAACTACTTAACTACACCAGACAATCTCCTGACAATACAGAGACAATTATAGTACACTCAATAAATAAAATACAAGTATTGGCACAATAATTATACAAAATTAACACAGGACACAGCACAATGTACACAACACACATAGCAAACACTTCACAAATCTACCAGCAACAAAAACACAACCTCACACAGTCACAGGGAAACAGACTGTAAAGTGAAAGTGAAACTACTCCCACTGTTGCATGTTTGCAGGAAGGCTGCCCTGGTACATCACTTCCTAGGCATGTGTATCACGTTTTTCACTCATGTGTCATTTCTTTTTACACATGGCAATTTTGTGCCGTATTTTCACACCATTAGTATGAAAAAGACCAGTGGACGTGCGATAGACGCACAGGGGCTTTGCGTCTATCAGCCTAGGGGTATTGTGTGGCAAATGCGTATGCATTAAAATCTTTCACGCATGATAGTTTTGCATGGATTTTTGCATTGTGTCCCTTAAGTGTACCCTGAGTGACTTCCGGTGTTACATGGGGTGTACAACTATGGTGTGTATGTGTTATGGCAAAATGTGGGTGTATGTCCAGTACTGTCATTACGGGGTCAATGGTATGTTGGACCTATGGGCTTGTTTGTGAGTATGCTGCATGCGATTACTGAATACCTCATGCACCTGTGCATGTGTTGGTACACTGTGTCCACATACAATGTTGCCACATGTGTGCAATGTGTGTATACTTGTGTACCTAAGCTAATTTGGGTGTGGACTACATTGTTATGTCTGAGATACAGATGGACACATACCTATGACACCAAACATGTTTGATGACATGTGTCCAACACATGGTAATGCATGTGACAACCATGTAAACGTCTGCACACAGTACTATGTGATCATGGACTGCATTAACATCACATCAACGTCAACCCAGCCAATTTGGTTGTGTATGTGTGTTCACTCTATGCTATGTAGTTGAATTTCCCTTCATGTTGCTCTGCTACACGTGTGCCATTTTTACCCCCATGCACCGTAGTTGCAGGAGATGATGTGTTGGTCAAGATTGGTATCTGCTGTGTGTGTATGGACATATGTTTTGTGATTTCTGTCACATGTGACAACAGTGGTGTGCTCATGGGATGTGAAACCTCACATTACATTCTTCCTGCATGGGCACATGTTGCTATTTGACAAATGCATGCGTTGTCACATCAGTGCCACCCATGTTTCTGTATGTTGGAACACATGTGTAGCTCATTTCTGTCAGTCACTGATCTTGTGACATCTATGCCCTACTCTTGTGCTAGGATGCCTTTTGCTCTCAATCCATACACATTTCCATGCCTGAGCCAATACAGTGGTCCATGTGTGCTGACATATGTGGCATATGTGGGCATGCCATCAACTAGGCACCCATATTTGTCCACATCAGGTTAGTAATGACTGTCACAAACAATGGCATACCACTGTGTCACAGTGTTGCACTCTGGCATAGCTGCGAGCCTACACATCATCACAACAGTGTGAGTTCCGACAGCAACACAAAACCATGGTTGCATGTGAAGAGGTAAGTCAATGCAGCCCCAGCTTAATCACACCCCTGTGCACATGCATCAAGACCCCTGACAATATGATATGATATGTTCATGTAGCTAGAGCAGTGTTGTGTGGGTTCATTGAGCAGAGAACTAGCCTCTTCATGTTTGCCACTCAGCAGTACTTTGCACACTCCCCAGCAGACACATGCACAATGGTGGTCATACAGTCCTGGATCTCACATTTACCACTGACATACTTGATTCAGCTTTCCCCTCTCACGTACATCAGTCTGATCTTGGACACTTTGTACATGTGACATGTTTTGATGTCTTTAGCACTTACTGCACATCTTTTTGGCCTAGTATCTATGTTGTGACTTCAACATTGAAAACATGCCATGATACAGATGGTGTTATCTGTTGAGCCTCCTGTCATGGTGGCAGGCGATGGGCAAATACCATGGTATGCAAGTAGGCAACATGACTGGGGTAATGTACTGACCTGGCCACCCTCTCTGTACATATGTAAAATGTTGACATGTAGACATTGATGTGTTATACATTCAGTGTTGGTCTATGTGTGTCCCTTCTCCATGTATTCCTGCACTACTGGTGAGGCAAGTATTCTCACCTACATTTCTCCCATTCTTTAATCTGATATCACTTTGTGCACATCTCATCATGCAACATTGTCTATATATACATGGACATGATGCAACATGTGACTTGTATTCACGGAAGATGTTCACATCGCCTTCTCCTGCCAACTCAACTTGATAGGTACAGTTCCATTGTCTGTATTTGTGAGTTGTCATGTGTTTCACACACACACATGACATCATTCCTGCCACACCACTTCTGTTGTCTCTATTTGTCATCCCATGTTGTATTTATAAGTATGTGTGGGTGTGTGGAAGCGGTCCATCCAGTTTGGCCATTGTACGTGTGTTAGCATTTCCTCCAGCATGGCACAGCCTAGGTAACTCTAACTATGACTGACTGATATTGAGGTGTCATATAATCTCAGTGCTGGAGAGTTAATTAGCCAATTGCAACATATATGGGTAGGTCTACTCCCACTCTGTTTGGTGTTGTGTCTCAGTCATATTTCAACACTGCTGGACAGAGTGGCACATCCCACACCTGATTGCAATGTTGGAGACCACGACATGTATGGGACTAATTGTCAATATGGCCATCATGCACTTGTCCTGTCATGAGAGTGACAATGGGTGGTGTGTATTGCTTTCTGCTGTGTGATGTAATTGTACACAGCATACTAGTTATACATGCCATCAGAGCGAGCATTGTTGATCCATGCAAAACTGTTGCTACCTAGAACATACACCCATATATCAGTGTGGACCTTTTTGCCAAGATTTGGGCTAGCCATGTGTCAGGAAGGAGATTTGTGTGACACGTTTGCACCTTATGTACATTGTGATTATTTGCTACTCTGACTACATTCCACCCAGTTAAATATGTGGTGGTGCATTGTCCCAAAATATACATGAATGGTGACAATGGGTCATGTGTTTGGATAGGGATTCTGCACCCATAGCTGCTCATGTAGTCAAGGCAAGCCACTGTGTACTCCACAGCCAACGTGTGTACAGCCCACTATGTGCAGGTGTTGTGCACATTGGCAGTGCTGGGACACATTCCCATGGATACACTGCGCAGGCTCAGCATGTGACATTGGTTACAATCTCTGGTCTTTCACTGAGGGACCACAGTTCACAATGATGTACCACCCTTGTCACACATGTACCATGCAGGCAATGCTACTGTTACCATGAGTTGTGACAGTGTACTGTTCCTACATGACTTGTTGCCCATTTGGTGACAACCCCTACCTCATGTGTGCCCTCTTGCATTCATCCTGTAATGCATGGTGTTGTTGTGGTGGTTGGGCTAGGTATTGGTACCTTTCCCACTTGACGGGACAATATATGTGGTGGTGCATGGATCTAGACCTTCAGGATTCCACTGCTCGCAATTTGCGTGTCACTGATATTTGATATGGTGGCAGTAGACCCACTCATGTCAAAAACGTTGTTGCTACCGTACTGGTCACCTTTGTGTTACCTACCTGCTCACTGTGGGTAGAGTCACATTCCAATAGAGTACTTAGTCAAGAATGAGTAGACCAGGGAAATTCAGGTGCAAAATGATTTATTAATGGTATTTACAAGGTGATGCTTAAAGTATTGTGGTCATGTGTAGAAGTTCTCCACAATGTGGAGTCTCCTTTTAACTCTAGGTGCAGGGTTATTTTTTTCCCCCTCCACATGCTCCGCTCCATCATCATCCTCGTCCTCGCTGGGAACATCATTCTGTTCATCCCAGGAGATATTTTTCTGGATTCAAATGTTGTGCAGAATTGCACATGCCAAGATGATTTTACAAACAAGTGGTGGAGCATATAAGAGGCTTCCTCCTGTCAGGGCCAGATACCTGAACCTGGATTTCAGAAGGCCAAATGTCCTCTCCACCACATTGCGGGTTTTCCTGTGTCCCTCGTTGTAGCTTGGTTAGCTGCAAAGGATAGAGAGGAGATGTGTCGGTAAGTGTTGATAGTAGTTTGGAACATGCCATTGCAGTTATACTTTTTCGCGGAGTTGTGATACAAACCTTCTTGCTTGTGGTGTACTGTATGTTCCTATTCTTGTGAAATGGTTTCTTTGAACTGTGTTGATGGACATGACTAACTTGGATTGTGGCTCAAAGGCATGGGCATTTGTTATGTTGCTCCCAGAAGTGATGGTCAAGATTTGGGCCCATGTTTTGTGTAGTCCATATTTGGAGCAGTGTACTATTCTTACATGGCAAGTGCCACTTCCTAGCACCACAATGGTGTCAGATGTTGATACAGCTTTGTTGCCCTACAAAGCAAGATTGTGCCGTCTATTTTGACATGTACTGTGCAAGCAGTGTGACGCTTAGGGGCATGCCACCAGAGTGTCACTTTTATAGAAGCTCTGGTGGCACTATGCCCTGCCCCATATTTAAAAGTGGCGTTGTGACAATGTTTGTACCTTGATGCTACCTTGTGAGTACTACCCCTTCACACACAGCCCTTTGCGTGAAAGGGGAGTGAAATGGGTGTTGCTGCAGGTATGCAACAGCAAAACCCAGAGCATTTTCTGGCTTCCTCTGATTTGCAAGTTTTTGTAAACCTGAGGCAGCACCAATACATCACCCCGCATCAGGGGTGGGGTTAGCAAGGCACAACGAGAAGGAATACTTTTATTCCTCCTTGTGTTTTTGCAATTTCGATGTGTGCTGCATACTGCTGCATCCATAGTAGGAACAAAATGCCAGACATTGTAATTTATGTGCAGGAAGGTGTCCCTTCCCGCACATGAACAATCACAGCCCTCCACGCAGACATCCTTGCACGATGGTGCAAGGGTGCCTGGGTTAAAGCTGGTAGCTAATTTTTGCGCAAGCACAGTGGACAACACAGGGGTGTGCTGTATACTATTAAATTAGGTGCATCCCTGCGTTGTGCAAATGAGGGGTTGGCGGTGTGGTCTATTTTGACACAGTGTTGCCCTCTGTCATTTTCCTTTAATTTATGTGCCCTAGTGACCTTTTGTGGCAGATGATGGTTGTGCCTGCCATGAAGTATATGGTAGCGTTGTGTTTAGGACGGGAACGCCTACCTCGCATCTCATTAATGCAGTTTGGTTTTGTGCATCCTAAACATGGCGCTAACTCCAATATTTTGATGCTAGACGGATCTAGTGTCAAAATATAAAAATTGAGTTAGCTATGCGCCGTTTTAGCATAAAAAAAATTTATGCTAATATGGCGCAAGCAAAGTATAAATATGTACCCCAGTCTTTCGATCAGGTACACTTCGAAGACTCATCAACACAAGGGGCAACACTTCAGGCCATTTCAAAGATGTCGAAGCACAAACTTTTGTCAATTTGGGGGCCTAATTTACAAGGCCCGTGGTGCAGAGCAGCAAGTGCCTTGCTGTGCCACCCTGCACCACTGGGAAAGGGCAGAAATGGACCGTATCTACAAGATACAGAGCATTTCTGTCCTGTCCCCCTGCGCTGACATTCAAATTGCTGCCATGCGCAAATGCAGGCACCCTTGCACCATGGTGCAGGGGTTCCTGCTTTGCAGGGATGATTGTTTTTGTACAAGAAGAGACATGTTTCTGCACAAACACAATCACAAGAGGTGTTTTTGGACAATCTATGTGTGCTGCATTCTGCAGAGTAAGTACCGTCTACCCCCGTGGCAACGGCCACCAAAAGACCATTGCCTCGGCTAACAACCGTCTGCCATAATATTACCACAGCCGGATTTCCCCCACAAGAAGGTTGGAAATCCAGCTGTGGCCATACTGGTGAATGGTGTTAAGATGGTGCTGGTACCACCAGCAGCGCCACGCCACTAGACTGGCACCAGCCATATTCTGACAAATAATATGGCCTGGCGGTGTTCTGCTGGCATGTGCTACTGGCAGTAGTAGCGCCCCGTCCCGCCCCCTGCTGGAAGACCCCCTGGATTCAGGTAAGTCAGGGTTCTGACAGGGTAGGGGGTGGTGTGTGTGTGCGGGGGGGGTGTGCATGAATGTGTGAGTGTGTGCTTGCATGAGAATGAGCGTGTAGTGTTGATTGCTTGTGTGTGTGCATGTGTGAGAATGCGTGAATGAATTGAAATGTGAATGCATGCCTGCGTGTAGGTTTGGATGTGTGTACAGATGTGTGCATGAATGAATGGGTGCATGTGTGTATGACTGCGTGTATGCCTGTGTGAGTGAGTGTGTAAATGTGTGGTATGTGCCTGCAAGTGTGCGTGTATGGGAGGGAGGATTGAAAGGGAGGTATGGATGGAGGGGGGGCATGGGGGTTGTCTGCGGAGTGTTAGGGGGTGGGTGGGCCTCCTACCAGTGACAGGGAAGGAGCTCCCTGTCACTGGTAGTGCCTACCACCATGGTTTTCATGGTATTACGAACACCACAAAAACATGGCGGTAGGCAGGGTCATAATGCCGCCAGAGAGGCAGTAGCGGCTGCCGGGTAAGAGATTCTTTCTCCAGCCTAGCGGCTGCTACCACCATGGCGGTCGGTGTGGTACATTGGCAGGTTGGCTTCAGCCAACCCGCCAACATCATAATGTGGCGGTATGTACCCCCAGCCTGTTGGCAGTATTACCGCCACATTTCCAACGACCGCAGGGGTCATAATGACCCCCATAGAAAGAATTAAAAACGGGGAGAAAGAAAGATATTTCTCCTTGTTGCTACACTCTTGCACCACCCCTGGGTGGCGTAGGAATCTGATGCATTCTTAGACTTGTAAATCAGGGAATGCATCAGATTCCTTCGGGTTCCATGGGTGCTGCGTGGGAATACCCCAAGCATCACCCATGGAATGCCCCTTTCATGCAATGTTATGCGTGAAAGGGGTTCATATTTACAAGGCCATGTAAAGCCAAGCAAGGTGGCTTTGCGTGGCCTTGCAAATATAGACTAGCACACTGCACCACTGTTGGTGCATTGTGCTGCTAGGGCCTGGTAAATGAGGCCATGGATTTCAGCGTGCCATTCAACTACTCCACAAGACTCGAAGCCTCAGGCCTATATCTGCAGTGTAGCTTTCGGTTCAACCTGTAATGCTGCACATAATAACTTCAAAACCTCATTATTGAAATGAGTACCTCAATCTGATTCCAAAGAAGTTGGGAGGCCAAATCTAGGAATGAGCTCTCTTTACAATAGTGTAGCTACTGTGAGGCTATCATTTCTCCTGTATGGTTGTGCTTCGACTCAATGTGAGAAGACACACTCAATCACCAGGATGTATCTCAGCCTGTTACTCACCGGCATCTCTACAAAGCCCAACTGCATCCTATTGAAAGGTTCTCCTGACCTCCCTATGTGACTCAGTGTACCTGGAGTTCTCTTTCCTGCATTGCTCTGTGGACACACAACACACCTATGACACAAGGCCTCTGCCATCAATCAAACTTTCAGATTAAAGCAGGTCTGTCTAAATTACCTCAACACAACATCCCTAGCAATATGAGCAGGTCTATGGAAATGTCTAGCCATTGGAGGCAACAAAGTATTTGGCAACACTAGTCTTCCATCCATTGAAACCCAAACATGATCCACTCTTTTGACACAACCTGCTCAGAACCTACCTGGCTGTTCCTCTTCTGGCACTTCCTCTTGCCGCCTCTTGACTTCCTATCAAGTATCAATGGTAGTCAACAAACGGTTATAGTTAGCCTAATTCATTCCCTCCTTTGTATGTTCCCCATAGAAGGTACAAACATTATGTGCACTATATCTCGTCAGCAAAGTTATTGCCCAGAGTCACATGATCAGTGCCAGTACAAAGTGCAGGGCATTTGACCACCGCAACTTGCTCAGGCAATTGTAAAGCACTGAGGAGGTTTCTCACCTGTTTGCCATTTGGGATCGGGGATCCAGAAGACGTCATAAATGCCCTATGGGACCACAGTTGTCTGCAGTCATGAACTGCACCAAAGTCTTACTGACTGTCAGTAAAGATTGTCACTTTCAACAAGTCTGCCCTCAACACAGCGTGCCCTAGTAAGGGCAATCAATTAAATCACTTGATTGGAGATGCTCCTTAAATCAATGAAGCTTCAAAAACTCCTGAAAGAGTGCAGACAGCATAAGCTGCCTTCAGATTCCCTCCATTGGCTCATAAACATGAGCCATCTAAATATAGCACAAAATAAAATGTAGGCAATGATTCATCTTGTATATTTGGTCTTGGTTTGATGCACTGTTCAGGGACATCGAGACAATCATGGTGCACTTCACATTCTAAATCACTTTCAACATCAGGTACAGGCAACCAAGTAGAAGCATTCAGAATACCACAACGTTTGACAGTCACATTTTCAGATGCCAATATGACTTGTTCATATTTTATCCGGAGACTGCTCGTCATGTGTTGGGTCTTTGTTTTGGTCAACTATAACTCAACAAAGTGAGGGAAATACACTGTTAAAGGGTGTCACATTACAATATTTTCACATCTCTCTATGCTTGTGCTTACTGAGTCCACAGCCTTAAGTCAGCCGGACAATGCAGAGACGACTACATCTAATTAGGCTGAAAAGTATGCCACAGGCCTCCTGGCATTTCCATGGGTTTGTGTAAGCACTGAGGGAGAGCAACTCTCCCTCTCAATGCAGAAAAGTTGAAAAGATTTGTTGTAATTAGGCATCCCTAGAGCTGGGGCACAACAGAGACTTTTTCTCAGCTCTAAAAAAGAAATCAAGCAATCGTTATCCTAAGTACCGGATCAAGCCCATCCTTGTGTGTCAGCCTCTGTAAAGGCTTGCTCATTAGGAAAAAGTTGGGAATCTACTGGCGACAGTAGCCCACCATTCCGAAAAACATCCTGACTTCCTTTTGTGTTGTCAGCGGACTCATTTTCAAGTTTACTGAAATTCTCTCCTGTGACACTTTGCTCGCCCCTTTCTCAATGTGATTGCCAAGAGATTGTACTTCTTTCTGACAGAATTTCAACTTTAATTCTCAGCTAGGTAGTTCAACAAAGCAATGCTATCCTGTTTACACACCTCCTGTGTATTCAATGCCACCAATAGCTCGTCGATGTATTGTATCAAGACTGAGTTATAAGGCATAACCAAAGGTTCTAGACATCTCAGAAGAATCTGGTTAAAAATGGATGGACTCCGAGTATATCCCCGAGGGACCCGGCACCATGCTAAAACACTTTTAGTTATACACTTACAAATGCATTTCTCTTAAGCACAATAAATGAAGAATGATTATTAAATACATAAATGCATTTGGTTAACATTACCTAAAAGAGGTTTCCATGTAACCTCTTGTATCTTTACTCATGGTCTTTTAATGTGCCATAGTTATATGAATATAGTTTATTTGATATATATTAAATTAAATGCTTTTTCTCTCTTCTTCCAACAAAGCAGAATGGTGCAGCCAAGTTATGCTCTATCACCCAAGGGTGGCCAGCAAACTCCACTCTGCCAGCAGAGTTTTGCTACTCCACGCTCCACATTGTAGTGCTTGGAGTGCGGAGTTCTGCAATAACTCAGTCGCATGACGATGTTTTATTGGTGCCCACCCCAAATAATTACAAGCCGTCCTGGACGGAAACATTCCACATAGTAGGAATTCCTCTTATTCCCGTCAGAGTGTGTCTGCCAACATCAAGGACATGATTTATAGTGGTAGAGTATGTACCTTCCAGCAGTGAGGAAAACAGATCCATGCTATTTACACTATGCCTGCATTAGGCATAAAATATAAACAGCACAATATTTGCAGTGCACCTGCTTATGAAAGATACACTTTGCATGCTCAGGTTGAGTACCTCAACTTCAATGCACTGTACTAAGCAGTGGGGCTATTTTTTAAGTGTCAAATGTCATTGCTTCAATCTCAATATGAAAGTAGGTA
Organism: Pleurodeles waltl; assembly: GCF_031143425.1. NCBI lineage: Eukaryota > Metazoa > Chordata > Amphibia > Caudata > Salamandridae > Pleurodeles > Pleurodeles waltl. The sequence continues at coordinate 1,104,245,071 of NC_090445.1, forward strand.
CAGGGGAAGAGGGGTCAGAGCTGCTCCCTTATGCATTTTGAATTCAGCGGCATGTGGATGTGGCCTGGAGATGACCCGCGGTTTGGCGTCTAAATGAACTCTCTGTAAGCTCTGCTTGTTTTGGAAACGTTCTAAATAAAAATAATAGGCTGCCTTTTAATAAGTTTCATTGCGCAGATTACATACAGATCAAACCAGCAGCAGTAAAGCTTGGAGACAAACGACAGGCATGTGTGATCTAGCTGGAAGAGAGACATATAGTAATACCCTCAGTTCCTAATGATTAATTTATTAATATTTAATAAAATAAAGTTCAATGCTGTTCATTGTAGAGTGAGACAATGAAGGCATCCGATCAATCTTTGATTTCTGCAGTTGATATTTTGCTGTGTTAATTGTTAATGTTTTCAACATCCTGTACGAGAGCTAAGGTGTCAAGAACTGTGCTCACAAACACAAATGATGTACTGGCTGTAGAGTTGCACTGTGCCGCAAGCGCCCTACTGGAAATAACACACGCGGAGTCGCTTTAGGCGTGTGGCCATCTACTTTATTACTCATATGCATCTACACTCCAAACTCCCTTTCCCGCCCTGGCTCTCCCTTTTTTATGCCCTCCCTTCCTCCGTCATGGTGCAATCCATCTTGCACCACTTGCGGAGGGGTAGGCCTTTCAAACCCCCTCCCCGGTTTCCCCTGGTGGTGTTGACTGCTTCCGCTGTCAACACTACATCCCTCCCCCAACGGGGGAGGATGATGATAGTTTGAACTTGTAACAAAACCTTTCATTTCTCAAATGTTTCGAAATCCGTGAATAACCAAATGCTAGAGGCATTTGCCTGAGCAGCATGTTCGTACGATCAGTCACATGCGAAGTCAGCGTATCGCCGTGATGGCCCTGGGTCGTGCCTTAGCAGGTACCTCCCCGTGCCGGATCGCCCCGATGCTTGTGCTCCTTCTTCGTTTGGGTCGGTTGTCTCAGCTTCTGTCGCTCGGGCCTGTCCACGTTCCGGTGACAGTTGATCTTCTAGCTGTTCCTGGCTGTGCCTCGGTTCCTCTAGTGCAGTGCCCAAGTCATTGGGTTCTGTGTCCGATTCGGCCCTTGTCTCCGTGTAGCTCCTGTCCTCTCCGCAGGGTGTCTGCGGGGTCAGCCGCTTGAATAACGCCACATTTTGGGTTACCTTTTCTGGTCCTCTTTGGGCTGTCACCATCGTGCCTTTTACAGGGGTTACTGTCCATGGTTTTAATTCGAAGGGTAGTCGGAACTTGCTACCTGGATGGCGGTCTATTACCAACACCGTATCTCCCACTTGCACCCTTGTTTGCCTAGTTCTCCTTTTCTGGGAGGCGTACATGTTTGTAGCGTTCCTCCTGGCTGTTGACTTGTTGGGTGGTGGGGTACTCACTGCCCAGGATGGGTGGTGCGGGATGGCGTCCACTACTGTTCTGCCGAAACAGAGTTGACTAGGAGTGATCCCTGTGGTGGCGTGTGGTGTTACTCTGTATTCCCTCAGGAACGCGTAGATCGCTCTCTCTATGTTTTCTGCTTCCGCCACCGCTATGCGGATAACCTTGTTGAGGGTCCTCACAAACCTCTCCACTTCGCCATTTGCTTGTGGCCATCGGGGAGTGATGCGTCTGTGCTTTGTGTTCATGGACGCTAGGAACTCTTCCCACTCATGGCTGTTAAACGGGGGCCCATTGTTTGTGCGGATCTCCCCGAAAAACCTGTGAGTGGCCATGAGTTTCTCAAATTTGGGGATGACAGTTTGTGCTGAGGTTGACTGCACTACCTCTACTTCCGGATACCGCGAGTTGTCATCCACCACAATGACCATGTGCGAACCGTCAGGTAGGTGCCCAAAGTCTGCGCTCACTTTTTGCCATGGAGCCGTAGGGCCTTGCTCTGTTATGATGGGTGCTGGGGGGTCGAGGCTGCCACTGGCTTGGCAGACAATGCACCTTTGAATTGTGTCCTCTACTAGTTTGTCAAGACCCGGGAACCAAATTTTGTTCCTGAGGCGGGCTTTGGATTTGACAATCCCTTGGTGCGCCCCATGGGCCAGGGACACTACTCTGTTTGTGAGGCTCGCCGGCATCATGAGACGGAGTCCTCTGAGTAGACAGCCTTCTTCGCTTACAGATAGCTCTTGGCGCACATTGAACAAAGCATGCAGGCAAGCCTGGGCCTGTTGTGTGCGGAACGAGTCTGGCCTTTGGAGAGGTCTCCATTCTCCTGTGCGGGTGGCTGTTATGGCTAGTTGTAGACACTCATCCAGTTTGGTCGCTGTCACTACTTCGCTGAGTGGTATGGGTAGCGGTCGTGCTCGTTCCACTACCAAACTCACATACTCCTCCGTATCCTGGGCTTCCTCGATTTCTTGTGACGTGGCTGGGCTTGCGTGTCTAGACAGGAAATCTGCTGGGTTCTTTGTGCCAGGTTGGTACATGAGAGTGAAGTCGTATTCCTGCAGCTGCAGGATTCACTTCTCGATTCTTGGGGGTGGCTTAGAGGATGACCCTTTGAACAGGGGCAGTAGCAGCTTGTGGTCTGTCATGACCGAAAAGGAGTTGCCATAAAGGTATAGGTGAAAATGGCGGCACCCCAAGTGGATGGCGATGGCTTCTCGTTCGATTTGCGAGTACCTTTGCTCCGTGGGTGTCAGTGTACAGCTAGCAAACGCGATGGGAACCCACTCGCCGCAGTCCTGTTTTTGCGCTAGCACTGCTCCTAGCCCAGTGGGGCTTGCGTCTACTACCAGCTGTGAGTGTCGCCGGGGGTCTAAGAACGCCAGCGTGGTGTCTGCTGAGAGTGCCTCCTTGGTGGCCCGGAAGGCGGCTTCTTGCTCTTCACCCCACATACATGGTTGGTTGGATTGCGTGAGTTTCCTTAGGGGCCCTGTGATGTCAGCTACGTTTTTCATAAATCGCCCACAGTACGTGACCATTCCCAGGAAGCTCCTTATTCCCGTGACTGTTGTTGGCGCTGGGGCTTCCTGGATGTCCTTGACCTTCTGTGGGTCTGGTCCGACTCCTTGTTTCGAGAAACGTTACCCAAAGAAACAGATTTCCTCTTTGAGGAAGTTGCATTTGTCTTTGTGGAGTGTCAGGCCTTTTGTTTGTAGTCTAGTGAAGACAGCCCGCAGTCGTTTCATATGCGTTTCAATGCTTGGTGCGTGTACTAGGATGTCGTCACTGACATTCAACACTCCTGGGAGGCCCTGCAGCACTTCCTTGATGACCTGCTGGAAGACCTCTGCAGCACTGGATATACCGAAGTTAAGTGTTTTATAGTGCCACAACCCGTTGTGTGTGGAAAAAGTGGTAATGGGCCTTGACTCGGGTGTAACATGATCTGGTGGTATCCCGATCGAAGGTCCATCTTCGAGAACCAGCAGGATCCTGTCAATTCACTCAGGATGTCGTCGATCGTTGGGGTGAGGAGGCGCTCTCTTTTTATTGCTAGATTGGGCATGCGCATGTCCACGCAAATCCGGACTGCGTCGGGTTGCTTGGGTTTCTTTGCGACCACAATCGGGGATACCCACGGTGTGGGGCCTGTGACTCTTTCAATAATCCCCGCTTGCTCCAGCATGTGGAGTTCGTGTTCCACTTTGGGGCGGAGGTGAAAGGCAACGCGGCGATGTCTGAGTGCCGTCGGCGTGACAGCTTCGAGTATGTGAAGCCGTAATGGGGGTCCTTTCAGGCACCCAATGCCATCAAACAGAGTCTTGAACTCCTGTGTGAGGTGGAGCAGTGCGTGTGCATGTATGCTGAAAGCAAAATGCACCAGTTCTAGGTCTTGGGCCGTTTGGCAACTTAACAGGAATCCAGTGCCATCCTTAGAGACGTGTACTTTTGTGGGTTTTCCGGTGTCCTCATGGGCGATCTCCGTGGTGAAAGTTCCTGCAATTTCTAGAGGTCGGCTGTTCCCAAAGGCAAACACCTGCACGTTGGTGGGTCTTAGTGGTGGCAGCGGCTTGGGCAGGGTGTCGTACACATCCATAGCCATCAAATGTATTGATGCTCCAGTGTCCACCAGTGCTGATACTTGTGTCCTTTGAATTTTGACCTGGCATGAGGGCAGCCGGCGGCCCTTGATGGTGTGTATGATGAGCACCCTTGGGATTCATTGTCCATGTCGCTCTCTGGGTCCCAAGTGGTTTCGACCATTTTGACTGTTTTCCTGGGGGCCGTAGTTGCTTGTTTCGGTGTCGACCTGCACACTTTCGCAAAGTGGTTTAGCTTTCCACAGGCACTGCATATTTTGCACAACGCCGGGCAGGTTGTTGGGTGTGGTGCTGGGCCTCCGCATCATTTGCACGCTCTGCCTTTGGGTCTGCATTTGTATGAATCTTTGTGTCGCACTGCATCCGTTGTTACTGCGTTGGCTGTTTCAGCCTTTGGTTGGGCTGCGGGGGCTTGCTCCATATGCGCTGCTCGGGCCCGAGATAGTTCTTGCGATCGCCCCAGTGTGAGGATGTCTTTCATCGCCATGTTCGGCTGTTGCAGGATGCGTTCTCTAAGTTTCGATGACGAGCATCCTTGAATGAACTGCACCCTGATTTCGTCCTCCTCATCGGGCAGTGTGCAGGTACTTGCTAGTTCTCTGTGGTCTTGTTTCTTTTTGAGAATGACATTTCAGTGTCCCTTTTCCCTTTTTTTTTTTTAAAAACTTAGCTTAACTTTTCTCCTTTTTTTTCCGTGTCATTTCTGCCCTTTCAGGATGGTGCTCTCGTGTGTGCAGAGTAACGCAGCGGGCGTCTGGGGGCTCGGCGCTGCCTGTGGGAGTGCACGGGCTCGTGCGTGGCAGCATGAAATGCAGATTTGCGCAGCGGAGCGTTCCGAGGCTGAACGGCACCGAGGGTGTGTCAGTGCTTCTCACCTAACACGTGCCGGTATTCTTTCTTGCGTGGCCTGTAGCGGGGACGTCTCCTCTCGCAGACGCGCAGTCGGCCGACAGCAGGGCGCGGCCTCCTTCTGCCGCAGGTGCAGGTCGGGTGCGGGCCGGGTCAGAGGTGCAGCGATGCTGCGTCGGGCACGCTCGTGTGCCCGAACTTCGGCGGCCTCGACGAAAGATGACGGGCTCCGCTGATTGTGGCCGCGTACTCACGGTGAGAGCAGGCGGCAGTCTTCGGTGCTGGATGCGGGCGGGACCTCGGTGGCGCTGCATCACGCAGAGTTCATTTTTACTCCTCGTCGCCAATGTAGAGTCGCGCTGTGCCGCAAGCGCGCTACGGGAAATAACACACGCGGAGTCGCTTCAGGCGTGTGGCCATCTACTTTATTACTCATATGCATCTACACTCCAAACTCCCTTTCCCGCCCTGGCTCTCCCTTTTTTATGCGCTCCCTTCCTCCGTCATGGTGCAATCCATCTTGCACCACTTGCGGAGGGGTAGGGCTTTCAAACCCCCTCCCCGGTTTCCCGTGGTGGTGTTGACTGCTTCCGCTGTCAACACTACACTGGCCATGTCTCGGACTGTCACATACCAAATCTAGGTATATAGTTGTGACGTATTGCTGTAATATGCAACTATCAGAATTTTAAGCACTGCTTATAAAAAATTTAATTTATTATTAATTGTTGTATTGTGCAAAGTTATGTAATACATGGTGTATCTTAGCAACGTGCTGCTGAGAAGGGAATTTAGAATGTTCAAGTCAAAGGGTACGGGAGGTTGTTTGAGGAGACTTGGCTTGGGTTGGTAATTTCTGTAGCTGGAGTAAACACAAGAAAAGAAGGAAATAAGGCCCATATTTATACTTTTTTAGCGCTGCATTTGCGTCATTTTTTTACGCAAAAACGGCGCAAACTTGCAAAATACAATTGTATTTTGTAAGTTTGCGCTGTTTTTGCGTCAAAAAGTGGTGCTAGAAAGGTATAAATATGGGCCTAAGTGTGTTACTTCTTTCAAGTGGGGACACAGATGGGATATTCCCATAAATGTCCATATGTGGACCAACCCTGATGAGGATGTAGTGGGCATAAAAACAGAACACTATTGACTACTTGTGGATTAATAGTAATAGAATCTGGGGGAAAGTTCCTGCTGATTTTTAATGAACTGTAGAATCCAGAGGTTGTTTCCTAAGGAACTGTATCATCCGGTAAGGAGAAAGAACCATACCAGTATATTCATGCTTGGTCGATCGTTAGTTGAACAACAAGTGTTGTATGTCATATTGCATCGTACGTTAGCGGCGAGTTTGTACCGAGAGTAGAGTTGGGAGGAATGCAGACAGCTTCACATAAAGTGTAAAATTTATTGCACTACAAATTAATTTACTACACTGAATTTGCGGTGAGTGTTCAGCTCGCGCTGCAGAGTTGTGTTAACGTGCGCTTGTTGGAGCCGGCGTCACCAGCATATGTGTGTGAAGACTTCAAGTGCTCATCACGTGCTGCATTGAGGTCTAGTTCTCATGCTGAAGTGGAGATTTTGGCCGCTGGCGAGCGCGTTATTTGTCTGAGCGCTATCTTTACATTGTGAGAGGCAAATCGGTAGCAACAAGTCTCATGTGATTTGGAGGGTCAATAGCCTAGTGCAAGGTCAACAGCGTATAGAAACAACTCGAAGTCTGGTTATTGTCAGCCCTGTTTTAATCTTGGGAAACATTGCACTTTTGTATGGGGATGTAGTATGGGAGACATTTGCCAGGCATTTAGGAGAAGTGAGAAATGCATATCGATCGACTGTGACTACTTTTGTTATGTAAGTTTATTGTGTTTGGGGAAAAAGGACGACACTGACGACATTTGTTATTTTAGTTGTGAAAAAAAAGAGGGGGTACGTTTTTAAATGTATAGTATTTTGTGTGTGAGAGTTAAGAAATGTATTATCTATATAGTAGTGGTGAAGCTGAATTGTAGCAATGCAGTGAATTACTCCTCCCCCCGTATTTTTAGCTACTCCATAGGGGATCCAATTAAGTCTTGGGAGGATTGGAGCGAAGCCATATTTGGAAGCTTCCTGAGGGGCAATTTCTGTGGCAAATAGAAAATTGGCTAAAGCATAGTTTAGGAGTGGAAGGAAGGAAAGTACTCAAGACATTGCCTTGTGTGTGCCCTAATATCGAAGGTCGGGATGGTTCAGATGAGGAAAGAGAAGAAGAAGATGTTTATACTGTAGCAACTAAAGCACTGGAAGAACATTATGCCAAAAAGATTAGTGTGGTTGTGGAATAGCACAAGTTATTTTTGAGGGCAAAAGTATCAAATGAATCTATTGACCGATATGCCTTGCAATTCCATGTTATTTTAAAGAACTACATGAAGAAATAATAAGGGACCAATTAATTACTTGTACTAGGAATGTAAAGATAGAAGAAAAATTATTGAGTTTAACGGATCCATCGTTATGTAAAGCCATAATGGTGGTTAAACGAATTGCGGATACCACACATGATGAAAAAGAGTTGGAGAAAAAAGACATGCATGATACAGTAGTGCAGGAAGTAAAAAGGGATATAGGGCATAGGAATCCAGTAAACAAAGTTGGGAAAGCGAAGAACGAAGAAAAAATATATGTTATAGGTGCAGTAGTACTAAGCATATAGCGTCATATAAAAATTGTTCTGCAATCAAAAGCAAATGCTTCAACGGCAATAGAATTTGACATTTTTCACGGACATTCAATATTAAGGAATCTAACCACAAAGATAATGTACATTTCGTGCAGAATAAAGTTATAGATAAAGATACCAGTTCATCAGACGATGAGATTGAAGTGTTAATGTTGTGTGACAGAGAGAAGCGGTCATGTGATGGAATGAAGTGTGTTACAGAAGTAGAAAACATGATTAATATGTTAAAGCAAGATGAGTACAGACCTCCTAAATGTACGGTATTGATACATGGTGCTGTGGTACACATGTGGGTAGATTCATGCTCACTATATACATTAATTAACCAGGAAACGTGGCACAAATGGGTAAGGTTATCCATGGCTAAAATTGAATTGTTTGGTTAGGGTGGACATAAATTGCCAATTATTGGTGATTTGCAGACAGAAATTGTTTTCAAACAAAGGAAAGATACATGTTAGGTGTATGTGACAGAAAAGGGGCATTGTTTACTAGTGTGGAAAGAATTATGTAGACTTCTGGAAATGGGCGTGTGATTGAACAGATAGAGTTGTCAGAGTGGTAAAGTCCAATAGTTATAGCTCGGAAACCTGTTGGAAAAATTAGGTTTTGTGTGGATTTGAGAGATCTAAGTGACAGTACATGGGTGGATCGGCATCCTATTCCGAACATTAATGAGTTGTTATCAAGTGTCAAAGAGGGAAAAGTGCATTCTACACTTGATTTGTCAAGTGCATATCATCAAGTTGTATTACATCCTGAGTCAAGACATTTAACTTCTTTTATAACTCCGGAAGGTGCATTTACGTTTATATGTATGCTCTTCGGTCTTGCATCAGCGTCAGTGGTGTTCCAAAGGGTAATGCAGAATGTACTGGGAGACATGGAAAATGTGAGATTTTTTTCAAGATGATATTCTGGTATGGGCGGAGAATGGGAAAGAACATGACGATCTATTGAGGAATGTATGTGAAAGATTAGAAAAGGCTGGACTTAACATAGAGATGAGCAAATGCAAGTTTGCTCAACATAGTGTCAAACATTTAGGTCACACAATATTATACGAAGGGATTAAGCCTAAAATAAGGTTGATGGAAGCTATTGAGAAAGCACCAGTCTGGGGAATAAAGATCAATTGAGATATTTTTTAGGGCTAGCGGAATATTATGCAAAATTTGTAAAAATGTTTGCAAACATAGTACAACCATTTGGGGAGTTAATGAAGAAAGGACAAAAGTATGAATGGAAGGAAGACTGTCAGGAAGCATTTGATGATTTGAAAAGGAATATTATAAATGCAGTAGAGCTGAACCCATTTGAGCACACTATAGTGTCTACAGATGCTAGTATGTATGGCCGAGGAGCAGTGTTAATGCAAGTGTGTAAAGGGGAAAAAAGTGTGGTAGCATTTGCTTCTCGGGCGCTAAAAGCTGCAGAAACCTGTTAATCAACCATAGAAAAAGAAGGACTTGCATGTTGGTGGGCAGTGCAGCATTTCAGAAATTATGTGTGGGGTCGAAAATTTGAATTGCGAACGGATCATAAACCATTAATTGATGTATTCACGACGAAGAAGGCTGGTCAATCGTCTTCAAGAATTATGAAATGGATCTACAGACTGCAGGAGTATATGTTTACCATTAAATCTGTGCCTGGTTTATTAAATGTCAATGCAGATTGTTTGTCAAAATTACCATTGAAAACGAGTGATAAAGAAGATGACGATGAGTGGATTGTGGCCGATATTAAAGAATTGAGGATCAAAGCTATTTCTGAAGTGGAATGGAAAGTTGCAACGATGAAAGATGAAGAGATGAAATTGATAAAACAAAATTTACCAGAAGGGTGGTCAAGTCTTAAGGAGGACATGAAAGTTCCCACGAATTACAAGAATGTGTGGTCAGAGTTGTCAGAACAAAATGAAATTATAAAAAGGGTAGACAAGTGTGTTGTTCTGCAAAAGATAAGAGGAAGAGTATTAGAAATGTTACATGAAGGTCATGATGAAATGTCTGGAATGAAAAGGAAAGTGAGTGAGAGAGGTTTTTTGGTGGCCTGGGGTGGATCATGATGTGGAAAAGTATGTTAGAGTATGTATGGTGTGTGCGTGTAGTGACAAAACGCATATGGCAAAACGTACTCCTGTTGTTCCTATACCATTTCTATGTAAACCGTGGAAAAACGTTGGTATGGATTTGGTGGTCCATATGAGTTTGAGGGAAGTGGAAGAACATACGTTGTGGTGATGATTGATTATTATCCCAAATGGCCTGAAGTTAAGAGTTATGAGTGACATTAGATGGTGCATGGTGAAAGATTTTTGTGAAGATGCATGGAGGAGAGAAGGATATCCTGAGGAATTGGTGACAGATAATGGTCCACAGTTCGTCTCAGAGGAGTTTGAGACTTACTTAACGAAGTGGGGAAAGATCCGGAACAACGCATCCGGAACCACACCTGTGTTGTTCACACAAGAGAAACAACACTTGCCTGAACAACGCAGGCCTTTTTCTCTGCCTTAACCACGCATGTGCTGAACAACGCACAAGCGTGGTCAAGGCAGAGAAAAAAGAAGATCCATTGGGAGAGGACGCCGTCAGGTAAGTGGGGCTGGGGCAGGGTTGGGGGTACTTTTTAGGGGTGGGGTGGGGAGTTAAGGGGTTGGGGTGGTTGGGTTATTTTTTTTTTTAAGGGGTAGGGGTTTGGGGGTCGGTACTATGGTTTGTAGGGCAGGGGGTGGGGGTCAGGGTTATTTTCTTTTTAGGGGTGGGGGTGGGGGGTTGGGGCTATTTTTTATTTAGGGGGCCTGGGGGTTGGGTTTTTATGGGTGGGGGTCGGGGTAATTTTGTATTTAGGGCGGGTGGGGGGTCGGGTTCTTAGGTACGGGTTTGGGGGCCAGGGTAATTTTGTATTTGGGGGATTGGAGTAATTATTTTTTTTAGGGCGGGTAGGGGCGGGTTTTTTGGTGTGGGGGTTGGAGTAATTTTGTATTTAGGGTGGGTTGGGAGGGTCGGGTTTAAGGGGTGGGGTGGGGAGTTGGGGTAATTTTGTATTTAGGGCGGGTTGGGGGCAGATCATTAGGGGTGGGGGTTCGGGGTAATTTTGTATTTAATGCGGGCGGGTTTTTAGGGATAGGGGTCGGGGTAATTTTGTATTCAGGGCAGGTGAGGAGTCAGGTTTTTAGGGGCGGGTGGGGGTTGGGTTAATTTTGTATTCAGGGCAGGTGGGGGGTCGGGTTTTTGGGGGGGTTGGGGTAATTTTGTATTCAGGGCAGGTGGGGGGTCGGGTTTAAAGGGGCAGGATGGGGGGTTGGGTAATTTTGTATTTAGGGCGGGTAGTAGGCAGGTTAGTAGGGGTGAGGGTGGGGGTCATTGTAATTCTGTATTTAGGGCGGGTTTTTAGGGATGGGGTTCGGGGTAATTTTGTATTTAGGGCGGGTGGGGGGTCGGGTTTTTAGGGACGGGTTTGGGGGCCAGGGTAATTTTGTATTTGGGGGATTGGAGTAATTATTTTTTTTAGGGCGGGTAGGGGCGTTTTTTTTGGTGTGGGGGTTGGAGTAATTTTATATTTAAGGTGGGTTGGGAGGGTCGGGTTTAAGGGGTGGGGTGGGGAGTTGGGGTAATTTTGTATTTAGGGCAGGTTGGGGGCAGATCATTAGGGGTGGGGGTTCGGGGTAATTTTGTATTTAATGCGGGCGGGTTTTTAGGGATAGGGGTCGGGGTAATTTTGTATGTAGGGCAGGTGGGGAGTCGGGTTTTTAGGGGCGGGTGGGGGTTGGGGTAATTTTGTATTCAGGGCAGGTGGGGGGTCGGGTTTTTGGGGGGGTTAGGGTAATTTTGTATTCAGGGCAGGTGGGGGGTCGGGTTTATAGGGGCGGGGTGGGGGTTGGGTAATTTTGTATTTAGGGCGGGTAGGAGGCAGGTTATTAGGGGTGAGGGTGGGGGTCTTTGTAATTCTGTATATAGGGTGGGTTTTTAGGGATGGGGGTCGGGGTAATTTGGTATTTAGGACGGTGGGGGGTCGAGTTTTTAGGGTTGGGGTGGGCAGTTTGAATAATTTTGTACTCAGGGCAGGCGGCGGTCGGGTTTTTAGGGGCAGGGTGAGGGGGTTGGGTAATTTTGTTTTTAGAGGTTGGGTTGTTTTCTTTTTAGGGGTAGGGGTCAGTTTTAGGGATCAGGCTGGGTAGGAGGTCATCAGGGTGGTTTTTAAATGTGGGGGGTCGGGGTACTTCTGTGTTTAGGGGCAGGGTGGGGAGGTCGGGGTAATGTTGTTTAGAGGTTGGTATGTTTTATTTTTGGAGGTGGGGGTCGGTTATAGGGCTCTGGGTAGGTGGCGGACATTGGGGTGGTTTTTAAGGGCGCGGGGTCGGGGTACTTCGGTTTTTAGGGTGGGGGTGGCATGAGACAACCAAGCATGCTGTTTCCACACATTCCTTTACTAGGCATGCCTTTACAATGAAAAATCGCTGTAAAGGCATGTGTGGTAAAGGCATGCGTGTAAACAATGCGGTCGTTGTTCTGACTCCGTTGTTCAGGCATGCGTGGTTGCCGCATGCGTGGTTCCATCATACAGCCAACGAACTGTGGTGTCAAACATATAAAAACGGCGATAAGATATGATATGCATCACTGTTGATCTTTTCTGATTCTCACTTAGTTGGGAGTGGGTGTTGGGCTGCTTGTGTCACACAAAAAGTTGCTTGTGTGTGAAAATTGTATTGCAAGATAGTCTACACCTTGCTGTAATAAGTGTCATGGGTGGCCGTGCAGTGTCTGTTTTTCCCAGGTTATATTGATGTTTAAAATAAAAATTGGAAACAAGTTAGTGTTTCCTGGAACTGGTAAGACTTCTAATAGTCAATGTCTTCTTGCTACATAGAGTAGTAAAAATAAATACATACACCAAGAAACTCCTAATTTTATTTCTGAATGTTCAAGTAAGGAAGTCTGAATTTTGATGCGAGTGGTGCGATTCTAGGGTGATAGAGTCTGTTTGTGGCCACAAAGAGCCAAAAAGCTTTCTTTCTAAAGCCTGTGAGCCACACAAAGGGTCCAGGACCTGAGAGGACCACTTGGGGATCAGGAACTCACTGCAGTTTTGTCCGGGGGCTGGGGGGGTCCTTTGAAAACTTCAAGGCTCAGATCAGGCGGCCAGCAGACTAGCCCTTTGAGTCACTCTGGGATCCTGGGTTCAAGATGAAGTTGCAGGTCCAGTTCTGTTTTCCCAGGCAAGAGGACAGCGGTCAACAGGTCATCACAGCAGGGCAGCAGTTCCTTTAGAGTAGCAGTCCAGCACAGTGCCAGTCCTTGTAGCAGCAGAGCAGTCCTTCTCGTGGCATAGAATCCACATGTCTAGAAGTGTACTGAAGAGTTGGTATCTGAGGTCCTTCTTTTATACATTGGTGCCCTGGTTCTTGAAGGTGGAAGAAGCATCTAGGCAGTGTCTTTGAAGTGCATGGAATTCCCTAGCTCTTTTGCTCTGGCTCCAACCTGGCTGAAGTGACAATGTAGGATCTTTAAACCCTTTGCGTGGAGATGGACACAGCCTATTCAAGTGTAAGTGAGGCTGGGCCCAGCTCCTTCCTCCCATCCTGCCAACTCCAGGGGTGACTCAATGGGCTAGTTTGCTGGCCTCCTGACCAGAGCCTCAGGGACATAACAGGTTCCCCAACAACCCAACAGCTCATGGACCTGTCTTCATCAAGTTCCTAACCCCAAAGAGGACCCTTGGCGTGGCTCTTGAGCTCTTAAATTCAAGCTTTTGGGCTCTTCACAAACCCAAATGTGCCCGTTTGCATCAGAACTATGCCACTTGCACCGAAAATCAGCTCAAGGCAGAGTAAGTCTGTCTCCTCATACAGCTGCCTACAGGGGAACACCAACAGGAAGCTCCAGCCCACCCACCTGCGACGAGCAGAGTGCTCTTCACGCCATGCCAGCTGTCACCCACAGTGCTCGACTTGCTTCTGGCAACCTTCTTCCAAGATAACGGGACTCTTGGCCAAAAACCTGAGAAGGTAAATCTTTAGTGGGACTAAACTGGTACTGTATCCGGCCCGTGCTCAACTGTGGTCAGCTTGAACTTTTGACTTTGACTGGTTGGCAATTTATGCTTTTAGATGCTTAAGCTGAGTCCCAACATGGTTGCCAGCACTTCCTTGTTGAAGTGTTGACAGCCAATCAGATCTCTTCACGAGAGGGGTCCCAAATCCTTCATGTCCCTATATATACAAATTTGGGTTTTCTTTAATATCTCAAAAACTACTGAATGGATGTACACAATAAAAACAAAAGGGCTCTTTCTGGACAAAGAGCTACCTTCCTGCCAAATTTGGTGTAATTCCGTCTAGTGGTTCAGGTGCTATGGGCCCATGGGAAACACTCCTTTTTTACCCCGTTTTTCTCAGCCCCCACTTGACAGATCACCCTGAAACTTTCCCAACAGAAGCTGGCGTGACTGTCAATTTTTTTTTAGAACTTGTGGGAAGATTCGCTGACAAACTAGGTCATAACATAAATATAACTACCTAGTGGCGACTGCCCCTAGGTGATATATATTTATATATATATATATATATATATATATATATGCACAAACACACATGACACACATTGTCACAATTTACGCGTTTCTTGAGCCTGGAGTCCGCTGAACGAGTGACGAGATTCTTGAACGTTCTGCCTTGGCCCAGGTAGGGGCGACTCTTTATGGAGGCCATGGTGCTGTAGGCGATAGGAACGCCAAGGGCAGTCTGTGTCCTTCAGAAGTAGTGCCGGAGGGAAATAAAAACCCTAAAAAGGGGAAAAAAAACTCAAAAAGGAATTTCCTGGAACAAAAGCAAAAATACATACGTAGGATACAAGACCAAAAATGAACAGGAAAAAACACTGGAACAAAAGCGTAACCAGTATCTGACACAAGGGAGAAGGAGCGAAGACACTATCCAAACAGAAAGAACAAGAATCACAGCCCTTAAATACCCATAAAACAGGAAGCGACCAGCAGGAAGTGTGAGGACACCATATTGGAAAGGGAAAGATACATAGAAAGTAATGGACAAGGGACCATAGTGAGTAGGGAACCAATGCATGCTGGGAAGAGAGGGGAATAATGGGAAAAAGGAAAAAACATAAAGGGAAGAACAAAGGAGGGTGACAAGAAAGAAGGTCGAAAATAGCAGGTGAGTGGGGGAGAGGTTATGTGTGTTTGCAGGCGTGACGCGCTAAAAAGAAAAGAGGTCCCATGCCCAATTTGGGGCCTCGGATAGTGCAGAGGAGACTGGGGGCGCGACGTGTCTGAGTGCCGCGCGCCGTGGCGCAACACACATGTACATGTACAAGGCTACTTTTAACACCATTATCTATGGCAGGATAGTAAGACCTCTACTCTGAGCCCCTACCCTCCTCCCCATCCTGTTTTCCCTCTGCTGTGAGCACACAGTCGACCTTCCTTTTTGTTGCCAACACTAACAGATAAATTACTCAATATTTTCCCGTCTTCAGAGGCACCTGTGAAAATACAGCATACATTTCTATTCTGCATGTATTTAGAGTGAAGAAAAGTGTCGGGACACTGAGACAGTCCACCGAAAACCGGGACTGCCTGGGGAAATCCGGGACGTCTGGTCACCCTATGCTGGAACAATTTTTAGATTGAAGTTGCTGCTATCAAAACAACATCACTGAACTCATAGGGATTGTGAACAATCCAAGTGCTACACAAAGAAGTGTAGGAAGTGAGCCGTGCCCATTTGGCAAGAGAGTGGGAAGGGTGTGGTATGTAGCCGATGATGCATTTTGGAGTACACTGCTACAAATAAGTGGCTGAAGCATGATGTGGTAGCGCACTGTCACTTACAGACAGCATATTCTCAATGAAAATGGATGCTAAATTTGCAATGTCATACAGCGTTACTGTTAAAATTACAAAGCACACAAAGTACAATGTGTGAAAATTGGCTTGTAGGAAATATTTGTCATACTAAAGAATTACAAATAAGGGTGTCTTTTTTGTTTCTTAACTGCTGATATACTTTGAAATATTTGGGCATTGCATGTATAGTTATTTACATTTTGTTGTGCGTTAGAAAAAATGACATCCTGAAGCCTTTCATTTCACACCAGCAATACTGTCCCAAAGTTCAGTTTACAAAATCCTCTCAAAGTAGAGAATGGAACAAATACCAATATTCATGTTAAAAGAATAAGCAGCAGGTTTTCAGAACACATAGCCTACCTTTGCCCTTTATTTGTAAATGCAAAGCAAATTTGTCAAAATCAAAACAAAATGTACAGGTCTCTTTATTGTTCATTCACCTTCTGACGTCCAGCATAGGTATTTTGGGGGTGCTGCAGAATTGTAGCAATCGAGGCACCACTCCTTTGTCCTGCCAGTCCACCTCAAACCAGCAGCACGGGCCTGGCTTGGCATTCTTCTTGATTCCTTGGAAGTCTTCGAGGGCTCCGCATGCTACTCTCCTCTGCATCTGGAGGCAGCAGCCATTTTGTTCAGGGTGTGTGCATCTCGGCTATCAGGTATACAGAGGGGAGCAATGCCTCTTGGGGACTCTGATTTCAGTCAATCTTTATGTGCCCCAGTATGAAGCAAACAATAAGCCACTTCCAGGTTGTTGTAGCTAGCAGTGCGGTAGCAGGAGGCGGAAGGATGTTACAGGGGCTAGCCGAGCCTCAGCTCTAAACGTACATCTTGCTTGGCCACGCCTCACATGAAAAATTAACTTGAAACAGAAAGAGAAACACTTATTTAGATGTTTCTGTGAGTGATCTACTCTTGAATTTCCAAGAGTAAATCACACCTCCTAATGGATGAAAAGTTTGCAACTTTCCTTTTATAAATTGTGATAATTTCTTAATAAACAGCTTTAATAACCTTGCATACAGTGCAGTCTCAGCTCGCGATAATGAGAAGGGGTGGGGTTGTAAATAAAAATTAAATTAAAAAAATAAAACCAAAAACACTTATCTCCTCCACTGTGCACCCCTCCTCTGTCCCTCGTTGCTCCCGGCTGCAGGCACAGGCTCCCAGCCAGCCCTGTGGCCAATCCTGATGCTGCTCAAAGCAGCATCAGGATTGGCAGGGCACTCCCAGCCAGACTGGGAGCCTGTACAGGCTCTCTCCAGCCCGGCAACGGTTGGAGAAAGCCTGTTGTGCATGTATGTTTTGGTCGGCCCAAGACGGCCGGCCACACATACATGTGAGGTGAGTGGGAGTACTGATCTGTTCGTCAACCCCGTGGCCCGCTCCTTAAAAGAAAAGATATTAAACTAAGCTGCCGCTGCTGGCCAGAGTGCAACGCTCCTCCGCCCTAATGGAGGAGGCGCCCCTGATATGGTGATGTGATTCTTTTCATTGTGTATGGTTTCAAGGAATGAATTATCCTAGACTGGCTTTTGGCCTTGCTAGTGAGAGAAATTACAAAGGCAGTAGCACAGGCAAGGCATAGCAATCATTGACCCTAAGGCAGTCAGAGGATTGGTACTCAAGGTTGACAAGCAACACACAGATAAAAATCAAGCTTAAGATGGGTTTAAGTTAGCGGCCCCCAACCTTCGGTGGGCTGTGAGCAACATTTGAGTGTGAAATGAAATGATGAGCAACATCAGAACCACAGCAAAACTAATTGATGAGCATGTATTGGTAACACGATTGAAACAACGTGTATTTGTGATTCTTGAATAGTGCATTCAGACCAGAGGTATCGAAGCGCTATGCGGGTAATAGAGCCAGAGCAGTCATAGATCTAGAGTGAAAATAGCCATGTCTTAAGATGCTTATGAAATGGTAGAAGAGAGTGGATTGCTCTGATCCCATTTGTAAGGGAATTCCATAGTTTAGCGCTGCTGTTGAGAAGGCCCCATTTTACTTTGTGGATTCTAGGAATCTTCGCTAATCTGAGGTTAGATGATCTTAATGAGCGATTTGGTGTGTGCAAGCTAATTGCTGTTTGTATATATTTTGAGCCTTGTGAGTGAAGAGCTTTGTGCGCCAAGCACAGCGTCTTGAAAGTGATGTGTTTCCTAATTGGAAGCCAGTGTAGACTCCAAAGGCCTTCCTTAATGGAAGCAGACCTAGGTATCCCTAGTACTAGTCTGGCTGCCGAATTTTGAACAAGTTGTAGCTTATTCAGGGCAAGTTGATTGATGTTCAGGTAAAGGGCATTACAATAGTCTAGCCTGGACACAATAAGAGCCAAGACTACCATAACTCTAAGTTCATGTGGGATAAAAGGAAGGATTTTCTTAAGAATCTTGAGTAACTAAATACATGTGTTTGTAACTTTATTTACCTGAGCATCAAAGGTTAGTCCTGAGTTTAAAATGACTTCAAGATTCCTGACAGCAGGTGTTGGAGTTGGTAAGGTCCAACAGGTCTCGGGCCACCAGTTGAGGTTCCAAATGGTGGGGTTCGCACTAAAGACTATAACTTCGGTTTTGTCCCCATTCATTTTTAACTAATTCTGGTTCATCCATTTATTGACTACTCTCATACAAGTTTGAAATCTGCCAGCTGTGATGTCTACTCTGTCTTGCAAAGTAACAATTATTTGGGTGTCATCAACATATGAGAACACCTGGAAGTCGAAAGAACAAATCAAATTGGCCAGGGGGGGCAACATACAGATTAAAAAGGGTTGGACTCAAAGACGATCCCTGAGGGACCCCACAAGGAAGTTTGTAAGAGGGTGAGCAGAAATCCCCACACAACCAATAAAATTTTCTCCTGGAGAAAGGTCTCCAGCAAGCTCAAGGCTGAGCCTCTCAGATCTGCCTTGTAGAGGCAGTAGATCAGAGTTTGGGCGGATATGGTGTTGAATGCAGCTGACAGATCTGATAGAATCGGAATGGCGCATCCTTTTTGGTCAACCTGTTTTCTTATAATATCAGTGGTGACCAACATCCTGGGCAATCTAAAGGTACCCAGGGTTTGTGGGTTTCCTTGGAGGGGACCGAGAAAGTAGCCAAAATACAGCTGTATTTTTCGGGGGGAAAACAGAAAAAAAGTGCTGCTGAAAAAGCATATGTTTTTTCCCTGCACATGGCATCAATGAAGGCTTTGGGGTGCTATAATCACCATCTTCCCAGCTTTCAGGAACAGACAGACTACTATATGTTGCCACACAGTTTTGGCATTTTACAGGGACACAGCCCATTTTTCTTATTTTTTGTGCTTTCAACCTCCTTACAGTTAATGGTGCAAATGGGTATAAAACCAGTGGTGGATCCTGGACAGCTATACATTTCTGAAAGTAGACAAAACTTTGAATTTGTATAGATACTTCAAGGGTTTCCAATAGAAAGGAACAGTTTAAATGAAAAAATATTGAAATTGAGATGAAAAGCACCATTTGTCTCCATGTTTCCATCTGTAACTTCTTCTAACTATGGAAGATTTTCAAAAGCAATATACCAATATGTCTCCTGGCCCCTTCTAGTTGCAGGGATATATAGGGCTTGTAGAACCCGAGGTACCGAAAGCCAATAACTGAGTTGCAACGTGCACCGTTTTTCATTGTGTACGGAGTATACTGCAATTCATTTGGTAAAATGTAAAGAGTGAAAAACAGGTATGAAGGAAACCTATGTATTTCTGAAATGGGCACAAGATATGGACTTTAGAAGAAGTGGTTATTTGCACATCCCTGAATTTGTGGGTACCCATTATAGCATGTGAATTAAAAGGCTTTTCTGAAAATGACTTCTTTTTTACACACTGTCTTACATTTGGAAGGCGCAAACGCAGATAAAGGCAATTGGCAATAACACTTGTTCTACTGTTCTGTATTCCTCTAAGTCGTCCGATAAAAATGGTATCTTCACTTGTGTGGGTAAGCCAACTGCCCGCGGCAGGAAATGGCACAAAACGCAACGTGGACACATCCCATTTTTCCACTGAAAACTGGTCCTTTATTTGTAATGTGTCTAGCTGTGGATTTTGGGCCCTAGCTCAGCCAGAACCTAGGAAAACCTAGGAAACCTGTACATGTTTGAAAACTAGATACCAACGGGAATCCAAGATGGAGGTGACTTGTGTGGCTCTCACCAGGTTCTGTTACCCAGAACCCCTTAGAAACCTGACAATGTGTCTAAAAAGCCATTTTCTTTACTTTTCTGTGGTGCAAATTTCTGGAATCTGAGGGAAGTCACAAACTTACTTCCAGCCAGCATTCCCCCAATTCTCCCAATAAAAATATCACCTCACTTGTGTGGGTAGCCCTAGTGCCCCACAGCAAGAAACAGCTCAAAAGGCAACATGGACACATCACATTTTTCTTCTGAAAACTGAACCTTGTTTGTACCTAGCTGTGGATTTTGGGGCCTAGTTTTTCCAGCACATAAGGAAACCTAGCAAACTTGCACACTTTTTAAATTAAGGCACCCATGGGAATCCAGGATCGGTTGACTTGTGTGATTCTCACCAGGCTATGATACCCAGAATCCCTTACAAACCTCACAATAAAAAATAAAAGCTTTAAAAAACACATTTTCCTCACATTTCTCTGTGCGATCACTGGACCAGCACGAACATCCTACCATTCAGTGTTCCCCTCCATTTCTCCCTAATACCTCACATGTGTGGGTGGACCAAGTGCGTGTGACAGGGAAGGGCCAAAACATGCAGAGGTTGAGGGGGCTCCAAAGCGTGCTCATAAGCATAATTATGTTTTATACGTTTTTAGGCTGACTCTGCTTTGGGCACCCACACAAGTGAAGTATAATTTTTATCGGGAGACCGAGGGGAACACTGAGTGGTAGGACATTTGGCACCATCTGCCCCCCCCCCAGGGGGAGGGGGCAGAAAGAGTGTGCTGCCTTTTGGGAGGTTTGGGGGCATTACAATGCCCATTTAGGGCCGCCCCATCCCTAGATGTATATAGAAAATAAATCCATGATTTCTAGTGAGCTTTATGCCCCCCTGGACGGGCGGAAAGACTGCATATGCCCACAAAAAAACAGGGGGAACAAAAGCCCTTGCCAAAGGGCCACTCCACCCTCCCTGGTGGGGAGATCCCTGCTTTGGGACCGCATTCCTGAGGGGAATCCCTAAGCAAGGATCCAGAGGGAAGGGTACCATTGGAAAGGGGAGATTCTCCCGTTTCCATTAATACCTATCCCATCTGCTTTGGTGCTTGCGGGTTTGAGATAGCCCACTTAGCACCAAGGCAGAGAGAATGTGAAATGAGAGGATCAGCAAATTCCTCTTTTCTTTTCACTGAAATTACATCATTGTGCCTTGCACGCTGTTCGTCATTTTAGTGAAAACTAAAAGAATCCTCAGTAGCTGGGAAAGCGCTTTCCCAGTTCCTGGGGTAGTTTTTAGAAAAATCAAATCCCTCTGCTATAAACAGCAGAGGGGTTTGATGGTTGTGTGCAGAACATGGAATGATTCTTTCCTCAACACGCTACCATCGGTGGGCATGACGGAACCGTTCCATCATGGGCACCGAAGAAGTTAAGGCACGTGTAACCAGCAAGAAATGGGCTAAAATTCTAAAATACTTTGAGGATTTGGGGCTCTTCTCGCAAGGAATTTTGAGACATATTAGTGCCATAATGTGTGTTTTGAAGCACATTAAATCGGTAAAAAATTAAAGGATTTAGAGACCACTAAACCAATGGGGAAGGTGGAATCGTCCATTGGCTTATAAAGACATTTAACAACAAATTATGTTTTCTAAGTGACATTTTTTGTTATTAACATTGGTAAAACTTAGTTGACATTAAATTCTGGCACACAAAGATTGTTTGAGGTTTTCCTCCAGCAAATGCTTGGAAAAATGAATATCAAATGATGCTATTTTAAGCAAATGTATGAAAACGTGTTAGGTTTTCAATGCACATATGTAGAGGTACTTACATAGCAAAACTTAGCTGCTTATAAGTGTGCCTTTAATTTTTATTATGATTTTACAGCTCACCTTTTTATTGAATTACATTTCAGATCTTTTTAAAAGTTTAGCTAGGCACATGAAGACTAAGGGATTGGCGCAGTATCACTCTACTTCCAGTCAGAAGCTGTAACTGGGATTAATTCAAAACTCTACAGATTCCAAATTCACCACAGCTTAGCTAAATGACGAAGAATGACTACAGTGGCAGGCAAGGGTGTAATAAACCAATGTTTTTTCTAATAGCACATAAGAGGTATCACAAGTATAAACAATGAAAAAGTAATCACAGTTTAAGTAGCAGAAACACATAGTAGAGCAATGAAAGCAGGTCTCTTTGGGTAAAACAGTTTTGTGGCATCAAATCTTTTAAGTTCAAGCATAGATAATCCATTATTGCACATATATGATAGGTACTTTCAGATGGTTAGAAGCCTGGGGCCATACGCTATTGCTGGGACAGCATGAAAAATATAGGTTTTCATGTTGCATGTTTTAGCATACGCTACCTTTCAAGTTTCCACAACTCGCCTAGGATGCACACCTGCCAAACTACCTAGCGCCCCAGGTGGAACATTGCACTGTATTGTAGCTGTATCTGCATGGGAAGCATGTTATAATCTCCCAAAGGGCCACTGTACGTTCAGCTGCAGGTTTCCAGAATTCTCCAGATAGAACTCTGCAGTTTTCCGTAATACCAAATTTCCACAATTCTTAAGACAACACAATCTGCAAACTCCAGTATCAAGTTCCATAATAAGTCAGACATTTTGCTCTTTTCCATAAAGCTGGTAGTAGGCACACATTGCAAATTTCATAATACTTCAATTAACAGAATGCATGATGTTTCTCTCGCTCGAAGGCCATGGCTCATGTGGTGCTCTAGTGCAGCACACTCAAATATTAATTGAATGGGTGATAATTAGGAGAAATAGGAAAACAGATTAATACTCTTTGAAAATTACAGCAATGAGTCTATATCAGTGGTACTCTTTTGGCTGTTTCGTTACATATTCTTGTTTGTCTTTAAAAGAAACTTGAAAGAAAGTTATGCAATTTTATTGTCTCTCACCTGATGGATCTTGCTGACTGCGTTGGAGAAAGAAGCCTATGGTTGTCTCTGATCTCAATGCACGACGACAGAGTCGCAGGGTCCTGAAGAAATTGTGCCTCTGCATTAACGTGACTGTTGGTATCTGTTATCAGAGAAGTCACAGGGAGGAAGGAATCTGAAAGGCTCCATATTTTCTTATTCACACAAAAAACTAGCAAATTCAAACGGAGTTATGTAATCACTGGAATGAAGCATGTTAGCCTACTGAGAGCAACATGTTGCTAATGAACAACATATTGGGGACCGTAGGTTTAACTGATTTGGAAGCAGAAATCATCATCAGAAATGTGCCATTCATGGCCAAACAGGAACACTAGGACTTGCCAGACACCGAAAGCAAAGAGGAATAGAAATGAATATATTCAGGATCTGATTTAGAATTTGGCAGACCACTGCTAACTACGGGGTTCAACAGATTCACGTCTTTTGCCACACCACTGAGGCTAGGATGCAAAATCTAGATTCAATTCACACCATTACAGCCAAAGCACAGGTGGATGACCTGACCGTGTCCCTCCTGTGAGCTATCTCTCATGAGTGTCCAATGTTATATGTAAATCCAAAAGGTCCATTCCAATGCTCTCCTTAAAACTGTGCTGTTGTGCACCCTATGTCCTGGATCTATGTACATCCTTAAAATGTACCTCCCACCATTTCCAGGGCCCACATTTGAAATGCGTCTGAATTCACTGGTTTCTTTGTGAGACCACCATGCTCCACGTGGCTGTCTCACCCAGAAAGGAAAGTTGGAAATGGTGGCAACATTTACCATTGCAAGTTGTATAGTGGTCCAGAAGGCATGGGCCCAGGGTAGAATAATCACAATACTGCCCAACACAAATATTGTGGCCTAAATAACCTTTCCAAAAATATCATCTGATTGGAATGAATGGAATGGAGTCATATATTTTAAATGACTAAATGACGATATTCTGACATACATTCACAAGGGCACATTTTCAGCTGGCATCTTGGTCACTAGGATAGTCCAGCACACAACTGGCCCTAGGATGACACTGCCTTTTAGGGCACCACCTTTCCCATCCTTGAAATCATGTGGGAGGCTGCAGGGGTGCTACATCAGTCATTTTTGGTGAATGCACCTCCAAATCCAGCTCACCTTTTTGGACAAATTGTGGTTTAGACTAAAATAATCCAACCAGTTCTTCTATTCTTTAGACATCCATTCTGTCTTTGGATGTCAAGTCATGTTAGGAAGTGAAAAGATATTCAAATAAAGAATCATTAGCAGAGTGATGGCTATGGAGCTGGTGGCCAAGCAGGCAAAAATGGAGGAAATGTTTGATTAATGCTCTGCGCCCACCTCTCTGCCTTAGACCACGTATCCTACTTGGGGCCCAGCATCCCGAGTGGAAACTTTGCGGGTCCCATCTGCAGGCCCCATATAAATGGCCTCCTGAATCTGCTGCTGGCCCCAAACGTGAGAGGAGACACGATCGCTCCATCATCTTTGCTGTATAACTTCCGGAGCTGAAGGGTAACCTCCATGACACTCGTCGCTGCTGCCTGCCTCGGGGGATGGGAGTATGCTGAACCACCCTGTAATCGGCACCGACACAACACTACCAGTGCTGTGACCCAGCCTGCCTTGACAGCCTTGGTGGTCACCCCTGCCCTGCCCCTGCCCTGGAGATGCGGCCCATCTGCTGTGGGCGAACTCCCCCAGGGCCACTAGGATCAGAGGCGAAGCTGCTCCGTCCACCGTCAGGTAAGCCTGACCCACTTCAGCTCGGCACACTACCTGTGGAGCACCTCTTGGGCTTCTCCCTCCCAGAAAGCCCTATGCGGCCTTCAAAGATTTACATATGGTGGCTCCACCTGCATTCGCTCTCCTTGTCTGAACTGTGTCCCAGGGGAGCGGTGCATGGGTGGAGGCTTGGCAGGAACTGCTCTCTCTCTATTTCCTGTGGCCAGACTCAGGCCTCGACTTTACTCTGCTTGGGCCTGCCACATACCCAGATCCATGCCGCACTGGACTGCATCTTGCCCTTTACAATCCTGTTGGCGGACCATGCTGATCACTCCAGCAACCAGATGGTGCAGGTCACTTTTTGGAGCCCTGCAAGCCTCTCCCCCTGCTACTTGGGCTACATGCTAACAGTGTCGCGTCTCACCAAACGTGGACTATTGCAAACAGTTTTCCGTGCTGTTAAATACCCCCTCCTGAGGGGGTTGTCTCTAGGACTCCACCGGTGCCAGAACTGAGATGTAGCACCCAACAGCATTCGCCTACTCACGATCCCCATCATCCTGGGCCTTGCATAGCTTCCTGAGCCCTAGCGTCCCCTATTTTTCGATGTGATTGGGGAGCACCATCTGGAGATTTGACCGGCCTTGACTGGGCTTGACCTGTGAAGATACTTTCAACCCAAGGCTGTGCCAGCTGCTAGGAGAGGTAGTGGGAAATTCACTCAATACCTAGCTGGACTGATATCTCCCTCAGGTTGGGGGGGCCACCATGCTCCCCTGGATGGTCTAACCAATCTAAGGCGCCCTCCGGTGGCATTGGCATGGCAACTGGCATCATTACCACCTCCACTGGGCACTTTCCACAAACCTATCTGTGAGGCCAGCATCTGTTTTGCAGGTCTCCACTCGTGCTCTCCACATCACAACATGGGTCGCCCTGAAAGCCTCCATGTCCTTGCTTAAGACCCCACAACCGGATCCCAACTCCATGATCCCGGGCGGCCTTCACCACGGCTCCTCTAATGCCCCCTTGCAGTCTCCCTAAGACCTCCTAGACCAAATACTTCAGACAACTCTGAGGTCATCCATGACCTACAGGACATGGTCTGCAACCTAGAAGACCGCAAGGATGATGCTGAGGTCTACTCCTGAAGGAGAAAACGTATGGACAATTGACCTGCCAGAGGGGGTGGAAGGGACAGATCCACTCCAATTTCTAGCCAGTTGGTTCAGTTCATTTGCTCCAGCTTTTACCTTCACTACCTTTTACTCACTGGAGAGGGTTCACCATGTGCCTGCATGGCAGGGTCCCACGGGGCTCCACCCGACCTCTGTTGGTGAAACTCCTTCACCACATAGACCGGGATGCCGTTCTACGAGCAGCCCACCTCAAAGAACCCCTTATGCTGGAGAATGCCTGTGTGATGGCATTCCTTGGCTATACTGTTGCAGTACAATTACAACGCAACACATTCCATGAAACCAAAAAGTGCCATCGGCAATTGGGAGTCCAATAATCCTTTCTGTTTCCGGCTAGGCTGAAAATCATGAATCAAGGTGAGACTCACTTTTTTGTGGATCCTAAAGAGGTATCGGACTGGATTGACAAACACTTTGGTACCTCACTCACTAATTCTCACAATACAGCTTTGAAATCCACTAGACCCAAATGGAAACACGCTGCCATCTCCCTTTTACGGCATCAAGATCCCCCTGTCCGCAGCTCCAGGTTTGGAACAAATTATAGAGAATCACCGCCAGGCTCAGGAGGGGAAAGCACAGCTGAATGTGGATACTGCTTTTTCAGACCTTGACAGTAGTCCCTACATCTTTTCGATGTATGGAGACTCTGATTTGCCCAAGGATCCCTTTGTCCATCACTTACTCTCCCACTGGTGACCCCTCAAAAGGCAGAAACAATAATCTAGCATCTGCCCTTGGCTGCAGACTGTTGCTTTCAAAGTGTCTTGATATTCTTCATCTGATGGTATTACTACGCACAAATCTCTACTACCACCTGTATTTTGTACTCGTGAGACAGCGATTTGTTCTTTCCTGCTCTAACAATGCTGCTGGGCCCCAACACAGCTAATTGTTGACTATGGGTTGATTTGCTATGCTTACCACCCTCCTCTTAACTTTCTGGCCAACCCCCACTTACTGCAATTAATTCTCATTGTTATTCATTTTGGGCATTCTGCCTGTTGCAGAAGGCTCTACTTGTTGCACCTACTCCCTGATACTATCCCATACCACACAAACCCAAGTACTATGGGATTACCTGGCATTAACGTAACTTCCTCTACCCAGGTGTTTTACCGAGGGGTTGCGGAAGCACCAAGCACAACCGTGCACTTCTCCCGCACTAACACGCTACACCATCTCGCCAATGACACATGAAAGCACTATCTGATTCCTCACACTGAATGTCAATGGCATGCACACTGCCCGGAAGTACTACTCCATATATTCTTAACTTAAATGCCAGCCTCTTCATAAAGTGTTCTCACAGGAGATGCACATGACCTCTGTGGATCTACCTTGGCTTCAAAAGCGTTGCGTGACTCCATATTTGCTACTGCATACTCATCACCAGAGGAGCGCTGAAATGGATGTACCCTGGGACTCACTTCCAAACATTTGATGTCATTATGGACGAGGGAGGCTGATATGTCTTCCTTGGTGGGTGTCTCAACGACACCCCAGTATTACTCTGGAACATATATGCCCAAAACACAGACCAAGATGCCTTCTGGACTATACTGTCCAAAGTTCTGTCCCTAAAGACTCACCTTCCATGGATATTGGGAGGGTACTATACCTGCACCCTTGATGTTCACCTCGACTGCCCCCAACCGCCTCCCCCCCTTCTTCTCAGGCCACCAGATTTGCAGATTGGGTACAACCTTGGTTGCTGGGGGATGCCTTGAGGTCCCTCAATCCATCTGCCCGGGTTTACTCCTTCTATTCCCCCCCTTCACTTATATGTATGTTTAGATTGCATGGTCTCCTTTAACTGCCTTACCTCCACCTTCCGACAGGCAGATTATCTATGTACAGTGGTTTCAGATCATGATGCTCATGTCCTTCGCCTAACCTGGGGCTCCCCTCACCCCCTGACTCCCACTTGGCGTCTCTCTCTGGAATGATTGGCAAACCCAGCATTCCGGGATGCCCAGACCATCCACATTAGGGACTTTTTCAAAATAAATAACTGTATCGCCTTCAATAAACTTCTTGAGTGGGACGCCTTTAAAGTTGTCATGTGTGGCAACTGCCTACAGGAGATTGTTGGAGTTCGGAGCGCGCTAGCCAAAGAGACTGAGCAGGTTGAACGATGCATACCCCCGCTGGAACGCTGAGCTGAACATGACTTTTCCTGGCTCCCTGCATTAGCGGACACTAAGTGGCAGCTTTTCTCCTTATTGGAGTGCCTATTCTGCTAAAATTTTACCACCTGCACGACTAAAACTCACACGGAGGGCAATAAATCAGGACATCTCCTTGCCAGGCTGATTCACCAAGAACAGAGGGAGCTCCAATCCCCCTCTGGGACTCCCCTTTGTACACAATCTGACATTCTATCTGCCTTCCAAGCC
Organism: Pleurodeles waltl; assembly: GCF_031143425.1. Lineage (NCBI taxonomy): Eukaryota > Metazoa > Chordata > Amphibia > Caudata > Salamandridae > Pleurodeles > Pleurodeles waltl. The sequence continues at coordinate 1,104,272,987 of NC_090445.1, forward strand.
TATTACTCCTCTATGTACCAGTCACATGCGGTGACCCCCAAGGTCACAATTGCTGCATTCCTAGGCCCTCTTCCCCTCCCATGCATTGACTCACCTACTCAGACTTTTGCTTGATAGGATCATTGCTCTGAACGATGTCAAACAGGCAAGCCATGACTTATCTAGAAATAAACACCCCCTGCCTTGATGGCCTCCCCAATGAGTACAACAGCACCTTTGTTAATGCCCATGCACCCTGCCTGGCCAACATGTACGACAAGGCTCTCTGGCTCGGCCACCCACCATCCTTGTTTCGAGAATCCCTACTAGTTTTGATCCTCAAACCCGTCCGGAACCCAACAGAGGTGTAGTCTTACCGCCCTATTGCTATTTTATGCACAAACTATAAGATTCTGGGGAATGTCTTAGCCACCAGATATGTTCAAATCCTGCTGGATTTCATTCACCCGGATCAGAACAGATTTGTGTCAGGACACAGGACCTCCCGTAACCTTTGCTGGTTCTTTCATGTAGAAGACCAGGTCCGTGACCAATTTCCACAATCAGTCTGGCTGGTACTAGACCTGGAGAAGGCTTTTGGTGCCCTAGACAGGTCTTATCTTTTTTGAGTACTACTCTCAAGGGTACGAGTGGGGTGCATTATATTGGAGCCGCTCGAGATTGGGCGCAGTACATGTCAGAGTTGCCCCCTCTCACCACTGCTATTTGCAATGGCCATGGAGCCCCTAACAGCCCTACGCTGCCTTGACAGGGAACAGCAAGGTATACCTCCATCAGACAGGATGCATGCAGTGTCACTCTCTGCGGATCTCCGTCCATACTTACAGGATACCCAGATGAACCCCAACCTGATCCTAGCCGCACTGCGGTCCTTTGCCAAAATATCTGGCCCGGTTTAATTGGGAGAAGTTATCTATCTACCCGCTACACAACACCCTCATCCCTATCAAAATAACCATGGATGGCATCTCCTTCCCCTGGAGTGCTTCTGCATTACCTTACTAAGGAGTTGTTAGACCTGACAGCCTTAGGGTGGTCACCCCTAACTTTATGCCTGCCTCCCTCCACTTTTGAGATACTGTTTTTGCTGGTTTTTAGACTCTGCTCACTTTACCACTGCTATCCAGTGGTAAAGTGCATATGCTCCCTCCCTTTAAGCATAGTAACATTGGATCATACCCAATTGGGCTGTTTAATTTACTTATAAGTCCCTAGTAGAGTGCACCATATGTGCCCTGGGCCTGTAGATTAAATGTTACTAGTGGGCCTGCAGCACTGATTGTGCCACCGACTTCAGTAGCCCCTTAACCTTGTCTCAGGCCTGCCACTGCACAGCCTGTGTGTGCAGTTTCACTGCCAATTCGACTTGGCATTTAAAACTTGCCAAGCCCAAAACTCCCCCTTTTCTACATATAAGACACCCCTAAGTTATGCCCCAGGTAACTCATAGGGCAGGGTGCTGTGTAGGCAAAAGTCAGGACATGTACCTATGTAGTTTACATGTCCTGGTAGGGTAAAACTCCTAAATTCGTTTTTACATTGCTGTGAGGCCTGCTCCCTTCATAGGCTAACATTGGGGCTGCCCTCATACATTGTTTGAGTGGTAGCTGCTGATCTGAAAGGAGTCGGAAGGTCATATTTAGTATGGCCAAAATGGTGATAAAATCCAGCTGACTGGTGAAGTTGGATTTAATATTACTATTTTAGAAATGCCCCTTTTAGAAAGTGAGCATTTCTCTGCACTTACATCTTTCTGTGCCTTACAATTCACGTCTGGCTGGGTTTGGCTGGGTTTAGTTGACAGCTCCTTGTGCATTCACTCAGGCACACCCCAAACACAGGATACTCAGCCTCACTTGCATACATCTGCATTTTGAATGGGTATTCCTGGGCTGGGAGGGTGGAGGACCTGCCCTCACACAAAGGACTGCCAGACACCATACTGCGACCCTGGCAGACAGGATTGAGCTGAAAGGGGACCTGATGCACTTCTAAGCCACTCTTTGAAGTCTCCCCCACTTCAAAGGCACATTTGGGTATATAAACAGGGCCTCTGCCCCTACCAACTCAGACACTTCCTGGAGAAGAGAACCTGAACCAGAACCTGCATCCTGCCAAGAAGACCTGTCTGGCTGCTCAAAGGACTCACCTGTCTGCTTTCTGTGAAGGACTGTTGCCTTGCTGTTGCCCTGCTGCCTTGCTGCTCTCTGGCTGTGGTGAAGAAGTGCTCTCCAAAGGCTTGGATAGAGCTTGCCTCCTGTTCCCTGAAGTCTCAGGACCAAAAAGACTTCATCTCTGCAACAGGGACTCCTTGTGCTGCAAAAATCAACGTACAGCCTGCCAGAAACGATGACGCCGAACCGGAACGACGCAGCCCGACTATGCAATGAGAAGATCGACGCAGCACCAGTGACGCGACCGGAAATTCGACGCACGGCCTCACCGGATCGAAGCACAGCCGAGCCGGAATGACGCAGCCCGACTTCCAGAGAGGAATCGACGCAGCGCATGCTGTGCGGTAAACGAATTGACGTAACACCTACCGGATCAACGCAGTTTTTGTGACTTCATCCTAGCAACGCCAGAAATCCACGCATTGTCCTCCGGATCCACGACCGATCGCCGGAAATCGACTCACAGCCATCCCTGCGTGAAAATGAAACAACGCATCGCCATGTGCGGCCCGAGAAATCGACGCGCACCCCCTTTCTTTACACAAATCTTCTCCTCTGCGGTCCTTTGCAGAGATTTTTCACGCAAACCAGGTACTTTGTGCTTGAAAGAGACTTTGGCGGTCATTATGAACACAGCGGGAAAGACCGCCGACTGTCGGGATCGGCGGTGAACAGAATCCTGCCGTTGGTGGTGAATGGAAACCCGCCATATAATGAATGAAAAACCCAACCCCGTCAAAAATCCCCAGACCACCACTCCCCGCCATGAGTCTGTCGGTGGGAATGCCGGACCTCCCGACTTTGCCACCGCCAAGCACACCCACATCCTGTCGTAGTTTGGACTCTTGCTTAGGCAAGACTGCTGGTTTAAGGATGACAGTACTTATGTTTGTAGGTGACTATGCCTATCGTACAACAAGTCGCAACTGTTGTCCCAACCTAACCGGCTCACTAGCAGCACCTCACCAGAAACACAATAGTAAAAGGTGATTTGTGGCGGCCTTTACGCATGGACTCAAAAGTAAGACATCTCAGGGAGTGTTGTGGTTAAACGGTGAATTAACTTTCTCACAGATACATTATGTCTCATTCAAACACAGGCAAAAACGAAGATGCAGTAAAGTTTCAATAGTTTTTATTTAACATAACTGCAATTTGCGATATGTTGCATGGGGGCTTCAATGATTAGGATAATAATCAGTGCAAGAAACATAATTGTGAAGACAAGAGTCATTATTACAAAGACCCCCACCATCTTGCAATAGGATGTAAAAGATATAAGTGGTGTAATATGCCCTAATACCCTAACATAATAGGCCTATCCTCCTACCTAAAGGAGAGCTGGGTGTGTTAAACCTAATCTGCCAATGCCATGTCCATGAGAGAAGCCCCCAACCCTCGTTACGTTGGAATGAGGTCTCTATCTCAGACTCCGCAGAGACACGGGTCAACATCAAGACGATGTTGAGCATCGATATCAGCGATGGTGGCGATGCCCTCTGGTCAGAATCCCTCTGATTATCCGTCTAAAGTGCGATGTATTTATACAGATCTCCAGGACCCCTGACGTAGGTGTGTTCCCAAACAATAGATAACAGACATGCTTGGGACGGCAATTATTATAAACAATTCCCTCGAAATTATAGAGAGGGAAAATCCCTGCCAGACCTGTGCAGGGGACACAGGCACAGGGGGCTAGGGCAAGTGCAAGGGTCGCAGTGGCCCAGGGGGGAGGCCACAGGATGGATGCAGCAGCCCAGGATGTGATATCTGAGGTATTGGGGGCCTACCAACATACCCAAGACAGGTTGGCACAGATTGTGTCCACCCTGGAGCACAGTCAGAGGATGCAGCAGGAACAACACCAACAGGCCATGGAGCAGTGGAAAGAGCACAATGCCACAATGGCTACCATAGCAGGAGCACTGATGCAGTTGGTCAAAAACCAGTCTGACACCCACACCGGACAAGAGGCCCCCACAACAGCCCCGGACAACCAGCATCAGATGACCCCGGCAGCAGAAACAGCCCAGGAACTACCCTCCCAGGAAACCCAAGGGCCAACCATGTCATCCCATGAAGCGCCACAGCAGGTGCCCAAACGTACTCTCAGGCCAAGATATGGCACTGGGAACCCAGCTAAGAACAAGGCCCCCTCCAACAATTGACTCAGCAACAAATGCAAAGCAACCATCCCACCCATTCACCAACAACACTTAGCTAAGAGGCAATTTGAAGTACTGTTCGACAAAATGGACCCATCAATACTACCAACAAGGCTGCCACCATGTTAGTTTTGAGGACCCCCCACCCTTACGACTTCCCATCACTGTAAATAGCACAATTCACTCACTTCTACCAATAAAACACATTTCACACCTGTAACACTGTCCCCTGTTTTAAATTGTGAACAAAGTAGAGTATGGATGAGACTGGCAGAGAACAACTTTATTGTTGATTCTGTGCATGATGGTAGTCTTGTGTGCCCAAATGGTGGCAAGGAGGGAATGCATATATTTTCAGTCAGTACCATGCAGAAGTGGGCCATGTATTGCCTATCATGACCAACCCCCCCCCCTATATGACAGAGCACACTGACAGTATTAGTCACTAACCCCAATGACAGGCTTAAGTCCCACACAGTTATTGGAAGTAGAGTTGCATCAATTGGTTCCTGGAATTGACATCTTCCCCTTCCTAATCATCACCATCACTCTCCTCACCTCTCTGAGGTAGCTGATCAGGACCTATAGCACCCTCCACCTCCAAGAGGGGGATAGAATGTCTCACTGCCACGTTGTGCAGCATGCAGCAGGCCACCACTATTCTACACACCTTATCAGGCCCATGGGCCAGGGAACCCCCAGAGATATGTAGACACCGGAATCTAGCCTTCAGGAGACCTATAGTTCGCTCTATTACCCTCCTAGTACATACATGGGCCTCATTGTAATTCCTCTCTGCATCCGTTCTGGGATTCCTCACTGGTGTCAGGAGCCAACGCAAGTTTGATAGCCAGAATCACCTACAAAATGGTGCAATACAGACTTGTCATTGGTATGACCCTTAGTCAGACAGGCTGGTTTTCTGCAATGTGTCAGTTAGTGACAGGCAAACTTACCTATGATCCACCCTCTGTCCTCTTGTAGTTGTTCCATCTTCTGTGGCACACTACTGTTCCTCAACACAAATGAATCAAGGACTGAACCTGGAAACATGGCATTCACATGGGAAATGTACTGGTCTGCAGTACATACCAATTGGATGTTAATGGAGTGAAAGTTCTTCCTGTTTCTGTACACCTATTCACTCACTCTTGGGGGATGATAGCTATGTGTGTGCCATCGATGGCACCTACGACATGGGGAATGTTGGCAAAGGCATAGAAGTCAGACTTGATGGCAGGGAGGTCAGTACTTTGGGGAAACCTCACATAGGATTGCAGATGTTGTACAAATGCATTCAGAAATCGTGTCAGTACCTGGTTGAACATTGGCTGTGAAAAACCAGCACCCATGCCCACTGTCACTTGATATGAGCCCGTGGCCAGGAAATGGAGAGCGGCGAGCACCTGCACTTCAATTGGACTGGCATGATGATTATGATTTCCTGGAGTTAGTGCAGGATCCAGTAATGCACAAAGGTCCTGAATAGTTGCACGTGTGAGTCTGTAAGTGATTATGATCTGACGCTCCACCATGGTCCCCATAACAACAAGTGGTCAGTACACCGATGGTGCCCTTCCTCACCACAAGGGTCGGTACCTACGAGGGGTTACAAAAAGGAGTGATGAAGACACATACATAGGCACACTTGTCATCATTTGTGCACTACATTGTTCATTGCGGTGTCTCTACAATAACTGCTACCTGACAGATATACATGTACATCACAATGAGGGAACAGAGTATTTCATGTGTGCTACAATACTGAATGGACAGAGGCCTAGGTGCTTCATGTGGCTAGTAGGGCCTGCATTGTGAGTATTAATTAATTGTAGATGCGTAGGTGAAGGCAAAATGTCTGCCCACTGTTATTCTACCCTTTCGTTGTGGAAGTGACCTCATACCACTAGTGGTTGACGTCACAGCGTAAGGCAGTGTTTACCGCTGTTCGCACCCTCATTGGCTAACATGGATGCCAATGGGGAATCCTGGCGTATCATGATCGCTGGCGGCGGTGACGGTGCACACCGCCGCGGAATGTACGTGCGTTCGTCATTGTTTGATCACTTGACTCCCTGATCTCATGCGTACAGGTACTCCACTCTTTGTACTGCCGTGGCCTGCCTCTGGCTATGGATGTGCCAAGTGTTGCAGGGGAAAGGGCCCCGGCCTTCACCCAGGAAGAACTGGAGAAGTTAGTGGACGGGGTCCTGCCCCTGTACACAAACCTGTACGGACGGCCAGAGGTACAGGTGAGTCTGGGTTTCTGGGTCACTGTGTGTGTGTAATGGATGGTGTTGGTTGCACATATGTTTGCACCTCAGAGCCAGCATGGGCCATGGTGCATGGCATGCTGTGTGCGACTGTCCTGTATGTCTGAGAGTACTGTCCATCCCATAGTGGACGAATAGCCAGCTGTTCCTATCGTGCAAGTGCCTGACCTCTGTGTTCCATTTCTGTGTCGCCCTTTTAGGTCAGCGCCCACCAGAAAAGGGCACATTGGCATGTCATCGGCAACAAGGTACGGACATTGGGGGTCTACAACCAGCAGAGCACCCACTGTAGAAAGAGGTGGGAGGACCTGCGGCACTGGGCGCGAAAGATCAGTGAAGCCCAGCTGGGTAAGTCCTCCCAACGTGGAAGGGGAGCCCGTCGGGCACTGACCCCCCTCATGCGACGGATCCTGGCGGTGGCGTACTCAGACCTGAATGGGCGCTTGAAGGCTGCACAGCAGTCACAAGGGGGTGAGCACTCATTGACCATACTTTAGTCTGGAAGGATATCTGGGTGTGCAACAGGGTTCATGCTGCTTAGAGGCAGGGAATTTGACTGGTATCCATCTACTGTATGTTCACCAAAGGGTGTAGGGGTGTCTCTGTCAGGTTTCACCTTCTTCTGCTTCTTAGGTATTTCAGGGGATGGGTGTTGAGCAGTATTCTGGTCAGTAGTCAGGGGCATGGCCATGGGCATAGTGAACGGTGCTGCCTGTTGGGTGTGTCTTTTGGGTGGGTGTATGTCTGGCCATTATGTACCTGCATTCAGCTATTTACAAGTGTCTCTCCTGTTTTGACTCCCCATCCCTGTTCTCTTGTGTTGGTTTGGTACAGCATCAACATCAGGCGAGGGAGCTGAGGCACCGGCTCGTGGGGAGGCAGCGACCCACAGATCCTCCGAGGCAGAGACAACCGACGTCCAGGGGACCAGTGGGTGGGAGGGTGAGGGGACTTCCATGGGGGAGGCTACTACCACAGGAGGTGGTGACTCAGAGACCTCCTCCGATGGGGCCCCCCGTGGTGGCGGACCCTTGTGCACACACCACTACCATTACATCTTACGCCACCGCACATTCCATCACCGCCCTCCCTTCTGCTCCCCACCTAGTTGCCCGCGCCCGCACCCAGAAAGGTGGGCGTCTCCTTCACCCCAGGCACCTCCTCCCCTGCCCCAGTCAGCCCTGCTGCCCTCACAGAGGAGGCTATTGACCTCCTGAGAACCATCTCTGTAGGGCAGACAACCATCGTCAATGCCATTCAGTGGGCAGCATCAGAGGTGCATCAGACAACTGCCTATCTGGATGGCATTCACGGTGACGTGTCTGCCCTACAGAGATCTTTTCAGGCTCTGGCCTCCTCTTGGACGGCAGCCAGTTTCCCTGGCCATTCCGTCCCCCCTCCAACCTCCTCTACCCCTTCCAGCACCCCACTCCCTTCACCCGTCCAAAGCACACATTCAGACACGCTGTCAAGCACATCAACACACAAGAAGCACACTTCAAAACACAAGCACCACACCTCCCACCACAAGCATTCACACAGCCAACAGACACCTGCACAAACTACAACGTCCACTTCCCCTAGTGTGGCCACCTCTTCCGCCTCCCTTTCTGTCCCCTCTACATCCACACCCTCATGCACTGCACCTTCACTCACTGTTGCTGCTCCTCTTCCTGCACTCACCACAATAGCAGACAGACATACATGCACCCCATAACTACACCTGCACTCACCACCTCTACTTTAGTTGACACATGCAGCACACTCACCAGTCTTGCAGACACCCACACAACATACATCCACACAAAATGTCTGTCTCCTCCCTCTGTGTCCACCACCACACCTCCCAAAACACACAAATGCACCAAGACACCAACCCATCAGACATCCACCACACCACAGCATACTGAGCAGTCACCTGCACCCACTACACGCACCCCTACACCACATACTCTCTGCCCCCTCTGCCTGCACACCAACGCCCACCCCAATTGCTCCAAAGAAACTTTTCCTCTCCTGTGCTGACCTCTTCCAACCCACTGGCCCACCCCGTCTTGTCCCCAAACGTGCTCACCTCTTTGCCCTTTCCACTCCTTCCACATCACAGCCCACCCCTGTCCGCCCTTCACATTCCTGTGCTCCTTCCCCAGATAAGAAAAAGGCCCGGACAGAGCCTAGGCCATCCAGCTCCACCCGAGCCAAACAGCCCCCACCCCCTTCAAAGGAGAAGCCCACCCCCCTCCACCTTCCCAACGAAAGTCAAAGGCCCACCCCCGTCGAAAATCCCCACCCCCACCACCCCCTGCCCCCCTTCCATGAGGTGCCTGGATGCCCATATGGTTCCCCATTATGTGGAGTACCAAGCACTTGTGGGAGTCAGGTTGGGCCCGTTGTGGCCCATGACAATTGGCACTATACGGACTGGCCATTGACCCTGTTTAGACTGTTCTCTGTGAGCTTCTGATTAAAGTTTCTGTGTGGCCTGTGTTTGGGCTGCACGCCGTTGAACCCTGGTCATTTGTTTCATTTTTTATGGGTGTGGGGCTTGTATGTACTACGGTCAAGTTGGATTTGCCTTGTGTCGGGTAAGTACCTCTTGTTGTGGGGTGTATGACTTGTGCTGCTGTGAAGGGTTGGGGGGGCGTAGCAGGGTGGGTGGAGTGGGTGGGTAGGTAACTTTGCCCTTTCCTCCCTTGTTTTGTAGGTTACGGTACTTACCGTCATCGTCTTCGTCAGCGGTCTCGGTCATGGAGGTATATGGCAAGGAGCAGGGCTGGCATGATCTGCAGCTCTCTATACATGGCTGCCGCAGCGCGTTCTGTGGGACTCCGGTGCATGGTTCCTTACATTTGGTTCATTTCCACCTGGCTTTGTGTGGCTGTGGTTCCCGCCCTGGAACTTGCAGCGGAATGGTGGTTCATAATTTGATGGGGGGGTTGGGTCTTTCCGACGGCCTGTAGGCGGACTCTGCCATCATCGTTGGCACTCCTCTCCTGGCGGTGGGTGGTTCGCGGGATGACTGTGTTTCATTTGGTTCATTATTTGGCGGTCCGGACTGCTCCTCTGTTGGCGATTTCTACCGCAACCGCCAGCGGAGCGGAACGGACCGCCATGTTTATAATGAGGGCCTTTGTTTGCTTTAAAAAGACTTAAGACACTTTATATCACTTTTCGCTGATATCTCAACATATACTTATTGTATTTTAATCGTTTTGACCTGCATTTATCCAGATAAATATTATTTATTTTTCTAAACACTGTGTGCTGTATTTTTGTGGTGCTATATTGTGTTATTGCATGATTTATTGCACATATACTTTACACATTGCCTTCTAAGTTAAGCCTGACTACTCAGTGCAAAGCTACCAGAGGGTGGGCACAGGATCATTTGGATTGTGTGTGACTTACCCTGACTAGAGTGAGGGTCCTTGCTTGGACAGGGGGTAACCTGACTGCCAAACAAAGACCCCATTTCTAACAGGAGTCCACCTCTACCATTCTCCAGCAGACCTCTATGAAGGCAGTTTACGTTCCAGTGCTGTCTTCGCTCAAATCTTTGGTCGCCTTCTGTGTCAAACTGCCCTTACCCACCACGGGACAGATTGCATTATTGAAGATGGTGATGTTGCCCCATCTTCTTTACTTTTTCACCAACCTTCCAGTGATGGATTCCTTACTTATCAAACTCATCTGGGGCAGGAGTCGCCGCAAAGGCTCTCTGCAAAAGCTGCAACTGCCGATGGTCGATGTGCCATGCACCAAAGCTCCTTGCTAGCTCTTCTGTTTTCATCTCATGTTTCTTCCTTCTCTCATCTCTTCTTTTATCTTTCTCTATCTCGGTTTATTCATGCCTTGCTAGCACCCTTTTCTGTTCTTCCTTCACCTCCTTTTCTTTGATCAACGGGACACATTACTGCTTTTTTGATTGAAAATCAGATCATGGACACAGGGCTTTTGAGGGGTCATAATTGCACTTTCTGGGATTGACTTTCATCTGAATACACTATTAGATGTTTATTGGTGAAGAGGTCTGAACAATGGGTAACAGAAAACCTTCCTCACAGACTGAATTGTCTTTGCCTAAGACTGGGGATAATTGAGCTTCAGAGAAGGGAGCTATCTTTACAGAATTTGTATACTTTACAAGGTAAAGGACTAGTAACCCACAAAATTACTTATTAGATATACTACTAAAGGTTAGCGGTAAATGGCTGAGATGTTCTAGTGTCTGTATACAGCATCACCCAGAATTAATACTTTTTCACACAGCCCTGCACAGGCAAAACAATTTGCTGCACTACACTGTGCTGCACAAAGTGAAAACACAGCACAGAGCAATATTTCACAGTCAACCATCCTGTAACCAATCTGGACCTGGTGCCTCTTCTTCTTAATAACTCAAAATGCAAAACCTCTGTCACAGATAGTAGAGTAATATGATGCATCCATATTTACTCTCTCAAATTCTCTATGACATTCATATGACAAGTAAAGACAGTTTGAATCCCCTCCTTGAGAATTCTATTAGCTCTTTCTACAGAACCATTAGTTTCTGTACTGTATAAAGCTACAGTATAAAGCTTTACCTTCCTAAAACTGTCTACATTTTTACAGACACTAACTGCACACTGTTGTCAATGACCTATTCTGCAGGTGAACCCTTAATAGCAAATATTCTAGATAAAAAATGTATAGCTGTCCTGGTACACATTTCTTGAATGAACTCATTATAAATCAATTTGGAATAATAGTTGATTGCCACAGTCATATACTTTAGATTCTGTTCTACCACATTAATCAGTCCTACGAAGTCAATGACAATTCTTTTCCCAAGCTCCTTTTAGAAAAGGTACTGGGATGAACAGAGTATCTTTCATTTTCCAGTGTTTATTATACAGTATACACTCTTTTCTCGATCCCATCATAAGATCAACCTTTTTGTCTATTGCTGGCCACGAAAAAGGCTGTCTTAAAATCCTTTCAGTAGAAGTAGCCCCCAAATGACCAGCATGAGCTCTTGCTCTTAAAGCTACAGTCGGTGCAAACTTGTCACCTCTTAACATTATTCCACTTTCAACTAAAACCTAATCTAAAACATGTGCAACATTTTAAATTTCACCTTTGAGCTGTCTGAAATGTGGCCATCATTTGTGGAAAACCTCAATCACCTTAGTCATTACTGCATCTTGACTACAAGCTGTTAATCACTCCTCCTCTTTGATGGCACCATTACACTGACTAACTACATCCATCGTAGCAACTAAACATTCATCATCACTGTTCTCATTCTGTTCAGGGTCACTCATAACTGGAAATCTCGACAAAAAATCAGCTCTACAATTTATTCTTCTTGGAATGCACTGAACTCCAAAATTACTCATGACGTTTAGCTAAAATTCTCAGTAGTGGTGAAGAGGCAGATGCCATTCCCTTAATACCCAATAAGAACATCAGAGGCTTATGATCAGTGCAAATAATGAACTGTGTGCTCCATAAATAGGTTTTAAACTTATATATTGCCCATGCACAGGCTAATGCTTCCCTTTCTATAGTACTGTATATTTTTAGATCCTTTCCAAATTCTAGAAGCAAACACCACTGTATGTTCTTGTCCACTAGATTTTTGACATACCACAGCACCTAGTTCTACGGCACTAGCATCCTCCATCACAATGCATTTCAACCCATTGAAAACGTTTTCAAAGCAGGCACTTTCAACATTATGGGGCAGATTTATGAAAAGTGGTGCTGCACCAATTGCAGCACATATTTTCTTGCAACCCTTAGCGCCCCCCTAACGTCACCACGTACGTGTCATATTTAATATACGGAGCACCATGGCAGGGGTACTAGCATCATACTTTTTATGCTAGGCCAACGCTTTGCAGGATTAGCGTCAAAAATGTTGAAGCTAATCCTGCAAAGCACCCAGAGGCCCACTGAAAACAATGGGAGTCTCCCTTTAACGCCTGTGTTAAAAATGCCAGAACGCCACCCCTTGCATACCTCATGCCTGGAGCGCAAAGGGGTTACAAAGTGGTGCAATGCAAGCATTGCGCCACTTTGTAAATATGGTGTGGTATTTTTGGCCTTCCCGCACCATATTAGCATCCAAAAAAGACGTTAATGTGGCTTTGGAATGGCACTACCTCCTCTTAAATCTGGGCCACTATTTCTGGTATTGTGGAAGACGTGCTGTTCTTTGTCACTCCATGCAAATTTCTCATTCTTAGGAAGCATTTTTTAAAGTGGTTCCATTAAAGTGGCATATCCTTGTACGAATCTTGTTTAATAATCACTCAGGCCAATGAATGATCGTGGTTCATCTTTATCTTTTGGGTTAGGAGCATCTCTTAAGGATTCCAAAAGGGAAATTTGGGGTCGAGTAGCCTTGGAAGAAATCCTGTGGCCTAAATAATCTACTGCTTCAGTTAGAAATTTGCACTTATCTAATGAAACTGTCATGACAAGTTCCATGAGAATGGCAAACAGCTTATTCAAAAACATATTATGTTCATTATTGGTTTTAGCACAGACCAGTAAGTCATCCTGAAACGCTACTACTCGACCTATGTATTTGAACAAATGTTACATTAATTTTTTAAATACACTAGCTGCTGTAGCTAGTCCGAATGGTAACCTTAAATACTTAGGACAAGATTTACAAGGCCCTAGCACCTCCTTGTGCCACTTTAGCATCATGTTTTTTACCTTGATGTGGCTCAACGAGGCAAAAATTGCCACGCCATATTTACAAAGTGGCGCAATGCATGCATTGCGCCACTTTGCGACTACTTGCGCCACATTATGCCTGCGCCAGGCATAATGTATGCAAGGGACGTTCTGGCGTTAGGAGGCCCGCAAAAATGGTGCAATGAAATCTACAAGATTTCATTGCACCATTTTTGTCCTCATTTCTGATGCCTGCTCAAAGCAGGCGTTTAAAGGTTGCACCCATTGAAATCAATTGGCTTCCTTGCACTTTGCTCCCCAGCGTCACAATTGTTGACGCTAATGGAGCAAAGCACCACAATAGCATCAATAATTTTGACCCTATTGGCCTAACAACCGCCATGGTCCACTGTCTTGTAAATATGGCGCACCTATGGGGTTGTTAGGTAGTGGTGGGAAAGCGCAAGAAATCTGGCGCTTCAGATTTTTGTAAATCTAGGCCTTAAAGACTCCAATGGTGTTATTATGGAGGTGAGCAGTTGAGAATATTTTTCTGATGGCACGTGATGATATGCAGGCCTAAGGTCAATTTTCCTTATGTAATTCACCTCACCAATAATAGACAACAATTCCTGTATTTTTGGTGGGGGAGGACATTCAACTACAATAAGGGCCTTATTTAATCTTTTTGGTGCAAAACTGCACTAACGCAGTTTTGCACCAAAAAGTTTTGCACCGGCCTGCACCATTTTTTAGCACCAGCTGGGCACCATATTTATGGAATGGTGCAAGCCGGTGCAAAGGGCAGGCTAGCGTAAAAAAAAAAGGATGTTAGGCAGTTTAGAGTCAAAATAAATGACTCTAACCAGATTGGCGTCATTTTTTGATCCTAAGGGGCATATTTATACTCTATTTGCACTGAATTAGTGTCACTTTTTTTTAACTCTAATTCGGTGCAAAACTAACTCCATATTTATACTTTGGTGCTAGACCTGTTTAGCGCCAAATTTATGGAGTTAAAGTCATTTTTTGGAAGTGGAAGCCTACCTTGCCCTAATGAGATGCAAGGTCGGCATTCCCGTGCAAAAAATGACTCTACGGCCTTAACTTCATATTTATACTCCCATGCAAAAATGGTGCAAAGCCTGGGTCAGGGCAGGTCTTAAGGGACCTGTGGGCCTATTTCCATGGTGGAACACCATGGAATAAGCCCACAGGTGCCCTCCCCAGTCCCCAGGGGCACCCCCACCCACACCAGAGGAACTGCGGAGGATGGGGGACCCCATCCCAGGTAAGTAGAGGTAAGATTGCATTTTATTTTTAAAATGCCATAGGGGCCCCTGAAATGGGCCCCATAAATGGCACAGGGTGCAATGGCCATGCCCAGGGGACCCTTGTCCTCTGTGCTGGCCATTGGGGTGGTGGGCGTGACTCCTGCCTTTTCTAAAGCAGGAGTCATTTGGCATGGTAGGTCTAGCACCATAAAATGACGCTAATCTGATTAGAGTCATTTTTTTTAATTCTAACCTGCCTAAAGTCATTTTTGGGTGCTAAACCCTTTTCTTCTATACTGCCAGCCCCACCCGAAAAAAGTCATTTTCTTTTTACACTATCTTACCCTTCGCACCGGCTTGCACCATTCCATAAATATGGTGCCCGGCTGGTGCACTGGAATGGTGCAAGCCGGTGCCAAACTTTTTGGTGCAAAACTGAGTTAGTGCATTTTTGCAGCAAAAAGTATAAATAAGGGCCAATATTTGTAAGTTTGCGCCACTTTTGCATCAAAAAAAGACGTTAATGTGGCGCAAAAAAAGTTTAAATCAGAGCCTTGGTGCTAGACGGGTCTAGCACCAAAGTATAAATATGGAGTTAGTTTTGCACCGAATTAGAGTAAAAAAAATTACACTAATTCGGTGCAAACAGAGTATAAATATGCCACAGAGTATAAATATGCCCCTAAATATGGCGTTAAGGCCATACGGTCATTTTTTGCACGGGAACGCCTACCTTGCATCTCATTAAGGCAAGGTAGGTCTCCACTTCCAGAAAATGACTTTAACTCCATAAATTTGGCGCTAGACGGGTCTAGCACCAAACTATAAATATGGAGTTAGTTTTGCACAGAATTAGAGTAAAAAAGAAATGACGATAATTCGGTGCAAACAGAGTATAAATATGCCCCTAAATATCTTTGAACAATTGTCTCAAATCAGCACATACCCTGATGCCACCCTCTTTCTTCTTTGCAATAACAATGACACTGATCCACTCTGATACATTTACAGGTTCAATAACTTGAGCATCTACTAGTGCTTGTAAATGCTTTTTGAGGTTAGTCCTAACACTCGATGGCACATCTGTGGCTTTATGAGCTACAGGAATGGCTCCTTCTTTCAAACCAATCTTGTGTTCAAATCCTGTAACAGTATTACACAACACTTCAGGATTTTTTAAAGAATATTCTCTATGTCTTGTGATTTGTTTTTCAATGGACAAAACCGGTGTTGCTTTGCCAGGTTTTAATATCAATTTTCCTTAATCTACCCAACCCATTACATCATGTCCTTTTACAGCCATGCACACTTTGGTTTTAATAGCTCTTCCTGAAAACACAAGAGTTTATTTAAAAAAATCCAAGAGTTTCAATTTCTGAATTACTGTATGCTACAACCCTGATATCAGGAGATTTTAATTTGACACCAGCCCATAGTTCTTTAAAAGTATACTGAGAAATCATTGTGACAGGCAAACCTGAATCTACCATTATGGTTAGTTTTACATCACCAATTCTTACATCACAGATAGGTCCTTTTTTGAATGCTGTAACACCACGTTCATTAAGAACATCAACCATAAGTACTACATTATCAGGCTTTTCTCCAGTGACTTGTTAGTTACTATTCATGATACTGCTGACTTTAACGGGATTCGAGATATTAGCGTTACATACCTGCTTAAAATGTCCTATTTTTTACATTTATTACATTATTTCCTACTCCAGGACAATTAGCAAAATTATTTAAATGTGCAGATGAACCACATCTATAACAGAATCTAGTACAATTCGATGTGCCCAACTTCCTCTTTTCACCTATACCTTTTTTCAGTGCACAAACGTTGACTCCTTCTTTTTCTTCTTTATCTCCTGCCAAAAGTTTAACAGATTCAGCTGACCCCTCAATGTCATTTGCAATTTTGATGGTTACTGCTAATGAAGCATTTGTGCAACACAATAAGGGGCAGATTTAAGGAAAGTGGCACGGCACCCAGTGCAGCACCACTTTTCTTGTGTCCCTTAGCACCCCGCTACCGCCACCATGTGTGCGTCATATCTAAGGTACCGTGCACCATGGCGCAGGGTAGCGGTAATAGCATCAATTCTTTTACACTATTGATGTACTGTTCAGGGTTAGCGCCAAATATTTGATACTGACTGTGAAAAGTACATAGGGGCCTATTGTAAACAATGGTGCACCCCCTTTTAATGCCTGCTCTGAGCAGGCGTTAAAATTGCAGGAAGAAATTACGCAAAATAATCTCCTAAAAAGCCCCTTTTGCATACATTATTCATGGCGCATTCATAATGTAGCGCAAAGGGTTACAAAGTGGTGTAATGCTTACATTGTGCCACTTTGTAAATATGGCATGGGGAAAAGCCCACCTTAGCGTAAAAAAAACTCTAAGGCGGCGCTAAAGTGGTACAAGGGGCTCTTAAATCAGGGCCTAAATATTCTTGAACCTTTTTAGATGCACAGTTCAACTAAATCTAACCCCTTATCTACTGATAAACATTGTTTTCAAATGAGCAAGGAATTACTAATTTCTCTTAAAGCAGCAAAATATTCACCAACAGATTCCGATGATTGTTTTTGTTGAATAAAAATTAAATCTCTCCAACACAATGCTCGGCTCTTTGGTGAAATGAAGATCTAAGGGTTTTTTAGTGTCCATATGAACGTTCCATGCATTAGCATCACCAGAATCAACACCACTGGGAGCTTGCAAAACTGGTAGATGGACCTTCCGCTCCGAAAAAATTGAATAATAATGCAGTTTTTCTTGCAAGTGGATAATTAGTAGCATCGATGGCCACTAAATAATTTTCAAAAATTCTTCACCAATGTGTCCCTTTTTGTATAGATTTTCCTGGATTGGCTGAAAAAGCCACAGTCACCTGAGATTAAAATAACTACATATTAATATATAACCTATACTGCATCAATAATGTACAAAATTACAGGAAATGAAGATCCCCAAAAATAGTCTTAATAATATAAAGCATACACAATACTCTGCTTACCGTGTGTTTTTCTTTCAAAACTTGCCAAACCACAATACAACGTAGTAGCACCGAATACTGCTCCGGTCGCTGCTATGTAGAAGCTCTGCCGGGGAACACAGCTGTAAGGTAAATGGTTTGACTTTGTGTATGTAATTCAATGTGTATCTGTATGCTCTACATTGGCATGTATTACGTGTGTATTTGAACCAAGGCACAGTTGGATGCTGCCTTCTGTGCCTTTCACTTGTATCCTGTATTCAAACTTCCAAATAAACTTCATGAACAGTAAAACATTGGATGCATAATTGCTCACTACATACTAGCAACGAGCAGAACTAAGGAAAATAAGTGTTCAACTTTTTTATGGTACTGTGTTTCTATTTTTAAAGGCCTACGGATTATCTGCCATATTATGAGCATTAGAGCGCTTGTTGGAGCAGCAGAACTTTTGAGAATTGTTTAGCGCTCATTAGCATTTTTGTGGAGGGTTGGTTCCTTTGCAGGATTCTGTATTTTCTACGGTTCATCCAGCGGGAGGCTTGGTGTTTCTGGATACTGTGTATTAACATTTCTCATGCAATTGTTGCAGCTTTTCGATTGTCTGAATCATTTTGGGTGGCAATAACGGTATTCTGTGGGCCCCTAACCTGAGTTTTCTTTGTTTTGGACAGCTGCTGGCTTCTTCACCTTTAATGGTGAAGTTGTGCAAGGAAGCCTACCATGCGTGAAGTTCTCAGCTTAACATTCTCGCAGCTACAGTCTTTCCGCATTGTCAAGCCACTAGGGTGACCACCTGGCAATGAGGCAAATTCTGGACAGAACTGTAAAAAATTCAGGACAAAAGGTCAAGGTCTGACAACAGTTCAGGATGAAGGGTCAAAGTTCAGGACAAAAATTCAAGAACAAATGTCAGTTTTACAGACACACACAATCGAGGCCATACTCCATCACTTATCAGTACATTTATTTACTCTATTTTTTACACTGCACTATTTATTCACTGTGGTCTTTTTGTGATTGCTTCCTGTTATGCTACATTCAGGTATCACATTAGGTCCTTGTTCAGTAGTAAATTAATGACCTTCAGCACTGTTTCAAGGCCATCGCCCCTACCCAAATCTACCCAATCTTTCTTGAAGAGAAAGTAACAGCAACATTTTGATTATGTTTCTGAACCTTTAAAACCTCTGGCAAAAAGTTTGGGAAACATTAAGGTAATTAACCTTATGCGCGTTTAAACAAACTGAACAAAAACATTTGGCTCACCCCAACCGCCCATGGACTTTCAACCTAAAAAAATGTAACAAGGCAGGGCAGATGGTGTGGGCGACAGTCTCACACCTAATGTCAGGATGTGAGGTACCCACAAATTGTCTGTAGTCTCACAGCACTAGAGTGTACATCTGGGACTCTACATTCATCTCAGAACTAGGAGCCCATACTACCAATCAAAGATAATAAAAGAGGAGGATGAAATTGAGATAAAATGGGAGATCCACTGCAATTGTTTCAAGGGGTTGTTGCTAAGAACTGGATAAACAAGGAAGAGAAGAACAGGGTGACACAATTCCTAAAATCAGACAAGATGGGTCCACCAAGACTATCAGAAGGTATTGGGTACCTGGGGAGTTGTCTCTGTAGACAGTAGAGAAACAGAAGAGGCACTGCCAAGTGGTTGAACAAGCAGCACCCACCCATCTTGGCAAACTCTTTTGGTGCAATGGTCTGCTCTTCGTGCTTGTGAAGGGTGAGCAGGGGCCAGACCCCTAGCAAGGTTGTGCAAGACAATTGCCACTTTGTCCATGTCTTAAAATGGTTCTGAAGTTGAGCAAAAGCCAAACTAGTGATCTGGACTATCCCTAAGTGTCAAGAACACATAGAATCTTCAAAATATTTGGTTTGTAAATTGCATAAACAAAATGTAAAATGTTTAAAATGTAATTCGTGTTTCTTTAACATATGCACTGTTTTCCACTTTATATACAATTAGACCTCAGATTGAACTGAGAACCAGTTACCTTTCAATACCTAGTGATTAATATCTAACATTCTCCCACTGAATTGCAGGATGGAAATCTCGGCAGAGAATCACGGTCTCTCCAAGGCCAAATTGCTTTTTGGTCTTCTCTTCTGCTTTCTATAGTGGGCCACTTGGCACTAGTGAAGATGGTGTGTTACCCAGATGATAGTATTATTTTGCAAACCTTCGCCCTGCTCATCCTTCATTCCCTCTTCAGACATGCTACACATCTGATTTGGTCGCTGGGGCGCCGTCGGGTAGCTCTTTCCACTCTAACACTACCCATGACTGTGGGTGGACTAGGCCTTCTGGACATAGAACGCTATTATTCATTTGCACAGATTCAATGGGTGGCTCGCTGGTTTTCTGCCAGCCCCCCTGCATGAGATGGGGTTTATCCATAATGACTTTTAAGGAGGGTTTACTGCACTGCTCATTGTTTCCTACTGACCATTCTACGGATCACAGTCTGGGGTTATCAACCCAGCTTACTCTTGCCTTGCTAAAACCTGTAAACTCATTGACAGGAAAAAACCCTGTGCTCCTGCATTACCTTTTCTAAGCCTTCCCACTCGCACAGGACGGCTGTGCTCATAGCAACTCCATCAGTGGCATGCTGCAGGTGTCTTACAATTGAGGGATTCGTTTTTGGACTGTGAGCTCCTAAATTTCCGATCCCTTGTGGAAGACTTCTATCTTCACCCTAGTCAACTCCTTACTTACAACCACCTTAAATAATAATTAAATGCCCTATTTCATATCTGCCACCTAGCACTAACCCTATGTGAGGTGTGCCAGAAGCTCTACACTATAGGGTTTGGTGGCAAACTGCACTCTACAGCACTATACTCTACTCTGCAGTGCACCACTCTACACTACTCCACCCTGCATCACTCTACCCCACTGCACTCTATACCATGCAAGTCTACTCTGCATGCCACTGTGCCAATCTACACTACTGCACTCCCTTCCACTCTATTGTATGCCACTCTACTCCACTGCACTCTATGCCATGCCACTCCAGGCCACTGTACTCTAAACCACTGCACTTTATGCCAATGCACTCTAAACAACTGCACTGTACCCCACTGCACTCTACTCTGCACCACTGGGCTTTACTCTACTGCTCCTCTACCACTCTACTCCACTATGCCACTAACTTTTAGTCATTGAACAGCAGCCACTCTGGTGTATAACATGGCTAAAACACATTGGCAAAGCCAATAACTCTTTCATAGACGAGACCTCTTGGTTTTTCCAGTATTTATTAGTAATATGAGGTACCGAGGTCCCTGAAAGAACTGTGAATGTGTATGTCCTTATTTTAAACATGCATTACACACATCATAATATAGGCTGCTACAAAATGAGCAAATACATTTTGGTTAAATACAAAAAAGTCCTTCTAAAATACAGATTTGAATAATATACAGTTTATACCTAGTACTAAAATTTTTTATAGCAGTCCATAAAAACCACACACTACACAGCTCATCTTGGAATACCATTACAGTACCTCTCTAAAAGGAAATATCTTTTGCCATCAGAAAGCTTCACGTGACTCCTTTGATTAAAGTCAATGAAGGTTTCCAAGCCCCTTTGGATTTGAGGATTTACCAGATATGCACATTTTCATTTCTTTAGGGAAGGAGACACCCTGGCTAGAAGGCCTGTTTCTTAACTGTCTGCCCATCCCTCCCTCAGAGCACAGGAGACTCCCTCCCTTATACTCCAGCTGGGGAATCTGATCTGTCCTAATTACATTTGCCCTTTAGGCGAAAGGCTAAAATTAGAAACAAATGCTGTTCATTAAGCCTTTCATTACGGACAACGGACGGCAGGGTGAAATTACGGGCAGTCCTTGAAAATTACTGACTGTTGGTCACTCTACAAGCCACAGGTCGGCTAATCTAGAGCATGTATGAGTCACTGCAAACTGTAATGAAGTCACACAACTACATTACAGGTGCGTGTGAAGATATTTAAATAAAATAAACTGTGACAGTTTAAGAGCAAATTAGTCAAGGTTCTCAGCATGCGTGCCCCTTAAATGTGCTTCTATCGCACATGATTGCAAGACAGACATTTGGCACTTGTGCTAAACCTGCCAGTGCTATTTTAATCCAGTGTTCAAGTGAAACAAATAAAACTAGTAAAAGAAATATTGAGCTGCATTCACCTTGATTATTCTTGGAATAATTCTGCTGTGTATTCTGACAGATTCTGTAGACGCACATCCTGGAAACTGGTTTTTAGCATTTGTTATATACTGGCATAGATTGTCTCCAGTGCTGCGAACTTCTATGCAGACAGAGTTGTCTAGTGTTCAGTGCTGGTACTGAAAATATAAATGTGTCAACCATAACAGTGACTGGCACGCTTCAATCAATTATAATCAACATTATTTAAATTATGGGGCTCATTATGAACCCGGCAGGTTCAGACCGCCATGCCGGCGGTAAATACCGGCATGGCAGTTGTAATAAATAAGGTTCCAATAGTCTCCAGAGAGAAGTTATAGGTTCTTTTATTTGAACATCCCATCCACCATCCAGCAAATCCAACAGCTCTCTTCACAGTGATCTCCCCTCCTTCAAGACCATTCCACATTCTACTCTTATGTCATGGATGACCTCAGCCCAAGCAAGGCTAGTGAGCATTCTAATGAGGCTGAACTCATCCAATGCCTATACCACACATCTTCCCCCTTAACATTGAATAAACACAACAGAAAATACAGGAAACAAAAAAAAAGGTAAAAGAAATACTACTTCCCCTTAAATTTAACTACTCTATTAAAATTCCAAATTCTACCATCCTTAATCTTAACGGCATTTCTAAACAATTTGATAACCTCAAATGGTCCTAAAAATTTACTTTCACCTTTTCGCAAAGTGGGTTTCCTTACCATAACCAGATCACCAACCTTTATATCAAGGAGATGTGCACCTCTCTTATCATCAAAATATTCTTTCCTTTTCCGCATGCAGATTTTTTCAAAATCATTCTCCTCACCCACACGACTCTTACATTCTGCTACATCCTTGCTCCAGTACACCCATCCTGGCGAGACAGATGTATTGGCTTTCCGACCTCTGAAAAGATCAAATGGACCCTTCCCCGTTGTGGAAGGAGGTGTGACTCTGTACACATAAAGAAACTTTTTCAAACCCTCTTTCCAATCTCTATTAGACGCCACTTCCAACTGAATGCACTCCTTCACACACCTATTAAACCCCTCCACTGTACCATTCCCTTCCGGATGATACAAAGAGCACACTCTATGCTGGATCCCATTCTTTTGGAGGAATTCCTCCATTTCAATTGACACAAATTGTGGTCCATTGTCCGTCACAATAGCCTCTGGTATACCTTCGCGACCAAAAATATCTTTAAAGAAGTCAATAATTCTTCTGGACTCGGTGGAACTATATATTCCAATTTCAGCCCACCTCGAAAATTGATCAATTAAAACTATCAAATAGTTCGAACCACTTCTTCCACCTATAGGTCCAACAACGTCCACCGCTACTATTTCCCAAGGTCTACGTGGCATATCCCTTATGCACATAGGAGGGACTCTAGTCTTATAAATTTTGTCACTACAACAACAGTCTGCACACTCCCTTACAAACCTTTCAACCATCAAATCCATCCCTGGCCACCAATAATCTAAACGAATCCTCGCCTTCGTCCTGCTCATACCCTGATGACCCTCATGACCTAACTCAATGATTTTGTTTCTTAATTCAGCAGGAACAACTAACCTTAGACCTCGTAAAAGAATACCGTCCTCCACAGATAATTCATCTTCTACTCTCGAGAAACTTACAAAATCCTTATCCTGTTTAACCTCATTCCTCCAGCCACTCCTAATCAGTTCACACACTCTCTGCAAAATCTCATCCTCACCCACGGCTCTCACCCATTCATCTTGTTTTATCACACTCCCAGTGACCATGCACACAGAAACAGCGCGATGTATCTCCTTCTCCGGTAACTCTTCTACCTCCGAACACAGTCTAGAAAGACAATCTGCAACCTTATTGTATGATCCAGGAACATAGTGCACATTATAATCGTAATCTTGGAGACTGACCACCCATCTACTGATTCTACTGGAGATCAAATCTAGACCCTTTTTCATGAACACCTCTACCAGAGGTTTGTGATCAGTAAGTACTTCAAACTCTCTACCCCACACAAAATTTCTCAACTTACTAATCGCCCAAAACACACACAATGCTTCTTTTTCTATTGTGGAGTAATTGATTCCTGCTCCTCTCAATGTCCGGGAACAAAATACTATGGGCTTTGGAATTCCATCACCCATATACTGTAACAACACTGCCCCCAATCCAGTCTCACAAGCATCCGTCATAATCACACATTTTTTGTTTGGATCTTCAAAGATCCAATTGAAGATAACTCTGCTTTGATACAATCAAATTCTCTTTGACATTCTTGGTCCCACACAAATTCAACATTCTTCTTAACAAGTCTCCGCATGCTGAGTGTCTTGGATGCTAAGTTGGGTAGAAATTAGCATGAAATTCTAACATTCCAAAAAACGATAACAACTCCTCTTTTTTCTCCGGAGCCCGCAAGTTCAAAATGTTCCTCACTAATTCAGCCTTTAGACACAATCCTTCGGCAGTGATCTTATGTCCAAGATATTGAACTTCTGTTTCCCCAAAAGAACACTTCTTTGGCTTAAGAGTCAGACCATGCTCTCTGAGTATACTTAGAACTCTTCTCACTCTTGAGTTATGTTCATCTTCACTCTTCCCATGTATCAAAATATCGTCTTGGTAGCACTTAACACCAGGTTCCGAGCCAAATAGATTATACATGAGACGTTGGAACACAGCAGCAGCTGATACCAGCCCAAATGGCATCCTTATGAACCTGAAGGTCCCAAACAGAGTGATGAAGGTGGTGTAACTACGCAAATCTGGGTGCAATTTGATTTGATGGTACGCAGAGGTTAGGTCAATCTTACTAAAATACTTTGAACCTGACAGCATCGTGACCATCTCCGTGATGTTGGGTAAGGGAAATTGATCACTGACTACACACCTATTGAGGTTCCTCAAATCTATGCATAGCCTTAACTCCCCTGACGGCTTCCTTGCCACTACAATCGGAGAAATCCACTCAGCTGACTCGACTGGCTCAATGATGTCTTTATCACAAAGTCTTTTAATCTCCTTCTCCACATGATCTTTTAAAGAGATGGGAACCGGACGTACCTTGGATGCTACTGGAATGGAAACCTTTTTTAACCTTATTTGATGAGAGTACTTCTTTAGACAACCTAACTTTCCACTAAAAACTTCTTTGAATTCTTCAACCAAATCAGGTAAGAGCAATTTCTTTTGTACCTGCAACTCCTCAATTAGATGTAGAGAATTAACATAATCTTCCTTAGTCATGACAGGCGAAGGCAAATTCATCCAATGCCTATACCACAGCAGTCTGAACTGCCATATTATGAATAGGCAGCCTGACGATGGCGGATATCATTATCCAACAGCGCAGCGCTGGAAGCAGCGCCGCCCTGCGGATAATGATCCCAGTTTCCTCCAGCCATTCACTCCCCCTGCAGAAGGAGAACCACCCTGCAAACGGTCCCTCGATCCAGGCAGAAGCCGGAGAACATTGCAAAGACCTCCGCCAGGAAATAAGACTCTCCTGATTGTCACCCTGGTGTCCCACCCTGTCACCCTGTCCACCTTGAACTGCCATTTCTCCACTTCCTATGCCCCCTTGGACAATGCACCTGTGATACCAATAGACTCTATCCTGAACATTCCTCCACCATCCACCCAGCCCATTCCACTACCCCCTCTACTTCTTAGCACTTAAATAAACACCATTTAAAAAATACAAGTATGGGGTCTGTCAAATGATTGAACAAAGTATTAGTTTAACAAGCTTTAAACACTGCAGTATAACTGTACAGGAATAAATACATAGGAATGACCTGTAGTAGGCTGCAGTTAGCACACCAGGTGCCAGAGTGGGGCACAGATATCTGAAAATAGAGATGCCAAAGGGTACAGTAAGTGGCCATAGAATTGGGAGAATCTCCCTGCCATGTACAATGTCAAATACAAAACTATCAATGCAAAGTGAAGTTGCAGTGTCTTATTTGTGTGTCACTGGACATACTGTTGTATAATAGCTGTTCTGTTGTCCTCATCCTCATCCTCTGCCTCCTCATCTTCACTGTCCACATGGTCCACTACTGCCACACACCCATCTCCAGCCTCATCCTCCTGCAGAAAAGGCACCTGGCGTCTCAAGGCAATGTTATGCAAAATGCAGCATGCCACGATGATCTGGCACACCTTCTTGGGTGAGTAGTACAGGGACCCACCTGTTAGATGTAGGCAATGACACCTGGCCTTCAGGAGGCCGAATGTCCTCTCTATTATTCTTCTTGTTAGCCCATGTGCCTCATTGTAATGTTCCTCTGCCCTTTTCCTGGGATTCCTCACAGGGGTCAGCAGCCATGAGAGGTTGGGGTAACCAGAGTCACCTGCAAATATTGAGGGAAACCTGTTAGCCCAACACTAACCCATATGGCCAACACCATACCCATACACCAACATATTCTGGGTGGGAACCATAGGCTCACCTATTAGCCACTCCCAGTGCCTCTGGAGTTGAGCCTTCACATATGGGATGCTGCTATTCCTCAGGATAAAGGCATCATGCACAGACCCAGGATACTTTGCATTGACATGGGAGATGTACTGGTCCGCCAGGCACACTATCTGCACATTCATCGAGTGAAAGCTGTCTCGATTTCTGAACACCTGTTCATTTTTCCAGAGGGGGGGAGGGACAAATGCAATATGTGTACCATCAATAGCCCCAATAATGTTGGGGATATGTCCCATTGCATAGAAGTCAGCTTTCACTGTGGCCAAATCCTCCACCTGGGGGAAAACAATGTAGTTGCGCATGTGTTTAATCAGGGCAGACAACACTCAGGTCAGCACTATTGAGAACATTGGCTGAGACATTCCTGCTGCCAAGTCCACCGTCACTTGGAAGGAGCCACTTGTCAAGAAATGGAGCACTGATAGGACTTGCACCAGAGGGGGGATCGCAGTGGGGTGACCAATAGCAGATATCAGGTCAGGCTCCAATTGGGCACACAGCTCTGTGATTGTGGCCCTGTCCAGTCTATAGGTGAGGATAATGTGCCTGTCCTCCATTGTTGCCAAGTCCACCAGGGGTCTGTACATGGGGGGATGTCTCCATCTCCTAGTCATCTGCAGGGGTTGTAATCTAGGGGGCAAAACGGTGAGCAGCTGGTCAGTATTCCACATTTCCAAGCACTACACTGCATTGCATGTTGTGACTGTAACAGTATGTCATTGGATAGGCCCAAATGGTGCCTATGTGTACTGTGACCCAGTTAGGTGCCATGGCCTGCCCCCCCCCGAAACGGCGTCCGCCTGTCCATGTGGATGGACATGTGGAAATGAGGTAAAGCCGCTGACGTTGTGCGTCGTTACGGGAGGCGGACGAGTACCGCCGTGCAACTCCTTATTGGTTGTCATTGGGCCCTATGGGTTACAGTGGCTAATTGTGATGTATGCTAGTGGTGACGGTACGCACTGCCGTGGACGTGACTGCCATTTTCTATCTGTTCACTCACTGGCTACCTGACATTCAACAGGAGAGGACCTACACTGCAAGTGCTGCTGTGACCTGTGTCTGCAACCGACCATGGCTCGTGTCACTGGGGAAAGGGCCCCTGCCTTTACCGCTGCGGAGTTAGACTGGTGGATGGGGTCCTACCCCAGTACCGAATGCTGTATGGGCCTCCAGACCAACAGGTGAGTACACTGTGAGCACGATACATGGGGCATGAATGCATGGAGTGCTGCGTGTGAGGGCCACATGTGGGGGGGTTGGTGGAAGGGTTCTGGGCAGCGTGATGCATGTATGTGCGAAAGGGGATGTGAGGGCTATGATGGGCATGAATGTAACAGGCCGGACAGTATGACTGATAACTTTTTCTATGTTTCTTTTTCTGCAGGTCAGTGCCCATCAGAGAAAGGGTATATGGCGTGCCATGGCCAAGGACGTGTAGACCCTGGGGGTCCACGGCAGACGAAGCACCCACTGTCACAAACGGTGGTAGGACTTGAGACGCTGGGCAAGGAAGATGGCGGCAGCCCAGCTGGGGATTGCCTCCCAACGAGGAAGGGATGCCCGTCAAACCCTGACCCCCTCATGGCCCGCATACTGATGGTGGCCTATCTGGAGCTAGATGGGTCCTTGAGGGCATCACAGCAGCCACAAGGGCATGGTGGGGTGGTCACTGGGTGGGTTATATGGGCCTGTGGGTGCCCCTAGGCCAGGCTGGACATTACAGGGTAGGTCCCATGTTGGGCAGGGTTCTGATGTAAAATACCTCCAACCAACCTAGTAGGCATCCACTGGTGGGCAGGGGTCTGTGGGTCTCAGGTATGCTGCTATTGGCGTTAGGTATTACTGTCCATGGGCTGGTGACTAGCATTGTGACTGTTAGTGCATTGCCTAGTGTGTAGGGCTGTTCCCTGTGTGTGTGTGTGTCATGAATGCCACTTGTGGTGTTGTTGCTGCCATTGACAAAGTGTATCCTTTGTCTCTTTCCCCCCTTTTTGTTTTGTCACCCTGCCCTTATGTGCATTAGCATCATCTGGCGGAGGAGCAGAAGCACCGGGGACAGAGGGAGCTGCATCCCACAGGGGACAGGAGGCTGAATCCACTGACGGTGAGGGCACCAGTGGGATGGAGGGAGAGGGGAGCACCACGGTGGAGAGAGGTGGAGACAGCTGGTCAGTGATACCTCCTCCGATGGAAGCTTCCTGGTGGTGGCGGACACCTCTGTGCCTACCCCAACTACAGGTACAGCCGCCACCCCCGTACCAGCACCGCCCTCCCAGCAACACCTCACTGAGTTTCCTGTGCCCACTCACCCAGAAGGGTGGGCATCTCCTTCGCCCCAGGCACCTCATGCCCTGCCCCAGTTGGCCCTGCTAAGGCTACTGACCTCCTGTGATCCATCTCTGTTGGGCAGTCAACCATTGTGAATGCCATCCAGGGGCTGGCAGGCCATTTGGAACAAACAAATGCATTCCTGGAGGGCATTCACTCTGGCATGGCGGCCCAACAGAGATCAATCCAGGCTCTGGCCTCTTCCCTGATAGCAGCCATTGTACCTGTCTCTAGCCTCCCACCACAACTTTCTATACCCAGTCCCATTCCCCTCAACCCCAACCTATCCCAAGCACACATTCAGACCAACTTGCACCCAAGACAACACACAGGAGTGGCTCAGGTAAACACAAGCACCACACATCATCCCACAGGCACTCACACCAACAACATCCAGATGCAGACATAACAACATCCACTGCCTCCACTGTGTCCCCCCTCCTCCTCGTCCTCCACCACCCTCCCAGTAGCGTCTCCACTCAAACCTGCATGCACTACATCCTCATCCACTACCCCCATCACCAGCATGCCTATCACTACACACCCCTCACTGGCAGTCACCACCCCCACAACCATGCACACATCTCCTGTGTCCTCTCCCACTGTGTCTGTGCCCCCTCCTCCCAAAGTACACAAACACAAGCACTCAGACACCTAACAGCCATCCACCTCACAGCAGCAAACAGCCCATGCACCTGCACCCAAACACAACCTACAACCACTCCCTCTTTCTCCACTCCCAAACCTTCACCCTCTTCCTGCCCCAGTGTCCCTGAGAAGCTTTTCCTCTCTGCCGTTGACCTCTTCCCTACCCCTCACCCATCCTTCACGTCGGGCCAGGGCGGTCAGAACCCACGCAAGCACCTCAACCACCCAGTCCACGACCACAGTAGTGTTGGCAGCTACTGCAGGTGAGAGAGGCTCCAGGGAACCAGCCATCAGCACTGACAGTGTGCCTGCACCAGCTGCCACAGGGAAGGGCAAGGAGGCACCACCAGCTGCCAAGGGGAGGGGCAAGGAGGAACCACCATCTGTGAAAGGGAAGGGCAAGGGGCCTGCAGGAAGGAAGGACAGAAGGCCTGGTGCTGGGACTGATTCTGAGCCCCCACCACCAACCATGGCAGTGCAGCCATCTGAGGCTGGAGGGGGAGGGCTGGAGCTTCCCCCCACCACTGGCATCCCCGACACCAGCACCGCCACCAGCACTGCCACCAGCACCGCCAGCAGCAGTAGCCCCAGTGGGCAGCCATCCGAGGCTGCAGGGGAAGGGCTGGAGCCTCCTCCCACAACTGGTATCCCGACGCCAGCACCGCCGCCAGCACCGCCAGCAGCACCTCTGCCAGCAGCAGCAGCCCCAGTGGGCAGCCGTCCGAGGCTGCAGGGGAAGGGCTGGAGCCTCCCCCCACCACTGGCATCCCCGACACCAGCACCACCAGCAGCACCACTGCCAGCATCAGCAGCCCCAGTGGGCAGCCGTCCGAGGCTGCTGGGCAAGGGCTGGAGCCTCCCCCCGCCACCAGCACTGCCACCAGCACCACTGCCAGCAGCAGCAGCCCCAGTGGGCAGCCGTCCGAGGCTGCCGGGTAAGGGCTGAAGCCTCCCCCCACCACTGGCATCCCCGACACCAGCACCGCCACTGTCACTACTGAGCAGATGCCTTCATTGGCTGTAGTGCATCCTGGACCTTGCAAATCCTGTAGATATGACACACAGGTGAGAGACTGTGACCTTGCACTCCCCAAGGGCTGCATCACAGGGCACAAGGCCCCCTCCAGGACCAGTGGAAGAAGCCATCCACTCAACCTCTCCTTGCCAGGATGAAGCACATTGGGCACAAGGCCCCCTCCAGAACCAGTGGAAGAAGCCATCCACTCACCCCTTCCTTGCCAGGATGAAGCACACCGGCACAAGGCCCCCTCCAGAACCAGTGGGCATACCACCCAGTTGAGATACTGTGGCTTTGCACTCCCCAGGACCAAGCAGTGGGCAAACCACCCACTTGAGAGACTGTGGCGTTGCACTCCCCAGGACCAAGCAGTGGGCAAACCAGCCACTAGAGAGATTGTGGCTTTGCACTCCCCAGGACCAAGCAGTGGGCAAACCACCCACTAGAGAGACTGTGGCTTTGCACTCCCCAGGACCAAGCAGTGGGCAAACCACCCACTTGAGAGACTGTGGCTTTGCACTCCCCAGGACCAAGCAGTGGGCAAACCACCTACTTGCGAGACTGTGGCCTTGCACTCCCCAGGACATCGCACAGGGCATGCTGCCCCCTCCAGGACCAGTGTTGTTGTACCATCTTCCGGCTGAGCTGCCCCCCGTTCCCCATCCCCCTGAGGTGCCTGTGTATTTTTGACCTGAAGCCCCTGCAGTGTTCTCTTCGTGTTGTTGTAGGAGTCAAGTGGGCCCTTGGCCTATGTGTAGTGGCCCTGTGGCCCACGGACATTGAGGACTGGGCAGTGTCCCTCCAATTGTATATATGTATATACTGTTTTGATTTTGAAGCACAAATTTCTGCTATTTTATCTTATTACACTCACTTTAATCTATACTTTTTGTCCTTGCATTATTCCTGAGGGGTACGGGGTATATATGTGATGTTTTTGCATCTGGTTGTGTGTATGGTGTTGAGGGTGGGGGTTGGGGTGGGGGTGTTGCTTGTGTGTGTCACTCTCTTTTTCCTCCCCCTCCCTTGTGTGCTAGGTGCCAGTCCTCACCGTAGTCGTCTTCACCGGTGTTGTTGCTCGTAATGCATGAAAAGGTATACAATCATGGGAAAGATGTGCAACTCGGGCTCAATGGCGTCATGGTTGTTCCCTGAGTCTCCAGAGGTGAGTTCTTTGCCTTCTGTGTACTGTTTCCGCCGTGCTTTTGATGTCGTTGGTACCGCCCTGGAAAAGGTGGCGGATAGGCCTGTTGTAATACTGTGGCCGGTACAATGTCTTCCACCTGGCTGTTGGCTGTTACCGCCGCTCTGCTTGTTGCTACCGACATGGCGTTGGTGTGTGAAAGTAGCTGTCTGTGTGGGCGGTTTCCACCGTGGTCATAATTCCATTTTTTTTACTGACAGCCTGTTGGCGGTACTACCGCCGCTTTATCAGCGACCGCCAGGGTTGTAATGAGGGCCTTATTCTTTTGAAAATCCATAGTTTGAATTGTGTATGTTGGATTTGTGTTGTTTTGGTCTTGTTTGATTTAGGTAAATATTACCGATTTTACCTATTTTTCTAAACTGGTGGGGTGTCCATTTTGTAGTGTTTTTACTGATACTTTACACTTTGCCTTTGAGAGAAGACTGACTGCATGTGTCCAGCTACCAAGGGGAACAGGGGTTATCTGAAGTGTGTATCTCCATCGCCATGACAAGAGGGAGGGTCCCTGCTTGGACAGAGTGTAAACTGACCGCCAACCAGAGACCCCATTTCTAACAGCGGCAAAACAACCTGACATATATTTTGAAGGAAAGGTGAATCGAGTAGTACACTGGCAAAATTATTTTACTTGTGTTCAGAAGAAACCGGATGAATCTATCAATTATTTTTTAACAGCATTAAAAAAATGGCATCATATTGTGAATTTGAAGGATTTACGTCCCAGTTGATTCATGATCAGATTGTATGTAGGTGTCATTAGAAGAAAATACAACAAAGACTGGTAAAATGCAAAAATCCATAACTTGATGAGGTGATGGCACAGCGCAAAGTATAGAATGTTCTCAGAAAGATCTGAAGTAATTGGAATCAGAAGCACCAATCATGGCTGTAACTAGCGTCAATAGTCAAAACAAATTTCAAGGGAGAACAAACACAATGCCGAGTAGAGTTTCAACAAACGCTAGTTACGGTAAAACAAAGACATGAATAAGACTTCCACTAAATAAATGTGTTATAGTTGTGGTTCTGGTAATCACGTTTCTAATTTTAGAAACTGTCCTACAGTCACTCAGGAATGTTGGAGGTGTAAAAAGATTAGTAATTTTGTGATCCTCTTGTAACAGTAAAATAGATGTTACTGATATGTTGCTAGTAATAGATTCAGGGGCAAGAATCACCATCATTGCGATTGAAAACTATACGAAATTTTGGTCCCCCAAAGGCCTTAAACCACCAGATGTTATCACTACAGCTTTTTAAGGAAGAAGAATTTATATTGTGGGGTATTTTGGGGCAAAACGTTTAACGGAAAAGTATATGTAGCATATGAGGGCATTAATGTCTAGCATAGTAGCATCAAGCTGATTTTGGCATGATTATCAGACTAAGTCAGAAGAATCCAGTGTCATTGGCTGGTTCTGCGTCCAATTGTCAGTGGTGGCCAGTGGCAAACAAAACAGGTGGGGTAACGGGAAAATATGTAACCCACTGCAAGGCACAGATCAAAACCACAGCTCTCAATCCTGGTCCGTTTTAAACAGTGTTTATAATGGGCCATGACTTGAGAACTCTGGAGTTGAGATTATAGGCACTGCAAGTGTCTCACAGTGCATGTCAGTGAGTTAAATTAAATAAAAAAAATAAAGAATTGCTTACCTACTGCTTCTCTTTGTCTCAGTGGCTCCTCCAGCACAGACAGCAAAATCTGAGAGCCTCGTCCAACTCCCCTCTACCAGTTCTGGCACTGCTCTCATGCTGCCTGAGCAGCATGAGAGAAGCACCAGGATGGGATGGAGCATGCTCGGTCGATGCTCCTTGAAGCACTGGGGGCCTGTGCATTCTCTCTACCCAGCTGTCTAAGACTGCTCGGGTTGGAGTGTTTAAAGGGTACATGTTAGGCTGGCCGTCACAAGACAGCCAGACAAAGTGACATGTGCACTTTAAAATGAAGTGCACACTATTCCTCCCTGCTGCTGCCCTGCCACTTCCCAACTTTGTTGCTGCCATTCCCAAAAAAATGGTAATAAATCTTTTTTATTACCATTTTATTTTTCATGATACCTGCTCTCCAGTGGAGGGGTGACGCTCCTCCGCTCTCATGGAGGCACAGCAGATGCCAATTGTTCCTGGAAAGAGACATTTACAGATGTTTTTAACAACAAGGTTAAAAATGTTGTCTATGCCATAAATGTTAAAGAACAAATGTTACCAGTAAAACAGTCTTCGTAATGTTCCACATAGTGTCCAACAGGAATTAACAAATATTCTAAAAGAAATGCCAAAGGATGGATGCATAGAACCTGTAGATGCCATGTTATGGCTATCTCCAAATGTTCTGGCTAAAACAAAAAGGGACTTAAGTCTATGTGTGGGCCTCAGATCTGTATACAATACAATATGGGCTACAAAATGACCTGTTACCACCTATTAATGATCTTATTGCAGATGTAGATCAGTCCAAATGGTATACAAAGTTAGACCTTAAGGCTGCTTACCATCAGCTGGAATTAGGTGAGAATTCACAACATCTTTTTCTTTTTTTGATAATTTTTGTTTTATTCAAAGTAACATTAGTCACACAACAGGCTTGATAAAGCATTACATATGAATGAATTCCCCGTTTACCCCGCTGCCCCCAAAAGGCAGTACAAGTAATTCGAAGTCACAACATCGTACTGCTTTTGTAGTACTGGATGGAACATTTCAGTTTTGTCATATGCCATTTGGACTGGCCTCAGCAGCTTCAGTGTTTTAAAACATTATGGGCCTGATTCTAACTTTGGAGGACGGTGTTAAACCGTCCCAAAAGTGGCGGATAT
This sequence comes from Pleurodeles waltl, assembly GCF_031143425.1. Lineage (NCBI taxonomy): Eukaryota > Metazoa > Chordata > Amphibia > Caudata > Salamandridae > Pleurodeles > Pleurodeles waltl. Next base: position 1,104,307,268 of record NC_090445.1, read on the forward strand.
ACCACCTACCGTATTACGAGTCCATTATATCCTATGGAACTCGTAATACGGTAGGTGGTATATCCGCCACTTTTGGGACGGTTTAACACCGTCCTCCAAAGTTAGAATCAGGCCCTATGTCTAGAATGTTTGCTTACATGAGCCATATAGTGGAATTTCAGGACTGTTTATTGATTCATTCTGATACACGTGAAACACATGAAAAAGATATTGAAAAAATTGTATCTATTCCACAAACAATTAAGTCACTTTTAGAGAGGACAAATGCGAATTTTTTCTGTGAATGAAATTGATTATCTGGGCAATGTATTATCAAGTGAAGGAGTCAAACCCAACCCTAGTACTGTAAACGAGATTATCAAAGCACCTCATCCTACAGACAAAGACCAATAACTTTCTTTCATTCATTTATGTGCGTTTTATTCTAAATTCATCAAAAATGTTTCAAATTTCATAGAATGTTTCAGATTGTTACTTTACAATCTACGTGTCAGTATAACTGTGATCTTATTAAGCAACGTATAGTAAAAGCACCTGCATTAAAGGCTTATGTTGAAGGTCGGGAGACAATTATTATAGTAGATGCTAGTGCCAATGTTATGAGTGTGTTGTTATCCCAAGTAGAGGATGGAAAATACTTTACCACTGGATTTGCATCTACAAGACTGAGAGATGTAGAAACAACATACTCAGTAATGTGGGGCATAGAAAAATTCAAATCTTACTTGTGGAAGAAACTTTGCTTAAGAACAGACATCCTTTCAAGCACCAAAATAAAAATAACTACTGCAAAACTAGTAAGGTTAGCAAAAAATTGTTAGAATTTCATTTCACTGTAATTCCTATGGCTGGAGGGAAAAATGTGAAAGCAGATTTTTTGTTAAAGATGGCAGCTGTTGAGGAGTCTCATTAAAAGGACAAAATGGATGAAGTTGATGAGTGCATTATAGCTAGTGTACAAGATTGTGTTGTTTCTTATTATATGGACACATGGCGGGTTGCATTCAAAGATCGAATTTTGAGCCAAGTTATGAAATGGTGACAACTAGTTGACCAATAGAAAAATCATTAGATTGTTCTCTACAACCATATTGCAAGGTAGCGGATGAATTGTCTATAGAAAATCATTTATTAACGAGGGGAGACAAATTAATTGCTCCTGACAGTTTTAGGCAAGGAATTTTAGAAAGTGCTCATGCAGTTCATTTGTGACAACCACCAAACACAGAGTAAAGTATGAATTTTGGTGGTCAGGATTATATCGTGAAGTAAAGTCACTTGTAAAAGAGTGTATTCAATGGTCTTATAGTGATAAACATTTGATCACATCATCACCTCCTCCTATTTCTGCGCAATGTGCCGACAGAGTTTGGCAAAGAATTGAGGTGGATTTTTTAGGTTATCTTTTTTGTGTTACACAACTGCATGAAATATTCCATTGTATTAGTATATCATTTATCAAGATGGGTGGAGGTCAAAGGAGTGTCTGAGCCAGTTGTCTGAAAGCAGCAATTTGTTTTTTTCAAGAGGTTTTTAATATGGAAGGAGTACCGGAAGAACTACTCACAGACAATGGTGTTCAATTTACTTCTAATAGTTTGTATGAATTTTTGTCTAAGTTGGGAATAAGACACATATGTACACTATTATATCATCCCAAAGCTATTGGCAAAGTAGAAAGGTTTAATAGAGTTTTGATGGAGTGTATCCAAAGTGCTATTATAGCCAATGTTAATTGTTAAAATGCAATCAGATAATTGTTATTGGCATATAGAAGCACTTCGCACTCAGTGACAGGTAGTGTGCCATTCTAACTTATGAGAGGAAGAAAAGTCACGTTTCAATTGAATCCATTCTGGAAAGTTAAAGTACTTGATCAGAAGTGTGATGTGGAAAAACAATCACAGAAGTATATAAAAATAAGAGAAAAACAAAGTATTGCATGATGTGAGAAAGAAATTAAAACAAAAGGTAACATAAGTAGTGCTAGAACTATATTTAGTGTTGATGAATTTGTACGCATAAAAGAACTTGTACAGTTGCAAAAAGGAATGTTAAAATGCCGAGATTTGATTATCATAATTTGGATTAGAGATAAACTGCAAAAGTGTTGAATGGTCAATGGTGGAATGTTTCACGTTAAGCAAAAAGTAATGATGTAACATTGTTGGAGCAAATGAATGAGAAAAAAGTTCAAAAATAATCTGCAAGAAAATATAATGACAATGAATCGATAGTAGATAAAAAATTGGAACCACATAGGAGTTTGAACAGTAGGAAAATTACTTCTGTGCGGGCCATTTGTGACAAATGAAGAGTAAAGCAATGGATATATAAGTGGTCATTACAGTGTTCTTAGGATTGGTCTCTTTAAATGTCATCATGAGCCACCAACACCAAAAGCTAACATGCATCTTTTCCAGGACCTCAGTTGTGCAATCTTCTTCACTGACTCATAAACTTGATCTATGTCCTAAAAGGGTTTTTTATATTAATTGTTTTACCTTAAATCGATGTTAACATCTCAAAATTCAAAGGTTAATAACTGTGTTTTCTTCATATTTAAATTGATCATAGCTAATGTGGGACTGCATGTTAAAATTGCTAACTGAAGTTGCTATCTTACTTTGTGACACAAACGTTTTATTTCTAGGTGAATCTAAAGTCTTAATTATCTAATGCAATGTTCTTTTGCTTTCTTTATCATGTGAATAATGTTTTCTTTCCACTTTAATAATCATGGAATGTTATATTGAGTAGCATTCTCATGAAGAAATCTGCAGAGTACAGCCTGGTCCGTGTCTCTCGTCTTGGTACAGATAGTGTTAAGTTTGAAGGGCAATGAGAGAAGCTGTATTGTGATAAATCATGAGAAACTAAAGAGCATGCGGTGTATCACCTCACTTTAACCTGATTGATCCTTTCATGAGACCTCTGTGTAGGTGGCATTATTGGTCAGTCTGTTTTCGAGGCAGCTTTGAGGACAGTAGGAGATTTAGAGTACTTTCGTTATGGGAGAACAAACTTTCCCTAGTCCTTCCCTTCGAGTTGAAACCTTGCTACTTCATTCTCTTGCTTATTTGACCTAATATAGTTGAACTTAATACTAATTTATGCATTCATATATTGAATATTGAGTCATATTAACTTGATGGGTGAGACTTCTGTAAACGTTTAACCTTTTCGAGCCTTTATGTTCTGAAAACACAATCACTCTGTCTGCTTTGTGGAGCTGAATATGTTTTATGTTTATTAGATGTATGGATTTGCTGACCAACCTCAGCTGTGAACTTTGATCCATCTGATAGTGCGTACAGGCCCCTTATGGGTCATAAAATTTGCTCACAGTAAAGCGCTTACACTCCGAAAGTGGTATTTTGAAGTATGTGTGCAATTTTTGACACATGCCTGCAGCATCATAAGCTCAAAATGCCTGCTCCAGAGCGCAAACACCTCTTTTAGCAAAACCAGGGTTGATCTGCATGAAGGTTGATTCGTACACTGGGAATAACGTGAATAAAAACAACCAACATAAAGACACTGTTAACTGTATACATCATATTTTTCACCTTCTGCATTTCAGTCATCCTTGATGATATGACACACCCACACAGGTGAATTTATTCGAGCACCTTTGCATGTGTATTTAAGTTGGGAAGCTTATAATGTTTCATTGATTTCGTTAACATCTATGTGGGACACATTTTTTCTGACATTTTTATAGAATCAGCGTCAGAATCCATAACACATGGTCGGCTTTCATTAAAAAAAACTAGAAAAATACGCAGTTAATGAAACACTGGCGCATACTGAATGGGTGGGAGAATGAGAGTGGCCACCTGTGCCAGAACTGTGCAAAGTGTACACCACCATGATGACAAAAAATGAACTCAGTGAGATAGAAATAAGGGCTTGAACAGGTGGCACCACCAGAAGACATACAGCATGCAGCTCTTGCAGAACAGTTTGTAGGACAGCTAGAGTGAAAGTTAAACATAATAAATGTTAACACAGGGCATAACCCTTCAGGTAATAATGCACAAAACAAACCCGGAATTCAGTGAAAGATTTCCCAAATGTGGAAATGAGGTAGGTATTTTTCAAGATGAGGTGGCCATGAGCAGTGATTTTGGGTGGAAGTGACAAAAAGGCTTATATGGTTGGCTCTTGACTGATTTCCCCTAAACTATTAGCATTAGTACCATTTAAAAATTAAAATAAACGTATAACCGTACGAGTGTCATTGGGCATGAAATTTGTTGAAAATAGATTGATATATGTTAGAGGTTGCTGAGGGTCAAACTAAACTGCCCGCAGGGCATTATAACTGCATGTGGGTCCTAGCAGAAATTGAACTGAGGAAACAACGAAATCAGAGGGGATACTCAGGACCAAATGTGGTTCTGAACACATTTGATTTTCCCTTGGGCCACCTCCGACTGACAGCTTTAAAGAAGCTTCACAAAATTTGTAATGACACAATTTAGCTAATGTGGAGTGCGTGCATGAGACGTGCAACCTAATTTATTGCTGTGTTTTTTTATTCCATTGATTCCTATGTATAATATGATTGTGATATTTAGAGTGATGTGTAAAACGCAAAACAGATTTCGCCTTCACAAAGCAAACTTGAGGAGCCGCACTACCTTGAACTGCTGCTATGTGTTTTATGCCACGCATGATAACCAATTCAGGAACTTAAAAAAAATAATCTAACCTCATCTCTGATGGAGCTCTTCTTCATTAATCATCCGTAAGGGGCACTCACGAACAGAGCCATCAATTCATCTGTGAAGAGTGTTCTCAGTGGTGCATAAACCAAATGGTATAATACATAGACAGCATGCAGCACATATCTGGCAGTACAGCATGTCATCTAAATGAACTTGAGTGGAGCTTCTCCATCTTCCTATTCTAGTATAGAAGGGGCTGAATAAAGGCAAAGAAGGTCTGTCTCCAGCACTATTTTAGCTTCAGATTGGGCAGGTTTTCAGTGTGGGAGAAGTACAGGCTGGTGGACCTGGGCCAGAAGAAGTGGAAACTGCCATATAAGTCATGACAGTTTTCGCTTCTTCCTGCTATAGATTTATTTTGGATCCAGGACTGAGCTTCCTAACAGGGAATATGAATAGGAATCAAAAGTAGATCTGTGACCAATTACCTTGTCACCCACTCGGATCATGAAAAACCTGTTAGTCCTGTAAGAAGTATTTTGTTTTTGGGGGCTTATATCTGTTCTGTGACTATCTGCCTACTTCACTGTGCAGTTTGGGTAGCTGTAAATGTGGTGCAGCTGGAATGTAGGAGCTAAGGCCTCTACTTATCAAGATATTTCGGCGACCGGCAATTGTAGTATAAAACCAAGGAGTTAGGTTCACCTTCCTGGAGATAGATCATGCACTCTTTGACCTGAGGTTGGAACGTTAGTTGAAGATAAAGGCTATACCTCACTATGGTCCTGATTTAGATCTTGGTGGATGGAATACTCTGTCACAAACGTCCCGTCCACCATATTACGATCCCTATAAGATACAATGGGATTGTAATAAGGCGGATGGGATAGCTGCCATGCTTGTGACGGAGTAACCACCATGATCTAAATAATGCCCTATGCCACTACTCATGGGAATTTTCAGAGCAGCAAAATTAATTCAATAAGGTTCTGATATGAAGTATTTCAGGAAAACCAGTAGCTCTCTTTCGTTTAGATTGCCTGGAACTCTTTCAATTGTTTGCTGCTGCACTTGTGTATTTATTAAGTTGTTTAAGGTGCTTACAAACACCGGAGTTAAAACAGTAAACATTAATTGCAATAGAGTTAATTCACTTTGGTGAGAGGATTTTGAAACCACCCTTTTGTATTCTATTGTTCACAGGCCACTAGTGATTGTGATCACAGAACTTTCATTGGTACTACACAAATGTTATTGTGGTATTATGCTGTTTGTTGTGGGATTGTATTAATATTCACATTAATCATTTGATGACAAGCATTATATAGTGTGTACAGCCACATACCCTAGTTTTAGTGAAATATTTTTACATTGCTCTTGTATTGTGTGTTGTACAGCGAATTGTGAACTTTCTGTCACTTGATCTGCATTTATATGTGGTAAATATACGTATGTATTCTTAGGTTATCATTAAAGTTTTGTAAAACCTCAACATTTTTAGTTCAACTGTTATAATTGAGCGGTACTGAACTTGCAATTATGTTGAGCTTAGCCGTGACTTCTCTTTCACACCTACCTGGAGTGCCAAGAAGGCCTAATGAGGCCATCTTGCAATGTTTGGTGGCCCTTCTAGCTGTGGCCATGGAACAAAAGCCTGCCAATAGATTTCTTTTTTGATTGCCTTTCATATGAATAGCACTGCAGCTGTCTGCTAGGGAATTTATGTTTTACAATACATTATTTTACGCTCTTTGTGGAGAGCGGGCCATCTTGACCCAGGTAGTGATTAGTGCTTGACTGGAAGGCATCATGAAGGTTTTAAACCATTTCATTAGTGCTCCTTCAGAGTCTTTGGACTATTTTTTGCCTACTTAGATGGCAATTTTGCTGTAAAGAGCAACATATATCCCTCAATTTTTGTGTCTGGTGGCAACTTTCTGAATACCCCTGGACGAAATTGGTGCACATGCTGTACTTTCTTGCTTGGTGAAGTTCAGGGCAGGTATTTATGCCCCACCTCAGTCTGCGTTTTTATTTTCATTTATGTAACAGAATTGTATAGGACGGATCTGGCAACATGGGCAGCTGAGTGCTTAATGAAGAACACAAAGTTCAAGGTATTTCAACAATAGCACAAAGGCTATCAGTTCAATAGTGCAACATTCACCCAAGAGCCTTTTATTGATTTAGTCGCACAGGGAGATTGTTCCAAATGCTTAGGAGACGTGGGGAGGATATGTGGTTCAAGTTTAGCTTTTCCTAATTTCATAAATTTGAGACTTGATGTGTTCGTTAATGTCAGCCTGCAGTGCTAAGTTTCTCCATCAATTCGGGAAACCAGCTTAGCTTGATGGCATTTGAACTCAGATAGCAGTCCTTGAAAGAGATATAGATTAATAGAGGCAGCTTATTAAGTTTGAGGAGAAGAAGTGTAACATGATCAGGCATTTATTCTTTCTTTGTTTCTCTCTTTCTCCATGTCTCTCTCTTTCTTTCTAACAAAACAAGCCTTGCTATGGGTCTTTTCAAACTACCAGTTAGTCTTTAAAGCCTTTTTGAAGGGGGGGTCAAGGAGCAAGGAGGTACCAAGAGACGTTTATCTTTGGTTGTCATCTTGCAAGCTGGGAGGTGTTACAAAGCCATCTTTTGAGAGGTAGGCAAGAGCATAACGTTAATGCATCTGAATATGGGACAACCAAGTTCATCAAAATTCCATCCTTTATAGGAGCCTTGTCTTTATGGGAGTTAAGAATTACTAAGGAAGACCTTCAAGAAGATATTTTTTATGATTAATGCTAGCACATGTTTAAAGGGATCTTGAGGAATGCATCCTTGAGTTTCTCCATCTGTAATAACAGTCAGGGCAGCTCATTTTTCTGATGATGTGTGATGATAGTCCAGAGTGAAACATCATTGGTGTGTTAGCCAATGGAGACAAGCTGTACACCTTCTGATAACAAAGAGAACAATTTGCGGATGTGAAGTTGGAGGGCTCCGTCTTCATGGGTTACCTTTAAATAAGAAGGCCATCCAAGTTGTCAGAGAGAAAGGCTTGCAAAAATGTGATGTCAGAGGAGGAACGTATTGCAAGTACATTTGAATGTCTTCTGCTTATTGATGCTGTGGGATTCTACTATTATGCCCCAAAAGGACACCATTAAATAAAGCAGGTGCCAGTATGGACGTCTGGTATACATGGCTGTGCAGGAAAAGTGCAGTATATCTTGCTGGGTGATTTTCATAAATTGAAATCATCAATACCGAAAGCATCACCAAACGCCAGAAGAGTCAGTGTCTTAGTGCTGCAAATCGTCTGGAGACAGACTGAAAAGAGTGGTTGGTAGTTTTAGCAGCTGATCACATTGCAGCACGTTTCAATGATTCCTTACTGAAATGTTGGAAAAGGGTTTAAAGTTAAATAAATCTTTGAAGCTAAAGATAGACATCTTCAGGAACTGGGAGTTTAGGGATGGAAGCAAATTCCCCTTAAGATAGTCACTTAAGAGCTACAACATGTATTTGGGCGTGAAACAACAATGGTGTCATATATAAACATGTAATTGATAAGTGTGGCAAAGTATTTTTGGTGTCTAGGGTATGTATAGTGAACTAGGTCAGTATGTTTCAAATGGGAATAAGTTGAGAAATCTAGAGACATTACATGATTATCTTCGTGCAAATGTTATATATGTGTAATGTTCAATAGAAGGTAACAATTGTAGGAACAATCATCATCAGTTTTATTTCGGTTTATAAAAAAAACATAAAAGCACAGTCACCCAAAAACAAAAAATACACAATTCAAATACAACATTTAAGCTCATTACAAAAGTTTTAAAAACCAAAGTGTAAGATGTAGAGCCGGGGCTACGAATCATACAACCAGATCTAGAGTCTATGCCATTCAACAGCTCAACGTAACTGAGATAAAACATCAACGAATATGAAGTGCAAAAGTAAGCAAATGTAATCCTTCAATGGGTAGCCGCATCCATAATCAAACTACAACCACAGTTATAAAAAAAATACTGACAATTAAAACAATTAAGAACACATATACTGTAGTGCTTGTTTCAGAAAAGTGGCCATGCTAAAACAAACCTTGGAAGGTGGGAGTGACTGTAAATGCAAAAGAGCGGAACTGTGTCTATTATATGAGGTACTCCTCAAAAGTGGAAGTAAAAGCTTTTTGGGAAATCCGGAATAAAACCTGCAGGAAAGCACAAAATGCACCAAAGTTTGCTATGAGCGCTCACCACAAGGGCAACATTTCCTTTGGGTCTAACTGGCCTACAGGGAAGGAGAGGTGACATCTGATCTGGCCAATCGTAAACCTGGTAAGGAGAGCCTTGTCCTTGCCTTTTGGGACCATAACAGGTAAGGCTCAGGACCAAGGGTAGTTTGTACCAACAGGCACTCTCGGTTAGCAGGCTCTCTCAACTCGGTCACCTCCCTCTGCCTTTTCATGAGGTCAATAAAGTTAGATGTTAGTAAGCTTTTGTCCTTTACGGTGATATCACCAAGTGAACTGAAGATGTTAGGTCTACGAAGTTTGTTACACAAATCCTTTATATACCTAAGCCAGATAATAGGGCGACCCTTATAACAAACAAGACAATCCAAGATGATGTTCAGGGAGGCCTCCGGGTTATGCCCAATTGAAAACCATAACTTCAGAGGGGCCAATTTAATGGTGTAGTACATATGATAGGTCCAACTCCTCATGGGTGGCATAGGCTGGTGTCTGTGGTGGCACACCCAGGATATATCGGCAGACTCTGTTTTCCTCGACCTGTAGACCATGGACAGCTTTAAACTCCCTTAGGCAAGCACCATAAGTGAGGGTCAGCATAAATTTCCACCTATAGATCTCAACAAGGGCTGCTATGGGTTTGCTACCTATCTTAAGGCCAAGCTGGAAAGAAACCTATTTGAATTGGGGAACTTAAAACATCTCTGGTTCAGACATGGAGCCCAAGACCCGTGTGAATCTTAAGTAACCCCCCAAATAGAGTAATTCGTGATTTTTCCTAGGTGCGATCCCTGCAATGCAAAACATTATGTTTTTGCATGTTTGGGCCCACATGGCATAATAAAGATCTTAGTAAGACTACTGTTCATGCTCAAAGAATCCTGAGGTCATTTGGTTGTTTGGGCATTAGAACAGCATCATCAGCATACAGGAGCACAGGGAAACACTGACCCATCACAGTCAAGGCTATTGAGGTACAGAAAAAACAAGATTGGAGCAAAGACGCAGGTCAAAACTTTCAGAGCACTCACCATTCTGCCCACATCTAAGACAAGCACTCAAATTGTATTGGAGAGAGTGTAAAAAATCCCACCAAACCTGGGTCATGCCCGGAGACTCTAAAACTCTCCAATATTAGGATGTAACAATGCTATCACAAGGGTAAGCCAGATTCATGAAAGCAAGAGAAAAGGGACCATCTTTGGCCAAAGTATATTTGTTAATATGAAAATAAAGGGTGAGACATTGCACATGGGGACTTAAATCATGTCTAAGGCCATATTGGACGTCAGAGATGATGACATAATTCTAACTAGAACAACCCTTCCAATAACATCCATGGTGAATCCAAAAGAGATATTGGCCTATAACAATTAGGAGAGTCTCTATTCCCTTTTTAAAAAGTGGGTACTGTTATTGCAGAATGCCACGACTTGGGCAGGTCAGTCTGGCAGGTCATGTTGGCATTGTTTGTTAAAATGGGGGCAAAAAGGACCACTTCCAGCTTGAATAAGTCCATGGACACTCTGTCAGGCCACAGGATCTTGGTCATTGGCTACTGCGGATAGCTTCAGCCATTTTCTCCACAGCAAACTCAATGTCCATAGGATAAGAGGGCATGCACATATCAGGCTCACCATTCACGTGGTCAGTCTTATGGTAGAGAGTGCACTAATATTGTCACAGGTAAGGTTAAAGGCAGTTTTAATTAAACAGCTATGACTGATCGTATGCCAAACACCAGACATCCTTACTAAGCTCATCCTTCCATGTGCTAATGGCTAACTTGTAGGCTTTCCAATGAAAGGCAACCTCGGCCAAGGCCTGAGGGATAGTCTTAGGCTACAGTTGGCTCTCCCTGCAGGCCTTATCAAACTAAGGATTGGCAACAGACTTTGCAGGGGAAATCGGTTTCATGAAAAGTAGACCCTAGACGATCAGAAACATGAGTACTACTTGAGGGGTCGTAGGTTAGACACAAGCAGTCAATGAGCATATCCAGATGTTTGGCGCAAAGCCTACGCTGGACATCATGCAAGTTGACAGACTTCCATGCCAACCTAAGCCCATCGCTACTCAGCAAAAGTTGTGTTCCTCCCAAGGCAATAGCCCGCAGGCAAGGCTTTGGGCACAACAGAGTACCAGAAAGGGGGTTATGATCACTGACGAAACTAGGAATAACTTTACCCTCCTCCAAACAGCCAAGAAGGTTCCTGCTGATGAATATGTAATCTATAACCGATAAGCCTGCTCCTCTAACAAAAGTAGGTGATGATACACAATTAAGGTAAACTGATTTGGATGCATTGCATAAGGCATCCCTAGACAAGTAGGGGTATATCATCTGGCCTCCACAATCACTGGGGCAGAGATGAAAAGTTCAAAAACAGAAAGGTCTTTACCAGCATGTCCACCCTCCCAGCAAGTATCATGTTATGTTCAAGATCATGTAAGGAAATAGCTATAATCCAGGTCACAAATAAAATCAAAAAGAGAAACAAAGTTAGGGTAACTCTTTGAGGAAAAGTTATCAATGAAAATAAAAGACTTAGGGGCAGATTTATGAAAATTGGTGCTGCACCTAGTGCAGCACCACTTTTCTTGCACCTCCCTAACGCCACCATGTGTGCGCCGTATTTAATATACTGCTCACAATTGTGTAGATAGGGAACTAGCATCATAAATGTTTTACGATGTCAGGCACTCTGTAGGATTAGCGTAATTTTTTTTGACGCTAAACATGCAAAGCACCCAGATGCCCATTGAAAATAATGGGAACCTCCTTTTAACACCTGCTCTGAGCAGATAAAATTGATGCAAAGAAATCTCTTAGATGTCTCTGTGCCATTTTTCAGCCCCCCTAACGGGGGAACGCCATCCTTGCATTTGGCCTGGCACAGGCATAATGTGGCAGAAGGGGTTACAAAGTGGTGCAATGTAAGCATTGTGCCACTTTGTAAGTATGGTGCAGCGTTTTTGGCCATCTAACATCACATTAGCTAACAAAAAATGGTGCTAAAGTGTCATTAGGATGACGCTGGGCCCTCTTAAATCTGGGCCTTAGACCACTCAATCTGCAATGCCTGGATCAGCCTATTATTAGTAGGGATTGGGAGAATGGAACAATCAAGAGAGGTTTTAAACCAGGCTGCAAACCGGCCATGACCTTATCCATCCCTAATGAAACAGCAGGGATAGAGTGACAGATAAAGCCATCACAAACAAGATCGCTTATGGCCCAGGTCTTCTGTAAAATAATATGATAAGATGAAACAAACCCAACTAGTTCTACCTGACTTCTGCAACGAGACATGATATATTTCAGCTCAGCAATTTAACACTATGTGAGAAACCTGATGGGTGCAGAGTTAACTTAGGGCCCAAACCTGTGACCAGGTAGAAACCTGTCTAAGGGAGCTGGGCACATCCCCTGCGATGGCCATCTTTTCCGACTCCAATTCACTGAACCAACCCAAAATAAGAGGCACAAATCAACTCCTCTACAACCGACAGTATTGCAAAGTTAACAATAACACAGAGCCCCTCAAATTCCTTTCTTATGGGTCCCTCCCAGGGAAATCTACGGACAAAAACAATTTCAGGGAACAAATTAGATTTGTGACGGAAATTTAAGTTTAGTACAACCAATGAGTATCCTTGTTATTCAGCTGTTCCATGCTCTCACTGAACCGGGGTTTATGTTTGGGGACATTAGCAAGGATCACAACAAAAGAGTAGGCCACTGGGTTAAGTTAAAAACAGTATTGTTGCCACCGGTGAGAAGATTCATGTCTGACAATGGACAATTGGCAATCTGTGAGTTAGCTGCCACAATATCGAAGGGTGAGGGGGGGCTCTAAGTGTTGGTAGGATGTAACAGCATCACAAGGGGATCCAGATGATATAGGAGAAGGTGGTATACATGATAATAATTGGCCCCTGTCCACATTCACCGGAGTGAAGGTCTGTGTGGTTGTTGTGACGACAGTAGATTTAGGTACTTTCCTCGTCCCTATACCGTCACCGGGACCAATGCAATCAGATCATTTACTTTCGATGGCAGATAAACAGGCCCAAACAGCTAAGAAGCTAGTATCCAAAATTGATTTAAAGGCATCTATCAGACTGGTGAACAAGTCATTTGACCCAAGATCTGAAAGTGTACAAGTTGATATACATAAGGTTCTAGATTCCAAGATCTGGGAGGCAAGCTGCATACGTCTAGGTGTGGGTCACTTGCCTTTCTTTTTATGCTTCACAGGGGGGAACTGGTGATGTTGGGTACAGTTGAGGTCACAGTCGAAGATACAGCACAATCAGGCAAAGGTTGGAGATCTATAGTGGGCTCTCCCATCCCAATGCTTGGTAAACCCCCTGTAGTTCTTGGCAAGACTTTGGAGGTGACAAATAAGGATAGATCAGGGTTATCCGATACAAGGGACAATCGCCTCTCCGCCAAATGAATCTCTTTATGAATAACGCCCATTGCCTATTAAATCAAAAGCCATCCAGGGTTGAGTTTCTTGCTGTAGGGGGATTAGGGCCCCTCAATGTGCTTTTGTCCATAATAAGGCTTGTGGCCTGATGGTGTTAGTCAACCAGACAGGCTAAAAGGGCAAATATATTGACTCTGATACTCACAACAAGAGGAAAAAGCCTCTAATAATCAGAAGGCCTGGTTCTTACCTTGTCCTGCAAACAGGTATCCAGATCAAAAACCAAAAGCAGGGGCCAAGCCCTGACAAATCCCGGCTCTGACAGGCACAGACTGACCCGCTCTTGGTTCGATCTTCGCCCGGGTGCGTCCTGCCTGTGTCCAGCCTAGCAGTGAGCGCTATGTAGCACAATGTTGTTGGAGCCTCCTCCACCTTCCCCAGTGGCTCACTAGGATTCCTGGGACTCACAGTCCCTCACGTAGCAGGTAAAATGATCTGTGTAGTGGGGAGGCAGGCAACACCATATAGCATGGTGCGTTGGAGCCCCTCCTCCTTCCCCAGTGGCTCAGCAGGATTCCTGGGACTCATAGTCCCTCACGTAATAGGCAAAATGTCCTGCTGGTAGGCACAATCACATTTGAGTGAAGTGAGCAGGATTCATTGTGTGCTTGATTAGGGAGGGGTACACACTGGGTCCATTTGTCACAAATATAATTTCTGATACAAAGTAGTGATCTTTCCATGTCATGATCAAAGATTGATTAATGGTCTTTGGGTCCTGGATATTTTCTAGTGCTATTGATGTTTTACCTTTTTCAGTAGTTTTCCAGCTGTCCTAATGGAACCCTTAAATGATCAACCCAGAAATATAACAATACACCTTTGCCTTTGGTTTAGCAGTTTATCTTTTCAGAGAAGTTGAGGATTCTATTTAGTTGTCTCAGGTGACGTTGGTGAAGTTATAATGTAGGAACCTAGGAAATGACAGTGGGACAGTACAGGAAGAAAAATATGAATTGACCAGGAGATTAGTTGTAAGATGTTGTGAGTGCAGCTATATTTCATAGCTTAAATCTTTGCATCATTTGTGTACCCTCAAATTGTTTGGCAAATGTAGAATTAGGACTATAATGAGATAAGTGAAGTGTTTTGAAAAAGTAGGATAGTAATGAAGGCGTGACAGATGATCTGATAGTTCACAAATTTAGATTGCGAAAAATGCCTGGGGAGATTCATCAAAATATGAGCAGTGGCATTCTGTATGGCTGTAGCTTTTTCGTCACATAGCGAGGAGAGTCAAGATAAAGGCCTTTGCCATAATCTAGGAGGGAAATGATCAGGGCCTGGACAATTAATATTCCCTCTAAAAAAGGGAGAAGTAGTTTGCCACAAGCTTTTTCTCCTGGTGCTCCACAGTAAGACCGGAGTCTAGCCACATTCAGAGACTTTTTATCTCATCTTTGGGACTAGGGAGTTCATCCAAACAGGCAGGCAATGGATTTGGAACTCTCTTACTGACGATATTGCCCAGTATCATAAGCTCAGTTTTGTCTTACAGTTAGCTTACAGTTGGCCACCCAACCGGATCCTACCTGAAGACAAGGAGCCAAATTAGGGTGGTTAGAGCTGGGATCAGGGCAGATAGATATTACCAACTGGGTGTCATCGGAATGGGAAACCAGTGACAGACAATAAGAGCGCATAATATCAGCCAGAGGGAGCATGTAAAGTTTAAAATGGGAGGGCTAAGGGCACCCTGCAGAGCAGGGGGAGACTATCAGAATACCAGGAATAATCTAGAACCTGGAAAGTTCTGTCTTCCAAAAAAGAAGAGAGTAGTTTCAGGGCAGGGACAGTGACAACCACTTTAGAGATTCGGTGGAATTAGTGTCAAAAGGTCCACCGTGTCCAAGGCCACGCTCAGGTCTAATCTCCACGATACAAAAGAGATCTAAGGGCCTTATTTATACTTTTGGTGCAAAACTGCACTAACGCAGTTTTGCACCAAAAAGTTTTACACCGGCTTGCACCATTTTTTAGCCCCAGCTGGGCACCATATTTATGGAATGGTGCAAGCCGGTGCAAATGGTAGGCTAGCTTAAAAAAAAATGACGTTTGGCAGGTTTGAGTCAAAATAAATGATTCTGACCAGATTAGCATCATTTTTTGATGCTACGGGGCATATTTATACTCTGTTTGCACTGAATTAGCGTCATTTTTTTTTACTCTAATTCAGTGCAAAATCTAACTACATATTTATACTTTGGTGCTAGACCCGTCTAGCTCCAAATTTATGGAGTTAAAGTCATTTTTTGGAAGTGGAAACCTACCTTGCCTTAATGAGATGCAAGGTAGGCGTTCCCGTGCAAAAAATGACTCTATGGCCTTAACGCCATATTTATACTCCCATGCAAAAATGGTGCAAGGGAGGGAGGAGGGGTCAAAAAATGGGGCAAAGCTTGCTTTGCCCCATTTTTTAAGACCTGGGTCAGGGCAGGCGTTAGGGGACCTGTGGGCCTATTTCCATGGTGGAACACCATGGAATAAGGCCACAGGAGCCCCTCCACCCCCCCAAGGCCCCAGGGGCACCCCCACCCACACTAGAGGGACTCTGGGGATGGGGGACCCCATCCCAGGTCCCCCATCTCATTAAGGCAAGGTAGGTCTCCACTCTCAAAAAATGACTTTAACACCATAAATTTGGTGCTAGAGGGGTCTAGCACTAAAGTATAAATTTGGAGTTAGTTTTGCACCGAATTAGAGTTAAAAAAAATGACACTAATTCGGTGCAAACAGAGTATAAATATGCCCCTAAGTTTCTAGACCACAGTTAGCAACAATGTTTTGGGGCAGTGCTGAGGTCTAAACCAAATTTGCGTGGGGTAGTGATGTCATTGGGCTCGCGGAAGGCAGGGAGATGTTTATTGACATGTTTTTCCAGGACCTTTGATGGACCTGGTAGCAGGGAGATTGACCTACAATTGCTCAGGCAGCAAGGCTCCAATCCAGTTTTTTTTACCAAAGGTTTTACCACAGCATGCTTCGATTGTGGGGGGGGGGTCCGTCATAGCAAGGTAGAGATTCAACAAATCCACTAAAGTGCAGGCAATGATATTGAAGCCTTGACGTAGGATTTGGAGGTGGGTGGGTCAATGGGAGTCCCAGATTTTACTGTTGATAGGAGGTCTGTGAGAAGGCTGACAGTCAGTTCAGGAAAGGCTGAGAGAGTCCCTGTCTCACAGTGCAGATAAAGACTCATTACCTGGGAGCTCTTTGGTAATTGGGCTGTTAGGGAAGGAGGAATAGATGTCCAATATCTTTTTCTGGAAAAATAGAGACAAATTATTACTGTGTTCAGGTGAGGCTTCAAGGACAGAGCCTACAGACTAAAGGTCTGATTATGAGTTTGGCGGACGGGATGACCTGTCTGGGAAACTTCCAATGTGGAGGTTGCCACTATACTGGCTACCTCCCCGCCGGGCCCACTACGTCTTTCCCGCTGGGCTGATGGGTGAAAACCAAGGTTTCCGCCCAACAGCTTAGTGGGAAAGTGGCTTGTCGCCCGCAATGATGCCACCTGCAGAGTGCACTAGCAACCTTGCAATGCTCATTGCAAGGGTACTGAGCAGGGGGACCCCTGCACTGCCCATGCCAAAAGCATGGGCAGTGCACGGGCCCCCCTGTACCCCCTAGCATCTGTTCTCTGCCAGCCTTTTCATGGCAGAGAAACCACCATGAAAAGGCTGGAGGAGAACCAGGTCGTAATCAGCAGGAAGGTGCTGACTTCAGCTCCACCTTGGCTGATTACGACCTGGATCACCGTCAGCCCATCGGGAACATTGTTTCAGGCAGAGACATTGGTCATTTGACGGTCTGACTGCCAAACTCTTAATTTGGTGGTCAAACTGCCAAATTGTTAATTTGGTGGTCAAACTGGCGGCAGCCAAGACCGCTGCTCAATTTTCACAGAGAAATAAGCGGATTGGGCTTTTCTTATTTCTGCGTGATAATGCCTAATAGAGCTCCTGTATTTACTTTTGCATATGTAATCGTAGGGCTTTCTCCAACTTCTTCCCAATCATTGATCACCGCTTTGTGTTGTGGGAGGCTGCCTGGAGATCATTGGAAGCTTTAAGGTTTTTGTATCATTTCTCAGTGGATGCGGTGGACTCTTGCAGCCGTTGGTTTAAACTAACGTGTTGAGATATTCCCCCAGGGTTCTTGTTTATTATAGTATTAAGGCACTCAGGTAATCAGACCATGCTAGAGGTGTCCATTAATGCTGAAGTGCCTACTGAACTTCCCATTCAAAAGGGCTAAAGCAGGGTTGTCGTTTTGCCCCCTTGCAATAGCAATATTTATTAGCTCCACCAAGTTTTTTGCCAATCTCCCAGGAATAAGTGCACAATCCAGGTTAGGTCCTTGGCTCAATGAAACTGAATTAAATGAAAGAGATTCATAATAAACCTCTTAAGCAGAGGAACACCTCTTTTTCTACAGAGACCCATCCTATAAAGAGTCTATCTTAATTTATTAAAGAGAGCTGTGGGGGTTTCTGTAGACCAGTCCCATAATGCTGGTTGCATCTCTTGGACTCTGTTCCTCTTCCCTCTCTACCAATCGCCCTGACATACCCCAGAAATATATTACAGGGGAGTATATGCTAGAGCCCCTTACGGGACATGCAGTCTTCACTAACTAGTTTTACTATTGTATATCCAAACAAGGTAAACCCTTCACACATTGCTCTGCTAGCTACTTACTCTGACAAGAAAACACTGCTTTCAAGGACAACCACACAAACCCAGCCTATATCTATCTAATTTGCTGCCCCCTAGTGTCTCTGAAGATCTAACCTCACTACCATCTTGCTGTTGCATGGGATTTTTACCCACCTCCTGTATATTCAGGGGCCAGCCAGGTATGACACAAGTCACTGAAGGCAGGTACAGGAGAAGAGCAAGCTAATGAAGATGAGGAGGTGCTCTATTACCAGATCAATCAGTGTCTGTATAAGAATAAGGGCCACAATATGAGTTTTGCAGAGTGGTAATTCTGAATGTTATTAGTGGAATCATATTAATGCATGATTACAAATTTTACCAGATGCAGAATCGCAACTGGTAATTGTTGTATTCTGGTGGTCAGTTTTGCTATAATGATCAGAATATGTAGGACAGGTTTATGTGGAATGTGGAACTCTGATGGAGTCAGTTAAGGCTGTCACACTGTGGGGTTCCGTTGTACATGGCTCTGCTCTTATTTAAATAAACATAACAAACTACGCTGGCTGCAGAGAGGCTTCTGCACTGGCATTGAGGATCCCATTCTTGCTGAACTCTGTATACTAAATGACTTTGTCACAGCTCCGTGTCGGTGTGTGACTCAGAACAATAGGACCTTGCATGTTTTGAAAAGCAGAAAATGAGGACTTAAAATAGTTAACTGTAAGTTTAAAATATGGCGCACCATGGAGCAGAGAAGGGGGCAATAGCATCAGAATGTTTGACGCTATTGATGTACTGTTTAGGGTTCGCGCCAACATTTTGGCTAGAAACTTGAATACATAGGGGCCCATTGTATCCAATGGTGTGCCCCCTTTTAAAGCCTGCTCTGAACAGGCATTAAAAATGCAGAAAGACGTGTCTAAAGCATGCCACTAGATTGTCTTGCATACAGACAGTAGACGCTTGACATCATTTGTAACACTGCAGAGGGCATTCAGATATGTAAGGATGCCATTTGTCTTAGCCTCTGCTTCCACAGTTTGCCAACGAGTCACGGAAAGAATTTTGGAAGGCACAAGCCATGTTCACATTCAAGATGACATTCTGGTATGTGAGAAAAATAGGCAGGATCATGATCTTGTTCTAGAGTAAGCTTTAAAGAGACTGCAGGAGTCAGGATTAACAATCGTAACTGACAAATGTAAATTTGCTGTTCCAGAAGTTTAGTATCTTGATCATGTAATTGGGGCAAATGGCATCAAGCCCAAGCTGAAGCTTTCTGAAAAACTAGGAACAACTCAAATTGTTCCTTAGCCTGGTTAAAAATTATACAAAATGTGTGTGCCATTTTGCCAATGAAACCAGACCATGAGGTTGATTCTAAAAAAAGGGGAGAACTTCGAGTTGTCTGATGGATGTTAAAAATCATTTTGTGCGGGTGAAAGAGAGTATAATCAAAGCCCCCATATTGAAGTTATGTAATCAAGAGTATAAAATCATACTCAGTACAAACTCTAGTGCATATGGGGTTGGTGTGATACTCATGCAAATACACCAGGTGGGAGAGAAGGTTATTACATTTGTTCAAGGACCCTAAGGGGAGCCGAAGAGTGTTACTGAGATACTTAGGGGGTCAAGACGGAAGCACCGCCAACAGGCTGGCGGTACTTCCTTGCCCATTCTGACCGCGGCGGTAAAGCCGCGGTCAGAAAACCGGGGCTGGCTGTTTCCCGCCGATTTAGCCCCGGTTGGGCAAATCCGCCATGGCAGCGCTGCAAGAAGCGCTGCCATGGGGATTCTGACCCCCTTCCCGCCAGCCTGTTTCTGGCGGTTGTCACCACCAGGAAGAGGCTGGCGGGAATGGGTGTCCTGGGGCCCCTGGAGGCCCCTGCGCTGCCTATGCCATTGGCATGGGCAGTGCAGGGGCCCCCTAACAGGGCCCCATGATGCTTTTCACTGTCTGCCTAGCAGACAGTGAAAAGCGCGACGGGTGCAACTGCACCCGTCGCACCGCCGCAACACCGCCGGCTCCATTCGAGCCGGCTCCTGTGTTGTGGCCCCCATTCCCGCTGGGCCGGCCGGCGCTAACTTGGTTAGTGCCGGCCGGCCCAGCGGGAATGTCCGAATGCGGGAAGCGGTATTTTGACCGCATGGCGGCCAAATGCTGGTTCCCCCTGATAGGCGGCTACTGCCGCCCGCCAGAGCCGGAATGAGGGCCTTAGTAATTAGAAAAGAAGCATTTGTCTGTTGGGTGGGGGGTGCAACATTTTAGGACATATCTATGGATGATAAACTTTCAAATAAGAACATACCACAAACCTTTAGTGAATGTATTCACAACAAAAGGGAGAGAAAAGTTTCTTCTTGAATAACTTAATGGTTGCTCAGGCGACAAGTGTTTCCCTTTATGATGGGTTATGTTTCTTGTTGAAGAAACATAAAAGCAGATTGCCTCTCATGTTTGCCAATTGCATCATCTGAGAATAATTGCAAGGAGGAACAGGATGCTGATAGTTGGATGGTAGCCACAATAGAGTGGTTGTTTGAGGAAGCTATCACTGAAAGTGAGTGGAAAGATGCTCTGGACTTGGACGAATAATTGAAGAAAGTAAAAGACAAATTGATAAGTGTGTGGAAGAAGGTTGTCACTAGGAAGGTACAGATTGGTGCGGGCAGAATTTCTGGCAGCTAATATTAATATTTTACTTAGACTGAACGATTAGTGGTTCTACAGTGTTGTTGGAGGTTATGTTGCTGAATGAAGGTCACGCAGGTATGACTGCCATGAAGCGGAAGGCGTGGATGAATTTCTGGTGGCCAAGAGTGGACAGAATAATAGAAAGATAGAGGAGAGATTGTGATGCTTGTGTGAACAGTGCCAAATCATGTGTGGTCAGGGAATCACCAATAGTACCGATCAGGTGTCCTGTAGGGACATGGAAGAAGCTTGTGATGGATATATGCGGTCCTTTTGTAAACAAGAGGTACGAGGGAAATTTGCCATAGTCATGACTTGCTACAGTTCAAAGTGGACTGAGGTTCGGACTGTTGATGAAGTGAAAACTGATGTAATGATTGTATTCTGTAAGGAAGTATTTGCAATGGAAGGCATTCCACAGAAAGTTGCCACGGACAACGGCCCACAATTTGTCTCACAAATTATGACTAATGTCTTGAAGTCTTCATAAAACGGTACTATAATCCCAGAGAAAACGGTTTAGTGGAGAAATTTAATAGAGCACTAGGTGAATGCTTACATTTGGGTACTAGGAATGGTTTGGGAGGATGAATTGAGAATTGAGTTTTGGTATTATAGGTTATATGGAATATTATGACAAAAGGATCATACGATCACTCTATTTGTGAGATAACAAACAGAACCTACCCAAGAAGAAAGAGAGGCTGTCCTACATAGTCCTAAAGGACAATGTTGGATAGATAAAAGCTTTAAATGTAACTCTGGAAACAGGTTTTCTTTTATTAAAATATATATTTGCTTTGCATTGTATGTATATTTGTTGTTTTAGGATGTTCCCTTCTTTACTGTTAGAATAATTTGTATTGATACTAATGTGACAAATGAAATGTTAAGCAATTATTGTTTATTCTATGAAGGGAGGTGTGTTGTGTTCTGGTGGTCAGATCTGCGGTAATGATACGAATACATAGGACAGTTCTATGTGGAAAGTGGAACTCCCATTGAGCCATTTTAGGCAGAGGGATTCAGTTGAACATGGCTCTGCTCATAATTTAAATAATCCTATAAAACTATCCTAGCTACAGAGAGGCTTTTTAGTAATGTCACTTGCTGTTCTGTTAACATTTTCCAACTACTAAAAGTCGAAGTAAAAAGAACAGAAAAGGGCCTAGTATTCATGGGAAATATGGAGTAAAAGTTTTGCTAATTCTGGGATCCACATTAGTTCTCAGATAGGACCTCAATCTTGAAAAAGGCTGGTAAATGTGATGGAAATGACACCCTGTATTGGTAACATGGCCTGAGTTTACCAGCCAATTTTAAAAGCCCATCTACATTAAGGGATAAAGTGGGGAAGTGTCTTTAGCCTTCCATTGTTGCATGTTTCTATGTAATTTGATAGGAGGAATGCTATGCATGGGCAACATATATCTCAAAGTCACACTCTCTCACTGTTGTCACAGGGTCAAACCCTGTTAATCAGTCTCATTGCTGTGTCCCCAGATACCCTGGAGAGACATGAGCCTGCCAAACCCCTGAACACATCCTAAAAACAACTTTTGACTGCAATACAGTGGCACAAAAATAGATTAAATAATGGTAAAGACAATAGGACTGGCCTTGGCAAATCTTCAATGCTTTTTATTTATTTATTGTAAACAAATGCAATATGTATTAGCAATTTAAAATTAATGAGGGGGAAAAATTCTGCAGTCTAAATGTGGCATGTATATATTTACAAAATAATTACATAAGTTAATAGGTAAAAGGTGGTCCATTGCAAAACTCCACAAACAACATAGAAATAAGAGGAAGAAATCAAAGCAGAGGTTAGCTCACTAGTGTTATAATCTTATATTGTTCATTTGCAGTATAATCTATAATTGTTAAAACCATTTTATTAGATATGTACAGTTAACCAAATCAATATTTGTTACCTTCCAATTATCTTGCCGTGTATAATAGTCTGGCCCATACTCCCCTTTGTTCTTAGATATAGTATGTTCCATCTGGTAGAGAATGTTGGTGGGAGCTCACGATAGAATGTTGAGCTGTGAGGAGTTGATGCTGTATGAAGATAGAGCAGTAGAGAAGATGAATAAAAGCTCACACTGAAAGATTTGGTTTGTGATCTTTATTCTTTGCAACACTGGCGACGAGGTGAAGTGCGAAGGGGGCACTTTCTTCTCTACCCCTTTCACATACTCCATCGGCTACATTGAGGTACTGTGAGTTTACAATTGCTGCGAGCTCTCTAGCGTCTCCACGCCATTAGTCTACAAAATAATATCTGTGTACACCGGTGCTTGTACACAATATTAACATGACGGGGGAGTGCCATGACCTCTTCCACGAACTCTGATTTGTAACCTGTCTAGGCACAGAAAACGCGCCGCTTTGAAGGTCAGGCACAGCAACTTGTGCCGCCTGTCAGGAAGCGGAGCGAGTCGTTTCATTGACTGGCTCAGCTGAAGTGCTGCCTTTAGGGAGTCGGCATTTGTGGGCACAGCTGACTTGCTCCACCTGTCAGGAACCTGCTAACGCATCAAATCGTTGGAGAACTCAGCTGACGACGCTGCTTGTTGGAATCTAGCTGCAGCGTGACGCGCCCTCCTCAGAGACAATCATCGCGTCGGTTTCGCTGACAGGCACAGCTGACTTGTGCTGCCTGTCAGGATCCCGGGAACGCGTCCGTTTCCCTGACACGCTCAGCTGATTGCGCGTCCTGTAAGGAACCAGCTGCTGCGATAATTGTACTTGGTGAAACTTGACGGTGACGCGCACACCTTCTAGGGAGCGATTCTATTTTTGAAGGAAGAATCCTACGTTTTGGCACATCTATTGTTACAGTACTGAAGATTACACAAGTTTTTACAACGCTTATATGTGTTGCTACTGTGCTTACCAGAGAAGTATAGTGCTAAGCATTCTTACAGTTTTTGTAATGCCTATGTAGTTGATATAAAAATATATAATATAAGGAAGATTTATGAACCTGTCGTGGTGACGGACACTTCATTTTCTGATAAATCTTAGGCTTATGTTTCATATAAACATCGTGCCTATTCCTGAGTTGTACGGTCATGAAATCTGAGGTATCCTGCTATATAATCCTTCGAGGTACCTAAGCATCAACAACATATAAATCACTTATTCTGACAGTTATTTATGTTTCGCAACTATACCATGTGTTTAATTTGATGTCATCAGACTAAGTCTGTTTAACTAAGAGTGGGGAAAAAAAAATCTTAATATCAACCATAAGAGCTTTTTAATGTGACAAACGTTTATTGAAGAAATTTTCTTTTACATCGTATTTTTATTGTAAAACATTTTATTTCAGAGTAGAAACCTTCTTGCATACTCACTTTCTCTCCTGCATGTATCATGGCCGCAGCTAGTATGTCCCAACCCATTCCATTCCTTAATGAAATGGGAGAACCTAACATTCCTTGGAAAGACTGGATTAAAGTTTTTGAACCCTATTTAATTGCAATTGGGGTGGACAAGTTTAGTGCGGTCAGGAAACAACACATTTTACTGCATAACTTAGGTTCTCATGGCTGGAAAATGTATGATTCCTTACCTGAACCAGAACCGGATGATGAACGTGACGAATATGTTCACACTTACATTAAACTAGAGAAACAATTTGGTGATAGAATAAATGTAGTGTTAGAACGCCACAAATTCTTCTGTCTCACTCAAGAGAAGCACAATTACGTAGCTGCATTGAGAGGTCTAAGCACCTTATGCAACTTTGGTGACCTCAATGATTCCCTCATTCGCGATCAATTGGTACGCTGCACTAACAATTTAAAAATACAAGAAAAATTGTTACAAAAACAACCCAATTTGAAAGAAGCAATTGAGATCGCTAAATCCATTGAACACATAGCAATGTGTTTACAGGAAATCAAAGCCTCAACTCTTTCGGAGCAAATTTAGGAAATTAAAGAAAATAAGTCAGATTATAACGTACTAAAAATTAAAAGTAGTGAGAGGTCTTGTTCCAATGCGAATTTACCCCTGAAGTGTTATCGCTGTGGGAGCAACAACCATCTTGCAAATTCAAGCCTTTGCCAAGCCAGGACAACGACCTGCAGGAAATGCGGTAAGAAAGGTCACTTTGCAAGGGTCTGTAGAGATCTATCTAAAGCTGACAAACCTAATGACAACAAAATAATGGAGGAGAACCTCCATGAAGTCAAGAAAATTATTTCCCAAGTCCAAGGTGAGGACGTTGTACCCACCCGGTATCCGGAATGCACCATATACATTGATAATAATCCGTTAAATATTGCCGACTTTTGTAAGATGGGTGATGCTCAGGCAATTAAATTACATACACCGGACATTAACCCTAAAGGATACACCAAGGATCCTATTCCTATCAAGGGTATGTTCAAGGCCCTTTTATCATTCAAGGGTCGTTCCACTGTTGGGAAAATATATGTTGTGCAAGAAGGTTCCAACTTATTAGGCTGACAACACCAAAAAGAACTTGGAGTCAGGTTGGATCCTAATAATCCAGAACAAGTTATGGTTGTCAATGAACACACCTCTGTGGCTCAAATTTTCAATGAATTCCCAGAAGTCTTTACTGAGAAACTGGGTTTGCTCAAATATTTCCAACACAAAATAAAATTAAAACCTAACTCTAAACCTGTGGTACACAAAACCCGGCCAGTTCCATTTTTACTCAAGGACGCTCTTGCTAGAGAACTAATCAGGCTTGAATCTCTTGGCATAATACAACCCATTGACAGTTCTGAATGGCTAGCTCCCATTGTTATCGCAAAGAAAAATCACTGCGATGACATCAGAGTCTGTATCGATCTGAGAGATTTGAACAAAAACATCTGGGTTGAGAGACACCCCCTTCCCAGGATTCAGGAAATGTTAAGTACTATGGTGGAGGCTGTATGTTTTTCGGTTCTTGATTTATCCAGTGCCTATCACCAGGTGGAGTTGCATCCTGACTCCAAATGGTTAACTGCTTTTACCACTCCCCTGGGCTGTTATATGTTCAACACAATGCCGTTTACGTTAGCGTCAGCCGCTGCAATTTTCCAGAAAATCATGCAACACATTCTCCGCGATGCACACAAAACCCTTTGTTTCCAGGATGATATCCTCATTTATTGAGCCTCTATCAAAGAACATGACACAAACTTAAGAGCCGTACTCAACAAACTAAAAGTCGCTGGCCTCACATTAAAGAAAGAGAAATGCCAAATTGGGGTAAGTACGATGGAATATTTGGGCCACACAGTTTCTAAGGATGGTTTCAAACCTAAAATGTGCCTAGTTGAGGCCGTTAAGAAAGCGAAGGCACCTGGGAACAAAGAAGAACTCAGATCATTTTTGGGACTGACAGAGTTTATGGCAAAGTACGTCAAGAATTTCTCTGAAATCAAACACGAATTAAGAAACTTGTTAAAAAGTCACACTACCTATGAGTGGTCCGAAATCCATGACAATGTGTTCCAAAAAGTTAAACAGGCCATTTTGGCAGCACCTTATTTGTGTACCTTTGATCCCAAAAGAAAAACAATCCTTACTACGGATGCTAGTAAGAAGGGATTAGGGGCAACATTATCCCAATTTATTGATGGGGAAGAAAGCATTGTAGCTTTCGCTTCTCGGTCCCTTAGCAAGGCAGAATCCAACTACTCTGTGATTGAAAGAGAGGCCCTAGCATGCTTCTGGGCTGTTAAACATTTTAAGTTCTTCCTTTGGGGCACTCCATTCAGTATTCGCACTGATCATAAACCTTTGGTATACATCTTCTCCACAAAAGCGTGAGTCAACAGTACCCCCAAGGATTGCCAAATGGATCCTGGGCCTGGAGAGCTTCTGTTTCAAGGTGGATTTTCTTCCTGGTAACAAGAACTCTGCGGCTGACTTCTTGTCCAGGGTTCCTCTAGATGTCAGAGAGGATTTCGAAACACCAGAGTATCCTGTTATATTAGTCAATACACCCTCAATCACCAGAGAGGAATGGGTGTCTGCATATCAGCAAGATAAATCTTTATTGATGCTGAAATCTTTTACTAAAGATGGTTGGCCTAACTTGAGGAAGGACATCAAGGAGTACTGGGAGATAAGATTTGAGATTAACGAAAACAATGACTTCCTGTTTAGGAATGACAAAATCATACCCCCGGTGATTCTTAGGCATAAAATCGTCATGCTTGCCCATGAGGGTCACCTAGGGAGGAGCTTAACCAAAGCTCGTATCAGGGAAGAGTATTGGTTCCCTGGTATGGATTCCATGGTGGAAACTGAGGTGAAGGATTGCAC
The DNA here is from genome assembly GCF_031143425.1 of Pleurodeles waltl. Classification (NCBI taxonomy): domain Eukaryota; kingdom Metazoa; phylum Chordata; class Amphibia; order Caudata; family Salamandridae; genus Pleurodeles; species Pleurodeles waltl. Next base: position 1,104,334,360 of record NC_090445.1, read on the forward strand.
GATCTGTGCAAACAGCGATAAATACAAGGTGGTTTGCAAGACCCTCATTTCTCCTGTCTCCATTCCGAGCAAACCTTGGGAAAAGTTAGCTCTGGACATTATAGGTCCTATCAATATATCTGGGGTATCCAAACCATTTGCTTTTGTGCTTATCGATTACCATTCGCATTGGATCCACACTAGGATGGTCAATCAAACCACCACAGATTCCTTGATCAATTTTTTGAAAGACATATTTTCGATGGAAGGGATACCTGCCACCCTCATCACTGATAATGGGGTTCAACTAACCTCGTCAGTGATGAAGGAATTCCTTAATACTCTCAACATTGACCACCTTACCACTGCTTTATACTGCCCACGTGCAAATGGCTTAAGTATGATTAGGGAATGCATCCAACTTGCAAGCATTAATCACTCAAATGTGGAGAGTGCTGTCAGGAATATGCTATGGGCGTACCACACCACTCCTAATTCCGTTACTAAAGTTTCCCCATTTTCAGCATTAAAGGGTAGGAAACCAAGCACAAAGTTATTTCCCACATGGTTAGGTGAAGGGGATAAAATGGGGCGTACATTCCCTGATACCAAAAACCAGATATCCAAACACCAAGGCAAGTACAAAAGGTATTATGACCTCAAGCATGGCACAAAAGAACGGGTGTGGAGATTGGGTGATTGGGTGTTTATCAAAAGACCAAAATTGGATACAATCAAGGGCACAAATTATATAGGACCTGTACGTATCAGCAAGGTCAGGCACAATGTTGTGGTGTTAGATAACGGTCAGTGTTGGAGTATGGATAGACTTGTCAGAAGCGGTGCCTCTGCCAACTCTGGTTGTGAGAAGGAGACGTCAAGTCATGATATGAAAATGGAAATCACCAATTGGACACGTAAAAGACAAATCCAAACTCCGATGTGGCATTAAGGACTATATTGTTAACACATAACTTGCTGTTTTGTCAATCTCTGGCATGGGCACCACTGAAGTGATGGTAGAAACGTACTTTCTGCTTATAGGCTCTGATGTAAGCTTATTTTCTTTCTCTCAGTTTCCCTGCACGTGTCCTTCTGCAGGGGATGTCCTCTCCTTGCGTTCATCTTTCCCCCCTAGGTGTTATACCCTCCTTGTTGTCTTTCGTTCTGGTAACCTCTCTTAGAACTGTCCCAGCACCCCTTTGTTCTATTGGGATGGAAGATGTGTTTTAATCTTATATTGTTCATTTGCCAGTATAATCTATAATTGTTAAAACCATTTTATTAGATATGTACAGTTAAGCAAATCAATATTTGTTCCCTTCCAATTATCTTGCCGTGTATAATAGTCTGCCCCATACTCCCCTTTGTTCTTACGATATAGTATGTTCCATCTGGTAGAGAATGTTGGTGGGAGCTCACGATGGAATGTTGAGCTGTGAGGAGTTGATGCTGTATGAAGATGGAGCAGGAGAGAAGATTAATAAAAGCTCACGCTGAAAGATTTGGTTCGTGATCCTTATTCTTTGCAACAACTAGCCCTGTTAGTGAAGTGTATGTATTCTGTTATAAGTGGATGTGCACACCTAAAATTATGTTATTCACAGAGAAGAAAGCCAATGGCTAAAGTGGGTTGAACCATTGCCATTGTGTGTCGAGAGGTGGGCAGAAACACTATGGCCCTCATTATGAGTCTGGCGGTCCCTAGACCGCCATACTTGTGGATGGCGATTGGACCGCCTCCAATGCGGTGGTCCGAGCACCATCTTTCAACCCCGGCGGTCAGGCTGTGAGGGGACTGCCAGGATCAGGGATCCCGCCGGTCTGGTCGTAGGGTGTGGTCCTAATCCGCCAAGGCAGTGCTGCAAGCAGCTCTGCCCTGGGGATTACAACCTCGTTCTCTGCCAGCCATTTAATGGTGGTAGCACAGCTGCGAAAAGGCTGGCAGAGAACGGGTGCAGGGAGCCTAGGGGAGCCACCGGGGGTCCACCTGCCCAGCACCCTTGCAATGTTCAGTCTGGTTTGCAGACAGTGAGCATTGCGAGGGTGCTTGTGCACCCTGTGGCCTACAGCATTGCCGCCGGTCAATTACGGGCCAGAGACAATGCTGTAGGTTGTTTCCCGCTAGGCCAGCGGGTGGAAACTCAGATTCCACCCGCTGACCTAGTGGGACATTTTTTGGGCCTGGCTGGGAGGTAACCAGTACGGTGGCAACCTCCCTGTAGGAAGTTCGGTGGACGGCGTAAACTGTCCGCCTATCTCATAATCAGGCCCTATATATATATATATATATACGTGTTTTTATAAAGAATTGTCATGAACTGTAATGCAAACATGAGGCTTGCGGACAACTAAACCGGACTCAAGGCCAAACATTAAAATGAAGGGTGTTTAATGAAGCTGGTAAAAACTGTAAGTACCTTGATACCTTGGACATAATAAAGAACAAGGGAGTTCCCACGATCTTTCACAATGGTAGGCCATTGAACAGTGAGTCAAATGACTTCTACATTTATTTTGTCTACTTGCTATTTATCTCTTCTGCTATTTATTTGCCTCTCTTGCTGCTGTTGTTTCTCATTTGCTACCTCGTTGCCCATCCTGCTTCCTTCTATCCAATCAACACACAAGACTTCTCAATGTAATAAGATAAAGGCATATTGGGAATGACGATGACTCTGTTCCCAAGGCTCTCTCCTGATTCCCTCCATTTTGTATAGTTTCTTCTCGCATTTTCATCCTTAGCATTACTTGTACCTGGGCTGAAATTCAGTGTAATGGATTTATAAAGTACTGTGCAAGAAACTAACATAGTAAAACAAGGATCAGATCTTGTTAACCATCGAGGGCAAATAAAAGGAAACTTTCTGAAATATGGATATGTCTGTCAGGAGAATGAGGTTTGAAAACAGGCATAATGCAAGGTTTCACTCTCCTTTCAGCAGAAGATCAGCACTAATAATAGAAATGTGTGGCCACTGAGAACTTGGCATTTATGACATCTTCCATATAACCAAATCAATAACACGAAGATCTGTAAAAGGTCTACTGTGGATGAGATTGAGGTGCATGGAAATGGTGGAAGGCCAGTAAAAAACAAATGTGTTGTTATTGTGATTTATTTATGAAGTCAATTAAAACCCATGCGCACAGCTTATGCTCATCTCATCAAGATGCGGAAAGCTTTGTATTGGCAGGATGTCTTACAGCTATAGCATGAATCCGAAGCTGAGCTCAAACTGAAAAAATGCATGAGTGAAAAGGCAGTGTCTTTACTGGCACCCTGAATCTCTGCCTAAAAGTAACATTTTGAACATGTTCAGTGAACTCATGGAGAAGAGACTCCATTAAAGCTCTGAATGAACACTACTTTGTTACCACATTCTTCTGAGGGACCTAGGAAAAGGATACAGGTTCAGTGTAACTTTCCTATGCAACACAGATTCATTATTTCTGATGCTCTGACTTTTCCACTGACCAATGCCAGCTGCACGTGCTAGGAAAATGTCCTGGACATGGAAATACTACATTGTAAATGTTTAAACAGCACCTTTACTTTAGGACCATCTCAGAGGTGTTATTTGTTGGCAGTTGACAACTAACTGAATACTTCCATCACTGAAATGTTAGGCAGGTATTGAGAGACCACTTAAATACCCACTTAAACTATAGGATTCACATGTTTGGTATATTTGTAAGGATAAACCTAGATCTTCAGCTGACATCAGGGCCTAGTTTCTGAAAATAGGCCTCTGAGACAGCAAAGGTTTTTTCTTCAAGATTCTCAGGAAGTGGAGGTGTTTAAATTACAGGCAGCCTCCTGACAGACTATGTGTATTTTTTATTATAGTGCATGATATGTTGTAGGCGTATAGTACTAGTAACAAAAATAGTAAACATAAAGTAAAAAGTAAAGTACAGTAAAAATGTTAAACTGATTTGATCCAGGCATCAATACCCCTATCATGCCTCACCCGCCTAGTCTTCATTCTGATGGGAACATCATTAACCATCTGTTATATTTGTACTCCCTTTCACATTAACAACTCCAACATTTTAATTCATTAGATGACATACTGTTTATAAATGACTTATCGGCCATAAAGCCTGAAACTATTGCCTTAGATGTTGACTGACAGTTTCCTTTGAACAATTCCACATTTATGTGGGAAGGCTTACAACCACTTAATCAGTGGGTATCACATTACTAGTGGGCCCTAATACAAGTGTTTGTGCGTATGGTCTATATTGCTGATGAATGTCCACTTTAACCAGAGGTAGTTTAACAATCTAACAGGCACCCAGCTATCTGACATTACAAGGGTTAATGATGAAATGATCACATTATTTTATTCAGACCTCCAAGGAATCCTATGTTTGTTATGAGCTATATTTTGATTGCAGTAAGAATTGATCAAAAATATAAATTACTTATAAATGAATTAGGAAGTACAAAGTGATTGCTTGAACAATGTTCTATATTTTGGTTCATAAAGATGACACAATTTTAGGAGATTCTAATTATTATGCAAACATACATCTCATGTAAATGTCCTTCTGATACCCTACGTGATACAGTATTTAGGTCATTTAGCAGATTCTCATTATTATGCAAACATACGTCTCATGTCAATGTACTTTTGATAGAGGGTCAGATGTACAAAGATTCTGGTTTGTGATTTCCTAATTGCAAATCTTTGCCATTTGTAATTAGGAGATCGCAAACTGCGATGTACTTATGTGTCTAAGACATTTTATTGATTTGCAGTGGGCCACAAATGGACCTATTTCATCAATATTCATGAGACAGGTTGCAATTTGTGACCCACTGGGAATGGCTACAATCACAGGTATGTTGGCCTGCTGGGGTCAGCTGACCAACATGTCTGTAGTTGCTTTTATTGAAAGTTTTCATTTTTAAGAGCAAGCAGTTTTTTGTGGGACCAGTGCCTGCTCTTAAAATTATTTGCACTGTCATTCACAAAGGGAGAGGGTCCTTTGGGGACACCTTCCTGTTTGCAAAATGTTAACTTCAACTTGAAGTTGGTGGTAATCTGACATGTTTTGCAACCACATTCTGGTTGCAAAATATTCACACATACCACTGCAACTCGCTATTAGGAAGGGATGTCCTTGCAAATTTTGCTGTTTGGGGTTGCTAAATAGCTTTGGACATCTGGCCCTTAGTATTTCACATATCTTTTAGAATCAGTTTAGGTGCCTGTGTTTGAGGATTGCCCCTGAATGCATTGTGTAGGATACATATTTCAAGGAGTGCCTTTAAGTCAAAAGGAAATATCATCCAATGTTCAAAATGCATTTAAATGTGAATCTTGTTAAGTAATGCTTAATTCTTGTGTTTAGTATGTTGCTAAGAACTTCCAATTTTGTCTGATAAGAATTAATTCAGAAGTAAATGGGTTTGCTCAGGATAATTTAGTCAACCATGGAGTTGAGTTCTGTTGCTAAGAACTTCCAATTGTGTCTGATAAGAAGCAATTCAGAAGTAAATTGGTTTGCTCAGGATAATTTAGTCAACCATGGAGTTGAGACTGGAACACAGGTCTCTGGGTTTTATTCACATGGACTTTTTAACCACCATGTTCCTTCTTCTTCTGCATCCTAATGGCTGATGGTAGAATCCTTTATTCATGATGGATGCAAAATGATTAGGTTTTTAAATATGTTTTAGAAAAAATACTTTAAAAAATGACACCTAGTATGGGGGCGTTTTCTTTGTTTTTAATTTACAGCAGAAAGAATATAAAGCATTCAGAAAACATTTTCCATATGTTAAGGGCAATTCAAAACATTTTGCATGGTTCCAGCAGCTGAGCTCTTCGACAGATCCATTGATTCAGTGATGCTTGTCATGCACAATTACAAAAATAAAACTTACAAAAAAAGAGACATCTATACTAGTTTTACATGCAAGACTTGGGGACCCCTCCCCTATTTGGGCACCCACCTCTGTGTGGAACCGCCTTTGTCGTGCAACCAAGTAGGGGTTCCACGTTATATCCTCTATTTCTTTCACACAGCATAGACTATTTCCAATGGAATCACATATGAAGGAATTGGACATTTAAAGAGACAGAATAATGTCAGCTGTTCACTTTGATGCTAGACAGGCTCCTGGCACTTGGGAAGTAAATTTTATGTTTTTCCAAAAAATAAAGCAGTGTTTAAGTATCTTACATTCATAAGCAAGATCCACATTTGCAGAAAGATCTATCGGTACAGCTCAAGTTCAGTGGGAGTGCAGACTGCAACTCACCAGTGGGCAGTGATATACTGGTGTACTACTCTGGTAGTACTGTAGATCCTGAAATATGCTAGCTTCACAGAAAAAGGAATGCAAAACTGTAAAGCAACTTGAGGTGGCTCAACACATTACTAAACCTGATAATTTGTCAACATAATGCACAACAAAAAACTCTGTTAGTACAAATATACAGTGGACACAACTGAGTTCATTACTCTTGTTAGCAAAACAAATTAGATACATTGATCATGAAAAATGGAAAAAACATTTACATTTTCAAGCTAACAAAATTTCATAAGTTCTTCCAGTGTTCATAATACAGAGCAATGTTCACTTATCCCAAAAAAGGAATTTGATATGTTTCTTTTTCCCCTTCTCAGTAAGTTAATATTAAAATACATTCTGTTTTGGAACATTCAATGTCCCATCTAAAAGATCATTATGCAATCAGTTTTCAAATGTACAGTCTGTTAATACTGGCATTGTGCGAGATCTGAAGAAAAACAGTAAGAAAAGACTTCAGGGCTTACTTCTAAACTGTACATGTGTGACCAAAGGAAATAAAAACAGGTATAAATACAGAAAAGGCAACAAGAGTACCGAGCTCAGTGTTTAAAGTGAATGTTGTGTTTACCTATACATAGCTGGAGAAGATCAGTTTACATGTGTCTCCTGCATTAGCATACTCTGGGTTTAGCATCAATCATGTCTATAAAATATGAAGAAACGCCATCCGTTCTTAAGCTCAAACAACGGTCATCTGTTCAGACAGGTGCATAATTCAACCTTTATAATTTCAGTTGATAGTAATTATTCTCTAAAGATTAAGTGCACCTCTTAAAATAAGTTTCTATTAAAATAAAAAAGGAATACTTTTCTTTGGCTCATTTGTATGCAGAAATATCAATATACCATGGCACCCCTACAAGAACGGTTTAATTCACACTTCTTTTTATGTGTGCAATTTTCATAACATTTTCTGAATTCCAGTAAGTAGATTTGAAAATGCAAAACATATTTTCTGCTTTCCTACTTTCCTTCTTTTTCTGTTCTAGTCTCATTCTACGTGTAATTTATTGGATTGAATGTATGGTGTTTATGCTATATATTCTCTTTCCTATGATTATCTGCTTTGCAAATGTAACTTAATTTTCTTAAGCATTATAGCATTCACATTACTTGGCACCATTGGCAAAAAAATATAATGTTAAATAAAATTGAAAAAAAATTCTGGTAGCCAAAACTTAAATGTAAACATATTCTTTTTTAGTAATGTTACTCTGCTTTTTTTTCCTAAGTCTAAATGCAGTAGCTCGTTTTTTTGCAGTTTAGTCATGCTTTAGCAAAATGTTCTTCTAAAGAACATTTAAAATAAAGTACTCTTATAGTGAAATAAACTTTAGTTTTTTTTGTAGACCGTAGCCACTAATGCTCTGCTTTTTTCATTTCTTTTTTCTTGAATTCATGCACATATCTCTTTTGTTTTTTAATATTTACATTATTTACATACAATACATCCATACTTCTCTGGATCATTCAGACAAAACTATACAAATATTAATTCTAGCTCGCCTAGTTATTGACCATTTTGTGAATAAAATATTTTGTTGTCAATCAATATACCATCTTTTAAATACTGTTTCTTGCTTTCTTGTCCACTCTTTATATTTACAGAAACCTCTCATTTCGAGGAGGAAGCCAAACCAGGGAATCCATCAGCTAGTATTCAACACCACACCATCTTGAGGTGAAATATAAAACGATATTGGGAAGTTGGCCTCTGTGACTGGGCAATTGTCATTACATGGTTATAAATCTTACTGCACGTTCATCAGAGAATACCTACCCAAACACACATATATGGACATTAAAACTAGTCTTATTTGAGTCAGACAAACTATTTAAAAATTAAAATATGGCCTTACCAGAATGTGGCAATACAATTCTTGATGGACTTTACATGAGGTTGAAGGCATTAGATTTTGCCTTGCATTTTAAAATCCACTACATTAGATCTGCATTAAGACTTGTTTAATCACACACTGAGAAACGCCATATTTGTTACACAATGGGCTCGACCAGTTATCTACTGTAACACCAGCAAGCATGCATCATCCATTTGAATTGGTTGACTCAGGAAATAGGCATAGACTCAACCAATCAAAAATGTCTGTACAGGCAGCAGAGCATGCTTCCTTCTGTTTTAGTAGCTCACTGAGTTCAGCTAATGCTGGGACCAACATACATAACCTTCATAATAAAAAAGTTTGAACGGTATTTATGAAAATAATTTTTTTTTGATGTGAACACAAATAATAAATACATCTTAAAAAAACATAAAGTGCATGATATGAGCAGAAAATCATGATATATTCGACACACCTGTCCATTATCTAGAAAATAAAAATATGACACTATAAAAAAGTTACTATGTTTCTACTCTTCCCATGCAACTATTATTTTAACGCCTGACAAATTGGGCATTCTATTTCATGAATAATTGTTTTAAAAAATAGCAGTTTGAATTTTAAAATGTTGCATTAAAAGGGCAGAGAAGACGTAATGAATGAAAGAACAGCAATGCAAATAAAAAAAACAAATATTACATTGACTCCTCCTATATCTCTCTCCCTCCCCAATAAAGTACATAGATTATCAGAGCCCACCACTTCTCCTCATTCTTGTGGAATCCCAATGGCACTGCTTCTTGGAACAGATTGGCAGCTGCAGAACTGGCATTCTTGTGTCACTTGCGTATTCCTACTTTTATCTTGGTATTTTTGGTATATTCGTACAGATCCACATGTTGTTTGAATCCAGCCCTAATTCAAATAGACTGATTTTTTTTCAGGAAGAAAGAAGCCACTCACAAAATCCTCCAGGTGCCATTTTTCCCTGTGCCCATTCCATTCAACAGAAGATTTGAGTTCCAAGATGTCTTGCTGAACAAATTAAAAGTAGTCCATGAAAGTGCAAATGCAATGACCAAAAGGATTACTGTTAAAATCCTGCAGATGATCTTCTGAAAACTACAGTTTTTTTGTTTTTTTTGTTGTAGTTGCATGTCTCTGCTAAGAACAGAAAATGAAAACAGTCTTTTTGAGCAATGTCACATTGCTAAGGGATGCTGCTGTATGTCTTCAAGTTCCTTGTCCTTTTTCAATTCTTTCACTCTGAAAAGAAAAGAAGAAGAATTGAATGCTATCAAAGCTTTACAAAAGCCTTAGACCATTGGTGAGGAAGAAACATTTGCATACTTTATTGAATTCATAGGCCGCCAACATTGTAAGGATGCAGTTTCAATCATGCAAGTATCTCTTTTCTACAAAAAAGGATGCTCCCACTTTGGCCTTACCCACACATTTAGAACCAGAGTCCAATATTAAAAATGTTATTTCTCTCAGGGTTCTCAGTGTAATCCTGATTATTTTTGTCCAAAAATTGAAACTGATACTTGACAAATATATTTAAGTCTCTTTATACAGACCATTATTTTAAAAAAACAATAATACAATTGTGATAGCTAGAAAACCCATCTGCAGGCGCACATCTCCATTAATAAAGTGTCCATTTGTATTGTAGTTTTCAAGAGATTATCCAGTGCTCCCAGAGGGGTGGTATGGCCATAAAAAAATCTACAACAGGAAATCTTTCAAACTTGAAAGCAAATCTAGCACTACAAAACAATAATCTAAGCCTTGTTTAGTGTTGATGCTTGTTTAGTTGATGATTTCTCTTCTCTAGGCAACACGTGTTTCATCTTTTAGCAGACTTCAGCAGGACTAGAAATCATTCAATACATATATTAAACTTCAAATAATAATTGGGTAATTTTACACATGTGTTCAGTAAATCCCCATTGCTCAAGGTTCCTCAGGTGTTACAATGTCCAGAGACCTAAGAACTAAAGTGGTGTCCAAAACATCAAACATATAGCTTTTGTTGAAATATTGTATCTCTGATAGTGTCAAGAGACTTTGATGTACTGTGGCGCTCTGAAAATAACCAGTTAACGAAAGTGGATGTTGGTGCTAACAGGCCTTTTGTAAATGATTGTTTAAAACCATCCAGAAATAAAATGCATGGTCCAAAGAAGACTGAGCCTGGTCCTTATTAGGAGGTCTGTAGATGAGTACCTTAAAATACCCTTCAGAAATGCCTTGTAATGTGTTTGGGACAAGCCATAAGCCATTGCATATTTGAGATTTAAAAGGTTTTAAATGGCATGTTAGACACATTGACTAACTGTGATTTCTACAGCATGTAGAAGGAAACTGGGCTTAGCACTAAGGTAATTCCAGTTAGCTTGTGCTAATGGTCCCCACTGACCTCTCCTGGCAGCTTATAAAACAATGGCCTCAATAGGCAAAAGTCAGAAGAGTGATGGAGTTGTAAGGAATCATCTTCTCACAACCTAAAAGATTTGATTCAGTGGGCTCGGAAGATCCCATGAAAGCCTTTGGTAGCTTTTCTGAATAATGGGAATCTGCAAAAGGGCTGGCTAGTTGTTTTCATGTTGATAGACATAGGGAGTTCCAGTAAATACAGAAGTACCTGGGTATAAGTATAACAAATAATGAGGTGGTGATAAAGATAAGGCAAACAGTTGGTGATTTGGTTGATTCTTGTCTTACAGACGGTTCTGTATAATGCAATATCTTGTTCTTGGGAGGGTGCTCTTTGAATCTAGGGGATACTAGTGATCTGTGTGAGGCAGCCAGTAAATGTAAGTGGTGGACTTCGGAAGTGTGGATATAATCCAATTTGAGTAAGCTAGTTTGTGTGGCCATTGTGCTGCATTGGGATGCACCGGCGACTTTATCCCTGGGTAGATAGGGACACTGAAGACTTGCCCTGAAGACTTCCGTTAGGGTAGTAAAAGAAAAAACTATTTTACCTATAATTGTGGCCACAGTGATATTGTGGTTTTGGAGTCAAGATCCATATTTGCAAAAATTATTTTACAGAGGTGTCTTCCCTTATTGAACTCAAATCTCAATACATCCTCTAAGCAGGTCCAGAAATGTTTCTATTTATAAAGGTAAAACTGAACACTGGTCTGAAGCCCCACATAGAATGTAAATGCCAGTACAGGAAAAAATCAACTGTGAGTGATGGGAATGCATAGGTCCTTGTTATGGAGGACCCGTAGATATTGTTTAAAAATTTTGTCAAATATTTGGATTTTCAATTGACATTTCAGGTAATATTTCCCAGTGGTTTGTTATTTTTAATGTTGCATTTTGACAAGCATTTTTCATTGGTAACATTTATAATTATTCTTTTTGTTTTATATTGGCATTTCATACAGCACCTTTTTTCATATTTCGTTGCCTGGTGGTATTTTCCATTAACTATACTTGTCAGTTCACTTTAAATGCAAACGTTTTCCTCTGAATTTCTAGAGGGTTCATTTCTATAACTGGACAACTATTAGGTATTTTTATGTATCTGTATTTTTCTTTAAAAATTTGTTTTTTTATGTATCTATGTATTAATATATTGCTGATCATACAAGCAACGACATTCACTTTCTCTGGGAATGGTTGTGCCACTCAGGATAGCTACCAGGTTTAAGCTTAGATTGTACTTATTGAAGCCACTTAACCTCTGAAGACCAATCTGTTGAGCATACTAGAATAGTGTGTGCTGCTGTGTTGCTCATCATGTCTTTAAAGGAGAGCTCTAAAAGTCACTAAAGCCACCTGGTCACCTGCCATAATGTTTGCAATCAATTCTTGTAAATGATGTGTTGAGGACAACAATGATATACAGGGGGTGGAAGAAATAGTACGCAAAAATTAAAACCTTTAAAAAACATAGTGTGATGTCCGTGAGTTTTCAAAATCTTTTTGTACCTATTGTATACTTCCTGTGTTTCAAAAGAGTACAAGCAGGACAGAAAACTCAAATGTATGCTTGTGTTTTGGAGAAATGTCTGCAAGACATTTAATTTAATAACATGTCTTCCTCTTTACCTGATATAAAATTGATTGGAGAACATATCCTGCAACATGATGCCCTGTTGTGGTAACAGGTTTGCACTCTACCAATTGGTTATGCCTTCAAAACATAATTCCAGGACTCTGACATTGGAGGGTACTCTGTTAACAATGCATTCAAGGATGAAATAGCATGGCCAAGAAAGGCACATTTCTTGTGATCAGAGGGAATGTTATTAGCCAACTTATTCAATAGTACATAGCCAGGTCCACTGCTCACATGTCCTTCACGATTTAATCTCATTGAATGAGTGTCTTGATGCGGATTCATATCCAAAGTTCGTCTTCAGGATGATGTGCTGCTTAAGTTGCACGTTTTTCGTCAACAAACTCTGTATGTTGGCTACTTCTGTCTAAATGACCTTCAATCCATGTGAGACATCACTTGCCAAATTGCTAACCTGTCTCTTTGTGAATTATCAAGCGTTCTGGGGGAAGAACACAAAAACATGGCAATGTTTGTTTTAAAAGAGTACACCACAAAAACATGATGGGCTTAGTTTTGTTTTGGTTGATCACTCCACTAAACCACTGAAAGGAATTCTGGGCAAGAAACCAAACCAACCAAACAATGCTTCTGAAATAAAATATTGCCAATAAATGCTGAGTGGATTATCTCTGCGAATCTCTTCCTGGCAACTAAATCATGTGTGGCCATGAAACCTCTTATGTTTCTGTCAGATCGATATTTTAATTTTGCCCTTGTTTATTGTGACCTGTGTAGGCTTTGATAATAATCTGAAGATCATTTTTATAGTGATTTGATAAGTGTGATTAAACTTATTGCATTCTTATTGCCTGAATTTATGTCAATACTCATATGTAATGTTTAAAGCCAGAATGTGACCAATCAGGTCTTGTTTGCGAGTTGCCTAATGCATGGGAAAACAGTGCCTTGGACCTAATGCGAACCAATTCACATGCGTGTATACTGTCTACAATCTACCAGTCATGAAATTTTTGAGGGAGCATAACAATGAGAGACTGATAGGAGTAACATTTTACACCCAAAAAGGGTCTTGGACAAAAGGATTTTGGAAGAAACAAAAGATGTCAGAATAGGGAGAATTCAAAAAGGCTTGAATTGGTCTGAAGTATAGAGTTGTAGTGAACACTGAATTACTATATGGTATTGCACAAACACACATTCTATCCTTACCACTGTTCACCAATGTTAGAAATTGGGTCTCTAGTTGGCAGAGGTATGCACCCTGCCCAAGTAGGCTCTACAATCTTAGTTAGGGTAAGTCAGATAACACATTAAATTAACCTTGAGTCACCCTTTTGCAGCATGACACAGAGCACTGCCTTAAGAGGCAATGTGTAAAGTATTTGTGCAACACAGACATACAAACAGTAACACAAAAAAGACACCACAGAAAGACTCCACAAAACAACAAAAGTCCAAACAGAAGGCAAGATATTAATTTTTAATGATTAAACTCTAAATATTGCTTAGAAGTCACTAGCGGTCAAAAGTTTACTTGAGGTCGCAAAGGACTGGTGCAAATCCAAAGTTCAGGTTGACTGCGATGGAGGGTAGAACGGCTACAGAACTCATGCACAGTCTGCTGAAAAAAGTACCTTGTATGGAGCAAGCATTGACGTTGAGGAGCAAATGCGAAGGCAATGCAGTGATATTTTCCATGCAGTTGTGTCCTGCATCGGCGTTGAGCTCTGTAGAGGTTAATGCAATGTGTCCCTGTTGAGCAGTGCAGAGCGCTGTGAATGGACTGCGTAGTCTGTCAATCTGCTGTTGCTGAACAGCCTATGTGTTGGCGTCGAAGGGGTGATGCATCAGTTCCGACCAGCACAGTGGTGATGTGTCGATATTTAGCAGAAAGCAGCTGCAAACCTCATTTCTGGGGCCCAGGACTGAAGGGGGCAACTCAGGCAAGGTTAGGACTCACAGATGGCAGAGTCCAGCAACACCAGGAGAGTCACAGGCAGTCTTTAATGTCCCTGAGACTGCAGAGGAGAAGGGGGCAAGCCATCAAGCCCTTGGAGTCACTCTGGGTTTAGGTGATATTGGTCGAGTCCTTGTCCTCAGCAGAGCAGAAATCAGCAGGTGGCAGGGAAGCTCAGTAGAACAGAGAAGTAGCTCCTCGGAACAGTCAGTCCAGGCAGAGTGGCAATCCTTACAGCACAGCTGTCTTTACTCCAGCAGAGTCTTCCCAGGTCCAGTAGTGTACTGATTTGGTAGGGTCAGAACCCCAGTACTTATACCCAAATGTGCCTTTACAGTTGGAGTTCCTTCAAAGCAGCTTCTTGAAGTGCACATGGCCTCCCTTCATACCAGTTTCACTAAAGGACAAGAAAAAAAAATGCATCCACCCCCTAGGGGTGGGTCACCACCGGTGTGAAAAACTGCCCTCACTCACTTATAGTGGCATGCTTCATCATTGGGCTGCTGCTAACACACTCCTATGTTAACCCACGTTGGAGTGGAGCAGTAAGGGTGGGGAACAAAAAATGTTACGCAACAACACAAAACACAAACGGGGACCAAAACAAATAACAGCACATAAACCTGTCTCAGGGATGGCCCCTTCCTTAATTTTATTATGGGACTGCCTGGACAGGATTACAATTGGACCCCTGTGGTGATCTCAGGATACCATTGCCTGTTCACCCCAGTACCTGTTCATTAGTCAACATGTTTTGGCCGTTTCCTGCTGCCCCTTAGGGTCAATCGGCCTTCATCAGGACCTCCACGGGTCCCCGTTCTTACTCTTCCCTACCTGTCATAGATCAGGGCTTATACGCCTCTGTGTATCTGGGAACATTTCTCCCTCGTCATATACACACTTTGGGTTATTTGTAATGTAAATGATAGAGAACCAGAACATCACACAGGCAAATATTCTTATTGCAATGGAAAATCTTTCCCTTCCAGTGTCTCCCTACCCCACACAAAATCGTTTTTTGTTATTTATTTGTCCACATATCCATGCAGATGCGTGCACTTACTCCCCATCTCTCCATATAAATCCTTTCCACCTTGAGATATCCCCGTAGTTCAAACCATCACCCAGGTTCAATTCAACACCAAGTAGTGAGTTTATCATCTTTCAATAAAACCAATCTCACACTCACCGAGTTTCCATTAGATCACTTTGCAACCCAGCGCCAGGTGGGAGCACCACCCTGTAGTCACAAACTAAATAAAGTAAAGGGAGACCATATTTGTATTCACAAGAAATACTCAAAAGACTACAATATTATGCACAGTCAACCATCCTTCCCTCTGTGGGCATAACAGCCCCTCGTCACCCCATACTCCTTACTTCTTCAAGGGACCAGTGCCTCCTAATACGCCGCCACCCGGCTCGGTGTATGGAACCGGGCTGGTTACTGAGGTCCTCTCATATTCCTTCTCTGACGGCAGCGTGTCAACGTGTTGTCCATCTCCGCCCTATGTCTCCGTTCATACCAGCCCAGGCTCTGGACAACCAGTAGGGGGTAATCAGCCCTTTGTGTGGGGACAGACACTTTCCTATTGAAGTGCAAGGGTAAGCTCCACTCCACCCTTTCTGCCCAGGAAGGGCCGGAGTGTAGCTGGCCAGAAATGCTGCAAGGACACAGAGCAGTAGGAGCAGAGAGTCACTTGCTAAAAGTGACATTTCTAAAATTGCAATATTAAATCCGACTTTACCAGTAAAGAGGATTTATAATTACTATTCCAATGATAGGAACCATGATGTAACTACAGCTTTCTGATCAAATTTACAACTTAAATGTATATTAAGGAACTTTTGAATTTTGGCCTATAAAGAGGCGTAGGCCTCACAGCAGTGAAAAACAACTTTGGACGTTTTTCACTACCAGGACATGTAATATTTGAAAGTAGACATCCTGCCTTTTACTTACATGGCACCCAGCCCTATGGACTACCTAAGATCAACCTTAGTGGTGCCTATATGTAATAAAAGGGGAGTTTAAGGCTTGGCAAAAGGTTTTAAATGCCAAGTCAAAGGAGCAGTGAACCTGCACACATAGGCCCTGCAAAGGAAGGCCTGAGACATTTAAAGGGCTATTTAAGTGGGTGGTACAATCAGTGCAACAGGCCCACTAGTAGAATTTAATTTACAGGTCCTGGGTATATGGCATACCACTTTACAAGGGACTTACAAGTAAATTAAATAGACCAATTGTGGCTTAACCACTGTTACCATGTTTTAGGGGAGAAGCATGTGCACTTTAGTACTGGTCAGCAGTGGTAAAGTGCTTGAAGTCCTAAGGCTAACAAAAAGATACAGCAAAAACAGGAGGTTAAAGACAAAGAGATTGGGAGAAGACCATCTTAAGGCTGTTAAGTCTAACAACATCTAAAATGTAAAAAGGTTCAAACTGCACATATGTCTGAATCATTAATGATGTTCTTCTAACAACAATCTTATCCTGGCAGAGCAAAAATATTTAAATTATAGAAGATCACCATCAGTGAAGAACAATTAAGGAGTTCAAATCCTGAGGAAAAGTAGAAGGTTTTTAAAATCTGTACCTAGGGGCAAGAATGAGAAGGAGCAATGTGAAAAATTTACTATTTTCTCTTTCATTGGATGGACACCCGCTGGATTTTAATTAGACTGGGTGATTGTTGGCTGGCATGAGGTAACACAGAATTATCAGTGGTTATAACACTTCAAGTCAATTATATTTAATTTACCATGTCAGTGATCCAAGAACAATTTTCAGAGTGGGGGTGCTGCCGTCGATCTGAAATGATACGGACTGTGAACCATTCAAGCATTTCACAAAAAATAGGCAAAGCCAATAAGCTACATTTACTCAGTAGCAGAGTGGTAAAGGTCCATTGTGTAGCCTGTGGCACGTTGTATAGTACCCTGCTGTAAATATATTTTGAAACCATGGCGCCGAAGCACACTGTCATTTACAAACAGCACATTTTTCATTTAGAATGGCCACAAAATTTGCACCGACATGCCCTTAAAAAGTACTTTTACTTTCACTATAAAGAACCATTTAAATTGCAGCCTGCTGGACCTGGCTTTTTGACAGGGTCATCCCCAAACGTTTTGCCTCCTTCCTCCTATTTTTTCTGACCTGTTGTTGTTGGCTTTTGAACTCTGGGCACTTTACCACTGCTAACCAGTGCTAAAGTGCATATGCTCTCTGTGTAAATTGTCCTGTTGATTGGTTTATCCATGATTGGCTATTTGATTTACTTGTAAGACCCTAGTAGAATGCACTATATGTGCCTAGGGCCTGTAGATTAAATGCTACTAGTGGGCCTGCAGCACTGGTTGTGCCACCCACTTCAGTAGCCCCTTAACCTTGTCTCAAGCCTGCCATTGCAAGGCCTGTGTGTGCAGTTTCACTGCCACTTCGACTTGGCATTTAAAAGTACTTGCCAAGCCTAAAACTCCCCTTTTTCTACATATATGTCACCCCTAATGTGTGCCCTAGGTAACCCCTAGAGCAGGGTGCTGTGTGGGTAAAAGGCAGGACATGTACCTGTGTAGTTTATATGTCCTGGTAGTGTAAAACTCCTAAATTCGTTTTTACACTACTGTGAGGCCTGCTCCCTTCATAGGCTAACATTGGGGCTGCCCTCATATATTGTTGAAGTGGCAGCTGCTGATCTGAAAGGAGCAGGAAGGTCATATTTAGTATGGCCAGAATGGTAATACAAAATCCTGCTGACTGGTGAAGTCGGATTTAATATTACTATTCTAGAAATGCCACTTTTAGAAAGTGAGCATTTCTTTGCACTTACATCTTTCTGTGCCTTTCAATCCACGTCTGGCTAGGTTTAGTTGACAGCTCCTTGTGCATTCACTCAGACACAACCCAAACACAGGGTACTCAGCCTCACTTGCATACATCTGCATTTTGAATAGGTCTTCCTGGGCTGGGAGGGTGGAGGGCCTGCCCGCACACAAAGGACTGCCTCACCCCCTACTGGGACCCTGGCAGACAGGATTGAATTGAAAGGGGACCTGGTGCCTTTCTTAGCCACTCTTTGAAGTCACCCCCACTTCAAAGGCACAATTTAGTATAAAACAGGGCCTCTGCCCTACCTCATCAGACACTTGCTGGAGAAGAAACCTGAAACAGAACCTGCATCCTGCCAAGAAGAACTGCCTGGCTGCCTAAAGGACTCACCTGACTGCTTTCTACAAAGGACTGCTGCCTTGCTGTTGCCCTGCTGCCTTGCTGAACTCTTGTCTGGCTGTAAAAGTGCTCTCCAAGGGCTTGGATAGAGCTTGCCTCCTGTTCCCTGAAGTCTCAGGACCAAAAAGACTTCTCTTTTTCATTTGGACTCTCCGTGTGCCGAAAATTTCGACGCACAGCTTGCTACGCGGCGAGAAAATCGGCGCACACCGACGCTGATCGACGCAATACCTTCGGGGCGACCGGAACTTCGACGCACGGCCTCGCAAGGACAACGCCGCCCGACTTCCAGAGGGGAAATCGACGCAACGCCTGCCGTGAGAACGAGAATTCCACGCACAGCCTCCTGGAACGACACGCAGCTGGAAAACAAGCCGAAGAATCCACGCACAGACCCCGGGACATCTGGTAATCCTGCGACCCACAGAAAGAGACTGTCCGCACGCCGGAAAACGACGCACGACTTCCCAGCGTGAAAAATAACAACCGCAAGTCCGTGTGTGCAGGGGAGAAATCGACGCACACACCATTTTTCCACGTATCTCTTCTTCTGCGGCACTTAGCGGAGATTTTCCTCTTTCAACCAGATACTTTGTGCTTGAAAGAGACTTTGGGGGTCATTCTGACCCTGGCGGTCCGAGACCGCAAGGGCAAAAAAGACCAAAGCACCGTCAACAGGCTGGCGGTGCTTTTTTCTGTTTTCTGACCGCGGCAGTATAGCCGCGGTCGCACTGCCGGGGCTGGCGGTTTACCGCCGTTTATGCCCCGGCGGTGATAATCCGCCAGGGCAGCGCTGCAAGCAGCGCTGCCCTGGGGATTATGACCCCCTTACCGCCAGCCTGTTTCTGGCGGTTTTCACCGCCAGGAAGAGGCTGGCGGTAAGGGGTGTCCAGGGGCCCCTGGGGGCCCATGCACTGCCCATGCCACTGGCATGGGCAGTGCAGGGGCCCCCTAACAGGGCCCCGGCCAGCTTTTCACTGTCTGCATAGCAGACAGTGAAAAGCGCGACAGGTGCAACTGCACCCGTCGCACGACCTCAACACCGCCGGCTCCATTAGGAGCCGGCTCCTGTGTCGCGGCCTCATTCCCGCTGGGCCGGCGGGCGCAAACTTGGTTTGCGCCCGGCGGCCCAGAGGGAATGTCGGAATGGGGGCCGCGGGAGTGCGGCCGCATTGGTGGCCGCATGGCGGTTTCCGCCTGGCGGGCAGCGGTAGCCGCCCGCCAAGGTCGGAATGACCCCCTCTGTTTGCTTTTTAAAGACTTAAGACACCTGATATCACTTTTCAGTGATATCTCTAGAATTTCACATTGCATCTTTATTCGTTTTGACCTACAATTATCCTGATAAATATTATATATTTTTCTAAACACTGTGTGGTGTATTTTTGTGGTGCTATATTGTGTTATTGTATGATTTATTGCACAAATACTTTACACATTGCCTTCTAAGTTAAGCCTGACTGCTCGTGCCAAGCTACCAGAGGGTGGGCACAGGATAATTTTGGATTGTGAGTGACTTACCCTGACTAGAGTGAGGGTTCTTGCTTGGACAGGGGGTACCTGACTGCCAACCAAAAACCCAATTTCTAACACAGCCCATGAAAGTTTCTAGCAGAGCACTTAGCTGACTGTTGCATAATAGCCACAGAGAAATCTGCAGATGGGTTTAAGCTGCTTGCTATTTTATTACCTGCTTTTGAATTATTCATCCCCTTGATAACCTTTAGAATTCCTAACATTAACAGACGATGTATTAAAGCCAAATATACCTGCTGTAATTAAATCATACAATCCACTTTGCTAATATCCATTGTATTCCACCAACAAATAAAGGTACAGAGTTCAGATGGATACCAGCAGGAGGAATTCTCCTGGTCCACGAATAAACCTATTTGTATAATACTGTGGAAGAAAATCTCATACAGCCATACTGTAAGATGAAAATATTGTGTAAAACCTGTAAAGAACTACTAAGGAATGAAAAAGAATCATTGAAATAATGATGTGTCTTGTTACGCTTTCAGAAGCTCTGCAGTGGTTAGGTAACCCTATTATATATTATACATGTTTACACCGATGGAAAGAAGAGCAGTATTTCAATGTTAATCTAAAAGAATAACAACGAAAGTGCGCTCAGATACCAACTGAAGTTCTCTGAAATTAATGTAGTACCGGACAGTACACTAAGAGAAAAAATATATAAATTTTGTTCGCAATCAATCGAAAGTTAAACAGTAAATCAGTGGAGGTGTTTAATATGTCTGTCCACCGTCAGGGATAAGAGAATCGAACACACATTTGCAATTCAATGGGTCTCGCGTTTGCTCGACTTAGAGCAATTAGCTTCAAAAATTTCTAAATTGACTTTTCTTGCCACATAAATTGAAAATTAAAAGTAAAACAGTTGACATAAGCAAGGAAATTCAAAGCGCCACGACCGCCATGAGTGCCGAGGAGAGACACAAAAGGTAAAAAAAACGTATCGGTTAATGTGCAATTTAACATGTAAAAGGGTCGATGGCCAAGGGGTAACAAAACTGCCCCAAAGACAGACAAAGGTAAAGCATTCACCAATGATAACAAAGGATTCTTGAAAGACAAGCCCATGAACGAGGGACAGTGATGGCCATGCGGTGGGCGTGAATAAAAGCCCACAGAGAGATGACAGCACGAGAGAGCGCTTGTGCGCTCGACCTTTCACATTATTACCAGCTTATACAAAGAGTTGACAGTTAATATTTTCTCATTAAAGCTAACCAAAATATTTTAACACTACAAGGAGCATATAAAGATATTTAATTATTCGGTGGAGAAATCTGTTGTTTTGTTAAAGATATAAAATATGCTCAATAGCATAATTTTCTTCTCTGAAACAGTGTCTGCAAATTGTATCCTTTCAGGGTCTATTATTCACTTTCTGTTGATTTAACTAAATGTGTACCTGCTCCACGGCAATTTCACTGGTCAAAATTAAAGTATACACGTGTCCGTACTTCCATATTCCCCACACGTCTCTGTACCTTACTAAGCCACCATTTTCTCCGTTTCTTGTTCTACTTGTGCTACTTGCAGGAGTTACTCTTTCATTCTTAGGCTCTCTGAATTGTGAAAGAAATCCCTAAAACCAGTATAGTTCTCCTGCTCATTGGATATGTTTAATAAACATTTCATGGTTTGCTTCACAAATGTTCTATTGTTTCACAAATTTCTGTACTACTCACTTTACTCACAATACAGTACTTCAGTGCTGTAACAAACTGAAATAAGTAAAAGAAGTGAATACTTATTTACAAACCCATCAGAGTCATCCTGTGTTGCTACTTTCAGGTATCTTGCTTTTAAAAGATGACTGATAATATATTAGAGGAGTCTGAATGGCTGACTGGGACATCAGAGGACTGGAAATCTGCAGCGGCTCTGGATGGCCAAAAGACCTGTGGCAGATTAAGCTGCATGGATGAACACTTTTCACTTTTAAGAGGTGCAAGCCTATTGTGACTCCACACAACATCTCTGCTGGGTAATTTACTTTTGGGCATCAGTTAGATTAATAAAGTACCAACGGGATTGTTTAAATAAGGCTTTAAGAGAAACTGTCCGGAAAGCATTAAGAGTTATAACTTCTTATGGTGTAAATATCGGACAACCATCTGCTAAAGAACTCTTAATTCTTAGGCCATAAATATGGCCTGGAGCAGAAAGTGATGTTGTGTAATAAGAGGGTATGGCTATTAATAGTGGGTGACTTTCTGAAGTCATGTGGACAGTATGAAGGCTATTAGAATCTGTCCTCTCAATCTCAAGTGAACTAGCTCTTTTTGATCCATGTCTCTTCTTAAAGCGTTCATTGAACTTCCAACCTAGGAACACAACTTCATTGGCTGAGTCAATGGAAGCATAGGCCTTCGGTACAGTGAGAATTCCAAGGGAAAAAATGATTCAGAAATCTGAAAGGCACAAACACATCAACACAATTGTGCAATTGAACCAAAAGGCATATGTTGGCTAATCACACATATGAAAAAGTTGCCCTTTCTCTTCTATAGCCTACAGAATCAAAGATCAACAAAAAATCTGCCAGTACTCAAGTAGCACATATAGTACATACTGTCTACTATTAGTTGCACCTCCATGATTTGGGACCTCCCCCTGTTTCCAGGAGGTAGGCATTCATCTAAATATTGTTGGTAGCAAAAGACATTAAACAGTCATAAAATCATGGAAACACTCATGGAAACGTTCTGGTCCCAAGGACAGTAGTATACAGCACTGTGCTTTCAGTACTCTAGAGTTAGGGTTAGGCTTATGGTGAAAACTTGCATCTCGTCACCATTTTCACAGAAAGAGATTACTCTGTTGCCTGATCCTGCCTGCAGTCAAATGTTGTGCAATCACTTACTGAAAGCAGACATTAAAGTTATGTGGTACACAGTATCCCTGGTAAAAGGCAGCAACGTCAGATGTTTCCTTCCTGTGATTTCTGCAAGACAACGTCATATAATGTGGTCCAAAATATTATTGTAAAGACGCAAAGTGGCATTAGTAATAACAGATGCAATTTTAGGTCTGGAATAAGCCAAGACCTTTTGGGGTTTTCAGCCACTTCTCTTCTACCATTGGCCTGGTGTTGTGTCATTCACATTTAGCTTCTGCCTTCTACAGCATACAGCATGGGGCAGTGGGCCATTCTACTTCAGCCACTGGTGAACTTCACTTTGAGTGACTGCATTTTGTGTTTTCTTTGTGTTTAGAGCCTGAGGAGAAAGCAGTACTTTTCTATTAGAGGTGAGCACAAGCCCCACTCCATAGCTTGTTAGTTCCTGTCTCCTGCCACTGCTGTTGTATATTCCTTTTGGAGTGTACTTTGTTTCTCTGACTGCTTGTATTTCAGAACATAACAGAGTAAGTTATTTTAAAACTGTTCTGTATTAAGTTATCCACTTTTTACTAAGTGTTAGAAATTAGGTCTCTAGTTGGCAGTGGCTTGCACCCTGCCAAGTAGGGACCCTGGCTCTAGTCAGGGTAAGGGAGTCACAAATTTAAGATAACCCCTGCACACCCCCTTGGTATCTTGGCTCAAGCAGTTAGGCTTATCTCAGAGGCGATGTGTAAAGTATTTGTACCCATACACTCCATAACCCAGTGAAAGCATTACAAAATGACTCTACACCAGTTTAGAAAGGTAGCCAATATTTATCTGAGTAAAACAAGACCAAAATGACAAATATCCAACATACACAAGTCAAGGTATCACTGTTTAAATTTGTAAGCAAATCTTACTCCATAGAAATCCATTGAAGTATCTCTTTATCACAAAGTACCTGAGATACGTCAAAAACATAGCCGATGTGGGCAACAGGGGAGGTGAGGCGCAGGAAAAGCAAAGAAATGCATTGGATCCTTACTACACAAGGGAGGTGATGTGTCCATTCATTCATTGCAGGTGAGATGATGCATCGGGTCCTTACTGGCAGGGGAGGTGATGCATTGATTTTTTCCTCGCAGGGAAGGCGATGCATCAATTTCCAGACACAAGGCCTTGGTTCCTTACTGTGGTGTGGGGTCAATGAGAAACTGGTGCCCATGGACGATGAGTGGCAAATCGAGACACACTGGGTTGATTGGACCACAGTGTAACAGGTGCTGCTTTGATTCTGCAGCTACGATATAGGTGCTGTGTAGATTCTCCAGCTGCGGGTAAAGCACTGCATTACTTCTTCAGTTGTGGGGCAAGCGTTGAATCAATTTGTCAGCTGCTGCGTGTTGATGTGCTGATTGTCTCCTTCAGATCACCAGCTTGCACTTCCAGGGCCCCAGCGACTGTAGTTTGCACAACTTAGCAAGTCAGGACTCTCGCAGAAGACCCCAGGCATTGACAAATTTGGGGGCATATTTATACTTGTTTTGTGCTGAATTTGCGTAATTTTGTTTAGGCACATTTGGTGCAAAACTAGTTCCATATTTATACTTTGGCTCTAGACCTCTCTAGCACCAACGTTTTGGAGTTAAAGTCATTTTTTTGGTCGTGAAAACTACCTTGCGTCAATGAGTTGAAAGGTAGGCGTCCCGTGCAAAAAATGACTCTATGGTCTTAGTGTCATATCTATCCCCAGTGCTAAAATCACACACGAGGGGAGAAGGGGTCAAATAATGGCGCAAAGCTTGCTTTGCGGCATTATTTAATGCCTGGGTCAGTGTAGGCGTTAGGGAGCATGTGGGTATGTTTCCATGGTCAAAGACCATGGAAAGAGCCCACAGATGCCCTTACCTGGCCCCAGGAACACCCCACCCACACCAGAGGGACACCACAGGATGGGGGACATTTCCCAGGTAAGTCCAGGTACGTATTTTGTTTTTTAACCCTCTCGGGGGCCCTAACTAGGGCCCCCTGCATTGCACTGTGCCCAATGGCCATGCCCAGGGGACTTAAGTCCCCTGGGCTTGGCCATTGAGCTGGGGGGGGCATGACTCCTGTCTTTACTTAGACAGGAGTCATGTCCATGTGCGTCTAACAATGGCACTAGTCAGGTTAGGTTCATTATTTTGGCCCTAACCTGACTAGTGCCATTCTTTCACGCACAATCTCCAGTTTTCCCCACGCCTCCCTCACCCAGTTAGCGTAATGTATTTTGATGCTAACTGGGCCCTAGCACCGGCTTGTGCCATTCCTTAAATATGACGCCCACCTGGCACTCTGGAATGGTGCTAGCCGGCGCTAGACTCTTTGAGGCAAACCTGCGCTAACGCAGGTTTGCGTCAAAAAGTATAAATCAGGGCCTAAGTCTTTGAGACTTCTTAAAAGGAGGCAAGCTTAGTTCAAGCCCTTGCAGAATCTTTGGAAGCAGGATGTAGAAAGCCAAGTCCAGTGCTGTCACTCCCAGGACAGAAGCAGCAAGCAGCAGGCCAGCACAACAAAGAAACAGGCAGAGTAGAAGTCACTCTTCTTGGCAGAATGTCCTTAGTCCAGGAGTGTTCTAACTATGTGTTGTCAAGGGGCCAGTACTTATACCTATTCCTGTCTTTGAAGTGGACAAACTTCAGAGAGAAGTCTTTGCAGTGCACCAGGTCCTGCGTTCCCTGCCTTGGCCCAGAAACACTCAAGGGGGTTGGAGACTGGTTTGTGTAAGGACAGGCACAGCCGTACTCAGGTGCAAGTGTCAGCTCCTCCACCACTCTAGCACATGAAGAACCATCAGCCTGGTGAAGGGCCATCAGGATATGCAGGGCACACCTCACCTCCCTTTGTGTGACTGTCTAGAGTGAATGCACAGACAGCCCAACTGTCATCCTGACCCAGATGTGTATTCCACAGACAGGCAGAGGCACAGAATAGTTAGTCAAGAAAATGACATTTTATAAAAGTGGCATTTTCAAACTTATGATCTCTACAAGAAGACGAAGCAGTACATCCTTTGTTGTGACATCTGTCAACAAATTAAAGTTTCAACGGCTAAGCGCCCGCCGCAGACGCCCCTCTTAATATCGAACAGACCATTACAATGTGTGTAGTTGGATCATTGTGGTCCACTGACACCAGACAGTGCATACAAATACATCTTGGTGGCTGTAGATTCTTGCTCCAGATTTGTGTGGGTATGGCCACAACGCTCAGCTGACGCTCGAACTGTTATTAAAGATTTGTGTGTCTTTGTCGGTACACATGCAGTTGCGGCGTTCCATTCGGACCAGGGCCCTGCTTTTGCCTCAAGGGCATTCAGGGACACCATGGCTTCGTTGGGGGTCCAGCTCCAGTTTTCATCTCCATTTCATCCCGAGGGAAATTCTGTTGTGTAGCATTTAAATTGCGATTTAAAGCAATCCTTAATGGCTAGAGTCTTAGGTACGGGTCGTAGTTGGCTAACCCACCTGTATGGAGTACAGAGAGCACTGAATAACTTGCCTAGAAGGTCCCTGGGGGGTCGTACTTCATATGAGTGCCTGTTCGGAACACAAATGTTTGTTCCGGATCTAGATGGTCCTGGTGGGGAGGCGGCGGAAACGCCTTTTGACATAAATGATCGTGTCACTGTTTTGCAGGAATTACAACAGTTCCGTGAAGACAACTCTTCTAAAAATGCTACCTCCACAGGAATTAAGGATGTGCCAGTAACGATTACTGGTTGGATTCCCAGAGTTGGGGATCTTGTGCATGAAAAGGTCACAGTAAAAAAAGAATTTGGCCCTTCTTATCGAGCACCAGTCCCTGTGTTGGGAATACACGGAACAAGAACTGTTATTTTACCACCGTTGCCAGGTGCCAAAGAAAATCGATTTGTCTCCATTGACAATGTCAAGTTACAACATGTGGTGATTCTGCACAGCAGACCAAGAGGAACGTCCAGTAGTTCCCGAATCCCTCTCACTACTGGGGAAGATGTTCCGCTCCAAGTCATTTACACCAACACTGTTGCCTCTCCGAGCTTGGGGAGGGTGGAAGATGATCTTGCGATAGTTCCACTGACGACTAATAATTTGGAAAAATTTGATCGAGTCACAATGACTGCTGATGTTGCGGGTGGTGTTATCTACAGTGTACCACCGCGAGAAACACCTACTCCTCCATTGAATACGGCAGCACCCTTTGCAAGAACTGCCTCTAGGTACTTTGCCAACAACGACGATGGTCTGTCGGACTAATTTGCCTCTTCAACACCTGACCCAGGTCCACGTAAGCTGATTTATTGGCTTAAAGATACGTATTTTGTTTTTCCTTGGAACTATCTGTGGCTCTTACTGACTATGATAGCGTTTTTTCTGTGGCTAGGGTTTGTCGTTACCTTTTTTCTGTTGATACATGGTAATTTTCTTCCTGAGAGATCAGCGGTTGAACAGGTGGAGGAGGTGTTGAAGCCGCATTTTTCATCACATAAGGTTCGTAGAGACTTGTCCTTTGTGAACATTTCTGCAGTGCCAATTCCGGATGGGATTGTGTGGAATAAAGTGATGTTTGATATATACGGTCCCACTGAGATAATTCAAATACCGTACGTTCTAAAGTTATCAATGAATGATATCGTAATACCAGGCATTGTATCTGATGATTGGGACGTGGAGACAGTTGATTCCATGATGACTGAGTTACAATATTATACTGTCTATGAGAATGAAGATGTTTACCAGTTTAAAGATAATTATGGTGACATGTTTTGTTATAATTATTATGGGCACCACTTTATACACAAAGCCAGTAGCCCAAGATAATATTTGACTACACGCAATGGGAGCATTGCCCACCTCCCCCGCGAGGGAGTTCTAAAACATATTCTGACAAATTTGCATATTTTTCTGGGCATCATCAAATGAATGCTAAGTCCTATTATTTTAGCTGTTTGGGCTTAGCAACGATTAGAGAATTGAATATGCCTGGTATACCTGTCCCTACCAAAATGAAGGATTGGCAGAAATATATCAATGCCACTTTTAGTGAACTCACAGACTGGGTCCAGAATGGTACATTTAACACTTCATTGTCACATCCGGGCGGGTGGTTATTGTGGCCTATAGACACCAACAGGTGTCATCAACGTTTTGTCACCTCCTCGGGGGGTTTCAGGTCGAGTAGGGCAGACCCTCGCTACATATCACCTGAACATGCTGAAATTATAACTACATATAGCGTGGGAAAATTGTGTCAACAATGGTTAAAATCATCAACACTAGATGCAGTTAAAACACATCTCACTCTCCTGTCTAATAACACTGACTTGCAAGATTTTTTGTCAGGCCCGAAGACACCACATAGGAAACGTTTTTTGTACGAAGTGTACAAGGAAATATGGAAACTTTCCCAACAAGAGGCTGCGGCCCGATTAAGGCAGATAGATCAGGAAAATTTGAAAAAGGCATTAGCTTTTGTGGATAGTGGAATTCACAACATGTCCGACCGAATATATACCATTGACAACATTGTTTCTTCTGCCATAGACATTATACGATCTGACATGTCTTCATTATATCATGGACAAAGTCAAACAAGGTCCATTATGCAGTTGGGTTGGACACTTCAGACACTGAAGCCGGGTCGCGTTCCGTGGCAGCACATCAGAGCCAGGGAGATATTTTTTTCCTTTAATTTGACATGTCAACAACAACTGATGGCTAAGAAGGAGGCGACTTATGTCATGCTTAACATTGAAAAATTGGAAAGATTGCCTTTTACTGTGGCCGAGATTCCCTCAGCTGAATGGTTGATACACAGGGTTATTAATCTGCCTATGTCTACATTACAATTCACATCTTGTTTAAAACATGTTCCGGTAGGCAGATATGAAAAGCTGGGAGATAGTTATATACATGAGGTGTGGGAACTTCCCTTCTTGTACAAATGTCTTAATGGCATGAGAGAGGTTTTTCTTAGCGGTAGTGAATGCGAGACTTCTGTCAGCCATTCAATGATTTGTAAGCAGCTGTCCTTACATGGGGCATGTAATGCCTCGGTTGCGAATTTGGCTTGCTATCTGAAGGGAGTTCCAGTCCCCTTGATTAAACGCACATTCCAGGTGCTTTCAAACAGCAGCTACGTCGTCCTCAATAGTGAAGACTGTTGTGGCATGCGGGCCGGAATAATTTATGTAGTTTCGGTCACCAAGGTTGTTACTTGCTGCGGGAATGTGTTGTTTCCACCCACTAAATTAAGGGAGGTAGCGGATATCTGGCCTCACATTGCTACTTCCAAGGTGAATTTCGACAAGTTAAGTAGACTAAAGGCTTTATTGTTTCAGAAGCATGTGGCCCTTACATCTGCGCGCGAGACCTACGCACTTCAGGTGGCAAGGTCATCAGCAGAAATACAGTCCCTGTTGAATACCAACTTTCCGAGCCACTTTGGTGAACTCGTGGGACGTATATTTAATGCGTTCAGCACAGCTGGATTGGCACATTTTTTTAAAGCCGTGGGTGTTGGTTTTGTTCACACCTTCTCTTCCATATTCGGTTTGATACCTTTGGCTATTCATTCAATTTTCGGAAGCATTTTGGGGGGATTTCCGATCACTTTGGCTTTATTAGCCGGCGTTTTGCTGTTGCTGTTGTTTTTCCGCAATGGCTGTCCCGCCGCAACAAGAACGAATGTGGGCGCTCCCAACAGCGCAGCTGTGTCGTGAACGCACGATGCAGCACTTCGGAGCAACACTCCTGGAACATTTGGAGTGGGACTTGTCTCTGTCATTCAGACCAGTTTTGGATTGTGTGCAGCCCGTGTTTCGGTGCCGTTGGTGCTCGTTTGAACATGCACTAGTCGTCTGTCTCTCACGGCAACGCCCCCCAGTGGTTGATGCTGATCTGTTGATGTTCCCGATGAGGGCTCATTCCCAGACATGCGCGCTGCGTTTGCTTCGAGAGGCTGATTACGAAATACCCTTCCTGGAGGAAGTTGATATTATTTTGGTAACAGGCCCCGCACAGGATGCCGCCTTGGTTGGTTCTGAGGCTCTGGAACACACCTGCTCCTTAATAGTCTTTGGCGTGGATTTTCCGGTCTTGTCATCTGCCGAAGTGGAGATCCTCCTGCTTTCAATGACCACCGTTTGAATTGGATTTGGTCTAAATTGACACTGTTATATGAATTTGGCTCCTAGCCACATGCTTAGTTTTAAATTTAGGATTATTGTGCTTTGGTGTCCTCTTGACTTGTTGAAATTATATAAGGTTTTAGTTTTTTTTTAACAAAGGGCATTTTTTATGCTTCGATTAGAACCACTTTCTATCGACCAGGGGAGGGTGTAGTGTAGCCATTTTTAATATAGCCTTTGCGCGTTTGCTTAAAGCATTAGGCCTCTGTGCACTTTGTTCTAGATGCATTTTATTCAGCCTCGCACTGTTATTTTTCAATAACCAGTTTCACGGTCTTGTTTTATTTTCTTCTATCACACTGTTTAGCTTACTTCAGCACCGGAGTTCTCAAACAATACATTCTTGCTCGCTCTGTGCTTCAGTCAAGGATACAGTCTGGTACATTGCCGATAGACGTGGTAGGAGTTTAGTTTTTAGGGTTCGTAGAAAGTACACATTCTTACTTAGGGACGTTTCTTAGAACACTGGCGTGTTAATTATAAAAACACTTCCTAGTCCTAGTACACGTAAGAGGGAGATTCCGACCAGGGAACCAGAACTAGACGCTGACTATCCTGTTGCAGATGCTGATCCAGACCACAGGCCTTTGCTCAGGTATGAGGGTTGATGTCCTCCTGGGGAACTTGAAAGACAAGCTTAGAGCTTAACATGCTGTGCTCAAAATAGAACTTAGAAGAGGGAACGTAATCTAGTAACACTATGCTAGCGTTATTTCTATGTTTCACTCTGCTCGTTACTATTTCAATCCTACTGTGTTGTATGGTTCTAGTTATTGCGGCTCACGCCTTGTTATCTAAAATGCAGTCGTTTTATTAAATCAATCTGTAAAACTTAAACTGTCTCTGTCATTTGTATATGAGACCACACTTGGTATGAGAGAACTGGTTGGGATCTGAGTGACTACGACTTCCCTGAGAAGCCCTAAGATGTCATGCGCTCGGCTGCCCAATCATCCCTTCCCTCTGGGAGAGATGAGGCACTGCTAGTTAGCCGGAGCAAAACCGGATTGAGGGCGACAAGGGTCCTTCTCCGTGGGTTAGACTTAGTCCCCCACACTGAGAACGACGCTGCTACCCAAAAATCCAGTAGTCTCATTAGGATAATGAGAGCCTACGCGACACTAGAATCAATGTTTTCTTACTATCCAGAGCCTTGATGATAGCAGCTGTAGACACCATTGAAAACCCTCAGCTTCTATCTGCTCATGCTGAGGTTAAGCTCATGTTGGACTTTAATACTTAGCTTTACATGGTATATGAAGGAAATACCGTTCAGGGAACCAGCACTAAAAGACTAAATGCAAATGCCCCTAGAGTACTACTTTGAAGATGATGATTATAGCGAGGTCAGAATGGACATCATATGAGACAGGAGAAAAGCCGTATTGCAAGGATAACCTATTTCACATACAGCCACGTTTGATCAACTGTGTAAAAAAGAGTGGCTAGATCTAGAAGCCTGTTTGCTAAAAGTAGAGGCTTACCAAAAAAATCACAGCATTTGAAAATACTTGGTGGAGCGCTCCATTGGCATTCGATTAGTGCCATTATTGGCAAGGTACCTCTAATCCATAGCAATGTAATGCTAGCTTCATCTTACAGTCCCTAACTTTAGATCAACCTGGAAAGAGTTTGATTAAATTTGAAAATTTTGTGGCATTTCTTCTCTTTGAAGTATGCCCAAAATTATGTGACTCCTTTCAGCACACTCATAGCTTAATGGTTAAAAATATGTTGTACGTAAACCAGCACTTTTCCTGTTCAGCTTAGAGATGGTAGTTCTACCTCTTCTCCAGTCTTCTGTGCTTGGGCTGTGCATAAGTGCCTCAATATTGAGTGCTCTTGTAAGTCTGATGCCAGTAACAGGAGTTATGAATTCCTTTGGTATGGCAAGATCCAAGGGAACCCTGTGGATCTCTCATATTTCACTCGAACACTTTTGTTGGGAGTGATATTCCTGATAGAGTTGTTGTATTCCCTATCTGTCTCGTCAATTCTCATTTTTCTGGGGACCCTCAAGAATGAATGCAGTGGCCCAGATTTACAAGAAAATTACGGACCACAACACTGCTCCAAATTTGGCAGAGCCGCGCTCTGTCATTTTAAAAATGCTGGGATGCGCCACATTAACATCAATACGGTGCCCCCCTGTGTTTTCCCCTGCGCCGGCGCTAAATTTACTGGCGAGCGCCAACACAGCCTCCCTTGCACCATGGTGCAAAGATGGCATCGCTACGAGGGAGATTGTTTTTGTGCCAGAAGGGACACCTTCCTGCTCAAAATCTATCTTCAATGGCCTTTTGCTCTTCCTAGGTGTGTTGCAGAAAGCAGCACACCTAGAA
Source organism: Pleurodeles waltl (assembly GCF_031143425.1). Lineage (NCBI taxonomy): Eukaryota > Metazoa > Chordata > Amphibia > Caudata > Salamandridae > Pleurodeles > Pleurodeles waltl. Next base: position 1,104,366,656 of record NC_090445.1, read on the forward strand.
AGAGCTAAAAAAGAGGAGAACTAAAATAATTTCTCCTTATTGCGCCATACTAACGCCACCCCTGGGGTGGTGATAGATTTTGCTGCTGCCTCAAGTTTACGAAAACTTGTAAATCTGGGGCAGCGTCAAAATGCAATGGGTGTTGCTGTGGCACGCCCACCGTAACACCCATTGCACGCCCCTTCCACGCAAAGTGCTGTGTGTGAAGGGGTCATATTTACAAGGTGGCATTAAGCTTCAAAAAGGGCCTTCTAAATCTAGCCCAGTATCTGTAACACTGGAGGAAGCAGGAAACATCACCAATTCACAGCAGTTTTGCTAAGGGTTATGGTGTGCATTGGCCAGCCTGTGAATGATTATAATTTAAACATGATAGAGGGCACTTGCACCCCCTACCTCACCTGACGCAATAAGCTAGATATTTAGAGCAGCAACATATGTATAATTTAGGCAGATGTTGGTCAATCGCACAGAAAATTCCATTGCTTCAATATAGCCGTTGCCGATTCCACATGGGTAAGACCTGAATAGTAAAAAACACATGATCACTAAGATGGGCTCTGTGAAATCTCGGGATTCAAAACTATCTCTGAATGACAGAATGAAGAGATTGTGAAGGGCAGTTCCTAATGAGACTTGTGTATTGGACTGTAGAATGAACTGTGTACAGTGCATAACACTTTAAACATGGTGCAGATTCATTTAGGAAGCTAGGGAAGTGTTTTTAAGAGAGGACTAGAGTGGCTGAATCGGGAGCGTAAGGGATGAAACTTTTGAAGCCAGATGGACGGCTTAGTTTTAGAGTACTTGTGGGATGTCTGTGGCTCACTGCATGAGCCTAGTATGTGTTGATAAAGGTGTGCATTTGCTAAATTTACATTAGATGCAAGTAACGACTGGTGATCTACAGAGACCGAATTTGCTGTGATATTTGCAGAAAACATGGTGACTTATATAGAACAGATACTTCTCCACTTGCTCTCCAAAGGTGCTCTCCAGTTGAAGCATTAATTTTTGCAGATTCCTTCTCCATTGGTTGTCATCCATTCAGAAGCACTTCAGTAATTCTAGTACTCACTCTCAGATTGGAGAACTGAAATCACACCCTTTTTGGGGGAAGAGTATTTGTACTTTTGCACCTGCTTACCATTAATGACCTTGGGAACCAAGTAATGCAAAGGTTCCTCAAATGACCACTAATGAGTCACAAAACAAACGCTGCAATCTTGCCTTATAGAAGTGCCCAAGCTGATGGACCATATAAAATGGTGCCGACAAGCTCAACAGCATAAGTGATAAACCAATTAAGACACCTGAGCATATGGTAAGGAACTTTCCTACATGGTTATCACAGAGGAAAATAATAACGCATGCCCTGATCACAAATTGAAATGCTACTTGCTCAATGGCAAGGTTCATCCTATGCACGCTGCTATATCCAGTGTGTCAAATCACATTTATCAAGCAACAAAGGGACCATGGGTGTCACTGCATACTGCTGCAGTTACCTTAAATTCATATACGGAACAACAGAACACATTATTTTTAAAACAGTGAATTGTTTGACTGATTCGCCTACCACAAAGTAGATCAGACAATTGAAGACTCACTGTGGAATTTGAAATTACAAAGGTACAGGAGGTTTCAAAATAGGTTATTGTACCTGTTGAGACTTTAACTGAACTGCTATGCCATGTGGCTATCTTCAGTCAGTAATAACTGCTTTACTTGGTTCTTTATTGTCACAAACTGACTGGTTCTTGTTGTGTTATTTAGTTTGTAATGAGCCATATCAAGTAAGCAGTATTGTGTATGCATTATTGGAATTGGGCTCCTGTTGCCACATTCTTCCTATAGATTAGAGTCAAAGGCATGTGGATTACTTTATGGTAAAAGTGGTTGGTGATATTTTACAATGCCAACAGTGAAATTCAAAATGCTTGATGGCATAATATTGGACCATATAATGATTCTTCCATAATTGCCACAGTATTTCAATAAGGGTGACCACCTAATTAGCTCATTACAGAGAATGTCTCCAGTTTGTTTGTTTGTTTGTTTTTTAACTGACATATCGAAACATAAAATCTCATAATCAAACAAGAGTCATAACAAGAAAAAAACAAAATTAAAAGGGCCCCAGCATAAAATACTTCTTAAGAATAATATACACGTTCCTTTGATAACTCTCCAGGTTCGAGGTCCCAACAAATTAAAAACTGCACTAATAAAAGCAAAAGAACCAAAATGTGCAACCCTATAACATCAATATAAATATATATACACTCGACAATCAATGTATGCTATGATTATTATGGTCTAAAAATACACTTTAGTTAGAAACGGAATAAACAACATTCCTATTTAGGGCTGGACTATTAACCATGTGCAAAGCATTGTAAATACAAGAATTCTTAATATTATAACCCACCTCGGCCATATACTTTAAAATGTTATACTTTAAAGCTGAGCCGAATGCTTTGTGCAAAATATGCAGTATGAGCTCTTTTTCCGAGCAACCCCTTCCAAATATTATAGGGGCTCTAAACCAGCACGGTCCAGGGATTCTTGTTTGAGCCGTGCCATCCAAGTGCTTTAAGGGCTCTGCGCCGGGTGGTAGAGGCAGCCGACAGATACTTTGAAACTGCACTTCCTACCACTGTGGATGTATCGCTTTTACAAATTCTATATCCATTAGCACGGTCATATAGAAGCATGGTTTTGCAAAGTGGAATAATCTATTTTTTCTTGGATATCATATATTTGGGACAAAAAAAGAGGAAATGTTCAATTGATTCCACACCTAATTGGTACAGTTTACATATGTTATCTTCCGTGCTGTTTGTCAACCATAGAGCAGTAAAAGCATTAACTGGTAGGGTGCCGTATCTAAAGTGGAGAACTGTGGAACAGACATGGGCAGGTATGGTCAGGTCAAAGAAATGTTCAGCTAAAGGCTCCTGTTTGACAGACAAACATTCTATCGTCAAATGACCCAACCTGCTCCTCTGAGAAATCTGATCATGTACCCTCCTCCAGTAACTTTGTTTGATAAGCTTGGTCGTCTCAGCCGGGATCGATTCAGGGTTCCCCCCAGAACTGGGGGAAACCCAAATCGGTCCAAGCCGATTTAATTTCCCGCAGGCTTTTGACCCTACCCAAGCAACTCAAGCTCCTAAGTAAATCTCTATTTTCCTTACTATAAGGCTCCAATTTCTCTGTCTTTCAGAGCTGGATCCAATATAAAAGTGGTTTCAGGGTTACATGGTCTACAATGTTATTTAGCCTAAGATCTAGGGCCTGATTACAACTTTGGCGGAAGGTGTTAATCCGTCCCAAATGTGATGGATATACCACCAGCCGTATTACGAGTCCATTATATCCTATGGAAGTCGTAATACGGCTGGTGGTATATCAGTCACATTTGGGACGGATTAACACCTCCTCCAACATTGTAATCAGGCCCCTAGTCTTCAAAGGTACTAGCTGGGTGCCCTTCCTAGCCTTGCAATGTATTTAATAAAATTATTTTAGTTAGATTGTAATATATTCAACTGGCTATTGAAACCCCCATATAGGACAGCTCCCCTGACCTGGGCCTTGTATGCTTCCATTACAGGGTTTAATGGTGGACTTACAGCAGTTTTAGCTTTGCTGTCCGGAGTCCCTCCTCTATGACATATTACATGTGCACTTTTGTTAATGTGTGCGTCCCATTTGCCAGAATCTATCAGTCTAATCCCCAAATAATCAATCACATTGACTCTTTCCAGGATGATAGAATTCATTGTTACAATAGCGCTCATCTTTTTCTTCCCCTGAGAACAAATCATAATTTTTTTTTCCGACATTGACCTCAAGTTAAACGTTTTTGCCAAACAGACAAAATTGGTTGACTAGATTTTGGAGTCCCATGGGTGATTTTACAATGATAATGGTATCGTTGGAAGAGAACAATCCCAGAATTTTCCGAACGGTCAGCCATGGTGAATCATTTACACAGTTGTTTAAATACTTAATACAGTTGTTTAGGTATAAGAGAAAGAGGGTAGGGGCAAGGACACAGCCTTGCTGCACCCCCTTCTCAATAGTAACTGGGTCTGTCAGTTCACTGTCCCTGACACATCTAATTCTCGTAAACGTCCCTTTGTGGAGTTGAACAATTAAGTCCAAGAGTCCGCTAGGAACTCCCATTTTACTCATTGTATACCAAAGCTTATATCTGGGAACCAGATCAAAGGCTGCTCGAAGATCAATGAAACAACATATAAGCTCCCTCCACCGATATCCACTGTCTTCCATCTGATTGCCATAAACCTCAACACTTGATCAATTGTACTAACTGCGGGCCTAAATCCTGCATGCAAACTCGAGATGGCGTCACTCTCTTCAATCCACTCCTCCAAACGTTTCAAAATCTGTTTTGCAAAGATTTTTGGAAGGTTATCTAACGGGCTTATTGCTATTGGCTGATAGTTGGATGGATTGCTAGGATTTCCCTTTTCATACAGGGGAACTATTTCTGCCCCTTTCCATGTGCAAGGGATGGATGCACCTGCAGTCACTGCATTACAAACTTTATTAATGTAAGGTCTCCAAATATCAAGGTTTGATTTATAGAGGTCACCCGGTATCTTGTCTAGGCCGGGAGCTTTACCCCATCTGAGGGAAGATATTGCTACCTTGGTCTCAATGAAGGAGAACTTGAATGGGGGAAAACTCTCTTTCTTCACTAAGAGGACTAGCTCATCGCTCCCAGAGCAGAGAGAACTGAAATGTTTGACCCACTCATCAGGAAGGATTGATGCCCCATTCAAGGGTTGGGATTCCTCACTTCCATTTTAAACCAATTTCCAGAACTTACTAGCATCCTTATTTCTTGCTGCCTCTAAGAGGGCTAGCCAGCACTTTTCTTCACAGCTTCTTCATGCCTTGATAGCTCCAGCCTATACATTTTCCTCAATTGTTTAATTGAATCTCTGTTCCCCCTTCTGAGGAGCCTCAGCAGCCTGTTTTTAGCTTCTCTGCAAGATCTGTTAAACCACCTATCTTTCCGGTTATTTCTCAAGTTGCCCATGGACTCTTTACCAAATAGCTCCCTCAGGCAATCTAGCAGTTTTAAGTGCTCAACCAATATCCTTCCCTCATCCTGCCAAAATTGGCGCATAAGTTCTATTTGGTTTGGCAGTAGTCCATACAAGGTTGGAATGGCATACAGGGAGGATTTAATAGTTTCTCACTTACCATTCCATCTGTTGTTTGTCATAATGATATGCTGGTCTAGTTCCCTGGAAGCAGGGGCCCCAATTACAGGTAGCAAACTCCTAGTAACAAATATCAGTGGGTCATGGTCGCTGTCCTCGTGCTCCACCACTGGTAAACCTACCATATGTCCCCATAGGCGTATATATAGTAGGAGGTAGTCAATATGACTCCTACAAGTCTCTTGTCTAAATGTAGGAGAGGAATTTATATCAGAGTGACAGCACCCATTACATACTCAGAGGCCGTGTGCTGGTGTGATGTTTACAATTTGGAGTGCAGCTCTAGTCAGTCTATGTCCATTGCTCTTCAATAGTTGCGGGATGCCTCAAAAACTATCCTCTTCCTGATAAAGCTCCTGTGCCAATGAATACGGCTCAAATGTAGTGTTGGAATCTCCAGCAAACATAATGTAATGGGTGTTATTTCTGCTAGCTAACAGATTGTCCAGGGCACTTAAAACGTCTGATTTACGGCTACTTCCAGCGCTCCTGCTATAGATGTTTACCAATAGGCCCTGTAAATCAGGACACCCATCTCCAATTCGCTCACTTGACATTTAAGGGAGCCACTGATCCAGATTAGTCTGCCCCCTGAGGGTCTGCCAGAGGACACCCTATTTGCTGGACCCAGCAGCTCTTATACCCTGGTATATACTTAGGTTCCATGGACAGCGTTTCCTGGAATACACAGATCATGTGCTCATCTATAAAACACCCCCATTCTGGAATGGACAATTTGACTTCAAGTCCTGCTACGTTCCAACTAATAATGTTAACTAACTTCTCAGCCATCTACTTATGATTGGTTTTGCATTGTTACCGCCTCAAGCCATATATCACCAGAGCTAGGGCCATCGAGTATATTGTGGGCTACCATCGACCCCCCCGTTCTTCTAGTAGACCATGCTTATCCCCATCTTTGAGTCAATCCACTTCAGACAAAGTGGATGGAATTGGCATGCACACAGACTGTTGAGAAGGGGAATCTTTGTTTCGGACAAAGAGATTAACAGGGCTGCTTGGGCCTATTTCCAGCCCCTTAGTAAAAGAAGCGCCTCCATGGGGGTAAAGGGCTGCAAGTCTGCACAGAAGAAGCCCCCTGGGCAGTGGGCCGACTTTGCTACAATTTAGAAAAATCTGATTGTTTATAACAGCTGGGTTAAAATTTGCGACAATACAACCCCCTTCACTGAACTTCTTCAGCAAACCCACCCATCCCACCCTCCTCACCATTAATATTGAAGAGGCCATTGAAAATGGAAAGTTAGCATTGACATATAACCAATGAATAACCTTATTTTTCAGTTCTGTGTAAGTCTCTAGACTATTTGGTTGTAATCTCGGTACATTGGTGGACACGGCCACATATGGGCAGGCCTCCGGGGGGAGATGTAACACCCCAAGAGGTCTGCCACTATTTCTTGTCAACTTCTGAATTTTTCCAGCCTGACAGTTGGAAGTCGCCCCATTGACCTTAATCACAGAGTTGGTGCTATATCCTCTTGTATTATTTATAGCCATATATCCAGAGTAGCAATCCCCCAAAGTTTGGCTGGAGCATCCATCAAAGTCATTGCTGGCGGACTTGCTCTCTCCGGCTGTAACGATTTTACGGGCCAAGTGTAGAGTTTCCTTCTTGGCATAGCGGAGGTTCATTGTGTGACTTGGACAACATAAGATTGCCCTGGGACAGGGATTGTAAAGAGGTTATTGTGGAAACTGAGTCATTGGACTTAATTAATTGAAAAACCTCCCCTAATTCCTCTTCAATGTTTCTTAGCCGAGCCTCTATGGGATGTAATCTCTTTGCTAATTCCTCCACTATGTGCTCCGTTATTAAGGCAGCTGAATCGGCAGAGTCTCCCTGGACCCGCTCTAACAATCAACTTTCAGATCCAGTACCAGGGGGGCCAACTGTACAGACATGTTTGTTCTTTGAAGAATTTTAACCTTGGATTCTTTTCCCTTTGACTGTTGGGATCTCTGATACAACAGCCAAAGGACCCAGTGGATCCGATGGAAGCTCTACCATATGTGAATCAGGCAGATAAGTAGCCAAAATCTCCTGGCAACCCTTTTGCTTATTTTCTTGTTGATTCAGCCTCGTCACTAGTTAGAGTGGCAATGGTGCCAAGGATGGGAAAGCGGAGATGGCTGGGGAAGCTACAATGGACAGATGTCGTTCCGCAGATTCGATCTTCTTTTCTTTGGCTCCAACCGCCTTTTGTAGGAAGTCGTCTAGTGTACTGTTGCCTTTGAAGCTGTCCTGTGTTGTTACTGTCTTTCGTTTGCCCATCTTTCCCAAATTCCAGAAGCATAAATAGTATAATAGTTTCAACTCTTATGGTGCCACTGGCTGTTGGTGATTGTATACTTCAAACGCAGGTATTGAATGGAATGTCACTTACTGTGAATGCGGGGATGCTTTAACCATGTTAGGGAGGTGGGCCAGCCCAGACTCACCATGCTGATGAGGGTGATGATGGGCCTGCTCTTGGCCCAGTCTTTGCCCGCGCAGCGGGAGGCACTGCCACTGTAAAGCCCCCAAAAACACACACTGCAATGGCTCCTGCCGCTTGGAATGTTGGGGGCTGTAGTCCTCCGTGCCTCCCTCTGGTCTCAAAAGCCTCCTGCTTCCAACCGCACTGTGCGAGGCGCTGCCATTGAAAGGTGCCCAATGAGGCGCACCACTGTGACTCCTGCCGCTAGGAATGTTGGGGGATGTAGTCCTCCGGGTCCCCCTTCGGTCTCAAGTGCCTCCTGGTTCCAACTGCCCAGCGGGAAGCCTGTCACTTAAAAGCACCTGATGGCGTGCACCACAGCGGCTCCTGCCGCTAGGAATGTTGGGGACTGTAGTCCTCCGGACCCCCCCTCTGGTCTCAAGTGCCTCCTGCTTCCAAACGCGCAGTGGGAGGTGCTGCTACTGAAAAGCGTCCGATGGCGCGCACCACCGCTGCTCCTGCCACTAGGAATGTTGGGGGCTGTAGTCCTCCGGGCACCCCCTCCAAGTGCCTCCTGCTTCCAATGTCTCCAGTCCTGAACTTTTCCCCACGCATATCATTGATTTCAGGTGTCTTAGTCTAACTAGTTCAATTGTAGAAAAACAAGATGACACCCCCAAAAGGCATTTGAATATCACAACAAAGGTCTCTGACTTGAAACCCTAGCAGCTTTTCTTGTCAACATATTCTAATACCGTGGGCACAAAACCGGTTTCTGTGATACAGCCAATGCTACTGATGAATTCAATTAACTGTTTATACAATAGAGCTATGTACCCATTAGAAAGTGAGTAATATAACAGAGGAAATGAGGGCACTGTAAATATCTCACCATCTGGATTATATTTGCCTGGTTGTGAGTGAAACATTTTACTTATGGTTATGTTAATTGCACTTATAAAGTGTAAACTGTAAAATCAATTGTTTGGTGCTCTGCAGGTGTCACACTAAGGAAGCACATAAAAATATATCTGCATTGTCACAAATTAAATTATAATCATTCCTATTGCACAAATTGATTCATCCTAAAAGAAGTCATGTCCTTAAAAACGTTTTAAATTGAGTCAAGGTTTGAGTTGAGGCTGTCATTTTGACAGCCAGACTGTTATATGTCTTCTGAGAGAGCATGGAACGCATGCAGCTCGCTGGAGGAAAAAGGGGTGGGGCTGCACATGGCGGTGGGGGGAAGGGAGGAGAAAAAAAAAGAAAATATAATAATTTTTTTTAAAAACTTACCGTGATTGCTGTGCTGCTCTTCCGTCCTCGATTGCAGGAACAGGCTCTCCGCCTGCCCTGTGTCCAATCCTACTACTGCTTTCATGCTGCTGCCAACATGAAAGCAGCATTAGGTGACTGCGTTGCCGGGTTGGAGACAGCACAGTGCGCATGTATGTTTGTGCGCCCCAAGATGGCCAGCCAAACATGCATGCGCACTGAGAGGAGTACACAACACTCCCCCTTTGTGCTAGTCACAACCCCATGGCCCGCCTCTTTTACATACTTTACATACTACCTGGAGAGGGCTCCCTCCCCCTGCACCCAGCCAGGTGCCTTCCGTCCGTGCCCAGTGTATTGTGCTGAGGGGAAGCCCCGCACCGCAGGGGCCTTTGTTACACCACTGGCAGAGGTTCCGGCTATACCTGAGTTTTGCAATCCCGCGTCTGAGTGGACTCCTTAAACACACTACCTGTGTCTATCCTCGAGTTGCACCATGTTTGCTTCGTAGTGAACCCCTTACTCTGGCATGTATGGTTATGCTTGGCATGCTCTCCTGACAATCCTGGGAAGAGTATCCTTCTTTCTTCATAATACATAACCACTTGCCTAAAAATGTCATCTCAACAAGGTAATACTGGCAGCTATATGTAATATGAACCTTATGCTTCCAACATTTCTCTGCAACATGCCACACTTTAGCACAGACATAAGTTCGCTGCAACCAGTTTGGAGTGCACCTATGAGATTCACACAAAAAACCCCAAGGGGCAGATTTAGGAGACCCTAGCACCTCCTTGCGCCACAGTGACACACCGAAATCACCACCCCAAATTGTACCACTTTGTAACCCTTTGCGCTACATTATGCCTGCGCCAGGCATAATGTATGCAAAGGGGACGTTCCCCTGTTAGGGTGGCCGAAGAAATGGCGCAAAGAAATCTAAGAGATTTTCTTGTGTCATTTTTTTCTGCACTTTTAATGCGTGCTCAGAGCACGCGTTAAAAGGAGGCACACTATTTTGTTTACAATGGGCCTCAATGGAATTAGCAGGATTAGCGTCAATTTTTTTCACGCTAATCCTGCAAAGCTTTGAATTAGCGTCAAAAATGTTGACACTAACTACCTAAATACAGCCGTGGTGCGCCATATCTTAGATATGCCGCACACATAGTGGCGTTAGGGGGTGCTAAAGGGTGCTAGAAAAGTGGCGCTGCACTGGGTGCAGCGCCACTTTTCTTAAATTTGGCCGCAATCATGTTCCTACATAGACTACTACAAATAAAAAACACACTGGCAACACACTGCCACCCAGATCTAGCAAATGGAGTGGTATCTTACTTGAGCACTCAGAAAGCGATTTTTATTTTATTTTACAATATCTGCAGTGGCATTGGTTTTTTTAAAGTATGGATTTATTAATTTTTTGCAGAAATATCTGGACAATATGTGAGTGTTTACTTATTCTATTTACAGTGGATTTACCTGGCCACTCCTGTGACATTCACCTCGGTCGACACCTCCTGAACTAGTTCAGAACTATTTGTGTGTAATGAATGAATGAGCTGTATGCGGTAAATTTTGAGATTACATTCTGTTTACATTACTCTGTATGTGAGCTATGCGATGTGGGACCTCTTTCCTTGGCACACTGGAAAAAAAGATTTGAAAAACAGCCCCACTGCTTTCAGAGCATATTGACCCAAAATCACATTCTCGGTAGTCAGACATAGGAATGTAATTTATATCTTTATGTATGCTCATAACTGTGATTTGCAGCAATGCCTCTGTGAACAAAAATCATCCATTTTCGCAAAACTGAAATTGCCTTTGGTTATCCATCGAATCTATCCAGCAGCTATAAATATGCTACTTGCATGGGTTGACTTCACACAAGGCCTGCTCATTATTTTTGGTAATGCTGGATTCTTATTGTGAGTGCTTAGAATTGAATGTAAATGTTCTACACCTGGGAAGCAAAGCCCAGCAGACACAGAACAAAGTTGCAAAGACTTCCACTCATTGAGTTCAACTCAAGACTCCATCCACACTGTGCAATAGGCCTCCAGCGGGACATCCTGAAAAATGAGGTTTTTCATGCATTTACTAACAGCACACATTTTATCATATACATTGCAGTCTACAAGCATTTCAATTTCTTGCACATTCAATATTATCATCTCTTGAGCATAGAAAATCAAGCAAACATACATAATGCATAAGCGGATATATCCAATGATGATTTCTCTCAGCAAGCTTTTCTAGAAGTGCATACACCATGCAAGGTATGATGGTATCATTCCCGGGGTCTTTGTCTCTGTAGCATGCATAGGTTCCCTCAAAGCCCTACTCTTGAATGGGAAGTCTGGAGTTTTTTTTCCTGTTTGGCGCACTTGGACACCATCCTAAATTACACATCCTTAGATTATATACCTAGGAGTAAATTATGTCTTAAAAATGCTAATAATTTTTATGCAAACGTAACTGATTGTCTTAGTTACTGTACTTCTATTGCGTGTTTCTTTTCTGATGTTTTATTGTTTTACCTTCAATTAACTTATAATGGTTTACTGAATTTTTTTGTTGTCTTGTTGGATGCACAGAGCATAGCAATGAGGTAGTGAGACAGCCTACTGTCATTCTGATGCCAGTACTTGTCTGTGTTCCTGTACCTGATTATATTGTTTCTCCACTTGTGTTTCTAAATTCCAGCCCCTATTCACTACAAGAAGAGACATAACTCATGATTTTAATCCACTGTAGTGGACTATAAGACTATTAGTGTATTATACCATATTTTTATTTACTTGTTTAAGGTCACCAATCATTTGTTAACACATGGTGTTTGTGATCGTAATTTGTGGGGAAAAGTTTGTAGACTGTATATAATTGTAATTCCTACAATGGTGTTTGAGACAACGTATGTTGGAAACAAAGTCTTGTAGAAAACCGCAGGCCTACAACTGCATCTCTTTAGGCCTTACAGCGACTTTGAGGTGCTTTTTTTTTAGAAACTATGGTGTTTGCCATCCATCTGGATGGTGCTCATATCCCCTTCGCAGATCACAGACTCAGCGGAAGGCCGTGAAAGTGCTGCATAGTTTCTGCCAATCAAATGTCAGCAGATTCCAAGGCCATGGATGAGGTAACATTGCAAGGTATGCAACCCAAAACATTTGATTTTGACTTCAAAATGGTATACAACGGCTAGCTTGAACAAAAGTGGAGGCGAATTTCTCTTGGATTTGCTGAATTAGCATTTTAATTTAAATGTATTTAAAACTGTTGAAAGATTTACTAGTAATCACAAAGTAGATCTATTCTAGCTACTGCTCAGTCTTTAAGCAAGATTTGATGTACATTTGAATTAGTTTGTATTGTAGCGGGGGACAACTGTGTGATGTCTCCAAGTATAAAGGAACCTGAGCTGTTGCTATCAGAGCTGACCCATTCAAGCTGCAAAGAGCTTCCGGAGTGAAGCTGTGTGTTTTTTTGTGCAAAGACAGTTTCTTCCACCACTTCCAGAGCATGCCCAGTGGCGGTATCTGCAACCTTGGATGTCGCTCACTAACATGCATTATTTTCAACAACTGCACTCTGCTGCTCGTTATTGAGGAACAGCAGGGTTAGTATTTGTAAAAAAAAGTGTTAGTTATGTTTTACTACTGCCGTCATTCAGGAAAATGAATCTCGTGGGAGTCCATGGGCCGTAGTAGCCCCATGCAAGCAGGCACCAAGCAACTTATTTATATAAAAAAATAAAGAGATTATACTGACTAGCAGCATCTAAACTCACCCTTTTGTACAGCCTATGGTCCACAAGGGGGCTTCAAACAGCAAAACAATATCAAACATCTATTAGCAAAGAGGTGGCATCGAATAAATCTTGCATTGTATCAATTTCATACACAGAACAGAAAACTGATATGTGTCCCCGGCTGGGAACGCTGAACATCGGCTGCTGAATCAAACTAGTGTGATCTGGCAAATGCAGGGAAACAATCGAATGAGCTGCAAAATGTCACAAGGATGCAGAAGGAGGGATGTCGGATATTTTCCACCCCTAGTTACTCTGGTTGGTAGGGGTGTCTAACGTTGCTTAATTAATTCTGGATCCATTCCAGATTTTACATTTTAGATTAATTTACCTCAATTATTCCAAAAAGGAAAGTTTTGTCAGTCAGTGCTACTTCTGAAAATTTGGTATGGATCCCACCCTGCTGGAAAAAGTTGGACATCCCTGATGCCAGTGCTTTATTTGTGTTGGTGGTGGCAGGTGGCAGACGCTGGCACTCTTTTTTGGTAACCAGGATTTATTTATTTTATCATGAGACTTTGACCCAGTGAGGAGCTAGAAAGGAAGAAAATGGAAGGCAAGAAGCTGGAAACGAACGATGGTAAACAGTAAAAAAACAGAGAAAGCAGGGATAAAGGACTTGCAAAGATGGTGTGATGAGACAGAAAGTGTGGGATGGTGAAGCAAAACAGCATGAGTGGGAATCAGGCCTACGTTTATTATTCGACAACCACAGCATATACCGTCCATGGGCTCCTACGAAAAATCTTGAAGCTGTGTGCTTTTTTGGATAAATGATGTACTGTTTGCTGTCAGTCAGAACTCGGGCAGTTCTGCTATCTTGAGTACAGCACTGATAAGAACTTATATTTGTTCCGTAGAGTACAACGGAGAAACTGGCGTTGGAAGTGTGCTACTGTGAAAATCGATATATGGTTATTTGAATTAAGAAGAATTGAAATACAACGAACAGATTATGGATTCTATATTTTATTTTCCCAGCTACAATACTTTGACAGTTATAGAACCACGTTGTCTGATTAGCGTTGCATGTTAATCGTAGGATTGTTTGACTGAGCGCTACACAAATTTCTTTACTGAATAATACAACATAGACTGTGTTAAGCAAAACCGAGTTAGAAGAATACAACTCACATATAAAATCAGCAATTATAGAGCAAAATAATTATAAACTATAGTCAGTGGAAGACAGGAATGATAAGAATTAAAAATACGTTTTTAAAAAAGAATTCTTTCATTTATAACTTTTTTTCGGAAGTCTTCTAACTTCTCGATTTTTTTTATCTCACAGCCTCTCTTTGTCGCTGCTTACTTTGTATTATGTACCCTTCCCTTTTCTAGGTCCCTCCTCCCTACCCTTCTCAGTCAAGCCTTTCAAGCGTTTATACTGGGTATTGAACGCAGCTCAGTGGGACCTCAGCTGGTGAGCAGCTTTTAAGGAAAACAACAGCCACTACCTTCCATTCTCTGGCTTGAGAAAATTTATCTTGTGGGTTTAGAAATAATTATTCTGAAAACTATGGCTAATATTAATGAAAATAATGTATGGATAATATCAGCAGTGGCTCCTATATGGTGGAGCGTCACCCCCCACCCCGCCAGCTCCAAAACTTTAAAAATAAAATTATAATAATCAATGTGTATTATTGTTTTATTTCTAAAGGGGCGGGCCATGGGGGTGACAGGGAGGATGGGGAGAGGTGTGCACTTCCCTCAATGCAGATGTGTGTTTGGCCACCCGTCTCAGGATGGCCAAACACACATGCGCATTGAGCTTTCTCCAACCCAGCACTGTATTGCCGGTTTGGAGACAGCAAGCACAGGCTCCCAGTCTGACAGGAAGTGCAAGGCCAGGGAGCTCAGGCCAATCCTGACGCTGTTCTCATGCTGCCATGATGTTTCTCGAAGGTACTTCAATTTATGGTCTTAGAAGGATAATTCAATTTGTTCACAAAGAAATCAACAGGATGAACTCCCACCCAATGAGCTGTCTTATGACAGGACTGCCTCGGCTGCAGGTCAGGGGAAGCATTTGTGTATTCTCTGCCACAGATATTCCTGGCAACTGTTTCCTCTACCACTAAACTAATTCCCGCCCAGTGAGCTGTCTTATCACATCACTGGCTAGGCTAATAGTCTGTGGAAGTAGTTGTGTATTCTCTACCACAGATATTCATGGCAAATCCTTCCTCTACCACTGTGGCCTTCAAACTGGGGGAAAGGGGCCTCAAGTGATGCCAGGGGATGCCAGGCTCAAGCCAAAAGAAGCGTTATGCAGATAACAATGGTTTGTTTTAAGCAGAAAAACATTTATTGCATTTTAAAAAAAAGGTAACAGAACTTAACTGCAATGTTTAAATAAGTCTAGATATATTTAAACATTACCAACTTGATAGGATAACTGTGAAAAATTCTGAGGGAGGGCCTGATACTTTTATTTACCCACTAGGTGGGCACAGAATTAAAAACATTGAAAACACCTGCTCTCCCACTATGCTGCCTTTTCTGTGCTGACAGGATTAGAGGAGTTCTCCACTAGGTATATTCATAATGACTCCTTCCACTACCGCCAAGCCCTACCCACTAGTGTAATATCCCCGTGGTCCGTCCGGCCAAAACCAGTGTGGACAACTGTGTAAGTGAAGGAAAAACTACAGAATTGTAAATAGTAAACAGCCAACTATAGCTGCTTTGTCATCCATTTCAATCACAACTCATCTATTTTGCATTTCTCACCACACTTTTAATTCATTTTCTTCTTTCACTCTATTCTTTATCTATTCTTGTGATCTTTTCTGAATTATTTTCCTGTTCATTCTTTTTCTTGATTGTTTTCTTCCTTGCTTTCTCATTATTGTCCTTTCTCTATTTGCTCTTCCCCCTCATTTTTGTCTTGTAATCTTACTTCCTATATATGTTATTATTGCATCCTGCACGAGTAGTTGTGTGTGGTCAAGAGGTGATCGTGAAATGTAATGGAAAGGAGTCTAACACCCAAGTTTGCGGGTATTCACAAACATTTCCAGTTCATTTAGAAGTGTTATTTGCAGTCATAAACTTACACCTGCCTGAACCAGGTACAAGTTGCGCAGAACAATAAACAATACCCCACACTTTTTCAAAGTATTAAAGAAGGTTGAGCAGACGTACAGAATAGTAATGTGAATTGTAATTTTATGTAAAGTAAGGACTTAGTGAATCTAGTGAAATTATGAAACTCTACATTGCAAAGAAATGTGCCTGTGCAGTAATAGAGTTATGCATTTTTTTTAAAACGCATTCCCTATCAATTTAATTTTTTTAATTAATGTTCATTGATTTTCTTTTCACACTTCCACAGAAAGAAAAAACAATGCTTAAATTTCCAAATAGAAAATGTATTCTATTATATGGATCACAATTTTTATTTGTCTGTTCTAATACAGACTATACATGTATAATGTTAGGATTGTGGCACTATTACATATGGAAGGCACATGAAAAAAAGACATTTAGGGCCAGATTTAAGAAAAGTGGCGCTGCAGCTAGTGCAGCGCCACTTTTGCTGCACCCTTTAGCACACCTAACACCACCATGTGTGCGCTGTATCTAAGATATGGCACACCATGGCGGTAGTTAGGGAACTAGCGTCAAACATTTTTACGCTAGTTTGGAGATTTGCAGGATTAGCGTCAAAATGTTTTCGATAATCCTGCAAAGCTTATTGAGGCCCACTGTAAACAATGGTGTGCCTCCTTTTAACACCTCCTCTGAGCAGGTGTTACGAGTGCCGAAAAAAATGCCACAAAGAAATCTCTTAGATTTCTTTGCACCATTTTTTCGTCCCCCTAACAGAGAAATGCCCCCTTTGCATACATTATGCCTGGCACAGGCATAATGTAGCGAAAAGGGTTACAAAGTGGTGCAATGCATGCACTGCGCCACTTTGTAAATTTGGTGCAGCGATTTTGGCCCTGTTGGGCCACATTAGTGTCAACAAAATGAGGCTAATGTGGCGCAAGGAGGCGCTAGGGGCTCTTAAATCTGCCCCTTAGATTCTGCTGTTTTGGAGCGTACAGTAACATTGACCAGAAATAGTGTGTTAAACGCATGTGCTCATTTAATAAAGAGACTTCAATAATAATGTTCTTAATAATACTTGTTTTTGTATTGTATTGCATATAGATGTTTTGTTGGCCATAAATTTGAAAAAGCATGTCTTAACTTTATGAGTACAAAGAATATTTGGTGTGCAGACACTAGAGTGTTTCGGGCACCTATGAAGCCAATACTAAGGTCAAAGTTTAACTTGTACTGACACAAATGATAAATCAGAGAATGTTAGAGATTCCCTCTAAGACAGTGCAGCTAACAAGGAGCCGAACACGTCTGCTCCTAATATTTTCTCTAAAGTTTATTTCGTTAAGACTCTAATCACGAAGAGAAAGCTAAAGGGAAACGAATTCTTGGAAGATACCTGGAGCTCAGACTGCTGCAAATACACTATCACTATGCTCTGGAGCTTCAAAGTGCTGCTCGAGCACTGACATACATTCACTGATGAGAATCTTCCCGTGACAAGGGACACGACCGACATCTTACTAGTGTCTACATTTTTTAAATAAAAACACTGAAATTCACAAGTTATATGTAAGCGACATCAGTATAACTTGCACGTCTGTAGATTTCAGACGTCGTCAATTATGTAATACGTGCAGTCATAAGCAGTGCATCATAGCTGTGCAAGTTACACCGATTATTTAGGTATATCTTGTGAATTTCAGTGATTTTTTGTTTTAAAATTCTATTTTTGTTATTATTAGACCTACGTATAACTACATTTTAACCTTTGTGTTTTTCAGTGAATTCCTACTTTTTTTTAACATAAGTTAAAATGTAACTACTGTACTTTTGTATAACTCCCTTTTCACCTTTAGCATTTTCAGTGAATTCATATAGTTTTTTAACATAAAGTAATAGTTTATTGTGATTCTTCTGCAGCCAACCTCCTGCACGCATAGTCTTCGGTTGGGCACAGTGGTGGGTTGGCCACAGGGTCTGTGTGAAACCTGCCACGAGCGGCCAAGCTCCCCTTAATGGGCATCCACCCACTGAACGCCACCCAACATTCTTCTTTTTTTTTAAATTGTTTTCCCGCTCCCATGGGAGCCATGGGCTGCGGTGGCTCCAATAGGACTCTGCTGGAGTACACAGTAGCCACACTGCATCCCAAAAAACTCTTGCGGGATAGTGTCTCCCATTCCCCCTCCCCCACCCTAGCCAAAATAATAAAATAACAATCAAATTCAACCACAGAGGATGTCCCTCTGGGACCACCACCCACAAGATCCATGTTGGTACTCCAACCTGCTACCCTTGTACGGAAATGCTTCTTTTTGCATGTACACCCCCACATCTTTGGAGTGATACTGTGGTTTTTTGGCTGTGAGAGTGCACTGATGCCTGCTAACCGGACATCAGTACCAGTGCCCTTACCTTATATGAATTGCATGTTGAACTGGATACACCCAATTGACAAGGACTGGCCTAGTTATAAGTCCCTAGTATATGGTGCCCAGGGTACCCAGGGAATGTAAGACAGAGATCTCACTCAGAGATTCAGCACTATTTATGCCACCCTGTCTGTGACAAAGTACAAAAGGCTCCAGCCTGCCACTGCAGACTGGAAGAACAGTGTTTTCACTCCCAGTTCGACTTTACCATTTAAACCAATGGCAAAGCCACCCTATCCTTTAACACTATATAAACGTCTCCACTAAGGAAGGCGTATGGAGCCCAATGGCAGGGAGCTGTATTTTGTTATGTAAGACATATATTTTTCAAAATGCCGTAACAACAACACCAAATTGTCGTTTTACTGTGGGAAAAGTTAGTAGCCCTATTGGCTAACACAGTTACAGGGTGGTATCCCAACATGGCTAACTTCTGAATGGGACTACCTAACTGGGTCATGTGCGGTATCAAATTAATTACAACATTAAATTGCGACTTGTTGCTCAAGTCAAAATTTATGTCACTTTTAAAGTCAAGCAACTTTTATAAAGTTGTCACTCTGTGCCTCTGCTAGGCTAGTGGCCTTACAAAGGCATACACACACAGACAGCTTTTTGCTCGCCTGGGGACATAGCCGAATGACTCCCAAGCTCAGAAACAAAGGCAGTTGCTGCGGAGTGAGGTCGCACATCCTCTGCCAGGATGGCCACAAGGAGGGTTAGCCCAGAATGCTTCGAAGGGGAAGCAGCCTTTGATGGGCCACCAACCATAACACCCTTGACCAGGATGTTATCTGTTCCTGTAGACAGAATGGAGACAGGGCCAGGAAAAAGTGCCTCCAAACCATTTTAACTGTGGGCATGTAGTCCTCATGTAGCCACACCTCTAGGGTGGGCTTCCAAGCACCTGATGACTGAGGAAGGGTCGTGCCATTTTGAAAGGGGCAGGAATGTGGCATTCTGGGATAGCCAGATGCTGCACATCATAGGAACCTTGTCAAAAGGTAGGAGGGGACCCAGTAGCTCATTGGCGAGTGGCCGAGTGATCCCTTCATGGCACTTTCCTGGGATAAATATGATACCCTGACTCTCCGATCACACTAGAATTGGAGGGAGGACTGAAAAAGCACTCCCTATCTGCCCTTGGACCTGCACAAAGAGAGGCTACACAGTCGGAAGGACTGCACCTGCTGCGCTTTGGGTTAGCAAAATTTTGAGTGTGGCTGCTGCTCCTGGCTCTGGAAAAGTTGGCTCCTGGCACAACCTTACAGCAGTGACTCAAAGGATCGGTCAGCTGATCTCCTAGAACAAGCTCCATGGACACAAGAGTTGAAAGAGCCCGAACCAACAAGCTGGCATTCACAGCAGAAGTTTTCCCACTACAAGCCACTAGGCACCCAAGAAGACAAATCTGAGATAGCTGAACGGTGCACCCATGTTTTCCAAACCCAGGAGTGCTATCAGAGTCCAGAGTTGTCATATCCAAGAGACTCTAGCTCTACCTAAGGATTTTGCCCCAGCTGCAGTGCAGACTGACCAGTAGCCCATCATTGGATGGGCTGCTGCTGTAAAATAGAGGACTTTGAGGGACCCCACTCTCTTTGGCCAAGTAAGTCTCACTTCACCCGTGGACCAAGGGGCACCCACAAAGACTCCTCTGATGACCACACCACAACCAAAGCGCATCCTTTATTCATCTTTTTGCCTGCATCCCTCAGCATCAGGACCACTTCATTGATGTATATGGGATTGTCCTATAAACTTTGGATCTTGCTTTAAAAATGATCTGGTGGCCAGGTAACTGTCCAAAGTTTCCTTTCTAGTCCCTAGACCTCTGTCCTTCCAGACTTCGTCGCGCAACTCGGGCCAGAGTTGTCCAAACTAACTGTTTCAGACATTTCAAAAGTTTGCAAACTTTTTGTTGGCCAATACTTGTTTGCGATTAATACAAAATATTTATTTATTGCTTCCACAATTTCAACCTCTTGAACTCTGTGGAGAATTTTGATGATTAAGGTCTCTACAAATTCATAAAAATATAATCTATTTTTATAAATTGGGGTCTCATTTCTTTCATGTTGTGTGACTTTCTTATTTCGTTGTTTGAGGCTGTGAAATGTCTTACATATTGTTCCTTTTCTAAGCCTTACTGTTTACAGCCACAACTACCCAGGGATGAGCATAAGGTTAAACAGACGTACTTGACAAGACCCAAGATGGTATTTGTGAGTGCACTGCACAATAAGGCCCCACAGTCATATCAAATAGTCATACAGTACACCCAAATCTCCACACCCCTTAGATCTTTTGTTTTTCTTAATTTGCAGGACACAAGGACAGAGTCCCCGAGACCTGTAATGATTGTCACAACATTTATGTTCAGGTTTCGGCTAACCAGTAACAGTGCATGCTCCTGCAGGACTGTTTCACTTTTACAGGAGCAAGATGGCCAATGGGAAGAAAAGCCTTCTCAGCTAATTGGAATGCTTTATTCCTTGGTTTTGTGGTCCTCTGGGACTCCACAGGGACATCAGGACCAACTGTCAGTATATCTCTACATTTTGAACCTTAATTTCTCAAAAAACACTGAACAGATTTCCATCAAGTAACAAAAAGCATACTTTCCGAGTAAAGATTTCCAACAAATTTGGTGTAATTTTGTACAGCCATTTTCTCTGTATTATTGCCTCATTTTTCCTATGTTTTTGCACAAGGGTAATAACGTTTTAGGACCTCCTCTTACTCTCAAATCCCGATTGAGGAATCACCCCAAAAATGTTCTAGAAAGGAACTGAGGTCAATTAACTTTTTGGGGGGAATGTTTCATGAAGATTCATCAAACGTCGGCAAAATTCTTAGAAAAACAGAAAATTGAATCTCTGACTCACAAAATAAATAAATAGTGGCCACCACCACTGTGTAATACACATGAGTATGTATATGCATATGTTTATATGTGCAGCGGCGTAAAGTTTTTTCTTAGGACCCACCACCAGTGCTGCTTAGTGCCAGGGTTGCTGGACAATAATAAGCCAGCTTTCTTCTGTCACCCTACATTTTCTGTTCCCTTATCTTGCCATTGCAACTTCTTTTTAATCACTGCTTTCTTTATTATTTTTACTCATGTTTCCCTACCGCCTCCTTTCTCCTTTTTCAGCCTGTCTTTCTCTTGATCAAAGCCTGATGATGTAAGATAAGTCCTAGTCCACATAAACATGGGGTGGTGCTCACCACCGGCAACCACAAGTGCAAATTAAGCACTGACAGTTACCTCTGCTGGTAGAAGAATGGGCCCAACAGGTGCTATACACAAATAGGAGATATCAGCATTTTATTTTCATGAACTCCATTACTTATACCATTTCCTTTACTAGTGGCATTTATGGATAAACTTGAGATAGTAGCAGCACACTTTGCATATCTAAGAAGCCTAAGAGTGTGGTTTCTAGGTGCAGGGCCGGCCTTAGCGTTGACGGCACCCTGTGTCACAATGTTCGTTGGCGTCTCCCAATGACCACCTCCGCAACAGATTCCCTCACTACCACCCTTTAACAGTGCCCCTCAAGTCTCCATAACCACTCCCTCGGATGCATTTAATTAGTTTTGTAGTGCCACTCATTCCAATGTATGGTGACAGAGCACTTTAAATCGCACACATTACACAAAGAAAATCAATCACAACTGTGTAAATCAGTGTACAAGAAATGTTAGGAGTCACATGTCATCTACACTGGTAGGCGGTTTAGTTTAGGAGTGCTTGGTCTGGAAAAAGCACAAACTCAGAATTTGCAATCTAATAACACGGTTGGGGCACTCTTTAATAAAAAGAATTGATTTATTCCCAATTAAACGCTTTTTGAATCATTAGGATAATGAAAGACGGTGGAAAAAATAACAATGCTCTAATCTATTACTTGCAGAATGCATGCAGTTCTTTGATGACAGGTAATAGTTTAATGTTCTATATTAGGACTTTAACTTATAAACTATAAGTAACAAAAGGACCTCTCTGACAAAAAGCAGTAATCCACTGACCTATCTGCGTTATATGCACTTTGTGATCTGACGCCCCCTCCCAAGGTCAGCACCTGGTGCGGTGGCACTGGTCGCACCACCTGTGTCAATGACCCTAGATATAGCTGAATGTCTCTGTCATACACACGAACAAAACATGATGATGGAGCAGGATCGCAATACCACATTTAATATAGGATGGGAATATTGTTTCAATGCCTCGTCAGGGGTAGTATATAAATGCAATTTCAATTTCAGCTGGCTAACCAATAAACTATGAGAGGCATATGACTGCACTAGACTGTCAAGAACCATCACAGTTTTGTTTCCCTGGTGTATGTCAGCTCAGTGGCTTAAGCAACTTCTAAAAAGATACCTGGATAACTTCCAGAACATATGATAAAATCTCTGGCGGGCAGACTCAGCTTTCATCTTTCTGTTGTTGATTAATTGCTTATAATTGAATTGTATACTAACAAATTGAATCATTGGGCTCGATACTAATACCAATTCAGGTACTAAAGAAAATTTTGGTTTTAGGCATGTACAGCAAATAGGGTATAATTATTATTCCCATTTGCTGGGGATCAATTAGGAATATCCAGTCTGTGTTAAATGGGTAAGACAAACAGGCAATATAATTAAGCATCATGGAAACAACATCAGTCCAGTTACACTATTTTCATCCCATTTTAAATTATTACTTTGATTAACCCACTGTGAGTGTACCTGTATTGTATTTGTGGAAAAACACTGCCTCCCTATGGCTAACTTTCTGTTCCGTTAGAAATAATGAACCTGAACAGTCACGACGAAGTTGGAACCGGTCTAGAATTCCCCTGCTATCTAAAACTATGGCCGGCTTAAGCACTGCTGGCGACCAGCGCGACAATCTTTGGTGGCGCCCTCAAAAGCTTCCTGCAGGTAAACACTGGGCTGATGTGTTAATCACGCATAATCAGATGTGTGCCTCTCAGGACACAAATATAATTTAAAATGTACATTAACTGCAGCAGTCGTTAAAACAAGAATAGCATTTAGACATGGAAGATAGAGTAGAGGTGTGACAAGAAGTGCGGACAGTGGAGGATGGGCAACATATGCTCGGTGCTATATCCAGGAGGAGCACTCAGATGGATGTAAAGGCGTTGTGTGGCACGCGCAGGCGCATGCCGCTTGAACCGGAAGAGGCACACATTTTGATAATAGCTATGTTTGAAATGCAAAAAATGTATATTTTATCGGGTGGTTGGGCGCTGAATACACCGAAAAGTATTGTCTGTTGTTCTGCCACTTGCTCCCATACAAAAGAACATGTTCAAAATGGCACGCGTAAATAAATTGCTGGGCCTCACGTGGCATGTTGCTTGCAGTCAGTGAAAGTACCAATGTTCGGAATGACACGAGAATAGCAAATAGAGGAAAATTACAAATTTCCGCAAAACCCATCTGTTCTAAATATGTGACTGACAGAGGAACCATAATTTAAAAAACACCCAAAATACCTTGTTCAGCGCTCTCTATAGAAAAAACAGTAGAGCCATTCCGTTTAAACTCTAGTGAGCTTATAATAACCCGATGGCTTTTGCATTCAAGACTAAAATTGTGTTGATTTACTAGTTCTCCATTTTCGTTATGTCCTCTTGTCATTTAAAAATAACAACTGCAAAAGCAACATTTGCTGGGGGCATTTCTGAAGCTATTTTCAGACAAAAACGTGATTCCCAATGAAATGTCTCCATTTACACCTGCAAGAAATTCACAAAGGGAATCCAGGTAGACTTCCATCGATTTAATACTGGGGATTTCTCCAACATCACCCTTACTCCGAAAATGGTGCCAGTCCCAGTGGGACTATCCACTTCTAAATCTGAAATCAGCATAGTATGAGTAACATTCTGATATTTACTTCCCTATTACAACCGAGATTATCAGTTTCAGGCAGGGCCGGCTCTGGGGAAGTGCGACACAATTTTAGTCTTGAATGCATTATATCAAATAAACTCAAATGTAAAGTCTCTTGCTTTATTTTGAACCTACAATTTTTTTTACGGTCTCACTTCGCAATTATGAATCATATGCTTAGAATGCTTCTGGACTAATTGAAAATACCTCCAAAGTTTAGTTTTGTAACATATTTCTATTTATATCTGAGTTGTAAACATCTGTCATTCTCGATCCTCTTTTCATACATGCCTGTACCCAGGACAGTTTGACTAGTTGCAAGGACTGTTTGCAGTCATGAAAAGGAAAATAAAAAGGTGGGGATTCATGATAGAATATTTAACATCAGTTTGACAGAAGACCTTCATGATACTTTAACTTGCCTTTGAAAAGACAGAAAACGCTACAGAAGAAAAATATTTAATTTGTCTCTTTCATTAATTTTTCGTATGTGAAGTACTTTAAGGTTTTAAGGGGGTGCGGTAGCACCTGCCGCACCCGTAGTCCAGTGCCACTAAATAGGTCCTGTAAGGTAAGTAGGTACGCACCTGTGGGTGAGAAGTAGGGGTGTGAGAAATTTGCTTAAGCCCCCTTTTTCCCTTTTCCTTTCTAACTGCACAGAGCACCAAGGGAGACTCTCCGTCTATACTCTTTAAAACTTCTTAAATCAGACTGAAGCTTCTTTTGCACAAACCCACTGTTCTCTTTAAACCTTCCTGTGATGCTACCAATTATGCACACCAAGTAGCCTGAGATGCTTTGCAGACCATCAAGCATAGACCCAGAACACAGAAGCCACTTATTGAGTGGATCATCCTAAAGATCTCTCCAATCAACATCCATGCTTCATTTTCAACCACCTCGTCCAATCAGACACTGAATTACCTCAGCATACCTGCCCAATGGCTGCAAGTCTATTGATCCTGTTGGAGAAATCAATCTCTCCACAAACGGTACCATTTCCAGTTGGAAGATTGACGTAGGGCCCAAATTAAAAATGCAAAAGCATACTACATCTGTCTGGTGGTGACCAAGTACCTATGGCTTAACAACCCTGTGAAAACAGTATTCCTTCTTATATCTCTGAAGAAATCCAACCTTTCTGTACGAATGCATACAATCACTCTCTGCTGTGGAGTGCCAACCCACCACTGTTCAGAATGCCAAGTTACTTGCCTTCATCCTCCACAATTGGCTCAACTTCCAGAGCCAAATCTCAGCCATGGCCAAGAGTGCACTGTTCCATCTAAGTCTGTTCTGGATCCTAGACACACACTGAGATCCACTCAGAGCAGTTTTAAATGCTGCAGCTCGCCTTGTTACTAGAACCAAGAAATGTGACCTCATCACAGCTATCTAGCTATCCCTCCAATGGCTTTCTATTGAGGCATGAGCTCAATTTAAAACTGCCTGCACCATACACAAGAATCCTCAACCCCCTTTCTTCGACCCTCTATATGACCCCACATCAGACTACTTTACAAAAAGGAAATAAAGACTCTTCTCTTCGAAAAACACTTGGGCTAAATCTATGATCCCTTAGGCACACCTGAATATCTCTTTTTGCCTTTTCCTGTGCTGTAACCCAACAATATTCTTGCGATGATTGTCACAAAAATAAAATAAAATAAAAATCCATAGGAATTTTGTCCTTTCAAACAAAAATGAATGCACATATTTATCAATTTTATAGTCAATGAACAGGGTAGCTTACCTTATAAAGTGAAGTAGGGAACATGATTCTCTCTTTGCAAAAAATAATCAGGACCCCTAATAGCCGCAAATTCTGTGGTCAGTATTCTGCCTGTCGGAATTGCAGAATTCTGCTGAAATCTGTGATTAAGACACTGGGTGGTTGTATGATATCAGGATATGTTGGCCTTCGTGCAAGCAATTGTACAAGAAATGTAAAATATTCACTCATTCCGCCCTACATTTATTGCATTAAAATTCTTGATTGGTATGTCTAATCGATATTATGAAATCACACTAACTTTGTCTGCAGAATAGATTAACCTAGGGCCATTGTAAGAATTCTAGCCACCCTCAACAACATGACATTTTGCACTCATTGTCCTCCCCTGAAAGTGAGCCCACATTTAATGCAGGTGCAATGTGTCCCACACTGCTGGTGGAGGCCTAGGTGGCTGCTTTGTGCTGCTGTGTTGCTCAGAACTGACCATGGATTCGAACAATAACTCTATTTCATAATAGGCCCTAGGCCCTGGATTTGCACAATCACTCAATTCCTTTCAGGCCTATTAAGATGCAGCTGCAGAGAGCTATAAATGGAGAGGACAGAAACAAATAGAATGAACAGGTATGGAGTACAAGAGAAAAGACATAAAGCTGTGCAGTGTACCGGACAATCTTGTAAACAGAACAGGACCTATTCAAAAACTGATTTTTTTAATTATGTTTAGTAATACTGCAATGTAAGTATAGGTTTTAGTAATAAAAATGAGAGAATATCTAGAAAATGGGGAATACTAATCACCAAATGGGAGAGGTTATGGTAGGAGTAGGAAGGGGTTCAGTGAGGGACTTGCACCGACCTACAAAAGAGTAAGCCTATTCCTATTTACGAGGCCTGGGTGGAAGTACAATTGCGCCAGAGTAACCGGAATACTTTTGGTCATTTCGGGTTACTATATGACACAGAACTACGCATGCTCAAGTAATGAAGAGTAATTGGGGGGGGAATCTACAGCAAGAACACATTTAGAGAGCGCTAGCAGCTGCTCGCGCTGCTTTTTATGTTCTGTTGCATTTAATGCTATTTTCTTAGTGCACAATGTACTCTCATATCCATTTTGTTTGGAAGGATGCATTCTGCACTAAGAATCTAGCACTATATGCCAGGAATGAATTGGGGGTTAATTTAACTCCAAATGCATATTTAGAGACCACGAGCAGCTGCTCGTGCCTGCTATTCATTTTCTGTTGCATTCAGGGCTATTTCTTATCAGAAAATCCATCCTTATGTCCATTTTGGACACATCGGGGCATTACTGCGACAAGAAAATAGCACTGAATGCAGAATTACTCTATTGGGTAACTGGGTGTAATCTCACAACATTTTTGAGAATTCCACTACAGCCTCCAATAAGTAAACCAGTTGTGTGTAGGAGAACTAAAACATGTAAACAGCTTCCCAGTTTTGAACTAGCCAGAAGGGCAGCTGCATGCTGTGTAAGTGTACTACAAAAAAGATATAATCAGAGAAGGTTCAGTATTCCATATGACAACATCCGGAAGGCAGAGATACTGTTAATTGCTCAAAAGAAGAAGTATTGTGTATCTGGCCCAAGCGATTTGGTTAGAATCGCATAATTTGCCGAAGTGTGGAATCTGGAATTACATCTCAGGTTTCCTACTTTTAGAACTCATTCACTCAGCCACTATATGATATTTCAACAAAGAATCTGGAAGCAAAAACTGGGTGACTACGTTTAAAATCAGCATCCACATGCCGAGTAACCTCTGCCTCCTTTTTTTATTACATATTGCAGCCTCTCTTCTCCGCTGCCTTTTATCACGTATTTCATTCCTCTTGCCTACGTTGATTAGTCCCACTCTTTCATTCCCAGCCCCTTCTTTCCTTCCACAGTATATTGAATACGGTAAACGAAAGGGAATGTTTAGTTGTGTTAGTTACTGGAGTGACTGATGAAAATGAGGTATGGCAGAATTGTGTAACCACAAATGAAAAGTCAAGTTCTTCACAACAATCCTGCATTCAGGATGTCAATGAAGCCCAAAGATAGCTACTGTTACTGTTACTGTAAATAGCACAGTGATATTTAGAAGGACAAGGACGTATGGTAGGGTCTTGTGAGCAGATCCTAGGGTCTGTGCCAGGAATATCGCCAATACGTGGGGCACAGGGAGAGCTACCACTTTTTTTTTTTCATCACACATAACATTCGGACAGCTTTTTGGGTTTACCTGTAGGTAAAAATAATCCGTAGGAAAACCGAAAGTTGATAAGTGGAATTCCTAAATTAATCTCAACTACATTACTGAAGGTTTTGTTTCTTCTAAGAGAGACACCCTAAGCGGAAGGGATGTCCATACCTGGGTCCTGGGTTCATTGTGCTATTGGACTGAAGCTGCACCTCATCGATGAGGACAATCAGTATAGAATTGCTTGTGATCCCCAACTACATAGACAAAGAGTTTTCAATGGAATGTTCCAACTGGAGCATGGCCAATACTAATTTGCATATTCATTCATGATATTGGCATATGATTGCAAGAGGGCAAATAAAATGATGGATTGGAAACCAATCCTGAGTAAATTAGCAGTGACTGAAATTAATTCAAGCATTCTACCTATCCTTCTAAGCTAAAAGTGCTCCAGGAAGTGAGGTTTGCTTGTGATGGAATTCTAGCACTTAACAATAGGTTTATTTCCCTTCTGCTTGGATCTGTTATGTAACATAGGTCTAGAGCATTCTAATTTGTGGTGATATTCTCACAGACGAGGATCCTTGCTATTTACGCTTGTAGTGAACAAAGTTAACAATATTTTCGGAACTCCTTTCTCCAGTAGAAAGAGTGGTCCTTCTTCCTCCATGCCTAAGTTGAAACATACACCAAACCAAAATGCAGCATTGGTGTGGTAAGTGAAGAAGGACAATGTAAAATGTAGCAACGCAATGCACAGAGCCCAGTGTACTAATAAATTAACATCATCAAAAGAATCACACGTTTATTTTAGAAGGTTGGATGTAAACTTGTATCTCACCTCGTGCATACATGCAGGCCTAATGAATCCAGAACCAGGATGGCAATGCCTACCATTTTGTTTGTGCCAATGGGTGCACACACTATAAATACGTGATAGGAAAAAGTAAGCATCGCCAGTGTAGAAGTATATCATGGAATCATCAAGTAAAACAATTCCTTTAGCCATTGGTATATGGATGATTCACAGGTAGTTTAAATGAGAATCACACAGACAGATAACCATGAGTACTGGGCTGTAAACTCTCATAGGCCACGCTGTATAATGCAAAAGACCTGATTAGGAAGCATACTGTAGAATGTCTTACTGGTTGCATACCTGTGACGACAGCGACGCAGAAACCTCATTATCTTCCGAGCAGCTTGGTCCTGCTTCTTCGTCAGTAGACTGCTTCTAAGCAGAGCAAAGCAAGAATTTGGAAGGAAGATTAGTGACAGAGAACTCCTTGAACGATGGCAGCAGAAAAAACACAGCAGTTCTCTCACAATGTGACTTGTAGCTACCACTTTGTGATGTTTACACTCTTGTAAGTGCCTGTAACCAATACCAGACCCACCGTGGCACCACATCGATATGGCGGGTCAATGAATACCTCAGATTATGAGAGAATCACGTTATATGTTGTCCTAAATTGAAACAGGAAACCAAAGAATTCGAGATTTGTCCCTCTTATTTCTGGAGTGATGAATATTTATCTCAGAAAGTTACTGTAGCCCTGAAGAAGTCCTATTCTTTTCCAGGATGAAATGCGTTGACCGTACTTACCATCAAACTGTAAAATGAAATACAGGCCATTTTTCTACTACACATGATTCATGGGATTGCTGAGTTTTCAATGTTACTTATTACAAATGATTGAAAATTGATGAACACAGATGACCAATTACATTTCTGTTAACCCTTGGTTGTACCTGCCACACCCCTTTATGTTTGAGACTTTTAAGGGTTTTTTAGAACGGTTAACACAGGGAGTAGGACAACCATTTTTCAGGAACGATTCTGAGGGAGGTGGTGCGTGTCTCAAATGTTCAAAGTAGTAGCTTCAGAAGACTTTATGAATCATCTAAGGTATTCTATTTATGTTGCCCTTCGGATGTCCTAGACAATCTTGACTGCCATAGGTATATTACATTTAAATTACAAGTTGTTGCACAAAATACCTGCTCCAGTTTGCGGCAATATCTAGATTTACATAGGTCTTTACTTCTATGCCCTCAATAATTGTATTAAATTCTACAGTACAGTACAACCCAAATCAATACAATAACTGGAAATAAGGGTGCACATGCCTTGCGTGTGGCATGTGGACTACTTACATTACCAAGATATCACCAGATAAGTGTGACAAATTTAGCCAGGCCTGAGAGGCTGAGGACAAAAACTGGATTTATCCTATTCACAGCAGAGGAGAGCTTACCTGGTGCAATGAGATTTTAACCTGCAATAAAAATGAAGGCCGTGCTGGATCTTGGCCACCCATCATGGTTATGCAGAGGCAGGGCAGAGATAGATTAGGCCAAAAGGACTTTTGGATGTTTCCTAGGAGGATGGCAGACCAGGACCAGAAAGTCCACTAGATTCTAGCACAAAGTTAGTCCTAATGAACTATAAATTGTGTCAACTCATCTAAGAATCAAACAGTATTGTAGTTGGCCACAGCTGAAGTTATGCAGTTATTGATCATGAAGCCCTGCTGCTCACAGAACGCACCTAATTCTGTGCTGCACGATGGCGACAGTCCTACGCCGTTGCCTCATCCTGCCGCATTCTTTGTAGCTTCGGTAGTACTGCTGGATCAGCACAGCCGCGCGCCGGCTCTGTTGAAACTTCTTTTGTTCGTAGTAGCTGCGAAACTTGCTCTGGATGAGGATGGCAGCCTGCGTCATCTTTTTATAAAGTGCATACTGTGGAGTTAAAGAAGCACAGTATAAGATATTGCCAGCATCACTGAGTTTCTCTAGTGCCTCCAAAGACATTAGTGTGGGTATTCTACTTTCACCCAGTTAACAAGTGATTTGACCGTGAGCTGTAATCATAAAGGCAGACAGACAATGGCCAGGGCAGCCATATTCCCCATGCCACTGTGGAACCATCATTTCTAGTTCTGGTCTTTCTCTTCACAATGCACTGATGTGTTTTTTCCAAGTGGAAAAGTTAACATGAACCAGGACTACAATACCAGTGATGAACTTGTTAGTTAAATAAAACCCAGGACTGTAATCCAGTTGTCCAACTGACATAAAGCCACACAGCATATTACTTATGTTAAGATGAAATACAGCTACAGGTTTTTATGTACTTTCTAATGACAAGCACATTTATAGTGGGGTGCTAAGTTTACCACACATTGTAGAAATTAAGGGTACAAAGGCTGAGGATGGACAAGATTGGACCAAGAACATACAATTTGGAGAAGCAGAATTTCCAACACCACAGCACTGGACTCCTTCTTTCGAGGTCCACAGCTTTCTCAATACATCAAATTTTAGTTTCCATTTGGGAAAAATTACATTATTGCACAATTAGAACCAGGTTTTCTATTCAGATATGTAGGACCAGTAATTTAGGTTCATCCTATTTGTGGAAAAAAGCAGAGGAATATGTTCAGAATCAATTTGCCACAAGTAGAGGCCATAGTTATTTAAAAAATGTTTTTCTGGTTCCAAAGATTCCATCTAGCTCATGAAACAACTGGGGTGTGAGTCATTCCAGTGGTAGGACTCAGGGGCAATGCTCACCAAAGAAATGCTATTGGGTGTGGAACCTGCTCAGACTTTTAATATAAAGTTCACAAACATCATATTTTAGCAAAGTATCTAAGCCAAGATTAAATGTCAAGTGTCCTAGTGCCATGGCTAAACAATTCCCAATGTGGCACATCTATTAGAAGAGCTGGGAGTTTGCGTCTAACTACCTCAGTGAATTGGACACCTTATTGGTTTGGCTTTGCCAAGATTTTTGTATAGTTACCTTAACTGAACCACTTTCTAAACATCCCTACTCTTTACAATTTGTACAAATATGAGACTAAAGGCATTGCAAATTTGTGAGGTCTAAGACTCTATGTCATTCCAATCTATTAATCAAGTTACTGCCTCATGTACACTTAACTTGCCAAAGGTGGTTATAGGACGAAGAGAAGGCTTACTCCAAGGTGTGGCAGAGGGATAAAAACTCAAATACCTCATAACACTGTACTGTCAAAGCTATGCCTTTTCTATAGACTATGGGTTTTATTTAGAGGGCCATGTGGAATAAAACCCTCAAAATAGCTTCATGTCTCACAGTCCACACCATGTACATGCTTCACTCACTGTATGCCTATATTATACCCTACATCCACGCCCCTACCCGGTCCGCATCAATGTAGCCCATGGTCACACTACATACCATACTTTTAAGACCATGGGATAATGTTTGCGGGTACTCATGATCTAAGCAGTGAGTGAGCTGGCTAAATAATGAGATTACACAAATATCTTAGATGATGTTTAACCAAGGCTTTCTAAATTGTGCTCTAATCCTGATTCATACACAAAATGTTAGTTTGTGCTCAAACAAGTCTGATTCGAGTATAAATTGTGTGTGAGTTTTCGTCATCTTGATTTTGACCATGTGAAGCTCAAATTATGCTGGCCAATAGTGCACACTCCAAGTTCCGTACCTCAAAAAGGTGTTTTATTTTTATTTTAGTGTGTTCTCCCCAATTCTGAGATGCTAAATCAGAATGAGACCCACATTTGTACCCAGGAAACACAGCACCGCAGGTTATCGTTATTTATCAGGTGTGCAGTTTTTGGCCAGGATAAGCTATTTGTCAGCAAGTAATTGCCATGGTCCTTGTGATATAGCTAAAACATTGTAGTTAATAATCCTGAAAAGTCGTGGGAATAACGGAGGTTTTTCAAGATAAAACCTTTTCAGAGAATTCATCAGCTAAAATTAAGCGTGCATTGTGGTGTTATTTAGGAAAGGCAGCAGCAGTCTTCTGTTGTCTGCATGACAAGTGATATCATAAATTCAATTTCGAGGTTTAATATAATCACAGATTGACGAGGACAGAACTTCATAATGCAAATTGCATTAATGTCAAAAATCACGTCAACCTGCTCTTGACATTGATATTAATGTTTTCCACAATTAAATAAATCAATAGGGAGGGTGATTGAATTTAGCATATACATAGTTAGCGCTTGTGTGCAACAGCAGAAGACAAACAGATGAAGCTACTGGCATGGATTCCTGACCCACGCTATGTTCAACAATTACACAGAGGGATATTGGAGGCAATTTAGCACTGGATTTTATATATTATATTATATTATATATAAAAACAAAGGTTACACGGATGTTATTGTTAGGATCAGAATTTATATCCACAAAACCATAGAAATTCGGCTGTGATACAGTTATTTCATTTAACTATAACTCATGCCCTAAGGTAACTATAATTCATTTTCTGTGAATTTCTAAGGGTTTTTAAAATGCACATTTCTAACTATAAAGTTCCTGTCACTATTGCTTTTTTTCAGTGACTTTCTATAGTTTTTTTAACGCAGCGAGGGGGTTGGCCAGTCACCTGTGTGCATCCTATGCCATGCACAGCAGCAGAGCCTAGCCTGTGGCCAACCATTGGCTTGCATCCAACCCCATGCGACAGGGGAAAAGCAAGGAGATGGCACTCAAAAAACAGGGGAAAAAGCAGGGAGAAAGCAGTGAAAACTAGGGGAAAGCAAGTAGAAGGTACACACAAAAAAACTAGGTGAAAAAGCAAGGAGAAAGTAGTGAGAATGAGGGAAAAGGAAGGAGAAGGCACTCAAAAAATGAGGGAAAAAGCAAGGAGAAAACAGTGAGAATGAGTGAAAAGCTAAGGAAAAGGCACACCAAAAAACAGAGGAAAAAGCAAGGAAAAGGCAGTGAAAATGAGGGAAAAGCAAGGAGAAGGCACTCAGAAATGGGGGAAAAGCAAGGAGAAAGCTGTGAAGACAAGGGAAAAGCAAAGAGGAGGCACACAAAAATGGGGGGGAAAGCAATGAGAAAGCAGTGGAGACAAAGGAAAAGCAAGGAGCTGGCATATAAAAATGGGGACAAAAACAATGAGAAAGCAGTGAGAATGAGGTAAAAGTAAGGAGACGGCACACAAAAACAGGGGGAAATGCAAGGAGAAACCAGTAAGGACAGGGAAAACAAGGAGAAGGCCCTAGAAAACAGGGGAAAAAAGCAAGGATGCAGCAGCACTGGGAGAGATGTTTTTTCTCTAAATTTAGAAGGCACACAAAAAACAAGGAAAAAAGCAAGGAGAATGTAGTAAAAACAAGGGAAAAGCAAGGAGAACCCGCACAAAAATGGGGGAAACGCAAGGAGAAAGTAGTGAAATGAGCGAAAATATGGGAGAAAGCAGTGAAAATGAGGGCAAAGCAGGGAGAGGGCACATAAAAAATGAGGGGAAAAAGCAGGGAGGAGGCAGCGAGAACGAGGTAAAAGCAATGAGAAGGCACTCAAAAAATAGGGGAAAATGAAGATAGGAGCAAGAGCGATGCAGTGGTACGGCGAAAGCTGGGCCTTTTTAAACAAATGTTTGTAGCGGATTCGCAGATCAAATGCGATCTTGCAAAAAAAGTTTAAAAAATGTTTTTGGCCTGACTAGGTCCCTGTGGACAGGGGGTCAGGATATTCCATACAGCCCCCTTCTGTTTTAATTTGTTTACTTTTTTCTTGGGACTTGGCTGAGTCTGAATCCCAAGATAGCTCCCAGCACTTCCTGGTGGAAGTGCTGGCAGCCAATTAGATCTCAGCATGAGAGCTGTCAACTCCGCGGAGGATAGAGTCCCTAGATTTCTATATTTATTTTTCCTCTAATAACTCCAAACGTACTATGGAGTTACACCAAATGACACAAAGAGCTCTTTCTGGACCTTAGAGCTAGATTTCTACCAAATTTGGTGTAGTTCTGTTCACCAGCTTTGTGTTGTAGTCGTGTTCAAAATCCCTATGAGAAATTGCATAGGGAAAACATGCGTTATTACCCCTCTTTTTACAGTTTACCCAAAAACTTTCAAGACAGCAACTGAAGTAAGTAGCATGCTAGTTTTGAAAATTTTGTGAAGATTCGTCAGATGATGGTAAGGTTATAGGCAAAAAACACAAAACGCTTTGTCTATGGAGACTATGTTCTCACTATAACTACCTACTGGTGACAGCTGTTATAGTTAGAGTTATTTCAAGAAACTATAACTCGTGCCCTAAGGTAACTATAACTCACTCCCTCGCCATGCACAGTTTTCTCATTAATAATTTTACTGCAAATGTTATATTGGTTATTATCAATGATGGCATAGAAAATGTCATGAAAAATGCAATATCTGGGGTAATTAGCTGTGCATGGCGCAATTTATAGTTACCTTGCCAGAGTTGGCAATGAAACTGTCCTATGAGGATGTCTGAAAGAAATGAGCAACTGTTTCATTCCAGACGTTTTTAAAAGAATCGTTCTGTGCGCATACTCCTTAACACACTGTACAACACATACCTTTTTGCTTTCATCTAAATATGGGTAAAAAATTGAAGAAGAACTTGTCTTAGTTCTTTGTTTCAAATGAAAACATATACCCTCAGCAGTATATGATCTAAAAGAAACCTCCAAATCTTGAACATTAGAAACCTGTAGAAAAGTAAACTCAACAACATGGTCAATTTAGGATTTGTGGTGAACAGGACAAACTCAGTGTTGGTGCCAGGGCAGCAGACTCAATTCCTTGGTTTTACAATCAACACTGTGGTAGGTATGTTGAAAATACCAAAGGAGAAGTTGAAGAGATTACGAAAGGAGGTATAGAATACACTAAACTTAGAAAAATCAACTCTGTTTTTAAACACATACGCCTCTTCAACTATATCTAATATCTTTGCAAGTGGACCTACAACATCCAAGAGTCTATCTTAGCAGGATCTAAGGACCTTATTGCAAGTTTGCCATATTACGATGCTTCCACCTGGTATAAACCGTCTTATTACGATGTTTCCGCCAGTCAACCCGGTGGAAACAGTGTAGTGGCATTGCCAATGCATTCGCACACAGCACCCTTGGATAGCTTAACAGACAGTGAACATTCTGAGGGTGCTGACAGGGGTGCCCCTGCACTGCCTTTCTGCCAGAAGTTTCATGGTGGGGACCCCGCAATGAAAAGGCTGGTGGAAAGGAAAGTTGTGATCAGCACTGCTGTGCCGAAGTTGGCACCGCCATGGCTGACCACGACTTTGACTGACGCCAACCCATCAGGATCCCTGATCAAATTAGTGGTGGTGGTCTCCTGACAGTCCGACCTCCACCATCATATTCTGGTGGCTGGACCACCAGTAGTACGGTGGTCCAACTGCCACTGCGAGTTTGACAGTCCCAAGAGGGCCAAACTCTTAATTAGGCCCTAAGTCTCTTATCAAGACCCTTTCTAGGATCAGGCCCAGCCTTACCAATTAATGCAATAATCTTAGCATTTAGTTCAGGTGTCGCTAAAACCCTCTTGTCCACAGAGGGTCTAGGACATTCCGACCTTAGTCTGACCTGAACATCCTTCAGATTTTCTTTTCTTGTCCATTACTGAATATACTGTGCAACATGATCAAAAGGTGATCACTCTGGGGAAAGTGGGTGTTTTATCATAAGTGGGTCAAACATGTCTAGTCCAAAAGGATCCACAAGTGACCCAATACCCATGGTCTTTGTGCCCACCATTGGATATTTATCTTTTGATCAAATTCGATGAACAACTAAGCTCTACCTCAGCACTTCCGGAAAATTTGTCGCAAATGACCACCTTATTTTTGCGCCTCTTTGATCTTTTATCACTTTCACATTCTGGGACTTTCCCTCACCCACCCTGCAAGCCCTCAGTATCATCAATTTGCCTGTCAATACAGAAAACATGTCCTCTAATAGTAGATTTCATTTTCTCTGCCAACCCCTCGCTGGCAATCAAATGTTTTCTCTTCCGTGAAGTCTTCTTCCCAGTCTTTAAACTTGTGACCGCTTCATTAGTGGAGAAAAAACTTTCCCCCTCACCAATGGGGTTCTTAGTACCTACTAATGTTTTTCCTATTCTATTGGATACTTCTTTGGTAAGTTTCTTAATTGCCTTATTCCGTTTCTCCTCAAAACTTCGATCATGTGAGCCCTCACCTTTCTCCATGATAAAGCACCTTAATAACTAAATAATAATAATACAAAATTCCCACCGAACAACTAAATAATAATTACAAATGATATTATCTTTAAAAAAAAACGAAGACAATAAACCAAAACTAGCAAGAAAAATCGTTTCCTACACCTTAAAAATAAAATCTGCCAAAGATCTCAACTTAACGCATATTATTATACGCATCAATTTCACCCAAGAGTGTTCTGGCAGAGCCTTCAAAACGAATGCTCTGAAACCGCTCATCTACGGGTCCCCAAAAGGACAAAACTCTAAGGAACCCTGCAGTAGCTGTGATAGATGGGTTAGCGTTCTAGTCATTAGACACTAACAAGTACGTGTATCACCACGAGCCGTTCACAGCCCACCAGGATGGTTGAACTGCAAAAAGCTGTGTGGCTCTCACTATGTAAAACATTAAAGAACATTTTTTGTTTTTCAAATTTAATGTTTTAAATTGCTTGATAACAATAAATACTACTGCCAAAAACACATCCGCAACAACTTATCTTAAGATATTGACTTTGCTTCAAACCGTCAACATGTACTTCATAACCAACTCTCACATGTGATTCACCAGACTTACACTGCACTCACGTGCAAAACATTAATCACTGTACATAGTGAAAGGAAGTGAAATACCAAGAAGATATTTTTAAGGATGAAAAAAATGAAAAAAACAGATACAACAGACTTTAAAAATTGAAGCATTCCCGCGGAATGAACATTCAATCCCAGTGACTTCGGATACCACATTCATTAATCATTTTCTTTCAAATCATATACTCAAATAAAAAGCACACTGCGCAAATGTACCTGACTGAGTGAGCAGCAGCAATAAAAGAAGGAAGAGGACTGGATTGCTGGAGGGCTTTATTATGTTCATAATGTTTAAAGATTTTAAGTTCTCAAAGCTTTAAAGATGCTGCTGAGTGGTGGCAATAAAGGATTTACAGCATAATATTGGCGCCTGGGTCTTGACATAACATTGAGTTGTAATTTTTGGAAAATATACCATCCAATGTCATAGCATTTATTGACCAATGACCCTACATCCTTGAAAAAATCTAGACACTTTAGAATCATTTCTGGATGACTGACATTATGTTTAAGGAGGAACCGCTGTTCCATCAAAGTATATGAAGAAGTCTTGTGAAAAAATATAGTCATTCTCTACCACATCTTTTGTATACTCTTTTAAGAGTTTGAATGATTTTTAGTGCTTAATTTGAGCCAGTGGTCTCCAGTGCTCGGCACCAGCACTTTATTGCCAACATCGGCTCCTATAATAGCCTGCCACATGGTGGCGCTGTTGGTTTATTTTTGTGAGGAGCACATTGGTTGCTTAATATTTAAATATACATTAAAATCACTACTATCTGCCACCCGCTGCTGGCCGCCTCACTCCTCTTCTCGCTCCTGATGGTGTCCCAGCTGTCCCTGGGACACTAGCAAAGGCTCCCCACACAGTCTGGGTGCTGCTCTCATGCTATACCTAGCATGAGAGCAACGCTAGGATTAGAATGAGCGGCTTAGTCTGCCACTCAGACAGTGCAATGGAGTCTGTGCTGTTTCTCCAACGAGACTGTGCAACACAGCTGGGTTAGAGAAACCTAAGTGTGCATGACAGTTTGGCCGGTGTAAGATGGACTGACAATTTGACATGCGCACTTAAGTGCACTCCACTCCTCCTTCTCCCTCCCACGGCCCAGCCCCGCCCCTCCTTGCACATGCTGGCTGAGCCAACAGCTGAAAAAATACAATGATAATAAAATATTGTTTTATTTTTCAGCTGCTGGCTCTTAGCTAGTGGGACAACGCTCCTTCGCCATTGCGGAGGAGCCGCCGCTGGTATATTTCATATTCCTCTTTAGATAAGACATTTGCCTCATGCGTTGCACCCATCACGAGACTCAGATTGTTGTGTACATTAATGTGAACAGATATGAAGGGACTGGTGTGATATCTGGTATGGCAGATTCTGTTATAAAAGAATACCTTTGAATTACGTACTGTATCAGAGGTTACTACGGAGGCTGGAGTTGCAAGAACCCGCATGTCCAGACCCACCCAAACACACACACACACACACACACACACATACACACACACACACCCCTGTGCTTTTCAGAGGTCCTGGATTGTAGGTGGGCATCTCTATCACCTGATCAGTGCTGCTCATGTCAAGTGCACATTGTCATGAATCGTGACCTCTCTGATGTTGTAAGTTACCTCACAGGCACTTCGAGCAGGCCTAGCAGCCGCAGATGCATGCTACATTACACCTTAGGCACTGATTCCACTCCTAACATCTAAGGACAGGGAAAACAGCACATCCATTGTACTTCGAGTTCTGGGTTAGTATGAATGTGACCACAAACCTGCCTCCAAGCGTTCAATGAGAAATATCTCGATGAGGAATTTCTTTAATACTGCTTTATGTAAGTATATTATTAAATTATTACCTTCAAGGCTATCCACGTAAGCTTTGGGAATAAGAATAAAACATAAGGTTAATGTCATGTTTATAGAACTCACCCGATACATTAAAAGCAACAAATGGTAAAAAGACATTGAAATAAAAGATCCATGAAAAATGGAGCTGGGTACCCTAAACGTTCGTCAGGTACCAGGGCGGAAACCGTGTCGGTATTAGAAGATTCATCTAAGAAAGATTTCAGTCAGAATATTCACCCAGCAGGAAACACGCTTCAACATTTACAAATATTACAGGATGAAACGTTTCCAGCTGAAGCTGGACACCAACCAAAGCAGACATGCGCCTCTGTCTTCGTAAAGAACTGACAAGCTGTTGTCTGCTTCTTCTCTGTCACTTATTTCTTGAACACGAGCTTCTTTTTAGAATGTATCATCATAGGAATTCTCGTTGATCCTTTTTAATCATCGTATTCCGTTGTAGTAGATAAAGAGCTTCTTTATGTCCAGCTAGGAAAATGTCATGACGCTATTGCTCATGCGTATATATGTATGTATGTATACACACACACACACATTTCACACAGTGTAAAGGTTCGGCTAAAAGCAGCACATACAAACGCTTTTCTCACTTTGCTGAAATGACGATAACTACCAATGCGTTTGTTAGTTTATTTTACAGATAGTAAAATGAGCAAATGCACAATTTTGGCTCAAGTTCTGGAAAAAGAGATACATTTCGTCAGAAGTGTCCATAGGTGGAACTGGCAGCACATGCTGTAACGTCTTTTGAAATTTCATTGCCCAACATGGAGCTGTGATCAACGAGAGACACATCTTGACAAAGAATCGTCGTTACCTTCTATGGACACTAGAGTGAGCCTAGCCACAAACCGCCCCTTAACTATTACTGATTTCAATGAAATAACAAGTAGAAGCAATACCATGACAGAGATCTAATTTAAAAGGTAAGCCTTGTTGTGCAGACATCCCGTTTTGCATTTGTATGTAGTTCGTATCAATTGACATACATGAGGCCAAAGCTCCAAGGCCACATTCATCAAGCATGTTCTACATAGGTTCCCCTTTGACAAATTATGGAAATAGATAACAAGCATAAATTAAATAGTGGCCTATCAGATTGATCCATGTACTTCCACTGTGGTTGGGCACAGCAGTCCACTGATTCCAATGCATGTGCACACACACACACACACTTTGGGCCTTATTACGAGTCTGGCAGTCCTGGGACCGCCAGACCCTCGATGGTGGTCGGACAACCGCCAAAGCAATGGTCTGGTCTCCATATTATGACCATGCAGAGCTGCCACGGTCAGATCACCTGCACCGCCAGGTTGCCACCAGTCGACAGCCTTGCAGACTTGGCGGTCGTAATCTTCCCCTCTGGATTACAAGTCCCCTTTCAGCCAGCCTAGGAAAGGGGACGTTGGGGCACCCATGGGGGCTCCTGCACTGCCCACGCAGTTGGCATTGGCAGCACAGGGGCCCCCATGGACAGTCTCGTCGTGCTTTTCACTGCCCGAATTACGGGCAGTGAAAAGCGTGATGGGTGCTGTCACACCTGACGCACCGCAACATTGCCGCTGGCTCAATTACGAGACTGCATCAATGTTGTGGTGAGTTTCCAACTGGCCCAGTGGGTGGAAACGCCTTTTCTGCCCACCGTCCCAGCGGGAAAAGGTAATAGGGCCCGCGGGGGGACGGCCACATAGGCGGTCATCCTGACACAGGACTAAAGTCATAATAAGCCCCCTAGTCTCTTTCCTTCCCACATCCTTTCTTCCACACACTCACATGCACAGCCACACGTAAATCTGCGGAAACCTGTATGTGAACATGTAAACTATTCAAGCCTAGCCATGGTAGGTACAGGTGAAAAGCATAACGTGCTGTAGAGGATATTCTGTAATAGTTAGTAGTGAACAGCCATGATAGATAGGTGATGTGCCTGACACAGTTGTACAAATATTATTTTCTGAGTAGGACAGCTTTATGCGTTGATGCATTTTATTTCTCCACCAGGACAACACCATTGTCATTTACCATAGTGTTGTACTTAAAGTAATTACTTTAAGTAAAATTCATAGCTAATGGTGGGGAAGGTAATTGTTTTGCTAGCCTGTTCGCATATGTCTGCATTCTTCGTCATGACAGGAGACATAGCTGGGCAATCACATCTGAGTACTTTGGTGCTTTCGAGGACACCAGGCCAGGTTTCCAGTCTTAATGAAGTTCAACATTCTCAGAAGTGGTTTTAACATTATTAGCATTTGAACCTACATCCGATAAGAGTGCATTTTCCTGCTGATCGATAAAGATGCCATTGGCACACGATTATCTGTGGAAGATGCGTGATTTAGAACAGCCTGGTTCATGATGTCAAATAGACTAGCCCATGTCTGTAGCTGGGTAAGAATAAACTCTTTGAAGCTACAATGGAAAAAACTTACTCATCCAGTTGGCTAAATTAGTACTCTCCCACTTTCAAAAGCTTATTCTCTGCATTACACCGAAGAGTCTAACACTTGTAACCAACCATTCAATGGTAATCCAGCCAATACAAACACTCTCTCTATATATAGTTGAGTATCTGTTTTTTATTAAATCAGTCGACTTATTGTCTTGGTTATTGCCATTTTATAAATGCATTTGTCTACTGAATACTGGCTGGATAACTAACCTATTGCTATAGTTACCATTTGTCATACCCATTCTTCTTTGGGAACTTTATTTGTTACTGTGTTAACATTGAACTAAAAATATATGCGGCCAAAACAAAGCAAACATTCTGCTTATAGGTGCTTCACTGAAGTGGCTATGAAGAGGTTGAAGGATTGAAGAGATGACATACCTTAGAAAAAATATGGCCTTAATTGGTCACTTATCCTCCTAATTTGTAATGCCATAATGTTCCCTAGCTATTTCTTCTTCTGGGGAAACATAGATTTCCATACATTTTTTGTATAACTTCGAAGTATTCTATAAGGAAAATCTATTCACAATGCAATTTCCGAGAGGCTATGATTAAGGAGTGTAAATATATTTAAATCAGGCCAAGCTTTAGGGCAATGCGACTAGTGGGGCTGCGCTGGGCGCGGACCTGGAGGCGGGTTTACTGACCACAAGTAGGTATCTGTGTTTAGCAAGAATGTACGACTTAAAGCTCCCACTGCAGAGTTTCTTGTGCCTCAAGCTTTCAGGCAGCAATACAAATGTCAAAATAACTCTTATTAAGGTTCCTGCTAGAGAGAAAGATCTGTGTTTAGTCTAGTGGCAATTTTTCCTTGCCATAATGTAGTGCAGAGGGTTAATATGCCTGCTGCAAAGAACAGATCTGTATTTTATGTGTATAGCTGAGTGGAGTAGCAAAGCCAACCTTTAGCAGTGCTTAAAACAAAAGAGATGTATGGGAGAGAGGGGCCTTGGAAAGATGAGTGGCTCTTCTGCCAGGTGGTAGTATGGGAATTCAAGGAAGAGGTCATGGGGGTGGCGGCTGGGGGTGGGGGGGATGAGGGGGGCAGACAGCCCCAAAAAAGACTGACGCACTAAGTACCACCAGCGCTAAAGCTGGCCCTGATTAAAATTTTAATATATTTACATTTATACAACTTAACCAGACTTGTTGCATTCACTACATTACTGTTATGATGTATATGTACTTTCTTGGAAACTGCATACTACCATTTAACCATTCTAGAGTTGTATATAAACATGACTACAGTTAACGACAGCTTTAATGAATATAAATAATAATACATTTTAATTGTCTCAATGCATGAGGTACAAGTTATTACAATTATGAGAGGCTGTATTTAAAAAAAAATCCTATTTATTTATCTGAAAACGCTAATCATTAAACTTACCATTTTTAACTAGAAGATGCAATAGTAGAGCTCACTTGGGTGCCCCACAAAATTAGCTTAAATAGATTGCTTGATAAAGGGAGATTCATTGTATGTATGTAAAACATGGAGGTTTCAGGAAGTCAGTTTAGTGTAAAAAACATTTGCGCCGGCTAACGCCATTCTGAAGCACCATGCGGGCGCCGTATTTATTGAATGGCGTTAGCCGGCGCAAGCAGACCGCCGCTGCCTGGTGTGCGTGGAAAAAAACCACGTACACCAGGCAGTGCCGGCGTAGGGAAAAATGGCGTTAGGGAGTCTTAAAAATGGCGCAAGTCAGGTTGACGCAAAAAAAAACGTCTTAACCCGATTTGCGCCATTTTAAACGACGCCCAGACGCCATTTACATGATGCCCCCTTGCCCAATGGCCATGCCCAGGGGACTTCTGTCCCCTGGGCATGGTCATTGGGCATTGTGGCATGTAGGGGGGCAAAAATCAGGCCCCCCTATGCCAAAAAAAAAATAAAAAAATAAAAAAAATGTATACTTACCTGAACTTACCTGAATGTCCCTGGGATGGGTCCCTCCATCCTTGGTTGTCCTCCTGGGGTGGGCAAGGGTGGCAGGGGGGGTCCCTGGGGGCATGGGAGGGCAGCTGTGGGCTCATTTTGAGCCCACAGGTCCCTTAACGCCTGCCCTGACCCAGGCGTTAAAAAGTGGCGCAAATGCGGGGTTTTCTGCCCCGCCAACTCCCGGGCGTGATTTTTGCCCGGGAGTATAAATACGACGCATTTGCGTCGCAGTCATTTTTTTGGACGGGAACGCCTATCTTGCATCTCATTAACGCAAGGAAGGCGTTCACGCTAAAAAATGATGCTCTTTACTTAAACTTTGGCGATAGACGCGTCTAGCGCCAAAGTA
Organism: Pleurodeles waltl; assembly: GCF_031143425.1. Classification (NCBI taxonomy): domain Eukaryota; kingdom Metazoa; phylum Chordata; class Amphibia; order Caudata; family Salamandridae; genus Pleurodeles; species Pleurodeles waltl. The sequence continues at coordinate 1,104,411,066 of NC_090445.1, forward strand.
TAAATATGGCGTTAGTTTTGCGCCGAATTTGCGTCGAAAAAAACGACGCTAATTCAGCGCAAACGGAGTATAAATATGCCCCTTAGTTTTCAGGTTCAAAACTCTAAATTTTTCAGAAGGGGTAAATCAAAACTCCAAAGACAGTGCTGAACTTTATATTAGAGTTGTTGCCAAAGGTATTGCAACAAAGTCAACAAACATGAGAAAGATGCTGAAAAGTAAAGTAACAAGTCACCAGAAGAAAGACCCACACATGGCAACCACCTTGTTCTGGGTGAATGACATTGACTCATCTTGTTAAGTAACAATGTCCACTGAGAGAAGGAGATAGTTATCGACTCACCTTGTTGATTGCAAATCACAAGGTACAAAAGAATGTCTGACAGATATTAAGCCTTAACAGACCTGAGGTCATTTTGTTTATGGAAGTAAGAAACCGACGGACCAAAGAGGGGCATTCGTTTTCTTGGCTTGTTTGCTGACTCAACAAATCTCAAGAGATGACATATGACATTTCAGTGTGATCAGTAAACATAACTACTCCAACAAAGGAGGGATGATGCATGTTTATTTACCTTGGCGAATGCACTACAACCTCAAAAGCATGCCGCAAAACAAGTGCACTCAATACTTTATGATCCTACACCTTATTCAGAGAACATAACAAAACACAAAAAAGGTGAAAGAAATGAACTCAACCTCGCCAGTGTTTCTAGCAATGCCCATCAAGCATCAGAAGCACACTACAACTCACTGTGCTCAGTGCAGGTAACAGGAGCCAGAGAAACTTGTATGAGATACAAATCAGGCCTGCTCATGAAATGAGTGAAAATGGGCATTCAGGAGAACAAAAGGTGAAAACTGAATCTCTTTTACAATGCAGTGAAATCAAAGGGCAGTATACTTTTGAGCTTGGTTAGTACTTCATCTTTAGACATTAAACTGCATAACAGTGAGTTTAAAATACTCTGAAAAGTGCACATTATGCTTTATTTCTACCTGACATAAACAAAACTTGTAGCCATCTGTGTTTACTCTACCTTGGATTCTCAAGAGGGTTTCCAGAATACAAAAACAGCGGTTCCATATAATTAAGAATTGTTTGAGACACTAACAGCTGCAATCAACTATGAAAAACAATAGGCGAATGGAAGAAAATATTAAAACAACATCCATGATAACCTGTAACGCAGACCAGACGCTGCGAAGGTTTCTCTTTCAGTGCTGATGTTAAAAAAGCATGAACTTTCAGATTCCAAAAATGCAAACTTTCCACTGGAAGCGAATGGTATTTTTGGCTTCAACGACGGTTATTATTACTTTTTTTGGTTAATGATTTACTTTTGCTGAATCAAACAAGAAAGACAACTTCACGACCATTGTTGGAAACAACAGTGAGAGGGTTTAGCAGATGATGTTGTTCAGTAAAAATCAGTGGGTTTCTAGCCATGCCAAACCGGCTGTTTCCCGCCTCATTTAGAGAAATTCCTGTGGCAGCTCCTTAGGTTTACCTTGACGTTCAGCTTATCCACAATATGGCTGCTTGTGCATGAACATTTTAAGTTCCACCAAACTAGGGATGGTATTTGGATGTTCATTGTTCCTGCCCAGAACTGACATACGAGGCATCGTGGACCAGGGCAGGAATTGGACATTCACTGGGAGAAAAGTCTGTCTGCAAGGACAGTCGATTTTTGTTTCTGTGGAGCAAAAAAAAAAATAAGTGGGCATTTGTGGCATGGTGATCAGGCCAGCATTAACTTAATGACAGATACTCCAGGGGTGTCAGCAGAAGCACTCTTGTCAGCTACAGAGTGGTGGCAAACTAAAATTATAATGGGCAGTTTACCACAGGGTGGTGGAAATGGGGCTTTCACATCTCCATGGGTGGCAAACAGCCCACCGTGGTCAGTATGCCCTCCTAAACTTTATTAGAATAAAATTGCATTTGCATTTCATATATCTAAACAGCTGCAAGCGTTGCAAGCTGTGCCACATTATAGAAGTGTAGTAATGTGTTTTAAGACAGAAGGGTGCACACGCATCCGGAGTCAAACTAGTTGTGTTCCCAGTAGTACTGTACAGCATAGAACACATGCTGTGGCTGATTTGGACCAGTCATTCCTAGCACTGTTCGTTGCCACACAGAAGATATTTACCAGATCAGGAATGTTTGAGGATTTTTATTTGTGAATCCTATACCTTCTTAAACCTCTGGCCTATATTGGTTTCTGTGAGCTTTTTCATGCTTATCTCTTCAGATGTTCTGATTTTTCAGTTTCTCAAGAGTGATCAATACACTTGATTAGAGTGTGCTTGAGTTTAACAGGGATCCAGACCAAAGCAAATAAGGCTTGCCAGGCAGTGGTGGGGCACAAATACAAGACGGAATTGCACCTTGTGAGAGAGCCTCACTACCCAGGTATTTCTATTCACCTGCTCAACCACTGCCTTTGGTCACCTACCCATGTACTCATTCACATTGTCATCCACTGACATTCACACAACTCTTATACACAGACACCCACACTTTCGCAGCCACTCAGTCAAGCCCTGCAAACACATTCAAACAAACACACATTGCCTCACCCATCCAGCATCCAGCAGTTTCAGTGATAAAAGGTACACGTTTATTTGAGCTGCAGACTACATGTTTAATATGGCATATCACTTCATTAGTCTGTAGAAGAAATAAAACAATAACTAGCCATGATAAATTACTGGAACCATTACTGCCTTTGAGAGACGAAATCACCTACAGAGGCAGTGAAGGGAGAGGAGAGCTGAGAGAACAGATTTTTTTCTTATTGTCTGTAAAAAAGAGAGAGCTTCAACTTACTTGTGTGCAGGGTTGTCTTTGGCATATTTATGACTTGAGGTCTTCAGGTCACACTCCTGTCTCCCAGTGAGCCCTAGATGGAGTTATTTATTGTATTTATTCCATTTCTCTGCCACAGACTGCTTGTAATGCAGAAAAAGGGGATTTTCTTTGCGCAATGCCACATTCTTTTAATAAAATGTGACCTCTGGTACGCAGACCCTTCTGATCACACCCCACCATTTGAGTAAATAGGAAAGGGTGGAGAATAATATCAGAGTGACATGAAGTTTCAGAAACCCGGGCTGAACAAAAAACACTCCAGGCTGTTTACTATCAGGGCTTCTGGTGGAGGAGGAGATAAGCCAGGGACCTTACTGCGTTATGAGAAAACAAGGGCTTTGGTGGGCAAGCCCTGTCAGCCCTACTGTGCAGCTTTCAGCCACATACTGACGCAGGCGCAGTGGGACTTTTCAAAGTGCACAACTTTCACTCTGAAAATGTTGTGCAGAAAACGTTTTAGTTTCATCATGTAATTAAATATATGTTTCACTAGAGAGGCCCGAAAAGGCTAGGGGCGCAGCCCCTTAGCCCTTGAACACCAGCCGCCCCTGTTGCCAGGGCAATGGATTGGGTTGTCCAGAGTGCCTCGGACAACTGTTGAATACGTTTTTTATTTGCCATTCTTTAGGAGGATAACCTTGACAACTGCAAATTCAAAATTATGTTGATGCAAGCGTTGAAAGTTCCAGCAATGAATGAAGATTTATAATTATCAATAAACTCAGCAGGAGAATACTAAAAGAATATCTGAAAATAGAAGCATAAATACATGTTTTTTTTTATAGAAGATCTGTATTATTATTCAAAATCGAGTATGGTAATCCAGTAAACATCGTATCCGAGTTTAAAATGCAGTTGTACTTAGAGAAACTAAACAATTACAAATTTAGACGTTTCTTCCTGAACTTATCCATATGGCTTACCAATGAAGATAAGAAGAGCCGGGGCAATATTTAAGGTCTGTCCTGTGCTAAAATCTGTCCAAAAGTGTTTATCTCGGGAAAAGTTATTTGAATTCCGCCGCTATAACATCAGGGGCAGTGTTTAATTTGTTTACCAAGAAAAATACATCTATGATTCTACATGTATTTGTTTTTTAAAAACGTTCTCGATTTATGAACTTTGAGGATTTAGTGAGTCGTATAATTTACTTAATTATTTTATTCCATTGTTGCCAGGATAAAGTATTTTTTGTCCTGCTTTTATGCAAATCTAATAGTAAAACTAATAGCAATTGTATTAAATTGATGTTCTGATTTCTGTGCATCAGCAACCTCATAAACCCGCCGCTTTTGGAAAGGACCAAAATATAAATTTTCTACTGCCAAAATGTAACCGAAAGTTGATTTCCAACTCTCTGCTCAGAGCAATTCAATTGTGACATATATCAAAAACTCAGCACTTTCCCAAAAAGGTACCATAACTAGTCTTAACACATAACTGGTCTGGAGGATGAGACAGTAATGAATTACTACAACTTTTGCCAGCTACCTTTGAAAACATGTCATGACAATCTAATGTCTTCTGATGTGGTTGATAAGTAACTAGTCAGATAATGAAAACTTTTAGTCATATGGAGGTGTATAGCAAGAGACAAAAATTGCATACAATGAAGAACAATCAAATAGCAAAGAATTAAGTTTACTACAAATGGTATCTCAGATGTGACTTTTTTATTTTTACTGCTAAAACAATTTATACTTATGTTTGTCTCCAGTTACCAGTTAATAAAAGAATATTTCTTTCTACCACTAAATCCTTCAAAATAAGGATTTCTCCCTGGTAGAATCTAACGCTTGTGGAAGTTCAGAAAAATTGCACATTTAGTTTGGTTACAGAGATCTGAAGAACACAGTAAATGCGACACGTTGCATATATCATAGATTCATGTGAGGGAAAAATATAACAATAACAACACAGAAGGCAATCAATAAATTCATGTTTAGAGAGACAGCAATCTACCCAGGGGGGCTTGTTCATGTCACATGCTGCAAGACAACAGCTGGAGCCAATTATCAAAGGCACACAGAGCTTGGTGAGTGCACCACAGCCTCCTGTTCACATCCAGAAACCATCTATTATTGTTTGCAACAAAGAGAGCAATGTCTACAGTTTCCATTAAGGAACGAGTATGACACAAGCCACTTATACAATAAGATGACAATGACAGGTAGCATAACAAATGCAGATACCAGCCAAAAACTTACCCTGACATCAGTAGAAAGAAGTAACTACCAACAGTTACACAGTGCCATCAAAGGATACAACGAATTATCCACATTGTCAGATAGTAAGTACAGTATCCACCATTGATATCAAAGCACAAATAAAATTGTCCACAATGACTTCGTGGAAAAAAAGAGTTGTCTACCCTGACAAAGAACAAAAAGGGACATCCGAATTGACATCAAATAATGAACCTTTGCTGACGTCCAAGAATAAAAATGTATCCACATTGATATGAAAGAATGAATGGATCTTTCGATATAAATTACTATGATAGCATCATCAACTATCCACAGCTACATGAAACGATGACTGTAACTATCAACACTTACATAAAAGTATAAATATTGATGTGTACTGACAGCAAACGATGAAAGAACTATCCAAACTGGTAACAAAGAATGATGACATTAATGAATATAATTCTCCACACTGACGTGAAAGAAAGAATATATTTATCTGCTTTGGGATTATGGGATTTGATTGTGCTATTCTTTTAGCCTCTTTTCCTTTATACTGTGAACTCCTTTATTTGGGCATTTTCCAAATAGAAGAGGGCCTGATGTTCCAAAGGACAGGATGCAAGAAGTGGGTGACAATTGCGTACTAACTTTATATGCTTGCCATTTTGCGATGTAAGCTATGCAATAAGTGGTGACATCAAACAATGCCCATTTGTGGGCCGTACAACGACTTGCCAAATCAATAATAATTAAACAGGTTTATATTTATTATCCGTTCCCCCTGCAAATGTCGGGTGGCATGCAAGGACATGCATAACTGCCTCCCTACATTCACATTTCCAAATGGCAAGCATTTTTAGAAGCATCCTGTGGTCCTTAAAGGTGCCCCTTTGAGAACAAAAAAAATGTTTCCCGTTTGGGATGACCTATCCGGGGAAAAACAGTGATGCTCTGGGCCACTGCCTGCTGCCCCCAAAGATGTATGACAGAATTCCCAAAGAGGAAGCTACCTTATGTGGACACCTTCCCCTCCGTGAACCAGTTATGAACCCTCTGAGGTGTCGCTGACTTTTCAATGGTTTACAATTGCAATTGCAGCCAGTAACCATTGATGCGTATTATGAATGGTCACCCATTTCTTGTCCCGTTCTAATTGCGATTCTGAATTAATCGCAAAACCCCTTCTGCAAATCGGAAACGCTTTTCCCATTTGCAAAAGCTCTTCACTACATGGCCAAAAAGTATCTTGCAGTTTCACCTCATTTCTTGAAGCGCAGGTTGTGCAACCGTAAAATGGTGTCACAACTGACCTTATTTATTTTAAAGGATAAGTATACCTATACCGGTATCAAACCGTCCAAGCTGATACTGGTGAACGTTTGAGTTTTTTCAGTGAGAGAAACAAGGATATAATAAAACTAAGAAACCAAAAAGTTCGTTCAACTCGTCCTCGTCCAGAGTAGCTATAGCTGTCTGAGGCCATTTTTGACTTCTTTTTAGTGGATGATATGAAAACATAAAAATAACGATTTTCACTTTCTCCTCGTATTTTACACAACATGGGAAACTCTGTGTTCACAATTTCTACGACCTGCAAAATAACTTAGGGCCAGATATAGGAAACGATTTGCGACTCGCAAACAACAAAAAATGCAGTTTGCGAGTCGCAAATCGCAGTTTCCTATGCAGAAATGCATTTTGCGAGTCGGGACCGACTCGCAAAATGCATTTCCGAATCGCAAATAGGAAGGGGTGTTCCCTTCCTATTTGCGATTCGCAGTGGTATGCAATTCCATTGGGGACCGCATATGCGGTCGCAAATGGTGTCGCAGTTACCATCCACTTGAAGTGGATGGTAACCCACTCGCAAATTGTCAGGGGTCCCCATGGGACCCCTTCCACTTTGTGAATGGACCACAAATTATTTTTTCAGGGCAGGTAGTGGTCCAAGGGAAAAAATACCGAAACTAAAGGTTTCGTTTTTTTTTTTAAGTGCAGCTCGTTTTCTTTTAAGGAAAACGGGCTACACTTAAAAAAAAAAAAACTGCTTTATTTAAAAGCAGTCACGAACATGGAGGTCTGCTGACTACAGCAGGCCTCCATGTTTGTGAGTGCCCATAGTCGCTATGGGGCTGCAATTTGCGACCCACCTCATTAATATTAATGAGGTGGGTCTTTGCGACCCCATAGCGACTCGCAGACGGTGTCTGAGACACCGTTCTGCATTGCAAATTGCGACTTGCAATTTGCGAGTCGAAAGGACTCGCAAATTGCAAGTCGCAATTTGCAATTTTGCTACATCTGGCCCCATATCTTGCTATAAACCTCAAAATCTTCACCTTCCCAGATCTTAAAAATTACTACATATAATTTATTTTGTATATTGAAACATCTAATTATAATGTTAGATAGAAGGAAGTCTCTCCAACCTACTCTTCACAAGTTTTTTTCTGTAGCTGCTTGGGAACAAGTCAGTTCTTAGCCATTAGCTCAGTTAAGATCACTCACCATATACTCTTTCATGTTTGTTTAAACTTAAAAGCACCTACGCTACTTTCTACACTATAGATTGCATCCAGAATGGTGGTGGTGGTGAGGGGTACCAACCTAGGGAGTGTGTTGTGAGGGTAGCCTTCCTTTGAAGTTCCTTTAGAGCTCACAGATCAAGCTACATATTACATAGAGAAGTTCTACTTGTAGGATGCTCCGCAAAGAGTTTACAGGGACAGGCACCACAGCTACAACAACTAAGATTGTTGCTAGTTTTTCAGGCTGCTTCAGCAATCAGGGAATATTCTCATTTAACAGAGTGCTTTTCACTGGTTTTAATCTAAACATGTACAATTCAGTCCTAAAAGACCAACAGGATTTAATCTGCTAGAGGTGCTGTCAGCCCCACAAATCAAGAACCAGTGAATATGGAAAGGACACAGAAAGAGAGATTCACAAACTTAAAAATGAACTCTTAACTTTGATAAACACTACTAAAGTCCCTCCAAGGAACCCTGACCAAACAAAACGGCTTACGTGTTGGGGAGGTGTGGCTTAGCCAGTGAACACAATGCTCACTTGGCTAAAGAGCTCAGCACTCCCTGGCCACCTCAATCCTGTTTAACTATCCCTTGGCTCCAGCCATCACTCACCCTCTTGCAGCCCATGACGAGGAGGGAACCGGAGGCACCAACTCGGCCTGAGAGCGATGGTGCTGCTGGATGGAGAGGTGCCGGTGGCAGACGTCAGGTGTGAGAGGCCTCCCTGGGGTCCAAGGCCCGAAGCAGGTTCATGGCCCGCCAAGTCACCAGCCAGCCCAGCCCTGCTGAAGCACTCACTGGGCTGACTGCCTGCCACGAAACACCTGCACAGATGATCCTGCCCTAAGATTTCACTGCCCGCCCACCCCTCAGCACTGAGGACCACCACTTGGGCCCCCAGCCAACAGCACGCCCTTGAAGGGCCTACTTGGCGGCTAGATGCTCATACTGGAGCGGAAGACCTGAGCATTCTTCTCCCTGTGACCCGTTGCCGCTCCTCGCCCCACTCTCATAGACAGGGGAAGACCTGTCTCCGCTGAAGCCCCAACCGGAACTGAGTGTGGCAGTTCTACTGGGCGGGAGGATGCCAGGTCCCAGGTGTACAGTGACGGAGAGCTCACACCCTTGCCTAAGGGCATGCTGCTGCTTCACTCACCCACTGGACCCCAGATAACAAGGATCAACACCAGGTGACAGAGGAGCTGCCTGATCCCTAGCTCCCTGGCAGCCTTCTGGGGGGGGGGCAAAAACCCTGTGCACTGCCTGCAGAGATCTGTCAGGATGACACAGTGATGGAGTCCCCCCGACCCAACCAGCGGATACCAAGGGAACCAGCAGCTTTTCACACCCACCCTATGTGACCTACCCTGCTCCATTGGCAGAACCCTGTCAAACCAAGGGCCTACGCTTCATCCTCCTCCTCCAGGCTGTTACAACCACCCAGACAAGAGATGAGGAGGGGCCCAGCATAGCAGGTCGGTGAACCTGGCAGTGGCTCATTTCTTGGGAGGGACGGCCCACCCAGCCCACCTGGCCCTCCTCTTACAGACTATAATGTCTACAGCAGGCTCCTCCTTTGCCACTCACTACCTTAAGAAGCAACGCATACCAGAGCAGGACACCTGCTTCAACAAAATTGCAGATGCTGGATTAAGGGCACCCCCAATACTGTGGGGGAGGGGAGACTCTTGCCACTTTCTCAGGCACTGCCCAGCTGGACCCATAGCTCTCTCTTTGCTCCATGTCCCCGGTCTGGGTCATCACCGGCTCCCAGCTTTGGGGCCCTGCAGAGCGACTTAGCCATATGGGGGGGCCACCTGCTGCAACAATCACCCTGGCGGCACAGAGATAACCCCTCTCATTTGGAACCGGTTGGTGCCCCAACTGATTTGCTGCCCTTCTCTGGTGCACAAAGCCCTTCGCCTTGGAAACCTCCACAAGAGGCCCCACACTGACCTCAGATTTTCTCATGAACTCCTTGGTCTTCGAAGGCACAGTGACTGCTGCACTCCCACTCATAAGGACTACACTGGGGGGACCCCTCTGTTGACTCCTCATCCAGGGGTTCCAATTGGCAGACACACAATGAAAGTGCCCCCACCATCACGTCCACCCGCTGGGCAACAGACAATAGTGCTGGAAACCCTTCTCCCTCGCAACCTAAGGGACAACCCACAACCCCCTGATGATAAACTTGATAAAGTCATTGCTGCCATTGAGCGCTCCCACCTATCTATGGAGTCGAAAGAGGGTACATTGATGACCGAACTCGGATTCCTCAGAGGAGATCATCAAAATTGTCATACCCTGTGGCTGAGGGTGAGAGGGAGGTAGGGGTGCTGCAACCTCAGATGTTGGAGGCCTAGCAGATGCTGTTGAATCTTCATGCCAGTGTAAAGACCCTGGAGAAGCAGGTGGAGGACCCTGAGGGCTGATCCAGGAGAAACAACGTTCACATGGTGGGCCTCCCAGAGGGCCAAGAGAGCCAAGACTCACTACATTCTTGAATAACTAGTCCTGCTCCTTCAACCCTGCCTTGGACCTCATCCCATTTTTCTCCCTGAAAAGGGTGCACAGTGTACCAGCAAGACCTTTGATCCCAGGGGCACCCCCACACCCTATGTTGGCCAAACTACTCCACTACAGGGACGGGGACACAATTTTGTGAGTTGAACAGACAGGTGACCCCTAAGACTGGGCGATCAAACTATAATGCTGTTCCCAGATTATGCCTCCACTGTGCAGAACCAGAGATCCTCCTTCTTGAGTGCCAAAAAGAGATTCTGCAAGCTCAAAATTAAATTATTCCTACTATACCCCACCCACCTAAAACTTCTTGCAGAGGGCAAGTCCCTATCCGCAGATGTTTGGGACTAGTTGCTGCAGCACCAGGCCGGCCCTACCGACTCAGCAATGGGGGCAGTCCAGACCATCAGGAAGGGGGCAGCAGCGACAGCGCCATGAGAGGGGGTGAGTTTCACAGTGGATAGTGCAGAGCAACCTATCTGAAACATGTGTAGATGAGGGTTCCCTCACGCAGGTCTCCAGAGTCTCCTACTGCCTAAGGATCCCCCTGCACCAACCACTCCTGCACTTAGTGGCAATCGCACACAAATGCATTTGGTGGGCACTAACCCCTGCCCCTCATATAATCCTGTACGTGCCTGCTTTCACACTACTGGCCCTCCCATACCACCCCTTATCCCCTATTCCTCTAGAGACCTCACACCACTGTGGGCAACTTAGCATTGACCATCACATCAATGATTTTGCCCTCCAGAGGGTTCGATACCTACAGTTTCACCAGATGTGATACACACTTCTTGCCCAATTTCCCACATCGAGTCTCCCAATCACTCAGTTATTCAGTCCCTGCTAATCATGGGAACAGGCACTTAAAGGTCATAAGGGAACATATAGGGCCACTGGCCATGACACTGAGAGACAAATGGGAGGCAGATATTGGACAGGCACTCCATAACTCTGAAAGGGACAGATCCCTTGAATTCTGACACAAATTCTCTGGCAACGCTCGGTTTTAAGAGTATTGAACTCACCATACACCAAAGGGCCTACATAACACCACATCAGCTCAACCTCTTCTTCCCCACACCCCACCTTGGCTGTCCGCAATACCAAGAATACTCGGCTGACCTCCAACACATGTGTGGTCCTGTCTCACCCTTTCTGCGTACTGGCAGGTAATCCACGAGTCGCTCTGTGCAGTAACGGAACGCCCAGACATAAGCACCTGGGAGGCCTACGCTCTAAGTGTATTCAAGCATGGGAATCGGATAGAGGTCAGGGCATGCGTTGATAGCCTTGCAATACTCCTTGTTAAGTTCACTATCACTCTCCACTGGCCATTGCCTCAATCCCCCATGTTGGAGGCCTGGCACAGCGCAGTACAGTGATGGAGGAAGTAAGAGGAGCAGGCCCTGCGCTTTAAAGAAATCCAGTGCATCTGTAGACACCCATCTTTCTGGCATGGGATCAAAGATCAAAGATCAGGCTCTTCCATACCCCTCCCCCTCCCATTGCAGACTTCTCACAGCACACCCCTCCGGCGGCCCGCTCCCCCATCTGCATCACTCATGCCACAAGAACATCCCACCAAACGCCCGGCACCAGCTGCTATTCTCACCGAGAAGCACCCTGGTCTCCACTACCATTCCCAGTTTGTACCCGAATACACCTCCCCCAAGACACATGGTCAATAAGTACCACCATCAAACTGCTCAGATAGCCCGACGACCCACTTTGCTGTCGACCAGCATGCATATCCTGGACCTCTATTCCCCTAATATAAAATGGCAGTTGAATGGACTCTGAAGCGGACGCTAAGTTATTCACAACCAGTCATTGTGTTTTTTGTTGGTTTGTTAAGAAACCAATAAAAACACTTCTCTAAAAAAAGCATACATGTTGATTATTCTTTGCAAGACTACCTTCCAAACGAAAGGCAACTTGAGTGAGGCAGAGGCAAGAATTGAGTGGATGACAGATGTGTTCATGTGGAGGAGATACTGGAACTTAGGCAGGTATGTCGTTTTAAACAGTGCTTCCCTGCCCAGAAAACACCTTATGTGGTTCCGAAGAAGATATTTTTCAAAAGAGGCACCCTGCTTGCTCCCCTCAATATAGGTGTGTCCACGGATGTTAAGGTATTGAGAGAGGATGGAGTCATGTCTGTCTGTCTGAGGTGGAGGAGGTCCGGATATAGCTTACGACCCAGTTGCTTGCGCTGGGCATCTGGGGGGAACAGACTTTGGAGAGATATAGCCTTCTTTTCTGTAATGTGGCCTTGGTGGTTGGATGGCGAGACACAACCAAGCAGTGGGGGAGCCCGGTACTGCTTACGATACGGGAGTGGGAATCAAATCTTAGCTGGTGCATGCGGGTGGGGGGGCAGGTGTATAAATCTAGGGACTGTGCCCGAAAGTTTGAGAGGGTTTGGCATCCCTGGAAGGCTGAGAAAGCTTGTGGTTGAGGGCTGACACCAGTGGTGAGTAGAACCTTGGGGCTTGCAGGTGAGGATTGTCTAGGCATGGGTGGAGGGGACCCCGGGTCTTGATTGCGGTGAATGATTGTACTTCTGAGGGACTGACTCTGCAACTTGTGGTTTGAGCATCCTTGGATATAGAGGGTGGTGTGGATAGATACCTGGGCCTGGTATGTGTGTACAAGGTATGGAGTCAACTGTCTGGGCTTTGTTGGTGAGTGGGTATGTGGAGTTTTGGGAATTTAGGGGATGTTTCTCACTGGAGTATATTTGGTCGGCTTGTCCTGTGTTTTCTTCATTGGTGTACTGTGTGTTGAACGTTGAAAATGCCAATAAACAGATTATTTAAAAAAAAAAGTAGTTACAAAGCGCAACAGATGCTCTGAGGAGTGCTCCTACGAAGTATGCAATAATACATACTACTGTACATCAAAATCTATTATTAAGTCAATTATAGCACTCGCTCTATTTCTAAACAAAACTTCTTCACACATTTATTTTCGAATGTGCTGTATTATTATAAGTTTGGGTCATTTATCTATTCCATGTCATTTTCGTAGAAGGGAAAGAGAGGTCACAGGTGGCTTGTAGACTGCCAGATGATTTATTGTTTAAATCCAGTAAACAAAACCCACGACGAAGTAGAAGAGAGAAGTAGAAGAGTTGAATAGCTCCAACCCAGGCAGAAGAGGAATGCCATCCGCCAGGGACAGAATTCTCACAAACATTCACCTTCTAGAATGAAAAGCATGGAAAGCAATAAGAAATATAGGGATAATATATGTGAATAGCATCAATTACATTAATGACTAACACCAAATACGTTACTAATCATACTAACGCCACACTACAATTTTGCCTGAACTTCAGAAGTTTAGTTCATGGCATTTATTAGTACGTGTTTTCATTTTCATGTGCAACATTTATATGTGTACATACCTCAGCTAGATTAATTCTTCATAGTCTGTTTCAGTGTTGATACAATAAATTATCTTACTGATTACCTGTTCCTGTAACTTGAAAAATGAATAAAAACGTCTAAAAACTCTGACTTTCTTGTATCAAAGAGGACAGATGGGGGGAAAAAGACACATAATAAAATCAGAGAAAGACCCCACTGTTTTGGTAATTATTTCAATTGTTCCTCGAAAGAGTTATTTAACAAGTTCTTCACACAGGTTTTAAAAAAGAAAAGTGAAAGTATATGTACCTTCTGATGCAAATTCTAAATTTGAAAATAGTTCGGTTAAATTGTGCTTTTAAATAATAATATTACCTAAGAATATAACCAATGACTTTATTTTCATTAGCTTGACTGCATCTGGCTTTGAGTTGAACTGAGGTACTCTCTAAGTTGCTGGACCTATAGACAACTACAGAGATAATTCCCACCTACATTGTAAAAACACAGCTCATTCGTACATGCTTGGAAAATAGGAAAGACGGGGGGATCATCACAAACACAAGCCCAATCACAAGAGGACCAGCAGTGTTCTCCAGGCAAGAAGCCTACATTACCTAGCCTGTCACGGCTCGAGAAATCGTAGGATGGTTTGCCCTGCTCTCTCTCAGGAGGGGTAAGCGTAGAGAACTTCTACTGCCATTCCCTTGTTTGAGGCCCATGACAGCATCTCTCCACCTACCCAGGCAGACTTAGAGTTCATGGACAGAGGGGCCTGTTGCAATGGAGGATTTTGATTTTAGCCTCTGGCCATAACTTTGTAATCATTCACATCAATAAAGCCTCTGCTCCATCAACTTCAAACTTAGCTGATCTACTTGTACTCTTTTCATGTACAGTACAGGATGGCAATTGCGCTACATGAAAATCTATAAACCAAAAGATATATTTCAGGGTCCCTCTTGAGCACCAAAGGACCAACGTAATATCAGGTTATAGTTGGTCTTTCTAATGCTGCTTTTGACAATAAGGCACAGGAAGGATAGAGTACAAGCTAAGGATTGACCAAAGATAGAGAAAGATAAAACACATGTTGCTACAAACCTATACTTTCATGCAAAGCAAAGAGGATCTGCATGTATAGTGTAAGGATTAAGGACTTGTGTCTGCAAAGGATGCAAACTGCCCCACAAATACTGGCAAGCTTCAAGTCTTCAATATACCATTGTAGCCATCTGATGATCACGTAGATTTAGAAGCAATAACGGGACGTATTGTAAACTTTGTGAAAAAAAACGAGAAGTAAACAAAAAGGGCTTGACTTAGACCCCGGCGGTTGGAATACTCTATAACAAACGTGATAGATATCCTGTCCACAGTATTACCCCGTATTACGTACCTCTAAATCAGGCTCAAAGTTGCATAATTTAAGATAATGCTTCAGCACATTGTAAGACAAGCTAGCAAGTGAGTCTTACAAATGAAATATATTTTTAAAAAAAGATTCAGAGAGGCTTCGGTCCATTTTCCATGAAACTGTCCATTCTGAAGAGACAGCCAGATTCAATGAATGTCCTAAACCCGCCATATTCTCACTTTAAAAGAAAAATTAATCTCCATACCAGACATTTAATTGTCCAGTTTCATCCATCTCTTTTACAGTAAGTTATATATTTTTTAAAGCTCATTCAAATTCTTTTTTCCTCAAAGAAAACCGTATTTGTCATTTTCGGAAAAACCACAATGTAAAATTAATTTAAGGAATCATAGTTGGACCGTATCTTTACAATCCATTATGTTATTGAAAGTCTATCAACCAGGAAAAAGTCCTCCCAACTGAAGATATACAATTTAATCTAAATCGTTGCAAAGCATGGAGCATGTTTCAGATATTAGATCTTTCAACCTCACTTTCTTCAAATCACAGAGACACTTTTCGAAAATCACACATTTCCCTTACTATAATGTTATTTTTGTTGTTGTTACCTGTTTGTACTTTCGATAACAGCTTTGGATCACTGCCCCGGCTACTTCCTGCTGTTCCCGTAATGGACGACCCTAAGAAGTAAATTGAAAAACATCATGAGAGCAAACTAGACTAAATTTTCAACTGTGACAGAAGATATCCCACAGTGAGAACTAGACTAGAGACAGTTTGAAGTTTGTTACATTATCTGATGTGGCATCAACATTGCTATCATCTAATTTTATTCGCATATTTGCAAAATGTCTAACAGACAATCATATTTCAGAGGTGAAGTGAATCTAATTGGATAATGTATTCACACATTAATATAGCACAGGAAATCTAAAGTGTCCAAGGTAGCCTAGTTAATAAAATCTAGAGATTTCAATACCTGGATGATAATTAACACTTTCACAAATCAGGACAATACAGGCCTTTTTTGACACTATGTAGTGAACACCGAGATCCATATAATTGATAGTTCATGTACATGCACTGTACGCTGATAAAAGTTAAAAAATGATGGCATGTATAATACATGAATGAAAGAAAATTAAAAGCACTATTGAGCAATTTGTTTAAGTGCACGATCTTATAAGACATGAAGCAGCAAGGACTTCCGAATCCAAGTCTAAATTAGGAATACATGTATTAATGATTACTCCACTGTTAGGTTCCCTTAATAGTGAGCACTAGAGTGCTACCTCAAAACATGTTCATTGACATACTGTTGACCTCCATATCTCCATATGAAATCCATACCAACTTTCTTGACTACCCTGTAGGTAAATAGTCCCTATTACCAGAGAAAACTCTGAGGAATTTCCAAAACTCTGTGTGTGTGTGTCTGCGTGTGCTCTTAAAGTCTACGCACTCCAGGTAATCTGCTTTAGACAAGTGTGTGAGAGTTCAGCTAATTTTCTTCCACTGAACAGGTTAGAGAATCAAACAAAAGCAAAAATCATAAAGCAGCGCAGTGAATTAATAACAAACATATGGTGTTAAAAGATAATAGGATTATAGAGGTAATTTTCCATCTGTAATGCCTTCAGTTGTTTCTGGCTAAAAAAACAGAAACTGAATCCATCAAACAGTCTCTAGTCCTCACCTCCCAGATGATAGTTGCAGCACCCACTAGGAAAAGGACTAGGGAAAAACGTGAACATAGGCAGTAGCGTTGGTGACATATGAAAATGCTTAGCCGATCAAAGTGAATATTTTGACAGGCACAATGAGAAACAAGCAATGCCATTAGGCACAACGTCAAAGCTCTCAATCGTGGCTTGTTAAGTGTTTTGTTTGCAACGGACCACACTCAGAGCTCTGGAGTTGATGCCAAAGGAAGTGCCGGAGTCAAAAATGAAAACGCTGAGCATTAAACGTACGCACTATACCAGCATTTTTTATATAGTGCTCTGCATGAACTTGATTCGAAGGTATTCGAGCACTTAACAAGAGCATCAGTTACATTACACAAGTACATCTTCATTTTTATAGGCACAGGGAGATTAAGTGATTTGCCCAGAATCACAGGATGTTAAACTGACACAAACATTCCAAGCTGATTCCTCAGTACCAAAGGTGACTGCTCTGCCCGTTTACGCCACACCCTCTTCCTTATACGGATAATAAACTACATGGAAAAAACATGCTGGAAATAGCTAACAGGAATGCAAGTTGAAATAGAATGTATGAAAGACAAACAGTTACTAAAATATCTCTGACATGCAGTAAATTAACGTTTTATGAAGTAAAATGAAATGTTTACTTACCCATTAACTGCCGCAGATCCTCAATGGGATAATATCTTAGGTGAGGATTTCACACACCCCCTCTAATTGCTACTTCAAAATAAATTAGGGTTGCCTCTGATGTTGTGATAATGGCCTTATTGTACACCACCTCCTGGGTGGCACACACTATATTGCTCAGGGCCTTTTAGTCCCTGTACCAGCAAGTGTACAACTATATGAGCTTACAGGCAAAAGCAATTTCTGATTTGCATTCAGACACAACATCATGCAAATTAAGGCTTAGCACTTTCTATGGTGTTGCCACTAACTTTGGGTTTTCGCAAATGATATTAAAGAAGGGGCCATGTTAGACCTTTCAGCCTTAGGGTAGTGTTTGCCCAAACGTTTGGCCTTCCTCCATTATTCTTAGTGACATTGTTTTTGTTTGACTTAGGACTCTGGACACTTTACCACTGCTAGCTATGGTAGAATTGGCTTATACCCAATTGGCCTATTTAATTTACTTGTAAGTCCCAAGTAATGCAGCACTACCTGTGTCCAGGGCCTGTAAATTAAAAGCTACTAGTGGGCCTGCAGTACTGATTGTGCCATCTATTACATAGCACTTTAAACATGTCTCAGACCTGCCATTGCTGCCTGTGTACATGCAGTTTTAAACTGCCATTCCAAAGTAACAAAATTAACCTTCTGCTAGACCCAAACCTTCCTTTTTAATATAAATGTCATCCCTAGGGTGGGCCCTGGAAGGCCCAGAGGGCATGGTGCAATGTATTTAAAAAGTAGGACATGCACTTTTAAGTTTTACGTGTCCTAGTAGCGAAAAACTTTTAATTTTTGTTTTTCGCTGCCGCAAGGCATACCTCTCTGATAGGATAACACTGGAGTTACCATGTTACATTCTACAAGTGTAATTTCCAAATGGGAACAGGTAACCCCATCATGTTTTGTGTCTCTGGAATCATAATTTAAAATCCTAACTTGTGATGAAGTTGGATTTTAAAATGCAATTCTGAAAATGCCACTTTTAGAAAGTTAGCATATTCTTGCCTTAGCCGTTGGTGCCCGCAGCTTGTCTCTGGCAGTTGCTGACAGTTGGGATTTGTGTTTTACTCCTAGATAGCCACACACAATGGGGAACTTAGATGTGTGTTGTAAGTATTATTGAATGAGATGTTTAGTAATATGTTGTGTATACTAAAACATGAGCATGCGTATTGTGACTTCACAAGTTCTTGAGGCAAACTTGTCTGCCTCAGGTTATGGTGGTGACAGGTATGCCAGTTGCTACTGGGATCTTGGTGGGACAGGATGTGTTGGATGTTGTGGGCACTCTACATTGATAATAAAGACTTACCTGCATTACTTTGGTAGTATACTATCCTTTCATCACAAGGTGACTGGATGGGCCATCACTGGCAGGATGGGGGAAGGAGCTGGGCCAAACCCACTTACATTTAGTTAGGCTGTGTATTAGCTCCACACAAAGGGCTGCATACTCCCTATAGATTGGAGCCAAGGCCAGGAAGGCAGGGTATCTGTGCTCTTTAAAGGAATGCCTCTAGAAGCTCATCACCCACTTCAAAGGCACAACTGGGTATAAATACTGGACCTCAGACACCAACTCTTCAGCACATCTCTGGACCTGTGGATACTCTGGTAGGAAGGACTGCTGTGCTGCTACAAAGACTGCCAATCTGCTGGACTGCTGCTCTGAATGAACCGCTGCCCTGCAGTGCTGATCTGCTGTCTGTTGACTCTTGCCTGGGGAAGGAGAACTGGACCTGCAACTGCATCTTCAACCCAGAACACCAGAGTGACTCCAAGGGATAGTCTTCTGGCCTCCTGGTCTGAACCTCTGGGACATAAAAGGCACCTCAATGCCATAAACAGTCCCTGGACCCAGCCGAAGTGAGTTCCTAACCGCCAGGTAGAGTCCCTCAGGTCCTGGACCCTTGGTGTGCCACAGTGAGCTTAAACCAAACTCTCTGGCACTTTGCAACTGTGAACCAGCCTGTTCACAGCGAGATTGCGCCGCTAGCAAAAAGGAATCAGCGTGAAGTGCAGCTAGCCTGACTTTTTGCACTACAGTACAGAGCACTCACCACTCACAGGCTACTGCCAACACAAAGCTCTAGCCCGCTCGTCCGGGATGCCCACCTGCTTTTTCGTTAAATGCTGACAGCCTCTTGTAATGCTCTCATTTCTCCTCGCAGCCCTCAACAAAAAACATGACTCTTGACACATACTTGAGAAGGTAAACCTAAGCAAGAGTAACACAGGGACTGTATCTGACCTGTTGAGGTTGCCCTGAAAGTGTGACCTTGACCTGGTCCAGTGCAACCAGATATTTTGAGTTGGTACTTTGTGCTTTTTGGGTCTATTTTCATTGAATTCTTTAAAAATACATATCTCTGGTTCTACAAATTGGGTTTTGTTGTTTTGGTCTTGTTTTATTTATTAAAAATGACTCTATTTGGCTAACTCTTTTGTGGACTGCTTTGCTGGTGTGTTTCCACTCTGTTACTGTTTGAAATGTTGCACAAATAGTTTACACATTGCCTCGGAGCTAAACCTGACTGCTCTGTGCCAAGCTATCGAAGTGTTGGACACAGGTTAATTTAGGGTTTGTGTGTGACTTCACCCTGAAAAGAATTGTGGTTGCTGCTTGAGAAGGGTTATACCCCACAGCCTCAACCAACAATCCAATTTCTTACAGGCCACACACACACCTGTGGCTTTTTCTTTAAAAAAAAAAAAAAATTGCCCCAGAATGACCAGAGAGGCCTGTGCACCCCAGGTGATTTTTTTAAATAATATTTTTGTTTTTTCTGTATGTATGTGTGAAGAGTTGTCATTTTTGGTAAAACTTTATTTTCAGGAAAACAGTATAGAAAACATCCGAAATTGTTCTGAACCCATGCAAGTACAATAACAAGGCTATTGTTGTGAATGTTTTTGGCAATGCTGCTTAAATGTTGTCTGAATAATGAGCAGCCACTGAGCTAAATGTTTTCTATCAGATCAAACACTTTTTGTGAAAATACTTTTTTTTTCCAGAAACATCTTTCCATATGGTTAGATGTGAGTCTTTCAGGTTTTCTAGTCTCCCCTATTATTTAGTTCTAGCCTGCAGTGGACCATCCCAAACCTGTAACAGCCCACTGCTTACCACTGGTTTGGTTTCTTGTCTATATTATTTGCTTGCTTCTTATTTGATGGCCTTCCTTCTAATTATTCTGTTTGTTCCTACTCTGAATCATTACTTCGGTACCATCCATTTGAACAGACGACTTGAATCCTTTCACTACTCACATTCAAGGAACTTATGTTTTAATTTTGGTGCTCAATGAGCGCGCCACGTTTTCTTTCTCTCTGCCCTTACATGTTGCTTCTTCCCTCAAATACCATGGCACGTGCTGTGTTGCTCCTTCCTCTACCTGCCCTCAACATGTCTATTGTTTCCCCCACTCCAGATCTTTTTGGATTTTATTTATTCCATTTATTTCCACGTCCTTAAGCTCCTCTGGTGCTCCCCTGCCCACTTCCCTTTGGTCCAACCCCTCGTTGATTTCTCTCCCACACACTCCCTATCCTTTGCTGTCTCTCCATCACTCTCGTCTCAACACAAAAAACATAAGTGGAGTGTTTGGCAGCTGCCATTTTCTGCTGGGTCTCCTCATTTTCAAAAAAAGCGTTTCTGCACACATATCAATTGATTTCTCTTAAATGGAGGAATCGTGGAAGCTTAGAAAAACATTTAAACAACAGCATGTAACACCCAGACCCAGCTTCATGCTATTACTCAACTATTCATGATTGCACCTAACTACCATTAATTTAACTGGAATGACTGCATGGAATGGTTTGCTTTGAGAGCACAAGCCTAATCTCAATACCTAACAGTAATCAACAACTCTGGATCAACTACGAACCTTGGGTTCCAGAGCAGCATGCTGCCCAGCATAAACCACTTCGATGCCTCATCACGGTTAGTAAGTGCTATTTAAATGCAATTTCAATCACAATTGCAACTGCTAAACACAGGAATAGATGTATCACAGGCACGCAAAGACCTCTGCTGCCTTCCCACAACACAACAGATCTTGTTTGAATTTGATATGTCCAAAAAATTAAAAAGAGATTATGAATGGGTATGCAGATCAAATGTAATGAGTCATTTTTTCCCTCCTCGCTGGGGATTTTAATTATTGTCTATGATCAACAGCTTCCACCAATCGGGAAGTCGCAATGCTATATGACATTATTTTAACTTGCTCTAGTTGGACAGTGCACACTATGGGACTGTCTTCTGTGGCCTGTTGGTGGCAGCAGGTCTCAGGTATTCTGTTACATCACCTTACCTCCAGTAGAGTCTTGCCTGTCTGTCTACTGCCCTGCTAATCCAATCATGAAGGCATAATCCTCCTCATGAGGCATCATAGCCGTTCCCACAGCAACATATAGAGCTACTAGCTAAGTCCTGCTGATCTGCACATGTACTTAGAAAGGAAACATTTTCCTCTACGACTAATAACTGTTGTGATTATGTTGTTTGCATTATACTGTATTGTAGCACTCTGTACCATGTTCATACATGTTGGCGAGGCCCCGAGGCGCTACCTATCCTCCATAACACACATTACTTGCATTATAATATGATAAACAAAATAAAAAACGTTCCAACATTCCACCACACGGTAAACAAAGTGTAAAATTCCTAAATATGACAGCTACTGACATTTTCAGAGATAGTTCAATTTATCCTGTAATTGCTTGAGTTTTAGTATCACACCTTCGAAAAACTTGGCAGCATCAACGTGTGAATTTAATGTGCTAATTTGGTGCTAGCAGACAGAGCTGGAGTATTCATCCATGTAAATAGCTGCGCTATGGTTCACACTTGTTTTAGGGGAGCTGTTTCATCACTTTCTTCTGTCTGATTTGTCTTCACTGGTACACCTCTACAAAAAAAACTTAGTATGTGTGATCCGTCAATTGACTTTACTAAAATGCAAACTACTCTCTTGCTGGAAAAGAAAGGCTTTTAAAAAAATGGTACTGATTTTAGCATTATAACATCATCCACTGTATACTAGGGAGAACTCGCTTTCAGTCACCTATGTAATTAGAGAAAGAAACAAAGCAATCAACATGGCAGAAGCAATCGGACATAATAAACACTTAAGATTGGAGCAACAATTGCAATTATGAATAAGACAAAAAGGTAAAAAAGCAATATTAGTGTCCGTTTGTGGATTCAGGGCCAACACATTTTCCTGTGGTAATAAAGCAGTGATGGCAATTTCTCAAGTTTGCAGCTTCACTTCCCACATCAACAGGAGACATAACAAACTGCTTCAATGATGACCCCATAAGGTTGTGTAAAAATGTGATTGTACTATTGAAGAGGGACCACCAGAATATCGAGGGCAGAATATTGAAAGGTAAGTGCAAATAAGGAAGAATAGATTTACTATTTCTAACTCCACATCCCTCGAAAATATACACACTACATAAATACATATATGTGTAGTAAGGTACAGAAAATCTAGATTTACTAACCTGTCAACACTTTTTTCAGTGTTGTGCTGTGTCCCATCGCTATTCTGGAGTCGAATTTAGGATGCACACTCAATAATCCAAGTGGGCCCATAGCCATTCGGGTTGGTGTTCGGGTGTGCACACTCATGTTATTCGGAATCTAAGCCGGTCTGTTGTCAGTGTTCCTTCCCGCTGCCAGTAACAACAGCTCGTCATAATATTTCGAGGCCTTCGCCGTGTCATTAGAGTCATCTTTCATCATCACATTTTCGGCCCTAGTCCACCTCTATATATCTGCGAGCCAGCACGCTTTTCAGGCGCCCTGACGGATCTCCAATCTGCCAGGCGGTTAGCTGACAACAGAGCCAGACCGACAAATCTACAGAGTAACTGTGGTGTCACGATTAAGACCAACCCCTTGCAATAGTACACACGGGCTATTTTAGCGCAGTTTGTTCTAGCAGCGACCTAGACGCCCTGAAGCCTCCCCGTCTCCACCATTTGACTCCGGAGTCCGGGCTCCCGAAACCCATACACGGAACACGATTTGAATGTACATTAAACTAACGGAACGGCGGAGCGTGGATCCCATGCGCTCTACATATTCCATATATAGCAGCGGGCTGGCTTTTTTGGATCGAGGCATCTCTCCAACAATGCTAAACTCAGGCCTAAGTAACCAAGTTTTACTTGGTACATCAGTGATTTTACTCAAGTAACCGGACCGTACTGGGCACTCACAGGCCATATGGTAAATGTCAGCTTCAGTCTTCTCACAAGTAGGGAGGGAATGTACGTCACTGATGAACATTTTATACAATTGCCTAGGCTCTCGGGATTTAAGAAACATCTTTCGCAAATAATTGTAGTATTTTCAACCTTGACTCGAGCGTTCCTCGACGCTCTGGGTGGGCATGGCAGCCAGAGCAAGTTTCTCTTCGCAGTGGCTGCGCTCATTGCCCGAATCTCCCGGCTATTTCTCTCTGAAACGCCCTCAGGTCATGTGTAGTCGGCGCTATTAGCGCATGATGCAATAAACACCCCAACTTCCTCTTGTTTTGAGTGAAGAACCACATGTGACTGTGGTTCAATTTTGAGTTCTTATAGTGAACATTTGTTAATGCATGCGATCCATATGTGAGGAGCTGACCTGGTGGAATGTTTGTTAGAATAATGTGATGAAGGGGGTATCAACATCTCATTTTCATGAAACTCATCCACCACCATGTTGCCAGCTCCACTCTACATGGCAGTAGTACAGCTGCAACCACCCCACTCAGTTTAATCAGGCCTAGAGTGGTACCTCTGGGGCATACATGGCTTTTGAAGACATCTGCTTCTGGCACCTGCTCCAACCATATTCCGTGACCCATTCAAATAAAGGAATTTCCTATTTCCAGTCTCTTTGCTCCACGAGTGATTCTGCTAATGTCCTGCTGCCTACTTCCGGTTGCACTGCCCGGAGCAAGGGTGTCCTGATTGCCAACTGGAAACCCACTGGAACTGAGCCGCAAAGTAGTAAAGTTCAAATAGGTGCTCTTAAGCGCCTTTATTCATGTGGCAAGTGGAGCGGTCGCTGTGCTCCCCGGCAAGGGCCAGGGCTCCAAATAGAGTCGGTCAATAGCAAGTAAAGCTGTGGATTTGGAAGTTGGCAGCACCACTTGGAGTGTGACAAAAAGTATCTTGGTAACGTGATCATTTTAGCCAAACCAATTCTACTCATTACAGATAAAGAGAGTTCTTTCTAAAGGAGGTGTTGTTCTTGAGAGCCAGGAAATCTGCTCATGCCCTTGAAGTACCTACCTACCTTTAACCCAGGTAACTGAAAGTGTCTAGTTTCTTCTTAAGGTTTCCATCAGGAAGACTCTCACTTATTCTTATCGCTGTTTGCTGAGTTGACAAATATGTTTGAGTGAGTTAAACTGAATTTTGACTTCAATAGGGAATCAGAGTGTTTTGATGGGCGTTATAGATGGTCTTTAATTTATAGAACAATCCATGCTCCCTTTTTATAGATCTCTGAGGCTGTATCCTGTTAAAAACGCTTATTTGTGGCATGATTTAGTAGCTGTTGACAGAAATTTCCCTAATTTGCATGAAGTGCTAAACCTGATGGAGACGTGTTTTAGCTCTCGGGTGGTGGATGGAATTCTGCCAGAGGATTCTCCATCAGGTTTGGCACATTCTCCACAAACTGGTGGATTTTTTGTTTTCTCCTTTGTTTTCTCCCTATCTTTAATCAGACCCCTAAGACTAAGGTTTTGTGTGCCGTCACTTGTAAACGTAATAGCATTGTCATCAGAATACAAAAAAGATTATGTGGTTATCAAATGAAAATACAGTGAGGGGTGTATGACTTACTTGGGGGACGGTGGTAGGAACATTTAAATCAAGTCAACCTTTCGTGATTATTAAAAATATGTAACTCAGGGGTGTCTTTAGTTGGCACTTAAGGGCTGGATCCATACCACACTTTCAGGATAACTACTATGTAACTGATTTCCATATAGAGTCATTGTAAATTAGTCGTATGTGGATATCTTAAAAATCTGCTTTGAATACTCCCCTCTGGACCAAAGCTGGGCACCCTAAAGTAACTGATGCCAAAGATATAGATGAAAAAACGTCTACAATCTGAAACAAAATGGCAAATATAAATGGTTCTCGTTTTATTGCTGGCAGATGTCTGAAACACTGATTTACGCTGGTACCTTATATTTCCTGAACACGGTCTGTACAAGTTTGGCAGCTTCGTACAGTTCTCTCTGTTCGTGGTCCGACAGGGTCAGCTGGGCAAACTCGTTCTCAACCCTCTCACTAGTGGACGCGCTCAGGAACTCTGACCAATCAGCTGCTGATGGGAGGCTGGTTTTCTCAAACGACATTTCGCTAATGGGGGAGCACTCCGGGCTGAGGCTGGTATTAGACGAAGGGGTCAGAGGCTCACTGTACATAGTCCTAAAAAATGGGTGTGAAACCATAAACGTTACTCTTATAAAGACAAATTGTACAGAACATTTCAAAGAAGTCAAACATTCTCAATTACAGGTGTAGGGAAATGTAACACTGAAAAAAATGATAGATTGTGTACAGAATGTGCCACAAGTTTATCAAGCCCTCCCTTTTTGTTTAACAGCACTGTGCATGCTTGCATCATAGACCCATATTTAAAGTGAGTAAAGTGAAACTGCAAGTCCCAGAATGCAAAGTGCTTTTGTCTAAAAATAGCAACTGGTTTGAAGTATCAAACAAGACATATGGGCCCATATTTAAACCTTTTTTGCGCCACATTTGCGTCATTGTTTGACGCAAGCGCAGCGTAAACTTACAAAATATAATTATATTTTGTAAGTTTGCACCGCTTTTGCATAAAAAAATGACGCAAATGCGGCACCTAAAAAATATAAATATAGGCCTCGGTCTCGAGGCACCAAAGAGGCCTGTGTTCCACAGTGGTTATTTAGGTTGTGGAAGCCTTACCCGTTAACTGTGTGCACCATGTTGAGGAATTTGATGCATACTGTGATTTCACCTGATAGGAATTAGGAATCAAAAGTTGCCTCGTCCTATGAATCAATATCCGTCACAAACACACTATAGAGATGTATCTGCTTCCTGAAGACTTAAGGGAAACATGAAATTACTCTGTATTTACCACACCACCAAGAGAGGAAATGTGGCCTAAGGACAGAGCTGCCGATTTTGGAACTTGATAACCAGGGTCGTGTCGTGTTGGCTCAACATCATTCAATCACTTAATTTGCCTCTGCCTAAAAAATAAAAAATAAAATTGTGACCTGGTGTAATGTAATCTGGTGCTCATGTAAACTACCCTAATGCCATTGGCCCAAGTTCGCACAGTATAAAACTGCATAAATAAAAGACCTAGAGCAGTGGTTCCCAACCTGTGGGCCGGGGACCCCTGGGGGTCCTCAAAGTCTCCTCAGGGGGTGCGCGACTGCTTAAAAAATGTAATAATATTAGGTCCCAGCTATCAGTAATGACTCAGTGGGGGTCCCCGGGTTCCAATAATGATTCATTGGGGGTCCCCGGGCTCCAATATTGATAAATTGGGGGTCCACAGAAGTCAAAAGTTTGGGAACCACTGACCTAGAGGAATTGCATTTTAGAGATGGATTCTCTTATTTGGTGCTCCCATTCCTCAACACCTTTATGTTTATACACAGATTCAGTCCATCTCTGCCTTAGGGACTAGGTCATTACACCTACCGAGCTGGATCTACAATCTTGGTGCCCAATTGCATCACTACATTTATTTTTTGAGATGGTTCAGCTCAGTGATTGGATCATTATAACTAAAGAGCTGGATCTGCAATCTTAGTACCCCATTGCATCACTACATTTATTTGTTGAGATGGATCGACTCAGTGACTGGGTCATTATAATTACAGAGCTGGATCCGCAATGTTTGTGCTCCATTGCATCACTGCATTTATTTGCTGAGATGGATCCAGTCCCTCTCTGTCGCAGTGATTGGGTCATGGTAATTACAGAGCTGAATATACAATCTTGATATCCCATTACCACAATACATATATTAGTAGAAATGGATCCACAGCTTCAGCAAGGGGGCATTTTCAATTGCATCTACTAATCTGCAGGCTAGGCACTTGTGTGCCTCAATACATTTAACTGCAGAGATGGAAATGTTAGATGGGACTTCAGTACCTGAATGCATTTAATTTCAGAGTTGAGAAGCTCCCCATTTTGGGAATGACTAGTGTAAACAATGACTCCTCCAGTTATTACTGTAAATCTCCTAAGGAAGCTAAAGGCTGCCAGAGACATTTCAGGAAATCAACAAGAGTTGTACAATATTGAGGTCCAGGGCCAGCTTTAGGGTGGTGCGAGTGGTGCGGCCGCACCGTTGCTGACCTGGATTGGGGGCGTGACCTCAGGGGGGGCACTGAGTTTAGCAATTACTTTTGAAACTTGTGATTTAAAAGCACCTGCTGAAAAGTCCATTGTGCGTCCAGCCTTCAGGAAACAATTAAAATGTCAAGATACCTCTTGTGATTAACATTCCTGCTAGGGAGAGAGAGACAGGAGTTTTGTCTAGTGGCAATTTTGTGTTGCCATAAAGTAGCAAGAGGGTTAATATGCCTGCTGCAAAGAACAGAACTATATTTTATGTGGATACCTGAGTGGATTAGTAAAGCTAGCCTTTACAAGCACTTTAAAACAAATGAATGTATGTGAAGGAGGCTATGGAGAGATGAGGGGCACATTTGCCCGGTGGTAGTGATGGAATCCGAGGAAGTGCTTATGGGGTGGAGGGTGCCAAAAAAGACTGTCAAACAGGGCACCACCACTCGCTAAAGCTGTCCTGTTGAGGTCACACCTCACTGTAATTTCCAGAAATATATACATAATGCCATGGGGTAGACAAAATATCCAGATAGTTGATTACATATCTTTCACTCTGGGACATTACGAAGAGATTAGAAGGGACCCCTACAGTAATTATATAAAATATGAAAATATGCTCTATTGGGCAGTTTCACAGAGTCAGAGCTACACCATGTTTCTTCACTTCTGTTGCCCTGCTTTAAATCGCTTAATTCGTTCTCATCTGCAGGGGTTCTTATTGCAGCCATCATGAGCTTTCACAGAAACGCTTACCCACTTTACAGGTCTGAAGGCATTAAACTGCAAATATATCAAGACTCCATTGTGTGTCTCAGACCTACAAGTTTAATCACAGGTATCGAACCCACCTTAAGTGTTTGTTACGTTAGTAAATTTTCCCTGTATTTTTTGGTGCATCCAAAGCATTCCAAACGGAAGTTACTGCATGGCCATTGAAGGCCCACAAACATCACAATATGAATTTAAAACAAGTCACCCACTTCTTCACTGACATTTATTCCAGAACTGAGTCAATTAAAAAGGTTGGTGAGATGCAAGCAAATGTAAAGCTGCTGATGGGGCATGCAGTGCCGATCAGGTCTAGGCTGAGGAGAACAACACCTGTGTGCAAAGCAAGACATGGCTGCGACAGGAAGCAGCAAGGTAGCGTCAACTGCAGGAGGTGGAGTGGGCAAAGCCATGAAGATACATCTCCTAAACTTTACATTGGCATATCTCCCTAGATGTGAAGATTCCAGTATACTCATTGCATTGACATGACTCCCCAGATGTGCATATTACCATGTGGATATTTCATTGGCATAGCTTGTATATGTGTATACCACCATTCGTAGGTTGCATTTGCATAGATCAGTGGTCTCCAAACTTTTTAATGCTGCGCCCCAGTTGAAAAATAAAAAATATTGTCCCCCCTCAGATTTTTTCACAATTACTTTATAAAAATGGCAATGTTTAAATATTTCTAGACCTATTTAGATATTGCAGTTAAGTAATGTTACCTTTTTAAAAATGCAATAACATCCTTCTGCTTAAAACAAAGGCCTGTTATCTGTATAATGCTGCTTTTGGCCAGAGTCTGGCACCCCCCCGGGATCACTTGAGAACCCCTAGGGGGGCCGGCCCACCAGTTTGAAGACCTCTGGCGTAGATGGCATAACTCACTAGATACATATGGTAGAGAGTACGTATTCCCCTACTATATCTCCCTGTATATGTCTATTAGCATGCACATATTGCATTTCCAGCTCCCTAGATGTACATAATATGATCTACATGTTGCACTAGCGTGGCTCACTAGAAGTAAAGGGGGTAATCAGCGTCAATGGTTAGCGTCAATGGTTTCCCTGCAATTTGAGAAAATAGCTCAGCATGAGCAAGAACAAATCGCAACTCATGTAATGAGATTACATTTTCTGGCACACAAAAGGCCAGGGGCCACATGTAGCAACCCGTTTGCGAGTCGCAAACGGCGAAATTCGCCGTTTGCGAGTCGCAAACGTGGGTTTGGCATGCAGAAATGCATATTGCGAGTCGTTACCGACTCGCAATATGCATTTGCGACTCGCAAATAGGAAGGGGTGTTCCCTTCCTATTTGCGAGTCGCTGTGGGATGCAATACCATTTGTGACCGCGTACGCGGTCGCAAATGGCATCGCAGTTACCATCCACTTCAAGTGGATGGTAACCCACTCGCAAATTGGAAGGGGTCCCCATGGGACCCTTTCCAGTTTGTGACTGGACCCCAAAATATTTTTTCAACAAAAAGGTTTCGGTTTTTTTGCAGTGCAGCTCGTTTTCCTACACTTCAAAAAAAAAAACTGCTTTATTTAAAAGCAGGTCGCGAACATGGAGGTCTGCTGACGTCAGCAGGCCTCCATGTTAGCGAGTGCCTATACTCGCAATGGGGCCGCAATTTGCGACCCACCTCATGAATATTCATGAGGTGGGTCATTGCGACCCCATTGCGAGTCGCAGTCGGTGTCTGAGACACCGTACTGCATAGCAAATTGCGACTTGCAATTTGCGAGTCGGATGGACTCGCAAATTGCAAGTCGCAATTTTGCTTTTTGCTACATCTGGCCCCAGGTGCGTAAGGAGCTTCAAAAGGAACATGGAAGGTCCAAGAAAACAAATGCGGCCAAAGATGTCTACAGAGTAAACACTTCATTAGTTATGGATGCTTGTAAACATGCTTGAAATGCTCAGGTGTATGACACTGCTACGTACTAAGGAATGCTGTAACAAGCCACTGTGGCGTGTTCCCTTATTCATTTATAGACATTCACCAGATAAGAAAACACCACTAATGCTTTATCACAGTGGTGGTACAACCAAGAATAGTGATCATAGGTGTGAGAAGCTCAAGGTGAAAAAAGAAAGGTTTTGATGTCCTTCCAGCATCTGTTGCAGTAAGGTAGGAGGCAAGGAATGAAATCTAAAATAGAGAATGCCCATCTACTTAAGCTGTTAACAGGGAAATGTTAATTCATTTTTATGGTACTTACCTTATCTGAGAAGCACTTGGGAGATGATCCGCATCAGCAAGGTAACTGGCCAGCCAGCTCATGGTGGTGCTAATGGCCGCATTGTCCGCCCTCTCCGCGAGAGGTGGTTCCATGGGCACAAAGTCCTCCCTTTTGATCCTCTCTGGGGTGGCTTCAATTATGTGCTCTGCCAGATTCATCATGTTCACCTGTGGGAGCAGAACGAGGGTCCATGAATGAAGTGGGTTAAGACATACCCATGTGCCAATCTGGCATTCACTGTCAAAACATCTACCATTAATTTCAGCTTGGCCATGCAAGCCAAACTGTCCATTCAATTACTTAATATATGAATGTAGATTTGCAGTTGGATAATACAGTATTTTTATTCATTTAATGAATGCAGATTTGCAGGTGTATAGTATTTTTACTCATTTTGTTTTGTTTAAACAGGGACTATTGTCTGCATGTCACATTTTTCTTTACATAATTTAGCCAATGAAAAGATACTCTTTAGAGACGTAGTCAGCAAACCAGCAATTTAATGGTACACTTAATAATTATATCCTGACAGCTACTTCCACGATGGCACCGCGGCTCCAGACTTATTTGTAGAGGAGTCTGAAACAATGTCTGTGTTAATGACGTAGAATATATCAATGTCTTAGAAAATGCATTTGCCTTCGATTATCTTCAGCTATCCCCTCATCTTCGAATTCAAATATCAAATGGTCTGTTATTTAAAGTACTAAGCACATCCCCACTTTCATTAGGTTACGTTTGCTCATAATTTTTTATCTGCTTCTCTTGAACTCTAGTGCCTTGCTTGCCATCCCTATCCAGGATTGTTGTCTACCACCCAGACCACCGCCTGCTTCCTCAGAGGATGCCTTACAAACTAGACATTTGGTAAAATGCGCCTAGATTGACTCCAGGAACCCCAAGGACTAGAGAAAATGGAAATCTTTAAACAGTATAATAATAAATAACATTGTCACTAAGCATGAAAAGTGGATTCTCAGCACAGGTCGCCTCCTACTTGATAGCTGCTCTTGATATTTCAGACACTGAAAATGCTATAATATCTCCTCCAAGGTAGTGTCAACGGGCTGTAAACAGAGCACTGCAAAGAGCGGCGGCCTCAATCTTGAATAGATGAACGCAAGCCTTGAGTCACATACATATTTTTAATTACAATATCATGACTATACTAGGTACATGTTTACCATACCTCATTCATATTCTACTCTAATTATCTTGATTTGTTGGGCATATTACAAAATGTATGTCACGATTCAAGACCTGTTGTTATTATTAAAATATACTGCAGAGGAAAAAATATATCTGATTTATCAGCACGTGTAAATCTGACATAATGGAAGAGAAAAGTGATACAGTGGAATACATCTGTTCCTATAGTACACCAGAAAGGAGTACTTTGTTAATAACAACTTGATACTGATAACCTCACTAGACTAAGATGTCCAGGTAATGTACAAACCAGTGCAATTATTTTTATCTTGCTGGACCTCCAAACACAACATAGAAATACTAAATGTACCAAGCAGTTTTAGCACATATTCACACTTTATTTAGAGTGAGACAATATAGGTATTGCTCATGTTGCTCTACCTAGCCCCGGTAAAAAGGGTATCAATCAAGCTGACCTGTGAGAAACAGCATCATGATAGTCCCTATTTGCTTCAGTTTTCTATGTTCTTGGTCGGGACGAACTGAAGGCTCATGCAAAACAGTGCCGCTGAGCCCATGAGCAGGGTTACTTAGTTCTGTAATGTAACATTGTATGATAGATTTTGTACAAGCCACATCTGCCAATCACATGACCGCTCATAGCTTTGATGTGCCCATTTATATGTCTGCAACTTTAGGTTTGACCATGACAGGATTACCAAGAGAGGTTAAAGACAATCCAGGTTCCAAATTGAGTTTGAAGTTATGTAGGGTCTGGGTTTCTCCTACTGTTCAGTTAGGAGAGCTGTTAAGGGTATGAGACCTGTTGACCAAATCTGTATGTTGTGGAGTTTTTTTAGTTTGTCTCTGCATGGTGGATCGAAGAGGGCATATGTGCATTTTCTGATGCTGTAACAATCCTATGTCAAATGTGTGGGGTAGTCCGTCAATTTGGAAATGTATCAGACCAGGTGTTGAATAGGTTGTAACTACACTTTCATAGGTGTTTGTTGAAAGCTTGAATGATTGGGTGCCTGGAGCACATACAGCCAAGAGCCTTGGTCAATGAGTTTAAATTGATCCAGATTGCTGAAGTAGTGGTCTATAGGATTCCAGGCTAAGGATAGATGAGTTGACAAGTAGTACATAGCCAAAAACACTTGCTGTTGTTAATCAGGGCCGAACTATCTTGGCTATCTCCAAGCCCAGTGTCCCCTTTTTGCTTTTCTTGTCTTGTTTTCCTTTGATTTTATCTTCTTCTATGGTGTCCCTAGTTGCTTATTATGCGGGCTTCCTAAGTATCTTAGCTACATGCTGTTTTGGTCATTTTCCTCGTTCTGGGCAGTCGAAGTTGGGGATTTCAAGTTAGTCTGAGATGTGAGTTTGTAAGTTTAATATTTCTTGTTTCTGTTACTGAGATAGCATGAATTCCTGTGTGAAGTGCAACGGCGAAATGTCTGACATTTGGTATGGAGAATTGGAGTATAAACAAATGGGGTATGAAGTTCTCTACGGTGGTTTCTTTGGCTTAAGATACAATGTCGTATTGTGAGTCGTAGAAGGAATTTTTCAATTTTTCTGTTTGATGGTGTTGAGGGTACTATGTTTTGAGGGTATTGTGAAAGTGAATAGATGTGATATTGCGTGATCATAGTGGATATTCTAGGACACATTTTCCGAATTTGATCTGGTCAGACCTCTGTCTGGGAGACTCTCACTGTTCTGTTTTACAAAACTCACTAGTGTATTATATCATTAGAAAACAAAACCCATCTAGCCTCAAGTACAATGTGTGCAAGACTAGGATCAGGATATTTACTGTTTGTGAGATGATGACAAAGGTGTGCACCATCTATAGATTAATGCAACTTTATAGTAAGCTATTAACTGGGGCCCAGTAAGCTGTAAACTTTGAAATATTACTGAATCACAAGAAATACAATGGTGAATGAAAATAGTTGCACCTTATCAAATTAAAAGTGGTTCCGAGCCAGAAATATATCAAAACAAATAAAGGCAGAAACACTAACCAAAAAACAAACTGACTGCCAAGCTAATATCATAAAATGCAGTTCATCATTGTAATGAATGTTGAAATGTTCACTTGTTCTAGAATTTACGGTTGAGGCACAAACTTTGGAAAACACCTATAGCAAGCAATATTTTGGGATCTGAAATCTTTGTGAAGCACTAATAATTTACACATGCACAGATGGGAAGAAACAAGCTTTATATGAAATTCCGACTGAGGAGCAGTTAAAGATGGGTTCATGCAGCTGCACAATAATTCTTCAATCTGAGTACAATCACAGTAGTGCTTGGGTACTTGGCCCCCAAACTCACACCTTTAAGTAACATGTCATCATAACCAAGACAATTGCTGATGCCTCCAGCATATTTACTTAGGTCTTGTCACTTTCACTGTGAATTTTCTGTTTCTAGTGAATGAGTTAGGAAACTAGCCACAGTACAGAACAATGTTGGAGATTTTCTATCTCGTTGTGAACCATGTGAAGGCAATTCTTTATGGAACCATGGCCCCCACCTCTCACATCACAAATGTACTAGAGAAATGCTCGGTAAGCTGTTAAGTTGAAGCTGCTACCACTGGCATGGTTTTCGGTAGCTCTGGAATCACCCTTCTTGCCCCATTGTCTCAAGAGATCATGAAGGCAGTAGTAGGAACAGAAAATAGTCTGGATTCTCTAAGCTGTTTACTCCTTGTAGATCTCTCTTTCCTCTTCCCCTAGTCCCTCAGCAGCAAATAAGATACTGTTAAGTGGCCAAGAGTGAGACAAGGGGTCAACCACTGTAAATTCATTTTGGAGCAAATGTTCTCTTCTGGTACTCCTGGCATTTTAGAGTTTTGATTTTGATACGATGACCCTGTAAAACTAGAAGGTGAGCAAATCGATACGATGTCTTGTGGAAAATGATGCACAGCTTCTACAAATGGTCTACAGTTTATGATACTTACATCCTTGTCACTCATGACAGATGGTACAGAGGTGGACTTTCTTAAAGACTGTCAAGAGCTGAATCTATAAAACAGCCAACCGGAGAATTTGCATTGATAAACATTCCTTTGGCGAACATTCGGTTTGGAAGTTTCTGAGTTTTGATAATCATCCCCCTCGACCTTACAAAATAGAATAGCCAACTGATTTCCAGACTTGTATTTATTTATTGTCTACTGTATGTTTAAATTGTGGACTTAACCACATAGAAAACTATGGGCCCCGCATACTAACTGCTTTAGCATACACAAACCAAGCTAAAACCATTTTTACAATAAACAATTATTAAAGTCCACTTAATATTTCTAGTAGGTTTTCCCAATTGTTAAGTTGGTTTAGGAAACCATTGCAAACTTGTAATTGGAAGGGGTGTGCCTAAGCTATCCCTTCAAAATAGCGATTCCTTATAGTATTAATGTTTTGCCATCCAAATCCAGTTGCAAAACATTCATATTTTACCACAACCTTATAGGGAGCCGTAATCCATTTGCAAATCAGAAGGGGTGCCCCAAAAGACCCTTCCCCCTTTGTAAGTGTTTAAAAACATTTTTTAGTCACACATGTCTCTAAAACACTTTGATGGTTGGTTTTACTAAAGAGCATTAAAAGTCATGGTGGTCCGCTTACACAAGCAGCTCACCGTGACTGTGATTGTAGCCAATAATAGTGGATCTAAATTTACAAACTACGTCATTAATGCATATGTGATCATGTGATGTAAATCAAATTGCGACCAACTATGATTCTGTATTTTGTGAACCGATTACTAATACATAGGTGTGCAAATTGCACCACTTTTACCAAATGCAAATTCAGTACACAATGCCCTAAGTGCTTCACACAGAACTGCAGAAGTAGAAAATATAACATAGGCAGGATTATTAGATATTAATGGCTAGATCAGGCTTGCTTATTAGATGAATCATAGAGTTGCACTCAGTTTGGCAAACCAGCTACGAAACAGGTGGAATGAGTTAACAAGCTAATAGAAAGGTAGTTAGAGACTTTTGATAGTGGAAATGGGCCATAGCGATGTGAGATTTAACTAAATCTGTATATTGTTCTAGGTAAATTCTGTAGATCCATGCCTCCTTCACTTTTATGCAGATAACAAATCTTCAAGGCTAACATGAAGCATACATGCAATACCACTTTCTATAACTACTACTACAGCAGTATATAACACAGGGCGGAGTTGTAAAGAATGTCAGAGAATTCCCAAACAGGGTGGAATATCTCAAAGATCAGTAATGGCATTCAGATGTATGGCCTCTCACTGAATTTATCAATCTCCCCAAGTTGAAGTATTTTGTGGCTAGCTACTCTGCATATTGGATGATTAGATATGCAGTAGCCAATGCCAAAGTCATCCATTTTACTACATTGAAACAAATGTGACCAATGGATGCTCGGAGATCATTAAACAGATCATTGACATTCCCACCCACTGACAGTTTGCCTACAAACTCAAGAACACGCTGAGGGTGCTGGGGTAGGCAAAATCACATGAATTTTAATATTCCTGTTATCTCAAAAGTGTGGGGTGGTGCTGAAACTAAATTCGAGTTACCCTCTCCTCATGAGGGAAAAAAAATAATTGGCTTTGGATTTAACAATCAGATCTCTTTGACAAGCATGGGAAATATTTTTCAATTAGATTGATTTTACTTGAATTAAATGGCTTGTCAAAAATGATATATGTTCAAATCTAAGATCTAGAAGGAAGTAAAAAAAAGATCTCCATTGCTATTCTTTTCTAGAAAATTGCTGTTTTAGGTTTAATGAAACTAGTGAAAGTGATGCAGTGGTGACAGACCTAGAAATTTGATAAACATTTTTCTCGTTTGTTATAGTTTTTTTTTTTAAAGCAATCTAAATAAACAATACTTTTTTCCAATCAATTCATACGACTCTAATATCCAATGCTCAGATATGAATTAGATTTGTAAAAATACAAACAAAAAGATCCTCTTAGGAGCGGGGAAATTAAATAAAAGCTAACAATACACTGTCTAAAGAGTGCAGTGGTGCAGAGCAGAGTGCAGTGGTGTAGAGTGCACTAGACTACAGTGGCATAGAGGGAAGTGGTGTAGAATAGAGTGATGTACAGTGCAGTGGCATAGAGTGCAGTGGTGCAGAGTAGAGTGCAGTGGTGCAGAGTAAAGTGCAGTGGGACAGAGTGCAATGGTGTAGAGTGCAGTGACAAAGGGTACAGTGGTGTGGCAGTGAGTGCAGTGGCATTGAGTGCAGTAGCATAGAGTGGTGTAGAGTAAGGTAAAAAGTGGAGTGCAGTAGCATAAATTGCAGTGGTGCAAAGTGCAGTGGCATGGAATGGTGCTGAGTAGAATGGCGAAGAGTATTGTAGCCTAGAGTAGACTGGTGCAGAGTAGAGTGTGGCATCCTAGAGTACAGTGGTGTGGCATAGAGTGCAGTGGCATTGAGTGGTTCAGAGTAGAGTTAAGTAGCGCAAAGTGCAGTGGTGTAAAGTTCAGTGGTGTGGAGTGGTGCAGAAAAGAATGGTGAAAACTGTTGTGATGTAGAGTAGAGTGGTGCAGAGTAGACGTCAGTGGCACAGAGTAGTGGTGCAGAGCAAAGCATTGTAAAGTACAGAGGAGTAAAGTGATGCAGAGTAGAAGGCAGTGGTGCAGAGTAGAGTTCAGTGGCACAGAGTAGTGGTGCAGAAAAGCGTAGAGTGGCATACAGTAGAGTGTCAAGAGTGCAAAGTCCTAGAATAGAGTGGTGCAGTGGTGCAGTGGCGCAGAGTAGTATGGTACAGTATCGTAAGGTGCAGTGACAGAGTACAGGGTAGGTGGATGGGAGAGAAAGAAGCAACATGGAAGGGGGATGAGTGGGAAGGCATGAAGCTACATGGAAGGGGATATGGGAGATGGACTGAAAATACAAACACTCATTTGGAGTGCTTGAACACAAAGAAAAGAGTAGTTCCGAAAAAAAGGGGAAAGGGAGCAGTGCATGGACACAAGTACTTGGGCCATGCTCCTGTGGAGAGACAAATAAAAGAAGAGAACATGATGCCCGCATGCTGTGACAAACGGGGATAAATGAAATGAGAGTGACACTGAAGCTAATAAATGGAAAGCAATGGGCAGACTGTAACCCCACTGTATGTAAACACTGTATGTGAACAACATGTCTTGCAGAGACAGCAAATGCCCTGTGTAGGCGAAACCGAAAAAGGTACACTCTGGTATCAAGCATTATGTGTGATGCACCCAGATGAAGAGCAAACAGCTCTTTTAGCAATTTTATTTGGTTGTTTAGTGGAGGAGCATAACATAGACATTAGACCCACCAAGAACCGTAAAAATGTCAGTGAAATCCTTACTCACTAACAGCCAAAACTGTCACAGCAGTGGCATAATGCATTATAATAGAGTTCCCCTGCAGAATGAGATCAGGGACCCCTGCAACTCCCATATCTCCGAGATATTCACTGATCTTTGGCTTGCAGAGCTGTAGGCCCCTCCAATGGTTGCAGGGGTTGCAGGGGTCTGCATTACACCCCTGTGTCAAAGTGTAAGCTTTAGAGAAATTGGATTAAACCCACCTAAAAACAAATAAATCTCAGAGAGGATGGTGGGGAGTGGGCCTTCATGCAACAATTTCTTTATGGAGTACAGGGAAATCAGCCCAATTACATCGCACTGTGCACAACTGAGAAAACTTGGAGAATGCATCAACTAATTAGGGAACAAGAAACAGAAAAAAAACCTTCATGAACTATCATCTCCTATTCATTGGTCTTAACTAACTCAAGGAACGTCTCCCCACCCTGGATCAGAGACTGTTGAAATAAGCCATTGAAGCATTAACCCAGGTGCCAGAAGATCCACCTTCAAGCTTCTCTGTATCACCCACAAAGCAATACATGGAACAGGACTGCTTTTCATCAGGAATAAAATCACCAAAGACATTCATCAAAGGAACCTCCGCTCCAGATTGACACCTTGCCTCAAAATCTCACCATACAAGAAACACATAGGTGGCACATCCTTCTCTGTCCAAGCAGCCAAATTATAGAACTCATTAACCCAAAACATAAGATCCGCAGATAACTATATTTTTATCTTCAGAAGATTAGTTAAGAGTTGGATCTTTCCTACATAACCACCATACTCAAACACTAATGTACAGCATATCCCTTTGTATAGAAACATGTATACTATGATTATATGTATCTATCTAGATATGTGTATTTCTTTGTACTAATAGGTATATTTATGGCTTTTAAAATATATAGATACTCTTTAGGACTAATCAACAAAGGTATAGATTACTTATGGTTAAAAATATATATATGTATTTATATATACATATATATATATATATATATATATATATATATATATATATATACATATATATGTGTATATATATATATATATATATATGTGTATATATACTGTATATACAATTCTATGCTTAACATGTATATTTATTTCATTACAACAATGTTTTCATATAAGTTATTTGAATAGATGCTTATGGGTCTGTGTTTTATTTATCTATCACAGTATGTAAATAGTGTCATAACTATTTTTTTTACCAGTGCTTCACTATTCAAATATTGAGGAAAATAACAATTAAAAATAGCTATGCAAATTCACAAATAAATTATCTTAAAGTATAGCAACACTTAAAAGTCTGAAATTATAAAATACTACTTTAAATCTCTATAAGTTATTTTCCTTATACATGTACACCCTGTCTATGAAGTTATAAATCTATATACTTATTACTTTACTCCTACTGTGGAAGAAAAAAACAAAAACCTTTGACTCTCTCCAATGCACAACTCTATGCGTCACCCTATACCTCTATCAATATATCCTCTACTTCCACTCTCTAGCGCATCCCAATCCTCATTCTACTACTATGATCACCAAAATGACCTTTCTAGACTCTTCCCTCCTTTTTCATCCTTGGATCCCCCCAAACCTCATTTTATTGCTATGATCTCCCAAACACACCTTACAAAATTAATCCCTTATGTATCCCTCCTTTTACTCATCCCAAACAGCATTTTACTAGTATCATCTCCCTAATCCATTTCTAGATACTCTTCCCTCCTTCAACCCACCTTTTACTCATCCCAAATCTCATCTTACTACTATGATCTCCCCACTAACACTTTCTAGTCTCTTACTTCTGCTATCCCTCCACTATCCTATTCAATCCAACTAATAGACACCACTCAAATTAACTCATATTTCTCTATACTAGTCACCATTAATCCTTTTTGGGTTACGGAGTAGCATGGTACTCGCTAAAAAGTGCTTTGACGCCTTGTAAGGGATAGTAAGTGAAATATATAAATACAATTACAATCAACTCTATGAACACCCTTAACCACAATGGAAGGAAAATAGTGACCCAGCCAACATGTCCCAAAAATGTCTTTCCCAGCGTACGCAAAATGTCCTCACTTTGGTGATGGCACAACTAAGATCATGAAGTAAAGGACAAGTTAGCACAAATGTAAGATGTTTCTTTTGTTCTACGCCCACTGCAAATCTATTCAACAATTCTTTTGATTGTACAAAGTCACCAACTTTGACCCTTTATCAATGTTTCTCTGCGCCTTGGTGGGCTGCCAAGGCCTTGGCTAACTCCTCTTTGGTGGAAAAAGCACAACCCTGTCATGGACATCAAACCACTTCATCCGTGTGGTCATCAATCTGCCTTCCCCTAAAAACACCACTACTGTCACATGCTTAGCTTAATTGCCCCGTGGATTTGCACATACGACAGCCTTTCCTTCTTGAATGTGTACTTGAAAGGATGCCTCTCATGCCTTTTTCTCTACAGAAGAGCCTATTCGAAAGCCAGCCCAAACAGTCTGCATTATTTTTTTGCGCATAAGCCAGGTCATGAAATATAAATCCAAGTTTGAAGATAGTCTCCAGAAACGTCTGCACTTGCAGACAAATTAACAGAGGTGCTATTACGACCAAACACTGCATATTTTGTTCTATTTTTCTGTCACCTACTTTTCATTCTTAAGTCTTACGCTTTGAATAAGCTGTCAGGTGGATTATAGAACAGATGCAGGGTTTTCACTTCAGTAAGTTTATTTCTCAGATGATGAAACACGCTCAGTGACATTTATTGCCTCGCAACACACAATAAAGAGAGGCTGTACCATGTTATATTGCATAGGCTGGTAGTCAGGTAGTGGCGTCACTCAAACTGAGCGTTTTATACAGTACAGTCTCAAGCAATCATGGCGACACCTGGGCCAGATTTCTAACGCAGTAAAATTACACTCAATTATTGATTTTTCAAACCTCAAGAGCACTTACTGTACAGGTACATGCATCAGAAAAAAAGATTAAGTCCATTTAGTTTAACTTTCTTTGAATTGCAAGGATGTGAGCAATTATATAGTTTAAGACTGGGGGTGTGCGAAATTTGCATAACTTAGTTTTGTGCAGTTATACGAAAATGATGCAAAATTATGCGTAATAATATGAAATCCAAATCCATTATTTAGTGCTTCATTTTAACAGGAAGTGTGTTTTGGTGTCAATTTTTGACTCCTGGACACATTTCGCTGTTAAAAAAAAAGTTTAAAAAACATGCAGTGTGATCAGCAGCTGCTCTCGTTCTATCCCTTGTTTATTTGCAAGTGCTCGCACTAAAACGTCAATGATCGGTGCGTAATTAGGCAACGTGGAGCCACAGGCCAAACTAGGGATTTTTATATAACAAGCATAACACGAAATTATCCAAAATTACTTGAATTACAAAGCCATAGTTTAAATTTTGCCCCGGAAATATATAAAACCCATTACAACCTAGAAGACATGTAGGAATCAAAAAGCATACATTATTTGCTGTTCATTGATACAGTGATCAGTGCAATCACGTGTCAGCATTCATCTTATGCCCCTGATTATTGGTGGGCATGTTAATCCTGCTCCCTGCTCGAGCCCATGTTTGTACAGGGATTGGAATTCACAGATCAGCAGTGATCACCACAATCTCTCAATTTTCCCGTGCGTGAGTTTTGGCAGGTCAAGATACTGAAAGGTATAGGTTGAAAATATGAGGTAAACTCCCAAATATATGAATCTGTTGTGGAAAGTACCACATTCTAAATGCAATTCTTCATTTTCTTGAGGAAAACTCATACCTAGATGCATTTACTGCACACGCAATATCCTTATGCATAGAGGGCACTAAATGTCACCCAAATCAGCCCACTAGTAATCAAGGCCCATGACTTGAATAACATGGTAACTATCAACATCTTGTCTTCCTAACAACTCGTGCAATCTGGATTCTAAAAAATGATAGAGGCGTGAAGAAACACACTGGAAGTGAACATGCTCAATAGCATGAATATGAAACTGTTAAAAAAGAAAACTTGCCCAAGCAAATATGTGTGATACATTGTTCATGGTAGCTAACCAGATTCTGCTCCTTCCACCCCACTCAAGATCTTCAGATCAACTTCTTCTAGTGATGTCTGCTATCCTGTTTATTACCAATGCACGGATAACTGATGTGCAGACTAACCATCCTTTCCACTAATCAATAGTGCTCATTCATCAGGGTGGAAGGGGCTATAACTAAGATGTGTGGACTGTGGATCTACAAGGATCCAATTAAAGATGGCTGGAAATTGTCACTGTATGCCCTACCACTATCCCTGGAGTTATTATAATTAAGGTGTCATCAGTAACCACGACACGGGATACGTCAAGATAACGAGTTAAACCTTGAAGGTCTGCAAAGAAATGGATAATTGCTGGGGAATGGGGAAATCCATGCCCGGTTCCTGCAGTAATTCCCTAGGTCCCTCTAGAGTCTCACCCAGATTTTCAGTTGCTCTTAGTAGCCAAAGTACCCATGTCAAAAATAGCAGACCCATGTTTGTCTAGTGGGTATGGTAATTCCCATGGTAACTTATCTTCCATGGGAAAAACTAGAGATGCCCCTATAATGACGCTCATCGTCTAGTTTACATTTGAGATTATGACACCCTCGGAGGAGCAACAGCATCCCAGCCGGAAATACTTTTCATAGTTCTGAAGGGTTATGTTCCCCTAGAATATAACTTTTTGACCAATTTTGTATCAGTATGCCTCTTGTTAAATTCATTACAGTGGAACAGGGCGTATTTTGGTATCATCCTTTTTGGATTTTAAAGCAGTGTGACTAGGAAATGCCACATA
Source organism: Pleurodeles waltl (assembly GCF_031143425.1). NCBI lineage: Eukaryota > Metazoa > Chordata > Amphibia > Caudata > Salamandridae > Pleurodeles > Pleurodeles waltl. The sequence continues at coordinate 1,104,454,114 of NC_090445.1, forward strand.
CAAGGGGAAACGTGCTAAAATACCGAAATACATTTTGGGGGTAAATAAAGTGCTTAAATTGTGTAAATGTGCACTGAGAATCTATTTTTCACCTTTTTACTTTTTGTCATAGTGTGCTATGTTCCTCCATTTTCCAAAGGGGTCATAGATGTTCTGCAATAGCAAAACAAAATGGTTGCTTGAAAAAACATCCGACCACCAGCTTTAGCAGCCACAAATTTGCACTTATCGGTGCAAAAAGGCACCGCCTGTGTAGCACGGTGGACGTCCTGCCATGTTCTGTGTGTATGTTTTTTTGTGCTAAAATCTCTAGTTTGTGCGGAACTCTTAATACAAGGTCCGCCCTTACCTAAATTATTTCATAGGTGTTTTTGGTCCCTCAAAGAGAATCCTTCAGCTGATAGATTGTGAAGTACAGTTTTCATGTTACTGAAAATGTAATTTGAGTTTAAAACTAGTTGAATGACAAACGTATGCAGCACAAATTAGGTTGTAGTGGAAATTAAAAGAGATGCCTTTGTTGAATTTCCTTACAGCTGGCTGACGAGAAAAAACAGGCTTTCAAAGAAGGTCCAGGTGAATGCTTGTGAAAATATTAATTTTGGACAGAGAAGTGCTCAAGTTCACAAACTTCTGACATTTCAAATGTGTCAAACATACAATAGATGATGGGAGGATGCTTGCAATAAGTCCAACCACTGGTAATCGCTCAGGTAGCTTTCCAAACAATAATTTTTTTGCTCAGTATGCCACCCCAGATGAGACCCAGTCAAATGCAAACCAATTTCCAATAGAAACAGTCCAACCCGAACTGCCAAGCCGGGTCCTCTCTGAACTGGAACACAAGTGAACAAAGACCAGCTTTACACTGGTTGCGGGTCTTTAGTTAGGTAAAGCTTGTTACCAGTGGCCAATGAGGATCCATGTCTAGGCATACCCTTGGCCACTTAGGGTATTACATCAAAAAACAAAAGAGATGGGAGGATGTTTGCAATATGTCTAATCACTGGCAATTGCTGGGGTAGTATTCAAACCCATTGTTCTTTTGCTCAATATGTCACTTCAGAATATACCCAGCCAAATGCAAATCAGTCTTGATCATGCTCCAATAGGAACATTCCAACCCAAACTGCTGACCCAGGTCCTCTCTGAACTGGAGCTCAAGCAATCTAAGACAGGTTTGACCCTGATTGGGGCTCTTTAGATGGGTGTAGTTTGGTTGCAATGGCCACGTATGGGTATACCCTTTGCCATTTAGCCTGTTACATCAAACGCACAAAAGGTGATGGGAGGATGCTTGCAATAAGTTTAACCACTGGCAATCACTCATGCTGCAGTCCAACCCATCGCTCTTTTGCCCACTATGCCACCTAAGACAGGACCAAGACAAATGCAACCCAGTCTTGATCCTCATACAATAGTAACAATCCTGCACGAACTGGCATGCAGGTCCTTTCTAGCCCGGAATACAAGCAATCCAAGACCGGTTTAGCATTTATCAGGGCTCTTCAGGAATGTGTAGCTTGGTTTCAGCAGCACAGTGGAAAAGGGACCCACATCTGGGCAGACCCTTGACCACTTAGGGCATTACATCAAACACACAAAAGGTGGATAGGAGGATGCTTGCAATAAGTCTTACCACAGGCAATTGTTCCGGGTAGCATTCCAACCCATCCTTCTTTTGCCCACTGTGCCATCTCAGATTAGATCCAGGTAAATGCAAATCAATCTTGATCCTGCTCCAATAGGAACACTCCAGCCTGAACTGCCAAGCCAGGTTGATCTGAACCTCTCTAAATAGGTCAGTTGTCTAGATACGGAGCACACCGTAAACCAGAAATAACACTGCAACTGGTTTGCGTGCCCCTGCCATGTTTTTTGCTCACTACCCTTGTTTTCTTTTTAAATATTACTTGAGGTGTCCCAATGCCACCTTCTTTTTTTTGTTTTTGTTTGAGGAGGCTCGATACTCCTTCTGCATACTTCCCCACATGTACTTACTGTACTAACTACTCTGTGGTGGTGGGCAGATGCAGAATTATCTGTCAGGGAGAAGAAAACTGAAAATAATCTGCGTACTAATTTAGTTCTGTGGAAATACAGATGTGATGTATGTTACGTTGGCACATCAATGGCAATCTGGTTAATGCAGTAATCAAAATCAGTTTGTACATGCAGTTGAGGGCGCACACAGGTATAATTTTCCACAAAGTGAAAAATAATGTGCTGCTCATAGTTATGTACTGGAACAATTCCAGTAGTCCAGTGGCAAATGTATAACATTAGTATGCAGCAGGGACATGCTTACTCAGAACTTGAGTGGTACACATGCATTTGTGAAAACTCAGAACTTAAAAAACTTTGGGAAGAGTGATGCTTGTGGGTGCACTGTCTCTGCTCGCGCAGTAGCAGACTTCACAGCAGAAGACATTTTTGAAAACCTCCTCGAGGTCACAGTACGACAAGCACTGGCAGAAACAGCACATTCCCAGTGAACAATGGGGTGCAAGCATGTCAGGTGTACTGTTTTGTAGGTTCATTTATAAAACACACTATTATTGGTAATTAACATGTTCACACCTTTGTGTTGAATTCACAAAATGAACATGTGCACACCTTTGTGGTGAATTTATGAAAATGGAATATCATTTGGAGTGGGCAGTCCACCTCAAAGGATAAGGCCATGAATCACACAAATTAAGAACAATAAACCTGTGCTCTATCCCTGTTAGTGTGACACGAAGCAGTCAGAAATAAATCAAAGATAATGTGTAAAGTATTTGAGCAGTGCACGCACAGTAAAAGAGTCACAGAAAGCCCAATAAAATATCAAAACTAATTTTAAAATAAGGAGAAAACTATAATAATGAAAGTAAGACAAAAAGGACAAAACACATTAATAATAGGAACCAAAATATAACATTGTAAAGGTTTAATTGAAAACAGTGCCAACAACAGTCTATGGAACTAGCAGACAGTGATCTAGGTGCTCTTTATGGCGATGGCAGTGGTGCTCTGATTCAAACCAACAAATAGTTTGTCCTGGTGAAAGTCTGCCAGTCAAAAAGCCCAAACAACCATAGGAGAACACTTTTATGGTTCCCAGGACCTGACGGGATAGCATTTACAGACTCTATGGGTGTCAGACAGTGTCCAACTGTAAAGTCCAGTCCAGGTTCACTTGCATTGGTCAGCTGCATAGTTTCAGTGGAAGGCCTCTTCCAGCATGTTGTGTCCCAGTAGCTACACAGGCAGTCAGCCATCTGACCCTTGAAGTCCACGCCTTTGCCCTGGGTACATGAGTGAGCCTGTTCAGCCCTCTAAGGTCACAGAGTTTCTGCAAGTCCAGCAAGTGATCTGAGGGGGTGCCTTGGGGTGACAAATCTATGCCTGGCAGTAGCTAGTGGGCGGGGTGACTCCTAAGCACCCCCTAACCAATTCGGTAAAAATACCAAGAGGCAACCCTACCCACTTTTTCAGCAGCACCAGTACACTCTACTACAAACAATCCCACAGTGCTCCTCACTCTCAAAATTCAAGATGGAGAAACTCTTCTCCCATAGTGTAGAGCCAGCGTGCCCATTCAAAGGTGTGGTCAAGGGAATAAGAAGTCTCTTCATCTGTGTTTAATCAGACCTGGTCCAGGGGTAGCTTTCCTCCTGCTGGGTTTGAGTCCAGCCTGACCTGGGGGATGGAAGCCTGGGCACCTTCAAGGGTCATATAATATTTACTAGTGGCAAAGCAGGCCCCTTTAAATTAAGTTCCTGGGTCTATCCCAACCAGTCTTTCTGAGAGAGGAAGTAAAAAGTAGACTTTTATTAAAGATAAAAAATATGTCTTTAAATTAAGTCTTTAGCAGGTACAGGTCAAACATTACAGATTAAAGCGTGTAATCTATATTTTCATTTTTTCTGTGTCCCGGCTATAGTTTGATGAGGGACAATGCCGTTGTGAGTCTGGCTACTGGGTGAACAAGCCATTTCTAATGTCAGACATACCCTAGTCTTAAATATTATGCACCTTACCTTGTGGGCAGCAAGATGTGTCAGGTGTCACTTATTTAATATTGAAAATCAGGTTTGATTTTGCTATCTGATGAAGGAGTGATGTGACAGGTCTGGGCGGCAGGGTTTAAACTACTGCTGTCAGGTTACACAAGGTAGGCATGAAGTTATGTTCTCACAGCCACATTAGTGGATGGCATAACGGAAATTCCTTTAAACCTTCCATGCCAGGGGTGTATTTCTGCACCATATATGCTGTCTTTATGGGAAAGTTAAATGTGTTAATCAGGTTTCAAGCCAGTTTCGACATGTTTTAGTAGTCAGAGCACATCCACTGAGCACTAGATAGCAGTATCCCAGGGTTGGACTTCAACATTACCAGTAGGTGAGTCCAACAAAAATGAAAAACTGTTGAGCATCTAAAAGAGGTCGCTGTGCAACACTGAATAACAGGTATGTACTGCTTCCTAACTCAACAGTAGCCAATTCATCACCCTCAGAAAGAGAAAAGGTGCAATCAACCTGCAGGATTCGAACCTGCAACCATGATGGATTTATACAGAGGATAGATTAGTCCATTGATCCACCAAGACATAGGGAGTCACTTTTAGTGGCAGAGCCCGTTGTTCTATTTCAGCTAGTGTTACATTAGTAACAAACTGAAAAAGCCTTGGCAGATGTTTTCTTTAACATCTATGAGAGGTGCATTTCCATTGGAAACTGCTTTCGAACCTATCAACCCTGTTTTTGAGTAACTGAACCAATGCAACAAACCAGTTGCTCTTAGAGATATGTGTAGAGATGTGAGTATCACTGTGTTTTTATTGTATTGCACATTTTTAGAACATCTGTGTCAATCGTTGGTATTTTATGGACCTTACATTTATCAACTTTAGGAGAGGCCTCAATTACAAGCTTTCGTTAAGTTGGCTATCTACAGCTCACAATATGTTTTTATATATATTGGAGAACCTCAAGCAACTTCTTTATGAGTCATAAATGGGTATTCAATAGAAATGTTTTAATTCTATAATCTAATTGCACCAAACCTTTACACTTTTCATCTGTTATATCCTTGCATCAGCTGCATGGAGCAAAGAGCGCGATGTACCGCAGGATTTTACCAATTCTAGGTCAGCAGAGATATGCTTAGATCCATAGTTACTGGCAAAGCTATTGTGGTCACAAGCCCCCAACTCAAGGTGGACCTAACTCTACTCTGAAAATAACCATGAAATCTAAATTGGTAGAGGAACAGTATTCACCGTGAAATGGCTTAATATGCTGGCATATATCAAATGGTCTTTTTTTAATCCCGTCCAGCCTCTCAAAGGTCCAAATTGGCAAAATTACCTTACGCATCTCCTCAGGTCACAAAAGTACTGGCCCAATGTGTAAAGAAGATTTAGAGGAGAGTAGATTTGTTGCATGCAATATATACCAAGAGAATAAATGAGACACAACTTTTATTCCCTAACAAAGGCTGAAAATCAAGAATTGCTGAGTTAGTAAACTGCTTATAACAATCAGTCGAGAAATAAACCACAAGGGCAGGGAGATGGACAATTAAAGCTTCTTCTAAGTGTATGCTTTTACATGACTTTAAAACATGCGGAGCAATGTGACTGTTGACGAACACCAAGTATGCGTCTGCTGTTTTGTATAGTACCAAAGTGACCTGCTCACGAATGCATCAAAGCACTTTAAGACACCAAACACATGGACATACAAAACAATAGGTCGATTTAGAAAGTGCAGTCAGTCTCAGCTAATGCCCATCAGCGAATACAGATTGTTGGAGGCACCTGAGCCCTGTGTGTGATGTAAAAGCATTCCTCAATAACACCACCACCCAAAACAAAAACTGATGATGGCTAATGGATTCATTGAGAAATACTCACATGAGCAGTGTTTCCCTCTCAGAGGAGGTAGGACCTCACACACCATCAAACCACTGCCAATACCGATACAAACAGACTGAAGGTAGGTGACCAAGACCACTCATGCACTTAGACGCACAAGGGGTAAGAATGGGTAGCATTCATGGGATTTCTCATTCTTAATAATTCAATCAGATCCAGTGCTAGGTTTAGGTGAGAAATGTATGTGCCAAACTATGTCAGTCTTAAATATGTCTGAGGCAGTGATTTTAGTTACCAGTCCTCGACAAGTCCCACTAAAGTTGCCTGCAGGATGTCTTCCATTCCAATATATAAACATCATTCTTTCAACAAGGGTTTTTTATAGTTCTGACTAGTTCTGAAAATATACCACTCTGTCTTTCTCACTTTCCCTATCATCCTACCTGCTTTCACGTAGTTTGGAGTTAATCATTTTCTACACATAATTAACACAAATTCACATCACTCCAGTCCTCCACGTAAATTATCCAAAGTACAAGAAGGTAAAGCCAATGTGCTTTTTCTGAAACAAAGTTCCTTCCACCCACCCCACCCTGCTCCTGGGTAGTGTGAGCAATGGAATTTCCCCAGTCAGTAAATCTGCCAAATTGAGATACTTACTGTTTGGGTGTTTACCTGCAAGTCATCCATATGTTGCAAGCAATCGTCAGACTCTGCATTTTCTCTGTAGGACAGCAGCTCCTCGTCTACTATATCCCTTTCTGACATCATGAGCATGTTCATCTGCTCCCTCTGGCGCAGTCTGTGGGCCACAGCCTCCTTCCCCAAACCAGAACATTTTGTGCCTCCTACATGCTGCATTGAAGGCACCCCGAGGTACATATCCTTTGGGCTCCATTTTAATCCTGGTTGGGCCACAGAGCCATGGTACCCAGCACTTGTAGGTATGCGCTGCGTGGGATCCCTAGTAAAGGTCCGCATCTCATCTGAAGGAGAAGCTATCTCAGTCATTAACTGTTTAGGTCCAGAGCTCTGCTTTCTGGAACTTGGATGCTCTAGACTCAGTGCTGCAGAGATCAGTTTCTCCTGCCGAGCCTGGAAATAATCAGGGTTCAGTTTGTGTTTTTTGGGGGCCGGATAATCTTTTGGACTTCCACTGCTGTAGTAGTTGGATGGCTCAGACCTCGGCCTCCTTAATTCTGAAAGCAAACAGATTAGGACAGTTAGAACCATTTAATTCTACAGAAAAATACGATATGTTGTAAGAAAATATTCAGCTGTGTATAACTTTGCCTACAAGTGTATTTAACTATTGTCCATGGTAGACATGAAATATTTACAGTTCATTACATCACCTCTGTCTGATGCTTTGTTGGGGCCAAGCAGAGCTCTACAGAATCGGCAGAAACACCTCAGATGTATATTCCAAGTAGTTTTTAAGTCATAACCACAAGCATTCCTATCAACAATTCTGGATTTGAATTATTACCCTAAGAAATACCCACACATTGACCTCCACTTCCTTTTTGTCTATGAACTCAGGCTACATCCCACCGATAAAGCCCAAAGTGGAAGACACCTACTAACCCTTGGGTGTTGTTCTCATGGTGGTATAATGGAACCTTCCCGATTATGGCTCCAACATCTACTCTTATGGAGGCCCAGAGTTCAGGGCCAGCACATCATCCCCACTATGACCTGTGCAGTGTGCTGACACCAGAAACCATAGTGTCACACTTTGTGTTATCAGTCCACATGCTGTGTGTTACGCTGTGCTATGCAGAAGCTTGTATTGGATGAGGACTGGAAATCTACCCTCCCTCTCATAGGTAGGCCAGATCCAAACGCCTCACCTTGTGGACCCATTTAGTGTACCTTCTTTCCTGGGTGGGCAGAAGTTTTGAATATCAAAGCTGTACACAGCGCAGACACTCTCACCTTCACTCCAGATCCAGCAACCTGGTAGTAGCACAAACATATGCTCGTATTGCTGTCAACCTTTGAAAAAGTTAAATCCAGATATCAAAGCATGTCACTCTGAAGTTTTGTATGAATATCCGGTATGTAAGAGTATGAGTGTAATTACATTATTAATGATGTTATGCATGCCCATAATTCAATCTAAATTGTTTTTAGCACTTAATTATAGTCGTTTATTACTAAACTGAAAGCTACATCAATCATAAAATTGGAACGAAAGGATGGGGCTGCTAGAGATTGCACCATTTCCTTCATGTGAACACAGCTAATAGGCAATTGGTGGGCAACTCTCGTTAAAGACTGTTTGACTACAGAGGGCGCTTAGTGTTTTCCCTCTTTGGGGCAATTACTATCTAAATGCGGGGAATTCTTTGCCACAGTACATTAGGGACAAATTAGTGTGTATGCACTGTTTGAATGAGAGTTGACTACAAGTGGGGATCACGGTATTGAAGAAAGCAGTGGAACTCTAGGGGGATAAATCAGACTGAAACATGGGATAGTGGGAACAGTAACGATTCCAACCTTCTGTTCTTAATATCCCTCTAGGAACCCACAATACACTCACGTTATAGGTTCATCAAAAGGCACCTTTAGCATTTCAGGCTCCATCAACTCAAGTACTTCCTCTAATCACAGGCAGACTATCCATTGCCCTAAGAAATCCTTCAAGCAGATGAGACAATCTGATGATAAAGCATGCCACCTTGGTTGGTGGGTGAAGCATTTTTATAAGACTCCTGACACATTCACAACCACCAGAACTATTAGGTTCCTCAAATAAGGCAGTTACTAGTGAAAGCCCTCAGGCCCAGATGGCTGGTTTAGTGAGTAAACTTAAAACTAGTCTTTAGATTAACCGTAAAAAATAAACAATTGAGTTAGAGTTTACAAAGATTCAAAGTTGTGTCTTGCAGGCTACCTGCAGATGTTTCATGTTCACACCTATCCACTGATCTAAGTTACTATTATTGGTATGTGTAGCCTGCAGCTCTCCTCTGAATAGCTGTGCTACTAAGATACAGATCCAACTAAGAAGCTGAGTTGGCTTGTGGAAGATTTCCAGTTCTACATATAGCAAGGGGAACTCAATCTTAGACTAATGAGTTAGTTCCCTTTGAGAGAGTTCTATCCATTTAACACCATCCTTTGGAGCACATCCAGAACACTAATTTTCTTTTTTTACCAATTCCAACTGTTACACAGTTATTAAAAAGTAGCTCATGAGTCACAAATGGGCCACGTGACTCAAAACAGTGACAGCATCCCTTTGACTGTCATCACTATGAAAGGTATAGCGCGGATTCCTACTACTATTGTTTCACCAAGAAGGCTGTCATCGGAGAGTTAAGTGCCAGTGATGCTGTCTTACACAAGGACTAGCAACTTTAGTCCTCCAAAGTTCAGTTTATGAAGTGTGAAATGCTTTGTGTTGATCAGAGCTACAAATCAACCATATCTTTCTTTTTAGCTACTGTTACTTGAAAAGGTTTTCCTCAAACTAAACACATGCTGATGCGTCATGGCACACATCTGAAAATTTGTCACACAGTGGAAATGAAATACTAATAAAATGAATGATTTGAGAAAATTTGAACTTTTTTGTTCTTAAGACGGATGGAATGTAACTATGATAATATTGATTAGGAGTGGAGACTCCTAGCAGTTCCTGTAGTAGTGCTTAAAGGGACGCAGGTAGTTTTCTATATGTGCATATGGTGTTACACTAGGACGTACCAAATTTTGTAATACCAATTTCAATAAATAATGTGTAAAATCCTTTCTGTTCATTAGAGCAACACATCAACCAAATCTTTGTTTTCCAGCTCCCATGACTTTAAAAAGTTTTGCCTCAAACTAAACACATGCTGTTGCGTCATTGGCACCCGGCCGTCTATCCTCTGTAAATAATGTTGAAAGAAGATCAAGCAACCCTGAGCATACCCTGTGTAGGATATGCTTTTCAGTCGTTGCTTACAGTTTCAAATGTGTTTAATACATTTGAGGAGTTCTAGTTACCATTGCAAGTTGTCTAAAAGCACAGGATCTGGCGTCTTTAGTCTAGAGCAGCAGAAGCATATTAACAGAAGGGTTGAAAAGAATAAGTTTAAATGCCAGGTGTCCTGTTAAGTACATTATTTATGTCATGCTTCTCAAATTTGGGGCAATTGGCACATAACCCCAAACCTCCTGCCTCAATACCTTTGCCATTTTACACTTCAATTGGGGTGATGAAATATTGTTTTCGGAATCTTGCACAAGCTGTAGCTGGAAATCATTTGTGACATACGATCTGTAGCTTGAAACTTTAATATTTTTTATATGAACTACAGCGCCTTGAAGCCAACACATTTAATTTGGGCATTAGAATAGAGCCATGAGAACTGGGTGCAGGATCCCTTTCTGATTCCTAAATTTCAGTCTGTCCCCCTTATTATGCAGTCATTCTGTTGGCTTGCTCACTTCTCACTACTCTTGCCTTGACCTTCTGCATGACGAAGGACATAGTCAAGCGATAACCCAAGATCACTTTGTTATCAAAAGTAAGAAATGGAAAGGGACCCTATCCTTAACCTGGGGCAATGAATAAACCTACATTAAGCGCACTTATATTCTTTTAGAAGAATTACACATTTCTTACATTTTAGATCAGTTGCTAATTTGATGACTCTCACAATCATATGATGACATTCAGTTCTGCTCTTCTGACAATTTTCTGTTCGATGAAAAACCTGTTAGATTTCCTCAAATGCGAAATAGTTTATATTGTAACATTTTATACTTGTTATCCAGGACCGTGTTTCCTTTTGAGAGTCTTTCATGAGAACCGAACATTAAATATTTCCATTCTCAGAAATATGACTAATGAATCCCTCACTGCCTGACTTCCCTGCAGGATATTCACAAGCTTTAGTGGCTGAAGAAGGAGACGACAATGACTCACGAAAAACAAGACAAGAAAATAGTTGAATCACAAACCTGTCTCTAAATCTGAGCCTTTTTTGTACTTCAAACAAAATGTGACTTTCTTTCAATTTGATATCTTACACGTGGTATTACATACAAGTATTAGTTGTTTAGGTCTTGGAAATGCCCAGCTTTAACTATCTGTAGGCAGACCTTATGTTTCTAATATAATTTATACTCAAAGTCGGCTTTCAGTCAACCTCTTTCTCATGATGGGATGACATTGTTATCTTTCTTAGGCATCTGTGCTTGATTCAATAACGTTCGTCACTTTTCTCATGTTTGTCCCACCCATGAGCATTGTGGTTTGACAGTATTCTTAATGAATGAGTTGTATCCATCCACCGTTTCCTTAGGGGGACTCTTTTAAGTCTGGCTTGGCAGCATCGCTGTCTGATGCATCATGTGACCAGTATACACCGCACGTAAACACATAACAGTCTTCCTCATCCCCTGGCTTGCATGGGTGATCTCCCTTCAGGCCACAAGGCTGCCTGCTGAGAATGGCTGCTGCAGTGGATACCCACCCCACTTCAAAACCACAGCCCCTGCCACTGTCAGACAATCATCGCATTGCTTGGGTTGCTATTGCTATGCTCCACCGCTTTAACCATAATCCGAACATTGCCACATGGATGAGTGCTGTCTGAGCCCAGCAAGCCTTATTTATTTATATATTTATTCTAGAATCCCCCCACCAAACACTTTCTCAGAGTGCTTGTAAAGGAGGAGCAACACGGTTCTTGGGCATATCTAACTCATCTCAATGTAGAAGATTTAATATTCATTTTTCATTTGTTAGAACAGCACTTTTAACAGTGTGACTGTTACGAAATGTTTGGTACTCAATTTACTTAGTTGTTAGCCTTGCCCAGTGCTTAATTAGTAAAAAAAAAAAAAAAAAAAATACAGTGAGTGGTGGTGCCAGCGGTCAGTGCTATTAAATGTCCCGGTGCCAAATGAAGGCTGCACATTCGCTGCCTCTTTAATCCATTACCAAACACTTCCTGACCTTTATCTCACTCTAGCGGGGTCCTGCTTCACCCCTTTGAAACGGGTTGAACTTTTTTCAGTTCCTCTTCGTTCCCCTCTGCGTACCTTCTCTCTCTTCCTCTCCCTAAGTATCTGATGACGAAATATCAGCGTCTGTCCCCAAAAATGAGAGCCGTGGGCCCAGCTGCGCCCATAACTTCAAAATAAGCAGTGGCTTTGACGGAATTTGTTGACGTGGCGATCGTCACGCTGTTCAAGTGCTCAATGATTAAATCTTTAGCCTGCCTAGCTGAAGTGGCTGTAAATTCTCCTTATACAACAATATTAACTGCGTCTTTTGTGTGCTCTTACTAAACCAACATTTGTACCATTACCAAAAAGCTTCATTCACAGGCGAGGAGGAACACCGATTTACTATTATTTATGTAGCTCTTCTTCATGTGCTTTTAAATCACAGAAGTCCAACTGTGAGATAATTTATGGTACTTGCTTAACAAAGGCGGATCAAAGGCTGGCAGGACTGTATTCGAACTCGTGATGCTGAATGGGGCTCGCGCTGGTGCTGATTTTAGCATACATTCAGTACTACAACAAAGGAGATGTAAAAACTCAGTTGTGGGCTGAGCTCTCCTTAAATTATGTTTTGTTTAATTATTTAATTTGAATTCCCCCTCCCCCGTGCCTCCTCGCCCCACCTCGCCCCGCCCTACCCCTTCTGCTAGCCGCGAGACGCACCTTCTACGCGGGTGTGCACGCTCTCGGCAAATGCATTTACTGGACTGAAAAAACAAGCGGCAAAGCCTCAGGCCTAAGTGAGCTACAACCCTCGGACGGCACCCTTAAGGAGTCAGAAACGTCTGAGCGAGGAGGTGGTCAATCACCGTGTAAGGCTGGCATCTAGTCAGGATAGTTTCAAGAAAATATTGACCTTTTTCTCCACTCCTCAGCTCAGACCTGATTTACAGGAGTAAATTAAAGCGCAGAAGTCAGCTCCAGCAAAGAGTTCCAGATCTCAGGTTGCAGTGTGGGTGCATTAACTCGGGTTGGCAAAGTGAATTAACCCACACGGACAACGCCTCTTCGCATTCATCGGCTTAGCACTTGCATCAATCCAGCCTCAATGTTTACTCCCTACATTTGGGGCTTTGATCCACGGATACAGGGTGACAGTGGTGAGGGCAGTACGGTGGTGGGGGCGGGTGGGGGGGGTCATTGGGCATGTCAGTGTGCCAGGGTAGGCAGAGGTACTGCAGTGACGGAAGAGAGAGAGCAGAACACTTGGGCTTGAGGGTATGATGTTCAGGGCTGTGAAACCAGTATAGATCACGACATTTTAGGATTCTTATTCCACAGTCCAATGGTGAAACGCTGGTGAGATTGACTGCATACTTTTACTAAATCGAGCTTTCCATGTGGCTAATACAGTAGTTTATTGGCTCTTAGAGCTACATATGGCCTTCGTGGTGAATGGGCTATACATCAGATCAAATCCATGCTCACTGACTACTAGAGTGAGTACATAACCAACGGAGCTTAGTCATTGGCTGTCCAGTGATTGGTATGCCTGTATCAGCTTCCAACCCCTGGGCTTCAGATGTGCTGTAGCCTTCGAACTTTGTACCTGGCTTTTGGGGGGAATGTACAAACAGGACACCCCTTCTATTATCGACCCGGGTGTAAAGTCTGACAAAGCTACTAGACAATAGTTAAGGGCGGGTGAGAGAGAAAGGTGAGTAGGAAGTGTCATAGTGAAAAATACTAAAAGCATCTCTAATACCCTAAAGTTCCAAGGGCTATTTCCCATTTTCATCACGTCCGAAAATGGGTTATTGTTTGGCTACACGTATGAAATAGTATTTGCGTAGTTCAGAATAGGTCGCTTCCTTTGAGCAGTTAATAACAGTGTCACTACTATTCTCTTCTAGGCCCGAATCATTTTATCAAACTTAGACTAATGAAATACCGAGTTGTTCCCTCTAGGATTCAACACTCGGAACCTGCAGGGTTAACAGCCCTTGTAAAGGTGCACACAACTCCCTACGGCAGAGGTCTTCAAAATGGGGGGCGGGCCCCCCTAGAGGGGCCTGAAGTGATCCCAGGGGGGGCCCAGACTCTGGCCAAAATAAATATTATACAGATAACAGGCCTTTGTTTTAAGCAGAAGCATGTTATTTCAGTTTTAAAAAGGTAACAGTACTTAACTGCAATGTTTAAATAGGTTTAGACATATTTAAACATTACCATGTTTATAAAATAATTGTGAAAAATTCTGAGGGGGGGCCCAATGATTTTTATTTTTCAAGTGGGGGGGGGTGCGGCATTAAAAAGTTTGGGGACCTCTGCCCTACGGGAACATGGTTTTCAGAGCAATGTGAGGGGGTCAGTGATGACAGTCCATCACGCAATGCAAACCAGAACAAAGTGCTGCTACCCAGTAGGCCACGATGCAAGCAAAGAATGAGTTGCATTGTTAGAGTTTGAGGACATTTTAGTACCAAGTTGCACTGTGAATCAGGGGAGAGATGCTCCAGGACGTATCTGTGGATGGCTCAACACTGTTCTCATAAAACTGTGAATGTCTCGGTGCTTGGAGACCAGCTTTGGAAAAGAAACAGCAGAAAAGGAGTCGTGAAGAGCTCAGGAGTGTCAGCACCGTTGTATTAGGTTGTATGTCACTATAGTGAGGACAACAATATCAACACTAAGGCCCATATTTACACTTCTTTAGCGCCGCACTTGCGTCATTTTTTGACGCAAAATCGGCGCAAACTTACAAAATACAATTGGGGCATATTTATACTCCGTTTGCGCCGAATTAGCGTCGTTTTTTTCGACGCAAATTCGGCGCAAAACTAACGCCATATTTATACTTTGGCGTTAGACGCATCTAGCGCCAAAGTATGAGGAAAGAGCGTCATTTTTTTGCGTGAACGCCTTCCTTGCGTTAATGAGATGCAAGGTAGGCGTTCCCGTCCAAAAAAATGACTGCAACACAAATGCGTCGTATTTATACTCCCGGGCAAAAATCACACCCGGGAGTAGGCGGGGCAAAAAACCCCGCATTTGCGCCTCTTTTTAACGCCTGGGTCAGGGCAGGCGTTAAGGGACCTGTGGGCTCAAAATGAGCCCACAGCTGCCCTCCCATGCCCCCAGGGACCCCCCCTGCCACCCTTGCCCACCCCAGGAGGACACCCAAGGATGGAGGGACCCATCCCAGGGACATTCAGGTAAGTTCAGGTAAGTATAAATTTTTATTTTTTTAATATTTTTTTTTGGCATAGGGGGGCCTGATTTGTGCCCCCCTACATGCCTCAATGCCCAATGACCATGCCCAGGGGACATAAGTCCCCTGGGCATGGCCATTGGGCAAGGGGGCATGACTCCTGTCTTTACTAAGACAGGAGTCATGTAAATGGCATCTGGGCGTCGTTAAAAATGGCGCAAATCGGGTGGAGGCGATTTTTTAGCGTCAACCTGACTTGCACCATTTTTAAGACGCCCTAACGCCATTTTCCCCAACGCCGGCGCTGCCTGGTGTACGTGGTTTTTTTCCACGCACACCAGGCAGCGCCGGTCTGCTAGCGCCGGCTAACGCCATTCAATAAATACGGCGCCCGCATGGCGCTTCAGAATGGCGTTAGCCGGCGCTAAACTTTTTGACGCTAAACTGCGTTAGCGCAGTTTAGCGTCAAAAAGTATAAATACGGGCCAATTATATTTTGTAAGTTTGCGCCGCTTTTACGTCAAAAAATGACGCAAATGCGGCGCTAAAAAAGTATAAACATGGGCCTAAAAATTTCCCATCCACTGCATTGTCAAGCTAAGCACATACGGGTAAGTATACATTTATTATTCCTAATCCAACTTCTACCTACCTGCCCATATAGTGGTAGTCAATATAGAGAGTGCAATATTTTTGTCATGCTGTATCTTGCATGTGAGACTGATACATCACGAACAACTTGTGTGGGGATAAAATGGAGGTAGAGTAGCTCATCCAGCCCTGCCTTCCCATTTGCATTCTGCTTTTAGGGGCATAGCTGTCTGTAGTGCAGCAGGTGCAGTGGCACCACAGCCAATTTCACCTCAATCACAGCTGCTTTTTTCACTAACTAAATCAGGGTATGGGCTATTCTAAATGCTTGGCCTCGTTGCAAAACTGTATCTTTTATTTATAATAAGTATTAAATATGGTTAGAAAAAATACAAAAAAATCTCAGCAAGGCAGGGGAGCCTGTGTGCTACAGAAGGAAGACCATGACTGAGACCACTAGGAGATGTTCTCAGACTTTATCTATGCATAGGCTATGCATGATATGCATGAGTATCATGTAATAGATTGCACATTCATTGTAGTTTAATTTGATGTAATGTTCTAAGGAGCAGAATGCAAAGAAAGATTAGGGACTTCAGTGCAGGAACACCCCTGTGCTATGTTGACTGATTGTGTTAACAGCAGGAAGTGGCATGAGGGTTTCTGAGTATGGGGTATGAGACCTGGAGGAGGAGGGGTAAATTGAGAGAATATATCAAAATAATCATTTTGCAAATACCAGACCAAAGGACAGCTCTTTGTAGACGGGCAGGCATAATGAAGATGTACACTTAAAAAATCTATCAATTGCATTACATAACCCGCCATTTGTCCCCACTGTCAACTAGAGCTCTCTTGTTTGATAGGTCCATGCATGAACACCCCCATTCAGTCCAGATTTCTGCTTTAAATGTTGGGACTTGTGCTGTTAAGCCCTGTACAATTTCAGCACTACATGTCCCAGAAAGCCAAACAAAAAAACATGAACTGGATGAACTTCTCACGCATGTACCTACGAAACTCGAGTCTGTGCACTAAACAGTCTCTATCCTCGGTCCTTTAGCTCTGCCTCTTTCTCAGGTTGGTAGGTAACAAATGACTAGGGGCTAGATGTAGCAAAGGTTTTTACCCATTCTGTGTCTATGGGAAAAAGTGTTCATACATATGGCCCTAGGTGAGCCTTTTCTTCGGTGTGATCAGCACTCCTAATGTCATGGAGGACGGTTCCTAGGCATGGAGTAGTGCATGAATCGAGGGTACAGTCAGGTAGACGGCATCTACCCACTATTTTCATTGGGTTGATGCTGCCTACCCTGTCAATAAACTTGTCCCCAGACACTGGGAGACTTTCAGCAGCGTTTGCACGTTGCCTGCTTTAGTTCCAAGCGATAAAGTGCAAGCGGCAAGGGGCTTATCAGATTCCAGCTGGGCCCAAAACAAAGGCCGGAGTTAAAGATCCATCAGGCCTCCTTTTGTTGGAGTATCCAGTGCATAATCAACTAAAAGCCTGGTTTGGAGCTATCAGGAGCTTCACAACTAATTGTAATGATGGGGAAACAAAGGCACACAGCTCATCTCTTCACAGGTGGTTAAGAAAGGCATGTTTTTGACTTTTTGACTTTTTGACTTTTTGACTTTGTTCGTTCTCTGTCTATAAAAGATTTGCATGCACTAAGAATATCAGATTTTTTGGTCTGGACCAGAATTTACACATATAACAACTTAAATATCACTATTTTGTTTATTGCTTTTATAACATTACAGTGCTACTCATCTCAATGCAGGGTGTCAGAGCTCTTTACATCACCTGTACATATTATACATTGGCAACAAACCATATGAATGTCAATCAATGTACAGGGTGTGTTACATAGGATGGTGAGGGTCACGAGGTGTAGGAGTCACGTGTCCTTCATAGCTCACTGTGCAATATTCAGATTACAATTTATGAACTGTAAGTAACAAACGGATCTGCAGTAACCCACTTATCTATTTACACAGGTAAACAAATCTGTTATCTGCATGTTTCATAATGTACTTTGCAGGAGACATAATAACCCTTTATGCTACATTTATTAAAAACTGGGACTAGATAAAACAAAGATCTATCCAGCAAGTACGATAACCTCCACAGTTATCTTAACATTATTATTATTCTCTGAGATTTAGTTGGCACACAACGATCTCTGCAGCAGGTACCTTAACCCAATAAGCTACTTTAAAATGCAGACTTTGCAACCAATTAAGCAGAAAAGATTCACTGCCTCATTTTTCCTTGTAGACAATGTCTTTTTGGCAGAATTTCAAAAAACAAATGTAATAGTTGAGGCCCACAATTTGCGTCAGGGCTGCGCCACATTTTTGACACAACCCCCCACACAAAATCTCATTTGTTAAATATTGTATTGTGCACAAATGTACTTATGATAGTGTGCTAAACTTCTGTGTGTGATCTTACGATCCGATGTCACTTCCTGTGAGGTCATGGGTTGTGATGTCACCCCCTGTGATTCCATATGTGAAGTCATGCGCTATGATGTCACATGCTATGATGTCACTTGCATACTGCCTAACTTGGTTAGTCTCCTCACCTCTATTTTTAGGCCTTGTGCCCTGACTTGGAGACAGCGGTCACACAGAAGCTATGAGATACGCCACAACAGAACATGTGGAGAGGAGATTTTCCCTTTTGGGCACTGACAGACTGATTACAAGATGCAGGCTGAAACTTTGTTGAACACGATAAACCACGAACAGCCACCAGAGGGGACTTCAGTCCTGCAATAGCCTCAACAAAGAAAGCAAAAATAACTTAAACACAATGCCAGGGGTGGCTCCTCCGCAATGGCGAATGAGAGTCGCCCCACTGGCTAAGAGCCACCAGCTGAAAATTAGAACAATATTTTATTTTTGTTTTATTTTTGAGCTGCAGGCTGAGCCAGCATGTGACAGGGAGAGGCAGGCTGGGCCATGGGAGGGGGTTGAGGAGTGGAGTGCACTTAAGTGTGCATGTCAGTTTGGCCAGCCGTCTTAGGCCGGCCAAACTGGCATGCACACTTTGGTTTCTACAACTGTGTTGTCCAGCTGGGTTAGAGATACTGCACACACTCCAATGCACTGTCTGAGTGGCAGACCTAGCTGTTCAGACCTGTACTGGCACTGCCCTCATGCTAGGAATAGCATGAGAGCAGCACCAAGATTGCCTGGGGAGGCTGTGCTGGTGTCCCAGGGACTGCTGGGACACCATCAGGGGATAAGTTGAGCAAGGTGGGCGGCGGTGGCATCACAGGCACATTTACATTTTTCTTTTTTATTATTTCCCCCATTCCCCCTCCCCCTTGTGATGGCTTCCGCTGCCCAATGCTTTGTCCCAAACTTCTGCATTTTCACATTAGCGCATTGGGTTTAGTGCATGTGGGCTAGACACAGCCTATGAAATACTTGCATGTTAGTGATATGAATCCATGTTTTTCTAAGTTAGCTTTTCAGTATTCTGACAATGGTACTCATTATTCAATTACCTTGAGGTAGGTTTGTTTGGGGTAGGTACTATGCTTATGCCAGGCTAGAATTATTGTTATTTTCAGACCAAAGCATGCACTGTATAAAATGCAAAAGTACTGAATGTTGCAAGTGGATTTAATGGGCACAGTCTAGACTTCTATCAAAATTCCGAGTTGTGTGATAATTATTGCAGCCCAGCCGTTTTCCCCTGAGTGATGTCGGCAGGTGAAACCTGCAGAAATTTATTAGGGGAATAAGGTCTGGAAAAATTAAACATGTGGAATTCAGTGCATTTAATACTGACTTTATATGTTATGACAAGGGGCGGTTCCTCCGTTAGGGTGGAGGAGAATCGACCCCTGCCAGCAACAGCAGCTGCAAAATCTTTACATAAACTGTGTTTATTGTCGTTTTCTTGTAAGGGGGCCGGGCATTGGGGGTGACGAGCACTGAGGGGAGTGCTCAGAGCAATCCTCTCAGTGCGCATGTATGTTTGACCGGCGTCTCTAGCGAACAAACAAACATGCGCAGTAGGCTCCCTGTCTGGCTGGGAGCACCCTGGCTGGGCACTACCAGCCAACCCTAACGCTGCTTTGAGCAGCGTCAGGATTGGCTGCAGGGCTGACTGGGAGCTTGCAGCCTGGAGCGACGAGGGAAAGAGGAGCAGCGCAGCTGCAATGGAAGAGGTAAGTATTTCTGTATTTATTTTATTAAATGTCTCCCACCCGCATGCCGCACCTGCCCCACCCCTTCAGAGTGCAGCGAGCCGCAGCTGGTTATGACGTATTTCCAAATGAAAATCTTGGAATAGAAGCTATTTATCACACCCAGTAAATACCTCATACCGGGGTAATGGTTCTTAACGGGAGCATTAAATACCTCAATTTATTTAAGCTTTTTCAAAACCAGTGTCTTAGAAGGATAAAACTCTAAAACTCTTATTGGCTGCTACAGCTAGTGAGACCAAAGCCACAGCTACCTAGCCCACAGGTCCCTTAACGCCTGCCCTGACCCAGGCGTTAAAAAACGGTGCCCATCAGGCTGTGCGCCGTTTTTAAGGCCCACCCCCTCCTGTGTGTCAAAATGACGCCAGAGTATAAATAAGGCGCACAGGCCTTAAAGTCATTTTTTGGAAGGGAACGCCTACCTTGCATATCATTAATGCAAGGCAGGTTCCCCCTTCCAAAAAATGACGCACATGGTGGGATTTTGACGTCCGCGGGGTTGGGCGTCAAAGTATAAATATGGGGCAGGGTTTTCGCCGAATGTGCGTAAATAATTTTGATGCACATTCGGTGCAAGCAGAGTATAAATATGCCCCTATAAGTCCAAAGTAACAAAGTGCACTTGGTTACAAAAGTCAGGACTATCAGGAGGTGTCACACAACAGATTTGACACCTTGGCATCTAACTGAAAGACAGGACAAGAGCTCATCACCAAAAGCTTGAGGAAGGAGGTTTCCATTGATGCCATGTGATACGTTTTAGGAACCAAACCATTACAGAAGGCTGACCAGGAGCATGTAGATATGAACACCATTTGCACACCTGGATTGAGAACCTTATAGGTGCAAGACATTCGAGGCCATGAAGCGGTTTGTTACAATCACAAGTGCAAGCTAATTTGGAGATTGTGCTGATAACCATGTTTGAGGTCATAAATGAATTTTATTTCTTTTCAGGAATGAGATTAATTTAGGTTTCATGGAATATTCTCTGTTTGGCCTAACTCAAGCTCAGTAAGAAATAGAACATTTTCTGCCAAAGTGTGAATACGTAACTCAATGAACTACGTATCCAGTTCCATCTCTAATAGCTGTGTAATTAAATATATCATAAATCTGGATTGGTTTTTGGATCATACTTGGAAGTCCTGAAGGGCTAAGCAGCAGACTCCGGTCATGTAGCAGGTCGTGGATGATAACTGTTAAACAGCAAAATGCAGCAGAAAATGATGAGGAGACAAAGTCAATATTTTTGTGTAAAAATTCAAGCAAGCCCAAGGGGAAGTTAATGGGAGAGGAGTTTGTAGAATAGCAATTTGAGTTTCAGAACAAAACCACCTACTCATTTGTCAGGGCATTCTTTAGCAGGGAAGGATTCCTGGTGAACTGATTCTCCTTCCCTTCACTTTTCATACTCTTACCCTTATTTCGGGGCTTTCTTTTGTGATATCTAACTCAATTTTCTGAGTTTTCAGAAAACTATAATGGAGGTTGCAGAAATTTATTTTTTTCAGACATAGGACTTTATTTAATATTTGGATGAAGCGGTACTCTATTAAAACTGTGGCAGATGTCCTGTCTGCTAAACTTGTGGTTGCCTTGAGATATTTAGAGTCAGGGGAAGTATTGTGTTTCTGATTGCACAGCCCACACAGGCTCCACAAGCAGAATCCCAAAGGCCTTTCAGTCACTGGGCTTCGGTAAAGTATCTCAGACCCTCTGCCCAATTTAGGGCAGACGTCCCAATGCACTATTTTCTTGGTCACGATAGCAAGGAAAAACCTTGTGGTCTAATACGGGAAATTCACAAATCGTCTCTTAGTGGTTGAGATTTATTTAAGCATTCCATCCATCACTTTTTTGAATCTTCAGGGATGTCAGGGACTTCTCTTCTTTGTTTTTTTCAATAACAAATTAACACTTTGGTAGTTTTGTTTTTGAAAAAACAAAAAAATTGGACCCAGCTCAGTAGAATACTAGTCTCGAGCAAGTCTGTGGGAGGAGGAGGCTCCGCTGAAAGCACATTCATTTTTCTTTGCTACCATGGCGGACTGACAAACCAGCCACTGTACTCTAAATGACGTCCAAGGTTTTCTATTGTTCTTGATCTGTATCAGGACCTTCAAATAAATTATTCAAAACTAAAATGGCCCTTCAAATATTAACATTGGGAAAAGTGACAAACCAGTTAGGAAACTGCCCATTTTGCTTTAGGTCTCTCTATGTTCCTATCAGGAATGGGGTTTGTAAATGAACATTGCTTCTCTGATAGTCATCTCCATGTATTTGTTCAAAAGTTGCAATACATCGTAGGAGACATTTATCTCTCTTTGTGGGATTTAGATTTCAGTGGACGGGATATCTGACACCGTTATGACAGAGTAACCTATCCGCCAATATCTAAATAAGGTCCTAAGTAAATTTTTGCATCCAAGCCACCAAGGCAGGTGATAGAAGCCCTGTCTCTTTTGCAGCCAAGGTGCATATGGTGGCCTTGAAAGGGTGACTGCTAATTGTGGGAAATGCTGTTGCCTTCCTTGGGTTTAGTGGATAACCTGTTATTTCACAGGGAAGATCGGCTGACTCTAAAGAGCTGGTTGTGTCTGTGCCTTTGATGGCCGTATCACCAAGACTGTAAATCTCAAGGTTGCTCTTTTTTGTAGAATGTGACACCATACTACTTCCTTCTGTGGTCCACCGCTCACTTCTTAATCAGCAGAAGATTAGATGTAATTGAAGGGTACGGACTATAGTGGCAGTCCTGAGGTGGGGTGGTTTATGTATCATGGAAACCGCAGAACATCTATGCAAAGTTCAGCCAGTTGAGACAGACAGTACTCCTCTGCAAACCTGTAAAAAAAACATCAGGTGCAGGCACTACCATTTGGCAAAGGCCTGCTAGTGCTTCTAGCCCTCCACCACAAGGGTAGCACTGTGAAGAAGTGCTTTTGTTCCTCCTATTTCGTAAAGAAAAAAATGACTTTATGGGGGAGTAGCAAATCAACATCCGGGATGCAGATTAGGGGCACTGACGGCCATCAAAGACATTTCCTAAATAAGCTTGTACTGTTTTCGAAAAAGGAAATGCCCAAATCAAAAACTGGTATGTGGCCCACAACAGTCTCAAACAGTGACAGTTACACTTGATTGACCGCTTGAAATGCTTCCTCTGAAATATGCCAGTCTGATTCCTCAGTAAAGAAGTAGAAATCACACAACAAATATGAGAAGGGCATAGAAATGTCAATTTATTATCTTAGTCTCAATAGGCCAAAACGAATTTCACGATAAAAATCGCTTCACCAGGGCCTAATTTTCAAATACGCAAGCTTTTCTTCAAACCACATACGTAAACATTTCCCCAAATATTAGCGATGAACTGTAATTTCAAATAGAAAAAACCTGTTCAAATAAAACATTGTAGTCCCTTTTCAAGGTAAAGACGAGTAATCGGCTTAGTGTCACACCATTAATAGTAGATGAGCAACCTACTATTGAGGCTAAGGTAATACATTGAAAATCGACATATCTTTGCCTCTCATATCTTTTTATGCGATCTCTAATGTGTTCAACAGGATATACCATGTATCAGGACACAAGGAGTGGAAAAGATTCTTGAGCTCCAAGATGGCACAGTAGTCTAATAATTCATGACTATGCGGTGTACTGTGATTAGGCTTGAAATGCATGTTTTTTTCCTAGCATGATGTTTGATAGGAAGAATTGGGAGTCATATTCATTCGTTGTCCTTGTTTTGTTTACAATTGATTAGGTTAAGGATGGGCACAGGACTAACAACCTTGTCCCATAAAAAGCATCTGTTGTGGAACAGCAGCAGCTGGGGCACTGGACAGAAACTTGCCTTCACAAACAAAAGTGGAGATCCTTTGTTGCTACCTTACATGCCAGACAGCGTAATGGGCAGTAAGTTAGTTGTTAAATATTAGTATATTACTTTTCTAAATGTTGACATGCTTTTTCTGTCTGTCAGTTACAAACGACATCTTGGTACAATAGCCCAACCACCCTCTATATGTATGTTCATAAGCTGTTCTCAAGTATTTAAGTTTATATAAGATCCTGGATCAGTATAGTTAGATCCACCATAAAAGGCAACATGGAGTTTTTAATCAATATATCAAGTGTTCCTTACCTGAATTGGGGCTTGCAGTTACAGCTCCTCCCTTCTGGGCCTCCTGCGACGTCAGTGCATCGCTGTGCCACTGCGCTATCCAGCTCTCAGCCTGCTGCTCTTCACTTGGTGAGCAGTGCAGTCTGGGATTCTGCACCAGCTGTGACTGCTCTTCTCGCTGCAACTGCTCCAAGCACTCGGCCAGCTTCACATGGCCCCGAGAGCGAGCGATGGCGAGCGGGAGCCTCCCCAGGGAGTCTGGTATGGATATGGCCCGTCGGTCCCACTTGTACAGCACCACCGCAGCTTCTGTATGGCCTAGAGCACATGCCCACATCTAGAAAAAAAGGTGCAGTGTCAGGGACACATAGGTGATATTGGCAAAGGTCACAGGTGCCCTGTTTATTACAATGCAGGACTAACACCATCTTCTATTGCGTCTTTACTGGAAATAACTCAAGTTCTCAAGGAACTATGCTGTGCTTACCTACTGGTGGGCACCAACACTAACATTTGGGGACAAGGATGTATGTTTCACCCACAGACTTTGAATCAGAGCAAGACAGAGAGAGAAAGGCACAAAAGAATAAAGAGAAAAAGAGAAATCGGGACACCATTGACAAAGGAGGAAGCATCGATAAAAAAGAATGTTGAAGACTGGGATAACATGTAAGGAAGCGTATGTTGGTGGAAGAAAGAGGGATGTGGTACATTCAAGACCAGGCAGCCATAATATTTGTCAACTCCGGCATTCAGCAGTACCAGCATCGAGTTCCTCAGAAAGACCCTGGGAACCTGCACTTATTTATTGATTTTTGCAATTTTCACAAGAGGCTTATGTAGAGTGTACAAAACGGTGTTGGTCCAGCAGATATGGGCTCGCAGCGGCAACATGAGATGTGGGCAATCACACCGTTGGTTAAATATGTGGTACATGGAATTAACAAGGAAGTAGGTCGTTTGGGTGAAGCACCTCTTAGGAAGGACTGTTGAAGAGTCTAAAGCAACTCGTCTATTTAGAAAGCACAAGCACTATACTCTACTATTCCAACCACACAGACACACCAGAACTGACCCATGACAGTTTTTTTGAAATACCATTGTCTTGCAAATTGGTTTCTTCTAGACTCTCTGTATGTAAACTTATTTTATGTGAGTACGTGATAATATGGGGACTACCTCAGTGGGAAAAAAACAAGAGCTCTGGAGTTTAAAAAAAAATAGTCGGAGCATATATTTTGGTCACAGTCAGTTTTGCTTTGCCTCAGAGGATTTTTTAAGGATCTTCTATGCAACAGTATCAATGAAAGCTAAGAAATTAGCCGGATGTAGACAATACAATTAGATTGCTTTTCTTGCCTAAACAAGAAATTACTTTAACCCGGAGCCAGTAAATAGCTTGTTTGTATTAACCTGCAAGCAAAGATACTGACGGCAAGTAAGAAAACATCACAGCATATAGGTTACCTGCGTATAGGCCAATTCAGTTTTAACAGAGTCTATTCAGCCCCATCTGTGTATTTACTCTCAGGCTGCTATTCAGTCCTTCTGTATGCCCATTGGTTTTTACTAAGCTTGACGTGTAATGGCACGTCTGTCATTCATGGACAACACATTGTATTTTATACATAGTTTAAATGAGTTTGGCACATCTTCTATCTATGTACGTCATAGAAGGGCCGAACTAAATTACAAGCTCAATGTACAAAGAAAGGCTTGTTTTCACACTTTTGGAAAGATACCTCATTTCGACTGCTTGCGGCTGGCCTCATTGGCACTTGGTGGATGCCACTCTTACTATTAAATGCCATTATCTGATTTTCCAGAGTAGACAAGTCCTGACTCCATTGAATCAGCAAGATACGACCTTACTATATAAAAAACTAGAAACTTAAGAAACTTGTACCCCCTACCTCGACCATTCTGGGAGAGATCCGACCTTTGAAAAGGCAGTGCTACAGGACATTGACAATCTCTGCATGAAAGATAGAAAAACCTTCCAGAACAGATAAAGCCAGGAGTTAAAAAGCAAGTGAGTGTTTTCCAGAATACCACAGATTACAGAGAAGAATGCTTACGACTGTTGGGGGACACACAGAACGATCAAGTAGTCCATTCTGACCCTACTGCGAACTTGATCAGCGAGATAAAAGTGATGGTAGAAAACGCGAGTAGGAACCCTTGGGTGTTCAAGGGGGAGGGGAGTTTTTGGTTAACATCAGTCCAGCAATACCATACTTCTATACCCTACCGAATGTGCATAAGAATGTTACACTCCCCTCGAGATGATCCATTATGTCGGCAGTGTCTTTGCATTAGTGCCATTATCAAAGTTTTGTGACGCTTTTCTGCGTCCACTCATTTAGAAAACCCTTACCTACCAGAAGGATTAAAAAGATGTCCTCGTACTGTTGAGAGACCTTACTTTCAATCCAGAGAAAGACCTACTTATCAGCCTGGACATTGAAAGCCTCCATACTACTCTGCCCCATGACGAGACACTGGAGATAGTAGGGGAAATCTTGTTTCAAAGCAATTTGGATTACATTACCCCACAACATTTTGCCCTGTCTTGCGCAAAGTTAGTCTTGACAAAAAAACAACTTTAAATTCGAGGACACCCTATATTTCCTGACACACGGGACCAGTATGGTTGTACCTGTGCACCGAGTATGGCTGGCCTTTATGTCCACAATTTGGAAACCAGCAGAATCCTGACATCTGATATCCCCTTTGTCATCCATAAAGCTTGGAAGAGTTATATAGGTGACATCTTAATCATCTGGGAAGTTACACACAAAACAGCGGATAATGTTCATATTTGGTTGAACCACCAAAACCAGTATCTAAAATTCACCCATTCCATTTTGCCTGAAAGCATGTTTTTCCTAGACCTCAATATCATTGCAGAGCAGGTAAGGTTGCAGATCACCACATAATTCAAGCTTACGTTAAAAAAACACCTACTGTGTTTTGAAAGTTTCTACCTTGAACTCTACAGGAGATTCTCAAGTAGGCCCAGTTCCTCAGATTGTGATGGAACCTAAGTAACATCACTGATTATAAATTACAGGCAGAGACTCTCTCTCTGAAACTGAGAAAGACACCACCCACAGCACACCATTGGTAAAGCTAAGAAAAGAGCCTGCAACAACCACAAGGATGTCCTCGTAGAACCACCTGTCAGAAACTAGGAAGACCAACGCCTGATCTGTGCAACCACTTCCAATATAGCTATTAGAAAAAATGTCAACAAGCACTGGGGTGTACTAAGTGCACATGCATTGAAGTTTCAAAAAAGACTTAAAACAAAAAAAAGGCACTTAGCCTCGGAGACGGTCTGGTTCACACATGCCCTAAGAGACAAATACAAGTCTGTCAGGGTACCTTATGGGGTCTACCCACGCCCACTGGACAGTATCCCTGTGGGTCATGCAGTGTCTGTAACTTGACAAAACTAACAAAAGACCTAGACCTGTGCCTGAATTCCACATGGAAAGTGCGTAGCCTTCCAAATTGCACTTCAGAGAGAGTAGTTTACATGGTTACCTGCCCATATGGACTCCGTTACATTGGTATGACCTGTAGGAAGGTGAAAACTAGAATCGGAGAACTTCGCAGTAACATAAGATGTAGAAGAGAAACCCCAAAACTGGCTACACATTTCACTAGACACTCTCACACAAATGATGATTTGAACTGGGTTATTTTTGGAACAAATAGAAAGCAGTAGTAACTCAGAGAGGACCTCTTTGAAAGAGAACAATGCTGGGTTTATAAACTACAGCCACATGAGAAGGGTCGCAGTGATGAGATCCCATGGAGTTCCTTTAGCTACCACGAACAATGTTTTTTTTTCTCCACGTCAGATACTCGCCATTGCCTTCCAAGTCAAAAAACATTCTGCTCATCAAAGTTTCTTAATTATAAAATGTTTCTATTTATATTTATCCATTATTTTACTCACTCATTTTAAACCAGTCTCATCTGCTTTTATTTGCCAAATATGTGCCAAAAGTCCAAATCTGCCTCAAGGTGTCATCTCCTCTGCCAGAAATTCCTTGTAGTGTGGGTCTCTTTGGTGTATTTTGATGTTTTTGTGCACTTCTAACATTAAATAATGTTGTTACATTTTAGGTGTTTTACATGTTTAGGGCATTTTATGTTCCTTTCAGACTCTTTGATAACCGCATATTTTTAGTTTTTAACAAATGCCCTAGTACCATTTAACATAATGGCAGGCCTGCCTGGGAACCAGGAAGTGATTCCATCCTGGGTAGCCACCTTGTAAGGTGCATGGTCTAGTATTTCAACCAGCTTGCTCCAGGAAAGTTGTTTGGACAGTCGCAGAACGTGAGGGTGTAATTGATCCATGCTCAGTCCTACAATCAGTAACATTCTGGCTCTGGAGGATGTGAAGAGGTCCTGGGCCGAGTGCGGCTCCATGATCGCATGAGTACCTGGCCATTTACCTGAGGTAGCGGCGGTGTAGAACCAGCAATACCAACTCTTGCAAACTATTTACAAAACCAATTCTCCCTGCAGTGTGTGTGACTACTGGACACACTACCATCCCGAGATGCCTATGGGGTACCAGGATTCCACTAAATAAGTAGGCCTTTAAGTTAGGTATCCATAAGAGTGTATGTCTGTACTACCGATTGAACCTCTCACATATTGCTTGGGTTTACAGTGTGCTTATGTATCGGCATAGAAGACACTGACACACACTCCAGTTTCTGATTAAAAGTTATGACCTCACGGTACACACAGTACATACTGTTTTTTTCTGCTTACACAGGTTGTACCAGAACCATGTTTTGGACCATACTTATGGTCCCCTGTTGTGGCTAAAAGTGTTTCCTATCCTTAGATGGACTCTCTTGTAAGAAAGGTTTTTATGGTAGTGTACAGTGTATGTATGTGGGTAGCATGGTATGAATGATAAAGTTAATGAACAGCCACCCGTTTCTAAGAGGGTTTTAATAAGGACCAGGTGATTTTGACGAAAGACACTGGATTGGGGTATATGGCAGAAAGTAGTTGATCATAATTAAGGGCCAAGGGGTGATAGTAACTCCAACTTGCCCATCTTCCCCAGTAGATGGATCTGTGAATAAATATAGATTTGAGCACCACCTAGGCAATTTTAAAGATTATCTCATATAGATCCAACACCCTTTGTCCTTAATAAGTGCTTCCTGTAAGAAAAGAGGTCAAAGCATGCCCCAGCCCTAGTAGGGTCGATAAGAACTTGGTGATGAAGCATGTCACTAGATAACATTTAGTGAGTGAGGGTTCCTTCAAGAAAAAAGGTATTTCCCCTATATCCAGTGAGCCTACCCTAGATGAATCGAGGTTGACTCTCTATTGATTGTGATACTGTATATGAGGAGGGTGAGTCACGACCTCTGTTTCCCACTTCTCTCTCTCTTGATTTTTGCAAAACATTTGTATTCAATCCTCTTTTAAATGTTCAACAGTTGGAGGCTGTGCTCTAACAGCACTGAGTCAAAATTCTTGATCTCACTTTTATCATCTGTTAAACATCACCCAAACAAGTATGTTGCTTACTTTTTTTTATATACTAAGAGCTTCATTACAAATTGCTTGTACTTTTGGGTGGTAATACCACACCCAGAAAAAATGGTGTTTGTGTCATGTAATGGGCTCAGTGCTCTCTCCCAATTCAAAGACCCACATGTTGCAATGAGAGATAACAGAATAATTTTGCCTTTTCCCCCCCATTTCGAAGGTGAAAAACTCAGAATGTGTTGTATTTTGCAAGAACAGGTTGTGCTTTTATCTTGCAAAGTTTGTGCAGGGAACACATGTGGTATTGCAGCAGTAGTCATAATTTAAATTTGGGCCAAACCTCTTGCCTGGGTCCAAATTGGGATTACAATAGGTCTCAGAATGAGGCCTTTAGATGCTCTGAAGCTCAGGATTGCTGGGAGAACTTTCTCTGACCCTGAAACCATTGCTTATAGAGAGAGTTCACTAACTGCATCCTTGACTATATTGATCAATGTCTTACCAGTGGCGTGCATGAGAAGTGATCCACATTCAAAGGGTCCACCTCCAGTTCCAAATCGATACTGTCTGCATGCTTGGTGCTGCAAGATAAAATATAATTTAAAGACAACCTATATAGATTGACCTAGCTTCCAAAACATTGATAAACACAGATAATTTAATATTGAAATAAAACATTAGGAGAAGGATTGTCTGAAGGTTGCAAAACTGATTTTTGTCAATATGTTTTTAAAATTGTGAAACCCATGATATTGGAGATGTTAAAGAAAGATAGCCAGTGAAAGGTCCTGAAATAGCAAATTTTGAAGGAAAACAGTCCAACAGAATGTACTTTACCTCAAGAATAATCTTGATGGAAAAATCTCCTTCTCAAAAGTGTTTGGATTAAATTTTACACACAGATGATGTTTTGTGAAGGTGACAAAATTTGCTTTTGCATAAGGATCCACAGTTTAGCACCTTTGCAACCCTTTATTGGCTAAACTATAAATGGGTGCACCTCTATAAAGGATTGAAAATGAAACCATACTGAGGCAGCTCCATTTTATCAAGAGCCAATAAATCTGACCTTCACATCAAATATGCTGCACACAGCAGGTGTAAACTTAAAGATCTTGGAAGATGTCTAATACTTGCTAAATCCTGAACACATCGACCATCCTTCTGCGTGACCTCTTAGTTCTGGCAGGACCAACAACGGGAGTTATTTTAGACTCCACCTTAGAAGCAGGTGGAGTCCATAAGTGAAATGCCAGGAGGAAATCATGACTAACTAGGTGGACCAGGAATGCAATTACAAATTCTCCTGGTAATTCCCCATATCTAAGGGGACCTTCATAGTCCCACTTGTAATTGGCTTTTAATTTCCCCACGAGTTACTGGCAACCCAAAATCAATAACTCCTGGGGATTACAAGCCACATTACCTGTGCACTCTTTGGAAGGCCCATCATGAAGTATTTGACCAAAGGACGATTTACACACTGTATTGCAGAACTCATTCCTCTGCAAAACTCAGTGTCTTGCTCGGACAGCAGTTGGATGGTCAAGGCTAACATACAGTGGTAGGTGCCATGTCACAGATCTCAGGAATAATATTGATGGAGAATTGGATCGTCCAGGCTAACCTACTGTGGCAGATGCAAAGTCATGGATCTCAGGCATAATATTTATGGAGATTAGCCTAGATTGTAGCTTTTTGACCAATATTGAGATGTGGTCATGCTTCTCATTGCTCTGTCACTGCCTCACTCTAAGGAACAAGCTGCCACATATAGACAGGAGCAAACACTACACTAGTTTATTCAGTCAGATTCTGCATGGTTCAGTCATTAATATGAACAGATTTCTGAAGCTGTCCTCATAAATGTTCTACCCACAATTCTTTAAAAAGTCTGATATTTAGTACTGTAGTTTTACACCTATATCTCAAGTAGCACGTTTACCTTTCTGGAATTTGCAGAGATTTCCATAAAATCTGTTGGGAGTTTATGACAGCCATGGTTTAGCATGAGTTTTGAATATATTATAATCGTCTGAATTCAAGTTAATCACATGAAGGGATATTTTGCATGTGTAAAGTTAAAAAGTGTAGCTGTATGGATTTGTCATATACTTTTCCTTTTGTCAGCGAGAGCATGTCTTCCCTTTGGAGAATCTTCTTCTTCCGCTCTGCCCCAACTGATTTTTGGAGGTGAAGCCCTTATACACCACCCCACTTGCCTGGTGAGGGAGGAGGGGCAAAGAGCCTTGTGAACATTTGTGAACATTCAACGTCCTGCATGTGTTTGGATGTTCAGTTTTCCTTGGAGACCCAAACCTGGAGCATATACTCCCCCAAATGTGAAAACATTTGAATAACAATAACATGACACTACTGATATATTATTACTTGTGAGTAAATAACACTGTGAAAAGAAGTTCATGTCTTGTTAATACAAAATAAATATTTACACGTCAGAATCCTGCCATTTGCGCACCTAAGTAGAATCTAAGTGCACAAATAGCTTTGTTAATCGGAACCTTTAACTTCTGTCCACTTTATCACAGTCACAATCTATGAATCAGAAGTGCAAATCCAAAACACCATAAAATGCATATAAAATGCCCAATAGATGCTGTCCACAATGATCGAAAAATCATCACACGTGACTTGTTAACCCCATCCTCCACTACACCTTCCATGGCTCTTAAGTGTTGCAACTACTTCTACCTTTCTGTAGGTAACACCCTTCACCCCACCTTATAGGACTAAAAAAGTCAAATCAAAGTATCAATGAACTTCTCATTAAAAACCAACAACAAATCATCATAAAATATAAATTGACACTTTAAGCGTTAGTTAGAATGTAGCCGATATGGGATAACTCCCATAAAATGTGTCCAATTTATTAAGAGAGTACAGTTAGGATCCACTTTAAATAGGGTGGGTGGGTCATCCACCTACTTTAGCAGATGTACTGCCTCCGCCACACTGTAAATAACCCCTCGGTCTTTTATTGCGTGCACCAACGAAAAACAAACCATTTAGCGTCCAATCACAAGTCAAAAGGCGTTCTTCCTGGTACTCATCTGCAGCAGGCAAGGTGTCTGCTGAAGTACTCCTGAATCGCAAAGTTACAGCAGAGCACGCAAGCTTGGTTTAGCTGATAACTCGCGTTATAAGCGACCTGGAAATACCAAGGGACTCATAATGCAGCTCTCAGGAAGGGGTGTGATCTAAGACCAGTAACTCAGAAATGTGCAGGTTCCGCGAGTGGGGAGAGGAGGCTGTGGTGCAAAGCCTGTGTATGTTCAAAATGAAAAGCAATCCAGGCTTGTTTCTTACCGCCACTTGATGAGAGTTTGTATCAGTGTAGCATAGCCCTGAGCTGCAGCAAGGTGCAAGAGAGTCATTCCTCGGAAGGTCTTGGAATGGATAAGGTGCTTTGACTTCGCCCAACAGGCCCGGCTCATCATCTTCTCACACACTACCACGACTCGGCTCTCAAAGCAACTCCCCATGGATCCGGGCCCCGCAGCACACTGTGGAGAACACACAAACACACTCAGAAGAAAGCATCCTATTATTGACAGAGACATAGATCTAATGCAATCAGTTTAGGGTCAAGCATAACCATGAGTTGCAAAAAGAACCAATGTAGACCACAGCATCATTTCAAAGCAGAGGGCCTGATTTAGATATTGGCAGATGGGTTACTCCATCACAAGGGGATGGATATCCAGTCTGCCGAAATCTAAATCCTATTGGATAATTCAGATTTAAGCAGATGGGATATACATGTCCCAGCTATTATGTCCAATAGGTATTAGATTTCAGAGGACGGGATATCTGTTACTGTTGTGACGGAGGAACCCGTCCAAAAATATCTAAATCAGATTGGGTTACTCCGTCACAGCGGTGACAGCTATTCCATCCATCAAAATCTAAATCCCATTGGATATAATGGGGTTTAGATTTCGGAGGACGGGATATCCGTCACTGTTCTGATGGAACAACCTGTCCGCCAATATGTGTTCCAGAGTATTCCAAAATATGGATGTTTCTGACTGAAGGCCTCCATACCTGGAAGAGAAAATACTACAGCTGGAGGTGCCCAGGGAGACACTGGAGAAACTTAATTTAGAATACTTGGGTACCCAAATCTGGATAGCTTAACTGGACTGGATTTCCCATTTTGAGTGGTGTTCTACTTTTGATCATTCTGAACTCCTGTCACCTGTGGGCACTCTTCAGATGGAACTATTGGCAATGTGACTTGAAAAGCAAAGGGCCCAAGAAGAAACACAGGTTATAGTAACAAGTAATTACTACATTGCACCACTGCCCAAAATCCTTTCTACTCCTCCCTTCACTCCGTCTCATTCTTCTTTTTCCTGAAGTCAGGAGTGGTAGCCTTGACTGGGGCACACGAAGGAAGGTTCAAGACCAAATTGCTTGTGACACAAGATCAAAGGAGGAGGGGGTTAGATACTGACACTTAGGGGGTCATTCCGACTCCCGCCGTCAGAATGCCCATGGAAGCACCGCCAGCCTGATAGCGGTGCTTCCGCGGTCCCCAGCCCTGGCGGTCATCGACCGCCAGGGTCGGAATGACCCCCTTAATCTTTTTTTTAGAATTTGATGAGGCTACTAGGAAGGCATTTCTGTTGCAGCTAAGGGTCTTGGAAGAGGAAAATGGCCCATGTAGTCAGGCCCTTCCTTTACTCCTAGTGTTGAAGGGTTCTCTGGTTTGTGCAGCATTTCTAGCTTCCAAATCTACACTCATCAGCACCGTAGTGTTTGGCTAATAAAATACCAGTTAAACCTGGTAGTAACAGATTGCAATAGCCATAGTAAGAAGTAGTCAAAGAATTAGGGGGTCCATAAATTGAGAAATAAAGAATCCAAGGAATGAAGGCATGTATGGAAGTAAGAGTCTCAAAGTACAAAGAACTTATTGAATAATGGATTTCACACACACAAAGGGCAAATAGTAAAAAAATAGAAATAAAGGGCCCACATAAATAGGAAATAAGGGGCTAAAAAGTATGTGTGGAAAAAAGAGAACCCCTTGAAATGGAGGAATCTACAGTAAGGGACTCTTAGTACAACCGCCCCAGAACTAATGCCCAATTGAAAAAGGGGGTCTAGGATCATTTATCCCAGTCCCTCTCATGATGCAAGATATTTTAGAGAGCTCAGTCACAGCAACCTCAGCATAAAATTTTAATTTTAATAATAATTCAGGAGTCCATCATCAGAGTCAGTTAAACAGATTTAGGGGGTCATTCCGACCCTGGCGGTAAAAACTGCCAGTGCCGCGAACGACGGAAAGCACCGCCAACAGGCTGGCGGTGCTTCCTGGGCCATTCTGACCACGTCGGTAAAGCCGCGGTCAGAAAACCGGGTCCGGCGGTTTCCCACCGGATTCTGACCCCCTTCCCGCCAGCCTGTTTCTGGCAGTTTTTACCGCCAGGAACAGGATGGCGGGAACGGGTGTCCTGGGGCCTCTGGGGGCCCCTAACAGGGCCCCATGAAGCTTTTCACTGTCTGCTTAGCAGACAGTGAAAAGCGCGACGGGTGCAACTGCACCCGTCGCACACCTGCAACACCGCCGGCTCCATTCGGAGCCGGCTTCTGTGTTGCAGGCAGCTTTCCCGCTGGGCCGGCGGGCGCTAACAATGTTAGCGCCCGCCGGCCCAGCGGGAAGGTCGGAATGGCCCCAGCGGTCTTCCGACTGCAGAGCGGCCATTTGGCGGTTCCCGCCAGGCGGGCGGCGACCACCGCCCGCCGCGGTTAGAATGAGGACCTTAGTTGTCTGTCGCATGCCCCTTGCTTGGCAATGCGTACAAATATTTTAATAGGGTGTGCATGGGTGTTGTGTTAAGGAAAAAGACATTAACCAAGTTGCACCAGACATACTAATTCCTTCACTACAGCTGTACAACCGAGAACAGGCATTTCCCACCTTTGTTGGCACATTTAACTCTCAGTGGAACAACTTCATGTTGAGCCTGTAGCAGGGAAGTGTAGGCATACTGTGCAGAGAAACTCACTGTTTGTAACTATTTCAGTTGATGTATGCTCTTTTTCACTCACTAAAATAATTGTAATTATCATTATTCAATGGATCTTCCCCACAACTTTAACTTTCTCCCTATGCCCCCTTTCCTCCCCTGCAATAGAATATCCCCACTGATCCACTGCATACTTGCAAACATTTCTGAACTAGGAAGTGGGAGATGTTGAAAAAATATTGGAGTAATATATTTCCCCCATTGGCTGACAGTGAAGCAGAGGCAATTATCAGGGGGACAGGCTGGGGTGGAGGGGGTAGGGGCATCTAAAACAAAGCCATGTTTGGCTTTAATTAAAAACTATGAGTCTCCAGCATGAATCAGGCCTATTGTCATCTATGCCATTGCAATCCAGATTAATACATTGTTTTGCAAATCCATCAGCCATCTTTGTCTAGAGAAAAGTCCATCAAGCTGCTCGTAACAATGAACTTACCATTGTTATGTGGCATCCGCTTTAGAATTATGCACTGCCCATCTTCCACCCTTTTGAAGGACACTGCTTGAAAAAGCTAATCAGTATTCCTCGCCCGTGGTGTTAGATTCTATTTGGTATTAATGCTCTGAAGGGTATAGCATGCCCAAAATTAACATTAGATATAAGACAAAAACATGTTAGTGGTTCTGTGCCAACTAGGATCTCCTACGCATTAGTTAGCATCATGTAGGTAAATAATTTAAAGACTGTATTTATCTATTCAATGATGATAGCTGCAGCTCAAATCCCACCTGTTGGACCTGGACCTTTTTGCAGGTTTATCCCCTGATTTTTTGCCTTTGGCCTCCTATTTTTCGGATACTCTTTTTGTTGGTTCTAGGACTCTGAGCACTTTACTGCTGCTTACCAGTGCTGACGTGCATATGCTCTCTGTGTAAATTGTGATTATGATTGGTTATCCATGATTGGCATATTTGCTTTACTAGTAAGTCCCAAGTATAGATCATCATGTGTGCCCAGGGCCTGTAAATCAAATGCTATTAGTGGGACTGCAGCTCTGATTGTGCCACCCACATGAGTAGCCCTGTAAACATGTCTGAAACCTGCCATAGCAGTGTATGTGTGTGCAGTTTTAAACTGTCATGTCGACTTGGCAAGTGCACCCACTTGCCAGTCCCAAACCTTCCCTTTTAGTACATGTAAGGCACCACTCATGTAGGCCGAAGGTAGCCGAATGGGCAGGATGCAGAGTATTTAAAAGGTAGGATATGTACTGGTGTGTTATACGTGTCTTATTAGTGAAATACTGCTAAATTTGTTTTTCACTATTGCAAGGCCAATCTCTTCCATAGGTTAACATGGGGATTGCCTTGAAATATCTTTAAGTGTAATTTCCATTGGGAGCAGATAGAGATGTGGAGTTTGAGGTCTCTGAACTCACAATTTAAAAATACATCTTATAGTAAAGGTAGCTTTTAAATGGCATGTTTGAAAATGCCACTTTTAGAATATGGGCATTTTCTTTCTTAACCATTCTGTACCTTTGTCTGGCTGTAAAATACACGCCTAGTTCAGGATGACAGTTAGGCTAGTTGTGAATTCATTCTAGACAGACACACAAATGGAGCTGAGGTGAACCCTGCATATCCTGATGGGTCTTCGTCGGCTAGGGTGGGGGGAGGAGCTGGCACTTGCACCTGAGTAGGGCTGTGCCTGTCCTTAAACAAGGTAGTCTCCTAGTCCCTGCAGTGTGTCTGGGGCAGAGCAGGAAAGGCAGGGTCTTATGCACTACAAAGACTTTCCTTTGAAGCTTGCTTACTTTAAAGGCAGAAATGAGTATAAGTATTGGACCCAAAACCCCAGACTTTTAGAATACTTCTGGATCAATAGGAAACTCTGCCAAGGAGAAGAGCTGAAGAACTGTGAGGAGGAGTACTGCCCCATTGCTGTGTGTGCTTTGCTGGGTTGGCCTGCAGTTGCTGCTTCTGCTTTGGAGAGGACAACGACTGGACTTTACTGTTTATCCTGCTTATGAAGTTTCTCCAAGGGCTTGGACTGTACAACTAGGCACACTGACTCCAGACGACTCCAGAACAGGCACCACTGCCTGACTCCACACCGCAACCTGCACCTGAAGCCATGGTCCCCACTGAAGTGCAGCAGCTGTGACCGGCACTGCATGCCTGAGGCCGCCGCAGTGCCTCTGAAGTCCCACAACATCCTGAGTCCTGAGTGCTGTGTCACCAATGTTCATGACACCCGACTCCGTTGCGGTGCCTGTGGCCCTGTGGTGTGACCATGACCCCAAGAGGTCACCACATCGGGTTTTGACCCACTGGACTCATTGACCTTGCCTCACCTCCAGGGCAGAAGTACGGAACCAATGCCACATCGGCTCCAGCATCACCTCACCTCCCTGACTCATTGCTACATCTTTGACTCTGCCTTGTTTCTAAGGTACTGTACTTGTGGCCCGTGCTACTCCGTGACTGGCGCCGTACTCCCTTGTGAGTGGTGTCAGACTGTTGGGAACGACTCCATCACAATGCTGTGATAGCACCAGTTGGAGCTATTGTGTTTCTAAGTGCTTTATTGGGATTTAATCTTCAAAAATTAATATCTTTGCTTGTGTATGTTGGATTTATGTCGTTTTGCTCTTATTTTACTTAGACAAATATTGGTAATATTTTAAACTGGTGCTATGTCTCTGTGTAGTGTTTTCGCTGTGTTACTGTGTGTTGGTACAAATACTTAACACATTGTCTCTGAGATAAGCCTGACTACTCATGCCAAGCTACAAAGGGGGTGAGCAGGAGTTATTTTAGGAGTGTGACTTCCTTATCCTAACTAGAGTGAGGGCCCCTACTTGGACAAGGTGTAAACTGACTGCCAACTAAAGACCCCATTCCTAACACCACCTCAGATCTGTGCACTAAGAATGCACAGACGACATGTAAGAACTAGGGGGTAAGCAGAATCTTGGTGTTGTCAATCATGTTTACCTGTAATTGTCTGTAGTTGTGTTTGCAAGGCCCAAGGAGGAGATGAAAATGGTCCAATGTAATGCCTCTATAGTCAGCCCACCCCTGCCAGATCTTTGCATGTTTTTGGGGGCGCCCTCGTCCGTGATATTTGCCTCTCGAGGGCCATACAGTGGTCCATGCTGGTAGTCCATTTGGTGGATGGTGGGTCTCAGGGCGCTTTCCAGTTTTGGAGAATGTCTCTCTTAGCTATTGCTAGGCCTAACCATAAGGGAGCTTTATGGTATCTGTTGCCTTCGGGTAGCTTCAGAGATGTGCATTATGATCAGCTTGGGATCTTTGGGGATTGGCCAACCCAGTGTGTCTCTAACTGTGCCCAGAATGTGCGACCAGAAGCAATGGATAGAAGGGCACTGCCAGAAGGTGTGTAGTAGGTCGCTTCCTAATTGCTCACATCTCAGGCATCGGTCTGTTGAAATCAGGCCTATCTTGAAGAGTCTGGTGCTTGTGTATTGTATTCTATGTAGAAATTTGAGTTGTGTGAGCCTAAATTATGAGGCAATCGATGTCTCATGTGGGGCAGGCTGCACTTCAAGCCAGCCCCAAGTCTGCTTCTACCTCCCTCACCCTAAGCATGCAGTTGTTTGCATTGCGGGTCAGCATTTGGTTGATATCTGACCCTTTGTGCTCTTTTATGTTGGTTAGAAGTATTTTGGCTTCTAGAGGGGAGTACTTGGGAATGTCCTCATCGGGCTGTAGATATTGTTGTAGGGCATTGCATAACTGAAGGTATCTGAAGAATTCTGAGCAGTGGAGATGGTATTCGTCCTGAAGGTCTGTATTTCAAGACCCCAAATTGCAGGACGCGTCCGAGCGTCGACACCCCTATATTATCCATGGCCAAAAATTCTTTCAGAGACGCGACCTGGGGAAGTCTGGTCCCTTGCCAGGAACGGGTCTCTACTGTAAGCTTGGAGGCACAACCAATGTCTCGCATATTCTCTTGCCACACCTGGAGCACTGTGCTAGTGACTGGAGGTGTTTGGTTTGGGACGGCTCCTCCCTAGAGCAGGTGTGATAAGTTAGTACATCCTAGGATCCATCACTCCAATGCATAGGCCAGGTTATCAAAGCCCCCAAACCACCAGTCATGTATTATTAGGAGGTGTTCAGCCATTTAATAGGAAAGTATGTTCAGTGTGCAAGGCCTTCCACAATCCCGGGAGGGTAGCATTTGTCTAGGGAGACTCGCAGAGTTCATCCGTTCCAAAGCAACATTTGTAGCAATGTGCAGGGCTTTGCAAAGAAGGATCGTTTGATTGGAAAAGGGACGTTCTGGAGTTGATAAGGCAGTTTAGGGAGGGACGCCATCTTGAAAATGTCTGATCAACCATCAGGGACAGTGGCATAGAGACCCATAACTTTACCTCCTTCCCTAGTGTCTAAATCAGATGGGTCAGGTTGCCTTCATAAGCGGTGTTTTTGTGGGGGTAATAAAACCCCCCACATATTTAAACCCCTCTGGGAGTACCTATACCTCGGGAACGCAGGGTGCCAGGTGAGGGCAGTCATGTATGGGTAAATAGCTGATTTGACTTTGTTCATGCAGAGTCCCAAGTATGTTCCAAAAGTCTGTAGTATCTGGAGGGACCATGGGCCTGTGGAGTCTTGAGCACATAGGAATATTAGGACGTCATCCACATATAGTGAGATTTTGTCTGCCATTCCATTGGACCAATGGAGCCCCCGGTATAGTATATCCACTCTCACTCACACCGCCAAAGGTTCAACGGCCGGAGCACACAAGAGTGGAGACAGGGGGCATCCCCGGAGAGTTCCAAGCTCAACACAGAGCTAATTGGACACCAATTCTCCAATGTGTGCCTGAGCTCTCAAGTAGGTATACAGGAGTTGGATGGGTTTATGAAGCGAGGGCCAAAACTGTATTGACGGATCAGGTCAAACAGTTTTTGAAAATCTACCAACAGGAGTGTCTGGTGGCCTGGTGTACTCTTGCACATTCCCTAGTGGCTCTATGGCCAGAGAGTGGGATTGGGCCAGATAGACTATGTGCTGGATCACCTTGCCAGCCTGTCCGCCAGCAATTTGGCCCTATCTTCCCCTCTGAGTTTATTAAGGAGATTGTTATAAATTATTTGCAGCAGAACATGAAAGGCCTGGCTTCGGTATGACCACTATCTCCACCGTACCTAGGTCGGGGAGCAATTCCCCCTTCCTCTAAAGCTTCGTTGAACATGCTTCCCATCAAGGGTCCAGAGGTGGGCCAAACCAAATGCCAGAATTGTGAAAGGAATCCACTGTGCTCTGGTATGTTCCCCATATGGAGCCTTCCAAAGCCCCCCCTCAGCTACTCCTCAGTTACATCTATTTCTAGGGAGTCGTTCTCTGGGTGGTAACTGGGGTGGTGGCACATTGCTAATGAACTGCTCCAGGTCTTAGGGTGGACCTTCCAGCTCAGTGGCATAGAGTTTGCCGTAAAATTTGGTAAACTCCTCTGCAATCCTACCACTGCCTGTGATGCGAGTGCCATCGTTCCTCTCCAAGAACGCCACCAGGGAACCAGACTGCTGTGCCTTCGTTCCTCTCCAAGAATGCCACCAGGGAACCAGACTGCTAGGATGTACAGAGCCAATGTAGCATTTTGCTAGACTTATTGCCCCATTGGTATATGTGACTCCTTGTAGCCATCAACGCCTCTCTCACCTCTTGGGTGAGTTACTGTTTAAGGATCAATTGTCCATGGAGGGAGTCTAGTAGCATCTTGTCCTGCTGTGTGAGGAGGTATTGTGTTTCCCAGGTTGGGCACCCATGTTTCTAGGTCTTTGACTTTTTGGCAGAGGTGGGTTCGCCATCCCTTACAGTACCTACTGATGCTTCCTCATAGGATGGCCTTCTGAGCCTCCCATAGGCCTCCCAGGGAATCTACAGATCCCAGATTTAATTTGGAGAATCTCTGACCCATGTCCCTATAAGCTTCCCTGAACTCTTCTTCCTGTTGGGAACCACCCATTTAGTTTCCATCTGGTGGACGCATGCTGGGGACCCCACTCCATCTCCATCTGCAGAAATGAGTGGTCTGTGAAGACTCTCGCCAGCATGAGCGCACTTTGCACACGACAACCCTCGCGTTGAGGAGTAATGAAGTAGTCCAGCTGAGAAAAAGAATGGTGGGCCTCAGAATAGAACATGTACTCCCTTCCTTGAGGGTGGTGAGCCCTCCAAACGTTTATTGACATCATGTTAAGCAGGAAGCCCAAGGGCAGGGTGGGGCTATCTGCTCACGTTCGGCCAGATCAGTCCAGGTCGGGATCGCATACCCCATTAAAGTCCCCACCTATGAGTCATGGTGCTTCTGGCATATTCCTTAGGAGAGCTCCCAGGGCTGACAGGAACATCGCACTTGGGGGGGGGGTGGGTTTGCATATATACTAATAATAGACAACGGGGACCCTCCCAGAGAACCAGAAATTCCCACATACCAGCCTCCACTATAGTGCCACATTCATGATACCGTCATAGGAATCTGCTTGTGGATCAGAATGACCACCCCCCCCTTGATCCCTGAAGAAATCCCACATTGTAGTCCTGAATGTAGCCCCGACGGGTCAAGAAAGCGCATTTACTGCCCATTAAGTGTGTTTCATGCAGCAGAAGGATGTCTGTCCCATGGTGATGAGCTGATTTGAACACTGCCCTCTAGCAGATCATTCACATTCCAAGAAAGGAAAGGTACGGATTGAGGTTGTACCATGTCAGTGCTTTTCTCCATGTAGGGCATAATGAGCTTTTTGTACAAGGAAGAGGTTAGGCCGATGTAAGGAAGTTCTGATCAATCTGTGCAGTTCCCTATTATGTAGATCAAAGTGTGGTTGTGTGTAAAAAAAACTAACTATGGAATTTCCCTCCTCCCTGTAACCCTTCCCATACTTTGCCAACTAGAAGTACCTGTTGTGTGCCTTTGAGGTGTTGCTTGTCTTGCTACTTTGAATGCCCTCCATCCCCTTAGGCCACTTCCCTTCTTGAATTATAACTAAACTATAGACCAAGAGCATGTAGTGAGACTTCCTAATAGTAGTGGCTGGCAGAGTGCAGGGGTTGATGTGGATCCACGCGTTTGTGAAGTGTGCCTGCATCTTGCGTGAGGACATAACTGTGTTGTGGGGATAGTGTTGTATTGCCTGTATGTAGTTAGGAGGCCAGGTCTGAGGAGCAGCCTATAGATCAAGTGATTGTGTGTCGCTGGCAACCAGGAAAGCATCTTGTCTCTCAGGGCTCTCTGTTGGACTCAGGGAGCAGGCCCTTCTGTCTCTGCAACGTTACTGCTTTTTGGGATTTGTTCACCAGCCCCCAGTCAGATCCCTCTGACCTTCTCCCACCTCCATGCCTTCACGTCTCACTTCATCTCTGCTTCCTCTGCGAGGGTCCCTCCATCACAAAGGTTAGGGTGCTCGTCCATCCAGTCCAAAGCTCTACTGGTGAGTCTAAGAAAAAGGTCTTGTCTTGAAAAAGGACTTTTAGTATGTATTTCACATTCATAGCTCTGAGCTTCCTTTTCCAGAAAGGATTGTCGTTGTTGGACTTTCTGGGTGTAATCGGGAAAGATCATCAACAGGGGGCAGACTGGCTTTTTAGGGAGCCCGTTTCCCTAGATGCCTAGATGATTGCGTTGTGATCTGTGAAGTTCAACACCTTTGCGATAATAGGTCGGAGAAGAGCCCCCAATGGGGGGATTTTGCCATCAGTGTCCAGTAAGCCCGTTTCACCACAAAAGAATTCGAGAGAGCAGTCTCGGGCACCCAACTTTTGAGCCAGTTTGTGATAAAGGGTGTGGGTGAGGACCCTTACAGTCCCTCACGGATACCCACGATGTGAAGATTGCATCATGATCTTCCTTCCACATCCTCCATGTGGGCCTGCAGCAGATTAACTTGTGCTGTAGGGCTCCAAGGCAGGTGTTCCGTGATTTAACCATGACTTCTGTTTCAGAGACCCTGGTCTCTACTTCGGGGACTCTGTGCGTGGTGTTTCTTAGGTCTTTGCGGATTAAGGCAAGACCAATTTTAAGCTCTCTCATGCTTCCTTCCAGGGTGTTTTTAAGGTCCGTGATTGCTTGCAAGATCACAGAGTTCCGAGTGTTCCCCTCTTGTAGTTCATGCCACCTCCCATCCCTATTACTGTGTTATTTGTAATGG
This sequence comes from Pleurodeles waltl, assembly GCF_031143425.1. Taxonomy (NCBI): domain Eukaryota; kingdom Metazoa; phylum Chordata; class Amphibia; order Caudata; family Salamandridae; genus Pleurodeles; species Pleurodeles waltl. Next base: position 1,104,497,821 of record NC_090445.1, read on the forward strand.
GTACCTTTATATTTTATAGGAAATGGTGACTCACAGGTATGATTCATGCTTAAATTTAAGGGGGCCTCTAGGATTGACCATAAATGAGACCTTTCTCTAAAGCACAAGTCTCACACCTTATGAGTGAGACTTGGGGTGTATATTTGACAATAAAATTATATATCTGAAATGCAAAATATTCTTTCTACATTTACTATGTGTTTTCGGAAAGTTCATTTTTGTCTGTCATACTCTCTTCTTTGTACTTATCTTTTCCAAACTTGTATAACTTTTTTCTGTTTGTATTGAGAATTTTTGTCCTTTTGTCTTCTGCTATAGTTGAGCGATATGTTGATTTTTCCATTTTATACAATATCATATTAACTGCCTTTTCTAACCCACACTCTGAGTTTGAAAGATGTGTGTGCAATGGCTGTGAGGTGGTTTTGGACAGACGTGAAGGTGACTAAATATATTAAAATTAAATAAAAATACGTGAAAGGAAAGGTCTGAAATTGCTGTTGGGGAGTTACGGGCTCAGGCGTTAAACATTAACCTTATATGACACATATGCAAAACTGTAGCTTAAGCTATTGTGGGAATATCCAAGATAGTTGATAAGCTGTGATGCTTCCAGGTCAGCGGCGGCCATTGCAAATGTCAAGCGGGTAGTGGGGGTTGGTGGGGGTGGAACAATAAGAAAAAAATACTAAAAAAACGTACCTTTCCTGACGACTCCCGCTGCCTCGCTCATCGCTCCTCTTCTTGTGGTGTCCCAGCATTCACTGGGACACCAACACTGGCTCCCCAGCAATCCTGGCACTACTTTCATGCTAAACATTGCATGATTGCAGCGCCAGGATTGGTCTGACCTGTGTGGACTGCAACTCAGACACAACCCTGGGGACTGTGTAGTTTCTCCAGCCTGGATGTTCAACACAGCTGGCTGAGGAAACCTAAGTGTGCATGTGTGTTTGGGTGGCCTGAGACGGCCGGCCAAACACACATGTGCACTTAGGTGCACTCCACTCCTCCTCTCCTCTCTCCCCTCCCATAGCCAATACCCGACCCTTCCTTCACTGCGGCTGAGCCACCAGATGAAAAATAAAACTATAGTGAAATTATCATTTTATTCTTCATCTCCTGGCTCTTGGTGAGGGGGTCGATGCTCCTTCGCCATTGCAGAGGAGCTTCCCATACCAAAATGATTTAAGACTAGGACAGTTATTTTGCTTTTGGCCGCCCCATCCTCTAGTAACGGTGCAACACCTGAGGCTTCTGATCCTTTCTGTGGCCACTGATGCTGCCTGGAATCCCCATATAACATTGCCTTCATGGATGCTTCTGGACTGTAGGAATGTTTCCAGTGCCTCCAAAGAGCATGGTCAAACAAGCTTTTGACAGTATAGGACTAGAAGAGGGGGCATATCATGTAAATTGCATTGTTGCTAGGCCAGTGTCCACTGCTTTGAAACTTTTTTTTCAATTGGTCTGTGGGACAATTTTTCGTTAAAATTTACACTGATGACCAGAACAAAAACATTTGCACTGACTTTAGCCCCAAAAAATGTCATATTGCACCAGCCAATAGGTGCCTCTGCTGAATCAAGGCTGGTACAAAACTGCCTGACACGCAAGGCTGGTGCTATTAGATAATTCCATCCTCAGTTTCCCATATTGAAACAAAGAACTTCAACTGTGGCCATGATATTAGGGGGACGAGCGACATCAAATCAGCAGCTCAGGGCTCTGAAAATTCTTGCACTGCAGCAGCTGGCTTCACATTTTCCAACAGGGGTGTTAATTACGTGATATAGCCACAGACCATTGAACTCCTATTTTAGGTACAAGTATTTCTGCTAAATCTTGGGCTCTCCCCATAGACTGTTCACACCAACTTGACGTGATAGATGAATGAGAACTCTAGAGCATATGTGACATCCTGTGACTCTGCTACAGCTTGCTCACATCACAGAACATTTCACCATGAACCTTGCCACTACAGAACATACTTGCGCCTGGTTTCCTGCATTGTTGCAACCACCACTGCCACTCCCTCCAAGGCTCTGCTTGTGCTGCTGCGAACCCGTCATCTCCGCCATCCTCCGTTCCATCTGCTCAAGGCGTTCTAAAATGGACATCCTGAACTGGTTATCTAGAAAATAACCCAAAACAATCATGAGGAAAAAGTCTTCCATGGTTGGCCATTTTGTGCTCTTAGCACTGTGTCGCGTCCATCAAACAAAACAGTACTAGGAGTCACTTGAACTGAAAGCTCCTCATTATCATGCAAGTTCCACTCCTGAACGTGATCTAGTTTGGTTCTAGGAAATTAGCCGGGTTGGAGTTCTACGCCCTTGTGGACAACCGGGAGTGAATCTGTTAAGAAAGATCTTCGCTAAGCGTCCTCCAACTGCCACATCTCAGCAACACTTGTCAAAGTAATTATGCGTTCCCAATTAGATATTTCGCAGAAGCAGACTATGCGGATGCAATCTGGACAGCAGGCATCCACCCTGCCTCATCACACACTGTGCTCCTTCAAACCCCTAATGATACAGTCAGTCACGGCTCAAGCTGTGAAGATCTTCCACCCCACAGGGATATGCATGGCCTTCTCACAGAATCCCTAATTCGCAGTATATTTGCTCACTCATGTTTATTTCTCGTTAGCAAATGCTGGCAGTCACCTTATAAGTGGCAATATAGTGGCTTTCATTTATAAGGCCTCTCCAGGATCACCAGAAAGGATCTAACCAGCTGAGTGGGGTTCTATCCGCCAAAAGGGCAATTGAAGCAGTCGCCTCAATACAGTTCACCTTTTAATAAAGTGCTACTGTAGTGGAATAGACATATCGCTCTCTAAACTTCAGGTACAACATATATGCCTGTCAAGTATTAAAATATATCATGGGCCATTCATAATATTGTTCATTATGTGAGCCTTTTACGAGGACATAAATTATATTCACGGAGCATGGTTGGGACAGGCGTTATGCAAAGAACAGAGATCTATACGGTATATATAAAAGCAAAGACCTCTGACGAAGTAGAATGAAAGGGAAGATGGGATTGTATTGTTAGTTCCTAGATTCTGAAGGGCCTGTGGACCTACACCACATAGGGCTATTCTAACATGTTTCCAGTGCTCAATTTGTACCCCTATTGGCCACTGGCACACATTTGTGAGGACCTGGGCATACTTTTGTATCATTATGCTTTGATCCAGAGTAAGAGGTAGAAAGGCAGAAAAGGGGCAGGACGAAAAAAGAAATAAAGGAAAATAGTGAAAGACAAAGAAAGATAAAGAAACAGGAAGTATAAGATGGAGGAAAAAAAGAGCCTTGAGATGGAATCAAAGCTAGTCGGTCTTGGTAGTTAGCAAACCCAGCATTTGGCAGCACTCACCAGTCTTATGGTATAATCTTTTGACCCCTGTGGTTATTTTTTTTATATAAATTAGGCACTTAAGGCCTGTGAATATCATGGTGAACATGAAAACAGCCTACTTCAACATCATCACGAACACATCTTGCCTCACATGGCACCTCCATTTACATCTTTAAATCCAAGACCTTTTGTTATCTATATCGTAAGCCGTCAGGTATCACTTTCTTCAAAGGGTGTGGGGGGAGTGAGTTATCATAGAAGGATACTCATGCCCTCACCGAGAGAAAGTTGCAAGGGCAAACAATCGTGTTAAATGTATGATAAGCGGGATATCACTCATTTAACTCTGTTTTCCTATTTAAAGTAATGCAGGGTTATTGCTTTAAAAATTGTGGCAATACCAAACCAGAACAGTGAACAATTCTGCCTGTTATCAACAACACAACGGTGCAAACTTTAGAACTTCTGAACTATTTCTGCATGTTATTCCCAATTTAAACATATCTGTGGTAATACCAAGAATATTGGGTGTGGTAATACAATTACCATTTTATGGTACCGTCACAAATTTGTTGGCCTTCTCTAAATGATGGTACCAGTTTGTTAAGATTAAAATGATGACATGTTGAGCCATTGTCACTGAGGTATGAATCTGCAACGTTTTAAGCCTATTTCCACAAATCCTTTGGTAAATATCACATTTTATCCATACATACAAGAATCCACACGTTCACTCAGATAATACATTAAACAATAGTTATCAATTATCATGAAATTTGCATGACAAGAAATGATTGGACCAACAACGATGATGAGGCCTATCCAACCTAAGTCACAGAAGGTATCGTTTATCATTAAACAAAAGCCAGCATATTAGAGAGATTCATGTACTTCAGCATGCTTGTTTGATTCTCCTTGGTAAGCAAGGTTTGTTTTTCTGTCACACCACTCTTGATTATTTCAAGAGGACTTTCCATAAACAGTGGTTTAAAACAAAAGTACCATTAAAGGTTAATGAACAATAAGTTTCTACTAAATACATCTGTAAAGGGGATGGTTTCATCGTAATTCAAACTCATTTGAACTTATAATATAGCTTGGATGCATTTGCTGTCACATAGTCCTAATACAATTTGTGCTTCTTCCTGCTTCTTGAATATCGAATTAGTACTGGAAAATCTTTATTGTCACTGGATAGCTTTCCAACAAGCAAAGATAAGTTCTTATGTCTTAAATAAGGAGTTTCAGAAATTGATTATATTTGATGGTCCTGAAAAAGGTCACAGAATAATTGAATTAACTGAAACGTATTGATTCTTCACTCAAGTCTGATTATGTCTATGCAGTTGCTTGCTCCTAGACACTGAGCAACCTCACTTTGGTTCAAATTTAAGAAGAGCTTAGCGCCATATATCGCAACATTAGCGTAATTTTTATGGTTATGTGACGGTATTATGGCACAAATGCCACACGATATTTACAAAGTGACACAATGCATGCATTGCCCCACTTTGTAACCCCTTGCGCCACATTCTGCCTGCGTCAGCCATAATGTATGCAAGGGGGACATTCCCCCATTAGGGGGCCTTAAAAAATGGTGTAATGAAATATAAAATATTTATTTGCGCCATTTTTAATGGCATTTTTAACTCTTGCACAGAGCAGGCATTAAAAGGAGGCACACAATTGTTTTCGATGGGCCTCAATGTTCTTTGCAGGATTAGCATCAAAGATTTTGGCGCTAAGCCTGCAGAGCACCAAACTAGCGTAAAAAACTATGGTGATAGTTCCCTGACTACCGCCATGGTGTGCTGTATGTTAATTACGGGGCACACATGGTGACATTAGGGGCGCAAGAAAAGTGGTGCTTCATTGGATGCAGCACCACTTTTCTTAAATTCAGCCCTTTGTTTGCTAAAAAGCGCTTTTTTACATTTATCAAACAATGCATTTGCTATGTCAGTTTCACTCCTTTTCTTCTCCTTATTTTAGTTAGCGACTTTGAGAAACTGTTTCTCTCCATGCTGTTATTATTCGGAGTTGCAGAGCAAAAGGTGTCATTTGACGTCTTAATTCCATCTACACCAACTTTTATGCAATCAGGTTCTAGTGTCACCTGATGACTACAGTTGAAATGTGTTGAACTATGCATCAACCCTAATGTCATAAATGGCAATTTCTGTGAGCTTTAGGACAATCTTTAGTTGCTGGGCAGTATTGGTAGTGTGTTTAATCATTTACCTCTAAAGCCCCAGGGCACCAGAGACACCTGCACCCCAGTTAGATAACTATGTTACTCCCTTGCTACACAGATGGTCATAGAGTAGCTAAACAAAACCCTCAAAACTTAATTAAGGAGTCTGTAGTAGTTTAAGATCCCAGAGAATGACCTACTAATCAGCTTCAATAAATGCAATGTAGGGACCTACTTAAAAAAATAGGACTTTATTTACAAATATAGAATGTGAGGCAGCTAACATGGTGAAAAACAGAAACTACATGATAACACAACCTGTGGTCAAGAAATGACCTAAAAAAGCATGCATGGTACATGCATGGTAATGCTATAAAATACAAAGAGCAGCGGTGCCAACAAACTCTGTTGCTGTGTGAGGCAGATGTGAGAGGTCTGTACCCTCAAAATCTTTTGGATGCCAGTTTCTAACTATGCATTTCTATGCAGTCATCCTTTAACAGGCCAAAGGCATCAGGCAAATGCAAAGATGCCATGCTATCACCGTATTTTAAACCCAGAAAATCACATCAGCCAAACGCAAACGGAGATTCCATTCAATGAAAAGTTAGGATTTCTGAGAGATCTTAGTCACTTCTATAGTTAAACCTGAGCATACGGTTACCAGGACACCAGTGCTATGCTAGTCAATAAGGGGCACTGGGAACATTAACTGGCCAGAAATGCCTCCAACTGTCTTCAGAATTTATGGATCTTATATCTCTTGAAAATCTAGGTGAGGTGTAATGTGATATTGAATGAATTTCCAAGGAACCTGTAGGACTCAGTGTACCCGTCGCTCTCCACTAGTAACCAGAGAACTTGGATTGAGGCTTAGATTTTTAAGGTCCTATCAGGAAAGAAGACAATGATGCTTGTTAGCATAAATTCAAGGTGTTACTAGTCAAGCCATGTAATGTAGAATCACGGTATAGAGCCCCATAATGCCTTATGGAGGATTTCACAGCCCCAAAAGAGATGGGAGGCAAGTTATTCACTGCACCGAGGTGATTAAATCTTCTAGACAAACTCCTAATATCCTTCTGTATTCTTGACTTTGCACAGTTCCCTAATCGGGGGCAGCACTGACCATGCAGACTTTAGAGCTTCCATATCTTCTGGGACAGGCCAGTGAATAAAGGCATTCTCCAGAGTCCCAGTCCAGTGCCAAGACGTGGGGAAAACATCACTTTGCAGGGCTATGCTCCTGTTGAGATTACCCTTTGTTGTGACACGTGAGTTTCTCCAGAAGTCCAGACAAATGCACACAACTTCTCTGAAGGGCCAGATCGTGTTCAGTTCAGGGAGGCACTGGTAGAAAGGTAAAGCCAATGAAAAGTGTGTCACATCCAACAATTACAGCTCAGATCAATCTTTCAGGGTTTTTTGAATAAAGTAAAGGAGGATACACCATGATCCATATGGCAAATCAAGACAGTGGGATTTCCTAATTGAGTGAGTTTTGTGCAATCTCTAGTAATCGTTCAATGTAGGACAAACGCGTATGGCTCAGTATGGTAAGAAGTGGTCAGTGAGACACCCCAAACAGGGTAGTAAAGATGCCAGAAGTAAAAAGAGAGATTTTATTAGTCCTTTGTTCTCCAGCATGATTTTGGGGAGAATATGGAATCTCTAGTTCAACCAAGATAAACTACAGGGCACTAGAATGCAACAGGAACTTGCATCTTGTGCTCCGCCGGCCATGTCCTTGTGGAGGACAGCAACTATGCTGCACACAACACACTGCAGTAAACACATTGCACGTGTGATGCCTCATCAAATAAACCCAAGTGGAAGTAGATGACCTGAGTTATGGAGAACAACTGGATTTTAAATCGAAAGAAGCCTCTTTTTCTTTTCCCAGAGGTACATTTGAAAGATGTGTGTCTCTCAATTGGATGCAGATCAGATGCAGAGTACCCTCACTGATTTCCCAAAGCCCAACAAGTTGGAAATAGTTTCCTTCTAGCACAGGCAGGGGGTAAGCTCTAGGTGTTATAGTCAGTGTTCAGCACAGCCTTAAATCTGTAGATAGTAAAAACCACTATGTACCATCATCAGCAGATTTGGAAGTTGACTTATCCTGTACTTCATCACACCTACCCAGCAGGTTCTTCTTCTGAATCCCTTTGGATGGCTGCACTTTGACTTATGTAATGCGATCTATCTTGAGCTGCATTCAAGTCTGATTTATAAGTTTCAAGTGGTCCAAAATTATGCTGCTTGATTGGCAAGTGGCTTGCACTGTCGGTTTCACATCTCTCCAGCGTTGGTGAAACTGCATAGAATCCCAGTCAGGGTAAGAGTCCTTTTCCAGGTTCTCTGTCTAGTCCATGGCTACTCGCAAACATTTCCCCAGGGGCCACAAGCTATAGTATGTGGCGTGCCTGAGAGCAGTACCAATGGCAGCACGGTGGGCTTTGTGGGGAGTTAAGGTGGGTGCAGGGGAAACAAATTACATGCATGATGTGGACATTGAGTCACTGCATTATTCTGAGGGTTTCTTTCGATACTGCCCTCTAAATTAAGCCCCTAGTCTCTAGAAGAGTCTTAGATTTGACAATACTATGTTTTCTGTATCTTAACTGCAATTCCTCTCACACCGTTGGATAAGCCATTCTGCTTGCTGTCGCTACCTTTGGAGAGGCAAGTGTGTAAAGGAAGTAACTTGATTATTGAATTGAATTGAAGTGAAATAGAATTGCATCATGTGAATCCAGATAATATATGGTAAATCCCGGCCTCCCCACTTGAACCAATTGTTTGATTCTAGGAAAATGCCTAATTTCACTTTGCCTCCTTTTATTTCATTGTGACATATAAGAGTACCTTGAAATACATGTGGTCAGGATATATGCTGTACAAACCTCTTGTGTCTGATTTAATAAACTATAATGTTGTCCACGTATAATAACAACCCTGACCACTCAGAGGGTTCGACGTGCAATTGTCTTGCCTCTTAGTTCACTATTGGCACTGTTTTCAGGTTGTGAGGCGGTGTGAATCTTTCCACAGTCATTTTTTAAGAGGATCCGTCTTAAATAAAATACTTCTGAATGCACTTATCTATTTTGATGTACTAAGGTGTAATGCTTCTGCATGGTAATGAAGTACACTGTTTCAATTTTGAAGACACTTTATCATATTTTTACACATTTGTTGCAAGATGTATTGAAAACTGAATGTGTTCTGAAAGTTAAGCTTTGCAGGGCACCTTATTTGCATCTTTTACTCCGGTTAGCCTGTAAATAAACACTTTCTTGTTTATTTACTATATTTTTGAAAGTTGGTGCTTTCTGAAGTAAACACCAGCCCAGGGCAGTCATTCCAAGGATCTACTCCATGAAGCCATCTACAATTCACACCTTTTAGGTTTCGTAATAGTCCATTATTTACTTAATATCATCCTTCATTAAGATTTTTTTCTCTCTACTGCCTTGTGGTGCCTAAATTTCATTGCAAATCGGTTGGCAGACTCACAGTTCTGTAACAGCTGCTAGCAGATGGCACATGCTACCATCTTTTGTAAGAGATGAGCAACCTTGCAGAAGTTTTTGAAGTTACTTAAGTCTTGGCTATTCCCCTGCACCTAGTAGCATTTAGCAGCAAAACTCTAAGATTTGATCTGTAGATCTTGTTTAAACACCAAGATACCCTTCTGGGGTGAAGGCTGCGTTTTATAAAACATTAAATACAAATACAAAAAACAAATTGCATAGGAAATGGCCTTTAAGGCAAGTGTTCACATGTGTCACCTTTCCTACACCCTACAGCAGCAGAAACCAATTCATAACTAATGAGGTGTGTGCCCTATAATTATTCATTGAGCGCAGAATAGGATGATACATGCACTGCGCCCCCAGACCAAAATACTTGCGATCCTTTTGGGAACATTGAATCTGCCTGTCATGGATCCAGGCTGTAGTGTTTTGACTTTGTTTTTCAGGCCTGAGTCCAGGACTTCCAGAAGTGTCTCCTTGAACTTCAGGTCAGAAGTTGATGTCTAAGTTTTATCTCTTCTTTTACCAACTGCAAAAACCCGGTATAGTCATTTTCAAACAGGTTTCAGACAGGGGAGTGTAACAGTTTTATTAAGTAAGACAAGTGGGCATAGTTCCACATTCTGGCCTACCCATATTTCAGTTTCTCTCTTTTCCTACATTAACAAAATGGCGTAGTTTTCCCAAGTTAAAAGGAACTATTTCTGAAGAATGCTGGCTGGTGCAAAAGTCCCTATTTAATCTTGAAAACAAAACACATGGAGAATACTTTCCGAACTACTAGTAGCACTTGTAGCATTCACAAGAACTACAAGAACTAGTGGAAGTTTGCTGGCCAAAAACTTCACAATTTTGCATATTGCTATTTCAAAGTACATATATTTCAACCATCCTTGGTGGAAAGTTAAGTGTGAAAACCAATAAGATACAAACATGTGATCAACTGTACAAGAAGGAACTAGAAACACCCACAATGGATGCATCTGCCGACAACACCTCAACACATGGTTGTATTTAAAAATTGTTTGTCTACTGTAGGTTGAACGAACTTTGACTCATAGAAGGAGCAAGCGGAAAAAGCAATACTTGCTCAACAGATGAAGCACACATCATGGAACCTGGAGGGTTGCTTCTTTCCAATGTTTGCACAATAACTACTACTAAACAAAAGCACTGGCACTCATTTAATCAAAAATGTAAGGTGAGGTCAACCCTTCCAGATTTAGCACTTTTGGATTACAGGGGTCTGTAATTAAGCAATATCACAACATGTGGAGACTATGAGTCACTGTTTTTCAGTGTAACTTATGAATGATCAGGTCCCAGTAGTAGCTATGCCCGTGCATAGAAATTACCAGTGGTTCTTCGGCAAACATATCCTAATTTATCTCATTCTTATTGAGGGTTTTAGCTTTTTCATGTGAAACACTTATGCATAATATTTTTTCAAGGCATCAAATTAGAAGAATTAGGTACAATCAATTCTATCTTGATCAAAGTGAATTCAAGACAACCGAGCTTCTCCTTGTGTCTTGAACTTTTTTTATTGACCAATCACCGTTGGGTTGAACTTTGGTGTGACAAGTCAATGTTTCAGATTTAGGAGCATGTCACGTTTGAATTCATGCAATCACTGGGAAAATCAATAAAGCTGGATTTTTTGTTACAGGAAGGGCAACTTCATGATGACCCAGCTTTCATAGAAAGAGAAATCCATAATAAAACAACTTTTGGCTACAATTACATGGAAGCTGTGAGTAGGGTCCCTTTGCTGACCAGATTGCCTCAGCAGGGTTAAGCTGAACAAGCAAAGAAGAATGTTATAAAAAGGAGTCTGAAAATTAAGTTGGCACCACAAGGGGTGAAAATAAGAGGCATACACAACAAAGATATTTTTTGCCAGGGGGCAGTATTTTTCTTAGATCATGATGAAAGCCTAAGTGTATGAACGTTTTCATTTTGTGATCAAACAACACTAAATCCAAAAACATATTATCACAATACTAAGGGGAAAAAATTGAAAGTGAAATGGTGATTTGTAAGAAGTACAGTATCTCTAACAGATAAAAAGCATTCAACCAATATGTGCTTCAAACAAAAATAAAACATAAACCAAAAATGAAAATATTGTCACATCAGCAAAATACATACATTAAACAACTCATGATGGCTCAGAAGAAGCCTCCACAATCTAACAAGAGAACTATTTGAAGCCTCACCACAAAAAGTCAATGGGAATAACAATGCAACATAATAACCATCCTTGAAAAGAAATGGTAAACCATGAAAAGACCATGAAAGTCAAAGGGGGAAAGAGGTTAAAAAAAAACACTTTTTGAATAAGTCATTTCAATGTACTGGTTATTTTTAAAATGATAATAGAAGTTCTTCCACAAAACCTAAGGCAGTATTTAGCTAGACCACATGAGCAGAAACAAGTTGTTTCTATTGTTCTCAAATTCACTGGCATGCTGTTGAAAAATGATCAACTAGTGATTGACAAAGGAGTTTGAATATCTTTATTTTGCCAATTACATGCCCTCATCAAACAAATATATGGAGCAAAAGAATGACTGGGGATCGCTCAAGAACTCCATGGCTTATCATTGTTAACATTTCAGCAGATCCACACTATTACCCACCTGCTTCGTCCTAATCTAGTTTCAGGAGAACTTTGGCCTTCTGCTTAGCTACAATATGATAGTCTTCTTGGAATGTTAAAAGAGATACCTATTAACAACAGCAATAAGATATTTCTTACCCTACTTCTCTTCGTAAGCCCTGCCTTGAGATCTTATCTTTGGATGACTTTCACAAGTCCTAGGTGACTGAGTCAGAGTTGGGAGGTAGCAGAAAATCCACCAATTTGTGTGAGGAAGAGATAAACCTGGGAGAGAATCTACGTTTCTAATGAGAAGCTGAGGTCTTTTATACATTAAGTATCAGAAACAGGGGATGCTCAAGGTTGTAGTAACTGTCCAAGTTCTGTAAGATGAGAAATTCATGTGATGTTGCAAATGCACACCATGGGAGGAGCATGATTGGTTGGGTCCTGGTGAGATGGGAAGAGATATGATTGCTATTGAAGGTTCTGTTTGCTTTGATTAATGTTCACATTGTTAGAAGTTAGAGCAGATCCCCTAAGATTTTGAAGGGTACAGACATTGCTGCTTCCTTTATTCTTGCAAGTGTGAAGCTTCATACTAAACACGTATTCTCTTTGCTGGAAGAATTCTACTGGAGTCCTCACTATACTAACACCTTCTTGCAGTTTCAAATTTTCCTAAGATTTCATTCAAACTATCCTCATTTCTTACTTATAACTCTGATCAGGTGATCTTAGAATCTTTTCATGATTAGGAGAGAGAGCAGGAGTTTCTTATTGGAACATCTATTTCTAATTCTCAATTTTTGTTTTGCAGTGACAATTATTGCCTTGTATTTTAAACTATTGAGACTGAACCAATTGCGATATTTCAGCTTGCCAGCTGTAATCCTGTATCTTATTCATACATGACATGCATAAATATTGGCCCTATCACTGACTGGAAATAAAATTGCTTGACTTCAATCACTGATTCCTGGTCCTTATTGTGTGGCCAAACGGGCTTCACAAAATTTTAATTCTATATTATTGTTAACTCATTGAGAGTCTCAGTCAACTTAAAAAGATCCATCAGATGAAGGATTGTAAATCTCCCTCCTGGGCGCTCTCATGCCTGTTATGTAAAGCACTTGAAATCAGGAGAAGTTTGGCTAGAAGTGCTGGATAAAGATAAGGTATTATGGCTGCTACTCATGTGCTTCAGAGAGGAACAAAAAAAAACACCTCTTCAAGCCATACCCTATCCATACATAATCCTCTGGATGTTGAATGCCAGCTCATGAGCTGTTTTATTTTGCCTTCCTCCCATTTTGCAACCGCTTTCTGCATTTATACCATCTACTATGTCTTTGTATGGTCATCAGTTGACTTATAGCTAGATTCATGGTATATAAATGGTAGTCTCCAATCAGAAGCTCCTGTATATTTGGCAATTCCTCTACAAAGAGTGAAATCTACATACTTGCGCTGTATTTAATAAATCAAATAAATAACAATAAGTTCATGTGTCCAAGGAACAACAGGCATACGAAGGGTCATATTGAGGCAAAGAACTCACAGATCTACTGCACCATAATAAAGTACATATATTATCCAGGAAGCTAATATAGTCCGCTTTGCTGTGCTCCTTTTGCTGGCCTAAAATGTTACTACCACCTACAATTTAGAATTTATTTTTTGGACCTGCATCGCGATAAATCGCCTTCAACATCACAGGTTTGCCCAACACTTTGCCCCAGGACCAAAATCCAGCATGGTTATTTTATGGACTACTATAGAGCTGATGCTCTAGCCACCAAGCACTGAAAAAGTTCCTATGTGCCAGCAGTTAGTTAATCATTACTCAACAAATTAAGAAATAGAAAAACAAATTCAGTAAAACCTTTGCAAACAAAAGCATAATTGGCACCACCTGCATTAGTAGAACAATATTCTTACATACCTGACTTGTATCCAACATTTCAGTCTCTGACTTTAAGTGGCCTAGGTACAAATCTATTTCCAAACAATAGGACATAATTTGCCCTTTTCAACAATTACTTTTACTTAGAAGATTGATAACAAAGATGCCATATTTGCAATAAATGACTCAAAATAATGCAGACCTGGCTTAGATTGATGGCTGCTTTATTTTATGTAATCAGTGAACAACTTGCAGCAGCTAAATAATTGCCTGACTCCTAGGTTAATGGTTATTATAAATTTATGTTGTAAATGTCGAATTTTTCAACCATTCAGAATGATTATGCCCCTTGCGGCCTATGCTTGGTCTGATCAAAAATGCGCCAATGACTACGGAAATATTCCAGTCTCGTTTCATTACTATTTTATTCATGGAGCAAGGCCCAAGATTGGTGGGTTAAAAAAGGTAGGGAATTTATTTGTAAATGTCACTGCACCCGAGATTGCAACAGTAAATTAGTAATGCGCCTTAAATGTCCCGGACTGAGAGATGAGAACGACAGCGATTAGTTGGATTTTAATGAGCTCAAAAGGTTGCTTACTGACTCAATTGACAGAACCCTACTCTAAAACGAAACTTTAAAATGCCTGCACCCTGTTGCGAGCTACAAAGGAAGTAGTGGTATTTTTGCAGACCACATTTATTTCGTTTTTCGTAAGATAATACATTATTTGGAATGCTTAAAGACCACAAGGGATACACACTCAAACCTAAAAACACTTTGGGGCAGATTTAAGAAAAGCGGCGCTGCACCCAGTGCAGTGCCACTTTGCTTGCGCCCCCTTAGCACACCCCCTACCGCATTTAAAATATGACGCACAATGGCGCGTGGTAGGGGGTAATGGCGTCAGAATTTTGACGTTGTTGATGTACTGGTTAGGGTTAGCACCAAAACGTTGGAGCTAACCCTGAACAGTACACAGGGGCCCATGTAACCCAAGGTGCATCCGTTTTAAAAATGCCAAAAAAAATAGCACATAGAAATCTTTTGCACCATTTTTGCGGTCCCCCTAATGGGGAAACGCTCCCCTTGCATTCATTATGCCTGGTGAAGGCATAATGTGGCACAAGGGGTTACAAAATGGCGCAATGCATGCATTGCACCAATTTGTAAATATGGTGGGGCGTTTTTGCCATAATATCGTCAAATTAGCATTAAAAAAATTACCCTAATGTGCAAATATGTGGCATAAGGGGTTCTTAAATCTGCCACTTTTTGTACTTTACAGCACAAAACTGATAGTCTGCCCCCCTGACTAACGGAGCCAGAAGACTGAGGCATATAATATTGAATCCAAAATATCAAAATATTGAATCAAAAATATCAAAAGGTATGTAAGTATACATTGTCTACACCTAACTCCACATCTATGTACCTTGAATTTGAATACATATCTTCAAAGTATGTAAATGTGGATTTAGGAACAGCAAACCTATACTGCTATATGCACTTGTGTTTTTATATCCTGTCCATGACATTCTTGTATTGAGTAGTACAACCCAAACTGACAGATGTTCCTTCAGAGGTATATAGGGTGTTTCACAGTTAGGGTTAAAATGGAAATCCTGCTTTATTTTCACTTTATCTCCACTTGGAAGATATTTTATCGGGCCCAATCCCTCCTCCATGCCACCTGAACATTTGCGGGAGTTAGGGAGCTTTGTTATTCAGAGTTGGCAGACTTTACTACTTTTGGCCACTTAGGGCCTGACTACAAGTGGCCTGATAATAGGGCATGGAACACTGCACAGGTGATAACCTCTGTTTGGTGGTAGTAACGTGCCAGTACTGGATACCCACGTTTCGACATCTGAAATGGGGAATGATGTGGGTAAAGCAATACAGTCACACTGCTTTCTGCAAGATTTTCCTAACTTCCTCCTCTCTGGTGACTATACTTCTACACCCGCTTTGTTGGACACTATCAATCCAGCTTCAGCCACATTTGGGAGTTGTAGGCCAAAAACTAGATGGTCAATCCAAGAAATTGGATCCAATGTGCAAGCATACAGAACCGATGTAAACTGTCATTGGGCATGTGTAATATCAACATTGTTATACTTATTGGGATGTTCTCTTAAGTCCTAAAGCCCCCCCCTTTCTGTTTCTTCCGTGAAACACCCATGTTCCCACAACAATCTTAAACTTGCTTCTGTGTAACAAACACCCTATGTCAGGGTCGTCAGTCGACATACGGTCCAACTGGCTGCTTATCTGTCACTCAGTCCTCATTCTGTTAAACAGGGTGTGGTATTTACATCCAAACCGGCTAGCTTTACCCAGAAATGTTTTCTGGCTTGGTGAATCTGAGCTAGATGACCTTGGTCTTTACTACTGTTTGTTGTGAAGCAGACTGCATCTCCACAAAGTGGATTGCTATAACGGCAGGACTGACTGTTTACGTTTGCGTTTATTCCATTTCCATACTTGCAAGCACCATGGCCATGTAATCACGTAGGAGCAAGTGGTCGCCGCTTGTTCATTCCTTGCCACCTCAGTTTTGCTCTGGAGGAGCCGCTGATCAGATTTAAGTGCGGTCTCAAATCGAAGCTTTTCTCACTATACCTTTACATAAGTCTCCTGGATCAATGTATGCAGCCCACTCAATTTGCTGTGCTTAGGGACAAGGGTGGGAATGAACTGTAGAGCAATCTGGCAGTGCCTGAAGGGCTGATTTGAAAGATCATTTTGTGGGCCGTTTTTTTAGTAATGTGTGGATCATTTTTTGGTCTTGTGGAGCAGTTGGTGCTGTGATATCACCACAAATATTGCCTGCAGCAAACTCAAACCCATGTAGTCTGGCATACCTTGCAAAACACCTACACGGTGTCTATTTAGTTTCAAATATGCCCTGATTAGAAAATGTGGACCACTTTTTAGGGTTGAGCCTGCGAGTGCGTGTGCTAGCGCATGCATCTCACTTGCGAGACTGTTGTGTTCGGTAAAGGGCTTGGAGCCCACCTGTTGCTTACCATTAGTAGGTTTACGTGGCACTCTTCATTACAGCCTCATAATTCATCAAAGCATGCCTGGCACAATTTCTGTTCCACTGTGTGGAGCAGGGATCAAGCACTAATTGATTCAACTTAATTAGTGGCTGTCCGCTGCTGCGGACATGATTGAGGTACTATTTTGTTCTTTCTAACTTCTAGTGCTCCACAAACAGAAGGCTTGTGACTGGCAAAAACATGCCCAGCAGGACAAACAACATTGCAAATTTTAATTTTTAAAGCTAGCTTTCTTTTACTTTGCCAAGTCTTCTTTTCTCGCTTTCCACTCATGTTTTCTTTTGTTTTTGCTTGTGGGCACTGTTCTCAAAAGATGACAATTAACTTGTTCAAAATGTTGCAAAGTGACAGTGTTTCTTTATTATGTGTAATCTCTGAAATGATGCCTTAACACATAATCATGCAGTACATCCATATCCACCCCACTCAAATCTGCCCCACTACTATTCACCAACCCACTTTACCCCACACTAATCCACTACTCCCAAATCCAAACCACTCCAACCCACCCCACTTTAATCCTCCCAACCCACTCCAATTTGCCCTCTACAATCAAAACAATCTGCACACTCCAAAGCAATCTGCCCCACTCCAATCAAAACAATCTGCCCCACTCCAATCTGCCCCACTCTACTCCAAAACAATATGCCCCAAAACATTCTGCCCCAATCCAAAACAATCTGCTCCACTGCAATCTGGTGCACTCCAATCCAAAACAAACTGCCCCACTGCAATCTGCTGCACTCCAATCCAAAACAATCTGTCCCACTCAAAAACGCCCCATTCCAATCTGCCCACTCCAATCCAAAACAATCTGCCCCACTCCATTGCGCCTCAGTCCAGTCTGCCCCACTCCAATCAAAAACAGTCCATCCAACTCCAATCACCCCAATGCAATCTAAAATAATATGCCCCACTCCAATCCAATAAACCTCACCCTAATCCAATCCAATCCACCCCACTCTGTCTCAATTCATCCCACTCCAATCTACCCCAATGCAATACACCCCACTTTAATCCAATCCACCACACTCCAGTCCAATCAACCACAATACACTCCACTTCAATCCACCCCACCCCAATCCAATCCAATCAACCCCAACCAAATCCAGTCGAACCCACCCCATCCAATCTTTCCCAATCCAATCCACCACACACAATCCAATCCACCCCATCACACCTCAATCCACCCCACTCAGTCCAATCCACTTCACTCCAATCCACTCCGATATACCCCACTCCAGTCTACCCCCGTCCAGTTCACCCCACTGCAGTCCACCCCACCCCATGCCAATGCAAGCTACCATAGATCAATGCAATCCACCGCAGTCCAAATCATCCCAGTCCAATCCACCTCCTCCAGTCCCCCCAATCGACTCCACCCCATTTCAATTCACCCCAAACCACCCCATTCCAATCCACCGCACTCCAATTCACCACATTCTACCCAAATTCAGCCCACCCCATCCCAGTTCAGTTCACCACACTCCAATCCAATTAATCAAGCCTACTCCACTCCAATTCACCCACTCCAACACAATCCACTTCAATCCACCCCACTACAATCCACCCCAGCCCAATCCAATCCACCTCACCCTATCCCACTTCAGCCCACCCCAATCTAATCCATCCACCCCATCGCACTCCAATCCATCTGACCTCCATGCAATCTACTGCACTTAAATCCACTCCAATTCACCACAGTCTAATCCACCCCAATCCAATCCACCCCACCCCAGTCCACCCCACTCCAATCCAACCAACCCCACCCCAGCCTTATCATTCCAATCCAAAACACCCAGCCAATTCAGTCTAATCTCCCCGACTCTAATCCACCCCAATCCCATCCACCTCATCCCATTTCAATCCACCCAACTCCAATCTAATCCACCCCACAACAATCCACCCCACTCCACTCAAGCCACCCAAATCCAATCCACTCCATTCCAATACATTCCGATCCGCCCCACGACCTCAATCTACTCTAACCCACACCACACTTTTCCACCCCACTCCATTCTACAGCACTCTCTGCCACTGAATTGTACTTCCTTCTCTACTCAACTCTACAACACTCTGATCCTCCTACTCCACTCTACAGCATTCAGACAAATTGAATCTACAACACTGTACTCCCCCACTCCACTCTGGCACTCCACACCATGAAACTTTAGCCATGCTGAACAGGAGCCACACTGGTGTACACATGGCAGAAAAAGGCCAATGGGTATTGTATAGGAGAGAACTATTGGCTTTGCCAATGGTTGTTTAGCTATCTGATTTGCTAATCGGAGGGACTTTTATTTTGGTGTTCAGGTCTATTTTCTGTTCCAGACCAACCCTGCTAGCGACCCTTTGTGATAGTGTATTATAACATGACATTTAAAGCGTAAACGTTACTTTTAATTTGAATATCTAATGCCGTTTACGGCAGCAGAGAGACAAGTGGGTGGCTTTCTCCAACCTGGACTCCTATATGTTAAAATGAATCAAGTAACAGCTGAATGTAGTTATTTTCTGACATTCTTATAGTCAGTCCTCTGCTTTAGGGACAGGTTTGTAGCAATAAGAATTTAGCAGTTTGGTGTCATCAGTAGTGAGGTCTCATCGTGGGTGGGTTGTGCTGCTGTTTTTTTGTTCTTTGTACGAAAGTAATGAAGAGACTTGTGATCACAGTTAGAGTAGGAAACACGATGGCTAATATCAGACTGCCCATGCTCGAAGTTGTGTTATCTGCTATCTGTACGGGGTGCAAATGCAGCTAAAGGGAAAGAGTGATATGAGACATAATCTCAAAATTAAATAATCAAAAATGGCTGCTGTGTTGTAATTGAAATAAAGGACCCAGACGAGTTAACCTGGAAACAAAGGAGCCACTTAGCATTATTTGTCATTACCTAACCAACTTGCTGATTTGAACAACCCATTGAATGCAGACCACAAAATGACTGCAATGATATCGATTCAGGCAGATGTCTGTCTCTAGACCATGAAAAATACACCAGGGTTCTCAAAATACAACTCCTGGATACCGGGCCTGAGGTGTATGATAAGCACAGCAATCAGCCACTTTTTTTTTTTTTTTAATGGCGCTAATTTTTTTGTTCAGTTTAAATTGAAAGAGTGCGAAATAAAGTGTCAAGTCACAAAGTAATAATTTAGCAACTGTGTCTGGGATCCATAGTTCTATACCCTGCCTTTTGGCTCCAATACAGCTTATTGGATACACAAGAACAAGAATGTATTTTTCTTTAACTGCATTAAAAGTATTTACAAACGTCGACCTTTTGTCTTTGCACTTTTTGTCATCAAAATAGGAAAACAATGCTTGTTTGTTCGTGCAGGCCCTTGTTGGCAAAAACATAAAAATGAGATGGGTCTCGCATTTGCTCGAGTTAGAGCTATTAGCATTGTAAGTTCCTAACAGCACTTTTCTTGCCACTTAAATTGAAAAAGAAAAGTAAAACAGTTGACATAAGTGAGCCGATTTAAAGCGCCATGGCCACCATGAGCATGAGCACGAAGGAGAGACACAAAAAGAAAAAGAAGTTTGTGCTCAGTCAAACGTATCCGCAATCAGGCAATTATCTGTGTAACAGGGGCAGTCTGCAAGGCAGTAACAAAACCGCTCTAAGGAGGGACAAAAGTAAAGCATTTACCAATGATAACAAAGGATTTTTGAAAGGCAAGCCCACGAACAAGTGAAAGTGCTGGGCGTGCGGTGGACATAGTTAAAAGCTCACAATTTTTACAACAGGTCAAAGCGCTTGTGCGCTCGACTTAAAAAGGCTCCAGCAGCCTGATGTTATACTGGTGCATGTGTCATTGCAAATGCACGCTTATGAGTACTTACGCGGCTGGCATTTTTTTTAAAAAGCTTTTTATTTGCTGTTACAGGATGGCAGACAACATTCTTGGAGCTGAAAATTAAAAATATATAACCTACAGTGTACCAAAGAGAAGGGAGTGGCCTGGTAACAATTAGTGTCTGTCGCAACCTTCAAAAGAAAAAATGCCCCCCAAGCCAAGCACAACTAGCCAACAATAATAGGCACTATAAGGCCCATATTTATACTTTTTTAGCGCCGCATTTGCGCCGCTTTTTGACGCAAAAACGGGGCAAATTTACAAAATGCAATTGTATTTTGCAAATTTGTGCCGCTTTTGCATCAAAAAGTGACGCAAGTGCGGCGCTTAAAAAGTATAAATACGGGCCTAAGTGTTTCCTACCTGTAACACATCTCTGCCTCTTTACTAGATTGGTTGCTCAAGTCATCAAGGCCCAGACTGGTGGTAAGTTACTACCCACTCAGGAGGACAACGTGCATTGAAGTGTGTGAGTCCCCAGCAGTGGTGAGTGGTGACTGATCAGAGAAATACCTGCACTTATTGTCCACTTTATTGCTGGTAGCACCCGATGCCTGCCACCCCATGACCACTTTGTAGATTGCTTCCTCACTGCTACCCTCCACCAGTGCCTTTCACCATTCTGTAGCCCCTCACTCACGTGTTTAATTTCTTTGATAGTGCTACTCATCCCAATGTAGGTTGTCGGAGAGCTTTACATCATACACAAATTACAGAGACAATGAATCATATAAGTGTGCAAATCAATATAAAGGAAATGTTACAAAAGAAAATAAGGACTACAAGGTGTGTGAGTCACATGCCATCCATACTGGTGGGCATTAAATGTTAAGTGTATGACCTAGAGAAACACAAACATGGGATTTAAAACATAACACAGTGATTCAGGTTGTCTTGTTTTTTACCCTTTTTCTCAGGAATCATAGACTCATGTAAGTTTGTGGAAAACAAACCATAAGGTTCTTCACCTGTGCTTTGCAGATTGCATGCAGCTGTTTAATGATAGCTTATAGCTCGCTATGCTGTATTAGGACCATAACTTATGCCCTGCAGGTAGCAAAAAGACTCCTGTGACAAAACAGTAAGTAATCCACTGAGCTTTCTGCATAAAATACAGTTATTTGACCTAAACTTTTTTGTAGTTTTTTATAGTGTGAACTTGACATAAAGGCATTGGAGCGCATAGTAGGCATGGAGAGATTAAATGATTTGCCAACAATCACAGAGTGTTGAGCCGACAGACTTGAATCTGGTTCCTCAGCTGCAAATTCGAGAGCTCCTCTCCATGTTACATACTATGACTATACAGGCTTGCGGTGTGGAAAAGGCGTGGGGAGGTGCGGCGCGATGCGGGTGGGATAGAGGAGAAGAGAAAAAAAACAACACGTACCTGATTCCCCACTGCAGCCATGCAGCTCTTCAGCCTCCACTGCAGGCCCTGAATCCCAGCCTGCCCTGCGGCCATTCTGAACACTGCTCTCATGCTGCTGGCAGCATGAAAGCAGCATTTGGATTGGCCAGGGCGCCGTGGCTTGGCGCACAGTGTTGGGTTGGAGAGAGCCCAGTGTGCATGTGTGTTTGGCCGGCCCGAGACAGCTGGCCAAACACACATGTGCGTAGGGCGGAGTGCAGTGCACTCTCTCTCTCTGTCCCTTTCTTGCCCCATTGCCCCACCCCTTTACCAATAATACAATAATAAACATAGTTTATTATTGTTTTATTGTTAAAGGTTTGCAGATGCTGCTGTAGGGGGTGGGGGCAAAAGGGGGCAAGGAGGAGGTAGGTTCCTCCCGCATAGGGAGGAGCCGCACTTGTATGCAGGTGGCACATTAACCCTGTTCCCCACTTTAGGATGAGTCAAGAGTGCAACTAAACAAAACTCATATCTCCTGCAGGCACATTATTCACCATCCTTATCTTGACATTTTTATTATCCACTGAGAATTGCTGGGAATAGAAGGAGCTCTGCAACAGATGACATTAACCCATTGATGTTTCAAACTGCTGCCGCCCAAAGCTTCCTAGGTAGGTCCCAGTGCTGTTCCCTAAAACTAGCACTGCGTGACAAGTGAAGGCGATGCATATAAGTGTGAATGCAGCAGGACCGCACTCTGGGAGTTCAATGATCAAATATTACTCTACAATGCCCCTCTTATTATCAGGTTAAATGCATAACCTGCATTCGCCAATCTTGCTCTTATTTCCCAAATCTGAGTCTGCCTTTTAGTTGTTTTTGTATAGGGCAGTTTGATGTCCCCTGAAGCCTAGGGCTCAGATTTATGTACATTCTGGACTTCGTTCTGTGAAATCCAATAAAGCGTTGCCTATTTCAAAGGCACATCATTGGCCCTACTGAAAATAAAGGTGCATGTAGCCCATATTTGACTGAATGGGTCCGGTAGTTAAATAATTTTTTTTGCCCAACTCGTGTGAGTAATGGTGGCAGACAGGCACACTGTGGATCATTGAGCACCCAGATCAGTGGATGCAGACAGACCTGGATGAGCACTGCTGTAGTTTTATAGCGCAAACTCAAGTCAAAATTATTTCCTTCTAGCTCTAAAAACAAGCGCTAGAAAGCTTAAAGTTGTGTCCAGTGCAACTGAAACAGGAAATGCCTTTTGGCGATGGATGCCATATATACTCACTTCAGGCACAGCAAAGAGAAATATATTATGGCAAGGCTCTGTGTGTAGCTGAGTGGGGCACAAGTGGAGGAGTGCACCCAGGGCCTCCCACACTGCTCTCTGATGTCTTTTGGTTACTCCAACTCATAAGATGGCTCAGCTGTTCCTTCCGTGTTCTGTCCCTTTTGTCTTTCACTTCTGCGTTTCACTCTTTCCTTGTTTCTTTCTCCTCTCACTCCACTCTCTCTCTCGCTCTCCCCCTCTATCTCCCCTGCCGCTGCTGCCTTGCCCCCCTCCTCTCTCTCTCACGCTGCATTCCAGCTGCTGGCCCGCCCCCTTTTTTCACACCGTTTTCCGCCCCGCTCCCGCCTCCCAGCAGTCCTCTTCTCCCCTCCTCCCTACTTAATGGTGGCCGCTGCGTGGTAGGACGAACAATATCACTGACTTAGTCAGTGAACTGCTCTGCCTCCCATAGCTCCACTGGCAAGTAGAGCCCTAGTTCCTCTGAACTCCTGACCCCTGTCAGGAGTTAGAGGCCCTCCTTCACCTGCAGGCTTCTGCCTGCGTCTCATCCCTGGTGTCTAGTGGGAGAGCTCTGCTCTTTTACTAGGCTGCCCTGTGCCTCTCTTCTCCTTTTCCTACTTTGCTCTTTGTGTTCTTTTCCTTCTGTGTTTTGTCCCTTTTGTGCTCCTTTTGCCTTTTGCTTCTGCGTTTCACTCTTTCCTCTTTTCTTTCTCCACTCACTCCACTCTCTCTCTCACTCTGGCTCTCTCCCCTCTCTCTCTCCCCTGCCACTGCAGCCCCTGCGGCCCCGCCCCCTCCTCTCTCTTGCGCTGCATTTCTGCTGCTGCTGCCCCACCCCCTTTTTTCACGCCGTTTTCCGCCCTGCCTCCCATCTGTCCTCTCCTCTCCCCTCCCTACTTAATGGTAGCCTAAGGCAAGCCCGTCTGTGCCTGGACCGCGCCCAGTGCCGGAGCCCCTAGTTTGTGCTCCCCCCACCGCCATGATGCACAACGCAGCTACGACGCCAACCCCCCCCCACGGGTTCAAAGGTGGCTGCTCATCCACCTGCCATCAGGCCACCCCGCAGCTCACCCGCAGACCTGTCTCCTGCCGGAACTGCACCTTCACCAGCCTCCACGCCAGTGAACCACCCACCAAGGCAGGACGCAACCATCTCAGATGCATCCTACTCAAACCCGCTCCGTCCACAAACACGCCATCGAACCCTGGAACCTACTTGACTCAGCCTCCGCAGACGTCACCTTCCTGACTGAGATCTGGATGAACCCCTCCTCAGCACCCGACATCGCCATAGCCATCCCGGACAGCTACAAGATCACCTGTAGGGACCGCACCAACAGACCAAGAGGAGGCGTCACCATCTTCCACAGGAATCACTCATGACCAGCACCAAAGACACCATCAGCACTGCTGAACACCTGCGCTTCCAGATCCACACCGGTCCAAACACCACCCTCAGAGGGACCCTTATTTACAGGCCCCCTGCACTCCGACAGCAGTTCAGCGACTCTATCTCCGACATCGTCAGCATGCACGCGCTCACATCCACAGACTACGTACTCGTCGGGGACATGAACTTCCACCTCGAGAACACCAATGACAACAACTCCACCACCCTGCTCGACAACCTTGACAACCTCGGCCTCAAGCAGTTCGTCACGACACCCACCCACTCCGCAGGACACATGCTCGACCCCATCTTCTACGCCAGCAAACATGTCTCCTTCAGCCACACCACCTAACTCCACTGGACCGACCAACTCTGCATCCACGTCACCTTCGAGAAACCCACAACGCACCACCACCCACAGCGGATTCCCCACCGCAGATGGGACAAGGGCACCGCAGACCAGCCGATCACCACCCTCTCCCAGAACCCACCAATCGACACCCCCGACACAGCCGCCCGCAACCTCAGGTAATGGATTGACGACTGTGCCAACACTCTCGCCCCAATCAAGAAACCTTCAAACAGATGCACCAACAGAAAGGCCTTCTGGTTCACCGCCGACCTCCAAGAATCCAAGCAAACATGCCGAAGACTTGAGAAAAAGTAACGCCAAGAACAGACACAGAACAACCAACAGCCTTCAAGAACACCATCTGCAGACACCACCAACTCATCTGAACCGCCAAAAGAACCACCTTCAAAGAACGCATCGAAAACAATACACAGAGCTATAAGGAGCTCTTCAACATCGTGAAGGAACTCTCCAACCCCAGTTCCAATGTCAACCACATCCCACCATCGCAAGACCTCTGCGACTCTCTAGCCACCTTCTTCTACTGCAAGATCGCAGACATCAATGACAGCTTCAATACCCAGATCCCCCTGTCAACCACCAACAGACCCTCCGTCCCCCCATTAACACCAACCTCCTGCTCTCCTGGACCCACGTCCATGACGACAACACCATCAAAATCATGAACACTCCGGCTCACCATCCGACCCCTGCTCTCACCACATCTTCAACAAAGCGAGCTCTGTCATCGCATCTCAACTCCGGAAGATCATCAACAGCTCCTTCGAGACTGCCACCTTCCAGAAGAGCTGGAAACACGCCGAGATCAACGTCCTCCTTAAGAAACCCAAGGCGGACCCAAAGGACCTCAAGAACTTCTGGCCCATCTCCCTGCTCCGCTTCCCGACAAATTTCATCAAGAAATTTGTCAACAAACAACTGGCCTGCTTCCTCGAGGAGAAAAACGCCCTGGACTCACCCCAATCCATATTCTGCAGCAACCACAGCAATGAAACTGCCCTCATCGCCACCACCGACGACATCAGGACCCTACTTGACAACGGTGAAACTGCAGCCCTCATGCTCCTGCACCTCTCGCCCGCCTTCGACACTGTCTGCCACCACACAGTATGCACACGCCTCAACGACGCAAGGATCTGCGACATACTCCTGGACTGGATCACCTCCTTCCTCACCAACAGAACCCAGAGAGTCTGCCTCCCTCCATTCCTCTCTGAAGCTACCAAGATCATCTGCAGCGTACCCCAGGGGTCATCCCACAGCCCGACCCTCTTTAACGTGTACATGGCTCCGCTCGCAAACATCATGCAATCACACAACCTCATCATCGTCTCATACACCGATGACACCCAGCTGATCCTCTCCCTCAACAAGGACCCCTTCACCGCCAAAACCAGCCTCCACGAAGGAATGAAGGCCATCGCCGAATGGATGAAGAACAGCTGCCTGAAACTGAATTCCGACAAAACTGAGGTCCTCATTCTCGGCTCCACCCCCTCTGTCTGGGATGACTCCTGGTGGCCAGTCACACTGGGAACCACACCAACACCCACCGACCACGCACGCAACCTGGGGTTCATCCTGGACTCATCGCTATCAATGGCCCAGCAAGTCAACGCCGTCTCTTCCTTCTGCTTCAACACCCTATGCATGCTTCGGAAGATCTAGAAATGGATCCCCACCGGAACCAGAAGGACGGTCAACCAAGCCCTCATAAGCAGAAGACTGGACTACGGCAATGCCCTCTACACAGGAACCACAGCTAAGCTCCAGAAAAGACTGCAGCGCATAAAGAACGTCTCCGCACGCCTCATCCTGGGCATCCCTGCCACAGCCACATCACAGCCCACCTGAGCGACCTGCACTGGCTCCCCGTCAACAAGAGAATCACGTTCAAACTCCTCACCCACGCTCACAAAGCACTGCACAACACAGGACCAGAATACCTGAACAGACGACTCTCCTTCTACACCCCGACCTGCCAGCTTTGCTCCGCTGACCTATTCCTCGCCACAGTTCCAAGCATCCACAGAATGACCGCTGGTGGCAGATCATTCTCCCACCTCGCCGCCAAGATGTGGAACACTCTTCCTATCCACCTGCGACAGACACAGGACCACAGGACCTGCTTACCTTCAGGAGGCACCTCAAGACCTGGCTGCACCCCCCACCCCACCCACCCAGTGTCTTGAGACCATCACGGGTGAGTAGTGCATTTTACAAATGCTATGATTGATTGATTGAATACTGGCCACTGAAACATGCAGTGACCTTCACTTCCCAAGTACCAATAGAGCATGGCTGGCATCGGTAAGTCCATTAAATTATACTGAGTAATAGTAAAATTGTTTATTTAAGTGCTTAAAAGCGTCAGAAGTGAAGGCTGAAGTGAAAAAAAAAAAAAAAAAAATCTGCAGCTTGCACCTAACCCACAGAGTGATCGTAACATTCTGGCACTACAGGTGCACTTACATTGGCAAGTAATGTGCAGTCCAACAAAAAATGTAACATGCAAACACTGAAATCACACCCCAGAAATGGTGCCCGGTCCAAATTACGCTCTCCTTCAGGTGGCAAGGTCCCTGGGCGCACAGTGGCTGTTCTGAGTATAAAATATGTGGGCCCTTTCCCGGGGACAAGTATAGTGTGCTTCTTTTAGACATGGGTTCACCACGTGTGAGCAACGAAGCCCATACTCCTCCCCAGACCCAGCTGTTCCCCTGGAGCCGAATAAATGAAATGCAGTGGTGTAACGCAAAATGTATTGCACAAATATTCGTCAGTGTTGGGGTGGGGGCTGTGTTACGCCCCAGACCCACTTTGAGGAAAGGCCCAGCGAGCCAACGCAAATCATTTGAAATTTTCAACATTCAAATCCTTGCAATGGACCTCAACCAATTTTATTTTTTTATTTTGTAATTACGATTACCATTTTGAAATGGTTTCATTTATGGAAGTTAGGGCATCTGCATAATATAACGTGTGTACGTGTAATGTCCACATTAATCCGTTAGCACCGAAGCACAGATGTTTATTTTTGCCCATCACACTTGTACCCATAGTATTGACTTTGTGAGGATGAAAGTCTGCATGGATATGCTAGGAAAGAGACCTGTGACCTTGTGGCCAAAGACCCTGCAGCAGAGCCGGCAGTCCACTGAGTGGTTCAAAGTGCTTTGACCAAGATCAGGCAGTGACAAGCAGCCATGAATTCACTACAGCCGAATGCCGGTATCAAACCTGTCACATGGATCTCTCTAATCCCAACAGCGTGGATGCGGCCTCCTACAATCAGCCCTTGATATTCGCTCACGATCACACAGTACAGCCAAGTGTGGGAGCCGGCTTTAGAAAACATATCACCTGTCACATAGCTGAGAGAACGTGCGCCTAGTGGCCCCCAAGCCTCCAGTTTTTGCTCCCAGAGACTGTCTCTCCCATGGGATCCCCACCTGAGCTGTCAGTAACTGTCACTCGACCCCAGGGAGAGCATCAGAGAGCCGTCTTCCTCCTTGGGTGGGTAAGAGGCCGGCTGGCAAGATTCCTGCGGGTGCTGGATATACTCAAACCTCCGGCTGGAATGAGGAAAAGGTGCTGGGGCAGAAGTACCTGCCTGTTACCATTGTGTGCAGGCATCTCTCTCCAGGAGTACGCGTGCACCAAATGGGCCTCACAGCTGATGGGGTATAAAATACAGTGTGCATTTCCCGGGACAGGGAGAGAGAATAAAGAAGGAAGGACTTCGGGAAAATATAGACATTTTGAGTGGCTCTACGTCTGCCGAAACCTTCAATATTGTGCTATGGGACTACAAGTTTGTGCCTCTGAGCGTAAACGTTGGGCTTCAGGTCACAGAATTCATGTGGTAGGCCTAATGTCAGGCTACTGGTCAGTATTCCTTTACTGTGAGTATAGGACTACAAGTCACACAATGCATTGAGCTGGATGAGTTGGGACACCCTGCAAGAGGCGCCATGAGGCCAGTCTGAATGTAGATCGCCATCTGTCAATCTGACCTCTTTATAATATCACTGCTGCTCTATGTAATCTGGTGGCCGTCTCATCTACCTTGCATCAAGAAAGAAATCTAAAATCAGTTTTATATCCTCTTTATATTCCGATCTCCAACATTTCATTCATTTTGCAGAGAAAAACGTAATAAAAAAATCTCTAAGTTGGGCAAAAAACCAAACCCTTGTGTGGTCTTGAAAATCAGTATCAGATCTTTTTGGCATGTCACACATTCAAATGAAACTGTGCACACACGCTGTTGGTGCGAACTATTTTTTTGTTTGCCTACATGGCTGCATGAGTTTCAGTAAGGTACACGGGCAGACATGCAAACTTAAAGGTGCTTAAAGGCCAAAGTAAGCAGCCGCCTGCCAAGTGTGCCTCGTGTGCTGGAGACTTTCGCACCATTTTAGAATATCTGTGAGCAACACATGGACACCAAGACATGCTTTTTGTGAGTTATTAGCAAGTTAAGAAACGCCAAAATGCACATAAAATAAATACACCGCAATTCCGAACTAATGAACTGTGAGAAAACTTCACACAATACTCACTGACCTCACAAACAGTGCCTGGACTGCACTGGCACGAAAGAACTATTAACCCACGCTGTAGCTGAACCTCGAAAGAAGCTGTTGGGCTCCTCCCGAAGAACCCAGCCCACCTATCATAACAAAATCAACAGGAGGCAGAGGCCTCTGACACACCCACTCCTCCATTATTCCAATCCAAACAGCCTGCCCTTCCCCAGTTCACTGAGATTAACGGAGGTCTTCGGGCCCTGCTCTGGGCCATGTCAATAACGCCCAAAATAAACGTTTATTCCTGGCAGTAACATACACCACATCCACTAGTGTGTCCTCACTGCCTGACGTATGCCTCCAGGTTGTAAAATGCTTTGCAGAGCCAGTCAGGGCCATCCTACCCCAGTCCCTACAAAAACCCACAGATTTACACATCTTTGTCATCAAGCAGAAAACACAATGTATTTCTAGCTGCTAGGTTTATTGCTAGCTGCTAGGTGTTTCTTCTCATCCTTATTTTTCACCCCCACCCCGAGGGTAGCAGGGCGATGACAATCTCGCCCTTTAACACCACATATCCCTGTTAATTTTCATGCTAAGTATTGGTGGTGGGTTCAATTTTCAAACCTTCCTTCTGCCTTATCTTTCTCTATATTCCTTGCCACTGGGCTCTTTTTGAACGTGACGGGTCTTTTAAGGATTTTTACTCTCACCCAGCTTTCTGAGACAATTAAATTAGTTTTTAAAAATGTTTTCCAAAGGTGCAAAAGACCACTGCCCATATTTATACCTTTTTAGCGCCGCATTGGCGCCGCTTTTTGACGCAAAAAAGGCACAAACTTACAAAATACAATTGTATTTTGTAAGTTTGCGCCGTTTGTGCGTCAAAATGCAGCGCTAAAAAAGTATAAATATGGGCCCAAATTCTTAAAATTCGTATAATCATTCTTGGTCAATATGACCGTTCTCTCTAGATTCAAAGTAATTGAACTTGTATGTAGTGCATTCCCATATTACACAAACCAACCTTTGAGTCCTAGTTAAAATCACTGAAGGTGGTGTCATAATAAGAACGAGTCACTGGAAACCTAATCAAACCATATGCGATAAGAAAGAGTCCTACTCAGTGATTAATCAGTCAAAATAAATTAACAAATAAATGAAGGATCTCAACGTTTTTCTTAGGAGCGTGCTTAGCATTAACTCGACCCAATGCCTTTTTGTTCCACTCTCCTACACTACCTGCCTCTCTTGTTGGCGCTTTTTCACCCATTTTCCCTTTGCTACTGTTTTCCTATGTTTATATTAATCTTTTCTCCCTTTTCTGTGTTTGAAATTCTTTCTCTGGGTTAAAAGCTGAACATGAAAAATAATACCAGGTTCCACAATATGAGTGCTGGTGTCCACCATGTGCACAAACTAAGTACTGGAAAGGTACTACAAAACACACAGGTACACGGGGGGGGGGGGGGGGGGGGAATACGTTATAGAAAGTGCCTGAGGGATGCAATGGCCGTTTGAGCCCTTATTGTGCACCCCCAGAACCCTTTGGTATTACAGAAGGGGCTGCAGATACCTGTCTAACAAATCTGCAGGTCTGATTATGCCAGTGCTAAATGCATGCCAGCATGCGATCTCAATGGGGTGTTACTGTTTTACGTAGGGGCATGACCTCAAGTAAATGAGGGACGCTTTGAGCCCATGCATGTGGGGGCATGACCTCATAGAAATATGGGAAGCTTTATTACAGATGCTGGGGTAGAGACAAGGAGGGCATCAGGAGAGGAAGTGGCTGGACCACATATTGGCGGCGTCACACAGGGACAACACGGAGTCTATGCACCATTTTCCAGATTGTGTTTGGTTGGGGAAA
This sequence comes from Pleurodeles waltl, assembly GCF_031143425.1. Lineage (NCBI taxonomy): Eukaryota > Metazoa > Chordata > Amphibia > Caudata > Salamandridae > Pleurodeles > Pleurodeles waltl. The sequence goes on from NC_090445.1 coordinate 1,104,529,189, forward strand.
TAGCGTCCCTGGGAATCCCAGATTCCACCCCTCCCTAGCAGGCAAGTGGGGACATTCACCGCATCTGCCTACATGAATATCTTTCCTCCACTTTAAAATCAAGTTGGTTGCTGTCTGCATAGCAAAACGTGAACCAGCACCTTCAAACAGCGTGTCCGTCTTTCACACCCTGCTCTAAGCCCAAGCCTGAGTACACACCTGCACCATCAACAGTGCTTTTGCTGGGATCCAGCACACTGTCCCAGTCTTCCCCTCACTTAACTGTACTCCGGGGTGTTGAGTAGCGGAGTGTAGTTTAGTAATACTGCCCCAGGTCTGACCTTCCTGTCTGTCGGACACAGAGCCAAAATTCATCTGAAAACTGTCTGTTTGCTGCAACAAACGTGATTTGTGTTAAACATCACTCCAAGCAGACCTAAAGCAATGCCTTTCTGCTCACTTATGCAGTGATCTGCCTAAGCGCGCAAAACATTCCTTACTGCTGCCTGTAAATAATTACACTGACACAGTGGTAGGGTTAACCACGAGGTCGGGTGCGGCCATGGCTCGTAGCGCGTTGCACAGTAGGCAGTACCTCGCTCTCTCGCCCTGCGCATCTGCCCCGACCACACCTCTTTATTTTACTTATGGATCTACCCCAGACCTTGGGGCGGACCAAATACTCATAACACAGGTGGGGGTATTTACTTTCGTTCGGGCGTGTGCGAGGACTTCCCTCTCGCCGCGCCCCCCTGACATTGATGGTGCCAGGTGACCAGTTACATCACTGCCCCGCGACACCACATTCCTCCTAAAAATCAAAATGAAGAACATTAATATTATACAGTGTCAAATTATCCATCCAGTAGGTGGTCACGTAGCCGTGTGGATGGAACAAGGTTGTCGCGAAGATTATACCTGGTGGCTCCCGACCTCCCTCGATCGGGCTCACGATCAGGGTTGCAACAGGGGGGTCCCCTGGGTCTCGCTTGGCGTGCTCTCAGGTGATTCATCGGGACCTGAGTCGCAATTAGGGTAGTCATCTGGTAGCGAGGCTGAATCGCCACCAGCTGGAGGGGAAACCTTCCCTGGAGGGTGGTCCTTCGGGGAACAAAACCTCTTGAATAGCGACATGTTGCGGGTTATAACATCCGCCACTCGCCGGGCCGCGACAGCGGACTCATTTCGACGAATATTGGTCCATGGAGCAGTGCCAAACGGCATGCGGAATTTGCTGCCTGCCGAAATTTCTTTTAACAATACCTTGTCTCCAACTGCAAGGTCAGACAGCACCGCTCGTCTCTTCCAGCTGGCACATCTGTTGGTGGCTGAACGCCGTTCCTGAACCTGGTGTGAGTCTATGGACGGAGGCTTCCATGAGGAGTGATGTGGAATGGAGTCAACTGAAGCACGCCGAAACACAATGTGCCCCGGCGCTCGGTTGGTTGTTGAATGAGGTGTCTGACGGTAGTTTCGCAAAAATGTTTAGATGGCATAGTTGCAAGTTTGACCACTGGCGTGAGCAATGCAAATTACTTTGTTCAAAGTCCTCATAATCCTCTCGACCTCGCCATTGGCCTGAGGCCACCTTGGCGTGATGTGGCGATGTTGAGTACCGGCACTGTTCAGATACTCCAACAGTTCCCGACTCTGGAACGGTGGGCCGTTGTCGGTCTTGACTCCAGATATCAGGCCATTGGTGGCCATAGCCTTTTCCAGACCGGATATGACCACATCCACCGTGAGAGCCGGAATGATTTCCACTTCTGAGTACTTGGAGAAGTCATTGATGAGGACCATGGTGTGGCGGCCATCAGGGAGACTCCCAAAATCAAGGCTTGCGGATGCCCACGGCTTTTCGGGACTGGGCTCGGTCTCCACTGGGACTGGCTGGCTATGCTCTCCAGAGGCTTGGCACCATACACAGGACTTCACCACCCTCTCCACCTGTTCATTGATGAGGGGAAACCAGACTTTTGACCATAGTCGGCTTTTGGTCTTGACCATGCCTTGGTGACCGTTGTGAGCCAGTTGCACTACCCTCTCGGTGAGAGATGATGGTATGACAAGTCTGCACCCTCTCAGTACACACCCATCCATGTCTACGGTGAGTTCATCTCGGATGTTGTATAGGCTACCCAGCGCGCGTCCGGGTTTAACGTGGGTATTTGCTTTCTCAAGACGTGCCACTGGTTGGTGCGTATGGCAGTCAATACCTTTTTCAGACATTCATCACCCTCTGTAGCTTGAACAACCTCGCTCACCGAAAGGGGCAATGGTCTCGACCGATCTGAGACATACTGGACGTATTCCTTGGTTTCTAGTACATCGTGCACTTCTTTGTCCGATACTGCCCGTGGGTGTCGTGACAAATAATCAGCTGGGTTTTCAGATCCTGGTTGGTATTCCAGTTGACATCTGTAGTCCTGCAACTGGAGCATCCATTTCTCTATTCGGGGAGTAGGCTTTGAAGCCGTCCATTGAACAGAGGCAGCAACGGCTTATGGTCCGTAGTCACTGTGAAGGGGCGTCTGTAGACATAGATGTGAAAGTGCTCACAGCCCCAATGTACAGCAAACGCTTCTTTCTCTATCTGAGAGTATCTTTGTTCCATCTCAGTTAGGGACCTACTCGCATAGGCCACCGGGGAACATGTTCCTTCGTCCTGCTCTTGTAACAGCACGATTCCTAAGCCCATCGGCCCGGCATCAACCGCGACTTTGGTATTTCTCCGTGGGTCAAAATATCTCAGTGTAGTATCACACAATAGTGCTTCTTTGATGGCCTCAAATGCGGTTTGTTCCACAGGTCCCTAGACCCATGCTTTGGATGTCTTGGTCAGTTTTCGGAGGGGCTGGGTGAGAGTAGACAGGTCCTTAATGAATCGGCCACAGTAATTGACCATGCCTAAAAAGCTTCAGACCTCTGTCACGCACGTTGGAGGAGGTGCACTTTTTTGACGTCACTTACTTTGGTAGGGTCTGGCGCCACCCCATTGGCCGAGAACACATATCCGAAGAATTGTATTATGTCCTTTAAGAACTCGCACTTCCTGCGGTGTAAAGTTAGTCTAGATTCTTGTATCCTGCTGAGCACGTTTTGAAGGCGTGAGTGGTGTTCTGCAATGGTGGGCGCGTGGATGAGAATGTCATCACTGACATTTAATGTTCCCAGTAGATCATCTAATAGTTCCTGTATCACGTTCTGAAAAACCTCAGCGGCACTGGATATTCCGAGGTTTAAGCGCCGGTACCTCCTCAGTCCTACATGGGTGGAGAAGGTTGTGATGTAACACGACTCTTCGGCTAACACCAGCTGATGGTAGCCGGACCGGAGGTCTAATTTTGAGAACCAACAGGATCCACTGAGCTCACCTAGGATGTCATCAATTGTGGGTGTCAAATGTCTTTCCTGTTTGATGGCCGCATTCGGGAGGTGCATGTCCACACAGATGCAGACCTCTCCGGGTTGCTTGGGTTTGCGGGCCAGTACAATTGGGGAAACCCACGGTGTTGGTCCTGATACTCTTTCGATGATGCCCACCTTCTCCAGGTGATCCAGCTCTTTCTCTACCTGCGGCCGGAGATGAAACGCAATGCATCGATGGCGAAGGGCGAAGGGTTGCACAGTCTTGTCTATGTGTAACTTCACTTCTCTGCTTCTTAAACACCTGATTCCTTCGAATACTCCTTGGTACTTTGCCAACAATTCAGTCATTGACTCCTGGTGGATGCTGAAAGCAAATGTGACTAGCCCAAGGTCTTCTGCAGCCTTGCAACCTAACAGCATTCCTCGTCCTTCCTCGGTCACATATACTTTGGCTGGAATTGTTCGTGACCCATGGGTGATCGTAGTTTGGAACATGCCTTTCAGTACGAGTGGTGTGTTCTGTCCATAGCCATAGACTTTTACTTTGGCCTTGGTTAATGCTGGAGTTGGCACCATCTTGCGGTGTTCCTCCGCTGCAAGGATGTTAATTGACGCACCAGTATCGACCACAGCCATGGTCGCGTGTGTGCCAATGTGGACCTGGCACATTGGTAGTTTTGTTTGTAGGGAGGTGGTGTTCCCAACGGTGAACAGAGCGTGAACTACATGCACCTCGGCTTCGTCGTCGTCCATGTCGCTTCCTTGCTCAGACTTGCTTGACGCCGTGTTGACGGGAGCGGTCTCGCACTGGTCCTCCTCGATCTGCACACTTTCACAAAGTGATGTAGTTTTCCACAGCTGGAGCATGTTTTGCCTCTTGCTGGGCACTCGGGTTGGCCTGTGCGAGGGTCCGCCACAATATCCACACTGTTTGGCCGGTGGTTTGTTCGGACGGTATCTTGTTTTGTTTGCAGATGGCGTTACCGTATTGGCGGCTTCCTCCTTTATGGGTCTCTGTAGGGCTGCTTCCATGTGAGATGCACGGGCCTTCGACAGTTCTTTTGTGCGACCCATTTGTAAGATGTCGGGCAGAGTCCTTCCGGATTCTTCTAGGATACGTTCTCTAAGTTTCAATGACACACATCCTTGGATGATTTGTCCTCTTATTTCCTACGTTTTGTCTGTAAACCTACAGGTGCTGGCCAGATCTGTTAGTCTCAAATGGAAGAAGTCTAATGACTCTTCCGCTTGTTGCCTGGCCTGCTTAAAGATTAAAAGTTCGTAATCGGTATTGGCCATTGGCTCGAAATGTCTGTTCAAAGCGGCAATGAGAGTCGTGTGCGTCTTGGGAGTATCCTTGACGAGGTTCTTAGAGATCTTATAGACGTCTTTTCCCCCTAAATGGAGGAGCATGGCGCGTTTTTGATCGTCGTCAACCTTGGTGGCTTCGAAAAACAGCAGGACTCTCTCCACCCACTCCCTCCATCTTGGGGCTTGTGCAGAAGGTGATCCTTCAATGAGGAATGGCTCCACCTGTAGTATGATGGACATGGTAGCGAACTTAAGTGAAGCACGACAGCGCAGTTGAAGGACGCACTCACCAGGGTGTGTGATCAGGCCTTGACGGTATTTTCAGTGTGCCTCACTGTGTAGGAGGCTGGGGCACTTTCCTCTCAGGGCCAAGCAGGAACAGAGCTCTTGGGCTGCAGGAGCATCAGAGCAAGATACTCCTGCACACAGGGCTCGTGGCAGGGTAGGCAGTACCTGGAAACAAGCGGGGTCTCCAGCATGGGCTGTGCCGGGAGCAGAGCGCCGCAGGGAAGATGCGCTCGTCTGCTGCTTTCGGTTTCTATGGCGACGCAACATAGAAACGCTCCGCCGATAACACTGTCGATTTCGACAGCACACACGCGGCGCGAGCACCGCCTGTTAAACGGCCGCTGCGTGGGAGGAGACAGCGCTCACTCGTCACGAGCACCGTGTGTAAGATGACCGCCGCGGAGTGAGGAGGCATGGTGAGTTGCTCCGGCCTCGTCGCCAAAATGTAGTGTTGAGCAGTCACACTATGTTGGTCGGCTGCCTGTAAATAATTGCACGGACATGGTGGTAGGGTTAACCACGCGGTCGGCTCTGGCTCATAGCGTGTTGCACAGTAGGTAGTGCCTCGCTCTCTCGGCCTGCGCATCTGCCCTGACCACGCCTCTTTATTTTACTTATGGATCTACTCCTAATCTCTGGGCGAACCAAATACTCATAACACGGGTGGGGGTATTTACTTTCGTTCGGGTACGTGCGAGGACTTCCCTCTCGCCGCACCCCCCTGACATTGGTGGTGCCCGGTGACCAGTTACATCACTGGCCCGTGACACCACACTTACGTCTCGTCTAGCTCGATGGCACTTTGTTTGAAATGAAGCACAGGACCTTTCCAGACCTTCCAAACAAGTTACTAGAAAAACTGGGACAACAACCAAATAAATGCCAAGCCAGCTCAATTGGTTAATACATTCACTTCTGATTTTCAGAAAGTCATGAGTCGAATCCAAAGGTCGAATATGCAGTACCATTGATTTTGATAATAATAACATTTACTATTTACCACGCTATGAAACAGCAAACTCTGTGGTAATAAACAGACTACAGAAAGATGCTCGCTAATTCCAAAGTCCATAACTGTATAAGCTGTTCACTTATTGACAAAACACACATTTTTAAAAGAATGCCCATATCGACCACGTTTAGTGAATGCAAAGTTATGATGATTTTGTGCGCAATTTTTTTATTCGATTATTGCGTACAGTGCATCAGAGGTTGCCTGAAGGCTCGTGGCTCGGCCCTTTTCAGAACAGGGGTTCGAGTTCAAAACAGAGCGGGGACACCGACTGACAGCATTATTTATAACTTTATCACGGCGAGTTTAAAAAACCCTAAACGGAGGGTTAACTGAAGCGAAGGTGATGCGAATTGAAGAGGACTTCTTACTGCAGTTTCACAAAGACATAATAAACAGATCATATATTTTTCGTACTGGCAGAGGGGACAGACTTTCTCTTTGTGGCTATAAATCACTGTGTTCTCCCTGTAGCATCATTCTGTTCTGGCAGCCGAGATGTTCGTCTGTTGTAACAATAAAATCATTGCTTTTGATAGAATGGATGGCTCACACAAAGGACTGATGGTGTCACAGTCAAAGCGAATAACCAATCCCACACATTTGCGTGAAACAAACAGCCTCCAAAAACTGAATCCATAACGCAGTGTGGTCAGCCCAGAGCCCGGCTTCCAATCGCATGCCTCGAACAAGTCTTTGTTGTGGCATTGCTGCAGTGTGCTGCAGTGCAGTTGATGTCATCTGCTCCCTCCCGCCTCATTACAATGCAGGGCACGTCCGCTGCAGGGAGAGTGACAGCTGACTGACACGACCAGGATCCCGCCCCTTCCTCCTCACTACAGGCCTGTTTCACGATCAACAATGGCCATGCGGCACGCGCACACCCCTTCCACGCCAGCTGCTAATGGAACAGACCCCCCATTTTGCCGCAGAGGTTAGTGCCTGTCTCCTGCCAGCACGTTTACAAACCCAGCCACCGACACTACTGTGGTGCCCATAATGTCTGTCTTAGACCGACACGCTATTTCTTACACCACATAACCGTCTGTCTCTGAAAAGCTAATTGCTACACTTGTGACAGAGCAATGTGATGGGCATCAAATTTGCTAATGAGGTGCCCAAGGTGCTCCTCGTGCATTGGACAACAGATTGCAGCGGCCTGTTGGGATTTGACGACTCATTGCCAGTAGAGGCATGGGTCCTAGTGCAAAGAAGAAAGGAAAAAAAACTGCCCCTTAGCCCGTAGCTTGGTGGTTGAACTAGAAATCACGGGCTACAGTGGGCCTTTCACACTCCTGGATCCCGATGTCACTGTACCTGCTGCATTAATGATAACTGCACCACTTATGGACCCCGTACACCAGCTCTGGGCTTCACTATAAGTGTCACTCTTCTCATATGTATTAATCCAATCGGTTCAACCATGATACACCAAGACCACAACTCTCAGAATGCACTGTTTTTTTTAAAGCAAAGCAGAGGACTGGAAAATGGTGTCCCTGAAGGTCTGGAGTCTATTGGTAATCATACATATTGTTTGCTTTGCAGGATTGGTTTGATAAAATTACAGGTTGTGATGAATTTATTTATTTCTCTTTGTTTCCTCTTTCTAAGTGTGTTGCATTTTGCCTCGAAAGATTGTTTTTGTGAAGGAAAGTATTCCTTCCTGCACAAAAATAATCCTGCCTGCAACGCATGTACCCGTGCACTGTGTGCAAGGGTGCCCATGTTGGCGCGAGGCAGCACTCAGTGGAGCAGTACAGTGAGTGAGAAGGAATGCAGCATATCTTTATAGATATGGCACCTCCGGCCATCTTTATTTCAGGCAGTGCAGCGCAGCAAGTTGTCTTGCAGCATTGCAGTGCCTCAAATGATGATAAATCTGCCCCTTCCCCAAGGCTTTAGGCTTGTATGATATTCATTTGTTGTATCATGTGATGTCACTAGGTTCTTATGTAGTGTTCTGGTATAGTGCAGTGTCTTCTGACTTCTTTGCTATTTGATATTTTGTGTAGACATTGGCCGTCGTGTGTGATTCACCCAGTTGAGGTGTCCTTCACAAACCACATGAAGGGGCAGATTTATCATCATTTGAGGCACTGCAATGCTGCAAGACAACTTGCTGCGCTGCACTGCCTGAAATAAAGATGGCCGGAGGTGCCATATCTATAAAGATATGCTGCATTCCTTCTCACTCACTGTACTGCTCCACTGAGTGCTGCCTCGCGCTAACATGGGCACACTTGCACACAGTGCACGGGTACATGCGTTGCAGGCAGGATTATTTTTGTGCAGGAAGGAATACTTTCCTTCACAAAAACAATCTTTCGAGGCAAAATGCAACACACTTAGAAAGAGGAAACAAAGAGAAATAAATAAATGTATCTTCTTTGCGCCTTTATCGGGAAGGCGTACAATTCTGATGCATTTCCAGGTTTACCAGTCTTGATAAATCTGGGAATGGGCCAAAATACAGGGGTAGATGGTTGGAACACCAATTCTCCACCCATGTAATACCTTCCTGTACACAGTAACGCAAGGCAGCGACTTGCACTACCTTGCGTTACTCTGGATTTACCAAGCCACCCAGGGCCACACATAGTGGCCTTGTGTGGCTTGGTAAATCTGGCTTAAGAATTGTGTTGCCCTTGCGTCACCTTGCGTGACCCAAGGGCAATGCAGTCCTATAATAAATCCGGCCTTTAGTGTGGATGGGTGTTTGCAGGGTGTGGGTCATCTACATGTCCCACAATAGGCATTGGGTTGTGCAGCCATCCTGGATTTTAAGAGTATAGTGGGCGGTTTGTGTGTGGTGAATCTCATTGAAAGCTCAAGTCCTGTGGTTCTCTGCCTCCCCGTGCAGCTGTTGTTCTCCTGGTACAAATTCAGTTCAGCTGGATCGCTTGCAGTTAGTGAAGTTTATTCCTTTAATACTTATGTGTAGATGGGTGAATTACTGGACTGGAAAATCCGTAATAGCTGCTCCAGTCAGGGAAGTAACGATCCTGGTGGTGGATTAGCTTCTAGTTATGTTTACTAGTGTCCTCAGACTTAGTAGATATGAGTTGTATCTGGGGGTCAAGAGGCTCTGGTATTAGCCTACTGAGGTCAGTAATACCCTCTGTTGTGGTTACTGTATTTCCCCGCTTCTGGTTTATACTTTCACCCGAGTGACTCATACCATGCAGGAAACCTCTCAATCCTAGTTATGGTATTTTTGTATTTTATGTCATGAATGAGGTCTGCACCAGTAATGGCTAATCCAACGTGGTCTATCTGGGTGTAGTAGGACAAGTCTCCAAGCTATAGTCAGTTGGAATGAGGTGTTGCTTGATCTAGCCTTGCTCCGAGTATTGTTAAGATGTTTTATGTTATTCGGATATTTGTTAGATCTGAGTGTTTGTCCTTTATTACTTTTCTCTTCCAATGCTTCCCGGTAGGGACAGTACAGATTCCAAGTAGGAGACAAGCAAGAGAGTTCTTTGAATATCGATTACTGATGAGATATTTAGAATATTGGCAGATGACATATGTGTGTGATCAGCTAGTTTTACCATGTTAGGGTTATGTTGTGCATTATCTGGAGAGATGAAGGGGGCTGAGGAGAGTGTTTTCCTATGAGATGCCGTACCTCTCAGGCGTTTGTGCGTGTAGTGTGACTTAGCATGAAAGCTCATAGAAGGCTTAGCTACCTTAAGGAGGTTTTATATATGCTTCCCCAAGCTTCATTTATCATGCCACAGGAACCTTAATTTGGTCCTACCTTTGTGATACATGCATCTTTTGCGCACACGCACTGGTGTTCCTTGAGACTACCAGTCCTCAAGACGTTTTTTTTTCTCATGTGTGACATTTATGTGCATCATGTCAGTGATTGGCCGACTGTCTGTTTAGCCACCTCATAACACTGTTTCCCAGGACACATTGTTGCTTTGGACTTGAACATCCTTTCTGTGGAAGATGGCGTCTATGTTTGATGTTGGAGAGACTATCATGCACATTGCTTTCATTTCTCTACCACATCCATTTAAGGAGGAAGCTAGGTTATAGTCAGATCCTAAGTGGCCCTTTGTTTTTATATAAACGGAACTAAGAAGTGTCAGAAGACTGTTAGTTCTTTGTCAGGCTCTTTGGTGGTTTGCTATTTGCGATAAGCTGTTATACGCACATGCGGGCATTGTCCCAATTCTACCACTGTGAAAGATTCCACTACAACGCAGCCTAAAGGTATTCTGGTGTTGGACAACTGTCAAGCTGCTACATGGTGTCTGGCCATACTTCAACCAGGCACTACTGTATCTACTGTTAGATTGATCTGGAGGATGCATCATTTGGTCTTTGTCTGAACGCACACAAATAATACGCCAATAAACTGATGTCACTGTACAGGGGTGATGTCTGTGGGTAGGTCTTTATCCTCACTTCCCAGGTGGACGGACCCACCACAGAGTTGTATGACATCATTTGCCAGTATGCAGGAGCCATGGCGAGAAAATATCTGGACCCAACCTGAAGTCCGCTAGGATTCAAAAGGTGAATACTTTGTAGTTAGATAGTGTATCTATCAGAAAGAGCATTACTAAAGATAAGTAGCTTATTCTTTTGGATTATTAAAACCCAGTTTGAAGTCTGCGTATATTGTTGATTCAATAGAAAGAAGTCATTCGCATTCCCTTATTATCCAGGGGTATTGATTTCCTGATGAGCAAATAAGAACTGCTGAGAAAACCATGCTTTTTTTCTGATGCATTCTTCATAGCACTGGGAGCTTATCAATATAAAGTGTTTAAAATACATTAAATATGATGAATTGCATTGGAAAGCCGAGTCTACATGTAGGTTTCGGGCTAGCTACATTTGAACTGAGCGATGCAGAGTTAGGATTCAGGGCTTAATTTGTAAAAAATGACGTATTCCACAGGCACCTGCTAATAGTGATGCTGAGATCTAGTCTTGCCGAATGCCAGGGCTGGTCAGTGTAGATCCCACCTCCTGCCTCTTCCTTCCACCACCGTCAACTCCATGTCTCTTCATCTCACCCCTGTGGTTTTTTCTTCATCCCTGCATAACAGTTTCCCCATGTTTTAGTTCCTCCTGTATTCCCCATTTTTCTGCCTTGTTTCTGTTGTTAGGGGTTAATGTCTGCTGATGAAAGATAAGTCCTGGGCCGCAAATATGAGTGCGAGTGCTAACCACTTGCATTGTGTACTATGCAAATGCTCTTGCCTATCAGAAACCAGTGCGCTTTACCCAGACGGCTGTGGAAATGTGTTCTTGCATTCCGTGAGTAGTGTCACAATACCCCTTGAGCCTACCCTCACCTGAAACTAATCCTGTTTATTCTAATCCGGCAATGTCGGACAACGAAAATGATCTCACAAGGACCCGACCGACAAGTATTTCTTTTTTCTACCGCTCAACTAACAGGATTAGCTTGGAGACAATTTTGCTTAGGTAAAAGGTTGTCAATTGTTATTGTGAATATTTTTAGATCTGCCTTCCATAGCTGACCTGTCTTTTACCTAAAGTGACTTTTAACCCAATATCAACCAGTGCACACAAGGCTACCTAAGGAATTATGTATTGATCGAACGAACGAAGGAGACATGCCCATGCGTCAGAGGCATGGGGTCCAATTCACCAAAAAGCCAGGGGTAGAGGAGGTGACATCAGACACCTCTCGACAAGCGATGACATAACAGGGTTGAAACCTATTCCAACCCTGAGTTAGCCTCATATATGCTGCTGCAGGTTTATGGCAAGAGCAAAAAAGGAAAAAATGCAGAAAGTATTCCGGCTCTCAGGCATCAGTTTACTTTCTACTCCTGCTGCTGCTTACCTAAACACCAGGGGTGACAAGGGCAGTGCCAGGAAACCAAAGGGCAATGCTGGTTTACCCCTTGCCACCCATAAACGTACACTCTCATAGCCCAGTGGACAACCAACCACAGAGGTGTGCAATGAACAAACGCTGCAATACAATCAGAGATCACTATGGAACCTAACAGAACCAAAAGGCTAGGCAAATAGTGTATACTATCCTACACATAGACAGCATAACATAATGTAACATGATACCGCTTACCATAAATTAACATAAAATAACATAACTTAAGCCGTGCAATTACTTAATTTATTCATTGGAACTGTGCAGTTGCGTGAGCTCACCTCATAATCTGCCTGGACATTTATGTTGTCCTTTTATTTTAGTTGTGTAAATCAACCAGGAATGTTGTGAGAATTTTCTGTGTTCCAAGTAAAACATTTTGCCATTATAATGCTCCCTCTCTCCAGTGCAATTTCCAGGAAACACATTTTTTGATTTGCCAATAACTGTTAACCCCATGGACTGATTGGCACCAATTTTGGCAATCACTTGGCCAAGGCAGCTAAGGTACAGCATGCCAAATTTTAGGCAAAGCTGTGAAGGGGGAAAAATAATTAAAGTGGGTGGTGAGGAAGTGGTGAAGAAACACGTTTTTTCTAATTTTAGCTCCCATGAGAAGAGTTGCCCGAGCCTACAGCCCTGACTGCTGAATATATTTACAACAAATTTTGCATGAATTTAGAACTCCACTCAGACCGTATGCTTTTCTTTGTTTGGTGTACACCCATTCAGCATTTTGTGAGATATCAGTGTTTAAATAAGTTGCCCAGTGGGCATTAAACGGTTATTACTTCTTTATATATGTGCCATTTAGGATTTGTCGATCATAAATAGATTGAGCAAAAAGGGAATCCACTTGGATGATCAAACCATTTCTCCCGTTATCCCGGGTGGATCTGTGGTTCCAGAAGTGGTACCATGACTTCAAGTGAACTGATTGGCTACTGTGAGAATTTATTTTGGAATGGCCATTTTAAGATGTGGGGAACAGTCCATTTTTCATGGACAAAAAATTAAACTGGTGATAAAAGAGGGCAGATTAGGCTCACATAGACTCCCTCACAGGTAACGTGAGTAAATATAATGAAAAATAAAATAAGTTGCAGGATCTGCGGATCCTCACCACCAGATGATGTCCTTGGTCCATGGTACAAAGAAAGGTGCCAGAGACGTGGGCCACCCTTATAGGGGTTCCGGATCCACAGATCTCCAAAAGCTACCATGAACACAGGGCACTGTAACCCCAGGAAAATTTCTGAGTGTTTTTAAACATAACAAAGCCAACCATAAATTCAATTTAAGCTTTGTTTTTTTAAGAGAATGCATATAAAATGGCGTAGGTGGGAGTTGAGTAGAACAAATGAGTTTGCAAGTGCTAAAATGGGCCAGCTAGTTGAGTCTAGCGACCCTTCTCTGCCATCACTATATAACCAACTATGAATCTCGAAATACACTCAATAAAAAGCAACAGGGAGGGATTATAGACAAAATTTTCACTTATAATTCAAAGCAGTGAAACCAAATAGCGAGATTATTGTGATAGTTGTGCTTTACCTTCCAATCTGCATTCAATGCAGTGGTGTAGCACAAGTACCATGGGCCCTAAGAAAGCAGAAAAAAAGACCTGCGCCCTCGTTTAAATGGTGCAGTACACCTTCAATGAGGATGTATTTCCCCTCACCCTCCTGTGCCACTGCACAAGATGCATATAGATAGCTACACCCCAGGTCCACCGGGAAACGGCTTGATAATGTGCATCAGCTCTATCACCATTGTTTTTGCAAAAGTTTGGTAATACATGATCAGTTTTGTCAGTGGTAATGATATATGTTTTTTTTTACTGCACAGTGCAATAAGAAATACTCAGATACTTTTTTTGCCAGCTCCATTTCAGCCACTGCCTTCTGTGCTTTTTTCATGGATTGCGGTTGCTTGTTTGCACTGTCCATCTTGGTCATGTTCATTTGTTTTTGTTTATACTGTCCCATTGTTTCTGTTAGAAATGGGGTTTCTGTTTGGCAAGTGTATGCACCCAAGCCATGCAGAGCCCACCACTCTAGGCAGGGCAAGTAAGTTACACACCAACGATAACCTGTGCTTACCCCCTGGTAGCGTGGCACAGATCAGTCAAGCTTATCTCCAGAGGTTATGTATAAAGCGTTTGTGCAACATATTCATGCCAGTGACACAATAAATTCACCACAAAGGAAAGACTCCACACCGGTTTGTAGCATAAATATGTTTCTTATATTGTCATTATGTTCTAAGAACTACTATGTCACCCATCATAAGTACTGTGCATAAAATCGGGCCAATGTAAGGTAGATGTGACATACTTCAGGACATGAAATGGTTGACTAGAACATCTGCATCTCCGAAAATCACCATAAACACAAGAGGCAAGATAACTGTGCACACTACGTAAATACGTAAATACTAAAATAGTACTTGCTGTTTTAGATAGTATAAGAATAAAAACAATATACATCAGTAAGTCCTGGGCATGTAATGCAGTTTAATGGTCACCTTAGATACAGAGAATAACCATTGCAGATATTGCTGCTCATGCATGTAACACCTAGGTGCTTTGCAAATTAACGCTGTATCTTTAATAAGCAGTCACTTATGTGGCATAAAATATTCCATTAAAGGAATGTGCCTGGGTACTAAGGTAGGCTAAGGGACTAAACAGCCCTTCTTTTCCAGGGGTCGTGAAATAACAATAATTTCCAATCATGATGAAAGAAGGTGGATAGTTCCCCATAATTCTGTGGTCCCCAGGACAGTGCCAAAGTGATTGGGAGTGTTAGCAGGAACACTCACGCCTTGGGGGCTATGTGTGGATTTTCCAATTGCAACACATAGTAAGTGGTTTCCACATAAGGCCTGTTCCTTAGGTAAATAAATAAAAAATGGCAGGAGCTGAAGGTGCGCCCCTCTGGTACGAGTGCAGGCAATCCTGAGTATTTATCCAGGGCTGTACCTGGCAGGAGCGTGGGATGTCCGAAAGGCTCCCATGGGGCCTCTCACCATATCTGAAAGGGTGGGAGGCGGGCTCTGTAACCCCTCCAACTAGAGGGCAGCTGACATCAGGTCCCAACAGACTGTATTCTCCATACTTCGAAAAGGAGGAGGCGGCGCCTCTCAAAGGGAGAGCGGAGCTGCCTGTAAAGGCGTGCAGGATGACTACAGCGGGCAGTGTCAGTCCACTGTCAGGATTCTTGCTTTGTAGGGCCAGCAGCCATATGGGCAATTCTCCTTTCAGGTCCCCAAAGGAGTCGGTGGCATCAAGAGTGGGGCCTGCATCGCCAAGTGCAGGAACTCCTTGTGGAAGAGCAGGCAGGACTGGGGCACAAATGTGTTTTCCAGCTAGTACAGTGATTGTGGCCTCTATGGGGAGGGTCTCGCCTTGCAGTGGCTGCGTCGCTCCTCTGAGCTGGAGACACTGTGGTTACACCTCAGCTTCTCTCCTGTCCCGCGGAAAACAAAGACGGCGCTCACCATGTGCTGATGAAGGGGCCACGTTGAATAAAAATAAAGTGCACTCGCCGTGCCCTTTCAATTAATAACGCTCTCCCCACACGCACTAAGTGATGCAAGGGCCAACAGTCCTCAGGAGAAATCCTTTCAGGCCCTCGGGGTTCCTTAGTGGGAAGGAGGAACAGCCCCACCAACCCCTTGGGTATACTGGGCACAGGGTAAGAAAGTGCATGCAGGCTTGCACCCAACCCAGCCATTAGTTCTATGGCAGTTCCTTTCAGTGCCCTGGGGAGACCACAGTCAGGGAGCAGCTGGCAGCAGGGCAACAAGCAGAAAATCAATATAGTGAGTCCTTTATGCCATCCGTCAGGCACCAGTGCAACAACAGAAGAGCAGTCCAGAGGAGTCCTTTTCAGCTCAGTAGTCCTTCTGGCACAGGTTCAGTCCCAGTTACCAAAAGTGTTCTCCAATCATGGGGTCATAGCCCCTGTACTTACACTCAAAATGCCTTTGTTCGGGGGGGGGGGGTGACATCAAAGGAACCCTTTCAAGTGACAGAGAACCCCCTTTCAATCCAGCCCTCTCTCCAGACATCAGCAGGGGGGAATCTGCCCATTGTGTGAGGGCAGGGCACAGCCTATTGACATGTAAGGTGTGAACAACCCTCCCTTTCCCCAGCCCATGATGACTATTAGTATGCAGATGTCTCTTCTGTCACACCCAGCCCCTCCTGTGTGATGGCTGTCTGGAAAGTATGCACCAAGTGTAGTTGTCACGCTGCCCCAGCTGATTTTACTAAAGTCATTTATTACTCTGGCAATGGCAGTACCAGTGTAGTTATAGGTAGGTCAGACTTTCCACAGGGGAGACATTCTTTGTTTGTAATAACCATTCAATAAATCTCCATTAAGGTTTCCAAAATAGTTTGACCATTTTGGCTCCTTAATACAAAGCTTTTTGCTGATCTGTTAAGTGTGTGTGGGGGAGGGGGGGGGGGGGGGGAGAAAAAGCAAGAAAAAGTGAGGTCCCAAACAATAATTACAATTTGCCACGATACCAGATTACAGCACAGCAATCCAAAACCTAGCACACCACAGGGCAGCTCCTATCATGGCATTACATTTAAAAAATACTCTTCTTTCAGTTCAAATAATATAATCCAGGGGAATTATAAATCACTTGGTTTTGTTTTCTTGCTTTCTTTCTTTTATTCTGTATTTTCGTTCCTTTCTTCTTTCACTTATTAAGTTGTTAATATATTTATATTAAAAACCTCTCAGTGACAGCAAAATGTCCTCACGGAGCCTCATAGAAACTACACTTCCGTCTGTTGAAGCGGAAATCATTCGTCTTCGTCAGTTTGAGCTGCAGAGGGTATGATAACACCTTGACATATGTTTATGCAGAAAGAAATTGGATTAGATGAGAAGGAGACTTTTCACAGTTTCCCTAAAGTAAAGAGCAATATAGCTTAAAAAAAACGCTGACTAGGACGATTTACCACGCATAAACACCTAGTTGGAATAAAGGCAATTTTCCCAATCTTTTCATGGAGGGCATGAAAAATGACAATTTTGGCACCGTATTTTTCGCATTAAATAGAAATGTAAGCGAAACAAATTGTGCAGAATAATAAGCCCGCGCGTGATCTATTTGCTGATGATTCAGAACACAATCGCCATCATATCCCGGAATATCTTATTGTTACAGCAGGAAAGTATGTTGGCGGCAATAAGTGTGCATGTGGGAACCAATCTGAACATTTTTAGGTTAGTGTCATTTGAGGCTTGCAGGTTTTCTATCACTGACAATGTCAATTCAAGCTTGCACCGTTTACTTTCAGTGGCTTGTGTCGGTGGGGCTTGAAGGTGGTGGCTCGCAGGTTCTATCAGTGTTACTGGCGGCTTGTAGGTTTTCATGCAATGTCACGTGCCAGTGAAAGCTTGCAGAGTAGTAGATTGTAGGTTTTCCACCGCAGTCAATAAAGGTTTGTAGGTTTTCTATCGCTATCGGTGGCGGCTTGCAAGTTTTATCTAGCTCTCTGCAGAGGCTTGTAGGCTTTGTATCCCTTTCAATGTTATTGGAGGCTTGCAGATGTTCCTTCACTGTCACTGTCACTGTGGGGGTTTGAAGATAGCAAAATGTAGGTCTTCCATCACTGTCAATTGAGGGTTGCAGGTTTTCTGTCAATCTCAACAGAGGGTTGCAGGTTTTCTGTAATCTCAACAGAGGGTTGCAGGTTTTCTGTAATCTCAACAGAGGGTTGCAGGTTTTCTGTAATCTCAACAGAGGGTTGCAGGTTTTCTGTAATCTCAACAGAGGGTTGGAGGTTTTCCTTCACTTTCATGCACCAGTGTAGGCCCCCAAGATTTACATTACAGTCAGTGTCAGTGCAATATTGCAAGTTTTTTTTAATTTTCATGCGTTAGTAGAGGCTTGTTAATGGGGGCTTGCAGCGTTTTAGTCACCATCAGTGTAAAAGGAGACATGCAAGTTTTCCATCAGTATCAGTGAACGCTTCCAGATGCAGACTGGAAAGCTTTCTTACGCTGTCTTGTACACATGCAAGCCACCACACCCAAGCAATCACTATCATTGTTAGTGGATATTGTAGGTGTTGTATTATGGTCAGTGCTAGTGAGAGGTGGCCTGCAGGTTTTGTATCACTTTCAATGTCACTAGATTCATATCGAAGAGGGGTGTGAGTTTCTTTCACTAGCCATGTTTTGGTGGATGGTTGCTGATGGCAGCTTGACGGTTTTCCATCACTGCTCTATTTGGTTGTGCAGCAAAACACAAATGTACCACCCTTGATATATGTGTGCAGTAAGATAGTTGCTCATTGGGTGGAGAGGTGGCCACATGTTTGCAGGTCACAGGAGCATTGTTAGATTACTTCAGAAGATAATTAATGCAATTTCCTGACTAGTCCGTTTTGGCAAACCAATTTTTAGAGGTGGCCAGCACCTTTACCTCAGATTTACACAATACAGAATGTCTCCAATCTTACTCTGGATTCCACTTGATATCACATTATATTGTACTGCATTGGTATTAGGCTACCCGGGGACTGTAGTGAGTGAGACAGTCTAGATGAGAGGATCTAATTGGGGCATGCAGATAAACATAGGAATTTGCCTAATTTCTCAATGATGGTGGCAGCAGTATTATGGATCATGGATATCACAAAGCCTCACACTTTAAAAGCATACATATATGAGCAACTAAGTATTGTCCTCATACTAATGCAAACAGATGATTTATATTTGGAATGCACCTACTGCATGTGCCAGAGGTGGTTCAACATGGAGCATGAGCATCAGCTGGATGAACTACTTCTAGTGTTTTGTAAGTTCATAACATTATCAGTAATTTCTGTTTTTGAATGTTTAATATTTCCCATTGTTTCAGGGATTGCCTGTCATGTTTATAGATCAGAATAAGGTGTGAACAGCAATATCTGTGATTCTGATATCAGCACAACAGAGCAGTAGCCCATAAGCCCTTGCGCTAAATTCCTGTCCTTAACCTCGATGTAGACCATACTGCCACTCGTGCAACATCTGCCAAAGTAGAACTTGCCATCTCCCTGATAAGATGACATCTCTTTCCTGAAGCAGTCATAGCTGTTCCATGGCTACAACTTATTCCCTCTATCATGGGACAACACAGAGGGCCTGATTTAGAGTTTGACAGATGATGTTACTCCATCACAAACGTAACGGATATCCCGTCTGCTGTATTGGGATTCCATAATATCCTACGGAAATCGTAATAGGGCGGGCAGAATATCTGTCATGTTTGTGATGGAGTAACAAGTCTGCCAAACTCTAAACCAGGCCCTGAGTCAACGACTAGGCAACAATTTTTACATGACAAGTCTACAACACCCACCTGACCAGAAATGCACCCCAAATGATATGTCCACATTTCCACACATTAGTATAATAATACTGACTAGACCACACTTAATTCTAGACTTTTTCATCTCCACTAGACTAGACCACCCTCTACCACACTAGGCCACATCTCATTTCTCATGAATGCCTATATTACACATCCACCGTGACTACGACACATACTGCTTAATTATTTATATTTTATTTAGGTTATTTATATATTTATTTATTTCAAGATCCTGGACACAGGGCAACAGAGTGTGTTATAGAAATAAAACATAGAATAACACACCAATAAACATGAAATCTAGGTTGTCACAGGATTTGCGAAGACAAATAGGAAGGTAGGTATTATGGAAAGTCTTGTGGGAACTATTTTTTGAAGTTCCTTTTAAAAGCAGAGTTCAATGTGGTTTGCTGGATGTAGGTAGGTATAGCGTTCCAAATCATTGCAACATTTCTGGAGTGTGATTGTTTCAAGGTAGATGACTTTTTGAATCTGTATTTTAGAGCTAAGTATTCAGGTTTTTCAAAAGCATCATTGTATTTGTGATATATGCAGCCTCCAAGGCAGATCGATAGATATTAAAAAGACACCCGGATGAGGAAAGACCTGATGGAAATTGCTGAGCTCTCTTCATACTGGAGACCATACGGGCTGCTGACTGGACTGACTTGGGGAAGAAAGACAGCCTTTAGACAGTCCAGTTTGCAGCACATTTCTATAGTGTACGAGATGACGAGGGCTTGGACAGCCAGTGTCAGGTCTTGTTTTGGAATGAAAGCCTGCATTCTGTGTAGAGGCGTTAATTGGAATGTGTCAGTCTCTTTGATGTGCAGATCAAAGTGGAGTAGTTTATCAAGTTGGATGCCCAGTGACTTATGAGACATGATAGCCTTTGGAGTGAGTCCTCTGTCCCTGAGTGGATTCGACCATTCTGTGTAGGGTGTGATAAGTGCACTCCCTATGTTAAACAGTACATTTCTGGATGGCATTTCAATCACTATCTGTATATGATTCAAAGTAGTGTTTTAATGTAAGAAACGTTATATGCCTTGTATTACATCACAGTTTCGTAAAAAACGTTTGTCAACATTCACACATACATAGTTAATTGTCATTCAGAATGAGGTCACTTGTTACACTTTCATTTCAAAGCATATATTATCATTGGGAAATACAAGTACCCATATTTGTAACAAACAATGAGTGTGGCTTAGAACTTGATTTCCTTCTGAAACATGGTTGATATTATGCAATTTTGTCATAGGGGAAGCAAAACATCCTTTTAAACAAAAGGTGAGAATGATTCACAACTTGATTTTCATTTTCAGGATGGTTGACATTATGACATCATGCTGTAGGTGAAGAGAAATAGCCAACAAGTTTTTTGTCCACTGTCCTTTGTCCAGGCTGTAACAATAAATGCCTTCCTTTTGATTTAAGTAATTTATGAGATTTATAAGAGAAGAGAGATTAGTTTGTAGTGAAGGTATGGTCACCTTGGGAAGCAAAGAATGTATTTAACCGTTTCGGTCCATAAGACAGCCGGGAGCCGCCCGACGCAACAGTGCTCATGTGCCTCAAACGGCTTCCGGCTGTATGCGGAAATGACACTTGAAATCCCTCTGTTGCAGGCACCAGAGGGACTTCTTTTGGAAAGAAAGAGCCCCGGGAGATAGGGAGAGGTTCCCTATCTCCCGAGGCTGTTTTTTTGTTTCAGTGAAAGGATGATCAGCGTGCGGCACGCTGACATCATTTCACTTTCACTGCCTCAGTGCTGAGGGTCTATCTCAGCTCCCTGAGTACTGAGGCAGACGGGAGAGGTTTTTCAGTGGAAAGGGGAGAATCTTCTCTTTCCAATGGTACCCTTCCCAGTGGATCCCTGGTTAGGTATCACCACAGGAGGGCGATCCCCATGCAGGGATCCACCCACCAGGCACCAAGGAGGGGGGAGTGGCCCCCAGGGCAAGGGCTTTTGCTTCACCCATTTTTTTTTGTGACTTTTCAGTCTTTCTGCATCTTCTGGGCGGGGGGGGGGGCGCAGATCTGGGCCCTAAATGGGCATTGTAATTCCACCGACCACTCCCCAAAAGTGGTACAGTCTTTCTGCCCCTGTTGGGGGGGGGGGCGGTGGCAGATGGAGGCAATAGCCACTGATCTACGCCACTTGGGCGCAGAAAGCCCACTCGGCCCCAGGGATTTTTTATTCATCTAGGGGTGGGGGCTGCCCAAAATGGGCATTGCAGTGCCCCCCCAAAAAATCAGGACAGTCTTTCTGCCCACCTGGGGGAGGCAGGTGGGGCAATAGTCCCTAATCTGCCCCCCAGGAGGGCAGAAAGTCCACTAGGCACCTGGGATTTTTTTATACATCTAAAGGTGGGGTCTTTCCAGAATGTGCATTGCAATGCTCCCATCCCCCCACAAAAAAATCCTCACAGTAATAGGTCTCCATCTGACCCTTCTTGGGGCTTGTGGGGGGGGAGAGAGAATGCGCACTAGGCACCAGGGATTTGTTTTGGTACTGTAAGGGTAGGAGCTGCCCAGAATAGGCATGACAATGCTCCCCCATAATAAATGGGCACAGTCTTGTTGTCCACCTGTGGGCAGATGGGGATTATTAACACCCACAAGACACAAGAGAAGCATTTTTTTTAAAAAAAGAATAGAGGGGTGGGTGCTGGCCACCATCATGGGCATAGTTATGCCCCCTACCCCAACTGGAGGGGGCAAAAGTCTTTCCCACAGACTAAAGCATCTCATCCCAATGGCAAGCATGAGGACATTTGACTCTTTTATGTTTTGATTTTACATATGGGCCAAGAGAGCTTAGCTAACTCCCAATATCGTCCCACCTGCAATGGTGAGCAGCTGCACTTTTTGGACTTAGGTACGCTGCCACCTGAAAAAACCTACCAGACCCAAACCCTTCTGAAAACTAAACATCTGCGGAAGTCCTGCATTGTGTGCTTCACATGCAACCCACATCATTTTCTTACCCACAATGCCCTGCACACCTCAAACTTTGTCTGAAATCACGCATTTTCCCTACATTTCTTTGATGGAAACTTCTGTAATCTGTAGGAATCCACAAAATTCCTACCACCCACCATTGCCCCATCTGCACCGATAAAAACTCTGCCCCACTTGTGTGGGTGCCCAAAGCATAGTCAGCCTAAAAGCATATGGAAAAAAACCTGCCCTTTTGGACCCGCTTATGTTCCCCCTCGATTTCCACATGTTTTTGGCCCTTCCTTGTCGCAGGCACTTGACCCACCGACATATGTGAGGTATCATTTTTATCGGGAGACTGAGGAGAACTCTTCCTGGTAGGAAATTTGTGGATCCTTTCAGATTTCAGAACTTTCCATCACAGAAATGTGACAAGAATGTGTTTTTTAGAAAAATGTTGAAGTTTGAAAGGGATTCTGGGTAACAGAACCTGGTGAGACACACACACACACACGTCACCCCATCCTGGATTTCCCTGGGTCTCTAGTGTTACAAAATGTACAGGTTTGCTAGATTTCCCTAGGTGCCAGCTGAGGTAGGGCCCAAAAACCACAGCTACCCGCTTTGCCAAAAACAGGTCAATTTTGTGTGGGAATATTTCATGTATCCATTTTGCTTTTTGGGCCGTTTCCTGTCACGGGCACTAGGTCTACCCACACAAGTGAGGTACCACTTTTATCAGAAGAAGTAGAAGAATGCTGGTTAGAAGGAAGTTTGTGGCTCTGTGTAGATTCCAGAACTTTCCATCACAGAAATGTGAGAATATATTGTTTTAGTAAAACTTTGAGGTTTGCAAGGGATTCTGGGTAAAACAACCTGGTGAGAGCCACACAAGTCACCCCATCCTAGATTCCTCTGGGTGTCTAGTTTTCAAACATGTACAGGTTTGCTCGGTGCCAGCTGAGGTAGGGCCCAAAAGCCACAGCTACCCAATTTGCAAAAAACTATTTTTGTTTTTATGGAAAAGTTTGATGTATCTATGTTGCATTTTGGGCTATTTCCAGTTGCGGGCAGTAGGCCTACCCACACAAGTGAGGTGCCATTTTCATCTCAGAAGATGTGGGAGAATGGTAGGTGGAAGGAAGTTTGTGACTCTGTGCAGATTCCAGAACATTCCGACACAGAAATGTCACTAGAATGTGTTTTTTAAGTCAAAGTTTGAGGTTTGCAAGGAATTCTCAATAAAACAACCTGGTGAGAGCCACACAAGTGCCGTTTAGTCAAAGTTTGAGGTTTGCAAGGGATTCTGGATAGAAAATGTGGTAAGAGCTACACATGTAATGCAGTCCTGGACTCCCAAGGTGTCTAGTTTTAAAAAATGCACAAGTTTGCTAGGTTTCCATAGGTGCCGACTGAGCTAGAGCCCAAACTCCACTGCTAGGCACATTTAAAAAAAAGGTGAGTTTTCAGTGGAAAAATGTGATGTGTCCATGGTGCGTTTTGGGCTGTATCTTGTGAGGGCACTAGGCGAACCCACACAAGTGAGGTACTATTTTTATATGGAGACTTTGGGGAATATAGAATAGCAGAACAAGTATTATTAGCAATTGTCTTTCTCTGCATTTGCGCCTTCCAAATGAAAGACAGTGTGTCAGAAAGAAGTCATTTTGAGAAATGCCCTATAATTCACCTATTTATGGGTACTCACAAATTCAGAGATGTGCAAATAACCACTGCTTCTAAGCTCTATATCTTGTGCCCATTTTGGAAATACATAGGTTTCCTTGACACCTATTTTTCACTCTTTATATTTTACCAAATGAATTGCTGTATACCTGGTACACAATGAAGACCCATTTCAAGGTGCAGCTCATTTATTTGCTCTGGGTACCTTGGGTTCTTGGTGAACCTATAAGCCCTATACATCCCTGAACCAGAGGGACCAGTGGTCTGGCATAGATGGAAAAAGTTACAGATGGAAATGTAGACCGAAATGTTAGTTTTTTTATCTCAATTTCAATATCTTTTTATTTCAACTGTTACTTTCTGTAGGAAAACCCTGAAGGATCTACGCAAACAACCCCTTGCTGAATTTAGAATTTTGTCTACTTTTCAGAAACATATAGCTGTCCAGGATTCACCATTGGTTTCACACCCATTTCTCTCACTAACTGGAAGGAGGTTGAAAGAACAAAAAATAGGAAAAAATGGGTATGTCTCAGTAAAATGCTGAAACTGTGTTGAAAAATGTGGTTTTCTGTTACTTGTCTGCCTGTTCCTGAAAGCTAGGAAGATGGTGATTTTAGCTCTGCAAACCCTTTGCTGATGCCATTAGCAGTGAATAAATCAGATGCTTTTTTTCTGCAGCACTTTTCCCCCATTTTTCCCCAAAAAACCAATGGTTAGCAGTATTTTGGCTAATTTCTTGGCCCCCTCTAGGGTAATTCACAAACCCTGGGCTACTTTAGAATCCCCAGGATGTTGGAAAAAATGCTGCAAATTTGGCGTGGATAGCTTATGTGGACAAAAAGTTACTGAGGGCCTAAGCTCGAACTACCCCAAATAGGCAAAAAGGCTTGGCACAGGAGAGGGAAAGGCTTAGCAGTAAAAGGGTTAAAAATAAGTGATTATTTGTTTACTTGTTGAGTCATTTAGGGGCATATTTATACTCTGGTTGCGCCGAATTTGCGTCGTTTTTTTCGACGCAAATTCGGCGCAAAACTAACGCCATATTTATACTTTGGCGTTAGACGCGTCTAGCGCCAAAGTATGGGCAAATAGCGTCATTTTTTTGCGTGAACGCCTTCCTTGCGTTAATGAGATGCAAGGAAGGCGTTCCCGTCTAAAAAAATGACGGCGACGCAAATGCGTCGTATTTATACTCCCGGGCAAAAGTCACGCCCGGGAGGTGGCGGGTCAAAAAACCCCGCATTTGCGCCACTATTTAACGCCTGGGTCAGGGTAGGCGTTAAGGGGCCTGTGGGCTCAAAATGAGCCCACAGGTGCCCTCCCCTGCCCCCAGGGACCCCCCCTGCCACCCCTGCCCACCCCAGGAGGACACCCAAGGATGGAGGGACCCACCCCAGGGACATTCAGGTAAGTTCAGGTAAGTATAATTTTTTATATTTTGTAATTTTTTTTGGGTGGCATAGGGGGGCCTTATTTGTGCCCCCCTACATGCCACTATGCCCAATGACCATGCCCAGGGGACATAAGTCCCCTGGGTATGGCCATTGGGCAAGGGGGCATGACTCCTGTCTTTACTAAGACAGGAGTCATTTAAATGGCGTCTGGGCGGTGAAAATAATGGCGCAAATCGGGTTGAGGCGATTTTTTTGCCTCAACCTGACTTGCCCCATTTTAAGACGCCCTAACGCCATTTTCCCCCTACGCCGGCGCTGCCTGGTCTACGTGGTTTTTTTCCACGCACACCAGGCAGCGCCGGTCTGCTAGCGCCGGCTAACGCCATTCCATAAATACGGCGCCCGCATGGCGCTTCAGAATGGCGTTAGACGGCGCTAAATTTTTTGACGCTAAACTGCGTTAGCGCAGTTTAGCGTCAAAAAGTATAAATATGGGCCTTAGAATGCTAGATAACAAAATATTTATATATTGATTGGGTACCCAGAAATAGTGTATAGAGAGCAACAGTGTAACCGAATACTAAGAGACCATAACACCTCAGCCACTAATATAAAAAAATAGTAAATGTGATTAGTCATTTCCAAATTAGAATGCTGAAAGAATGGATTTAGTAGAAACTAATATATTATTAATAATGAAATAATGGGTGAGCCTTAATGAAGTTTCAACAAACAGACAAAACATTTCACATGAGAAGTAGGCAAGAATTTTCTTTATCAAAGTAGCGCATCAGCGACATTTTTGATTAGAATACACCTCCTTATTGATTGGTTCACACTTCGTCTTTACCTAGAGAATATACCTCCTTTGACCAGACAATATCACCTCTATAACTATGACAGACCTTTTTTGTGAGTACAGCACTCCTTCTGCCTAACTTGACTACATTTCTGTCCTGGGTAGACCATCCTTGACCCTGCAATTGTTTTTGTTGGGGTCATAAAGACAGAGTTATTACTGTCTCCATTTGATTAGTAATAACGATCTATTTATTGAAACTGGTTTCTGGTCACTATCAATTTTCAGCTAAATGCTTAATGACTGCTTTTAATTTGCAGTATCTAGCTATTTTAATATCCCTTCAAAAAACCTATATTGAAACATTACGATCAACTTCAAAAAGTATTGTATTTGCAAGTGTTAATAGTTACGGACATAATACATTTTGAAAGGATAGTTCTCAAGCTGATGAATCTGCAAGTAACCAACTCTTTTTGGTTTTGATTTTGTCCATTTTTAGGTCGTAATCTATCTGTGGGCTTCTAACCACGCCAACCGCACACTTATCACTATTACACGTTAATGAGCTTGACTTTCAAAAATCCTTTATTATCATTGCTTTTAGTTTAACACTCCATGGGGTGGTTTAGTTACCGCCTTGGCCATCGACCCTGTTACATGGATAACTGCACGTCTGCCGATACCTTTGACTGGGAGCAAATTTATTTTTCGTTTTGTGGTGCTTTGAGCTTTGAATCGGCTTGCTTATGTCAACTGTTTTAGTTTTCATTTTCAATTTATGTGGCTCAAGAAAAGTGCAGTTAGGAATTTACAACACTATTAGCTATAAGTAGAGCAAACGTGAGACCCACTGCATTACAAATGCTTGTTAATTAATGATGGCAGTGGACTTTCTGTTAATAATTGAGCAGTTGCTGTAGTATTCTGGTAAATGTACATTTGGAATGGCCCTTGTTTTAGAGTAACTTCATTTCTGGAACTGCAGTAACTGCAGTTGCGGCTTGCAGCCAGCAGTAGGGGCAGGGCGGGGCGAGGTGGGGCGAGGCGGTACGGGGGGTGGAATAAAAATTAAATAATTAAATACAAAATAATGTAAGGAGAGCTCAGCCCACAGCTGAGTTTTTGCATCTACTTTGTCGTAGTACTGAGTGTATGCTAAAATAAGCACCAGGGTGAGCCCCATTCAGCACCTTTGGCAGCTGACAGTTTTAGGGAGGACGGGGGTGGGGGAGAAGCACACTCACACCCATTCTTTCACACACACATGCACACACGCACATCCATAAACAACACTCATCAACATTCAAACGTGCACGCACCAAACATTAATTTAAAAAGATCGCACACACACAGTTACCTTCAGCCTCGGAGGTCCCAGGAGGGTTGGGACTGCTGCCTTCCCTCGCTGTCTGACATTAGGTCAGCCAATAAGTGAAGGCAGCAGTCCAAACTTCGTCACAGAGTGGGATGGTGTCAGTGAGACTGCTGATCCCATCCCACTCTGTGAAGAGGTGTCACTGATTGACACTCGCCCTGGGTGCTTCATGGCTTATACCTGAAGCGCCCAGGTCCAAGTCAATGGGTGATGCTTCCTTTGTCACCAGGGGGAGGGCCTTGAGGCACCTTTGCTGAGCCGAGGAGGTCACGCCCACAGGAGCTGTGACAGTTTCAGCCTAGCAAAGTTCAGCTCAGGCAGCCAGGAGTCTGCGCAAATCGCGCATGTCTGCTCCTGGCTGACTGACCTGAACATGAAGCGTGACTGTCAGGCTGACCTTTGTTCAGCCTGACCGGCACTCTTCATGAGGTGCAAAGGGTGGGGGGGCGTTGGCCCCTCCACCATGAAGGACTGGCCGCGCCAGAATAACTGGCAATGCCTTATGAACGGTTTTGATTTCAATTGAGAGACAACAGATGGAAACCTTTACACAGCAGCATAGAAAGGATGAAAGGCTGAATAGACTCATTGGGATTTGCCCTGTGGCTACGGGTCAAACACAGATCACTTGGGTTGATGGCTTATTCCACTGCGCCATCAGTTCAAGTGAAGCATCACAGCCAGCTAAACTTTCTGCACATGTTTCTCCATCGAAAAACAATGTACCTCAGAAATAATTGTCATTCCACTGTTAATTCTGCAAGTCTAAATGCTAGTCATTTGTAACATATTATACAGCTTTCTTCCCTTTCGAATTCTTTCTTGGAAGACTTCAGTGTAACAATAACTTGTTCTATTTAATAATTTTCTTTTTACAATGGATTTCCCTGTTCACAGCGTTGCAGAACGACGAGCTAACTGAATTTAATATTCAAATCTCACCCTGACATTATTTTATTATATAACTCATTACATCTTGAACACCCTCAGCTTGCAGGGCGATCTTCTTCACAATAACCATGAATGAGCTCCAGTAAAGACAATTTAAATTTTACTGGCTTGCTCTTATCCAGCAGTCCTGGTCATTTTCAAAGGGCAGCGGCACTGTATGTGGGGCGTTTAGTCAGAGGACAACATGACTGAGTTTACAGCTCATAACTCACATTTCGCTGTTCGTATGTATTTGTAGGTTTGGTGGGCCATCCTAATCACTCAGAGGTAGCCACAAAATCTGCCAATGAAAGTGAGACAGACTTCATGCTGCTGGGATGCTGAACAGTCACTTTACACATGCCATACCTGTCATTCATTATCTTAGGTCCCAAATCATGGGACGAAGTTTCTCAGGTGATAAAAACGTTTTCATACAGAAACCTCAGAGAAACCTATAGTAGTTTAAGGAGAGGACTATTTATAGGTAGCGAGTTAAAGTTAGATTTAGTAAAACGTTTAGGTTAACAATATGGTAAAGAACAAATGTAAGAGATAGGGGGCGAGTGTGTGTTAAGGGCAAGAGTTATCTTTATGGGTAGTTTTAGGATTAGTGATAAATGTAGGGCTGAGTTAATATTACAAAGGTTAGTTGTTAGGCTATTAATTTCCAGGTAAACTTTCGAGGAGTCTCTCCTGCTATAAAAAACTTTAACAAAATACACAACCCAACATTTCCAGGAAAAATGGAAAATGGTCTGATATCTAAAAAATGAAAGAGCTAGGTACCCATTCTTTTAGCCTCTCGGGCAAATACACCACGATTAATCAAAATTCTTGTTTATTTAAGATTTGATTATGGATAGAATAACACCGTGAACGTTTAATCTGAAAAACAACAAATGGTAAACAGCTATCATGTCTGAGAAATATATTTGCAGGAAACCCATTCATCTCCACCAGCAGGGGCGTAGTTATTAATAGTGCCATAGGTGGAAGGCATTGGGGCCTACTGCACCCAGACTGGAGTTTTATTTTTTCTTGCGTGCATTTGAACCCAGAGCACTGTTGCTATGCCGCTGCCACTAACTGGTTCCACTGCCATGCTTGTTGTCTCTATTCATTACAAGAACCTCGGTCATAAAAGAGACCTTCGCATATCACATTTTAAATTCAGTACTGCAGATGTTATTGCCAACAAGAAAAGCTACATGCATTCTACATGAAGCAATTTCCAATACCAGCCTTTCAACCCATCTGCCACCTCTTCGCCTTTCCAATGATTCAACAATCTCACTATCCCTATCTACAATATATCTACAGAAAGATAACTAGAGTCTTACGTATTTTTGTAATTGGGATGTCCATCGTTTATTAGCTAATTTGACTTCTAAGGCTATTGATCTGGCTGGTGTTATGTAGAAATCACAATGCTGGATCTCCATATCTGTGTTACATCCTTAACTGTAGATTCACTTACAGATACCATGGTACCTCTTTGGTCCCAATTGTTTGTGACATCCACCTGCTTATGTGATGTACAAAAGCGTATTAACATATCTGAATTTTTGAGACCAGTTCTGTAGAAGGTTGTTGTGTGCATGTCGCGCTACTTTGAGATTTTTCACTGCTAGGACAACATATTTACAAGTCCAGGATCTCTATTATGTTTCAGAATATTCTCATTGAAGAGAGTATGAGCCAAATTCCTAGCTTTATTTGAACCAGATATACAGTAGGTGCCAAACTGTTGTTGGCTATAATAAAATTAACAAACTTATTAGCAAACCACCACATATCCGCGTCACTGGAACAAGATTTTATATAGAATTAAAGTACCACACTATTGCCATTTCTAAGCAGGGTAAAATAAACACTAGGTGCTTCTACTAGCCAACTTATGATTCACAATTTTTCTATCTCAGAAAACTGGTTCGCTGAGTCTGTCTTGCTGGGATTCAAACTCATGATCTCCTGAACACAAAATTTGTCATGATTGAGTGCCCTGCTGATTATCCTGAGGTGTACATGCATGTAGGTGATTGACAATCAATATTACATTCAGCTCGGCTTTCTTTGCCCTGCAATGCTAAGTAAATTACATTCTACTAAAGGTGTGATATTACTGGCCGTGAATCTGGAGCACATCTGCCCTCCTTACACATTTAAGGATGCTATCTCTTCCGCCCTAGTTGGCAGATATGTAAATGAATGTGGAGTGACCAGTCTTGTGAATCGTTTGAGGAAACAGTTCCCACAACATTCACATGATTACACAGAAACCTAAACTCCCTGTGAAAGAATCAAGTAGTTGTTCTACTAAGTACAAGTATCTAAATGACCAGCATCCTGTAGAACATAAGGCAGAGTGGCACCTAATTTACTCAGACTCACCAGAGTTGCTAGCCCATTATTGGCCATCATGCATTGGCCAGTTCCAGTTGATTCATGCTATCTCTAGCTCCATCTTATGTTACAATGATGGCAATTGTCCACGAAAGCTCATGGTAATCTGCCTGTTGATGGCTTGAATCAAGCTAAAACAGAGCCATCTAGGTCATTGGTCTCACAAGTCCCTGGAACCTTGTGGAAAGGCAATTCCTTTGCCAGGAGTCTCCACATGAAATATCACAGACTGTGCATCATCTTCCAGGGGCACAGGCTCAGAAGCTGGCACCACATCAAATCTCTGATTAGCTGCTCCTCTCTGATTTTCCACCAAAACTGACTATTGACTAAAATCAACGAAAAATGTGAACTTCAAACACACAAAAGACACTGCTCTGCATCCATGTAACCTATGTTGCTGTGGGCACTGCCAATCACACAATGGTTGGCTAATGGACACCATGTTCTTCTTTGTCAATAAACAGGCCAATGCCTCTACTGTGTGACACTCCAAATCCATCTTGATCCCTAAACATCTATGAAACGTGTTTATTCTACAGAGTGGCTTTTTAGTTAATAGGAAATTTTATAACCGCTAGAATGTTGGGGATATTTTTACATAATATGTCATAGAAATCAGAGAATAAAGCATGTCAGTTAAAGTGTGCCTTATTCACATATTGTTAACTAGCATTATATGTTAAAACAAATTAACAGTTGTATTCCACTATTTAAAATGAAGGTTGTTCCCACCCAGGGCTCTAGGCTCTGCATGTGCAGTCTATCTTTGTGAAGGTAAGTGTGCATGTCCGTGTTTTTATACCTCATCTTGGTCGTTATTTTTGTGGGGCTACACTTACTTTTTGCAGCACCTGAGATATTTCCAGGTATGCGCAGTAAAAGTCGCATTTTTGCTTCGATAGACCAATGTAACATATTACTTGTGATGTTCCATTTTTCTGAATAAGATTATATTGAAAGTATTACAAATGTTGGTTGTCATGATTGCCTTTCCATTTAAAGCTAAACATTTTATGCTTTAGATAGTACTGTGGTTTTCCAAGTAGTTAATATGTAATTTGAACAATGACGTGTACAGACCTGTAATCAAAGTCATGGGAACAAAAATAAAGTCACAACACTGAAAAAGGAATCTAAACAAAATGTAATGCGGAGAGTATGCCTTTCAATTAGTAAAATCTAAATTTTAAGAGAGTGAACTTATTGTTAAACTATCATTCAGTTTGAGCTGTCCAATTCTGGTCATCAAGGATTTTGGCATAATCATTGATTGTGCAATCAAGCCTTGTTACATGAACATTATCCTATGAACGCTCACATTGATATGAAAAAGACCTGAACAGGTTTGGGTCCCCCAGGACATGAAATAGACGCCACCATGCCCTAACTTCAAAACTGAAATTTGCATCCGGATTTAAAGAATAATTTTTGGCCTAAGGCTCTTTGCTTTGCTGTCGCATCATCACTTTTGAAGAGATAAAAGGCATTAACAGAAATCAAAGCACAGAATTCACACCATTTGGAGGTCTGGATGCTGTTCAGAATCAAGAAGTACTACCACTACATTCTTACAGCATGCCCTTGGATGGTTCATATTAATAGCCAACAATTCTGCTCCGGAGAGCCTTCGGTATGACAAATGAGAGAATGAAAACGGCTTGCAGGTTGTCATAAGACTACTTTACCTGTGAGCATCGACACAAAATGCCATGGAGAAAAAAATATGGGCACATCAACTTGTTCTAATATGGAAATATGGTTCTTAGCAGATGAATTTTTCATAACCATGTTGATCCTTGCACACATCCTGCATAGATCATAAACAACATCCCTTCTTATCCCTGTAGAACAACACTTCTTGGACCACAGCAACGTTGTACCGTGGACTTACTACCAACTAAAGCACAGAATGTAGGCATAAAAGTGATCATAATACATGACTTTTACCAGGACTCATGACTGGTAGATGGGATTTTCAAACCTTATCTCATAATATGCATTCCAACGTAGGCTCCCTACGGAGGGTAATCCTCATCGAACAAGGTTTAGACTTTTGTATTTCTAATGTGGCTCAATCAGTGGAACTGTCTGTAGACAACAGTCATAAACAAACATTTCAGTCTGTCACACACCAGGGATGCTATTCCCCTGCACTTCTGAATCTTTGGTTCTTCGCACTTTTCTTTCTAGTACTGGTGATTGCGCTTTCCCATTATTAGTTTAGGGAACACGATTCAGAGTGCAAAGTCACATAACAAAAAAGTCAAGGTTGGACTTCTTTAGGTAGATGTTTATTGTAGTATAGCTTAAGTGCTAGCTTTGGACTTAAACTCTTGAGAAGCAATAAAGAACCATCGTTTTCACTGTGTCCGTTTGTTTTTCCTGCTCTTGATTCAGAACCTTATCTCCTGATGGCATCTTAAAAGCTCTACAGATTTGGCAATGAACTGAACACTTAAGCACAGAGAACTACAAATCCTCTCTTTTAAGTAGCAAAATCCTGAAAGGGCTATGCATGACGTCCCTTAAGTTAAGTAGTGTTCTTGCCATAGTACCAAAGACTGATGTTTTAGGTGACTGTTCCATTACAAAAGCCGAATAAAATATGAAACATTATCCCGTTTAAACAGTGTGAGAAAGACATTCTCATGGGAATACAGTGAAATAATTATAAAGTCGATCCCACTTCTCCAAAAAAGGGGTTTTCTTATTTTATGTAAAATTCTTTGAAAGTCTAAATGTGCTGAAATTATAAGGATTTATACAACCAACATACGACATTTTGGTTTGAAAATTACAATAATTATTGCTCAGGAAAGAGGCAACGCTGCTGCTGGTTAGGAGAGGTGTTATTTGAAGCTCCTGATGGTTGTCAGAGGAAAGTGCGAGTACAGTAAGATCTTAACATCACAGAAGCATAGCAGCAACATTCTGCATGTTAACAGGATTCCTTTGTGATTGCCATTACATAAAGGTCAGCACATCGTAATGTATGTCAATTGTAAGTGTGGTATAACCCACCAGTCCTAAGGGCTAAAGCTCTTCAGAAGAACCACACAAGCACATAAATACTCAAATTTATTACACGTGGAGGTAAATAAAAGAATTGCATGTGAGATTATACAAATGTTAAAGAGAAGTAGAACATATTACAAAATTAAAATGTTCATGGAAATACTTACATGTCTACCACCCCTACTTCGTTGGCATCCTTCAGCCCCAATGTTTCTAAGAGCTGCTTGGGCCCCTGTTGTTTTTAGGTAGAGCATAGCAGCGCGCGATCGCTGCTTTTCTGACATGTTGGTGTGTATCTGGGCTTTTAGCCACGCCCACCGCACTTCCCTATCTCTCATTCGCAGGCTTGCCTTTCAAAAATGCTTTCTTTTCGTTGGTAAATGCATTATGTTTGTCCCTCCTGAGGGCCGACCCTTAGGAGGACCGACCCTGTTACATGGATAATTGCACGTTTGCCGATAACTTTGACTACAAGCAAATTTCTTTTTTGTTTTGTATGTCTCCTTCATGCTCAGGGTGGCGCTTTTAATTGGCTTGCTTATGTCAACTGTTTTACTTTTTATTTTCAGTTTCTGTGGCAAGAAAGGTCCAGTTAGTAATTTACAGCGATAATAGCTCTAACTCGAGCAAACGCAAGACCCATTGCATATGCTTGTTTCAATAACTGAGTCTGTACGGTCATTTCTCTGTTAGTCTCCACTTCCCAAGCTGCCACTGTGGCACTTCTTACAGGTACACACCTAGGAATATGGGACACAAGGAAAGTGTACTGCTGGTACCAGCTGAACTCGAAGACTAGGGTGACCAGATTTTTAAAAACAAAAGCCGGGACATTTCGCAAAAATCGAAGAAGGATTAAAATTTTCCATCAACTGAGCGCACAGAATGACGGAGTTCATCAGCAGAGAATTACAAAAGAGGCACTAAGAAAATAAATAAAATGCAATTTTTAAAGTCAGTGTCATGCATTTTAATTAAATTGTTTTATTATGAGAGTTGCTAACTATCCCCGCTTTGGAAAGCATAAAAACGCACCTCTCATTGTTTTCAGTCGACCCTCTTATAAAACCAGGACATGAGCTAAATTTTCCAAAATCTGCCGGGACAGCGGCCGAAAAAACCTACCCAAGACACATTATGGTCTGAGGTTGCAGCTTTTATGCTTCTTGCAGTTGAAGATTGCTAGAGCCTTCACAGACATCCTGATTCACTGCTCTAAAACAGAAAACCCAGGGCTAGAATGAATAACTTGTTTTGACAATAATGCACCTTTACCAGTAATATTCATATTATTGCTGAGGTAATCTGCTAGCTGCTGTGGGAACATTTCAAGTCACGAGTACTCCACTTCAAGTGGTTTCCTTCAGAACTGGAGAAACTAAGCCTGCTAATGTTTCACCATCCAACTCAGTGTACGCCAACTTTATTGCCTTTTTATATCAATCACAACAATAATGAATTCACACAATGATGTATTATTTTGTTAAGGTAAGCACATATAGGTAGGTTTAGATTTACTTTTCTTAACTCCTATTCATACCTTTGATAATATATTTACTGCCCACACATGCAGGTGTGGAGCTATTTGTAGACAATATTCAGCATTTCATATTTCAGTGGGCTGACATAAAAACTCAATATTTTAACATATAACCCAAAGATCTGCCCAGTTTCATGCATGGTCACCTCTCATCCATCCATCCATTCATCTACATTTCAAAACAGATACCCTGACACACACAGAAACACACACACATACAGAAAATACACATTTTGAGACCACTCTCATGGTGTGCCCTTAAGAACGAGGTACTGTATGCCAGAAGTGGCTTCCGGAATGTGAGACACGTCATATGTGGGCCACATTACCGGACATAATATCCCAGCCTCAGATCTCATCACTACACAAAGGATCTAACTTCAAGACTTTGACACAAAACTAAATATGTTAGTTCCAGACATGGACTCAATTTGTTAGTTCTGGCCTCCAGAACTTTCCACAAGGCTAGAGATGTAATCTTCAGAAATGGACACAAAACACTAGTGATATGATTTACCCGAAAGGGCCTCCAGACACAGACACAATACTTGAGATGAGCTCTTCAGTACTGGACACAAACATTCAGACAATGCCTCTGGAATTAAGTGACAACAAAATAGTGTGGTATAAGGGTACAACACTTCAGAGGGGACAAGATATGGAATTCAGAAATAGACACTATCCCCCAAAGGTAAACTCTGTACCTAGATACAAATGTCTTAGAAATGGCCTTCCGAATTTGACACAACAGTTCATATGTGTCCTTTTGAACAGAACACAAAAGACTATTTTATACTTCCAAAAGTAGTAGTTATACTTCAAGAACTTGCACATTTGAGCATCAAGCACTTGACTAAGCACTCTGGTTGAATCATGCAGAACTAAACAAAACTCTCCAAAGTGGCCTCCGAGACTGGAAAAAATAAGCCAGAGATGGCCCTAAACTGGATAATATATGACTGATATGAGCTCTACTAATAGACATAATGCTCCAGATCATCCTTCACAGCTAGGTGCCTGATTTACATTTCAGCGGACGGATTACTCCATCACAACGGTGATGGGTATTGTGTCCGCCGAAATATAAATCCCATTATTTCCTATGGGATTTATATTTGGGGTATGTTAATTATATTTCGGCAAATGGGATATCTGTCATCGTTATGATGAAGTAACCCGTCATCCGAAACCTAAATCAGGCCCTGGGTGTAACACTTTAGATTTGGCCTTTGAAATAGGATAGAGTACTTCAGACGAGTAATTAATCCATAATGTGAACAGAATCCAGTTATAACACATCTCCTTATTATGCTGGTTATATCTCTCCCATTGCACTCCGACATTCCATTCCATCTGCTTTCCCCATTTGCCTTTTTCCACATTCATGTCATCCAGAGTCAGAACTTCTCAAAGGTAATGAGAATTTGCAGTGCTGCTGCCTGTGCTCGAACAGTTCTGTGTAAGCGGGAGAAGCTTGCACATCGATGTTGTCTGGACAATGTGTAAGGGATTGTTTTTAATGTGGTTGTGCATTGACTATTTCAGTTGTGGCCTAAAACAGTCATGGCTTGTATTGAACAGATGGCTTGCAAGGTGTTTGTCTGATTCTCTGATATAACATCAGGGAGTCTATTTTTCGGAGACTGGTGCAACATTGCCCTAGCTGTTCTCCTAAACCATCCCCTCACCACTTTGCTTCTTGGATCACTGTCTTATTTGTCTCAGTGAAACATGATCATGAGGATTTTAATTTCCTGGTGCCTAGCAGCAAGTTTTTGAAAGTCCTGATAAAAGTGCAATTTGTTTTGGCATAAGATGACTTTGTGCTACTTAATGAAAAAGCTATTTGACATGGACTACCAAACTCATGAATAGGGGTAGGCATAACTCATGTAATTTTGTGTACCATAATTATGAAGAATTACCTGAGAATTCAACAAGATTATGCGTAAATTATGCGGGAAGAGTAATTCTGTGTTTAGCGTTATTTCGTAGAGCAAAAATGTGCTTCGGTTTTTCATTTGTTAAATAATTTCCCGTAAAACATGTGCCTGTTGTTTAAGCTTTATAGTTAAGATTAGCCGATTTTGATTTGTGACATATTCCTTTATCAGCATTTACACATTCCATTCACATAATGCATGTAAC
Organism: Pleurodeles waltl; assembly: GCF_031143425.1. Taxonomy (NCBI): domain Eukaryota; kingdom Metazoa; phylum Chordata; class Amphibia; order Caudata; family Salamandridae; genus Pleurodeles; species Pleurodeles waltl. Next base: position 1,104,566,669 of record NC_090445.1, read on the forward strand.
AAATTTAATATTCTAAAGATTCTATCAGTATCATCTGCAAAACTAATAACAATAATGTGTTTCATCACCTCAGACTGAAATTCTGCTGTTTCTATGCCCTGTAAATAACAGTTGTTTGCTATTTTCGATTAGTTAATCTTGGCTGGGTTGTAGAAAAGTGACCCAAAAATTAGCATATTTACTTCTGTTGCTTCTAAGCATTTTAAAGGACAGATGCTGCCATGACTTCTCAGGACTTTGAAATTAACATATTATTGGTCTGTCTCCGGGACTCACTGCCACCAAACAGGGCTCTTAAAACGTACTAAGACTGCGCGCCTAGAACGTGAAGTAATGGGGAAAATATTACACATTTGCGAGATGAATGGCAACACATGACTCCTCAACTTGAAGGTTTATTCAAAGATGCTACCCTCAGATTGATGATTCTTAGCAGGCAAAGTTGAAATATGAAAATCTTCAAAAATACTTACACACATTCTGTGGCAGTCAATTTTATTAAAACACACCTTGTAGAAATTCTGGGTGCTCAACAGGGCAGTGGTTTTCTCCTAAGTGCCATATATCATCACTTTGTGCCTTGAGAACTTGGTTCGTTGTGTCCTCATATACATTTTGGCTCTTTTCATGACAGAATTAAAAAATCATTGAGAAGATGATACCCTTTACCTCGGCTTCAAGCCTAAGGTCAGTGAGTAGTGTTGTGTATCTATAAGTGGATCTTAGAATCTTGGAAGCCCAATGTTTGAGAGAGGGTATCTAATTCTAATGATGGTAGTGAATCTACTCAGGAAGTACTTTTGAAGCCATATTCTTTCTGCTTAGATTTTGGAGCACACCCTTGATATTATTGCAAAACTGACACATGAATGTCTTACTTTCTTTGTACACAGCACAGTAAGTAGAAGTTTATCATTTTTGTTTTTAAATTCTTACTGACGCATTCACGTTTAGATATATAAGCCATTTTAGGTCATGTGCAATCTTTCCACTTGCATTTCTTCATTTGTTTTGAAATCATCAACATGCCATTTATTTTGTCCAGGTTTTGTAAATCAGTTATGTCTCAAATTCAGTGGTATATTGTTGTGTGCAATTGTTTGCCAACAAAGTAAATACAAAGTTAACGGTTTGGGTATATTGGCTGTTGTAGGTTCCAAAGAGAGATGCATATTACTGGTTTATGTCTTGTTTGATAATTATTGTGGCAGTAGATTCTCTCACTCTGGGCACTGGTTTCTTTTGCTGTTAGGAACAAAAATTGTCCTAGTCTGAAGCTGGAGCATTTTTACCCCTATACTTGACTCTCCGAAGCCCATTATGTGTCATCTATTTTGTAATGAATATGTGGGCAGATGACTAATGCTTTATAAGGCAGTAAATACATGGTAGAAATATTGGCCCAAAATTTATGACAAAATTTGTCCCATCAAATCTTCTCATTGATTTAGATGAGCTGGCTAGCATACATTGAGTAACCGGGAAGCAACGATTTACCTCCCCATAAACATGCTGCCTAGTACGAGGCGTGTAGTGGAGTGAGGAAGAGCATAAATACAGCACATACTGTTGGCATTGCACAGTAGCGCATAACAATGTAAGTGGTATAAAAGAAGGCACTCATTAGAAAGTCCTCGAAATTTGATGTGGTAATACCGGACGTAGAATCACCCATATAAAGGAGTTTAATAAAGAGTTAACTCTCAGTGCCTATCAAGTTAATTTTCACTATAGTCCAGTTCAGCCAAGCTGGAAAATCTATGCAGATTTTTTCTCTCTAGGTTTCCCATTTTACAAAAAACAGTATTTCTTAAACGTTTATGAACAATCTTCTGTTTACATTGTATTGAATGTATATTTCAATGTCTTTCTCCACTTTTTCTGATCCCTGGTCTCTCCTCTTGTTCACTCTTAAGTTGTCTGTAAGTGGCTCTGTATTACCAATGTCTACATTGGCTTAGAAAGGGTAGGTGAAGTAACTAACACCAGAGGATGAGTACTGTAATGCAGCATACTAACCTAGTATGGGCTGATGCCCTCTAGCTGGTTGCCCAGAGAACAGAATTGGAAAGTACACCCATGTATGAAAAAACACTTTCCCTAGGGAAGCAGGGAACACAACTGTGCTGGCAAAAGGGTGCTATAAAAAATGAAACAATGGTTTCTGTTTGTCCGTTTATACTGCAGACAGTGAACTTTCCTGGTTAAGTCTCACAGACAGCTGTTAGGTGTCTGCTGTAGAAGACCTGTTGTGGAAAATACCAATACTAACAGTGGCCTTTTGGCCAGCTCATTGCTTACATTGGTTGATTTTTTAATCAATTTTATTTCATTGCTTCTTATTTACCACTCCAAGAATTGGCATACACCATCTTTGAACAATAATAAATACATAAACAAATACAAAAATTGGTAGCTGCATCATGCTGTTTTCACTTGCATATGTAGTGATGCGTGCATGCATTTGTGTCATCATGCAGGGCCATTATTGTTTGATGATGGATGCATGTGTAAACATTGTGTCTCTCCGTTTTTGGCCAGTGCTGTACTGCAATACCAAAAAGCATGTTTTTCTCTTTTTGCTGATGTTGAAAGCCATTAGCAAAAAACATAGGCTGTGCCAATAGGTCTGCACTGGCAGCTAAAAGATGAGAACTATTAGCTTTGCTATTGTTTGCTTTAAAGGAGGAGGCAGTAGGAAACCCCTTACACCCCCTATTGGGTCTGGTGAGCTGCCCCATTAGCTAAATGCTGAGCTTCCTTATTTGAAGTTTTTTAAATGTTACTGCTGTTTTTCCAATGTATGTACAAATATCATAGGTATATATTCAAAGATATCACCCACGTCAAAAATCATTTCTCGATATCCCACTGCAAAAACTGCCTTGACATTGTTTTAGTGTAACACCAAGCCAGTATTTATATACCATGTAATAAAAACTGTAATGCAAAGCCTGACCAATGTAATACACGGATTTGTATGACTTATTGCGCTCTGCAGGCTCAAATATTTGACATATGTAATAAAAACATAAAGTAATGTGCCTTTCTTTAAAATTCACAATCCTGAGCTATAGGGTCAGGTTTGGAAACACTAGAACAAGAATATACTGCTCTCTCAACTCAGCCTTTGTTGGCTGCAAAGAGAGCATCTCCATATCGTGAGATCCCTTATAAGGGGCACTATATAAGGGATAACGTATTCCCTGCTGTATATTGTAAGGATATTGCAAGTTCCCAAGGGGTTCAATAACCATATACAGGAACAAAGCCGAAGGTCAAGATCCTGTATAAGGTTATGGAACTCCGAGGTGACTTTCAATAATGTTATCATGTATGCCAGTGGGTAGTTTATCCCATAAAATACATGGTCACACCATCAACTTTCCCACAAACCACTTAAAACCTGGTTGCACAACTCTTTCATATGAGAGCGATCATAGGTTCAAACATGAAGAATAAAAATGAAACCTCTAGAGCAAAATTACAAACATCAAAAAACTGTTAAATATTTTTTGTAAACATTAGAAACAGCTCAATACAAGTCAGTTTTAAAAGAAATGCAGTAGCTCGAAATGTGTAGAAACATGCAGAAAGATTCTAGCTTTTCTCTATCTAAAGAGTGCAAAAAGTAAACATAGCCTCTCTGCTTGTCCGTGTAAGCTATTAAAATAGAACAGAAGAAAGAAAACACCTGCTTCAATTATGCTATATGACCTGCCTTTCATCTTGGCTGCTGGCTCTGGCAACAGATATTGTGAATTCAAAATTCAACTGTAGTAACTTATACTAGTCAATATCTGGTGTCTTTTTTCTATAATTTTCTATAATTGGTGGATGGTTGCGTCCCAAGTCACCTAAAGAAACTAGAGACTGCTGTTAATACAGGGGGTACACAATCCCATGTATTGTAGAATGCATTGACGTTAGGTTATTGCTCACTCACTCTACCACGTCTCATTGTGCATGATTCAGCACCGGTGCCCCTTTTCGTTAGGCCCACTTTCTCCCTGCTTTCACTATCCCCTAGCTGAGTGGTGACTTAGAAACCCTCATGTCCCAATGTTTGATCCCCAAATGGAACTCATAGGCAGCAAGGTGCAGTTCAGGCTGTGCAGTTAGTACACCTCCTCAGATTTTGTTTTCCCCTGCTTGTGTTCCGGTAATATGGTGCAGGCACAATGGTGTTCTTGCATTTGCCTGGGACTAAAGAAAGGACTGCCCTCTTGGCAATGGGCCATGGAACTGACCCTGCAAGCATCCGTGGAATCTTCTATAATGCGGCAGTGTCTGGGAACGGTGAAAGTTGGGGGCTCCAGGGCAGTTTCGGAATCCATCATCTCATCCTGTCATAAATTCAATATCACAGACAATGCCAGCCGCTTAAAAATCTACATCTCCTGGAAAGTTGTAGAATCCATAGAATGTAGGGCAGAAGTTCGGGCATTTTTCGAACATCTTCTAAAAAACGTAGCATCAGAAACATATATTGTTTCAGAGCTAATGGCATCCTTTATTTCTTCTACTAGAAACTTTCCCTCAAGGTTTATAGAGCAGGTATTAAAAGTAAGTCGCCTAGATCAAACACGTGTGGTGGAGGTTAATACCTGTTTGCGTATGAAATACTTTCCTTTAATATTTGTCGTTTGAGTCACACAGTTCTTTTGATGGCAGTCGATTGCAACAATAATGAGTGCTTCATTACTGGCGCTTGGCTCACAGCCGTGCTTCCTGGGGTTTGACTGACAGATGCTGAGCGCGAGCTCCTAAGGCCGCCCCGTGTCCGTTCTCTACGCAGCATGGACACCCGAGGACTCATCTGGCATGTTCTCCACCTCCTCCTGGGAAATGAGCCGCTGACGCAGATTGGTTTCATTAGCAGGAGCTTGAGAAAATGGTTAACGACACGCGCCTTTTCTAAAAACCAACTCAACATTGTGCATTTATTTATGCTATGTTACAGATATTTGAAAAGGGCAAATCTGCCATTGGTATTTTTTCTCAGCTGTCTTTTATTGTTCTCTTCCTGATGGCTCCGAGCCCCGGGGGGCTTATTTTCAGTTTGGAGGGTGGCCCACCAGGTTGAAGGGTTAGCGGAGGGCAGGGTGCCCGCTTGGTGAAAGACTGGCCGCCTTATTTTGAGGTCGTTGTCTCGCTTCCAGGGACCAATGCACATTTGACGCAGGTAACTCAATAGATGAGGTGGTAGATTTCTGGGTGGCTTCATTGTATTACTTGTTAATATAGCCAGAAACCTGTGCACACTTGTTAGTTGGGTTGTGCATGAGACTGGAGTGAGAGAAACAGCAGGTGGATCTGACTTCTTCATCTGTATTCTTTGAGAGTGATTGTTGCCATTGCCCAGCATATCCGAATAGGTAGATGCAAGTTTGTTAGCGTGTGGTGCGCTGTGTGATGTTGTAGAACAGATTAAGTACAGCGAAGTTTCTGGGGTTTTTAGTTGTGTTGGATAAGAGAACTTCACCTCGCCCAACTAAATGTCATTGGTGCCAGGATAGTTGCAAGACAGTTTGTGCAACAGTTTGTTGTTGAGTGTTGCAAGGCAATGACATAGTCTCAGCTTTGTGGTGCTGGTGATGGTTTTATTTAATGAGGGTGAGGCGTTGTTTTGATTAGCATATCCTGTGGAATTTTTTTGCATTGGCGTCGTTTAGCAGCTTCTTTTCTGTGTCAAGTGTACTGCGGGGTGTGTTTGGAAATGAGGTGCTCTGTTTATCTTTATTTCTGTTTGAGAGCAACGCATATATGTCTGAGGTCAAGTAACGCGCAGTCGGTTCCGTGGGGTGTTACTGGATCTGGAGTGGTGTTGATGCAATTAAGTGATAGCTGTGTCACAAGAAATGTTTTGATCCATCACAAGGGAAAATCAAAAATGACTAGGAAATCTAACATGGAATTACGTATTCCACTGGCAATTCATCACCTCTTACTAGACACTCAGGGTACAACTCAGTCCTGTTGATTTTCCCACAGAGTAACTGGAACCCTCAAAATCACTTTCTGAATATGATGGGACAAAATGATAGGATCTCAATATGAGGCCCCTATTAAGTGAAACACTATCAGGCCAACATGCATTTAATTGTTAAGAATGATTAGCATAAAACAGCTTGGAATAATAACAAATATCAGGATAATACAATTAGGAAAGTATATATATATATATATGTGAAATTAACTGGAAAAAGGTTACAGGAACGTTAACATTGGTATCAGAATTTACATGCACAAAACCACAGAAATGCAGCTGTTAGAGTTATTTCAAGTACCTATAATTTGTGCCCTAAGGTAACTGAAACTTGTGCACAGCTTTCAGATCAAAGAATTTACTGCAAATGTTGAACTAATATTATGAAGAATGTCATAGAAGATGCAATTACTGATGCAATATGTGGGTTAATTAGCAGTGCATAGTGAGGCTGCGAGTTACAGTTACCTTAGGGCACGTGTAACTTGAACTATCTCTAACTATAAGAGCTCAATTTCTATGGTTTTATGCATGTAAATTTTGATCCTAACTATAATATCTCTGTCGCATGTGTTTTTTTTAGTGAATTTCTAAGTGTTTTTAAATTCTAATTCCTAACTGTAACGTCACAGTAACAATTGTTTTTTCCAGTGAATTCCTATGTTTTTTTTAACGCAGCGGGGGGTTGGCCAGAGTTCCTGGCATGCAGCTCGGCCCTGCAAGCCAACCCCTGCGTGCATAAAACCCCACGCCACACACGTCTTTCATGCATTATACCCATGCCTCGAGGGAAAAGCAAGGATAAGGCACTCACAAAATGGGGAAAAAGCAAGTAGATAGCAGTGAAAATGAGGAAAAAGCAAGAAGTCACACAAAAAAATGGGAGAAAGAGCCAGAAAAAAGCCGTGAATACTAGGATAAAGCAAGGAGAAGACTCACAAAAAACTGAGGAAAAATCAAGTAGTATGCAGTAAAAACAAGGGAAAATAAGGAGAAAGCCCACAAAAATAGGGGAAAAGCAAGGAGAAAGCAGTGAAAATGAGGGAAATACAAGGACAAGGCACACAAAACTTAAGGTTAAAAAGCAAGAACACTGAGAATGAGAAAAAAGCAAGGGAAAGGCACACAAAAATGGAAGAAAAATCGACGAGAAATAAGTGAAAATGAGTTAAAAACAAGCATAAGGCACACAAAAAGAGGAAGAAAAATCAAGGAGAAAGCACTGGAAAGGTGGGAAAAGCATAGCGAAGACACACAAGGGAAAAAGCAAGGAGAAAGAAGTGGAAATGAGGTAAAAGCAATGAGAAGGCACCCAAAAAATGAGGGAAAAAGTAAGGAGAAAGCTGTGAAAATGAAGGAAAAGCAAGGGGCAGGCACACAAAAATGGGGGAAAAGCTAGGAGAAAGCAGTGAAAACGAGGGAAAAGAAAGGAGGAGGCACACAAACATGGGTGAAAAAGAAAGGAGAAAGCAGTGAGAACGAGGAAAAAGCAAGAAGACTCTCAAAAAATGGGGAAAATGCAAGGAGAAGACAGGAACAAGAGTGATGCAACATCACAGGGAGAGCTGGGCCTTTTTTACTTTTATTTTGCTGTGTATCCATAGATCCACCATGATTTTGCCGATTTAGCAGCAAAAAACCCAAAAAAATCAAAAAACGTTTTTAGCTGCCAACAGGGTTTCTGTGGGACTCCACCACCAAGCCTAGGGGGTCAGGGCATTTCTACCCTGTCCCGATCAGTTTTTAATTTTTACTTTTTTCATGGGACACAGCTGAGTCCGAGTCCCAAGATGGCTGCTAGGCACTTTCTGGCTGAAGTGCTGGTAGCCAATCTGATGAGGTCTGTAGGATATGCAGAGGATCCACGTCCCTAGAACTCCCAAAAAGAGTTAATTCACTTTGCAGTTGATCCGTCAAGTGTGGGCCAATTAAAATATGTGGTCCGTAAAGGATGATTTCCTGTGTTAACAGCCATAGGGAACTTAGCTCTCAGATACAGAAAAAAATGGTAGACCTGAATTACATTAAATATGGATAAATGTATGACTGTACGCCGAAAGCGTGCAGTTTGTGATTTAGTGTAAATCCTATCAGCTTTTTTTTTAGGTAATTAGTATTTAAAAAAGGTGCTTGGGGTGAGCATGAAAGGGTTAATGCTGGTAAAGAGATATTTGTACTGTTTGTGACAAGATTTCTGACTGGCCCATTAAAGTGCATGGAAAGATGTTGATTAACTGGCCACAACAAAGAGAATATGTTGAGGATGCCATTTGAGGACTCAGGGACATGAAAGGGAGGGAGTGCACAACAAGCACCCCAGGGCCATGCATCCCCACCTCCTTCAGTCAAAATTGAAAAAACAAAAAAACATTTGGTTAGGGGGTACTGCAGTACCACGACCTGGTATTGTGCTACCGAGCAGAACTCTGTGATGCCAAGCTACTTTTGTACCAATAAACAATTTAAAAAAACAATGAGACGGATCTGGTCATAGATGAGAACTTACGACCACCTACCATTGTGCAAGCCACAGACTGCAGTGGTTTGGGTGCAGGGCACTCCCACTGCTCCACATGCTGAAAGCTGGCATTATTGGGGTTTGCTTAGGTGCACATAGGTTGTTGTGCACCCACCTCAGGTTTGGAGCAGGGCCTGGCCAGAGACCAGGCCACCCCATCTCCCATGGACAGTCTAAAGCTGTGTCAGGGGGACGACTGAATCCCTGTGGCAGGAATGAACACCAGGCTTTATTAGAGTTTGGACACCAGAGAAGGTATGGCTACTCACAGGGAGGGTGGGCACGTCCTGACCAGAGGCCAAGCCCTGCAGTTAACCCACTACAAAGCCATGCACAGTGGGACATTGGCCTAGGGAGTTCAGCATATGCTCAAGTTCATAAATGATCAAAAACAATAGAAATTCACTAAAAGTAACAAAGGTTAAAGCGATGTTATACTTAGGTATAGACATAAGCTCTTATCTTGCATTAAAAATAGAAATTCACTGAGTTAAAGTGATCTTATAATTAGGAGTTGATATGAGATAAGAGACTACATACTTCCCAAATGAAGGGTTATTCCAGTTCTTGCAGAGAGATGCTATGACACAACATCTGGGCAACACTAATGAAAATAATTATGCCTGGGATCCCACAGTGTGAATCACATAAATAATGAATGTTATTTATACTGCATTGCTGGAGGTTTGTAAGAAGATCTGACTGACAAAGTGTGTGCCTCAGTTCAGTTTCAAGGGTGGGTATGCCTTCACGGACGTCTTATCAGTACTGCATGCCTAGACCAGTGGTTCCCAACTTTTGGACTTCTCTGGACCCCCACTTTATCATTACTGGGACCCAGGGACCCCCACTGAATCATTTTTGGAATCCAGGGACCCCTCCACTGCGTCATTACTGAAAGCTGGGGACCTAATCTGCTAATATCATTTAATTTTCGAAGCCCCTGAGGAGTCTTCATGGACCCCCAGGGGTCCAAGGACCACAGGTTGGGCACCACTGGCCTAGACTATTAGAAAGGGTACAGTTCAGCTCTCCAATCTATCTGCAGGAAATCATTCGCAGAGAAGCTCTAAACTGTGACGTTCAATGATGACAGAGTTACAGTTGATAGGTGTATGTATTATTGCTCAATTATATCAGAGTTGTGAATAATTTACGTAAAAAATACTCCCTCTAATAAAAGGTTCTAAAATGCACCTCTGTTGCAACTATTGCAAGTCAATGAGAAGTTGTGTGATCATAGAGTGGACTTGGGGTAAAATGCTGTGTTCTGTGAGAACGGGGAAAAAACGTAAATGTATGCCCAAGCAGGGCAAAAACGAGGCAGGTTTTCAACATACTTACGGAAATGCAAATAAGCAATATGTAGATTCGCTGAGTCTACTCTACCTAGAGCATCTCAGATCTCGCCCGGTGAAAGTACTATTTCTCCAGGGTGCTGATTTAAAAGTTTTAGGTTTTCATAAAACCTTACAGTAGGGCTAGAAAACCCAAGTACAGATTTCCCAAGAGGGCTTGAATTATTCATATCATTTTAAAGACCCTATCTTCTCAATGTGTAACTGCACATGGTGTACAATTACGCACCGTAGAAAAACAGATCAATGTAAAATGCACTTTTTCTATTTTTTCTCCACAGGAAGATATTTTGCCAAGAAGAAATTCCTTCCCCTATGCTCCCAGCAAGTTTGGGATTGAACAATTCGGCTTCCCACCCTGGAAAGGAAATTTACACCTGGAATCCTTTTGTGGATAGCTCTCAGGCATAAATGAGCCATCTAGGGCTACAAAAGTAGTCTTTAGGAATCAAGGCCATTGAATGTGGATGATATCCAAATCTGGAATGGATCCAGTTTTCCTGGGCCTGGATTGAACAACCCTGGTTTAGAACCAGGGTGATTTCCAAAATATTTTTGAAGAGGTACTTAATTATTTATGCAACATGGTGATCCTCCTTCCATCACCCTATGTCCCTTTTTAAGCCATGTTCCAGTTCAAACAAAAGATGTTTCGGCCCTGGCGTACACAAAGCAAGATTTTGTACTGTAAAAGAATAAAAAACAATATGGAGTGTGGGCAATAAGCAACAATCTTTGTGAATATATCTGCCAAGTTTGGTGAAGAGCTGTCTAAGCAGGGGGGAACAGTGAATGGCTCCCAGAAAAGCAATTTCCCCGCTAGCAAGTGCTAAAAGAATTTGTGAAAAACTACCAGCTTAGATTACAGCAACTGAAGGCGGCTGCCCAGTATGGTGCACACACACGTAGTAGACAAAAGTAGAAAAGGATTATGCTACTTACCCTGCAACATCTGTTTGTTGCCTGTAGTGCTCTAAATTCACATGCAGTGCATTCTCTTGCTATCTAGTATTGGGTCCGGATGTGTGGAAGCTGTTATTCTTTGAAAAAGTCTCTTGAGTCACAAGGTAAAGTGGCTCCTACTCTTGGTGACAGTGTGTATGGGCATCAACTCCATTGTAAGATTATTTTCCCCCAGTCGGGTGAGGATGGAGGGTGAGAGTGATATTAAAGAGATGTCCATGCATATGAGATTGAATAGGATACTGCAACAACCACTGGTGTCCGGGGAGGAGGGTGGGTGCTTGTCAATCTACAGCAGTACAAACCACAAACATATGCTTACAGCGTAAATAACATAATCCATTCGATGGCATGTGTGGCTATAGATACACATGCTGTGCATAGACTGTAAAGCAGTGCTCTCCAAAGAGTCATGGCTAACCTGTGGGTGTTGCAGTAGTTTGAAAAAGTGTACATAGCACGTAAGTAACATAATTCATTCAATGGCATGTATGACTATAGATACACATGCTGTGCACAGACTGTAAAGCCGAGCCCCCCAAAGAGTCATGGCTAACCTGTGGCTGTTGCAGTAGTTTAAAAAAGTGTACCTAGCACTGTCTATCCTACATTAACTTGTTGGCATACAAAGACATCCACACAACAGTGTTTAGTGAAAGTGTGTGGAGAGGACCATGTAACGGCTTTGCAGATTTCAGCTATTGGTATATTGTGTAGGAAGGCCATAGATGCTCCTTTTGTACGAGTAGAATGAGCTCTAGGAGGTGTGGGCAAAGTTATTTTAGCTTTTGTGTAACAAGTCTGAATGCATTCAACTATCCCTCTTGAGATACCTAATTTTGATATAGGCTGCCCTGTGTGTGTAAGGGGGGGGTGCGCAAAAGTAACAAAGAGTTGTTTGGTTTTGCAAAACTCTTTAGTTCTGTCAAGTCACATAAGCTGTATTCAGTCAAAAAGACAACCATCAAAGCATAAAATCACAACAATCCAAGATATACGCACATAATAAATACAAAAATATAAAAATGTATGAATTTACTCCCATGTAATCTATAGAACATACCTTACTTAAGGGAGCCCGATCTAAGGTAATAGTGCATCTCCAAGCAATGCCCATACTTAATACCATTAATTTGGTTTTGCTGGCATTAGGGGCCTGATTCTAACTTTGGAGGACAGTGTTAAACCGTCCCAAAAGTGGCGGATATACCACCTACCGTATTACGAGTTCCATAGGATATAATGGACTCATAATACGGTAGGTGGTATATCCGCCACTTTTGGGACGGTTTAACACCGTCCTCCAAAGTTAGAATCAGGCCCTAAGTTCCTAACCATGGTCCGCACAAAAAGCATTGAATCTATCAACCAAAATCTGCAGACCCATGGGGGTTTTGGAAATCAGGAGAGAGTAATCTGCATATAACAAAATAGGGATTTTTTGCGCATTCAGCGAGGGGGCATCATTTTGACAAGAAGACACAGCGTACACCACCTCATTAATAAACAAGGTAAAAAGGGTTGGTGCAAGGACACAGCCCTGGCAAACCGCCCCGCTGGATGGCTATGTGATCGGTCAATTTAATACATCAATGCCCTTTTAACATCTAATGTGTGCAGGGCCCTTTCTGCAACTGAATTAGGTTGTGGAAAGAAAACCAGTTGTTTAACTGAGTGATTGAGGAGCAAGACTGAAACTACTTTTGGAAGGAATTCTGGATCAGTATGAAGGACTACTCTGTCCCTATATAGTTTGAAGAAAGGTTATTTTAAGGTTAATGCCTGGAGTTCATTAACCTGTCTAAATGAAGTGATTGCTACTAGGAAGGCACTTTCAATGATAAAAACTGCAAAGAACAATTATGTAAAGGTTTAAATAATGGAGCCAGGAGCCTAGTAAGTACAATGTTGAGATTCGAGGCTGGTGAGGTGGGCACCCTTGGTGGAATTACTCTTTTAAGGCCTTCAATGAATACTTTAAATAAATTAAATGTTGTCTATTTTGTAGGTAAGCAGCTATTGCTGCTAGATGTAGTTGTACTGAAGTATACGCTAGACAACAAGTGTGCAAATGTAGAAAATAAAAAACAATAATTTGCACTGTTGCACTGAAAGGATCAATATTTTTACTAAAGCCGTGGAAACAAATCTTTTCCATTTAACTGCAGAGCATGGTCTTGTTGTAGGTTTAAGTGCTTCCTTGAGAATGGACAAACATTCTTTCGGAAGATTGAGGTAACCAAACTCTATGACTTCAAGAGCCAAATCGCAAGGTTGATTTCCTTTGGATTTGGGTGCCTGATTTCTCCATGGTTCTAAATCCCCGACCAGTTCATCTATAGAGCATTGCCCTTGGGTAGGGCGTGTGGGTTCTGGAGGTGAAATTTGGGCATTTCACATTGTTTACGGTTGTGAACAAGTCTATGTGTGGAAACCCCACTTGCAAAAATATCGGAGGAGGTTTTGGGGGTTGAGTTCCCATTTGAGGACTTGTTGTAGCTGCCTGGTGAGGAGGTTGGCAAGAGTGTTGTCCATGACTGGAAAGTGTTCCACTAATAGGTGAATGTGGTGACGTATTGCCCAACGCCGTATCATTTGAGATAGGCATGATAACTGTAGAGGGTGTTTGTCCCCCTGTTTTTGTAGATAAAACATGGCTGTTGTGTCGTCTGTTCAGACTAATACAATCTTGCCAGTTAAGTGGACTAGTAAGGCCTTCAATTCCAGATGAATGGCTTGAAGCTCCAGATAGTTGATATGTAGAGTTTGTTTTCTGGAGTTCCAAAACCCCTGGATGCGAAGTTTTGGAGATGAGTACCCCATCCAGTGAGTGATGGGTCCGCTGTGAGAATGATCTGGGGAAGAGGGACGAGATACAGCCAACCCTTTGATAGGTTTTGTATGTTTCACCACTGCAGAGAGTGATGAGTGCAGCTGTCTACTAACACTAGATCTTGTAATTGACCTTGAGACTGAGACCATTGGCTTGCCAGGCATTCCTGCAGTGGATGCATATGTAGTCTCTCATATGGCACTATTGCAATGCAAGATGCCATCATTCATAAGAGTTGTTGTACTGTTGTGACTGTTATACGTTGATAGTGATGTGTCTGTTTTATTAACGTTGTGATTTGAATTCTGACTGAATTCAGGTAAGAAAGGCCCAGCTGTGTGTTGAGAATAGCTCTCAGATATGGTTGAACTTGTGAGGGTTGTACACGTGATTTCTGTATATTGATTGTGAAACTCACTTGATGAAGAATCTGAAGAGTGACTTATGTGTGTTGATGGCATAATGTTAACGTACTGGTTTTGATAAGCCAGTCATCGAGATATGGGGAGATATGAATAGTCTGTCTGCACAGATGTGCTGCGACTACTGCCAGAAATTTGGTGAAAAGGTGGAGTAGTAAGTCTGAATGGAAGCACCTTGAACTGTTAATGTTTTCCACGTATTACGAACCTGAAATATTTGTAGTGAGCTGGGTGCATAGGGATGTGAAGGTAAGTGTCGTTTAGGTCTAGTGCAGACATAAAATCTCCTTGCTGTAATAGAGGGAGCACATCTGTGGGTTACCATACAAAAGTGCTCGGAAAGGATGTAGTGATTGAGAGGTCTGAGATCTAGAATAGGCCGAAGAGAGTCGTCTTTTTTGCGAATGAGCGAGTAGGCTCCAGTCACTTGTTGTTAAAGAGGAACAGGCTCTATAGCTCCTTTGCGAAGGAGATCTTGTACTTCTTGCTTTAGACGCTCTAGATGTTCTATGGAAAGTTTGTGTTTCCTTGGTGGTATGTTTGGAGGTTTTTGATGAATTCCAGGCAATACCCATGTTGGATAATGGAATTTACTGTCTCAAATAGAAAGTTCTCTTCTATTGGATCTTAAGTAATGGGACCTACTGGTAAGCAACTGCCCTGGCTATTAGTTCCTGATTTTATATTGCATCATCTGGCGGTGAAGGCTTAGCTGCATAAAGGTCTGAAGCGTTATTCTCAATGGGGTCAACATCATACATGTCCCATGGATCTATGGCTGTTTGATACGTAGTGTCATCCTCCCCTTAATCCCTTGTGAAAGACTGTGGAGAGCATTGTGGTGTAGCCTTGCCTAGATCACTAAATGTTTGAAGTGGTGAAGCAGGTTGTGGTGGTGGTAGAGGTAGAGGTGGTGGAGGAGGTGGAGGTGAAACAGACAAAGGTGCATGAATAGGACTAGTAGCAATGTCCTTCTTTTTCTTTTTCAGAGGAGCTGGTATTTTGATGGCCTCTTTGAAAGATAGCTGGCGCTTAGATGGAGTAGGTGCCGAGTGCACCTTTTTTTGCCAGAATACATCCCTTAAAAGGTTGTCTATAAATCTTCTTCTGTTTCGGATTGATTCTTTAAGCCATAGTTTCTATTATAAGTTTTGGTGCCAAGATGGTTTCTTTCAGAACTGAAGGTGACTTGCGTTTTGGTAGCGAGGTGATGAGGACCATGGTGGTCAGAGCTGAAGTAGTAGCGGTGGAAACACTTGGAGCCAAGAGGAAGGTGGTCCTATCGGCACCAATACTGATGTGCTCGAAACAGTGGAGGTATGCTTCGGCTTGGCTTTAAGTGCCGAGGCTAGGGCAGGCATCCTTAGCGGATGGTCACTGGCTACCATGGACGAAGGCATTGGTGACCCAGAAGCCGAAGTCTCAGTTGAAACCAATAGTCTTTTTGTAGGTCGGACAGGGGGATCAGTACTCACTGCGCGTTGCCCCAAAGGAAGATCTTGGGTCTGCATGCTGAGCTGTAACTCTGAATCCAACTCACAGTCCGGAATAGAAAGCGCCTCATCATTTGCTGCCAAGGCCTCATGCAATTCTTCCTCCTGTTTGGTGTCATGGAGACCAAAGATGTTGGGGGTCTCCTTGAGGTCCTTATGCTGCATCTCTTTCTGACGAGCTCTGCGATCCAGTAGTGCCTTTTTTGATCAGAACAATTAATAGGCTTCTCAGGTCTCATTGTTGTAGTCGGGAGACAGACACAGGCTACAGACTGGTGGAGATCAGTATGAGGGTACTTTGCACGTCAGCGAGGACAACATCACAATGGAGTCAGTCCCATTAGCAGCTCATCGTAGTTGAAGACCGAGGAGATGAGAAAAGAAGACCTGGACAGGTAGGGTCCAAAGGCCCGAGTGAAGCACGTCAAAACGACAAGGGACAGCTTTCTTTATTATTGATGGGCAAGATAGGAAATGCGATAGAGAACAATACAAATATGAATCGAGGTATAGATGTACCGAATAGAGCCTAAGGAAACGGTCTCCAGCTGGAGCACCAAGAACATGTCCAAACCCAATGGTGGAAAGAAAACAATCTAACAATGAAGTTGATGCCCATGTTCACTATCACCGAGAGGAGCAGTCACTTTACTTCATGACTTGAGAGACTTAATTGAAGAAAAACAACTTGCACACATCTGGACCCAACACTAGATGGCAGGAGTATGCACAGCATATGTACCTACAACCACACACGCCATTAAACACATTTTTTATTGTGTGATCAATTAAATGCAATCGGTCATGGGTGCTCAGAGATGAAAAGCCACCAATCTGCATCTGTAGGAACAAGTCCAAGATTGGAACAAAACCCAAGCACACCCAAATATTAAATGCAAAGGTTCCTTTGTATAGGTTCTTCCAATATTCTTTGTTCGTATATAGGCCCTCATTCTGACCTTGGCGGTCGGCGGAGAGGCGGCGGTCGGACCGCGAACAGACCGGCGGTCCAAAAAATGGCATTCTGACCGCGGCGGTCACCGCCGCGATCGACCGCCACTTTCCCACTCCGACCGCCACGGCGGTCATGACCGACGGGCTGGAGTTTGCACACTCCGGCCCGGCGGTCGACCCAAGACCGCCAACCGTATCATGACCCTGCTTACCGCCGCGGTTTTTGGCGGTCGGGAACCGCCATGCGAACCATGGCGGTAGGCACTATCGGGGCCAGGGAATTCCAACCCTGGCACTGATAGGGGTCTCCCCCACCCCCCACTACCCCCCACGAGTCCTCCCCCCACACCCTCCACCCCCCCAGAGGTGGTACGAACCCCCTGCCCCCCCCACCCCGACATGCACATACACGCACCCCGACATGCACGCACCCCCAACATGCACATATGCACACCCCCTACACACACACATACACAACGGGGGCACATACCCGCACACATACATGCCAACATGCGCACCCGCCGAACTACACACATTGCCCATAGGCACAGCAGCACCCCCCGCCCGCATGCACGCACTCACACACCCCCTCTACACACCCCCATGCACGCACACATCACACAACACCCCCCCACCCCCTCCCCTCACAGACGATCAACTTACCTTGTGCGTTGGTCCTCCGGGAGGCGACGGGAGCCATAGGGACGTGACCGCCAACAGAAGACCGCCAACAGAAGACCGCCACACAGAAATGTGGGTCGTAATTCTGGGGGCGGTGTTCTGCTGGCGTGGCGGTGGAGGTTGACCAGTCTCCACTTTCCCGCCGACCCCCTGGGGCCCCGCGACCCCCCCTACCGCCATCCTGTTCATGGCGGCTTTCCCGCCATGAACTGGATGGCGGTAGGGGGGGTCAGAATCCTCATGGCTGCGGAGCGCGCTCCGCAGCCATGGAGGATTCCAATGAGCAGCGGAAAGTCAGCGGGAGACCGCTGACTTTCCGCTTCTGGCCGCGGCTGAACCGCCGCGGTCAGAATGCTCATTGGAGCACCGCCAGCCTGTCGGCGGTGCTCCCGTGGTCGGTGGCCCTGGCGGCCTCCGGCCGCCAGGGTCAGAATGACCCTCTTAGTCTCTACACATTTAAGGTTGGCTCCTGTACTCATAGTTGTCATGGGGAAAACAATATTTCTTATAATTGTACAAACCCATAGTAAAGACTCCTGCTCTAGCCAAGTGAGGAGTACACAGATAGTTAGATTTGCTTACTAAGATGTTGCCTTACTAGTATGGCATCATAAAGAAAATACATGAGCCGTAATACCATAGGATTCAAAACTGTGAAGCTTAGTACTTTGGGAACATATATTAGTCTATGGCAGTGGCCAAAAAACATGCATAATTCTGTATCGAAACGCATATTAACAACATCAATTCTCAGAAAGCGTATATCCCGTCTAGTACTAAATTGGCATAAAACGAACTGGCATTTAAAAACTACTAATCCTACCTGGAGACACAGCTATGTGGTTATATTGAACAAACTGAACAAATCTCACAATGGAGAGTGCTCCAGCAACACAGTGTATTTCACCACGAGTTCCATATCGGCATTGTAAAGGTGGGCCATCTTAGTTACATTTCAAATAGTAAATGGAAAACGGACTACTATGTCGATGCAACATGTCACGGTAATCAAAAACAAGCATTTGCAATGCAACTGGTCTCACATTACATCTAGTTAGAGATATTAGCATTGTAAATTCCTAACCGGACTATTCTTACCACATTAAATGGAGAAAAAAAAAACGAGCATGATCACACTGTGTAATAAAGAGAAAAAGTAGTCCTGAAACAAAACGGAAAACATGGAGCCTTGTATGTTTCCAGTAGTTTATCGGTGCTCTCGAGAAGGGCTAAACACCGGAAAAGGCATGATGTATGCATGCCTGTTGCGAATGAAAACAAGCGGATTTTAAAAGGCAAGCCCATGAACCAATGAAAGTGACTGCCGTAACATGGGCGTGGTTTAAATCCCCCTAAAGAGAGATTAGAAGAGGGCCTGAGCGCTTTACACTCGCCCCAAAAAATGGATATTCCTTCATGCTCGCGGTTTATATCGGGCAAATGATAACGCCATATTTTTTTACTTTTATGAGGCTCGTAACCTGGCGTCCAAGGTACTGCCTCCATGACTGCTTGGTGTAAATACTCAAACACCTACCATAAATCTCAGTATAGTTTACAAACGTTCATGCATAAGACAGCATAACATTGGCCAAGGTAACATCACCACGGTTGTATGCTCAAATTAGGTAAGCACATACCGGTAAACTAATTAATACTTCCAATTAGTTACTAGAAACTTAGCTAACAACTCATAGATTTTCCACCCTAGATCAGAGGTTGAAACCTCAGGATCTCACAAAAGAGTATACACGTTTGTACACCAGGGTAAAAAGGAATAACCAGAGTGTGCAGGCTTCTCTATGTAAATATTCACTTCTAAAGATTCCAGGACCTCAGGTACAGCATTAGGGGGCAGGACTCACTACAGCAGAAGCTGCTCGCAGGTACCAGTCCAGGTTCAGTTGTTATTGGTCAGCTAGTCATTTCAGGATAAAGGACTCTTGAGCTTATGTCTCTGTAGCCACACAGAAGGTCAACAGCTGATCCTTGGTATCCACTTCCTTACCCTGGTTGCAAAAGGGAGCAGGTCCAGTCCTTCAGTCTAATGTTATTGCAAATGGAGTACAGTTCTCTTCTGATCTTCTGTGGGTCTAGAAAGTGGGCTGAAGAGGGTGTATTGTGGTACTATATTTATGTTTTGCACTAGTAAATGGGTGGAGCTGACTCCTAGGCCTTCACTAACCAATGAGATAAAGGTTCCCAGTGGTAAAACAACCCATTTTTCAGCACCTCTTGTTAGCCTTACCACAGACAATCCCACAATGCTCCTCATTCCTAAAATACAAAGTAGGGGAATCATTACTATCTTGTGCAGTGACCTTGTGTCGAATCAGAGGCCTGGCCAGGTTAATGAGTTGTCACCTCATCTGTGTCCACTCCAAACCACGTTTTTGTAGTAGCTTCCTTGCCACTGGTTTTAGAGCCAGTCTAGCAAGTGTAGGCCAGGGAGGAAAGACTTTTCCTTCCTCAGGTCTCCTGTTATACTAGGCTTTCCGTCTCTTAAGTTAATGGAGTTCTCTGGCCTACCACAACTGTTCTTCCTGAGCTTCTAAGCATCAGAGGCCCCATACCCATGCCTTCCTGTGGTCAAGTCTAAGCCATTGGTCTGCTCTGTGAGCATTTTCCACACCTCATTAAGGTAAAGCACTGGCTGGCAGCTCCTAGCTGGAGATGGCAAATTGCCTCCAGGAGATTTTGTCAGGGAAAATGTAACTTTTAGTAAATATTTATTAAAAATCCAACTTCCTCAAACAGCTAGATTTTAAAAAAAATATACAAAATAGATTTTGAATGACTATTCTAACCATTTCCTGTTGAAGTTATAGTTGAAGTTTATTATCTGCACTTTGACATTTTCTAAGATTCAGCTACACCTTTGCCAATGAAAATAGCTTTAGGGGTTAGTCAATGGAGGAACATGCCAAGGTTAAGTTCGCACATATTCCACTTTTAAATATGAGGCACCCTAACTGGCAGGCAACAAGGTGTCATTTGGTATAACTTATTGGTATTTCAAAGTAGGATTTCCCACCTGACAGAAACGGTTATTTAGACAGGATTGATAGCAGGTTTTTAGACCTCTGTAGCCAGGCTGCAGATGGTAGGCCTGGAGCCATGTTTTACAAACCCCTTTGTGGATGGCTCAATAGGTGATCCGGTCCAAAGGCCCTAGGTTCATTTTCTAAACCATATCCTAGGGACTTGTAGATAAATGAATATGCCAATCAGGGATAAGTCAATTTAATGATGTTTAGAATGCTCCACAGACACTTTGGCCCATATTTATACTTTTTTAATGCCGCATTTGTGTCATTTTTTGACGCAAAAGTGGCGCAAAATTACATAATACAATTGTATTTTGTAAGTTTGCGCTGCTTTTGAGTAAAAATGCGGCGCACATGAAGCGCTAAAAAAGTACAAATATGGGCCTTTATTTGTGTTTAGCAGGGAAAACGTTCTGTAAAACACTGTCCAGCAATCAGCAAAAAGGTCTGGGGTGCAATCCAGAAAAGTTGGATTTGCTACAGACATGCAGTGGGAAAAGGATTTCTACTCCTTGTCGGGTGAGAACATGCTATAATGGCAGGTAAACTGGTTGCTATATTATTAGGGTCTTGCATGCTATGGAGGCTCCCTCAATGCTATTCTCGCTTACAGGGGCATCACTGCAGGTTGACTAGAAGCTAGGTGATGTGCTAAAAATGCTGCACTTCAGAGACAAATGTGCTTATGAGAATGTATCATTTCTGTGGTTCGATATGAGGCACTATATATATCAAGATATGTAAAACTTCCTAATTTTAATACATTTATGCACCAAACAGGTATTATGACAGACAAGTCAATAAAATCAACAGCCATATAGTTGGGCTGCACTGTGTTCCATGTGTGATCAAGGCAATATTACATTACAGCAGAGCCACTGGAATTATGCAGTTCTGCCTCTGCAGTGATCTTCGCATAATTATCTATTTAACATAATACATAATCCGTCCGATATATAATTCGCAGATTGCACCAAAAAATGCTCTAGTCCAAATGCATTAAAATGTTCTAATAGAGCTCCATGCGTGATGTTGCACAATTGGAAAAGGTTACCCAGCTGTATTTTAGTTACCGATTGCTGTATTCCGGTTTAATAGTGGCACTAATATATATTAATGTGAGCAAAAGTGACAAAATTGTGAAATAAGATCTCCATCGAAAATGACACATAAGGCCACATAATTTGCCTTTTCTTGATGCATACTTTGGTTAATACAACTACATAATTTGATCCTCCGTTGGTTTATAATTCTAAAGACCATGGATGTAAGGCGGTGTTGCTGGGCCTTAAACTGCAGTAGAAAAATAAATTTGCATAGCACAGACATTAGAAGGGCAATTTTTTTCTTCCAGCAGGCGGTATATTTTAGACACTGCTCATGCACTGCAGTAATTGATATTTATGTGGAACTGATGGGATAGATAAATCAGTCTGGCTTTATTGAAGGAACAATATTTAGTAGACAATAATAGACTTAAAGTGTTCCTTCAATCAATAGAAGATGCTAAGGAGGAATTACTTCTCCTTTTAAAAGACTGCGCATCGTTGATCTCTGAAGAGCTGTCGGCTCCGCGTTGAGTGCTGAGGTTCTAACTGCAGGACATCCCCAGAGGCATTCATTTTGGCAAGTGCATGGATCTTATATTGCAAAAATGGAAACATTACTATAAAGTTACTGTCCCAACAGCACTTTTCCGAATATTTCACCTCGTGTTGCTGCCAGTCTAGGTGCATTTTCCCACGACTGGATCAAAAAACATGAAAAAGAGGAATATTTTAAAATTATTCTGTGAAGTGAAAATATGTTTTTTCCCAAATCCTATTAGAAGTGTGGTCTTTGACTTGTCTAGGCATGTGGCACAGCAAAGCAAAAGACAGAAGGATCTCAGGGCATGAAGAAGGAGTGGTAAGACTGGTATGTGTTATAGTGAAGGTAAATAAGAAGTAATTGCCCAGTTTCACTAATATGTCCTCCTTTGCTGATGCGCTTTTGACTGTCATGCGCTAACCTAATCATCTTTGCACCATAGTGCAAAAGTGTGAGTGTTTTTTTAAAGCATAGGTTTTATTGAGAAGGGAACTTCACTAGTGCAAAAACTATCTTTTAAGATTTTTACCACTTTGTATGTCTGTTGTACAATGCAACACACATCTATAGTTGAAAAAGAAAAGAAAACATTTTTCCCTGTAACGCCTGCCTCGAGAAGGCGTAAGGTTTTGGCACAAATCCTTGGTAGGAATGTTAGTAGGCAAGGACTTGCATCAAAACCCATTGGTGGTTGCATATGAATCTCCAGGTTAATACCCTTACAATGCCCCCTTGATGCAAAGTCATACATAAGGCAATTTTGCATGACTTGGGAAACTTTCAAACGCAAATCCTGGTTTGTGTTGGATAATAAATCCCCCTCCAATTCTTTGTTCCGGGTTTGCGTAACACAAACCAGTGCAAAGCATTAGTATATCTGGGTCATACAGTTTAGCTCCTAGGTAGCTTCTGTCAGCTTGCTTATGATACATTTTCAGACGTTATCGGGTGACTATCTTTAATCGCCATGTGTAAAGGTGGTTCATTGAAATACCTTGCACTGGCATTTGGATCACAAATCCTCAACAAAGTCAAAGGTTTTCTACATACAAAGTTTCATACATACCTCTTTTACTTACTTCTGCAAACATTCTATGCCATCTTCCAAGCACCTGCATTGTATTTTATTTGCATTGAGCATTTCATTAAAGAGGAGACAAGAGAAGTAATAATTTGTGTGAAAGTATCAGATTGAAGAATATTCAAATTCAGTAAAAAAATACCAATGGAAATTTAATAATATTTTCTCGATAAAACTTAGTTTCTGCTACGGCTTAGTATAATTAATTCACTTCTCACCAGCCAAGCCAGAAGCCGAACTATGGGGAAATGAAACTCTCTATCATCTGCAGGCATCTGGGTTATGAGTTTTTAGAGAAAGTTTCAACTCATAATGTTTTATTACATCGATGCTTGTATTTTATTAGTCACGCCACACGTGGATCTGAATGGACCACAATCTAAATGAGGCTTACAAACATCATAGATGCGAATCAGTTCACAACACAGAAAGTCTGACATGAAATTGTGGATTTTTTCCTTATATCTCTGAAACTCTACTGACAACAATGCTGGTTTCTAGGGGGCATATTTATACTCCGTTTGCGCCGAATTTGCGTCTTTTTTTTCGACGCAAATTCGACGCAAAACTAACTCCATATTTATATTTTGGCGTTAGATGCGTCTAGCGCCAAAGTTCATGGAGTTAGCGTCATTTTTTGGCGTGAACACCTTCCTTGCGTTAATGATATGCAAGGTAGGCGTTCCTGTCTTAAAAAATGACTCCGATGCTATTGCGTCGGATTTATACTCCCGGGCAAAAATGACGCCCGGGAGTGGGCGGGACTAAAAAACCCGCATTTGCGCCGGATTTTAGCGCCTGGGTCAGGGCAGGCGTTAAGGGACCTGTGGGCTCAGAATGAGCCCAGAGGTGCCCTCCCAAGCCCCCAGGGACACCCCCTGCCACCCTTGCCCACCCCAGGAGGACACCGAAGGCTGGAGGGTCCCATCCCAGGGAAGAAAAGGTAAGTTGTGGTAAGTTTAAAAAAAAAAAACATTTTGTGGCATAGGGGGGCCTGATTTGTGCCCCCCTACATACCACTATGCCCAATGACCATGCCCAGGGGACAGAAGTCCCCTGGGCATGGCCATTGGGCAAGGGGGCATGACTCCTGTCTTTGCTAAGACAGGAGTCATGTTAATGGCGTCTGGGCGCCAAAAAAAAATGGCGCAAATCGGGTTAAGATGATTTTTTTGCCTCAGCCTGACTTGCCCCATTTTTGGACGCCCAAACGCCATTTTTCCCTACGCCGGCGCTGCCTGGTGTACGTGGTTTTTTTTCACGCACACCAGGCAGCGCCGGTCGACTAACGCCGGCTAACGCCATTCAATAAATACAGCGCCCGCATGGTGCTTCAGAATGGCGTTAGCCGGCGCTAATTTTTTTGGCGCAAAACTGCGTTAGTGCAGTTTTGCATCAAAAAGCATAAATATGGCCCTAAATGTTCATATTAGACAGACCATTTGCATGTTGGTTGAAAATATCATGGAAATCATGGTTACATCAACTTCTGGTCATTTACCACAGACCAATAACGGAATTGTCTTTTGGTGCTTAATACTTAAAAAAGGCTCATTCAACTCATTTTAACCACCTCTTAAAGATGAGCAGCTGATTTGGTTCTCCAACTTGTGCTAATATGCTCAGAATATGTTTAATAAAAGGAGTATGCTAAATTGCGGCGGTCACAGTTTCCCACATTTGTAGTGCATTGAGTAATACCACCAACGGTGCATAATCAGCACAAATCTACGTACTAATTACATATGCTAAGCAAGAAATAGAGCTAATACTTCAGCTTGTCTATTGGTACCTAAACACCAATTGTAAAGGGGCTATCTGGTGAATGATGTCAGAATAGGCTACGCAATCCAACCAAACATCACCAGACAAAGGGCCAATCCAGATCCCTTATTGCTGGTGATAATTAGTTACGTAATATTGGGTAAGAGGTCAAGCTTTTTTCTTTTAACTGGATGGTCTTGATGCCTCAATAATCAGGATACATTAGGAAGGAGCTGAGGTCAAATTGGTTGGGCATAGATTGTATACCGCTGCTCATTGAAATGTTAGTTCTCCACATATATAAGGAACATGAGACAATCGTGGGTAATATGCAAGTTAAAAGTGTGCATGGTTATAGGTGGTCTAGAAGTTCCTCTCCCTATAAAATCTTAACAAGTGCAAATACCTGGCTGTCATTCTCCGGAACACCTACCGCTATGAAGCGTGAGCGTGTATAAGTAGGTTTACACATAATGTTGGCTCAGGACAAACATACAGAGTCTGTGTGGAGGCAATGAGTGTTTTCAGCAACCAACTACATTTCTTAAGAGCATACTGTCCTTTCCTACTGGGTCTCATGGTGCTGCGATATACCTACATTACCTATACATGTAGAGGGTTTTGTTACTTAATAGGATGCTTCCTCATTAAACTATGAACTTAACTAGCAAAAATTGACAGTTTTGTTCCCAAGGTATGGGAGAGGAAGCATTTGAAAGCAGGAGTATGGTTTGTCAGTTGGAAGTGATGAAGGCAAAATGTTGAAGCATAACCGTTCTCTTTCCAGTACAAAGTTTGAAACAACATACTCAATGGAGCCTTAAGCCAGTGTTTTATGTGCTATGATTGGGCCACCAAAAGGGCGAGCACTTCACTGGTGTGGGCAGCCAGTCAAAGCTACACCCACCCACAGATGTGGCGCAGTACACTTGCAATCCATTGCTGGATTTACAAAAATATGTTGGTGATAAAAGGTGAGTAACGCCCCAAACAAATGGCAATTCCCTCCTTAGAGAGAAAGGCAGAGGACAGAAACAAAGGGCCCCAGGGGGCATTGTTCCACTGTCCACCTATTTTCTGTGTCATAGCCCAGCTGGGGAGGCCCTGGCCCATGTACAGCATGCCTTTAAACTCAAGCTCCCATAGCTCTCTTGATGGGGCATTGCAAAAAATGAATTGAAAATTAAAATGTGGTTGCTGAGATGATTAAGGAGCTACTGCTCAGAAACGTGGTCTGAGGTTCGAATCCTGACAAATAATATTTGGCATTTCCTTCTTTAAGTAACGTGAAATAAGTGATAAGTGCTAGTAAGTTTAATAGCAAAAATTGTTGCCCTCTGGTTTATACTTAACACTTCTTGTTTAGCTCATTCCTATTTCCTCCGCAAAGTCAGAAGGATAGTGAATGAGTTACCAGGGGTCAAAAGTGTGATCAAGCCAAAAAAGACAGATTACAACCCATGACTACCTGATGAACAGCTCACAATTTCAACATTAGACCATTTCCCCTTCACGGTGAGAAAGCATAACTTGGCTGTGCCATTATGAGTTATAGAAGCGACATAAAAATGTAATCAACAACATATGTAATGTGTGCTCTAAGGTATCAATGCTAAGTGATGCATCAAAATTAAGTTACTGAAGGTACACTCATAAGTAGAAATATAAAAAATTATATGCATGTTTTAATGATGACATTAATCGACTGAAATATAATACAAGCATGCAATGTATTGGGATTACAGTATTACAGTTAAAAGGTATGTAAACACAGTTATTTGCCAATTATTATACTTACGAGGTGAAATGCATGCATAGCTATGTATTTTGAATGTGCATTGAACAGTTTGTTAAGTTGACTCAATTGAACCCCTGAAATGTTTTTCTATGCTCAACCTTCATCATGGAGTTTTGCTCGTGTTACATTATTCTTTATTTGCAGGTGAGTTTACACAAGTCTATAGTTAATGAAAGGCATGTTGCGTATTTGAGATAAAGTGGTACAGGAGGATATGTTGGCAAGAATAAGGAGCGCTCCCAAATGGATGACAAAGAAGACCTTCTATGTGAGCTCCTGGATCATGGAGGACTCCAAGGTCGTCCTGATGATTAGTTTGTGGGATAAAAGTCTAGTAGAAGTGGCAAATTCCAAACTGTGCACGGAAGATGGAAAAGTTAGGCGAGGCAGACCCTTTCTACCCTTTGACTAGAGCGGATTCCCTTGAGACTTAGAGGGGTAACGATCTCTCTATTGTTACTTTGGCTTGATGGTTCATGCCACGACATCTCTCTTGCAGACCTTCTACTGAGGTTTCTGTTATGCTGACAGTTTTAACTATTATTCATTTTCTGCATTTCTCCAGAGCTTAATGAAAATATTTAGATGTAATTAGTTTTCAAATTATTAAACAGGAAAATCACCATTCAGATTCTGATCAGCAAGTGCTGTTTCTTATCCTCTTTATTACTGCAACAGAAATAGTTGTATACTATATGCTTGTAGGATTGAACCTCATTGGACATTTTACTTTGGGGATTCTGTACTTATATAGTATGTTTCTGAGACTCATTTACATAAGTCTGGCCTTGAATTTGTAATAAACTTTTGAACTTGATGTTCACCTTTGAGATTAAATGTGTGATGAAATGAGTTACACTGTTAATTGAATTAAAGGTATTGATTTGATATCTCCTTACCCTCAGAACTCCTAAAAAGATCCGTCAGAACCATCTAATTTAGAAAATGGACTAGATGCATTCTCAACAGTAATTGTGTATGTTGATTGGCCAGTAATAGACCCTTCTGTTTAATGTGTGTTTTTGAAAACTAGTCACTATTATTGTTATTTATGGCTTGCATTGGAAGCCGAGAGCATGAAAACTGAATTTGAAATCCAGTTAATTACTGCTGTACATCACTTCAGTTAAAAAGAACACTGCTGTGACATCACATGCGTAAGTGGTCACTTCACTGATTTTACCTTTCCTTTCATGTTTGGTTTCAAAATGCAGGGTAAAGATGGACTAGTGACTGCTTATCCAACCCTTTCCAAAGAAGTGAAGTACATGATAGAATGGTTGCTCGTATAGAGGCATCTACCGTGTGGGCTAGAAAAAATTGTGTGGTACAGGGAAATGTGGTAGATGTTGTTTTATCACCACTCATGTTATATGCTTTCCTCTGCCTTTTGTCAGTATGCACAATCCACTGAGAAACAGTGGATCTCTCCTCTGCTCTGCAGTAGCTATGATAAAGCTAATTCAAGCCATCATGATTTCAAACAATATTGATTTATACCCTATCCTTTCAGAAACAGAGGCTCACAGTCGATAAAAGTACTAAAGCATTGGTTTCTTTTATTGTTATTTGATGACACCCTTACATTCAGTGTATATTACTCACTTCGTCCTGCATAATCCTCTCTGCATCATCTAGCATCAAAGGAGTAGGACACAGAATCCACAGGTCAATCAACACTGAGGTGCCTGCACTCAGTAGGGTGCCTTAGTCGCCTTGAAGTGACAAAATGCAGGAAGGTGATAAATCTCTGGTTTGAGCCCGGAAGGTTAGAAAGAGAGACAAGATAGACAGAGGATGGAAAAAGTAAATTAGAGGAAGGTAAAAGTATATAAAGAGGTCAAGAGGTGTAAGCAAGGTTGGGTGAATGATATGAAAGAGCAACAGATAGGTGACCTGGAGAAAGGCTAGATAGAAGAGTAGAGTGATGAGGCAGAGATAAGTAGAGAGAGGGAGACCGTGTCAGATTCAGGTATAGTTGAAGAGAGGTGGATAGAGAGAATAGAAATAGTAAAGAGGTTCACTTAATGAGGGGGGTGTCTAGGGAGCTTTGGGCCCTGGGCAATTGCCAACTTTGCCCATGTCTGAAAACGTCTTTCCTCTTCCAGGCATGGACAGAGCAGTAATTTTGGATTAGCAGGCCACAGGGATAGTATGTTTTTTATATATATATATATATATATATATATATATATATATATATATATATATATATATATATACACACACACCAAATGTTACAGGGACGTTATAGTTAGGTTCACATTGTAAACTTTCAAAACCATATAAATTCAGCTGGTAGAGTTATTTCAAGGTAACTAGAACTTGCACCCCCATCATGCACAGTTTTTCTCTTGAACATTTTACTGCAAATATTACATTGGTATTATCAATGATTTTATCAAAGATGTCAGGAGTGCTGTAACGTGTGGGTTAATTAGCAGTGCATGGCAAGAGCGCAAATAACAGTTACCTTAGGACATACGTTTTGTACGTTTAAAATGTGATCCCAACTATAAGGTCCCTGTAACCTTTGTTTTTTTTAGTGAATGTTTCTATTTCTTAATTCTATTTCCCAATTATAACCTCCCTGTAACATTTATTTTTTTGTGCATTTATATCACTTTTTAAAAGTAAAGTAATTTCAATCACTATACGTTAATCCAACCACCGCCGAGCATACTGCGGCTGACGGGGCTGGCTGCAAAGCCTGGCCTATGGCCAGGACCTATGGACAATCCTCTGTAAACTCCCAACCCATGCCACGCATTTCCAAAGGCCAGGCCCACCATTTAACCCTTTATAACCACCAAACCCTGCACCATGCATGGCCAAAGGCCATGTGCAGCATGGATTGGCCACATGGCCGGGCCCTGCGGCCAACCCTCTATAGCCATCCAACCTGTGCCGTGCAACCCTCCCTGGTTCAGGGTAACCACCAGCTCCCCGGGACAACATTAAATAAATATATCGGAGGGCTGCACAGACCCACCAGGCCCCAGGGACCACCACCTTCCCGGGGCAACAGTATAACAATTGTTAGGTGGGGCCAGGTGGTCACCCCCGGGGACCACCACCTCCCCAGGGCTACATGAAATTAATATTAGTGGGTCTACGCAAACCCCCGGGCCCCCGGGGACCACCACTACTCAGAAGTTAAAAGTTTACAATAAAGTGGGGATGCTGCATCAACCCCCCCGGGCCCCAGGAACCACCACCTCCCTGGGGCAACAAGAATGAAATATAGTCGGGGCCACGTGGACCCCCCCGGGCCCTGGGGACCATCACTTCCCGGGCCTAAATATGCTACTAAAAGCGAGGCAAGCAGACCCCCTTGGCCACAGGGACCTCCCCAGGACCAAATATTTATTTCAAAATGGGAGGGGGCCACGTAGTCCCCCCCCAGGCTGATATCAGCCCTAGGGTCCCACCTACCCAAGAGGCCTTGGCCATCTGTTCACAGTACCCTGGCCCCACCCAGGTACCCAGTAAAGATTTATGGGGACTGCGGTGGGAACCTAAAGGCCACAGCAGTTCCACTGGCTCCTGTCTTCCACAGGAGCAGTCAATGCTCCTGCACGCAGGGAGCTGCTATCTGCCGAATGTCTGCAGGCAGGGAAAGAGATGGAATCTCTGCTTCCAGCATGTGGGAGCATTTTTAAAGCTCATGTTTGCTGGAAGCGGAGTGTTTACTTTTGTTTGGCAGGACCTGTCACAGCTTCTGCCAAGCAAAAACAAACAGCTACCTCCCGAGGGTAGGCACCTCGGGAGGCAGCAGGAGCCAGCCCTGGGGGGTGGCGGTCCCAGGACCCTATATGGCTCCATGAGGGGGGTCACCTCCCCTCCTTTCATCAGCACGGGCAAAGCCCCGGTTACGTGGTGGTCCCCAGGGACGTATATGGCACAGGAGTGTGGGCCGTGTGGCCCGCCCCTATATTAATAATAAAGTTATTTGCCCTGGGAAGGTGGTCATCCCCGGGGCCCGGGGGGAGTCTGTGCGGCCCTGCATCACATTTTAATTGCAGCCCAGGGGAGGTGGTGGTCCCTGGGGCCTGAAGGGGGTCCATGTGGCCCCTGCTTTATTTTTTTTATTGTGGCCATGGGTAGGTGGTTGTCCCCGGGGTCCGGTGGGGTCTGTGCTGCCCCCTTCCCCTGCATTATTTGTTTTAGCCTCAGGGAGGTGATGGTTTCCGGGTCCCAGGTGCGGTCTGCTTGGCCACCGCATGTGTTATGTTGTTGCCCCGGAGAGGTGGTGGTTCCCGTGGCAAGAGGGTGTCCGAGCAGCCCCCAGCCTATAGTAAAACTTAGCCCCGGGGTGTGATGGTCCCCAGGGTTTCAATACATCATCCTCACTTCTTTAAAAATAAACAAAATGCCCCAGGGACCTGGCCCACCCGAGGGCTAATTATACTACAAGCACTGGGGACGTTTCCTTATCTGTGGCTCCAGGAGCAGATTTTGCTAAATACTTTTTAGCCTTGTCAGGGTTCCAGGGGAACCCCTGGGCCAAGGATAGGGGATTAGGGTATACATACCATGACACATTTTCTTTTTTTATGTTATTTTTTAGACTTGGTTGAAGCTGAGTCCCAAAATGGCTGCCAACACTTCTTGTTTAAAGTATGGGCAGCCAATCAGATCTCAGCAAGAGATCTCCCTGGATACATGAGGCTAAATATACAAAATTATTTTCTCTTTAATATCTCGAAAACTACTGAATAGTTTTACACCAAATTAAAAAAGTGTGATGTGTGGACCAAAAGCTACCTACCAAAAGCTACCTTTTTGCCAAATGTGGTGTAAATCCGTCCAGCAGGAAACACTTTTTTGACCCCCCCCTTTTTCTTGGCCCCCACTTGACGAATCATTCTGAATCTTTCCATGCACAACAAGACCATAGGGGGGCACTTTTTTAATAAAAATCTTTCGTGAAGATTTGTCAAACGGTGTCAAAGATATAGGCAAGTCAAAAAATGTTTCTTCTATGGAAACCAGGCCCCAACTATAACTACCTCCAGGAAGTAATACATATTGTTGGGGGGTTGAGTAAGGTTGGTGAAGATGAGGAAAGCTGGCTTGTGTAAGGGTACTCAATAAGTCTACAGTGCCAGATCAGCTGATCCCTGGGAATCAGCTTACCTGGGGGTGCTAACAGGGGACACTGAGTCTGATTCAGAGTTTGGCAGATGGGTTGCTCCGTCACAAACTAAACGGATATCCTGTCCACTGTATTACGATTTCCATAGGCTGTTATAGGATTGTGATACAGTGGACGGGATATCCGTCACCTTTGTGACGGAGTAACCCACTCCACCAAACTCTAAATCAGGCCCATAGTTTTTTATCACAATGTTGCAGTTGGAATATCAAACTATGGCTACAATATCAACTCCAGAAATATTGCCATGACAGCATTAATATTAGTAAATCTATACATACCTTGACGATCATGTGGGTATTAATATAATTTTTTTCAATGTACACTCCCTTCCTGTTGAACACAGCACCTCATATGGTCTAGGAATAACTTGTTTTATGTAAACCGCCATCACGCCATCTATGCCTGAATTTTAAAGTGCTATCCCAAGAAAAAACATAATTGGGTGAAAGAAGGATGATGCTGGAGATGGTGGGAGGAGGATATGGGAGGTCAGTTACCTTTTTTGTATTTTTTTGGGAAGCAAGTTTTTTACCATCCCCTTGCTGCTAACTCTTTACCACATGTTTCTCCTTCTACCTTTCACTGCTTGTCAGTATAGGTAATTCAGGGCACAAGCAGAGATGCATAAATGTAATATGAACCAATATATGGTTGTTGGGTAGGTGTTAGGGAGGGGATGTTTCCAGTTAAGGATTACGAGTGACCAAACATTGAAAGCCTTGTTCTCACTGTTGATGATGTCATTTGGAATCATCCAACAACATAACAATTTACTGACGTACTGAAGCTTAAGTATGAAAGTGTGACTAATAGTGTTTCAAGTTATTAATTTTGAATGGGAA
Organism: Pleurodeles waltl; assembly: GCF_031143425.1. Lineage (NCBI taxonomy): Eukaryota > Metazoa > Chordata > Amphibia > Caudata > Salamandridae > Pleurodeles > Pleurodeles waltl. The sequence continues at coordinate 1,104,599,163 of NC_090445.1, forward strand.
GTGTTTTTATTTCTAAGATGATGTGTCCAAATTTATACATTCAGTCCATATTTTGGAGCAAATCCAAATAACCATGCCAGGAGATAAATATTCAAGATATCAAATGTTGTATGGAGAAGCGAAACAACAGTAAGTCTAAATTGGAGAGGAATCAAATCTGAGGTCCTTATTTACAGTTTTTCAGATAGGGGTGGATAACCATGTGCAGCAAACTGATGGTCTCCTCCACCCTATTTAGAGTTGGGCAGACTGTAATGTTTCGCCTCTGGAAACCTTAGACTAACTGTTTGGTGGAATTGGGTCTGTTGTTCTCAGTACCTGGGACCATCCACCCTATTTAGTGCGGACAGTCCAACATACTTTTTTTTCTGTTCATAAATGCCAGTGAAAGCCTGGAGTTCCTGAATAGAGAAATGAAACAAAATGATTGCAACACCCTGAGATAAATCCCCCTGGTGTTGGGGAGGTGGTTGTTTTACACAATCTCTTGCTTTGACAGTTTGGTTTTGTAAAACAAAAAAGTTAGCTGAGTGGTTGCATGAATCTTGGTTGGCCTCATTAAACATTCAGTGTATTCAGAGGAGCTGCATTGCAACAGCTCCTTTGAAGGCAAATTCATCTCCACCAGCAAGGAAGATGTCTCTAAATATGGTGGGTGTTAATCTGCCAGGGTGGTAGAGGTTATGACCTCCCCTGGCAGGTAGGGGACTGCCTACCAATGTTTACACAGGGACGTATGAGTTTCTGGAAACTAGCTTAGTAGTCAGTTTGGAAATAGGAGGGGTCCAGGCCAGCCTTGAATGCTGGTGTACATGTTGATTGGAAAGTAACCATCAAGAAGGGGCATGGCTGTAAACAGTGCAGCAGGTGCAGTGGCACGAGGGCTCAGGGGCCCAATGCAGTCTAAATATGACATTATTTTCTCTCCAACCAGTGGGTGGTGGGCCCACCTTTACAAGGCTGCACCAGGGCCCATGGCAACAAATTAGTGTTAAAAGTGCCTTTTCATTCCTTATTTGCAGTTCTGGGTTAGGTGATGGTTCATAAAAACTGGTGGGGCAGGCACCTTTCAGGAGTATTAGCGCAAGATACTGGTGGGGCTCAGGCTGTTGTTTGAGGCACAAAGATTCACCCATTTTCATTAGACTGTGAAAAGACTCTGCATGTCTGTGACAATGCAAAAGTTATATATGTCCGAATGCACTCTACTCCAGAGAGGCTCTTAAGTAGTTTTATGGTTTTTCTACATCCTGTGGATTTCACTCATAGGCATGCCTTGTCTGTGGCATTCTCTATGTCATAAGAATGTCAAGTCAGTCAAAGAGTGAATAAGTATGAAAATCAATCAGCCAGCGAACAAATTCGTATTGCCCTGAGGAACAACTGCAATAGATAAAACTGACTGAAAACCATAGACAAACAGCACGCGTTGTATTGTGTTAATTGACAGCGGCTGTCAACGTGTCCTAAAGTGGCAAACAAATTAGTGTAGCCAATCGAACAGGATACCCTGTCCATTTATGTGCACTGAATGGTGATTTGATTCGACGTATTCCTGCAGTGCGTACACCCACCTCAGAAGGCGTCTTGGTACTAACGGAACTGGTCCAAAAACATGAGACAATTCAGTGGAATAACGAAGTTTCGATACGTTTTTGATAGTCAGAAGATCCTGAAGGTAAAGAATTTGAAGTGGAAAGTGATTCCATAGCTTAGGCCCCAGGACTGGAGCAAACTGCTGCTAACACAAGTTCAATGGGATCATGGTATCTAAAGGAGAAGAAATAAGGTGGCACACAGCTAGTGTTGTGCTTTATGGAGAGCAGAAAATGGTATACGATGAGTCCTGCATGCCAGTAGGTCTGCAGAAGGAAGGGGGTACTATTTAAATGACTTCGGATGCACTTATTCCATTTTTATCCAATGCCTGCATTCATAATCTTCTCTTTTTAGAAAGTGTGACGTTCTTAGACGCACACAGAAATGTTGGAATCATGTCTGCTTGCTATCTAAGCTAACGTATGTAATTTTCTTTTTTTTTAGATATAGACTCTGCCATAATATCATTGACACACAGACAAGTTGCTGACATGGTTTCATTTTTAATGTGTAAATCATGGAATTCATTTCCTCCAATGTGAAATATGTTGACGTTTTTCTTTATGCTATTTCCCTACTTTTAACGAAAAAAAATAAACAAAGGAATGCACGAAACTGACAAACCACATTCCACGCTGAATGGATAATCTCACATAATTTCATGAACTTTTCAATATAAAACACCAACTTTTGCAAAACAACGGGTTTGCAATTCCAAACACCAGTTGTTTGACGTAGAGGGACCTTGACCCACCCTTCACTATATCCCCTTTGGCCCCTAGGGGCCCTTCCCTGGCTGGGCCCAAATCACTCTCCCCCCTGGCCCCCACCCCAGTCCCCTGAGTTACAAGGGCCTCACTGCTCATGTTTTGAGGGCTGGGAGCACTTCGCGCCCCCACCCCTATGTCACTTTCCTGTTCTTGGCCCCCCCCGTTCCCTGTCTGAATCAAATGATTCACACGTGGCAATTGCAGCCGCTACCCGGCTCGACGCGACCCGCGTCGGCCGCGTCATTCTGACCCAGGCCTGGCCCAAGACCCCAGGCCTGAGCAGGTCGGAACGACCGGCTTCACCCAATACGTGAAGCGCGGCCTTTGCCGCCTCAGCATCATGGTGCAGTCGGAGCAGGGAAGCCGCGTATACCTAAATACAGAAACGCGGGGCTGCCTGGCCTCGCGTAGGTGCAGATGACTCCTGGCTCCTTTCTTAAAATAGCGCGCTCAGGCCGCAGGCTGACACAACTAATTAAATTAACCTTTTTTTTTAAACCTTTGCCGAAACCGGGATCGAACCCGGGACCTTTAGATCTTCAGTCGGACGCTCTCCCCACTAAGCTATTCCGGCTGACTACAGACTAATCCAAAACCTCCCGCCCTAACTACCTCCTCACAAAAAAACGCCCCCACTCGCCTGCCAATTCTCCGCTCCTTCCTAATACGGTCGGCGCGGAAAAGAGGCCGACCCTCCCTCCCACCCCCCTTTTAAAACCCTACTACAAAACCCACCCCCACTTACCTGCAGCCAATCCCGGTGCGCCCGCGCCACTTCCTGTCCTCCAAAACGTGCCCGCGGAGAGACTAGAACGAGTCTCTCTCTCCGTGGGCCCCTCCATTACTGTAACTAGCGTGCATGAACCATTTGTGACATACAGTAAACGTAAAACAACCCACGCCATATTGTGCGGAGCTGGGATATGGTGACGTACAAGCAGGGCCAGCGTTTAGCACGAGCAAGCGTGCAAAATAGGCCCATGCCCGAGGGCAGACCTTTGGAGGGGGCGCAGGAGCTGCGTGCAACATTCTTCTTATGCCGTGCCTCCGAAGATAAGTGCATTTAAACTCTGTCTGGGTGCAGCTGGTGCCCGTGTCTGCATACTGACTGCTTATCTTGTCGTGGTTCTTCTGGCCCTTCTCTCTCTCTTGCCCCTTCCACCATCCCCATACAGCCCCCAACCCCGAAAGGAAATGAGTGCCAAATTTGGTCTCTACCGAGGTCGCACCCCCAGCAAAGGTCAACTCTGGTTAGCAGCATATCACATGCCCAATATTTTAATAACAGCCAGTAGACGCCCACTAGGAAGAACTTCTACTATTCTCTTCTGATATTTTTTCCAACTTAAGAATAATCATAGAAGGCATTAAGCAGCTATGGCATGACAAATGACTTACTCCGCTCCAGCCGGCTCAGCCATTCAAAAGGATAAATAGAAACTAAGATTTCATGTATACATTTGACCAATAGTCATCTTTCCTTTTAAAGGAATGGTTATTGATTGGCAACAATCTTACAGGAAATATTCAAAAGAACTATTTCCTAAAGGCATCCCATTGTCCATTAAAATGTACACAGCCTATGACATCTGAATCCATTTTTGAAGCCCTTGGGAAGAGATATTGTGCTCTGATGATGGAGGTGAAGTGATGCCATCCTATTCTTTTGAGGAGGCACGCTTATGCTGTCCAATGACTTAGCATGGTTTTCCTGAAAACTGACCAATGCCATCCCTGGAGAGGATGCACTGCCCACTGTAGGTTTTAGAATTTTTCAATGCCATTTGTGAACCAGTGTATGGCAGTCAGGTCTGGTGCCACATTAAGGCCGGTGTGGGCAAATGTCTTCTTGTAAAACCACAATCGACCATAAGAGGGCACCACCATGCAACAGGTGAACTTGCTGCGAAGGCAGTGGAAGCACAAAAATGCAAAATATAACTTTGGGGATGCAAAACCCTGCACTGTAGTTGACTGTAGTCACATCATCGGATAAAGACTGAGAGGGTGTGGTGAAAGTAATACATTGTGACGGAGAAGGTTGTAGCTGGTCGAAATGACTCACTGCAAAATTAGCATAAAAGTATGCCCTCCAGAAAACTTTATGAATGAAACCAACAATGAGTAGCTTTTTCTGTGGCAGTGCAACTTTAACATTACAGTTACATCAAACAAGATCCCCATTCCAAAGAATCCCCCATGGGAAAGTGGTTCAGTGAATGACGGCCTGCCTGGTGAAGGTCACTGCTCATTTTCCACAAAGAAGCACGATTTCATACAAGTTGCATGAAAGGAGAAATGTCAGCATCCTCTCATCCAACTTCCCTCCGGCACTTTTATTTTTCAGTCAGGCATCCTTTAAGCGGACTTTAACTCTTTATGGTTCTTAGGCATTGAATACAAGCTACCGATTTAACGCACAGCTTCCAGTCTCTGTTGCACATCATTGTAAGACCCTGTTTATAAGCTGTGGGAGAAATTCTGATCACTGTGAAAACCCTGGGTGAAAATGAAATTACCAGCTGGCTATAATGACCACACTCCCATTGTTTTACCCTGACATGTTTTGGCAGGATAAACTTGCTGAAATTTATTGCACGAAAAAGTCCAGAAAAAGGCAAAATGTGGAATTTGGGGCCAGATGTAGCAAAGGGTTTTACCCATTTTGTGTCTATGGGAAAATGTGTTCGTACATATGGCCCTTGGTGCACTAAATACGACTTCTCACATGCCCTGCCTCATCTCCAAGTGAAAACTTGAGACAGGAGGTATTTACAGAACCAGAGAAATACCTCACTCTGTGGCGATGTTATTTATCATCATGATGCAGCACAAACCTCACTCCCATCTGCTCCTTGTATTTGAGGTCTAAATGTGGGATCAGAGACACTGCCAGCATCCAGGCAGACCAGTGTTTTGGAAAGAGCTGGAGTAGAGGTCGCAAGTGTTTTGCTCCAGGTGTGAGTAGACCATCCAGAGCTTGGAACGGAAAGAGCTACTCTACTGACTCCAAGACTGGCGGTCCTGTGCTAAAGTTAATACACTTTGCTTCTTCTGCCATTGCTCCGGTGGGACTATACCCGTCACAGTTGGTTTGCCAATTCGTATTCTCTAGAGCTAATACATTATCTCCACAGTGTTTAACCCTGAAAAAGAAGATTTCCTAAAACAACAAAGTGTTACTGTCTGGTCATCTCTGCTTCTCGCATGTTTCACGCACCTTTTAACAGTTCAACAAAAAAGTTAACATTTCCTACATCGCCTTACTGGAGTAAGCTCCTTCATTTTCATGCTATGTGAAGTTTCACAGGGTTACGTTGGTATGCACTGATGTCTGTTGTACTCTGCATTTTCTATTTAATCTATATATTCTGTCAAGATTTGTACAGGAAACCTCTCCTCCAAAGAGTGAATGCTACATAACTCACCTCAGTGAGATCCCACAAAGTAATGTACCCTCACCTATACATCACCGTAGTCAAGGTTGTCCAACATAATTGCAAGAACGTTGGACTGATTTTCATGATGACCTCTCACTATATAAATGAGTCCCACTATTTGGCTATCCCTAAAATTAGATATGGGTACAGCCCACCTAGCTTACTTTTGGTGACCCTGTGCTAAGCTACCCCCTGTGTCTTTCTTCTCTCCATGCACAATTCCATGCTTTAAGCACACGCCAAACAGAATGCAATCAAAATAATCAGTGTAACAGTAGTCAAATCGTTTGGGAGTCATCCCTCTGATGCACTGACAGATAGTCCTGTGCAGTATAAAGCTCTATATATGTTAATCTGTATTTATGGAAGCAGGGTGTGGAAGCCTGTGAATCTGGAATATATCCTATACCCTAGTACATTTAGCACTAGCTCAGATCTTTTGATTTTACTAAAATTATATGGATAATATAGGTAATTAAAGGGACTTCCATTGAGCCATCGTTCAATATTCATTCTCTTATTGTTTCATTCACATTTTTTTTCCACACTTTGCGGCATACAGTTTGGGGAAGTGAGTCAGCCCACTTCCGTCATTGATTAACTTGAATATGAGTGACGGCGTTCTTCCATTTAACAAGAAGCTTATCCAAGTACATCTATTCCCTATAAAGCACTAGAACATCAATGTGTGATTTTTCAGAGGAAAGAATGCTTCATTTTAGACATTTGTTTTGTTTTAGATTGATGAGGGTCCGGCAGCATTCCCAACAATAAAGTGCAGAAAAAAACACAACAAAACCAAGCATTGACAAAGTCAAAAGGCTGACCGCCAACACCAGCCCTACTGGTATCACCAGTGCTTAGGACTAGACTGTGGGGTTGCCTGGATAAAACTAGACTCCGCAGAGCTCCGCTGCGTCTAGCTTGTGTCGTTGACGTGCCCATGGAAGCAACAGACGTGAGGCTGCTCTTTAGAGACTGCCTCTGTCTGTCAAGCAACAGTGCTTAAGTATGATGAGAAGTGACAGGCAAGGGGCGGGCCCTCTCTGTGTGCATGCTTCTGCAACGTCCTGCCAGATGATCACCAACTGCACATATATCCATAGGAGCGACACTAATCGGGTAAGGGCTCAACCTCTTCTGCTCTCTGCTTAAACGGCTTAAGTTCATCTGTTCCGTGCGTAAACCATGTTAGCATTTTGAAAGGCACGTCATAGAATGCTGGCACTCAGGCACCCACTTTTAAGATGGGGAGGCACTTTGCGGACACTCTGGTGGAACTGGATCGTGAGGACTGGGAAGTATTCCCCATTCTCCAACAACATAAAGCATTTTTTATCCCATTCCCAGTAGCAAGTGCACGTCAACCCCACAATAGTCGTGCATTTAGTTTTAAGGTGTTATTTTTGTTTTTACAGGTGCCAAGGGTGTGCTATGTGTTTATGTTGGTGAACAGCATGCGAGGCATAATAAAAAGTGCTTATTTCATTTCAAGATTGAGGACTTTAGAATTTCTTCCTTATATGGGAGAGATAGATCACCTCCTCAAATTATTATTCTGCAGCTTCTCGATTGAGGTACAGTGCAACCAAATTATGGATGTGCCGAATTGGTGTGCACTGAACTTTGCATGTAGTAGTAAACATACATATGCCCAAACCAGCAAAACAGGGCTACCCTGAGCTGGCTGAGATTGCCGGGCACATGGTACATATGAATGATAAACAATCACCAGCAAAGGTTGGAATAGCAGAGTATTTTAGGGCCCCTGTCACACATTAAACAATCGCCAACAAAGGTTGGAAAGGCAAAGAATCTTAGGGCCCATGTAACACAAGTTTTTTGGCTTATCAGTGCCAGCTGCAAGTGTAAAACCTTGCATTTTTGTAGCAAAATCGGAGGTCCTGATTCAGAGAATCAGCAGTTTCATGTGAAAATTCATTTATTCAAGCACAAAAGCTTTGTAGGTAAGTGTAAGAAAGGGGAACAAAGGGGAAATGGTAGACATGAAGAGATGCCCATGAAGAGGTTGTGTGCAAGCTCATAGTCGTTCTTTGTGTCTACCCACAAAACCTTCAAAGTACTTTCTCACACAAACCGATGGTTTGAGGTGTAAAGTGGCTCTATCAACAGCCTGAAGTGTAAAAAAGGAAGTTTGTTTCTGAATAACCCTGAACTGGTCTTCTTTGCTCTCCGCGGCTTAGGTGCTGAATTCTAGAACTGCATTGGCCAATGGTCAGACTGTAAAAATGAGCTCATGTTATGTAGAACATATTATTCTTCCCATGGCTGAGTTGTCTAGGAAAGTACTGCCACAGTTGCACTTGCGTGTGGAATCTACATTACAGGAGAACATTTTGCTGCCAAGCACCTTGCTGGGTATAGTGAGCACTATGGAAATTCTCATATTGTACCATCTTAGTTCCAGCAGGATGAAGATTCTGTCTATTTACAGCCATGACTTGCAATGGGACCCAAGGCACAAGGGCACCACAGCTAACTGCTGGATATCGAGTAATGCAAAGCTTGTCTTTGCAAAGCTTGTCTTCTCAGTTCCACCGTTAGCTGAAAAATGTACAGCCTTGCTCCTGTGTTTGTGAGACTCTAATGTGTCACATGGTAACTTTCCCTGTTAAGATCTGCAGAAGTCTTGTCTACTTCATGTCGAACTGCACATATGTGTGGTTGCTGTGGACAACATGGGTTGGTCTCTACTTTTTTCTTAATGTTGATGCCCCTGATCTGTTGAACTTATTGAGGAGGACTTTTCAAAAGCATCTTATTTGTGAGGATTGCTGTTATACCTCAAATATGGTTCCAGGCCAAACTGATGGTCAAGTTACTTTAGTTCTGTTGGCAGCCATTTAAAGAAGGTTGTGGTTGTTCCTCCAGTTTTGCTAATGCGCCATTGAATTAACTTTTTGGTTATCATATTACAGTTTCAGAGGGTATGAAATTACGTTCACAGCTATGTTTCTAGTTGATGCTTTTTGTCATTCCCATGTAACTGCTCCAGATATCTATCATGCGTGTTGTGTGTTTATTTGCTCCTCTGGTTACTTGGAACTGGACTGGCCACCACATTAATGTTTAGATATATGTCCCATGCAGTGTTTGGAAATCACAAGATTCTTATTTGTTTTGATGAAGAAGAGGGTGACTGTTTTTTTTATAGCTGTCATCTACAAGCCTTTTTGTAAGTGTTTATTAATGATGGCTTGATTTTCCTTTTAGGATTAGGTAATCCAGTATTTATTTGGTTAGGGTATTTTAAAGATTCCACAACATCATTCCGTATTGTTGGCATGAAGTATCTTGTATGACCTTGATTGTTTGCAGACTACTGGTAAGGCTGGAGGTCGGTCAAGAGATGGTTGGGTAGTGTAAGATGCTCAGTGACCACGACTCTCACAGCATCATTTTAGGGGGAAGGCCCCCTGCGTAGGAGCAGGCTGGGAGATTGTAGACTGGGTGCACTGGAAGTCCACTGCAATTGACCACGGTGGGTTTGATAGGGCTCAGAAAAGAGCACTGTAAATTCAATATGTGTAGCTGGTCTACCATACAAGTGTACAATAAAAAATTGTAGGTGGTTATGAGTCAGAGGAAATGTAATTTAAAAATAGAGGCTGTAGCCTAATCGATACAAAGATTTCTGCAAAGACAGGGGGTATTTACAAACTTCATGGGGTGAACCCTAAGTAAGCCTAGGGAACAGTCACCCACAAGGAGGCGGGATGTCTAAAGACATGCAGAGCTCTGTGCATTCGCTGTACATCCATTGGAGAAGCTAATCCTCAGGGGATCAAATCAAATCAAATCAAATCATTAACATTTATAAAGCGCGCTACTCACCCGTGCGGGTCTCAAGGCGCTAGGGGGGAAAGGGGGGGTTATCGCTGCTCGAACAGCCAAGTCTTTAGGAGTCTCCGGAAAGCGGAGTGGTCCTGGGTGGTCCTGAGGCTGGTGGGGAGGGAGTTCCAGGTCTTGGCCGCCAGGAAGGAGAAAGATCTCCCACGGGTGCGAGGGACGGCAGCAAGTGCGAGGCCAGCGGAGCGGAGGGGGCGGGTGGGGACGTAGAAGCTGAGGCGTCTGTTGAGGTATTCCGGTCCCTTGTTGTGGAGGGCTTTGTGTGCGTGGGTGAGAAGACGGAAGGTGATCCTTTTGCTGACTGGGAGCCAATGCAGGTGTCTCAGGTGTGCGGAGATGTGGCTGTTGCGGGGTACGTCGAGGATGAGGCGGGCCGAGGCGTTTTGGATGCGTTGCAGGCGGTTTTGGAGTTTGGCGGTGGTCCCGGCGTAGAGGGTATTGCCGTAGTCCAGGCGACTCGTGACAAGGGCGTGGGTCACGGTTTTTCTGGTGTCGGCGGGGATCCAGCGGAAGATCTTGCGGAGCATGCGGAGAGTGAGGAAGCAGGCGGAGGACACGGCGTTGACTTGCTTGGTCATGGTGAGAAGAGGGTCCAAGATGAAGCCGAGGTTGCGGGCGTGGTCTGCGGGGGTCGGTGCGGTGCCGAGGGCCGTGGGCCACCAGGAGTCGTCCCAGGCGGACGGGGTGTTGCCGAGGATGAGGACTTCCGTTTTTTCAGAGTTCAGCTTTAGGCGGCTGAGCCTCATCCAATCTGCGACGTCCTTCATACCCTCTTGTAGGTTGGTCTTGGCGCTGGCGGGGTCCTTGGTGAGGGAGAGTACAAGTTGGGTGTCGTCGGCGTAGGAGGTGATGATGATGTCGTGCTTGCGTACGATGTCGGCGAGGGGGCTCATGTAGACATTGAAGAGTGTCGGGCTGAGCGATGAGCCTTGAGGTACGCCGCAGATGATCTTGGTGGGTTCTGAGCGAAACGGAGGGAGGTAAACTCTTTGGGAGCGGTTAGCGAGGCGATCCAGTCCAGGGCCTGGCCTTGGATCCCGGTGGAGCGTAGGCGGGTGATTAGGGTGCGGTGACAGACGGTGTCAAAGGCAGCCGAGAGGTCGAGGAGAATGAGGGCGACTGTTTCACCGTTGTCCATCAGGGTTCTGATGTCGTCTGTGACTGAGATGAGGGCGGTTTCCGTGCTGTGGTTGGTTCGGAATCCGGTTTGTGAAGGGTCGAGCAGGTTGTTGTCTTCCAGGAAGGTGGTCAGCTGTTTGTTGACGGTCTTTTCTATTACCTTGGCTGGGAAAGGTAGAAGAGAGATGGGGCGGAAGTTTTTCAGGTCGCTTGGGTCAGCCGTAGGTTTCTTTAGTAGGGCGTTGACTTCAGCGTGCTTCCAGCATTCGGGGAAGGTAGCAGAAGAAAAAGAAGAGTTGATGACGGTCTGGAGGTGCGGGGCGATGATGTCGTCGGCTTTGTTAAAGATGAAGTGCGGGCAGGGGTCCGAAGGGGCGCCGGAGTGGATAGAGTTCATGATGGATTTGGTTTCTTCCGTGTTGATGTGGGTCCAGTTGTTGAGGGTGATGTCCGGGGAAGCGGGTTCAGTGGTGTATGGTTGGGTCTGGTGTCCGAAGCTGTCGTGGAGGTCGCTGATCTTGCGATGGAAGAAAGTGGCGAGGGATTCGCACAAATCCTGTGAGGGCGTGACGGCGTTGGCGCTGGCGCTGGGGTTGGAGAACTCTTTGACGATGCTGAAGAGTTCTCTGCTGTTGTGGCTGTTTTTGTCTAGTCTGTCGGTGAAAAAGTTCCTTTTGGCAGTGCGGATCAGGTGGTGGTGTTCGCGTGTAGCGTTCTTGAGGGCGGTCATGTTGTCAGCGGTGTGGTCCTTGCGCCAGGCCTTCTCAAGGGCACGACAAGTTTTCTTTGATTCTTTGAGGGTGTCAGAGAACCAGAGAGGTTTTTTGGAGTTGGTCTGTCGATGCATGCGTTTGAGGGGAGCAAGGTTGTCAGCGCAGTTGGAGATCCAGTTTGTGAGGTTGAGAGCTGCGTCGTTGGGGTCGGTGGTGAGGGTGGGTTGGTTGGCGGCGAGAGCGGAGAAGAGTTGCTCTTCAGGGATCTTGTTCCACTGTCGACGAGGGATGGGTTGAGTGCGGAGGTGGGAGGTCTCGCGTCGGAATGTGAAGTGGACGCAGCTGTGGTCGGTCCAGTATAGGGCAGAGGTGTGGCTGAAGAAGACGTGTTTGCTGGCGGAGAAGATAGGGTCGAGCGTGTGTCCGGCGATGTGGGTGGCGGTGTTCACCAGTTGTTTGAGGCCGAGGTTGGCGAGGTTGTCGAGCAGGGTGGTGGTGTTGGGGTCGTTGTTTTGTTCCAGATGGAAGTTGAGGTCGCCTAGGAGGATGTAGTCCGGTGAGGCGAGGGCGTGCGGGGAGATGAAGTCGGCGATGGCGTCGCTGAAAGAGGCGCGAGGTCCGGGAGGACGGTAGACGAGGGATCCTCTGAGGGTGGTCCTTGGGTCGGTGCGAATCTGAAAATGCAGGTGTTCAGCGGCGAGGGGGGGGTCTTCGGTGGAGGTGGTGACGCTGATGGAGTCTTTGAAGATGATGGCGACACCTCCTCCTACTTGGTTGGTGCGGTCTTTTCTGGAGATCTTGTAGCCTTCGGGGATGGCGGGTAGCGATGTCTGGAGCAGAGGAGGCGTTCATCCATGTCTCCGTGATGAAGGCGACGTCCGGGGCTGTGGAGTCCAGGAGGTCCCAAAGTTCAACGGCGTGCTTGTGGACGGAACGAGCGTTGACCAGGATGCACTTGAAGTGGTTGATGGCGAGTGGGCTTGTGGTCGTGGTAGTTGCGTGGTGGAAGACGCGTTTGCAGGAGTTGCAGGCGAAGGGTCCATGGGTGCGTTTGGGGTGAGCTAGGAAGCAGGTTTTGGAGCGCCCTGGGTTGAGGGCGTGGAGGGTGGTGGGGTCGTAGCGGATCAGCGGGGCTTGGGGGAGCTGGGGACCAGGGGTCGTGGCGCTGGGCGCGGGCCAGGCGCGGACGGGCGCAGACGGGCTTGCCTCTGGTGCGCCTCCGGGGCGCCAGCGGCGTGCCCGCTGCGCGCGCCCGCTGCGCAGTCGCGCAGCGGCCGTCATAAGAGGTAGGAGGGGGGGGGGAGGGGTCAGCTGGGGGCGAATGGGAGCTGGGGGGCGGGGGCGTGCAGGAGGTCGCGGCGGGAAAGCGCGAGGGAGGGGGGGGACAGGTAGAGTGAGAGGAGCTGGGGGAGGGGGTTTAGGGTGGAGGAGGGTGAGTGTTAGGAGGTTTGGAGATTAGGGAGAGAGATAGGAGTAGGGTTGTGAAGATAGGGGAGGGGGGGTTGTAGAGGTGGGTGAGGGAGAGAGGTAGAGTGAGAGGATAGGGAGATAGGTAGTAGAGGGGGTGGCGGGAGGGGGGGAGAGATAGAGAAATAGATAGAGAAAATAGATAGAGAAGTCGATAGATAGGGAAATAGATAGATAGACAGATAGGTAGGTAGGAGGAGGTGGAGAGTGGGGGAGTTAGATAGTGAGATAGGGAGCTAGAGAGATAGGAAGATAGGAGGAGTGAGGGAGGTAGATAGCGAACGGGTTAGCTAGGGGTGAGAGAGGGGGAGGCGAGTGAGGGAGGGGGATGAGGAAGGAGCAGGAGGGCAGGCTCGGGGGAAGAAGACGGAGGAGGTAGAAGAGCCGAAGACAGGAGAACAGAAGACAGAAGAACAGAAGACAGAAGAACAGAAGACAGAAGAACAGAAGACCGGAAGAGCAGAAGACCGGAAGAGCAGAAGACCGGAAGAGCAGAAGACCGGAAGAGCAGAAGACAGAAGAACAGAAGATCGGAAGAGCAGAAGAACAGAGAAGAACAGAGAAGAACAGAGAAGAACACAGAAGAACACAGAAGAACCGAGAAGAAGAACACAGAAGCACAGAGAAGAACAGAGAAGAAGAACACAGAAGACCGGAAGAACACAGAAGAACAGAAGGGAAGAACAGAAGAACAGAAGGGAAGAACAGAAGAACACAGAAGAAGATTGCAGAGGGGGAGCGAGGAGGAAGAGACAGAGAGGAGGAAAAGAAGCAGGAGCAGGAGAGAAGGTGAGTGGCGCGGGGCAGGGCGAGGGGCTGGGAGGAGGGGGGTACTTACAGTTAGGTGGGTCTCAGGAACACAGGAACTCGGGAACTTGGAGGAGCTGCAGCGGCAGGGGGAGCGACCTACCCTTGGGTCAAGGGTCGCTACCACTGTCGCGCAGCGGCCGCCATAAGAGGTAGGGGGGGGGGGAGGGGTCAGCTGGGGGCGAATGGGAGCTGGTGGGCGGGGGCGTGCAGGAGGTCGCGGCGGGAAAGCGCGAGGGGGGGGGGGGGACAGGTAGAGTGAGAGGAGCTGGGGGAGGGGGTTTAGGGTGGAGGAGGGTGAGTGTTAGGAGGTTTGGAGATTAGGGAGAGAGATAGGAGTAGGGTTGTGAAGATAGGGGAGGGGGGGTTGTAGAGGTGGGTGAGGGAGAGAGGTAGAGTGAGAGGATAGGGAGATAGGTAGTAGAGGGGGTGGCGGGAGGGGGGGGAGAGATAGAGAAATAGATAGAGAAAATAGATAGAGAAGTCGATAGATAGGGAAATAGATAGATAGACAGATAGGTAGGTAGGAGGAGGTGGAGAGTGGGGGAGTTAGATAGTGAGATAGGGAGCTAGAGAGATAGGAAGATAGGAGGAGTGAGGGAGGTAGATAGCGAACGGGTTAGCTAGGGGTGAGAGAGGGGGAGGCGAGTGAGGGAGGGGGATGAGGAAGGAGCAGGAGGGCAGGCTCGGGGGAAGAAGACGGAGGAGGTAGAAGAGCCGAAGACAGGAGAACAGAAGACAGAAGAACAGAAGACAGAAGAACAGAAGACCGGAAGAGCAGAAGACCGGAAGAGCAGAAGACCGGAAGAGCAGAAGACCGGAAGAGCAGAAGACAGAAGAACAGAAGATCGGAAGAGCAGAAGAACAGAGAAGAACAGAGAAGAACACAGAAGAACACAGAAGAACACAGAAGAACCGAGAAGAAGAACACAGAAGCACAGAGAAGAACAGAGAAGAAGAACACAGAAGACCGGAAGAACACAGAAGAACAGAAGGGAAGAACAGAAGAACAGAAGGGAAGAACAGAAGAACACAGAAGAAGATTGCAGAGGGGGAGCGAGGAGGAAGAGACAGAGAGGAGGAAAAGAAGCAGGAGCAGGAGAGAAGGTGAGTGGCGCGGGGCAGGGCGAGGGGCTGGGAGGAGGGGGGTACTTACAGTTAGGTGGGTCTCAGGAACACAGGAACTCGGGAACTTGGAGGAGCGGCAGCGGCAGGGGGAGCGACCTACCCTTGGGTCAAGGGTCGCTACCACTGTCGCGCAGCGGCCGCCATAAGAGGTAGGAGGGGGGGGGAGGGGTCAGCTGGGGGCGAATGGGAGCTGGGGGGCGGGGGCGTGCAGGAGGTCGCGGCGGGAAAGCGCGAGGGAGGGGGGGGGACAGGTAGAGTGAGAGGAGCTGGGGGAGGGGGTTTAGGGTGGAGGAGGGTGAGTGTTAGGAGGTTTGGAGATTAGGGAGAGAGATAGGAGTAGGGTTGTGAAGATAGGGGAGGGGGGGTTGTAGAGGTGGGTGAGGGAGAGAGGTAGAGTGAGAGGATAGGGAGATAGGTAGTAGAGGGGGTGGCGGGAGGGGGGGAGAGATAGAGAAATAGATAGAGAAAATAGATAGAGAAGTCGATAGATAGGGAAATAGATAGATAGACAGATAGGTAGGTAGGAGGAGGTGGAGAGTGGGGGAGTTAGATAGTGAGATAGGGAGCTAGAGAGATAGGAAGATAGGAGGAGTGAGGGAGGTAGATAGCGAACGGGTTAGCTAGGGGTGAGAGAGGGGGAGGCGAGTGAGGGAGGGGGATGAGGAAGGAGCAGGAGGGCAGGCTCGGGGGAAGAAGACGGAGGAGGTAGAAGAGCCGAAGACAGGAGAACAGAAGACAGAAGAACAGAAGACAGAAGAACAGAAGACAGAAGAACAGAAGACCGGAAGAGCAGAAGACCGGAAGAGCAGAAGACCGGAAGAGCAGAAGACCGGAAGAGCAGAAGACAGAAGAACAGAAGATCGGAAGAGCAGAAGAACAGAGAAGAACAGAGAAGAACAGAGAAGAACACAGAAGAACACAGAAGAACCGAGAAGAAGAACACAGAAGCACAGAGAAGAACAGAGAAGAAGAACACAGAAGACCGGAAGAACACAGAAGAACAGAAGGGAAGAACAGAAGAACAGAAGGGAAGAACAGAAGAACACAGAAGAAGATTGCAGAGGGGGAGCGAGGAGGAAGAGACAGAGAGGAGGAAAAGAAGCAGGAGCAGGAGAGAAGGTGAGTGGCGCGGGGCAGGGCGAGGGGCTGGGAGGAGGGGGGTACTTACAGTTAGGTGGGTCTCAGGAACACAGGAACTCGGGAACTTGGAGGAGCTGCAGCGGCAGGGGGAGCGACCTACCCTTGGGTCAAGGGTCGCTACCACTGTCGCGCAGCGGCCGCCATAAGAGGTAGGGGGGGGGGGAGGGGTCAGCTGGGGGCGAATGGGAGCTGGGGGGCGGGGGCGTGCAGGAGGTCGCGGCGGGAAAGCGCGAGGGGGGGGGGGGACAGGTAGAGTGAGAGGAGCTGGGGGAGGGGGTTTAGGGTGGAGGAGGGTGAGTGTTAGGAGGTTTGGAGATTAGGGAGAGAGATAGGAGTAGGGTTGTGAAGATAGGGGAGGGGGGGTTGTAGAGGTGGGTGAGGGAGAGAGGTAGAGTGAGAGGATAGGGAGATAGGTAGTAGAGGGGGTGGCGGGAGGGGGGGAGAGATAGAGAAATAGATAGAGAAAATAGATAGAGAAGTCGATAGATAGGGAAATAGATAGATAGACAGATAGGTAGGTAGGAGGAGGTGGAGAGTGGGGGAGTTAGATAGTGAGATAGGGAGCTAGAGAGATAGGAAGATAGGAGGAGTGAGGGAGGTAGATAGCGAACGGGTTAGCTAGGGGTGAGAGAGGGGGAGGCGAGTGAGGGAGGGGGATGAGGAAGGAGCAGGAGGGCAGGCTCGGGGGAAGAAGACGGAGGAGGTAGAAGAGCCGAAGACAGGAGAACAGAAGACAGAAGAACAGAAGACAGAAGAACAGAAGACCGGAAGAGCAGAAGACCGGAAGAGCAGAAGACCGGAAGAGCAGAAGACCGGAAGAGCAGAAGACAGAAGAACAGAAGATCGGAAGAGCAGAAGAACAGAGAAGAACAGAGAAGAACACAGAAGAACACAGAAGAACACAGAAGAACACAGAAGAACCGAGAAGAAGAACACAGAAGCACAGAGAAGAACAGAGAAGAAGAACACAGAAGACCGGAAGAACACAGAAGAACAGAAGGGAAGAACAGAAGAACAGAAGGGAAGAACAGAAGAACACAGAAGAAGATTGCAGAGGGGGAGCGAGGAGGAAGAGACAGAGAGGAGGAAAAGAAGCAGGAGCAGGAGAGAAGGTGAGTGGCGCGGGGCAGGGCGAGGGGCTGGGAGGAGGGGGGTACTTACAGTTAGGTGGGTCTCAGGAACACAGGAACTCGGGAACTTGGAGGAGCGGCAGCGGCAGGGGGAGCGACCTACCCTTGGGTCAAGGGTCGCTACCACTGTCGCGCAGCGGCCGCCATAAGAGGTAGGAGGGGGGGGGAGGGGTCAGCTGGGGGCGAATGGGAGCTGGGGGGCGGGGGCGTGCAGGAGGTCGCGGCGGGAAAGCGCGAGGGAGGGGGGGGACAGGTAGAGTGAGAGGAGCTGGGGGAGGGGGTTTAGGGTGGAGGAGGGTGAGTGTTAGGAGGTTTGGAGATTAGGGAGAGAGATAGGAGTAGGGTTGTGAAGATAGGGGAGGGGGGGTTGTAGAGGTGGGTGAGGGAGAGAGGTAGAGTGAGAGGATAGGGAGATAGGTAGTAGAGGGGGTGGCGGGAGGGGGGGAGAGATAGAGAAATAGATAGAGAAAATAGATAGAGAAGTCGATAGATAGGGAAATAGATAGATAGACAGATAGGTAGGTAGGAGGAGGTGGAGAGTGGGGGAGTTAGATAGTGAGATAGGGAGCTAGAGAGATAGGAAGATAGGAGGAGTGAGGGAGGTAGATAGCGAACGGGTTAGCTAGGGGTGAGAGAGGGGGAGGCGAGTGAGGGAGGGGGATGAGGAAGGAGCAGGAGGGCAGGCTCGGGGGAAGAAGACGGAGGAGGTAGAAGAGCCGAAGACAGGAGAACAGAAGACAGAAGAACAGAAGACAGAAGAACAGAAGACAGAAGAACAGAAGACAGAAGAGCAGAAGACCGGAAGAGCAGAAGACCGGAAGAGCAGAAGACAGAAGAACAGAAGATCGGAAGAGCAGAAGAACAGAGAAGAACAGAGAAGAACAGAGAAGAACACAGAAGAACACAGAAGAACACAGAAGAACCGAGAAGAAGAACACAGAAGCACAGAGAAGAACAGAGAAGAAGAACACAGAAGACCGGAAGAACACAGAAGAACAGAAGGGAAGAACAGAAGAACAGAAGGGAAGAACAGAAGAACACAGAAGAAGATTGCAGAGGGGGAGCGAGGAGGAAGAGACAGAGAGGAGGAAAAGAAGCAGGAGCAGGAGAGAAGGTGAGTGGCGCGGGGCAGGGCGAGGGGCTGGGAGGAGGGGGGTACTTACAGTTAGGTGGGTCTCAGGAACACAGGAACTCGGGAACTTGGAGGAGCTGCAGCGGCAGGGGGAGCGACCTACCCTTGGGTCAAGGGTCGCTACCACTGTCGCGCAGCGGCCGCCATAAGAGGTAGGAGGGGGGGGAGGGGTCAGCTGGGGGCGAATGGGAGCTGGGGGGCGGGGGCGTGCAGGAGGTCGCGGCGGGAAAGCGCGAGGGAGGGGGGGGGACAGGTAGAGTGAGAGGAGCTGGGGGAGGGGGTTTAGGGTGGAGGAGGGTGAGTGTTAGGAGGTTTGGAGATTAGGGAGAGAGATAGGAGTAGGGTTGTGAAGATAGGGGAGGGGGGGTTGTAGAGGTGGGTGAGGGAGAGAGGTAGAGTGAGAGGATAGGGAGATAGGTAGTAGAGGGGGTGGCGGGAGGGGGGGAGAGATAGAGAAATAGATAGAGAAAATAGATAGAGAAGTCGATAGATAGGGAAATAGATAGATAGACAGATAGGTAGGTAGGAGGAGGTGGAGAGTGGGGGAGTTAGATAGTCAGATAGGGAGCTAGAGAGATAGGAAGATAGGAGGAGTGAGGGAGGTAGATAGCGAACGGGTTAGCTAGGGGTGAGAGAGGGGGAGGCGAGTGAGGGAGGGGGATGAGGAAGGAGCAGGAGGGCAGGCTCGGGGGAAGAAGACGGAGGAGGTAGAAGAGCCGAAGACAGGAGAACAGAAGACAGAAGAACAGAAGACAGAAGAACAGAAGACAGAAGAACAGAAGACAGAAGAGCAGAAGACCGGAAGAGCAGAAGACCGGAAGAGCAGAAGACAGAAGAACAGAAGATCGGAAGAGCAGAAGAACAGAGAAGAACAGAGAAGAACAGAGAAGAACACAGAAGAACACAGAAGAACACAGAAGAACACAGAAGAACCGAGAAGAAGAACACAGAAGCACAGAGAAGAACAGAGAAGAAGAACACAGAAGACCGGAAGAACACAGAAGAACAGAAGAACAGAAGGGAAGAACAGAAGAACACAGAAGAAGATTGCAGAGGGGGAGCGAGGAGGAAGAGACAGAGAGGAGGAAAAGAAGCAGGAGCAGGAGAGAAGGTGAGTGGCGCGGGGCAGGGCGAGGGGCTGGGAGGAGGGGGGTACTTACAGTTAGGTGGGTCTCAGGAACACAGGAACTCGGGAACTTGGAGGAGCTGCAGCGGCAGGGGGAGCGACCTACCCTTGGGTCAAGGGTAGGGGAGAAGTATAAATTCAGAGGCCGCACTCCTAAAAGAAGGGACATTGTAAATAGACTGGATGGACACATCTCGAAGGAGGAGCACTGGAAATAGAGGGGGTGGCCAAGACTTCTAGAAGGAGTGACGTGAAAAGATTTCATAACCAAGAATCATACGAAGAGTATCATGAATAGAGGCGAGAGTCAATATTCCTACAAGATGTGTCATGAATAAAGTGTTACCAAGAATCATAGAGGAGTGTCATGAATAGAGCTTATGCCCAAGAATCATAGGAATGCCGTCAATAAAGGTGGTGGCCAGACCCTATAGGACGAAAAATAGATATTGATGGACTGATCAAATTTCAAAGGAGGAGCACTGTAACAGAGGAGGTGTCCACATCCGTAGGATGAGAGCTATTAATAGATGAAGCACCCAACCTCACAGGATAAGTGATGAAATAAAGTGGACAGCAAATCTTCATAACAGAACTGTTGTGAAAAAACAGAGTGACGAAACCTATTAGGAGGTGTGACACCAAAAAGGGTGGTGGCTAACCCTACATGGAAGAGTACTGTAAAAAGAGGTGGAGGCCAGATCGCATGGGTACAGCTCTGACGACAGAAGAGTTAATATAAGCTTATAAAGGGAGTGGTGTGAATACACAGGCCATGGGTAAGCTTCAGAGAAGAGGCACTGCAAATACTGAGGGTGGCCAACCTCCCTATGGTGAACACTTTAGGTAGCAGCGGTAGCTACAACTTATAGGAGTGTTGTAAGGAAAGAGAGTGGCCAAACCTCAAAGCATGAGCACTGTAAATAAAGTGGTGGAATAACCTCATAAGAGGAGCGCTATACATACATAGATTGTGGGCAAAAGTCATAGGGTGATCATTGTAAATAAAGGGAGAAGGCTGCCAATCCTCACCGCAGGAGTGGCGTAAGTAGAAGGGGTGACCAAGTATAATAAGTTGTGCACCTCGTCAGGGGTAGTAAGCACTATATAAATACTATTACAATACAGTACAATTACAATAAACAGAAGAGGTGACCATGTGTTAGAGGAGCAGCATTGTAACTACGGGGCAACAAAACTCCAAAGGAGGAGTTACATAAATAGAAGGAGAGGCAAAACTTATAATAAGCAGCTCAGTCTAACTAGAGGGTGGCCCCCCCTTAAGGGTTGGACTGATGCGAATGCATAGGGGGTGGCTAGTGACCAAACCTCTTAGATGGGCTGCGAATCCAGGGATATCCATACCTCAAGAGGAGCTGTAAATACTAAAGTTGTGTCCAAGCCCCACAGGAGGAGTCTTGTGAACACAGAGGTTTTGTTACCGAGAAGTGGTTGAACGGTGGTGAGAACACTTAGATATAAATTATCCTGCAAGATGTACCAACAATTCGGGTGCGTGGTCAAACTTCTGTGCAGCAGACAAAGGTTGCATTAACAGCCTATTAGCAGAATACAAAATACTCTTTGCGTAAAGAAATGTCCGGCTGAGTACAAAGGCTACATGAGAGGCGTTGTTGTCAGACGTACGCTGTTGATGCAGTTGACCAAATTCTAAAAAGTAAGTTAACTCCTGCTCATTAGCAAGCAGCTAAAATGTCATTGCTTCTCTTGTGAACATAGATGTCTCCTCCCTCCATGTGTGGTGTACTATTGGGGAAAAGGGAGCAATGTGTGTCATTGTCTAATTCCAGCATATGCAGTTCATTGAAAGGGTACCATGCTAGGCCCGCACCAATCACACAAAGAGAAGATGATATCATTATCAGACAGCCACTCATAAGCTTGAAGGCGATCATTCACCAAATGCCTCAGCCAATCAGAGACTAGGTATCATCTACAACAGGCTAATTGTTCATGAACTGTGTATGAAACGCGAATTTCAACGCGCTTTGTGTTAAGGCACAAGCATATCTTCTGCACCAGATGCTTACAGACCATGTGTACCGTATTCGAACCATGTCTCTTCCCTGTAAGCAGGGGGACCCGGAGTTGCAAGAAGTATTTAATATGTGGGCGAGAGAATCAAAAATCTGCGTGCTGGCGGGGAATGAACACGACAAGTTAAAACAAACATACTGTACAACACACCGCGTCCCTCGGGAGGCGCAGCTCACGCACAGTCAGGCTCAAAACAAACCTATCTGTAGGCAAGATCACGTGATATTCTGTCTGACCCCGTGCTATTCGCAGTGCTTACTACAAGTAACGAGAACACGTTTCAAGTCAGAGTTGCAACTCGGAGTCAAGTATGAAAGCGTGCAGACGGCAGCAATATCAGTACAGCTGTAATAATAATAATAATAATAATAATAATAATAATAACGACAGTTTAAACATAGCTTACAAACGTAATGCCTTTTTTGATAAAGGAATCCGAGTACAGAGTGCATAAGTTTATTTTGTGTTGTTTTTGAATGCCCCCTACCCCTTGACAGTACTGCAAATTTGACGCCATGTACACAGGCCATCTACGACGGGTTGAAGTGTGTTGCTGGAACGGCTTTAAGGCGCTATTGTTTAGAGCAAAACTTTTCATGATGGGGCTATTTGTGTTGCTGGAACGGCTTTAAGGCGCTATTGGTTGGAGCAAACGAATTCATGATGGGGGATAGCTTACCAAGCACAACTAGTTCTAAATTTTAACACTGCCTTGCCTGGAAGGCAAGGGCAAACAGTGTTCTTTTTTTAATTTTCGGTTATTACTTTCAGAAATGTAAAAGCACTGTTGTGCCAAGCATACAGTTGTTAACGAGAGAATGTCATTCACGATGTGGAAAAAAAAATCCCGTGTAAATGACAAATTAACCACGCGCAACAAACACAGCTGAGCGGAAGCTGCAACAGGGAGCCTCGAACTAAATATAGTCCAACTCGGAAAGAAGGCGCACACATATCCGTGCTTGCATTGGGCTGCCTCGGGTCAACTCACTAACTATGCAGCGTGCAATATAATACGCTGACCTCACGGGCTCCAAAAACGAATCTCACAAGCCATATGCCCTGAAAACAGCCTGGTTCTTTCGTAAACAACCATAGTGCGGTGAGACCAGCGTCCAGACACTAGTGTCACACCACATCCCGCCTCCACATTAAACCCACAGCAAACACTCTTCGGTGAAATGTTGAGAGAGGCTCGACCCAACAGCCTGTCGTGTTCTTCCCAGAACGTCTTGTATCCCCACGAGTGGTGTAGTGCGGCAGGTGCAGTGGCACCGGAACCTTCAGCAGCTCAATTGTGGCTGTTTTTTTTTAAACAACGAATGTAACGTTGGGGGGGAGGCGTGCTTGCTCGATGGGGTCCATGGCACCTTTGTTACGCCGCTGCAGCCATGTCATCATGCATGAAAACAAGTCAGACAGCACAGTACAACATAGGTACAGCGTCCCGCCACCCTCTCGAACGTGCAGCCTGCAAGGCTCCCATAGTGGATAAGCCGAATTTCAACACCAGCATCTCAAAGACAAGTGATTTACAAGAGAGAGAAAAAACGAGGGCAGACCTGCAAGTCAATTCACAGGCACGCGCGTGCTGCTCTGCACTCTTAGAGACCGACAAAGTGCTGTTAAGGACACCTCTGTCCTCTGTTCACCCTCCTACTTATAAAGTGCACGCCACTGCCACGTGCAACAACCACCCAGATTAACAGGTCTCCCTGCAAAGTCTCAGGGTGTCCGGCAGCTTCCTGCGCGTGACATCAGGCAGCGCACAGTTCAGTGTGATTTGCGACTGCAACGGCGCTCCGAGAGCAGGCTTGTTTTCTAAACTATGTGCAAATGAAAAATACCAACATCACTTCAGTTATCCTTCTAAAGTTGGAGCCCCCATAAACAAAACTGGGTGCAGCCCTCTGTTCGCGGTCATCGGATGGGTATAATGAAAGAAGGGCCGGGGCAGCAGCTCTTTCAAAGAAATGTGGAGTTTGAAAGGCCGGCGCTATGCAGCGCGCGGCATCTGTAGCAGTGCAGGGTGGGTGCGCAGACGTGGTTTACATCGCCATACTTTTTTCAAACAATGGTTCCCGTTGTATTTTTTTGACAAAAACGGAGAGTCCCTTGTCACAAACGAGCCCGCCTGCTCTGTGTTCAAGTGACAAACTTCAAAAGTGTGTCTCGTGTCTATAAGGAGACCATTCTCCGTTCAGAAAAGCGGCTGTCAACTTTTTAAAGTGCCTCCATTCACAAACTCTCCTTTGCCCCGTTACTCCCTCCCTGTGTGATACTTTTTAAGTATCACCCGCGAGCTATCGGCTCCCAGAGTGGCGCAAAGTGGATGTCAAGATTTTTAGTATAGTGCTTAGAGATGGGAGCGCATTCTGTTCCGAAGCGCTCCCAATGATGAAAGAGAATGGAATAACGGTAAAAGACAGACAAGTTGACAAAGACACACGCCAACCCCAGAGCAACAGACACAACATCTACCTTCTACTTTATTCTCCATTGGCAATCCAGCTTGGAAAAGTCCACTCCGAAGAAGGACATTCCCGGCTGTGTTTCTGCTTTGAATGTCCTCAGCTTCGTGGAGCAGCAGCGAGTCTCCTAAACACATACACACGTGCCCAGGTAAACAGAGCTCGTCTTCCTCTCACCCAACTTCCTCGCTTCGCAGAGCCCACTGCTGGGGCGCCAGGCTCCGGCAGCTGGAAGTGCCAGCCTGCTTGGGGTGCTGCTGGGAGCCCAGGTAGGACCAGTGGGCACGGCTGGAGCACTTTGCACGAGTCCCTTGAATATCTCTCCCAGCCTCACTCCCTCCTTCTGCACCCCTCCCCTCTTCCCCTGACTCCTCCTGTGGACTGAGTACATGCAGCAGACTTTCCAAGAATACAGCCCTGCAGCACTGATCTCCCCCCAGCCCCTCCCACCCGAGATCCTTTGTGTGCGCCTATAAGCCCCCACCCATAGGAAGGCAGGTGCTTCAACGAGGAGGGGTCGTCGGCGGGGGAGGCAGAGACCTGGCATCTTTTGTCCTCCCGGTGCCGCCGTACCTGCAGTGCTGCTGCAGAGAGAGACAGCAGCTCGCCTCTTTTCTCCCCCTCTCTCTGCATTATGACAAATCAAGGCAGCAGCTGTGCCCTGAGCACATCGGAGGAAGGAAGCGAGGGGGAGGGGGTGTGGGATGCGTCGGATATGGCTTGAAGTGGACCGGTGCGGCTGGAGGGGGTGTTCAGATGATGGGGCAGGCAGCCCTCTGTTCCTTCTTAATTCGTGACGCCCCCAGCCCCCCATAAGCGACATTCCAAACATTCCACCAAGAGGAGGCTAAGCAGAGGAAACGTCGTGGGGACGGGAGGGTTAACACCATTGAGAGGGGCATCAGGGGGACCAGGAAAGTCTACCACCACTCCCCCACAGACCATCCTGCGCCCCCGCCTCTTACCTCTTCACCTACGAACTCTGAGAGTAGGGAGCGCGGCGGTAAGTAGTAAGACAGCCCCCCCTCCCCATTGACAACCCAAACACACACGCCGGGGGGAGAGGCAGCGATACATGGGACACAGTGGGACACGCTCCGCAGGACACAGGGGTCCAGAGAATTGGGCGGGTGCGATAGGTAACCAAACGCCCTTCTTCCTCAGACTCAGTGCCCACTGCCCTCTCCCCCCACACAAAAACACGGACTGAAAGCAGGAGAGGTAGGGGAATAGCCATATGAGTAAGGGAACGGGGGCAATTGTTTGGGGGGCATCCAAGCCGGAAGCAGTAGATGGGGTCTGTTCTTGCCACCTGAACCCCGTGCACGCTCTCCTTGCTGCATGGTGTATGAAAATGGGTTCGAGGGAGGGGGAAACACAAGAGAAAGGTTGGGGATCGCCGTGTCTCACGAGCAGTGAGGTGCATGTGAGGTGGCGAGGGGTGCACCCCTGCTTAGCTACAACATCCCCACTTCCAAGCCTCCGCCTCATTCTTCCTGTATTGTTGTTACGGTGACATTGTGTTGTGCAGTACTCTGTGAGAGAAACACACGACTATCTTCTCATGTAGGAACAGGCTTAGGGGGGCAATACTGGAGGGCTGTGAGGGAGTGAACCAATGCTGGGGTACTGGGGAGGGGGTGAACCATTACTGGAGTTCTAGAGGGAGTGAATCGGGGGATACAAGGTGGTCCCCTCCACGGACCCTCTTTTAACATGTCCTCCACCTTTCGTTGCAGGACTTGTGTAAGCTACAACTATCAACGGATGCGAGAACAATACTAAACCTTACTTGCAGTCAGTGCCAGAAGAACTCTTAAACACACAACCCCAACTACAGGAACAATCTCAGGAGTGGCTAACAACGTCAAAGCACGGAACAGTGAATTAATGACAGATCCAAGTCGTAAAACATTCACTTTATGAGCCACGTCTAGAGAAACACGAGTTAAGACAAGAACAAACTCAAGACAGGCAACCCTACATATGTTCACTAGTAGGACAGACCAGTTAGTCTGAAATAGCAAACTCAGCAAACATAATTCACTGCAAAATCAACACACAGAGAGATATCCAGCACTGACTGATAGAACAACTGTATATCTCAATGCCCCGAGAATAAGACCATCCCAAACAGCAGAACACTCCACGAAAGACATACTGAAAAACATAGAACAAACCGGAAGAACAGCGACGAGACACAAAGCACCCAGTGGAAGGACACCTATAAGATAGACACACACGTCTCAGTGCTAAAACAAACACAAATTTCAATACAAGATTATACCCTGGACACGATATCCTCGTTTAAGAACATAAACAGGAAAAGCAGAGCTCAATGCAAGCACATCCACAAAAACACAATACTCAGAGTAGCGAAACAACCAGGAGAAACATAACACGCTGCTTTAAAAACTAAAGGATAGACACCAGTGCAGAAAAGGGAGAAAGAAGGAAGTGGTGTATAATAAGGAAACTATGAGAAAACGAAAACAGACTTGAAAAATACATGCAAACGTGAGATAAAGAGAGAAGTTTAGGGTGGTGGAAGAACGATGAATGAGGTGGTATTAGGCAATTGTGGTATTTGGCAGCGCCTTTTAAGAAAATCTTTGGGGGTCTTGCACTTATTGTTATTATTTTTTAGGATTAGTTGAAAGAATCCATTTGTTCAACTTTCTAACTAACACAGTCTATGCAGAAATATTTAGATCGCCCATTAAAATTATGTTAAACAGGTTATGGAAACTATATGCAATCCCTAACTCTTTGAAACTAAAGTAGGTAGCATTCTATTATTCTTTGCAATTTTGCTGAGTCCATCCCTGCTGATTTGAAGATATGTTGCACATGACTGCGCAATCTTGCATTCTCGTTTGATATTCACATTACATTCTCTTCCTCAAGAGTACTGCCTACAGTGGTTTATCTAATAACATTTCCATACAAGATAGCAGCATCTGGTCCGTCAATCAATGATCTATTTGCAGAGTGTGGACCACTCTCTTATTGTTGAGAGTCACTCTTCTCGTATGCGGGATGCATCTCGCCATAGTCAGTTTTTCATAAGTGCTATGTTGTGCAAAACCTGCTGATGGAACACAATGAGCTGTTCCCATTTTAAATCCCAGCCAGAGTAAGGTGAAGATTCCCTTCAATATTTTATATGCTTAACACAGACCCAGAGTAATTATAAAATAGATCCTTTCACAATTTCTGGTAACTTTCCTCAAAACTAACATTAAAAGGTTTTTTTCTTGATTCGTGCTTCACCGTATCCATTTTTTCTTCATTTGCTTGTAACCTTCGATATTGTGATAATCTGTATTCTCTCTGAATGCATGTATTCATCAACAGTTTTTGCTTGATACTTTCAGGAAACAACAAATATCTTGAAACAGTTGAGCTCTAGTGAAGCTGCCTCCATTTTGGCATTTAACTGATATATTGCATGTTAGTAAGGGGGTCTTTGGTTGGCAGTAAGGTTATCCCCTGTCCAAGCAAGCCCCTCACCCTAGTCAGGGCAAAGGAGAAACACACCTGGTTAAACCCCACTCACCACCTTCGTAGCTTGGCACAAGCAGGCAGGCTTAACTCAGAAGCAATGTGTAAAGTATTTGTACCAACACACACAGTAATACAGTGAAAACACTACAAAATGGATACCACACCAGTTTAGAAAGATAGGTACTATTTATCTAAATCAAACAAGACCAAAACAACAAAAATCCAACATACACAAGTTAAAACATGAAAAGAATAAGAGTCTTACTCCATAGTAAAACAATGGAAATTATGATTTTGCACAAAGTACTGGGTTTGCGTCAAAAATAAAGCCGCACGGGCGAGCGTGAGTTGGAAAAGTCAGCAATGTGTCAATTCCTTCCTTGGAAGGGAGGCCGTGCATCGTCTCTTCTCCGGTCAAGCTGGAAATGCATTATTTTATTTCCTCGCAAGAGAGAGATGCCTCGATTTCCGGACAGGGCACCTCGGATCTGCGCAGGGTCGGGATGACATTGATGCCCAGGGACAATGCGTGGAAAATCCGGTTGCACGGTGTTAGAAATCTGCGTTTCATGGGGTTTGCATCATTATCAGCAGCCGCAGGCGGGTGTTGCGTGTTGTTTCTCCGGCCACAATGCGTCGTTCTCCCAGCTGTGATTCAGGTGGAGTGTCGATTTCAGCTGCAAAGCCGGCAACACATCGTTTATCAGCCACGTTTAAGATGGTGCATCGAAAATGTTCCCACACAGCATTCTGTGTGTGGATTTTCAGTTCTTGTTCTTCCAACTTCACCTTTCAAGGGCCCGGTGACTGGACAGGGCACCACTTGGCAGGGCAGGAGTTTCAGGAGAAAGTCCAGGTGCTGGCAGAAGAAGTCTTTGATGGCCCTGAGACTTCAAAACAGGAGGCAAGCTCAGTTCAAGCCCTTGGAGATTCTTCTCAAGCAGGAATGCACAACAAAGTCCAGTATTTGCCCCCTTTCACAGGCAGAAGCAGCAACTGCAGGATAGCCCAACAAAGCACAGTCTCAGCTAGGGGCAGCACTTCTCTTCAGCTGTTCTCCTTGGCAGAGGTTCCTCTTGATTCCAGAAGTGATATAATTTTCAGGGGTTTTGGGTCCTAAACTTATACCCCTTTCTGCTTTGAAGTAGGCATACTTCAAAGGAAAGTCTCTGCTGTTCACAAGATCCTGCCTTGCTCAGGCCAGGCCCCAGACACACACCAGGGGGTTGGAGACTGCATTGTGAGAAGGCAGACACAGCCCATTCAGGTGTAAGTGACCACTTCTACCTCCACTCTAGCACAGATGGCTCATCAGGATATGCAGGCTACACCCCAGCTCCCTTTGTCTCACTGTCTACCGGGGATTCACAAACAGCCCAACTGTCAAACTGACCCAGACAGGGAATCCACAAACAGGCAGAGTCACAGAATGGTTTAAGCAAAAAAATGCCTACTTTCTAAAAGTGTCATTTTCAAACTAACAATCTAAAAACCAACTTCACTTAAAGATGTATTTTTAAATTGTGAGTTCAGAGACCCCAAACTCCATACTTTTATCTTCCCTCAAAGGAAAGCTGCTCATTAATGATATTTAAAGGCAGCCCCCATGTTAACCTATGAGAGAGATAGGCCTTGCAACAGTGAACACATAATTTAGCAGTATTTCACTGTTAGGACATGTAAAACACACCAGTACATGTCCCATCTTTAACATACATTGCACCCTGCCCATGGGGCTACTTAGGGCCTAACTTAGGGGTGCCTTAGATGTATAAAAAGGGAAGGTTTAGGCCTGGCAAGTGGGTACACTTGCCTGGTCGAATTGGCAGTCTAAAACTGCACCTACAGACACTGCAGCGGCAAGTCTGAGCCATGTTTACAGGACTACTAATGTGGGTGGCACAGCCAGTGCTGCAGTCCCACTAGCAGTATTTGATTTACAGGCCCTGGGCACCTATGGTGCACTCTCCTAGGGGATTACTAGTAAATCAATTATGGCAATCATGGATAGCCAATTACACATACATTTAACACAGGAGCACCTGCACTTTAGCACTGGTTAGCAATGGTAATATGCCCAGAGTATCAAAAACAGAGTCCATCATACATCAACAACCTGTGAAGCAGAGGCAAAAAGTTAGAGGAGACCACGCCTAGGATACCAAGTCTAACAATGCACTATTGTGTTGCCAAGATTCTCGATCCTGTGTGATCAAGTACGATTCAAGTGTCAGACACCAAAAAGCAAAAATATTTAGTGGCAGGTTTGCTAAGTTCTCGTGCAATATAGTAACAAATGTTAGTGTGCTGCATTCTGTAAAATAAAGAAAGCAGAAGAGGTGCATATTCACTAAGATATGGCACTGTAATTCTCTTCACTGTGCTGGTGCACTTTTGGCTGCCTTCTCCCAATCTATACACCCTTACATCATAGCGCAAGGGTATGTGTGGGACATAAAGCATATCCTTTGTACTGGCAGGGTACCATTCCTGTACAAAACACAATGCTTAGACATAGTTTAACAGTTTGTATGAATGATGTACAATACAAAGCTGGAAAAGGTTTGAGAAAAGACACCTCTTCTCAATCATTCCTGTCAAGCTTTTTTTAGTAGATAGGGATTTGTGTCAAAATCCATGGTGTTACTTTGTGTTACATTAGAACTACTTTCCAAATCAAAGGAGAATTTGTGCTGAAAAGTAAATCACAAAAACAACACTCGGGCTGGTTTGTTTTACTTTTGTGCATCAAACCTAGAGCAAAGTCTTACTCAGTCTGACTCTTAGTGTGCATCTCATAGTGAGGCACCTATCATTTTTTTTTTTTTTTTTTATTTTTCTTATATATACTAAAGACATTCTCAGTTTGAATATTCAAACTCCAGTGTTTAGGCAAAATTGTAAATGGCATCAGAGGTGATAATTTTTCAAAAATTGTGATCTAGCAGTGGGTGGTGCGTTGTTGTGGATGAGCGTAGTAATTGTAGTGTTTTCTGGTGAATGCCTAGCATTTAAATAGATTGTTGCTCGAGTCTGGCCCATAAACTGCTTCCTACCTGAGGTAATGCAGTTGAGGTGATGAAGCCCATTGAAAATCACAGAAATGCTCACTGGTTCTGCATCACTCATACACCTGTCTATCCCAAAAATAAACAACTCATTGGCCAAAAAAATCCTCTAGCTTTCCATGTTCTCTGCACATCATCTTGGTCATGATTACATTGCCATAAATGTATGCAAGCTGGTAAAACCCATCTATTAAATTATACAGCAAGTCTAAACAAGCACACAAGGTGCTGCTTGTATAGGGCTATTTCAGTTTATACAAAATAAAATGCTAAGGACAGTAAACCAACATAACCAACTTACTTCGAACTACTAGAGGATTTGAACGCAGAGCAGAGCAAACAAGAAGCTCATGAAAATTAGAAAGCACGATCTTCTCGGTTCTAAATTCATGTCTGATCACTGGACTTGCATGCATGGATTGTGCATACCGCCGTCCTTGGACAAAGACATTTACAGAGATTCTGAGTGAGAATGCCAGGCGGAATGTTGTACATTTGCTTTCAAGGGAGAAAGGACACAAAAGTCAGCCTTGCTTTGTGGGAAAGTACACTAGATTAGCTGCTAATCCAAAACCCTTGACCCCAACCAACAGCTCTTCAATGGATGGATGAGGGTTGCAAAGGGTATTATGTTAGATTTAAATAGGTATTTTTAAATATTCGGATCAACTCTCTCAAAAATATCCACCGAAACACATCTCCTGACTTCCCAAAAACACATTTTAGGCAGTTTAAACAGTCATTTACTATGTTATAACTCAACAAATTACACATGTAAAAGCAGCAAACAATTGCCAAAGTAGACCAAAGACAACACCCTTCCCTCCTCACCGTGATAATCATTTCCCGTGTGTTCTATTACTACCTATACTCAAGGCCTCTTTAATTGTATGATTCCGAGGCTTTTTTTCCGCATAATTATGCACCTGCTGCATTTATTACATAATCCTTCATCTGTTTCATAATCTGCAGATTAAAAAAAAAATGTTTCTTTCTCAAGCGATACAAACTAAAAACCTGGTGATGCATTTGCGGGAAGTGGATGGCCCCTCGAAAAGGTTAACTGGTCTTATTTCAGTTGCTTATTCAATATATTTGATAGTAGGTGCCGTATTTTTTCAGACAGTACTACCATATGTAAAAATGTCAGAATAATAAGGTAATACCATAAAAAAATGTGCCGCATTATAGTGCCTTATTTGCCTTTTCCTGTCTTGTAGTCAACCATGTCACATAATTTGGTGCTTCTCTGCCATATACTTCCAGCGGTCCTGTCTCTAATGAGAAGAATCAAGTCCGATTTGTGTATTCTTAAATCTGCAGCAGGAGTGCGCTTTTCTGGAGGGGAGGCAAAGCAGAATTTTTCTGATTTACAGGTTGTCCAATAACTTTGGGAAGTAATTCCATATAGGTCAACGTAATGCATTTGGATAAAAATGAATACGCATACATCCATCAAGGCCTCGACTTATGCACTTCTGTTGTTTATTCATTCATTCTTGCCCGCCTGTTCTCTGATTTTGCAAAGGGAAAGTTAAGTCTAGGAAGAAGTTTAGAATTTTATGGTTTAAATCTCTTTATGAACACAAACGAGAAAATGGACAGTACTCTGGGAATACCATTATTACACCAAACCCTTCTCAATACCCTTAGGGCACAGTCATAAACAACTCACAGCCTGAGGTTATGATATAAACTATCGCCTAATACTTCACTGTGAAAAAAGACACATCGGGTCCAAGTGGCTCTTTAATGAAGGGAAAGGAAAAACAAGGAGGCAAAGAACTGAGAGACAACCAGACTCTCAAACGGACATTGTAGCGCATTGAGACGCCATCTCCTTTGCGACCACCTATTTTTTATATTTCAAGAAAAGGACCACTTTCTGGCCGATGTATATTGGATGAGGACTGGGAAAAACTAAGACAACTCCCACAAGTATGGATCACTTTGTATTTAATCAACACTTTCAACTGTATGTGTCTCTATTTGGCAGATGGCAACACATCCATAACAGGCACACTCACTAGTACATCAAGATTGTTCTGCCTAGTATTAAGAGGCAGAGAGTCTGCCTGAATGTGAGATGGGACCTCAGAAGATAAAGAAGGGAACCTCTCTGAGGTTATTCAACCGCTCAGTCTTTGCGTCCCTTCTAATGGTCTTTGTAGTCACTTTACCATTAAAGACCTGCAGGTTTCTATTTCTGATTCTGCTCACTGATGACCAAGTCTCCGGGATTTGCAAGTAATGAAATACTACCACGTGTTCCATTCTCAGCCCCCACATTGTTCCGAAGAGACCATCTATTTTAGAATCCAGTGTTTTTACTGTTGCCTCAATCACCTCCATTTTTTAGCAATAGCACAATGTAATGTGTTTATGGAATGCAGGAGGGCTTTCGTGATTAGCGTAAAGCCTACAAACATAGCAGCCTCTGCTGAACATTCAAGTGTTCCTTACTGGAAGTCCACAATTAAGGTCTTCAGAAGTCTTCTATCTGCTTACAGATCTGTCATGGTGTCCTAGAGATGACAGGATCTAATAGGTAGGAGAGCTAGATATCCCCATGCCATGTCTCAATTTCTCAAACCAATTACCCTGTATAAACCCTGTAATCTGGGTCATGTCACTTACCACCCTGAACCCTGCACTTACAAGTGTCAAACATTAATTAACTGATGTTTGCCCATTTGTAAGGTTAAACTACTTCTACAAAAGCTAGCCCCTCCTCCCAGAGATGACCCTGGCACAATCCTGGATTTATCTCGGCCTAGTTGTGCAACTTCTCACATCATGATTTCCTTTATGAGCCTCCTGTTTGAATCACTGGATTGTTCAGCTTCTACCCCGCCACACCAAAGTCTCCAAACTAAAATTCCCCCACCCAGGAGGATTACACAATCCCAGAAAGATTGATAAAACCCATCTTTGCCAATCATGTGTTAAGCATAAGTGCACAACAGTATGCACCATTGAACTGAGTACTAAAATCAACATATCTTTCAAGCATTGATAGCTTCAGTTTTGATCTCTTGATAAACGTTTCACTTCGTCACTGAATGAAAATTGAGCCAGGTGAAAGAATTCAATTGAGCAGCCATATTAGATCATGTTACGGAGACCTGTGTAGGTCTGTACTGCCATTAGTATGGTCTTGCAGAGTATTAAATACACCTGTAAACTGAAGCTTGATTTCTAGATTTTTAGCAGGATTTACCACAGACAACCAAAGAAATAAACTACTGGCCTTCAGGTGCTTTTACCTGTTTTTACTTGGCTGACTGTTCCAACGTTGCACTAAGTACTTCACATGTTTTCAATTATTTTTGTGAAATGGTCATGTTTTTCTACGAATTGATAATACTATATAAAGAAAATAATATGTACTATCAGGACTTATTATATGCATTATGCCATTTCTGATAGTACTCTTATATACCACTTTCCTGTTATTAAGACATGATGTCTACCTTCTCCCAAAATTGATTTTCAAGGGCAGCCTCAGACACCAATAGTTGTTTCGGCTATTTGTGAACTGACATCTTTAGAGGTACGACTAGTCCTGTATTAGAGTGAAACAATGAATAAAATATGACCTAGATTGCATAATAGGACTAATATCATATTGACAGAAATCCACTAGCGACCAGATCAATGCATTTACTCTGCTCTCTACTCAAGGCCTGCACTTTCAGTACTTTTGCATTACTTGTGATGTGAAATTACCAAAATGATGTAATTATGCCAGCTTCAGTAATTAAGAGCAATTTGTGGCAAAAATCCTACTGCAGGAGCACAGGAACAATGAACTAATAGAAACCAAGCAGCTGCTGGTTACTGCTGTTTCGTGTCCTGTTGCATTTAGTGCTATTTTCTTTGAGTAAAATTCATCTTTGGGCCCATTTTGGACACAGGAATGCATTTTGCACTAAGAAAATTCTGGATTACGCCTCTCGCACAATTACACAGGATCACAACTAATTGTTCGGTTATTACGAGCAATTATGCTAGCGAGAATTACACCAGTTACTCCCACCCCTTCAACAGAACTGAGTACATAAACATATTTCTGTAAGGAGCGTCGCTGGGAGTGGTTGAGTGTATCGAGTGCTCCATAAATGTGTCTCAACCAATTACTCAATTCATAATAGCACACCAAAAGGCTGACTGGATGAACACACGAAACACAATACATTGTTACTCCCCCTTGAAATACCTGCTGATGACTGATGGCATGTCAGTCTATGCTTTGTCAGACAGCACCTAAAGGTATTATGGAACGTTCTGAAATTCAAAAACGTAATGGTGTTCACAATTTTGAAGCAGCAAGAAATAGGAACAAGTCTGCCAAGTTGTGATTGATGAATTTGAAGTTGATGAATCGGAAAGATCATCCATACACATCACTTTTTCAAAAGGCAGTTCGCTGAGCCAAGGAGAAGCAACTGTAGAAGATCACTCTCTGCAACACGAAAACAATGAGAAACCCCAGCAGCATACCTCTCACCACACTAAACAGACAAGGAAAAACAATTTCAGCACATCCCTCACTGTAGCAAGGAGCAAGTGGAAATAAATACAACAGACCTGCAACAAAAACCGCAAGTAGAGAGAAGTACAGAAGACCTCTCAGTACAGCAATGAGTTAAAGATCAGCAGCTATAGCAGACCTCTGAGTATAAAATGGAGGTAAGAAGAAACAACTTCAGCGAACCTCTCACCACCTCAAGGATAAACAACTACAGCAGACCTCTCACTGCTGAACTGAAGCAAGGACAACCAATTGTAGCAGACGGCTCATTGGAACAAGAAAGCACGGAGAAATAAGCACAGAAGCAGACCTTTCACTAGGCATGAAGGTAAAGGTAAGCAACTACAGCAGACCTCTTACTGGTAAAAGGAAATAAGAAGGAACAACTTCAGCAGACCTCTCGCTACAGCAAGGCGGCAGGGAGAAATACATACAGCAAGCCTCTCAGTGTAGGATGGCGGCACAAGTACAGAAGATCTCTCAGTATAGCTAGAGGCAAGGAAAAATAGCTGCAACAGTCTCGCTACAAAAAGAAGACAAGGAGAAACAGCAGCAACATACTCGACAGTGCAGCAAGGAGAAACGGGTAGGAATCTCAAAACAGTCAAAGACCAGCGCCATTGTTATGAGTGGTCTGTTGTTTTCCGAGCCATGCACAAACCACTGCCGGCACAGGGATCAGAATAACACGTTTCGTGGTAAGTACCACATCCTCTACAATTTTCCAAGCAAAATTCAGCGTATTTCAACTGAGAAATTATACTAGTGAAACTTGCCGAGTAAATTCTGGTACTTCTGGTACATGTGGATTTTAGTAGGCGAAGAACCAAAATCAAAGTGTTATGCTCCACTTTGAAAGGCACAACTTTTAGTGCATGATAACTATCTCACCTTTTAAATTTCTCTACCTGTGGTATCAGACCTTAAAAGTTATGATAACTAACGCATCCTCAGCTGGACCACTGGCAATGAATGCTGAGCTATTAATTAAGAACAGGCATTTTGAGAAGAAAGTTAAAGCAAGAAAAAGAAAAAAAATCTTTAGAGCGTTTCAAAATAGCATATAGTCACTAATTTGCTGAAGAGGCAGTCACAAGATGCCTCAAAGGGTTGTACTCCGAACTCAAGCATCCCATGTCCCGCCTGGATCACGATGCATGGAGTATAAGTTGAAGCCCAGAGCACCGATATCAAGCATTCTTGAAGAAACATCAGCCCACCTTTTAAGCAAGCTCGACATATGTATAGGTTTAAAAAATAATGTGCTGTTGAATTGGAAGCCATTGACTACACGCACTGCAGAATTCTGGATATTTCACAACTTGGCAACATGTAGATCAGGAAGATCTAGCTAAAGAGCCTGACTATTCGCAAGTCTAGAGAGAACACTGGATATCGCAAAAGTCTGGTTTTTCTCTTTTTGTAACTAAGGTATTAATATGTTATTTCAAGGAGAGCTGAGGGGAGGCATCAGGTTCTCTGGTGTATGCCAGAGAGGGGTCCATGGCTAGTCAATGCATCTGAGGGTCCGTGAGGGCCATGGGTGAGTTTGAGAGAGCTGCCTTCAGGGAATGTTAGGGTCATCTGTTAGGGTCATCTAAAGGATTCTTGGGATTAAGTAAAGGGTGTGCCAGCAAAGGGTCTGTTGGGTCTCCTGAGGGCCAGCAGAGGTTGACATGCTGCGGTCTGAAAGCAGGTTAATGGCATTGGCCAAGTAGAGGACATTTGACAGATCCGCAAACTGGCATTTGTCCACCAACAGAGATTTCTTGAAGTTTAATTAAGGGTGACTAAGGGCCAGTGAACGCTATGCACCTGCTTAGGTTTTCAGATGATTAACGGTTCTTCTTGGGGGCCTGCCAACTGAGGGTGTTTTAAGAGTAGTCGAGGGTGGTTAGGGACTATTTACAGGTGTCGGGGTTCAGTTTGGGTTTTTACAAAGTAGGTTAGTTAAGGGTTCAGAATGACCAGATTAGGGCCTGTAACATATGCAAGGTCCAGAATGTAATCTCTGATGGCATGTTGAGTGCCCTCTTAACAGCTGCCTAGGAGTAACAGTGTAGGCCGAGGAACTTTAGGGTGAGATGGCCTGCAGTAATGTGCATATTATAGGCCTCTGGATCCCCTATAGTGCAGGGTACCATTCAAAGCTCTGGGGCTCTCCATTCAGAATAAGGCAAATTAATATCTGCTAATTATGGGAGACTCCTGGGCCCCCATCACATTCTGCGGATGGTGCATCATTGTGCATCATGCCACTCCCTAGATTGGGACTCTGGAGGATGACAGATATGTGCTTGAGATGGAGGAAGCCACAGCAGCCATTCCCTGTCCTCAGCTTATCTCTACTGCCCACCAGCTTTCACTGTTCGAGTTCTCTAACATATAAGGAGACCACTGCCCCTAACTTCTCTCTGCTTCACACTCTCAGGGACTGGAAGGCAATGTAGTAGGCCCCTGATCCAGCTGCTTCTGCCTGCAAACCTGTCGGGGGACACCACTTGCAAGCCTCGCCCTTAGGCTTGGGCTCCTACTGCCTTGCCAAACCTGTGTGGAAAGGTAAGCTTGTATTGCTCCTGTTCATACTGTGTCTGGTTGGCAGGGTAGAAAGCTTGCAAGGCTGCTACCTCGGCTTTACCTGTTCTGTGACTGAGGGAAAGCTTGCACTACTGTTCTCTGTGATCTACCTGTTCATGTGTTAGCAAGCTTGCACTACTACATGCTTTTGCAATTCAGCGTGTCTGAGGTCAACCTGCAGTAGAGCTGCTGCCTGTTCCACAGCATTTAATGATGGGAAAGATTTGAAGAGATTGTGGTGCATTGCCTACATCACTGAATACCATCTTTGTTTTGGTATCTTTGACTTTCGTTCAATCTAATACCTGTTAACTTTAAACATGCTGTGCCAGTAGTTGTCAACATTCACCATTAAATATTTTAGCAGGTAACTTGAAGTGAATTGTGTGACGACAATATTTTTTCATTCAAAGAAGCCTTGAGATAAAAATGTTTGAAGAACCTTGTCTTTTCTTGCGACATAAGGAAACATGGAACCCTGAGTTTGTATCACAAATGCAGGGTCCGTCTGTGCTGAATTTATAAAATAAAAAGTGTTGGTACTCCAAGGCGGTTGTCGCTATCAAAGGCCGAAAACGTGAATTCTAAAGTTATGCAGTCTTGATTCCACCTCAGGCCTCTATAGTCCCTGCCTTTTAATCAGATGCTGACAGGTTGTTGTTCATTCTTGGTTTCTCCCCTTGACAGTGTTTTGCCTTCCTTCTCTTCCTCCTTCTTTTCAGCTGCAACAGCTGGCTCAAAGTTAGATATAGGCTGCCATATGTGAGAGGCAAGACTTTATATCAAGTTTGACTGCAATTGGCAACCAGCACAATTGTCTCAAGACTGGGGGTATCTAGACTCATGACATCAGCTGAGGGACAACTGTTCTGAATCTCTTTTCTGTTTTTCTTAAACATGCTTTGTTCCCTCTCTGCAGGTGGCAAACCATGAACAATTGCCGGAATTCATCATTGACACAGACCGCCTATTCAAGCTGTACATTTCCAGGAATACCAAGACTGGTTGGTTACAATACACTCTCTTTAAGAAAGTGAAACAGTTTCTCCAAGAAGGCAACTTCAGAACAACCAAAGGAGCCTCAGTTATCTCCCATTGGGACGAAGGCAATGCCAATGCCCTGCTCAGGGGTCTTGATAATACCACTTTAGCATGCCAGAAAGGTGTTCTACAGGGAGTGGCCGATTCATTAAAGGATTGAAGACATTTGGCGACATCTATCCACAATAAAAGATCTTCACTGGCTCCCCTTCCATCCTAGATCATCTTCAGAACCAGATGCATAACTTATAAACACCTCAGCAACAAGTCCCAAGCTTTATTGGCAAACAAACTAAGACAAAACATTGAAAAAAGAAAAAAATAGAAGGCAGTCATTCTCTATTCATCTTCCCAGTGTCTGGAACAGCATCCTTAACAACATCAGATCAGCACTGACTCTCCTACAATTTAGAGAAAAGCTGAAGATACACCTTGTCAAGGAGCACCTTTCCCCGCCCGACCGGCTACCCTTGACTTTCCTCCAATAGCTATATGTACCCAGGACCCATATTCAGTGCTCTGTTCCCCTCAAGATATGCTTGTGCTCTACAAATATATCAAGACTTACACACAAGATTTTACAGCGTCCAATTGTGTGGAAAAAGTCCAGTAATATAACATCAGTTGCAGTCTAGATTCCAAAACAAGCTCCTCTTTATTCTCCAATCTGAATTACCAGCTTGCGTAGAACAAGGGATTAAAGTGCCATCCGTTTACAATGAAATTTAATTTTTTACTTATGATCCCTATCTGGTTCAATCTCTTGATGAGTGTGTGGTGGGATACGGTGTTGAACGCTACGGAGAGATTGAGGAGGATCAGGGCTGGCAATTCTCCTCTGTCATATAGGGTGCAATGTCATCTGTGGCAGCGATCAGGGCAGTTTTGGTGCTAAGCTTGGTACAGAAACTGGATTGTGAGGTGTCCAGCAGGTTACTTCTCTCTAAGTGTTCGGTGAACTGTCCGTTGATGGCCTTCTTCAAGACTTTGGATGGAAACGGGAACAGCAAGATGGGGTAGTAGTTCTGGAGTTTGCTGGGGAATGCGGAGGGTTTCTTGGGGAGAGGTCTGACCTCTGCGTGTTTCCAAGCATCGGTAAAGGTGACTGTTGCGATGGATGCATTGAGGATGGTGGTGAGTTGGTGGTGCATCATGTTGCTTCCCAGGTTGAAGAGGGGGCTGGGCAGAGGTCTTTGGGTGCTCCTAGGTTGATGGAGTGCATGATGACTATGGTGTCCTGTGTGGTGAGCTGTTCCCAGGTACTGAGACGTTGGTCAGGGACTGCTTCCGTTGGAGTGAGGAGGCAGAGCAGGTTAATGGGTTGGGGCTTTAAGTTCCTGTAGATGATGAATATCTTGCTGTGGATGTGATTTGCTAGAGCGTCACAGAGTTCCTTTGATAGAAAGATCATGTTCTTGGTGGCTGTCAGGTAGGAGAATTCTCTGATGATTGTGAAGAGTTCCTTGGTGTGGTTGGTGCTGGCAAGGGCGGTTTGCAAGGGCATCCTTTTTTGCATCTTTGAGTCGTTGGTATT
Organism: Pleurodeles waltl; assembly: GCF_031143425.1. NCBI lineage: Eukaryota > Metazoa > Chordata > Amphibia > Caudata > Salamandridae > Pleurodeles > Pleurodeles waltl. Next base: position 1,104,639,394 of record NC_090445.1, read on the forward strand.
TGCTGAGGGCTGAGATGAAGTTGGCTCGGTCTGTATCATCTGAGCTGGTGTGCTATCTTCTTTCCAGTTGCCTGCAGCTGCGTTTCATTGTGCTGAGTTCCAGTGTGTACCATGTGGCTTGTTTGGTGGATCTGTGGGTTTTGGCTGGTTTAATTGGGGGTAACTTGGTTGGCGGCATTGGTAATCCAGATGGTGAAGTTCTCGACCGCCTGTTTCAAGTTGGTTGGGTTAGGTGGTGTTGAGGGCATCCATCCATTGGGTCTATGTCTCTTTGCTCCAACTTTGGAAGGAGCTGCTAGCAGGGTTGGGTGTGGTGCAAGTTGATCCTGTGATTGTGAAGTGGACGATGGAGTGGTCGGTCCTGGTGAGTTCCGTGGTATAGCTGTGTTTGACTCTGTTGCTGGACGTAAAGACAGGGTCCAGTGTGTGTCCTGCTCAGTGATTGGGGTCTGTAACCAATTGGGTGAAGCCAATGTTGTTAATTTGTTCCAAGATGTTAGTCGAGCTTGTGTCTCTGGGTTCGTAGATGGAAGATATAGGGCCACATTTAAAGGAAAGCAGCGCAGTGCTGCACTAAAATTGGCAGCGCTGCACTGCGTCACTTTAGAAACACAGGAATGCGCTGTATTTAAGGGAATACGGTGCACCCCTGCATTTCCCCCTGCTCTGGCGCTAAATTTAGCTGCCAGCCCCAACGCAGGCATCCTTGCACCATTGTGCAAGGATTTCTGTGTTGAGGGGTGTGATTGTTTATGTACAATCACTAATGGCGCTTTGGCACTTCTGTGTGTGCTGCACAATGCAGCACACACAGAAGTGCCAAGTGTCATTTTCAAATGATTGTTTATGTGCAGGAAGGGATGCCTTCCTGCACATAAACAATAATTTCTGGCATTTTAAATTTTCTATGCGTGTGGCAGAATGCAGCACGCATAGAAAAAGCAAAAAACGAGGAGGAATAAAAGTATTTCTCCTCGTTGAGCCCTGCTAAGGCCACCCATAGGGTGGCGTTAGATTTTGGCGCTGCCTCAGGTTTACGTGAGTTCCTAAATCTGAGGCAGTGTCAAAATGTAATGGGTTTTGCTGTGGCACAGCAACACTCATTGCACGCCCCTTCCATGCACAGTGCTGCGTGGGAAGGGGCCGTATTTACAGGGTGGCCTTAAGCCACAAAAAGTGGCTTAACGCCACCTTGTAAATACGACGCTGTGCTTAGTGCCACACGAGCGTCACAAAAAATGACGCTCCTGTGGCACTAGGGCCGTATAAATACGGCCCATAGTGCTTGGAGTCAATGGCGAGTGGGGCGATGAGGTCTGTGATGGCGTTGCAAAGTTTGGTGCATGGTCCTGGGGGTCTGTAGGTGAGGGTGCCTTTGATGGTTGCATTCCTTTTTTTATAATCCTTGCCATTTTTGTTTGTCCAGAAGCTGAAGTGTGACTTGAAAATATCATTTTTGTTGGTGGAATACCAACTACCATGAAAAGAAAGTGTTACAGGTTTCCTATACCTTCAGGCAAAACACTTACTTCGACCTTTTGAAGGAGAAATTTACGTGTTTTCAGGATGGGGTACCTATGCAAAACGTTTGTTTATACCCACAAAGGCTCACCCCTCTATGAACCTCTTTGATCCCACCCAGAACCTTACACTTCCTCCTGGGGAAAATATGTCCATGCTAGGAGACCTTCCCCTAGAGCAAGTGGAGATTTCACTAGGGTAAACCCACAAATCCCAAATTGCACTTTTTAGGCTCCGGTGAATTAAGCCCAAAGATTTTGACGAGAACCACACACCTTGCCTAAGCAGGGAATTCACTGTTCGAACTCTGATATCCTAGCACTAGATTGAAGTTTAGTCGCTAGATTGCGTTCCTCCCCTGGCTTCCCATGGCCTCCACAACTGCACTGGGGAATCTTGATTAAGACCTACTGACAGCTTCTACAGTGTGTACATGACCTTTCTTTTTTTCTTCTGGTCGAGCCCTTCCCATATATCGCAACTTTCACCTGCCTTCTTGCACTACTTGTTGTGAAAGAGGCATTGGCAAAGCCAACAGGCTTGGGCTTGGCAAACTGGTGCAATGGTTATTTTTGTATTATTTTTGTCTTGCAAGCATAGGCCACTTATGCTGCATAAATGAGAAGTCAATATACTTGTAATAACAATTTTAAATAAAAAAATAAATAATCACATGTAATTTTAATAGAACCATATGGGTGTTTTTTAGCAAGTAGATGTACTTTGAATGAGTGTGGAAATACTTTTGCATTTGTATACATGTCAGAGGAAATACGATTCTTATTGGCACATTGCTAAATTACTATTTGTTGTGAAAGGCCGTAGTCTGAAAGGAATAATTTAAACACACACATATGACTAACATAAATAACAAAGGCTAAACAATGAAAATGTTGGTGGACAGGAATCCATGTCACTACTGGCACTATTTCCATTTCTAGGCCTTCATGTGACATGCAGAATGTATTCTGGGTGTTGTACTGTTGGTTTCTTCCCTTTGAGCTAGCTTCGCTAACACCCCTAATAGCACTGATTGGTATGTGTAAAGCTCAGAAATGTCTATGATAAGATGAATCACTGGCCCATGCTCAGTGGTGTTGGTGATGGGCACAAAATATGAATGATAGCTGAACAGGCCAATAGTTGAAGAACTCTGAACCGTGTACTTTTATTTTATTGGTTTTAATTATATGATACTAGCTAACAGCCACAGCTGTCTCTTGGCCAGACCTAAAATGGACTTTACTTCATGCAATAAGTCTGAACTCCTCTAGTGAAAACAGTAGTGCAACAGGGAAAAACATACAAAATCATACAGGAATGAAGTATTCTCAGCCAAAAAGAGGGGGCTTGCTACTAAAGCTATTTTACAGCTAATAAAAAACTCATGGACATACAGCTGAACAGCGGAATCGATGTATGTGAAGGTCAAGTGGTTGTGCAAATGAGCACTGTACGCCTACCCCATAAAGGACTTCTGATAACGAGCTAATACTTAAGAATAATAAAATCCCAGGTCGTTAGGAGCTGGATGAAATCTGTCATGTACGGCTGAATTCTAAAAAGCCCATGTTTAGCAGGGCACGAAACGCAGAAAAAGCCGTTATTTTTCAGTGCGATTCTAAGCTTCAAGAATTGTATAAAAAACACACAGAAATATGTTGTATCGGGCGTTCAGTCTTTCACGTGGTTTAGAAAGTGGTCTTTTCTTGAAATGGTTGTCAACGGGTTTGGGGGCGGTGGGGAGGAAGTTACCCAACGGCTTAAAAAAGCCCCGCAAATTCGAAAGCAAGATTTATAGCGGTGGATATCCTTGTCTAGAGGTGAAAACGTCCCTCTTTGTTCTGTAAGAGTTCTTAATGGGAGCATCACTATGTAAGAAGCCTGCAAAGGACATGCTAATGGACAGACCTGCCAACCAACAACTATATTTCACCTTGTGCAGAAGGCGTGAATTTGGAGGGTGAGGACCTGTGTCGAAAACACGTTAAGAGACACTCTGCCCTCCACAAATCCGTCAATACCCCCTTCAAAAAAACAGAAAGCTGGAGAGTGACTGAGGCTGCAGCCGATGTCTGAGGGTGTTTTCACACACGTTAATGGACATCGTCTGCTTACAGCCTGCAAAGACGTGCTGAAATCTACGTTGTGAAGTGGTGTCCAGCTCGAGCTGCCTGCCACCGTGAGATGTCGGCCCCTTACTGGGTGATTGTGTGAAGGGAGCCGAAATCGTGTGACACAGTGTGGTACCATGTGAGTTGGCAGGTCTGCATTTGAACAGGAACTCTAGGCAGCTGCAGATCAAGTGCTGCAAGTTCGTATGTATATAGACAAATGCTCAGACACACACATGCTCACAAACGTGCAAACCTGCAAGACACTCACATATACAATCATGCATATACCAACAATCTTTATTAGATCATTTCAAATACAATCATAAAAGAGTAATACGTCAATAACGAATAACGATCTACATACCTAATTCATACTTATTATTTAAATGCTGGTATTTTACACAAATACCGCTATATAAAACTAAAACAAGAAAATAAAACAATAAAACATTGTGATCACAGGCTTTATATAAAGTAAAACCTGAGAGTTAGGTCAAAGGCTCACTTTATAAATAATATTAAGCCCTGCAACTCAAAAAGGAAGGTATTTCCGTACCGTACAGCACATTTTACAAAGAGACCCACTCTCAGGCAGACCTCTGGGCAGTTGAGCATTTGCAAACACTGGTCTACATCTTTTAAAGTATAGTCTTCTAAGAACTGGAATAAAAACGTGTTACAATGACTGCTAGAATTTACAATAACATAAAAAATGTAACGAGTCTGTGCAGATGATGTTACATGGGCAACAACATATTCCCGCTGTTTTCCATTGGCCCTCAGAGTTGCCTTTTTATGGAGCCAATCTGAACTTGGTCAGAAGTATCATCTCTCATGAATGAGGTACCTTATCCAGCTAAGATCCAGAGATTTCCATCCAAATATATTCTTGTATAGACGATTTAATCAACTCTGTCTTTTCCCTTTCACTAGTTCTTGCATTAAAAAAATATAATTTATGAGCCAGCCCTCATCCTTTTACCTTAGCTCAGACGACTTATGGAAAATAGAACATCTGCTTACATTGGAGGCTGTGACCCTAATATATTGGAGCCAGGGGATTTTATTTCCCAGCTCATAAAATGAACAATCTTCTATTAGATTGTTGTTACTTGAGGCACAGTCATTACACCAGATTGAAGACCAAATTAACATAGGCACTAGTTTTATATGATCTTTGACATAAATCATGCACACATCTTGATATACAGCGTAGTATGGACTGCACATTGGAATGCCTAAAATGCCCAAGCTACTCTATTTTCCTCCACCTTTAGAGTGCTAAAATCTTTATGCAGCCAAACAGCTGCTCCATAGGTCAAATTGGAATGCATTGCATTTTATAGGTTTACAGAAAAGGACTAATAAGCTTTCTTCCCATATTTGAGACTGGATGGAAAGCGATCCAAAAGCTTGTACAAAACGTGTTTTCTTTGTAATAAGACTTGAGGCTCATGTACCAGATGGTAGAAAGTAATCCCCGAATAGGGAAACTGGTTTATTCTTGCTAATGGTTTACCCTTAATAGATTAACAACGGGCTCTTTAGGCTGGAACAGTAAACAAAATGAGTGTAACACTGCACGCTCATGTCCCTCCATCAAAGCCATCATTCAGTGGAGGCTAGAGTAAGTGTGGCATTGCAGACAAGTCCAACAGAAAGGAGAAGGACAGGGTATAAAAAGAAAAAGTATATAAAGAAGATGCCAAGCCAAGCGATAACAGCACTTGGCACAAAGTCAGAAGAAAGGATCGGGCAGGGTCCATAGAGGTACCCAGAGGTGCAGGGAATGGAGAGTGACTATCCAGGTAGAACACATTGGCCCAGAAAACTTGACAAAAATAAAACATGAGTAGCAAAGCTTTACTCGATTTGATTTCCTCTGCGAAAGGCATGAGGTCAGGAAGGTCGCAACAGCAACCAGCCAGCAAGACATGCAGGAAGCTCCAGCCAAAGGCAATGGATACATCCAAGGGAAAAATCAGTACAAGGTACAATGAGAGTCTTTTAACCTATTGTAATCTATTCAGTGGGTTTTAAACATGCCCAACTCACGCCCACTACTTTAATTCGCTCCTGGGCTTGCCTTACAACAATACCTTGATGTCATTGGTAAATGCTTTACCTTTGTCCTGCCTTGAGGCTCTTCTGTTACTCCTTGCAGACTGACCCTATTAGATGGATTATTGCACGATTGACAATATAGTTTCTAGAGAGCAAACTACTTTTTCCTTTTGTCTCTCCACATTGCGCATCATGGCGACCATGGCGCTTTGAGTGAGAACCTTATAAACTTGATCGGTGGTATTGGAACACTTGTCACAATGTTCAAACTGTTACCTAATCTGAGTCATTTCAATTTTGCTTTTGTTTCTCCCCTCCATGTTCCATGGCTTCCAAAACCCCTTGTAATTGGTACCGAGAAATCATCAAAGTGGCATTCCCGGCACAGCGGGAGAGCTGATACTACAATATTCACTGCACTTGGAGAACCTCGCCCCATAATGATTTGCAAGCATTCTTCTTCAACACAATTCTGCCCATAACTCAGCCTGTGGTGGTCCTAGGACAATGGGACCACTATAAAAACGGTCAGCACGATGCACTCTTCTGGTTAAGTCATCTCTGGGTCCCCATACTAGATTAGTGGGGACCCCAAAATAATAACCCCTCCCACCATGAGTTTTTTTTTATTTTTCTCATGGCTGGAACTTTTGTTTGCAACTAATTTGTGATTTAAAGGCCTCATGTATAATATCATTGATGTAGGCCTTCTAGTTTTGAAAATGAGTAATACACTATGGCTCTCATTACAACCTCGGCAGTCTTCTAAGAAGACTGCTGAGGCAGCGGGCTTGCAGACCGCCAAGGCTGCTGAGGCAGCGGGCTTGCACCGCTGCCCTGGGGATTATGACTGCCAGGCAAAAGCCTGGCGGTATAGTGGAGGGGCGGCAGTATGGCTGTGGCTATACCGCCATGGTCATAATAGCTGGTGGAACACCGCCAGCCAGTTGGCGGTGTTACCGCCAGCTTACCGCCGGCCGCCAGGGTCGTAATGAGGCCCTATGTTCTTTAGGAGCTAAATATAGGGTTGCACTGCATTATTTTCTGCAGTTCTGTTTTCATGTTGTTATGTTCTTTGGGACCGTGTGTCTTGCAAATGCTATTTTCTTTGTGGTTCCGTGGTTGGTTGTGTTCTGAGCATTACAGTCAACATAGTACAATATGTGCAGCACTTCGAAAATCGCTCCCCATAATGCTTTACAGGGCATTCCTTTTACAGAAAATGTTACTCATAACTCCGCCTTTGGTTGTGCTAGGACAATGGTACCACCTTCAAAACGTACACCACAATGTGTTCTTTCTGTCTAGATCATCTCTGGATCCCTACACTAGGTTAGTGGGAACCCCAAAATAATAACCCATACCACTATTCAGTGTATTTTTAAGCTTGGTTATGGCTGGAACTTTTGTTTGTGTTTTAAGGACCTTGTGGAAAAAATATTCCAGTAGGTCTGCTAGCTCCTTAGTTATGTGCGGGGTCACTCGAAATATGTGGCAGAAAGGGCCAAAATATGCAGCAAAAAAATCTGGTTATGCATTTACAATGCCAAGAGCTCCAACTTAAGTAAATGTGAAAGCTATTGCAGTGCAAATGCATGTTGAATAGTGGGATAATAATTGCTGAATGCCAAGTCTGGGGCAGTCCAGTTTTGCAGGTGAAATGTGTAGTATTTACAAAAAAGAGGTAGATAGAACCCAGTAGTGACTTTGTATAGGTCCATCGCGTTGGATCAGTCTCCTCGTCCAAGGAAAATGTTATGCCTCCAGGAAAGGAGGGCGACTCTGAAGCATTAAGCACCCTATCCTTAGCCACGTGACAGTAAATCATTTTGAATTGGGCTCAAGCCCAATATTTATGCATATAAACGCACAGCACATGCTGATATCCACAAATGCCAACAGAGACACACAAACAAACATGCAAACACATGAATACATACAAGCACACAGGCACACGAAGACATGTCAAAAACACACACTAAACATGTACATGCATACACATGAACACAGATCATGTGGATCGATGTATGCAAAATACGAATACATGCACACTTGAAAACACATCCACACGTTACACACACACATGCAAAATCACACACCCACATGTACACCGGCGTCCACATGTGAATTAAAAAAACCTGCATCAACATAGACACACACACAGCTGTCTACAAGATATGATGTTCGCAATCCTTTAAGTTATACATACAGTAGACTTTAGCTGCACCCATGCTGTTGGCTATTTGGTGTATTGTTTTCTATTCCATGAAGTACTTCCACTGAAATGCAGGAGGGGTATTTTACATCAGAAAGTTGTACTCATTCATCATGCTTTTTGTCACATTCGAATCCATTATAACTCCATACTTATTCAAAACAGAAAACATTCTTGTTTTGTTACTTTTTCCCCAGCATTGGCAAAGACATTTGGACAGGCTTTGATGTCTTAAACATCATTTGTCCATGCAATACGGTTAAACAGCATTTGTGAATGCAAATGCTCACAGGCAGTACACAGTCATGTCAGACCTATTGGCTTTGCCAATGCTTCTTTAAATAATGAATTCAGGCTGATATCATAACAATAACGAAAGTAATCCTTGGGTTTGAGTTCTAGTGCCACTCTGTCTGACGCAGATGTTGGTAGCCATGTGACATTGTGTTCTAGTAGACAGATATGGCTTAGAACATTTCCTTAGATCTATTTCTATGAGGGAAATGAGGATGTCACAAACACATGGGGACAGTGAGCTGAAGTGCATTACTGGAAAATAATAGTGACGTTCTCCTTTCAGTTTTGACTCAGTTTGTTTTCTCCTTGCTGCACTTGAAGAACTCCCTCTGTTAACAGCAAATGTGTGCTTTTATATAGTGAATTCGGGGTGTGTGGTGCAAGGCTGAACTGTGGAAAAAAGAGCTTGGGCACCAAAACAAAAGTGGTCCCACTAGTGAATCGGAAAACTAAAAAGAGGCCAACAGTTGCAAACTGGGGCAGTTTTGGTCTTGTGAATAAACGCTATACAAATATCCTGCAATATATGTTAGACTTTGTGTATTTGTGCTTGCACAAGGCAACGTCTGAGGTAATATCAGGGAAAACAACAGTTAAAACCAGACCACCAGGCCAGGTAACTGGCCAACACAGTGACTTGATAAACTAGCCCTTTCTGGCCTGTCAGATTGTTTTATAGCCCACTTCATCCAATGTGTGTGGGCAATGCCATGTGACCATAGCAGAGGCTAGATCTTTCCACAACTGCACAAACTGGACCACAATGCTGGTCCGCAAGAGTACTTATTTGTTTGTTTCTTTATATTTGATTCCTTTGACTGTCCCAGCATGACAGCGTTAGAGCACTTTGAGGCAGAACGAAAACCAATGCCCATACCCACAAATCTACGTTCCAACCTTTGACCCAAAAAGCTAGGGTAGGTTGGAGAAGGAACATTTTGCGCCTGCTGCATTGCACAGGCATGTTTGTGCTTTTTTAAAGTGCTCTGCGTATGTGCAATTAACAATGCGCCTGCATTTGCAGAATCTGCATTCAGGATCTTGGTGAGATTAGGGCTTAATTTGGGCCTGGGTTGCAGATGGTTGGCACCGACCCTCGTTTTTGGGGCCTGAAGTTATTTTTCATCATCAGATTTTGACCCAGAGTGAAAGAAAGTCACAAAAAGGAGAAGGAAAGAGGAAGATGAAAGCTAGAAAACAGTGACCGAAGAAGAAAGCAGGAGTGAAAAAAAGAAGTGAAAGATCTTCAAGAGTGAGAGAAAGAAATATAAAAGGTGATAGAAGAGACAATGCAAGAGGTGGAATCAGGGCTTTGCAGCCTTGGTATCTGGCACAGACAATATTTGTTATCACTGGCGCCTGGCTCTTAAGAAAAACTACCTCCACCAAAAAAGAATACACGTTTGTTTACCAGGAAAAGCATTGGCATCCCCAGTTAGTGAATGGAAGAAATGTGTAGTAAGGACCAGTTGCACATCGTCAGTGCACAAATGAGCATCTCAGATTTGCAACTGACCTTTTATGAGAAAACCCTCATATTTAATGCGGAGCTGGAGTCCAAGGTGCTTATTAAAATGCACTCACAGGCATTCCAGATTTTTTAACATTCATTGAGAGCTCTAACGGAAAACAATTTACACGACCATCTTATCTAACAATGGCCTTCCTACTGCTGCTAGAGTAGAAGGCCTAATTATACATGAACCAACTGTGCTAAATCTTGAGAATATAATTTAGAGTGAGTGATTGAAACATGCACATTCAGTCCTTGGCCTCTTTATTGACCAAATGTGTCAATTTGTGTACACAACCCACGTTCTGGGACCACTGAACTGAACCCAGAGAAAACTGCAAGGAGTTGATTTCAATGAAAACAACCAGGATTGACCTCGCAGTAAAGACACGCAGACCAAATCCTGTAACATTTATTAAGCCCCAGAGCCAGCAGCACAACCTTAGAAGGGGGTCCCGTGAAGATTTCAATGACAGAAGCTGCAAGAAGACCAACACGCACAGCTTGAGCTCATTTTAATGACACATATGTCCACTTATATACCGAAATTACGAAGAGCTATATTAGCTGCCATGTGTAAAATATGTTCTAATGCGTGAAATGTAATTGTTAGAAAAGGAACAGAACGATTGAGCCTTCTTAAACGTTAGTGTCCATTTTTCATTTTTTAATCAGTTTATTCCCCAATGCCTGCTTGGCTTGGCTGCAGAATGGAGTTCAATAATCGTGTTTTCCTATTAGAGTGCGCCTGCAATTTGATTCATGCATTCTTGGCTGTGCAGAGGTCAGGTGTGTCTGTTGTTTGTGCTCTCCTTGTACAGGATATGAAATACGCACTTTAACGACATAGTTCCCAATAAACGAAATACAATCATCCTTGACTGGGCCTGTGCCAGACTGAGGGCGTTTATAGCGTTGTTTTCGTGTCACCCGGTCATTGCGTGGCTCTGTGACTGGGGACAGGAAACACAAATACTACTTCCGGAATCTGAGAGTTAAACTCCGCAGTTCAGAAAAGTCGAGCAGCACAAATCAGCAGTCACGAGCACCAGTTCTATCTATAATCAACGATTACTTGTAACTATTGCTCCAGCCATGGACCCTCTATTCCTTTTATTGGATAACGCCGAGGTCTAATCTCCCATATTTTTACATCCTGAAGCAAGCATTGCTACATACTCTCCTGCTCTACAGATCTCTGTTTCTCAAATCACTTCCATTTTACACCCATAACTGCTGAAAACAGAGGCCAAGAAGCATTGATCAAAGAACCGCCAGGCTGTGTGTAAACTCATTCTTTGAATCGCAGATTATTTTTTTTTAAATTCTAGGCCCATCATTTTGGTGCATCAAAACAGAAGTGTAATATGCTAATAAAAACAATATTGCAGTTAATCATAAAAAAGTAATGGGAACATCCCATAACTGTTAACACATTAATCTCAAATAATTTACTAATTTCCAATATTATTGCATGAATACACTGCAAATCATAAACATTCACATTACCTATCGTGACCAGCGCTCTAAGGCTGCTGGACACTGTTGGTTGGCAAAGGCACTTATTTTTTGGGATTGGGACTTATTTTTTATCGACAGACTTTGACCACAAGCAAAAGGAAAGAAAGAAGAAGAGACAGATTGGAAAACAGTGACAAAGAAAGAAATCAGGGATGGAAAACAAAAAACTGCAAGAGCGAGATAAAGAGACAAAAAGCGTAACATGGCAGAAGAGAGTGGCATACAATGAAATCCATACTAGGCAGCCTTGAAATGTGGTATCCTCGACATTAAGTAGCCCTTTTGCTGGGCTCCTAAGAAAATCTTTGGTCTCTGGCACTGTTCTATTTAAAGAGAAAACATTCTTGCCCATTTACTGTGAACATTCCTATAGGATGGACATGCATAGAATTCCAGGGGCCATGTTTCCAATACATACCGTAGGGTCAAAATCACTGATTCTTTCAAGCAAGTGTACATAGTTTTTCATGCCAATGCCCAAGAGTCAACATAAATGCCTCACTAAAAACTTGAGAAACCTGACCGTAAGGACATATCGGGTAGAGACATGAGAAGGGCTGTTTACTGACCCAGCACAAACAATAGAAATGTTAAATATGCAACCAGGCATTTACTTAAAGGTTAATTAGTGCTAAAGAAAGGATCGAGGGGGTCCTGCACACTTAACTTTAGACACAACTTCATTTCAAATACATTTTGCAGCAAAAGTGTAAAAATATGACAGTCTCCTCAAAATACAAAAAGTGCATTTAATTAACGTACTGAACCTTTTTACATCAGATTTTAAATCCATATGAATGGATTTACATTTTGGCGGATGGGAAATCATTCACCGTTGTGGTGGAGTAACCAGTCCGCCGATATTTAAATTAGGCCCTAAGTCTTTATTGGCTGCCCCCTGATGGACAACAGATGTCACTGATTCTTGCTGTTGCTTATATCTGGTGTTTAGTCTGGACCACCAATATGCAGATGGCAGTATGGAGGGTTGGTTAAACAGTACATAGCATCGTTTTCAGTCCACATGGGTGTCAGAATGAGCATGCACCCTGGCTCTTTATTGCTGCTCTGTCCTGATTTTATTGCAACTTCTTTTTACATTTCTTGAGTTTACATTTATTCAACCCATTTCTGTTAACTGTCTTAGAGACCTGTTTGCCAACATCTTCATATAATACTAAGTTGTATGAAGCTGAGTTATTGGTTGAGAGAACGGAGGACTCACTCAAACAACAACTGCAATCCTTGTCAGTATGAACCACAAAAATTAACTAAATTATCCTGTCCTTAATTCTTGTAGCTTGGCACAAAGCACTCAGGCTTAATTTAGAGGCATTGTGTATCTATGCAGCACACAAACAGTTATAAAGTGAATATACAACAAAAGAAAAACACCGAAACCAATTTAGAAACATAAAGTGCATTTTCATAAATAAAATTACACCAGAACAACAGAAATCCAACCAGTAGAACCAGAGATATGCAATTTTAGAGTAAAAAAAAAGAAAATAGATCCTAAAAGCACAAACTGCCACTTGCAGGGAAAAGACACAAGTTCAGACCAACCGTGACGGAGTGTGGGTCGGATACAGGGATCAGATTATTTCAGCAATTTACCTTAAAAGTCCAGTGGAAAGTGTTCTATTTGTGTTGGAAAAGGCCACAAGGAAGGGGATGCGCATCGGATGGTCGTCTCTGTAGTACAAAGAGCAGGCCGGCCATTACAGATAGTTGTCACTTGTGCAGAAAGACACAGTCAGGTGTTGCTGATGGTCGTTGCTGTATCATCGTGTTGGTGGTCTTCTCAGGCTGTTGCTGCTGTAGTGTGAAGTGTGGGTCTCCCTTTGCCAGTCATCACTTGATGCTGCTGTCGACCTGAAGAGCAGATCTCACCAGCGCTTCATGTTTAGGGGTTATTGTGGGTGGCAGAGTCTTGGTGCGAATGGGACCTTTGGTGTACGTGAGGAGCTCAAAAGTCAGGATTTTCACCTTTTCTTCAGGAGGCATACACTCTGATCGTTACTCCAGCTAAGGCCAGCAGGGCTCAGACAGGTTCAACTGCAGCAGTTGCAAATCTGGGCCGGTCCAATTGAGCAGGTCAGCTGGGCAGTTGTAGGGAAGCCTGTGACCCTTTGGTGTCCTGTAGCTCACACAGGAGGTCAGTGAACTGACCACTGTGGTTGGTCTGAGATGAGGGCAAGCAGGTCTAGTCTTCCTTCTCAGACAGCAAAGTAGTCCTTCAAGCAGCAGGGCAGTCCTATGGCAGCAGGGCCATCACTTTTCTATAACTTCCACAGGTCAACATGTGTTCTGAAGAGTGGCCCTGAAAGTCCAATATTTATAATGGTCCCAGCCTTTGTGTGGGATGACTCTCTTTCCTACCACGACATCTGGTTCAGGAATGTTCTTCCCTTCCCTGTGATTGCTCCAAACTGTCTGGGGGTGGCAAAAGGCAGGGTAGGCATAGTGTTAGGATTTTATATGTGCAGGAGCCAAATTCCCTAGAAGTGTAAGGGGAGCTCCATATAGCTTCTCCCCGGTCATCCTGGCAGGATGGCATATCATCTCCATATTTAAGCCCCTTTTTGTGATACTATCTGGAACAGTAAACACACCACAAAAACAGAGCCAGTCATAGCCTTGTGACCAGGACACTGACAAAAAGGCACAAATGGGTGGTGCAAGGAAAGGACAACTTTGTAAAAGTGGCATTCACAGAATTCTAACTTAAAATGTGACTTTACCATTAGATTGCCCCCAGTGTAAAGTTATCACTTATTAAATGTAATCAGGTTACCCAGTGTTAGTCAATAGGAGAGATAGGCCTTACAATAGTGAAAAATGCCTTTAGGAGTTTTTCACTACCAAGGCATGTAAAACATAAGTACACATGGCTTACTTTTTAAATACACTGCACCCTAACTTATGAGTGGCATAAAAAGGATTTCAAAAGGATTTTTTTTTGCCTGGCAAAATGTTTATTTTGACAAGATAACAATGACACTTAAAACCTGCACTATTGGCTGAAGTGGCCGGCCTAAGACATGCTTTGAAAAGGCTACTTTAGTGGGTGGCACAATGAGTTCTGCAGGCCCACTAATAGAATTAATTTACAGGCATGGAGTACCATTCCTGTCTGTCAAATGTATAGTAGTTCTGGTGTGTGTAATATGTCCTCTAGCCTTCAACTGACAAGGTGGCTCAGTGAGTTCTCTCTCAACTCTGACATGCCGCCATCCATGAGCAGCAAAGTCCCCAGTAGGAGTGCCCCTTTAATCCATATTTGGGCCATAAAAGGGAGTTTGTGCCTGAATCGTTATTACAAATATTGTAGATAATGCAGATTTACTGCACTTCTGAGATGTTTTCCACTTGCAAATTTCACCAAGAAAAACCTTGCAAAATTTGAACCAGGAGTAAAGGTCTGAAAGAGGAAAAACATGTGGTAATAAGGTGCAACCTGCCCAGCTCAGAATCAGCTAGTAGTCTCTCTCTGAAGAAATGCTCAACCCTACAGTATCTATGTTTCCCCAGTCAATATTACCATACAAAATACTGGTATATTCGTATTGAGACCCTAAGCTGTGTACAGTTAAATTGGATAATTGTAATAAATATTATTTACATCAGGCAGAAAGTGGTGGTTAGAGCTAAACAAAAACATTTAGAGTCAGATTTTCAAGAAACTGGCTCAGCGCTGCGCCAAAATGAGCAGCACTGCAACAGTTTTGAAATGCAGGGATGTGCCGTATTTACAAGAATAAAGAGCACCCCCGTATTTTCCCCTGTGTCGGCGCAAAATAAGCAGCCTGAACCAACGCAGGCATCCTTGCACCATAGTGCAGTGGTGCTTGCATTGAAGGGTGTGATTGTTTTAACGCAGGAGGATCTTCCTTCCTGCACATAAACAGGCATCCTTGCACCACAGTGCAAGGGTGTCTGCGTTGAAGGGTGTGATTGTTTATATACAAGAAGATGTTCCTTCCTGCACATAAAAAATCATCTGTGGCATTTTTCTTCTTCTATGTGTGTTGCAGCACCACACATAGAAAAAGCATTAGATTTTGGTGCTGCAAGATTTACAAGAATATGTAAATCTGGGGCAGCAACAAAAGCACTGGGTGTTGTGGTGCAACGCTCACTGCAACACCCATTGCACGCCTCTCTGACGCAGAAAACTGCGCCGGAGGGGCCCATATTTACAAGTAGGCGTAAAGCCACAAAAAGTGGTATTACACCTCCTTATGGATATGGAGCAGTGGTTAGCGTTACCAGAGGGTTACAAAAAGTAATGCTCCGGTGGCACTAGGGCCTTGTATATTTGCCTCTTGGTATTAGTTGAACTGCTTGGGCCTTTTATATAGACAACATTTGAACAACACATCTCAATAGAAAACCACAAACATTGTTTTATTTCTGTGGTAGATTGTATTCCATCTTAGACTGCCCTGTGTTATAAGGGCCTGCGTTTTATGTAGGCTGCAAGCTCCCAGTGTTGCGTGTAGAAAAATAAAATCAAAGTCATGGCGACAGTGGATCTTGTGCATTTTAACCCCCTGAAACATATATCAAAGAGTTACTTTAATCTGTCTCTTGTCGGCTTACCAGTAAGCATCTTTGTCCTTCAGCCCGGAGATTTTTTTCCACTTAAGGGAACTTCAGTGGAGAAAATAAATGAAAAGTGATGTCAAATTGCTACAGAAGTACACGTCGGCCTTCAAGCTAAGGAAGCTATTTGACGAATGTCAAACTCCCACTACAGAGAGGCAAGCCGGCTGTTTAGCTGATCAGAAGCTATCAGGATCAAATGCTAATGTTTGCCTTTTGCGCACAGAAGGCGAATAATTTATTTGAAGGGCTCTCTAACAGCATTAGACATATATTTAATTACAAGGAGTCCCCTTCTGTCATTTGAAAAATGTGTCCTTGTGTCTATAAAAGGCATACTTTTGGAAAATCCTCATGGAGATTGTCATCAAAACAAGACAAGCATTAGCAGATCGAATAGGTCTAGCTTACATTTTGAGATCGGACATATGGCCTGATTCAAGATCTGGAAAGCGGCCTTTCTTCTGTCATGGTGGCAAAGGGCACTACCTATGTCTTCTTGGCCAGACTTCCACCCACTTAGAGTTCATCACCAGCCCCAAGGTGATCACTGTGCTTTCACTGTAGCAACCACCATGGTGGCTCCGGTGAAAGCACAAAAAGTTTGGCGCGTCTGCCATGTTTCTGACAGCCGCACACCAGCGTGGACGTTTTTTCTGAAAAACAAAAAACTAATGGCCTTTCATTCTGGGATTTTTCTCCCTGGGTGTAGGTTCATTAATTTTTGTTTCTATGATCGCCAAGTGGTCATGACTAGAAGAAAAGCACATCAGACTTTTGGTACTGGAAAGGGCCAGAAGTCTAATGCTTTTACCCTGATGACTCCAAAACTGTTGAGTTGTCGGAGTAAATTTTCAGATGGCAGAGCCAGATGGAGTAGCACAGTTGGAAAACTCATGGTCTGCCTGACTCATAATTGAGGAGTGGACCGAGAGTTTGTCAGACAGGTTACTCCATTAAATTTGTGATGGAGTAGTAAGGGTATTTATATTTTGGCAGACAGGATATCCGGCACCGTTCTGACAGAGTAACCCCCCGCCAAACTCTAAATCAGGCCCTTAGTGTCCTTGTAAGCATCTTTCAAGCATTGCACTGCAAGCACTCCATAAACGATACATCAAACAGTCATTTGCATGAGGTGAGAAGGAAATACTCATCTGACCTGGTTCACCACTCGCTCTGCACATATTTTTGAGAATTAGTAACAACAGGTCAGCGAGAACCCCTGCTGTTAAGCCACATCTATAAGGCACAATAAGATCTCAGAGTGACTTCAAGGGCATGATTATGCGTTATATATTAGTCTTTTATAGCAGACTTTACACTTGAAAGTAAATGAAGCACTGTGCCTAAAATAGATTTTTTTGCTGAGCCAACAGAAACTCAGAACAGGAGGAAAAATTTTATTGGAATAAAAGGGAGCCTTGCATTTACATTTATTGTATTTGCGATTAAACATAGAACCTATTTGTTCTTATTTCCAAGAGTGTAAATGTAGATACATTACATCAAAAGCTGCAGTGCTCTTGAAAATAATCAGCAGTACGTGGGTCTGAGTTCGTCCTCTGAATTCTGGATTTGCAACCAACAACGTGCCAAAATAAAATATTTTAAGCATGTAATATATAAAAAAGTATAACTGTTATTGCGTGGTGTATTTCGGTCATACCTTCCACGGGGCTTCAATGACATTTACACATTTCAAGGATGAGATCAAAGGGATTATTATGTGGCCAATGCCCTTCACGATAGTGGTAAGATGTCCAACTTCATCCCATATGACATTTAGCATTGTAGCAGGAATTCTCTGTAGTCCATACTTGCTTGTAGACCATCATATGTCACACAATATAGGATCTCTTCACATTGTCTCCTGTTAAAGAGCTGATACCCCATAGTAGACACAGGATGACCTGGAATGCCCTGCCCAGAGTTTGTTTTCTGCTCAAAGGTGAACGTGCTGGTCCACACACAGGTTCCATTAAGGCTTCTGAAGCAGGCTCCCATTTCCCAAGGTTCTAGGGGGTTGCTTCAGAAGTCCTTGTCTGTGTTTTAAGGACAGCACTGGGTGCTAAAGTTGTAACCAGCATAAAGCCAAACCCCTCTGCTCGGCTCTGCCCCTCCATGGGTGTTTAGACTATGATATGCCCAGGGCCCCACACAAAACTCCACAACATGCCTCCTCCACAGACCCTTATCCTACATCCCAGGTTAAAAGAAGAATAACACATAACGCAGGGAACTGCTTGCAGAATCTTCCATGTTCCCACTCAGGCCTGGTGGTGAAATGTCAGACTTGCTGTGTACTGTCCATTCTCCACCCAATGCAAGTCTCTTGTATTTAAACCTTTTTTTTTTAATTCTTACATTCTTTTTTGGGGTGTGTGAATTAAGGGAGTCCTTGATGTAGGAGGTTTAGTTGGTATGCAAGTGTTAATCATTGAATTCATTAACCACAACTGTGACAAAAGCACATTTCTTGCTGTCAGTATGATCACTATCTGAGTTTCAAACAGTGCTAATTGGGTGTCCATTCACCAATATGTAGATCAAGGCCCAGATTTAGTTTGATGGATGGGTTACTCTGGCACAAATGTGATGGATATCCTGTCTACCTCATTACAGGTGCCATAGGATATAATACAGGTGAACAGTATAGCACTAGTGTAGCAAGGATGTCATGGGCTTTGGCGCAAGCAAGGAAAATGGCCCTTTTGGCTGCCTTTGCGGTAATAAATTACACCAATTATCAAGGCACAAATGGCACTCAGGGTTCTGGGCCCAAATGCCACTGTCCTTGCTGCACCAATGCTAGCTATGTCCCTGCAGAATTACCTCATCTGCCAAACTCTAAATCAGGCACTAAATGTGGCTGTGAAGAGAAAGCTGAGAGACTACGACTAAAGAATTGTGCACATTTTTGCAGACAGCATGTCTGTGTTTTTAGGTGTCCAATAAAAGGGCATCTGGATCCGATAATAGCATGACCAGCCATGGCTCTTATACTCTGTTCTGAATGTACCTGACATTTATGCAACAATGTAAATGAAGGGGACACTTCTTTTTCACAAGTTTGTTTTCCAGGTCCAATATTTCTGCAATTGAAAAGTATGAATGGTTCTGATCTTGGTTCATTTCATTTACAGCGATGCTTGGTGATCACGAGTTTCATGGTTGTCGTTTTGGCCATCTATGAGTACTACTTGGTGTCTCAGTCTGCAGATTCCAACTCTGGTGGTACAATTTTACTCCCCACCATAACCCTGTAATTTTAGCAACATAACTACTGATATTTTGAAAGTTAGGCTGTCATTAGCTTTTGCCAGATATAGTACGTGGGTGTTTGTGTCAGTCACTGATTGTTAAAATGCTGCAGCTGTGAGTTTTCAATGAAGATTTAAAAGAAAATCAATTATAATGTCCGAATGGTTGGATGAAAGGTCCTATGATGTCATTGGTGATCAAAGGTAATATAAAAAATACTGCTACCTCCTTTGGCATTGTTGAAATAATTCCACAGGCCTTTGATGAAAAACAACTTGATGAATAACCACAATGGACGTCACTAAAGGGTAGCCAGGGGTAACAGGTGCTACCACTGGCATTCCCTTTGTTCAGCATTTACTACCCAAAGTATCAGAGGGCATGAAGTCAACAATGGAACTGAAAGTAAAGATAACTAAAAGAGAACAGGTAACTTTCTGTGGTTCCCTTCCAGACCCTTCCCCCGGGCCCTCAGCAGCAGATAAAATGCTACAGAGTGCTTAACAGTGGTTCACTCTATGATGTCTGTAAGAAATGTGGGTATTACTTGTGACCTCAAATAACAATCAAAATCCTTGTCAGAGTGATGCACAAACGTCATTAAATATGTGCTTAACTCCCTGGTAGCTTGGCACAGAGCAGTTAGGCTTAGAGGCAACGTGTAAATTATTTATGCAATACTAAAACAGTAATAAAGTGGAAATGCAAAGCAATAACAATTTCAAAACATATTAGAAAAAAGAGTATATTTAATAAATAAAATAACACCAAAATGACAAAACTCTAATAAGAGGAACTGTAAATATAAAGTAGAAATAGTCCCAACAATCACAAAGTGCCAATAATAGTCAATAATCATGGTAGGACAGGGACTAGATGCAATTGTTTTCGCTGACGAGGGGGTGCAAGACTAAGAGACCAACCATGTTTGTCCTGGTTTTGAATGCTTGATAAGCTAGAAAGAATAACTGAAGCAGTCTACATTTTCAAATTCAAGTCACAGACCCACAATTTTAGTGGATGGCACAATGAGTGCTGCACCCCAATAGTAGGATTAGATTTACAGACCCATAGTACAGGTAGGTACCACCTACTTAGGACTTGTAAATAAATTACATGGGCCAATCATGTATATGCCAATTTTACAATGTTTAACGGGAAAAATATGCACCCTGTATCATTGTTTGGCAGAAGTAAAGTGCACAAAGACCTATGGCCAACAGAAATGGGTTCAGCAGCAGAAGCCAAACAACTGCAGAAAGGGCAAATTTCCAACATTTTTATTTGGGACTAAAGGGCTCATGCTGTAAGTTGCACTACTCCTGCCATTTTGGTGACTTAAATTTCTTGATGGCGACAGTCGTAAACACTTTGGATCACAACGTCACATCAAATGCACATGGTAAGGTGGGCGGATGGGTCAGAGGTGGAGGCTTCACCATCAAAATACATTCTTAAATAACATTTTAATGACGCATTCCAATATCTCAAGTTTAGTGTTTTAGCTAAAGGTCAGCGTCGTTTGTCTAAATGTTGAATCACATCAGATTTAGGAAGGTCAACTATATAAGCAAATTGGCACTCTGTATCAGATTAGTTTCTATCGGGCGACCAGACTTCTTGAAGCTTCCATAACATACGGCACTATATGCCACGCTTGCCCGAACATGCGCCCTAAAGTGTTATTAAACTGAAGCTTGACTACCAGTCTCTCACGGTGGTTGCTCTAGAACAATACAGAGAAACAAGAAGAAGTCGGCAGTGCCGAAGGCTAGGTGCAGCCAAATCTCCTGACTGTTTCCAGACGCTTAGATTCCAGTCTCTGGCACACAGGCGAACACTGAAATGAAATGTTCATGGCTCTGACGACAAACTATTTTAGCATTATTTTTTCTAAAAACAGAAATCTGAGAGTACTGAATGTGGAAGGCTGTGCTCCACCAGCACCCCACCGACGTGTACTCTCCGGATAATGCAAAATGTGTCAACCAATGCGTTTTGCTGTGTGATACATTGCCTTTGTCTTTGCTGACTGTAAGTGTTTGCACACCTGCCATGGAGTCATGTTGTGCCCCTGCCAGGTGGCTGAACCAAAAACAAAACCTTAACATTTTTGCTTTTGTAGAGAAAAATGTTTATGTACGGTTCTTCGTTCTGAGCGGAGGGGTTTGGAAGGATCAGAGGAACACAGAGAAAGGAATTGTCATCAATGTAATCTCTCTCTTACAACACACAGTGTTTAGCCTTGCTGATGACACTGGAGAGCATAAATGTGTTATTTCCAACAAAGTTAATACAGATGATCTATGTATTTTTTATGTATTATGTTTTTAATTGATTGTAAAGCACTGGCTTTTGATAGAGTCTCTTCAAAGCACTAACAGAATGGGCGAAGAAGTTCCTAAGTAACTAATTCAGTCTCTTCAAGCATCTACAGGCCCCAGTTTGTAGTGTTTCCGGTTGCCGATCACATGCCATAGCATCTGAAAGATACTGTTATCAGACAACAACCTATCCCTTCCTGTCTAGAAGCATAAGGGAATACCTCTAGCACCCCAAGAACATGAACGTGCTGCAAGAACTCATTAGCCAAAGTGCTAACAGAGGGCCAGAGCATGAGGACATTTGCCTAATCCTCTAACTGCTCCTCCAAGTTCCGCACTGGAAGAGTACACAAGTGTTATGAATTAGAAGCTCTATATCCAGTACTGGAATAGAGGGTCACCCATGCAGATTCGGGATATGGCAAATCTTATTGAGTCAGATCTGGGACAACCCCAGTGAATCACGCACTCTGACTGTGAGGATTTGGGTCTACTATATGATATGGTCTCCTTACACCATGGTTGGGGCAAAATCATTATGTGGGGGTTAGTGTCCCTTGTGTGTGATGAATCAAGACTTAAATAGCACTCCCGGATCAGGCAGACTCGGGTGGAACTTTTGGCTATCTTGGAAATGTTTTGAAAATGTCCTTTTGGGTGCCTGGGAACTGCTAGCAGCAACGATTCTGCGGTTGCTACTAAGTTGTCGGTTTGGGCTTTTTTATTGTGTCACTGGAGGTGGTTCCAGGGGATAAGCCACTGGTACTTGGAGTCACTTCTTTGATCTGGGGCTGGAGATCAACATTTCCCCGAGCCAGGAGTCACATGTACAGTCTAAACTTTACCTGCCCAAAGTGCAGCAGGTGCAGTCCCTCCGATGGTGCAGCCTCTGTTTGTGCAATTCCAAGGGCAGCTTGGCAGTCCTTTATTGGTTCTCTCCCCAAATCCAATGTGATCTCAGAGGCAGGGTGAAAAGGGTACCATATTAATCCCAGGAAAGACCCTCAAGGGGACAACTCTGTTACAAGCCAATGGGCTACTAGGTCCCCTCCTCTTTGGTGACAAAGTTCCTGTAATGTGTGGCATCTGGCTAGCCCAGAGTGCACCATTCTTATCTCCTTAAAGATGTCTGCATCGTTCCTCGGTCGTCAGAAGTTTGGTAGCCCACTCTCAAGGTATGGCTACCTGAGGGCTGCATGCCCAAAGGAAAATTGGTTTGGCAATTGGATTTCCCTCTCTGTCCCTGTTTTCAACTTGTCTACATAAACAAGAGGCAGCCTACCCGGGAGCGTTATCACTATTTGTCCAACAAAGGTGGCTTCCACTTTAAAGCTCGCCTCTTGGGCTGACACCCTGATGGCTATCCTGATAAAGGAGGTCACATCTTATTATGCACCTCTGCCTTTGTTCTTAAGCCTGGGACTCATTCCCATGTCTCTCCCATTGGGCAGAAAGCTGTCTGTGTGCCAGGGCCAGTGTGAGGCTATTGGATCAGCTGGGGCACAGAGTGGCAACTTTCTAAAAGTTGGTGTACTTTAATTGTGACATTAGGTTCAATTTGCACATCAGGTCAGGTTTAATTTCATGATTAATTTGATAGTTTATAGGGGGCAGTTTGGTAGTCTCATTAAGAAGTATAGGAACTGCATACGTATCTTTAGTTATCATTCAGAAGTTAGCCTGGCTTTAGTGCCAACAGGTAACCCTGTGTTAGCCAATGGGGCTACTAAACTATCCATAGCAATACAACCACTTGGAAGTGTTGCTGCTAAGAAATACGAAATATATATGTACTACTTAACAATACACAACTCCCTGCCACAGGGCTCTATAGGCCTTCCTAAGGGAAGAGGTGGCTTTACCATTGGTGTGGCAAATTCGAGCTGGCAGTGTAAACACAGTCTTTCCAATCTGCAGTGGCAGGCTGGGGCCCATTTTGTATTTTGTCACACACAGGATGGCACAAAAAGTGCTGCAACCCTGAATGGACACTCTGCCTTCAAAGCCCTGGGTACCCTGAGTACCATATACCAGAGAATGATAAGTAAGTCAGTCCTTACCAATTGGGTAGAGCCAATTCGATATGTAATTTGTATAGGGAACACTGGCACTGGGGGTTAGTTAGTAGGCATCAGGGCACTCTCAGAGTAAAAAAAACAGCAGCTAGTAGTCCAAATGGAGGCAAAAAGTGGGGGAACCTGCAAAAAGCCTGTATCCTTACTTTGACTGTGAGTTAGTGCACCTTGCTGACATCAGAATACATTCAGTGGCAACAGCACTTTTAGTGTGCTTTGTCTGAGGAACAGCAGCCTATTGGGATGGGGAAGCCCTCTTGCTTACCTTTCCTGCTTCCACGGCACAAATGATGCACCTAGGGATGCGAGCAGGAACCTAACACAATGCTACAAGCTGAGAAAAGTGACCATTGGAGCAAAGAAAAATACTCTGTGTGTAACTTCACAGTTGCCTATGAGACAACTGGTGTATAAGTGTGTAAATATATTTTATTTATCCTAGCTGTTCTTGAAAGAGCATGGCACTCCAGATTCAGCTGATATTCCTTGAATATACAAAGTGCAGAGGTGTAGAAAATCAGCGCATCAACATGCTTCTGCGAGATTTGCCTTACCACAATGCTAACCTCCATGTTAGCTTACAGCCTATACACAGTGCTTAAGTGTAAACGTTGTCACCTCAGTCCTCACTAATACATGATTAGAAATGTGTTTTTAAATGTCTTTCAGAATTAGAACCTGGGTACGTAGATAGAAAAAAACAAGTAATGTTACGATCTATTGTTGGACTGACTATATTGTGGAAGGCATGGATAATGAAATTAGAAAATTAAATTGCATGATTGAATATAAAACAAATCTTAACAAGTCCACTTGGGCTGTACCATAAAAGTGTGCAAACAAATTAAGAATGTTTCATTCTGTTTACATACTTCATTCTTCAGTAAATTATTTTAAATATTTTAAATATGGAGCATTTGAGTTAGCCTATATTAGCACTATGATCTTGTTTTTCACCTACATAGAACACTAGTTTAACCTTTAAAGAAAAAAAAAAAAAATATATATATATATATATATATATATATATATATATATATATATATATATATATATATATTATATCACTTATCCTCGCTCCACGACACAGGTGAATGTCTGTCTGACCTATATTAACAGGATTGTAACATGTGGTCTTGCAATAACACAATGACCTCTCCAACAATTTAATCAACCGATAGAGCAATAATGCATCCACTATGCTTCTTTTAATGATTAAAACCTGCAATGGGTTCCACACAAACCACTTCAGAAAGTGTATTAACCATAATACTTGTGCTACTACTAAACCCTGAAACATGCTGACAGGACCTGTTGCAAGTGCTGGAAACTGTAGGGCCAAATTTATGACCCAGTTTGTGTCGCCTTTGCACCAGACATGTGGTACAAGAATGACACAAACCATAAGTCAGATTTTTGAAGTTATTCAAAGCCCCTTTGCGTGGCTTTGAAAGGCTTCATAAATCTGGAGTAATGCACTGCACCGCAAATCGCTGTGTTGCATTACTCTGCGCAAGAGAGGTGTTCCATTGGCGATGTGTGGGTATTCCCATGCAACTCCTATGGCTTTTGACGCATTTCCAGATTTACCAAACCTGATAAACCTGGGAAGGAGCCAAAAAAATGCCTCCCAAGGAGAGGTATAACAAAGGGAAATATCTTTATTTCTTCTAGTTTCCCTTTTTCTAAGTGTCCTACATTCTGCAGCACACACGGAAAGAGATAAAGCCTCTCAGGATTGTTTTTGTGCAGGAAGGTAACCCTTCCTGCACAAAAGCAAACCTGCTTACAACACAGGCACCCTTGCACCGTGGTGAAAGGGTGCCTGTGTTGGCACTAGGCTGCCAAAATGGCACCAGCACAAGAGACAAAGACAGGGGTGCACCTTATTGGATAAATATGGTGTTTTCTGCCCTTGACCTGTGACACAGGGCAGTGCAGCAGGGTACCTTACTACGCTGCCCTGCGCCACAAAAGTTATAAATATGCCCCTTGGTACACAATCCCATAAGTTGCGAGTAAAGGTATGGCTGTAGAATGAGGCAGAGTCGAGAGGAGTCTAACAGTGGACTGATATATATATTTTATTTTTTTAAACTTTGTCTCCAACAAAAATAACAACAAGAACAAAAGTGATAGTATGTCTATTCTTGAGTACTGGAGTAATTGTTCACAAATTTACTGCATTTGAGAACACATAATGGGTTAAGTTATCTACTGCAGCGATATTTGTGTACCTGGAAAGTTTCCATGTGTTACACAGTGAGGTAACGCTGGTGAGAACTGTGTGCAATCGAACTACAGATTTTACTAGTTATAATATAGCATACAACAGTATTTTTTTAACCTTTTGACTTCAGTGTACTCCCAACTAAGGAGCCCCCACTGAATCGTTATTGGTAATCAGGGACCCCCCCACTGAGTCAATATTGCAATCCTGGAACCCTGGCCTAAGCAATTTTGATTAATAAACTGAAAAACAATACACAAAAATATGTAAACAAGCATTCCTCCAACAAATACACAAATGATGAAACAGTTTATTTCATTCACAAACATAAAAAAATCAACCTTTAAATGTTAATAGGAAGGCTGGAGATTTTCTAAATTCCCCTGAGAAAGCCCATCACCCATGCTGTATTCTATTTGACTGCTCCCATGCATTAATCAGAGGATACCAACTTAATTTTGGGCCTTTGGGCCTCCAATTTCAGATACCCTCATATTTACAGAATGTTTCAATTTTACATTTTGCTTCTTAATTTATGTACACCGTATTTATCTGTTGATATTATTTATTTTGTTACCAGTCGAGGGCCCCCTGAGTAGGGGTCACGGACATCTAGGCATCCTAGAACCACAATTACGAACCTCTGGTATAGAAGGTCAATATGCATGCTAACATGCATGCTAACACGCATTTGTGCTTAATGTAGATAGGTAAAAAGGTTACTGCTTTTCTTGCAGAGATCCCTGTGTTACTTGCAGGTTACAAGTTAAAGGCCCTCATTACAACCCTGGCGGTCCAAGACCGCCAGGGCTGTTCTGGAGGAAGCACCGCCAACAGGCTGGCGGTGCTTCCCAGGGCATTAAGACCACTGAGGAAGCACCACGGTCGCACTGCTGGGGCCGGCGGTTTCCCGCCACATTGGCCCCGGCGGTTCTAAGCCGCCAGGGCAGTGCTGCCCAGGGGATAAGAGTTCCCCTACCGCCAGCCTTTTCCTGGCGGTTTGAACTGCCAGGAAAAGGCTGGCGGTACGGGGAGTCGCGCGGCCCCTGGGGGCCCCTGGACTGCCCATTCCACTGGCATGGGCAGTGCAGGGGCCCCCTGACAGGGCCCCGTGAAGCTTTTTACTGTCTGCTATGCAGACAGTGAAAAGCGCGACGGGTGCAACTGCATCCGTCGCACCGACGCAACACCGCCGGCTCCATTTGGATCTCCAAATGGCAGTGGCGGGGGTGCGGCTGCATTGGCGCCCGGCGGTCTGATCTTGGTGGGCGGCTTCAGCCACCCGCCAAGGTCGTAATGAGGGCCATAGACTTTTGTCATATGGATTTAGTGAGCTTATTGAATTATGATCTGGCACCACAGAGCTGTATACAAGGTGCAAGGCAAATATTTACAATCCGACTTTTTTGTAACAGTTCGTTAATCTAAGGTTGCTAAAAGCAATTCCTTTGGGTAGTGGTAAGCCCTTGTTGTATGTGGTACATAAATGAATATTAGTATAGTTACTCAAACAGGCGGACAAATTTGACATTCCTATAGTTCAGCCATGTCGCTTTCATACAAATCCTGGAAAAGCAAAAAACTGTCTACAAATCATAGATTATTACTTCAGCACTACTGAAGTGACAAGGTAAGTTTGTTTGTGTTTTTAATGGGATTGGCATCAAGGTGATAGGCTCCAGCTAGCTGCCAGACAAAAAAAGATGCAAACAGAAGGAGTGCTGATGGCAGTTTAAGTAGGGCATTTGTGTTGGGACAAACTGGAACTAAAAATGAGAGGTCTCCCTCACCCCCAGCAGTCCGTTGCTCTGAATATAAAGAATATAAAGAACCCAGTGTATCGGGGAGACTGATAATACCCCAGCGTCTACAAACTGTACCAGGACTCATCCAGCATTCTTCACTGGGAGGGCCCAGGAACACTTCCGAATCCTGGTTCCGGTTAGATACCCCTTCTTTTCCGGCTCTGTCTGTCATGATAACTACTTCATCTCTCGGGGTATTTAACTTACTTATAAAATATTCCAACTTGAGAATCCTTCAAAGCACTTCAAACAACTCCCATCAACCTATGCTAAATAGTCAATTACAATGTCATTATTCTTAGGACTTTGTATTCCATTAATGTGCCCACCGGTTGTGATAAGAATAAGGCCAATACCATTACACATTATACTTATTATAAATGCCCTTATTAATTCTGCAAGAATAGTGTGTAAAAAGTTCTTCAAGCACCTTGAGTGGAAATTGCATTTTTCCTGAAATGTTGATCAGTATAATGACTAGAGCATCCATTTTGTAATTAATAAATGCACGCTTCGAGTTGTTTGGTAATAATCCCAAAATCACATTTTCACTTAATGCAAAAATGGGAGTCTGGCGCCTTGTTCGGCCCGCTCACTGTGCTGAAACCAGCAGTGATGTGTCCATTTAGAATGCTATCTTTCAGTAAGTGTTTGTGATGTTCATTACATAGCAGCCTTCAATAAGCTCGTCCTACGGGAGTCTGCAGAGCGTCGCAAGCAGTTATTGTTTCTAACCTGCCCAGTTGGACTGAATTCCAAGTAGGCGACACCAGACTGCAAGCTTGTATCTAATTACAACACAATCTTTATTAAAACGTGAAGAAGCATGGAGTCAGTCAATAACGCTAGTTACTGGCCTTCACCTGGTCTTTAGGACTGAACCAGGGACGGTCCTAAGATTTCTGGGGCCCCAGGCAAAAAGGGAGTGTGGGGCCCCCCTCTAATTTTCATACAATGTGACACATCCAGGGCTGTTAGCATCTCAATAGATGTCCCTGCTCCTGAAGCTGTTTTGTGCAGACCCGTCCTGGGCTGCAGCTCCCCCTACTCACCCACCCACAAGCATCTCTGACAGATCAGAAACGGGCTGAAGGTGTGAGAGTTGCTTATGTGTTAATACTGGGGGCGGTAACCTGAGGGACAACAGGCATCCCACCGCGCCTCTGCTTGGGCAGAAGGTCTATCTGTAGGACAAACCTGCAGAATGTGTCTTCTTGCAACTGGGGCAATAGAAGGGCGCCCCCTCCCGTCGGCCTTGCTACACTATAGCAGTGAGGCCCAGGAAACGCCTCCCTCCCATGGGTCTGTTTGCAGCAAGACTCCTTTCTTTCAATTGGAAAGGCAGGGGGCACAAAGGGACAAATGTGCTGCCGTGGCCTGACTGTGGTATCCTGATGTGGGCCCCAAGTTGGTGGGCTATATGTGGGCTCCGGGCAGCTGCACACTCTGCCCATGCCTAGCACCGGCCCTGAATTGAACCATAGGCAGAATGCACTATGCGAGTATGGGGCAATAATGACTGTTAATTTACTGAGTACTAGGTGAGCATTGCTATTGGTGCATGAATATGCCGGCTCTGTCCCACCTTATGGAAGAGGGAAATAGGAGAGATAGTTGTCTCAAGCTTGGTGCATTGTGAGCACGTGTGGGTGCTTTTGTATCAACATGAGTGCATAATGTGCCTGTGTGTCTTACTTTGACATGAGTACAGTCGTTGCAGGCACAAAGTGTGATTTTTTTTTAAACCTCATTGTTTACACGCATGCCCCTATGCGTTTTGCAATGATGATGTTGCATGTATTAACCCACTCAGGTATTCATGACACATGTCATGGCTATTCCTACGGCCATTCACAGTGTAACCATGAATGTTAGTGCCACATAAACCCCTGCTTGCTACCTAATACGCCTTTGAGCCTCACATAATTAACGTGCAGCACAAATTATCTGTTGAATTATGTTGTAATGGGACTTGTAATTGCAGTACCCACATCAATCACGCTAGACATGAAAAATTATTCTGACATCCTGCAATCCTTTAAACTTGTTCAAGAAATGGTAAGATAATTTCAACTATAGCATACAATAATGCTGTTTTTAAGTACACTCAATTTTAGGTTATCTGAATAACAGAAAATATGAAGGAGTCTACATCAGCTGTGACAAACATGAGGTTTCTTTGGAGTTTCTAAGTAAAATAATTATAGCCATGGTTTCATATAATTTAAACATGTTTATTTATGAAAGGAGTGGTGTAATGTAGGCCCCTGCTCTCAACCCATCATGGGCCTCCCTACATTTAGTACAAAGCCAATAAATAGAATAAGATATTGGGGACTCAGAGACCCTTCATCACATTCTGTAGAGGGCGGGCAATCATTTTGCATTATGTGCTGTATCCAAACCGCTATTTCTGTGTCCGTCTTTTTTTTTCATAGAAAGCACGTATCTATCACTGTGACAATGGATTTATTCTTCAGAATAACCACATGCACAAAAAATATACATCTCCCTTGTGTCACGGGAAAAAAATACAAAATAGACAAGCTTTGAGAAAGACTATAGTGATGATATTTTATGGATTGCTATTGGCTTTGCCAGTGCTTGTTTTTGTATGGGAGAGCGAGCGCAGACAAACGTATTTGAGAGACAGGAGTTATAGACAAAAGAAATGTACGTTTGTTTCCGCAGCATCCATTTAAAAGAGTGCTAACTCCACACCACTTGAATGTTTGATTATAAACACAATGAACATCTAGAAACAGTAATACAGTAACAAAGCATGTAGAATACCACCCCAAAAAGCATCATTTTTATGATTAGTAGTGAGTGGTGCGACAGCATTAGGGAGAGAGAGCACAGACAAAAGCATGGCAAAGCCAGTAGTTCTTGCCTTTGGAATCTATTGGCTTTGCCAATGGTTTTTTAGAGACTCCGAAAAGGCAAAAACACCAAAATTCCACTGCGTGTTAAAGATTCAACACTAATCAGTCCATAAGAATAGCTGTACAAGCTTTGCAAAACATAGGTTTAGATTACAAAAAACATTCAAAAAATCATTTATTGTATAAATATTAACTTTTTAACACATAATAAAAATAGACACATAGTAAAACATGGAGATTTCGTAGAGAACAGAAGATTATATACAAAACCATCAAACGAGTCAACGCACGTTGTAGACTCATTTCATGTATAACGTTAAGACTTTAAGGGCTGGTTACTTATTCAGCATTAAGTGATGAGTAAAAAGAAAGTCAAGAATCCAAATAAAGAAAAACGTTTTGGGGGTTTTCTATGTAATCTTGTGTGTCTATTTCTTACTATGTGTGGATTTTTTATACATGAATGTTTTCATATTTCTTTAATAAATTACTTATTTTTGTATGTTTGTTGTAAGCTGAACTTTTGAGCCACTGGATTCAAGCTAGCCTGGCTGATGAAGGTTGATACCCTGAAACTGGTCCTAGGATGCTTGAATCCTGTCCGGGGAGAACCTGGCTTGGCAGTTCGGGCTGGACTGCTCCCATAGGGAGCAGGGTCAAGACTGATTTGCATATAGCTATGTCTGAACTGGGGTGACATGGCAAGCAAAATAATGATGGATTAAACCCAGATCTGTGACTGGGGGTGAGTATTTGAAAAGTTTCAACACTACGTCCATCATTTTATTTTGTGATTTTGCACAGTACAGCAGACACAGATTTATTATGGCGGTTCCCATTTGAACTGCTACTCACATGACTGCGGGGTGCTGCCAAGGTATTTTGACTCTGTACTACAGGTACATATTCTGTCCCCACACCCTTCATTTTGGTGATGCATTCTTCGAGCAGCCCTCCTTTCCCTTGTCTCTCCAGTACAGTCTTCCTTTTTTGTGCTACCACCATCTCGTTCCTTTTAGTCTAGAATTCCGTTCCCTCAGCTTCCTACCCCTTCAGTGCACCAATCTATGCTCCCTCCTCCTCCTCTCTCTCTCTCCATCCCTCCTTGTCCATGTCTAACTCCCACTCGCTCTTCTCTCACTTCTCCACTCCTACTCTTGATCTGTTCCCCGCTC
The DNA here is from genome assembly GCF_031143425.1 of Pleurodeles waltl. Lineage (NCBI taxonomy): Eukaryota > Metazoa > Chordata > Amphibia > Caudata > Salamandridae > Pleurodeles > Pleurodeles waltl. The sequence continues at coordinate 1,104,671,008 of NC_090445.1, forward strand.
CTCCTTTCTTATTTGACTCTTTCTCCTCTTTCCGACCTCGGCCACACCAGTGACATCAATGTAGATGACTATGTCACTATCACCCAGTGACGAGCTCCATCTACAGCATTCACACGTTCATCAGCAGGCCAAGAGTAGACATGATACCGAAGCTCACAAACATCCATTCTGAAACCTTGAGATATTAATGGGATGTGTCTAGGGAAAGTACATGGGTAATATCTGCATTGTGTAAGTAAAGGACTGCGTCAACCTAATACGTTAGACACCAAAATGACCAGTGCTAAATCAGCAATTCCAAGATGATACAAGTGTAGTATTATTCCCAGTGTAAGCATTCAGGCTTGGAACACCTGCTCATGCAGATATGGCTCTTCAGATCACTAATGTAGTTCGGGTTGAAGTTCTACCCGATCTAACATTTTATCCTAGCACCCTCGACGCTACTTCTCTCATGTTTGTTTCTAATATTCTTCACCTGCCATTTTATACAATATATATTTCTCACCTGATTTGTACATTCCTATATCGAGGTGGATATGGATAATATTACTCTACAAAAAATGTCACAACCGTTACATGATCTATGAATACATAGTAAATGTAGGTATAGAGCTTCTCTTCTTAACTCTACTTCTACTTACGTAGACTTACCTTGAGAATTAGCGCTTATGTTGTTGTTATGTAAATGACATTTATGTCATGTTGTATACTGCAAACAGCATAATGAGGGAATTCTACGTCACTTTTTTATGTCTAGTCATTTTTACCTTCATTGTGAGCAGCAATTTTGTTTCGAATCTGGTCATGTTCTCTTAACCGCTCAGTTATGACTTCCCATCCCCATTACTTTATCAAGCTATGTATATGTATGTTATCGGATCCGTGTATTTGGACTTTAATTATGCACCATATGTCAGCTACCTCTTATCGTACAAAAGCCACATCCGTGTCCATTACCACTTGGTTTGTTGTCTTATCTCAAAGCCACAGTGCCTATAACTAGAATTGCGAGAAACAGCTTTTTTTTTTTAATTTTTCATGAACATTTTGCAGAATTCACTTACTGTTATCTTGCTTAAACATTTAACGTAAGGCATACGTTACAATCAAATGTCACATAAAATATCATCAGAAAAAGTTCACATCCACTTACGGGGTGGGAAATTTGCAAGATTTACCAGATATAAAAGCAATGTAATTCCGGTCAAGTTTGATGCAATTAATTTTTGCGGTGAGTGCTTTATAGACAAAATAAACATAAAAATAAATGCTGAACCTGTGGTGTGCGTGGTTGGCATATAACAGTGCTTTCTAATAAAGCTGCCTGATCCCCAACATGATATTTCTGACCAAACTAGGTATTGAATGCTGATATAATGCCCAGCAGATGTCTGAAGACCAATATTTTAAGTTTATTAAGATAAACGTTCTTGTGAATGAGCTGAGAGAGATAGAACACACTACCTCTGATATGAAACCGGAAATTGAAAGTAGTTTTACAGCCGGCCCCAAGAAAGTCCCGAATCTTATCCAGAAGGTCTTATTTGGAGGCTCACTGACAATCTCCTCATGTCCCAATCACTTGCCAAAGTACTCTCTTCACTTTTGGGCCCCACCTGGCCCATCCTCACATGTCCATTTTATTTAACTCTGTCAATTTCTCTTGCTATCACCATCCAAGATCCTTCTGTTAGATTGAGACCACGTCAATTTCCCAGTAGACTTCAATGGCCTTCTATGCCTATTTAGAAACTGCTGCCTCTCTCATAGATGGGGCTGTGTGGAATGAGGGGTGGTCTCTGGTGCATTCATAACAGGAAACGTTTCCTACCTGCCTGTTCTTCCCAGTTTACAGTTGGTGGAAAAGTCTGCACTATGAAGACCCATAGGAAGAGAAGACCATGGAGTCGGAGCCTACACTATTAAGAACTAACAGAGAACAAAGATGTTTCCTTAACCTTTTCTTTTCTTTTTAAGGCAGAAGACAAGTGGCTGCCACAGAAATCCTAAGGGCTGAGTGAGCAGCAGTTATTTTCTCCAGAGGCCAAAACTTTGTTACTTCTTCGCAGGGAGCCTATTGTTTTGTAGCCATGTCAAGGAGATTGAAACCTTTTTTGCTCCACTATGGGTTCACCCACTTTTTCTCTACTCTCCCACCTATACAATACATAGGTGCAGATTATGCTTCAGCACCGGAAAAGATACACAGGATCAAATCCTGAGGCATCCAGATGCCCTAGTTAGGCAATCTCTAAGTCAGAAATATATCAACAGTAATATTAGACTTTAGACTAACCAATCTATTCAAGGTTAGCATTTAATAAAGAATATATTATCATGTGATTTCAGGCCTCTCCAGGGCATTGGCAACACTACTAAGTCTCAAGCGAGACCCTGAGAGACCTGGAATTTGCAAAATAGTAAGAGCTCAGGTGATGCGCAACACAAGCAATTATCCCTAGGGAGGAGAGAACCCTATGATGAAGCATGTCATCAAAGCATAGGTATGGACCTAGCATCCATTTTTAATCTGTATATCTCTGTAATTGATGTCTATGGCTGCTCTATTTTGAGCCTGTTAAAAACAGAGCTTGCGTCACGGACCTGCTAAATACAGAGTGGCAGAGTGATAATTCTTAGTTCCTCCTCTTAACTCAATGTGCTCACTCCACATCCTCACCAACAGGGTCTGTTTACCACTAGGTATCCAGGGTGGAAATGGGCATTGGTGCTAAGGGGTTCTTCACTGTAGTGGGCTCAGAGGACCTTAAGGGTTTAGTTTGGCCACTAGGAAAGAGAACATAAAATCATCTATGAGTGACATATAGCCCAGCTGAACACCCACCGTGCACAAACAGATGCATAAACCCACAAATATACATACACATCCAACCAGTGGCAAGAGGTGTTCTCAGGTTGATGGATCTCAGAGATGGCTATGTTTGGGAGCTTCTGTTGTCCTTAGATTCCATTAATTTCTTCAATATGGAAATCTTTTGGGCTTTATTTAGGGTCCGATATTCTTATTGTTCACTTTTTTGCCGCTCACCCTGGGAACATATGGAGTGTGACACATCCTAAGCCAGCATTCTGGAATTGACAGAAAGTGCCTAGCCTCAGACAACAACTATCTACAGGCGCCTCTGAAGGGACTTCAATCACAAAATCTAGGGGCTTATTTACAAGCCCCTGCAGTACAACAATGCCTCTGGAGCTTCACTTTTGTGATGCTCCGGTTGCACAGTGTGCCCGCACATATTTACAAGGCCACGTAAAGCCACCATGCGTGGCTTTTCATGGCCTTGTAAATAATGGCCTCTTTCACGCATAACTCTGCGTGAAAGAGGCATTTCATGGGTGTTGCTGTGGGTGTTCCCACACAACACCCACGGAATCTGATGCATTTCCAGATTTACAAGGTTTTGTTAAACTGGGGATGCGTCAGCTTCCTACGACACTCCAGTGGTTGCATAAAAGTGGCGTAACAAGGAGAAATACCTTTAATTCTCCATGGTGTTTGTTCTTTCTATGTTTGCTGCAGAATGGAGCACACATAGAAGGAGGAAAACTACATTCGTGCACATAAACAATCATTCCTGCAACACAGGCACCCTTGCCCCATGGGGCAAGGGTGCCTGCGTTGGCGCTAGGCAGACAATTGTGCACCAGCGCAGAGGAAAGTACATGGATGTGTTGTACTGCTGTAAATATGACGCATCTCTGCACTTTCCTAATGGTGCAGTGCGGCGCAGCAAGCTGGCGTACTGGGTGATGTTGTGTCATTTTGTTATAAATACAGGCCTTAGTGAGTCACAGACTAAAAATCCCCAACACTGTCTGCCACAGAATACCAATTCAAATTCTAACGCACCCTGTAAGCTATATAATTAATACCTACACATTAAAAAAGTGCCAATCATGTATAATGTTGGTAAACTGTCCCGCCTTTTGATTCGCCATAGTCTCAGTGTTTGTTTTTATTCCACAGTGCGCCTGGCATTTTGATAATTAGATACGAGCGTCTTACTGACATGAGAACATCGTCCCCTGAAAAGCTGGGAATCAAAGGATGGTATTGTTTGCATGAACCCTTTTCAGACAGCCTTCAGATTCGGATTGATCTTGAATGGGAAGCCAGACGTGTGCAGCTGTTTTATTTTTGTACAACAAATGTGTCTGCATTTCGTTGCTTGGCAGCAGAATATTGAACTAAAATTAGATTGGTGCTATGGTCAGAGTGCGTAAGTCTCCTTAAGGAGAAACAACAGACGAGAACATGATTTCCCTTCGTAATCAGAAACCTGCCAGGGCTCGGCCTTCTCTGAGCTTGTGGTAGTTTCAGTACCACTCATTAAGAAGTGGCATAGCAGAGGTACCATTAACCTTGATGCAGCAAGTAAAATGGCCGCTCTGCCTCTCAGCTGTGTAATAAAAGATGGCCATTACTAGGATGAGGTCGGTCCATCACACCCTTGGGTTCTGACCCATACGACTGCACATGTGGCCCTACACCTCTGTAATTAAGTCAAATGCAAACTGATTGTGGCCGGAGTGAAGAAACACATTAATCTGCAATTTAAATGAAAAGTGTTTCTATCAAACCATGAGTGAAAGGTATACTGTATGCTTGTGTTTGTGGTATTTTTGAGTGCCTCGTGCATCTTTCGGTCGCTTCAAGGTGTTTGTCAGCAGGATAACTCGATATATCCTGAATATTGTGCTTAAGTGAAAAAATAGGTTATCAAGTTAATATGCACGATTTGGGTGTGAGCACGTTTGGCAAAATTGAATTGCTGGTCACCTTTTATGCCATGGTTGCCATCTTTTTTTATTTTCAGAAACAAAACCCTAAAGAGTAAGGGGCAGATTTAAGAGCCCCTAGCTCCTCCTTGCGCCACATTAGCCTCCTTTTTTTTTAACGTTAATGTGGCCCAATAAGGCCAAAATCACAGTGCCAAATTTTCAAAGTATTTTCAAATGCCTGCATTGCGCCACTTTGTAACCCTTTGCGTTACATTTTACCAGGCATGATGTATGCAAATGGGGCATTGCCCATTAGGGGGGGCTGAAAAAACGCTCACAGCAGGCATTAAAAGGAGGCACACCATTGTTAACAATGAGTCTCAGTGGGCTTTGCAGAATTAACGTCCTAATGTTTTATGCTAATCCTACAAAGCTTTGAACTAACGTCAAAAATTCTGACGCTAGTTCCCTAACTACTGCCATGGTGCGCCGGATCTTTGATAGGGCGCACACGTGGTGGCATTAGGGGGGGTGCTAAAGGGCACAAGAAAAGTGGTGCTACTTAAACATGGCCCTAAGTTTGTTTCTGAAAACATTTAAAAAATGCTGATGGTGAGGTTGCTGTAATGGGACAGGAGTAGATTTATGGAGGGGTTATGAAACATGTCCAATTGCCACCGACCTCTAAACGACTCTATAAGGCTTCAAAACATTAATGCACTAAAACTTTAATTAAAATGACCACATGCGAAAAAGTTGACAAATATCGCCATGGATATCTAATCTTCCAGTTCTGCATTAAACCCTTTCTTCCAAAAAAACTATGTGGGTTCAGCAGCCGCTCCTCTGCTATGGTGGAGGAGCATCACCCCCCTCCCCCGCCAGCAGCTGCAAAACTTAAAAAATTAAACGAGAATAAACAATGTTTTATTTTTAATGGGTCGGTCAATGGGAGATGACAGGAAGGGAGAGGTAGTGGTGTGCACTCCCCTCAGTGCGCATGTGTTTTTGGTCAGCCATCTCAGGACGACCAAACACATGTGCACTGAGCTCTCTCCAACCCAGCACTGTGTTGCCGGGTTGGAGACGGCAGGCCCAGGCTCTCAGTCTGCTCTGATGGTATACCATTATGCATAGGAAAACAGGACAAAAGATAAACTTGCACAGAAAAAGTTTGCATCCTTTTCCCAACATAGTTGGCCTCTATCTGAAAGAAGATTATCCTGTTCTGGTGCAAAACTTCTATAGCAATGCACACACTTCGCACAGATGAAGGTAAAATGAAAAATGTCGCAATCATCACACATGAAGAAAATCAGGCTCTTTACATATCTTCACTGCCACAGTAATCATATTTTCACACAGCTACGTGGGAACCTGGTTTTATGTGAGCATTCATATGATGACTTTCCAAACACACGGTGCTCTGTTCTGTGTAGATATCTCTGCTGTATACACCTATCATACAAAGATGCCTTTCTTCAAGTGGATCTCCACAAACAATGCCCAATGAAAGCACCCTTTTTCTCAAAGCTTCCTTTTCAGGGTCTACGCTGCTACTCTAGAATTCCCCCTTCCTGTGAATCTTTATACTGTTAACATTTTATCTGAGAACCCAAAAGCTCTTTTGTGTCTACATTGTGTTTGTTCTTATCAAGTAATAATCTCTTTTTTTGTTATGTAATATTTTTATTGAGATCTGCAGTGTGCCATATTGTTATATATATATATATATATATATAGATATATAGATATATAGATATATAGATATATAGATATAGATATATATGTATATATATATATATATGTATACACGCATATCTTTCATTCTTTTTCCTTTCTCACAAAAGAGATCGACACTCCGCAGCTTACTGCAGAAGAAAGATTCATGTGGCAGAAGATGTGAATAAAGCATGATATGGGTCCACAGTTGTAGAAATGGTGCAACCATATCGCCCTTTGTGTGCGATAGATTGATGATCTCTATGTAATTTGGAAGGGTAGCCAGAGGTGAGGAGAGAAATTTGTTAAGGAAATCAACATAAATTATCTGAATCTGGCATTCACCCATGAAATAGTGTGCACACAACATGTAACTCGCTTCCCTCAGCTAAAGATTCATTACAGGTTTATGTATGTGGATATCCCACGTGTAGCCCTTTTTATTCAAGTAAACACATTATAACATAATATGACACTTGCAATCAACCCAAAGTCCCCGCCCCCTCCAACAAGGAACAGCAGAATTCAACAGACAGTTACTTAAGGTATCAAAGGTATGACTTGAAGCATTTACAAATAGTCGACAGCAGCCAGCAGATGGTTGAATCAATCGTGAAGACAAACATTGTGAACAAACCAGAAAGCCGATAGTCTCTTGCCACTAAGGCTGCAGTGGGCAATGTGCCGGCAGACCCCAACATGCACCACCACCTGGGCATTCAAGTAAAGCAACAGAGGGCATCTTCAGAACACCATTGGCACAACAGCTTTGGACATCCCTCCAATCCAGAAAGGTTCTCCCAACAAATCCCGGGGCACCGCATAATGCATCGGCCCCACTGGGGTACCTGAACACAGGTGTAGCCCCCAAAGTTCCAACCAGGCATCGTGGGTAGGGTAAGAGAGTCCAGGGTCACCGGTAAGTCTGCCCCCTCTCTTGCCTGCCCAGTGCCCACACAATTACATCCGGCCCAGGCATCAGTCCAGCCAACAGTCCATACTCAGGGTATTCCCTGCTATTTTCCAGCCCTGGGCCCCGCCACAGGGTGAGGAGCTTCCTGGAGAACTCGGCCTCCTCCCCAACAGCTCTGGGCGAGACTGGTTATGGCCCCTAAAATGGTTTGAATGAAGAACTCTTGGCCCCTGATGGATAAATGTATGCTACCATGGTGAAATAACTGAGACCTGGCTACCTGGATCAAGTTGTGCCACGGTGTGCCCATTGATGTACCTGCCATCATTTTCGAATGATTCAGCTTCCTCACAGTGTCATTAATCACCCGGGTGGGCACTCACCCGGACCACACCAGCTGGGGGATAACCTCTGACCACAATATGGCTGCTGCCGGTAGCCGATTCCAGACTCTTTATAGGGTGGAGAAGAGAGCTTCCCTAACCCCTCACCTACCTAGGAACACCATGTGGTTACCACCAGCATGAATGAAAATGATGATAGGGGGAGTCACCACACCTTCTTCTAAGGCCCTGGAAAGATAGTGAAATAAGTCCCACAGCTTAAGGTCTCCAATACCCACCCAATGATGCTCAAATGCTGCCTCCTGCTGGGCCCTCTCTAGACCGGAGTCAATGAAGTATTGAGCCGCTCTTCGAATGAAGGAATGCCCTACCAGCACACTCTAATTGTACCACGCCTGACAGCTGGAAACAGAAGGAAAAGAAACTGGATCATAGAGGAGCCTAAACCAGATTAGGGCGCACATAGTGCTTCTAGCACCTCAACCTCCACCTGCCAACCCTCCAGATATTATCCCCTGATAGGCCCAGAGTAGTCACTATAGTGGCTGTGCCAATGCGGAAGGAGTGTGAATTAAACCCCAAAGCCTCCTCGCCCAAAAGGAACAGGGTGAGTTTACATACACGTTTAAACTGGAAGAGCGGACACCCATCCACGTGTACTAGCAACTTGAAACAACCCTCCTTAGGGCCCACCCAAAGAAACTCCCGAGCTAGGGTCACCGGACAATAGGGGGGGCCCGGGCAGGACTTAATTTCACTCACATACCTCTATCCCACGGGTCCGTCTTCGAACTCCGGACCTTCACCCAAAAACAACTGTCGGTCAGGAAGATGTCAGCCAAATTGATCCCAGTGCCCTGCCCAGCTTTGGAGGATGCTACCAGCTCAGAGGTCCTAAATACCCCAGAAAAGGCAAGTGAGTAGGCGAAGCAGAACAAACTAACTTCAGAGGGAGATTGGCATACCTGCTGCAACACCCCCACAATGCGTGCTAGCCTTGCTACGTCAATGGGCCTCCTGATGTGTTCCTTACAGGGGAGTCATGCGCTCCTAACCCATGATAGCCCTTCTCACCCTAGAATCCTTGGTTTGGTCCATCATCCTCTATAGCCCAGTGAAGAATGCAGTTGCTGACAAGTGGCTCCCTACTATGTGCAATGATTTGCCACACTCCCTTTGCCTCACCAGGAATTTTAGGACCCCTTAAGGAGAAAACATTCCGCCATGACGGAAGAATCAAAGGAGGTGTCATATACCTACCAGGTTTACTCATATATATGTTTGGTCTTAGGTGCCAGGGATGCAACGATCAGGTCGTGGGCAATGGGGCACTAAGCTTCCATAACTCCAGTGGGAAGACTGACATGTCATCTTCTTGTCCACCTGCGGCCACAATGCTCTGAACTCTGTCAACTTGGAATGAGACATGGCGTCAGTCACTCCAGTATCTACCCCTGGGACATGCTTTGCCGAAAATAACACATTATGTACCAAACATCTGTGAATAAGGGCCTTAAGCAAACGTATCACAAATGGGCATTTTGCACTCTGCCCGTTTATACCCATGACCGCCGACATGCTGCCTGACGAGAGCACAATCCTGCTGTTGGCCAAGGTGTCTCCCTATATCTGCAGGGCCACTATGATGGCAAACAGCTCTTAGAAAGTAACATTGCAGGTGAGCCCAGAGGCCACCCATTCCCCTGGCCAATGCTGCACCAATGCTGCATACACCACTTTGTGCCAGATTGCATCAAAACGTACGCTGCCCGCAGCATCTTTGAACAGAACCAGCTTGGTGGTGGACCTTGGCGGCTGCTGCCATTAAAGGGTGCCACTGAAGCTGTTTAGGAAACCTTTCCAAGTAATCACATCCTCCCTGACCTCGGAAGATATCCTAGTGTGGTGATGTTTGGCCTGAAGGCCCGCCATAGCCCTGGCGATATCCTTTGAAAAAGTCCTTCCCATGGGTATCACCCTCAAGGCAAAATTCAACTACCCCACCAACACCTGCAACTGATGCAATATGACCTTCCTGACTGAAAGACAAGCCCCGATGGATGTCTTGAAAGCCATGACCTTATCTTTAGGGAGCCTGTACATGCCGGCCGCTGAGTCAATTTCAATACCCAGAAAGGTAATACACATTGAGGGGTCCTCTATCTTGTCTGCTGCCAACGACACCCCCAGGGCTTGAGCCAGCTGTTGGAAACATAACACAGCCTTCTTGCAGTCTGTGAAGCCTGAAGGTCCCATAAATAGGAAGTCATCCAAATAATGCACCACCCCATCAGTGGCCGCCACATCCTTCACCGCCCATTCTAGGAACCCACCAAATGTCTCAAACACAGAGCATGCAATGGAGCACCCCAAAGCAATGCAGAGATCTACAAAGAACTGCCCCCCAAATGTAAACCTCAGTAGGCGAGAGTCATCTGGGTGCACTGGCAGGAGGCAGAAAGCAGACTTAGGGGGTCATTTTGACGTCGGCGGTCTTTTGTCAAGACCGCTGAGGGACCGCCGTGCTGAAGACCGCCAGTGGTGGCGGTATTCCGCTCGGCGTATTATGACTGTTGGCAGCCCTCCGTCCTTTTTCGGACAGAGAGCCGCCATATTGGCGGTCGGCGGGGAAGTGGAGGTTGCTCCACCTCCACCTCCACGTCAACAGAACACCGCCCACCGAATCACATCCTGTGATTCGGCGTGGCGGTGTTCTGTCGACAGTGTGGTGTCGGCGGAGCAGCCCCCATGGATCCCGTCCCCTCCCGGAGGATCAACGGACCAGGTAAGTATATCGTCCGTTAGGGGAGGGGGTGGGGGTTGTTGTGTGTTGTGTGCGTGCATGTGGGTGTGCGTCTGTGTATGTAGAGGGGGTGTGTGAGTGCGTGTATGTCTGTAGGTATGTCTGTACGGATGTGTGTGTGTATATTTGAATGTGGATGTGCGTGTCTGACTGTGTGTGTGGCTGTTGGCATGTATGTCGGTGTGTGTGCGTGTATGTGTGTTGGTGGTGCCTGCGTGCGTGTCGGGTGTGAATGAGTGATGTGATGTTGGGGGTAGGGGTGGGGAGGGGGGTCCTGCCACCTTTGGGGGGTGGCAGGGGTGGTGGGGGGTGTAGGGGAGGGAGTCGGGGTGGGGGTGGTGGGTGGGGGAGACCCCTATCCGTGCCAGGGAAGGAATTCCCTGGCACTGATAGTGCTTACCGCCATGGATTTCATGGCGGTTCAAAATCGCATGAAATCCATGGCGGTCAGCCGGGTCCAATAGTGACGACCGCCGGGCTGGAGACCCAGGTCTCCAGCCCAGCGGTCGTCTCAGCCCTCGCGGGCGGAACGGAGAAGTGGCAGAGGACCATGGCGGTAACTGCCATGGTCATAATTGCAAAAATTAGACCGCCAGCCTGTTGGCGGTCTTACCGCCGCTTCTCCGCCATCTGCCAGGGTCGTAATGACCCCCTTAGTGTTGGATTTGGCCATCAAGGGCCCTCTACCTAGCTTCTGCAATTTAACCAGCACCTCATCAAAAGTGGTGTAACACACAGTGTAGAGATCTAGGGTCAAACCATCATTGACCAATGCGCTCGTTGGGAAGGACAGATTGTGGATTAAGCTAAATTTAGCCTAGCTCTTTCTTTGAGACCAGGCCAAGAGGTGAACAAACTAAGTCCCTGTAAGGGGTTGACAGAAAGGGGCTGGCCACCCTCCCCGCCCGCACCTCCTTCATGATTTTGTCATATGCAATATGAGGTTGCCGCAGCACTGACAGCTGATTCCTAGGAGGGACAGTGGTGGGGGGGGCACTAGAAGGGATGAAGAATTTAGCTTTGAAACCGTGGTATAGCACATAGGCAGCTCTAGAATTACTATACCTGCCAAGAAGATGAGCTAGAACATAGAGACGGATGGGTGTGAGGAGCTTGCCTGCTTGATTGTTATTACTTTTTTTGGTGGGCTATGACTCCTTTGGTTTTCCTTGCTTCTTGAAGCACTTGCTTTCAGGGTGTCCCTGTGACCCGCCGAAAGAGCAGATGTGTTTATATTTGCAAGCGGGTCCCCCTACTGCATTCCTTCTTGTTATATTGCCAGCATGCAAGTTGTTTGTCCCCAGAACATTTATCCAACCAAAAGGCTTGCACAGCTTTTGCCCTATAGGGGGAGATGGTGAATTCAGAGTGCCGCAAGTTGATCTTTCTTTGATCCCATGCCATTTCTGGCCTGACCGCCTTCATCTGTGAAACTTAACATTGCACTTGAGCCAAGCAGAACCCTGAAACTCTGAGGACACGCTATGAATTAGAGACATGTACGTGAACAGCTGGGGGAGCCAATGCTGGATACTTCTCGGACATGATCCCTTCATAGATTGAAAACTCCGTCACCCAATTCTTCAGGGACCACTTCACCCAAACCCTCTTTGGCCTGAGCTCCTCTTCTTTCCCCGATCTGGCCTTCCCCAGGACCACACCTGAGTTAACTAGGACAAAAACATCGGCATATTCTCCCTTATAAATCTTTTCTTTGGTCTTTGCTCGCACGTGCCAGGCAATTGCTGCAGGAGGGGCCATGGTGGGAGCTGTGGAGCCAAGGAACACTGGACTGGCCAATAGTGGAGACTGCACTGGGATGGCTGACCCCAGGGGAGGTACTGCAGGCAGCTGAGCCCAAACCTGCACTGCATTGCTACCCTGCCCCACCAGAGAATTTGTCTGAACAGGAGTCTGCCCACTTCCCACCTGCTCAACCACCTGTGCCGGGGATGGCCCAGAAGAAACCACTGTTGTGCTCTGGACCACTGGAGAGAGCTGATGGGAGTTGGCCCCCCATGAGGTTGCGACGGCACAGGAGGCGAACCCACCAGAGGTGAGGCTTTGCTCTGGGGCACAGGAGAACAGGCCTGGTTACTTTGACCCACTGCTCTCACGCTGATGCTAATCTGGATTCTGGGACAGGGTGCAGGGGGCTGCCTAGTGGACTTGCCTTGGACAATAGCAGCTGCCTTCAGCTGCGTGCTGGTTGCAGCCCTAAGGTCTGGAGAGGCATCCCTGTAGCGTACTGGGACCTTCCTCTGCCGCTTGAGTGGGGGGAGCAACTGCCAGCGTTTGATGATCCTTTTCTCGGCCTTCTGCCAGCTTCTGGAGGGCCAAGTCTACACCATGGGTCTTGGCCATCTTCCAAAGTTTGCTGAATTATGGGGGCGTTGGACGCTGATCGTGTATGTTTTGGGCCATGCTGTATGAAACAGAGTGGAAGTTACACGGTAACGGTAATATCCCACTCAAGAGCCCACTATCTATGGCAAAAAGAAAGAAGGAAGCATTAGATCGGATTAGACGCACCAGAGAGGTTATTTAAAAAAATATATATATATATATATATATATATACATATATATATATATATATATATATATATATATATATATCCATACATACACACACAGACGAGACCATGGCCCCATTTACTCTCAAGAATAGGACCCTATAGGACCCTCACACCCGTGTGAGAGACTGTGACCAAGACCACTAAAACCCCAGGTGATTCTTTCAATTTAAACATTGAGTCAGATTATCAATCAGCATAAATCATCATTTTAACAATTACCCGTATGATCCTAACTGGTAAATTTTGGGTGCCTGACTTTACCCTTCCATCCACACCCAGTGAGAGGTCTCCTATCCCAACCCTGCTTCGTTTCTTTCGATTGGATACACTCCGATTGTATAGGTGCACAAGGTTATCGCCCGCAAATCGAGCACTGTCTGCCAACGTCTACCCCTTGAGGCCTAAGACAATAGCACCAACACGCCGCACAAAACTGTATTTTATTGGTGGGGTACGTCGGGGTGAGGCGGGAATGGTGACGACGCTCCGTTTTACTGCACAGCGCGAAGCTGCCTATGGATCATCCCAACCCCGAGGCTCCAGGATGTGAATATGCCGCCTCACTACTTGATAATTGCCCAAGTGATGCAACAGAGGGCTGGAACTGAACCCTGTCACTGTGTTGTAGTGCCACGTGAGGGTCTGTGACCATGATAACTGTGCCCACTGTTAAACTTGCAAGTACAAGATCAACATAAATGATCTGAATCTGGTGTTCACCCATAAAATAAGTAACAGCGAGATGGAACTTCTTGATGTACTAGTATGGGTGGAAGAGCAGAAACTGACAACAACATTATATAGCAAGCCAACAGCAGACAATAGCACCCTACATGCTCAGAGCTACCACTCCTGCTCTCTTATCAAGAACATACGGTTTGTAGAGTTTTTCAGAGCAAGGAGACTGTGTAGCACAGAAGGAGAATATGGGAGAATGGAGAAATAAATTAGTGAAATATTCAGACAGAGAGGCTACACACAAGAAACTTTAACAGAGGCTCGGCAAAGAGAAAGAAATATTAAAAGGGAAGAATCTCCGTTCAACAGAAATAATAAAGCACAAAAGTGGACACAACACAGATTTATAACACCTTTCAAAAGACAACACTTGTTAGTGAGAGTTGCATTGAATAGGCACTTGGACCTAGTTATCAGTTACCATATGTGATATGCCTACTATTTTTTAAAAACTCTCCCTATAAATTATCAATATGTTTCTTGTTGAAGTATACACGAGGGGACCTATCACATCTTGGCTTATTGTGGTGTACATAATTTTGATTCCCAGTGTTGTGCTGTGTTTTGTGCCACCATCTCCTCTTCACATGAACAAATAATTTTTACTGCAAAACAAAGACAAAAGAGTAATAATTTCCTAGAATATTGCATCAGCACCCTAAAGTAGATGGTAGTGATAAGAGACATTTGTCTTTGTTTGTTATTATATTAACCATGCTTTTACTATGGAACTTAAGCAATGTCAATTATTGTGATGCCATCAGGGTTATGTTCATGTGATATCACTTTCTTGGAAGATTCATGTTCACACGTCACTTTGAGCTATAGCCTTGTGATGTCATTAAGGTCAATGGGAGAGAATGTGGCAGTATGACCTGAGCTGCTGATTTTGGAATTGAGGACCCACATTTGTGCCTCGCTGTAGGCTCAATTTCCTGCGAGTCTGGGCAAATCACTCAATCTCCCTTTGCCTCAAACATAATGTGACCTTGTATAATGGATCTTGTGGTCAGTCGTGTAAAGAGCTCCAGTTCTTTCAGGTCGAGTTTACACTATATAAAACTGCAAAAATAAGTGTTTGTGTGTGATGTCACTTCTGCCATCAGTGCCATTTTTGTATCAACGTCCATGCCCCTGACCAACACAGCGAAGAAGAGAACTACTAATTCAAATGTGCTATTCCTGGAATACTTCTGAGATCTTATATGACTCTGCAACAAGGCCATTATCTGCTCTAATCCATTGGGATTATTGAAAGGGGCATTTTTCAAACTTTCTCGCTTACTCCTTATTGAACTGGTCCCAACATTCTTCATGCCTAGTAGATTGGGGTCCGTCTTTAGTTTCCAACTATTCTTTTTTAAATTTGAGACATAAAGAAATATGCTTCTTTATCCTTTCGTTCATCACTCTTCTTATCAAAAGCCTGATTGCTCGGTGGAATACATGTGCAGAGTCCTCCTGGTGGTCATGGAAAGCCCACGAAGTCTCAGCAAAGCCTTCTATTGCCTTACCCAATTACCAGTTTTGTTCTTTATTACTTTCACCAAAAGATGCAAAACATGATCTGCAAGCCTTGAACCCCCAGCCTTTCACCAACCTTTCCATGTAGCGCTGACCCACCATATTCCGTCATTGCTGATGCACAGCGGCTTGGCTGCAACTGAATGATATGAAGATATGATATACTTCCGCAAGGGCATTGCCTAAGTGCCTTCTCAAGTAAAAAGTCAGTAGGAATATAGGTGGATTTCCCAACGGGATCATGTCTTCTGATGACATATATGTGAAAGACTGACATGGTAGGGATTGCACCATGGTGTGGTTCAGCCCCACCAGCCAATTTGAAGCAGCCCTGTAATGGACCATCTACTGGTTCTGCAATGGCTATAATGAGGCGTCACTAAAAGACACAAAGTCATATTAAAATCAGAACAAACAAATGCACAAATGAAAGTAAGAGCAGTACATTTAGAATTAGAGTAATACTGAGCTAAAACTTCGTTTTGACTACGAAGAACATCAGTAATCACTGAAATGTGTAGGGAATTTAGAAATCGCAGAGAATTCTATAGCACTTCGGTGGAGCCTCGGTCAAATGGTTTGTGGTTGAGTTTCATCTTCAAGGGATCTTTTGTTAACAAATGAAAACAATTCATTCACAGTTGTTCATTCTACTCCTTGCCTCATGCGAGAGGCAATGCCCCCCATCAGCCTGCAAATCACAGCCTTGATCACACATACGCACTCTGATGTAAATGATACAAGTCCCGCCATTGTACTTAACAGGGTGAGATAAGCTGTACCAAAGCCACACATCAGAATAATGGCACCTGTCTGGCACAAAACTGAATCGAAACAAAAGCCCGCTCCTTGCACAATAGGATAACTCCTGGTCCAGATTCGCTGGGCGCAGCTGCACTGCAGAACACAGCCTACTATTTTGAAACGGCGTGACCACGATTCCCACCGCTTTCCAGTCAGCAGCTCAAGTACAAAGACACGCACTACAGGGTCACACATGATGAAATGTGGTCCACACCACTTCACAGCTAAATAATATGCTTTGACCTGATGGATTGGACATCAGCCTTGAACAGGCTCGCGGGCTTGGCGCTCTATCAGAATCTGAACGGAATCATAACCAGAAGTGTTAAGTATTAATGTCAAAGAACCAGAAGTTTAACCTTTCTGAAGCAGAGGTCTTTTCTTCTTCCTCCCTTGCAAATGTTAGTCAACACTTCGAAAAAGGGCCGGTCGTGCGATTTAAAGCCCCAAAGCTAGAAAATGGAGGCAGGGTCCCTACTTTTTGCTGAAATAAGTATCACATTTTCTAAAGCAGGCACGATTCAACAGAGCCTCCAGGTCTGTAAATATCACTCCACCACCCTCCTCCCCCCGCACACCCTGTGCTTGCCTCGGCCCACAGAGGCAGGAGTCACATTTGCCCTTCACAGCTCGTAAGTAAATATTATTTGTTCAACGCAGGGTCTGCTTTTCATTTTGTTCAGTTTTGAAACTTGTCTTTTGAATGAATAAGATCCTTCGGTCTGTGGGACAGAGTAGTGCGCGTTAGTAGGTGTGGAATAGCACGCTTGGGTTCTTGTGCTGACAGGGCTGGTGCATCCATAAAGCAAATGAAGCAGCCATTGTATGGTGTCATGGGGAGGGGGTCAATAAAAAGCAATGCATCGCAACTGAGACCACAACACAGACTTTTTTGCGTGGGGGCGCATAGGCAAACATGAGTTCTTGACCATGATGGTGGTAGTGCTTGCACCGTTTCTGTGCTTGGTTAGATATATTTGCGGATGCTTCACACTAGGGCACAAGTCCTAAAAGAACGAAGTACGGGGACTAAGTGTGGCAGCATGCAATAGACATCATAGTTAGTGCGTGACATCATTGTAAGTGACATCTCAAACAATGACCTTACAGGAAGTGACATCACAAGAAATGACATAAGATCTTAATACCTCGCACATATGTTCTGCAGGTCTATCAAGAATACATTTGAGGGCATTACATTATTTAACAAATTAGATTTTGCTGTGGGGTTGTGCCAAAAAAGTAATGCAACCCCGACTCAAAATCTGGGCCTACATTAATTTTTAAAAACTCTGCTTCAAACAAATTGGTAACAAGGAGAAATGTGGCAGTAAATCTATTCTGTTTAATAGGCTGCAAAATGTACATTTTAAAATATTTTATGGAGTTAAGGCACTTGCTGCAGAGATTTGTGTGCTCGGTAAATGTCAGGGAATAAACATGGTAAGGTAACTCTGATGGATTACATATTTGCTGGAGAGATCTGTGTTTTGTCTAGTCCCTGTTTCGAATCAAAGTACCGTAGAGGGTTAATATGTCTCCTGCAAAGCACACCATGTAACAAGAGTTTTATTTTATGTAGATGGGTAAGTGTTTTACTGGTCTTAACACAGAGATCCTTTTGTTACTTGCAGTTCATCAATTGTAATCCTTCTATTATAGCATAGTGAGCTATGCATGTACATCTAGATGTCAGCTCCAGATAGCTCCAAACCAAGATATGCCAACAAAAGTAGGCCCGATGGCCCCCTTATTCAGCCTTTGTTTTGGGCCCAGCTGGAATTTAAAATAACAGCGTCCCTCACATGCATGTGGCTGCTCATAACAAAAGCAGAAAATGTGCAGGGGCAAATGAATATGTCCCAGTGTCTGAAAGGTACATTGAGACGAGTTCATCCTATTTCTGTGGGGCCCAACTTCTTGGTGGGATAGATGGCATACACCCTCTGAAAAGAGTGTGTATACTCATTTACCGGCATGTACCTTCAACTTGTGCCCTACTTTACACCACATTCTTTGTTACCTGGCCAGCCGTGAGGCTAGGGTCATGTTTATAGGCAAAGATAATGGAGTTGCACCTAGCCTCCTGTCTTGGTCATGACATCCTGAAGTTGGATGCGTTGAATTCAGGCACTCCATGCCTGCCCCTATCATGTTTTGTGTCTTCCACAGGCCTCGCTTTCAGTAGTGTTTAAAGTTGTTTAGTTTTTCTTCCACAAACATTGTGAAGATTTTCACCAACTGTGCAAGATTCATTAGCTTCCCGAAGGTTGTGAAGTAAAAAACAAATGCTGCCTAAAATCTTATAATAGGTTTTGTATAAAACCCTCTAATAACAAACAAACCTTTAGAAAGAGAATCATTTGTCAAAAAAGTTTGTAGAAATTTATTATGCAAAATGTTGTTTTGTGCACGAATTTTCACTGAGAATGTTTTTTTTTAATTTTGTGAAGTAGACAATCCTTTTCAAACGTTTCAACCTTTACAAAATATATAAACTATCAAAAGCGTAGTGGCTTACATTTCAACACAAGAAGCATCGACTCTATTAGGTGAATAGATGAAGTTGTCAGGATCATAGCAGGCAGGTTGAAAATAGAATTGGTTACAGGCAGACTAACAAGGCAGTTTCCGGTCTAGAGCATCATGAATTAAGAGGACAAGATTAGACAAGGTTGGACGCTTAGGCATGTATCCCATTATAAGATTTGTGACAACAATCTAGTGATCAGGGAGAGGAGAGCTCGCTGACATCCCAGCTATAAGAATAGGAAACGCCAGGCTTACGCCTTCTGTCTCTTCTGATGATGTACCACAGTTTTTATTACCTAAATAAACTAATCTGGGAACAAGTAGCTATGACAGTGGGGCAACTCCAGCAGCCCTCACCTTGTCCTCACTACTGTCCCTTTTGCCATCTCATTTGTATACTGAATGTCCTCAAAAGGCAGAAGTCCCTTCAGTCCTATTAGAGCATAGCAGGGGAAGAAATTAAAGTATCTGCAGAAGAAACAACTGGTTAATGTTGTGGCCCCTTTGAAGGATAACTGGGGATTGGTCTCAGTGGCTGCTGAAGAAGAGACCCAACGTCTGTGGCCCTTCTCTTCTGTTCGGCGATGAGAGTTCTGTTTCCACAGTATGTGGCTAAGGAACTCTCCCTCTGTTTTTTTGTTGTCTTAAAAACACAACCTCCGCTTCGGCAGGAGAGACCCTTGGTTTGTATCTTCCAGGCATGGACCACTCAATATCAACAAACCAAACCACCTGTTCGACATGCACCGGGTCTTCCCGCATGTGTCATTGGTCACTCACAGCAAGACCATATACCCTCATTTGCTCCTGTAGTGATCATACCAGAGTGCCGCTTAGTAAGTGGGCGGGAGTTTTTAATCATCGGACTCAATTAATCGAGAAGAAGGACCACCTAACACAATCAAGTTCGGTACTGATAAGCATTTTCCCAAATCGCCCAAAACTCATCCCTTTTACTAACAGAGCCAGCTCGTTCCAAATTGCATAACCGTTTTACCGACATTTTCCACTCCTGGACTGTGGGAGGTAATGAACAGACCCATTTACAACAAATTTCACATTGGGCCAAGAGCATCAATACAAATAGCAGATGTTCTTGCTGCACAGAGACTTTCTGTCCTTGAGACTCTGAATTACATAACCCAAATATGACTAACAAGGAGCTCATCTCCAGATCTCCACGAAATAATTCCTTAAGAGTTTTTCCAATGCCTTCCCAAAACTTAGCCAACCTCCGGCACCACCAAAACATATGAAGGTTGTCTGCCTTAGCATCACCACAACGCGGGCAGTTTTTCCAATGGTCGTCATTTTTGCCAGTGACCAATATACCATCTGCAGAGTAAACAAGTGGTTTTTCTTTATGGCCGCAGATTTGATGGTAAACCAAAGTCTAGAACATGACTTTTGCCATAAATAAACAATGTCTAAGGTTGGGAAAACCTTGCCCCATTTCAACACCGGAAAAGGCAGATCCTCTTTCGCCGCATATAACAGCGCATGATACCATAGAGCAACTTCCTTACTTATGAATTTTTGACTTCGTTTTTCCTCCCAAATACTTTTCCCAGTTTCTCCTGCCTAAAGAGACTTAACCTAACTAGGTAGCTGATAATAGTTAAACTTAGAGATTGTCTTGCCTGCTCGCTCCACAAATATAGACCAAGATATCAACTCGGAATCTTCTATAATCTGTCCCCACTCAGTCACCCCTTTAGCTTTCAGCGGGACTGATAACTTATCCAAAAGACATACAGGAGTTCCTGTTGAATCCCAGATGGGTGCCGAACTACAATAGGAGTCTATCCCTAAGGCACCCCGAATCTGTGCCCAAACTTTACAAGCTTGTCTGGGGATCTTAAGTCGAATCTTCTTGAAAAACTTTGGGTGACCAAATTTATATAAAAAATTATCGCCCCCTTCCGCAAGGTGCACAGTGAGCGCTTTCCAAAGAGAAGTATACTCTAACTTCTTATTCAAAAGCATTCTAATGTTCTTCAATTGAAATGCAAGATAGTACTTATAGAAGTCTGGAGATGCAATCCCCCCACTCCTTCTTCTTATATCATTTTTTCCATGCTATCCTTATTCCCTTAGATGCCCTAATAAATGTAGATAAGTCGCCCTGTAGTTTTTTGAACCAGCATGCTTTAAATTCTAGTAGGATAGCGTTAAATAAAAAAGTAAACTTTGGAAGAATAAACATCTTTAGAATGTTAGACCTGCCAATTAAAGAGAGGGGAAGAGTGGCCCATGCCTTAAGGAGTTTTTTAGTATCAGAATAAGCTCTATCAAAATTGACCCTTGCCACTTCACTAAAATTGACTGTAAGCTGAACTGCCAGATAGCTTATCTCTTGCTTATCTAACGGGGAATCATAAGCCATATTCCAACACATAATCTCTGTCTTCTCAGCATTTACACAGTAACCTGACATTCTACCAAAATCTTCCATCAACAAGTAAATAGTAGGAAGGGAAACAGTCACATCTCTAGTGTAGATCATCAGATCATCTGCATACAATGCAACTTTCTTCTCCCACCCACCACTCCGGAAGGGAAGGATATTAGTGCTGGCCCATTGCAGTATTGCCAAAGGCTCAATATACAAGTCAAAAAAGAAGGGGGGACAATGGACACCCCTGACGAGTACCTCCCCCAATCCTAAACTCTTGTGACAGCTTATCATTAATCAATATTCTCGCTGTCAGGGATCTATACTCCTTAATTACTCTAATAAAAGAATTCCCCAATCCATAAAATTCCATCGCAGTCTGCAAAAAGGACCAATTAACTCGGTCAAATGCCTTGGCTGCATCAAAGGTCAAAACTGCCAAAGGGGCCTCCTCCTGCAATGCCAAATCTACTGCCCCCAATAGATCATGAGTTAATTCCTGGATTTGCCTACCTTTAATAAATCCTTTCTGATCAACATGTACCAATCTACCCATGACTTTCCCAAGTTTCCTATATAAAATCCCGGTATAAAGCTTATAATCCGAATTAAGTAGCAAAATGTGTTGGTACGATGTATCCTTACGTGGTTTCAACAATAAACAAATTATAGCTTCATCCCATGATTTAGGTACTTGCACCCCTTCTAGAAACACACAATTAAACAGTTCCAATAAAATTGGTGTTAGCTTCTCCCTAAGTACCTTATACAGCTCATTTGGAAGATTATCGGGGCCAGATGCCTTTCCTTTCTTCAAGCCCTTTATAACTTCAAGAAACTCTCTCTCATTTATCTCCCCTCCCAGCGACCGACGTGCAGAGTCATGCAAAACAGGAAGATGATTTTCTTTAAAAAATTCTCTAACCTGCTCTACTGACTTCCCGAGATCCTCCGTATAAAGCTTTTGAAAAAAGGAAACAAAAACTGCTTCTATCTCTGTTGGCTCTGTGCAAAGCTGACCTGTAATGTCTGACCTTATCGATGAAATATAATTCTTTGAATGCTCTGACTAAAAGCTTGCTACACCCTTCCCCATACTCATAATGCGCATACCGACTACTATCCCATTTTTCCCTGTTTTGATTTTCTAACAATAAATCCAAATCTAAGCGCACTTTTTCATATTGAAGCTCCAAACTCTCTAACTGACAGTTATTCTCATCCCTATGTATGTATTACCGCCTATAAAGTAGCTATGGATGTTTCAAAACTTCTTAATTTTTCTTTTTCTTCTCAACGCCTATAAGCCATAAAACTAATAAGTCTGCCTCTGATTTGTGCCTTATATGCATCCCATACATTCTGTAAAGTAGCCGGCCCATAGTTTAGGGCAAAATATTCTCGTGTCCTTTTTTAATGCTTCAACTATCAGGTCATCTAAAAATAACGTCTGATTTATTGTCCACCTAAACTTGGAAACCTGCGCCGTAAAACAAAGATGTAGCTTTACAGCTGAATTATCTGAGAGATGTGCCGGGGCATGACCCACGTGCTTCACATTTCTACACAGATTTATATGTACTAAGAAAAAATCTATTCTAGATTTGTGACAATATTTCTTATTATAAAATGTAAATCTAGAACCTTCACCCACTTTCCAATTCCAAATATCGACAAGGCCAAGATCTATCATGGCCTGCCTCACCCGTAACCGTGCACTAGGGGAGTTAACCGTGCCACAGGGGTAGATTTATCCAAGACAGGGTCCAACAATATGTTGAAATCCCCCCTAGCACAACAGGATATTTGGCTAAAAGTAGAAGGTTATACAACTCTTAGAATGGTGCCGGATCATCTATATTAGGAACATAATATTCTGCCATCGTAACCCAGCACCCATGCAAGCCCACTTCCACCACCACCCATCTACCCCTTGGATCTACTCGCACATCACCCACCGTTATCCTTAAAGATTTTAAAAAAAGAATTGCCACCCTTTTAACTGCACAAGATTGGTTAGTACTCACACTATAAGCTGCCCATTTCATTTGATTAAGCAGAGAATCCCATTCATCTAGCAACAAATGGTTCTCCTGAAGAATAACTACCTCCTCATCAGCCATTCTGAGAAACTCAAAAATCTTCCTCCTTCTCCCCTTAACCCTCAAACCTTTAACATTCCACAAGAGAATCTTCATCTCAGAAACCTCATAATTAACCATTTTCAACAAAAAAAGGATCTGCACACCCGCCCCTCCTACCACACCTTGAGAAACAAATTCTGAGAACACCCTATTTTTATCTTTTTGTTCCCATATGCTCCCACACCTAGTGCAAAACCAACCCCCAATCATCACCAAAAAGCCCCCCTCCAAACTCCATCCCCAGGGGAACCCTCCCATCTCCCTCTAGGATAACCATACAGTTACCCCCATTGAGCACTCCACCAGACAGAGTATTACATTTACTGTTGTGATGCCTTAATCTGCCCTATAAAAGTTCTGAACCTCCACAGGGTCCCTGATATTATGCATTTTATTTCTCCACATAATCTGTAAGGCAGCCCGGACCTCAACTGAACTGTGGCACCTATGGACCAAAGCTCTTGCATAAAATTGCCCAGTTCCCACTGCCTATCCAAAGTCGCTTTAGACATGTCTGATCGTAGACGAAAAGACCAGCCCCCATAGAGATGCTCCCAGCTTTAAGAGCTTCAGACAAAAGTTTCTCCTTGATTGAATACGTAGCAAAATTTATTAGAATCTTCCTGGGGGCCTTTCTTTCGGGGTTTCTCTTGAAGGGATCTTGGTGAATTCTTTGAATGTCCTCTTCTAGATTGAAATGGGCTAAATTTGGAATAGCATCCCTAATCAGCGATATCAAGTATTGCTTAACATCTTCACCTTCCATGCCCTCGGGGACACCCAACAGCCTAAGGTTATTCCTCCTCATATTACTTTCCAAGATCTCCAACTTGTCTTGCAGTAACGTCTCTCCGAGTTTCAGCTGTGAAATATCCTGGCTATTATCCAGCAGTCGTTTATCTTGATCTTCCACTGCCACTTCCAGTCTACCTAGTCTGTCCATTAACAGATTAATCTTACTCTCCAGGACCTCGCAGGCTTCTCTAATTTTAGTTTGATTATGTTCAGAGATCTCAAACTTCTCTCTAGTCTCCTTTGTCAAGGAGACTAACAAATCCTGTACTACCGGGCCATGGGGCCCGAGGAAAACTCGGGGAACAGGCTCAGAGACAACCAGAGTTGGCGGGGGGTTGAAGCATCCAATAGTCCTGAGTGTTCTTGCGTTATTTGAGGCAAATTATTATTATCACCTCTCGCGGACCCCTGAGTCATCAGCCCTAAGACCCCCTAAAATCAAGGGAGTGTTAACTGCGTCTTGTGGAGGCAAGGCCACACTCGCCCCTACCTGAAAGTATTTTGCAATGGAGCCCGTAGCATCACCCTTTGTCAGGGTAAGTAGGAATCCTCCTTTATGCGGTAACACTTTCTTAAGCTATGTAGCAAATTGGCATTCCTCTGTCAGATTATCTGCCTCCAAAAGAAAACCTTTAGTCCCAGCCCTCAGCTTCTCTGCCCCCCACCGCGAATCTTCACCCTGCTTTCACCTACTTTCTTGTTGTTGAAGTTTATAGGCGAGAAAGCAGCAGAGTCCTACCCCAAAGAGCCAGGCTTACCTTTCTTTATGCCCCCTGATATGATGGTATCAGCCTGGGGGCCTCTGGGGCGATGTTTGACAGGCAACATGCAGGGTATACCTGCCGTGCACCCGCAAACCCCTTTTCCCGGGCTCCAACAGGGCTTTCCCTCTAGGGGAAGCTCAGGACCTGTAGCAACCATTCCACGGAGGCTAAAACGAAAAGCGCAGCATCTTCCATGATGCATGCCCCTTGCAGCCTCCACCCACACGCCAGGACCCAACACGCATCTCCGGCAGTGCTCCTAACCCCTCTCTGCCGGAGCACACGTCGTCCCTGTCTCCACCGTCTCCACCACTGTCCCCGCTTCAAGCAAGCCAAAGGAAAGGACCAGCCACAACGCCTCAGCTCCTCCGCTGCCCAAGGTCAGTACCCCCACGCTACCGGCGTCACATTACACTCTCCTTCATGCGCCCCATCCGGGAGAGCTCATGGTCCCAGCTCTCAACTGGCCGCCATGTTCCTCCAACTTGTGACCATCTCTCCCTCTCTTTGTTGTATAATACTTCTACTTGGCTTCAGATTCTTAGCACTAGTTAGGATTGATGCTTTTAATGTGACAGCCTTTAATTGTCTCGCTACTGAAGAAACATCTGTTGCTGACTAAGGGCCTGATTTAGGACTTGGCAGATGGGTTGCTCTGTTACAATGGTGACAGATATCTCAGCCGCCAAAATCTAACTTCCTTTGGACATAATGGGATTTAGACTTCGGCGGATGGGATATTCGTCCTGTTGTGACGGGGTAACCTGTCCACCAAGTTCTAAATCAGCCCTAAGTGAATAAGATGACTGACAGCGAGTGTCCTTTGGAGTTTCTACATGGTGAACCCATTTTATATGCTGACAGATACAACCAACTGGTTGTCTTCTTCATGATTAGATTAAACACAGGAGCATGAGATGCTATCAGAAATAGAAGAAGCCCTAATGCCAACTCTAGGCGAAGCATTAACCAGTGAAGCACCTAACTTTGCAGTAGAAGTTGAACCTCAGAACTACCTTACAATCCTCTCATGACTACCAGCTGATCCCCAGGTATACTTTTTCCACTCAACAAGAATTTTTAAACTAAAATGTGAGGCAGTCCAATTATTTTATTCTTTCAGTAGAGTATATGTGTTAATAATATCTTATGTATTTAAGGAATTGAACCACATTACTAGAGTAGTGTCTTGCCATCCCATCTTAAAAGGGAGATAAAGTAAGCAAATTAAATTAAACCATTTTATTCAACAAAACACTGCCATTTGTGACTGTTTAAAGACTCGGGACTTGTTCACAAAGAGTTGCAGCTGCCCTGTTTGGAATTGTGCATCTATTAGTGTCCGAGCAAATATAAAGAAATGTAGAAATTGCACAAACTGTATTTTGGCATCATGTTCAAAGATGTGCATTTCTGTATATAGGGTGGTATGGTGTGTGCGCGTGCTGGTGTACAAATGTACAGAGTGCTTTATTTACCGAGGGATCAGTATTCCTACCCCCAATTTTCACCTGTGAGCACACAGAGTAGAGGAATTTGCAGAAACCACAGAAGCTATTCCTAATCTCTGTTCACGCTGGCAACCTGCCTCAATTCACTGTTTCACATCTCAAAGATGTGAATACAAAAATTAAAATGACAGTAGTTTCAACTTTTGGGGCAGGACAGAACATTTATGAAAGGTCCTCCAGAGAAATAGAAAACGCTGCTCCTGCTCTGCATGGAGACAAAATCCAGAAAAGCAAAAGCTGGGCCACAGCCTTAGACATCAATTCGCCAAAATACCAAGAATAGCGGAAGTGACGTCTTACCTCTTGGCCTACCAGTAAATTCACAAGGCTAGCCTTTTGCCCTATTCTTTGCCCCTCACCAGCTTCCTTTTTATTGTTGAGTGGCAAGCAGTCGAAAGCACACAAGGCAGAAACGGCTCTCAGAGCCCTGTTTGCTTCTTGTGACAAGAGTAGTATGAAGGAGTTCACTGGGCAAGTCACGGGTGGCAGCTGCTAATGACTGACATCCACACCCATGTTTGCCTTTTTGATTGTACATGCAAAGACCAGAAATACAGCTACGTGTAGTATCCCTTTCCTGTTGCCCAACTCCATTTTGGAATCTCAGGATATGCAAATTGATCTGCACCTCTTGGAATGCAGATGTCCAGGGTTACACTTGTGTATTCCTAAAAAAAACCTCATTAAATTGATCTGTGTTCCGTAATGAATTTCCTATTACAGACTGTTAACAGCAAAGCTAACGTTTTCAGTGATTAAGGGAATTGTATTACCGTCAATCAGTCTTTAATATTGATCAATGAGGACAGAGTAAGCATCAGAATCAGTTATACATTTTGATTCCTTTTGATTCACTTTCTATTCTGCAAAGAGAAAAGATTTTGTTCTCACACATTTTCGCACACGTTTCTATCCAGAATCCTAAATTCATAAATGCTTCTTTGTGTACACTGGCGGTCTATAACAGACAGGAACCATTAGCAGACCTGCAACAAAAATGGACTTTGAACTGCTGGTATTCGGAAAAGTTTGTATAAAGGAATATTTCCGACAGTCGGCTCTCTGATCCAAACTGGTTCTTGCTGGTCGCCAGGAAAGGAAAAGGCAAACAGAATCAGGCAGGATTAGAACTCTGGACACAAAGCCTGGACAGATTGTTGTAAAGTAGAATACACACATCATAGATCACTGGACAAGACAGGGACAGGAAGTGAAGAAAGATCGTGCATCAATGAGGCAGATGTTTACGTGGCTTTGGGATAACAGCTTACAAGAGTGTAAAATGCCTTTAGAGCAACAGTGGCCTGTCTTTCTACACCGAATATGTATGGACATTAAAGGTTCATGGAGAGCGGTTCAGTGTATATGACCAATGTCTGTTTGGACCTAAAGAAGGAAGAGCTGCATAGATAGTATACGCTTGAGAATATCAAAGGGTATGGCTGACCTTAGTTGGACTGATCTCTGCTGTAGCAGTCAGTCACAGGCCACGTTTTGCAAGGTAGGTCTTCCCTTTTGCTTTTGCTGCTGTCCCAGGCGACTCTCCACGAAAAAGTGCATACTATCCGCAGTTGTGTGCCATGGGCTGAGTGGCCAGGGAGATGCTGGAAGAGTGGCTCAACATCAGTGTTGTTAGGTGCGAAATAGGAACTCTACATTCAGCAAGGGGATATTTTTCATGTCGTCTCTTTCTGAAGAGGACCATAAATGGTATAGCCACCTATTTTGGTGCAAAGATCTTTAAACTTAATTTTCTTGGAGAAAGCTACACTGGAGCTTTCGTTATGCACATCATACTGCAGCAGGATTAAAGGGGATGTCCAGGGACTTAGCTTCAAGCGGGCTGTGTGGTGTGTTACACCCCCCTAATAAATGTATTTTGTGATAAGTAGTTGGGTGCAGGTGCTTTCAGTCAGGTATGGTGAGGTGTCTGTCGGATTTCACCAGGAATTTTTAAAAAGACAGACAAAAACAGACATACACTCTCCCTGTCTCTGTTTGGAAAGACTTAAAAAATGTTGGTTATTTAAAAAAACAATGCGCTTTCTCTCACTTAGTGCCCCTACCAATCCGCATTCCTCTCCAGTTCCACTGCCTCTAACTATCTCTGGTGCCCCTTGCTTGTCTAGAAAGTATTTCAACATCATGTGCCAGTGTAATTGTTGGGAAATCTTCTAAAGCTCACACTCACCCAATCATACTGTCCATCTAAGCCCCACGGGGATGTCGTTGCACCACTTAAATCCAGTTTACAGGCTGAGATTGAGGAAGGGCGACCGTAGGTTCTCATTCATCTTGGAGTCCCTCCTCTCTATGTGATCTTGTGGCTATGTGGTACGATGAGGTAAGCTTTGTATACAATTGACGTTAACAATATTAAAGTACTCTCAGTCAACATAGCTAATTAGCATTTGAATCATTATACCAGCTTCATGTAAAAAAGGAATGGACCTACAGAGTAAAGCAAATAACAGTTCGCTTTACATTGGTGTGAATATATGTATTCGTTCCTATCAAAACGAATGTTTTGGCCAATAAATAAGTTTACATTCATAATATAGTCCACGCATTTGTGAACAGTTAGCTATTGGTATCCCATAATGGACTGATGTACACATAAGTGTGAAATTGATGAATACAGATATGTTACATGCTCTTAAGATAGTCATGTATACTTATACCTAATAAAGTTGGCATCATGAAAGAGAGATGAAATTAAAGCCAATTATTTATGATACATTCAAAAATTTGTCATGGTGCAGGAGCTTTGTGATCCTAATTGGCCCCTAGACTCCATTTGCGCTTTATAAAATTAACAAACAAATACAGTCACACAGAAATGTGAAAACAATATTTTGACATTTTTCTTTTTATTAGTCATGTGTATGATTACCATATTCCCTTGGTTTGAGAGTAAATAAAAAGTGTTGATTGTATTTGTTTAAAGAGTTAACTTATTTCCTACAATCACAATCTCCTTAAACATGGAAGGGTTAATGAGCTGCAGACAAAAGGGGACAAAGAAACCCTCATGCTGGGGTAGTCTCGCAGATGAGGATGTTGCCAGTGGGACGGGCAAGTAGACAACCCTGAGGTCAAATTATAAGTAGGACTGGAAAGAATTGCAATTATGCCGGAATAATGATAATCATTCCGGTAATTCAGCTTTACTCTGCCGTGGAATTACCAATAATTGCACATTTACTCCAGCACCCATAATTTGGGTGGAACAATCCTACCACAATAGCACATTTAGGGAGTGCAAGTCGCTGCTCGCAAACATTTTCTGCTACATATAGTGCTATTTGTTAGTGCAAAAATGCATCCTGGCGCACATTTTGCACGCGAGTATACATTTGCACAAAAAATACTGCTAAATGCTGGAATTATGTTAGGGAAAAATCCTATCCCAAAAGCATATTTAGCGAGTGAGCGCTTGCTAATTGTGTTCTGCTGTATTTTTTTCACAAAGAAACAGAGCTAAATGCACAATTATTCTTCTGAATAATTTTGAGTTATGTCGCAGAAGTCTAAGGTAATTCCACATGATTATCCTACACAGAATTATGAGAGTTAAGCTCACCCTGATTATTAATGTGTATGATGCCATACACTGCACACAAATGTGGGCAGATGTGCAAGTGGGCTAAAAGGTGATATCAGAAACATCTCTTAGCCTTCCTTGGCCTACAGCTATGGGTCCCAATTTTTTTTAAATAGTGGGGGCACTCCATCCACATCCCGACTGGTGCCCTGACACTCAGCAACAACGTTTCAGCTAGCAATCTAGAATCAATACCTCACAGTTGTAAGTGACATCACTGTATCTATCAAGTTTCTGTAGGACTGGAGGATGAGACTGCGATTGTGCAGAAGGCTGAAAGAAGCCTTTTGTTTCAATCATATCCCTCTAACCAGCATTTAAAATGGAAATATTCTCCCAGTTCACTGTTATGTTTACTGAAACGTTTCAGTACTCCTTCATTAAATATATCGCAGTAGTGCTGAGAAGTACTTGCTGGTATTCTCTTACTTTCAAATTTAAGTAGTGCAGGGACTTCCTAACCAACAGTACCTGTCAATTTAAAGCATCTCTTCCAACTGGACCGGCAGTCTACACTTGGTCATCGTGGGCATCAGAGTGCAATTCACCACAGCTATTTTGGGTAAAGAAGGCCAGCAACAAAAAAAGGTGGAGCACTTTGAAGAACTGCTGAACCAGCCCGTGCCACAGTCTCCACCAGAATACAGCCCGTTACCAAGGACTTGCCAATCAACTGCAGCAGACCAACCAAGGAAGAAATGCAAACCATCAAACATCTGAGAAATGTGAAGGCAGAAGGACCTGACACCATTCCTGTAGAGGCACCGAAGGCAGTTACTGAAACATCAGTAGACACGCTCTACCCCATGTTTGGAAGGATCTAAAAGGAGGAAAATGTGTCATCAGACTGGAAGGAGGGATATCTGCACAAACTACAAGGGATAACTCTTCTACCAACCCCAGACAAAGTGTTAAACAGAGTCCTCCTGAACAGAATGAAAGAACAAGTCAAGTGGTCATTTGCGAGACCAGCAAGCTGGTTTCCACAAAGATAGATCTGCACAGAAGAAACTGTAACACTGCACATTATCATTGAGCAGTTGTTGGAATAGAACTCCCGCCAGGGAAGCAAGGTGGCAATTGTGTAGCACATCTGGTTTGTGGCTCTCTCCCTTAGCTCTCAGCCTCAGCTAAAGAAGCCAAGGAGGATGGGGGAATGAAGCTGAAGAGTACAAACTGTGGGACAGGAGATGCTGATATTTTGATATTAGAGACTTCTCCTTCAGTGGAACTCTTACCGGACGTTACAGGTGGCCCGCAAAGTTGAGAGTCGGGCTGTGCATGCAGCAGCTTTTCCTGGCTCACTTGTTACTCGGATTACTCAGCAGGCATTTCGTGCTCTTGGTGGCGTGGTTTGGCAGTTTTGGGGTCGAAGTATGCCACCCAAAGGATGAATGATGCAACACGAGAAAGGTGAAGGGATACAGAGTTCAGGCCAACACGTTCAAAGATGTACCGAGGCAGCCTGGGGCCAGGAAACTTCAATGGAACCCCCAGAGAAAGGCGGATGCTCCCACACTAACACAGGTGAGCAGGAAGGTGCCTAATCAAGAAGGCAAGCATCAGAGGCTGCTGTCCCAGCGGCGTACCGCAGAGTATTTTCCCTCTACCGCAGTGACTGGGGAAAATGGAGCTCTACACAATGGGAAACACGAAGATGCTAGTTGCGGCGAGGCTGGTGAGGGTATGATGGTCCTTCTGGAGATAACTGAACGGGGTGTGCACATGCTGAGAAGATCTGCCACAAGTTTGAATCTTGGCAGGGCTGAGCCAGTTGTCTGTTTGATCCATCCGAGGTTGATCACACCAATACCATCGATGCTGGTGATGAAGCAGGGGAAACAAAAAATTTGGTTTACACTTTTTTAGGGTGACCAGCATTTTAAGGCCAGAAACCGGGACATTTCACAAAAGATAGAAGAAGAACTACAATTTTACTTCAACCGAGCACACAGAATGACAGCGCTCATTAGCACAGAATTACAGAAGAGGCACTAAGAACATAAATAAAATGCAATTTTTAGAGCTAGTATAATGCCTTTTAATTAAATTGCTTTCTGATAACACCTGCTAGCTATCACTTCTTTGGAAAACAAAAAGAACCACCTCCCACAGTTTTCAGGCGCCCCTCTTTAAAAAACGGATATGAGCTAAATTTCCCGAAATCTGCCAAGACAGCTGGTGAAAAACCAGGACTGTCCGGGCAAATCCGGGACGCCTGGTCATCTTACACTTTACGCAGTATCAGTCAATAGTGATTAGCATGTGTGAGTTATATACACCGGCTGGTGTGCAGTGACTTGTCCCTGTGGACCCCTTCGCTGCTGATCACTACAAGCCTATTGTATGCATTGGATTTGAACTTTTTCAGTTAGATCTAGCGCTTCATGCCCCTGACAAGGTGCCATATCCCTTGGAGTGGACGGATAGCATGCTAATGCACACGTTTTAGACCATGACTGGAAAGTGGAATGACATTTATTGCAGTGTAAACTTTTCCCAATATGTATTTGGAAGAACATTGATATTTGAATGGTAAAGCCTGATTTCCATTGCCCGCTGAGTTCGACAGCGCACCCTGCAGATTAGGTTAGTGATGCGCAGTGTTCCTAAGGCTGCCTTCCTGAGAGGGTCTTGTGGAGGGAGGGCTGCTTCACAGAGTGCACGGCTGTGCCACAGGAGTGGGAGGCAGCGCCAGTGTGTGATGGGAGGCAACGCCAGTGTTGCAGTGAGGGAGGAAGCGCGCTAGCATGGGAGATAGCAGTGCCAGTGCATGAGGGACAAGGATGTAGCTGTGAGTGGGGGGTGTTTGGGGTGTCACATTTCCATCCAACAACTATGTTTTCTCATAAGTTGTTGGGTACAGGTGCTTTCAGTCGGGTATGGTGAGGTGTCCATCGAATTTAACGAGAGATTTTTGCCAGAAAGTATTAAAAAAATGTTGGTTATTTTATCTTACAAAATCTTCTGTAATCTCTAATTTAGTAACCCTGCCAGTCTGCATTCCTTTCCCTTTCCACAGCACCTTAAGCCCCTCTTGTGTGCCCTCCTTAATGTGTGATGTATTTATCATTAAATGCCAGTCTGATTGTTGAAAATCTGAACCTCGCACCTCCACCCCACAATCTCACTGAACAAGGTATGCCTCTGATGCGGGAGGCAGTGCCACGGTGCCATTGTGGGAGGCAGTGCCAGCATGCGATGGGAGGCATCACCAGTGTGGGTACCAGCATGTGATGGGAGGCAGCACCTATGTGGGTACCAGTGCCAGCATGTGATGGGCTGCAGCGCCAGTGTGTGATGGGAGGCAGCATGTGTGTGATGGGAGGCAGCACCAGGGTGTGATGAGAGGCAGTGCAAGTGCATGATGGGAGGCAACGCCAGGGTGGGTGCCAGCACCAGGGTGTGATGGGAGGCAACCCCAGGGTGAATACCAGCACCAGGGTGTGATGGGAGGTAGCGCCAGTGTGGGTACCAGCACCAGCGTGTGATGGGAGGCAGTGCCAGTGTGTGATGAGAGGCAGCGCCAGGGTGTGATGGAAGGCAGAACCAATGTGTGATGGGAGGCAGCACCAGTTTGGGTATCAGTGCCAGCGTGTGATGGGAGGCAGCACCTGTGTGGGTACCAGTGCCTGTGTGTGATGGGCGGCAACGTCCATGTGGGTACCAGTGCCAGAATGTGATGGGAGGCAGCACCAGAGTGTGATGGGAGGCAGTGCAAGTGTGTGATGGGAGGCAGAGCCAGTGTGGGTACCAGCACCAGCATGTGATGAGAGGCAGCACCAGTGTGTATACTAGTTCCAGGGTGTGATGGGAGGCAGCACTAGTGTGGGTGCCAGTGTGTGATGGAAGGCAGAGCCAGAGTGTGATGGGAGGCAGCACCAGGGTGTAATGGGAGGCATCGCCAGGGAGTGATGGGGTTGCATCGGCACTGTCGGCCGCGCATGTGTGATGCCTCCCATTACAGCCTGGCACTGCCTCCCATCACACCTTGGCGATGCCTCCCATCACACCCTGGCGATGCCTCCCATTACACCCTGGTGCTGCCTCCCATCACACTCTGGCTCTGCCTTCCATCACACACTGGCACCCACATATGCGCGGCCGATGGTGCCGAGGCAACGGCTCCCTTCTACCTCTTGCTGCATCATGAGGGGACAAACAACCCTGGGATTAGGCCACTGTGTGGAGTCCTTGCAGAGGGTGACTGTTCGCAGTGGAAACCTCTCGTTGTTTTTCCAGCATGTTTATTTTAGCAAGTGTGACCCCCTTCTCTGTGCTAAGGGGTTTTATAGCGCAGGCACACATTCCAATAGACCCGACTCAGAAAGGAGAGTCCTGATTTTTGGAGCAAAATACACATTGGCTGTCTCCCACCTTAAATTGCCTCCTGCTCCAATAGAAGTCAATGTGTGAAATACATTTTCCTGATTAGTGTTTTTAAAATCCCCCACTTTCTCTTCTAAAATGTTGGCATGTATGGGCGCAAGGACAACAAAGTTCTCTGTGCCATCACTGCTGTGAGCTCAGAGGAGATTGTAAAACAGGATGCAGGGCTTGCGTTCGGTTTTACGGTCGTAGGTATGAAGAAACCCGCACCCAGTCCAGGTTGGGGCGCTCACAATGTCCCCCCGAGTTCAGCATCAAGAGAATTGCCCGGGCACCGGTGTGATCAGGTAAACCGATCTCAGAGAATGTTTCTCCACTTTACCCCCTTGTAAGCGTTAGAACTGCAAGTGCTGATCAAATGCTATGCACCAGTGTTATTACCTGGGTGTTTTTGCCTCAATTTACTGTGCTCTATGAATGCGGTCATTGGAGCCGAGGCTACTGGCAGGAATCTTTTACACAGAGACCACAACTTTTAAATGGTTCTGCTTGTCTCCTTTCGGGTCATTCAGAATGCGCTTACAATAATAAACTGTATTTTTAGATTACCCTTCATTGAATCTTAAAAACCCTTAACTGTTTGCTAATTCTACCTTCCCTGAATCCCAAAACCCTTACTATCCCATAACCTTCCCTGAACCCCCTTAGCAACCTAACTACCACATAATGCTATCCATCTCTGACCACTAAAAAACCTTTACTCCACATAATCCTACCCTTCCATTAATCCAAAAACTCCTTCATACCCATTAACACTTCCCATTCTTGAACCCTAAAACATACCTGCTATCCCTTAACACTACCCTTCCCAGAACCCTAAAATGTGTTTACCACCCATTAATGGTACCATTCTATAAACCCTAAAACCTCTTAAGATCCCTTGATGCTACTGTTTCACAAGGCTTAAAATCTCCTTGCTAACCCTCAATTCTACCATTCCAATATCCCTATAAACTCATACCACTCCTTAACACTACCCAAACCTAAACCCCAAAAGACCTTTATTACCACTTAATGCTACAATGTCCTGACCCTTAAAGGTCCCTTAACAATATCCTTCCCTGAACTCTACAAACCCCTTATTATCCCTTACTACTACCCATCTTTGAATCCTAAAACCCATTGCTGCCCCTAACCACTACTCATGTATGAACCCTAAAAGCCTTTACTCTTATCTTACTCTGAACCCAAAAACTTCTTGCTACTCATTAATGCTACTCTTCTCTAAACCCTACAAATTGCTTATAACCCATTAATTCTACCCTTCTATGAACCATAAAAACCCTTACTATCCGTTAATTCTAACCTTCCCTAAATCTAGAAACATGTTACTACCACTTAATGCTACCCTACCTAAAAAGAAACCTTTACTACCCTTGACAGTTACCTCATCTAAACCATCCCCCATAGTATCCAATAATGCTACCTTTTACCCAAACGGGAATACCTGCTTACCACTTATCACTACTCTTCCATGAATGCTAAAAACCCTTACTACCCATTAATGCTACCTGCTTCCGATCCCTAAGAACACCGATGCTACCACTTAATGGTAGCCTTCACTGAACCCTACAAACCCATACCAGCCCATAACACTACCTATCTTTAAATCCTAAGAAAACCCTAACGACTCCTTAATGTTACCCTTCCCTCACCCCATTAAACTTGTACTATCCCTTAACACTGTCTATCCATGAACCCTAAAACACTGTATTACCCCTTAATGCCATCCTTCCCTGAACCCTAAAAACCTTTTCCTTGAAGCCTAAAAACCTTTACTATACATTAATGCTACCCTTCCCTGATCCCTATGAACCCATGCTACCCTTTAATACTACCCCCCGAACCCACAAAACCCTTAATATACCTAAATGTTACCCATTCCTAAAGCTTGGAAATCTTACATATTTCTTAACGCTATCCTTCTTTGAACCCTAAAAACCCACTACTATCCATTAAAGCAACCCATCCCATAACTCCAAATATCCCTCCTGCCCCTTAACTCCTCTATTTCCTGAACCATAAAAGCTTCTTACTACTCCTTAATGCTACCCTTTCATGTACCATAAAAACTTCTTACTACTCCTTAATTCTCACTCAGGGACTCTGCCAGCTGAAAGCAGGGGGAGCATAAGGGTTACATGCAGAGAAGAATCAGTAGTCAAATTACTGATTACCCCAGTAGTTCCTAGTTTGTAAAGTGACCATCAGTATCCAAATTGTGATGCCTAGTATTTCTGTTGCCACCTCTCTCCCTGCAGTTATCAATGTCCCTGGTATTGGGAAATCTGGGGAGGGGGTCCAGGTGATATCAGGGACATTGTTATAAGGCCCTTAGTGGTGTCAATTGACAAGGAAAAGCTTACCTCTTTAAAGAGTTAGAAATGTTAGGACATTAGTGGAAGTGCTTTCAAGACTATGGCCCTCATTTTAACATTGGCGGTCATAACCGTCTACCGCCGCAGTGGTATTACCACCGCGGCAGAGACCATCCATCCGCCAGATTATGAGCACTGCCTGATTTCTGCCACAGTAAGTGCAGAAATCCGTCAGTGTTTATACTGGCAGACGGTGGTGACCTAGCGCTGCTACCACCTGCACCGCCCCACCAGTAGAACGCCGCCAGCCATATTTTGAGCTG
Organism: Pleurodeles waltl; assembly: GCF_031143425.1. Lineage (NCBI taxonomy): Eukaryota > Metazoa > Chordata > Amphibia > Caudata > Salamandridae > Pleurodeles > Pleurodeles waltl. Next base: position 1,104,707,955 of record NC_090445.1, read on the forward strand.
AAATACAGCCTGGCAGTGTTCTGCTGGTGGGGCTCTGCTCATGATAGCAGCGCCCCTTCCTGTTCCCTGTCGGATGACCTTCTCGCCCAAGGTACGTCAGGCATCTGACAGGCGAGGGGTGTGGGAGGGTGGGGGGTGTTGTGTCTGTGTCGAGTGTGTGAGTGCATGTGTGAATGCGTCTGTGTGTGTTGTGTTGTATGCGTGGTTGTATGTGTGTGGGTAAATGCATGTCAGAATGGTGAAGTGAGTGCGTGTCTGCATGTCAGTGTGTCTGGGTGTAAGAATGTGTGTGAGTATGCCTGGACGAATGCGTATGTGAATGCGTGTAGGCCATTGTAAGATTGAATGCGTGTATGCCAGTGAATGAGTGAATAAGTGTATGCGTGGCGCGTGTGGGTGTCTGTGTGCATTTATGGGGGGGAGGGGTTTATACGTGGATTGAAGGGGGGTGTTTAAATCGAGGGTGGTGTTTGATTGGACGGGGTGTCACGTGAGTGTTGGGGTTGTGGGGGAGTCACCTACCGGTGACAGTGAAGGAATTCCCTGTCACTGGTACACCCCACCGCCATGGTTTTCGTGGTATTGCTAACACCACGGAAACCATGGCGGTAGGCCGGCTCATAATGCCGCCAGCTTTAGTCTGTGGGCCACCGGGCCAGAGATTGACATCTCCTGCCCCGCGGCTCATACCGCCATGGTGGTATGAGTGGAGAAGTGGCAGGCTGGCTGCAGCTAACCTGCCACACTCATAATGTGGCGGTATGTACCACCAGCCTGTTGGCAGTCAGACTGCCACATTAACCCTGGCGGTCAGTAGACTGCCAGGGTCGTAATGATGACCTATATCCTGCTGCTTGTGTACAGTGGAGCTGTGGTGTATTTTCATTTAAAAGAAACAAGCACCTCCACATTAATGGGATTATTTATAGGCAAATAATTTTAATTAGTTTGGGGGATTGTATATCTCTGCCCGTAAACTGCATCCGCCTCATAATCCCCTTGCCACTGAAAGGGATGCTTAGCAGAAACTTTGTGGAGATAATCGGTATGTTTTAAAGAGTGGTAAGTGGTGACAAATAAGATCCCTGCTGTGGGTATCCTGTGGCGAAGTTAGGCTTGCTGTTGGCAGGTCTAAGTCGAGAAGATGAGAAGTCCTCTTTCTAAATCAGTTATGAGGCCACCAGTATGCCTGTGATCTAATAAAATAACTCTTCCTGAGAGGGACGTTCATAGACCAACTTAGAGCATCATTTGCCATCTTTCATGAAGGTGGGTGGAAAGTATGCTGCAGCAGGTAGCAATGGCTGTTATGGTTAGTAAACGCTATAGATTCCTAAACTTTATTGGGTGGGAGCTGCTAAACGAAGACTGGACTTTCAATTATTTGATACTATTTTAAATATATTATATTTTAAAATCACTTTCAGTTTGCAATTTTCTAGGACTGTTCTAAACATGGCAATTTTAGAGCATGATTGTATTGTATATTGAAGTATTCTATTGTACTTAGTCCCTTGTTCAGAATGAGGTTTATATCGATGTAGGCTGGAAAGGGGACTTGCCACCTGAAGAAAATGACAAGTCATCTGATAATGCAGCATCAGTATTACCACACCAGGCTTTCTGAGGACACATTTCATAAAACCTGATAGCATTTAGCCCACAAATGAGGTCCAGAATTCAGTAATGCCTGCAAGTAATGAAGGACTAACTACACTTTTCGTAGGAAATCCCCCATTTCATAGGTAGAAATTGAGCAGTGAGCTCAGTCCAGAATCACCAGTCAACATGATAGCAGAATTACCAAGTGCAGTGTTACTGCATCCGGTTACCCGCAACTCTTAAGTCACCTCTTATTAGCGGTGTGGCACCAGCTTGAAGCTGTATCATCTTTGATCTCATCAGTGGTTGAACATGTATATGAGCTTATTCAGAGTGGGTGACTATTTTTACTTATGATATCGTACTGCCAAGGTCACTTACATTTTACTCGGGAAGTCTGTGGTTTAGAGTATTAGTTGCTAAAGGCAGTGGCTGCCTCTGTTTCCAAGATATCCCCTCTGCAGCTCATGTAGTAACTCACAGAGCCAAAGCATGGTCTTAGAAATTGTGTTTCTGGTTGGCAGAGGTATGCATCCTGTCCAAGCAGAAACCACAATCCTAGTCAAATTAAGTCACAAACACAACCTAGGTTAACCTGTGCTCACCCTCTGGTACTTTGCACAGAGCAGTCATGCTTAATTAAAGAGGCAATGTGTTAAGTGTTTGTGCAACACTTTAAATAGTAAAACAGTGAAAACACCACACAAAAAGGTGGTTACAAAAATAGAACCTAATTTAGTAATTAAAAACAAGACCAAAATGACAAAAATCCAATAAGTAGAATTTGAGTTATGAACTTTCAATGAATAAACAGGAAAATAGGACTTAGAAGCAATAGGTGCTAACTTGAGATATCTGGTCGCGCTGGACTGGGAAAAAGTTAAGAGTTCAGGCCGACTGCGATGGAGGGCGGCCTAGCTACAGGGACCCAGCGAGGTCCGCTGAACCAAAGTGCCTTAATCCCGGTTGCATTGATGGAGAAGTGGGGAGCAGTAGGGGTGATGTGCCGGTGTGGGTCCTGCAGCAGAGGAGATGCATCAGTTTTCCCCACGCAGCAGCGGCGATACACTGAGTTTCTCCACCCAGCTGCAGCGATAAAGTGGTTCTGAGGTGCAGCGGTTCCAAAGTCAATGCGCCAGTTCTGGCTTTCAAAAACAGCGATATGTAGGAATTGATCCCAGCGGGGGAGGTGATGTGCCGGTTCTGATCCACACCTTGGGGGCGAAGTGGTGGTTCTGTCCCTCGCAACAGTGATAATACGTTGGTTCTGGTTGGAGCAGCATTTTATACCCACTTCCAAGGGCCCAGAACTGAATTGGCACCACTTGACAGGGCAAGGCTAACAGTTGTCATAGTCCAGATGCTTTAGCAGGTGTGTTGGAAGTATTGTGTGTCCCTGAGACTTCAGATAACAGGAGACAAGCCAGCAAGCCCATGGAGTTACTTTGGTTCTGTGTAGAAGAGATGCAGGTCCAGTCGTTCTCACTGTCAGGTAAGGAGGGTAGCAGGCAACAGGTCAGCACAACAGAGCAGGCACGCAGCAGCATAGCAGTCCAACAGAGTGGCAATCCTTGTAGCAGCACAGAAGTCAGTTTTCCTGGTAGAGTTTCCACAGGTACTGAGTTTGTGGTGCAGGCTATTCAAATCACAAGTGGATTGGCTTTAGAAAATAGCTGAATCAATGGCAGAAGTGTGGTCTTGGCTGTTTCACCAAATGTGCCGGATTCAAAACAATCAATGGGTGGGCCATTCTGGGATCAATCTTTTCACCAGGACCATTGGCAATGCTCCTGGCAAAAAGAGCGATCCAACTAAATCTTTGTATGTGAAGATGTTGTTGAGTGTGGTTTTTCAGTTTATAACAATGTAATCAGCTAATGCAATACGCAGTATGCTGTAAACTACATGAGGATCACCCTGATTGAGTCATGTGGTCTTATAGATAAAATATTATTATTGTAAATGTTTTGTTAGTACAGACACTTTTTTGGTTGTATAACTTTCTAAAAGTGGTATTTTGAGAATTACAATTTAAAATCCGACCTCACTATAAGTTGTGATTTAAAATTGTGGTTCCAGGGACACCAAACTTAGGGGTCCCATTTATTTCCCAATAAGAAATTATATTTAGAAAATGTAATAAGGTAATCTTAATATTATCCTATGGGAGAGATAGGAATTGTAGTAGTGAAAAACAAATGTAAAGAGTTTTTGTTACTACTAGGACCTGTAAAACTTAAAAACACATATCCTAATTTTTAAATTCACTGCACCCTACCCTTGGACTGTCCAGTGCCTTCCTTAGGGATGACTTCTATGTATTAAAAAGGAAGGTTTGGGCCTGGCAACAGGGTTAACTTACTGCCCAGGTCGACAGGGCAGCCTAAAACTATGTACACAGGTTCTGCAATGGCAGGCCTAAGACATTTTTGAAATACTACCGAAGTGGGTGGCACAATCAATGATTCAGCCCCCATAGTAGCTTTTAAAATACAGCTCCTGGGCACAAGTGGGGCACTTTACTAGGGACTTATAAGTAAATTAAATTGCCAATTGTCGAGATGACAATGTTATCATGTTTTAAGCAGAAAGCACATGTACTTTAGCACTGGTTAGCAGTGGTAAAGTGCCCAGAGTCCTAAAGCAGGCCAAAGCGAAGTGCAGCAAAATAGGAGGTCAGAAGGAAAAATGTCAGGGGAAACCATGCCAAGGATGCCAGGTGTAACACATAGACTTTACAGAGAACAATGCATTAAAACCAGAGCACAGATGCACCCCGCACTAGACCACATGTACATGATACGACCCCAGCTCTCACCTACAGCATTTACAGGTGTTTAGACAGAATATCGGAAAAAAACGTATCAAATATTGTTTTAATAATATCGAGGACGAAAATATTGTGAAGGTAAGTTTCTATAAGTAAGCAATGTTTTACTATCATAACTCCATATGTGTACCTTGATGAAATATATTTTTATATCTTCAAGGTATGTAGACGTGGAGTTAAGAATAGTAAATATATATATTTACCTATTTTCACGAACCTTCTTGGTATTCTGGTCCTTGGAATTTTTGACACGATATTCTATATATATTTCTGTTTCTGAATTCCATCAGTGATTCCATTTTTATCCCTCAGAAATACTGCACGGGGGACAAATTAAATTCACCGTCAGGAATCAAGACATTGGGGGTCATTACAACCCTGGCGGATGGCGGAGAACCGGCGGTAAGACCGCCAACAGGCTGGCGGTCTAACCTTGGTGTATTATGACCATGGCGGTTACCGCCATGGTCAACCGCCGGTTCTACGTCCCGCCCACCGGGCTGGAGACCTGGGTCTCCAGCCCAGCAGCCGTCAGTATACCGCCGGCGGTATTTGGACCCGGCTTACCGCCGTGGATTTCCAGCGGTTTGAACCACCATGAAATCCATGGCAGTAAGTACTATCAGTGCCAGGGAATTCCTTCCCTGGCATTGATAGGGGTCTCAACCCACCCCCCACCCCCACCACGACTCCCTCCCCTACACCCCTCACCACCCCTGCCACCCCCCAAAGGTGGCAGGGCCCCCCTCTCCACCCGACCCCCAACATAACATTACTCACACACACCCAACACGCATGCAGGCACCACCAACACACACACGCACACACCCCGACATACATGCCTACATCCACACACACAGTCAGACACGCACACCCACATTCAAACATACACGCACACATCCATACAGACATACCCACAGCCATACACGCACTCATTCCCATACACACAACACCCTGCAAGCATACACGCATGCACACACCCCCTCTACATACACACATGCACACCCCCATGCACGCACACAACACAAAACAACCCCCCATCCCCTAACGGACGATCGACTTACCTGATCTGTCGATCCTCCGGGAGGGGACGGGAGCCATGGGGGCAGCTCTGCCGACACCACACCGCCAACAGAACACCGCCAAGGCGAATCACAAGACATGATTCGCTGGGCGGTGTTCTGTTGGCGTGGCAGTGGAGGTGGAGCAACCTCCACTTCCTCGCCGCCCACAAGTATGGCTGTTGGCGGCTCTCCCTCGGAATAACGACGGAGAGCAGCCAACAGTCATAATATGCCGAGCGGCAAACCGCCTGCACAGGTGGTCTTCAGCACGGCCGTCCCTCAGCGGTCTTGCAAAAAGACCGCCGAGGTCGTAATGACCCCCATTGTTCATGTGCATCCCTATTTGGCATTGAATATTCTCATAATAGTGGATAAGCAATATTCTTACTGGAAATGATTTAAAAATGTCCTGTAAATCACAGAACTTTCACATTGCTCTGAAATTATCTCCCCCAGTGCTGCTCAACTCAAATATGGACTTATAAATATTGTGGCTACTCCTACATAAAAAAATAGCTTCCGCATTGCTTTTCTGGAGAAATGTTACATCTATTTTTTTAGTTCATTATTCTATTTACACTCTCGGATCTGCAGGATCGGATCAGACAGAGAAGAATCTTCCTCTACTGCATTGGAAGAACTGAGTATGTTTTCTTCCGAGAGCGCGTCCCTGTATTTTAGTGGGAACCACAGGCATGTGCTCGACAGTGGATACACCTATGAATTATTTGCACTCTTCAGTCACAAACACATTCATTAAATGGAATTGCTCTAGGGCACCCAACCCCATAACACTGAAATGTACTTGAAGCTGTGTCAACCGAGATATTCTAATCCATTTCCAACACTGGGCTGCCTAGACTTTACTAGGGCCTGAGACCCTTGGGTATTCAAGTCCACTTAATGTGGGCTTGGTCTCGGGAGGCAATAAATCATACTTCCCTTTGGTAAAGAGCAATGCTCAGTCGATCCATGTTCTTCAGCTTACTCCCGTTATGCAGACTTAAACTGAATCTTCAGAAGAGGAGCTGCAAGAACCTGACCACCAATTATGGGCGCGATTACAATTGGCCTTGCTAATTCTGCACCCCCTCTCCTCAAAGAGTACCCATAACATGAATATTGGACATAATGGGTATTATAAGTTGAACCCAGAGGGTACTCGTAGTGAGAAATTACTGGTAGAATCAGTAATTCGGGATTTCATGCCTGTGGTATTTCATAATTTCCCCCTATACTTTTACCTGATGGTTTTGGTGGTTTTAACACCCGGAGTTCCCTGGGTAATAATTCTTGTATTGAATACAGTTGCTGGGCTTGAGACAGCCTGCACAGGCTCCCAGTCTGCCTGGGAGCGCCCTGGCTGAGCAGCGTCAGGATTGGGGCAGGGCAGGCTGGGAGCCTGTGCCTGCAGGCAGGAAAGAGGAGAGGAGCTGTGCGTTTTTGAAGGCGGCAGCGGGCAGGTAAGTTTTTTTTTTAATTTAACTCACCCCACCCCCCTTATATCCCCTTCATTCCCCCGCCGCCGCCCTGTCCCTTCAGCACCGCGCGAGCCACGACTGGCGAGTTCTAAATCAGTAGGATTGGGTTGTTTAAAATATGAAACTGAAAATACAAGTGAAACATTTACTTATAAAGCACACAGAAGTGTCACAGGCAACCCCACATGCCACCCACACCATGGGCTCCCTATCATTCTCGTTCATTTAGGCTTGATGATTTACTGTATGTGCTGTACATTTGTATGTTTTGTGCTCCCTCTTGAGAGGACAACATCATATTAAACACATGGTTTGTTTAATATGATGGTTTGGGGAACATCTGGAGTGAATGAGGAGTCATAGTTGAGTTTATGTGCAAAGAGTAATTAGGAAAAGATAGACTGTAGAGTCAGGGGAAGGTGATCAGGTTGAGCAGTTGAGAAAGAAGAGGCAGCATGGGAACCAGTGTAGTGTGGTTAGTTTTACGTATATTTTGCGCATTAGCTTCAGGCTTTAGGCCTTTCTGCACTTTGCCCTGAATATATTTGATTCATTTGCTGAAAGCTTAGAGCCTCTGTGCACTTTGCTCTAAATACTTTTCATTAGGCTTCGTACTGTTATTTCACGAAATGGCCAGTTCTACGGTGTTGTTTTTTATTCATATCACACTGTTTTGCCTACTTCAGCACTGGAGTTATTCATAATATATTTACTCTGTGCTTTAGTCAAGGATACAGTCTGGTACATTGCCGATAGACGTGGTAGGAGTTTAGATTTGGCATTCCTGCGTAGGGACATTTTGTGATCACAATGACATGTTAGTTATAAAATAGCTTCCTTGTCCCAATGCATGCAAGAGGAAGATTCCGACCAGGGAACCACAACTAGACGCTGACTGCCTCGTTGCAGATGCTGAACCAGATCACAGGCCTTTGCTCAGGTATGAGGGCTTATGTCTCCCCTTTGACTCGGAAAGGCAAGCTAGAAGCTTAACATGCTGTGCTCTAAATAGAACAAGCAGAGGGAGAGTAGAAAATAATAAGCAATATGATAGCTTTGTTCTTATGTTTTACTCTCCTGGTGACTATTTCAATCCTACTATGTTGTATTGTGCTGGTTATTGCGGCTCACGCCTTAATATCTAAAATACAGTCGTTTTATTAAAACATTATATAAAACGTATACTGTCTTTGTCATTTATATATGAGACCATATTGTAAATGAGAGAGTTGGTTTGGATCTGAGTGACCACGACTTCCCTGAGAAGTTCCAAAGATGTCATGCGCTCGGCTGCCCAATCATCTCTTCCCCATGGGAGAAATGAGGCACTGCTAGTTAGCCGGAGCAAAAAACGGATTTAGGGTGACAGAGTTCTTTACACGTGGGCCAGACTCAGTCCCCCACACCGTTATCGATCCTGCTGCCTCGAAATCCAGTAGACTCATTTAGGATAATGAGAGCCCACGCGACATGGCGCCGCCAACGATTGGTCTGGCTCTAATGTTTAGGTCCGACTGACTCTCTCGGTCTCATATATATTTTGACTCCTCGGTTCCGTATGCGGAGACGTCCGTGGGCTGAGGGTTTCCGCCACCACGGGATAGGTACGTCCTATTGCTTAGTGGTTGGTTGTTCAAGCTTGAACTTTGAAAGGAAAAAACCCCGATATTGGTGTGCCTTCTCTGACCTAGAGCTATTTTTACGAATGGCAAATCCAGTAGTAGTGAATATAGCGCTTAATATGCGACATCCGCTCACAGGTCACCTGATAGCACATGGACTGACTGTCCAGGGGGGTCCGGTCACTTTTGTGGTGGACGCCCATGCAGCCTATAGAACAGAGCTTTTTTATTCTTGGGTCGTATTTTCAGCAGTAGACGGGGGTACAAATAATTTTCATGAATATACTGTTGCGAATGTCCCTGGACAATACAGGGCTTATGCATACTTAGAAATACCTTTATCTTATCAAGAACACCATAATTGGCTTGATGGCGCCCTCCCACACACAGTAACACAAGTACGGTTAGGTCCGTTGAGTAATGATGGTCCGACCTAGCCTTTATTGGCTACTTACACACCATATCCTGGAGTTGCAAATTTGGCAGTGGCTGAAGTGCGTCGTTTATATATGGAATTGACTACAACATACAGGCGACTAGTTCAGTTTGTGATGCAGACATTAAATACTAATGCAGCGCGTGCTGCTCCAGCGCACCCACAAGCAGTGGTACCGGGAATCAATCCGGCCACTGTACACTCAGTTATGGGAAAGGTACCGGCTAAACATGAGGAGACTCCATTTTGGCTGGCGCAAAAGATTAATACGCTGGAAGCAGTATTTCCCCATACGGGACCTCAGGATAAACATAGAATTTTGACGATGTGTTTGCCGTATGGGATGGTTCCTCCGGTGGACCTTTGTAATACTTGGGGCACGGTGTTTGCCGTGCTCTACACTACAGCACACGGTACACCGACTTTGGCTAATTTGCTGGAAGTGCTTAAACAAATTCAAGATGAATACGGGGCTGCCCCTGCCTTAGATTTGGGCATGCAATTGATGGGCAATTTTGACGCGGTTTCTTCTATTATTTTGAGTAATCTCAAGGGGGAGGCTGTAGCACTAGCAGTGCGAATGCGTCTTCGGGACGTTCCGCTGATTAATCAGGAGCGGGAACTTCCGAGAATAATAGCAGAAACATATTCTAGTATTGGTCGTGATAGCCTAGGGGCTAGACCGCAGAAACCACAATTGCAGGGTAAAAATAATAAAGATAACGCTAAGCAACAGCAACCTGAGGGTGCAAAAAAGCGCTGGGAAAAGAAACAGCAGACACCTAAAAAAGATGGGGGACAGTCTCCGCAACCGGAGACCCCGCAGAATAGGTATAATCTCAGAAATAGGGATAATTTGAAGACGCCTGATCGATATCAATATACTGATACACGCCAATCTCGTTCCTTTCAGGACTCCTCTGAGAAGAGAAGTGAGAGAGGTGGGCGGTCAGAGCGGAGGACGGATTACGTGAAACCGAGACAGGATTCACAACGCTCAGCTGAGGTTTCTGTTAAACAAGAAGAGAAACCGCTGCAACAAAAACAACAGTTTAAAAAGAAAAAAGTGGCAGTAGTCTCTGTTAGACATGCCGCTCAAGAAGAGAGTTCTCTTGACGAACAAGACATGGGCACTGGCACTGTTAGACAGCGCGGCAGAGATCAAAATAGTTCACCGAGTCTTCTAGAGCATCTGGAGGTGAAAGCAACTGATGACTTCATACAAGTCGAAACGGCAGATATGTGGGTCTCTGATCCTGATCGAGTATATCTAGTGACTCTACGGTTAGAAGGGGACATTGACCGCATTGTACACGCCATCTTTTGGGACCATGTGGTAAAATCATATGATGTTCTATTGGCTGAACAAGATTGGCCACCTGACTTTGTTCGCGACTGTCCGGTTGGGGAGGAGGTAATTACACCTTCCTTCTCAACACTTGTTCCGAAAGAACTAGCAGAGTCCTATAGTAAATCATGGGCTCTAGCACAAGCACCCGCCCTATATAGAAATAATGTGGGGTGGGATAAACAATCACCTTATCATGTCATTCCGATAAAGGGCGAACCTCAGCCACAGTCGCAGTATCCTATTAAATTTGAGGCAAGGGCATCGGTTAGGAAAATTCTTACACAATTGGAGTACCAGGGTGTCATAGAGCCCTGTGTCTCGCCGATGAATAATCCCTTATTTCCGGTTGCTAAACCGGACCATTCATATAGGATTGTGGTGGATTACAGACATTTGATTAGTCATACACGCACATATGCAATACAGAATTCACATAGCGCAGCGCTTATGAATAATATAGTGCGTAAAAAATACAAAACAACGTTGGATATCTCAAATGGATTTTTCTGCCAGAATATAGCGCCCGAGAGTCGGGACTATACCAGTTTCAGTGCATTTGGCTCTCAGAATTTTTTTTGTCATTTGCCTCAGGGGTATAAGAATAGCCCAGGACTGTTTTCGGATCGTGTGACTGAAATACTACACGAGTTGGACCCTGAAGCATTATCATATGTTGATGACATATATTTGACAGACGATGAGATTCTGCAACATCTAAGGCGCGTATCGCGCATTGTTGTGGGATTTGCTGATATTGGCTATAAGTTTAATTTTAAGAAATCAAAGATTGCCTTCCTCAGCGTCATTTTCCTGGGATATGAGTTGTCGAGTAAGGGCAAGAGCCTAGCACCTCATTTTTTGGAGAAATGTGCTTTATTGCAGCCTCCTAATACGGTTCGGAAGCTTCAGTCATTGTTGGGGTTTCTGAATTTTGGCAGAACTTACATTCCTGATTATGCTACGCGTATAAAACCATTATACGAACTGATTCGCCAGAATTTTTTGAGTAGATTTTGGTCGATTGAGCATACACACATACTGCGAGAGTTACAGAATGATATCTTAGCGGTTAAACACTTACACACACGGGACACTAAGACACATTTAGTCATCAGCGTGATACCTGGGGCTGTTGGGTTTACGTATGTCACCTTTAATGAGGGTGAGACAGTCCCGATAGCATACAAGTCCCACTTATATTCTGCTGCAGAACACCGTTTTGCGCAGACTGAGAAAATACTCACTGCAGTACAGATGGCTGTGATCAAAGAAAGACCGCTTGCCCAGGGCCAACGCATCATTGTCGTTTCCCCGATTCCGGCCTTGGAGGCTGTTACAAAAGCGAGTGTTCCTAATTCGAAAGCTTTACACCCGCGATGGATACAATGGGCTACGTCTTTGACAGCCACTGATGTAGATTACATATTTGACCCTAAACTGCAGACTCAAGAATTTCTTCAACATGAAATAGAGTACCCAGTTCCTGCTGGCACATTGCCTATTGACCAATATCAAGTGGTCATGTATACCGATGGCTCTGCGCAACCAGCGGTTGGGACTAAACAACAGTATTCTGCTGCATGTGCGGTAGTGAGCGGCACTATGGAGGGGGAAGTATTCTGTCCCCGACATACTTATACTAAAACCTTGGGAGATTGTACGGCACAGCTGGCTGAGCTCAAAACTCTTTTGTTAGCCTTGGAGCACGCAGATCCGGCGATTTTGACCTTGCTGGTCTGTGACTCCTACTACTGTGTTTAGTCTTTCAATGAATATCTGCACTATTGGAAGTTGAATGGGTTCAGAGATTCTAAAGGCAACACCATTAAACATAAATTGTTGTGGGGTAAGGTTGCAGATCTGAAAGAAACGCTTCCTAAGGTCCATGTTGTGCATACACTTGGACACCAGCGCGTTGGAATACACGTTGCTGGGAATACTTTGGCTGATGAAGCTGCAAAGTCGGCAGTGGCTGTCACCACTGTAGCCGCAGTGACTCGTTCGAGTTCCAAACCAGACACAGAGATTTCGGCTGCCATAAAGGCTACGGCTGATGGCACGCCATTTCCTAAAGGATTTCCTTCTAAATATAGTTACTGCTTGAGTGGTGCGCTAAATGGTGTTGTTAATATTCCAGGCATTGGTGTCCGTGAATTACCAAATAAAATTGAAAGACCTCGATTAATTTCTGCAGCACATGAAGGGTGGCATCTGCACATGCTGGTGTGGCTGCCACGATTTCACTTTTACTGGCCCGTTACTGGTGGCCTGGTCTCTATAAAGAGACAAAGCAGTATGTCCTTTGTTGTGACGTCCGTCAACAAATTAAAGCGTCGTCGGCTAGACGCCCGCAGCAGACGCCCCTTCTGATTTCAAACAAACCATTACAGTGTGTGTACTTGGACCATTGTGGGCCACTGACACCAGATAGTGCATACAAATACATATTGGTTGCTGTAGATTCGTGCTCCAGATTTGTGTGGGTCTGGCCACAACGCTCGGCTGACGCTCGGATTGTTATTAAAGATTTGCGTATCTTTGTCGATACATTTGCAGTTGCGGCTATTCATTCGGACCAGGGCCCTGCTTTTGTCTCTAAGGCATTCAGGGACACCATGGCTTCGTTGGGGGTCCAGCTCCAATTCTCGTCTCCATTTCATCCCGAGGGAAATTCTGTCGTGGAGCGTTTAAATCGTGATTTAAAGCAATCCTTAACGGCCAGGGTTATAGGTACGGGTCGTAGTTGGCTAGCCCACCTGTATGGAGTACAGAGAGCACTTAATAACTTGCCTAGACGGTCACTGGGGGGGTCGTACTTCATATGAGTGCCTGTTTGGAACACGAATGTATGTTCCTGATCTAGATGGTCCTGGTGTGGAGGTGGCAGATACGCCCTTTGACATAAATGATTGTGTCACTGTTTTGCAGGATTTACAACAATTCCGTGAAGATAACTCTTCTGCAAGTGCTGCCTCATCAGGAAATAAGGATGAGCCAGTAACACCTACTGGTTGGATACCCAGGATTGGGGATCTAGTGCGTGAAAAGGTTGCAGTAAAGAAAGAATTTGGTCCTTCTTATCGAGCACCTGTCCCTGTGCTAGGGGTGAGCGGCACGAGAACTGAGATTTTACCGCTGCTGCAAGGGGCCAAAGGAAATCGCTTTGTTTCCATTGATAATGTCAAGTTACAACATGTGGCCGATTCTGCACAGCAGACCAAGAGGGACACCCAGTAGTTCCGGCATCCCTCTCACTACTGGGGAAGAAGTCCCGCTGCAGGTGATTTACACCGATGCTGTTTCCTCTCCGAGCTTGGGGATGGTGGAAGATGATCTTGCGATTGTTCCACAGACAACGATTAATATGGAATCTTTTGATCAAGTTGCTGTACGTTCTACTGATGTTTCTGAACATGTGGTTTATAGCGTGCCTAGGAGAGAGCCTCCGTCTGCTCCTTTGTTCACAATTGCACCTTTTGCGAGAACTGCCTCTGGCTGCTTCAACGACGCTGATGAAGCAGTGTCCAGCTCTTCGTCATCGATCTCTTCTGTCCGAGGTCCACGTAAGCTGCTGAGTTGGCTTAAACGTACATATTTTGTTTTTCCTTGGAACTATTTGTGGCTTTTTATGGCTGTAATGACTCTTTTTTTATGGTTGGGATTTGTGGTTACTTTTTTTCTAGTAATACATGGTCATTTTCTTCCTGATCGGTCAGACATTGAGCACGTGGAGACTGTGTTGAGACCACATTTTTCGTCTCATATGGTTCGAAGAGACTTGTCCAATGTGAACATTTCTGCAATACCAATTCCGGATGGGATTGTGTGGGATAAAGTTATGTTTGATATATATGGTCCCACTGAATTGATTCAAATACCGTATGTCCTCAAGTTATCAATGAATGATATTGTAATACCTGGCATTGTTTCTGATGATTGGGATGTGAAGACAGTAGATTCTATGCTAACGGATTTGCAATATTATACTGTCTATGACGATGAAGATGCTTACCAATTTAGAGATAATAATGGTGACATGTTTTGCTACAACTATTATGGACACCACTTTATTCATAAAGCTAGTAGCCCTAAGTCCATATTTAATTATGTGCAATGGGAACATTGCTCGACTACTCCACAAGGGAGTTCGAAAACGTATTATGATAAATTTGCATATTTTTCTGGGCATAATCAACAGGATGCTAAGTCTTACTATTTTAATGTTACACCGTATTCTGATAAGCAACTGTTATTGACCGATACTAAATTATTGTATTCAAATTTGTTTGTATCTAAACTTTCGGTCGAGGGGTATGAATACTGGTTTAAAACTGTTGACTTGAAAAGTGTTTGGGGTACAAAACATTGGCAAATGCAAGGCAGGGATACATTATTTAGAGCATGTCTTATCCCTGTTCAGATGATTTTCCTCAATGACACAGTACAACAGACTAGCTGTTTGGGCTTGGCGACGATTAGAGAGTTGAATTTACCTAGTATCCCTGTCCCTTCCAAATTAAACAACTGGCAGCACTATGTGAATGGTACTTTTAGTGAATTTACGCATTGGGTCCAGAATGGTACGCTTAAGACTTCATCGTTACATCCGGCGGGTGGTTAATGTAGCCTGTAGACACTAATCAGTGTCATCAACGTTTTGTCACCTCTTCAGGGGGGTTCAGGACTAGTAGGGCAGACCCTCGTTACATTTCACCAGAACATGCTGATATAATAACTACGTACAGCGTGGGGAAGCTTTGTCAACAATGGTTGAGGTACTCCACGCTGGATGCAGTTAAGTCACATCTCAAGTTACTGTCTAATGGTACTGATTTACAAGATTTTTTGTCGGGTCCCAATGTGCCACGGAGGAAAAGGTTCTTATACGAAGTATATAATGAGATTTGGAAACTTTCACAACAGGAGGCTGCTGCCCGGTTGAGGCAGATTGATCAAGATAATCTGATACAGGCTTTGTCTGTTGTTGATAATGGCATGCATACCCTTTCTGACCGTGTTTACACGATTGACAGCATTGTTTCCTCTGCTATTGACATTATTAAATCAGACATGTCTTCTTTATATCATGGGCAGAGTCAGACACGGTCCATCATGCAGCTGGTTTGGACTCTTCAGACCTTGAAGGCGGGTCGCGTTCCATGGCAGCACATTCGCGCCAAAGAGATCTTTGTCTCCTTTAATTTGACTCGTCAACAACAGTTGATGGCTAAAAAGGAAGCGACATATGTTATGTTGAATATTGAGAAATTAGAGAAACTGCCTTTTACGGTGGCTGAGATTCCGTCAGCTGAATGGTTGATTCATGGGGTTATTAATTTGCCTATCTCCACTCTGCAATTTACTTCTTGTTTGAAGCACATTCCGGTGGGTAGATATGAACTATTGGGAGACAGTTACATACACGAGGTGTGGGAGCTTCCCTTTCAATACAGATGTGTTAACGGTTTGAGGGAGGTTTTTCTTAGCGGTAGCGAATGCGAAGCTTCTGTTAGCCATTCCATGGTTTGTAAACAGCTGTCCTTGCACGGAGCGTGTAACGCTTCGATTGCTAACTTAGCTTGTTATCTGAAGGGAGTTCCAGTCCCTGTTATTAAAAACACTTTCCAGGTGCTTTCTAACGGCAGTTACATTGTTCTTAACAGCGAACGCTGCTG
This sequence comes from Pleurodeles waltl, assembly GCF_031143425.1. Taxonomy (NCBI): domain Eukaryota; kingdom Metazoa; phylum Chordata; class Amphibia; order Caudata; family Salamandridae; genus Pleurodeles; species Pleurodeles waltl. The sequence continues at coordinate 1,104,724,016 of NC_090445.1, forward strand.
TGGCATGCGTGCAGGAATAGTTTACGTTGTCGTTGTCAACAAGGCCTTTACGTGCCGCGGGAATGTGTTGTTTCCCCCCACTCAATTTAGGGAGGTAGCGGACATCTGGCCTCATATTGCTACTTCCAAGGTTGATTTCGACAAGTTGAGTTGGCTGAAAGCTTTATTGTTTCAAAAGCATGTGGCCCTTACATCTGCTAGCGAGACCTACGCGCTTCCAGTGGCAAGGTCTTTGACGGAGATACAGTCCCTTTTGAATACTAACTTTCCAAGTCACTTCGGTGAACTTGTGGGACGTATATTTAATGCATCCAGCACTGCTGGTATTGCTCATTTTTTCAAAGCCGTTGGTGTTAGTTTCGCTCACACCTTCTCTTCCATATTCGGTTTGATACCTTCGGCTATACACTCTATTTTCAGAAGCATTTATGGGGGTTTCCCAATTACTTTGGCTTTATTGGCTGGAGTCTTGCTATTGTTGCAATTTTTTCGCAATGGCTGTCCCGCCACGACGAGATCCTATATTGCTGCTCCCGTCAGCGCAGCTGTGTCGTGAACGCATGATGCAGCGTTTTGGAGCTACACTCCTGGGTCATTTGGAGTGTGACTGGTCTCTGTCATTCAGACCGGTTTTGGATTGTGTACAACCCGTGTTTCGGTGCCTTTGGTGCTCGTTTGAACATGCACTGGCTTTCTGTCTCTCACTGCAGCGCTCTCCAGTGGTCGATCCTGATCTGTTGATGTTCCCGATTAGGGCTCATTCCCAGACTTGTGCACTACGGTTGCGTTTGCTTCGTGAGGCGGTCTATGAGATTCCCTTCCTGGAGGAAGATGGTATTGTCTCTTTTATTGGCCCTGCACGGGATGCCGCCCTGGATGGTTTTGGGGCTTTGGAACACACCTGCTCCATGGTACTTTGTGGCGTGGATCTTCCGATATTAACATATATCGAAGTGGAGGAGCTCCTACTATCGATTGCTTCTGTCTGACAATTGGATTTTTTTTCCCTTCGGCTAAATTGACACTATATTGAATTTTGTTTTATCGTCACGTTTCCTAAATTTATGACTTTGTTGTCTTCTTACCTTGTCGAAATATATATATATGGTTTATATTTTGGGGCATGTTTTTATGTTATTGGAACCACTTGCTACTGACAAGGGGAGGGTGTAGTGTGGTTAGTTTTACGTATATTTTGCGCATTAGCTTCAGGCTTTAGGCCTTTCTGCACTTTGCCCTGAATATATTTTATTCATTTGCTGACAGCTTAGAGCCTCTGTGCACTTTGCTCTAAATACTTTTCATTAGGCTTCGTACTGTTATTTCACGAAATGGCCAGTTCTACGGTGTTGTTTTTTATTCATATCACACTGTTTTGCCTACTTCAGCACTGGAGTTATTCATAATATATTTACTCTGTGCTTTAGTCAAGGATACAGTCTGGTACATTGCCGATAGACGTGGTAGGAGTTTAGATTTGGCATTCCTGCGTAGGGACATTTTGTGATCACTATGACATGTTAGTTATAAAATAGCTTCCTTGTCCCAATACATGCAAGAGGGAGATTCCGACCAGGGAACCACAACTAGATGCTGACTGCCTCGTTGCAGATGCTGAACCAGATCACAGGCCTTTGCTCAGGTATGAGGGCTTATGTCTCCCCTTTGACTCGGAAAGGCAAGCTAGAAGCTTAACATGCTGTGCTCTAAATAGAACAAGCAGAGGGAGAGTAGAAAATAATAAGCAATATGATACCTTTGTTCTTATGTTTTACTCTCCTGGTGACTATTTCAATCCTACTATGTTGTATTGTGCTGGTTATTGCGGCTCACGCCTTAATATCTAAAATACAGTCGTTTTATTAAAACATTATATAAAACTTATACTGTCTTTGTCATTTATATATGAGACCATATTGTAAATGAGAGAGTTGGTTTGGATCTGAGTGACCACGACTTCCCTGAGAAGTTCCAAAGATGTCATGCGCTCGGCTGCCCAATCATCTCTTCCCCATGGGAGAAATGAGGCACTGCTAGTTAGCCGGAGCAAAAACCGGATTTAGGGTGACAGAGTTCTTTACACGTGGGCCAGACTTAGGGCCTAATTTTAACCTTGGCGGACGGCGGAGGCCGTCCGCCAAGGTTCCGCCGCCAAATGACCGCACCGCGGTCACAAGACCGCGGCGGCCATTCTAACATTTCCTCTGGGCCGGCGGGCGCTCTCCAAAAGAGCGCCCGCCGGCCCAGAGGAAATGCCCCTGCAACGAGGACGCCGGCTCAGAATTGAGCCGGCGTAGTTGCAGGGGTGCGACGGGTGCAGTTTGCACCCGTCGCGTATTTCAGTGTCTCCATGGCAGACACTGAAATACTTTGCGGGTCCTCTTACGGGGGCCCCTGCAGTGCCCATGCCATGGGCATGGGCACTGCAGGGGCCCCCAGGGGCCCCGCGGCACCCCCTACCGCCATCCTGTTCCTGGCGGGAGACCCGCCAGGAACAGGATGGCGGTAGGGGGTGTCAGAATCCCCATGGCTGCGGAGCGCGCTCCGCAGCCATGGAGGATTCCCCGAGCAGAGGAAAGTCGGCGGGAGACCGCCGACTTTCCGCTTCTGACCGCGGCTGAACCGCCGCGGTCAGAATGTTAGTGGGAGCACCGCCAGCCTGTTGGCGGCCACCGGCCGCCAGGGTCAGAATGACCCCCTTAGTCCCCCACACCGTTATCGATCCTGCTGCCTCGAAATCCAGTAGTCTCATTTAGGATAATGAGAGCCCACGCGACACCAGGAGCAGAGTAGGTGCAGCTGCTGAGGTTTGGTCTATGGTGGAGTGCAAGGAATGAGGGAGAGGCAGGGGATTAAGGGGGAGAAGGACCAAAGCGGCTTTGTATCCAATGCTTGAAAGCCCATCAAGACAGGCCAGTTTGAGTGGACCATGTTGGCCACATTGTTTGCAGCAGTTATTGAGCCTGGCGGCCCTATGGAAGAGAAACACAGAAGAAAACATAGGCATTCTAAATAGGCATATGAACCAGGAGCACATACTAACACTGAGTGGGTCAGTCTTGTTCATGTACGAGCCTGACTATTGTGTGTGGTGCATGGCAAACAGAGGTGTCTGTCTCAATCCTCCTTCACTTTTGTCTGCCTGACACCAGCGATGCCCCTTTCTGCTAACACCTGGACTAGTGGAGGCAGCGTGCATGTAGTGGCATAGCAAAACTTGAGGGGGCACTCTGCAAAGTACATGGAGGGCCACTACCCGGATTTAGTCTGGAGCTCTCAGGCCAGGGTAGTGTGATCGGGGAGCCCGCTGGAGCTTGGGGGTTCCCCGGCAATGCAGGGCTAATGTTCCGCTACTGCGTGCATGCCACAGTTACTTCACTTCTCTCACCCTGTCCATACATACCTGCAACTTCCTGAAGAACAGCCGCAGCTAGCGGGTGACTATTAAAGCCACATATATGTCCATGCCACCTAGGGTTTCACAAGGGTGGTGGAATAATGATGTTTCCAGTCGACCAATGTCAGCGGGCCTACAAGCTTTAAAACCTTTAGTACTAATGTCTCCAAAATACCCCAACCCCCGATAATAATGAAGTGATGTTGCATGTACAGCCACAATCCATGAACTTGGGGCACTGTTTTGGGTGCCCCGGACTATTTTCGGTTTGTTCATCTCTAGTCAGCGATGTGCACAAACCAGCTTTCATTTTACCTCAGCCAGGTAGAGCACTCTCCAGGCACTGAACATCCAACAAGTAACACTGTCAGGTGTGATTGCACATAAGATCGATTTTTCTGTTTATTTTATTGGGCCAGGTGATAAAGCGAGTCCTCAGCTGAATGCAGATATATTACATAACCTCTGTGGCGATGAATGCCATGGCGAGCTTTCATAACAGGGAGCAGTTCAAAGAAAGCTCCGAGCCTGCATAATTCATGCAGAACCGCAGCGGGCCTCTCCTTGTGAGGTCTGAGGCGGAGAAAATCGTTTAAACAAATATGTTTCTAAACCTTCAGACTTCCACTCGATTCATTTGGGAGGCCGTTCATATCTTGCAGAGATATCTCCAGGTTCGTGGACATCAGCCACTCTTTGGAAGGCTTGTTTTAAAACTCTGATAACAGCACCTTGTGGAATGAGAACATTATAGCGATGCCAATGTTGTATTTTAATGAGAGCATAAATTGTGCTGGGGTTATGGTGACCATGTGTTAAAAACCAGTACATTACGCAAAAATAGAAGAAGGGCTTCAATATTACATCAACTGAGAGTCATAGAAAAGACAGCGCTCATCATCGAAGAAACAAACAAGAGGCGCTAAGAAAATAAACAAAATGCAATTTTTGAAAACAGTATTATTTCTGTTAACTAAATTGTTTTCTTTTAACAGATGCTATCTCAGCTTTGGAACACATAAAAACGTGCCCCCCACTGTTTAAAGTCAACCCTCTCTAAAAACCGGGACAGGGCACATTTGGCAAAATCTTCCGGGACAGCTGGTGAGATACGGGTACTATCCCAGCAAATCCAGTACGCATGGGTCCAGGGCAGATCGAGGGTTGGCTCCTATTTTACATCACCAGACTTAGAAAGGAGGAGGAAGAGAAAGTTGTGAAAATAGTGACAAAGGAAGGGAGCAGGGATGAAAAGCACAGGCAACAGTAAGATAATGAGACAGGAAGTGCAAACTGGTGGAAGATAGAGTCAAGATACAAAATCAAGACTGTTTCCCCACCCGCGACCTCGAATTGCAGCCTTTCGGTGCACGATATAAGCAACGGCTGTGCCTCCAGTAGGGCGGAGGAGTGTGGCACACTCTGCTCCCAGTGCAGCAAAAATGAAAAATAAAATGTTAATGAAATCATTGGCCCAAGCCAAGTTTTGGGGCGGGTCATCACTGCTGACTGGCAGCAGGGGAGTAGGAGTGGTGGTCACTCAAGTTTGAAGCCTGCATGCCACATTGGCTCTCTGCCTTGTGATGGCCAGCCTGACATACGCACTTTAAACCTCTCACCCGAGCTGTCTTAGACAGTGGGGTGGAGAGAAGGCACAGGCCTCCAGACCCTGAAACAGCATGGAACCAGTGCGCTCAAGCCAATCTTGGTGCTTCTCACATGCTGCATAAGCAGCATGAGAGTCCCACCGGGATTGGAAGAAGGGAGTTAGCTCAGAGGCCCCTTGCGGACTGCAGCAGGACAGAGAGGACTTGAGTAGGTAAGTACGTTTTTTAAAAAAGTTTAGTATACTGTTTTATTTTTTTACACACTGCTAGACAGTGTAAGAAACTTGCACTGCCTTCATCCTTAACCCCAGAGCGCTTAATCGTGGCCTGTTATAAACACTGTTTATAATGGACCACGATTCAGAGTTCTGGGGATGAGCCTAAGGGCATTCTTGATCGCCTCACCACTTAAACAGGAGACACCACTGGATGTAAGCAGAAGAGGTATTTTAGTCCATCACCGCCATCTTCATTAATTTAATTACTTATTTTCTTTTGCGTAGCGCTAGTGTGCTATTTTTTTGCCCACCTCAAAGCAATTTTGGAACCATACACACATTGAATAATATTGATGAGGACTAGACCAACATTTTTTGGTAGTTTTGAGCACAGTATGTTAGAAGTTTACAAATTGAGAAAAAAAGGCAAACCAAAATATAAAAAATGCACAACAAATGCACATGTAAAACTCATTAGATGCATAATTTGTTTCGCATTTAGTGTTCAATCTTCTGTGAGAAATAGTGTTTCTCTTAACCCACTGTAATTGCATAAAAATTATGTTCAGAACGGTGTTCAAAATAAAACAGTTTTGTTTGGGCACATACGAAATTTTCATCCCAATTTAAAAAGAAAACAAAAACATTGACGGCTACACAACAGTACCACTACTGCAAAAACAAACTACCGCATATTAATCATGTATCTTTGCTGCTTCTACAGCGCCAAGAGTTCTTCTGAGGGAGAATTGTTGCGCCATATACATCTCCAATTGAATAGATCGGACCCTATCGGGAGTATTGATCACACCTGAATGATAGTTCTCGTGACTAATTGAAATACTAAACTGAAAACAGAAAATCTGGAACCCTGCATGCCCCATACAAGATTACCTATACAAATGCAAAATAAGTACAATGATATGTCATTAGGGTTTGAGTACATAATGTTAATTTTCGGGACAGGAATTCCAGCTGCTGAGTAACCTCTCTGGATGGGACACGCTGACTGTACAGTTTAGATTTTAAGGTAAAGAATGTAGGTATCTCCTTGATGACAAACGAGCAGCTGTCAGGGGGCTCCTGGGAAAACAGCGACTGCAGTGAAGTCAATTAGGGCACTCTTGTAGCTCCCAGCCCCACCCGGTCCCACCTTTCCACTGCTCCCGAATGACTCAGGGCCCCGCAACCTCTAGCGACAGCCCACCGAACTCTAGCGACTGTCCACAAACCCTTCACACTCTGCAAGACAGAAACAACAGCCCAAAGCGAGGCCATCCTAGTCAGGGGTTTCAAAATGGCACCGGTACTGTCCGGTACTAAGTACCGGCACTTTTTTATTTTGAGAGGGAGAGTACTGGCACATCTCAAGAAAAACGTAATACTTTTAATTGGAGAGTACCGGCACTTCTCAGAAACAAGCAGGTACTCTGCACACAGAGTACGGGCACTTTATTTTTTCCATTTCAAGCACTGCTTACAATGTACTATGTATGTAAAAGCTCTTTTTGTATAGTTCTCTTTTATACTTGGTCAGAGCTTCCATACTGCAAAGTGACGCCAAAGCCAATAGATGTCAGGATTTCACAGGACTTCACGACAGGGACTCCAAAGCTGATCCCACTCCCCCCTCTTCAGTCAAATCAGTTCTTAATGAAATTCGGAATCTGAATTGACTGTACGTGGGATAAGGGGGGAAAACTGGAAGGGAGGTAGCCAGAATTGGAACACGATGTAAGTGTCTAGACCTGCTGGTGGAAGGCATGTGGCAAGGACCTTCGGTCTGCAGTGGACTGACTGCTAAACCCCATAATCCTAAAAAAAGGTACCAATTATCTAAATTTACTAGTGAACATTGGCTTACCATAGGATAGAAGTGCAGAGGCCATGAATAGCCCACAGTCAACTCAGACACAGTGCGGTAACCGAATTTGAAGGTACACGTCGATAGCAGACACACCAGAAGCCAGGATCGCAAACATTGTTTGAAGTTGGAGCAGGAATAATAGGAATGATAGCAAGTAAACCATAGTATCTTGGGAGGAAATGTTTAACCTGTGCTATCCCAGCCAACCGACGAAACTAAAGGGGTGCAAAACAAAAAAGGTGGATGTAACACAAACGGTGTGAACTATGTGCCCAGAGCAGGCAACCCATCAACCACTGTTGTGAGGCAAAGTGTAGTGCTGTGACTTTTTTTAAATCCTCCCAGCTGTTACTGTCTCGGAAGTGTCCGAACCTTCTATCTTCATTCAGAATCTTCTGGCTCTTTCAACCTTGCCCTGGAAGTGCTTACCTTTGTTACCCTCTTTTGACTCCGGCTACTACTGGGCTTTCTGCCATAGTCTCCAAAGCTGGGCCATAGCAAACTGTCATCATAGAGACTGAAAACGGTGACATAATCGCTAAAGAGCACACACTCCAGTATTCCTTCCAATAGGTCTCACCTTCAATTTATTTGTTGCAATATTTGTTTAAGAACATACACATTCTAAGTCTCATGAAACAGACATTTGAAATGAAACAACCCACATCAGCAGAATTCACAGGGGAACAATTAAAGAACTGTGTGACATTGGGAAATCATAAAAAACAAATAAACAAAAGACCTATGTTTTACTCTTTGTGAGTGGGTCAAAAGAGGCAGAATATTTTATAGACTATACTTCTACACCATTAAGCATTCCCTTTCGGTAGGGGTGAAAACACACTTTTTAAATAAAATTGCCCAGTTATTGACACTTTAAGGTGTCAGGATCCTGGAATAAGTTGTAAGTCTGCTGGTGTATGCAAAGGGAAACAATTGTGCCTCATCCTCTGAGAGCTTCTAAAGCATGAGTAAAAGTGTGAATTTGTTTACGTGGAGCTTAAATAGTGCAAGTTCAACACTGTGTGCAACACTTTCGAATTTAATATTCTGCATACACTAACCTTGCTGACCACGAGTTCCTATTTATGTTAGATCATGACTAGTCTTTGAAAAGTCTATGCAAAACATAGCCTAAATAACAACGTTGAGGTTGATGCAAAGCTATTAGAAACTGCCTATTTTTTACTACTGTTGAGACAATCTAAGAATGTTGCGGAAGACTGGACATGTAAGATGGCAACCTGGTGGGATCATGGGAGACAAGTTGTGCCCTAATTCAGCACTGAGAAAGTTGAACCCCTTCTGTCAGGTTAGTTTCGGAGAGGGTAAAAGGAAGGATAAATATATATAGCATGATAACATGTAAATGCTATAGAAAAATCTGAATAAATAAACATGTTAAATAACATAGTTTCATGAAAACACGGGTGGGGAAGGAAGAAAAGGAGATTTGTGGTAATCTTGTGCACTCTTATCATCAAGCAGTCATTCATCAGAGAGACTGATGCCTGTATAATGCGGGCTGTGGCTTGCTAGGGTGCCCTAGTTCAAGCAAGCAAATGTTCCCTACTGGACCTCGGTGGGAAGTAAAAGACAGCCACGAATAGGGCATTGTGGGTGCTCAGCATCCCTGGGCATTGGTATGATGTCTCCTGCTGAAAAGCTTGTGTTATCTCCTTTAAATATGGTCAAATTGGCTTCCACCCTTCCACCCAAATGGCACATTTAATCAACTTGTAAGACTCTAGTAAGTGGTACAACATGTACCCAGGGCCTGTAAAATATATGCCACTAGTGGGCTTGCAGCACTTATTGTGCCACCCCCTTTTAAAAACATGTCTCAGGCCTTGCCATTGCAGTGAGTCTATGCAGTCATAAAACTGCTATCTGGAACTGGCAAAATAAACCTTTTGCCAAACCAAAACCTTCCTTCCTAACACATACACGTCAGCATTAGGGTAGTCCCTTAACCGCTCATAAGCCATAGTGCGTTGTTTTTAAAACAATTGACAAATACTTTTAAGTTTTGCATGTTCTGGTAGTGGAAAATTCTCAAATTTGTTTTGCAGTACTATCTCTCCCACAGGATAACAATGGGTTATCTTATTACATTTGATAAATGATCACTTTTGAATGCGAGCAGGTGGAAAAGTCATGTTTGGTATCCGAGGAACTGTAATTTGAAAAACTCCCTTTTATTGGTACAGTTGGATTTTATGTCACAATTCTGAAAATGCCACTTTTAGCTGGCATTTTCTTATCCTAACCATTTGCTGCCTGCAACCTGTTCCTGGATCCCATAACGAGGTGTAGTTTGCAGCTGCCCTTTGTGTATTCCTCCAAGACAGTGTCACAATAGGGGGCGAAGTGTTGGCAGGATGGGTCATCTCTACCAGGATTGTAGGTGGAGCTGTCACCTACCACACTTGCACTTTAAAGGAACTGGCTCAGCTCACACACAAAGGACTTCACACTAGCCTATATGTGCCCGAAGACAGACTGGGACAGAGGGGGAGAACATTCTAGGCACCTCTGTTAGGGGAACTTCAGATACTTTTCCCACTTCAAAGTGGACACCAAGTATATAAAAAGGGGACTATCAGACCGACTCTTCATAACACTCCTGGACCTGAGGCTACTATACAAAAGGACACCCTTTTACCCTGCTGCGCAAGGCCTGCACTGCAGCCTCCATCCCAGGCAGAATTGACCCCCGGGATCAGCTGAGTGTCATCCTATTTTGAGCTACAGGGACACAACATGCTCAGTAGGCCTACTTTCATCCGGTCATAAAACCTGCTCCCTGGACTTACAGCTGGAACTGCCTGAACCCTTCTGGCTTCTGTAAGAGTGCGTCCTTGATACCCAGGAGGTACCACCCAGGTCCTGGACCCTAAGGCTGGCATCAGAGTGCACTCCTCTGACTCAAAAAGGAAAACTCCTGAAGTTTTGGTCTCCAGTGAACCAGGCTCTTTTAGCTACAGTGACAACCAGCAAAATGACTGTCCGACACGCCCAACAGGATCTTCCCGCTACAGCAACAGCAATCTGCTGCACTCTCCTGCTACTCAGGGCTCCTCCACCATGCATGTATCCCTTCTCATTGGACTTTAGAAGATAACTTTTTCAGTGGCACTGACCTGGTCCCTGTATCTGGGTCACACTTCACCTCAGTCGGCCTGAACTTGTGACTTTGACCCAGTCTCACACAACCAGATAACTGAGAGTGGCGCTTTGTGTTTTTAGGATGTAAACTTATCTATAATTGTTGAAATTGCTCATCTCCTGTTCTACTGATTGGAATTTTTGGTTTTGATTTCAAATAATTTATTAAAATTGACTCTATTGTTCCAAAGTGGTGTGTTTTTTTCTTGTGTACTGTTTTCACTTTATCACTATTTATGTGCTGCACAAATAATTTACACATTGTCTCTACGTTAAGCTTGACTGCTTTTGTGCCAAGCTACCAGAGGATTAAGCACCAGTTAGTTTAGTGACTTTTGTGATTCACACTGACAAGGACTGTGGCTGTTGTTAGAGGGAGGTTTCACCCCTCCACTTCCCCCTCTCTCAAGCAACAACCCAGTTTCTCATAGAGTGATAGCTCGGTAGCACAATATACTAATGTCCAGTAATGAGAATGCTGTGCAGTTCACCCTGATTACAACTTGCTGAGCGGCAATCTCTCTCATGGCCAGGCTTGTCAGATTTGTTTTTGAGGCCTAGGGGCCAAAATTTAAATGGGGTCCTCTGGATGCTTCTTGAGACTGTGAAGTTCCATTAAAGTGGCTAAGGCAGCAGTTCCTAACGTTAAGATTCCTTGAATCCCTAATGAATCACTACTGGAAGTTGGGCTAAGCAATTTCTATGATTTGAACCTCAAAACCCTACACAAAAGAAGTATACATCAATCAGATATACAAATTATGACAATTATTTAATTCATAAACAAAATACATGCATAATGGAAATCTTAAAGGGAAAGCTGGAGCTTTTCAAAATCTTGTTTTATTTCTAAGGTACAAAACAGTATGCTAGACTCTAGCATATCATTTTGTCTTTTTTTGCTCTGTTTTTGTCTCCGCATGTCATTGATACCTCATCTGAGGCCACCAATAGCCCATTCTAGATTCCATTTGCTGAAATTGTGCTCTTCCCTCAAATCAACCTAATACCACCTTTTAGCTTCCATTTTCAAATATTTTCACCTATACAGAACGCTTTAACACTTTCAATTCTGCCTTTGATCCATATCTACTTCATTAATCTTTCAATATTACTTCCTTTTATGAAGAGCCACAGACCCCCTGAATAGGCGTCGCGGACCACAGGTTAAAAACCACTGGTCCAAGAATTACCATAAAATGTACTTCAGGTAAAGAAAAACATGTTGACTGATGCCATCTTGTTACCAGGATGCAAACTGCACTAATGTTAATGATGATAGATGATTTACTTCTCACTAAAAATATATAAATAAATGTTGCTGAAGGAGAGTGGGGCCCTGCAAGTGGAGGGGCATAGGTCCCTTCTGCACAACCCTTGTGACAGTCTGGCTCACATTGATGGAAGCTTATGGAATAAATCTGAGGAAAGAAATGCTTCAGACTGTCTTACATCCAGAGCAAACCACAAACGCCTGGCAGACCTCCAGTGTGTTTGTTGGTTGGCCATTTCTTCAACAATTGTTGTGGACCAGACAGCGTGCCATGCACTAGGCGGAAAAACAGACGTACCTGTCTGTTTAGCCAAAAATATAATTGATACCTTTCACAACAGTGGAGATGGAAAACAACAGATGTCTACCCTGAACATGGGAAGCAGGTAGGTGGTGTGACCAGGGCCAACACTAGGAATGGGCTGTGTGAGCAGCTGCTCAGGGCCCCACACTCAGCCCACTAACTTGAGGCTCTGCACCAGTACAACACAGCCAGGCCACAGCACAAAAGGTGCCTCCTTGCAATTGGGCCAACGGGAAGGGGGTCCCTCCCCTGGCCTCGCTGCTATATTAGGCATCTGTAACACCTCAACACAAAAACACGACAAGATGACTATTGTCCTGCTGTTTACTTCACTGGCAGAATTAACCCTCTCTTGTGATAAGCAACTCTCACCCCTTCTGCCCTTTATGAGAATTCAACAAGTGCTTCTAGGTGGCTGAGAGGAAGGGACTGAGATGCAAACACCTTTCAATGTGTATGCAAATTAGAGGGGCGTGGCACATTCGATTTCTGCCCTCAGCCCCAAAAATTCTAGGACTGGCTCTGGGCGTGGCACCAAATAATGTGGCCCCCTGCAGAATGTTGAGTGTCACAGATCTTTCTAGGTCAGTGGCTAAATGAGGGTCCCTGAAGGGTGGGTCGACCAGGAGTACCCAACTCCCCACTCCACCTTTGGGCACGGGTCACCCGACACCCTGCCCCTAAACTAGGGTGACCAGACGTCCTACCTTTCTCCTGACAGTCCCGCTTTTTAGAGGACTGTCCTGGTGTCCTGACGCTTCTCTTAAGTTTAAATAAATGTCCTGGTTTTTGGGACAAAGGGCAGGTCATTAAATAAATGTCCCAGTTTTTGGGACAGAGGTCAGATCATCTATGGAAGCATAAGTTAAAGGTATGCTGTCCTTCAACAGACGCCTACAATTTATGAAATAATTAAAGTAATTTATCTGTTACTGTCAGGCAACACAGTCCCCTGTCTGCTCCCAGCAGAGAGACGGAGTGGGGAACCGAGAGATGTCGGTAGGGGTGGGTTGGGGGTGCAGGGTGGGAGGTCAAGCCATAGCTAATTTTTTATATGTAATCTTCTAAATGTGTGTGTATGTATGTGTGTGTGTATGTATATATAAGGCAGAAGTGAAGTTGAAACTCCCTGCTAATGGCTGTGAATGCAGGGATGGAGCAGATCTCCAAGCTTTACATTCGCCTTCACTGAACTCCAGCATTCTTGATAAAGCAAATATCTGCTTTAAATAAATTAAGTTGTCATCCAGCATATGGCATTGTGGTAAGCATACAACAGTCCACTGAACCGCAGTCTGCTCTTCCAAATGTCAAGAGCCCACATTTACAAAGTGGAAGCAGTGCCCACTTAGAAATGGCTAGCAAATAGATAGCTGCCCACTTTTAGTAAGAGGTATATCTAATCAATGGTCTGTGGCCACAATTGAGGCTGCTAAAGGTTGATGCATTCCACAGAGAATCACAATGGTCAGGGTGTGCTCTTTACAAACCCCCAGTCCTCTGGGGTTCGTTATGGGTCTCGAGCTGCACAATACAAATCTGAAGGATAATTCTGACTGATTCTGCGTGTTTAGCAATGTGAGTTTTCTAATTTGGAGCCTGCTTTATTGTGGTCACAAAATATGTTATTTTGTCAATCTCTGGCTTTTCAGCCAAACTATGCTTCCTTCATTGAGCATCATACAAGAAGCTAGAAGCTGCATACCAGAGCTGTGTTCCACACCAACATGCACTCGGAGAGGCACGCGCAAAGCCTGCAAGCCTCTGCTAAATGCATCTTCAGCATGATGGCAAATGACTAATGATGGAGTCTGCTGGAAGGTGAGCGCAATTTGTTGATGTATTGCATACTCACTATAGGGATATTGAACACATTATTCATATTAAACAGTTATTTAAATACCATGACTTACCAAAGTAGTTACTCCAATATGCCCAAGATTGATCTTAGTTATTCAGGGCAATCTGTTTGTATCTCAACCACCGTCAACTAATTAAAGAATAAATAACCTTTTTCATAATGTCTAAACAACATGCCTAATATTAATCCTATGTTCTAGATTAATGGGTACAAGCGAAGAACTTTCATCTATGTATTTATGTGCAAAACAGTTAAAGAGGCAGCCGCACAAAAATACAGATTAATATTAATACCTTTAATGGATAATGTAGTCTGTTGTAAATCACATTTGTGGTAAATGGGGCAAGCCATACATTTGGCATTCACAGAAGGTTCCAAAACAAGGATGTGTTGTATATTTTTACACTCTTGTATTATTGTTTGGTGAGATTGGTCATACTAACTTAATCGAAAACACAATTTAAAAGACATTCCACTGCAAATATATCCAAACACACTAATGCATCTTAATTAATGCTCAGTTTAAATAAAGTTAGCAAAAAGATAATATGTCCACAAATTTCCCAGGATCTTCAACACAAATCATCAAGCCATGCAAGTAAAGGACTCTTTTCTTCAAATTTTTGGGGGCCAATGGAGGGGCCCGTGGAGAGGGAGACTCGCTCTAGTCTCTCCACGGGCATATTCGGAAAGTGAAAAGAGATGCTGGGGGACAGGGTAGGTTGCAGGTAGGTGGGGGTGGGTTTAAGAGTGAGAGGATAAAAGGGGGTGGGAGGAGGGACCGGCCTCTTTACGCGCCGATCATCAAGCGGAGCGGAATTTAACCAAGGGAGGTTTTCTGGGTAGGTAGGGAAGGTTTTTTGTGGGTTTACCGGCTTTAGGCCTTACTGGTACATTAATAGTAAAAGCGGCTTTACGGCACTGTTGACATAACGCCATGGTGACAAGCCATGAGGCTGAGGCGGTGAAGGTCGCGCTTCGCATTATCGGAGAAGCTGGCCGAGCTGATCTGCTCAGGCCTGGCGTTCTCCACCAGGCCTGGGTCGGCATGGTGCAGCCGGCGCGCACCGTGTCAAGCCAGGTAGCCGCTGTCATAGCTGCATGTACTTCACCGGAAGGGGGGGGGCAAAAAATGTACAAAATCAATGGGGTGCGGGCGCGAGGCGCTTCCAGCCCCCCCTGGACACTGAGGAACTTGGCACTGGGCAGCTACAGGAGGGGGCAGCAGGGGCATCAGGGCTAGAGCTTTGTGGGGAAGAGGCCCCCCAGGATGCCCAGGGGCAGATAATTTCTGATGGGGCAGAGCTGGGGACAGAGCAGGTGGAGCAGGTTTTACCCAGGCACAGTACTGAGTGGGCCCCTTTGGACTTTTCTTGCCCCAAGGGTGGTGCAGTGCTGGGGAAGGGCCCCGGGCCCCCAACTAAAAAGAGGGGTAAGTGTGTGGGTAAAGTGAAAGGTGGGCCTGTTAAGGCCAGGTCAGGGAGTGGGCAGGCCAAGAAAGTCAAGGCTCAAGGCGGGGAGGGGCCAGCAGGGCCGGAGCTGGGGGGAGGACAGGCAGGGCAGGTGGGATCTGGTTGAAGCTTGGGATTTAGAAGACAGGATTAAGGAGCAGCGCCGAATTGTGGCAGAGACGGAAGAAAGGTGGGCACAGCTGTGCAAGGCAGGTACACGAGGAAGGCAGCAAAAAAGGGCGGCTGAAGGTATGGAAGGGATGGGGCCCCTGCCTACTGGTATGGGGTCAGGCAATTGGAACTCCACCCTCAGAGGTACACTAATCTACAGACCACCCGGACCACGCCCAGCCTTCTGCGACACCATCGCCGACAGCATCAGCCCGTACGCCCTCACCTCCACAGACTACATCATCCTCGGTGATTTCAACTTTCACTTAGAAAACCCACAAGACCACAACACTACCTCCCTCATAGACAACCTCAACAACCTCAGACTCAAATAACTGGTCACCGCACCCACCCACTCAGCAGGACACACACTGGACACAATTTTCAACTCAGGCCAATACATAGACTACACCCACACCACCGAACTCCTCTGGACTGACCACCTCTGCATCCACTTCTCCTTCACCAAACCCCACACCCTACCATCAACACACCACACCCTACCGCATGTGGGACAAGATCCCCACAGAACGACTAAACTCCCAAATGGCCCATAACCCCCACCCACACCAACGACCCCTACGCAGGAGCACACAACCTCTCCAAATGGATCACTACCTGCGCAGACACACTAGCCCCCCTCAGAAAACACATCACCACCCGCAACATCAAAAATGCCCCATGGTTCACCCCGGAACTCCAAGACTCCAAGTGCAAATGCCGCCAAGCTGAGAAAATATGGAGACTGGAACCTTCCTCAACCAACTTCTCCACCCTCAAAACCACCATTTGCACCCATCACCAACTCATACGCACCGCCAAAAGAAATCACCACAAGACACGCCTTGACAACAACTCTCAAAACAGCAAAGAACTCTTCACCATCATCAATGAACTTGCCAAACCCAAAGCCAGCAACATAGACCCCACACACACGCAGCCCCTATGTGACGCCCTTTCCAACCATTTCCTCCACAAAATCCTGGACATCCACAACAGCTTCATACCACACACACCCACCACACATACCCCTCACTCACCCAACTCGACCCCCACTCAAGACTCCCCACCACACTATCCACATGGACCCCCACCACCCCCCCCACCATGAACTCCATCCACTCCAGTTCCCCCTACGAGTCCTGTCCACCATACTCCACAACATAATCAACTCCTCTTTCGACTCCGCCACCTACCCAGACCTCTGGAAGCACGCGGAAATTACCGCCCTACTAAAAAAAAAACAAGCCAACCCGGAGATCCTCTCCAACTACCGCCCCATCTCCCTCCTCCCTTTCCCCGCCAAGGTTGCAGAGAAATTAGTCAACACCCGCCTATCCCACTTCCTCAAAGCAACCAACACCCTTGACCCCTCACAATCTGGGTTCCACAAGAACCACAGCACAGAAACCGCCCTCATTGCATGCACTGACAACAATAGGACCAAAGTCGACGAAGGCGAGACCGTCGCACTCATCCTCCTAGACCTCTACGCAGCTTTTGACACCGTCTGCCACCACACACTCCGCACACGCCTCCACAACATAGGAATCCACCACAAAGCCTTAGACTGGCTCACCTCCTTCCTCACCGACTGGACCCAGAGAGTCCGCCTTCCACCCTTCCACTCCAACACTACCAAGATCACCTGGGGAGTCCCCCAAGGGTCCTCCCTCAGCCCCACACTCTTCAACATCTACATGATCCCCCTAGCCAACATCCTCAGAGCACACGGAATCACTATCCTCTCCTATGCAGATGACACCCAACTCATCCTCTCCCTCACCCGCAACCCCACCACCGCCAAAACCAACCTACACGCCACTCTCCTAGACACCGCCAACTGGATGACCACTAACCACCTCAAGCTCAACTCAAACAAAACCGAGATCATCATCTTCGGCCCAAACAAAACCACATGGGACGACTGCTGGTGGCCCACCGCCATAGGCCCGCACCCACCCCCGCAACCCACAAAGACAGTCACCCACGCACTCATCAGCAGCAGACTGGACTACGGTAACACCCTCTACGCAGGCACCACACTCAAACTCAAACTCAAACGCAAACTCCAAAGAATCCAGAACACAGCCGAGCGCCTCGTCCTTGGCCTCACCCACAACGAACGAATCTCAACACACCTCAAATCCCTTCACTGGCTCCCCATAGACAAGAGAATCACATTCAAGATCCTCATCCACGCACACAAATCCCCCCACAACACCGGCCCACCCTACCTCAATGAAAGAGTAAACTTCCACACTCCCACACGCAACCTCCGATCAGCCGACTTAGCCCTAGCCACAGTCCCCCGCATCCAGGGCACCACCACAGGAGGCAGGTCTTTCTCCTACCTCACCCCCAAAACCTAGAACTCCCTTCCCACCGACCTTTGCAAAACCAAAGACCTACTGGTCTTCAGAACGAACCTCAAAACATGGCTGTTCGACCAGTGACCCTCCCTGACCCCCCCTGGTTTCCCCCCAGCGCCTTGAGACCCTCACGGGTGAGTAGCGCGCTCTACAAATTTTTTGATTGATTGATTGATTGATTGATCTGGGTGCCTCAGGTAGAGGGGGGGGGGTCAAGAGGCTGGTGCAGCTGGAGGTTTGATCGCCGCCGGGAATCCCAGTGGCGCATATGGCCAAAGTGGGCGAGGACGGACAATGCCAGTGTCAGAGGCTGGCAGAAGGAAGGTGATGCCCGCGGGGCGCAACACGGCCTCTGCACGTTGGTCTGAAGCACTAGAGGGGTCTTCGGCGGCCTTCTCTACACCGCTGGATCGGGGTTCATGCAGAGATGGTGTGCGCTATGAGGGCCCGGAGGAAGCTGCGGCAAGTAATTTGGGGATGAGGAGTGGTATTGACAACAGGGGTGAGATGGATGACGAAGATGTGTTTGAACTCGATTATGAGGAGGATGTGGATGAGTGGGAGGACGGAGAGATCCGTGACGCAGAGGTGAGCAGTGTCAATGGGAGGGGGCGAGGGCGCAAGTGCGGCGCAACCCCTTCTTCTGCTTCTATTTTGCAGGATTCTATGTCCGTTGGCGGGCCACAGGAGGTGCGGCATGGGCTGGCACGTGGTAGAGGGTCTAGGAAGGTTACATGGCCTTTGGGGGCACAAAACAGAGGTAAGGGGCAATGGTGGTCGGTTTTGGGGGACAGTTCTGGTTTCTGTGGATCATGCACGCTTAAGTCTATAGGAGTAGGCGATTTTTCGGTTCATGAACAAGCTACTGAAGGGGTATTGCAGGGTGGGGACACGGCTAAAGCTAAGGAGGTCGTTATAACAATGGCGAGTGAAACAGGTAATCAGGCGACGGGGGAGGTCACGGGGTCTGAGGACAAAGAAGGGGGGAACACAAGAAGCGGCTTCCATACATGGGGCTGGCCATACCTTTGGGCTCACACATAGCAGAGAGAACAAAGGCTAGGATTTAGAAGCACGAATATGTTGACGTTTTTAAGCTCCTACATAGGGACATACAGGCCAAAGAAGGATCCAAGGAAGAAGCGTGGGAGCTAGTGCGTAGGCCAAGAGTTCCAATCACGATGGATAACTGGACTTCGGCCTTTTTAATTTTTGCAAGCATATATTGTGAAAAGTTCCCAGACAGGCCCATAGCGCTTTTTAAGTAGATGGATATTATAAGGAAAGCCCAGATGCATTTCGGGGGTTTCGCCTGGCTGAGCTATGACGAAGAATTCAGGGCTAGGGTCAGTGTCAATCCCGCTCAACCCTGGGGGGACGTAGACCCCAAATTATGGATGCAGTGGATGGCGTCAGCTCAGTCCACTGCGTCTACACACAGGGCAAGTGGCTTACCGGTGGTTTACAAGCCTTTTCAGCCCCATCCCGCCCAAGGAGGGGCGGGTGTGGGTCAGCGGACCCCGGTGTCCGGAACAGGAGCATGCTGGAACTTTAATAAACGTTTCTGTTCCAGACAGCCCTGCAAATTTAAACATGACTGCTCCAAGTGCAAGGCTGTCATCCTGTCACATAATGTTTTTCCCTCTCCAGCCCGGCAGAGCAATGGAGGGCCGCCAAAGGACGAGGCATGCAGGGCACTACTGCACCAAAAGGCTCCTACACCAATTAGGCTGGAGACTCTTCCGCCCGGGCTACATACCTATCCAGATAGCGACACAGCTTGTAAGTTAGCGTGGGGTTTCCGAGAAGGTTTTCGTGTTGGCTACCAAGGTCCATGTAGAAGGAGATGGGCAGACAATTTGCGCTCTGCCTAGGAAATGCCACAGGTGGTGCGAGCCAAAGTGGCTAAAGAGGTGTCTTTGGGCAGGATTGGGGGCCTTTTTATGATTGGCCAAGTGTGGATTTGATGATCTCTCCTTTGGAGGTGGTGCCTAAGAAGGCCCCAGGGGAATTTCAACTGATTAATCATTTATCCTGGCCGGAGGGTGCCTCTGTTAAAGACTTCATTGCACCCAAGGATACTAGGGTGGTTTATGCATCTGTGGATGATGCCATCAAGTGGGTTAGGGGGTGTGGCAAAAATGCAGAGTTGGCAAAATGCGACATCCAATCGGCTTTCAGGCTGCTGCCCATACACCCGGAGGACTTTGATTTGCTGGGTATGCAGTTTGACGGGGCGATTTATGTCAACAGGGTACTTCCCATGAGTTGCGCCATTTCATGTGCACTTTTCAAAGCTTTAAGTACCTTCCTACAGTGGGGTTTTGTTAAACAGAGTGGTCATCGGACGGTGATGCACTACTTGGAGGATTTTCTTTTTGCAGGACAGCCACCTCCAGAGCTAGTAGGGCACTGACGGCTTTTCAAGAATTAGCTCACCATGTGGGAGTGCCTTTGGCTCCGGAGAAGACAGAAGGGCCACAATGAGTCTTAACCTTTTTGGGTATAGAACTGGATGCGAACGTCCTGGTTGCCAGATTGCCAGCACCTAAAGTGGAAGAGATGCTGGAATTCTTGGACACCGTGTGGGTATTCCGCAAGATTGATCTGCGAACTGCTCAGAAGCTGTTGGGCTACCTTAATTTCGCATGCAGGGTAGTACGGGGAGGTAGGGCTTTCTGTAGGCATTTGGGTTTAGCCATGTCGGGAGCAGTGCTGCCGAACCATAGGATCTGCGTCTCTGTGGGTTTGAGAGAGGATATCAGGGCGTGGGAAACATTTTTAGCAGATTTAAATGGTGTGTCGATGTTTTTCTGTGAAGCCGATACGGTTTGGCAAGTCCAGATCTTTTCTGATGCAGCAGGAGCCACAGGCTTCGTTTTTTTCTGGGATGGGAGATGGTGCACAGAAACATGGCCCACACAATGGCTGCAGCAGGGCAGGAGCATTGCTTTCCTTGAGTTTTTTCCACTCTTGGTGGCCTTGGCAGTATGGGGGCATGAGTTGGCCAACATGACAGTTGTTGAGCTAGTTAACAGACAGAGAGCGAGGGACATCAGGGTTTTGCGTTTGTTGCGCAAGTTTATGCTTTGCTGTTTATCTTTAAATGTTATTTTCAAAGCTGCTCAAATAACTGGGGTATACAACGAGATTGCAGACTCCCTCTCTCGTTCACAGTGGCAATGTTTTCGCGCATTGGCACAAGGAGAGGATCAGAACAAAACTGGTCCTGGCAGACATTTGGGAATGGGGGCATGAGGATCACTGGACTGGTGGAGATGTCCTTAGCGGAATCCACTCGGCTGAGTTACAGGCTGGCATGGTTGGATTTTCAATCCTTCGAGCTGTGTTCGGGCAATTTTTGGTTACAAAGAGCTGATGAGCTAGAGTTATGCGCTTTGCGTTTTGTGCTTTTTCTGATTGGGGAAGGTCTGTTCCCTGCGACCATTAGGGGCAAATTGGCAGGGGTCTCCTTTTATGGGAAACTATTTTTTAGTTTTGACCCGGCCCCAAATGGTTTGTTGGCGAAGATGCTGAAAGGCTGGGGTAGGGTCAGGTCAGGTGCAGGTAGGGCAGCTAGAGAGCCCAATACCTTTGAGTTATTGTTGGAACTTTTGCATGTTTTGCCAGTATGCTGCACTGACAAGTACAAGTTGGCTTTGTTTTGTTTATGCATGGTTTGGATGTTTTTTGGTGCTTTTCGGGTGTCCGAATAGTTGAGGTTGGAAAGGAGGTTTGCCTGCATAGGGATCGCTTGGGGATTTGGCTCAGGTGCTCTAAAACTGATCAGTTAGGGAAGGGGAAATGGGTATGGCTGGACAGAGGGGGTAATGGGGCTTCTTGCTCGGTGGTGGAATGGCTGAGTTTTCGGGGTGAGAGACGCTTGGCAGGAGAGAGTGGAGTTTTTGTGCATAAGTCGGGGCGAAGTTTACGAGTTTCCAATTGTTACAGGTGTTACGGATGGCCTTGAGGCAGACGGGTCATCACGCTCTTGATTTTGGTACACATTCCTTCAGGATTGGGGCAGCTACTGCTGCGGCCCGTTTGGGTTGGGGTTGGGCAAAGAATAGGGCCATAGGTAAATGGAAGTCTAGATGCTGTGAGTGCTATGTGAGGCCATAGAACAGTTTGTTGTTTGTTTTCTTGCTGGCTAGCATTTTTAACATGTGTTTCTGGGTGGGGGGTTTAAACCTGGAGACCACCGTTACAGTTCTTTTTCTTTTCAGGGTGCATGTCCGACCCACAGAAGGACAAGATGGTCACATGGCTGGTCGGCCATTCCTTTATCCACTGGGCAGCGAAGTTTGCAGAGAAGCTAATTTATGGACGGTCTTTGGGACTCCCTAGCAGGCAACATGAAGTTTTCTGGTGGGGCAAAAGCGGCATGAGGTGGGGAAGTCTGCTTCCATTTATTACTTCTAGCCGGCCGAACTGGGGTTGTCCTGATTTGCTGTTGATTCATTTGGGGGGAAATGATCTGGTAAAACTGTCAGGGCTCACACTACTGCAACATATGCCGAGAGACACGGAACTCCTCTAACAGAGGTTGCATGGCACCTGCTTGGTCTGGACTGAGTTTGTGCCTCGACGAGCGTGGAGAGGGGCAGTGAAGCATGGAGCCATGGAGCGGGCTCGCGAGAAACTGAACAGAGCTATGAGAGTGTTCTGTTGGTCACATAGCATAAAGGTTTTAAAATATGAAGACATCAAAGAGAAAGATGAGGCACTTTTCAGGGCAGACAAAGTGCATTTGTCACAGTTGGGGAACACATATTATCTGACAGATTTGAGGTTATTGGCGGGAGATTTGTGGGGGGAAATGTTGTGGCTCAGAGAGCAGGAGTAGAAGCAGTAAGGTTGCAGTAGTGTGTTTTTTTCCCCCTTTTTTGGTGGGGCAGCAAAACGCCAAGTGCGTTTGTGCTGGATGGCAGTAGATGGCGGAGGGTGGAGAGTCGGATGCGGGCTTGGCCACACTTCCAGGGGAAAAAACAAACAGGTAAAGGTTCAGAGTGTGGGGAATGCATGAAGCAAGTAGGGCATGAAAGGGAAAGGGGAGTGTCTAGGGGCATGGAAGGGAAAAATGCGGGTTTTGAAGTGAAAAGATGAGCAAGGTAATCTTAAAGGGTGGGCTCTGTTAAAGTTGGGGTTTATACGTTGAAAGTTAAAGCATGTGTTATTATTACAATCCTATCCTAAATAAATAACCTTTTACACTAAATGATTGGTGTCGCTAAAGTATGTCCCGAAGGCCTTTAATTTTGAGAGCTTTGCGGGAGGAGAGCCCTTTAGAACTGGGGTGTGGACATGATCTGCAGCTTCTCAAGTCCCTGAAGATGCTCTCCCTTCCTCTTTCTTCATACTTATCCAGAACCTGCTCTCATTCCTCATACATTGATTTAAAGTATGCAACATTCCTAGTCGGATATGTATATTTGATAGCAGTAGCAGGATAACCTTTTTAGGTCCAGCCTACCAGACAGTGCAGTTATATGGTTGTGAAATATATATTGTGGGCTTACCAAGAACAAAAATGGGCTTGCAGCCCACCAATTGCCTACAATAGGTTGGTTTAACTACAACCCTCAATTGCCTATTTTTTTTTTGATGGACTGCCTTTTACGTCTTAATGTCTGCCCCACCCGTGGAGCACTGCCAATTTATTTGTGTAGTTTCCCCCTCATTTTTAGGGTATTACACTTTTAGTTTCTCTTAAGCACTCTACAAGAGTGCAAGTGTTTTCCAGCTGTCTCGCCCATGTATCTCTCCCCACCCCCTCAGTGAAGTGCTCAACATCTTGTGCTTCCCCCTTTCATTGCTTTCTCCCACATGTCAGCCACAGCTTCATGTTTCTCTTTCTCTCTCACCCACTTGTTTTTTTTCTGCCCCTGCCCACACCCATCATGTTGTTCCTCCCACCAACTCCTTTGTGTTGCTACTGCCCCACATCCTTTCGAAAAATACTTTTGCATCATTTAGTAGGTGCAAGTATGTGTAGTGTGAGCACAGTCAAAACAGGCAACAGGTAGAATAGATAAGTCTGTGACTAGTACTAACAAATAGTGGCAAAGCCAATAGGTCTTTCCTTTGGGGCATATTTGGTTCGCCACTGGTTTTTAGAGGTGCAATATAGCATCCCATATGGCTGTGCACCATGGCTAAAGAAGAATAAAAACAAAGCCTACGATGTGGCTGCCGGGCAACTGCCCACTACTACATAGGTTTCGTTTTTATTCTTTCCAGGAACTGAAATCTTAAAGAAATGTTATGAAAGCCTAACATAAAGGGATGCCTCTGTTAATTAACCACCGTCCAGTGAGATAGTCACACAATCTATGTTGAGTTTGTGATTCTCAGAGTTACTACTAAAACTCAGCGACCAAAAATGTTATGGGAAAACAAGCTTAAAAGCGTATTTAGTGTACACACACTCACCACATGTGATATATAATAGTTTGTGAATGTTCCAAGCCCAAGACATTCTTTGAATAGTAAATCCTGTCCAGCTTGACTCATCTGTGCATGCCTGACGAAGAAGGTGTACACCCCACAGATGCACACAGACACACACAGAAACACAGACACACACACACACACCCAAAGCCTAAGAACAATTCTCATTGTATATTGTAGAAACTTCTTTCCGAATCTAAGCTGCTTGGTGGTCACCTGACAAGAGCACAGGTAATTCTCGAGAGCAGGGTGCGAATGCCAGGTAGTATTGTGAAATGCATTTACACTGATACAGGTTTTTTGTCATTTTTAACACATTAATCCACAACCCATTACATTTTTGAGTGACTCGGCTATTATCTTACCAGTAATATACCGACTCCCAACAAAGAGTATTGAGCAGTGATCAATGCCTCCAGCTCAACAGAATAACCACAACAATTTGATGATCTGAATCTATTCATAGATATACATAAAAATTTTTATAAACTCGGTGGTTCACTTCCTGTTACCTTTGAACTTTCACTACCTTTCTAAAAGTTTTAGTTAGACTACATAGTACACATTGATACGCTTTAAAGGAGAATTATTGCTAGGCAAGATAGAGTAGATTTCCCCTTGCTCATACTTGTGACTGTAGAGTGGTCGTTCTCTGTTCGAAATGAAATAAAAAATTGTGATAATCCTGGATAAACAGTCCGGTCTGTCCACTGTAATAAAATATCTCTGTTTTCATATAAGCTTCGGTAGTTCTTTCTGGCCTCTTTATAGAATTTATTCAGATCACTGACTAGGAATTTAACAAGATCAACACACTTTCAATGGTAAAAAATATGAATTACACAATAGGTTTTTATGTCAACATGATTTTCAAAAAGGTAACTGAACATAACTAATTTCTAATAGCGTGCACAAGTTTTATCACTTCTGTGAAATGCACCAAGCACAGACAAGCTTTTAGGCGAGGATCTGAGGCACAAGGAGTGACATGTGCATCTGATGTACAAATTAGTTTCCATGACAAACTGCTTGGACACCATCATGCTTGTATGTGTTGGTGATTCATGGACTACTGTTTCATTGTAATTGAAAAACTTTTCTGAAGGTTAACTATATATTTTTTTTTTAAAAACATTGCCTTGTAATGTCCCTGCAGCATTGTGAAGTCCACTGTTTGCTGCGTAAATTAGACTAACTTCATCTAAATTGACACAATTAAGGAAACGGTATGAAAATGATCAAAACTTGAAACAAATTAACAAAAACATAATATTAGCAAATTGTCAAAACTATGTCAATAATCAGGTTATGAACATGTTATCAATATATTCAAAATGTGGTTCGACTTGTCATAAATGTTTCCTTGTTTGATGCAAACGTACACTTTAAAGCCAAATGTATAGAACCAGAATCATATAATAAACAATATAAAATATGTACCTAAATAATATCAACTTGATTCAGATATTTAATAAAAGTGCTCAAAATAATCAAAGCTTTGAAATGCTATTTATTTGAAAAACACTGTAGTTCCATTCATTAATTAACAGGCCGAATGTAGGAACATAGTTATTAAATTGCTTATTCATTTATGGTACATTTATGAATTCATCTCTGGTATTGTATGCACTATGTATAGCTTGGCTACCTTGACTGATCATTGTTTCCTTAAATGTGTGTGCTCAATAAATATAGAGATGTTAAGTTTTCTGTAGCTCCACACTATCAACCTTACACAAATTCTGTTGCGATTAGTAACCTGTAAAATACATGGCTTATCTCCCACAATTAAAAACGTCGGGACGTACCACACAATACATCTAATATAATTGGTTTTAATGGTGATTCACTAATTTTTAATTTCACCTTCTCTTAAACAGATAGTATATAAATCATCTTTGCTAGCCCACAGCAGTCATTTAGCCACATCTTCATATCAAAATTCACGAGTGTTTTGCAGTTCTCCTTACCGTCCAGGGAAAGCCAGTCATGCTGAGAAGACGGGAGAGTGGGAAGCGCGCGAGCCTTGTACTCAAAGACCACAGAGTTAGAGATGATCTGATTGTTGAAGGCCACCTGCAGAGTCACCAGGCCTGTATCGTGAGCTGAAAAGATTGACACAATAAAAAACTACATCACCCTTCTCTAAAGACAACATATTTCAACCTTACCCACCTAGTGGTTTAAGGTATCAAGGACATAACATAAAATGTAAAAGCAGTAAGTGATATATGCATTTGTTTCGTCATTTCTTGCTTTGAGTTATGCTTTCTTAATAGAATCAAAATGTTTTAAATGACATCATTTTGATATTGTTATTCCTCAAGTGTAAACATGTCCTACTGTTTGGGTCGATTTTCAATTAGGTTTTAGTGAAGAAATTTGTTCTGTTAATGTTTTCAGGATTTAGTGGGGTTTTAAATTTCATTTCCTTTGAATTTTATGAAAGGAGAACATTTGAAAAAGTTTGCCACTTTTCAGACAACATGAAAAATACACACTTTTTTATCTACCAAGATCTGAATAAATGTCTTCCAAAAATAAATCAAATAAAATACATGTAAAGGTATTTTAACTTCATGATGTTTTTGGATTACAATCATATTCACCATTTCTATATTTTGATTGAAAAATGCAACCGTTTGCAAAACTGAGCACTTTCTCGGTGACATTGCATGAACATTTAGTGAAATGTTCAAGACTGACTTGAAGGACTAAGTTCAACCAGGCTCTGCTGTTGTCAATGCTAGCACGTTTGAGACTGCCTTGTCTCGAAATTTCACTTGCTCACATTTGCTGCAATATGGAGCTTACTGCAATTGTAGCCTTTTAGGCAAGGAGTGCTGGCTTGTTTCAGAATGCAAACATTCATGTTGAAGGCCCCAGAATGAACCTATATTTAGTCCTCTTTTTTGCATTCTCGATATGTAAACCCTTAGCACTCTGAGTGGTGCGAAGCAGATAAAGCCATTTGGGCGAGAGAGTGAGTAGTCATCTTGAGTGCAGGAGCAAAACAAAAATTTGCAAAGTGGATCCACCGCATAAAACTTAATAAAAGGTTATTTTGCCCACTGGACCTGGGCATCCTGGAAGCCTAAGACTTTCTATGCCTTACTTCTGGGATTTTTCCATTTCACGAATAAGATGAGACTTAATTAATTCAGTAAAGGTCATAGAGACCCTCATAGAGCAGAACCTAATCCTATATGTGAAGGAATTATGAAATATCTCACAAAGCAACCCATGGTTACAAAATATGAGAGTTTCCACATATGTGAAATTAGATATGGTCATTTTAAAGCAGTAGGTTGATGGTTTTCATAGTATGATCTAATGCATCTTAACTAAAAATGTTGCACACAGTTCTTAGACTTTCCAGCTGTCTAAGGTTCTTCTATTTCCTCACATACACACAGCTAATAGGTAGCATGATCTCTGTTGATGCTGAAGGTCTGTGGCATGATCTGCATTCTTCATAACTTTGCCTACTTGATTCCAGCTTGATCCTCCTGCTAATTGAACTAGCAACTATCGGAGCATACATCCAGATATATGAAGTTTAACAACACAATGTGATAGACTTCGGTATTGTTCGGCTTTGATAAAATACATTCCTCTGGAAGCAGAGGATGGCTTTAAAGCCACTTTCTGCAACATCATAGAGGGAGAGTCATTGCAAACACTTAATGCTTTTCACAAAATGCCAAATGCATTTTACTATGCTTCCTGCCTAGAGCCAGTTGGGCACAATTTCAGCCTAATGCAGTTTTAACGACGTAAAGGCCAAGCGGAAGTACTTATATTCTGACCTCAACATCTTTCACTGAAATGGCCGTCAAATTATGACGGATATTACCAGTGGCAACATGTCTGAAGCACTGATCATCTCAGCAGGCTTAGGTCTAATTCTGCAACACGCAAGCTCTTAGAGTGGTGGCTTCGTAGGTGTACCTTGTTCCAGTTTGCACTAGAGCACACTCTCCAACAGTTCTCACACCTACCCCGGGAGCATCTCTACATGCATATATATTTTTTCAAACAGAGTTAGCTGCACAATTTGTACCGAAGACTAAACTTTTTAAGTTATTGAATGAATATGTTTTGTATATAATAAAGCATCATTTAATTCAGTAATTGCTAATTGGGCCAAGGAGAAACTTTCAATATGTCGGTGTAATCTTGCGTAATTTCTGGCCTTTTCGTTACACCTGTTATGAGAAATTACTGAAATTAAGCCATTACTCTATTTCAATTAATTTCAAATGTGTTCTGTTAAAAATCCCACCCTATGATTAAGGCAGCATTATGAATAAACTGAAAGCAAGCAACTGCTGTTTGAGACACTTGTCTTTTTGCAATTCTTAGCAGTTGTTCAAAATGAGTCTTTGCATGGAATTTCATTTTAAAATGTAGTACTAAATTTTATTTTATGTAAACCTTTGGGACCCTTTGCGTAATTACACAAAAATAAATTATGCTAATTAACACCACTCCTAATGCTAATGCAAATTAATATGTCTCCTATGTTTGGATTTGAGTTAAGTGGAGTTATTTACTTATTAACAGACTTCTTTCGGATGGTCTCAGTGGATTCTTAATGTAGACATGGCCAAGGTGGCCACAACACAATGGTGTGACTTTATGTATCAAATCTGTTTATTGTTTCAAAGTACCAACATAAAAAGTATAAGACATCGTAGTGAAGCAAACACAATGCAGCGTATCTAGTCCAGAAACATATAAGCTGTCCATAGGGATCATCTCCTGTGTAGCCATGTCTGAGGGGACCACCCCCTCAGTTCCTCCTTGCAATCCCATGTACAAATGGATCACTCGCAAAAGTCTGCTGCCTTGGTAAGTGAACTTCAAACATAGTAAAACAAAACATAAGACAGCAACACTGCTTCCTTTGATATGCCCCATCATCCATCAGTCTCCTCGTCCCGCCGCCCACTCCCCAGCGTAGCCCCAGTTCTCCCAAAAATCTCTCCGACGGACACACTCCGGAGGCTCAGATCAGCCCCAGCACTCTCAGATAAGCCTGGCATGTGAATTCAGTGAACTCTGTGGATAAGATCTGCAAGAATGGTCCCCATAGGTACTTCAGGTCCCCCACCCATTGCTGAGAGGCCAGAGTGAGCTTCTCCATTGCCAAGATAAATCACAACTTCTGCAGCCATGACATGTATGTCGGGATCCTGTCCGAGCCCCATAACTCTAAAATCAGCTGCACCGCCGCATTGAGGGCCAGGGCCATTTGCCGGCCTTTTAATGATCTCAGAGGGAAGGAGAGCGGATTGGGCAGACCCATTAAGCTATACGATGGGAACCTAGGGATCTTGGTATCAAACGCAGCATCCGTAGCATCTATAATATTCTCCCAATATCTATGGAGCTTGGGGCAATGCCAGAGTAAGTGCACAAGTGTACCCCTACCTCCACACCCTCTCCAACATAGACTAGACTCAGTGGGATCCCATGTGTGTATCCTTGTTGGGGTGTAGTACCAATAGGAGGCCACCTTATGTGCTGTCTCCGTGCCTGCCGCGTTATAGGCCGTATGGTGTATCCTATAGAAAATATTATCCCACTCTTCGTCCGAGAGCTCCCTTTACAGCTCACTCTCTCATCGCAACTGTTCCTTAGATTTAGGCAGACGCCCCTCCCCCTGCAATAGCCTATGAAGCTCTGAAATTACTAGTTTATCATCTTTCTTCAGCAGAAGCCATTTCTCAAACGGCGTCAGCGGCCTATCTATTAGCACTCTATTGGCCGGCAGCAAAGCCCAGTGCCGTATCTGGTAGTACATCATCATATCCGCCTCCGTCAAGGCATATGTGTCTCTCATCTGGTCGAAAGGAATCACTCCTTGCTCATCAAAGAGACTCCCCACCCTTTTACAGCCCCCGTCATGCCATCGTCGCAGCGCTTCCAGCTGTAACCCCGGTACAAAGTCCAGATTTGCACCTCTGTGGGTCATTGGAGACGGGAACGACGTCAGCCCCAGCCGATCGGCCACTGCATCCCACACACGTAACGTTGCTCCCGTGATCGGGGGGAGTAAAGTCCTACTGGCGTGTGTTGGCATCGCAACCAGGGCTCCTTCCAGATATGGGATCCTGCCACTGCCTGGTCCATAAAGCACCAATGCTTCTCAGTGAGCGATCAACTCCACTCTAAAAAGAAACGCAGCTGCGTCGCCTGGAAATATCGCAAGAAGCATGGCACCACCAACCCTCCCTCCCCTTAGGGCAATATAGAACCCGACGTGGAAGATGCGCCGGATGACCCTCCCAGATAAATCTCAGGACCGCCGCTTGAAGAGTCGCTAGCGTCCAGGGAGGAGGGGTCAGGGGAAGAGCCTGGAACACATACAGCACACGCGGCAAGATTGTCATCTTCACTGCCCCCAATCTGCCAAGCCAGGACAGCTTTAGCCTCCCCCAGGTCTCTAGATCTCGCTGCACCTCACGAACCAACTTCGTGTAGTTCAGGCTCGCCGTTTTTGTAACAGAAGGCGCTAGATCAATTCCTAAGTAGGAAAGCCACGAGGACGACCAATTAATGGGGTACCGGCTCTTAAGATCCCCCTCGTGCTCCCTGCTGATAAACCGACTAAGGACCTGCGATTTCTGCATGTTCACCCGGAATCCCGAGACCCGGACAAACTCATCAGGAATCCCCATAAGCGCAGGCAGCGAGGTCGTGGGCTCCGCCAGTGTAAAGATCACGTCATCTGCATACAAAGTGATGAGATGAGTATTGCCTCCGAATTTCACACCAGTGATCAGAGGGCTGTCTCGCAGACGCTGAGCCAGAGGTTCCATGTAAAGCGCAAATAAGAGAGGAGAAAGCGGGCACCCCTGACGGGTCCCTCGTCTAATTGGAAACAGCAATGAGAGCGTACCATTGACGCGGACGGAAGCACTAGAAGACTGGTAAATACAGCGGATCCAGGTCACGAAGCCCAGGCCCAACCCAAAACGCTCCAGCACCTTAAAAAGATATGGCCAGTGGACCCTATCGAACGCTTTCTCCGCGTCTTTAGAGAGGAAGAGCGCCTCCCGAAGGGACCGGTCCGTTTTGTCTAGCAAATGAAGCAACCGCTTTGTGTTATCGCTGCACTGTCTGTGTGGAATAAAGCCTGCCTGATGCGGATCAATAAGCCCCAGCATATAGTAATTTAGATGATGGGCCAGTATACCTGTGAAGAGTTTGGCATCTATTTTCAAGAGCGAGGTCGGCCTATAGGAAGCGCACTCCTCCGGATCCTTTCCTGGCTTAGGTATAACTGCAATGGTGGCATCTAGCATACTGGTTGTTAAAGCGCCCAACGTTCGGAAGGAGTTGAAGAGCTGAACCAAAAGCGGTACAAGTTCCACGCAAAAAGTCTTGTAGAAAAGTGCTGTAAGACCGTCTGGCCCTGGGGACTTCCCCAACTGCAAATGTGAGATTGCTGATATAACCTCTTCCTCCCTTATGGGTTGGTCTAAAGAAGATGCCTCCTTCTCACTAAGAGGAGTGATTGTAATACCCTCCAGAAATACATCTGGAGCCACTGCACTCCGCTCATCCGCCGCATACAGCCCTTTATAAAACTCCGTAAACGCCTCTGCTATTTGATCGCTCGTTCGCGCTTCCGCAACTGAGGGGGAACGAACCAGCTTTATCGTCGACACTGCGCACTGTGCCCGTAAGCGGTGAGCCAGAAGTTTCCCGCATCTATTGCTCCCGATGTAATACTTATGTTTGAGACGCGTGATCGCGTATTCCGCTCTGTCCCAGTCTAGCCATTTCAGCTGTTGCCTCACCTTCTCCAACTCCTGCCAGATTCTGGGCGCACCCGTAGCCTTATGGGAGCGCTCCAATACCACTACTCTCTGTTCCAGCTCCTCCCTTATCTCCCTCTTTGCTTTATTATCTCTAGCGGACAGTGACATCACCTCCCCTCTGACCACCGCCTTCAGGGCCTCCCATAATGTCCCGGTACCAGTGTTCCCGTCGTCATTAACCTTAAGGTAGTCTGTGATTGCACGTCTGATCGATTCCACCGTTGCCCTATTCTGAAGCATCGGGTCCCTGAAGCGCCAACTCGGAGCACCCACCCGTCTCTGATCCATATTAACCTCTACTGTGATAGGTGCATGGTCCGTCATGGCCTGAGGCTCAATCGTGGTCCCTCTAACCCGGGGTAGGAGTTCCTGCGATGCCAGAAAGAGGTCAAGTCGTGCATATGTCTTGGTCATCACGGGATAAAAGGAATAATCCCTAAGCGTAGGATGCGCCCTCCTCCACACATCCTCCAGACCACACTCAGCTAGCCACTGGCTCCCTGACGCTGACAGCGCCCCTGCCTGCCCATAGCGGTGACCCGAGCGATCTAGATCATTATCCATCACTAAGTTAAAATCGCCTCCCACTAAAATGGCGCCATCCGGTGAGTGCAGCATCGGGGATATAGCCTGCCTCAGGAAGGTTTCTTGCTGCGTATTTGGAACATACAGAGAAGCAATAGTAAAGGAAAAGGCCCCCACCCTCATTCGAATAGCCAGAAGCCTTCCTTGCACTTCATGTATTTTTGCCACTACTTCCCCAGGGAAGGACCTTGAGAGTAATATCGCAACACCAGCGTGTTTCGTGGATACCGAAGACCAGAATTGCCTAGGGAACCACTTGGAGCGCATGCGGTATGTATCCTTCTGCACTAAGTGTGTCTCCTGTAGCATACAGATATGACTCCCAGACTTCTCAAGGGCCGATAAGATCGCCAGCCTCTTAGTCGGACTGTTGAGCCCACAAACATTCAAACTTATACATTTAATAGTCATGCATCAGAAGGAGAGAAGCAGTAAGGAGGGGAGGGGCCCCATGGGGGACCTACGTCCTAGAACAGGCCATCAGCCACTTCGGATAAGGGGGCCAAACCACTACTCGCTCCAGTAAGCAGTGTCTCAGGGAAGCCAAGTAACATACAACCAACACGCACAACAGGTGCTCACAACAAAGTAGTCGCACACGCATCTCCATCGAGGTAAAGTCTCAACAGGGCTGTAGAACCTCTCAAGTTCGTCAGGCCAGGTTCGACGACCCCGCCACCCGGGCCCCTCTTGAGCGGCCTCAAAGGCCTGGAACGATGTGACCCGCAGTAGTTCAGCTCTCTCCAGGCACCGCTCCCTCAGGCATTAGTTCCAGCAGCCACACTGCTTAATACTGACTCCCTCTCCAACATTTGTTCCAAAGCCGTAGGGCGCTGCTGCTTTCTTCTTCTTTCCTTCCGCCACCATTGCGGGCGATCCCTGTCAGACAAGCCCCCGTTGGCACCCGGGTCCTGGCTAACACCTTCCAAGCGCAAAATCTGATTTGCCTCCGCTACAGTCCTCACCTGTCGGAGCTGATCCTCCCATATGAAGACAAGGCGGAATGGGTGACCCCACGAGTAGGTCACGTCATGCGCTCGCAAATGCTCTGTAATGGGCCTAAATTCCCGCCGTCACTGCAGGGTGCGTGCCGAGAGGTCCTGAAACAGCTGAAGTGCATGCCCTCTAAAATGGACCTGCGGAAGGTTGCGGGACCGCTGCAAGATGCTTTCTTTAAGTCCATAACTGTGAACACAGGCTAAAATATCTGGTGGCCGGTCCCCGGCCCCACCAGCACAGCCCACTCGGTGAACTCTGTCTAGCGTGATCTCTCGGGTCTCCTCCAGGCCAAGTAACGAGCGAAACAGCTCTACCACGTAGTCTCTAATGTCCTCCTTCTCCACCCCAGCCGGCACCCCACCAGCGGATATTATGCCTCCTCGAGCGATTTTACAAGTCCCCCACCGCTATCTGCAGGAGGTTCTGCTGCTCCCGCAGGCGAACGACCTCCTGCTGCAGGCCTGCCACTTCCTCACCGCGGGAGATCTCGCCGTCTTCAATCTGCGCCACTCTCTCACCCAGGGACGTGACCTCTCCTCGCAACTCTCTCACCTCCTGAGATATGTCTCTTCGGAGCTCCTGTATATCACTCCAGAGTGAGTCGCAAGGAGGTAAGGAAGCCTTTCGTGACCCCTCATTCACCTCCATCTCCCCACGCATCTCTGGGGACTTCGCCGCCGGTGGCCCCTCCACTGTGCCTCCCGCCGATAGACACGCACCGATCAGCATTTCTCTGACTGATCGTTCCCGCTTGGACTTGGAAGCGGCCATCACTCCTGCTTGTTGCTGCGCTCGTTCTATCACCAGGCCAGGGGCCTTTCACAGAATCTCGCAGAGACCAGATCACTCCCAGCACTGTGTTCCTCCAGCCGCTGCTTGCTTTCCGCTCCTGTGCTCCCTCTGTCCACCCGTCCCCCAGTAGTTTATTGCGCCGCCAGGTGGAGCTGCCACGGGCCGACCACACCGCCGATTAGCGGCCTAGCACCTTCTCACCTCTTTATGCTGTCCCTCCAAGACGGGGCGTCCAGCTGTACCCCCACTCCTCAATCGCCACCTCCAGGGAGCGCGTCTGGCAGGGGGTTCGGGCTATGTGGGCGAGTCTGCCTCCAGGGGCCTCAGACGCTATTCTCAGCACTGGGCCCCCAGCGCGGTCCCCGCTGTGGCGCTGGGCCCTGCAGTCCACCTCCGGGGCTCCTCCTGTTATTCTTCCCTCAGTCGACGGGGCGCCGCGTCCAGACCGGCCATGCGGCTCCCTTCTCTGCTGCCTCGCGTACTGGTCGGAAGCGTGAGTCAAGGCCGCGCTTCTCTGCATCCTCGTTTCTCCTCAGCGCGCCCCCCGGCCTTCTCCGAGCACCCTCTGCTCTGTGGCGCCTATCTCTGGGCCTGGGCGCTCCGGGACACCGACCCCTGGGGCCGCACGGCAAAGTTCTGAGGCCCGGGCGGCGGAGCTCGGACGAACACGTCCATTCACGCCACCATTTTGGCCACGTCCCTAATGCTGTGACTTTACACATGGTTCTCCTTTGAAGTAATGGGACAGTTAGATCCAAGGCCAGCACAACTGCCTCCAGTACCAAAGGCATCTTCTTTGTGTAATTTAGAGAAAGTCAAACATGAGATTTATGCAGCCTGAAAAGGTTCATAGTTTGGTGAAGCCAGCTTGTAGTAAAGATAGAGGGAATTAGTTTGAGTTTGATTGATACACTTCAGACTTAAAAATAGAGGCTCAACTTTCTTCTCTATGGTTCTTCACTAGGGTCTCTTGAATCGATAGTAGTAATAATGTAGAAGACTTGCCTGATGACTGAAGCAAATAAAAGAGAGGAATATTGACTATTCCACCTTGTGCCAGAGTCCATTCCTCAATTAAGTCAATTTATCAAGCAACATTTCTAAGGACAGAGGGGTACACTTTATTAGCACTACAGTGTAACGTGTACGCTCTTGAAAGTTTAAGCCCAGGCAGCTGGATACATAAACAAAATGATGACAGCTATACGGAGGCCAAGCACTTTTTTGTGGAAGCACACAACTTCTGCCCAATCAAAACATGTATCCCTGGCTCCTAACATGTAAGCGGGGCCAATGCTATACTATGCTCCGCTCCTTTCTAGTGATCCTTTCATAATTGTCTGGTTAGAGCAAACTCAACATGACTGCCCAAGTCAATACCGTCACTGCCTCATGTTTCCATACACTGAAGATGCTGAGGAAGATTTTCAATTAGCTCCCAATCAGTTCCCGGAAAACTGTCATGCA
The DNA here is from genome assembly GCF_031143425.1 of Pleurodeles waltl. Classification (NCBI taxonomy): domain Eukaryota; kingdom Metazoa; phylum Chordata; class Amphibia; order Caudata; family Salamandridae; genus Pleurodeles; species Pleurodeles waltl. The sequence goes on from NC_090445.1 coordinate 1,104,759,830, forward strand.
TGTACTGGTTACAATCAAGCTGGACTACGGGAACACCCTCTCTGCCAGGATCAACAAAAATCTCACCAAAGGGCTGCTGCCAGAGTCACTCTCAGCCTCCCAGGCTGCACTCACATTACACCACATCTGAAGAAGCCCCACTGGCACTCTATTCACAAATGAGCACACTTCAAACTACTTACCCATACTTTCAAAGCACTACATAACACTGCCCAGCATACCTCAACAATTGCATCTGCTTTCACAAACTTGCCAGACACCTCCACTCATCCGGACTCCGACTTGCCCAAATCCCATGCATACAGAAAACCAAATCTGGCGGTCGAGCCTTCTACATTGCTCTTAAAGTGTGGAACAAATTGTCACTATACACAAGAGCCCCCTTCTCATTCTTGAAATCCGCAAGGAGCTGAGTAGTCCCACAAGGCTCTAGGTGAATATAGACTACCACACCTTCTCAGGGCTAGGATACCCATCTGCTTGATAGTGCAGTCTGCAAATCTAAACAACACAACATAGCAGCTGCACTGTCAAGCCAAGACCATAAAAAAGCGAGATAAAGAAAACAAACAGCATTTGAAGTTTGAACGTTATTGCTGCTGTTTTCCTAATTTGAACTCCTAGTTGGATCAGCTAATACTTGGATATAACTGGAAGTGCAAACCATGAGTGAGTTCAGCTTTTAATCATCAGTAAGTATGCATGAGGTTTAAAATGGGCAAAAAAAGCTACATTAATTTACCACCATGGTCTAAATGCCCCCCAGAAGTGTGATGGATAATAAACAATAGGCCAAGCTGCACGCTCCAAGCAGAATGCTGCTAGTATTTCTGGAACTATGAACTTTCGAAATATATCCATCCCTTTCTTTCTGTCCAGTCCGTGCTGCACCTGTCCACGAATCAACCACAGATATTTTAATATTGCACCAAGGAATGTGGCATCGGAGTGGAAACATTGCAAAAAGTCCAATCGTGCACTACAAAATCTCTGCTTTATGTCTTGGACCATCCTCTTGCTTGATATACCTGATTACTGCACATGTGTAGGTTAAGTGCAAAGGACATGGCTTAAGGGCTACAGCTGGCACCTTTGATTGGGAGGCGTCAGGTTCCAGTTCCGAGTGGAGTCAATATCTTGTGATTGACATTTGACCGTGTGTAATGTAACTGGGGCTCACACAAGGCACGCCAATGCCGGTCGGTCGAGTTTGCACTATTCAGGACTGCAAAAATAAAATACTTTTTTTTTTATGTATCTATGCATTTCAAGCTTGTATCCACAGAGAGCTCTGCATCTTTATTTTTGCAACGCTTTTCAGATGAAAGGAAAAAATCACAAAAAAAATCACAACATTCTGGCTTACTGACAAGCGCTTGGAATATTTATGTAGACAGAGGTTTGAGTACAGCAGGCAGCTAAGGGGTTAATCTGCACATTGCACTTCAGAAAAATGCAGTAAAACCATTTCCTAGAAAAGCAAGGCTGAATTATACATGAGGAGAGTCATACAACTGATTAATTTGTAGTTAGAAATTTTATTCAGTTGATCCTTTCTTCTAAACTAATTAGAAAGTGTGTGGTGTTAGGAGAAATCGCTGCAAGGGAAAGTGTCACTCAATGCGCCAATCAGTGCTTTAAAGCAGGACCTTGTTTTCTAGAAGGCATGGTCTTCCATCCTTTTTATTTTTTAATGTTTTATTAAAGTAGCGATAATTGCGATTGACTGTTTGATAAGTTGACAGATATTGACACAAGACATAGGGACATGCCCATTGTTAGCACCTATTATTTTGCTAAACAAAATTGTGAATTTGTTGATCGGAGAAATTCGTCTAGATACTCTAAAAGGGCATTGGCTTCGTTGTTAAAGGTATAGTTCCTTTTCATACGTAATTATTGTATGGTGCTAAAGCATCAAAACCTCTAAGCACACGAATCAGGAAGATTACATGAAACACACTGAAGAGGGAAGGAAAGGGATCACAGAATTTGAGGAAATGTGATGAAATAATGCAAAGAGTCTTACTGAGAATCTGATTTTCGAGTTTAGCAATGGGTTGAATTAATTTGATTTTAACTTAAACCAATCAAGCAGCGAAAATGTATGCCCCAACTCATATACATCACTTATATACATTTTTATGTAACCTATGCTCTTAACATGGGCTCACTTATATACATTTGTATGTAACCTATGCTCTTAACATGGGCTTACCATCATTAATTTGTGTGCAATACTTGAATACAATCGTAGAATGCAGTCACTTTAATCATTAAGAATCCACTTATAGTTGTATTAGGGTGATCAATAAATCAACGTAACCTTATTCACTGCATATTTATGATAATATTGTATTGTGCCACCATTTTGCTTATCAAGTTCCCTTAGCTTGATATTAGGCATTAGCTGAAAATGTTTTCTTTAAACATTGCCAGTATGCTGCTTTCTTGACGCTGCAGGTGTGTTATAGTGTTTCTCTAAGCTAGAGAAAAGGTTTATTGTTGTGTATAATATTGATAGTGAGGCCAGAGAAAAAGAGTTGGCAGCAGACAAGAAGGAAGACCATGAAAGGGGACTTCAATACCCGGCATACCAGAAAGAAGCAACATTCAAGGACAGCAGATGTGTACCTAATTGTATGAGGATGAGAATTTAGGAGTTAATTTGACTCCCCTCAAATGTGGTTATGGGATTGGTTTCATGTGGTGGGACTGAGATATGGATGTTCTGGAAACTTCAGTTGAGCTTTGAGTTGGTGTTTCGTAGCTATTTTGTACAGACTTTATCCTGACTTTCAGAGAGAACATATCTATCTCCCTGCTAGGTTTCCCCGAGTGGAACGCTTTATGCTGAAGAATTTCATTTTCTTTGAATGTCTACTGCAGATTGAAACCATGCTGACACGTTCTATGCGTCCTCTTTAGTAGTCCCTTGCTTATGTGAAAAGTTGAGAGTAGGTAGAAAGTTTCTCTACGGAACACCTGATTTGGATAATCTGTTTCCTTTATATAGTGGCTGTTACTATGTTGTATTTCATTATTCTGATACTTAGACTACTGGAAGACTTTAATGTTTAGGCTGAATTTATATATTTCTTAAATCTCTGCTAAATTGATAGTTATGTTTGAACACTTCCTTGAAATAAGCCTTTAAGGTTGATAAACTGTTTCTTTATCGTTATTGTGAAGTGGGATTGGTTTCACAAAACTGAAATTTATTTACAATGTGAGCTTCCACTTCAAGTCGGCAATCAAAGGTCCACATGACTAGTGGGGGATATTATTTGATAAACGTATTGAACGATTGAGGTGTAGATACCCCGGCCCCATCACCAATTTGTAACAAAAGTAATGGATTTGAAAGAAATTCACATAATCCAACATAAAGTTAAATATATGTGACACGTCTATTGTAGCATATGCCACAGCTGGTCCATATGGACCAAGCTGGGTTCATCCCAGGGCGCCAGTGATAAATACAAGGGGCCTCTTCTCCCTACTTCATAGTGAAGCCTCTGATAAATAAAAGGCGATGATTTTAGCAATTGATTTCGAAAAAGCCTTCGATTGCCTTGAGTGGAAATATCTTTATGAAGTGCTTCGTAAATTTGGGCTGGGAGACCAGTTCATCGCATGGACGAGACTGCTCTACACTAACCCGACATCCAGAGTCCGCACAGGAGCTACAATATCGGAGAGCTATCGGGTGGAGAGGGGGACCAGACAAGGCTGTCCCCTCCCTCCAATGCTTTTTGCTTTGGTTATCGAACCACTGGCTTGTATTGCCAGGGCGGGAAGTGCTTATGAGGGAATAACGATAACGGGACAAATACACCACATCACCCTGTATACAGATGATCTACTGCTCTTACTGCAGGATGAGAGTGACGCCTGTTGGAGCAATTTGGGGGTATATCTGGCCTCAGAGTAAATTGGCACAAAAACAGCTTATTTCCTGTCCTCGAGGGCAGGACTGTCCCCTTGGACCTTGGGTACCTACAGTGGAAACCGCGATGCCTGCCTTACTTACAGGTTCAGGTTTACCATAATAACCTACACATGCCGGAGGGAAATTTGGAGCGGACTCTGAGAGGACTTTGTAGTAATACGACTTTTTGTGCCTCATTACCAATATCCGTGGCGGATAAAATGATAACACTACTCCGTCACCACTCTCCCGTTATGGATCGCAAGAACCTTCTTCAAAAAACTAAACTCCATGATCATAGACTTCTTGTGGGGAACAGGCAGGCGATGTTTGGCACTCACAGTTCTGCAGTGACCACTTGAGGAGGGGGGACTAGCTGTCTCCAACTTCGAAGCATACTATTTAGCGGGTCAACTACAATGGCTGACTCGATGGCTAGCCGGCCGGATAATGCCAGATAGGGAGATTCCCCCTTTTATCCGAGACCTACACTCCCTGACTAGGGTTATGCTTCGACTAGGCCCCGCCTGCTGCTGGCCCCAATGAGCTGAAAGTGATGCACAGATGCTGGCTGCGGCATCTCCGCAGATCACAGTGTGCCACGCCTTAGGCACCTGAAATACCACTGAAATTCTTGCTGCTGTTACCACATAGGGGGGACTGGACGAGGCTCCTACGATGGGAGGCGGCGGGGCAACCACTGTGGGGACCCTATACGAAGCAGATTCTCTCCTGCTCTTCGAAGACTTCCGCATCCGGTATCAGATTCCCATAGGGCATTTTCTGCTTTATAGAGCAGTCACCAAGACGATCGTCCAGCACTGGCAGGTGGGGCGAACAGAGCCACCCATATGAGAGATGACTCAATATCTAGTAAGCGCCACTGGTACCCATAAGGCAGTGACCTGCCTTTATAAGAAAATCAGATCTGCATTATGCAAGCTGCTAACAATCATTAAACAGAAATGGGAGACAGACTTGGGGGCCCCTATCACAGAGACGATTGGGAGGGAATACTGTCTCAGACTCCACAGGCCTCTAGGAACGCCCGATTTAAACTTATCAATATATACGTGCTACATAGAGCCTACATGACACCAGGCAGAATTAAGAGGCACTTCGGTCTCGCAGAGACCAGGTGTCCTAGATGTGGGGAGGAGGACGCAGTATTTCTCCACATGTTTTGGTCTTGCCCAAACATACGAGAGTTCTGGAGATCGATTACACACCTCATCACAGACACGATCGATCGAGAAGAAACTGTTGACCCCAGACACTGCTTATTAGAAGGCTATCGCTGACAAGTCCGGCACAAAGTCACCGACCAGTTCCAGGATTTGGCCTTGGTTTTGGCTAAAAGAGAAATAGCAGTGACTTGGAAGGTGACACTGGGCCCCCGAGAAAGTATATGGAAGAGAGAAGTGTTGAAATGGGCAAAGGCAGAAGAGGCAGTTAGGCACAGGGAAGCACGGAGAGGCCAAGGACCACTGGAGAGGGCACAGGCATGGGGCACATGGGTGTGCAAGTTAGAACACTGGGGGAGGGGCCACAAGATGATGCAACACCCCCCTGAACACTCTGCGCTGGCAACCAATACGGAGCCCAGATACCCGAATCGGGCACCAATAGATACCACACAGAAGCTTATGGAGACATTGGAGTAGGCTGAAAGTGGATGGAGGGCCCCGTCCCACATAGCAGCAAGAGATACCTTCCACAAACTGACACATCAAATTATCTAGGCGCACGAGTAGGGAGGGAGGGAGGGGGAAGTTTAGGCTCCCAAAGGGACTCCTGTCGTAGTGGAATGCATGCCTGATCACATGCCATGCCAAGAAAGACCGGGAGAATAGGAGACACCACACAATAGCTAGGTATGAAGCTACCACTGTCTATTTTACTTGTCGAATGTAATGACATGCCAGATATATATCATCCTGTATGAGACATTGAAGGTGTCTATTGTGATAGGGCACAGCTGACAAGAGGAGCCAATAAAGGGTTGTAACGTTTGTATTTGAAAATTAATAAAATATGTTTGAAAAAAATAAATAAAGTGAAAGATATGTAACTGCACACTTCAAATAGTATGTGCAAGATACGCTTCTTGAGTGGGGACTGGTAAAAGTATTGAGGAAGAGATGTCATAATGCTGACAAATATAATTGATGTAAATTTTGTTTCCTATATTGCTGACACCGAAATCATAACACATCATAATTCTTTGCTCTTGGCATGGAAAGATGAACAACGAAGAAGTGGTAAGCCAGCATTTCAGTTGCAACTGTATAAAATCTGCAGATATGTTTTGAGGAATTCCTTTTAGTGGGCGGACGGTGGGTTTTCGTGATCATTAGTCTTTGAGAAAGAAGAACCTTTTACTGACCCCTTGACTAACTAACTATATTTATTAAATAGGGGGTTTCATGCAGCAAACAGAAGGATTATTAAGAGGTCAGCTAAAAAAATGTAGAATATGATATTATTTATTCCTAAGGTCTTGTGTGGTCAGTTATCCTGATGCTAGATAGGGGCTAGACACATTGCAAAGATACCCCAAGATAACACAAACTTATTTTAATCCAATTCAGTCATCAATTGGAAGTCAATGTTACAGACCTCTTGCCTCAAAGAAATTATGTCTCCCATTTTCACATATTAAAAAAATGTGGCAACCCTGAATGCAATTCAAGGCGGCCCTGGGCAAGTCATAAATGTAATATAGATGCAGTGAAAAAACATCCTCTTTGGAAGTTAGTTAATAAAAACCAAAAATGTTTGCTGAGTCGTCGCAACAAGCATGGCACCTGCTAGGCAAACTCTTCAGACTTCAGAGCAAATGCTTCAGTGGCGGTTGCTTCTGCCAGGGAGGCAGGGGTCTTAAAATGTGACAAGCGGTCCTGTGCTATGGCAGCAGGGGGAATCACCTCCACTGACCTAGTAGTCTGGCATGCTGCTTGACTGAGACTAGCTGGCCAGTAGACAATAGTATTTAATAAGATTCCAAGAAAATGCCCTATATGTATACTCTATCCACCTTCCAAAGCCTTACAGAACCCAGTTTTATCTAATACAATCATTTAGAAACCATTTGAAGTGCCCCTGAAATGCACTGGGACAATTTGTACTTTCAGTATCAATGAAGATGTTGGAAATGGCCTCCCTGCAGGATACCCCCAAACTTTTTGCCTTCGTCCTCTTCTTTTTCTGACCTACTTTTTCTTGGCTTTAGGACTCTGGACACTTTACCACTGTTAACCAGTAATAAAGTGCATGTGCTCTCTCCCTAAAAACATGGTAATACTGGCTCATACCCAATAGGCATGTTTACTAGTAAGTCCCTAAGAAAGTGCACTACATGTGACTAGGGCCTGTAAATTACCTGCAAATTAAATGCTACCAGTGGGCCTGCAGCACTGGTTGTGCCACCCACATAAGTAGCCCTTTAACCATGTCTCAGGCCTGCCATTGCAAGGCCTGTGTGTACAGTTTCAATGCCACTTCGACTTGGCATTTAAAAGTACTTTCCAAGCCTTAAACTCCCCTTTTCCTACATATAAGTCACCCCTAAGTTAGGCCCTATGTAATCCATATGGCAGGGTGCCATTTAGTTAAAAGCAGGGCATGTACATGTGTGGTTTGTATGTCCTGGTAGTAGAAAACTCCTAATTTGGTTTTCCGCTACTGTACGGCCTTTCATAGGATAGCATTAGGGCTACCCTTATTTACTGTTTGAGTGGTAGATTCTGATCAGAAAAGGTAACCAGGTCATATGTAGTATGTCCTAAATGGAAATACAAAATCCTGCTTATTGGTGAGGTTAGAATTTATATTGCTATTTTAGAAATGCCACTTTTAGCAAGTGAGCATTTCTCTGCACTTAAAATCCATCTGTGCCTTACAGTCTGTCTGTATTCCACGTCTGGGCTAGGATGGTTGACAGCTCCCTTGTGCATTTCACCCAGACAACCACAAACACAGGATACTCAGTCACACCTGCACTCATCTGCATTCTGAATGGGTCTTCCTGGGCTGGGAGGGTGTAGGGCCTGACACTTACATTGCAAAGGCTAGTGGCCTACCCTCATGCAATGGACTGCCAAATCTCCTACTGGGACCCTGGTAGACAGACCTGTACTGAAAGGGGACTTTGTGCACTTCAAAACCACTCTTTGAAGTCTCCCCCACTTCAAAGGCATTTTTCGGGTATATAAACTGGGTCCCTGACCCCAACAAATCAGACACTTCTGGACCTGAACCTGCAACATGTCAAGAGTAACTGCCTGGCTGCCCAAAGGACTCATCTGGATTACTTTGCTGAGAAGGACTGCTGCCCGGCTGTTGCCCTGCTGCCCTCTGACTTTGCTGAGAAGTACTCTCCAAGGGGTTGGATTGAGCTTGTCTCCTGTTTTCTGAAGTTTCAGGGCCAAAAAGAACTTCATCTCTTCAAGGAGCGCATTGTGCCCCAAAAATCGACGCACAGCTTGCCGGAAACAACCCACACAGCCTGCCTTGCAATGAGAAAATTGCCGCACACCGAAACCTGAATGATGCAGCCTGATTTCCTGAGTGAAGATTCGAAGCAGTGCCTGAAGCGCCTGCCTTGCGACCAGAAATTCGATGCACAGCCCTACCGGATCGCCGCACAGCCGAACTGGAATGACGCAGCCCAACTTCCCGAGTGAAGAATCGACGCAGCAATATCTCAACTTGTGCTTATTGAATCTTTATTGTTTTGACCTTAATTTAATCAGATAAATATCTCATATTTTTCTAAACCTGTGTGGTGTATTTTTGTGGTGTTTTCACTGTGTTACTGTATGATTTATTGCACAAATACTTTACACATTACCTTCTAAGTTAAGCCTGACTGCCCAGTGCCAAGCTACCAGAGGGTGGGCACAGGATAATTTGGGCTGTATGTTACATACCCTGACTAGGATTGTGGTCCCTATTTGGACAAAGGTGAATACTTCTGCCAACTAGAGACCCCTTTTTTAACAAAGATAAACTCTGTTTCTGAGAAAAATATTGATATGGTCTAAAAGTTCGAAGAACAGTAATCATGCTGATCACAATGGAACCAAAGGAGGGGTCTTATATTCTGCATACATTATTCAATACGAAGTTTGTAAATATTTTGGAATGCAACTTTTAGTAGTAGGATAAAAAATGGCACAACATTAGTAATCCTGTGATTTTGGAAAAATAAGTGCCAACCTCTGTGATTACTTATCCTAAATCAAGGTCAGTTTCAAAGGAAACGCCTAGAGTTTTTTCTTTCTTGGCCTGCGGACACAGTTTAGGGTACGGCAGTGGTGTAAAAGACATTCTACCTAATGTCTCTAAGACAAAACCTTCTGTTTTAGAACTATTTTAGTGTAAGAAATAATCCTTCATATAGAAATGAGTTGAAGTATATTTGGAAAACTACATACATGGTGTTGTTTTGTGAAAATTGACTAAAGAAATAAGTACCAGCAGCTTATGATTGGACTAACGATAGATGGTATTTAATTAACACAAAAATGGTTCAAATACACATTATAGAGAGCAGATGGAAGCCATTGCCATTCGCCTGACGGCTTCCTAATAGGACCCTAAAGCATAGTCTCACATTTTAGGTGGACCTGAGAGGAACATAGAGGGTAATAGTCTTGTAACTGCTCACATGACAGAGTTGTTGTGTCACTACTTATTGAGCTACTAAGTGTGAAGTAGTTGTGGGACCCTTCTGTGTTTGTGCAACCAAGTTATGAATAGGTGGTCCTGTTCATCTTGGACTGTAAGAAATTGGGTTTCTGGTCGGCTAGTGTTTGCACCTAAGCCAGGCAGGACCCACTACTCTAGATAGGGTAAGTATGTTACCAACCAAGGATAACCTCTGCTCACCTCCGGTAGCTTGGCACAGAGCAGTAAGGCTTATCCCCAGAAGTCATGTGTAAAACGTTTGTGCAACACACTCACACCAGTGACACAAGAAATATACCACAAATGAGACTCTAGACAGGGTTATATACAAATACACTTCTTGTATTGTATATATAATCTGAAAATCAAAATGTTGCAAATCATAAGTACTGTACATAAAGTCAGACCAATGCTAGGTGAAAGCGAAATATATTAGGCCATTAAATGTTGTAGCAAACACAATATCACCTTAAGTACATGAGGCATGGTAATTGGGCACATCTTGCAGGTATTGCGTCCCCACTGAGGCCCTCATTATGACTTTGGCGGGCAGCAGAGGCCGCCCACAAAAGTCCAATGCATATGCGGTCATCCCTCCGCTGTACCTATTATGAGGTTCCTGCTGGGCTGGCGGGCAGACAGAGCATTTCCGTCCACCGGCCCAGAGGGAAACACACCACAACATTGACGCCGGCTCGTAATGGAGCCGGTGGCAATGTTGTGGTGTGTCGGGTGCAATAGCACCTGTTGCGCTTTTCACTGCCCCTAATTCGCCTGTCGGCAGCGGTCCGAGCACCACTGCAAGTCTGGTGGTCAATGGACTTCCAGACTCGAATGAGGCCCTTAGTATCCTGATATTACTAAAATCAGAAGGCCAGGAAACCCAAGCAGTAGTGCATGAAATATGGCAGTTTGGTTAAAATGGAATCAGATCCTTTTAAGTTTTTCAGAACATACACCTTCTTAGACTGTACAAGACAACAGCAATAGGAATCATAACCACTGTGCATCTGTTGTAGCTTCCCAGAAGGTACTCATTGTCCTGGGTAATGTAAGACAACAACAACATATATCAGGAAATAATTAAGACCATAAAGTCCAACAGAACATGCACATCAGTGTCAGTAAGAATACAGAGGTACAGGAGTCTCTCGCACTCCTACCAACAGGGTTATAGTAACTCCTATGTCTTGGATGGGATGGATGCATGGGGAAAAAGGGAGTAATGTGCCGGAGCACTTGTGCACCTACTCGTTATGGTACGGTAATTCAGAGATACAGCACCTTTCTAGTGGAAACCGGAGACCTCCATCGAGGTTTCATCCCATCCTGTTACAACTGATCTAATGCCCCTTTGGTACGCTCTCAAACTGGAATGGAGGACATCTAAATTTTGGGGTAGTGCAGGGAGAGCTTGCCTGGTCCCCCATGGTCACTCGTAGCAATCAGTGCAACTGCCCCACACTGGGCTGTCAAAGGAGAACAGCAGGGAGTCTCCACCAGGACCTTAAAGGCCAGATGTCCCACTGCCTGCGGTCACCTGCAGGCTTTTGTGGCACCCTTGTCAGCAAAGACGCCTGCGAGGAATGTTGTATGGTCGTAGAACTCCCACTCACCCCGATTGCCTTTCAGGGGAAGAGCTTAGCAGGCCACAGGATCTCCTTAAGGTGATATGGCCCACAACTGCGGTCCTCTGTCATGGGCCCATGTCGTCCGAGTCCAGGCGCTCCCTGAGAGCCGGGGCAGGACCGCATTGAGGTGGGAAGCATCTCTCATATTGTCCTGGTATCACGTGGAAAGCTCTCACAGGATTCTGAGGCGGCCCCACTACCTCATTAGTCACATCTGCGAAGGTGATTGCTGGTTGCTAATGCAACCCGGGTGCCATGCCTGGAGGGCTTCCCTCGGCAGTCAGGCACTCCCTGCTTGCCTCCATGCCCCGAAGCACTATTCAGGAAACGTAAAGCACTTCAGCCATGATGGGAGAAAAGTCCAGTGCTCTACATGCGATAAAGGGGCAAACAAGTAGGAAAAAGATAATAATAGTACAAGGAAGTGTTTCAATGCTGCTGGACTCTCAGGCAACCTAATCCTAAAGTACAAGTGCTCAGGGGCAACCTTTGATGATCTTGTGAGGGCCACACAAAGGGGCAAGCCAACATGTCCTTGGGCAGACTTTAGTGACACAAGGTAGGCTGGCAGGCCAGTCTATCAGTGCCAGTGCAAAGAGGTAGTCCCTACTGCAGCCTTGCAGTAATAGGCAACAGGCCAACACAGCTAAGCGGATAACAATAGTGTCTCTCTTAGCAGCTCAACAGTGTCCAGTCAGAACACAGTCAAGGAGCAGCTGACAGCAGAAAAGCAATCCAGGGAGTCCTTTATGCCACCCAGCACCAGCAGCAAGCAGGGCAACCACAGAAGAACAGTCCAGAAGAGTCCTTTGTGCAGTCCAGCAGTCCTTTTGACAGAGGTTCAATACAAGTTCCAAAAGTGCTCTAAAAATCATGGGGTCAGAGCCCCTGTACTTATACCCTGGTTCCCTGCTTCTAGAAAGTGGGAGACATTTCCCAAAAATTCTGACCTGTTACAGAAGTTTCCCTCCTCCCCTACCCAGGCTCCAGACATTAGTACGGGGTAAATGAGCCATTTGTGTGAGGACATGACACAGCCTATACAAGTGTAAAGTGTGAATACCTTCTGCCAATCCCAGCACAGGAAGACCATCAGTATGTAGATGAATGCAGATGCAACACTGTCACACCTAACTCACCCTGGTTGATGGCTGTCTGGAGAGCATGCACAAAGCGAAGCTGTAGCTATCCCCCAGACGTTTATTGAAGTCAGTCTGCAAAGCACTAGAGTTATAAGCACAGAGAAATGGCTACTTTCTAAAAGTGGCATTTCTAAAATAGTAATGTAAAATCCACCTTCACCAGTAAGCAGGATTTCTCACTTCCATTCCAAACACACCAAACATGCTCACGCTACTCCTTACAGGTCAGAAATTACCATGTCGACATATATAATGGAATTCTCAATGCAAAACTATGAGAAGCAGCACTCACAGCAGTGAAAAACAAAATAGGCTGTTTGTCACCACTAGGACATGCAGCACATAAAAATAGATGTTGTACCTTTTATATGCACAACACCTGCCCATAGGACTATCTAGGGCATACCTTAGGTGTGACTTAGGTGTAGTAAAAAGGGAGGTTAGGACTTGGCAAGTAGTTTGACTTGCCAAGTTAATGTGGCAGCAAACTACGCATGCAGGTGCTGCAGTGGCAGGCCTGGCACAAGTTTGAAAAGCTACTTCTTTGGGTGACGCAATCAGCACTGCAAGCCAACTAGTAGCATTTCATTTACAAGCTCTGGTATGTAGTATACCACTTCACAAGGGACTTATAGGTAAATTGAATAAGCCAAACAGGTGCAAGCCTATTATACCAAACTTTAGGGGAGAGAGCACATGCACTTTAGTACTGATTAGCAGTGGTAAAGTGCATAGAGTCCTAAAACCAATAAAAAGAGGGTCAGAAAAATAGGAAGAGAAAGGCAAGAAGTTTGGGGATAACCCTGCAGAAAGGGCCATTTCCAACAGCCACCATGGCTGGAGAGTGAGGAACAAAATGGGATATCTGTGGACAAGACTTTAGGTAGCCTCGTTACAGTTCTCAGCTATGATTATCTGAAACAACAGTCTGGTAAATACATTTCCCAGAGAATGGCCCCCAGTCAGCTTTATAAGTTTGAGTCTGACATTTTCCATTTGGGTCATAGGCTCGGGACTGCTTTCAGAGCGGGATGGGCTGCCATGGCCCAACCATGCTCACAATGCCCAATCTTATTTGCAGCCTCCTGTAGAACAGTTCTGGTTTGAATGATTTTGCCAGATCTGATTTTCGTTTCCAATGTGGCACAGGCAATAAGATTTGCAGGTCCCAATGGTTTCTCAGGAGTCCATCAATGGTGCTACTGAATTCCAGGGTATATGAAAACCTAGCCTTGATTCGTCCTCCTGCCTCTTTCCTCCAACACTATACATTTTGTGTCTCTTTGTCTCATTCTTATCAGTTCTCTTTCATCCCTCTTCCCCGTTTGTCATTTTTTGTATCTTTATCTTCCTCATCTTTTCCCCTTTTTCTTCGTTTCTCTGTCTTGCTCTGGATCAAAATCTGAAGAAAAGTTATTACTGGTCTCCAAAAGATAGTCTAGATGCCTAGCACCTGGAACTACCTGCCTAAGTTAGGCATTGCTCAAGAAGGTATAGAGTATACCAGTGGGAAAACCAGACTGCAGCTAATTCTAGATGGGTGTCTCAATCAGAGGTGCATCAGAACTAACCACTTGTTTTTCAGCCCCAGACACAAACACTTGTTTGCAGCTTAAGCATTTTCATTCTAATTCATTTTTTATGCTTTTATTTATGGGACTGCTGCAGACAATAAGCTGCTCCAGTCTGCAGGTACCCTTAGTGTGTAAAGAAATCACTGAATAGCTATGTATTGCGTGCTCACCCAAATCCTTTATTCATGAGGAACAGAAACAGAAGAACCTATGTTTACTGGCTACCCCCAACACCCCCTACAACTCCGAGGTCTTCTATTTGAATTTGATGACCCCCATGATGACCACAGTGGTGCAATGCATAGACCAGCCCGAACCTTACACAATAAAGGCCCAATTCACAAAAAATAATTGTAAATCTACACCAGCACATTCTCCTACAGTACACTGAGGCGGTCATTAGAAGTCTGGCGGGCGGCAGTAGCCGCCCGCTAGGCGGGAACCGCCATTTGGCCGCTACGCGTCCAAAAGACCGCTGCCGGCATTACAACCTTCACGCTGGGCCGGAGGGCGCTAACCATGCTAGCGCCGGCCGGCCCAGCAGGAAGGAGGCCTGCAACACAGAAGCCGGCTCCGAATGGAGCCGGCGGTGTTGCAGCCGTGCGACGGGTGCAGTTGCACCCGTCGCGCTTTTCACTGTCTGCTACGCAGACAGTGAAAAGCGGGCCGGGGCCCTGTTGGGGGCCCCTGCACTGCCCATGCCAGTGGCATGGGCCGTGCAGGGGCCCCCAGGGGCCCCAAGACACCCGTTACCGCCAGCCTCTTCCTGGCGGTGACAACCGCCAGAAACAGGCTGGCGGTAAGGGGGTCAGAATCCCCATGGCAGCGCTGCTTGCAGCGCTGTCATGGCGGATTCGCCCAGCCGGGGCAAAAACGGCGGGAAACCGCCGGCCCCGGTTTTCTGACCGCGGCTTTACCGCCGCAGTCAGAATGGGCTATGAAGCACCGCCAGCCTGTTGCCGGTGCTTCCGTCATCCGTATGACCGCCAGGGTCAGAATGACCGCCTGAGTGTAGAATTATCAGTTTGGGGAATTCACATGCATTCCCCATAGTACGTCTGGAAAGCTGTACCAGTTGTAGCTTTCCAAGAATACCACACTGAATGTCATCTGAGATTTGCTATTTCCCTAGTGTGGAGCTATAACCATTGTAAGACTCTACATCAGGGGTGGGTAGCTTGCTGAACAAATGTACTTTTTTCTTCAACTTAAGAAGCCTCTTCCCCTAAACCCTCATAAATGTCAGTGGTATTCCATTCCATTTCCTAACCTTCAAGGGAAGCTAATCCAGACCTTTGCATGAGTAAATCTCCAACTGTTTTCAGGGTGGCAAAAGGTCGAAGAGGAGTATATGGTCGCCAACTAAAGCGCAGATTTGTGGGCATTCACAAACTCTCAAGGCAAACCACACCTTAACCTGCCCATTCCTCCCTTGCCTGGGGTTTATAGCTGTTCGTGTGTATGTAACTGGGGATTCCAATTATGCAACAGTAAATGTATTTACTCGAGCCTAGTTGTAGATATCCGAGGTGTGTTAGTGGATCCATTTTTTTCCCATAAACGGCTTTGTGGACCAGACCCTGTGAGGCTTTACTTTTGGTGACCAAGACCCAACTATTCCCTTAACTACTTTAGAATGGCGATCCCTTCCAGGTCTGCAGTAGAACAACATCGGTGCATTTCCTCAAGCCAAAGTCCCCTTTCTCTGGGATTCTCATAAATAGTGATAAACAGTACCGCAGTGCTACTCGGGGTCGCCAACAGTGCAGAAAAGGACTAGAGGAAATATACTATTCGGCTGAAGGCAGAAGACAAACAATCCATATTTTAAATCCGCTAGGCTCTGTGATGGAAACAAAGTCTATTTATAACCCGAGCAATATCCTTTACCCCGGTGCGTGATAAATAGATATGGAAGCTAACAATGCACCACGTAAATGACTTTCCTTGGCAAACAACACAAATTAATACCTCCTGCATGCGGAATTCTGCTGACTAGATGCTTCTGAACCTAAGAGTATTTTAGTTGAGGGATGAGATGGAGAAGAACCCGCAGGGGAAAACAGAGGCGGGGGGGAGAGTGAGCTGCAGAGATAGAGTGCTGAACTGAAGTGAACTCAACAGCAACATACAATATTGATAACATTAATAACAAAAATAACAAGAGCAGGAAACAACATTCTAATATACAGAGTAATGTGACCCGCCTCTGAGCATTATTCGGATGTTACAGCCACTGTAGAGCTTTCAACTATATTAAGTTTGAAGTTACAAGTAGAATGTTTTTACGGTATTATGTTAATGTTAGGAAAACAAAAACTCCGAACCCATAATACATTTGAAAAAAATTAATGTTTTCACGGCAGTTTCTTTGTGGTGTGAGAAGTTTAGGGATTTAGAGAGAATAACACAGACATTCCGATTGTTGATCCGAACAAGGGAGGTGCAGGAATAGGAAGGGAGCACCTAAACTCCATTCAACGAGAAAACCAAAATCAATGTGCACTGGCAACACTTTTGGCTTTGGTAAGTTAAAACATATAGGCCCAGATTTACAAGAAAGTGGCGTATCGGTCCTGATGCGCCACTTTTCTTACGTCGCCCCTGTCCCACCTAGCGGCACAATGGTTGCGACGTATTTACAAAATGACCGTACCATGACCATTGTTTCCACAACAGCGTCATAATTTATGATGCTATTTTGGCGTTTTGCATCATTAGCACCATGAATTATGGCAGCAAAGCACTAGGGAGGCCCATAGGTTACTATAGGTCTGTCACTTTGATGCCTGCCCTGTGAAGGCGTTACAAATGACGGAAAAAATGACGCAGTGAAATCTAGTAAATTTCACTGCGCCATTTTTCTGGGTCTCCTAAGGGGTGAACCCCCATTGCATACATTATGCCTGGTGGAAGCATATTGTGGTGCAAGGGGTTACAAAGTGGCGCAATGCAACCTTTGCACCACTTTGTAAATATGGCGCTGGCGAATGGCCTCCTTAACGCCAGATTAGGTTTAAAAAAAAATGTACGCTAGTGTGGTGTAATGGGGCGCAAGGGCTTTATAAATCTAGCCCACAGTGCTTGTGCTCTCCATGCTCATTTTTGAGACCACAGACACTACAAACCAACTCTATAGTAGCTATGTGTATCAGTTGTTAGAACCCCTGAAATTAAATATGGGTAGGAATCGAAATTTCTAAAAGAGTTAATTGGACTGGTTGGTTAAACCTTCAGGCCCTCAGATTAAGTGATCCGGGAAAACAACCTTTATTTCAGGACCAGAATGTATTGATACTCCAGGGTACGGTAATTCTTGATGGTGGCATTACCTCAATATTGTTAGTTTTTCAGCCTGGAATTGGAATTTACATCGGGAATAAGGGTACGCAGATTTTGAGTCCATTTAGAGCTATTCTCCAGGTGGACATTCATCGGGGTGTTCTTAGAATGTGCACCTTTAAAAAATCGAAAGGTACGCTTTTTCGGCAGCATGCATAGTTCCGATTCGGTATGAATCATAATTACAGTGGCAGCTCGTAATGATGGGCTATGTAGGAAAATAGTTTTTTTTAAGTACTAATATGGGTATAATTAGGTTGGGCTCTAAATGGGGTGGAGTTGAAAGCTACCAATAAAGTGTGTGCCAGTCCTCCCCCGGCACCGCCCACAGTGTCCTTCTTGCACACAAACATGAACTAGGCATGCAGGTGGCTGGGATAATGCCAGGGATGCTCATCAATGCATCCCTGGCACTGAAACCGGGTCTGGCTTTCCGGCGGTAGAAGATGTGGTGGCCTGCACATTGTGAGCGGTGGGAGTCAGGGCAGAGGAGAGCTCCAGATGAGAGAGCACAGAGGGAGAGGAAAGACTGGAGGACAGAATACGAGTGTGAAATAGAAGCGACAGTAAAGCAATGAACAGGAGAAAAGAGCGACACTGACAGAAAGAGAGGGGAAGAATAGGAAAACGAGAGATGACAGAAGAACAGAGGGAAATGTAGAAAGAAGGAGAACATCAGAGAAAGATGACGGGTAGAAGAGCGAAAGAGAAAGCCCAGCAACACAATAGATTTAAGAATGGGGAAAAGCAGGGAATGAGAACCAGAAGAAGAGAACGAGTGGAGAAAAAGGTGAAAGAGGATGTCTGGATGGAGAGGGTAAATGTTGAAATAGGAAGCTAGCTAGAGAGAACAAGATCGGGAGGAAGCTGATAGTGAACATAAAGGAAGGGCAAAGAAAAGAGCGAGAATGAAGTGAGAACACGAGAGTAATGAAACTAGTAGAAATAAAGAGGTGGTAACTGAAAACGAGAAACATACGTAGGGTCCGTCAACAACAGTAACAAGTCACTGAGCCAGACAGGAAAGCTGACCAAAAATAGATAGACCCAGTAGCAATTCGATTTGTATTATCCCGTTAGGAGCTGGTTGAAGACTGATTTGCATATAGCTGTGTCCAAATTGAGGTGGCCTGGTGGGCAAAAGAATGATGGATTGGAATGCGACCTTGTGGTTTTGCAAGGGGCTGTCAAATTGCAAGCATTCCTCCATCCCCTGTTGTGTGTTCCATTGGCAAGTGCAACAATACTTTTATAAGTGTAACTTTTTAGAATATAAAACGCCATGGAAACGATTTTCTCTGTTATGTGTATGCATTAGTATTACATTTCACTGCCCACTGGCCCACACAAAACTAATAAATGTAAAGCTTACTCCAGTGGAGACAGAGGTGCTGTAAGATTTTTGGTGCTTCTCACAACAGCAGATCCCTAACACAGCCACTTTTTTTAGTTTCCATGTTTATTTGTTTAGAACCACTGTATCACCAGAATTAGTTTCATTCGATAGAAGAACTTTATTGTACAACAAACGCATTTTAGCACACTCAGCAGCCACACGTTTACTTAATAATTTCTGCATGCCATACATGTTCACAAAAGGTGTCCTACAGAACTAAATGACCATCATTGCCTAATTTGTTGACTAAATAAATAAGCCATGGTTCTGCTGGTGGCCACCAGCTGCAAACATCTGCACAAATAAAGCACTGACAGCACACCTACATCCATTAACACATAAGTAAATCTCAGTTTACAATGGTGTATTGAGTTTATCAATACTTGTGCGGTGCAAGCATTGCAAAGCCAATACCATCCAGTGGACATCTTGGATTTTTTTTTTTCTATTGTTTATTAAATGTATAGAGTGGCCAATATGTTGCGTCACAATCCATTTGGAGCAACGTGGCAGCAATTGTGAATGGAATAACTGTAAGAAAAACAGAAAATAGAATTTCAATATGGCAACCATGTTGCATCACATTCCATGCAGATGCAACCTGGCTGCTATCTTGAAACAGTGTAACTATGAAAAGAAAAAAAGAATTCTATGACAACTGCCTGACAACAATTACTTAGCCCATGCTTCTGCTGCAATTGAATAAGCACTGGCTAAGCCAATACTGCAAACAGGAGAAGGATCATGCATGGCCGTGGAGGCAGGCCATGTTTGCTATGTACAAGCTTCAGCGAGGAACCAGGATACAGGTTAAAGAAGGAGACATAGGAGGGCAGCTGGAGCACCACAGAAGCAGTCAAACAAATGAAGGAAAAATCAAGGACCAGGGGAGCAAGCATTGTGGAAGATGGAAGGGTGGGATGCATGCCAAAGGGATAGTTAGGAGAAAGAATTGAAAAAAGAAAAGGCCATGCACTATCATCAAGTGAAAAAACGTATAATAGAAATATACCTAAGAATAAATAGCAGTGGAAGAATACAACTCATAAAAAAAAAAACACTGAAAACTAGAAGTAACCCAAAGGCAGGCCAAATACAATAATATGATGGTAAGACTGCCAACGAAAAGCACATCGTGGACATAGACACTGAATCATGAGCAACCGTTGACACAAAACCCACGTTAATCGTATGTTATTGTATTGGATAGAATGATCTCTGCTTCAGGGAGAAAAAAAAACCTGTCTCTTTTGAAACTGCAAAAATAAAATCATCTGTAAGATAAAATCAGCACACACTCACCAATTAACAGAAAAGAAAATCAAGAAGACTGAGAGACATCACAGAGCTTGAGTTGGATGCTCCTAGACAACTCTCATCTTCTTGTGATAGCCCATTTCGAGAAACATAAAGAAAGCATAAGCCCTGCCAGGATTCACATCTTTAAGGAAAGGTTTTAGTTGTGGGCATGTCCATCGTTTTGTAGCAAGACCTGTAGCTGGTCCTCTTTGTAAACAATAATGTATGGTATTAAAGTGCAGGTTTGCCTTTCATTTGTTGCTGTGGATCAATTTTCATGAAACAGGTTCTGCGGATCTTGCTTATATCAATACATACTCCGCTTGGTGCACATCAGTAGACTCGTGCTTTTACATATGGGGACAATGTGAAGCATGACTTCACTTCCTGCCCATGCCCTGTTAGAGAGCAGAGATATTGGATGCCATACAGAGTGGTACTCAACTGCCCGTGCTAGGAGAGTCCCGGTAAACATTACCATAGAGTATTTGCTGATCAAAGTGACTGCGGTGTTGCTGGATCTGTAGAGTCTTCAGCCAGAAGCAGTACAGAGGAGAGCTTTCACACTCACCATTAACTCAAAGAAATCGAGTGTTTGCCCAGGTGGTACAAAAAGGTTGGTGGGGAGCACAAAGGAATAGAGGGATAAGATTCTTCGCAAAGCAATCAATTGTAAGGAGACAGACTTGGGCAAGCAGAGATTCCTGTTCTTCCCTGATCGTCCTCCACTAATGAGAAAGAATGCCCTATCGGGCACCAAGCATGAACTGCTGTCTAGGCAGCTTGTGGATACTGTGAGCTACCCTGTAAAACAGAGTGGATCCTAAGGGAAAATGTATGTAGTCGCATGAGTGGAGTCAGCAGAGGCATTCCTGGCTAAGCAGAGCCGTGAAGGTGGGTGTACTCTGTTTTGCAGTTCTTGGTTACTTTGCTGGCGATTAAGGTATGTGCAGGTATAGGAGGAACTGGTACAAGGATTACTCATCCTGGAAGTGAGAGCAAAGTTGTTACTTGCAACTTTGCATTCTTCTATTGTTTTGTCTCTCTTTTTTTCCTTCTTCCTCTTTTGCTCTTAGTAGCCTCAGTCTTTGTCTCTGTAGTTCTTTGGAATGGAACAATGCTTACTTTAAATTCGAGTTTGATAGCTGAATTGAGTTTTGTAGCAATGGCTTTAGTAAATAACCTCATAAAGACTGCTAATCCATTAATACATATTTAACGTGCATTTAGTGTGGTATGAAATTAAAAATACTATCGAAATGACCAAGGGTGTTCTATGTCGACAGCAGAAAATGGGCACCTTTAATTAGGAAAAATGCTGCAGTGTTTAGATTTGCAGCCTTTTGTTTCTTGGCAGTTCAACTGTCTGTCTATAAATAAATACACCCAAATTACATTTGTTTAGATTGTCAGATGGGCCTTAGAGGGCTGTTGTCCCCTATCATGAAATCTGTCTCAAGGCATTTAGAGTTCACATATGTCACAAGTGAAGGATCATAATAGCTCCATACAATAACACATGGGATCCAGTACCATCAGATAGTAAAATTCACCAAAGAGTTCCATGATCACTTAAATCAATAAGGCAGAATGTCAAGTTATTTTATAAGATCCTAGATATCTTAGGTGAACTGCACTATTCTTAGAAAATAATGTTATGTTATATTGATTTGTAAAGTGCACTAATCACCCGAGGAGGTATCCAGGCACTTGGGCAGGTGTGCAGGTTTGTGGTCCTCTAGGTGCTCATATGAAGAGCCAGGTCTTCAGCTTTATTACGAACTCAAGAAGTGAGGAGGAGGCTCTGATGTGTTGAGGATAGCCTTTCCATGTCTTGGGTGTGATGTGGGAGAATGAGCAAACTCCAGTTTTGCTTTTGCGGATACAGGGAATGTGCACAGTGAGAGTGAGGCAGATTGTAGCTGGCTGGTGGGTTGGTGAAAGTGTATGCAACTGTCCAGGTATTCTGGCCCCATCTTGTGTATGTGTGCGTAAGTACGTTTGAATTGGTTGTGCTTGTAAATGGGGACCAGTGAGGATTTTTGAGGTGCGGTGTGATGTGGGTGCAGCCTGGGAGGTAAAGTATGAGTCTTGTGGTGGTGTGCTGGATGATCTGGACACCCTGTAAGAGATG
The DNA here is from genome assembly GCF_031143425.1 of Pleurodeles waltl. NCBI lineage: Eukaryota > Metazoa > Chordata > Amphibia > Caudata > Salamandridae > Pleurodeles > Pleurodeles waltl. The sequence continues at coordinate 1,104,781,970 of NC_090445.1, forward strand.
TTTGGAAATTGCAGCTTAGAGAGTGTTGCCGTAGTTCAGCCTTATCATTTAGGGATGTTTTTAATGCTTATAATACATGGTAATACAATTGCCCTACCTGCAACCATTTTTTGAATCTTTGGTATTGCCTGATATATAAATGAGGAGAATCCTCTAAAAAACAGAAGGGCGGGATTGCAAGTAGAAGCAGAACCAGTAAATTGCACATTTTGCGACCCACTCTACACTCATTGTTGCTGTTCATGTAGTGATGCCATCCTCAGAAAACATCAATAGGCCAGCCCACCCTTCGGAAATGTGTTTGCTCTATTATTGGATTTTTTTTTCCTGCAGCACTACAACATTTCTAATTGTTTGGACCGCTCTAACATCACTTCGCCTTAAACTGCGTACTGACATGTGATTGCATACAATGCAATAGCCCAATGCTTCCTCTTTCAAACTTCCGTTGTTCTTTACCTCATCTAAGAAACAGAAGCGAGTCGGCCCTCTGTTGAATGCAGCGCCGTGGCTGCTGTGACAGACAGACCGGTCCGTGCCCCGGAAGGAATGATCCATCACTGACTCCTGAAGCCGCGGGTGGTCACAACCTGCGACTTCCAGAGTGATTCAGTCCTCCCGCTGGAGACGCACATGATATAAAGTGGATTGTATATTGTTTTCCCTGTGGGTTGATGTGCAATTGGTAGAAGTTTCACGGTCACGTTGGACGTAGCAGGTATGGATTGGAAAGATAAATCAAGGAGGCAAGCTCTGGGGCAACAAGCAGAGGACGATGTTTTGTTGTCCCCTGAAGTTTCGGAATGAATTGAAGTAGCCGGTGCACTCGCCATCTTGAACTATAATCCATATCGTTGCACAGTGGTAGCTCGCTCTTCTTTAGATCACAAGGCTAGGTTCTTTTTTCATTTTTGTAAAATCGGTTTCCTATTCAGCTGTGTACTTGTTGGATAAGCCGCCAGCACCCGAACTCTCTGCTGAGGGTCTTAACAATTCTCAATTGCTCAACTTACACTGATGGACCGGATCCGAATCAAAGGATGAATATTGATTGAAAGGGGGCATTATTAGCTGTTAGCACGCCACAGCATGTGGGAAATGTGTATTAGCACTTTCCCCGCAGTTATTAAAGACGCTGACACTTAAGTAAACTGATCCCTTCAGCTCTATACTTCCTGCCCACACACTTTCACTGAAGATGGAATGTTGCAGGCGAACAGTTTTTAGATAAATATTGCAATCCCCCAGGCAAGTAGAAGTAATACCAGAATTCTTTAGAGGGGGCAAAATATTTCATTAAGTGAAATACGGTACAGTGAAATATAATACAGTATCCGACTGTGCGAGATACATAGAAATTGTACTGTGAGACAAGGCATATGCGCTTTGTCTTAGAATTGTGTTAAAAAGCATAAATAAGGAATTAAAAAGTGAATCTTCAATGCATTGATTTTAAACATTACACCAAGCTGAACCATCTAAGAAGTTTTTAAGCGCTCAATTAGAACATCATCAATGAAAAACAAAACACAACAGAAATGAGGGACTACATAGCGCGATCTGCATCAAAGTAACATTTTTAGCAGGTGAAGAACACTGCCAGAAAAAAAACGAGATGCTGAAAGCAATTGATGATCAGAATCAGAACTGTGAAGTATTAAATCCTCACCACTCCGCCATATGCCCATGCAAGCAGTAGCCTTCTCTTCATAACCATATTGAGATCAGGACAGTGTGAAATTAACATAATTTTGTAAAATTTCAGCAAAATTATGTGAAATGCAAATTAATAATTTAGCGCTATGTGTTCGACCAAAAAGCATCCTTGTGACAGTTTTTGATGTGAGAATATATTAAGCCCTAAACATAGTCCAAGAAAACCAAAAGCACCATAAACAGCCGCTTGCATTCTTAAATGATACAGCATAATGGCATCATTTTGAGGATTTTGCATAACAAACGTAATGTGAAATTCCTGAAATTTAGTGAATTACAGCAATATAAATTTAATTTCGCCCAGGCCCAAATGTGACCAATCAGAGGAGCTCACCTTTGAGATGTTGATGACACTCACATAATACATAATGTGCTTAAACTTAGCAAACATTCAATGTGGGTTCACATGTGAATTGTACTGAGCAAAGAGATACAACTTAGGGCAATTCACACAGCCAATCAAGCTCATATTTTCAGATTTTGAAAAGTCCCACCATTTCTTGTCTGGGCTGTACACCATATCTTACTGGTGGCTAATTGCTTTGTGTGATTAAAGGGCATGATGTCAGACATATTCAATTGATTAGGGCTTCAATTAGGGATGGGCCTTCCAGATGTCAGACCAAGCAGCACATGTATGATTACCATTACATATGTGAAAGTCTGCAAAGGAGGTATGCCCTGCTGTTGAAATAATGACAACAACAAAGGAAAAGAAAAAAAAAAAAGAAGCGAGAGAGAGGGAGAGAGAGAGAACGAATGGCAAATAGGGTTGATGAAAGGAGGAACATGAAGAAGAGGAGCGAATGATGTAAGAGGTATGGAGATGGAAGATTTCAGAAAGATGGAGAAAAGGGAGAGAGAGTCTAACACATTCACAAATTGTAGAGCAAAGTGGTGTGAAGTGGAGCACGAGAGTGTTTGAGATACTTCAAACACCACTACCACTGATGGAGACCTTAGTATTGTTGAATTTTCAGAATATGAACATTTTCAAACAAGCACTGTTAAAGCCAACTGGTCTGACATGTTCTCTGCATCTTTTCGATATGCCACTTAAATCACTGCAACAGATGTTAATAAAATATCTTGTTAACTATGGGACAGACAAAATCCCTTTAATATATGTGAACTGTAGCCATAGGAAAAATACTCCTGCCTGGTATATATTTTATAACAGATTGTTATACAAGACTGGGGCATAGAAAACAACTGGAAAAGATAATAGTCTTTTACTGTGCCTACAAAGTTGTAGGCGTATTAGAAACACCACCTCCAGCTTTATGTGATGCAGGAGGCATTAGTTGATTTGACAGGGTGGAACACCATCCTAGAAGTAAAGGATTTTTTTCATTAAACGCGTCTCTGCTCTTTGAGGTTAATCCCACCATCTAAGGTTTCATAATCTTTAAATGTCTCAGTGCCCTGTGAGATCTCCCGTGTTGAAAAAGCACAGAATTCGGTGCTGGTCCTGAACTACACCACAAGATTGGATTCAGGGCCCTTGTTAAACCCACAAACTTTTATTTGTGCCTCACTATTTAGTGAAGAAAAGGAGACTATTTGGGCAAGTCAAATATAAAGGTTTTCTCACACATACCTTTAAGTATCAAAGAACCTCTATCTCTGACTCAGGTAAATTACTGGCACTGCCTAGTTCTCATGGGATTGGTGTATGAAGGAACCAGGCTCTAGTGGATCAATATGTTATGCCTCTCCGAGCACCATAAATCAATGGCAGCTGCTGCAAATATCAAGGGGAGGGGTGGGGGGATGACGGGGATGAGGGAACAAATAATAACATTTAAAAAAGACTCACCGCTCCCTCCGCCACCACCATCTCCTGCCACCTAGCTCATTGCTCCATTCCTGTTCTGGTGTCCCAGCATCCACTGGGATACCAGAAAAGGTTCTCCAGCAATCCTGGTGCTGCTTTCATGCTAGGCTATCATGCTAAACCTAGCATGAAAGCAGTGTTAGGATTGGTCTGAGAAGCTCGGACTGCTGCTCATACAGAACCCTGGGGCCTGTGCTGTTTCTACAGCCTGGCTGTTTATACAGCCGGGCTGGAGAAATCTAAGTGCGCATCATGTGTTTGGCCGGGTAAAATGGCCTGCCAAACACACATGCACACTTAGGCCCATATTAATACTTTTTTTGTGCCGCATTTGCGTCGTTTTTTTGACGCAAAAGTGGTGGAAACTTACAAAATGCAATTATATTTTGTAAGTTTGCACTGCTTTTGCATCAAACAATTACGCTAATACGGCACAAAAAACATATAAATATGGGCCTTAGTGCACTCCATTCGCATTCCCACCTCTGACGGCCCAGCACCCCCCTCCACATGCTGACTGAGCCAGCAGCAGAAAAATAAAACAATATTGAATTAGTTTTATTTTTCTGCTGCTGGCTCTTAGCCAGGGGGGTGACGCTTCTCCGCCATTACGGAGGAGCCGCCCCTTCCAAAAATGGTAAAGAATTTCCTCACATGGAAATTCCATTTCTAATCCTCATAAGACATATGCTTATGGGCACTGAAGTTGTCATGTACGAGTAAAGATTTCTGATGCATTAGACATCAAAATGGATAAGTCTTGTGACTTACTCCTCCTCAGCTGGAACTTTGACATGTCCTTAGACATTGATTTACTGCTCGGCAGTAGAAGGTACTTTAGGATTTCTGTGTCAGCCATTAATGTGTGCTATTGAACCTCAACCTAACCTATAGGAAAACCACAATGGGCATTCTAATTGCAGATGTGCACGATCTGAAAATATCTATGGTTACACATTTAGTAGTCCTGCAATCCTTACAAGTTAATTTCTGGACAGTTACATTGACTCTTTTCACATTTGATTGTCCTGTCTTCAATACGCAGCATAGTTTTCGAGCTATCCTGCTCGTGTGTTAGCCTTTCGTAAGAAAAACAAATATGTCCTATATTCGGAACATTCCTAAAAGGCAAAGCTGTATTAGTGATTTTTGTTAAAATTTGGTTACATCTGATAACTATTTGCAATAATACTGAGTGTGTATTAAAATTCAAAACATATATTTTCACACCGAATACTTAACGGAGATGCTTTAACCGAGGTGCTGTCTTTAATGCGTGAAAATGGTGTTTACAGTTCATATGGGAACCCGAGAAGTTGGATGCGCACAATTTCACCTGCATAATATCATCGTTTTGCTGGAACAAAAGCAAGATAACAATTCGTGTGCGAAGGTGGAAAAACTCAGGGGAATGAGTTGTCACGATTCTGCACACATATACAGAAACAGGTCTTGCTGATTTCTTTCCTTAAAACACCAGTATAATGAGAGGGAGGATAGGAGGCGCTGACGCCTGCCCCTTTCTCAGGAAGATCAAGGCTTTTGTATGGTTTATGCACAACAGGATCACTTGCATATCTAGCATGTCTATGAGGATTTCCATAACTTAGATATGCAATTAAATTCCATCAGGTGAAGTTTCATTGTCTTATTCTATTTCTGATGACACATTGGGGGGGCTTGGGAGATTACACCACAACCTTTTAATTTGAACTTCAGCTTTCGCTAAGGATCCTAGACGACTTCAGGTCTCAAGAGACATATTTTTCCAGCACACTGTTTCCTTCTACAACTCAATGTATTCTAGAACTTTAGTTCAGTTTGTTTCAAAGAGGTGAATCGCAATACAATGGCCATCTTGTGTTGAGATGATCAATCAAATTGCCAGGCTATAGCACAGACTAGTTGATAGTAGAGGGGCATTACTTTATAAGGGCTATCAAAGTTTTCCATTCTTGAAAGGCGGTTACACTGCAGGAGTTCCACTCTTTTGTCCTGAGAGGCAGAGATGAGAAATAGACTGGTTGGACTAAAGTTCAATAGCTGTTATGGCTAAAGATTCAATGTCTTATCTAAATGAGCAGTATCATGCTTCTGTCAACGCACTCATAGGAAATCTGTTTGCAAAATGACAGAGACACTCTCACAACACCATCGATTGCAAGTTCACTTTAACTCACAAGGCAAAAGTAGTTATGTGAACATGTAAATGCAAAATTGTCTTGTGGATTACCTGACTGCACACTACGTGACATGGCTCCATGAAATTTGCTAAATGTCTGAGTCCCCCTCATATGCCAATGCATACCAGTGCTTAATTTGAGCCAGTGGTTTCCGGTGTGGGGCACCAGCACTTATTTTTGAGGACTGGCAAATAGTTTTCTGCATCAGGCATTTACTAAGAGCAAAAGATATGGATGGGAAAGGGGGAAGAAGAAAAAGGCGGTAAAGTGTCACAAAGCGAGAAAGCAGAAAGCTGCAAGAGTGAGCTGGAGGGGCAGGGAGTGACTGTAAGTGGATTAAAGAGGCCCTAGATGGCTTTAGATTATGCTGCCTCAGTATTCAATCTTGCACCCAGCAGCAGCCACATGTTTCAGAAGAGAGCTTTGGGCACCAGCATGTTTTTATTTACAAATTCAGCACTGATGCATATTCGGGTGCCATTAGGAGGTCATGTTGCCCACTGAAAGTGAGCTACATAGAACTAACACAGAATTACTGTGAAATGATGTCTTTTGGAGAGTCAGAACTGGGACTCAGGTGCATTAAAGGCATTACTCTGAAGGAAGGTGCCGCCACTCACACTCCACCTGCCCCTTCTGTAAAAATAGGTTGCCCTGTTACATTGAAAAATTGACTGGTTTTTGGAAACTGCTGGGTTGTCTTTCAAACCTCCGCTGTCTCCAGTACAGGGAGGAGGGTAAGCCTGCAATGGGGACCGGTGAATTCTTTGTTGCAATATGGCGCTGATGATGGTCCCCCGAGTACAGATCAGCACCATGCAAAGAGGGAGTTCATGTGAAGCTAAATGCAGTGCATTAACCCAGATGAGACATTTGCCTTAGTAGAAATACATTTGTCTTCCTTAGGGGTAGGGAGCAGGTCTCCTATCCTTTATAAGAATACTATTAAAGCTGCTTGAAGGGCAAAAGGCATAGCTTGTTGGAGGTGACTCCTGCTTCATCACTTGCCAGAAGATGTCTACATTTCCTTTCAAAAGGAATCTTGAAGTAGGCATCCTGTAGACTAGCTGACACATAGCTTTCTCTGAAGATGTCCAAAGGTTGATAACTTTAAAGGAGATCAGCGACAAGCATTACCCACCATGTTTTACTGCATTGTAGGGTAGCTTGACTATTTACATTGCTGATATTAAACCTCAGGAGCATATGATCCTCATCCGCCTTTCACCTCCTCATCCACTTTGACAGGAGTGGATGAAGGGTTAAAGTAGGGGATATTAGGAAGGCACTGTTTGAAGTCTTTAATATCTGCAATCACTGTCTTGCCCTGGCCCAGATCACTGGTGTCAACTGTGAAAACAGATCTTCGAGCTCTGAAACTACGGGCATACCACACTTGAGATAAGCGCTTTAAACCCCACAACTGTGCTCCTGTGGCTTAGTGAATTGAACTCTAAATATCACCACTGGCTGAAAATAACTCTACTGCTTGTGCATTAATAAACAAGGCGAGTACGTATTTTATCCAGGGATACCAGTTTCCTTTGATTGTTTGCACCAGAAAATGTGTGGTTAGGTGATCTTAAAAAAGAGAGAAAGAAAGTGAGACAGCATGAGTGAGTCAGTGAAAATGAGTGTCCGAGCATAAAATTAAGGCCCATATTTATACTTTTTTAGTGCCGCCTTTGCGCCGCTTTTTAACGCAAATTGTATTTTGTAAGTTTGCTCCTCTTTTGCATCAAAAATTGACTCAAATACGGCACTAAAAAATTATAAATATGGGCCTAAGTGTGTATGTGAGTCTAGGTGTGTACAGTGGAACACTCTGACGACTCCTACTTCTAGAATGCTGCTGTCAACTATGAATAAAAGGGAATTCATTACTCATAACTCTAAAGGTGGTTTTGAGAACTACATAAGTCTCAGCATGTAAATATCATTTAAATAAACCACCCGTCAAAATGACAATCTTCTTAATTTCATGCTGCAGAGAGAAAGGTTACAGAACAACTTTGGCATTAGTTTTTATGATCAATGATTTCAGTTCCTCAGTATTCCTGAAGCATCGCTTCCTACACAAAGTTCCCAAGCCATTGAGGCAGTCCTCTCTTACCTGGGCAGTAGCAGCGCAGAACTCCGGGTTGTATTAAAGAGGCAGGCACTGAAATTTGATCAAACAGGCAACTGTAGTTGTTACCTGCTTCCTGCCAGGGCCCAGTGATCAGGACTTTAACTCCACCCTAGAGGGAAAGAAGAGAGACATAAATTACCAAAAATATCGCTTTTTCTACCTCTCCTATTAAAAACACTTTTATTCAGAGATCTGAAATTACTCAGCTCAATGCTTCTTGAAATTAGGGTGATCACCTGACTCCAAGGAATCATGAACTGGCTGCAGCCCCGAACTTCTCACATACAAATCATTGATTTCAGGTATGACAGCCTAATTGGTTCAATGGAACCCAACCATGTCTACAACACTCAAAATGCATAGGACATTACAAGGAACTTCAGAATTCGACCAGTGTCCGTAATGACATTGCGAGTGGTGGTCACCCTACTAGTAACCTTAATATTGCAAATACTTTATATTACCCGCAAAATTGTCCTACCCTAGGATTACTCCACTCATGTTATTACAGTGAATTGTAAAGTGCCTTCAAACCCAGATTGGTCATGTCCACACAATACAAAGCAAAGATTGTAGATGTTCTGCAGATCTAAATGTGCCCCTTATATTGTCACAATAGTGAGTCACAATAACACTATTGCACACACCGCTGTAATTTATCCTGGACTTCATTACAGTAAAAAAATAGATTGTTTCCCTAAACAAAGATTTCAGACCGATCTCAATACAAAGAATTTAGAAGGTAAAAGCCCCGAGACCACCTGCACTGAAAGCTCAAAGAAGTATTGTTCAAAGCTGATTAATTCCTGATTAAAAAAAATCAGAAAAAATGTTTTGTGGTTGTAAACTGGTAATATTATTATACTAAGCAAAGGGGGATTATGTATGCATAATTTCCCCAGAATATCTTGCGACTGAAGCTAAGGAGCTCGTAATAGTGCGGTATCAAGTGGGATTTGGCCTGATTCTTGTTCTGGAAGCTAATTTTATGCAAAAACTAGATTCTGAGCTGGCCCCAGGCAGACGTCCTCAATGTCTCCTGACACACAAACAGGTTACAGACAGTGACATTTTAAGGCATGTGGGCAAAGTGGAATCTGGCCCAGGGCCCCAGTCTTTCATGGGGGCCCCATGGTAGATCAGGTCTGTTTTTCTCGCTGTCATGCCCTGTTTACCTTGAATGATTTTAAAACAGATAGTTTTAAATACCATTTTCCTTTCGTGTATTTTTTAATACGGGTAATGTGTGGTAGTTTGTTACAGATATTTTGCAGAGAAATGTTATGTTTATGTTTTTCAACACTATGCATCATTCATTAAAAAAGTCCCTTTTAGATCACAACAAGACCTAACATATGAGAAATGACAGCTGGTCGCACAGAGTATTTGCAATAATATTAGTGAGCTGCTGTTATATGGCACTATTGAAAACGCACATGAATGACCCTGAATATTAGATGGAAACACATTTATATTCTGGAGTAGTCTGCATGTGTAGTGTTAGTGACCTGGCCAAATAGGGCATGAAAAAAGTTGAAATGGGATGGTAAAATCAAAGCTGTTCCAAACAGAGGCACCCACAATGTGTTTGGCCCAGTCCCCCAAAATCCTTAAAATGTCCCAGGTTACACAGCCTTACAAATTCAGGGAGGAGAACTATGCCTGAAGTTCAATTCTTTGACTTGAAAGTCATTTAGTGACTAATTTTGGTTGAGCTGTGACTTGGCTGGGAGCAGGTGGCCGAAGTCAGTAGCAGCCTGGGTGGATACTGTCAAGCCCCTCAGCAGACTCAGCAAGCTCTGTTTGTGACTTTGCAAACGAGCCAAGAGATTGAGAGAGGGAAATGTTTTTACTTTGTCTATTATGTATTGATGTTGTTGGTCTGATTCTATGTGATTCTAGAGAATAAAAATCGTGAACAAACCATTTCTGGAGAATCTTTCCCCATGAACCTGTTTCATCAATTTCAGCTAAAAGTATGACATTCCCAAGATATCAAACCCACCCTGATGAATGGCACACCAGGAGATGTATTCTATGAACTACTCTTTTTTCCAAGATCACACAAATCACGTATTTTTGTTATATGAAAAGCTCCCCTACCTCGTTTTTCGTCTTTTGTGTCTGCACTCTCTGTCTTGCTTATTACACAGACCTCCACGTACCCCAATCTTTTCTTTCTCTTTATCCCTACTCCTGCACACGTCAGTTCCTCCCCTTTCGTCCTTCCCTGCTTTTTCTTGGCCACAACCCTCGATTGCTGCCTGGCACATTTATTCCACCTGTATCTTAGTACCTCTCCCTCTACCTTCATCTTGATACTGTATCCAGTCTATATCTGAGACATGATATAACATCTCTCAACACTCTATCTCACCAGCGTACCCCATCTCCACCCTTGTGCTTCCACATATATTCTAATACTTTCAAATGTACCTATATCCTAGGACATTGCTCCTGCTTGTACCCCAGAACGTCTAGAACAGTTAAGACACAGGTACCTCTTCCTCCACCCATACCTTCATATTTTTACTACGGCCTTCACCTTGTACCTCATACTCCTTCCTATACTCTAGTATGTCTAATCCCTGTCTATACCATGGTACCTCTTACCATGTCTTTCACCCTTATACCCTACCCTGACTATGTCCTACTATCCTTTCCCCTTTCAACTATTTCTGCTCGTTTTTCTACTTATCTGTCTTCTTGTGCCATTTTGTTGCTCCTTTTTTCTGGTGTTTGTTGTTGAATTTTCTCTGCTTTTCCAGGAATTTTCCAGTATCCCTGCACCGCTGTAAGCTCTCCAAAATGGAGATAAACCAGCCTGGGACTGTCAAACTGATGTACTCTAATTTGTGTTGTTTTTCTTCAAAGTATGTTAGACCCGTTGGTCTTCGTATCTAATTATACTAAGAAGTACTATTTTTACAGCACACAACTTCTTTGATGGAAGAGGTTTCTAACTACTCAGCTCTGTGGTACTCGTTTTGTCACCCTTTGAAGCTTGAAAGGTAGAGTTAAAACATACAAGAATGCAAAGTTATGCTTTCTACCCTACATGAGAATCTTAGCTTCTTGTTTCATGCACTCATTGAAATGTACACAGGATCGGAACTTTCATATTTTTTCTTGCTATCAATTTATTTGGGGACCAGCTTTGTTAAAATATAAAGCATATGTTCTCTCAAGCCAAAAGCTACTGGCATCACCCCTCATTACTAAGGTCGTTTTTGGTTTCCTTCCTACCTCTGCAGTCCACCCCAACAATTTGTGTGTACCAAGAGAGAATGCTTTATGTCTATTCCAACTCTGGCTGTAAAATAACACAGATCATGATCAAATATGTCTTCAAGGACAGGAAACATAATGCCTTGAGTGGCCCTACATACTGTGAAAATGAGGGGCCTGTTAAGTGTCTATGAGGGTCCAACATTTGCTTCTCTGGGACAAAGGAGCTGTAGCATAGGACTTGTCCAACTGAACCCAGCTTTAGAAACAGGTTTATTTTTTAAAGATGTTAATAATGAGGACTGGTCCCAAAATCTTTCAACAGCCTCTGGGCAGAAGTCCACTAAGATTACTGGCGGGACTGGCCCTGGCATTATCAGTCAACCCCGGTGTCATGAAGAAGGACGCAGGTGTACCAAACAGCAGAGGGCAAAGGCAGGCAGCCGAACAGAAAATGTACCTACAGCATACAGTCGAAGAAGAGAACCTAGCTACACCTGCCTCTTCTAGCTGTAAAAGAGCTAAGCAGGAGCATAAACAAGATAAACTACCCATGAGATGGCAAATACACTGATATTTCACAGTAAAAAAGTGTCACGCTCATTAGAAGTGCTTGGTATATTGTTGAAAGATAAATATTTTGAGGAGATGACCGTGACGTGTTTTTAGTGAGTGGGAGACAATTTCAGAAACATTTCGAGAACCAAATTTCGAAGTAAATGGATTGACATATTTAGGAACAACCTTATAACAAATGGCTGATATTTTGGAGCTGATGATGTTCTTTTGTTTCTGTTTCAGTTCTTGCAAGGGGGGCGTTCCAGCGTTAGAAGGCCTGCAAAAATGGCGCAATGAAATCTACAGGATTTCATTGCACCATTTTTGGCGTCATTTTTAATGCCTGCTTAAAGCAGGCATTAAAAGGATGCACTCATTGAAGTCAGTGGCCTCCTTGCACTTTGTTGCACTAGCATCAACACTTTTGATGCTATTGCAGCAAAGTGCCACAATAGCGTCAAAAATGTTGAAGTTAGTGGCCTAACGTGCACCATGGTCCGCGGTATTGTAAATACGGCGCACCCATGGTGTTGTTTGGTGGCTGTGGGGGCACAAAACTTCTGGCGCCAGAATGTGCCTTGATCCCTGATCACCACAATAGATATGACATTGCACATCAGTATTTGACATAATTTGAGAACTCTACACTGGAGCTGTGATTTTAAGGATGAATGGGCCCATATCAAATAAGCAACACTTTTGAGAAGTATTTGCACAATTTGCATAATTTTACATCATAATTAGGAGTACTGTTTACAACATTATATCAGAATATCGTTTTTGTGCTGTTCAGTTGGCCAAATGTTGGTTTTCCATTGGTCTGTAGGTGTAAAATCAAAGTTAAAAACTGTACTCAAAGCACCACAAAACTGCATGACCTCTGGGTATTTTTCACCTGGCCTGTGGTGTTTGTGCCTTAGCACTGTGAGAACCGAAATTTGAATGCCACTTTTCCAATAACAAATAGTGCAATCTCATAATTTGTAGTGATTTACTAACTGACAATTCAGCGAGTGATCTGTGAGTGACAAAAAAGGCAACAGCTAAAAACCTCTGATTCACAACGTGATGACAGCCCTCCGTATGTATGATATTTTGAATAAAGCTGTAGACAACTAGTGGCGGCTCCTCCGTATGGGCAGAGGAGCGTCACCCCCCCCCGCCAGCAGCAACCGCTGCAAACCCATTCACAAGGAGAGGATAATAAACCAGGTGTATTATCCTTTCCTTGTGAAAGGGGTGGAACCTTGTGGAGTGACCTGGACGAGGGAAGTGCACTTTGCACTCCCCTCAGAGCGCATGTGTGTTTGGCTGGCCGTCTCGGGCTGGCCATACACACATGCGCAATAGGCTGTGGCCGGGCTGGAGAGCGTCAAGATTGGCGTAGGGCAGGCTGAGAGCCTGTGCCTGGTGCCTGCAGGAGAAGAGCAGCGTGATGGCGGCAGCACATCATGGGAAGGTAAGTGTATTTTTATTTTGTAATTTTATTAATTACCCCCATATCCCCCCCCACGCCACCCCGCCCCGTTTATAACCCATGAGCCTCGACTGTGGACAACTCAAGTTTAAATAGCATCACACGTTTTGAACAAACGCAGAAAATAAAGTTATGTTTTTTATCAGAGATGCGTGAAATTACGTATTTTTTCCTACACATTTTCAAACACAGTTTTGCACAATGATGCTCTCATCACAAAATGTAGTTTTGGGTTCCATGAGTCACTTTTTCACATGAGAACATCATTTGTATAAAAAAAGTCTAGCGCTTAAACTGTGTCCCGTTAAGACATTTTCTGTGTGATCGCGCATCCTGTCTTAAAAAGTGAATAAGTAAAAAGTGAATTAGTGACGTGAAATTCTGGGAAAGCTTTAAAATTTGATTAGTGCTGCAACAAATCCCAAGCAAAGACTCTTTATGACCTCTCCTCATAGCTATGTAAGGAACCGACTCCAGCTGCGTCTGTGACTGTCTTTGCAAGGCATCTCTGCCCAGTGGAGGGTAGCAGAGTAAAGGATGCTAGAACAGTGGTTCCCAACCTTTTGTCTTCTGTGTACACCCACTTTGCCATTACTGGAGCCCGGGGACCCGCACTGAATCTTTACTGGAATCATAGAACCCCCACACTGAGTCATTGATGAAAATTGAGGACCTAACCTGTTAATATTATTATTCAATTTTCTAAGCAGGACCCCCTGAGGAGGCTTCGCGGACCCCCAGGGGTCCCTGGACCACAGGTTGGGAACCACTGTAAGGAGGGCAGATCTTACTGCTAACCCAAAAGCAGCCACACCAACAGGAGTTCTCCCACAGACACCCACAACTACCCTCTTTGTGGGTTAGAAGGTGATGAGTTAGATTGGGATTTTAGATGTTACTAACAGTGACCTCTATTCGGAAAGGAAACTGTGAGAAGATTCCCATCCACTTATTTTTTGGTATTTAATCTGTTTATTTTTTAGCATTTTGTGATGTTTTAAACATTTATTTATTTTCTAGCAATACATTCATTAGTGCTTGGTGAATTTCTTAACAAAGAATAAGCTTGTTTTGTCAGATGAAAACACCTTGGCCCAGATTTATGTTAAAGTGGCTCAGCGCGGTGCTGCGCCAACAATAGCAGCCCTTTGCTGCGTCACTTTAGAAATGCAGAGGTGCGCCGTATTTAGAGGAATACGGCGCATCCCTGCATTTCCCCCTGCGCTGGTGCTGAATTAAGCTGCTTAGCTCCAACACAGACATCCTTGCACCATAGTGCAAGAGTATCTGCGTTGAGGGGATAGATTGTTTATGTGCAGGAAGGTGTCCCTTGCTGCACATAAACAATCTATAATGGTGATTTGGCACTTCTACGTGTGCTGCAAAATGCAGCACACATAGACGTAGCAAAGTGTCATTTTGAACGATTGTTTATGTGCAGTAAGGCGTCCCTTGCTGTATGTAAACAATCGTCCATGGCATTTTGCTTCTTCTTTGTGTGCTGCAGAATGCAGCACACATAGAAAAAGCAAACAATGCGGAGGAATAAAAGCATTCTTCCTCGTTTTGCCACGCTAAGGCCACCCCTCGGGTGGTGTTAGTTTTTGGTGCTGCCTCAGGTTTACGACAACTTGTAAATTTAAGGTAGCGTCAAGAGCAATGTGTGTTGCGGTGGAATGCCCACAGCAACACCCATTGCATGCCCCTCTGACGCAGAAAACTGTGTCATAGGGGCCCATATTTAAAAGGAGACGTAATGCCACAAAAAGCGGCGTTACACCTCTTTGTAACATGGAGCAGTGCTTTGCGCCACCGAAGAGTCACTTTTCGTGGCACTCCGATGGTGCTACGGGTTCTTAAATATGCCCCCTTAAGTGTATGTAAATCAGAAGAATCTCGTACCCATGAATATCAACCCATGTTTTTCCCATTAAATTCGAAGCCTGTAGATGCTTAAGCGATGGTCCCCACACTCTCCTATGCGTCGTTTTAGGGTAAATGAGACTGAAGATAGACAGACCTCTTTCCTTCACATATACCTCATCCACCCATGTCCTCTTTAAGTTGAAGGGCACAAGAGCCCATGCCTCATGTGGTCAGTAACAACTTAATGAAGGCAAATAAATAAAATATGTGTAATTTAATCTAAATTAATATATTTTAATATGTAGGGGCTCCGCACACCTACGCTATTCACAACATATACCAAGTCCTAAAAACTAAGAGATCTCAGTATGCAAGCAAGCATTTATATGCAAAATGTGTGTTTTCAAACCCTTTTCAAACTATGCATGTCGGCTCAAATTAACTCATAATAATACTAAAACTGTACTCATTATTTAATGATACTAATCCATCACTAATTCTTGTTGGGTTCCGGAGTAGCGTGCTACTCATCGAAAAGCGCTTCGACGCCTCGTCAGGGGTAGTAAGCGCTATATAAATACGATTACAATACAATACAATATTCCAATTGAATTTGTCTCATTTTTCAAGGGAGCTGCAAACTGATCCTGCCTTCAAGATAATATATATTTCTGGTGTTCGAAAAACCCCGCAAGAAGCACTACAGCTGAGAGAAAAGAACTGCTTAATCATTAATGCAGCAGAAAATAAATGACTTCAGGGCTTCATAAAGGTTGAAAATCCAATCAGTTGTTCTTAAAGAAACAATAACTGAGGACTGTGCTCCAGCACTCACACATTTTGCGGTGGCTTTATTGAACTAGCTCAGTGCTACACGCTCTGTAGGCATTCAGACTTATTCATACAAACAGTGAAGGCATTTGGTTTTACAATTTTTATTGTGGGAATGATGATGGGGACCATGCAGTGCTTAATTTGTGAAATAGTAAGTGCCTGCATCAAAGACATTCCACAGAAGGTCACTGAGGCTTGTGCCACTTCAGGCCCTGCCAGCGCTGCCCAGTCCCAGTATCAACAATACCTACTTCCTATTACAGTCCTACAAATGTGCTGTGCTACGTGATTCAAAACTGTACGAATTGACTGGACACCCTGATACTGTTATTATTTTTTGATTGTGAATTTAATTGTTAAACACCTTGCTCATGTGTTTTTAGACTGACAGCACCACCATGTGGTAAACTGCCTTAAATATGTGCCTGTGTTACAGCACCACCATGTGGTAGACTGCCTTAAAAATCTGCCAGCGTTACAGCACCGCCATGTGGTAGACCAGTGGTCTCCAAACTTTTTAATGCGCGGCCCCCCAGTTGAAAAATAAAAACCACTAGGCCCCCTCTCAGAATTTTTCACAATTTCTTTTACAAAAATAGCTATGTCTAAATATGTCTAGACCTATTTAAACTTTGCAGTTAAGTACTGTTACCTTTTTAAAAATGCAATAACAAGCTTCTGCTTAAAACAAAGGCATGTTATCTGTATAATGCATCTTTGGCCAGTGTCTGGCGCCCCCTGTGGGATCACTTGAGACCCCCCTAGGGGGGCCCGCCCCCAGTTTGAAGACCTCTGTAGTAGACTGTCTTAAATATGTGCTAGTGTCCAAAATAAGTGCCAGTGCTGAGTAACATAAAAACATCGGCATAGAGTAAGCAGGGAGACCATGAGACCCTTATTTGAGACATCTCTCTGCACTGCCCTCGATGATGAACTTTTTTTGCATACTTCTAAATTTCACCTGCTATGCAATAATCTTGATATATCACACAAATATGGCATCCAGTCCATAATCTTAAATGCAACGTCACGAGGTGGATCCGGCATTAAGAACAGTAAATAAGTACTTTGATAATTTAATGGAAGGCAATGAAGTGGGTAGGCTATTTTTGTAGGTCTCATTCAGTGACATGCACACCCTGCTGTTGCTTATTACTCTTAAGTTATACTTGTCTCTATCCAAGGTTGCTATGAAGTTCCTTTCTGTTCGAATCAATATAATACTCAAATAAATACAACCTCTGCATAAGTACTAGGTTTCCTGAAAATATCGTTTATCAGTACTAAGTTCATAGTTGTCTCCTAACGGTCCTGCAAACAACCTTTGCCCAATTCACACAAGGCATTTTTGAGTACATGCAGTATTACCTCTATAATACTTTCTATAAGAAATTATAAATGAAATTCACAGAGGTGCTGGAAAAGCTCTTCACCCACACCTGTGCTATCTCTCATGTGCAGAGTTTTGCGCTAGAAGGGTGGAGAACTCCACATTTATAACTATATGTTTCAGATGTGAATGAGTGAGTGACTCAAAAGCGGGGTACGTCTACTAGAGTGTTGAAGGTAAAAATGGAAAAGTAAAGATGGGAACAAGGCGGGACATGCACGTATAAAAACACACGAGCCAAAGGATAAGACAGTTGCAACTCATTGAAGTTACGTCCAAATGTTCTTCTGAAGCATTCATATAAATGTAGACATTGCATTCACCCAAACACATCACACTGTAAAAATATTTATAAAATAATAAAAACAGCAATACAAACACAACTTAAGTAATGTAATAAAATGACCATATACATTTACAAATTGCATATTTCAATGGAAAATCACATCATAAAAAGGAGAACAACAGATGCACATCTGAAGAAAAATGCAAATATTTACCTTGCTCATGAATTATAAAAAAGCATCAGATTCATTTCACATCCAATAATACTTTACACACATCCACAGACACATTTTAACACATTGAATGCCACACACTCACAAATACACACACACACACACACACACACACACTTCTACGCACACAACTGTGCTGATGTCTGAACTTCTCACAGGACAAGGGAAGGAGAATAGAGCTCAGGATGTGGACATTATTTATGTGCGTTTAGTAATGATGTGTGTCAAATGTGTGTTATTTTCCCCAAGTGACGTCTGTTTCTCTATTCTTTTCAATTGTTTCCTACATAGTGCAAGTGGAGATCTCCACTTATGTTTAACAATATGGGGCGAATATACGGATAAAATACCCCTGTAAAGATATTAGTTGTAACTTATAGTTGTATTTTGAGTCTTGCATGTCCCCACCTCTTCCAGTGTTCTGCTACTAATAGGGGTAAATCTCTGTCCAGAGTTGCTGAACTATCTAGAAATGTTTGTGGACATAAATTCAAGTGTGTGGACATTTCTGCTCAAAGATTTAGCTTTGTGGATAGGTGTCTCTCTTTTTAACACTGTCAGCATCATAGGAATACATTTAAATGAGGTGAAAACAGAATTCCTGAAATTATAATTGTTTGAATAGTAGGATAAAATTATGATTGATACAAAAAATCCATAAAAATAGTGATTGCTACAAAATCAAAAGAAATTGAAACTGCAGTTTAATAATTTATATGTACATGTTCCTGTGCTATCTTTGAAGTACTGTAATTATTTAGAGAAGTTTGAGGAATATTTGAACTGGTAAAAAATATAAAGTTGAGTGCTCTTCACATGGTGTTGTTTAATAAATTGTCCTTCTGTACAAAGAATGTGACTTTGTAGAAATTATTTCACTCACAGACAATCTATAAACCATTCATCATCAACCAGGCATTCTGGGTCGACGACTAAGGTGAAAGGGATGGGGGAAAGTGCCATCCATGTTATGCGTGAGCTGTGTAATATGGCAGACGGTACACCCTAAAAAGCGTTTCCCAGTCAGGAGATGATTTTTGGTGGGTCATAATAGTGCAAACAACAAATAAAGATGCCTTTAAGTTCTGTATTTATCTAGTAACATTTCTATGCTTTAAAGACAAAGGTCAAATGTCAGGCTATGTTTTCTGACAAATTGCTGCCTATTTTCTTAAAGTGGGAATTGTCTTTACAGATGCCTGTCACTTTGCAGTGAGGGAAAACAAAAGTAAAGTGAATTGGGACAATATTGCTTGGGTACAGGGAGTGTGAAAGGAAAGGCTGTAGGATGTCATTTTTTTAACACACAACAAAATCTAATTACCAGTATATTAACTGTACACATTTCTGCAGTTAGGAAAGTAAAAATGAAACCCTTTTTTGTAATTCTGAACAGTGAAGGAAACAAAGATTTTAATAGGATGAAAACAAAATTAAGACACTTTACTTGGTGGAGCATGAATGAGAAATAGTCATTGAAACCCGACTTCCACTTAGTATCATATTTCCATGCAATATAGTTTTAACAGTACAACTGTATGTCTAAGCAACTTTAGTGGCCATTTCAATGGGGAATGTGTTTCCTGTAAATGATAGTGTGCTACCACACAATGCTTCAGTTACTTTAAAAAAAGTCAGAATCGCCCAGGAAGCACCGCCAGCCTGTTGGCGGTGCTTCCGCCGCCCTCCGCCATGGCGGTCATGGACCGCCAGGGTCAGAATGACCCCCAATGTGTTAAGCAATTATGCAGCGCTCAATAATGAAGTGAAAACACAACAAAAAATAAACACCAATTCAGAATAAAAGAGAGTAAAATTAAAAAAATAAAAAGAGACTGAAAAGACAAAAATCCAATCAGTAGAATGGGAAATCTGCAATTTAAAAGGTTTAAGTAAAAACAACGTGAATAAAAAGAAAGTACTAACTGTGGGTATCTAGTCACACTAGATCAGGACAAGGCGAACAGTCCAGGCTGACCACAATGGAGTGTGGGTTGGATATAGGGACCAGACTAGTGCTGCTGAAAAAGTTACCTTCTTAAAATTTGGCACACAGACTTCAGGATTTCATAGGAGGAGATCAACTGATGCCACCCAAGAGACCTGGACAAGGGGAGGCAACTTTTGGAGATCAGGAACCCAGTTCAGAAGAGGACAGTAGAACTCAGGCAGGTCCAGTTGCAGGACCAGGCAGGTCCCATTGCAGGTCCTGGCATGGGCAGTTCCAGCAGGTCGGTTGGGCAGTTGCAAGGAGGCCTCACAGGCTTGTTATGCCCCTATAGCTCAGAACAGAAAGTCATCCAACTGACCCTTGGAGTTACTCAGGTTAGTCTGGGATGACTGGGGCAGGCCCAATCTTCCTTCTCGGAAAGCAGGGCAGGCCTCAAGCAGCTGAGCAGTCCTCTGAAGAACAAGGTAGGCCTTGAGCAGCAGAAAAGTCCTCTGGTAGCAGCAAGGCAGTCCTCTGAAGAACAAGGCAGGCTGTAAGCAACAGGGAAGTTCTCTGAGGAACATGGCAGACCTCAAGCAGCAGAGCAGTCTTTTGGGAAACAAGACAGCCCTTTTTCCGTAATTTTCACAGGTCAGGAGTGTTACTGAAGAGTGGGTCAGAGGTTTTTATTTTTATACCTGGTACCAGTGTTGAAGTGGAAGAAACATCTAGAGTTTCCAACCACAGATGGTTCTGCAATTTCCTTACTCCCTGCCCAGGCTCCAAGATGTCCAGGGGTGACAATAAGCTAGTGTGAAGTTCTTTGTCAGTGTGCAGGGGCAACTTCTACTGAACATAAGTGGGCCAGGGAACAGCTCTGCCCAATACATTGGGCACAATCGTCCCTCTTGTCAAACCTAGACTCCCTTTATCTCACTGTCTGGGAGGAATACATAAAGGCCCACTACCATGTTAACCGCACTCATGTGACTCAGGACACAGACTGCAGGCAGCAAATGGTTATGACAAAAAATTCAGAATTGTAACTTCAAATCCGATTTTACCATAGTAGTGGATTTTAAATTACAACTGTTTTAAGGCCAAACATGGCATTTCTACCTGTTCGCAAACAAAAGTTATCACCTATGAAATATAGTAAGGTAACCAAACGTTTTCCCAGTGAAAAACAACGTTAGTAGTTTTGTGCTACCAGGAGATGTATAACTTAAAAGTGCATGTTCAACTTTTTAAATACAGTGCGCCATCCCCCATGAGCTGTTGACGGCCTACCCTAGGGATGAAGTATATGTATTTAAAATTGATGATTAGGCCTGGGAAAATATTTATTTTGCCAGGTCGAATTGGCAGTTTAAAACTGCCCACACGCTGCAATGGCAGACCTGAGATATGTTTGAAAAGGCTACTTAAGTGGGTGGCACAATAGGTGCTGGAGGTCCGTTTGAAGCACTTAATGTACAAGCCTTGGGTACATGTTCTACCACATTGCTAAGGAGTTATTAATAAATTAAATGTGCCAAATGGGTGTAATACTCTTTTACCATCTTTACGTGAATGGGAAAAAGAAAATTAGCACTGGTTAGCAGTGGTAATGTACCGAGAATCCTAATGCTACCAAAAATAAATTTTGGCAAACAGGAAGGGAGAAAGCAAAACATTTCATGGCAGGCCACCATAGGGGCTTAGAAGAGGTTAGTTTTATGATAAAGAGATGCTTCATACTATCAGCTGTGAATGTCAGCAAGTAATCTGGACTTCTTCCAGATACATTTTCTTTTTGTAGTTTTATACGAAGGAAACTGGGCCCAAGTGCAGTACACTAGATTTCAATACACATATTGTAGGCACTGGAAGATTACCATTTTGCCCAGAATCACAGGCTATTGACCAGAGGCAGGCTCTTGTCACAAGGCCACATCTCCTCCTCTTTAAGGGGTTGAAATAAACAGCCATTTTATTGCATTTTACAGCAACATTTTCATATGAATTTATGAAAAAGCCTTAGCTTTTGAAAAGGTACTTCTGAAATATTCCTCAAGTTTCCTGATCTGCCATCCAAGCAAGCCAGACTTAATGAAGATTCAACTGCCCTCTGAAGGTTTCAAAAAACACATAGATGGAAAATGTTTCATTTTTCTCTGCACTTTTTCTCTCCCCGAAATAGTTAAATATAGGCCAGTTAGAAAATGAAATTTCATATGAACTATTATTATTCATAGCACTCATTTACACTTTAAAATTAACTTCCTTAATTTTCCCCCTCAAGCCTTCCAAACAGACTCTCAATAATTTATTATGACTGTGAATCTCCAGGTAGGTAAAAATAACAAAATTATATATGTCTTGCAATTTCCAGCAGTAAGCAGCAATAGACACAGATTTCACAGCTCAAACATTACTGCTGTTGCTTAGCATACAGAGTTTGCAAGTTTGGGCAGCCTACAGGTTACACCACTCTTGCAAACCATGATATATGACAGCTCTAGTGATTATCTCTGAGATATTGGTAAAATATATAAATATTTATAGATAGATAGTATGATAGATAGATAGATAGATAGATAGATAGATAGATAGATAGATAGATAGATAGATAGATAGATAGATAGATAGATAGATAGATAGATAGATAGATAGATAATTACCTAGAGGCAGTCAGCACTAGGTAGTTATAGTTAGGACCTAGTTTCTATAGAAAAAGTTTTTTGTTTTCTTTTTGCTAATAACTTTAGCGCTGTTTAAGGACTCTTCATGAGATTTTCAAAACGTATACTTTACTAAGTTCAGCTTCTGTCTGTAAAGTTTTGGGGTGATCTGTCAAGCGGAGGCCAAGAAAAAAAGGGGGTCCCAAAATGCATTTTCCCCTTTCATTTGTTCCACAGATCACACTTTTTGTGATTTGGTGCAAATCCGTTCAGTAGTTTCAGAGAAATGCAAGGCCCAAAAAAATAGATAAATAGGGACGCGGATCCACCATGGATCAATCCATGGAGCCACGCACCACAGGAAGAATCTGACTTGCTGCCTGAAACCTGACAGAAATGTGTCAGCCGCCATTTTCTTTTCTCTGTAAACGGTCCCCAAGGCAGAAATGTGAGAGGGAGTTGAGTTGATGGGGTGAGGATACAGGTTTCCTGACCCCATGGCGGTGATATAGTTGTGATGATGGGACAAATAATGCCTTTGAAATGTGGAAAATGATTGTTTTATGCTTTGCGAGATCCACAGATCCACCTGCGAGGCCCAGCGTGGCCCGGGTGTGAATACGCAGTTGGATCCACAGCGCACAGGGAAATGTAACAAAAAAAAAAAAAGACTAAGGGCCTTATTTATACTTTTTGGTGCATTAACGCAGTTTTGCACAAAAATGTTTTGCACCGGCTTGCACTATTTTTACCACCAGCTGGGCACCATATTTATGGAATGGTGCAAGCCGGTGCAAAGGGTTGGCTAGCTTAAAAAAAATGACGTTAGGCAGGTTTGAGTCAAAATAAATGATTCTGACCAAATTAGCATCATTTTTTGACGCTAAGGGGCATATTTATACTCTGTTTGCACTGAATTAGCGTCATTTTTTTTAAACTCTAATTCAGTGCAAAACTAACTCCATATTTATACTTTGGTGCTAGACCAGTCTAGCGCCAAATCTATGGAGTTAAAGTCATTTTTTGGAAGTGGAAACCTACCTTGCCCCCACTTCCTCTTTTGTCCTCCTTGCTACTTCCTTCAGCCTCCTTCCGCACCTGGAGGAGGCGGACAGCGGCAGTGCGGTGCTACAATGCTCACTGCAGCAGCTGCTGCTTGGGCTGTGATAACCCATAGCTGAGGTGAGCGTGGAGAGGGGGGCCACTGGTTGAGGGAGTGGTAATCACCCGGGGGGGGGGGCCCTGCTGGTCATAGATTATGAGGGGAAGTGGCAACTGACATAATCACTGCCGATGGTCCATCGATCTCCCTGGTGAGAGATGCTGGAGCTGCAGTGGGGAGGTTACAGTGAGGAGGTTAGGCCCCTCCATGAGATATTGATGAGGCGGGTGGCACTGGACGTACCTCTGGAGACCCCCCATATGGCACAGCATTGGATTATAGTGGAAAGCCAGCCTGGAGGGGTGCAAATGGTAAAGAGATCCCAAAGTTGGATGCTGGTGTGCTGCACGGAACAACTACCCCATCATGTCCTGAAGCACTGTAGTGGGAGCCCTTTCTGGTGTTGCACCAAACCATGTGAATATAGGTCAGTGGTGTGCTTGGGCCCCCTTCGTATGCCCTTCGGACAGAAGCCACGCACTGCTGACCAGCAAAGACAATAACAGACAACAGACAGTTGGAATTCTGTTTCGCTGATCGCGAGGCACTGATTGTGGGGAACTGAGTTACCATCTGCAAGATTAGCATTATGGGGAAGAGAAGGGGATCCAGCCAGGTCCACAGGAATGAAGGGTGGCCACGTCCCCGGTCCCCCCAGGGGAGCGGCGTACAGAGATGGATTCAGCCCCCACCCTTCATGTTGAAAAATTGGACAAAATCCTAGAAGCCATAGCAACCACTGGGCAGGACTTATGTAATAGGGTGGATGCGGTGGCTGTGGAGGTAGGCTTGCACGGGCAGACCAAAAGAATCTATCTGCAAGAGTAGTGAACACAGAAAGTGAACTGAGAGATTTACAACCATCGCTAACGGAGCTGGAAGAGAAAGTTAGATCCCTCACCGACAAGGTCAGGGAATTGAAGCACTGAGCAGAAGATTCAGGAGGCCGGTCCCGTCAGAACAATATTCAAATAGAGGGGTTCCCGGAAGGAGCGTAAGGATTAGACCCCATCAATTTTTTTGAGACCTGTGCTATCCCCAACTGTGGGAGCAGAGGCATAATCTCCACAATACATTGTAGAACATGCACACAGAGTACCAGCTCACAGACCGCCGGCTAGAGCACCACCCAGACCAGTGCTGATCCACCTTCTTAATTATAGAGATTAAAAAACAGTGCTGCAGAAGACAGGCACAGCGTCACCACTTCATTATGAGAACTCTTGCATCTACTTGTTTCCGGACTACACAAATGCAGTCCAGCATTAACAGGCCTCCTTCGTGGGGGTGAAGAAGCGTCTGCGCCAGGCTGGCCTAAAATACTCCCTGTTATTCTCAGCTAGACTCAAGGTAATAGCCAAGGGTACCAGTTTCTCCTTTACGGAACCCACGGACGCCAGGGCCTGGGTGGAACAACGCAGATATGAGGTCTCCAAGTTGTAATCACTGAATGCGCCCCTGGACCAGCAGAGAAGAAGGAAGTGCAATAGCAAAACTACCTAAGGGTCTGGCATGGATAGAGTGAAAGGAGCTCCTACCCCAGGCCAGGCGTGACTGGAACAGAAGCAGGCACTGTCAGCTGCAACTGCACTAAGGGTGGACATAGGACTAACCATGTCACAGATGAGTAACGGGTGACTCATCGACTAGGAGTTGGAGGCCTCTGCCAGTGATACTCCATCTGACACCCTGCCAGAGGTAACCCCGCAAATAGCGGACATGGGGCTCTAGGAAAGCTCTGGTTGCCAATATAGGAGTCAGGGTCAAAGCCATTTCCCCTATCCACTCGGGTTACCGGTTCTGTTGAATAAGACTAATGAAACTAAATGTTTGATATGAGATGTTGCATTCAGTTACATAACATGTTTTGTGAGTCAGGTGGCACACACACTGGAAGTCATGCTGATGCTGTGCTACAGGCCAACTAACCCCCCACCCTGCTGTGCAAAATGGAGACCCCATTGTTTAGGACTATGGGGGTTATTACAACTTTGGAGGAGGTGTTAATCTGTCCCAAAAGTGACGGTAAAGTGACGGATATACCACCAGCCGTATTACGAGTCCATTATATCCTATGGAACTCGTAATACGGCTGGTGGTATATCCGTCACTTTACCGTCACTTTTGGGATGGATTAACACCTCCTCCAAAGTTGTAATAAACCCCTATGTGTTTGTGGTTTGTGCGTACCTTGTTCTTCAGGGTAGCCCTGGGATGGGATTTCTGGGGATCAGTTATAATTGTAATCAAGTTCACGGAATAATTATGAAACACACAAGCGCAGAAGTAGATTTAGCCCAGCAAAAGGTGAATGGTCCTCCTTCCCGATACTCTCTT
Source organism: Pleurodeles waltl (assembly GCF_031143425.1). Taxonomy (NCBI): domain Eukaryota; kingdom Metazoa; phylum Chordata; class Amphibia; order Caudata; family Salamandridae; genus Pleurodeles; species Pleurodeles waltl. Next base: position 1,104,807,800 of record NC_090445.1, read on the forward strand.
CACAGACAAGGTTAAATGGCAAAAATTAAAGTAGTAACTTGGAATGTCTGGGGTCTTGGCACAAGTCGGAAGAGGTATGTGATACAACAGTATATAAGACGTCATGGGCGCAGATAGCACTTTTGCAGGAGACACATATAACTGAGGGCGAGGACGTTAGACTGCATCACAGATGGTGGGGACAATGCTACTGCCCCATGTACTCTGGGTTTGCGCATGGAGCCAAGGTTTGGATCTGTGCAGATGTCCCGTTCCAATCTAATAAGGCAGAAATAGATCCAGATGGTCGATATATTTTTGTAGAAGGGTCCCTCGATGGCAGACCTGTGCTGCTAGGTAGTGTTTACGCCCCTAACATCAATCAAGGTGCGTTCTTTGCGTGTCTATCAGCTGTATTGGTTAAATGGGTGCATCTGCCATGGATTGTGGCAGGGACTTTAACAGTGTACTTAACACAGATCAGGATCGATTATATCCCCCATTACCAGCTTCACCTGTGGTGTCAGCAACCACTCACTTCTCCCAATGGCTGCAGCAGTAGCCATTGTGCGATTGCTGGTGCGTACTACATCCAGAAGTTAGAGAGTTCTCACACTATTCATACCACATAACCTACATGTTAGGCTGGATTATATACTCTTTAACCCCCCCCACAATTATTGGTTAACGCAGCAAAGTATCTTGGGAAAACCTTTTCTGATCATAATCCCTTATTAGTACGCTTCCAATGAGGGCAGCCAAGGCAGCCAGTCCCAACATATGAGTTGCAACCTGCAACACTGGGGACCAGGGATTTCGGGAAACCACGCAAGAGGCCCTAACACATTACCTGACCAATAATTGGGCACGGCAACCACACACACACAAATGGGTGGGAGGCACTGAAGGTAGTGATATGGGGGCATTGTATCCGTCAACAGTGGGGGCCCGTGCAACGATACACAGGGAATTAATGTGCTTAGAGACTAAGCTTAGAGAGGTAGAACTCCAGAAACTAAGCTTAGAGAGGTAGAACTCCAGTCACAGGATTCACCAGAAGGAAAGAGCCAATTACTCACTACCACAGAGACGCACGCCCGACTAATACAGCAACTTCGTTGTCTTGACTTTAGAGTGTATCAGGCAAGGATGCATCCTGAGGGGAACAAATCGGGACACTTGCTGGCCTGGTTGTTGCGTAGCTCGGCCCCACCCCGCCGGCCACAGCGATTAGACTATTTCTCACACTCCTGCTTATCACACAAGTAGACATTCATGCTGCTTTCACTGCATACTAGAGACCTATATAACCCCCCTGCCATTCAATTGAACCCAGAAGAGACGGGCCTTCATGCCGGAAGTGACTCTACCAGCACTGTGCCCCTCCAATGTAGAAGCCCTTAATGCACCCATAACGACTCAAGATATATGTGAGGCGGTACGCACATCAGCTAAAGGGAAGACCCCGGGGATAGATGGATACCCTATTGAGTTTTATAAAGCCTATCTGCCGATATTGATGCCAAAATTGCTAGAAGTCTATGAGGCGGCATTGAGGAAGGTGGGCTCCCACTGTCTCTGCGAGAATCCTTGCTAATATCTATTCCCAAACTGGGGAAAACCCTGCAAGAACTGGCTTCCTAGCCTCCTCTTTCAATGCTTGGGTCAGATTACAAAATATTGGGCAAACTAATAGCCTTTAGGCTCCTAACACAGATGCCTGAGCTAATACATATAGACCAGAAAGAATTTGTCTTGGGCAGATCCACAACACTTAACATAAGTAGACTGTACAGAATAATGGAAAGAGTTCCAGCACAATCACCATATGCTGCGTGTCAGGTCCTAGAACTCGAAAAAGCGTTTGACACGCTGGACTTGAGCTATATGTTTTCCACCATAACTGCCATTGGCATCACTGCCCACATGAATAATCTTATACAATTTTTGTATGTGGATCCTATAGCTCAAGTAAAGATAGGACAGTGCATTCCCCCATGCTTTCCTGGGAAGAGAGGCACAAGCCAGTGCTGCCCTCTATCTCCACTGCTCTTTGCCTTCGCTATGGAGCCACTGGCTCAGAAACTCCGACAGAAGGGAGCAGAATCGGGGATCCCATTAAATTATGCCCCCAATCCTGACATATTCCCCTGAAATTAGAGTAGCGGCCATTAAGCCCTTTCAGACAATGCTGGTTCAAGCGGGAATGCAGCAATGGGAAGTAGTGGGGATCAACACAGTATAGTCCTTGTTCCATGATAAGGTCCTTGAGTCCTCTGACCACTCACACACGGAGGGGGAAGTTCCAAGGGGACAGTTAATTGAACACGCTCGGTTAACTGCCATACTGACTGAACACTGGCAAATAATAGACTCGGAAACGGACCCGCACCCGTTAGTGCATGCACTACACATCATGGGCAGTGGGTGGCACTTAATTACTTGGTTTACCGGGGCACTGGTGCAAATGACCCCAAGACCCCCTACAAGAATTACATGAGAAATGGAAGAAAGATGTGGGTAGGAAAATTCATGATAAAGAATGGAACAAGATGTTGATCTATCATAAAAAAGTGTCAAGAAATGCAAAGTTTCAATATATACAGTATAATACACTGCAGTGTAGAGCCTAACTTACACCAGACACACTGAATAAAATGTTTGGATCCTCAACAGGACGCCCCGTTGTCATGATCCAGTTGCCAATATGATACATATGTTCTGGTCTTGTCCAGAATCAGGTAGTTTTTGGCAACAAATAACAGACCCTTTTATAGAATTGACCAATTGTACAGTTATACATATGGCAATGGGCACCCTATTGGGACTTTTTCATCGTCCCAAGCGGGCAGCTGCAACTAGCCGCTTTATTGACCTCACACTATTATAGGCAGGAGAACCACAGCTATGAACTGGAAGTCACCCACGCCCCTGACACTTTCCCAATGGAGTACTTCATTACTTAAGTGGGGTAAAGCTGAAGCAGTTGCGCCTGGGCGGGAGGAAGCCAGAGGGTTTTGTAAAGTTCCAATTGCAAGTGATTGGGACATGTATATGCAGGAACTGGATAGCTATCAAGAACGAATGCAGCCCTAATGATTGCGCCCTAGTGATTTAGCTAAACGGCATATAGACGACTTCAACAAAGATCCTGGCCCCGGCCCCCGGAATCCACATACTAGAGTCACATATCAATTCTCCACAACAGGAATATTGGTGGAGGCTAATCCGCCGCTGCAAATTGACAGGAGGGTGTTGCAATACTTTTGCATCATGAAAGCACAACAGTGTGCAATAACAGCTAGTTTGAAGAAAAACCTTTTGAAAACAAAAATTTGCAACAGTGGTTTTTGACCTGTAAAAATACATCATTGACATTTTTAACTTTTGCAACCATGGCAGATGTTGCAGGATGTTACAATTTGACCTAACTCGGTGCATGTAGCTGATATTCTGAGCAATAGATTGGCTAGATGATGATGTACCAGGTCTGCATTGAAATGTGTCAGTTATTTTTCTTTCTTCGTTCATCGGTATGCCTGTTCGTGGAATGTGGGCAGATGTTTCCACATACTCGACATTCCGTGTATTTCTTGGATGTACCACAAGGCTTTTTTCACAGAGGTTGCATTTCACAATTCTTGCACTGACATTTTTTTCCGCACTAGGTAAGATATGTTATCAGTGATATCATCAGTGATGTCACTGACCATGTCATGAGTGATGTAAAATGGAAGGTCATAAGCAGTGCATTATGGGAGCACAAGTTATAGTTAGCTCAGGTAAATATAACTGCTGAATTTCTACGTTTTTGTATGAGTAAATTCATAACCTAACTACAATGTCCATGTAACCTTCGTTTTCAGTGAATATATATATATATTATATATATATATATATATATATATATATATATATATTCCAAAACAAAGTTACCCCAAGGAAACAACACAGAGCAGTCTGTCGGTTTACAGTATCCATTTGATTTATTCCAGCAGACGCGTTTCGGCATGGAAGTTTGTCTTTATCAATGCTGATTAATGCAAGTTGCAAGTTGCATCCCACGATGTGCTTTTTAAATTGGCCATGCTTTCCTCCCATTGGAGACCAACTACAATTAGTACAGACGGACCCTACATCCTCCACGTCATTTTTTTAAAAGCATACCATCCTTGTAATTCAGTAATATTAACATGAAACATGCATTTCATAAAACAAAGCCTGCACCCCTCGTTAAACCACATTTGCCTTGTTTTTTTGTGCGCACATACCCGACAGTACTGGCCTCATGACCCTTACTGTTCTATCATAGTAATGTCCCAACACCGTTTTGTCAGATATGACAACATTCTCCATTATCAGCTGCGGTGGTTCTGGCAGTTATTCATACACAAAGTCCAATTGCCACATCATTCAGCTGAACAACTTCAAACCATGACATTACTATAACTTTGTTTTGAAATTAATACATGAGAGCCACAATCATGATAGAGGCACCCGTTTTTAAAGTTGTTCAGCAGAATAATGTGACAATTGGACTTTCTCTATAAGTAAATATAATTTTATGCCAAGATACCATTTGTTATTTATTAAACCATGCAATTCTTAGTATTTTTAATTTTGGAAAAATAAATTCTAAAGAAGTGATACTCAAAGTATGGCCCAGGTGCTACATGTGGCCCCCCTGACCGCTACATGTGTCCCCCTTCTCAACGTAACACCGGACTCGACTCGGTACAAACATTAAAAGGATGTTATTTATACAGACATGCATTTAATTAAAGGTTATTTAAGTTAAGTTAAAGAAAGTAAGTAACTAGGGTGTCCTGTCCAGCTTAAATTAGAAACAGCTGTGTTTTTAACGATCTCTTGCAGCAACTGTGTAAAAATATGATAAAGTATTTTAAAAATTCAAAAAGTTTAAACAAAATATATCCCCAGGTGTCCGATAGGTGCTGGTGGGGTTGTGGTATGCTGGGTGTTTTTTGACATATTCGGTGGGATTGCCCTACTGTTCGCCCATATTGGGAGGAAATCCTGTCACACCTAAAAGAGATCCTAGGCTACCCCATCCCGACATCTCCAGCACACATCTTGCTGGGCCTGCGTGTCCCGGAACTGCAGCATCAAACTCTTGGACACCGCTCCATTATGTGGTTAGCATTGGGGGCTGCGAAGGCGGCTTAAGCGCCATTCTGGAAAAAACAGAGCCACCTCCTATAGCATTGTGGTACACTAGATTATGGCATAGCCAGTGCTTTAAATGGGCCGGTACTCTCCGGTACTGAGTACCGGCACTTTTTTATTTTGAGAGGGAGAGTACCGGCATATCTCAAGAAAAACGTAATACTTTTAGTTGGAGAGTACCGGCACTTCTCAGAAACAAGCAGGTACTCTGTTACAGCGTACCTGCACTTCTATTTTTCCATTTAAAGCACTGGGCATAGCCTCACCATGGAACGTTTAACAGTTAAAATGGCCAATTCAAGGAGAATCTTTGACTATATTTGGGACCCCTGGTGCGGTTTCTCTCCACAGGACTACCTCTTACAGCCTGTAGCCCACGCCTCAGGGCTCGGCATCTCTTTCATGTGTAGGAGGCAGTATCACTGGGAGGAGAGCAGGACACGGTTGAGTACGATGCACCTTGGCACAGTGAAGTGATTCCCTGGATGCTGCATCCCGGGGCTTGTTGACCGCGCTGACTGAGATTGGACACAAAGTTATGTTGTTACGTTTTGTTTTTCATGTTTACAATAGTTATTTTATATTTGAGCTATCGTGCTATTTCAAGGTGGGATCATTTGCTATATATTGTCTGCTTCTCTACAAGCTGTTAATGTAAGTCGTGCTCAGGGACTGATAGGGTGCGGCCGAACTGTGAGATATGCCATCCCATTTGTACCTTGGAACTGCATATCATAGTGTATCACAAAATGCCAATAAAGAAAGTTTAACAAAAAAAAACAAAAATTCAGAAAGTGTACATCATTAAGATGCAGAACCATTTTACCATAGTACATCATGTCCATCACCTGAGTCACACTAGTACAATACAAATGGTTCATCGTCGGACTACACTAACACACAGCTTGGCTATTAGAATAGAGCATAGCCTTGTCACAAGCAGCACCAACTCTGCGGGCTTGCACGTTCCATTACTGCAGAGCCACCTTACAGTTATCACAAGAACTGGACCTCTCTTTGGACAAGAAATAGTTCAGGTACTCAAGGGAATAACACTCACAAGTGCCGGCTATGAAGACCTGGACACGCAGTGACTGGGCCTGGCTGCCGGGGAGGGCACTAGTGATCTGTGGGGTGAATCCTGCACAGATTTAAGAATGGGATTCAGCGCCATGTGCCAGAGGACCTTGCCTTGTGGGCCTATAGCTGCAGATAAAGAACAATTGAAAATATTAAAAATAAGAGATATTATTAAAGAATTTGTAACAATCAGTGGCATTTTTATGATTTTGGGGGCCCTGGGCCAAACGTATTTTGGGATCCCGTGGTGGGACCAACTTTGAATTTGCGATCTAGCTCGTTCATGGCCTTTTCGGCTAGGGCACTGACCGAGCCCTGGCACGCTCGTACAATTTCTAAACTTGCTTACATCTAATATTAAGGGCCTGTGACGTGTGCTTCCAATATTGTAAAATAGCGGTAGTTCACTACTATTACTGCTATAATCTCTGTGACAACCTCCCATTGTGAGGTCCTGTTTTTATCCCAAATAAACTTTTTTTATGGATGTTGCATGAAAAAACAACATTTCTCTCCAACATGTCTGTAATAGACTTTCACCCATCACCCACATTAAATATAAATAGATTATAGGGAAACGGTATTTGAACAGTTTAAGAAATATTCAAGGTCAATAGGGCAAGACTCTTCAAAACACAACTGGCTCTATCAGGGTGCCCCCTCACAGTTTGGGGCCCTGAGCCACAGACCACCTTGCAGTGCCTTAAAACGTCTCTGGTAACAATACGGGGCAGGTACGGTGCGCGTACATAATGAAAGGACGCAACTGTAAATGCTTAGTCATGACAGCTCACATTTAGGGGAAAATCTAGAAATACGTAATTCGGTACAGCAACCAAAGTTGCTGTGTGGCGATGCATGAAAGGGAGGGAGCGGGATAGTCAGGGGCAGACTGGGAACCCAAAGCAGCCCTGGCAGTTTTGTCAGACAGGAGGGGTGGCTCCTTTGAGGGGCGAAGGAGCGGCTCCCCTTCTGACTAAAAGCCAGCAGCTGAAAAAAAAACAAGATTTTACAGGGAGCTGTGGGGCTGGGCCATGGGAGGAGGGAGGAAGAGAGGTGTGCAATGCACTCTGTGCATGTCAGTTTGGCTGGCCATCTTAGGCTGGCCAAACTGACATGTGCCCTTAGGTTTCTCCAATCTGGCTGTGTTTCACAGCCAGGCTGGAGAAACTCCACAGACTCCAATGCATTGTCGGAGCAGAAGACCAAGGCACTCAGACGAATCCTGGCACTGCTCTCATGCTAGTTAGAGCATGACTGCAGCGCCAGGATTGTGTGGGGAGCCTGTCCTGGTGTCCTAGGGACTGATGGGACACCATCACCACCAGGAGAGAAGAGGGGCAAGGCAGGCAGGGATGGCAGCACATGTTAGTTTTTTTATTAATAATATATTTTATATTTAAGTTTTGTTAATTATTATTTTATTGTTTCCCCACCCTGCGGCCACCACTGCGGACCAGCCCATGAGGCGGGGTGGAAAAGGAAGGAGGATAGGGTGTGCAAGTGTGAAGCACTGCTGATTTTGTTACTGGAGGCTGATATTGCAGCACTGTTGCAAAAGCGGCCACCCGTAACAAAACTGGCCCCCGCAGCTGCAAAACTGGCCCCCACCCTTCCATACTCTCAGGGAAACGTCCGATGCCCGCTGCAGCCAGACCAGCCCTGAGGATAGTGCCATATCTACTAAGATATGGCTCTGTTTCTCTCTACCCCTGTGCTAGCAGTATTTGTGTCTGCCTTGCGCCATGCACACAACTTTGCATACACCTTTTCACAATAGTGCATGTGTATGCATTATGTCTAGAATCGGCAGGTACAGGAAGGATACACTAGTGCTGAGGCTAACTTTAATACTTTTCCTTATCAGATGTGTTCTGTATAGGACAGCGGACATGCCTTGATGGTGGCATTTAGCTTGTCACAAAGCTGGCTACAATTGTTTGTAGATTGGGATTTACATGTAAATCCTTGTTCAATCTGCCACTTAGTGTGTTGCACCTAAGCGGTATGCAGTGGTTTGGGAGGGTGGTTGAGACTATCCCACCCAAACCCCACCCAATGCAACTGCTCCAAACATCTCTATCAGGGTTGTATCCCAGCATGTAGCACAACAGGCCGCTGCCCCACCCTCATGCTAGAATGGGTAAACCCTTTCATGTATATCAGACCCCTTGTATCTAACTACAACTCGACACATGGCCCTAATTCATTTAATTAGGAATAATAACTTAATCTTGCTCTTCCTTAACCAGTAAAAATGAGTGATGGAGATATTTAAAGAAGCAATATAGACTAATTTCTAATGTTCATTCCCCCACTCCCCCCCACACACACCTCAGTTTCTATAATCCTGTCTCAACCAGAGCCCCCGCAGGACTCTATACAGTAAATAAAAATATCACTCTCCCCTAGAGAGCCAATGGGCTGTTTGGAATGAGGGTCTTCATTTATATGAATGGAAACCTAAGGCTCTATGCTCTGTCAAAGTTTAAAAGAGCAAAGAAACATCTGCGCTTTTCCCAACAGTAGGTTGCAAATCTGCAGCACAACTGAAGGCAAATACCTCCATCATTTACACACTACACATCCAACTATCGGGCCTAATTCAACTATATCCCCAGAATCGCCTAACAATACAGGAACTCTGAGCATGCGCGTTTTCAACAAGAATGCCGTCTTTCTTGGTTAAACCATAAAGTAGTCCATTGCTGAGGGTTTTTAAATTGTTTCGAAATACAGAAGACTGGGAAACAGCGACATCGTGTGGTCACACTAGAAACAGTGTCCCGAAAATAAAATCTCTACCACACATCAGGTATTAATTAATAGACGCCCATTTAAGCTACCACACAGCGATTAAAATGTACCTTAATGCCAATTAAGCTATGATGGGGGAAGAAATCTTGGACAGAGGAGGCATGTTAAAGGACACACATCTTAAAAGATGTTTTGAAGCATAAAAAAGGCCTGAAAATAGTTTGATGTATTAAACTGCATAAACTCAACACCTGAGTAACCCAATGGCAAAACCTCGAACCAGGACAACATTTTCTGACTTTAAACCAGAATATTTGCACATGCTCTTCATATATTTCGAATTCGAGCACATAATCACTGACTGAGAACTCGTGACTTTGAACCAACGATGGACAATTCGAATTTGTGCTAAGAAGAAGCAGCTATTTTATAGATTTGAAATTGCTTGGGGCTTCCTTCATATTATTTAAATGACTATTATGACATTAAGGTTGAATCTACAATTGCCAGGTCATTACAAAGCCCACCGCCTTCCATACTAAATCTAACAAACAGTCTGACTGAACATTTGTGAGAAAACATTCACGACCTTCATTCGGTTAGTAATTGCGAACAGGTGATTGAGATAAAATAAAACACAAAGGCGCATTTCAACTGTGAACACAGATTAACAGAGCGTGCCCCTCACAACATCTCTACTTCACTTGCAGTTCTCTATAGAGATGGCAATTCTACTATGAGTGTGCAAAATTTGTGCTATGTTCCTTAAATACATTTTTTCAGAATATGGCAAACAATTAGAGGCAGATTTAAGCCACATTAGTGTCATTTTTGTATGCCAATGTGGCCCAATGAGACCAAAATCGCATGCCAAATTTACATAATGGCGCAATGCATGCAGTGCGCCACTTTGTAACCCTTTGCGCTACATTATGCTTGACCCAGGCATGATATATGCAAAGGGGGCGTTCCCCCGTTAAGGAGGGGGGGAGTTGCAAAGAATTCTAATAGATTTCTTTACATCATTTTTTTAAACACTTTTAACCTCTGCTCAGAGCAGGTATTAAAAGGAGGCACACCATTGTTTACAATTGGCCTCAATGGATTTTGCAGGATTAGCGTACATTTTTTATGTTAATTCTGCAAAAGCTCCGAACTAGCATCAAATGTTTTGACGCTAGTTCCCTAACTACCGCCATGGTGCACCATATCTTAGACCCCCAAATGCCACCAGGGGTGCACCGTAACTTAGATATGGCACACACATGGTTTGCTGAGGGTTGCAAGAAAAGTGGCACACTTTTCTGAAATCTGGCCCTTAGTTTCAGGCATGTGATTAAAACAAATGTATTTGCAGCATCAGTTGACGTTTTACAGTTTACAACTAGATACACGTAGACAGGTAGCTCAAAAAATGTATCAAAAGCTGTCAGGAACTTTACATCATAGAGGGGGGCACATTGCGACCACTGGATACCTTTCCACAAGTATACCTGGATGTTAGTTGTTGTTTTATCTTTGTACAAGGATTCATTTGTATGTACGTACTGACAACTGAATGATATTGGTTATGTTAGTGTCCAAGTAGCAGAGTGTCTGCAGCAGTTGCAGTGGTGCCTGTAAGTTGCATCTGGAGAAGTGTAGATGCCAACATGCCAAAGAAGAGGTAGTCTTTAATGTAAGATATTGCTATAAGCAAGACCAGGGAAAACTTTTGGCCGACTTTAAGAAAAGTGGTGCTGCATCCAATGCAATGCCACTTTTTTTGCACCCCTTAGTGCCCCCTACCGCCACCATGCGTGCGCTGTATTTATATATACGGTGCACCATAGTGCAGGGTAGGGGCAATAGTGTCAAAATTTTGGCACTAATCCTGCAGAGTACAGAGGGGCCCATTGAAAACAATGGTGTGCTCCCTTTTAACGTCTGCTCTGTGCAGGTGTTAAAAATAGCCACTAAAAATGGTGCAGTGCAATCTCCACCTTACTGAGCCAATGGAATGAGAGTCTTCATTATGTAAATGGAAATCTAAGGCTCTACGTCTGTCGAATTTAAAAAAAACAAAGGAACATCTGTGATTTTCCCAACAGTATGTTTTTAACGTCTGCTCTAGCAAATCTGCAGCACAACTGAAGGCAAATGTTTCCATCATCTACACACTATACATCCAACTATTGGGCTTAATCCAACAATATCACCAGAATCACGTAACAATATAGGAATTCTGAGCATGCAAATTTTCAACCAGAATGCCCGCTTTCTAGCTTCCTAGAGCAACAGTCCACCCGCAGTATGTAGATGTTGGCAGTCCCATAGACAAAAGACCGCATTTGAAACAGTGCCTCTGCCAAGAACCAACATCCGCATTGATGGCGGGAAAGGGAAAAGAGGATGCTGATAGGACCGCAGCCAGCTTTCCAGCCGTGCAGATTTAGATGTGCCTTACTGCCAAGGAAAAAGTGGCGGTCCGACCTCCACTCCTGAGTTGACAGATTGGGGGAAACGAGGTGAAAACTCACCTTTTTACCATTTTCCCCTCATCTTCGACTGGACATGACTGGACAACAACTGCACTCACTCCTTCCACCGACCCACGAAGAAAACAAGACCCCCGTCGACAGACTGCAAGGTAGGGATACTGCATTCCCAGGGTACATTGGGTGGGCACTGTACGGGAGGTGGGGATCACTAAAGACATATACATGTCCCAATATTTTTTTAAATCACTGTTACATGCATATGTCAGGGACACAAGTTGGTCAGACACGGGTGGGAACACCTGGGTACACAACACATATTGCATAAACAATGGTCATTTTGGTGCCAGTATTCATTGGCACATTGGGTGCACATTACAGGGGACCTGTACCTATCATGTTGTGTGTGTGAGTCAGTATGTGTATGTGTATTTGTGATGCAAGTGGCAAGGTGAGGTGTGGTTGTGTGTGAGTGTGGTTGTGAAGCTAAGTGTGTAGTTTGGATCCTTATTGTGGATGTGTGGGTTGTCAGTGCAGTGTCAAACGGTGTGTGTATGTTGTACATATACGTATGCAAATGTATGTTTACAGTATGTATGGGATGTGATGTGTCAGACTGGCAATGGGTAATCGTGTGTATGTGTTGTGTTATGTGTAGTGCAGGGGGGCACCTATGACTTGGGGACGATGTGTGTGTCACTTACATCCCTTCCATAGCCCCTGCCATTGTATGAAGTCCATTGAGTCCCACCGACATCTCCTGCCGTCATAGAACCACCGCCAGTACACCGAATACAGGACTGCATCATCTAAATATGGTGGGCGGATGGCCTTCTCAGCCTCACTGCTAACATCTAAATCAGGCCTTTAGTCAGAACCACTTTCTTTAAGCTGCTTTTTTGTCTACAACACAGACAACCTTTCGTAGCGTATACCTGGCTCAACCAGTGGTGGGCTGGTGAATATTGCCCCTGTCCTTCCCCATTCTTTGCAAAATGTGGGCGGTTACAAAAAAATGGCACGGCTGCAAACAGGTCACCCGGCCAGCTAGGAACAGCCCTACCAAACATCCCCCACCCCCCTTAGGACCCTCAGCATTTTGCAGCTCACAGTTGCAGCTGACCTCTGTAAGTAACTGTAAAGAGGGTGAAGGGCAGGCAGCGGCTGTTCCATTACAACAGCAATTTGTAGGCCACAGATCCCTGTGACAGCTCACAGCAATCTCATAATTTGAAAAATACCCATACTGTTTAGGCAAGAGGTAAATCCAAATATCCATGCTAGACGCCTCTGCCCATGAGCACTGCAGGAGGAGCTTAAGGCCACAATGCCCCCACCACTGGCAAAAATGAGGGTATGTAACCTCCCCTTCACTGCTGTGGGACAAGGTGGCGTGACAGAATTAAAAAGTCTCCCCTCGAAGATTTTCTATTTCTAAATAATAGCTGATGTTTACGAACAGTTACAAGGAAAACAAGAACCTCTTGTGAAAGGTGGGAGCGAAGCGTTTGTGTGCCCTTACCACCACTGAGGAAGCCCAAGGAGTCAATGTTGGCATGTTGTTAACGAAAATGTGTTTTTTGTGATGAGCGTTGCGTATTTGTGGCCAATGACATGGGGAGGAACGTTTATGTGAAGTGCATTTATGACGTGCAGGCATTCCATGGTTTTGAACAAAGTTATCAATTGCTGGCTGTGCCTAGCGATGGTTGTGTTAGGGATTACCTCTGATGAAATAAGTGTCTCGTCACCAACTTATGTAAGAATTCATTATTCACCCATTACACAATTTTTTTGTTTTTTTATGTAGTTTGCTGTTGCTTAAGTCTCTGTTTTCTGTTATTATCATTTTTCTGTAGGGGTTTTGTGTTTTGTCGGGAAGGGAGGAAAATGTGTTGTGATGATCTTGGAGAATTTGTTGCCAATTAAATGAGGGTGAATGATCATGTAAATTGTATTTATGATGTATAGGAATTCCATGGTTTTGAACAACGCTATCGGTTGCTGGCTGTGCCTGGCGCTGGTTGTGTTTTGGATTACCTTTATTAAATAAATGGCTCATTGGAAATTTGTGTAAGAATTCATCATTCAACTATTAAACCAGTTTTTCCAGGTCCTGGGTCCACCACGATGTGTAGACCATACTGGTGAGACCAACCAATGGTAGGCAGACCCATGGTTGCAACATATACCGTTGCTTTTGTCTCCCGACCTTAAAATTTGTTACTGCAGAAATGTATCCAATCGCTCATATAGCTGCACCCTGATATTCTTTAAGAATCACTTCTGTCGTTCTCAACTCTTCAGCAGGCCAAATAGCATCAAACAAGTGCTTCGGAATAACAGTGTATCAAGAGCCTGGGTCCACCATTAAAGAAAACACTTTTTCATTTACTTGAAAGTTTGCATTTGGCTGTATTTTTCTTTTCTTGTCTTTTTCTTCCTCCTGTCAACCATCAATACTCTGTGTTCATGTTCCCCATCATCTTCTAAGGCCACTTGTTTGTTGGAGGACTTGCATATAAGTGCAAAATGTTCTTTTTTCCACATTTGTGACAATCTTTTCCAATTGTAAAACAGTTATTCGAATCTCCCAAATGGTAGCTGCTTTCACACCTGTGGCACACACAAGATGCCACCTTCCCTAATAATTTAGATGTTCCTGGAGTACTTGACTCATTACATCTGTTGGTATTACCACTGGTGGTCGAAAGTTTCTTTTTGACTGCATTTACCAGCCATGATTCCTCGTCAACTTTCGCTGTCTCAGACATATTTGTTATTTCTTTCCATACTTATCCATTTCTTGCATGCAGTTCTCAGATTTTTAAATCAGCGTTAATGCACTTAGGACATGAGGGTCACCTGGGTCAGACATTGACACTCAAAAGAGTGTGTGAGAGATTTTGGTGTCCACTCATGGATGAACAAGTGAAAAATTTGATGGAGAAGTGTGAGGTATGCAAGGACACTGACAAAAGTTGAGAGTGGGATTAGGAGGTGTGAATGAGGCTCAACGTGTTTCAGAGGCAAGTATAGTTTGGCAAAAGAATTGTTTGGATTTCATTGGTCATTTTACTTTTCTTTCTGAAAAAGAGACATTTGTCACTGTCATAGTGGATGCAAAATCCAAATAGATGGAGGTGCTCTTTATCAGGAACATAGGCCTACAATAACTGTTGTGGGAGAAGTTTTCAGAGGGGAAGGAATTCTGTCTCTCTTAGTGACAGACAATGGCACTCAAAATACATCTGAAAAAATTCGAGCTTTTCTGGACATCTTTGTACAACCCACTGGGAAATGGTTTGGTGGAGAGAATCAACAGGTTGGTGAAGGGCACATTGCAGATGGCCTGTAGTGCAGGGTTGTCTGTGCAGGACTCCAAACCACAGTAAATACTAGCATGGTAAAGTTGCAGTTTGAAATGATGCATAGTAGACAACCAGGCACCAAGTCCGTGCCTTCGTGGATGTGTGAGGATTGTCCTAGGAATGTGAGATTTAAGAATGGGAGTGTGGGAAACCAGCAACCATTGATGTTGGTAACTAGATTAAGGTTAAACCTGTTTTCGTGGGTACAGGCTTGTCCAAATTTAGGGGGCCTTATAAAGTGAAGGCCGTAGGAGGAAAATTGGTTAATTTAGAGAATGGACAAACATGGAACCTGAGAAGAGTGACTTCATACCAAAGACAGTGTGAGATGGAAGTGAAAACCAATAGTGAGGAAGGGTGCTGAGCATGATTGCTAACGGGAGATAAGGATTTTCAAATCGAACAAGGGAGTAGAGATGATTTAGTTCCTGAGAGAGGTGATGATGATACAGGTGGAGTTCAAGTTCAAAGAGTGGCTAGGTCAAAGCGACCTGCGCCCAATTTGGGGACTATGATTTGGAATAGTGTGGGTGGATGTTATTCATGGGTGGGGCCACAGTCATTGTGGTACATTGTTCGGGAATTGATTCTGGGAGGCGGGGTTTGTTTATTTATGTAGTTTGGTGTTGTTTATGTCTCGGTTTTCTGTTTAATCATATTTATGTAGGGATTTTGGCCCATATTTATACTTTTTTAGCGCCACATTTGTGCCGACGCAAAAACGGCGAAAACTTACAAAATACAATTGTATCTTGCAAGTTTGTGCAGCTTTTGCGTCAACAAATGACGCAAATGCGGTGCTAAAAAAGTATAAAAATGGGCCTTGGTGTTGGGAAGGGAGGGGGATATGTTGTGATGAGCTTGGGGTATTTGTAGCCAATGGGAGGGGCGTTCATGTGAAGTGCATTTATGACATGTAGTCCTTCCATTCCATGGTTTTGAAAAACACAATCGGTTGCTGGCTGAGCCTGGCTCTGGGGGGTACTTAGACCCTGATTTATACTTTTTTGCGCCGAATTTGCATCGTTTTTTGCCGCAAAAGCAGCGCAAACTTACAAAATGTAAATGTATTTTGTAAGTTTCGGCCACTTTTGCGTCAAAAAATGACCCAAATGCGATGCAAAAAAGTAGAAATCAGGGCCTTAGTATTACTTCTGATGAAATAAATGGCTCATCAGCAACTTGTGACGTAATTCATCCTTGAACCATTACAAAAATGATTTTGCTGAAAAAGGTGCACATTTTTTAACACTGCAGTTCTACTGATATTCGTGAATATAAGGACAACAAATGAAGAAAAAAAGGGAATGCAGCTCTGAGCCTTCGAGAACCCTTGAGCAAGGGGTGGGCTGTGCATTCTTCCGGAAGATGGATGGGGTACATAATGCTGCGAATGCCTATCAACCGCCATGTCCGTGGGTTGAGTGGGAGTAGAAAATAGACTCCTGTAACTGGGGGCTACACAGCACATCGTAGTTGGGAAATGTGGAGCGTGTAAAAAAATCAATTTCCTCAGC
This sequence comes from Pleurodeles waltl, assembly GCF_031143425.1. Lineage (NCBI taxonomy): Eukaryota > Metazoa > Chordata > Amphibia > Caudata > Salamandridae > Pleurodeles > Pleurodeles waltl. The sequence continues at coordinate 1,104,824,168 of NC_090445.1, forward strand.
CCTAGGCAAAGGCGAGAGAAAATGATGTAAATGTGTACCAACCACCAACTACACACCTCTGTCGTTAGATAATGCTGGTTGCAAAACAACCCCCCTCCACTGTGAGGAGCTACACATAACACCCACCTCTGGCAGGGTAGAGGTGTGTACAAAATCTACACTGACGGGGTGGGGGAACATAGTATTCTGTCCTGGCAAGGACGGGGGACAGAATACTATATGCTCCCACCACAGAGGGTTAACATCAGAGGGGGCCTGGAAGTGGGGTAAGCGTAGGTTAGGTTAGTACCGTCATTTATGAATGGTATCTGCTGAGTTTTTGTATCGTAGCATAATGACGTCTTCAACGTCAGCTTCCCTTTAGTGCACACTCACAGACGCGCACAATTGTTTAAAAGATAATGGCAGAGTACAGCATCATGTTTTCTTCCTTTGCTGTCCACCAGGCAACGACTGAATAAGGAGACGAATCTCCATGAAGCGAAAGATGCTATACTAATTTAGTTATTGATAGGCATCTGTGTGCATGTTACGTTCTGAGACAATTTGGAAATGACCACCGACAAAACAATGTTCGAACAAAACAGGACAAAAATCAGCAGGAAATAAAAATAATCAAAATTAACCTTTCTCAGTGAAAAAATCCAGTCCCTCTAATCTTGAAGGATATTTTTTGAACACGCTTCTACAAAAAAACAAACGATGGCATTGTGTGGGCATGTGAGCAAAGGAGAGGCGTGACTCGGCCGAAGGCCGTGGGTGCCGGGACGTGCTGAACTACCTACGCGAACGGTAGTGCACCACGGAACATCTCAAGCGACAGTCCACCGACAGGAAAGATGGTTATGTTTGGAGAAAATTATGGGTCTGTACCCATGAGACTCGGAGCAGATGGCATTTATTATACACCCACAACGACGGAATCCACAGTCACGCAGTACATTCAGAAGTTGTGCAGCGACCCCCAACACATCCAAACTTGGGTAAACTGTAATCAACTCTAATTCAACAGGTGTTCGGCTGCACGAGGGCATTTCTCTGATGCTCTCTGTCTCGTCAACTTATGAGCTGTGTCTGTGTCTTGCTAGAGCACCTTGCAGTCAAAGGTCATCGGTTTAAAATGTGCATTAGCTGACCAGTTTGGTGGTCTAAGGTAAATTAGTCTTACCTAGCATCATTGTCATGTGTTTCCCAAATACACGGTATTCTCAAACTCATCTAGGAAACAATGTAACCTTTAGTACTTATAGAGACAGTATTACATAGAAATAGACATTAACTTGATTCTCCACATAAGCTTTGCTTAAAAAGAGGCTCAATACGATGACACTAGTCTTCTCTCAGGCAGGCAGCTCTGCAAACAGAGAGCATGCGCAGGTATGATGAATGAATTTCCAACACACTTGAGTTCTGAGCTGGACCCTAATTTGAAAGAGCCTGCTTGGCATTTTCTTTGGTTTTTAATCAACAAACCCCAAAATAAGTTTTTTTTTTATTACAGCAGAACAAAAAACAAATGTCCCCAGCATGTATGGAGTTTTCTCCCGCAGCAGGTCAACTACATTTGAATATTTTCTTTCCCAGGACCACCAAGCCTTGCATGCTTGCAAGCAGCTCCATGAAAGGCAGGCCACCAATTCAAGAGTTGCCACTGATGGAGCCAGATGAGGCTTCACTAATGGAAACCCAGAGGTTCACCCACCTGTAATTTTGTCAGGGGAACAGAAAGTGTGCAGGTCGGGACCACTCCCAATTTACGGCGATGGTCTCGCTCTGCCAAACTCCAAATGACCAACAAAAGTCCTTGGATATGCTGGTAGCATGTGTTTCGAAATGTAAATTGTTAATGGAAACTGATATAAGAATAACAAATATGAAGTCCATTTGTTTCCGTACTTTACCATTTGAATTAATATATATGAAATATTGTGTGTCTTTGTCAGCTATTCAAAAATAATGCAGAAACTATCTCTCCTGAACTTGGAAGCACACCCATCCACACTTGCTAAAGAACATGACTGACCAGCTGGAAGGGACCAGCTTTTCAAAGATGTTTTTCACAACACCCTGGAAAAGGGTTGGGGCTGTTGGTCTGGGCTGGACCCAGTGATTGTTACTAAACATCTCTTCTGCCACTCAGTGTGAGTCAATGCTCCTTTTTGGGTACTCATCTCCATTTTTTGCTGAATTGCATTGATGGTGTTTAGACTCTGCTGACTGGATCACTACTGTCTAATGCCCAGTGTATGTGCTCTGACAACCAAAACATGTAGGAATTGGCTAATCCCAAACTGTGTACTTAACTTACCCATAAAGCTGTGGTATATGGTGTGGAAACTGCACCCATGCATGGAGAGTTAATTTTTCTCCTGTGGACTGCAGCAGTAATTGTGCCATCCGCAAGTGTGAAAAACGAAAACATGACTTCAAGCCTACTATGGTAGCCTGGCTGCTACAAAGTAAACCCTGGACTGTGACCTGTTAAAATAACCATTTTGTAAGAGCTAAAAAACTCCCTTTTAAACATTAGTAAGTCACCCCATGTCAGTCTTGCAGCCCACAAGGTAGGGTGCATGGTATTTCAAATATAGACATATTACATATGCCATTTAGAAAATGAATGTTAGCATGTACCTACAGTGACAAGGACCTAAAAGCTATTTTCACTGTGGCAGGGGTAGCCCTCCTATGTAGAAAACCAGAGTACAGATTAAAATACTAATAATACATCGCAGGAATGGGACAAGCTAGAAAAATATTTAAATAACTTTTTTGATGGTTATTAAGATCCAATTAAATTCCAAAGTCATATTTTTAATAAATATTAAGGCACACATAATAGACTGACTTAATTGGCAGAAATTACTCCTTTGAGCTCAACAGAACACACAGTTCCCCATAGTGTCGAGTCCTGCATGACAGGTTTGACTGAAGCACTTGTAAAAGTTTTGCACCCCTGAAAAGGAGCAAACAGATTATAGGACATGTTTTGTGTATCCCCTGCTTGGTTGCTGAAGGACACGGCATTTGTCCTATCAGACTCCTGTTTTGAGGTTTGCTGTGGGTACAGTTCCTGAATTCAAACTGGAGTTTTAGTGTTGGATGTGGGAGGACACTGGGATTACTATAGTATACTCCCCACTCACAACCCCAGACTCAGATCCCAAGTTTAGTGTGGCCTTTGCCACCATGTATTTGGCCTTATACACTTGTATTTTAGGCCTATTTGCAGTAAATCAAAGAGGAACTATTGCATAATAGGGAGCTAGGCCTGGGGATCTTTACTCCTTTTGTAAGAGAGGGACCAGGAGTGTCTTAGGTTGACCCCCACCAACAGGCTGGTGAAGCCTACAAAGCTGGACCTTCACTTAGCCTTCCTCAGAAAACTGCTGGACCATGCAAAAGGATACCAGGTGTATTGAAGCTGCAGCACTAGGTAACTGTGGCCTGTGAGTAAGACCAGAGGATGTTGGACTCCACCTCCACTTGAAATCAAAAGACAGAAAGATCTTAAGACTAATCCGCTGGTTGGCTCCATGAACATAACAAAGTTAAATAGGATACTTCTCTAAAGAATACCAGCTGACCAGTGGCAACTGGGCCTGGACAGGATTTTGCTGTGCCCTCTGCCCCACACCCTAAGAGTGTCTACGTGGTCCCCTTGAGGACTTGGGGGCCTTGGAAGTGTACTCCTGTGGTTCTTTGGGCACAAAAATAAGTTTGATATCTTTTTCAATCCTTTTGTGGTAGAGCTCCAGAGCTCTAAGGGAACTACTGCAAAAAGTATCTGACCGGCAGTTTCAGGGCATCAGACTGAATATCAGATTTATCCAGCATGGAAAATAATTTTCCTCATAAAAGCGACAAAGTCCTTTAAAAGTTTGGAACTTACAGACTTTTTTTTAACTTCCCTATTTCTGATCCCTAGCATGGCTTAGCATGGCCTGAAATCTTGCCTAAGTCCCAATCTTCCATTGCCATTGATTACCATTGCCACTTTTCACTTTATGGTGCTTTTCCACTCAAGTCTTTAAAAGGTAACATCTCTGGTTCACCTTTATTTAATTTTTATGTCGTTTTGGTGTCATTTTGCTTATTACACTTTTCTTTACTCGTATAAATTAGAGTGAGTTTTTTGCTTCATTGTGTTTTGACATTATAACCATCTTGGTACCTCTAAATGCTTTACACATTGTCTTAATATTAAGCCTGTCTGCTGTGTGCTATAGCTACCAGGGGTTGAGTTTAGGTTAAAATTATTATAAGCGTTGACTGAACGTAACAGGATAGTGACTTTATTATTTGTGGTGGATACAAATCCACCCCAGTTAACAAACAACTTTCCACACTTGCATATCACAACTGTGGGTGCCCATCCTTGACCTTTGACTACCCGGAAGTACATTCTTATGCCATAAACTGAGTTGGAATGTAGAACACTCCATCACACTTATTCGTAATCCTATGCCTCATCAGGGATAGCACTCTGAAAAAGGAAAGTATGTCAGTGGAAGGAAAAAAAAATAGTCTTACACAGGGCAAAGGAAACAATTAAAGTTAGACGTCACAAGGTCAACTGCACATAGCTTTAGTGACATCAGCAACAACAGTATGCTGTGAGGTATTCAAAGTATAGGTAAACACAGATGCCACCTTCCCAAAGAAGTTTGTAGTGACTTATATCATGGTGGTAATATAGATACCTGGTTACAGGCACCGGAATTTAGTTGTACAATGTATCCAGAATAACAGGAATGTTGGCGGAGGGGGGCGGTACTTTGGAGGGTGAAAGGAAGAGCATATTCAGGAATTATAGAAATTGGTTTGAGGAGGTCATATATTTTTCAATGTGTAGGAAAGAACAAAATACGAGCAGGGGAGAGGAGCAATTGCATGTAAACCGTAGAAAGCTGATCAAACAAATGCTTTTTGGGTCAAACTGCAGTTGTCAGAAAACAAACCTGTTGTCAGAGGGCAGAGAGGAAGTTCATAAGACTACTGGAACTAAGCAAGGGCTTGGATGCACTAGGGCCACATAGTAGCAATACTGAGGCTTATGGTGATATGTATAATCAGATTTATTCTTGATTAATTGCATTTCATAGTTCAGCATTTGGGTGATATCAAGCTCTCTAACCACACAGACCCACAGTGGGCCATTAGTAGTGTTCAGAGAGACCCATGGGGAAATCACAGCAAAGGAGGCTTTGACTCCCAAATGTCTGACAAGGAAGGAGGTAGGAATAAAAGTAAAACAAAAAGAAGGCTTCAATACCTTTCATTGAGTACTTGGATCCTTGAAAAATGAGAACATTTTGAAGTTGTCCTGCAGAGGCTGCCTGTCAGCACTAGGTCAACGCAGCTTCCGAAAGTATTAAGGGCAGGAACCCATGTGACATAAACAGCATAATCTTTGGTCAAGGAGTTTGAGTATCTGGAAGGATCCTTGTAAGTGAGGGAAACTGCTTTGATCTTCTGGTTCAAACAAAACAGCAGGTTTGTTTCTATCCTATATTGCTTGTGATGGATTTAAAGCTTCTGCGTTGCAATTTGGAGCTTTCAGTAGTAGCATGAAGACACACATGGCAAGAAACTGGAATGCTGATACTGCAGAGAAAATGGTGCTGCTAAAGATCCCTTTACTAGGCATTGCGCCCTTGAAGACCTTTAGACACAGATAGTTATAAAAGCCTTCAAATACAGAAAACATGCTTTGCCTTATAAAGGGAAAACATCTGGTTATTCCTACTCTGGTAGGGGGAATCAAAAAGGCATTCTTCTCACTCATTGAAGATATCCAGATTAGAAACGATGACCTACAAAGTTGGATCATCTTTTGTCAGTTTAAACAATAGCGATCCTGACTGGTGGGGGAAGTGGACAATGCAGGCCCAGCAGGAGAATGCATCCAGAAATTTTTGGCAGCATGGAAACTGGCATTTGAGTTCTTTGGTTCCTGGATATAATTAAAGAAGGCTGTGCTACAGACTTTCATTTTACACTTCCTATGTCTATTCCCAGAAACATATGCAAAGCTGTAGCATTAAGAGAAGGGAAGCCTACATTGCTTCAAAAGAAATCAGTGATTCTAGCTGACAAGGAAGACATAGGATAAGTATTGTTCTATTCTATTCCAGTAGAGAAAGTAATGGGTTGCATAGCAGAATACTGTTTTTTAAGAGTCTACAATTTGGCTCAGATAGCGCATTTCAAGATGGACTGTCTTCAGAAGATTACATCTTTAGCTTTACTGGGTGAATTGCTGACTACTTTAGACATACAATATGCTTATCTCTGTATTCTAATGGAGCAGAATCAGCAGAAATTTCTGATATTTGCTGCAGAAGGTCAACATTTCCAATTCTGTGGCATCTTTTGTGATGATTATAGGAGGTAGACTGAGGACATTGGTGGGTCAGTGAATGATGCAGGAAAAAAGACATGCTTCAAGTTGGCAAGAACCAGAGACCATTTTTTGGGGCTTTGATGGGATTTGCAACTGTGACGAGCGAGGAAAATAGTACTTATCAGGAGAGACAATTTGAAGTCTAAACTCTATATCAACAGACAAGGGGGGCTACTCCCAATCACAAAGACAGCAGACTCCTTTTTCCTGTGGGAAGTGATGGTTCGGATTTCCCTCAGTGCATTGCACATTCTGGAGGGGGGCAATGTGTAATCAGGCAGGTGATGTAGAATCTTTCCACCAACTCAGAATTATTGTTAAGATCTTCATTTCTTCATTGTGCTTTAAAGAAAAAAAGGGAGATTCCATTAGCGGATAGTTTGTGGATTATGTCAGTGCCCTCAGCCCTCCGTTTGATTCCCGGTTTCAGGTGGCAGGGGCTTTGGGATCTTTCTTGCCCCGAGCTTTTGGGTCTTCTATTTGTCTTTCCTCTTTTCCTTTTTATCTCAGGTTATTGAGAAACATCAAGAGGGAAGAAGTTTAAAGTACCTTGGTTGTTTTAGCATGGACCCACTCCTGTCTTCCTCAGCAGATGATACCTTGGCTGGGACAGGGATTTCAAAGTCTTCTCTCTTGCCTGAAGTATTCAGCACTGTCACACGATGTTCTGAAACAACTCCACTTGGTCAGCCTGGGGAACTGTTGAGTAAATTTGCAGCACAGAGATGCTTCTAGAGGATTTACCAATGCAGTACAAGATTCAATAATCAATTTCATCATTGGACCTTGTTCAGCAGTTGATAAGGTGCAAGGATTTAGGTACTAGTTCGGGGGATATGTTATACACATATATACTTTCTTCAAGAGGGTTTTCATCTAGACTTCACTGTTTTCACGCTTCTATTATATTCGGCGTCCATTAAGGGATTTAGGGCCAGATTTACAAGGCCCCTGCGCCTCCTTGTGCCACGCTAGGGTAATTTCTTTACGCTAATGTGATGTTAATAAGGCCATTCCCCATATTCACAAAGTGGTGGAATGCATGCATTGCGCTACTTTGTAACCTCTTGCGCCACATTATGCCTGTGCCAGGCATAATGTATGTAAAGGAGGGATTTCCAGTTAGGAGGCCCAGAAAAATAATGCAGTGAAATCTACAAGATTTCATCCGTCATTTTTAACGTCTGCACAGTGTCGGACCCATACTAACCTATGGGCCTCCCTAGTGCTCTGCTCCACTACCTCCATAATTTAAGGCGCTCATGATGCAAAGCGCCACAATAGTGTAATAAATTATGAAGCTATTGCGGAAACAACCAACATGGTATGCCGTATTGGAAATACGGCGCAACAATGATGTTGTTCGGCGCGGCAGCGGCAATGCAAGAAAAGTGGGGCATCGGGACCGATGTGCTACTCTATTGTCAATCTGGGCCTTAGGGAGCTAAAGGGAAGCTCAGTAGTGCAGACCTTATCATTTATTACTTCTGAAAAATGTGCAATTCCTGGTCAGCTAGGTGAAATTTGCTTTCCAATCAGGATATGGTTTTGGTGTTTTAAGTTTTACAGAGATCTCCTTTTGAACCGCTATGGTCAATTCATTTGAGGTTATTAACGTTTTCTCTCTTGCAACAATGACATCAGCCAGGAGATTGTGAGAGTTAGGATCGTTTTCCCTTAGCTTACAATGATACTGGTAGATTGCCATTAAGTTTGGGACATTACATTTTTTTCAAGTGATTCCGTATCATGTGGAACTGCAATTAGCTCTGTCCAAGTACTATCATGAATCTTCTAAGTTAAAGAAATGTTACTTCATTCCTTGGATGTAAAGACAGTAGTTTTGATTTACCAGGAAAATGTGTCTTCTTTCAGACAAAGGAATTCTCTTTTGTCTATTTTTGTCCAGCAAGGAATGGCCTTCTTCACTTCCTTTGAGCTTAAGAGCTTGTATTTCATTTGTTTATAAGAATCAGGTTTAGTTGCAGTGCAGAGCATATCTACTTGAGGCATGGTAGCTTCCTGGGCATAGACACAGGGAGCGCCTGCAGTGGAGATTTGTGGGAAACTACAGCCACATTTACAAATGCATTTGCAAATGCTATTGTTTACAGATAGCAGGTAATGGTAGTACCGATTTTAGGTGAAGATTACCTTTGGGTAAAGGATTCTGCTAACACAGAGGTTCTTAACCTTTTGACTTCTGTGGGATCCCACAGAATCACTAGTAGAAGCTAGAGCCCCCTACCTAAACAATTTCTAGGATGTGAACCTAAAAAAGAACACAACTACAGAAACAAGTATACATGAAACAAATGCACAAATTATTAAATATTTTCTTTAATTCACAAACAAATATTGACATTATAATTTTAATGGGATGGTTGGAGCGTTTCAGAATTTGGGTTTATTTCTAAAAGGTGAAGCTATATGTTGTGCTCCACCGTTATCGCTTTGTACTTTTTGCCATTAATGTATCCTCTCTTTTTGTCAGAGCATGCAAGGGCTTCATTTGAGGCCTCTAATCATCCATACTACTGTTTGAATTACTTGTGCTGTTTTCACAAGTCCAGCTAAGGAGATCAACTTAATTTTTAGCCTCAAGTTTAAAATACCTTCACATTTATAAGCATTTTAAAATTTTCCATGTAGCTTTTTATGTATATATACTTTATCAAGCTAGGGACAGCTTTTGACCTGATAGCATCCGGTGCGTCAATCTTTGTTGACGTTTCCACAATGACCTCCTTTTACATGGATTTCCTCACTAACAACCACCAACGGTGCCCCTGATATTTTCAAGGCCTCTCTCCCCCACTTAATTTTTTTGAGGTGCTACTCCTCCTACCATAGGGTGTCAGAGCGCTTTACATCATGCACTCAAACACGTTATACAAAGATCATGATTCATGCAAGTGTGTAAATCCGTGTATAGGAACTGAGGCTTGGTAGGAATTGAGGGAAATATATATTTTAGAACCGTTTTTTATGCAAGTAATAAAAGGATCTCTATGACAAAATCATTCACCTGCTCGGTTATCTACATGAATTGCAAATCTGTGATCTGCTTGTTAAGCATTGTGCTTTGCAGCTGGGGCATTTACCCTCTTTCTTTGTGAAGAATCAGAATGGAGGGGCCCGCGGAGAGGGAGAGACGCAGTCTAGTCTCTCTCCGCGGGCATTTTCGGGAGAGGAAGTGGCGCGCAAGGCGTCCCATTGGTAGGGAGGTAGGTGGGGGTGGGTTTGTTAGGTAGGGTATATAAGGGGGGTGGAGGGTGGGGTCGGCCCTTTCTCAGCGCCGACGCTAGGTAGGAGGGAGTTTTAGTTTGGGGGTCAGGCAGGTGGTTGGGCTGGGGAGTTGGGACGCAGGGCCAGGCCGGCAATTTTTCAGTAGCAAGCAGGCGCCCCGCCTCGCGGGGATGTTTGAATTCTTCCTTTTTGTCGATTTCACAATAAAGGCACTGCGGAGGGTGCGGGCGGCGGTTTTTTCAGGGGGAGCGGCTCCGTTTTTGGCAGAACAGCAGCGGGGGACCAGTGAAAGGCGGCCCCACCCCCAAACCAGCAAACAGATAGCGCGGTGCTGCGTGCTCGCGGGAGGCGGCCCCCCGGGTTTTTTTTGCCTCGTAGGCACAGTGGAAGTCAGCACATAACCGGCAAGGCAGGCATTGCCGGCACCGACGCGCGGGGCCCCCGGGGCCATTAACGAATTTTAGGCCAGGCAGAAGGGCCCCAAAAAAATAAAAAATATATATATATATATATTCTTGTTTGCACACCAGTTTTCTGAGCAGCATATAAGACACGCGGCCTGATATTTGTTTAAAAAAAAAAAATATATATATATATATTATATATATATATTAAAATATATAAAAAAAAATTAAAAAAAAGGGGAAAACAAATATATATACATGGCCTCTGGACACGACGCGGAGGCCGTACGGGCCGCACTACGCGTGCTAGGCGAGGCAGGGAGGGCGGATTTGCTCAGACCTGGGGTTTTAGATCAGGCATGGGTGGGGATGACACGCCCCAGTAGGGTGGCATCGGGGCGGGTGGCGGCCGCAATCGCGGCTTGCGAGTCACAGGACTCCGAGGAGGAAGAAGGGGACGAGACTGTGGCTCCCGTGCAGGCCGCAATTACGCAGCAGGCCCCTCACGGGACCCAGAGCCCGCTTTTGTTTGGAGGGGAAACCCAGGCTTCACGGGATGCAGCGGCAGTTAGTGCGCAAGTAGGCGCGGGCCCAGCAGGTGGCGCGGGCCCCAAGACGGGAGGGGAAAAAGACGACAGCCAGGACAAGGAGGCAGAGCAACCCATAGCGGGGCCCAGCGGGGATTTTGCCCCTTTAGATTTGTCATACAACAGGGGGGAGGCCCCCAGCTCGGGTTTTTTCGGGGCGCCCGTCAAGAAAAGAGGCAAATACGCCGGAAGGCACAGGGGCGGGCCAGGAAGGGCCAAGGCAGCACCCCGCCAGGCCAGGGGAGGTAAAGTCAAGGTAGCTCAGGGAATGGGGACCGAGGGGGACCTGAGCCCGCACAGGCAGGTGAGCTAACTTCAAAGTTTAGAGAGGCCAAGGGACAGGCGGGGCCACAGCAAACGGGACAGGGTGAGGGTACCTGGGTATGGGTGCCACAGGCAAGGGGAGAACAGAGACAAGAGGCTCGAGCGGCCGAAGGGGCAGTTGGCGCTGTGAAACCCGGTGACGCAGACGGTCATGGGGTCAGGAGGGCTGCAATGCCAGCGGCAGAGGTTGGCAAGAGACGGAGTACGCTAACTGGGCGAAATACGGCCCAATCGCGTTGGCACAAAGCTTTGGAGGGGTCTACAGCGGCCTTCTCCACACCGAGGGACCAAGGACGCCGTTCCGATGGCACGCGCCATGAGGCTGGGGAAGCATGTACGAGTACATCTGACAATACTAGAGATCTCGGGCAGCGCAAGGGCCAGTGGGAAGGAGAGGATGAACTGGAACTGGACTATGAGGAGGAAGGGGATGATTGGGAGGTTGGCGAAATACGTGATTGGGAGGTGAATGCGGTTACCAAAGGGGGCGGGCGAGGGCGCAAGAGCGGCGCAACCGCTTCGTTGTCTGTTTTACAGGTGGCACCCCCGCCGGAAGGCCCCGTGGGTGGTCGGCACTTTACGCCGCGAGGCAGAAGCCTAAAAAGAATACCAAGGAGTCTGGCAGACACCACCGGAGGTAAGAATTGGTGGTCAGTGTGGGGTGAAGGGAGTGGTATAATGAAGGAGGCGAACACAAAAAGGTCCATTGGGGTAGGTGATGGGTCGGTGCTAGAGAAGGCAGGTGATAGCGACATTCAGAAGTCGGTAGAGAACAAGGCCAAAGAGGGCGCCGCCACGAGTGGTACGGCGGCGACGGGGAAGGAGGACACGGGAGAAAAGGTAGTGGAAGACAAAGAGGGGGGAGGCCTCAGAAAAAGACTGCCATACATGGGTTTAGCCATGCCTCTGGGTTCGCATGTGGCGGAGAAAACAAAAAACAAAATATGGAAACACGAATATGTAGACGTTTTTAAATTGCTACATAGGGACATTCAGGCAAAGGAAGGGTCCAAGGAAGAGGAATGGGAGCTAGCGCGTAGACCCCGAGTGCCGATAACAATGGATAACTGGACATCGGCTTTTTTGATATTCGCCAGTATATACTGCGAGAAATATCCGGACAGGGCCATTGCACTTTTCAAATACATGGATATAATTAGAAAGGCACAGATGCATTTTGGAGGTTTTGCATGGCTTAGTTATGATGAGGAATTCAGGGCCCGGGTGAGTGTTAATCCGGAGAAACCGTGGGGGGACGTGGATCCCGAGTTGTGGATGCAGTGGATGGCATCGGCGCAGACAGCGGCGTCCACTCACACTGCGAGTGGCCCGCCAGTGACTTACAAGCCCTTTCAAACTCGCCCCGCCCAGGGAGGGGCGGGCAATACTACTAAAGCAACAGGGACAACGGCAGGGGCTTGTTGGAACTTTAACAAAGGTTTTTGTTCCAGGGCACAATGCAGATTTAAGCACGACTGCTCCAAGTGCGGGGGCCGTCACCCAGTCACCCAATGTTTCTCATTGTCCAGCCCAGCTGAACAGTGGAGGGCTGCTAGAGGGAGAGGGGGTCATGGCACTCCTGCACCAAAAGGGGCCTACACCAGTTAGACTGGAATTTCTGTTACCATGGTTGCATAGATACCCAGACAGGGATAAAGCGCGTATACTCGAATGGGGTTTTAGAGAAGGTTTTAGAATAGGTTACCAGGGCCCCCGGCAACGCAGATGGGTTGACAACTTGCGGTCAGCCAAAGAACGCCCGCAGATAGTGCATGACAAGTTAGCAAAAGAGGTAGCTTTAGGAAGAATAGCGGGCCCATTCGCTGGGTGGCCAAGTGACACTCTTATGATATCCCCTTTGGGAGTGGTACCCAAGAAAGCACAAGGAGAATTCCGTTTGATTCATCATTTGTCTTGGCCGGAGGGGACGTCGGTCAACGACTTCATTGCCCAAGAGGACTCTAAAGTAATTTACGCATCAGTTGATGACGCGATAAAGTTAGTTTTGAAATGCGGCAGGTTGGCGGAGTTAGCAGAATGCGACATCCAATCAGCTTTTAGACTGCTCCCTATTCATCCGGCAGATTTTGACCTCTTGGGCATGCAACTGGATGGCAACATATATGTGGATAGGGTGCTGCCCATGGGCTGCTCGATATCATGTGCCCTTTTCGAAACTTTCAGCACCTTTTTACAATGGGTTTTTGTAAGGGCGAGTGGCCATAGGTGGGTGACGCATTACCTAGACGACTTCCTATTTGTAGGGCCAGCGGCATCTGGGGCGTGCGGAAGGGCCCTGGACGCTTTCCAAAATCTGACACAACAGGCAGGTGTGCCTTTGGCACCCGAAAAAACAGAAGGCCCAGTGCCGATTTTAACATTTTTGGGCATTGAACTGGATACACAAAACTTGGTCGTCAGGTTGCCAGCGGCAAAAGTGAAGGAAATACTTGGTTGCCTAGAGGAAGTGCGCACTTTGCGTAAGATGGATTTGAGAACGGCTCAGAGGCTGTTAGGGTATCTCAATTTTGCGTGCAGGGTAGTTAGGGGAGGGAGAACTTTTTGCAGCCGATTAGGACTTTCCATGTCAGGTGCTGTACTTCCACACCACAGGATACGAGTATCATTGTCATTACGAGAAGACATTAGAGTGTGGGAGATTTTTCTGAGACATTTCAATGGAGTGCCGATGTCTTTTGGCGAATCGGACACGGTATGGCAAATACAAATTTTTTCAGACGCGGCAGGAGCGTCAGGCTTTGGTTTGTATTGGGACGGGAGGTGGTGTGCGGAGAAATGGCCGGCTTTGTGGATGCAGCAAGGGAGAAGCATTGCGTTCTTGGAGTTTTTTCCCCTTTTAGTTGGCTGGCAGTGTGGGGTCAAGAATTAGCGAACAGGACAGTGGTCTTTCAGATAGACAATATGGCAGTGGTAGAATTGGTCAATAGACAGAGAGCAAGGGACCTCAGAGTGTTGCGATTGTTGCGCCAGTTCATGTTGTTATGCCTGTCACTGAATGTTATTTTTAAAGCTGCACATATACCAGGGATATACAACGAGATTGCAGACTCACTATCTCGTTCACAGTGGCGACGTTTCCGCGAACTGGCACCTGGAGCGGACCGGAACAAGACTGTGGTCCCGGCAGACATCTGGGAATGGGGGGCATGATGATCACGGGGCTGGTGGAGATGTCATTGGCAGTGTCTACGCGGCATAGCTACAGAATGGCATGGTTGGAATTTCAATCCTTTGAATGTTTTTGGGGTAACTTCTGGGCACAGAGCTTGCCTATGCTGGAAGCCAGGACTAGACGTTTCGTGCTGTTTTTGATTGGGGAGGGTTTATCTCCAGCTACTATCGGGGGGAAACTGGCCGGCGTGTCGTTTTATGGTAAATTGTTTTTTGGCTATGATCCGGCGCGTAATGACTTATTGGGCAAAATGCTGAAAGGATGGAGCAGAGTTAGGGTGAGCGGGGACAAGCCAGCCAGGGAGCCCATTACGTTTGAAATGCTGGTAGAAATGTTACAGGTGTTACCAGTTTGTTGTAGGGATGAATACGAGGTGGGTTTGTTTAGGTTATGCATGTTGTGGATGTTTTTTGGCGCTTTTAGAGTATCAGAGTTGTTGGGGGTGGGGAAAGAAATAGGTTTAAGGAGAAAAGAAGTACATGTGCATAGAGACAGGTTGGGGATATGGTTAAGACGATCAAAAACTGACCAGCTGGGGAAAGGAAAATGGATATGGTTGGAAAAGGGGGGCGTTGTTTTAGCTTGCCCGTTCGAGGAATGGGTTAAGTTTAAAGACAGATGGCCAGGGACAGGCGAATCAGGTGTTTTCAGGCATGCGTCGGGGAAGAAGCTAACAAGTTACCAACTTTTACAAGTTATGAGAATGGCGCTGGGAAGGACAGGGCGGCGCGCAGGTGATTATGGAACGCACTCTTTTAGGATTGGCGCGGCAACAGAGGCGGCACATTTGGGATGGGACTGGGCTAAGATCAAGGCCATAGGGAGATGGAAGTCGAGGTGCTGTGAAAGATACGTTAGGCCGTGAAGAATAAAGTAACGACAGAAGAAGAAAATAGGGGGCAGGAGGTTTTTCTTGTATACCTGGGCATTTGTTACAATGTTTTTTCTTTATAGGTTGCGTGGCTGGGCCAGAGAAGGGAAAGATGACGACATGGTTGGTCGGCCATTCTTTGTACATTGGGCGGCAAAATTTGCGGAGAAGCAGGTGTACGGCAGATCATTGGGACTGCCCAGCAGAAACCACGAAGTGCGCTGGTGGGGCAAGAGTGGTATGAGGTGGGGGAGCCTGCTCCCGTTTATCACAAGTAACTTGCCGCATTGGGGGTGTCCAGACTTGTTATTGATACATTTGGGGGAAAATGATCTGGTGAAACTATCGGGGCTCACGTTGATTCAAATGATGCAGAGGGATCTGGAGCTTTTAAAACACAAACTATGTGGAACATGCTTGATTTGGACGGAATTTGTGCCAAGAAGGGCTTGGAGAGGGGCGCTCAATCACGGAGCCATAGAGCAGGCTCGGAAAAAATTTAACAGAGCTATGAGGGTTTTCTGCTGGGCACAGGGAATCAAAGTGCTGAGTCATGGGGACATAAAAGAACAAGCAAAAGAGTTGTTTTGTGATGATGGCGTACATTTATCTCAACTGGGCAATGTGTATTATATTACAGAACTGAGATTGATGTTAGAAAGCGCATGAGGTACAAATTTGTGTACCAAAGAATAAGAGAGGGTGGGGCAGCGAAACGCCTCACGGGTTTCCCTGGTTGGCAGGAGATGGGGGAGGGTGGAGAGCCAGGTGCGGGCTTGTCCACCCTTCCAGGGGGAAAAACAAGGATTTGAAGGATCAGAGCGGGGAGGGGTAGGCTACAGGCAGGGAAGGCATGGGAAGAATAGGGGAGTAGATACGTAAGAATTGAAGGGAGAGATTTTAAGGAGGAAATAAAAGAAAAGGAATTGTTTAAGTTAAAGTCTGTTAAAGGAAATATAGTTAAGTTTTGAGTAATGATGTTTAAAGCCTGTTCTAATAAATGACCTTTTACACCAACAAGAGGGTCACGCCTGTATGTCCCGATGGAGGGGCCCGCGGAGAGGGAGAGACGCAGTCTAGTCTCTCTCCGCGGGCATTTTCGGGAGAGGAAGTGGCGCGCAAGGCGCCCTATTGGTAGGGAGGTAGGTGGGGGTGGGTTTGTTAGGTAGGGTATATAAGGGGGGTGGAGGGTGGGGTCGGCCCTTTCTCAGCGCCGACGCTAGGTAGGAGGGAGTTTTAGTTTGGACCACCCACCCACCCAGCGTAGGAAGACGGAGGGAGGAGATTGTAGGTAGGCAGGAAGGGGTAAGAAGGGGGGTTAATAGTCATTTAGGACAGGTGAATTCGAAGGAATGGCATTAGATGGGGGAGGGTGGAGAGCCAGGTGCGGGCTTGTCCACCCTTCCAGGGGGAAAAACAAGGATTTGAGGGATCAGAGCAGGGAGGGGTAGGCTACAGGCAGGGAAGGCATGGGAAGAATAGGGGAGTAGATACGTAAGAATTGAAGGGAGAGATTTTAAGGAGGAAATAAAAGAAAAGGAATTGTTTAAGTTAAAGTCTGTTAAAGGAAATATAGTTAAGTTTTGAGTAATGATGTTTAAAGCCTGTTCTAATAAATGACCTTTTACACCAACAAGAGTGTCACGCCTGTATGTCCCGACTTCCACTAGACAAAACTCAGACCTCCCCAGCAAGCATATTAATCAGGACAGTTTAACTTGACATTTTTATTAGCATCTAATAACTGCAGGCCACACAAAGAACTCTGCAGCACCTGCCTGCAACACCCAAACGATATTTTAAAGTGAAGTGCTCCTGAACACGGGGCCCAGTGTGGCGGTACAAGCGCAGAGCAGGGAAAGAAGAAAACAGCGCCATAGCATAGTAGACACAGCGCTGTTCTGCGCTCTCCCTTTCTTGCAACATTGCATGAATTTTTCGTAAACCTGGGCCTGAGGGAGGAAGTGCCAAGTGGAATTTGCGCTGGTTTTGTATAGAACCTGTTCTGTGAGTAAGAGAAGCTTTCACCGCCAATAAACATGCGACTACGTTTCACTGAGTCTTATTGATGACTGAGAAAACCTTATATAGCCGCAAGAGCCAAAGAGACAAACACTGCTAGTATCCGCAGTATTTACACTGGACCTCGGCAGTACTTCTGTTGCAATTTGCTGCGGTAGAGTGATAGCTTAGTGTTTAAAGAAACTAATCCTACACTGCACTCTAGTGGCGGCCACGAAGAAATGTTGCAAATGCCATAGTTATGGAAATTGTATCTGACGGAGATGTCGGATGTCACTGCGCTGTGTTTAGATTCTTGACATCGACAATGAACTGCAAAACTCTTTGCATAATTCCAGGACTAGCTGCTTCTTAATGGTTGAAAAGGTCTAGTATGGAAGAAATCTTTATTTTAATCTCAGATTTATATTGCTTTCCTCCATCAAACAATACCATGCTTTTTTATTATCATGGCAGAAATCGAAAATGAAACTCAATATAAAATCATTTTATCTCAAACACTTTGTGAACCCAGTACATTTTTTTCCAGAAAAAGAATGCAAAAAAGGTGCTGAAAACAAAGGCGGCAACAATTATCACACATCCATCAGTTCCAGGTATCGGCTTCGAGGCCAATCCCACAGATTTAGAAGCATCTCACAGTTTAATGCTTTCAATGTCTCACTATAGGCGGATGCTTAAATTCTGATCCCTGGTCAAATGGAGCACCCACAGCAATACCCATGGAATGCCCCTTTTACAGAGTTATGCATGAAAGAGGGCCGTATTTACAAGGCCATTAAAAGCCATGCAAGGTGGCTTTGGCTGGCCTTGTACGTAAGGGCCAGCACGCTACGCCACCGAGAGTAAAAGAAATGACGCTCCGGCATTGCAATGTGCCACTTCAAAAGGGGTCATATATACAAGACCATTAGAAGCCATTCAAGGTGGCCTTTGCGTGGCCTTGTAAATAATGGCCAGCACACTGCGCCACCGAGCGTAAAAAAAATGACGCTTCCACAGTGCAGTGTGCAGCTAGAGCCTTTTAAAAGAGGCCCAAAGTGTAACTGGTCCATTCACGATGCATGCAATGCAATAAAAGAAAAGTGCTACTCGGGGAGGGCTAGTCTTTACTTTAAGATGTTACAACACCGATACAAAGCCACAAACTGAGGTAAGAACACTATATTTAAATGTTTATTGCAATTTTACTAGAATGCTTTTTGTGGGAGTCCCTGAAGCAATATGCAGCACGTTGCAATAAACGTAAAACTCATAAAATCTTCACTCTCACTGAGCTTCTTCTAAGACGTTGACATTTCTCAGGCAAACATTCTAAATCTAAACAAACCCACATTAGAGTTGTGCATCAGCGGAGCAATCCTACCATCCAGTGGACATTTGTGAAATTACAGCTGTAAATTCTATTCCAGTGGAATTTCCAAAAGCCACTGTCTTCTGCATAGTGAACATCAAGGACCAGATTTACTATTATTTCATGCACTGTGTTGCATGAAAATGAGAGAGCAGGATAGCACCATAACTACACAAATATTGAGCTACCACTCTCATGCCAAATGCTGGCACAACATCAGGCAGCACCTTAAACACCTTTGTGCTGCAGTGGAAAGGTGTGTTTGTTATTGTTGCAAAGGTTGTGTACTGGAAGAATATGCTTACAGTACAAACACTATGCTTAAACTACTTACCGCTTTGTAGTGTGCTGTGCAGTGCAGCACACATGTAAAGATAGAAAAGTGTGGTGATATAAATACACTTCTCCTACTTTGCACTTGTCATTAAAAGACACATTTTTTGGCACAAGGGAATGGCTACCATTTTTAGGAGATAGGGCTTTGTGTCAAAAACAATAAGTGGTCATGTTACTCAGAGGTAAATAACAATTCAACAATTTTTGCTGTTTTTTTCATGTGATTGAGTAAAGCAAATCACAAGCATTACAGCTCAAAGGCAGGTGGAATATCTCACTCCCACATGCAGAAATGCAGACCAATTTCAAGACGTACTTCATATTTCTGCTACACACTAAAATGAACATAAAATGCAGATGAAAAAAAGAAAAATGGCTGATTTGTAGGCCACCCTCTTGACTGAGATAATCTCAGCCAAGTAAAGGGTGTAAATATGAATTATAAATGCTGCTTATTGTAAATTGAATAGAGAATCATACATTTCCTCAATATCAGACAGTTTGTCTAAACTCTGAGTCAGTATTAAAGTTACTTCTCGAGCTAGGGTTCAATAGCTTTCTGCAAACCTGCAATGAGTTTTTCTGTGGATGACGGCGAGCGGGCTGGAATGAAGAGCTCTGGCAAACATGTATTTATTTATTTATTTACATATCTTTATATAGTGCGGACATTACCAGGGGTCATCAGCTCACTTTACAATAGAACAAAAGAGCGTTACATGAGAAATATTTTTGACTAACATGGTAGTAGGTGACAGTATGTATAGCTACTGTGATTGCTCATGGTGAGATTTATGTATTACAAATGACTTAATCAGAACAAACTACATATTGGAAAGGAAAAAGTGATTAGGGTTACATAGATATTTACAGAGTTGTAGTGAAAGTTCATTATAGTTCTTGAATGTGTCATGTAGCAGTCATGATCATGCTCTATAACATGAGGACAAATGCCGGGTCGGGGGCAATGGCGAGGAATGTTATTTTGAAACTTTAAGGTCCATTGTGAAGATCCGAAAAGAGGGGGTGTGTATGTTTGGAGGTAGAAAGTTCAAAATTCTAGTTGAGTTACCTGAGAAAGATTGCAACATGAGTCTTTACCCTTTTGAAGGTTGGAGTTTCGAGCAGCAGATTTTTAGCATTTCATGATGGTCTAGAGCCACCTGATATCTTGAGCTTGCTAGCTGGGTAGCAAGGAGTGGATGTGAAAATAGCTTTATTGGTGATGCAAGCAGTCTTGAATATAGCTCCGACTTCTATAAGAAGCCAGCGAAGAGTTAGAAGCATAGGTGTGATACCGTCATTTCTTCTGGCATTGTAGATGAAATGAGCAGCAGAGTGGAGGATGGATTTTAGAGGAGATAGGTGGGTCTTGGTGGAGCACCAGTCTATAAATGTATTTGGGTCCAGTTCCTCAGAAAGTCTAGGACATGGGTGTGCAATATTTTGACTATAAGTCTTTCTCTCTTAATAGCAGCTAGTGTACAGTTTTTAAAATGGATTTTGCATGGCATTTATCTCAACGGTAAAACAGTACTTTGCTCCTCTGTTTTGTATCTTCCTAATTGCATTCTGCTTCTTGCAAAGTGTTTTGTAAATGGTATAGCAGTCTTCCAGTCATTGATCATGCGAGGAGTACAGCATTTACTAGATTAAGTCAGGAGATTGGCTGGTGAAGGGTATGATGATCATCTTGGGCATGTTTAGTAGGTAGTTTGTGCACATCATCATCACACTGACATTTGTGAAGATAGCAAGCTGACTTACCTAGGGCAGTGTGGCTGGCAACATGATGGTTACATTAATGGAAGTGAGATGTCCAGCCTGTCTTAACTAAGGTTGGTGGTGTTCTGTGCCTATTGCTTCGGGAAGGATGAGTCTACTGAACAACAGGCAGAGATATTTCAGATTCTTCACATGTCACTTTTATTCCTGGGCTTTACTATGTGTTTACAGAAATGATGACTCTGGTTGAGAAGCTGTATATTCCTATTGAGTCATGCATCAGTGATAGCACGTCTTGTTTTGCCACTGTATCCTATACTGCCTAAAAGCCCAATGTCAATTCTGACACACTCTGTTCTTGGCACAACTTATAGTCAAGTAATTGTGTCTGAAACCAAATTGATGTTCAAGTAGTTGGCCAATGTATTCGAATAACTCCTGGAGGATGGTGTGTGACTTCTATTTCAGGATCTTCTTTCGGAAAGAGAGTTTCGAGTTCAGTCATAAATGCAATGTGTCATACCATCTTTTGAGGGCTTTTTGAGACGATGTGCCAGAAGGTGTGTTTCAGGTATCTTAAGTCTTTAGTAGAGGAAAGATGCATTGAAGAGCTCGGCAAATTCTTCCCCCTGGGTTGTGAAGCATTTTTCGATCCATATAGCCAGATACAGTTTGACAGGTACGCTTAATGATTTGAAACTTTTGGCTGTTTTCAGCACCTTGGTCAAAGGTCAGTGGGGTGATCACACTGGGCAGCACACAAAGAAGAAGGAAAATGCCTGCATTGATTGTTTTTGTGCAGGAGGGTGTCCCTTCCCGCACAAAAACAATAATTCCTACAATGCAGACACCCTTGCACCATGGTGAATGGCGGTCCACTGTGTGACAGTGCAGTGGAAGAGGACAGGGATGCACCATATCTCATAGATATGGCACATTCCTGTCCTTTTCTGTTGACACAGGGCAGCGCAGCAATAAGTCTTTCGGCACTGCCTGCACCAACATTTTTTAATAAACCCCAGAACACTACATACCATCAGTAATAATAGCCCATTGTTTCTGCTACTCAAAGGACCAAATTTAATGTGCATAAACACTACTGAAAGATTGAACAAAATACATTAATACATGCTGCAAAGGGAGATTTTGGATCTTCGAAAGGAACACAAGTTATGTGGTTTACGAAGTACCTTCTGAAGATGGCTTCATGCTAGTTGGAGAGCTTTAACTAGAGAGAAGTGTTCTGCATCAATAATGCCAACTGTAAATCATACAACTGTACACTACCAAAATTCTGCATTTAACCGGCCTAAAATCAATTGATATCTACCTGGATGATTCTTAGCCCTAAGATGATATAACGCTTAATATAGCCATTGGCTAAATATTGCTACACCTCGCCCCCATAAGAGTGCCCTCTGGGGTTCACAGTGTGCTAATAAAGAAGTAGAACATTAAGCTAGCTCAAAGAATGTGTCTGGCAGACTTGTGGCTGGAAAACACAGCCTTAGAATCCTCCACTTTCCTGTACAGATGCTTGAATACACACTTGGGATTGATTTTCATTGTTGCTCCTACAAGATCTTGCAATAATGTGAACACTAAAATATTCTTTATCTTTTGATGTGTATATCCTATTTAGATTTAAATTGTTACCATTATTCAAAAAGTGCTCACAACACTGTATACAGTATTGTTTTCACTATTACAAAATATTTCTGACTTATTTCTTATACAAACTGGAAATACATTTTACTGTGGTCTGTTATTGTATTGTATTGTATTGTAATCGTATTTATATAGCGCTTATCACCCCTGACGAGGCATTGAATCGCTTTTCGATGAGTAGCACGCTACTCTGGAACCCAACAAGTTTAGTGATGGATTAGTATCGGGAAATAATGAGTACAGTTTTAGTATTATTATGAGTTAATTTGAGCCGCGGATATGAGAGTTTGTTAGTTAGATTGACTGGAGTAATGGAGGGGTGGAGGAGGAAAGAAATCCAGAAGTGTTAATTGGGAGTATATCCTTCATTTACTCAACCCAAAGGCTTGGGATGAGTAAAGGGGGATGGAGGAGGGAAGAGTATGCGGAAGGGTTAGGGAGAGCATATTAGCAGGGCGAGATAAATGCAGGAGAATTTAGTAGGGTTGTGTGGGAGGTCACAGTAGTAGAATGAGGTTTGGTGAGTTAGATGTGGAAGTGGAGGGAAGAGCTTAGGCAGAGTTATTTAGGAGATGAAAGTAGTATAAGGGATTTGGGATGAGTCAGAGTGAGAATGGAGGATAGTTTGATAGAGACATGACATATGATGATGAGTAGATAAGTGTGATAAGATGAGAGCAGGAATTCATAGATATCTAGCATAACAACCCACCCAGGAGCCATGCAATGATCCATGAACATGCCAAGCACAGAAACAACATATACACATACATACATATATATACACACACACACACACACATGAATACACACACATATGCACATACAATACATAATTAGAACCATGGGTAAAAAATACTTAGTCAAACAGGTTTGAAGAGTGTGTGTGTGTATTTTATTGTTATGACATAGTAGCGATACATATTTTCTAAAGAAACTATAAATAAATAGAAATATACCCATAATCTGAAAAAATATTTATCAACATAGGCATATACAGTTCATAGTTGTTTGAATATGGTGGTTATGAAGGAAAGAGCCAACTCTTGAGTAGTTTTCTGAAGACAAGAAAGTTGTCTGTGGCTCTTATAGTTGGGGGTAATGAATTCCATAGTTTGGCTGCTTGCACGGAGAAGGATGTACCACCTATAGTCTTTTTCTTGTATGGTGGTGTTCTAAGGCGGGGTGCCAATCTTGAGCGGAGGTTTCTTTGTTGGATGTATTTGGTAATTTTGTTTCTGATAAAAAGCGGTCCTGTTCCATGTATAGCTTTGTGGGTGATACAAAGCAGCTTGAAAGTGCATCTTCTGGCAACGGGTAACCAGTGTAGTGCTCTCAAGGCAGGGGAGATGTGGGCTTGCGGCTTTACATGTAATAGTAGCCTGGCAGCGGAATTCTGGATACGTTGTAGTTTTTTCATAACAGATAGAGATGATCCAGGGTAGAGGCCATTGGCATAATCCAGTTTGGATAGTACAAGCGAGATAGTAGCTTGCACCTTGTGTGGAAATCCGAGGTGGGGGAAGATGCGTTGTAAAGTCTTCAAGGTGATGAAACTTGTTCGTGCTAATTTGTCCACTTGGGCATTCATAGTTAACTTGGAATCCATGGTGATTCCTAGGTTTTTAACTTCCTTGGATAATTGAGGAGGTGGTCCGAGATCGTCAGGCCAGACGCACCGAGGGTCATAATTTTTCCAGTCACCACATATGAGTATTTCTGTTTTGGAGGTATTTAGTTTGAGATGGCTCCAGGTCATCCACTGATCAACAGCTCTGAGGCAACTGAAGATTTGTGAGTTTTCAATGTTTTTGGGGCATTCTAATTTAAGTAGTATTTGTGTGTCATCTGCATAGTTGTAGCGTGTGAGATGGAAATCATTGGTCAGATCTGGTAAAGATATCATGTAGATGTTGAAAAGCAAAGGTGAGATGATTGACCCTTGGGGGACCCCTGCTTTTGTGAGGTAGTGTTCAGAAGAGAAGGGGGCGAGTGGATGATATTAGATCTTTTTTGAAGATAGGAAGTAATCCAGTCAAGAGCAATCCCTTGTATGCCGGCTTCGTGGAGTCTTTGAGTTAGGGTGTCATGGTCAACCGTATCAAAGGAAGCTGAGAGGTCCAAGAGAAGTAGTGCAGCAACTCCATTGCGGTCGACTGTGTTTTTAAGATCATCCCAGATTGCTATGAGTTCTGATTCAGTGCTTCTTCCTGGGCGGAATCCAGTTTGGAAGTCTGAAAGTATAAAATTGTCTTCAATGAATTGTGACATCTGGGCGAATGATGCTCTTTCTATCAATTTGCCCAGGAAAGGTCCATTTGTGATTGGTCTGTAGTTGTTGGGGTCTTGCGGGTCTTGGTTTGTTTTCTTTAATAAAGGTTGTATGTATGCCTTTTTCAGATCTGCAGGAAAAGTTCCTGAAGTTAAAGAGTTGTTGATGATTTTTCTTACAGGTGTGGCAGCAGAAGTAGATAGAAGAATGTTCTTGAAGATTTGTGGTGGGCAATGGTCAGAAGGGCAACCAGAAGGTCTGCTTGCTTTGACCAAATCCATAAATTCATCCTGGGATATTTGTTTGAAGGACGGTAGAGGTTGGGTTGGTGTACTCTTAAAGGGTATTTTAGGAAAGGGGTTGGTGCTGATGGTTTTCTTCTGTTTTAAATAGGAGTCCAATGTGTCTCCTTGGTTGTGTAGTGAGTTGCCAATTTGTTTGTGAAATCTTGAGTAGTGGGATGACTTCCTTCCATGCATGTAGGTTTTCGAAATTCTTTGAGAATTTTATAAAATTCCTTGGTTGTAGATTGAGCATTTTGAATTCTGTCTGAGTAGTATCTTTTTTTAGCTTTTTTGATTGATGATTTGTATATCCTGTTAAGTTTGTGTAGCTGCAGTTTGTCTATTTGTCTATTATGTCTATTTTCGGTGAGCAGCAAAGTGTCTAGGTCATGAATAAAAATCCTAGGTTTACCATAAACATTTTCTATTTTAAAATGTGTTATAATCAAATGTAGACCTTTCTAAAATGTACACAGGCACATTTGTATAGACAAATGTGTATCTTAAATGCCTCATTGTTTCCCTACACTTTGCCCACAATAAAAATGGTTTTGAAGCCAGTATACTTTAAAGCAGAGAATGAAAATGAGATATGTACTAAAAATGAAAAGACAATTCTAACAGAAAATGAAATGTCGAAACGTAAACTCATGTGGAAGGTCTCTATACCCATTTGAACACAACTTTATGCACAGTGCTTAATTTGAGCCGGTGTTTGCTGGTGGGGGCCACTGGCACTTATTTATGAGGACCAGCACTTATTATTTTGCCTCAGATATCTACCGACAGCAGAAAAGGGAAAAAACCAATTGAAAAGAAGGTGGATGACAAAGACTGAAAAACCATCAGAAAGGAGAAGGCAGGGACATTCAAGGATTGGATAAAGGTGCAGGGAGTGTCTGGAAGTGAATTAAAAATGGGCAACTTTTAATTGCACCATCTGCAAACTTCTGTGGAGGAGCCTCAGGCTCCAGCACTTTTTCATTTACAAATTGAGCACTGATAATGCATTATAAATGCATGGCTGCATATAGCTTCCTGTTCCTCAAAAATCCTACACCCTCCCATTAAAATGAAAGACTAAAAACCCTCTTAGTCTACAAAAATGTTCTTATTTTAAAATAAGGTAGATCTAAACAGACAAACGGAGGACAGTTTGAGGAAACAGATGTGGAAAGGCGATACCAGGCATGGCTGGGGCGCTGATTACCTATTTAACCCTTCAAAAATGTATTGTGCCATAAATACTTCATCTCACACTTTATGAAGTAGTTGATTTATATCCCATTAAATCTGTACAAATTTGCCTAGAATGTTCCTTCTAATAAGAGAAAGGACCTTAGAGGCCAGGTAATGAATTTGTGCCTCAAACTTCAATCTTCTCAAGCGAAATCAGTGAAGGAGAGACTACAAGAGGCATTATCTCTGTGGTCCACATGCTACTCTTGGCGAACTAAGAGAAGTACGGCTTTGAATAATTTACAACTTACAACCTTGTGGCTAAAGCCATTGTGTTAAGTTTTGACTACTAATAGCCATCCAGGTCAAATCTGTTTCTTTTTACGAACATCTTACCACATTAAAAACAACACTTTTGGCTAACAGCTGATCCACACCGAATGGGCTCCCATTACGAAAGTCATTTGCCCTTAAATGTAAATTTGCCTGGTTTACATTTCACTTAGTGCCAACTAGTGGGTTCCATGTCAACTGAAGTATTACAACTTAGACTATTGTTGTTGGCCTTACCATTTTAAGATAGAGTCATTGCTGCACTTTCTCTGTCTATGCCTACTATTGTTGATGAAATGTAAGGGCTTACTTAAAACAATTTTTAACAGGCAAGGGCTGAAAAATTGTAAGTGTTCGTCGGTTTAAATGGGAGGGAGCCAAAATTAAGAGACTGTGCACTAAAAGTGATGAATTGTGCTGTAAACCATCTCTTTAACATTGGTTAAAGGTTTGTCACTAATGTTTGTGTGATTAATTGCATAACATCTGTACAAAAACAATAGTACGATACTACTTATTTCTTACATACCCATTTCTTAATTTATTTCTTAAAGCTATTCCAGTTTTTTAAATTTACTCTTTTTGGATTGGTTTTAATTAACTTTTGTTTCTATGAAATAAATATAAATATTTTTTGTATTACAGATGAAAGATGTATTGAGTTTCCACTGAGTAAAGTAAAATGGAATTATCGTAATAAAAGACCCATCCCAAGTCAGCAAGTAATCCTGATGAGTCTGGTAAGTAACAGTATAGTGGTGAGGGTTATAGAGGCTGGGCTATTGGGGGTAAGGGTATAGAGATTGGGTATAGGGTTATGGGTTGAAGATATTACTAGTTGGCAAACATTAAGGGCTTGGGGCATTGGGTTACATGTTTGAAGTATAGTGATTAAAGGTTAGAAGTTAAGGTTCAAACTTTAAAGGGATTTGGTTAAGGATTTTGAGTATACATGTAAAGGTGTACGGTATTGGATTATGGGTGTACAGAGGTTGTAGGTCTAAGGTTTAGATGAATAGGATTAAAAGTATGAGGTTAGAGATTGGGTTTAAATATATTGGGGTTTAGAGTACAGCGATAGGCACGTAGGGTAAAGGTGTTAAGAGTGTGGGGAATAGGAGTTGAGTGTGTGGGGGTTAAGGTTATGAAGTAAAGGATAAGAGCATAGAATTAGGTGTTAAACGGCTGAAAGTAAACAGTTAAAGACACCGTGTTCAAGGATTGTATATAGGATTAAAGGGCTTCTGTATGGGGTGAAGTGTTATTGGTTTTGGGTAATAAGGTTAAGGGTTAAGGAATTATGAGTTAAGGAGGTCCGGTGATGGGCTCAGGGTGCTGATGTGAAGGCAGTGGAGTTTGGGGTCAGTGCGTTAAGGTGTTGTGTTAAACATTACAGGATTGAGTGTTTGAAATATAAGGCTAAGGATAAAGGGGCTAATAGGAAATGGGTATTGAACCTATAACTACTTCTGCTTGTTACTGTTGGAAAGCTTTTGAATGAAATCGTTCTCATGAGTGTGTGTTATTTTTAGCCTATCTGCTCATCAAAAATACAAAGAATTGATTTTCAGAGAACTTCACTTTCTTTCAATGGTAGACACTTTAGTTTTTAAGTGATGTAATTCGGGATATTAAATAAAAACTGGTGCTTTTTCACAGTAAGAAAAATCGAATTGGAAAAGTGCAAATGAGTACAAACCTCACATTAATGCCTGGCCCAAATATAGGACATACCTCCTAAAGTGTGTGTCACTCACAAAACATTTAACCCCTTCGCTGCCAAGCCTTTTTTTGGCTATTTGGGGCAGTTTGCGCTTAGGCCCTCATAACTTTTTGTCCATATAAGCTACCCATGCCAAATGTGCGTCCTTTTTTTCCAACACCCTAGGCATTCTAGAGGTACCCAGACTTTGTGGATTCCCCAGAGGAGACCAAGAAATTAGCCAAAGGATATATATAATTTTTTTCAATGGGAAAAAAGGGCTGAGGAGAAGGCTTGTGTTTTTTCCCTGAAGTGGCGTCAACAAAGTGTTTGTGGTGCTAAAATCACCATCTTCCCAGCTTTCAGGAACAGGGAGACTTGCATCAGAAAACCACATTTTTCAACACAATTTTGGCATTTTACTGGGACATATCCCTTTTATACTATATTTTGTGCTTTTAGCCTCCTTCCAGTAAGTGACAGAAATGGGTGTGAAACCAATGCTGGAACCTGAAAGCAAAAAAATTCTGAAAAGTAGACAAAATTCTGAATTCAATAAGAGGACGTTTGTGTGGCCCCTACAAGGTTTTCCTACAGAAAATAACAGCTGAAATTTAAAAAAATATTGAAATAGAGATGAAAAAAACAGCCATTTTTCTCCATGTTTTATTCTGTAACTTTTTCCGGCGATGTCAGATTTTCAAAAGCAATATACCTTTACGTCTTCTGGACTCTTTTGGTTGTGGGGATATATAGGGCTTGTACGTTCATCAAGAACCCTAGGTACCCAGTGCCAATAAATGAGCTGCACCTTGCAATAGGTTTTCATTGTATACCGGGGATACAGCAATTTATTTGCTGAAATATAAAGAGTGAAAAATAGGTATCAAGGAAACCTTCATATTTCCAAAATGGGCACAAGATAAGGTGTTGAGAAGAAGTGGTTATTTGTACATCTCTGAATTCAGGGGTGCCCATACTAGCATGTGAATTACACAGCGTTTCTCAAATAGACGTCTTTTTCACACACTGTCTTACATTTGGAAGGAACAAAATGTAGAGAAAGACAAGGGGCAATAACACTTGTTTTGCTATTCTGTGTTCCCCGAAGTCTCCTGATATAAATGGTAATTGCATGGGTAGGCCTAATGCCCGCGACAGGAAACGCAATATGGACACATCACATTTTTATATTGAAAACTGACGTGTTTTTTGGAAAGTGCCTAGCTGTGGATTTTGATCCCTAGCTCAGCCGCCACCATAAAAACCTACCAAAACTGTGCATTTTTAAAAACTAAACACCTACGGGAATCCAATATGGGGTGACTTGTGGGGCTCTCACCAGGTTCTGTTACCCAGAATCCTTTGCAAACCTCAAATTTTGGCAAAAAGAACACTTTTTCCTCACATTTCGGTGACAGAAAGTTCTGGAATCTGAGAGGAGCCACAAATTTCCTTCCACCCAGTGTTCCTCCATGTGTTCCGATAAAAATAGTACCTCACTTGTGTGGGTAGGCCTAGTGCCCGCAACAGGAAATGCCCCAAAACACAACGTGGACACATCACATTTTCCCAAAGAAAACAAAGCTGTTTTTTGCAAAGTGCCTAGCTGTGAATTTTGGCCCCTAGCTCAGCCGGCACCTATGGAAACCCTCCAAGCCTGTGCATTTCTGAAAACTAGACACCTAGGGGTATCCAAGATGAGGTAAATTGTGGGGCTCTTACAAGGTTCTGTTACCCCAAATCCTTTGCAAACCTCAAAATATGGCCAAAAAAGACTTTTTCCTCACATTTTGGTGACAGAAAGTTATGTAATCTGAGAGAAGCCACAAATTTCCTTCCACCCAGCGTTCCCCCAAGCCTCCTAATAAAAATGGTACCTTATTTGTGTGGGTCGGCCTAGTGCCCGCGAAAGGAAAAGCCCCAAAACACCATCTGGACACATCAAAATTATCAAATACAAAACTACCAGTTTTTGCGGGGAGCACCTGCATTTTTGGTCCTGGGCTCAGCAGCCATATATGGAAACTTACCAAACCCAAACATTTCTGAAAACTAGAAATCCGAAGGAGTCCAGGGAGGTGTGTGGACCCCCCGTGTTTTCTTACCTAGAATCCTCAGCAAAGCTCACATTTAGCAAAAAAATCTAATTTTTCCCACATTTCTGTGTGGGATCACCGCACCGGGACAAATTTCCTACCATCCAACGTTCCCCTCAGTTTGCCGGTAAATATGATACCTCACTTGTGTAGGTGGGCCAAGTGCCTGTGACAGGGAAGAGCCAAAAACATGTTGAAATTCAGGGGGGAACCAAAGCAGGTCCAAAAGGGCAGTTTAAAAAAAAATATTTTAAGGCTAACTTTTTACCAGTATAGATGCAACAATGCTGTGTGGTAGGAATTTTGTGTTTTCCGGAAGATTCCGGAAGATTCCATCACAAAAATGTGGGAAAAATGCATGATTTTCAGCAAAATTTGAGGTTTGCAGGGCATTGTGGGTAAGAAACTGGTGCAAGGTTAATGTGAAGCACACCACTCCGGACTCACCCAAATGTTTAGTTTTCAGATGTGTCTAGATCTTGTGGATTTTTCTACATGGCAGCATCCCAAAGTTCAAAAAGTGCAGCCCTCACCATTCCAAGTGGGGCAATTTAGAGAGTTAGACAAGCTCTCATGGCCCAAATGTAAAACCAAAACTCAAAATAATCAAATGCCCCCTTGCTTGCCGTGGGATAACATGTTTCAGTGTGCAGGGGAGAGCTGAAAGACTATTTCCCCATTCAGTTGGGGTTTAACCATGGCATAGTAGGCTTTCTGCCCCCCCGGGGAGTGGATCGGGGGTAATTGTCCCATCTGCCCATCGGTAGGCAGAACAACTTTGTGCATTTCTCTTCCGCATCGCGCTGGATGCATGCTTCCAGCGCAATGGGAGGTGACCTCTTATGTGGTCAGCACGCAATCGCATGCTGACGTCATCAGACATCACTGGGGAGGATCTGAGGGGTCGGGGTGGAAGGGGAAGAAATTCCCCTTCCATCCCTGAAGGGAGGGTGTTGGTGGGAGGCCCACAGGGGGAGTGCTAGCGCTCCCCCGTGGGCCTGGTGCAGGACGAGGTGGTCTTGTCTCAGGCAAACGGAAACCATGTGCGAGGATGAGACCACCTTGTTCCAGGCACTGTTGGGGTTAACAACTCTTTGATACACCAGCATTGCACCCCAAAACAGATATCGGGGTGCATTGGGAATTGCCTCATTCTCTCATGCTTGACTGTGGCAACAGACCTTATTTTAAATGCATTCCTATCTTTTCTAATCTTTACATTCAGTGATCCAGCTCCGTCTTTTATGAGGGAAAAAGTCTCATGTCTCTCCTCTCTTTGTGATTCTGCATTGATGGCCATCTCGACAAAGCAAAATATTTTTCTTTGCCTCGTGTTGTTACTACATAACTCCTGTATGTACACATTTGGGTGGTGTTTGTATGCACAAAACTGGATGAAAGGTAGCAAAGTGCTGTATAAAGTCAAAAGCAAAGATACAGTCAACGGGTGATTCAAGGCGTTATAGGGTTCTGTGAATATAAGGGCACTTTTAGAGCCTAGCGATATACGGCCTGATGTACAATGCCTTCCTTAGGTCGCAAAAGGCGAAAATGGCAGTTTGCAACCACAAAAAGGCCAGGTATGATGTACCATCCCTCATTTGGGAGTCAGTATGCAGTTATCGACTAGCAAAATAGGGACTGCAACTCGCAATTACGAACCGGCATCCCTTCTTAATTGCGAGTCGTAGTGGTATGTATGATTGTTTTGTGACCGTGAATGTGGTTGCAAAACAATTGCAGTTAACACCAATTTCAAATTGTTGCTAACCTATTCGCAAACGGGAAGAGGTCGCCATGGGACCCCTTCCTCTTTGTGAATGCATGCAAAAATATTTTTTCAGAGCAGCCAGTGGCCCCACGGACCACTGCCTACTCTGAAAGCAAAAACAGGCTGCATTTAATTAAATAAAACTTCTTTATTAAAAAACAGTCACAGACCTGGTGGTCTGCTGAGCCCAGCAGGCCACCATCCCTGTGAGTGCGGCCATTCCCAATGGGGTTGCAAATTGTGACCTGTCTCATGAATATTAATGAGGTAGGTCATTTGTGACCCCATTGGGAATCGCTGAAATGTGTCTGAGACACATTTGTAAATTTCATTTTGCGAGCCTCTAACATTCGTAATGAATCGCAAACAGAGACTCACAAAATAAAATGGTCATATATCTGGCTCTAAGTTCTATTTAAAGGTCTGTATCTTTCACTCCTTCCTAAATTGGAGCAAGGTTGTAGTGGTCGTGATGGACAATCGGATGTTGTTCCAGAACCAGAGTGCATAGATGAAAGTGTTTCTGTCGGATCTTCTCAGAGTAAACATCTGGTCCGTTCCTAATGCTGTGATGTAAGAAAGGGAATAGGGAGTATTGTTCCCCCTGACTTCACCTTTCCATCCAAACCCTTAAAATAATTTCCGAAAACAACTTAACAAGATGCTTCTCTCGTAGCAGAGGGAATGGCTGGTTCCTTATTATGATTGTGATAAGACATAGCACAATTTTGCTTTTCAAACCCTTACTAAACTGCTGCGGTTAAAAGTGCTAGCCTCCTAGCTCTGTTCATACTGGCTTATTTTTGTAGTCTATCTGTGATGGGTTTTTGGGCTATGCCATCTGGAAGCATTTGAGCTTGTGGTGTCCACCATATAAATGAACAAATTGTTAAACTAAATAGCATAATATGACTTTGGGGCCAAGGACCCTAGTTTTAATGCTGGCATCCTGTGAGTTGACCAAATTGTGTGATCCTGGTCATCAGATTTTAAGTCAGTGTGACAAACAAGACTGATTTTTAAAACTGCCAACACGTGACGACGTAAGAAACGCTAGTTTAACGTGCTATATAAATTAAGGACATTTTAATTAGCTGTTTAATGTTCCATATCCAAAGATTGAGCTATGATATGATGTGGCCTTTAATTTGTACACAATATGTATTTTAACGCACGTGAAAGGCTTATCTCCTTCTCTTAGGTTCAGTAATCACGTTTCTTCCTTTACAAAGGCACGATAGTAGCACACATATTTGACCCATGTTTCATATGCATTGTTTTTAGAAGTTATGGATATGTTTTCGAATATGTGTGTTGTTTTGCTGCCCTCGTGTGGTTGTCGTTAAAGTTGCATACGTATCAGATTTGAATACCTACCCAGCAAGAAGTTTATAACAGTCGTTTGCCCGAAATCTATTGCAAGCCGCACACTGTGGAGCTACACGTTGAAAAGGGTCATGGAAAGTGCACAAAAGTGTTATTTGAGATAAAAATTCGACACGTTGCTATAAATCTCTACATTTCCTTACAAATCGCACCTATTTAGAATGTTTGAATATAGTTATGTATATCCTAGAGAAAATTCCAGGATTCTCCAATGAGTTGCTCGTGAGCTACTGGCAGCTCTCCAGTTACTTCTAAGTAGCTCTCCAGTGTGCAATCCAGCGAACTAAATTTGAATTTTTTGCTTGGTTGAATTAATATATTTCTATCTGTGTGAAAAATGTTTTTTGATCATAAACTGATGTTTAGAGAAAAGTGGTTGAATTTCCAAAATATAGCTGATATTTGAGTGATAAAAATCAAATGGTTTTAGGGAAGACAATTAGTCATATTAGTAACTTGGTGCAGCCATGCCTGACGGGGTGAGATGATTCCTTCTAGTAATCTTGCATAAGGTGGGCACTAATTTAATCTTGCTTGATGTGGTTACTACACCAGCTCCAATAATATTAGTAACTTCAGAGGATTTTCATTTGATGTAAGTAGGTCTTATTACAGAAAATGTTGGTGACCCCTGCTGTACTCCATACGCTCACTTAATACAACGTTTCAGTTTGCATATGTTTAAACGGATAAGCAGCCATAGTGCTCTTAAATGTAGATCACATAACATACAGCATCATAATTTCATATTGCAATATCACAAAATACAATGACGGATGGAGTGTTGGATCTTTTCAAACACTCATCCCCAGTCACAAATCTGGGTTTAATCCATCGTTATTTTGCTTGTCACGTCACCCCAGTTTGGACCCAGCTATATGCAAATCAGTTGTGACCGTACACTCAATGGGAGCAGTCCAGCCCGAACTGCCATGCCTTGTCCTCTCTGGACAGGATTCAAGCATCATGGGATCGGTTTCAGGGTATCACCCTTCATCAGCCAGATTAGGTTGAATCCAGTGGCGAAGCAAGCAAGGAACCAACGTCTGGACATACCCTAACCACTTGGGGCGCACAAGGCAATATCACAAAATAAAATGATGGATGGAGTGTTGAAACTTTTCAAATGCTCTCCCCAGTCACAGATCTGGGTTTAATCTATCGTTATTTTGCTTGCCACATCACCCCTGTTTGGACTCAGCTATATGCAAATCAGTCTTGACCCTGCTCCCAATGGGAGCAGTCCAGCCGGAACTGCCAAGCCAGGTCCTCCCTGGACAGGATTCAAGCATCCTGGGGCCGGTTTCAGGGCATTACGTCCTTCATCAGCGAGGCTGACTTGAATCCAGTGGGGCAGCAAGCCAGGGTCCCACATCTGGGCATACCCTAGCCACTTAGCGCCATTATTTAGGCCCGCCTCCCTCCCGTGCAACGTTTTTGCACGGAAGGATTAATAAGTCGCTGGGGCCTTAGAGTGATTTTTGGGATGGGAACGCCCCCTTGCATCTCATTGACGCAAGGAGGTTTCACGCATCCAAAAAATGACTTTAACTCCAATATTTTGGCGCTAGACTAGTCTAGTGTCAAAATATAAATATGGATTTAAGTTTGCGCTAAATTAGCATAAAAAATTACCCTCATTCAGTGCAAACAGAGTATAAATGTGGACCTAAATGTATTGATTTGATAAAATAGTATTCCATTAACTAATAAGAGCACTTCAGCACTTCGTCGTGGGGGTAGTAAGTGCAATATAAATGCAAATGACAATTAATTATGTAGATAGAGATGTATTGTTTAGATTTTGACCTGTATGAAATGTATCAGTGCAATTCTCCCCAAAAGATGATAAACTAACTGTAGCACAAATAAATTATTTCTGTTGTTTTTAGTGTTTGGATTATAACCATGGCATACCCTCAAACTACGTTTACCCTCTGAATGTTCAATGAGATCAATTACTAGCCAAAATTGTAAAACAAATCTTAGACAATCAAAACACACCTTAAATCTATTTTCAGTGATTTTATAGGGTTTTGCAATGACATACTCTAACAAGATCCATTATTTTTCCAGCACAGGCATAATGTAGTGCAAATGGTTACAAGGTGGCGTAATGCATGCAGCGCGCCACTTTGTAAATTTGGAGGGGCGATTTTGGCCTTGTTGGGCTACATTAGCGTATAAAAAATTAAGCTAATGTGGCACAAGAAGGCGCAAGGGGCTCTTAAATCAGCCCTTAAGTGAAGCTTTGGTGTAGAGAATGAATGGAATCTACCCACTGTACCAATTCTATAACCTGCAATCTCAAAGAAAATATGAATAACTCATGCAGAGGTTGTGAATCGCCCTGTGGCGATCAATTTGCTTTACATTTTCCTTGCTTCAACTCTTTACATTCTTGTCCTTCTACTCTCCCTTATGCCTCCTACAGAAAGCATATTTTCCTTGCTGCCCTGCAGAGGCACACTTATATTTTGAAACATCTTGCCATGGACACCGTCATATCTCCTCCCCCGTCCCCTCCCTTTTTGTTATGTGTCCCAGTTATGAAGTGTGCATTTAAATGAGTCTACACTGGGGTCAGGACTTCTTCTATGCAGTCCATTAACTTGGATGGCATCTTCACTCAGGGAAGATCTCCTGCACTTGCTTTGAGTGAGGCAAAATATATATTTATTTCAGGAGAAGGCAAATCTGAGACTGTGATGTGATGTCCATTGTCCAAATCAAAGGAAGGGCTGAGGGGAAGAAACATCCTACTTGTGCTGAATGGCTCATTTGTGAATGACAGTGACTCTGGTGATGGGTTTCTTGCATTTCTTTCATGACACACATTAAAACTTCTTGTGTGCTGCATTTAAGGTATTCTTGTGTTTCTCTTTGACTTGCAAACTTCTCGCAGCTTGTTAGGTCCTCTCAGATAAGGGCTGTGACGGGGAAGCAGAACGAGTGGAGTAGGTTTTGGTGTAACAACGGCCCATGAAGTGCAGCAGGGCCCTTCACCCATCAGTGCACCCCAACCCTTGAGTGTGCCCCCATTCAGCCCAAAGCCTATGTATATTTGAGAGATATTGGAGACTTGGGGGACCTGTACCACATTCTGCAGGGGGTGGGGGAGGTCATAATCTTGCATTCTGACACTGTGAGGAGGAAATGTCGTCATTACCTAAAGGTAAATTACGATAAGTCTTCCCCTTCTGTATTACAGTCTTGCTTCCTACCCATTCTCTCTAAACTTCCTGTCAGCTACCCATGTTAGCCTTGTGTAACATATGTAGGCACCCCCTTTTACATGGCTTGGTATGTAAGGTGATACACAGTCTAGGGTAGCATTCGGAGGAGAGTAAGAGGTAATCCGTAGCTTCCGTGCTCCAGTCACAACACCATTAGCAATCTCTGGAAATGTGCAGGAGCAATTAAACATCGAAAATGGCCGACCCGCATTTGCTTCACAGTAAGACGATATGAAATAAATACTGATGCGAATGGATTTTAATTCAAGCATACTTAATAGAATAGGATTCATTTATAGGCAATACCTAAACATATTGAAATGTTGAAACCTTCCTTGTTACTTCTGAGTTATCGCGGCGTTACTGTTGTGCTACTAATCTGATAACAGACACAAGCAAACCCATCCAGTGCGGAGCACTGCTCGTGTGATGCTTATTAGGAATCACTGATATTCCTCATGATACCGTGCACATTAGAATAGGAAAACGATATTAGAATGAAATGCATTGCAGGACGGCAAAGTCTACATACTTAACCTTTTTCTTTCTTTGTACTTTGTTACTTTAATACTTTTATTATTAAAATATGCAATTGACCTTTCGAGCTTACCTGATTGTACGTCTTTTACACATCCTGCATACTTGTGTATAAAAATACTTTTACTTTAAAAAAGATGTACACTTCCCAAGTTGTTTCTGATCTTTTGGTGCCCTCGTGTGGTTAGTTTGACAAGTGGATGCATACCAGATGATTTTAAAACAGACATGTAAGCAGAAAGTGCTTCGTCTCTCTAAATGTTTTTTTCTCTGCGGATTATGCAGATCCCAATATTAAGTAGTTGAGATGCAGTAAAAAAGCATGGCAGCTGTGAGCTACACACAACTTAAATAGGTACAAAGGTGACTTAATTAGTGGGAAAAGCACTTATTTATGTTACGGAACCTCAATTAGCTAATGTGCTCATTGCGGATGTTAGTGTACAAACAATCACAGAATGTAATTGGGCCTGGCGCTCCGACCCATGCCCCGCCGGCTCCCGAAGTTAGCAGCTCTGAGTTCCACCGTCTCCCGACGTCAGTGGCTTATACGGCAAGCAACACTGGTGTTGTTCACGCACCACAAGGAACCGGCTGGCATGGGTGCGACATGCCGCAACAGTGTCAGCAAGGAGCCCATCCTCCAAAGACCCGTCACCACAGGTACCTGGCATGGTATAACAGGCTCGACAAGCTTAGAAAAAGTAATAAAGACAGACGTCAAAGTCAGTTATTAGGACCTAGTAGGCCCTACTACAGGTCAGTCATGTTCACGTCCACAATTGCTGCTGAACTAACAAGCATTTACAATGCAACGGGTCTCGCGTTTTCTCATGTTAGAGCTGATCGCATTGTAAACTCCTAACCCGACTTTTCACCTATCCGGCAAAAGTGCATTTGTGTACATAACCCGAAAAAGTGAAATCAAGTATGTAAAGCGCTCGACTTCTGCCAAGCGAGATTGGGCTCGTAAATTAGAGGAAAAAAGTCCACGAGCCCGATGGAAAACAGCGAGCCTCGCATGTTTTCTGTACTTGGTCGCTGCGCTCGAGGAGGGCTAGCCACTGGAAAAGGCATGACATATGCGTGCTTTCAACTAATGAAAGCAAGCAGATTTTATTAGGGAAGCCCACGAACCAATAAAAAACACTGACGTGAAGTTGACAGGACTCCGAGCCCTTTTCTAAATACAAAAGAGTCTCGCTGCTATACGCATGCGCAAGCGCATGCAACGCAGACTCGACCCTAAAAAGGGGGCCAGGTAGACCAGGCTGATGTGAGCAGATCGCACACAGGCAATCAGCCATCTTGGTCCTGCTCTTAAAGATGGTGTGCACAGTGTCGCTGCAGGTCACATAAGATATACATATACCTGCAAAAGAAAAAGCATACCCGACATCCCACACAGCCATGAACACTCCGCTGAGGGAACTGCTTGGTCTGGCAGCTGTCCCCACGCACTCCAGAGGGGACAGTGCTCGTGCCACGAGGGGAAAGACGACAAGCTGTCTCAGACTGCACCACTACTGTAACAGAACCCTGGCTGCACCAAGAAGCATCCATTCCCGACATCAAGCCTTTCATAGTTGACGGGGCACCCTTGGTGCTTGTGCCAAGATGGAAGGACTGTGTGGAGCACCTCCATTTCTACTTCCAGGGGGCAGATATTCCAGCAGAGTGGTGAAGAGCTCTCTTGCTGCATTTTGGGGAAGGATAGCCATAAAATCTACAAAACCCTGACAGAAGAAACACCAAAGTGATATGCCACCCTGCTTAGGGCCCTAAACGGACACTTTGAGCTCATGGCAAACAGTGACTACGAGCGATTCGTATTTTGTCAGGCCCATTAAGAAGCAGAGGAGTCCCTAGATGCATTCCACAGTTGACTGAGAGAACTGGCCCGTACATGTGGTTTGGCAGACAAACAGGAGAAGATCTTGGGGCAGAAAATTCAAGGATCCACAAAGGAACAAAGCTAACAGAGACGATTCTCCAAAAAACAGGGACACCACTGGAGAACATTTTGCCCATATGGAGGTCGAAGAAGTTGTTGAAAGTCAGAGCTGCCCTCCATAGAACAATCAAGACGTTACAAGTTAATGTCATTCGCACACGCTCAAGCCCATCAACCCCGAAGCAGCCACAAGACAAGCGCATAGAATGTGGGTACTGTGGAGGGACTCCACACCAACTGAATGAATGCCCAGCAAAAGGCCGGTGGTGTACTGCATGTGGAAAGTACAACCACTTTGCGAAGGTATGCAGGTCATCCACACTCAAAACGTCAAAGGAGGTAGTACAAACAGTTGCAAGAGCTCCTGATGCATCAGAAGACATGGATGATGATATTGAGGACTATGTAGTCTGTACTGTCTTTGCCATGGGAGCCAACCAACCAGCCACCAACCAACCGGTGCCGTTCCCTAAGTGCTGAATCAAGGTCAGGGACCAGCATTTGATGGCAACCATCGACACAAGGGCATCACTCAATCTAATGTCCTTGAGCATCTATCATTCCCTGAGCGACCACCTCCTTTAACAAAAGCAACAATCAGAGTGTTCACATACGGACTGACACAACCAATACCCTTGCTAGGAGGTTTCCAAGCTCCCGTAGCACACAGGAATGCCAGCATCTAAACCTCGATATATGTAGCTAATGAGGGACAATGGATGCTGATCATTGGACAAACAGTGGAAGCATTTGGTCTGATCTAATTTCCACTGGGAGTACGAAAAGAGAAAGTATATACCCTCCCAGATGAATTTTCAGACATCTTCAAAGGCAATGGGTGCCTAAGAGGGAAGGAAGTCAAACTTCATATTGATCAATCCATTCAACTGACGTATAGCATTCCATCTCAGACCCAAAATAGAAGAACTGACCAAACTAGAACAAGTTGGAACAATGATTTTCCAGCCTGAGTCCTCCAATCCAGTGGACTATCTCTACAGGCACCCTCAGGCAGCGACTCCTGAAGAAGATGTAAAAGCAACAGAGGCATATGTCCATTATGTCACAGAAAGATCCAGGCCTCTCCCTATCTCCATGGAGACATTACAACAAGCCACTGAAGGAGATGAGTGTCTACAAGTAGCCTTGGCTTCTGTCAAATCACACAATTGGAGAACTCTCAAGGCACGGCTTCCGCTAAACACCCCTAAGGCACGAAAGGCCCTAAAGTCTTTCTTACATGTCCAACAAGAGCTATCTGCTGACGGGAGTGGGTGCTTAATGAGATGCCCTCATCTTGTCTAACCCGCTAGTCTGAAACAAACAGCAGTCCAACTGGCCCACCACGGACACCAAGTGATCACCAAGCAAAAAACAGACTACATACTAAAGTCTGGTTCCCCAGTATGGACAATCTGGTGGAAGCAGTTGATAGACCATGTCACTGGTGTCAAGTAACCAGCCATCCTGAACCACTACCACCCGTCATCAATGAAGAAGGATCACACACCCCATGGGAGACTGCCAGTTTCGATTTCGGCCATTTCTTGGATGGGAGATATGTTCTTGTCATCATAGATAACTACACCAGGTATCCGGAAGTTGAAATTGTTGGGTCACAGTTGGCTCCAAAAAGTATCACAAAACTAGAAAAGGGGATTGTGTGGTGGCATAGTGAGGGTCGGGAAGACAGACAGTGGACCCCCAATTCAGGGCCAGGAGTTTGCAGAATACCCCACCTCTTGAGATATTCACCACAAGAAAACGGCACCGAAGTGGCCTCAAGCAAACGGGGAGGAAGAGCGGGATTTGAGGGCTCTGAACAAAGTGATTGACATTGGTCATGCGGGTGGACAGCTGGTAGAATGAGTCATTTATGGTTTCCTGTGTGAGTATCACCAAACTTTCCTCTCAACAGCTGGTTGAGCAACCAGACATGCCATTCTGGGACGAGTGGTGACCAACACGATTCTTCCCACATGGTCTCCCCTGGAGATCAACGACTCCAAAGTCCTCAGCAGAAGGAAGGCCACTAATCAGAGTGCCAGCGTAGGGAAAAGAGCCCGAACAAGTGTGATTCAAGCCAAGGACTGGGTGTTTGTCAAAAACCAGTACCCTGGCAGCAAGTTTTGATTGCCATTTGAACAGAACCCCTGGCTGGTAGTCAAAAGACTAGGTACCATGGTCACAGCCTGCCAAGGGGATGAGACTGTCACAGGGAATGTTCTTTCTTCTATAAGGCCTGGAGCCCCCTGACAGTCATCCAACTATAGGCAAAGTCACAGACACGTTCCCAGGGAGCCCTGAATGGACGGCTTACCTGAAATTTCTCTCTCAGAGTTTGAGTTGCAGAGACCTTGACCCTGTTCCCCATGGGAACAGTCCATCCCGAACTGCCATGCCAAGTCCTCCCTGGACCAGACACAAGCATCCTGGGACCAGTGTCAGTGTATCAACCTTCATCAGCCAGGCTAGCTTGAACCCAGTGGCGCTGTGAGCACGAGACACATGTCTGGGCACACCCTTCCCACCAAAAACAAAAAGAACAGATGATGGACGGAATGCTGAACAATGCAAACATTCCCCCAGTCACAAAGATCAGGGTTTAATCCTTCATTTTTTTGCTCACCATGCCACCCCAGTTTAGAGTCAGCCATATGCAAATCAGTCTTGACCCTGTTCCCCATGGGAACAGTCCAGCCTGAACTGCCAAGCCAGGTCCTCCCTGGACTGGAACCAATTATCTTGGGACTGGTTTCAGGATATCACCAGGCTAGCTTAAATCCAGTTAGATAGTGAGACACCCATGTTTTGAGGGGCTCTGAAAAGCTTGCCTCTACCTCTAGCCCTCTTACCTCCAAAAATAAAGCTTGTTAAGTTGCAGTGAAGAGAGAACATCTCTTTTTTCCGAAACTGGAACTTTGAGGATTGACATAGGTAGATCAGCCTATGGAGAGTATTGATTTTAATCACTTGGCCTCTACCAGGAAATTTTGTACACATAGGGTTCCATCTGTGAAGGTACCTCTTAATTTACTTTTTTAGAGTAAGCCAATTTGCCCCATACCATTTTTGTACTGACCAAATGATGATAAGCCCTAAATACTTAATGGAAGTCAATTGGGACAGACAGTTTGAAATCACCTTTTAAAACCTCTTTCCTTTCGGAGTCAGGTTTAGGGCCATTGATTACACCTGAATCCTCTTCAAAGTCAGCCTAGATAACAATGTCATCTGGAAAGGATACCTCTAGATCAGTAAGGGTCAGGAGAATCACTTTATCTGTAAACAGGCTGAACCTATACTGCTTACTTCCAAACATTATTACATTAATGTTCTCAGATTGTCTCAGGGTGACAGCTATGACTTTGATCACTAAGTACAATTGAAGAGGAGAGCAAGGGCCACTGTGTCTAGTACTTCTCTCCAAATCAAAAGGCTGTGAAGGAATGGCATTAACTTGTAGACTCGTTTGTGATCATTTACAACTGACAAGACTCCAACAGTAAGTTTCAGGAGGTCAAAGCTCAATCGAGATATCAGAACATCTAGATATTTCCAGCTGACTCTATTGAATGCCTTTTCAGCATAAAGACTAGGAAGAATTGCTGTGACATGCTTGCTTCCAACTTTTTTGATCAGGTTGGCAATTCTTCTGACATTGCCATTACTGTCTCTTGCCAATTAAATTTCGCCTGAGTCAATCAGGCCTCGTAGAAGTGACAATCTATTTGCTTCGAACTTACTGAAGAGCATTAGATCAAAAATTTAGCAGAACCATTGATCTATAGACCATGCAGGTTTCTGTTTTCTTACTGACCTGGGAATCAGGGAGATGTCAATACCCAACATAGACCTGATTACTCTTGATTGTTCATTGAAAGAATTGTACTGATTCGAAAGCTTTTCCACCAGGAATGAGATATATGCTCTATAAGACAGGACAGTGAAGCCATGTGGCATAGGTGAGTTGGCAGATCACATCTCACCCAAGGCTTCTTTTTACCACAGTGGTATTTAATAGGCTGTAGCTTTAATTCCTCCTGTCATTTCTTCAGGTATCTTTTGATCCTTACTCTGTCCTCAGGATCTTGTGGATAAAGGGCCTCAAATAACTTCATAAACTCCTTTCTTATATCT
This sequence comes from Pleurodeles waltl, assembly GCF_031143425.1. NCBI lineage: Eukaryota > Metazoa > Chordata > Amphibia > Caudata > Salamandridae > Pleurodeles > Pleurodeles waltl. The sequence continues at coordinate 1,104,867,200 of NC_090445.1, forward strand.
GATTCTTTTATTACAAAGCTGGCATTGGTCCTTTTTATTTGCTTTATGCCCTTCTTATTGGTCTGGGCTCACAGTTAGTGAGACAATAGTGTTTTCATTTTTTTCTTTGCCTCCTAAAACGATTGTCTCAGGTTCAACAAAGCTTTCTTTGCTTTCTTTATTCAGAAGACGTTCAATCGACCTTTTAAGTTGCCCACAATTTCTGCAGGTCCTAATGGTGGAGTTATTTTTCTAGCTTTTGCAGATCTACCAACTCTGACATCAAGTTATCTTCGACTAGCCTTACCCTGCTATGCATAGCGGCCATTATAGCCCTTGCCTTGCCTCTTATTGTCACCTTGAAGGCACTAAATCTGGTTGGGTGGGAGGTATCTTCCATTTTATTTCAAATAATTCCTGTATTCTCTGAGATAGGTTTTGTTGTAGAACCCAATGTCTACATAAATCCAAAGAAATACATCAGCTAGGTCCGGTGACTGAAAGAATCTCCATCTCCTGGGTAACTGAAATGTTAGCATGGTCACACAGTGAGATGTCCGAGATATCTGCTTGCTGGACGTTGTATACTAGAGTGTGGGACATTATATATATAGTCAATCCTTAGTAGAGTTTGCGTGGGAGATAAGGTAAAGTCTCTGTCAACTAGGTGAAGGGTTGCCAAACATCTTTGAGACCTCGCTGCACTAAGAAATGCTCTACGCTGTTCAAGGGGTCCCTGTTGTGTAGCCTACCATGCTCCCTTTGTCAAGGAAGGGATGCCAAGGTAGGTTAAAGCCGTACCTAAGTATTACCATATCACCTATCCCCTCTATGAGTTGCCCAATGACAGACTGTATGTAAGGGTCCTGACTTGTATTTGTGGTGTATGTGTTTATGTAGGTGACTGATGACCAACGCTCCAAAAACTATACTTTCAGATAAAATACTCCTAAATGTCTGAGTAAACTAAATTTTCCACTTATCAAATTGTTTTCCTCCACTATGGCCACACCACCAATTTGGTATGTGCTGACAACCAATACTGAACAGGATATTTCTCCTTGAAGCTCACAATCCAGATTCAGGATTGAATCTACAGCCAAGGCCGTCCTCATTGCCATTACATCTTTAGATCTTCTTCTTCCTTGCAGACCACACCCAGTCAGTGAGTCTGACTCCCTTCATCGTAGCAGTCAGCAACCTCATCTGCAGAGTTTGCCAAGGATCATCACTCACATTCTTCAGTGCCCACATGGACCCCCTTGCCAGCATCATTTCCCATGAAATCAATGTCACCTCCAACACAGATGACACCCAGCTCATCCTCTCTGACTAAAACACCAAAAAATTAATATAGCCTTGTGTAATCTAACTGATGCTCATGTAAAGCACTCCAATACCTGCGCTATATAAAACTGCAAAAAAACAAAAAAATAAGGCCCATCTTTATACTTTTTAGTGCCCCATTTGCGTCATTTTTTGACACAACAGTGGCACAAACTTACAAAATACAGTTGTATTTTGTAAGTTTGTGCTGCTTTTGTGTCAAAAAGCGGTGCAACACCGCTAAAAAAGTATAAGTATGGGCCTAAGTGTTGTGCACACTTCCATTTTTGGGCAATACTTGGGCTACAGTTGGGTGATATTTCTTCTACATTTGGGCTCCTTTTTCTCTGGTGGCCATCTTGAGAGACTTATTTGTTATGAAGCTCCCTAATTTCCTCATTTACTACAGTATCCCTAGATGAAAATGCTTTCAGTTTTCCTCTTTGATCCATCAAGATGATGTTTAGATGTGCCAACCTCTTTGCTTAAATTCAGCATGTTAGCACTCTAATTGCTCATTGGAAAACTGAAGTAAAGCAGATGATTACCAGGGAGTTAACTGGCAGTCTGCTGCAGTTATGGAAAGTGCATGTTTCAGTCTGCGTGCCAGAATGTTTTAATGAAATAGAAGAGGAAGATATTTGAGAACTCACTTAAAACCTGTCCTAATTTTTCTTTCTACCGCACTAACCATAATTTATATCACAAAATGAATGCCTTATTTTGTTCCTTTATAAATTACATGTTTTAAGTTTTACCTGTATGATTCAATCAAGATGGCTTCAGGTGTGCCACACTTTCATGATAAGTAAAGCTGTTAGCGCTCTAGGTGTTCTTTAGAACACTTTGGGAAGCTGAAGAAGAACAGCAGGGACTCTATGTCCGGACCAGAGATTTCGATTCTTCTTCTCTTTCTATGCTTTATTTTTTCAGCAGCCAATTAGAAAGACCTTTATTAAATACTACATATCCCATCAACCCATGGATATCACATGATTAACCATAGAGCCATGGCATATAAAACCCGACGATAACAACACACTTTCTCTTTCTTTCCTGTCTGAAACCAGTTAAGTCTCTTCCTTTGTTATTATTAATATTTATTGTTACTGCCTTATTTAATGTGCCGCTTTGTGAGCGTGATTGTGATATATTATATTGTGTTCAGATAGCTTTCACCATTCTGGAGCGGTGTGCAGCCCGGTCTTGTGAAGCGGAAGTGTGGGAACGAGGACTGCCCGGCCTTCAGCTGGGCAGTCCTCTTTCTATTTCTAGGCCTCTTAATGCATTCCGGCAAGCGCGCGTGACCCGTCAAGTGGCGTATGCCTCATTTCTCATTCGTCGAGTCCCGTGTGCTGCGTGGTGCTCTCCGAGGCTCTGCTGCTCTCGATAATGCTCTGGTTGACTGCGTTCAGCCAGGGATGTAAAAAATCACCTTGCCATGAGCTGTGTTTCAGGTCCTCCCTCCATGTTTGAACTTTGTTACCTCGACCTGAATTGGGGTGTTATCCTGTTTGGCCTGCTTTTGCTCTCCCTTGATTCCCCTTTGGGGCTCTCTGATCCTGGTTTGAAGTCCTTCCAGGACCTTACAGCCTCAAGTTAAATTGCATAATTAATAAATTTGAAGCTGTCATCATGTATGACAAATGCCAGGAAGATGAGGAGAGTTATTACTATTATTATGAGAAAATTAGCTCATTTGAGCAAAATCTGGTACAGGCTCTGGGTGCAGGGGTGTGCCAGACCGTTCATGAAGTCTTAGCCAAAGCTTTTAGACCTTTAAAAAAATCACTTTTATGGGTTTGCACAACAACAAGGTTGGATACCTTCTTCAGCAGGCATGATAGAGGCAGCAAAAGTCAAATCTACAACCATGCATAATAAAGAACCTCATACCGAGGCGTTCGAGAAGCTAGCAGCCTCTCTGTCTACTGAGCACCCCTACATATTCCATCAGAAGCCCAGACTGATGCAATCGCAGAGGACTCTGACTCAACTTCCTCTGAGAGCATATGCCTGAAAGACGTGCAGTGTCCGCGCAAGCGCAAAGCCAAAACCCATCATACCACCCCGAGCAAACAGCCAAAACTCTTGATTTTCAAACCAGGGAACATCATTCATCCCAGGTCAACTGCATGGGTGCCCCCTCCAGAAATGGTTGACTATGTCAAATCCCACATCAGGCAGGACTTTGATGAAGAAGGGGTCTGAGTGCCCCAGGCCCGAACTTGCAGGCAAATTAGCGGAAACTCCTGAGGTAGACCCCTCCATGGTGTCAGGAAATACACTAAAGACCAGAAAAAAGGTCTGGATCTGGCCTGGGAGGCTTGTCAGCATAAGCTATGGGACATGTCAGGTCTCTTTACTAAGATCCTCGAATTAGCCTATCAGGCCAAAGAATCTAATGTTCTGGTTGATGCAGAGGTACTAGTGGTTGATGCAGAGGTACTAGTGGGATGGGCCCAACAAATGATTTGCCAACTAGGCAATACTAACTGTGCAATTTCTAATGAGAGACACCGCTCTATCCTTATCAAATTGGACCCTAAATTGGTGCAACTTACTTCTTCGGTAGCTGGCCCAGTGGCGCAAGGCTTGTTGCTTGGGGCCCTTTTCCTTAAAAAACCTAAATCTGTTGCTACCTACTCCAACCTGGACAAGGAACTGGGTTCAATTAAAAGAGCTCTATACTTTGTGGAAGGGACGGATGATTCATGGGGTGAGCTTTTGGCCGCGGATACCAAAGCTCGACATGGGACAGCTTCCAAAGCCACAGAGGTAAAGGTGGCTACCAAGATCAAGGATCCACCTTCAATCCTTCGACACATTCTTTCAGAGGGCGCTTCCGAAAAGGAACGTACAAAGGTGCTGCAGCTGCAATCCATGACTCTAACCCCTCTGGTCAGAATTATTCCTTGGGCAGAAGTTTCTTTGGGGAGAAGAACCCAACTCTTTATTCACAATTGGCAAAAGATCTCCCACGATCCTTGGGTTCTGGAATCGGTTCAGGTTTTTAGGATAGAGTTTCTCCAAACTCCCCTACAGTCATCTCCTCCCCTCGTTCTGCATTTTCCCCAACTAGATTGGAATTTCATTCAGGCTGAAATCCAATCTCTCCTCCCAAAAAATGCAATAGAAGAGTCTGATCATCACCCCCGGGTGTTCTTAAGTTCCATTTTTCTGGTCGACAAGAAGGGAGGCGGCTCCCGTTATTTCTCAATCTAAGAGAATTCAACCAATGGATCTTTTACCTAGATTTCAAGATGGAGGGGATACATTTGTTATGGGACATTCTTCAAGTAGGGGATGGTGCATTTAGATTTGAAGGATGCCTACCTCTCCAACCCGATATTCCCGCCTCACAGACACTTCCTTCAATTTCAATGGATGGGCAAGTTTTATGAGTTAAAATGTCTTCCCTTCGGCCTATCTTCAGCCCCATGGTGCTTCACGAAGTTAATGAAGCTGGTGTGGAATCTCTAAGGTCCTGGGGTGTTTGTCTCATCATATACCTTCACGACAATCATTTTGTCCTAATCCCCTCAAAAGACAGCTCTTCAACTAGAATGGTTGATCTCTCATCTTCAGGATCTGGGATTTGTTATCAGTGCCTGAAAATCCATTCTGATTTCAACCAAATCCAATGAATTTCCGGGGTTCCTAGTGAAATCCCAGTTGGCCCAATTAGTTCTCCCTTCCTAGAAGGTGAGGAACATCAAGAGAGAGTTGAGGTTAGCCTTATCCAAGAGGATTATATCATTGAGATCTCTAGCCCAACTAGTGGGACTTCTGGCCTCCTCCATCCAAGCGATTTTCTGATCCCCTGCACTACAGAGCCCTACAATGATTGAAGATCATGCAACTGAACAAAGGCCTATCTTATCCACAACAAATTCCCCTGTCAGAGGATGTGAGAACAGAGATCTCTTGGTGGCTAGCCATGGCATGGAACGGCAGAGACATTTTTCCCTCAACGCCAGAGATGACTATAAAGGCACATGCCAGCCTTTGGGGTTGGGATTCCCGTTGCAGCCAGATTTCCACGGGGGTCGTTGGTCTCGGAGAGAGTTGTCTCTTCTTTTGCAATTTGAAGTTCTTCAGCAGGCTCACCAAAATGCATCCTCCTCCGTATGGACAATATTTCTGCGGTTTGCTATGTGATTAAGCTGGGAGGGACCCGATCCAAATTACTGATGGAAATTGTCAATGATTTCTGTCATTTTTGCCTCCAGAACCACCTTTTGGTAACAGCAGAATACATTCCAGGTCAACGGAATGTGGTAGCAGATTGGCATTCTCATCATTTGAGGGAGGGATGCCAGCGATTGGAGACTCCATCCTCAGATCTTCAAAACCCTCATGCGCAAATGGGCCCCCTGCAATGTCGACCTATTCACTTCTCGGTTGAACAAACAACTTCTGACTTATTTCAGCTGTCGCCCGTATTCCGGGAGCGAGGGCGACGGATGCTTTCTTCCAAGATTGGAACCCTTTCCTCTCCTATGCCTTTGCTCCTTTTGTGATGATTCCCAGAGTTCTAATCCAGTTGTGGAGACAGGAAGCAGAGGTGGTGCTGTTCTCTCCACTTTGGAGGGCCCAACCGTGGTTCCCGTCCATTCTGGAACTAGCTTGTGCTCCTCCCATCCTCTTGCCTTGGTACTGGAATCTCCTCCTGAATCCAGCAGGTTTTTCACATCCATTGATCCAAACAGGTCAAGGCTGGGTGCCTTTCAGGCAAAATGGAGTCTCCCAGGCCTTTCGAGAGAAGCTCAAGAATTCATTAATCAGTCATGGGCTCCTAGTACCCACAAACGATATTCCTACACTTGGAGATGCTGGTGTGGTTGGCGCAATTCATGAGGTACAGATCCCTTTAACATAGATTGCACCATGATACGGAATTTTCTTTCTTTCATAGCAGCATCACAGATGGCTTATAGTTCTATCAACAATTTCCGGGCGGCTATATCAGCCGGGCAAGTTTTTACTGAGTGGAAACCTGTGGGTCAATTACCCATTGTATGTAAGTTGGTACAGGGTATTAGGATGCTGAATCCCCCTTTCCCAGGTACTCAGAACTTTGGGACATTGATATCATCCTCAGAGTTTTAGGTGCATGGCCCGACAATAAATTCTTGTCCATTAAGCAGTTATTGGCTAAGTTACTCTGCCTTGTTTCATGTAAAACATATCAGACGTCAAAACCCAAGACTTAGCAGAGAGACATTTTTCTCTAGAAAGAGTATCTTTTGTTATCTCTCAAAGAATGAAGTGTAATACCAGGTTGGAATCTTTTCCCACAATTTTCCGGAAAACACCAAACACATGTTTGAAGGACTATGAGGTTGGTACAGCCGAATTTCATTCAGATATATTGGATCAAATTTTTATAGCCTTACAGAAACCATTTTGTCTAGTTTCCTCAGCGACTTTAGCAAGAGGGATGCAATGGCCTCTGTCGGAAGCGGGTAGAGATGTGTCAAAATTTGGAGCTCATTCAACAAGAAAAGCTATGGCGTCCAAATCTTTTTCTATGGGATCTCGTTTAGAGGATATCCTAGGTGCCACCGATTGGTCTTCAGATTCTGCTTTTAAACAATTTTATTATAAAGCTATTGTGGATATATCTTCTATTGTAATGGCACAACTTTAAACTAGCATATTCGGAGACTCCGGTCCTGACATAGAATATCAAATTTTCTAGCTTTGGAGTCTAGAATTTTCAATTCTGTTAAGGACACGGAGGCGAGGATTATCCCACCTGAGGACGTTATTCATTGATAGTAATGATTGCATTCATATGTTGTGTATAAATACAGTTGTGATATTGTTCTTTCCCCCTATATATTTCAAATTTATGTATTATAGTGATGATTGTCTTCCTTAAATTTGGAGACAGTGTTTATGGCTTGTCCTTCTGCATTGCTTGTTCATAGGTCAAGAGGACAAATGATGTGGATCCTCTTTGAGGGACTCTTCAGCTTCGTCCAGATAGAAGGTCGGTGGACCCTGGCACATGGCTTCCAGAGTGTGCTGTTCTCCTGGAGACTAAGGCTCTCTTCTCTTGTTGGACTGTCCGGATTCAGTGAATTAACTGTGTCTGTTACGCAAAGAAAGAGGAAGTGTGTTGTTATCCTCTCGTTTTATAGGGCATGGCTCTATGGTTAGGCATGTGATATCCACGGGTTGATGGGATATGTAGTATTTAATAAAGTCCTTTCTAATTGGCTGCTGAAAAAATAAAGCATAGAAAGAGAAGCATGATCCTCGCTTCCATGTCCTTAGCCCCTTCACTGCCAGGCCTTTTCCCCCTCCCTTGCTGAGCCTTTTTTTGGCTATTTGGGGCAGTTCGCGCTTAGGCCCTCATAACATTTTGTTCACATAAGCTACCCATGTCAAATTTGCGTCCTTTTTTTCCAACATCATAGGGATTCTAGAGGTACCCAGACTTTGTGGGTTCCCCAGAAGGAATCCAAGAAATTAGCCAAAATACAGCAAAAATTTCGTTTTTTTCAAACAAATGGGAAAAAGGGGCTGCAGAAGAAGGCTTGTGTTTTTTTTCCCTGAAAATGGCATCAACAAAGGGTTTGCAGTGCTAAAATCACCAGCTTCCCAGCTTTCAGGAACAGGCAGACTTGAATCAGAAAACCCAATTTTTCAACACAAATTTGGCATTTTACTGGGACATACCCCATTTTAACGATTTTTTGTGCTTTCAGCCTCCTTCCAGTCAGTGACAGAAATGGGCATGAAACCAATGCTGGATCCCAGAAACCTAAACATTTCTGAGAACTAGACAAAATTCTAAATTCAGCAAGGGGTAATTTGTGTAGATCCTACAGAAAATAACAACTGAAAATAATTTGAAATTGAGGTGGGTAGGCCTAGCGCCCGCGACAGGAAATGCCCCAAAACACAACGTGGATACATCCCATTTTTTGACAGAAAACAGAGGTGTTTTTTGCAAAGTGCCTACCTGTAGATTTTGGCCTCTAGCTCAGCCGGCACCTAGGGAAACCTAGCAAACTAGCACATTTTCTAAAACTAGACAGCTAGGAGAATCCAAGATGGGGTGACTTGTGGGGCTCTGACCAGGTTCTGATACCCAGAATCCTTTGCAAACCTCAAAATTTGGCCCAAAAAACACTTTTTCCTCTCATTTCGGTGACAGAAAGTTGTGGAATCTGAGAGGAGCCACAAATTTCCTTCCACCCAGCCTTCCCCCAAGTCTCCCGATAGAAATGGTACCTCACTTGTGTGGGTGGGCCTAGCGCCCACGAAAGGAAATGGCTCAAAACACAACGTGGACACATCAAATTTTTTCACAGAAAACAGACGTGTTTTTTGCAAAGTGCCTACCTGTGGATTTTGGCCTCTAGCTCAGCCGGCCCCAGGGGGGGCAGAAATGGCCTAAATCAAATTTGCCCTCCCCCCAGCCCCTCCAGGGGAGCGACCCTTGCCTAAGGAGTCGCTCCCCATCTCTAAAAAACACAAAGAAAAAAAAAACACAAACAATAAATTAGCCCTGGCGCCTAGAGGTTTTTGCCCCCCCCGGGAGCAGATCGCCTAATAACAATAGGCTGATCTGCCCCCGGGGGGCAGAAATGGCCTAAAATAAATTTGCCCCCCCCGGGGAGGGACCCTTGCCTACGGGGTCGCTCCCCTTGCGTGACGGCGCAAAAAAAAAGATCCCTGGTGCCTAGTGGTTTCTGCCCCCCTTGGGGGCAGATTGACCTAAAATACAATTTGCACCTCCAGGGGAGCGACCCTTGCCTAAGGGGTCGCTCCCCATGTCTAAAAAAACAAAAAAAACAAAAAATTGCCCTGGCGCCTAGAGGTTTCTGCCCCCCCTGGGGGCTGATCGGCCTAATTAAAATAGCCTGATCTGCCCCCCTGGGGGACAGAAATGGCCTAAAATAAATTTTCCCCCAGGGGAACGACCCTTGCCTAAGGGGTCGCTCCCCTTACGTGAAATTCACAAAAAAAAAAAAAACTCCCTGGTGTCTAGTGGTTTCTGTCCCCCTTGGGGGCAGATTGACCTCATAAAAATAGGCCAATCTGCCTCCAAGGGGGGCAGAAATGGCTTAAATATAATTTGCTCCCTAGGGGAGCGACCGTTGCCTAAGGGGTCGCTCCCCACCTGTAAAACAAAAAAACTAAACAAAAACAAAACAAACAATTGTTTTTTATCCCTGGTGCCTAGAGGTTTCTGCCCCTCCTGGGGGCAGATCGGCCTAATAATAGGCTGATCTGCCCCCGGGGGAGGGGGCAGAAAAGGCCTTAAAAAAAAATACCCCCACCGGGAACGACCCTTGCACAAGGGGTCGCTCCCTCATGCAAGTTTCCTATTTAAAATTAAATCCCTGGTGTCTAGTGGGCGTTTTGACAGCCGGATTGCTTTCAATCCGGCTGCCAAAACGCGAGAGAGACTTCAAAGGGAAGGAAATAACTTTCCTTCCCTTTGAAGCCTCTCTCGGCCTCCCCCACGTGATCGGAAGAGAAATGCAAAGCATTTCTCTTCCGATGCGATGGGAGGAGGCCCTGTGACAAACAGCGCGCAATCGCGCGCTGACGTCACAGGAGGGGTTGGGGGGGTGGCGGGTGGAAGGGGAAGGGCTTCCCCTTCCATACCTGCCTTTTGAACCCCGCAGAGGGAGCGCTAGCGCTCCCTATGGGCTGTGTGCCCAGGACGTAATGGTTACGTCCTGGGCACAGCAGCACTGTGCCTCAGGACGTAACCATTACGTCCTGGGCACAGAAGGGGTTAATAGAATTGAAAATTCTAGACGCAAAAGCTACTAATCAACTGTCAGTCTGCTCCTGCTGGAAGTACATGTTTTAGTGAGAATGCCAGACTTCATTCCAATATGGAAGAGAAAGGTAGTGTGAATTTACAGAAAAAAATGCTCTCATTTTAGCTTCTGGAGCACCCTCTATATCATGGGTACTCGCAAACATTTTCCCAGGGGCCACAACGTTTGGTCTGTTGTGTGACCGAGGGCCGCATTGATGCTATCAGAGTGGCGATGAAAGGCAGAAGGGGGCTCTGGGTGGGGAGACCTTATGGTGGGCTTAGGGGGCAGGAAAGCATATAGATCTAGTAGCTGAATCGCACAATGTGAAACCAGAAAACCTGGCATTAATACCAGCTTCCCCTCTTTACCTAATTGTGTGATCCTAGGCAGTTTTATTTCATGTTCCCTTTATTTTCTTCATTATTGTATGCAAGAGGACCTCACAATGCATGGCTTCAGGATGTGCGCCGAGCAAACCTTTCTCCTGTGTTTAATTTAATAAATGATGAAATTGTTCATGTATAATAGGAAATCAGGCCAATCAAAGAGTGCAGATAACAACTGATTTGCCTCTTATTTCGCTATTGGCATTGTTATGAAGTTGGGGGAAGAATTAATGTTGCTGAATTTATGTTTGAAATCTATCACTTAAAAAAAATATACTTCTCCATGCACTGGTATTATCCGATGTACTATGATGAAATGGTTCTGTGTTAATGAAATACACTTTTTTAATTTTGAAGAACCCTTATCATAGTTGTAGACATTTGCTGCAAGATTTGTTAAAGAATGAATGTGTTCCTGCATTTAAGCAGTGCAGGGCAACTTCCTTACTTCAAATAATGTTGAAATAAAGGATTGCCTGTTAATTTAACATCCTCTTAACATTAGTGCTCAGTTGAGTAAACAGCATCCTGGCCCTACTGGTGTTCTGGGGGCCGCATGTAAAGGTCAAAAGGGCCGCACTTTGAGTAACACTGCTCTATATCATCTATCGGAAAATCATGAGAAAACAGTTTTCGCTCAAACATGATTCATGAAATCCAATCAGAAAACTTTTTCACAGTGTAAATCACCCTAGGATATGCCACACTTCCTACAATTAGTATGGTATCATCAACAAATTATTTATATTGTAACTAAAATCTGTTTTCACTCTCTATACGTTCTCCTTTTTGTGACCCCTAAAACCTACTATTCACTAAAATGCATATGACAGGGGCCAGGTAAGTGTGAGTGCTGCCACAGCATGTTGTGCATTTTGTGGCCAGACAATAAAGGGAGGGATCCATTTGGAACCCCCATATATGCCCTTTGGGGTCTGGGTATGCTCACCCTACCTACATACATATTTATTAATTGAAATTCAGGACACAGGGACCAAATCCTTGAGTCTTGTAATGGCTGTTAAAACATATTCTTCTGGTTGTCACCAACCAATTAAGATTGACTAGTCTCCTTTAAATTGTTCAATCAGAGCATATCTGAACACCAACTGTCTAGATAGCTATATTTGTTTTGTCCTTTAATATCTCAAAAAATTACACCAAATAAAAAAAAGCACGATCTATGCAACAAGATCTAGCTTCTTCCCAAATTTGGTGTAATTCCGTTCAGTGGTTCCGGCTGTAGTCGTGTCTAAAGACCCTATAGGAAAATGCATGGAGACAATTCATTTTGAGATACTCCCTTTTTCTCAGCGACTGCTGACAGATCACCCTGAAACTTTCAAGACAGTAGCTGAAGTGAGTACCAAACTAGTTTTAAAAATTTCATGAAGATGAGTCAAACGGCCGTAAAGTTATTGGCAAAATGAAAAACGCTTTTCCTATGGAAACTATGGGCCTAAGGCAGACAGTGTGCATTCTGATGGAGCTGCGTGCGATGGCATTGGCCTCAGCCGAGACCAATGGTGTCACACTTTTTCTACCAGGCTGATGGGCAGAAACATTGTAATACGATGGTTTCGGACGGTCAGCCTTGTGGATACATCATGATACAAAAGGGGTGAGGCTGTAGCACCTTTGGAGGCACCGCTGGAGTTCAGGAAGCCAATCGACAACACTGAAGCTTGGAAACTTTATATATACACACATAAAAACACACAGATATACACATATACACACACACATGCAAAATGATGTGTAATAGACCATTGAGGGTTTCTTCAGATGTTTACAAACCACCCAGACCTGTTATGAATTTATTTAATATTACATGACTGATTTCTTAATTGATTTTAGTAGTTTTTAGAGCGATTTAGAGAATTTGAGTGGCATTTATTTACTACTTGTTGCTTGCCTGAGTCTGGAGGGTAATAGTTAAAATGTGTTTTATTCACTAATGCATATTATTATAAATTAAGTTCTAAATGCATGGAACATTATAAGCCAATTTAAATCATACATTCGAAATTGTGCTATTTTTCATTTGTAGTGTATTGCCAACACAAAGTAGGTTTAACCAGATATTTATAAAGAAAGAAAAGTGCAATGTGAGACAGTACAACTTTTTGCTGACAGGGTTCTACATTTACAATATTTATTTTCACACAACGGGAAGGATTATTTGGTAATGCTTGCATCAAAACTGGGCCTGCAAGTGTGAGCTGGGCCTGCAAGTGTTTTCTTTTTACCAGCACTGAAAGAAAGAGGAAACCCTGTGTTTAACTTGTATTTGTTTATGGAAGCTAAGAGTCCTGCAAATTAATTTAGTATTGTTGTGAGAATTTTGGTGTATTATATGGCATGGGTGTGTGACCTTACCTTGTAAAATACTCTCAAAAACTGTCTTAGGGCCAGCCAGACTCATGCATAAAATCTATTGGTCAACCCTGGATAGCTGTGGCTTTGAGAAGGAAGCCCTAAACAAACAAACTAGTGTAAAGCATTTAGAAGTACCAAATAATGGACACAAAAGTCACATGAAAGATATTAAAGAACAATTTAGATACAAAGATGATATTTTTATTATTTTTTAGAGAACGGGATAAGCAAAATCCACCAGAGGGTTCTGGAGATATAGATTTAGAAAGAAAACATAAACCTCAGTTCAACTGCAAGCAAGCAATGGTAACTGTAAAGTTTGAAACATTTGGAAAGTTTGAAAGAGTTGTGTTCATCTATTCTGGTCTGACTGGGATAACCATATCTGACAGGAAGAAACTCAGAGGGCCACTAAGGAAGATTTAGTCAGTTCTTCAACCACAAAAGCATTCTCCAGTCCAGTTCTGAACTTTGCACTACAACTGCCATATACTTCAATTCAGTGGTCCTGATGCTGAGGAAGTAGGAGATGGAGGATTCTCAACAATGCTCTGGGTGCTGTGCAGTCGACAGTGTCCTTATGGTTATTTCTTGGTCCACAGATGAGGTGGGACGACGTTAGCCGGAGAGGTCAAGGTCCCTCACAGTTTGAGCTAGTAGAGGGCAAGGTATGGCTTGCCTACCAGTCTCCATACACAGCAGCTCCAACAGTATCCTTGGGTGCAGGCTAGTGTCCTTCCTGGGTGACCAATCTGGACTCAGATACATTCTGGTTCAGCAAACTCAGGTGAGACTTTTGGCAGTCAATGATTGGTCTCTTGGGTCAGTGTTCATTGGCAGTTCTCCAGAAGTGGCTACTGACTTACTGAGTTGGGCTATTCCGGCTTTGATGGCCCTGGTTCAAAGAGGTCAGCCGACTGACCCTTGGACTTACTAGATTGGTCTGGGGCTTCGGAGTGACTTTTCCTCCATCCAGGAGCCATTGACAAAGTCCTCTTTTCAGTAGCCCAAAGGTGTGGTAGGTAACATCCAGCAAATGCCTTTCTTTGAGTGGCCCAGGGGTCAGCCGGGCAGTACTTCTTCAGTCCTTCTCCAGTTCTGGCATGATCTGGGGTTCAGGGTGCCAGGGAAGATGATATAGTCACTATACAATGGGCTCCTAGGATCCCTCCAGCCCTGTGAAGACTTCCAACTCTATTTAGAAAACTCAGGGTACTCTATTCTGCTGACTTCCAAGATGTCTGAACCCTTCCTTGGATGTTAGCTCGGGAGCCCAAACCAGAGGTGTGGCTACCTGTGGGCTACACCCCCCCCCCCCTCCAAGAAAACCAGTTTCTGCACTGGTCTCCTGCCAGCCTGTCTCCCTGAACAAAGGGGCAACTCGTCAGGAGTGTGATCGACATTTGCCCACCAAAGTCTGCCCAGCTTTTGAAGCTCACCTTTTGGGACACCTCCCTAAGTAGATTCTTGCAAGGAAGGAGTAACACCTCACTCTGTAGCAGGCTACCATTGTTCCTAAGCCTTGTAGTCATTCACACTACTCCTCAAGGCAGAAATCTGTCTGGTGGCCAACATCTGTGTGAGGCCACTGGCCAAACTGGGCTCCAGAGTGGCAACTTTATAAAAGCTGCTTTTCCTTAAAAGTGATATTAAATTTGACATCACGTTAGTTTAATGCTGCAATTAGTTTGCTACCTTGAAGTACCCATTTTAGTAGTCCTATTCAGGAGTTAGCCAGGCTGAGGGGTCAGCCGGTAACTTTGTGTTTGTCAATGGGGCTCTCTTTTCCACAACAGAGTAAAATCATATGTTCTACTTAATAATATACAGATCCCCTCCTCAGGGATTGATACCCCCTTTCTTAAGCCGACTTACATATATTCTTAAGGGAAGCGGGAGCTTTGCCGTTGGTGTGAATGGCAAAGTTGAACCAGCAGTTTAAAACTGCTCTTCAAGGCTGCAGTGGCAGACTGGGAGTCATTGTGTACTTTGTCCCGCACAAGGTGGCACACTCTGTCTTACATGCAGTGGGTACCATTGGTGACATATACTAGCAACTTATAAGTAAGTAAACTTATGCCAATTGGGGGTAACTAATTTAACATACACTTTGTAAGTGGTAAGGACACTGTCACTGATGTCAGGTCAGCAGGCCTCGGTGCACTCTCAGAGTTGAAAAAACAGCAGCATCAGTCCAAATCGTTGTGGGTAATCATGCAAAAAAATATATTTCCTTTGCAATTGTAAATAAGGAAACTAATTCACAGCAACCTAATTTTCTGTTAATTAGGAGCTTGAAAACCACTGACAAACATTCAATAAGAAGGTTTAAGCATGATACAGACACTTGGTTAAAGTGTTGTTTCTGAGTGACTTTAATTAGAATTCACAAAGCTTCTTTTGGAAGGTCTAATTGTAGTTATAAGTGCAACATACCAGAAATTTGTGACCATGTGAGCTCAGCCTTGCTAAACTTAAGATTTCCCAGACTGCTAAAACACACTACTGTAATACACCCACATCTTATCCCTTAGCAACATGCATATGGCTGCCAAGGATACAGCACTGCTCAACAGGCAGAGCTCATGTCCATGGCAGACAACAAAAGGTAAATGTTCAAACAATAATGTAACAGTCTTGTATATACAATCTCCTCTGTTCGACAATTGAGTAAACCACTGTCAGGTGTGGAAAGACACACTCCAGCCACAGTAGAACTGTAAGAAATCGATGGCATCTGCAAAGCTTCCTTTAGGGGCTCAAATAAGTGCCCCATGCAGCAAAATGGACTTTGCGCAGCATACATCGATATAGAAACTGCCTCCCTCTGACACAACACTTCTTGAGTCGATCTTCCTGTCCAGCGTTACCTGTCATGAATAAATATCTGATTAACATACATGCTTATGTTTCTACAACAGATCAACTTCAGATTTCAGCTTTGCATCTGCCAATAGCATGCATGACATAAGAGGCCAACACAAAAAATACTGGCCTAGGAAAGGCAGTCCTGGCAAGAGATGGCACAGGTTGACAGAGAGGAGCTACACAAGCCAGCACATGCTTGCTGATGACAGAAAGCGTACAACCAGGATACATGAAGAATATCCCAGAAAGACTACCATGTCCCAGAAGAGGTGGTGTAAGAGTGCATGACCAGGACATGCACATAAGGTGGTCAAATTCAGGAAGGCAAATGAAGAGTATGTGCTCTTGTAAGGCGAAATGTTTCTACTTTGAAGAGTAATGGCAGATGCTCCACACACAGCGGACAAGGGCGATTGTGCGGATTATTTCAGGTTTCCAGTGTTAGCGACCCATCCTCTCAATGTGATTGCTTGGTGCATGATGCCCCATCCCCCTCTGCAATTAAAATATGTGAAGACTTCCTGTTTCAAATCCAAATTAGCCTAAATCTCCTCCACTTCTGGAAGAAGCTCAAGACTTATTTGCACCCCTCTTTCACAGCCTCACCTTTCTCGCCCCTTGCCATGCACATACCCTCTGTGATTTTACCACCTCCTCCTGGCCAAGCCCAGTACCTCCTACAACACCCTTTGTCCCTCTTGTCCCATTCCACTGATCAACTTTTACTACATTTGTCTCTTATGGAGTTAGGGGTATGGAATTCCTGTAGCCCATCACCCAGGACAAGGTTCAAGGACAACAAGTTTTTTTGTTTATTTTAATCCTTAGGACAAGTAGGTCAAATCCCCCGCAACACAAAACATTTGGCTGACATTTTACAATACCCATTATGGGTCAGAGAAGGGGATTGTCGGCAGTTAAGGTAATATTTGGGTCTTAATATTAATTTGTTCAACCTTGTATTTATGGTTCATTAATGCAAAGCTTTTATTATTAGGGTGCATGCTCAGAGGAAATGTTGGAAGCTCGGACTGCACTACTGGGAATAGTTTTATTAAAAAAAGGAGTACAGACGTATTCAAAGTTTAACACTATGAAGCTTCATATAATGCTCCCTGAATGCTCTCTGATCAGATTCAAATATTTGAAGAAGATTGAAAGCAAGTTAGATTTTTTGCTTTTAAAATAAAAGGTTCACAAAAATAGGCAAGTAGAATAAAAGTTTTGTTAAACTACTGTGAAATTATAGGTGCCTTCTCTTTGAAGCATCATTTAGTAAAACGTGTTGATACATGTTAAAATATTCATAATGAAAAATCAGTGTAATAATTTTTTACAAGATTTGGGACACATGAAAATAAACAAGCATTGGAAAAGCCTATAGGTCCGACACTGGTGTTCAGCCCTTTGGTTTTGTCAATGCGTGCCTTGTTTAGACATGTTTCTAGTAAACCTATGCTGCCCAGCCCACACCATTATAACAAACATTGGCAAAAGAGAACATTTATTTTTTGGTCTCAGAAAAGCACACATTGCTCAGTAGCACCAGGCACTGAACAAAACTACTTTGGGTGCAGATGTGCTCCTTGTGAAAAAGCAGAATGCTGTCAGTGAGGCCAGTCGATAGTTAGATAGATAGTTAGATAGAATTTTAATATAAACAAAAGGTCTTGGTTAACGTCAGACCTACTTTGGGTCCCAATTCTTGAAGATTTCACAAAAGTGAATCCATTGGGATATGTCCTTGCATAGTTCAGATTTATGGCTTTCATGAATTCACAAGAATTTACAGAAGTAGGCCACAACTCCTAGAAAATATTTGCGAACTGCATTTTAGCATGAGCAAATATGCAGACATAGATTTGCTCATTAAAATATCTGTGAGTTTTTACAAGTTCACTTTCCTCCAACCAATTTTTTCCCGACCATGGAAGACGTTTTACTTCTGCCCTTCAATCGTGTAAATTTCCAACCTTTCTCAGTATGGGAAAAGTTCAGAGAAGAACTGGTGAAAACTCCCCTAAAACATGCAAGTTAGTAAGTTTGCACAGATTAAAAAAGGCATTCAATCCCTGGAACTATTGCTCACTGCTTCTTCCAGCCCCAGTATGTGATCTATGGAGAAGTGGCAAAAGAAAGAAATTGCTAGTATTCAAACTGTACTACAGTATGTGCCTTGGCATAATCAGGTAGGGTATTATCAGAGCTTTTTATAATGAAATTGCTGCCATAGTTTGTCGCCACACTAATTGACACCAACGGGACAAGTGGATTTTTTTTACAGAATGCAGCCTGTCCCATGGTCAAGTAGATATTTTGTTCAATTCCACACCCCTGAGAGTGATATGTCTTTTTATAACTATAGCCATACTTTAAACCACAGCCACATACATATGCATGCAAACAGAAGGGTCACAATAGAAACCTGCCTTGGTAGGAGGTTGCAGAGCAACTGGTCCATGAACCTTGGCAAGGAAAGAGTGCATTGTCCAGTTTTCCACTTTTCATGTCAACGTACATGCCAATGGAAGGATAGCAGTCAAGTTACCATATGCCTATTACTAATGGAAGGTCAAGGCTCAAGGCTACCACACACCTACAGGAACAAGCAGACAGGGAACAATAGCGGGCCAGATGAACATGGTATCTATCTGAAGTATCATCAGGCGAGTTTCACACGTAGAAAAACACCTAATCCTAACCAACAGATGTTATTTTGGAGGCTCAAAGAAAAATACAGAAAAAGGACTAGTGGAAAAGGATATGTTTTCCAGCAACCTGAAGAAACAGGCCCTTCTTCTTAGGTTCCTTCCTCCAACAGTTACATAACCATATGCCAGCTGACAGCAAAATAATTCATGGAACACAAAAGAACATGTACAACAGTCTATCCTCCACCCTCATGCAGGGTTTAAACATATCTCATCGCCCACCCAAAAACATCTTCTATGTGGGCCAATGGAGAAGTGAGTACATTTCTAAAGCAACTTCTGTCAATTCTATCACTGCAAGGTTCAAGATGGAAATAAGCAGTTTTCTGAGGGGTCATATTTAAAGGTCAAAGAGAGAGAGAGAAAGAGAGAGACAGAATATTTGACTCCCTTGTCATTTCATTGAAATTGGCAACAATATGGTCAGATGAGTATGTGGTTTTAAAGAACACTACCCTAATTTGAGAAGAACTAGAGATGGCCAAAGTTCACGCTACATAAATAAAAAGGATATTTTGAAATAGGGACACTGAAAGGAAAGTCATCCCCTCCCTCC
Organism: Pleurodeles waltl; assembly: GCF_031143425.1. Taxonomy (NCBI): domain Eukaryota; kingdom Metazoa; phylum Chordata; class Amphibia; order Caudata; family Salamandridae; genus Pleurodeles; species Pleurodeles waltl. The sequence goes on from NC_090445.1 coordinate 1,104,886,200, forward strand.
CAGCTACCTAATAATATGGAAGCTGTAGGAAATTCAATAAAACACTAAGGCGGTCATTTTGAACTTGGCGGGATAGCCCACCGCCAACCATGCTGACGGTCGACAGAAGACTGCCAGTGGCGGTGGCAGGCATCCCGCCAGATAATGACGCCTGGAGCCTCACCGCCATTGATGGTGAGGGCCGCCAGGCGCCATGCTGGCGACCGGTGGCAGGAGTGGATGCTGCTCCACCCTCACCGCCACGTCAGTGCAGACACCGCCACGCCTATAATGATGGAATCATAGGCGTGGCGGTGTATGGAGATGCAGCAATGCTGGCAGAGCAGCATCCTTGGAGCCCGTCCCCTCCCAGAGCAGTAACATGGAACAAGTAAGTGTTGGCTGAGAGGAAGCGGGAGAGATGGGTGTGGGGATGTATGTTGAGTGAGTGAGTGTGTGCATGGGGGTGTGGGGGTGTGTTTGTGAAGGGGGATGTGTCTGCGTGTATGAATGAGTGTGTATGTGTTGGTAAATGCGTGCATGTGTATGTGGGGGTTGGGGGGACCTGAATGGAGGTGGGGAGTGGGGGATGGTGAGGGGGTTGTGGAGGGCCTGCAGGGACATTGGAGGGAGGAGGGATGGGGGATCGATTTTCAGGGTTTGGGGTGGGAGGTGGGTCTAGGGCCTTGGGGGTCGGGTGGGGGTTGTGGCGGGGGGGCTGGCATGTTACATACTGGTGACAGGAATGAGTATTCTTGTCACCTGTATGCTTTCTGTCAGGGATTAGCTGGTGGGGTATCCCGCCAGGAAATCCCTGGTGGAATGGGATCATTATCCCACCGGCGGTCTAGCCTCCACCACCAGGTCGAAAGTGGCTACCCGCGGCCCAGCGGACGATTCTGGCCTGGCGGTGGGTAGGTGTGAACTGGCTGCACAGCAGCCAGTTCACTAATGTTATCATTATATGGCAGTCTGAACCGCCATGCCATTGGCGGTCAATACTGTCAACATAATAATGACACCTAAGGGCCGGATTTACTAAAAAGTGGTGCAGCACAATGCTGCGCAAAGTTTGCAGCAATGCATCATTTTAGAAATGCAGTGATGCGCCGCATTTTCAAAAATACAGTGCATCCCTGTGTTTCCTCCTACGCCAGCGCTAAATATAGCTGCCAACGCACTATAGTGCAAGGGTGTCTGCGTTGAGGGGATTGATTGTTTATGTGCAGGAAGGTGTCCCCTCTGGCACATAAACAATCTACAATGGCGATTTGGCACTTGTATATGTGCTGCAAAATGCAGCACACATACAAGTAACAAATCGTCATTTTTCAACCTTTCTGCACATAAACATTCATTCATGGCCTTTTGCTCTTTCTATGTGTGGTGCAGAATGAAGCAGACAAGGAAAAAACAAAAACGAGGAGGAATAAAAGTATTCCTCCTTGTTGTGCCAGGCTAACGCCACCCCTGGTGTGGCGTTAGTTTTTTTGTCCTGCCACAGATTTATGTCTTCTTGTAAATGTGGGGCAGCGTCAAAAGCAATGGGTGTTGCGGTGGAACGTCCCCAGCAACACCCATTGCATGCCCCTCTGACACAGAAATGTGTGTCGGAGCGGCCGATATTTACAAAGTGGTGTTTAAGCCACAAAAAAGTGGCTTAATGCTGCCTTGTAAATGTGGCGCACTGGGCAGCACCACCAGAGCGCCACAAAAAGTGATGCCCCGGTGGCGCTAGGACCTTGTAAATCTGGCCCAAACTTTTGTACCGGAGCACAAAAAGTGAAGCTTCAACGGTTAACTTAAAAATCACCCTCCACGGCTGTTAAAGCCAGTAAAAGGTTACGCCTGGCGGGTTGTTCTTAAAAGGCAGTAAAAAGGGAAGTGCTCTATAGACGCCTGGTAAACCACACTCGCATTTATTAAAATGACCCACTTTTTACTGTAATTACGCAAGCATAACATTTATGCAGGAATGATATTAAAACACCTTTGATCAGTGCAGACTTAAGGTTTCAGAGACTTGCATTCAGTGCTACTATTACATAGTCACAGAAAGTGTAACATGCTAATGATCTTATTGTACTTAATCGGAAATATTGGTACAGTCCGTAGGTATGAATATATTCGCTTTAAAAAATCAGAGTTAAAGTGAAGTTAGGGTTACAAAACAAATTCTAAAAACACGCAAACGAGTCAATTATGGTTAGCTCTGCAACACATAACTTGCACAACAGTCATGCAAACCATCAGTGCTATATTTGAGAACAATTCTGACTGTAATAAGTTGCACAACGTGTGGTAGAATAATTCGAATAAATCTGTGGCAATCGTAGATTTCATCGAGTAGTCCAATACAGTAAAATATGTGCATGCGGATTTTGCTTTTCATAGAAAAAATGCAAATCTGACATAATTGAACATATGTACAGTTTTTCAGGTGGATAAACAACTTCACTTAAACATACACGCCAAGTAAGTGGCGTTCCCTCGACATACTTACACTGAAGCCATTTGTTAGGTCGTTCAGAAAAGTAAATTAGAATTTGCATTTTTTAATACCCACAGACCCAACAATTTGTTGGTTGGAGAATACTTTTGCCTAGGGGGATGTCCACATAAGCCCACAAACTATAAAGCTTAATCGGGACACATATCTACAGAGATGAAGGATTTTTATGCACCTCAAACTGCCAATCCCGGTTCCTCGAATCATTATTGGTGAATTTACCTTCAACTAGTTTTGTCATTTTATGTTACTTTTTTTGTAGCATGGTATGTTTAGTGCGGTTGTGTCTCAACTCTCTGTGTTCTCTACTGTCAGTGACCACAGCCTAGTTCATGCTGTGGTGCAGTCAAAAGTTTGGTAGCATGGTGGTTGGCCAGTTAGTGTGTGCTGCGAGTAGTTCCAATTGAGTGTGTTCCATTGTTGTGGACCTGCCACTTAGGCGCACACAATGCTTTGTGAATTTTCCCCTACTTGGCATATCACCCACCAAAATATGCCTTTTGTGTGGATCAGTAAAGGAGTGTGTTCATTTGTAAAGCATCTTCTGTGAATTATATCATCTCCAGGTCAAGATGGAAATTAGTAATGGCACTGTCAATAGGTCTGACTTTAAAGAATTGTGTATGGTAATGTGTAGCATTGTCAGTAAATAGCATGGGAATGCATATGTGTCTGTTTTGAAGTAAAGAACTGTAGAATTATATTGGTTTAGGTTAAAAGGTCAGATGACAGTTGCACCTTCAAACTAGACCTAGATATTCATGTAGTTTAATGACTGCCCTCCTCCCACCTGTGAGCTGCCAGAGGAAAAAAACACCATATTTTGCTTAGCTATCTTAGCTATCTTAGACATTTTAATAGCATTACAATATCATGTGTGTGCCCCTGAAGGTTGAAGCTCAGGCAGCTGGAGAAATAAATCTAATGGTCACAGCTGTGTGAAGGGCAAGTAATATTTTGTGAAGTACACAACTTCTGCTCAATCAAAACATGTACTCCTGGCTACCAACATGTGGGCAGAGCTAAAGCCCCTCTCTAGTGATGCTCACACAATTTGCTGACAACACCTGCGCTGTCAATCCAGACCATAACCACAGTGGCAACTCAGATTGTGCATGGCTCTAGCTACATATTGAATAACATCTTGTCAGGTGGTCTGTGGGACAATAGGATATTGATTTCAACTCTGTCTGGACCCTGACACCCAATGTTATTGCACAAGGTCAAGCCTCACCTACATCATTTTTTAAATCTGCCACGTAGTAGTATTGATCAATGAAGCATTTTTTTAAAAAGCAGTAAGCCCCTTCATGCACTTCCCAACAGCATCTAATCGAACACTGATAAAGTCACAACTATAACAGATGGCTGACGTGCCATATTGATCTTCAAAATGTTTAGCTGTCCCAAGTGCTTGAATTAAAATGGATATGTTATAACTGGCTCTAATTATATGCCACATGGCATCTTTTAAGGGGGTATTCACAAAGTGAGACTATTGGAAATTTGCCCTTTCTGTGGGGTCACCCCTGTTTTTTTGTCTTTTATGGAACCCTATTTTTGCTGGCTAAAGAACTTTGTGTACTTTATCCCTGCTAACCAGAGGTAAAGTGCTTGTGCTCCTCCTTTCTACATCATGAAGTTGATATATAACTGACTATCAGATGTAACTTACCTTTAATTCTATAGTATATGGTAAAAAGTGTACCCAAGGTCCATAAGTTAAATGCCACAAGTGAACTGCAGGACACATTTTGCCTTCTACTATTGTGACAATGTAAACATGACTGCAGGCCTGTCACCAGTAGCCTGGCTGTACAGATTTTACTTGCAAATTTGACCTGTCAAAATAACCCAGTTTGATAAGCCCAACCCTTCCTTTTAAATATAGAAGTCACCCCCAAGTAAGCTGTATTTCTCATAAGGCTTTGGACATTGTATTTAAAATTTTAACATATTAAAGTTTAATGTTAAACATGTCCTCACAGTGACTTGCTCCTCAAAGCTATATTCCCTGTAGCAAGACTGGTTGTTCCATAGGAAAACACTGTGGTGCAATATTAAATACTAATACTGTATTTCGGGAACGGGGGTAACTTGTTAATATAAATCGAATTCAATGGTGTATGTGTAATCTTTCTAGATATTATGGTAAAGTAACTCATAGATAGTTACCATTGACTTGCCTGAAATTCCTGGGCCATATTACACATAGTACCCTGGGGGCGCAACAGAAGTGTGATCCCACTTTATTACAACCCCAGTGCACTATGGTATTACAGAAGTGGCAGCAGGTGCTTTTGCAGCCTCTTCTGTAATATTGATAGCGCTGACACATATTAGCACCCTGGGGCACCCTGTATTCCCAAGAACAAGGGTAATAAAGTACAACTGAAAAGGTGTTCTGCCAGGAATTCTTAGAATAAAATTAATCGGTTAATCTTATAAAAAAAGACCAAAGCTCCACATAAATGAGGATTATCGATTTTATATTTCAATCATCAAATGCAGATAACTGATCATCATAATGTAGACAAACGTAGGTGCTCCAAGTGACGGTGCATTGCAAATGCAATACAGTGAGCCATACTTTTGGAAATGACACTCTCTGAAGGGTCACTCCAAACATTTTGCCTTTTTCTCTCCTCTTTTTGTTGAATTAACTGTTGTTGACTTTAGGACTCTTGGCACGTTACCACTGCTAGCCAGTGCCATGGTACATGTACTCACTCCCATAAAACATGGTGACATTAGTGTATTTAAAATTGGCATATTTAATACTTACTTATAAGTCCCTAGTAAAGTGCACTACATGTGCTCAGGGTCTGTAAATGAAATGCTTCTAGCGGGCCTGCAGCACTGATTGTGCCACCTACTGAAGTGGCCCTTCAAACATATCTCTGGCCTGCCACTGCAGAGCCTGTATGTGCAATTTCACTGACTGCCATGTCGACATGGCATTTAAAACCCCTTGCCAAGCATTAAACACCCCTTTTATTTCACATAGGACACCTCTAAGGTCCGGCCTAGGGCCTAGGTAGCCCATAGGGCAGGGTGCGGTGTAAGTAAAAGGCTAAAGATATATTTTTCAGATTTTCATGCGCTGGTAGTAAAAAACTCCCAAATTCATTTTTCACTATTTTGAGGCACACCCCTCTCATAGGATAGCAGTGGGGATTCCTTAATACATTTAAGAAGTGTAATTTTTGATTGAGAAGGTGTAAGACAGCCATGTTTGGTACCTATGGACTTGTAATAAATCCTCTTTAATGGTAAAGCTGGATTTATGATTACAACTTTAAAAACACCACTTTTAGAAAGTTGGAATTTTTCTGCTCCTAAGCCCTGTGTGCCTGCTACCTTTTCCAATACATGTCTAGGTTGGGTAACATTTTGGTTCTGGGCATTCCCTCTAGACAGCTACAAACAAAGGGAGCTGAGGCGTGGCATTTACTTCCTGATGGCCCATCACCAGGCTGATGGACTTTCCTGAGTTAGATGGGAGGGAAGAGCTCACACTTGCACCTGAATAAGGCTGTTTATGTCCTCACACAAAGAGCTGCATACCCCTCTGTAGTGTGTCTGGAACCAGGGCAGGAAAAGGAGGACAGGCGTGTACTTCAAATCCCTTCTTTGTAGTCACCTCAGCCTTAAAGGCACCACTGAATATAGGAACTGGACTTCTGACCCTACCAATTCAGTACACTTCTGGACCTGAGGATACTCTGCTGGGAAGAAGGACTGCTCTGCTGAAGGGACTGTGAGACTGTGACTCCGCTGGAACTCTGCTGGACTTTACAGGACTCCTGCTTTACTATGCCTTCCCTGCTGTCTGCGGTCGCCTTGCCTGGGAGCGAGAAGGACTGGACCTGAATTTTTACATCCCCAAAACTAAGTGACTCCATAGGCTTGCTGACTTGCCTCCTTTTCTGCAGGCTCAGGGAGACTGCCTCCATCCTCCCTACAGCACCTGGACTCAGCCACCTGTGAGTACTGCCCTGCCAAGTGATGCTAATCCCGCCTGGGTCCTTGGATGTTGGTTCTTCAGTACTGCATCTCTCAACATTGATGCTTTGCTGTCACTGCACCAATCGGAATCACCATACTCCCACTCGATGCAGAGGCATTGCCACGACTGCTGAGGATGAGGACTCCGCATTGCTGACGGCGCGGCTCCGGATCAACGCATCTCCATCTGCCAGCCGCGTGGCTTGACGACGACGTATCGTCTTTATCGTAAAGGGTTTGAATCCACACCTCACGCACATTGCATCCATGAATGAGTGGCTTGACGAGGCGCATCCCCTGACTGTGCTGATCAGAACTGACGCATGGCCTTCGCATTGTCTCCGCTGCTCCTCGAAATCAGATCTTCAATGTCATTGCTACCCTCCACACAAGGTACTGTTTCAACGGAATGAGGTTGGTCCCTTGCTCCGTTGTGATTGACCTGATCTGTGGGCTTACCTCTGTCTACAGCAAACCAATAGCCCCAGTTGGCTCTTTAAGTTACTAAGCACCACAATTGCAGATATTCTTTACAAATTCATAACTCAACTTCTACTTATTGGATTTTTGTCATGTTGGTCTTGTTTTGTTCATTAAATTAAGATCTGATATATTTTTCCAACCTGATGTGGATTATTTTTGTTTGGTGTTTTCACCGTTTTACTGGTTTCAAGTATTGCACAAATAATTTACTCATTTCCTCATAAGTTATGCCTGAGTGCTGTGCCAAGCTACCCGAAGTTGAGAACAGGTTAGTTTAGGATGTGTATCTGACTGACCCTGACTAGTTTTGTGGTCCCCATTTGGAAAGGGTGCATAAATCTGCCAACTAGACACTTAATTTCTAACACATACAAAATAACAGAAAGGGTACAAAAATAATAAGTATTTACAATATGTAAATTGGGCCAATACACATAGAATACACAAATGAATCAATAGCAAACCCAATTGTATGGCCATTTGAGTTTGAAGGTCCTTTAATTAAAGATATGGGTAAGCCCATAAAGTGATGACGTTTCAAGCCCCTTCAAGACCAATCATCTGGGGTCTTCATCAGGACAAACAACTTGAAGCAACCTGTAGAGCGAAGTACACAGTCAGTCTACATCTATTCAACAAGATACTAGGTAGGAACATGTGGAAGACAAAATTGTCTTACCTAACTAGATCAATCTGGATCAAAAAGACTCAAAGATAATATTTGTCACTCTCTAAATAGGGAGAAGGAAAAGAAGAGCCATACACATCACAGGGAAAGAATCCACAAAGAAATATCCAACTGTGGGCCATGCTGAGGATAGTGCCAATGAAGGACAATCCTTAGGGGTCTGACTCATAGCTTGCCAAACTGATTACTCTGTCACAAATGTGATGGATATCCCGTCCATCATATTAACATTCCTATTGGATATAATGCAGATGAAATGAGGTGGAAGGCATATCTGTCACGTTTGTGACGGTGCAACCCATCCACCACACTATAAGTCAGGTCCTAAATCAGAAGGTAAAATGTTTGTGCAGAACGAACTTGGTTAGTGTAACTGACTCGGTCTATCTTGGTCAGGTCCTGTTCTACTGCAAACATTGACTATCATTGACACTGTCCTTATTAGTGCTATTTCTACTTAAAACTTTAAAAATTCATATTGTCTGTTCCCCTTATTGGATTTTTGTCATTCTGTTGTCATTGTGTTTAGAACATTTTACTCTAATTCGTTTTAGGGCATTGATTATTTTGGAGTTTCTCTTTATTACTTTTTTTGTTACTGCAAAAATACTTGACACTTTGCCTCAAAGCAAGCCTGTCTACCCTTTGCCATAGCTACCAAGGGCCTAAGTTCAGGTTTATTTACTGAATTAGTGCTTAACCCTGGCAGCCGGTAATTTTAGAAGTGGGGGTGGGACACACACACATGCATACACACTCACTCATACCCATTCCTTCACACACACTCATGCAGACACATCCATTCACAACACTCATTACCAAATAATCATGTACGCATGCACCAAACATTAATTTAATAAAACAAACACATTTACATGCAGCTCTGCCTCGGAGATCCCAGGAGGGTTGGGACTGCTGATGTCCCTCATTGATTGACCTTAGGTCAGCCAGTGAGGGAAGGCAGCAGTCCAAGCTACATCACAGAGTGGGAAAGGGTCAGTGAGACTGCTGACCCTACCCCACTCTGTGACAAAGTGTCACTGATTGACACTCGGCTCTGGGTGCTTCAGGGCTTAAAACTGCAGCACCCAGGTTTGAGCAATAGGTGATGCTACTTCTACTCACCTGGGGGGGGGGCGGGCCTCGAGGACCTGTGCTAAGCTGAGGAGGTCGACTTCACAAGAGCTGTGACATCCTCAGCCCAGCAAAGCTCAGCTCAGTCAGCCAGGAGCCTGCACATTTAGTTCATGTCTAGCTCCTGGCTGCCTGACCTGAATGTGAGTGTCTGTCAAGCTGACCTTTGCTTAGCCTGACAGACACTCTTCTTGAGGGGCAAAAGGTGAGGGGGCGTTGCCCCGCAGCCCCAATGGATGGGGCACGGCTGGTTGCTTTGAATGATAAGAACAAGGGGCTGGATGGAGGTGTAGCACAAACTTTGGACTTCTTGTTGTTCATAGAAATGAAGCAAGGGCTGACACTGTTGGTGGTCTTGAGGTAGTGCATCTCATGAGTATGTTGCCTAGGCAACTAGCCAAAACTAGCCACAACCAAATTCTGGGCCAGAGAATTGTGATGTCACACTATACGTGCAGTAGGAAGTAAAACAGTGAACTTCATGGATTGGTTATGGAGAACAAGGCTTTCAATTGCCTGGGAGATACATTTTCTATTTAACATATTCCACCTCCATAACTGGGTATAAGGGTATCATTTTCACTTCAAAATGCATAACTCAAAGCTCTGTGATAAATCCATGCCAATCAAGACTTGTTCTAAGGCAAGCATGATACACAGTGCTGCAAGCTACCTCTATGAGGCTTCGTCAGACTGCCAGACAAGCAGCAAATTTTACTTGGTGCTGGGAAAGTGAGTAGATGTAAAATGTCATCTTGCCTAGGGCCTAAATAGTTTCTCAGATGGTGGGGTAATCACAGACTTGTGCTGCCCAGAGGTAAAGCCATGCAAGTTTGCACTTTTTATTCTTCAATTTATCGATTAAGGCAAGGAAACTGCTTTGGCTATGTCCAAAGAAAAATAAGTATTTGCAAAGCTAATAGGACTGGGAATTCATTGTCAGTCTTTTTGCTTTGTCAGTACTTGTTTTGTGATTGGTTTTGGAAAATGTTATTCTTGTGAAACCTACCCAAGCCACATCTAGCTAAAAATAAAAACAGTGACTAAAAGTAAAACTAGTTTTTGATGTCAAAAAGCACACATTGCCAGAGTAGTTCCTGACACTTACTGGAAATACTTTTGGTCATATTTGAGAGCCCCTAGCACCACCGGTGTGTCACTTTTCATGATGCTTCAGTGGTGCTAAGCACTGCTCCATATTTACCAGGAGGTGTAATGCCACTTTTTAGTGGCGGTACGTCTCCTTGTCATTATGGGCTTCTCTGATGCAGTTTCAGAGGGCTGTGCAATGGGTGCTGTTTTTTGCTCCTTATTTTTTGCTTTTTTACATTCTGCAGCACACATAGACGACGAAAAAAGCCATTCAAAATGACACTTTGTTACTTCTATGTGTGCTGCATTTTGCACATAGAAGTGCCAAATCGCCTTTATAGATTGTTTATGTACAGGAAGGGACACCTTCCTGCACACATACAATCTATTTCCTCAACACAGGCACTATGGTGCTAGGATGCCTGCTTTGGTGCTAGGCAGCTTAATTCAGCAGCAGTGCAGGGGGAAACGCAGGGGTACACCGTATTTCCCTAAATACGGCGCACCCCAGCGTTTCGGAAGTGGTGCAGCACGGTGCTGCTATTTTTGGCGCAGCACCGCGCTGCACCGCGTTAGCATAAGCCTGAGCCTTTGTGTGATGATGTGCTCCTTATGAAATGTCATCACTCACAGTGAGTTAGCCAGTGGCTGAAGTGGGCTAACCCATTGCCCCATGCTGCAGGGGATGGCTGAAAAATGTGAATGACACAGTTACAGACCAATGGCTAAAGAGAGCTGGCTGAACCCCCTAAAAGTACTTTATACATTTAATTTAAGTAACATCAAAATATCTTCGCTAACACTAAACCTAAAAAGTTTAGAGAGTTCAACCTCAATTATCTTCAGTAGAATAATCGACTGCTTTTTTTGTTCAGAAGCCACAGATTGGTTCTGGTTTGTCTCTAACTACTTAAACACAAAAACCTGAAACGATTGTAGGTTGAGTACACTGATAATATTGTCTGATTGCAGACAGTGTGACTCCTGTACCAGGAAACACAGACGTGCTGACCTATGAATGTTGAACGGAATGAGTAATAATAAAAAATGTATGACTGTTGTTAAGGATGCCAAAGCTCCCCTGCAGTGTGACCCAGAGTCCCTGCCCTCATCCAGGAGATAAATGAAACAGCACACAGATGTTTGCCAAAAAAGAGATATCCTCTAATCTTTGAAAGACTGACTCGAGGTCTCGTGATGAGAGTTTTTTTAACCTACACCGTATCATCTACACAGACCCCATGGGTTACTTTCATATCTAAGTCACAGATTGAGATGTATTTTTTCGACATCTATTTCAGTGAACTCCATTTCAAATTCTTTCCACTGTGTGGATTTCCGGAACTAGGGCCGAAGGTCTTCTTTCTCATATGAGGCTTCGAAATGTGAAATCCTCTGATGTGGGAAGCTCTGATGGCTCCATTGCCCAACAGACTGAGCGCGTGAGACACAGCTCAGAGAGCGTTCCGGCATGCTCCAAAACCATGAAAGAAATTAAACAGAATTTATCCTTTCTTAAAGTCGTAGCAGAGGGGACGGATCTGTTTCGTCAACCAACTACGAAATACAGGTTCTATAGTTTAAAACTACCCTGACCCCCCAATCTAGGCTTATTAAACATTAAAAAAATTCCTATATCTCAAGTGTGTGACGAACGCAACACAAATATGAATTTATAGCTGCCAATGGTAGGTGGGAGTGCTTACTTATATATATATATTTATATATATGGTTAGAGTTATCTCAAGTACTATAACTCGTGCCCTAAAGTAACTATAACTCACACCCTCATTATGCCCTGCAAAATACTGCACATATTATGGCACTCATGACATCCATGATAACATAATTGATAACATCAATGCACTATTTGCAGTAAAATGTTTGAGGAAAAAACTGCATGGCAGGGTCGAGAGTCATAGTTACGTTCAGGCACGAGTTATAGTTACTTGATTTAACTCTAACTATAACAGGTGAATTTCTATGGTTTGGCACGTTTAAAATGTCAGCCTAACTATAAACTATAACGTCCCTGTAAACTTTGATTTTTTAAATGAATATATATATGTATATATATCACTGAGTAGATTTTGTGAAACCATAGAAATTTACTGAAAAAAAAAAGGTAACAGGGATGTTATAGTTAGGGCCTGCAGCCAGTCCCTGCTGCCAACCCCACTAACCACCCAAACCTACACTGCACAGGGTCCTTTGGCCGTGCACGGCGGGAATTGGCCGTAGCGTATCTCTCTGAGTGTGAGAATTGTTGTGAGAGTGTGTATCTGGAATGTGAGTGGCTGTGTGAGTCCGGGACTGGGTGTGAGAATGCATACATCAGTATCTTAGTGGGTGCGTCAGTGTCTGCGCAGGTCTGTGAGTGGGTGTATGAGGGTGTCAGTCGGTCTGTGAGTGGGTGTGTGAGAGTCTGAGTGGGTCTGTGAGTGGGTGTGTGACTGTCTGAGTGGGCCTGTGAGTGGGTGCCTGAGGGTCTGAGTGGGGCTGTGAGTGGCAGCACAAGGGTCTGAGTGGTCTGTGAGTGGGTATGTGAGAGTCTGAGTGGATCTGTGAGTGGGTGTGTGAGTGTCTGAGTGGGTCTGTGAGGGGGTGTTTAAGGGTCTGAGTGGGTCTGTGAGTGGGAGAAAGATTGAAAGAGAGAGAGAGAGAGGGGGAAGAGGGAGAAAGCAAGAGAGTTTTTTAGGCTTTGATGGATGATATACTTATAATGAAATATTTCTGGACAACTTAAAAAGGTCAATGTATTTGTAAATTAAAAGGAGTAAGATCACCTCTCAGTATGAACCTTAAACTTTTGAAGTTTGAAATAAATTAAAGGAGGGACATGATCACTGACACACCTGGAGTAGAACCATCAACTGTCTGTATAAGTGTCTGAGAACCTAACCATTAGGCCATAGGTGACTCATTACTGTGCTTTGTCCAGACATAACTATGACATTCAGCCCACACACTTTGAGAGGAAGGAGACATGAATGTTCCATTACTTGAAAGGTTTACAAGTCTAAACACTAGTAAATAAACAGACCCACTGCCTTGAGATACTTGCCATTGAACCATAAACCTACTGAGTGACAGTGCAAGAGCTTTACCAGTAGGTCAGAAGAGACTCCTTTCTGCTTTGCATCAAAACGGAACTATAACACTATCTTGCTAGTGTAACTCTTTGAAGTCATTGCATGGAGAGATCATGCAATGACAATCTCTCTTTCTCTCTCTCTTCCATCCCAGAGAGAACAAGAGACCTTACCCGGGGAGGAGCCTCAAGGCCCCCACAGTCCTGGCCAGCTCCCTGCATGCTGCAGGAGCCGGCATGGGTCCCAGAAACAGGGAACTGATTTAAATAGCAGATCTCTGTTTGTGGCAGCAATGTTTTTATCTGTCTTCTCGGCAAGCATATTTGCATGCAGGGAAGACAGATTAAAACTTTGCTTTCTGATAACGGGAGCTGTTTGACTGCTTCCGCTGTTAGAAAGCAGACATTGTTCGCTCTTGCTTTGTGGGGGCTGTCAGCTCCCACCAAGCAAAAGCCAATAGCTATGTCACGGGGGTAGGCACCCCGGGACAAAGCAGGAGCTGTCCCTTGGCCCCTTCTCCAAAGTTATACTGCCCCCGGGAGGGGAGGTGGTGGTCCCCAGGGCTGCGGGAGTCTGGAACGGACCCCCTTCATTCTTTTTTTTATAGTCCCAGGGAAGTGGTGGTCCCCGGGGTGGGTGCCATGCGGCTCCCTGCATAATATTCATATAAAAGGCCTGGGGAGGTTGTGGTCCCCAGGCTGCAAAGGGGACTAGTGCCCCTGCATCATTTTCTCTAAAGCTCCGGGGAGGTGGTGGTTTCCCTGGGCTGCAGAGGGGAGCACCCGGCCCCCCACATAATGGTTGTGCAAAGCCCTCTGGAGATGACAGTGCTGGGGCTGCGGGGAAGGCAGCCTCGCCTCATTAAATTAGCAAACTACAGCCCAAACCGCTGGACAGAATTACACCAATTTTAGCAGAAAGCTAGATTTTTTTTGTACATTGTGCTTTTTGTTATTTGGTGTAAATCCTTCAGTAGTTTTTGAGATATAAAAGGGAAAAGAAATGTATATATCAGATGTATATCTTTCACAAAGTTTTCGTGGTGAATTCGCAAATGCACTGCCAACTGGAATGCCGTGGTTGGCCGGCCGCAACCTGACCAGAAAGTTGTGGATGCCATTTTAGGGTACTGGACATGGTCCCCGGGGCTAAAAAATAAAATAAAAAGTGGCATAACGGGTTAGGGAGGAGGTACCCTGACCCCAAAGGTGCGATATAGGTGTCTTTGAGGGTCAAATTTTGACCTTAAAGTGTTTTTTGTTTTCAAAATGGGTAATATTTGCGAATACGTCACAACACTCAGTGCGGCGCCACCGTGTAATGTCTTGACAAATTTGCGAATGTGAAAACATTTACAGGCTCATTTATACTAACATTCACTCATAGAAGCACTCAGACACTCCTGCACCCACTCACAGAGTCATGCATCCACTTTCAGTCCCACTCAGACACTCACACACCCACTCACAGACCCACTCAGACATTCACAGACCCTGACGCACTGACTCACAGAGCCACTCAGACACTGATGCACACACTCACAGACCAATTCAGACAGACACGCCCACTCAGACCATTACACATCTACTCACAGACCCACTCCGACCTCACACACCCACTCACAGACCCAATCAGACAATCATGGACTCACTCACAGATCCACACAGACCCTCACACACCACTTACAGACCCACTCGGCCACTGACACACCCACTCACAGAACCACTCAGACCTTCATGCAACCACTCTCACACCCAGACACTCTCACAACTAGAGACACCTTCCCACACCTATTCTCACCCCCAGAGAGACAGACCCTCCGACCCTATGTGGTGCGGGGTTTAGTGGTTATGGGGATTTGGTAGTTATAGGGGATTGGCTGCAAGCAGAAGGCCTTGCGCGGCAGTGGTTGTGTTAACATATAGTAATTAAAATTACTTTACATTAGAAAACCATAGAAATTCACTGAAAAAAGGTTACAGGGACATTATAGTTAGGAAATAGAATTTAAAAAACATAGAAATTCACATTAAAAACCATAGAATACAGGGCATTATAGTTAGGTTCTGAATTTACTCGCACAAAACCATAGAAATTCAGCAGTTATAGTTGGAATTATTTCAAGTAACTGTCACTTGCAGCCTAAGGTAACTATAACTTGCACCCTCACCAGGCACTGATCATTACTCCAGATTTTAAAGCACTCAGGACAGTAACATCATTAAAATATAACTGAAACATTAGCAGTCAAATTGTTGAAGACCAAACTGCACGTAGCGGGGGCACGTATACATATACACATACACACACACACACACACATATATATATATATATATATATATATTTATATATATATTTATAATTGGATAATCACAAAAGCAGCCACGTTGTTTTGAGTGCACTTTGGCTATGTTCTGTGTGTTCTTCGTTATGCCCTTAGATATAGCTAAGTGTTAGGTTTTATAATTTCCCTACCTATTACTATTTTATTAAAGTGGCAACAGGGAGGGAAAATTATAAAGTTTCTATATATCAAAAAATATACAAAGTACTGCAGTACTTCCTAGGAAGCACACCAGTACTTATAAATCATAATACTCAAAAATAATAAATGTGTTAACAAAATATAAATATAATGTGCCACAATATATTTTACAAAATTAGGGGCACATTTATTAGCTCCTAGTGCCACCTCGTGCCACATTAGTGTCACTTTTTTACATTAATGTGGCCCAACGAGGCCAAAATCCTTGTGGCACTTTTACAAAGTGGTGCAATGCATGCATTGCGCCACTTTGTAACACTTTGAGCTACATTGTGCATGCGCCAGGCATAATGTATGCAAAGGGGGCGTTCCCCTTTTAGGGGGTCCCAAAAAAATGGCGCAAGGAAATCTAACAGATTTTAAAATGGGGCACACATGATGGCTTTAGGGGGGCGGCAAAGGGTGCAAGAAAAGTGGTGCTGCACACAGTGAAGCACCACCTTTCGTACATATGCAACTTAGTGTGCTTAAGTGTATTTTCGTTTTTTTACGTATTTAATTCTTCACAAAACAATATATGGGGTACCATGGTAACTACCTAAAAATTACTCCAACATTTGAAAACAATTTTTTTTAAAGTGTGGTTTTCCATAGGTGCTATAACAATATATAGCAAAATATAAATGCATTTCCTACCTATTACCTCTTGAATAAGGTGTTAGTAGGTAAGGAACAATAATTAAACCTATTACTTACCTATATCTACCTAGAATGCAGCAAAAGTCTGCTGAAAGCAACATGGCTGCCTTTTACTTTTTGTAAAGCCAGCCATTACCCAATGAGATACTGCCTTCTCCTTGGCATGTACCATGGTAAACTGCAAAGTTATCGCAGTATACCACAGCACAATATATAACTATGAGCCTGATTTAGATTTCAGCGTACAGGTTACTCTGTCACAATGGTGAGGAATATCCTGTTCGCTGAAATATAAATCCCATTATTTCCTATGGGATTTATATTTACCCATCCGCAGTAGTTTAAATCAAGTCCTAAGTATTTTAACACTTACAACTTTAACAGTACTTACACTCTTTACACCTACTACCAATAATTACCATTTACACATCATAATCTATATTCCTGCCACATTACATCTACATCAGTTCACCCACTTTCCGGCTTCATCTGTGCTACATACCACACTCCACTATCCACTCAATGCCACTCCATTCTACCCTTTTAGACTCTACGCCCCTCAAATCTACACTATTGGACTGTACACAACTTGACTATATGATACTACTCTCTATGATATTTCACGCTTTTCCACTCTACTGTACACCACTCCACTGTACGCCATTCTACGGTACACTATTATGCTGTATACCACTCCAATTCCAAGTCACTCCGCATTATGCCACTCCCCTCTATCCTTCTTGAGTGTATGGTAGCCCACTGTATGCCACTACACTGTACCTCACTCCACTCTGTGTTGCACTCCTCTTTGCCGCTCCGTTTTACGCTACTCCACTGTACGCTATTGCACTCTATTCCACTCCACTCTGCCATTCCACTGTTTGCCATTTTGCTGTACGCTATTCAATTGTAGTCCTCTCCGCTCTATGCCACTCAAGTCTATGCTATTCGACCCTACACCACTTCACGGTGCTTCACTTCAATGTTTGCTATTCCACATCAGGCCACACCGCTATTCAGGTATATGTCACTCTACGCCACACTCCACTCTATGCTACTCCACTGTATGCTAGTTTAGTCTACACTACTCTAATCTATTTCACTGTATGCCACTCCACTCTATGTCACTCATTGTATACTACTCCAATGTACACTATTCCTCTGTACACCAACCCACTCTTCTGCACTCTACTCTATGCCACTCTACATCACGCCACTGTGCACCACTCCAGTCTACAATACTCCAGTCAACGCCACACAACTGTACGCCACTCCACTCTATATCACACAACTCTCCGCTATTGCACTGTACGTAACTCCACTCTACGCCACTTCACTGCACACTATTCCACTGTGGGTCACTCCACTCTACACCAATCCAGTGTGCTGTACTCCACTGTATGCCATTCCATTGTGCACTATTCCTGTGTGCACCAACCACACAGCTCTACTCCACTCCCCCGTACTCTGCTCAACAACACTGTACCACATTCAATGATTGTCTACGACGCTCCACTCTACCATATTATACTCCACTATATAGCACTCCACTATACAAAAATGTTCTCATGTCAATGCCACTCAACAGCACTAAACTTTACTCTATACTACTGTACCATACTCTTCTCTGCTCTATGACACTCTATGCAACTCCCTCTACACCACTCTACCTTACTTTACTATACTGTATTCTATGAGACACTATTCCAATGTGCTTCACTGTACTCCACTATAGCACTCTACACCACTCCACTGTATGGTACTCAATGCCACTCAACAATATGACAGTATATGCCTCCCCACTCTACCATACTGTACCACACTCTTCTCTATGCCACTCCACTGTAAAACACTGTTGTTCACTCTGTGGCACTCTACTTTACTCAACTGTACAAGGCACTCTGACAACCTACAACATACTAGTCCACTGCACTGTACCACACACCATTCCACTGTAGAACACTTAGTTGTATGCTAGGCCAGTCCACTCTACTCCACAGCACACTATTCTACAACACAGAAGTCTACTTTATGTTACACCACTCAAGTGGATTCCACTCCACCCTACTCCACTGCACAATACTTTATCCTGCTCTATGACACTGTAAAATACTCTACATCGCTCCACTTTACCACAGTCTACTCCACTCTATGCAACTTCACGTATGCATTATTTTTTCCGTACTAAAGCATAGTGTACAATGCCTCAAACCACCGTGGTTACTTCAGGGAGCTGAGAAGAACAACAAACTGTGAAAAGCAGAAATAAAGTTAGAGGAGAGTACAGCCGGAAGTGAGTACTAGCCTTGGATACATCATTCTCCAAATGTTCTCCATGGCGTTACTGGAGATTAGTTGCTCCATGATGGAATAGCAGTGCTCTTAACAGAAAAAAAAACCAAATGCCGTATTGTCCCCAAACGGGGAAACCTATCTAACGATATGTGTTAAACCAGTACAAAAACCTCAAAACCTAGAAATGAAATAAAACAAATTACGAAGATTTATTAACAAAATACTTTTTTCAAAGTCAATTTCAGTATTAAATAACAGTTAAAAACTACAAAATTATGCATCATATGACTGAATTGTTATATAAATAAATATAGATTCTATTACAAACACATAAATGCATAGAGATAAACATGTCCTTTCTCTAGGCAGTGATTAATTTGCAAAAGAATAAATGTCAATGCCCAAAGATTTGCTCGGAAGCCCATGGCTGCTATCGAATTTCATCGGGCCAAATACCAAGGCTGTGTAATCTTGATTCCATTTTGGGCCTCTTTTATCCACCACCAAACACTACCTCTTCTATTTATGTCACTGCTTAAGTTCTTTTTCATCCCACCTTTCTTTGTCACTGTTTTTATGTCTTTATGTTTGTTAAACCTGTCAGCCTTAGCGTTATCTTCCCTGAAACATTTTGCCTTCTCCCCTCCTGTTTTGCTGTGTGATTTTAGTTGGCCTTAGGACTCTGTGCACTTTACCAATGCTAACCAACAAGTGTTAAAGTGCTTGTGCTCACTCCCTAAAACATGGCAACACTGGCTTGCTCAGGATTGGCATATTTAGTGCACTAGTAAGACCCTAGTAAAGTTGTATTCCATATACACAAGGCTGGCAGTGGGCTTGCAGTACTTATTGTGCCACCCACTTAAGTAGCCCCTCCAAATATTTCCCAGGCATACCAGTGTAGCCCATGAGCAGTTTGAAACTGCTAATTAGCCCTGGCAAAATAAACCCCTTGCCAGACTTAAGCTCTTTTTTTAGACATATAAGCAATCTCTAAGGTAGGCACTACACAGCCCATAGGGCATGGTGCATTGTATTTAAAATGGTGAATATATACTTTAAGGTTTTACATGTTCTGATGGTGAAAAACTCACAAATTCGCTTTTCACTACTTGAAGGCCTACCTCTCCCATAGGATATTTAATAAGTGATAACTTTTTTTTGGGAGCCGATAGAAATATCATGGTTGGTGTCTAAGGAATTGTAATTTAAAACCCTCTTTAAGGGTAACAAGGGATTTTAAGTCACAATTCTGAAAATGACACTTTTAGAAATTTGGCATTTTTTTGTCCTAACCATTTGGCACATGCAGCCTGTTCTGGGACACATGACTAGGTCAATTTGACAGTTGGCCCTTGTGTATTCCTCTCAGATATCCCCACAATTGTGGGACTTGGTACTGGTTGAATGGGCTATCATAATAGGGTGATGGGGAAGAGCTCTGCACAGACTTACTGGCATTTCAGAGTCTTTGACTCACACACAAAGAACTTCGCACTAGCCTGTAGTGACTGCATAAAGCCTGAGCCCAGGGCAAGGAGGCAGGAAATTCCAGACACTTTTGCAAGGAAAAAACATCAGCTGTTTCTTTCATTTCAAAGCTGGCACCAGGTATAAAATTAGGACCCTTATACCCACTCTTCAGTTCACTTCTGGACCTGTGGAAAGGCTCTCAGACAACTCCTAGCCTGCCTGTTGCTGCTGTGTACTTTAAAGAACTGCTGAGCTACACCAAGAGGACTTCCCTGCTGCTTGAAGCATGCCCTGAGCCCTAGGAGGACTGCCCTGTTGCTTGAGACCTGCTTCCTCCTTGAACCCAAGACTTCCAGAGTGACTCCATTCGTTATTTGGCTGGCCTCCTGATCAGAGTCTCAGGGACAGAAAAGGCTCCAACCATATTGAACCTGCACCTGGACCCATCCTGACTGATTTATGACCGTCCAATTGGTGCCCATCCAGGCCTAGAATCTTGAAGTCATCCCAAAGGTGCCCGGATAGCCCAAATCCAAAACTTGAGACTTAAAAAATGTTCTGCAAAAAAGGGCTCAGGAAATTCAGAGGAGTCTGGAACCTACCTGTTTGCCGATCAGCTCAAGGTGCATCACGGGTCGGCCTGAATTCACAGCAGCTTCCTCTACATTCTTCTCTGCAGTTGCAAATCCTGTTCAAGTGGCTCCTCACAACTGTAGTATCCAGACACATGTTGGCTAAAGCCTGCGCTATGTCCTGCTGGAGATTTTAGACTTCCATAATAGATACTTATGGCCTGATATAGAGTTTGGTGAAGGAGGTTACTCCATCACAAACGTGACGGATATCCCATCAGCCCTATTACAATTCATTTATAGACTATGGAACTTGTAAAATGGCAAACGGGATATCCGTCACGTTTGTGACAGAGTAACCCCTCTACCAAACTCAAGATCAGGCCCTAAGTCCGAATGTAGAAATCTTCATGAGTCTTTGTCCTGCAGCTCCCCAACAATGTCGCCTTCTCCTTCGGCACAGCTGCTGAAGTTTAGTTTCTTAGACACTTTCTTTCAAAAGTTCTTCTAAGTCTAAAGGGAAGTGGAGATCGGACCCAATCCACTTTGAGTATCTGAACAATGCTCCATTGTGGTCATCCATAACTTTCCATTTTTCTCCTGTCTTGCATGCCTTGATGGTTGGCACTTTTAGGTGCTATGTTTCATTGTAAATGATAAAAATTCATAACTCCAGTTCTACAGATTGGATTTTTGTCATTTTAGTATCAAACAGTTTCTAAACTTTCACTCTAAATACTTTACACATTGCCTGTCAGCTAAGCCTGACTTTTTTTTTGCCAAACTAACAGAGGTTTGGGCACAGGTTAAATTAGTGACTTTTTTTGTGGTTTGTGGTTCACCTTGACAAGGAGTGTGGCTATTGCTTGAGAAGGGTTTCACCCTCCTTCAGCCAACAACCCAGTTTCTCACATTCTACCTTTTTCTTTCCCTATTCTGCGATTTTCTCTCTCTCCCCTTCTCTCACTCTTTCTCTGGATCAATGTTTGATTAGAAAAAAAACATTGGTCCCTTAAAATGAGTTCCCATGGATGCTACCTGCAACAACCAGTTCAATTAAGCATGGTCCTTTAGTGTTTGAGGGGTAGCATACGACTTATAGTGTTGTTAGGAGTCCCTGACCGGAAGATAACAGGGTTTATTTCAGAGTAATAGGTTAAAGGAGTCTCCATCACAGGCATAGTTCCCTCTAAATTGGCACCTGAATGGGCATGCACACTTAGGTTTCTCTCCGTGCAGAGACCTACAAACAGTGTGCAAACCAAAAATGATTCCTCTCCATTTCTTAAAATGCTTAATTGAAGACTTTGGCGCATGCAGAAGCTGAGCTGCTAAATGCTTATTTAAATTAAAAAAATGTGTCTTAAAGAATGTTAATCAATGAAGAATAAACATGTGCAGAGAAGGGCTGTCTTGAAACAGCCAGAGAGCAGCCCCAAAGCTTACCCTGCAGCCCAGAGTCCAATCTGTCACATTCCTCTGTTCACCCTCAGAGAATCAGAAGGGAAAACGCTGAACTTCCCAGACATTAATATGCTTTGAAATTTGGGACCGGCACAAGGCTGGCTTTAGGTGATGTGACTGGTGCAGCCGCAATGGGCGCTGACCTGGAGGGAGGGCACTGACCTCATGGGGCACTGTGTTTAGCAATAAGGTATGATTTAAAAGCACCTGCTGCAGAGTTCCTTATGCCTCTAGATTTAAGGCAGCAATAACAATGTCAATAAAACTCTTGTTAGTAATGTTCCTGCTAGAGAGAAAGAGATCAGACTTTTGTCCAGTAGCAATTTTGACTCACCATAAAGTAGTGTAGAGGGTCAATATGCCTGCATCAAAGAACAGGTCTGTATTTTATGTGGATAGTGGAGTGGATTAGTAAAGCCAGCCCTTACTAGAGCTTTAAAGCAAATGAAATGCACTTGGGAGGGGGGCTATGGAGAGATGAGGGGCACCTTTGCCAAGTGGTAGTGAGGGAATCTAAGGAGCAGGCCCTATACGGGGTGGTGCTCCAAAAAGATTGTTGCACTGGGTGCCGCCAGCGCTAAGGCCGGCCCTGGGAAAGCATTCATCATTAGATGTAGGAGCACATCATAGTTCCGGGTACATCACACATTGTTTTTAATTTTGTCTGAGAGCACCTACAATAGAAGGTACACATGTACAAGAATCCCTCTAGGCAATTTTAAATAACACTCTTTTTTGTTTTCCTAGTTGATGCACAGAACACACTTTAGGTGCATGCACAAAAGAAACCTCTGACCTGCTGCATTGTACTCAGGTGTGGAAGCACACCTGGAGGCATTAGGCACCGTGGGTGGGAACCTTATGATGAAGCATGCCACCAACTAGGTTGGTGGGTGAGGAGTCTTTTAGAAAGATAAAAAGAGTCTTTTGGGAACACAGAAAGAGGTTGCAACCATCAATTAAAAAATAATGTACATGCTTTTGTTGTTTTGATTACAAAAATGTTGTGCAACACTTCAAACAGTAATAAAGTGAACAACACCACACAAAAAGGATCCCACATCAAATTCGAAAATTAGAGAGATTTTAATAATTAAAACAAGACCAAAATGACAAAAATCCAATCAGGTGAACCAAAGATATGTAATATTAAAGATCTCAGTGAAATTAGCACTAAAAAGAACAAAGTGCACACTGTGGATATCTGGTTGTGCAAGACCAGGAACCACAAGTTCAGGCGGAATGTGATGGAGAACTGAAAGGCTACAAGAATCCACTTAGGCCTGCTGAACAAAGTAGCTTAACTCCTGGTTTATAGAGTGTTGAGTGGGCAAGAGTAGAAGATACATCATGCTGCTGAAGCAATGCAATGTTCTGAGATGCAGCAGGCTGCGGGGAGAGGTGCTGCATCTCTATGGAAGATCCTGTCAATGAGGGCTTGTGATGTGAAGTCCGGTGTCAAAGATGGGTAGCGCAGTCATGGCAGTGCATCAGTTTTGATGAGCTGCAAGGCTGCAGTGTGGAGTCTGGCATCATTGTCAAGCCCTCAATCGACGAAAGATGCAAGGGCCTGCACCAAAAATGCATCGGCAGTCGGTGGTTCCAATGGGGCAGGAGGCTGTGATGTGATGTGGGTCTGTGGAACAGAACCAATCCACGCAGCAGGAGTGATGCATTGGTTCTGCTTGGGGTGGCGCAGCACAGCAGAGGAGATGCGTTGGTTCTGCTGGTTCCACAGAGGCTCGCAGAGCACCTTAGGCCCACTTCCAAGGGTCCAGGACTAGGGTGGCAAGACTTGGGTAGACTCACAGGTAGACAGGGTAGACTCACAGAGGGCAGAATCCAGGTGCTGGGGTCAAGGTTATTGGAGCCTTCTGTCCCTGAGGCTCAGGTCAGGAGGTCAGCCAATGAGCCTATGGAGTCAGTTTAGGATCCTGGGTTCAACAGATGCAGGTCCAGTCCTTCTCACCCGGAAAGAATGCAGGTCAGCACAGCAGGGCAGTGGCTCAAGCAGAAGACCAGCAGATTGGCTGTCATTTCAGCAGCACAGTAGTCCTTCTTCTTGGCAGAGTATCCACAGGTCCAGAAGTTTACTGAAGAATTGGTGTCTGAGATCCAGTATTTATACTCTGTTCAGCCAATGAAGTGCTGAGAAGCTTCTAGAGGCATGTCTTTACATCGCAGAGGTGCCCTGCCTTCCTTGCCATGGCTCCAGACTAACTACAGGAGGTATGCAGCCTTTTGTGTGGAGCCAGGATATAGCTTATTTAAGTGGAATTAGGTCTGTGACAAGCACCTCTCTCGCATCTAGCCAGTGATGGCCCATCCAGATACACATAGGATGTAGTGTGTGGCTGTCTCAGAGGAATACACAAATGCCAGTGGTCAAATACACCCAGTCATATGACCCAAAGACAGGTTGCACGCACCAAATGGCTAAGGAAAGGAAAGTGACAACTTTCTAATAGTGGTATTTTCACTTTATAATTTAAAATTTGACTTCACCATAAGTTGGGATTTTTCATTGCAAGTCCAAAAACACCAAACGTGAACTGGCTACCTGCTCCCATTTGGAAATTACATCTTATTAAATGTAATAAAGTAACTCCAATATTGTTCTATAGGCGAGGTTGGTCTTACAGCATTAAAGAATGTATTTCATTTCAGGACATGTTAAGGTAAATAGTGCATGTCCAATTTTTTTAATACACTACACTCTGCACTCTGGGCTGTGCAGGGCCTACCCTAGAGGTGACTGACGTATTAAAAAGGAAGGGTTCACCCTCACAAAATGTTTATTTAGCCTAGTTGAAATAGCAGTTTAAAACTGAACACCTAAGCTACAATGGCAGACCTAAGACTTTTAAAGTGCTACATAAGTGGTCTTACATTGGGAGGCCAATATACACAATGTATGGAAGGAAATTATTAGAGGTGTTGAAGCAAAAAACATATTTTTCTAAAAGTGAGCATGAAACACACCTTTACAGAATGTATAAATTTAGTGAAGCGAGACATTGTTCGTGACTGACTACAGAAATACCGACCCACTTGCCTTTGAATTTTGAAAATCTACATTTAAATGTTTTGACCGACTACCAGCACAATAAAATGTCATAGGAAAACTACTTAAACATACTACATATACAAGCAATGGCATCAAAGCCATGTCTTGAAGGTTCATCATCACCTGAACCAAGAATGGATCACCATGCAATCAAAGCAAAGCAAACCGGAATGTCCTTCTGGCACACACATCTATGCCATTCATGGTCCACACTGATCTATAACAGTGTCTGATCAGCCACTTTCAACTTAATCAAAACAATACACTAATGTACCCACTGTTTGCTGCCCTTAATTTATAAAATAAATAATTTGCATAAATGGTTAATTTCTAGGTCTCGTCAGAATCAGTGCATGCGCTGTCGCTTGTGAGATTTTTTTTTACTAAAAGGAACTTAGCATCTGTCTATTGCTTATTGCTTACCATTTTTAGCTTCATCGTCACTCTTATTTGTTGCCTCCTAATAGGCAAGTACATGCGGTTTTATTTCCTCTTCTTCCGTTTTGAGTATGGACTAGGTACAATTTGGTTCATTGTGATGATTGTCTTTCCACTGCTTGTGCTGTGTTGTTTGGAGCACTATTCCTACTTCCCTTGTCATTGTTGTCTGTGAAGCTTCTTTCCCTTCACCCTCCAGTTGTCCGTGTTGTTTGTTGCCTCCACCTCTTACTCCCATTGGCTCTGTAATACGCAAGACCTATTGGCTTTGTCAATACTTGATACTGTTCAATGCTGGGGCTTCTGAATGCCAATGGAGCCAATGGAGTGTAGTCTTGATTCCACCTATTGTCTCTTTCTCCCAAAACCTTAAAGTCCCTGTACCTTTGTCTCACCCTTGCAGTTTCTTTTCCATCCCTCTTTCTCTGTTTATCGCTGTTTTCCAGCCTTTCTCTCCCTGCTTCGTTCTCCCCTTTTTTTAACCTTTCTCTCTTTTACTCTGGGTCAGAGCCGGATGATGAAAAATAGGGACCAGTCCTCAAAAATGAGTGCTGCACCTGCAGCCTGCGACCATCTGCACAAATTTAGGACTGTTTGCATGCCACTATTTCATGAATCGCTCTCCTGAAACATTACAAAACTAAATACAATGCAAATACAATAAATCACTGACTTCAATCAGGAAGAATCTTAGAATACCCAAGGCTGCTCAGATTCAGAAAGGGATACGTGACCGTACATATATTGGGCAGGTTCAACCATTTATCCCATTAGGTATTTCCTCAGGAAAAGGGATGCTGCCGACTGCCTCTGACATTCTCCAGCTCCCCAAGATACTTGCGGCCTCATTTACAAACTTTTGGCAATGGGCAGCATCGCAAGCCTTTTTACCCCGCGTCAAAGCAAAAGGGCAGGAAAGCGCCATATCTACAAGATATGGTGCATCCCTGTCGTTGTACCGCCCGCTAGAGCACAAATTGCTGGCCAGCGCAGGCACCCTTGCGCCATGTTGCAAGGGTGCCTGCGTTTCAAGGATGATGATTGTTTTTGTGCCGGAAGGGAGACCTTACTGCACAAAAACAATCACAAGATGCGTTTTTCTCCTTTTATGTGTTCTGCAGGATGCAGCACACATAGAAAGAGTAAAAAACGGGGAGAGAGAGGAGGAAGAGAGCTGGGCTGGTTTGAACATTTTTCCTGGAATTGCTTTTGGTTCCCAATCCATCCCTTGGTGCAATACCAACATATTTAACATATACAATTTAGTGTTGGTGAATGCTCTGAATATGGAATCGCGAAGGTCGAAAGGACAGAATGTTCTTACAACTATATCGAGGGACAAAATATCTTTAAGGTACCTAGATGCGGAGTTAGGTATTTAAAATATAAAGTACCTTTCGATGTTTTGGCCCTCGATCTAGTTGTAACGATGTTCTGTCCCGTTGATATTTTGGATTCGGCATTGCCTATTACAATAGTCTTCTTTGTGTGTACTGTGCCTACAGTGTATGATGACGGCATTCTGAGTTACTCTCAATATGGTGGCAGGGTGTTATCACATATTTTCACGGCCCTTAGAATCTGATTCCCTACTGTCGGAAATGTGTCGGATCATCATTCAAGTTGGCTTTCTTCTAATTGTCTTTAGTAATTGAACCTTTAAGGTAGCTGCAAAGGTGTTTGTTATGTACTATTTCGCAGCATTTGCACATTTAGCAAAGCGGTTTCAGTAGTTCCAATAATTGCTGCAATAGATTTTGGAAACGATAGTTGAGATTCATAGCTCATTGTGCTGTGTTCGGGTATCCATTCATTTGCACGGAAGTAACTTCCTGCAAGCAAACCCCTGGAGACCTCACATCATTCAGCTTTCGCCTGCCTCACTTCTCCAATGTACAACACTTTTTGCCTGGAAGCTCGGAGTCTGCCTTCATTTTCTTCATTTTTAGTGCCTTCCTTTGCAAAACCGTGCCTAATTACAATTATACATCATGTGTGCCATCTGCGTGCAGACACTACATAGGCCTCTTCGTGTATATTCTAAATGGTTTTACATACTGCATGGCATGTCTGAGCTGTTTCAACATAGTCTAATTTGCCTCACGGAAATTTTCCATTTGTCGCGTTTTTTCTTTTCGTATCTATTTTTTATTTAGAAAAACGTGACTAAAATGTCTTACTCCCTTTTATTGACCTCATTCTTGTCACGCGGTCGGCAATGCATTTTAAATTTCACTCAGATTCAAGAAATGTAAAGTTAATTTTCCTGAGTGTACATTTGATCACAGATCATGAGAAAACAGGGAAGACCTTGCAAGTCTGTGCTATCTGCAATGTTTGTTGATTTGGTCCATACGATGGACTTCTTTATTGCTGTATGGAGGCTAAGCCACCAACCACTCCTCCTACCACTCTTCCGTGCATAGCTAAATTCTACAATCAAGCAATCAGGAATTTGTAAAGCACACTACTCAACCATTAGGGTCTCAAGGCGCTGAGGAGGGGGTGGAGGGGGGGTGCTGCTACTGCTCAAACAGCCAGGTCTTGAGAAATTTCCTGAGGGTAAGCAGGTCTTTGGTCTGGCGCAGGCGGGTGGGAAGAGTGTTCCACCAAAACGGTGCAAGGTGCGAGAATGATCTACTGCCGGTTGTCATTCCGTAGACACGTGGGACGGTTGCTAGGGCGAGGTCAGCGGAGAGGAGGTGCTGGGCTGGGGTGTAGAAGGAGAGCCATCTGTTGAGGTATTCTGGTCCGGTGTTGTGCAGTGCTTTGTGAGCGTGGGTGAGGAGTTTGAAGGTGATTCTCTTGTTGACTGGGAGACAGTGCAGGTTTCTCAGGTGGTCTGTGATGTGGCAGTGGTGGGGGATGTCCAGGATGAGGCATGCGGAGGCGTTCTGGATGCGTTGCAGCCTCTTCTGGAGTTTGGCTGTGGTTCCTGCGTAGAGGGCATTGCCGAACACAGGTCTTCTGAATGATTTTGGTCAGGAGGAAAACGTGGTAGACAGAACAATGCATCATCAAACACAATTCAAGGCTAATGTCAACATATAACTAGTGTGCTGGTAAGGTATTTTAATGGGCTCATGCTTCTGCTGCAATAATCTGCGCACAAGGAGCAGGGAACGGGCAACATGCTTGAATCCCAGGAGGATTACTGAGAAATGTCACATTTTTTAAATGGATGAAATGAGTACAGATGAGTAGTTATGAGTGCTGCTGTGACACATCTCGAATTAATGGGGGAGGAGATGACACTGTTCAGTAAGGGTTTTTAAAGTCAGTGAAAAATGTGTGTGTAGGAATGAGCACGATAAAATATATCATCCTCTAGATGCAAGTGAAATGAGGATGATATTGATTAGTACAATACTAGAACACACTTGCTTTTAAAAAAATGCCTACCTCACAGACAGCAGACAAGTGTCTCTTCAAGAACTGTGTTGTTTTGATTGAACTCTGTGAGTTTCATAATTTTACTCATGTTCTAAATTGTTGTTTCTCCGGTGTAATACATCTACTCCAAATTCCTACATTCTCTTCAGGCACAGCTATTCACTAGAGAGCTATAAGATTAAACATAAAACTTAAATTAACATATTGGACTTTGCCCTTTTTGTAAGGTCAACCCCAGACATTTTGCCTTCACTCCTCCAAATTTGCTGATTTTGTTTTTTTGTTGGCCTTAGGACTCTAAAATACTCATGCTCTCTCCCTTACACATAGTAAAATTGGCTTATATGCAAGTGCTATATTTAACGTACTTATACATCCCTAGTTTACTAGCACTACATGTGCCCAGGCCCTGTAAATTAAATGCTGCTAGAAAGTCTGCAGCACTGATTGTGCCACCCACATCAGTAGCCCTCTAAACATGTCTAAGGTCTGCCATTGCAGCCTGTGTGCAGTTTTTCACACTGCAAAGTTGACCTCGCAAAATAAACTTTATGTCAGGTCTAAACGTTCTATTTTTAATGCATATGTCACTCTTATGGTAGGCACTAAACAGACAGGGCAGGGTGCAATGTATTTAAAAAGCAGGGTATGTACATTTAAGTTCTACATGTCCTGGCAGTAAACAAGTCTTAAATTTGTTTTTCACAACTGCAACGCTTATCTCTCCCATAGGATAACATTAGAGTTACCTTATTACATTTTATAAGTGTAACTTCCAAATGGTAACAAGTAATCAGTGCATGTTTGGTGTCTCTGGAATCACAATTTAAAATCTTAATTTATGGTGAAGTTGGATTTTAAATTGCAATTATGGAAATGCCACTTTTACAAAGTTGGCGTCTTCTAACCTTAGCTATTTGATGCCTATGGCTTGTCTCTGGGTCACATGACTGGGTGTAGCTGACAATTTGTGTATTCCTCCTAAACAGCCATACACAATGGGAAGCCTAGGTGTGACTGGATGGGCCATCATTGGTAAGATGGGAGGGACGACTTGGGCTCAGCCCCACTTACACTTGAATAAGATGTGTCCTGTCTCCACACAAAGAGCTCCATACTCCCTGGAATTAGTCTGAAACCAGGGCCAGAAAGGCAGTGCCCCTGTGTGCTTCAAAAGCATGCCTGTAGAAGCTTCTCCCCAGCTCAAAGGTGCAACTGGATCTAAATACTGGACCTCAGACACCAACTCTTCAGTACACCTCTGGACCCTGTGGATAATCTGCCCAGAAGAAGGGCTGCTGTACTGCTACAAGGACTGCCACTCCGCTGGACTGCTGCTCTAAAGGAACTGCTGCCTTGCTGTGCTGACATGCTGCCATTTTGCTGGGGGAAGGAGGACTCAACCTGCAAGTTCATCTACAACCCTGGACCTCAGAGTGACTCCAAAGACTAGTCTGCTGACCTCCTAATCTGAGCCTCAGGGACATAAAAGGCTCCCCAACATTCTACACCAGTCCCTGGACCCAGTTGTAGCAAGTTCCTGACCCCCAAGTAGTGCTTCTCTTGGAGTGGCTCACTGGTGCTAAAATCAAGATATTGGGCTGTTCCCAACCACGAATGGGCCAGTTTGCACCAAGTCCATGTCACTCTCACTGCAAGTCAGTGCAAAGATCTGTCAGGCCTACTCTTTGCACTGTAGTATCAACCACCCTCAGGGACTGCCACCGCGAAGCTCTAACAACGCCCGTCCGCAACTCCAATCATTCTTCAAAATTTGGTGACTGTCTGTTGCGACACTTGCCCTGCTCCTTGTGGCCCTCTTCAACATGAATGGGACTCCTGGCATGAACTTAAGAAGGTAAAACTTAAGCAGGCCTAACCAATGGACTGTGTCCAACCTGATCTTCAATGCAGTTGGCCGGAAAGTGTGACTTTGACCAGGTCCAGCATGATTAGATATCCTGAGTTGATACTTTGTTCATTTTGGTGCTTTTTTCATTGAATTCTTTAAAAATTACTATCTCTAGTTCTACCTATTGGATTCATGTCATTTTAGTCTTGTTTTATTTATTGAAGTTTACTTTACAGACTGCCTTAAAGTTAAGCTTGACTGCTCTG
Source organism: Pleurodeles waltl (assembly GCF_031143425.1). Lineage (NCBI taxonomy): Eukaryota > Metazoa > Chordata > Amphibia > Caudata > Salamandridae > Pleurodeles > Pleurodeles waltl. The sequence goes on from NC_090445.1 coordinate 1,104,917,191, forward strand.
TGCCAAACTACCAGGAGGTTGAGCACAGGTTCATAGAGGTTTGCATGTGCCTTACCCTAACAAGGACTGTGGTTGCTGCTTGACCAGGGCTCACACCCCCGTCAACCAGTAATCCAATTTCTTATACGACCAAATATTTTGTACAACGCAATAATAAGGCAAACTTGCTTTAAACCATTCATGCTTTGGTAAAAAAATGCAACCATCATGTGCAAACACAAGGTTAGTTGAAAAGAGAGAGAAAATGTGTGTACTCTATTTTTATGGTAGCAAAAAAGTACCAATTTAATTGAATGCTAAATTATGTGGTATAAGGCCCGAGATGTCTATGACTTTCATCTGTTAATATTTCTCTTACCTACATTGCAATATGTGAAATTTTCTTCTCAGGTCATAAAAATGCAAGAAAAGAGTACAAAGCACAAATCTGTATTGTAGTATAAGTTGGATCTGCAAAAGAATGGCAATCGACAAATACCCTTGTCTTGTGTTTTATTCGCCCAACCTCTTAGGCCCATATTTATACTTTTTTTACACTGCATGTGCGTCATTTTTTTACGCAAAAGCGGCACAAACTTACAAAATACAATTGTATTTTGTAAGTTTGCCCCACTTTTGTGACAAACAATGACGTAAATATGGCGCAAAATAGTATAAATATGGGCCTTAGTATTTAATACTGGGGCCAAGAAGCTTACAAATGTACTCTTGTGAAGTGCAAGAGTAAACAGGCTCAATTCACAAAAAAGTGGTGCAGCTGTATTCATAAACATACACCTTTTCAGCGGTGTATGATGTGCGAGTTTTGGGAATTCACACTTAGCCAATACTACCCTATAAAGCTACAACATTGTCAGTTTTCCAGGTGTTTTACTGGGCCGTAACGTGACATCTGCTTTTCAGTGGAACTGTATGTCAGATGCAACTCTGCTTTGCCGATAGGCAGCATGCTAATTAAATACGTTTCTGTTTTTGTGTTTCGTGTTTTTTTCCTTCTCTGCAGGGAAAAACATTTGTACCATGGAGAAACTCCTTCTCTTATACCCTGATCAAGCTTGGTGCTGTTCTATTGCCTTTCACACCATGGAAGGGGAGTATAAGAATGCTGGCACGAGCCTCTGGTCATTTCCAAGATCAGTAAAATATATCAGAAAACAAATGCTGAACGATAATAAATTCATGTTTCTGTAGACATTCACAAACTCTAACAACGCATTGATCTTCCACTCCCCACCCCACTGTATGGATTTTACTAATGCATAACTGTCCACAGTTGTGGCATAAAATTACTAAATAGGAAAATAATTTAATCCAGACAGGATTTTATGCTTTTATGGAGCAACCTTCAGCCATAGATATAGGTTTACGACAGAAAATGGCTTTGTGAATAAGGCCTAATGTGTTTTAAATACAGAACTATAGACTTACATCCTATACCCCTCAGGCTCATTCCCTGTGGCTGCGGAACAGCACACATTACAATTTCATGCATGTCTATAGTTATGCATTATAGTACTCTAGGTCACAAACCTAAGACTTACATACAATTCCAGGAGGAACCCTGGAATTCTTAATGAACGCCAAACAAATGACTTGATATTTTTGAGAACTCCTTCTTGAATACATGTCTGACTTTTTTCCAAAAAGTTTTATGATCTAGGTCCTACGTGCTTCACTTTTGTTGTCTCATCTACAAAGACAAGAAGAATCTACACGGCCACTGGTTGCACCAGGCCGCTTGCAGTTGTCAACACTTGACAATTTGTAAGTCCCTCTTTTAATGTATTTTGTGCTTCTACTGTGAATTAAATGGACAGCCCTGTAAAGACTCCAGATTGAAAGCGCTTTTTACACCTAGGCAGATCATTCATTTCTGATTTCTTTTTTTTACTAGAGAAAAAGAACTGTCAATGTAATTGAGTGCTTAATAAAACGAACACTCAGACATGCAAATGGCTCGAACTCTGTGACTCTTATTTCAAAGCAGATGCATTTAAAAGTCTTTTCAAAGTACATTCACAAAACAATCTACACACCCCTTATTCTCAAAGCATTATGAGATAGTCTGCTAATTGCAAAAGCATGAAAGGGGTAATCTCACCTCTGGGTACGACCACTCCGGAGAGTAATCCGTCACCATGAACAGGCGGCCACTCTGCTGTAACATCCCCAGTGCCCCCTGAGCGGCAGCGGAAACGACCTCGGCCACGTGCATGTAGGCCATGGTGGTGACTCCATTTTCTGTGTTGCTGAGCTGCATGTTGACTTGCTGGGGGCTGCAGCAAGGTATGCACATCTCAGCCTGGCTGTATGCTGCCCTGCTGCCATCATCTGTGTGAGGCAGCCCGCCGTTGTCACCTGCCACCAACTGGTGTCCATAGATTGCATTGCCGCCATTTTCGACGGATATGAAATCATTAATAAGGTCAGAAAATTGGTTGCTGAAGGAGATGTCAAAATGATCTAAGTTCAGCTCCATGTTGGAGTTGTTGTTTATGTTAGGGTGAGCGACAGGATAGAGCCCCTGCACCATGTTCCCTTGGAGTATGGGGAGGCCGTTCCCATTCCTAATAACACCATTGTTTTCATGCTGCATATAGTGTTCCGTACTGCAGGCTTGAAGCTCGCCAGGTTTCATTAAGTTGTCGTTCCCTTCGGCTTGTTGAGATGTCTCCATTGTAACTTCATTCTCCGCAGCCATGGCTTGGAAGTTTGCTTGGAACTGCATTAGCTGCAGTGAAGAGGTTGCCTCTATTCTAACTTGGTCCACTGTGCCATTACAGTTGGAGGTTGTTTGGGGCGTAACCTCCGTTTTTACGTTGGGCATTCCTAACGTGTTTACGTACGAGTTGTTTGCATCATTCAGATTGTTGTGTGAGGGTTGTTCCAGAGGGATAGGCTTGCTGGCATCCTGAAGGAAGAAGCTAGGGGAAGGTGTTTGGTGGACATGGGGACTCTGTACTGTGTGATTGTAGCTGGTTGAATAGTCTTTGTTGGAGTCAATTGCACTGAAATCCATTTGCTCTAAGGTGGTGCTCGGACTGAGACCCCCTCCTGAGGGAAGCAAACTGGAGCCTGCTGTTAGGCTGAGTGAATTAGATGTGGAGGTGTTAGAGAAGCTTTCTTTAGACAACTGCTGGTCAAAAGATGTGTCCTCAGTTTTGATCTCTTTAGCTAGGGCAGCGCTGAAGTTGAAGCTACGGTCCGTGCTCGATGAGCGCCTTATGTTGGCGTTACTGCTGTCCCCTTTAAGTCCCCCACCACCATACGTCTGCCCCTGCTTGGGATTGTTGAGGAAACAGTCTGGGTCAAAGTTCATGGTGGCTTCTGACATCTTTCTGTTGTTATCAAGTGTTGTGGAAAGTACTAGTTCTTCAGCAACGTTGGTGGACAACATAGACAAGCTCTCTGAATTGCCTGATGCAGGGAAAGCGAACTTGTGTCCATCAGAGCTCACAGCAAGCACCAGTCCTTGGGCAGCTGCATCAGAGGATAAGAGGTGTTGATTAGGGCCGGCAGTGGGGGACATAGTATAGACTGCTTCGTTGGTCACTTCGGACATGAATACAGCTGCACTTTGCGATAGGCCCCCCATCACAGACGCAACAGCCATGCTTGAGACACCTGTGAACACTGGGCTGTCCGCCATGTCAGGGTCACTATTTAAGCCACTGCTGATGGACACAGGAGAATTCTGGGTGGTGTCAGGTACCTCCACCTGATTGGTGGACGATACCTCAGTACTGTTTTGATGGAGCAACACTGGTTTTGCCACTTTACCGTTCCTTTTCTCCCGACTGGAAGCTTTGCAGTGACTGTGCTCGTGCTTGCCTTCAGAGACATCGTTGTTTTGCACTTCGGAGTGCACGCTGTACCCACCTGACCTTGCCTCGACCTTTGGCGAGATGATGCGATGCTTGGCACTGTTGCACTTGTGATGTACGCTGCTCCCTGCCCCTGTGACAATCAACAGCAAATAAGTGGATTAATTGAAGGAGAAATACAACAAATAATTTTAATTGTGCTCTCCCCTGACTTGTGCGGTCCTATAAAATGCACTTTGTTCTCTTTCTAATTATCTCGTCTAATCATAACGGTTTTCTTAGGTCATTAAGGAAGGAGTGAATTAGAGGGAGAGAGATAAAACTTTCATTCCCATAAGAAATATGTGTCTTATGAAACCAGTTGAATCTAATTCACTTGTTGACAGTCAAAATATCTCTCAAAAGAATTTGCAGGTCAATAATTAACACGAGAGAATGGAAAATAGCCTGTGGGTCAAGGGTCAAAGTCAGTGATTCTTGAGGGTGTTTGATGAAACCGATGCCTTCTATCTAGCAGACACAACAAAGTGATTTTACTTGTTTCCAGAAGGCTGGAGAATTAAGTAGCCTCTGACCCATGATTCTTCCCAATTGTTTTATTTGTGTACAATCTCCAGAGTTGGCAGTGCATTTTCTGTCAAGAATTATAGACAAATGCTTGATTCTAATTGATTCATTTTACCAAGAAAGAAACAGGCAGCTTTATTAATGCATAATCACTTAGCAGAAAGGGAAAGCTTATCTCCCTCCCCTCTATACCGCTAATGGGTCCAATTACAATTGGCTTTGCCCAGTTATTGGGAATCATAAAGTGCAGGCACTTTTTCATTGATTCTATCACATAATTAAGGCAATGACGTGGTAAAAAAAAACTAAAGTTGAATTATTTCTTTGACCTGCTCTGCTGTGGGCAGAGGTAGATGGCAGAACTTTGATTGTCCTGGACTGGCATTAGCCAGAGTATGTGAAGCAGAACTATACCAACCACACTTTCTCTATCGACAACCATGAGTGGAACAAGTGTCCTCTAACTTGCCAATCTAATGTCCCTGTTGGTAAGGGACACCTTTACCAACAGGGACATCAGATTGGCAGGTTAGAGGACACTCGCTCCACTTAAGGTTCTCAAAGAGAAAGTGTGGTTGGTATAGTTCTGCTTCACATTCAATTATATTGTTCACAATTTTAGGAAAATACGTTATCGAATCCTTCCACATCTCGTATGGCTGACATCCTCTAATTCCCTGCTATCATTAAGATACCCAATTTCTCTACTCTTGTAGCTATAAATGGCTTACCAGCAGTGGCAACATGCACACCATGAATTCATGGTCAGGGCACTGAAGTGTAAGGTCACCCTAGACCACATAAATGTTTTTGCACCCGCAGTTTTGAGTCCCTCTTGTGTATTTCCACATGACATTAAATAACGTTGAGTATGAGAGCAAGAACATCTCACATTGAACAATCAATGTTAATCTGGGTTTATTATTAAAGGAATGTACCTGAGTTGATTGTTTGAAAATGGTCTTATATGTTGAAATATGTCTCTTTGGTATCTTTTTAGATCAATTAATTTTCTGTGACCTCAGGACTATTTTTCAAGGTTATGCTACGAGAGCTTTAGCTTTCTGTGGTTAATTTTGCTCCGGAGATGTTGTTATAAAATTGTATGAGAGGTTTTACTGGGTCCTACCGGTTGCTATTTGGCTAAGAGGGATCCCCAATTGTCCTTTCCGACCCTTTTAAGCTTGTTATGCAGAAGACAGCCCAGGTTACCCTGGAATGGGATTTAGGTTGGTCAGCAGCATAACAAAACTTGAGGGGGCCCACCTGCAAACTACATTGGAGGCCCCCCTGCAGACTCAGTCAGCAGGTCTCAGGCCAGAGTACTGTGCTCAGGGAGGCTGCGGAAGCTCGTGGCCCATGTACCGTGGAGGCTGCGGGGGCCTATGTTACAGCACTGAAGTTGGTTTTAGCTTTACTCCAAAGTTTGACTTTAACTGTAACCAGGAAATATTTGCTACCTCTACAGTTTCTAATAGAAACAACATGTCCAGTGTTTAGGGAACAGAAACATTAATATTTGTTAATGTGTTCAGTACAAGTGATCATATTTTCCAGGATTTTATTTTTATACATGGTTTCTTCCAGGGTCACATACATTTGATGCTTAATCATTTTCATGACAGGAGTGGTGCCTAATATGAAAAGGGTTGATCCAATTATAACTATTTGGTTCCAGGAACAAGACAGGAAGTATGTGAGTGGAAAGATGGTAAAACGTTTAGTGTGTGACATTGATGTCATAGAGAATCAATCCTTTTGCTAGGCACAAACAAAGCAGTGTGCCAATTGAGTTTAGTGATCATTCTGCCTTGGTGTACAATTGTAGCCATGTTATACTGATGGCTAAGTTAGGAAGGGTTCCGCTTCTGTAAAAGGATTTTTATGCGTTGCTATCTAGGTGATATGAATGGTACAATGCCCTAATTTTTAAATTTTTGTGCTCTAACTGTAAAATGATACACAAGTTTGTAAAATTCATGATTCATCAGTGCACTTGAGCTCTACCACATGTCTGGGCATAGTATTATGAAGGGCTAAAGAAACTTGGAGTGCAAAATGTAATTTGTGTCATGACTGGAGAGAGAAACAAAAAATGTGAATGGTTTGGATGTGTATATAACACTCCTTGATCCCCGAATGAAATGTGAATGTGAGGATGTCTTAGGTGGCTCAGCATTAGATCAGAAAAGGAGTTTGGCAATGTTTAGTTACAATGTTTTATGTGTGGCTTCTGCCCGTCAGTCAGCCATTTCTTTTCCCCACAATTTACCATGGACTCTAGCCTAAAAGTGGGTTGCAGGGAAAACAGGGCTTTCTCTTACAAATAGTGAGCCATTATTTTAAATAATACAAAGTAAGTAGACTAATTCTATTTAGAAATGAAATTCTGTAGACTTGATTTTTAGTTCAGGGAATTGATTAATTATTAATAACTGGTGATTACATTTGTAAGTGGCATGCCTTACAGGTTTTAAAACATTTTCACCAAAATCTCTTCTGAAAAGTGGATTTCCAGTTGTAGTGTAATGTATTTTGTTACTCTAGTTTGCGATTCAATATTGTGGCTATGATAACCTGATTTTCACAATTGTATTAAACTAAAATATAATTACAAATATTATACCACTATTCGTCTAGTGCACTTGGCTCTAAATGTTTTAGGAATTATGGTAACTAATGTCAGCATTTCTAATTAAATTTGTATGCAGTTATATACAACTTCAAGAATTATTTTAAAAACAATTTGCAGTTTACTCTGTGAACAGTGTTGCAACCATGTCAGAAATAGCCCAAGGAAAGTGAATTTATGGAAGTGGCCTCATTTTGGTAGTTTATTGCTCTGTGAATTTCACACTTTAGTCAGTAACATTCCCATTTGAATTTGTCATGCTGTCATTGTTTTACATTTTTAATCAAACGTCCTAATGAAATGTACATTTTTATTTTAAATAATATATAGTTTATGTTACCACTTTTTTTATTTAAGAAAAATAACTTAAAACAAACTGATCAAAACATTGCATCAAATTAAAAACATGGCAACTACATATAAAAAACCCAACTTTACTAATACAGAGCCCTTTCCCAAACTTTTTGATTTAACAATATAGACTGATTAATTTCTAATGTTCTGTGAGCTATCGTGACCACATCCAGATGTCTGTATTAAGACAAAATTATTTTTTCACTTATAGACATTTCCCGGAATGGTTCTTAACATATTGTGTAGCGCATTTTGGTAACCATTGTATATATAGGTACTGGCAATGATAACTGGAACTGTAAGTACTGCACAACTTTTCATTTGGACGCAATGTTTCTCTGTCTAGGACCTAAAAGGCTTTCTAAGTAAAATATGGATAAACAGAGTTTCCAGATTGGTAAATTAGTAAGCTTAGAATGCTTCACTTACCAAATCAGTTTATTAGACTTTTTTGCTCTTTAAGGCAAAATAAATACTATGGTCCTCATTAAGGATGGCATGGAAAAAGTCACCTGCACCTTTCTCTAAACTTGAATTACTAATCCTAGAGGTCCAAGGATTTCAAGCAGTGGGGTGGGCAATGGTTGGGTGTACATTTAAAGCCTGGCACTGAGCTCTAGAGAGTATTAGATATGAACCATTTGTCAAAAACTACCAGAATGTGAAAGGGCAGCAAGAAGATGTGGGGAAGAGGCAACAGTTGTTGGATTAAGTGGACAAGCAGGGAAATGGACTGTAAATGGATGTCCAGAACTAACATTTATGTCAGTTCCTACTTCTCTACAGAAATCTCCTTGTGGCTAATAATATCCTCCTTAAAAAGGAAAACAGAAATATAAATTCTCATGGAATACACATGTATTACATTATAAAAACTGTGAGACAAATGCCTGACCTGAGTCTTGGTGCAATACAAATGGGTTGGTCGAGACTTCTTTTTTTCAATGCCTTGGACTCTCAATATCTATCCTTTTTGTCAGAACAAATTTTAGTAAACATGAAAAAAGCTTGAAGACCATTCCACTCTGCCAAATCTATGTACTATATTGTGACCCTTTTCTCTGACCGTATTTTTGCTGTTTCAGTCTACAGTTGTAACCCCCATACTGTCCTCCCTGCAAAGCGGTTGGCAGTGGTTATAATGCAGCATGAGCCTGGCACAAGGTCCATAAAGCAGGCTCTTGTGGTGTGTGGAGTGATTGAATCCCATTCTTCATTGCAGTGTGGGGGTAATTCATCCCGTGGTCCATTAATATCTGAGAGAAATGAGAGATTCAAGGGGCCTCTCTGCACTTTAAATAAAATATTGTAGTAATACTCCTGCTATCAATACTCAAATAAAACTGTCAGAGACACCAGAAGAATCTTGCATTCAATAGTGTTGATTGAGTTGTTACTTTACATCATTAAATGTTAGGAAAATGTGCAAGGAGAGGAGCATTGTGTCAAATTAATAGGCTAGTAAATCTGGATTGCAAAGGGGATATCTTTGTGTAACTCACATTAGGAACACAAACAACACTGTTGAACTTTTTTTTAGATAGAAATGTGAACATCCAACAAAAAGTGAGTTTGTGTGAAAAAAATCCTTTAATGGAAGATTACCAAGCAAAAACAAACATTTTACCTAAATGCATAGCTATACATTGTCTACAAACTTCACAATTTCACAGACCTGCAAATTATTGAACTTCACAACAATCAGACAGTGAAATGTCCAGTTTATTCCTCAAGTAGTTTAATGATACAAGTGTTTAATTAAAAATTGCGCCTTGATTCCACTTAAAGCCTCTTTATTCCACTACCCTATACTTTGTCTCTTTATCTCACCCTTGCAGGTAACCAGTCATCCCTACTTTTTTCTTTTGTCAGTGTATCAGTTTTCCTGTCTTTTCGCCCTTCTTTTTGAATCAATTCTTCTTTCGATTTTCTTCTCTCTCTCTCTCTCTCTCTCTCTCCTATACTCTGGGTCACAGTTTGATGATAAAGAATGAGTCCTATACTCTACATTTGAATACTGGAGCCCTGCGCCTGGCAAGTTAAGCATGCATTTGTGCACCCAGTGCTAATCACATATAATTATTTTTCTCTCGAGCAGACTGATGTACCACACCCATAGGGTGTATCATTGCATTATGAATGCTGATGTCAGTCACTTTGTTACAGATGAAGAATGATGATCCTTCAATTCCTGGTCTAAAGTGCTCAAGAATAATGCATTTCTGACCCAGCACTGATGTCTTTGTGGGGGAAACATCCTGAACAACAAGGTCTAAACCACTACTTGCCTGAACCACTACTGCTAAACAACTAAAAAGTCTCTACAACTAAGTACTGAACAACTACTGTCTAAACGACAATTGTGCCTGAATAACTATTGCCTGAACAACTGATTTTAAGGTAAGGTTTTCTTTTTGGTTTTTATGGTTTATTAGTTGATTAGAATAATTAGTTGTTCAGGCAATTGTTATTCAGGCACAATTGTTGTTCAGACAGTAGTTGTTCAGTACTTAGTTGTAGAGACTTTTTAGTTGTTTAGCAGTAGTGGTTTAGGCTATAGTTGTTTAGGACCTAGTTGTTCTGTCACATATTCCTTACTTTTTCAGCATGTGTCATTATATATTTGAATGCAATTTTGTTAATGAATTTGGGCTAGTTGCTTGTCTATGGGCTATCTGTGCTATGTGAAGGACCTTGCACAAAATGTTGGGACAATCCTCAACATGATAGTTTGTGAAAGATTCAGATGTAAAATAGTTAAAATGTCACTGATTAGAAATGAATCTATTTACCGAAGATTCTGGTGAGCGAAAACGACCATATTTAAGAATAATGCCTTCATGCAGTATATTGAAATATATTAAGGGGCATATTTATACTCTGTTTGCACCAAATTAGTGTCATTTTTTTTAACTCTAATTCGGTGCAAAACTAACTCCATATTTATACTTTGGTGCTAGACCCCTCTAGCACCAAATTTATGGAGTTAAAGTCATTTTTTGAAAGTGGAGTCCTACTTTGCCCTAATGAGATGCAAGGTAGGCGTTCCCATGCAAAAAATGACTCTATGGCCTTAACACCATATTTAGGGGCATATTTATACTCTGCGGCGTATTTATACTCTGTTTGCACCGAATAAGTGTCATTATTTTTTTACTCTAATTCGGTGCAAAACTAACTCCATATTTATACTTTGGTGCTAGACCCATCTAGCACCAAGGCCCTGATTTAAACTTTTTTTGCACCGCATTAACGTCATTTTATGACACAAAAGTGGCGCAAACTTACAAAATATTGGCCCTTATTTATACTTTTTGCTGCAAAACTGCGCTAACTCAGTTTTGCACCAAAAAGTTGAGCACCGGCTTGCACCATTTCTGTGCACCAGCCGGGCACCATATTTATGGAATGGTGCAAGCCGGTGCAAAGGGTAGGCTAGAGTTTAAAAAAATGACTTTAGTCGGTGGGGCTGGCAGTATAGAAGAAGAGGGTTTAGCACCAAAAAATGGCTTTAGGCAGGTTAGAGTAAAAAGAAATGACTCTAACCAGATTAGCGTCATTTTATGGTGCTAAACCTACCATGCCACATGACTCCTGCCTTAGGAAAGGCAGGAGTCATGCCCACCACCCCAGTGGCCAGCACAGAGGACAGGGGTCCCCTGGGCATGGCCATTGCACCCGGTGCCATATATGGGGGCCCATTTCAGGGCCCCCTATGGCACTTTCAAAAATAAAATGCACTTACCTGTACTTACCTGGGATGGGGTCCCCCATCCTCGCAGTCCCTCTAGTGTGGGTGGGGGTGCCCCTAGGGCCTAGGGAGGGCACCTCTGGGCTTATTCCATGGTGTTCCACCATGGAAATAGGGCCACAGGTCCCCTAAGACCTGCCCTGACCCAGGTCTTAAAAAATGGGGCAAAGCAAGCTTTGCCCCATTTTTTGACCCTTCCTCCCTCCCTTGCACCATTTTTACATGGGAGTATAAATATGGTGTTAAGGCCATAGAGTCATTTTTTGCACGGGAACGCCTACCTTGCATCTCATTAAGGCAAGGTAGGATTCCACTTCCAAAAAATGACTTTAACTCCATAAATTTGGTGCTAGACGGGTCTAGCACCAAAGTATAAATATGGAGTTAGTTTTGCACTGAATTAGAGTACAAAAAAAATGACGCTAATTCATTGCAAAAAGAGTATAAATACGCCCCTTAGCGTCAAAAAATGATGCTAATCTGGTCAGAATCATTTATTTTGACTCAAAACTGCCTAACGTAATTTTTTTTTTAAGCTAGCCTACCCTTTGCACCGGCTTGCACCATTCCATAAATATGGTGCCCAGCTGGTGCTAAAAAATGGTGCAAGCCGGTGCAAAACTTTTTGGGGCAAAACTGCCTTAGTGCAGTTTTGCACCTAAGTGAGAACAGACTTATAAGTAGTTATCAACTTTGCCAGTGTTCCCGTGACTTCAAATATGGCTCCACATAGGTCCCTTCAACTTACCCAGACCGCCAGTGCAGAGACAATTGTGCGTCCGAGGTTGAGGTTTGGTCTGGTGACTGTCGAGGATCTGCTGGACGAGTTGTTCGACAGAGAATCCTGAGCTACTGTTGCCATTGCTGCATGTCCACTTAATACCATGAACTGTGGAGAGAGCAACACATATCACTAGTTAGGAGAGGTTCATTCACACAAACTTCGTGTTAGGTGAAAGAGATGCAAAGGTGTTCAGACCTGAAAATGAGAGGAAGGAAGTAATGCTATCTAATGGAGATGCTCTCTAGATCTATACCCCTAGATGATGAAGAGATGCAAACATGTGCATACCTGGACTAGAAAGGAAGGAATGTGATGTTATTTCTTGGAAGTAGAACCCCACAACATTTGCTTAGGCATATTTTTTTAGAGAACAAGATACTAAATAAAACATACATTATAATAAAAAAGACATGAAATAGAAGTAGGCAGGCCTTCTTCATCTGCATTCCCAGGATCTGAAATAGCATTTCTGTGAACAACTTAATTGCCACTCATAAAAGATATGAAGGCTGACTACAGCAGGGTGGTCGACATCTCTATATGATAGGTCTCACCTCCTATTAATGTTGAGCCTCACTACCAGCGGTGGCTCCTCCGTTCAGGCAAAGGAGTGCCACCCCTGCCAGCAGAGACAAATGAAAAATAAAGTGATAATAACAGTTTTATTATCATTTTATTTTTCATCAGGAGCCAAGACTTGGGAGCAGGACCATACAAAGAATGGTGGAGTAGTGGTGGGCATCGCTGTCAGTGCGCATGTTGGTTTGGCCAGTCATCTTAGGACGGCTAAACCTCACTGACATCTCTCCATCCCAGCTGGATTGCCGGGTGAAGAACAATATCAGGCCCAGGCTCCCTGTCACAGATGGAGCACAAAACCAGCCCAATCCATCCAATCCCGATGCTGCTTTCATGGATATTACAAGCATGAGAGCATCGTCTGAATTGGTTGTAGAGGAGTCTGGGAGCCTCAGCCTGTGAACAGCAGATGAGTGGCAGGTAATTTTTTTGTTGTTGTTTATTTTTTAATTTTATTATTGCTCTCCCGCCCTGCGACACTACTTTTCCCTGACACCAGCCGCTACTTCTCACTACAAACAATTGCAACCATATTCCAGGACTCTCATCCATGATCAGTTTTCTACCTTTCTAGTTAGGTATACAGTACCTATCCATACATATGCCTGCATGCATACTCTGTCAAGGACAGGACTAAACATGATACTCTTTTTGTTTCTTTTGAGTAGGTCAGATTTGATCAAATATATCCTAAAGGAAACAAAGCAACCCCACTGCTTACAATTATGTTCTGCAGCACCCCGATGAAAATAAATTAACAAACTAAGCCATTTAAGTGGATTGTGTGAATAGGTATGTTAGGAATATACAGGTTTGTCTTGTATTACACTTTGTTTCAAAATCACTATTGATGATGATAAGTAAGAATAAATGTCTATTGACAGATAACTTGTTTGGCTTATGGTACTGTACCTATCAGGGTGGAGGAGGAATTTCGTCTGCCACCCTCACTACTGCGTTCTCCCAGATTTATAGATTATGGCTAGCCCAGCAGTGATCTCTGTACCTTGTCAGGAACTGCTGCCATTGTGTTTTCTGTTACAGTACAAAAAGTTTGATTGGTGGTGAGTTGCCTTCAGTTATGATGGCTATGCACAAAACTTTAACAAAATTTTTGATTCAGAAAAACAAAAAACCGAATTATTTCCTTCCCCCTCGTCAGAACGTTTTTCCACTGGTCATTGTTTTTTCTGTCCCTCACCACCAAGTTTTACCTTACAGTGACAGGCAGAAAAAAATGTATCAGGCCATACACATTATTTAGGGGGGGGCTGTCCGATGCCCTACCTCCAAAGGTCCAACGGAGCAACTAACAGGCTGGCAGTCCCCCTGACACTAAATAGGGTGTACAGACCTACAGTTTGTTAGACAGGGTGCACCGTCACTTTTGTGGCAGAGTACCCTGTCTGCCAAAGTATAAATCAGTCCCACAGTAATAGAAAAAAAAAATAACAATTAAAATTGAAAAGCAGTGGATTATAATGCAGCAACACACAACAGTATTTCATAACAATATATTATGAAAAACAAAAGAATAAAGAAATTGCATTACTGCAACTACACTTGCGAATTGTAATCTTTACGTCTATTAGACGAGAGAATCAATGGTCTTCAAATTTGCCTCTGATTTTGCTGCTACCAGAAAATAGTTATGGGGTTGATTATTAAATGAAACGCAGGTGCATAAAAAGTGTCATCTGACCTACGTGGCTCAAAAAAATCTATTTTGTTTTGTGTGGACATAGTTGACAACTACTGTAGAAAAAATTCCAGTTTGGTGGATATTCCAGTCATGGGATGAACGACAGGAGAATGTGAGTTTTGGACGGAGTGTCTAGGGTGGCATTGTCAATTTTATACATATCCGAAAAGTTAGCATATTGTAGGGTTCATTATCCTTAAAAATTTATTTTCCATCACACTCTAAGATGATGAACATATGCCTCCCTGAACAGCAATAAATTGGGTTTGGGGATATCCAGTGCTTTAAATGGAAAAATAGAAGTGCAGGTACTCTGTAATAGAGTACCTGCTTGTTTCTAAGAAGTGCCGGTACTCTCCAATTAAAAGTATTACGTTTTTCTTGAAATATGCCGGTACTCTCCCTCTCAAAATAAAAAAGTGCCTGTACTCAGTACCGGAGAGTACCGGCCCATTTAAAGCACTGGTGATATCCCAAATCACCCCATGGACTGGTGTCAATAAAAAAGGATTTCTAATATTATAAATTGCTTCCCTAAGGAAGATCAAAACAGTAATTTGATTGTGAAATTGCACTTTTACACTAACTGCAGCTGCGGGTATTTTGCATTCAAAGTACCATCTTACAAGCTCCCTCAATGTGGGGGAGTTAATTGCGCACCCCTGAAGTTAAAGAATCTGTGTGTCTCCTTAACTACAGGGTTGTGAAAATTACATGATTTCTGAATTGAACCCCAAGAAACCTCTGATTAATGAATCATTTCTGTTGAAATTTGTATTTCTAGTTCCAAATACAAAGGTTATTCCTGATGCTCCCCTGCTATTAATCCCAAAGTAAATGTTTCGCTGGGAAGTTACATGAATCCATGGCACGACCTCAGTACCTTCCCATTTAAAGCATTGAATCCAGTTAATTTTGTACATACAGGTAAGTGCAGTGCTGGAACCTTTTACACACAGATTACTCATGGCTCTGCTTTAACCAACAGATCTTTATCCAGGGGCGGCTCATCTATTAGGGCAGAGGAGTGTCGCCTGCTCGCCAGCAGCGGCAGCTTAAAAATCTTTTCAAGAAAATGATAATAAACTATGTTTATTATTGTTTTCTTAAAAAGGGGTGGGGCCACGTGGGTGACGTGCACTTGAGGGGAGTGTACAGTTCACTCCCCTGAGAGTGCATGTGTGTTTGACCGGCCGTCTCGGGTTTGCCAAACACACACGCGCAGTAGGCTTTCTCCAGCCCAGCAACACAGTTGCCGGGCTGGACAGAGCCTGCACAGGCTCCCGGTCCGCCTGGAAGCGCCCTGGCTGGGTGCTCGCAGCCAATCCTGGCGCTGCTTTGTGCCGCGTCAGGATCGGCCGCAGGGCAGACTGGGAGCCTGTGACTGCAGTCAGCAGAGAAGAAGTGAATGGAGCGGTGCAGCGCGGCAAGGGAGGTAAGTGTAATTTTTTTTAATTACCTTCCCCCCACTCCTCTTGTGCGCCACCCCGCCCCTTCCATGCCCCGCGGGCTGCTCCTGTCTTTACCTCTAGGATTAGAAACTGTGACCACTACACTAAGACGTCTGTAATGGGCACATTAATACCATGAACATTCTCACTGAAATTACAATCTATCCCCTTGAGTATGCACAGTTGTCTCTATAGAAGATGAATTTCAATGAGTTGCCTGGCTGTCATTAGGACCTGACCCTTCAGCCTTTGCAGAAAAACATTAATGCCTTGCTCCAGGATGGAGTGATGTCGGACCTGTTTAAAAAGGCTATCGCCACACCCCTCTTAAAAAATCCTAATTTAAATTCTGATAAGCACAGAAACTGCTGCCCCTTGCACTGCTCCCATACGCGTGGGATTCTACAGAAAGTTGTATGGGATTAACTGTAATCACACATGGGCAAACACCAACTGTTGGGAAGTTGATAACCTGGTTTCTGTTCAAACATGGCACAGAAACAATGGTCTTGGTCTACAGCTCAAGCTGAATTATTTGCAGAGCCCATCTGAAGGTTCTGGGGCCATATTATCAAAAGTGTCCCAGGGGCACTATGACCACGTGCACCCGCTTTTAATGCCTTGCAGCACCTTGATACTACAGAACAGGATGCAGACTACTGTAATATAGATCGGCTGGTGTACATGTAGAGCTACAGGGGGTATTCCCTCATTTGTTAGAGTGTGGGCCAAATGGAAATTACAAAACACATTCCCTATATTCCCACATCTATATGAGGCTCTGCCACAGAGGCAAAAAGGCAGATATGAAGTGTACAGATTATGGTGGTCATTCTGACCTCGGCGGTAAAAGGCACCTACCGCCGGTCAGAAATCCTCCATAATTCCGCCGCGGTCGCGGTAACCCGCCACGGTCATTCTGACCCGCAGCAGCCAAACCTCCGAAAATCCGACAGCCACAACAGACCGCCTGACCAGCGGTCGGCGGAAAAGTGGAGGTGACCAAACCTCCACCGTCACGCCAACAGAAATACGCCCATGCCATTACGACCCACGAATCCACGCGGCGGTCTTTCAAACGCGGTTTTACATTGGCGGGACACACCGCCGCGGTCAGAATACACACAAACGAACAAAACTCAGCCACATTGGCCGATTTGAATTCCACACACCTGATACACATACACACACCACTCCCACACACACAATACAATATAAAACACACACCCACATCACCCACAAACCCCTACGACCAAAAATTCAGAAAGAAGCACTGAGAGACACATCAGCGATCACAGAATACCATCACACAGAGGCACACTACACCATCACCCACACAATATCCACACACAAAACAACACACACCACCACACTCAACACACTTAACTACACATACTCCACCCCACACATCATACACACCACTCCATGGCACCCCAAAGACACCCCCGCTTCTCAGACGAAGAACTCAGGGTCATGGTGGAGGAAATCGTTCGGGTAGAGCCCCAGCTCTTCGGCACACAGGTCCAATACACCAGCATTGCCCGGAGGACGGAGCTATGGCAGAGGATTGTCGACAGGGTCAACGCTGTGGGACAGCACCCCAGAAATCGGGAAGACATCAGGAAGCGATGGAACGACCTACGGGGGAAGGTGCGTTCCATGGTATCCAGGCACAACATCGCCGTGCAGAAGACTGGCGGAGGACCCCCACCTCAACCCCCACAATTTACAACATGGGAGGAGGAAGTCTTGAACATCCTGCATCCTGACGGCCTCGCAGGAGTCGGCGGAGGAATGGATACTGGTAAGTTGAAGCTTCACTACTGCTTCCCCCCCACCTGCATGCCAAATCATACCCCAACCCTCACCCCCATCCTCGAACCCCACCCTCACCCCCACCCTCACCCCCACCACCATCCTCACCCCCACCACCATCCTCACCCCCACCCCCAGCACACCTATTCCCTGCCAATGTCTCACCATCACAACCCACACATCCCAAAACCTAGGCCTGCATGCGTCCACTAAGCATGGACACCCATCACCAAAGCATGCCCAATGCATATACACATCCCCCCCACAAGCCACCCTCACCAAAGCCCCCACACACGAATGCCAGCACTTGGGGACACGGGAACCCACAGATACACCCATATGCCACACATTGAAACTATAACCATACCTCTATACCCCTGCAGGACCCGACCGTCAACACACCGCCACGGAGGGCCCAGAATTCTCCACACCCCCCACCCAAGAGGCCGTCAGCGATGACAGCAGCTCTGTCGACCTGGACACTGATGACCAGCCCGGACCATCGGGGACCTCTGGACAGTCGGTTCCCCTCACACAGGCACAGGCCACTACAGACCCAAACCCCTCTGGGAACACCAGCACAGCTCCCACCCAGCGGGCCCATGCCTCTGTCTCCAGGGCGCGTCAATCTGCGGTGTGTCTACCACTACAGGGCACCTAGGATAACCCACCACCCCAACAACAACAGGGACCTGGGGGCAGTGGTAGTGGGCACACCAGCCAGGGGGCAGAGGCCCAGGGAAACAGGGCAACTCGGAGGGCAGCTGTGCGACAGGGGGGGACGGGCCCAGGGAACCCACTCTCCACAAGGCCCTCACCACCATCATGGGAGCATACAACCGCTCCCAGGAGACGATGGCGACGGTACTGGCCCGGTTCCAGGAGATCCAGGTACTGCAGGAGGAACACTATCGGGGGTACAGGGAGGACATCAGAGCCCTCACCTCCACCCTGGTTACCATGGTAGGGCTGCTGCAGGACCTCATCAACACCAGGACGGACACTCAACAACAACAAAGGGCCACTGCCACTAGCCTGGACCAAGAACAGCCAACCACCTCCGCCGGCGCTAGTGGACAGGAGGCCCCCGCACAACAGCAGCCCACCAGACCCCCACCTCCTGCAGGAGAAGAACCACCCCGCAAGAGGGCCCTGAGATCTCGCAAGAAGACAGAGTAGGATGTCAAGACCCCCGCCAGCAAAGGATACCACCTGATGTCATCCCACTGTCCCACATTGTCACCCTGTCCATCCTTGAACTGCCCATGCTCCATCTCTCCACAGGCCTCTGGACAATGCACCTGTGTGACTGTTACTCTGGACTCTGCCATGGACATTCCTTCACCATAGCCCCCACCCACTTGAAACCACCCATCCCATTTTGAGCACTGAAATAAACACCTATTTTGCACAAAAATATCTGGAGTCTGGCTGTGATTTCAAAATATTGTAATTGACATGACAGTGCAAATATGTCCTTGTACATAGAGAAGTCAACAAACAGCTGCCACAAAGCTGTAGTCCATGGGGAAACGAAGCACAGGACTCGTAGTGGGGACCCCAGATCTGAAATAGGGAGGGAAAAGCCACAACTCAGTCATCATACACTGGGGCAAATAGACAGGCAGCAGAGATGCAGGAGAGTAGTTCACATTTACTAAATTATGTTTGAATTGTTACCTGTGTCCTATTGGAAGTACTGTTCAATGATTCTGTCCCTGTTGTCTGTTTCAGCCCCGTCGTCTTCCTCCTCGTCACTCTCCACAGGTTCCACAGCTGCCACAACACCACCGTCTCGACCATCCTCCTGCAGGAAAGGCACCTGGCGGCGCAAAGCCAGGTTGTGAAGCATGCAGCAGGCCACGATGATGTGACACACCTTCTTAGGTGAGTACATTAGGGATCCACCTGTCATATGCAGGCACCTAAACCTGGCCTTTAGGAGGCCAAAGGTGCGTTCGATCACCCTCCTAGTACGCCCATGGGCCTCATTGTACCGTTCCTCTGCCCTGGTCCGGGGATTCCTTACTGGGGTCAGTAGCCACGACAGGTTGGGGTACCCAGAGTCCCCCAATAGCCATACACGGTGTCTCTCTAGCTGTTCCATCACGTAAGGGATGCTGCTATTCCTCAGGATGTAGGCGTCATGCACTGACCCTGGGAATTTGGCATTTACATGCGAGATGTACTGGTCAGCCAAACACACCACCTGGATGTTCATGGAATGGTAACTTTTTCTGTTCCTGTACACCTGCTCCCTGTCTCTTGGGGGAACCAAAGCCACATGGGTCCCATCAATGGCACCAATGACGTTGGGAATATGTCCAAGGGTGTAGAAATCACCCTTCACTGTAGCCAATTCGCCCACCTCAGGGAAAATGATGTAGCTCCTCACGTATTTCATCAGGGCAGACAACACTCTGGATAACACCTTCGAAAACATGGGCTGAGACATCCCAGAAGCAATTCCCACTGTTGTCTGAAATGACCCACTTGCCAAGAAATGGAGTACTGACAGGACCTGCACCAGAGGGGGAATCCCTGTGGGTTGGCGGATGGGGGACATCAGGTCGGGCCCCAGCTGGGCACACAGTTAATGTATAGTGGCACGGTCAAGCCGGTAGGTCAGGATAATGTGGCGTTCTTCCATTGTCGACAGGTCCACCAGCGGTCGGTACACGCGAGGATTCATCCTTCTCCTCGCCAAACCCAGCGGACGGTGCCTAGGAAGGACAACATGGAGCACAGAGTCAAGCAACCCACAGGTACGTACTCACAACTTGCACAGTAAACGATTCTCTATGCAGTGAATGGCGTGTCTGAGTGGCTATGCAAGGCCTAGGCCTGTGTGACGCAGTTGAAATTGAGCCATGTGGACCCTCGAAATGGCGGCTGCCTGACCTGTGAAGTGTGACAATGGGATGTGAGGTCAATGCGCTGGCGTGGCACACCGCGGCGCGAAGCCGCATTGGTTAACATTGAAGCCTATGGGTTTCAGGGGCCAATGGCGAAGGGCGCCGGCGGTGGCGGTACGCACCGCCGCGGTACGCACCGCCACGGTACGCACCGCCACGGACGTGACCGCCATTTTCTATCTACTTATCCACTTGCGACTTGAACTTTCACAGGAGAGGACCTATACTGCAAGTGTTGCTGTGACCTCGGTCTGGAAGGGACAATGGCTGCTGCGACTGGGGAAAGGGCCCCTGCCTTCACTGGAGAGGAGTTGGAGAAACTTGTGGATGGGGTCCTCCCCCAGTATGCGCTACTCTACGGTCCTCCAGACCAACAAGTGAGTTTAATTCAATATGGATTTGGGGCCACTGGCTGGCTTGGGGGCCTGGCGGGGGGCCTGGTGGGGATGGGGGGCATGTTGGGCCTGGCGGGGGGCCTGGCGGGGATGGGGGACATGTTGGGCCTGGCGGGGGGCCTGGCGGGGATGGGGGGCATGTTGGGCCTGGCGGGGATGGGGGGCATGTTGGGCCTGGCGGGGGGCCTGGCGGGGGGCCTGGCGGGGATGGGGGGCGTTGGGCCACTGGCAACGAAAATGCAGACAAACTTGAACGTGGTATTTCTCCCTCCCTGTACGTGTCACATAGGTCCGCGCCCATGAGAAGATCGGGATTTGGCGTGCCATCGCCAAGGAAGTCCGGACCCTGGGGGTCCACCATCGACGGGGCACCCACTGCCGCAAGAGGTGGGAGGACATCCGCTGCGGGACCAAGAAGACCGCCGAGTCTCTGCTGGGGATGGCCTCCCAACGTAGGCGGGGTGCCTGCCGTCAACTGACCCCCCTGATGTTCCGGATCCTGGCGGTGGCCTACCCTGATTTGGATGGGCGCGTGAGGGCAGCACAGCAGACACAAGGGGGTGAGTACAAGCATTATCTACTCTGTTGTCGCGCAGTGGAGGTGTCTGGGTGGGGGAGGAGGGCTGTGGGTCCCCCTAGGCCAGGGCGATATCTGTAGGCTGGGCACCCCCGTAAGCCCCTGTGTCCCCAGCCACCACCCTCAGTAGTGTGTCAGTACAGCCATCCCTGGGCCGTGTCATCCATGGGTGCAGTTGTCAACTCTAGGCGTGTAGGGCATGTTCCACGGAATGCGTAGGGGACCCCAAGTGCGCAACTTAGTGCAGGAGGCATCTGTGTCTGTCATGTCCGCTAACTGTACCGGTGATCCATGTACTCAAAATCTCTTTATTTCTCTCTCCCCCCCCTTTTTGTTTGTCTTTCTGTGCTTGTGTGCATCAGCATCATCAGGCGGAGGAGAAGTGGCATCGGGGCAGGAGGGAGCTGCATCTCACATGGCCCAGGAGGGCCATGCCACAGAGTCTGACTGGACCAGTGAGACGGAGGGCGAGGGGAGCTCCACAACGGGGACGACTGGACCCTGCAGCGACACGGACACGTCCTCGGAAGGGAGCTCCCTTGCGGGGGTGGCACCATCCGTGCCCCCCGCCATTACAGGTACAGCCGCCACCCAGCGCACCATCTCCGCCCTCCCAGCAGCCCCTCAGCGTTCGCCCCGTGCCCGCTCTGCCAGGAAGCCGGGCATCTCCTTCGCCCCAGGCACCTCAGGCCCTGCCCCTGTTACCCCCGCTGCCCTCAGTGAGGAGGTCATTGACCTCCTCCGAACGCTCATTGTTGGGCAGACTACCCTTTTGAATGCCATCCAGGGGGTGGAGAGGGAGGTTCATCGCAGCAATGCGTACCTGGAGGGCATTCATTCGGGTCAGGCTGCCCATCAGCGATCGTTCCAGGCTCTGGCCTCAGCACTGACGGCAGCCATTGTCCCTGTCTCCTGCCTCCCTCTACTAACTCCCTCCTCCCAGTCTCTTGTTCCTCTGCCTGTCCCACCCACACCATCAGACCAGCCTGCACACACCTCAACACCCAAGAGCAGCTCATCCAAACATAAGCACCATAGATCACGCAGACATTCACACAAGCAACATTCCGATGCAGACATGCCAACAGTCACTACCACCTCTGTGACCCCCACCTCCTCGTCTCCCTCCTCCCTCCCTGTGACGTCTACACTCACACCTTCATTCACCTCACCATCAGCCAGTGTTTCCATCACCAGCATACCCTCCACTACAGTCCGCTCACGTGCAGTCACCACCCCCACTGCCATTTACACGTCCCCTGTGTCCTCTCCCACTGTGTCTGTCACCCCCTCTTCCACACCACACAAACGCAGCCACCCACCCACCCAACAGCCATCCACCTCACGACAGCCTCCCGCTCCTGCACCTGCACCCAAAGACAGCAAACTTGTCTCGCCTACAACCACATCCTCTCCCTCCACTCCCATACCCACTGTACCTACCACTCTCCATTGTCCCAAGAAAATCTATCTCTCTACTGCTACCTTCTTTCCTGACCCTGAGCCCCCCCCTCCTTCTCGTCGGGGTAAAAAGAGCACCTCAGCCACCACCAGCCCTGCAGCCCCCTTGACAAGGGTGCAGGGGTATTGGAGCCCACCAGCCCGCAGGTCTGGATCTTCGCCCAGCAGCAAGGGGACAGCCAGCCCACCCCCTGGGAAGAGGAGCAGAAGGCGGAAGGGCCGCCGCCGGAGCCCGGATTCGATATCCCCCCAGGACACTAGCCAGCCACCGTCAACAGCCACAGCTCCAAAGGGAGGAAAGGGCCACAGACTCCCGACTAAGGAGGGCAAGGGCAGCAAGGCGGAGAAGTCAGGCAGCAGGCCTGCTGCCCATGGAGGACCCGTCACAGCTGCCCAGGAGGAGCCCGCAACCCCCATAGCCGCTGCCCCGGGAGGAACCGGCACAGCTGCCCCGGGAGAGCCCACCACCCCCATAGCCGCTGCCCAGGGAGGACCCAGCCCAGCTGGCCAGGAGGGCCCCACCACCCACAGCCCAGGTGGGCATTGAAGGAGCACCATCCCCGCTGCCCAGGAGGGCACCACCAGGCAATGAGCAGTTGGCCATAGAATGGCCGCCGTCTCCAGCACCGCTCCGCTGGGGACCGCCGTCTCAAGAACCGCTGAACTGGGCCCTTCAAGGCAAGAACCGCTGAACTGGGCCCTTCAAGGCAAGAACCGCTGAACTGGGCCCTTCAAGGCAAGAACCGCTGAACTGGGCCCCGCCGTCTCCAGCACCGCTCCGCTGGGGACCGCCGTCTCAAGAACCGCTGAACTAGGCCCTTCAAGGCAAGAACCGCTGAACTGGGCCCCGCCGTCTCCAGCACCGCTCCGCTGGGGACCGCCGTCTCAAGAACCGCTGAACTGGGCCCTTCAAGGCAAGAACTGCTGAACTGGGCCCTTCAAGGCAAGAACCGCTGAACTGGGCCCTTCAAGGCAAGAACCGCTGAACTGGGCCCTTCAAGGCAAGAACCGCTGAACTGGGCCCCGCCGTCTCCAGCACCGCTCCGCTGGGGACCGCCATCTCAAGAACCGCTGAACTAGGCCCTTCAAGGCAAGAACCGCTGAACTGGGCCCCGCCGTCTCCAGCACCGCTCCGCTGGGGACCGCCGTCTCAAGAACCGCTGAACTGGGCCCTTCAAGGCAAGAACTGCTGAACTGGGCCCTTCAAGGCAAGAACCGCTGAACTGGGCCCTTCAAGGCAAGAACCGCTGAACTGGGCCCTTCAAGGCAAGAACCGCTGAACTGGGCCCCGCCGTCTCCAGCACCGCTCCGCTGGGGACCGCCGTCTCAAGAACCGCTGAACTGGGCCCTTCAAGGCAAGAACCGCTGAACTGGGCCCTTCCAGGCAGGAACCGCTGGCCCTTTGGCAGACGTGGCAGGGCAGGATCTGTCTCGGGCAGGGCTGCAGGATGTCCTCTGGCCAACATGCCTCCTCCAGTGGCAGTGGAGTCTGTTATGGACTGTTTGGACTGTGGCTTTGCTCTCCCCAGGATGGCCCAGTGGGCAGGCCACCCACTGTATGGACTGTTTGGACTGTGGCTTTGCTCTCCCCAGGATGGGCCAGTGGGCAGGCCACCCACTGTATGGACTGTTTGGACTGTGGCTTTGCTCTCCCCAGGATGGCCCAGTGGGCAGGCCACCCACTGTATGGACTGTTTGGACTGTGGCTTTGCTCTCCCCAGGATGGGCCAGTGGGCAGGCCACCCACTGTATGGACTGTTTGGACTGTGGCTTTGCTCTCCCCAGGATGGGCCAGTGGTCATGGAGTCCCCTCGTGGATCTGGCGTCGTGTACTCAAGTGGCTGAGGTGCCCCCCCTTCCCTTCCCCCTGAGGTGCCTGTCCTTTTTTCTTTCTGATGCCCCTGCAGTGTTCTCTCCGTGGAGTTCTTGTCGTGGGACTGGGCCTTGCCCCTTTGCTCAGGACCCCTGTGGTCCACGGACAGTGGTTGGACTACATTTAGTAGCTGTATATATTTTGTACATAGTTTATTTATTTATTTGGATTACTGCTGTCCATTTTTCAATATATCTGCCCGTTTGAGATCTCTTCTTTTGGTCTTTGCATTATTTCGGAAGGGGGGGGTTTGTGGGTTGTGACAGTGATCTGTGGGAATGCATTGATGTGTGTGTTGTAGTGGGTGTGGGTGGGTGGGTGTGTGCCGGTAATCTTTTCCCTCCCCTGTGTCGTAGGTGCAGTACTCACCGATGTCTTCCGCGCCGCCGGGCGTGCTCCTGGTACAGGAGCAGGTATAGGAGTGCGGGGATGACCTGCAACTCGGGTTCCATACTGCCGGAATCTCGCGTGGAGTATGTGGAGGTGAGCGTTTTCCCGTTCGTAGTCTGTTTCCGCCGTGTTTTTATCGGCGGTGCTCCCGCCCCGGAAAAGGTGGCGGATTGGTGGGTCGTGATAGAGTGGGCGGTACATTGTCTGCCGCCGGGCTGTGTTGGCGGTTCCCGCCAGGGTCAGAATTGCATATTTTGGACCGCCGGCCTGTTGGCGGGTTGGCCGCCGCTTTATCACCGACCGCCAGGGTCAGAATAAGGGCCTATGTGTCACATACAGGTGGCACCTTGTCAGTGTGCCACACTGAGGACATCACTTAAATGGAGAAAACATGGATCTAATGGACCTCAAACATCCTCCTGCAGATGGATGTAATCACTCTTGAGTTTAAGAGATCCTCTACCACCCTTTCAAATGCTCTCTGTAAAGTGAAAGTTGGGCTGGTGGCTTCAAACACCAGTCTGCCTTTTACTAAAGCCCTGAATCAAGGGCAGACACAGGTTTGCGGCTGTGCTGGGGACAACACATTCATTGATATAGGGTGCACCAGTCTGGTCTGCACATAGCACTCCCACTTAACGGTACATCATGGTGCAGACAAGGGCAGTGGACCCATATCTGATATTGGCCTTGTGCTTATAGATATTTCTTGTGATTTCGATGTAATAGATGATCAAGTTACAGAATAAATGTAGAAGGTGTAAACAGTCTCCCCTTTAATTATTTATACAACTTTTAGGGAGCCATAAGCAGAAAACTAGTGATTTTGAATCATATCTTTTCTATCCAAATCACTTGTTTAACTATCTTCTTTTTGCTTCACAACATGACGTCTTATTGACTGAATTCAGTTGTGGCTGTTCTTTGTTAGGAGTACACTTTAAAACTCTGCTTCCCTTCATCAGATTCTGGTGGGTATCACAAACTACATGATAATACTGGTACTTTATTTAGGATCAAGAACCAGGGGCCATCTTAATTCCAACCATCATTCGTGATTGAACTTCTCTATTATTGAAAGTCATAGCATTACACAAAGTTAATCAGTTATTTGAAGGGACAAAGCTCACAAGTTTCCCCTTCTTGACATAGCTGTGCTGTTCCATACTCCTATGGGATGTAGAATTTCATCATAACTTTTTTTACATGGGTGATGATGAGGAACATTTTGATGCATTGGTTAAAAAATGGCAACGTTCAATCACTTTATGAATCAAGCCCAAACTTTTGAGGCACTCCTTTTTAGCCCTATTTCTCTATTCACACAATACATGTGACATCTACATTTACTTGTTGACTTCCAACATAATCTAAATATATTATCAAGAGGTATGATTATGAGTTGGACTGTCCCAGATATTGCACAACATGCGTGGATGAATTATATGTAATCATGTCATGTATAAAACAATCATTATGTTTGTTCTATTATTCTCTCTTTTTCTCTGGTTATCACAGATGTTGGATGTACACTTCACACGAAACGTTAAGACTATCAATTTTGGTCAAATCCAGTTTCAAAAGTGAGAACGCATGTGAACCTGCTCAGGTGACTCCTGGTCCACCCAATATAGTGGCAAGAATGTATCCTTATGGCGGGGCATAGGGTTGTTGCACCCGTAAATTATTTGAGATTAAACAAATTTTAATTCGATACCTAGAAATATCACAAAGTGCTCTAGCAGAGTGTAGCCACAAAACTAAAATACAGCATGCTCAGACAAACTTTATTTTTAGCCGTATACTCTACCAAACTAACTGACTATGGAATTACAGCAATCTGGCGGCAAACCCTCCTCCTCAATCAAGGACTTATGTAAAGTTGGAATGCAGCACCACAGAGCATCAAATTGATTAATGTTGAAATTACCTTTATTGCTATAACCATGTATGGACTACTAGCCTCTAATGCTTGGACAAAGGTGACTTTGTTAATGAATGAGTGAGGGTTTCCTTTTCTTCATTGCTGTGTTGTATGTTTACATGGTTTTAATATGCATATGTTGTTTGGTTTCCCTAATAAAATAAAAAATGAATTGGTTCTGCTCCTTTTTCTCTGGTTTGAGCCCCTAGGAAGCTTGGGCTTAATTGCTGCTCCCTCAATTAGAAAGTTTAGGTAGTTTCACAGGGATTTATGTTGTTTTTTTGGTCTATTTAACATCATATCCAACTACTTATGCTTTTCATTTCAGACTGCTGTATCATTTCAAAACTATGGCGAAGACACTCAGCTTATTGTTGAAAATGATATGGCACTCACCCAGCATATTGTCCTAGAAGAGTGTATCAGTATTCAGAGAGAAAACAGATTGTTATATTTGGCTGATAGTAGCAAAAAATTGGAGCGCTCTTAAACTGTGTTGTTCCCTTTCTACGGGATCAAATATTCATTCCTCCTCACTCAGAAACCGATTTATGAATTATGCCGGATAAAGCCAATATTTACTTTACTTTCAATCATTGGATTGCCCTTTTCCAATTTCCTACTGCAGAAATTTACCTTTTCCGTGTCATCTCTCCAGATGTCTTTCAGAGTTTCATTTTTTATGGAAATATTTGCTTGCTTGTATTAAGAATCTGTGCACTTTGTTATTGCTGTTCTGCAGAGTCTATGTTGTGTCCCTAAACATGGACTCTGAAAATGGTTACACCCAAGTGGCTTATTTATTTATTTATGTACAGGAAATACACCACTGGTCTGCACCTTGAGAGCCCTGTGTTGGCTGCAGTTCATATTTACAGCAGAACATGTATAGCTAAGGTGTATGGATTCAGAGAATTCCATTGTGTCCTACATAGGTTGCAGCTTTAACTCTCCACTGCAACACATGGCAGGGAAAGGTGATTTGCCATGTAACAAACCTACTTCTACACATTTGTTAAGTCACCAATAAAGGTGCCCTGTATGTCCAGAGAACTGGGTGCTTAAAGTATTACTAAATATTGAAGTAACGTTTGCCCCCATAATGAGATATTGCAAATAACTGCTTGTTACAGTATAGTGGGACCCATTTTTTGAGCCCCAGAGGTCTGCGGAAAGTTACTAAGTTTAACCCGGGAAGGGTGAATTTTCACTAATTAAAATTTCCCGATTCACCCTATTCTGTGCTTTTAGCGGCAAAAAAAGGCATCTATCAGTCGTCCTGATGAGGGTATCTGGTCTCATCAAATCCCAGCTGTATACTGAATTCAGCTCTGTTCCATTGAATGCTTTCCTGAACCAAAAAAGGTGACGAAATCTGAAATAAAAACCTGGGACTGGGCCAAGGCAGTAGAGTAACCACTACAGAGATCTTGCTAGCTACAAAATCTGACCTTTCCCCATCAAAACTAAATGTTTATGCAGAAGCTCAATGCCTCCAAGGGACTCTTGCCAACTTCAGCATCCTTCTTTGTCCCACTGAAATATTTTGAGAATCCCCCCAAAAATGTAGCCCAAAGTTAAAGACTTTAAGAAGTTTGACCCGCTAATCTTATCTGATCCCCACTCTATTGTGGTCAACTTGAAATTGTGCCTAGGTGCTGTTCTACCATGAAGGTTGACTCTAAAGGCCACGTTGTGCTTTCTTGCTGTTTTCAGCCTCCCCGCTTTAAAAAAACTGTATCTCTTATTCAACTTATTGGATTTTAATGATGTTTGTGTCTTTTTATTCAGTTGCATTTTCTCAACATTTTGTAAATGTTGTTGGTAATTTAATTGAGTTGGGGTCTTAACTTTAATGTTATTTGGTACTGCTTCAGCTTAGCCCATATATTATCTGGGCAACTGTATTTTGCTTGTGCCAAACGGTTAAGCAGATATTAGCTGAGAACTGTGCTGTGGCCTGTTAAGTTTGTATACACTCTTGTCTGAGCACAACCCCACAAGTTAATCATCCAATTTCAATACCCACTTTTTTCTGCATCCCTTTTTCTTTTTAATTATTTTACCTTTTTCAAAATGTCTTTGAATTCCATTCTTACCTCGTTCTGCCAATGCTTGTTCTAA
This sequence comes from Pleurodeles waltl, assembly GCF_031143425.1. NCBI lineage: Eukaryota > Metazoa > Chordata > Amphibia > Caudata > Salamandridae > Pleurodeles > Pleurodeles waltl. The sequence continues at coordinate 1,104,946,309 of NC_090445.1, forward strand.
GTACTTGTTCACTTCTCTCTTTAAACATCCCCTCTTTGCACTATCTTTTATAATATATTTTCCCATTTCGATCATATCTTTTCTTGCCTCTATTAAATGGATGCGGAAGGATCCACAAGACACAGCTGATTTTGATAATGTAAGATCTCAATCTAGTGTACTGGGGGCGCTACAGCAATCCATTAGCAGCCTAGGGTGAGAAGAGAGCTCAGTGCAGGAATAAACATGAGACCAGGTCACCGTCTGCTCATCCTGCCCAATTGCAAATCTAGCTATGAAAGTATTAATCATGTGGCAGAGGCGCTGTGGGCCTTAACGCAGGTGCGGAAAAGATGTCTGCTATCTGCAGGCTGGGCAGTAATGGTACAGTAGAGCACACCATAGGGCCAGAATGTTTTCTATGATATTTTACCCTTACTTGAGGTTGAGTGTGTCAGTGCAGAAGTAAGGTTAAAACGGTTTACATTTGTCATTAAGACTGTTCCAGCTTCCTTTGTTGCTTGTAATATGGACACTCAACTCAGATGTTCTTACCATGCTGCAATGATGGCAAAGTAAATCAGCCATAACAATATACTATGGTTTGTTTTAGGCATGGATGGAATTTTAATTATGCTGGAGTAATTGAAGTGATTTCAGAAATTCAGTGTTATTCTTTGCTGCAAAATTACACATAATAACATGATTATGCATGCTTGTGTAATTAGGAGTAATTTGGAGGGGAAAAAACGACTGCAAGAGCACATTCAGCAAGTGTGAGTGGCTGCTTCTGCTGCTGTTTATGTCCTGTTTCATTTAGAACTATTTTCCTTGTGCAAAATGCATCATTGGATAACTTTTGGATGAGGGGGGCAATTTTACACTCAGAAAATAGCGCTCAGTGCAGAATTACTCTTTTTTGCGTAACAATGCGTAATCTTGCTTGATTTTTTAGTAATTCATTGTGAGTTATGCTCACCCCTAGTTTGGTGGTGACATTGGGAAGAGAACTCAGGCCTACTAGATCAGACCTCTTACCTCAGAACACACCACATGCTGATTTTGACAAAAAACACCGGAATTGCAGAGAGCGCATTACCAGTTTATAATTCTTGAGATTAAAGTTTTTGTTTTAGACCTAATTGTGCTTGTTTGATGGCACGAAGGCAAGATCTAGAGGTTGAAGCATTTGGAGCTCAAACCTGATAAAACACTGCTATGGGTAAGTGTTATGTGAATGGCATATATTATTTGCAGAGAAGAAGGATATTGGCGGACCAAAAATATCTCACCTGACCATGGCGGGAAGATAACTACACCTCATCTCCTAATCCTTGTCAACTTTATCGTCACCACCAACTGGTGTCCCAAAGAGCACACCACAGGTATCAAGATGAAGCAACAATTTCTCAGAGCCTGCTCTGCGTCAAACTTTAGAGAAACCCAGGCAAACATTAATATTCGCCTGCATACTCCGCGGGAGCCAAGCAGATTTCCTGCCACCCATTGCTTGTGCTGACTTGGAACAACACAGACTGCGCTGTCACTAAGCTAATCAGCACCCAGGGCTCCTGTTTTGACTTCTTAATTATGCCAGCTGGGGTTTTTGTGGGATGACATTTTGTCTAATCCTCCTTTTGAGCACAAACAAAAATGACAAAATATTTGCAAATTTAATGCCATCAGTGGTCAATTTGGGGCCAATTAGCTCGGAAAAGAGAGGCATGTGAAGATATAATGACAATGAAGGTGGTTCCACACTGGATAGGTCTGCCCCCCCATAGGGTTCTAATGGGGAAGAGGTTTGCTTTTGTCCATAAGCCTTGTTGTTTCACGTTCAAACGTGCTGTGCGTTGCACTGGGATCTTAAAGCTGCATGCACTTACATAAAAATGTATTATTCAAAGAAAAAAACAATATTCACCGACATACCTATGGTTGGAACAGGTCACATAATAAGTGAAACAAGCACCAAGGAACCTTGCCTAAAGTAAAGAAAAAACTGTTATGAACAACGCACATGACATATTAAAGGGTGAAAAAAATGGAATACCTTGCTGGGATGAAGAATTTCCTAGTGTCCCTTGCTAACCAATCTCAGTTCTGTAGATTGCGTTTGCAGTTGACAGGAGGACACCATCACCAAGGATGACCTAAACCGCTTGCAGCATTAAAGAGAAGATTGTGCCGTAGGGGATTCTGGGAAGGTTGTGGTTGCTAACAAGAAAGCCAATGGTGCCCTGCAGGTGTTGCTGCTCTAGTGGTCCTTTTTTTAAACATTCCATTCTTTTCTGATTTGTTTATTGGAATCTGAACCAACAGATATGAAACAATCAAACTAGCACACTACTTTTAGTATCCAAGTAAGCTAAGACGAGCTGACTCATTGTTAGTCTGGGTATTATTTGGTAATGTCAAACCATACATAGCTCTCCCGGATTGCACTAATACTAATTCAATAAAACTCAGTGATCAGAAGCCAGCTATTGTGTAATCATTTTAAACTCACTTAAGACATGTATTGCATGGATTTTTTGCATCACCCAGCACGATACTACCCAGTAATCCAGCCCTATCTAAATTGTGTATATCCATGGCAACATGTATTCTCTCCGCACTAAGGGATATCTATTGCAGTACTATATTACTCATGGTACAGCCAGAGCATAGTGACCTTTATCTGAACTGTGGCATATATTTGGCAATATATGCTCTACCTGAATATTGGCATATCTAGGGCAACTTGTTCTAGCTGAATTGAGGCAAATCTATTGCAACATGTGCTTTATCTGAATTATGGCCTATCCATGATAACATGAACTGGGTATATCCCTGGCAACATATGTTCTCTTTGAATCGTGGCATATCTAGTGCAACACCTGCATTACATTAATTATGGCATAGCTGCGTCATCATGAACTCTATCTATACTGTGGCATGTCGTTGGCAATACGTGTTATTCTAAATTATATTGGAACATTGGAATGTTGGGAGCTTCAATGGAGAAAATAGAGTGCTCTGGGGTTTTAGTGGCTGGTAAAAGCCCGGAGCGTCAACATTCCAATGTTCTTTGTTCACAGCATGAGCTGTGAACAAAGACCTCACAGAGTCTGAGGGGATTCTCCTCAGGTTCCGTAAGGATTTTTTTTTATTAATTAGAAAATTCTGCCCTCTTGTGGCATAATGTTCTAATAGCCTTAGGGCAGAATTTTCTAATAGCCTTGTAGCCCTTTGTAGCTGGCTATACCAGCCATTATGACGGGCTATAGTGTATCCATAGAAATGATGCATATCCATGGCAACATAGACTGTATTGGAATGTTGGTATCTCCAGGGCAACATGTGCTTTCTCTGAATTATGGCATATCTGTGGCACATGGGTCTCATCAGAATTATTTTTTAATCACTCAGAGTCTATGCCAAGTGGTCCACAAGAAAAGCAATTTACATTCCACCAAACGTGAGCTTTCACTGATACCACCCGATTGAGAAACAGGTGTGGGAGTGAAACCTAGCCACATTCATTTTAATGAATACTTCCTATTGGTCGCCATCTCAATTATTCAGTAGCATGCTTTGTAATGAATCTAACCCCATTAGGTCCCCAGAAAGGCTGATTATTCGCTGGTGCTGACGTCTCACTCCTTCTGCCCCAGGTACACGAATTACAGTGCTGCACTTTGCCTAAATCATGGGAATGGAACGTTTTCCCTACCTCTTACCGACTGTTTTGTGTAAAAATGATTGACACAAATTGTTGTCACTAGCTGAGCAATTTATTAACTTATAACCCTTTTGTTTCTATCAATTTCGGTTAGGTTTGGGTTCATGAATACATATTATTGCAGGACAGCCTTTAGAATTGCAGCAGTTTTGTTCCTCACAACAGCGAATGATCCAATTATCTTCTGGGAAAAAGGGGGTTAATGATTCATGGAATATATAATTTATGTGGAAGTTATGTGATTCCTCAATGTCAAGTGCTATTTGCATGGAAATGGTCCAAAGTTGTTTAATGTATCGTCTCTCTGGTGCTTTCGGTGCACAGAAAGCGCTGGGCTTCTTAAGGAGAGAAATAAATTGTCAAGTCAGGGGCAAGGCTCTGGAACGTTTGCCGCTGAATATTAAACTCGCTGCATTAAATCACAGAAATGTTTAAAAACTACCATTCTATCTCAAGGCAAAATGGCGTGCCTGGTTTTCAGGAATGGGAGGAGGCTCTGTGCCCACGAGACCCCAAATCACCCCTTTGAGATTGAATATTTGTTTTGCTTCCTCTTTTTCATGTGTTACAAACCATGGGGCATATTTATACTCCGTTTGCGCCGAATTGGCTTCGTTTTTTTTTACGCAAATTCGGCGCAAAACTAACGCCATATTTATACTTTGGCGTTAGACGCGTCTAGCGCCAAAGTATGAGGAAAGAGCGTTATTTTTTTTGTGTGAACGCCTTCCTTGCGTTAATGAGATGCAAGGTAGGTGTTCCCGTCTAAAAAAATGACTTCGACGCAAATGCGTCGTATTTATACTCCCGGGCAAAAATCACGCCCGGGAGTGGGCGGGGCCAAAAACCCCGCATTTGCGCCTCTTTTTAACGCCTGGGTCAGGGCAGGCGTTAAGGGACCTGTGGGCTCAAAATGAGCCCACAGCTGCCCTCCCATGCCCCCAGGGACCCCCCCTGCCACCCTTGCCCACCCCAGGAGGACACCCAAGGATGGAGGGACCCATCCCAGGGACATTCAGGTAAGTTCAGGTAAGTATATATTTTTTTTTTATATATATTTTTTTTTGGCATAGGGGGGCCTGATATGTGCCCCCCTACATGCCACAATGCCCAATGACCATGCCCAGGGGACATAAGTCCCCTGGGCATGGCCATTGGGCAAGGGGGCATGACTCCTGTCTTTACTAAGACAGGAGTCATGTAAATGGCGTCTGGGCGTCGTTAAAAATGGCGCAAATCGGGTGGAGGCGATTTTTTTGCCTCAACCTGACTTGCCCCATTTTAAGACGCCCTAACGCCATTTTTCCCTACGCCGGCCCTGCCTGGTGTACGTGGTTTTTTTCCACGCACACCAGGCAGCGCCGGTCTGCTAGCGCCGGCTAACGCCATTCAATAAATACGGCGCCCGCATGGCGCTTCAGAATGGCGTTAGCCGGCGCTAATCTTTTTGGCGCAAAACTGCGATAGCGCAGTTTTGCGTCAAAAAGTATAAATATGGCCCCATGTTTCTGTCCTTGCTAAAAAAACTTTTCCTGATTGTCAGAAAGTCCCACGCTAACGGAATGCCCCGTAGTTTAATGGAGTTTGATCAGAAGGAAGGCAGACCAAGGGGGAAATCAAATTATCCTGAGGACGTTGGAGAAGAGTCCGGCCTGTAATTGTAGACTAGTGTTCAAGGAACCTTCCCTGGAGACACCTTAATGCTGAGGGCCACGACTAAAATCAGTCAGCACGTAATTTATAAATAAATAAATAAATCCATACATACATACATTCAGGGGCTAAAAGTTTTACTTAGTGATGCTGCCGAATGCCGAGTTTGTAGATCACCAGGGCAGGCTACCTCATGCCTCTATCTTTCTCCAACATACACTTGCTGTCTCTTCATCTCACTCTTGCAGATTGTTTTCCATCTCTGTTTTCTCATTTTTTAAACTTTTCCCATCTCCTCTTCCTCACTTTGAGACTTTCTCTCCCTTGCTCTGGGTAAAAGTCTGATGATGAAAAATAAATCCTGGTACCCAAAAATGAGTGCCGTGCCCACCACTGGAGTCATCATTAGTTCAGTGACAAGCTTATTGTTCCACGTATACTCAGTAGAATTCTAAGATATTGGCCCTCATCATGAGTTCGGCAGTCTTTTTCAAAGGCCGCCGAAGCCTCAGGTTCTGAATTACTGCCAGTGCTGGTAGTCTTAAGACCGCCCTAATACAAAAGATCTCTGAATTCTGCCCGAAATCAGATGGAGTTCCGAGACCAGTCGTGCTGGCGGTCGGCGGTACTGCCACACCAAAAAGAGACCGCACACCATATTACAACCTGTAATATGGTGTGGCGGTGTCCAGATGGCGGAGCACTGCCAGTGGTGGAAGCGCCAGGTCCCAACCCCTCCCGGACAACCTCCTCAATGGACGGGGTAAGTGGATCATCCGACAGGGGATGGTGTGTGTATGTGTGTGTGTGAGTGTGTGAGTGCGTGTGTGAATGTTGGGAATGCGGGAGGAGGAGGGAGTGTTTGTGGGTGTTTAGCTGCGTGTGTGAGTGATTGTGTGTGGACGGGGGAGGGGGGAGTGCTTGTGCGAGTGGATGGGGGAGAGCGGGTGAGTGCCTGTATGCAGAGCAGGTTGTGCATGTGTGAATGTATGTATGCTCTGGAGGATGGGGTGAGTAAGTGTTTGTGAATGGGGTGGAGGTGAGTGTTTGTGGATGGGATGAGTGTTTGTGGATGGGGAGGGTGCACAAGTGTGTGGGAATGATTGAGTGCGTGAGTGCAATCGAGTAGATAGAAGAGGTGAGTGCTTGTATGCGTGTGCATGTGTATGTAAGTTGATGGGGTGAGTGTTTCTATGAGTGGACGGGGTAGTGGGTGCGTGTTTGTGTGAGTGGATGGGGTGCGTGTTTGTGTGAGTGAACAGGGAGAGCGGGTGAGTACGTGTTTGCAGTGCAGCGGGGAGGGGTGTTTGAATGTATGTAGGCGGTGCAGGGGTGGGGTGTGTGAATGTATGTATGTACTGGGGGAGGAGGGAGTGAATGTGTGCATGAGTGCAGTGTTTGTTTATATATGTTAGAGTAAATGGGGGTGTATGACGTGAGTGCGACTGGGAGTCTGTGAGTGTTTGTGTGTGGGTATGTGGATGTGTGTGTGAGTGTATCCTGTGACAGGAATGCTTATTCCAGTCACCAGGGTACAAGACTGCTGGCTTTTTCTGGCGGTGCAACCGGCAGAAAAATTCTGGCAGTCTCCCGCCTCATGGTACCACTAGTGGTATCACGCCATCCTCCGTGCTGGAGGTGCTCACCTCCAGCCTGGCAGAACGCAGTAATGTGGTGGGACGGGTGGAGGCTCAGTGGTTTGGCTTCGGCCAAACCACCAAACTCCTAATTTGGAGATATTCACCGCTGGCCCGTCGGCAGTGACACCGCCACAGCGACCCTGTTGGTCTTCGGACTGCCAGGGCCGTAATGAGGGCCATTGAGTATTTTCTGGAAAGATTATAAGAGGTTACCTTTGTGAGAATGAGTTTTAAACTGTTTCAAGTTTCCAAAGGCACTCTGAGGTAATATTAGTCCGAAGAAAAGTAAGAGATGTGTATGTGTGGGCGAGAAAGTACTCTTTGTATTTTCTTGCACTTTGTTAGTCACACTTGCATCTCTGCTGCCAGTTGACTAGACTTGGAGATGTATTGGCTCATTAGCTAGCAGTGTTCCACTGCCAGATGAGCCAGCTTGAGATAGCCGGTTAATGAATCTCTTTTTGTCCTGTGGTTCTTTGGAGTGGTCAACAGGAGTCAGCCTTGATTTCCTGTTGACAGATCATTTGCAGTGATGTCACAACTTGTGTAGTTGCAAGGCGCAAGTGCTTCAGGGTGAAACATATACTGATCGAGTTTACTGTTATGTCTTAATGTGTTTTTGAATGAAGAGAAGGGTGGTATTTGTAAACTTGTAAGCAATTGTCCCTTTAAATCATTTATAGGCCTTAGCAGGGCCCCCTCCTTCTTGCAACCCCTGCTTGTAGGTGGGTAGAACGTTTAGGGTATGCTTTTAGGAGGTCTGATCCAGTGTCCACATCAGACTATGAAGTCATAGTCCTGCATAAGGTAAGTCTTACCATATTCTTACTAGTCTGACCCATGCCTAGATAAATGATACAAATGCAATGTACACCTTTGGCAGCAGGAGTTCTCTGTTGTGCAGTATAAATAGCCACTGATGTAAATGCTGAAGATATGAGGCCAATAACAATACTAAAAATATGGCAATGCGAGATAACGCATCAGTGGTGGCCGGCAGTTTTAGGAGAAACGGGCGGGCGGGAAGCACACTCACACTTTCACACACGCATGCACGTACATCCATTAACAACACTCATCAACATTCAACCATACACGCACACACCAAACATCCATTAAAAAAGATCACACACACACTTACCTTCAGCCCCAGAGGTCCCAGTAGGGTTGGGACTGCTGCCTTCCCTCACTGGCTGACCTTATCCTTTAAGCCCTGAAGCGCTCAGGTCGAAGTCAATGGGTGACCTTTCCTCGTCACCCGGGAGAGGGCCCCAAGCCACCTTTGCTGAGCCGAGGAGGTCACGCCCATAGGAGCTGTGACCACTTCAGCCTAGCAAAGTTCAGCTAAGACTGCCAGGAGTTTGCACAAATCACGCATATCTGCTCTTGGCTGCCTGACCTGAACATGAAGGATGTCTGTCGGGCTGGCCTTTGCTCAGCCTGACAGACACTCTTCATGAGGGGCAAAAGGTGGGGGAGCGTGGCCCCTCTGCCCTAAAGGATGGGCCGTGCCTGTCACACATTAGTCAATGCATCATCAGTTCAATTCTCATCTGAGAAATACAGTTCTGTGAACAAGGCATCCATAATCAAGCGTTTCCTGGAAGATAAACAGACATCAAGGAAGCACTATCATCTTCACTAAGGCTGCATGGCCCATTGGTGATAAGGGCAAAGTTAAGCAGAACTAAATATATCGGCACAACCTATTCAACTCTTACCATAGTGCATCCACTTATTCTCTACGGTCAAACCAAACAGGAGTGGTGACTGTGGGCACCACTGTCTAGTAATGATTCCCAACTCCCAAATGCCTGATAATGCACAGTTGGTTTTCACTCTAGCCCTTACCATGAAGTATAGCATTCTCAGCGACATAGGGAATTGAGGAAAACATTTTCATCTCCTTTGCACATCAAAAGGAATGCTTTCTCTGTATCAAAGAAAGAAACCATGCAGTCACACTCATTCATTTCCAGAAAGTACTCAATATGGGTGAGACTGTGCCACCTGAGAGTCCTGTCTTTTACTTGTACACTGCAAATTGTTTCTGATCCAACCTTAGGGGTTGGGGGTAAGGTGTTCATAGATATCAGAAGAAGACATCAACAATTACTTTCTGGGTGTATTCATGCTTATACCCAAAGCATGGGCTACCATCCATACTGGGTACCTAGGTATCTCCATTTGCAACAACCAAACCAACATTTTTCCAGATCTGTCTGCTTCCCTATGTAACCTCTAGCGAAAACATGTGTTTGAATACTCATCAAACCTGTTACAGTGGTCCACTAAAATTCAGTGATGTTCAGGGAGGCACATGAGGACCTCTGGGCATCCCCCTGCATCAGGGAAATCCTAGCCTCAAGGTCCCAAAAATCTCTTCAAATCTATTAAGAGATTCCATACCCTACTCAGAGTACTCTCTATCAGACAACAGCAACCCAGATCCATTATATGTCCTCTTTCATCTTCACATTTTAATATCCCTCTTACTGCCCAGTAAACATTAAGGTACTCCGACCACTGAAATGCTACAATTATCTTAAATCTGTGTGCCATCGTTGTTCACCACCATTCATGTTTCAGCACGGAGTAGATATTTTCCTCAATAATCCATTAATATCTGGTCGGATCCACAGCGGAAGTTGCCTGTTGAATCACCAGGCTTCATGTTCTTTAGTTTGCCAGTCTGTAACTGTTCTCCAATCCTCCAGCCAGTAACAAACAATCTCCAGGGGAAGAAAAAACATGTGACTTGCCATCTTTGATCTCCTACAACTTACCCTAGAAGAATTTCAAGTTAGTTTCCCAGATTCTATGTTTCACCGTGTTAACGGACTTCTATGTTGGTCCGTGAATTACTTGAATTCCTTCAATGATCAAAATCAGACCATGAGGTGGTGAAAATGCTCCCTTCATTTCTGAAGGTACAGTTATACATTTGATGTTGCATGGAAATCACGCTACTTGTAGAATATCGAGAGGGACAATGTAACCGAGGGATTTCACATCCTTGCAGCTCTCTTCCCAGCCAGTGGCGTAGCGTGGGCTGTCAGCACCGGGACAAGGCAAGTAATTTGCGCCCCCTAACCCGTGGATTTAGTCTCTTCCAAGATGTTGCGCCCGGTGCGGCCAGCCCCCCCTACACCCCCCACGCTATGCCACTGTTCCCAGCCACACATCCAAACTGGATTTTTCAATGCACTCGAAAAGGAATGCCACATACATTTTTACCCCTACAACAAATACAAACTCACAAGGGAAGACTTCCTGTGTACACGTGAAAAGTGGTCCAGGACATAGGAAAAGTCTAGAACTTCACAAACTATGATTAGTTAAAAAATTAAGATCTACACAAGACTTTGTAAGAGCGATAAAAGCTTCACACATCCCGAGTTATAGTTTGGATATATTTATTAGTTTTACAGTTATAGGATTTTAACCCTTTTCCTAATATTTCGGAAAAGGTGAAAGCTTCATTGCAGTCAAACAACATTTGTTGTCACTTCCTGTGTTACCAAAAGGTGGTCAAACTGCATGTGATCCCGCTTCTTCTTTCCCAAGGATTGTGATGAAATGTCAGTAGTACTATGCTATTGGACCAATCCCTTATTAAGATGGGGTTTACGAGTAGTCAGATGCCTGAGAAGACCCCATTAATATGACTTAGTGAATTTGTGCCTTAAGACCTTCACTGTATGTTATTTGCAGCCTGCTCGTTTCTTACAGCTGTTCACTCACTGATACAGCAGAGACACTTTCAGCATGTAGAAGAAACCACTGATCCCCTTGGAGTTCATCTAAAGAAGGGAATAGGCTTGTTGCAGCACATCCATCTCTCTCACATCAGTTCAGTTCGAAAGTCCATCCTCAGCCCGTCCTCTCTGAAATCATTCTTTAGACAACATCCAGTGGTAGGGCTATCAGTTGACTATGTCTTCAGGCATGACATGCTTCTAGCACAGCACACTCATTCAACAACTTAAACCATTCTGCAAATGGGAGCCTTGGTAAATCATCAATTGAGCCAACTGAACGATTGTCAAAAATTAAAATTGTTGTTGAAAACCCATCCCCGCCTACAAACAAATCTAGGAAGACTAGACAAACCCCAATTTCTACACCTGTTCCATAAAAGGCTACTGGGGGGTCCTACTGGCAATGTAATGTTCACTTCCTAAAGCTTGTACAACCTTCCAATGGCTACTCTGTTTATTATGATGTGAGTCAGTTGCTGCATGCAGTTAGCTCCTGAAGATATCCTTTGTTATTGAGAATCTCCTTTACTTCTTTGTATTGGAGTTGGTCGATGGATTTTTATGTCTATGGCTTGTCAAGCTTGTGACAACTCTGCTGTTTGTTGACTGACATCTGCAAGCTGACTCAGCAAAACGGTATCTCTTTGTGGATACAACCATATGCACAGGGCTTTTACACCATTTGCACAGCCTTGGTGTATTTGCATTCTGCTGAAGGTGAGCTACTGAGAGAATTGGTGAAAAAATGCTACATGTGCACAAGCTCCAGTGGGTTTGATTTAGCACAGTGCAGCGGAGAAGAGGTTCACTCTTAACTTAAATGTGGTATTCCATAGTGGCTTCACTTTCTGTGGTGTCTGATGATAGAAGAAAGTATTGGGTGTAGGTCACTATGAAACGTTTGTAAGAAAAATGCTGTAGTGCTGCCTTGGAATGCATGCCGTATCAAGAGGGTGACCCCATGCAAGTGAGGGAATCACTTTGCCACTGTGCCAGTTCCCTATTACAGATGTGGACTGCAGAGGCAAATAGGCCATATGAAGATGCAATGACAGTGAGCTCCATGGACCCTCCAGGTAACCCCCTAGAGGCTGGAGCAGCCACCCACTGCACCTACCTGCTGGGGGATCTCTGTCTCCTCTAAGTGCCTGCACTATGACACAGGACACAGCTTATAAGCTTTCCCCAGGGCAGGCGTGAGTTTGCAACTGCTCTGCAGGCAGTGGATTTAAGATAATGGGGTGACCATCCTGGTGAGCGCTAGGCACATATTTTGAAAGATGTGCCATGGCTCAAACGGACACAGTTGATCTTATATGTAATACAGGCCTAAATGTTGAGAGGTAGAGCATTTTATATAATCAGTCCCAGAGTCCCCAGATACTCAGGTTCCTTCATGGCGATGAAAGTATAGGAGGGTGCTGTGATAAAAGAGAAGGCAAAAACTGGAGCAAAAGCAAGTTGTGAAAAGTGAATGGCAGGATGAAGGAGGCTGAGTGGAGAAGTGGAACATAAGGATGCCTATGTCAGCAGTGCACCAAGGTTACAGAGGAAAATGCACATCCTAGTTTACTGCAGAGATTATGGCCAGAAAAGGGTTGTATATCAGAATATCAACAACAAAAATGTTGACTCCACAATGTAGACTCGGACAATATTGTAAAGGTAAATATATATTTGTATAGATTTACTATTCCTAATTTCACATTCCATTCTTTTAAGGTCGCCAACATGCATTTAAATACAGGACATAACGTACCCTACCTGAACCTTGAGTTTTAAACATTGTGCTCCACAAATATCATATAGTTGTGTCTAGATGATTATATATATTCATATATATAACATAATTTAGTTAAATCTGGGTTTTGATAGGAAATGTCTTTTTTTGGTTTATTAATAACTTTATCCATGTTTGATGAATTTTCATGAAACTTTCTAAAAAGGTGCTTTTTTGACTAGTTTCTTCATGGAAAGTTTCTGGGTGATCAATCAAGCAGGGAAAGAAAAAGGGGAATTCCAAAACACAAAATCCCAATGAATTTTTTCATAGACTCTTTTTAATAGTGCTACCACAAAACCTGCTGATCGGAATTACACCAAATTTCCCAGGAAGGCTGATCTTGCCCCAAAAAGGGTGCTTTTTGAGATTTGGTGTAAATCAGTTTAGTAGTTTTTAAGAAATTAAAGTACAAATAATGTGTATATCTGGACTGTTGGGTTAAAGGGACTCTTGAGAAGAGTTTTGATTGGTTTAGGGGACTATTTTCCCTTGGGCTTCCCCACTCCTGAGGAAGTGCACCCCCAATGGAGCGAGCACTCCGATTGGCTAGCCGCAACATGAGAAAAAACTATGTCCCCGGTCCTAGGTTTGATAAAGAAAAAATATATAAGGGAGCAGGGTGGGCATACCCTGCGCCTTAGCCCTTATAGGAGGGGCCAGATGGACCATTTGCGTGGCTAAAATAAAATAAATTGTGATTCTATGCCACTATTGTGGCATAAAAAAAACAAAAACACCCTTCAGCATTTTTTTTTTTTAATTATTTTAATTTTGACGCCCGGGGTGAGCCAAGGCCCGGGGGTCATTTTAATAAAATATTTGGGCAGGAGACGTGAGTGGGGCATCTCTTCCCAAGCCACTGTTGGGCACTGGGGATCCCCTCCTCCAGGACTGGCTTAGCTATCATATACCTGGGAGCTCACTCCTGGGACTCTGGTTGCAGAAGCACATGCTTTAAAAATGCTCCCGCCAAGTGGGAGCAGACATATGTTTTCATGCCCACACTCTTGTAGTCAGAGAAACTTAGATTGCTCCCGTCCAGTGGGCACAGTGAAAAACAGCGGCGAGCAGGATGAGCTGTGGGGCACTTGGGCTCCCTCACAGCCCCCAACGGTGTGTGCAGTGAGTGTCCCGGTTGGGCACCCTGCACCAAACTAAAGCCGTGAGAACCCTTATTCGCCCTTACAAAAAGAAATTCCTTGGGGAATGGGTACCCAGGACCTAGTGGCTCGGGAAGGATAGCCATAATGCCCCCCGCCCTCCTTAAAAAAGAAAGCCCATGGGGATGGGGTTCCTGGGACTCTAGTCACTAGGTAGAGGGTCGGCACACCTCTCCACTTTAAAAAAAAAAAAAAGAAAGATCCCGGGGAATATGTCCCCCGAGGCTCTTGTGTCTTGGGGTGGGTGTTTGTGCACCTCCTTCTACTTAACACAAAAAGTAAGGCCCAGGAAAATTAGATCCCCGGGGCCACCAAGGCTCAGGGAGGTGGCTGTGCACCTCACTCCCCTTAATAAAAAAGAAAGCCTCTAGACAATGGGGCCACGGGGGCCGTAAACGTTTGGGTGAGGGGTATGTGTGCTCCCTTCCCCAATAATAAAAAAAAACAGTGAAATGGGACACCAAAATGAAAAATAAATGAGTGGTAGGAGCCACACGTTAATTATTCACTGCTTTTTCAAGGAGCTCCCCATAATGCCAAGTGAGGGCTTTTTAATTTATAATTTTCTTTAGCCTGGTGGTGTCCCTAGAATAGAGAGAGGCATAACCAAGCCTTTGTATATGTTGTGAGGTGCTGCAAGAAGCGTAGCAGGCCCCGGAAACATTAAAAAAACTGTCTCTTGCATGGCAATGAGTTGGCTTTATGCATGGTAAAAAATTATTACTTTATGTTAAAACAACTATAGAAATTCTTTGAAAAAAAGGACACAGAATGGGTAAAATCCTTTGGTACATCTGGCCCTAAGTGGCTGGGGGAGGGGAGGGTGTGAGTGTGTGTGTGTGCGTGCATGTATTTGTGCATGTGTGTGGATGTGATAGAGAGAGAGACAGACATTCTGACAAAGAAGGCCAAGAAGGGTGAGTATTGAAGGTAAATCAATTGATGAGGAAATTAGTGTGTGGGCTTCTACTTACTTTAACATTCAGATTTGCGAATTTCAGGCCTCGGCCACAAAAACTACTGTAAAATGATAGATTATAATACCTTGTTAGTTGCTGCCATGAAGTAGCTTTCAGATATGTCTCAACCTTCGTTTTCTAATTTTCAGGGTTAATTATACCTTTGTTCCTCTGTGTGATAACACTCATTAGCCTTGATACAGCTGATTCTACTCCAGACCAAAGGAACGGTGATAGACAAGCATCCGGACCACTAGTGAAATGTGACAATTTGCTAATGAAAGGCTTGTAAGGCAGAGGATGAGTCAGTGACATGTCGGGGAGAGCACAGGCAGATCATACCCCCTTAGAGCAATTTCCAAATCTTCCATATTCCCTGTTTTTCTACTTTCTGGTATGTCATTTGTAGGTGAAGCCCATGATGGCAGTGCATTTAGTCTTGCTGTAAAATACATATTGTGGGCTTACCAGGTTGCTTACAACCCACCCATTACTTACCATTGGTTATCTTGCTTGCTTCTTATCCATTTCTTTTCCTTGACCAAACCTGTCCATCTTGTGTTTACTTTCCTGACCTAAAACATAGCCTCTTTACTATCTCTCTGATTGTCTAGCTTCTATCCTTCCCCTGCTCACTTATGGAACTATGTTGTAGGTTTCTCCTACCAGAAAGCATAAGCTGCCTGGTTGTAGAAACACCTACTGCCAGATTACAGGGGACTTGGAGCCCACCCCATTGCTTACCATTACTCTCATTTGCTTGCTTTTTGTTTGTTAGCTTTTGTAGGCTTTCCTCTCATTTTCTGTGTTTATCCCTTCTCTGGAGCATAGCCTCTTTACTTGTGCCCTACTGCTGACTACTTCTTAGGCACTACTTTTATCTTTTTGATTAAGCTCTCCATCAGAGTGCATGTTTTCCAGCTGTCTCCCTCATGCTTTTTTCGCCTCCCCTTTGCTGTGCTGCCAGTTTCCTCATGTTGTCTGTGTGCTTCTCTACTTTGTGTTGCACTTGCCCTCGTGTGCTTTTTCTCCAACTTTGCTTTATCGCTCTTGTTGTTACCCTTGAGTACTGCACCCCACTCCAACCTGCCTGGTCCCTGGTGCAGACCCACCCACCCCCACCATCCTATATCCCGTTAGTAACCCCTTCCCCAGCCAGCAGGCCATTCTCAATGTTTTTTGGCAGTGAACCTGGCAGCAAATTGCTGCCTGCCCACCCACCTTAAAAGTCATTTTGCACCACTTTAATGTTTTTTTTTCTATCAACCCATCTTGGATTGGTAAATTTTAAATAATTGTGCCCCATCATTTTGTAGATATGCATGCATGTTAGAGCATGCGCACTTCCACAAAATGACACGGCTGCGTCATTGCCCCTTTTTTTAAAGCTTTTCGCCAGCATGTACAGCGCCTTGTCAATGCTGTGCAGCATGGCTACAATATATTCGAAAAGCCCATAGGTCCCAAAGGCAAGACTTAGTTGTTTTTCCAATGCTTGTTTGTTTATGTTAAAGTACTCCATGAGGGTGCACATATTTTCTGGTCTCTCCGGGTGGTGAGAGAACCTGGCAGAAAATGGCTGCTTTGCCCTGTGTCTCAAAAAAGTGCTTTTACACTACTTTTTTTTAAGTTTATCAATCCATCTCCGGTTGGTAAATAAAAACAAATGGTTCTCACGTCATTTTGTAGGTGTGCATGCACAATGCCACATGTGCATGCTACACATCACACGTGCTTGCTTACAAAATGATGCAGTTGCGTCATTGTACCTTTTCTTTGGTTTTTTAGTTTTTCCTTTTGGCTGTTGTGCACAGCCTCCTGGCGATGCTGTACAGAATTGCCAAAAGGCATTGGCAAAGCCAATAGTTCCTTAAAGAGGAGACCTATTGGATTTGCTAACGCTTGGTTGCTTTCCTGTTTACATTCCGCGTCTTTTTTCACCCAGAACTACATTTATTACGGAATGCATGTTATTTTGTCTCAGGCTCTGTGGTGTATAACTTTACCTTCCATTGTAATGTGTTGTAAATTTGCTGCCAGGTGCTTCTTGGGCAGTGAGAAAAAGGGTTGTTAGAGCATGAGAAGCAAAATGCGACTGAGTGACTGACTTTATCAGTAGGTCAAACACCGTGCCCAACTGACTGGCAATGTATCAGGGCGCTGTCATTGCAGAGCCCACAGCAATGCGCACTCACAATCTATCATGAGATGACAGCTCAAGATTATATTTAGACATCCCGATGCAAAGGTGATGGCATCTGACAGAGATCAATGACAATCTTGAACAGCGGAGCTCGAGGCTGAGACTGCAATTGCTATAGCTCAACAGGGGCACAAGAAATCACATTGAGAACCACAGGACTGTAACAGGTGAATTCCTCCATTTTGTTTCTGCTACTCCCTGAGTAGCCTCACTCTGAGATTTTCAGCTGATTGGCTGCTAGTATCTCAACGGCGAAATGTCTCCAACCTAGCAAAGGGGAGGACAGTTTTTGTACACTTTAGACTGGAAATTTGCTCAGAATAATTTTAGGTTTAGATACGATTTATTGATCCTGCATGGGAGACTGAAGGACCAAACAATTCCTGGTAAACGCACGTGACAGGGATCAGCTCCCAAACTAAACAGCATGCTCTCCATCGAGACCCAAACACCATTAACTAACTGTATTTCATGACATCATGCAACTCCCCTTAAGACAATTGAAAAACTTTAATTTAATTGCTATGCACTCCGGATTTTAATAAGAAATATGCATTATGAAAGACAATCAGAGTAGTGCAGTCATCAAAATATTTTACAGCCGAGGGTTTTGTGTAACACAAAACTGCATTCAACTTCCATGTTAAGATTTGCAGTTCAACATTTATGGTCTGCTCTCTGGGTTCCACAAGTACTTCATATGATTGTGCATTGCACATGAATTGTATGCCTAGTGATAGTCATGTATGCTTGTGAAAGAGCCATTATGTGTCCAGACATAATATACTGCAGTCTCCTAAATCCAATCATAGTCATTGTACTTCATCTAACAGCTATTACTTAGAAAGCCTGAAATGCCCAGACACAGTGTGAAATGCATATACAGCCGAAACTGCAAAGGGACAGCCTAACAGCACATTGTAAAGTCATCATATTTCTCAAGTCCCAATCGTTATTTTCACAGGTCCAACCCATTAAGACCAGGCTCAGTTACATAGAATCAGATTCTGTTTCAAAGGTCAAGAAAAACATTCATATGCCCCAGCACATCCTCAGATACCCACGCACTAACCTGATAATAGGAGCAGCCGCCCTGGCCCAGTTAAAATCGCACATATACAGACATAGCCCTTGACAAAGTCTTGCCAAAATGTTGTGCTACAGTGTAATCTGTTTTTGCTTATGCATACAGCATTGGTTCAGAAACAGCTTCCTATGCCAAGAAAACACTGATGTAATTTGGCATAGATTTACATGCACTGAAAGGGCGTCACAAGCACAGGTGTCATGCAATCTCATAGGCAAATATATCGCATGATAAGACCAAAACAGATTCATTTTGCAAATATGCCCTGTTAATTCCAATATCGACCATCACCACATTGTGTAGGTAAATCTATATAGGTAAGCATAGCTTTACTTCATTTAACATGATATACTTTTAAGAGTAGGAAATCTTTGCCTACCTTCACTATACTTTAATACTGATAATTAAGCTACAACATTTTTATAACAATAATTTGTTGCTTGATATTCTGACATACAACTTGAGATAAATGTCTTGCAGGTCTTAGTAAAGAAAAACTTGTTCTGGACAATTAAAACACTTAAAATTTAGATCTCCCCTCTTTTGTACATCACTAAGCCAATAACCAAGTCCAGCTGCAAAGGTGAAGAATTTGACATCCATTTTCAACTGCTGGTGTCTCAGTGGCCCATTAAATTGAGGCTGTTGGTCAGATAGCAATTTGTCCAGAAGCTCAAGTAGATATTTCTATGATCAGCCTACCTGCAGAGAATGATAGCAATGGTGCTGCTGTGCCTTGAGTATGTCAGTGACATGAGATTTTCCTTCTATGCTCTAGATCCGCTTCTCTGAAGCACACTATCATACCCTTGCCTCACATTTGTTTACAAATGGCTGCCCATAAACCTGCCTAGAAAATGTTCCTCTTCTGGAACAACCTTATTCTTCAGACGTCTGTAGCTATTGGCAAAACAACATTTCAAGGTAGATAAGAAACTACTTAGGACACAGAACCTGCACTGCGCTGTCACTGCACTCTAGAAATAGGAGAAACAGGCCATGCATTAGCGAATCAGGGAAGTTTCTCAACTGTGCATAGCGTGGCCACATCAGTCCTAACAGGTTGAACAAGAATAATCTTGTTGCCTTTGTGTTTGCACTTGTGCAAGCGTCACAGCAAAGCTGTTCTGTGAAAGTACATCCGTTATGTGTTACTGTTTCTGTTAGCACCTTTGTATAGAAATACCCATACACACGCTTATGTTTTACCACTGTGAACTCCTACATGTATAACCTATGGAACATCTATCAAATGTTTTCATTTTTCCCTAAAGCTTTACACTAAATTTTCAAAGTGATCCAAGATAGTATATGTATTTGTAAGCAATTTAATTCACATATTAAGGTCTAAGTCACCTTACGTTAAAAGAACAGGCATTTGCAACACCTATAGGTCTTGCTTTGTTACTGGAAGTGTTTGGTAATAGTTGTGCAATTTTGTGCGTTGTCCTCAGCTGTCCTAAAAAAATAATCTCCAAATGAAGCAACATAGATTTTCGATGTAGGACCTCTTTGCTAAGCAGACGACATTAGCAGACTTAAGCTGTACTCTTTATGAAGAGCGCAATGAAAAGGAATTTGAAGTTGTTGTTTGCACTGGTGAACATAAAAGGCATACATATTAAAACACTGCATAGCAGATACTTTTGACAAAGGACCAACACATTTGTCTACTCTTTAATAAAGCCTACGTGTGCACTATTTGCCAACAAAAAAGCTGAAAATTCTAAAAGCATATTATCAAGACAGCTATGAATAACAATGGAACATGCTAGTGTAATTATTAACAATCACATTATCTTTATGACAGAATAAACCTCCCAAACCGCACACATTCCCTAAACAAAAAAGCCATAAATCTTTGATTAAAAATGTTGTAAATAAATCCAATGGCACACACAGATTCTCAATGAAATGTCATGTTGCATCTGCAGTCTAACAAATGGAGTACTTGGTGTCCCATCACTTAAATCTAATCGTAACAAAAATGGGACAATTTAACGATCCTTGAAATGCTACTGCATTGACAGACTGTCCAACCACGCAATGACAAACATTGAAAAACACATGAACGTGTGTTCTAGACGCTCATATTTCCCCTCAGCATGACCTATTTTTGCTTTCTTTTAAGAATTGATGACATTAGGTCGTCTATAGAGACAAAACAATCTCTAGCCAAACCTAAAAACTAATCTAATACATTTACTACAGAAATGACTGTACAAATAAGGGGCAAATATTCATTTTGGCACAGATATTATTAATGATACATGAGTAAAAAGAAAAACGAAGAATTAGAAATGAGGACTGACAATGCAGACATATGGATCTAAGAAATGTTTGTGATTTTTGGCTTACAGGTACAGATTTATTTTGGCAAACTGGAATATTCAATGTTGCCGTGATCTGAGGTGATACACTCATTGGAAAAACAACCCATGGTCCAATTTTTCACTAGGTGAATATTCAGTAGAAATGATGCTGAGGCTGAATGAAATTGAATTTTGTTGTGAAAATGCACAATTTTCATGAAAAATACATGAAACAACAGATATTGTATGAAATGTACTTGGCAGATACCCCATATGAAAATGAAACATCAGAACATATTTGCCTACAAATGTCATTTGGGACACCGCAATGGGACTGTTCGAAGAGAAACTGTCTGTCAGCCACAATTCTACTCTACCTGCAACACGTTTTTGGCTTGAAACAATATCCAATGTATGACATTTATGGGAAACTGAGTGTCCAAAAAATGCGAGAAAAAAAAATTAAATGTACATTTTCCTACGTTTGCCTGCACAACAAAACAAAATTATATTGCTAAATAAAACTCCATCATATGTCCCACAGAATGAACCTCAAGTAATAATAAGAATCAGAAAAGTGAGTTCACAGTGACCTGATGAAGGAATCGGGGTCTATTGGGCGAAGTATCATGCCTCAAAATTCTTCCTGGCAACCCGAGTGCACTAAATTATATGGGCAGTTCTGCTCCTGCCACATGAAATTCCATTCACTTAATGGTTAAACAATAGGAGTTGACGGAATATTGCTTTACTGGGCTTTTTCACACACATAAATAAACATATATTTTTTAAAAAAACTTTCCCCTCTGTGTTTATTGATCCAGCGGGGAGGCAAAACGGTGCTCCCACGGATTCGCCCTGGGGGTCTTTGGAGTGGCTTCGTGTTGCCCACACACATACGCATGTCATACAATCTCATACCAGGCTTCTTGCCCTACCGCTGTTCAAGCTGGTGATTAGCAAGGCAACATGGGGAGGATCCGGTAAGTCAATCGTCGCTCATATTTAATGCACAGATAATGGTGCTTTTAAGCCGGACTCCAGCTGTGAGATACAAGCCAAGGAAGAGACAGACACCTCTGAACGTGAAACCATGCTAGAGCTGTTGGCATTGTGCAGAGGCGCTTCTCACTGAATCGGAACAGAATTATTGCATATCTCTATTCTGCGCATCAGTGAAGCAAATCTTAGCCAGGAGCTCAGCAACCCTCCTGCAGCTGGAGATAAAATTGTGCGAAAGAGCTTCTTGGGCGAAGGTGACCGACTTGTAATAAAATCCAGAAGACAGGAATGAGCACCTCTACATTTCTGAAATTATTATATAATTCGGTAAAAAAAAAAAAAAAAAAATGAAAAAATAAGATCAAGGGGCCAACGTTTTTAGGAGCCTGAAGGATACTGACATCCGCACATATCAGACTACCTTGTTTTCAGTACACTTCATGTCTCTTTCTTCCACTGCCCTTCACATTCTGTCTCTTTACGTCATTCTTGCAGGTTATTTTCCATCCCTGCTTTCTCCCTTTTCAATGTTTTCCTTGTTCCATCCTACTCACTTTGCCGCCTTTCTCTCACTTCCTCTGGGGGAAATTCTAATGATTAAAATAGAGCCCAGGTCCCCCATATCGAATGCCAGTTCTCACTACAGCAACCACCAACACAAACTAATCATTGGTTATAATGCTCTTTTAATCATATATTAGCATACACTCCCCTGCTTTCTAAGTACTATAAATAAGAGGTGCTAGTATTCACTTTAATTGTGCTACCAACCTCAAGAGTTGACCTTACAAGGATTCAGGTACGCGACCTGCAAGTCTCACTGCCAATGATGAGCTATCACTCACTGAGAGGACACTAAAATGGCCTTTCCAAACCACCTTTTCCAGCACTGGACTTCAACCAATGTACCTATGCCCTTGACGGTAACCTTGAAGGTCAGGGTTCAAGAACATTCACAGCTCCAGACGTTTCGTGGGAGATTTTTCATGGTCTGTGCCCAGTCTAAAACAAATACCACCTTAATGTTTAAAATTTGTAGAACTAATTAAAACGCCCTGCTGTAGCACATTTACTCCCACTGCTGCTCAATGTAGACAGAAGAATCGGGGGATGCCAAATGAGAAAAAGATATTAGATAAAAAGTATTCAGAAAACTCAAATCTTGAAGGTCATTTGCAAGGCAGGTTAGCGCTCCAATAGACCAATCCAAAATTGACAGAACGTCATGCACACACATTATTTGCAGTGAATGCTACATACACGCATCCTTCGTGAGCAGGATTGCTTTAACATAATTACTTTGAGATTGGAAATTGAGTTTTTCTTGGGGATTAGATTTTCAGAATTGGTGCTGATTTTGAATCCGACTTACACTCTGCTGTTTACTAATGACAGAGAAGCCCTGATGAGGTCAGAAATGACGAAATACATGTTGGCTAGTATGGAGGAGTAATAAAAGAACAATTTAAAGATTCTTCAAGGATTGACAGTTCTAATCCTTGGATGATTGAAGAAGATTGTTCAAGGGACTATTGATGAAGCCAAGTTTGGACAAGGCACCAAAAACTATATCCACTGCAATGAGTTCAAGTTTCAAGGGACAGTATTCAGAGTTGGAGAATGCACTAACAACACATGCGCCCTACAGCTGTAACTCTAAATTTTGGATTGGAACCTTATGGAGCCAAAATTATTTGGATTACATTCATGTTGGATTATGGTGGAGATGAAGAAGAGCAATTAACTTGGCAGTGGTAAAGATAAAACCCAATACGTTGGGAGCCTGAAGTCCAACTAGTGTGTAATGCAAAACAGCAAATAGGACAGCAAAAGATCATAGACAAGTGTCATTTCAACTGAAACAAATAGAAAATAGTCATGTGGGGACGCCAGCTAAAATTCATTTAAAAAACGTCTAGTATACATAAAATAATTCTCAAGACAAGCCAATGACGCTTATTCCCATTGAAGACGTAGTTAACATGCAGGTGGCAAGATCTCCCCCGCCACCCAAGGACGTGTGGAACAGCCTTGAAAGTAACATTTTATTCATATGTACATTAAGAACCTCATTCTTTTCAAAATCTCGCTTTCACCTGATGGGTTTGAAAACAAGGTTATGCTGTTAGAAAATGTGCAAGGTACAGACCTAAGCCCTATAGCTTCTGGGTCTACTAAAGCATTCTCAGAGTTACAGGAAGGCTCAAACTAATATAAAATGGCGTGATCATGTTTATACATTATGGGTTATGTACACGATTGCTAACAGCTTTATTAAACAGGACTATGTGAATATGATACAGGTTTTCACAATACAAAAGCAAGTTCTGATTATACAAATGTCCTATGAGGAAACGGTGGCCTAATGAACAAAATGTAGACTGTTAACCAGAAGAAATGACTTTACTCTTGTCTTTCTTACATTGTGCAATCCCAGGAAAAATCATGTTTCTTCTGTATGTGACTTCTCGATTAGCTTTCAAAATCATGCTAGCCCTCAGTTCTAGAGGATATAAAATACTAGATACAAAACACATAGGGGGTCATTATGACCCTGGCGGAAGGCGGAGAAGCGGCGGTAAGACCGCCAACAGGCTGGCGGTCTTTTTTTTTGTATCATGACCATGGCGGTTACTGCCATGGTCATCCGCAGCTTTTCCGTTCCGCCCGCCGGGCTGGAGACCTGGGTCTCCAGCCCGGCGGCCGTCACTATACAGCCAGCGGTATTTCGACCCGGCTTATCGCCGTGGATTTCCTGCGGTTGGAACCGCCATGAAATCCATGGCGGTAAGCACTATCAGTGCCAGGGAATTCCTTCCCTGGCACTGATAGGGGTCTCCCCCACACCCTACCCCCACCCCGACTCCCTCCCCTACCCCCCACACCACCCCTGCCACCCCCCAAAGGTGGCAGGACCCACTTTCCCACCCGACCCCCAACATAACATCATTCATACACACACGACACGCACGCAGGCACCACCAACACACATACACGCACACACACCGACATACATGCCAACATCCACACACACAGTCAGACACGCACACCCACATTCATATAGACATACCTACAGACGTACACGCACTCATTCCCAAACACACAACACCCCCGCAAGCATACACGCACTCACACACCCCCTTTACATACACACATGCACACCCCCACGCACGCACACAACACCCCCCCCCACCACTCTCCCATCACGGACGATCGACTTTCCTGGTCCGACGATCCTCCGGGAGGGGACGGGAGCCATGGGGGCAGCTCTGCTGACACCACACCATCAACAGAACACCGCCAAGGCGAATCACAGGACGTGATTCGCTGGGCGGCGTTCTGTTGGCGTGGCGGTGGAGGTGGAGCAACCTCCACTTTCCCGCCTCCCGCCAGTATGGCTGTTGGCGGCTCTCCGTCCGTAAAAGGACGGAGAGCTGCCAACGGTCATAATAGGCAGAGCGGCAAACAGCCACCACTGGGGGTCTTCCGCACGGCGGTCCCTCGGCGGTCTTGGAAAAAGACCGCCGTGGTCAAAATGACCCCCATAATATATTTGGATCCATGAAGGCTACTGAATTTCTAGTTGTTATCGGAAGACAGAAAATGTTAGCTTTTGCAGCTTTGCATATAAGAGGACTATAAAGTAGCTCAACATGTTCAATAAATGTCTGTGATATTGTCAATGTAGAAAACCTAAAATGAAAGAAAGAACAGCATTATAGGCATGTAAATAAAAACTATGATATTGCATTTATACCTGCAAACTATGCGTTAAAAGTCTCCGACAGAGTATAATAATTTACAATTCAGAATTCAACTTCACTCTTCTAATTGTATTATTTATAATTTGCTATAGTGTGCTAAAGACCTCCAAGAATTTGGGGCTAAGAACTGCTTAGGATAGTTCTGCAGTAGAAACAACTGCAAACATTTGGTCAGACCCAACAATAATAAGGTTATGTCTAAGGCAGGAAGCCAGAGGAAAACTTTCATCAAAAGCCACACAGTAGAAAAACATATCCCTCTTGTGGCTGCTACATGATTTTTCATGGACAGTTCATGGTAAATTTTTATCCCTAAATATTTTGCAGATTGACTAGGGGACGGGGCAGCTCACAACTCAATGGGCCACCAATCAGGAGACCAAAGATGCTGTGCTTGGCCAAACAGAAGAGTCTCCGTCTTCTCGCTATTCAGCTGAAGACAGTTACCGGACAAACAGGCTGCAATATTCCTAGTACAGTCTTGAAAACGGTAAATAGTACCTTCAATATCTTGTCCAATAGGAATGATCAGCTGAATATAGTCAGCATACAAAATATCTTCAGTGCCATAGGTTTTAACAGTCTGAGCCAAAGGACCAACATAGGTATTAAACAAAGTTAAGCTCTGCAATGAACCTTGAGGAACGCCTTTGGTCAGAGGGACCGTCCGAGATTTGAAGGAACCCAGAGTGATAATTTGGGTCTGATCTTTTAAGAAATCAGCCAACCACTGCAAGACCGCGTCTCTGACACCAATCTCAACCAGTATGCTTATCAGAACTGCATGAGAAACAGTGTCAAAAGCTGCTGAACAATCCAGGAGCACAAGCATGGTAGGAGAGCCGGTGCCTAAGGAAAGACGGATGAAGTCTGTGACCGCCACCAGTGCAGTCTCAGTGATGTGAGCACCTCTCAATCCTGTCTGCGAGGAATCAAGAATCATGTGTTCTTCTAAAAATGTCATAAGCTGTTTGTTCTTGTACCTGAAGAGCATTTTCCCTAGTGTTGGAAGAAGAGACACAGGGCAATAGTTGGTCAAATGTTTGGGGTCCGCATTGGGTTTTTTAAGAATAAGGACCATCAAAGGAGTTTTCCAGGCTGATAGTAATTTAGAAGATTCAAACAAAAGATTAAGTAAGAATAAAATGACAGGGGGTAACCCTGTTAAAAGAGTGACCATAGTCCTAGGAGGACAGACATCCACAGGGGAACCTGACCTAGCTTTAATTGGTATGTTTAATGTCATAGTGCCTGTAAAAAACAAACACAAAGTATGGTATCTGGCTGCAAAGACATTTGCAGAATGTTATTATGAGTTCAAACCATGTTTTTCATTGAGAATATTCAGAGTGTTTTATGATCAAATATGAATGAATACATCAAAATTATTGCCACACAGAACTTGAAGGCAAGTCCTGTAAAACAATGGAAATGTATGTTGTCAAATACAATGTCAACCTTTTGGTGCTGACTGGAGTATCTGTCACATGTACCACTTCTTTTCAGGGGATGTTGGATTTAGCGCGGGTCTCCAGTGCATTTAATAGTAAATAGGGACAAATCCCTGTACTCTATTTTCCTCTTCAATAATTTTCCAGGAGTTAATGGGACTTGAATCCCTTCACTCGTGGTGATGGGTGGGGCCACAGATAAGGGTTTTCAGGTATCTCAATCCATTGCATTGGGAGTACATGGCAGTACTTTGTATCCAGTTGGGAGTGGGCGCTAGTTATAACTCTGCACTTAAGTCGACACCAATCCTTTGAATGCCTCAGTGCATTTTGCAGAGAATTGTAATGGATCGGTCGCATCCATGGAACTCAAGCATCCTTCCCATACCACTTGAACCTTCTGTTAATTCCTAAGTGGCATTTCATATAGGAGATACACGCTCACACGTGCCTTGAAATTCATATGAAAGTTACATTTTGTGTTGTATGAGAGCTGTGGACTATAGGCCACGTGGCATCTGCACATAGCAGGTCACATAAGAGCTGTGCCCCATGGGTTAGATTAGAGTGGTGTACTATGAGTTATAATCAGGCAATTAGCAGATTTGTGTGATAGGGCTGGCTATATTATGTAACAAGAAAAGGCAAATTATGCAGTGTGACACTGTACATTCTTTGATAGTATTACTTCATTATTGTGTCATTTTTACACGTTAACACTTTCTAGGCAAAGGTTTCACCTCAATAGTATCAGTTTAATGTCCAAAGCTGCAAATATTCAACTGAAAGGTGACCAGTGAACCTTTGTAAATGGCCTTCCCCCATGCAGCAGCATGTGTTGCTGCATTTTTAGCAACTTTTGACCCACTTGAGCTAGAAACAAATACTTGCTGATCTCTTCAAATGATGCAGGAGATGATGGATTATGTGGCAAATGCAGGAATTTCATAATTGTTTTGCATATAAAAATAATTATTGGTGAAATTAGTAACAGAGGCATCTATGACCTAAACTCCCAAGGCTTCTGTGAAGCGATTTGCTTGAGAAAGAACAAGGCAACCGGCTACATATCCCAGCATGCCCTTGGATGGTCCATAATAAGTGGAAGCGGACTCTCCTCCAGGTACTGACCTGGCGATCCAGGTGGAAAGTTCAGAGTAAGGTTACCCCTTTGCCCAAGAAGTCAGCTTGCCCTTCCCTCGTCGTTTATCCTCGTGTTGTGCTTGTGTTCTATTGCTTATACTCCGCCTTATGTTGTGAAGGTTATAAAATGAAAACTCAGTGAAGGGTGACAGATTGCAAGCAGAGAATTTCTGGATGGTTAATGCAAATTACCTACTGTCTTGGCACATCGAGTATGCAGATTGACTATCCCCCGCCCTCCCCTTAAAAAAAAATCCTCCCATGAGCCGGTAAATTGTTAGTACTGAATATCAAATACTATCAGGATGGCTTTTAACATGTCACGCTCCGCTTACCGACACATAATGAATCAGCGGGAAAGGAGATCTCTGTGGGGAGAAAAAGTGCATTACTATAAGGAAGGTGAATTTAAAACAGCCACCCCTCCTTTCCTTGAAAGACTCTGAAATTGAAACCACTTTAAAAGTACATTCCATTATATTTGAGGTCACAGTTTAGGGAGAAAGAGAAGTGAGCAACGCCCGGGGGAAGCCCAGTGCTGAAAACTAACCAATTTCAGTCCTTGATTATGCACGTTTATGATATAAACGGAGGACTGAATTTCCTAAGACCCACAACCAACTAGAACATGTTCATTTTATAACATGCCCGGGAATTTTCAGCAGCTGACATACCTTAGAATTCAATATACCACAACCATTTTCCAACCCAACCCAGTATGGCCTACACCTCCAAGGTATGATCATGAAGGCAAGGAGTTTCATGAATAAAGATTAGCTCCCGCACTGCTGACGCAGGTTCCTCATCTAATGTCATCAAACCAACACAAAGTTCCAGTGTAGTGACTTAAGCAGTGCCCGATGTGTGACATAACATAGTGCTTGCCATTGTCCCCACACACATTTACGCACAGGGAGACTAAAGTCATGATCTTCTTGGGCCAGTCCTATGCTGTCCATTCCCCATAGCCTAACCAAACTAGCTCTGATCCGCACTGTACGACCCCACTCTTAGCATCATTTATGAGTGGCTGATGTTAGGTCAGAAACTGAGCATAAGGCTCGTATATTAAGGGTAACCTCAACAGGAGAACAGAAATGTGTTGAGTGGAACACACACGATATAGTGCTTCCTCGCGTTAATCAGAGCATGTACCGGAGAGCTGCACAAACTCACCGTCAGAGGGCGCACTTCCCAAGGGCTGGAGAAGAGATTGTGAGATCCCCACCGTCTAAAACAGCTGTGAGACTGCATATCTGGTGTTTTTCTCACAGTTGTTGGATTTCTGAACGTGTGGCATTAAGGAATCTCCTGGGGACTCACCTCTGGGAAGCTGTGAGAGCTCGTCTTCTTGTTTTGAGAGGCTGCAAGCGTGCTTGGTCCTGTTGCCCTGACCCTAGAGCCAGTTACTGAACAGGATTACCAGTGGTGGATGTCTGAGTGGCTGTCAAGCAGCATTTTTGCAGCACACAATATTCACACAGGCGGGATGTTAAAAATATGACCTTCTATGCATGCCTTTTATATTTCCATGTCACTTATTGGTGGAGTGGTTCCTGATTACTGTTTTTTTTATTTTCCTTAAGATAAACTTTTGGCTTTTTTTTTTTTCAATTGTATTATGGAGACATCCACTGGAGTCCTTTGCTGTATACGAGCTATCTCAAACCGCTGCTCTACATTATCCATGGTCAAAAAGGAGCAATTTATAAACAAAGACACCACTTCGTTTGAAACGCTTCTTTCGCGTCTGATTTTATAGTGATAATACAAACCTCATTGCTTCTCAGGAGGATCGTTTGGCAACTGGGATTAAGTGACTAAGAAACACGTTGGTTAAAGGAAGTAGCAAAAGTAAGCACATCTTGTGCTATACTTATTTTCATTTAAACTCGTATAATATTCCTTCTATTTGTAACTGACTTATGAATTGAATTGCACGAATTTGTGTGCATTTAACGGATTATTTTGCAAACAAACGTCAAAAGTAAACTGGAAAGAAAATGTAATTAGTTCAGTGAATAAATGCTTAACTTTATTCACAATAGTAAATATTAATTACAAAACTTTCCGTTCAGATCTGTAATTTTAAATTTAATTATTCATGGCCAGGTAAGCCTAACTGAAAGCTACAATGCATGCAGTAGGTATGGGTGGCCAGTCTTTCATTGACAATATAAATAATTACCAAAACAGCATTTGCTGAGTTTATGTAGCACCCAATAAACCTGATGTGGTGCCTTTGTGCTTCACCACGTTTGGAGCAGAATTATCACATAAACTGCATGGTACCGATCAAGAATGGGGTATTAAATGCTGCTTTGCGGCAACTCCTCTTACTGCACATATTGGACTTGCACACATCCTGGTAATTACTGCATCCTGCAATTTCTCCTTGGAATCTTAGCCAGTCAAAACTATAAATATATACCTGGGAAATTCCCAGTAATTACTAAAGCATGCACAATTTGTTGGGACCTGAGCTCCTGACCGAATTCCACATGTTAAATTCAATATTCCCAGACATGATACCTCATCTCATTGACAGTTCCCTACTTATATACCATCTCAGTACCGTTTATTGGCCTAATGGCAGTTTGAAGAGTTCTTGATTTTTTCTTAGCATAAGCGATTGTGTAACTTTTCTGGCAAACTGGCAAAGTTTCTTGTGCGAGGCAATATTTCCCAGTGAATGATAGCCGCCACTAAAAGTGAATGTATAATGTTCTTGTCAGTTAACTTCAAACCCGGATTCCTTAAAACTTTAAAACTGGCTGGATATTTTACTCATCAAATAACTGGAAGAGGCGTGAAGGTTCAACTGTTACTGTGAAAACTCCCAAGCAGAAAACGTTACACACTATGGGTAGTAATTGTAGTATTCACAAGAATTTGGAGACGTTTCTAGAGAAAATAATTCCAAATTTCACAAAGCCCTGTATGAGTGTGTGTGTGCGTGTCTGTGTCTGCATCTGACTGTCTATCTATGATATATAGTTATAGTTAAGATCGTGTTTCCATAGGAAATGCCTTTTTTTGTGTAGCTAATTACTTTGGTGCCATTTGGCGAATCCTCACAAAACATTCCATAAAAGTGCCACTTTTTGAATAGTTTATGCATGTAAAGATTTGGGGTGATTAGTCAAGTGGGGAGCAGAAAAAAAGGAGGGTCCCAAAACACGTTTTCCCCATTCCTTTGTTCCATAGCAAATTTAGACACAGTTATAGCCCAAACTGCTGAATTGATTTACACCAAATTCAGCAGAAAGCTAGATATTGCTCCAGAAAGAATGCCTTTTTGTGTTTTTAGGTTGAGCATGCAAGCGCTTTGACCTATTGTAAGTATTGTGGGCTTTCAACCCTGCCCACCTCATGCCCACCACTTTAACTCATTCATGAGCTTGCCTTTCAAAAATCCTTTGATGTCATTGGTACATGCTTTACGTTTGTCGTGCCTTGAGGCTGTTTTTGTCACGCCTTGCAGACTGCCCCTGTTACAGGGATAACTGCACGCTCACTGATGTACTTCAGCGTGGGCAAACTATTTATTTTGTCTCTCCCCTTCGTGCTGCATGACAGCCATGGCACTCACAGCATGAACAGGCACAACAGCTTGAACTCGATCAGAAGTATTGGAGCGCTGGTCACATTGTTCACAGTTACCTGATCAGAGTAATTTCTTGTGGCCTTCCCTTAAATCAATTGAAACTGGTAAATGCTTTATGTAAAACAGAAATCCTCAAAGTGAAAGGGGCTCTCCTAGTACAGCAGGAGAGACGATACTACAATATTCACTGCACTCGGGAAAACTCGACCCATAATGCTTTGCAAGGATTCCTGCACCTAACATTTTTGCTCATAACTCAGCCTGTGGAGGTCCTAGGACAATGGGACCACCACCAAAACCTTCAGCCAAACACGCTCTTTCTGTCTAAGTCATCTCTGGGTGCCAACACTAGGTTAGTGGGGACCCCAAAATAATAACCCGTCCCACCATTCAGTGTCTTTTTAAGTGCTCTCCTGGTTGTGACTTTTGTTTTATGGAGCATGTGTTTTAAGGGTCTTGTTTATAATCTCATTGTAGTAGGCCTATTAGCTTGAATATGTGTAATGTACAAGGGGACAGATGTAGCAAGCTTTTTATATGTCGCAAACAGTGAATTTTGCTGTTTGCGATGTGCAAAAAGCACATCGCAATGCACAAACCCCGTTTTGCGATTCAGTAACCTGGTTACCAAATTGCAAAACGGGTTGTGAGTCGCAATTAGGAAGGGGTGCCCCTTCCTAATTGCGAGTCGCAGTGCAATGTAGGATAGGTTTGTGACCGCGAATGTGGTCGCAAAGCAATCGCATTTTGCACCGTTTTCAAATGGGTGGTAACCCATTCGCAGAAGGGAAGGGGACCCCTTCCCCGTTGTGAATGGCACTGTAAACATTTTTTCAGAGCAGGCAGTGATCCTATGGACCACTGCCTGCTCTGAAAAAATGAAACGAAAACGTTTAATTTTTCGTTTTTGTAATGCATCTCATTTTCCTTTAAGAAAAATGGGCTGCAATACAAAAAAAAAAAAACTGCTTTATTAAAAAGCAGTCACAGACATGGTGGTCTGCTGTCCGCAGCAGGCCACCATCCCTGTGAGGGCTGCCATTCGCAAAGGGGTCGCAAATTGCGTCCCACCTCATGATAATTCATGAGGTGGGCATTTGCAACCCCCTTGCGAATCGCAGATGGTGTCATGGACACCATCCAACATTCAAAATTGCGACTCTCAAATTGCGTGTCTCAATTCTGATTGTTGCTACATGTGGCCCTATGTTCTTTATGGGCTCAATTCATGGTTACACTGTATTTTTTCTGTAATTTTTGTTGGTGTGATTATGTTCTCTAGGGGCTACCTATGTAGCTGCATAACCATATTTCTTACATATTCTATTTTTGTTTGGGTGTCTTCTAGGGGCTGTTCTAGGCATTGCAGTCCACATACTTTAATAGTCAGGAGCATGAAAACTCGCCCATAATGCTTTGCAGGGCATTACTTTTACAAAACATTTTACCTCATAAATCAGCCTGTGGTGGTTCTAGGACAATGGGACCACCCTGAAAACATTCAACACAACGTGTTATTTATGTCTACACCATCTCTAGGTCCCCACACTATGTTAGAGGGGACTCCAAAATGATAACTCCTACCACCATTCTCATGGCTAGAACTTTTGTTTTATAGCTGAGAGAAGTTATGTTTTATGGACCTTGTTTGTAATATTGTTGTAATAGTTCTACTGTCCTTGAAAATGTGTAATGCACTATGTCCTCTAGGAGGTAAGTATATGGTTACACTGCTTTACTTTTTTCTATTTTTTTCCATGTGGTTATGATCTCAAAGGGCTTTCTGTATGGTTATGTAACCATGTTTCTTCCAAACGCTATTTTTATTGTGCTGTCCTGTAGGGGCTGTTCTGAGCATTGTAGTCAACGTGCTATGGTATTCTTGGCATGAAAACCTACTCCATAATCTTTTTTCGGGGCATTACTTTTAGAAAACATGTTTGCTCATAACTCAGCCTGTGGTGGTCCTAGGACAATGGGACCACCTTCAAAAGGCTTTTGTGTCTACATCATCTCTGGGTCGTGCAAATAGGTTAGTGGGGACCCCAAAATAATCACCCCTCTCACCATTGAGTGTCTTTTAAACTTGCTCATGGCTACAAAGTTTGTTTTACACCTGAGAGAAGTTTTGTTTTGAAGGCATTGTTTGTTAGACCATTGCAGTAGGCCTGCTAGGGCTACGTATACATGCATTTCTTTCTTCTGTATTTTTTTAATGGGGTTATTTCCTCTTGGGGCTAACAACATGGTTACATGACTATGGCCCATATTTATACTTTTTTATCGTCACATTTGCGCTGCTTTTTGACACAAAAATGGCGCAAACTTACAAAATACAATTGTATTTTGCAAGTTTGCTCCGCTTTTGCGTCAAAAAATGGCACAATTGCAGAGCTAAAAAAGTATAAATATGGGCCTATGTTTCTTGGAAATTATATTTTCGTTATGGTGCCCTCTAGTGGCTGATTTGAGCATTACAGTCTATTGCAAAAGTTTAATAATCCCTCCTTATTACAATTATGATCGGAATTCAGGCCAACTAAAAAATCTCTATTACACTATGACTGTTTGAACACTCTTGATATGCTTGGGAGACCCTTCTCGTTTATTTTTCTCGTTACCCCCCCATGGCTGTCTTGTGTCTTTTTTTGGGAAATTGTGTTAGCCAGCCAGCTAAGTGGTATTCTATTGGATTTAGGATGGCAGATTTAAACCAGGATGCTAACTGGCAACATTTAAATTGTTTGCTGCAGATAGAGGGAGAAGGTAAAGGGAAGTGTGTTAGTTAACAGGAAAAACAGTTGCAGCAAGCTCATAGACAACGCACCATCCCTGTGAGTGCCTAATAATTCACAAAACCAAGTAAACACCTATACTGATATTAAATCTCCATGGGCGTGCAACTTCACCAAGGCTCCTGCTGCATAAAAAGCCTCAAGGGCTGGACTAGCCCCACCAAGAGAAACTCAAAAGGCGGTGCACCGCCTTTTGAGTTTCTGGAAGTGTGTTAGTTATATGCAGGGCCATTGGAATTATATGGTAGGAAGAGATGAAATTATGAGACAGGGTTGACCAATTTATGTAGCAAGAAATGTCCAGTTATGAGTTTACAATGCCAATAGCTCTAACTAAAGCAAATGTGAGAACTATTGCATTGCAAATGCTTTTTACGTAAATCCATTCAGTAGTCTTAATCTAAGTTAACATTTTTTATCTATTGTACTGCAGAGGATCAGTGGAGCTGACAGATCTCATCCTGAGATCTGAATGGCTGCCACCACATCAACCAGGAAGTGGTGGCAGCCATCTTAGGACTCCGGGCTGAAATGAAAATACAAAGAAAAGACATAGGAGGCAGATTAGGGATACCCTAACACCCTAGGCCTGGAGGTGGAGTCCCAGAGGGATACACTTGGGTCCAAGTTTTATTTTTTTCAGTTTGCTGTTAATTCGTAGAGGATCCATGAATCAATGTGAAATTTAAAAAAAGTATGGGCTCCAACCTGTTTCTTTTAAACTCTCCCCCCCGGGTGAGCTAGGGCCCAGTTGGAGGTGTGACATATGTTTTGGGGGTGGGGTGGTGCCCTCTCCAAGCCTTCAAGAGACCCCAGGAACCCCATCACCGGGGCTGGTAAATAAAAGGAAGGGGGGCCACATGTCCCCATCCATGAGCTAGTAGAGGCCCCAGGAATCTCATCCCCGGGGCACCACGGTGCCCACTTCCTGAATCATGAAATTGACCAGGGACCCCATCATTGGGCCGTACTTTAAATAAAGGGGAAGGGAGCCGTGAGGCCCCCCCTTTCTGTACCAAACAATGGCCCCGGGGATTCCAGTCCTGGGACCGGCTCAGTGACAGTGTACAGGGGTCCTCAACTCCAGAACATCATCTACAATTTACTTGTACAAAACCATAGAAATTCAGCAGTTATTGTTGAAGTTATTTCAAATAACTATAACTTGCACCCTAAGGTAACTATAACTCACGCCTTCACCATGCACAGTTTTCTCATCAATAATTTTACTGCAAATGTTGCAGTGATAATATCAAAGCTGCCATAGAAAGTGTCAACAATGATATAATATGTGGAGTAACTAGCTGTGCATGGTGAAGACGCGAGTTATAGATACCTTATGGCGCGAGTTATAGTTACTTGAAATAACTCTCACTATAACTGCTGAATTTTCATGGTTTTGAACAAGTAAATTGAGAACCTAATTATAACGTCCCTTTAACCTTTTTTTCAGTGAATTTCTATGTTTTTTTAATGTAAAGTAAATTTAATTTCTATACATTAATCCAACCACCACCGCACACGGCGGGGGTTGGTCTCAGGGCCTGCAGCCAACTCCTTATAACCACTCAACCCCAAGCACGACCTTTAGCTGTGTGCAGCGGGGATGACAACAGGGCCTGTCTCTGTTAGTGGATCTGTAAGTGGGTACGTGAATGTCTCAGTGGGTCTGAAAGTGGATGTGTGAGTCTTTGATTGGGTCTGAGTGGTGCATGAGTGTCTGAGTGGGTGCATGAATCTCTGAGTGCATTTATGAGTGAATGAATAAGTGTATGAATGAGTCTGTGAATTTTTTTCTTTATTGTTTTGTGCTTACCCGTGAATACTTGAGAATATTCTTGAATATCGCTCATGGTGAAGAAAAATCTTTTTAAACACATAATTTGATGCTCAAACACCCCTGTATCACAACCCTGGGGTCAAGGTACCGCCACGCTGACCCTTATACCACTTTTCTTTTCTATTTTCAGCCCTGGGGACTCTATCTGGTAACATAAAATGGTGACCGCAACTTTCTAATCAGGTTGTGACCAGACAATCACAGCATTCCTGTTGCAGTGAGCATTCACAAATACATCATGATCATCGCGAAAATCTTGCGACACATTTGCAACCAGAGATATCCAAATTTATTTCCCCTTTAATTTCACAAAAACTACTGAATGGACTTACACCAAATAAGTGAAAGCACAATCTGTGCACCAAAAACTAGGATTCTGCCAAATGTGGTGTAATTCCATCCTGCGGTTCGGGCTGTAGTCGTGTTCAAAGGTCCAATGGGAATTAACATGGGAAATGCACCTTTTTTTACCCCCCCTTCTCTCGGCCCCCACTTGACGGATCACTCCAAAACTTTCCATGTGCAGCAACAATTACTGGAGCACTTTTTTGGGAAAATGTTAAAAAGGTTTGTCTAACGGTGCCAAAGTTATAGGCAAGTCAAAAAACGCCTTTTCTATGGAAACATGGCATATATATATATATATTATATGTATATATAATATATATATATATATATATAAAAATACATCATTCTAGGCCGAGGAATAATACGGATGCTTCCAATGATGCTTCCTATACGAGGCCTTTAGAGGCATTCATGAGCATATTGCATGCCCCTTGTGCCGCCTTAGCACTTCCTTAGCGACTTTTTTTACGCTAAGACAGTGTCAAAGAGGCCCCCACCATGCGCCTAATTTATAAAGTAGTGCAAGGCTTGCCTTGGGCCACTTTGTAACCCCTTGTGCTACATTATACCTGCATCAGGTATAATGTATGCAAGGGGGGTGTTACCCTGCAGGGAGGCCCAAAAAAATTTGGCACAGTGAAATTTACATGATTTCACTACGCCATTTTTTCCGTCATTTTTAACACCTGCCATTATGCCCTATGGGGCCCCCTGACCTGTGCTGGACTAGTGTCAACATTTTTGATGCTAGTCTAGGAAAGCGCCACAATAGCATAAAAAATGTTGACGCTTTTGCCTTACGCTACCATGGTGAAGCTAGGGGGCGCAGGTCGATGCAAGAAAAGTGGTGCATCAGAGCTGATGTGTCACTTTCTTGTAGCTATGCACCTTAGTTTCTTACAGCGATAAGCATCTCACAGCCCTCCCATCTAGCAGATTTTCCTTTCAGAACACATCTTGTATTGCACCCTGATTATCAGCTGTTGTGGATTGCAAATTGTTCTCCCTTTTTATTGCCAGTCAGCCAGAGCAATGTTTCACTGAGCTTTGTCAGTTTGACGATTCAGTACACATGGAAGTCGTCAAAGCAAAAAGGTTGGCTGGATGATGTAGTACACATTTGGTGCACACTGAAGTTTTCGCCAATTGCATTACAATCAAGAGCAGTAAAGAGGTTTTTTGTGGAGTTCACAAATTGAGGGTGGTGGCTCGTGGTATGAGGCAGTAACCTAAAAGTGGAGACCAAAAGTGTAATACTTATTGAATAATTTGTACTGGTGGTGGGCACCAGCACTAATTTTTGTGCCCTCTGATTTATTTTTCTACACTTTCATCCAGAACGAAAGAGACAAACGCAGAAAAGTAAAAAAAAGGAAGAGAAAGACTGTGATGAGGGGTGAAAGTAAAAATTAAAAGGATCAATCAAGAGTGAGATACAGAGACCAGAAGCTCACAGTGGTGGAAGAAAGAGATATACTAAAGGCTGCAACACAATTTGCGGTGCCGTGCTGCGCCACTTTTGAAAGGCAGGGATGCACTGTATTTACAAAAATAAGATGCACCCCTGTGTTTCCACCTGCAGCTGTGTTAAATTTAGCTTCCAGCGCCAACGCAGGCATCCATACACCGCAGTGCAGGGGCGTCTGCGCTGAGGGGATAGATTGTTTATGTTCAGGAAGGTGTCCCTTCCTGCACATAAACAATCTACAACGGCGATTTGGCACTTCAATGTGTGCTGCTGAATGCAGCACACATAGAAAAGCAAAAACAAGGAGGACTAAAAGTATTCCTCCTCGTTGCGCCATGCTAACACCACCTCTGGGATGGCGATAGTTTTTGCCGCTGCCACAGATTTACGAAAGCAATAGGTTTTTTGGTGGAACGTTGACAGCAACACCCATTGCACACCCCTCTGTCGCAGAAAACTGCGCGGGAGGAGCCCGAATTTGCAAGAAGGCAGTAAGACATAAAAAGTGGCTTAACACCTCCTTGTAAAAATGGTGCAGTGAATAGCGCCACCGGAACATCACCAAGAGTGACGTTCCGGTGGCACTAGGGCCTTGAAATCTGACCCCTGGTTTTCAGCAACCAAGCTATTTGGCAGCACCACCTGCAGGCTTCCATGACAAATACTGGGCCCCTGCACTTGCGTATTTACAACTTAACAAATTAAACACTACCAATGCTGTATTTCTTTGAATTTATATAGCTGTTACATACACTTTGGGAAGGAATAGACTCCTTAATGAATATGTACTGCATAGCAAGGCGGAGACATTTCCTTTACTGTTTGAAGAGAAATCTTCATTTAGCTGAACAGAGATCTGTCCACTCCTGAAATCAAGCTTATGTAGGTGCATTCCACAACCGTGCACCAGAACAACAGTCCTGTTGTACTTTACATTTAAGATTTGCATATGCTGGGGCGTTCTTTTAATTTGCAAATTCATTGAGATTTGAGGGAGAGAAGGGGGAGATGTGGGCTTTAGACATAGACGTCAATTCACCGAACTGCCAGGGGTTGCAAAAGCGACTTTACACTTTCTCACAGAAACGCACTCTCACCTGCAAGCATGCACACAAAATACAATAGTAAACAGTTTTTACTTAACTCATCTGCCATGGAAGGGCATATTCCAGCTAACTGTAGTCCATTTTTATTAGACTAATAGTTAAAATACAGTATTATTCACTATTCGTGTAATAAAAAAAATGACAGAAAGCAAAAAGTGGAGCCCCAACTGATGTCTACAAGGGCAAGCTGCCACTGTGTTCCTGGCACTGAATCTGCAACCTTAGAGGCCAGGGGTCACAAAGGCAGTGCCAGAGGTCGCAAAGGGCAAGCCAAGAGTCACAGCTGCGACCCCTAAATGATGTCCATGGCTTTAGGTTATAAATGTAGCTGACATAAAGTCTTGTAGATGAAGAGGGAAGGCAGCATTGTATGTCACTCCAATCTCCACCCATTCTCGGGAATAGGGGTGAATATTAGGGCGATGTGTATCTATTACTATTAGTTAACTATATGACAGAGGCACTGTATATGCTTTGTGGTGGCACAGGTGAAAACGTGAAAGTCCTCGATTTTGATATGGAGATAATCTACCTACCTTTGGAAGGTGGTACCAGTGTTTACCTTGTGCAGGTGTTTGCAGGGGGTGGAGACTTGCATTCATGGCTGACTCAGAGCAAGAATTAGGGAGGGAGCAAGAAAGAGGATGAGAAATATATTAAAGCAGTGACTAAGCGAGAACCAGGGATGAAAAAAGAACAGGTATGTGCTTCAAACTGTTTCATGCCTCGAAGTCGAGCTCTATCTCTGCCCAGCTGTACTAACCAGCGCAAGAGACCAATGGCGGGCGGGTTACCAGTAGATTGTAGAGGACAAAAATATCTGGAGATTGGCAATTCATTTGGTAACATATTTTTCACATTTCTAGAACTAGCTGAGAAACTGCAAGTAATTTAATTGGTTTACAAAAAAAAACCCGAATTCCTCGGATTTACTTTAAGCAGATGGTTAGAAGCCTAAGGGAGATGTAGGGCTATTGAATGGCGGGTGTGACCTGGCGCTGGGTACAGCTCCAGGGCTGAAAACTGCAAGGGTGCGTCTTACCCAGGAATGGATGGCCTCTTGTCGAGCGTGAGCGCCCTTTGCCAGCGAAGAAAAATAGAGGAGGCGGTTTAAAATGACCTTGCTCGCCTGAATCAATGCCTGACTTTGTGAGCGTTGGGAAGAAGGAGAATTGCTGGCTGTTGATGTGCACTGTGCAGTTGACTAGCAGGGGTTCCATTAAAAGAAAGCACGGCAATGTCGAATACTTCTGGCTGCAGAGAAAAAAACTAAAAAAGAATGTTGGAAATGCAATAAATATGATCATATGCGAAACCGAAATATGGATTATTACCAGGAAACAGGTTTTTGTTTAGTGTACACTCACAATCCCCATTACATCCTACGCTTCCATCAGGTGTCAACTTCATGCCTCACATACTTCACCAAACGTGTCCCATATATGCCAAACTAAAACCAACACCCTCTCACCAGTGCAACCAGATCTGGTCGAAAGCTTGATGCCCTTGCAATGGTATGAAGAATTATGCCAATAATACAAGCATACCACCCAGAAATCACTTAGGCGTCGCAAACGGAGTGGAAAATGCTATATAAATAC
Organism: Pleurodeles waltl; assembly: GCF_031143425.1. NCBI lineage: Eukaryota > Metazoa > Chordata > Amphibia > Caudata > Salamandridae > Pleurodeles > Pleurodeles waltl. Next base: position 1,104,986,695 of record NC_090445.1, read on the forward strand.
TCATACCATAGCAAAGGAGAGGTACACACGCTGCCTTCTGTAAATTCTAGTGCAGTAACAATCTACCTTCTCCTGATAAGTCCCTTTTTGTGACAGAAGTGGCACTTGCATAACAGGCATATTGGACCTAAGTAAGAAAGTGTGGGGATGGCGGCTCCGGACCACAGAACTCAGCCCCACTTGTATGCGAGATTGTCTGGACTGTGGTGGTTCAAACCACCACAGTGCAACACTGCAAATGTAGCCACTGCTGCTGACCAACCTACCTGTGGGCCCACCCATTCTGCCCAATGTCTTTTACAACAACCACCTTCTACTCACAGACCAGGGCTACATTTGGTGGGGCGTGCACTCAGCAGCCTTAGTGGCAAAAAAGACCGCGTGGAGAGTCATGTGCAGAGTGAATTGTGACAGCAACTACCACAAGAGGTCATTCTTGCTGTAGAAGAAAGTAAAGGGCATATTTACAAGTCCCTTAGCACCGCCTTAACGCCTCCTTTGCATCATTTATATGATGCTAATGCAGCGTTACGGTGGCCATTCCCCTGCGCCATATTCACAGAGTGGTGCAATGCATGCTTTGTGCCACTTTGCAACCCCTGCGCCACATTATGCCTGCGCCAGGAATAATTTATGCAAGGGAATGTTCCCCCGCAGGGAGGCCTGAAAAAACGGCGCAGTAACATTAATGTTTAAAACACTTTACCATTTAACTTGGGGATTTTGTGTACTGCCAAAAAATACATACATTACTATGACATGAAAACAGAATATGTATCAATTACTCATACTTTGCTCAAAATGTCAGAACTCAGTGTAGGAAGAAGACAGGGAAGTACTCTAATAAAAAAAAAACAGCTTGCTTCAACAGCACAGTGTACAGATTAGCTAGGATTTTTCACCTTTTAACGAAAAAAACAAATCTCTTTAATAGTAACAAATGTTTAAAACTACGGGCCTGATTTAGACTTAGGCGGACGGATTAATCCATCACAAATGTGATGGCTAGCCTGTCCACAGTATTATAATTTCCATTGGAAATAATGGAATCGTAATAGAGCGGACCGGATATCTCTAACATTTGTGAAAGAGTAACCCCCTCTGCCAAACTCTAAATCAGGGCCTCAGGGCCTGACAGCCATCCGCCAAAACTGATTGTGATGGACAGAAACACTGATTTAGGAATGCACCACATTATTGCTCTAGTACAGCAAAACACAATTACGACCACTATAGTCTAGATTTGACAAGGAAGTAATATAGTGTTGGCGCAGGTTTTTACATGTCCATAAAACACATCAATAGCAATAGAAGAGGCTACCATAGCCATAATAGTAAATATATTTGCATAATAAGATTATTAGAATACATATTTTAAAGCAGATCATAACACTGGAGAAGTGGACAATAAATGTTATTCTGCAGTGTTATTTTTATGTCTATGGTTTGAGAATGTTAGGAAACTAAATGCATTTGTTGTTTGATTGTGACATCAGTTACTATCTCCGTGTAGCCGTAATTTGACTAGTACTGTCACAACGTTGATTTGGATCTTAGTATTTCAGGATCAAGCAATCAACTGACATTTGCACTCTTATTTAAATGGCTCTGTTCGATCACTCTTAACAAGAATGAAACAAATGAAATATTGATTTTAACATTGAAGTTTTGGTTGAACAATTCAACACTAAAGAGTTGTTAAAGATAACTATATGATATAATGCTGATCCACTGCGTTATCATATTATTTTAGTTGTTCACATAACTACTCTATGTTATTGTTATAGTTTGGGTGTTTACAGGCAACTGAACACAGAGGGCCTCATTACGAGTTGGCGGTTGAACCACCTGAACTCCAATATGGTGGAGGGGAGGAGGCCTCACCACAGTCGTATTACAATATTTCCGCCAGGCTGACCGTTGATGTAAATATGTTTAAGAACTGATGACCTTAAGCATGATCATGAAACCAAGACCCTTATCAGTCAAAATGTGTCAGGTCTCTCCATTTGTGACCAATAAAAAAAGGAATATGGTATTTGCTATGCCAGTGCGGATCATGGATATCATCGTTGGACTGTCGATACCAGTTGGAAATATATATATTACAGAGTACAGACCCCCCACTGCGTTATAGTTAGGATATTGCTATCATCAAAAACTGATTTCTTTGATTTGCTAATAAATTTGGCGTTGTTTGGTGGTTTGTCACAAAACCTTCCAAAAAAAGGTCTTATACCTCAGCTGCTTCTTGGAAAGTTTTAGGGTGAACCATCAAGCAGGGGCTGAGAAATAGGTTGGTTCCCAAAACATAATTTCCACATTTTTGAACAGCACTGCAGCCAAAAAGGCTGAAAGGAATTACACCAAATATCGAAGAAAGCTAGATCTTTACCCATAAAAGCTTTGTTTTTCTGATATGGTGTAAATCTGTTCAGTAGTTTTTGGGAAATTAAGATGCAAAATGTTTTGACATCTGAACCATTGAAATTTAAAAAATTCAAGCCTTCTGATTGGCTGAGGAGGATTTTTCAGAATGAATGCTCTGATTGGCTGGCTGCATCATTTAATGAAAAGTTGCAGCAGTCATTACTGGACATGGAGTCTTGGTCCCCTTTCCTAAAAAGGTTTTCTGAATAGGGATAGAAGGTAGCAGGGTATGGATGCCCAGACCCCGAGCCCTTAGTTGAGGGGTCTCAGATGGAGCACCCTGGTCCCAATGTTATTATTTTTTAAACTTGTCATACAGTCCTGTGGGAGTACCGCAGTACGGGCCTACAAAATAAAGAGAAAAAACAGATGCCACTTTTCTCTATTTAATTCTCCTGTGGAGTCTAGACCCCTGGGGTCAGCACATTTAAATATTTTGTTAATAATGCAGATGCTAACTTTCCACCCCAGGGACCCCAACCCCCCTAGGCCTGATTTATTGCTGTTCTGAGTACCCTATCACCCAGGAAACAGAACTTTGATGATGCCAACAAGAGCAAAGATATAAGGATGCTCCAGAGCAGCTGTAGCACAAAGGACTTGGTGCAGGCTCTTTGATAGCCCCATTAGATAGAGGCAGCATGCGAGGAGCCGACGGGGCCTTAGTGCCCCCCCCCCACAACTGCCCCAACAACAAATAAAAGATATGGGTGTTCTGAGTAGGACTAAGTACACAAGAGGTAAAAGTAAAATGAGGAAATAAATAATAATAAAGGAGCAACCAGAGCCGCTCGTTGATTAATCTCTACTCCCAGACAGGAACGCTTCATTATAGCCTTCATATGCTAATTTTATATTTTTACAGATTTCCAGTGCCCCAATCGAGGCGGGGAACCACTAACATTAAAAAAGTGTGGTGGGGGATGCAGAGAAAGCAGCAGCCCCCAGAAATAATTTATTAAACGAAACCTTAAGTTTCCTGGGATGTACCAGAGCTAGTGCTTTTGCTCTTCAGCTAATGGTTGCACACCCTTCATGATTTGTCTTATGGCTGTATTATGTGGCTTAAGGAGTGTAAAAGTAAGGTTCTGACAGTGTTTACAATTTTAGAAAAGCCAGTAGCCTTGCCTTCATATGTTAATGTGGTGATTGATTGACAAAGGCGATAGGCTTTTCATGTGTAATGATGTGGTCACCCTTTGACAAACTCAATATTCTTGTCTTTATATAATCATGTGGTGACCCTTTGATACAGACACTACGCTTGCATTGTACATTGATATGGCCACTACTTCACAAAGCCAAAAGGATTGCCTTTTTTATATAGTGATGTACCCCCAGTCCCAATATTACTCCAATACTACTTACTTTTATAATTTTTAATGCTGTACCACGGGAGTCCTTTGAGGCTGACCATAAAAATTAAAAAGAATCAGGATGATGTATTTTACTTTTTAATAACCCCTGAGTGGCTCAGATCCCAGGAGTTATCACATCTATATATTTCAATAATGTTGAGGAGGAGAGCATGTGTGGGGACCCCTCCCCAAGCTGACTTTCAGCCCTGAGGACTCAACACATCTTGCTGTCTTGGCCAACCTGAGATAAAGAGAGAAGTTAGTTCCATGCCAACAAGTCAGGCAGGGAAACAGTGCTTTGCTTCATGAGCAGAAGTGAAGATAAAAGGATGCTGCAGCCCAGCGGGAGCCCAAAAGACATAGAGCCAGCTTTTGCATTGCCTAGGGGCAGCTTGAAGGGAGCCACTGGGGCTGCGGGGCATAGGGACTCCCCCACTGGGCCCCCAACAATGAATAAAAGTAGTGGGTGCCCTAGCAAGACCGGTCACCGAAAAAGTAAAAATAAAACAAGGAAATAAAAGGAATAATACATGAGCGACTGGAGTCACTCATTTATTAGCAACAGCCTGCCAGGAGCGCCCCATAATGTCCTTCATGGGCTAATCTGCATATTTTGTCCAGCTTTGTGGTGTCCCAATCTAGACAGGGGCATCACCAACAGGTTACAAAAGTGTAGTGGGGGACTGCAGGGAGTGCAAAAGCCCCCAGTAAAGTTTATTCAAAGTAACTCTATATTTTTGGGGGCATGTCAAAGTGACCCCAGAAAACGTTGATGGTGTTTCTAAGTGTTCATAGAGCTGGAACCTTTGCTCCTTACTTAGGGGTTACAGGGACCACTTCAGGTTGGTTCTAAGACTACATAATGTGGCCCAAGGAGTGCAATAGAAAGATTCCTAAAGTGTTTACTGTTGTCCACGAAGACAGTAGGGTTGCCTTCATAGATTGATGTGTCAAGGTGACTGCTTGACAAAGCAGATAGTTTTGCTGTGTACCTTGATGTGGTCACCCCTTGTGAAAGTCTATGGGCTTGCCTTATATACTGATGTGGTCACGTTTTGTCAAAGCCAATAGGCTTGTTTTCATATAATAATATGGGTACCCCCATGACAATGCCAATAAACATGCCATGTTTATTGATGTAGTCACCCTTTGGCAAAGCCAATAGGTCTGCCTTTATATAATGATGTGGTCACCCCTTCACATAGCCAATAGGCCTGCCTTCTATATATTGATTTTGTGACCTCTTGATAAAGCCAGTAGACTTTTATTGTTTAAAATGACATCCCTTTGTATTGTGATGAGTGCTTTCATTGGTTTGCCACAAAGGGGCCACTGGGCTGGAGTTAGCACCCTCTCTTGGGGTTGGGTATGGGGTTCCCACAGGTCAGTGATGTGATATTTATATATGGTAGTAAAGGCATACCATGTGTTAAAAACATAGAAATACACTGAAAAGAACCAAAGTTAAAGTGACATTATAGTTGGGTAGGGTACAAATATGTTATTTTATGTTAAAAAAAACTCAGAAATTCACTGAAAATAGCAAAGGTTAAAGTGATATTATTGTTAGTTCTAGTAATAAGATCCTACTTCAGGTTAAAAAAAAAAATAACAATGACACTGAAATTCACCAGTCATAGTTAACTAAGCTACCTATAACTTGCACCCAACATGCACTTCTTATAACCTCACATATTACATCACCCATGACGTTTAATGATACCATTGATCACATCACTAATAACAATTAGCAATTCCCTCCATCCTTATATAATGTATGTTCCCTATTCTTGATTGCTGCTCTTTGGCATGGATCATGCAATACTGTTTTAGGGTATCCTTGTGAGATTAACCTTTCCATCTTTAATGCAGCTTCTACTTCAAAATCACATTCAGAGGAGGAGATTAGCTGACCACAGAAAATACCCCATTTTGGTATTTTTGGATGACCAACATTTAAGTGTTATATGAAATTATCCTTTCTGAAAATCTTTGTATGTAGTGTTAATTCCATTGCATAGTGGTTGACATTGAAAATGTTAATACATGTCCTACAGCAACTACCAGTACATTAGGGCCCATATTTATACATTTTTAGCGCCGCATTTACGTCATTTTTTCCGCAAAATCGGCGCAAGCTTACAAAATACAATTGTATTTTGGAAGTTTTTGCTGCTTTTGCGTCAAAAAATGACGAAAATGCAGCGCTAAAAAAGTATAAATATGGCCTAGATTTTATATGCATTTATATTCAACTTCTGCATGTAGTTTTCCAGAATTGTTTCTTCCTAATCCCATACCACAGATATGTCATCAACAAATCTCATCCATTAAAAACATGCCTTTAGAATACACCATTTTTATCTGAGCAAGTGAACTCATGCTACCACCACCCCACTTTGCGGTTTGCATATGTTGGGATGAAGCGAGTCCCCAAATTGGTTCCCGTTTTTTTTAAGTCTTGTTCTTTAACAAAAAACTTTGTAGGTTAAACAGGATTGGAGCATTTTGAGAACCATCTGTATATGTTGGCGATGGGAAATTGGTCTTGCCCTGGAGAAGTATTGTTGGGCGGTAATCTCCTAATCATGTTTAATATACATAACGATACAGCACCCAGAGTTTCCATGATGTATAATGCCTTCCACAGAATCTTGTTAAATCTTGTCAAGAAGTCCGTTCAATATGTCTCTAATAAACAAAGACAGAATTGTTACATGTTTAAATGGAAAGAAGTACAAATATCAGATTTATTTTTAGTAGAGGCCCTAAGAGCTCACAATTGGCCATTTTGGCGTATTACACTAATTTTTGGGGATTTTAGTAAGAAAGTATATTGTAGATAATCTTGAATGTTTGACTCAAATATTCATAGTCTTCTGTTTCCAATAGCCACTTTCCTTCCAAACAATCTGTCCTTGATGAAATTCTACCTCAATATTTTTGGATGGTTCGGTCTTTGTTTCCTCATGATTCTCATAGATGCTAACATTTATATTTGCTTCAACCTTATGAAGGGCTCTGTCCATAATAAAAAGGTTTCAACCATTATACAAGGCTTTCATTAGTAATTCATTTTTTCTTAAGAAATGTATCTCCTTCCAATCCTTCCAAGACATGTTTCAATTATAGTGAGGTTTAACTGTACCTATTAGTATGTCAAAGTCTTCATTCATAATTTCATGGAACATATCAATTTTATTGCCTGGTGGTAAGTGTGTGCAAAATTCCATTTTGGTTTCCAACCACTCGGTACAGATGCATCTGTCCTGAAACTTATTCTTTCACGTTTCCATGTGTACTATTTCTGGTACATTACCACCCACCTCGTTCATTATAGGTTCCATTGTTATTATCTCCAGAATATCTGCCACTCTAAAGTCAGATACACATTTCATTGTCAAATATTTTCACTGTTTGTTTCCTAATTAATTTGTTCAAGGCAGTCCTCAAGTCGATAAAGTCTGGGGCAGAACTCGGGCAGAGGCATCATCCACAATGCATTACTTTTTCTTGAGTAGTTGCCAACTCAATAGAAGAAATATTGACAACTAGTGGTTTATTCTCGTACTTTATCAATTGAGCAAATGTATAAACTCTACCATAATGATAATTCATCCTTTTTGTGGTTCGCCATCCGTGTTTCTTTTTCTTGTTTTTCAAGATTTTTTTCACCATTTTAAATAATTGTTTTCTTGTATTTTCATCCTTATTTCTTTACTTGGTGTCTGTGTGTGTGGGGGTGAGGATGCTGTGTGTGTTTTGGTACTTGTATTGTAAAAAATGTAATAGAAGTTTTTTTTTTAGAAAAGTTGAAGTTGATGAGACAGCTGTCTCTAGGCCAAAGCTAAACATGGATGGGTCCTCCTGTGGTGCAATGTGTTCCTTAGGCTGCAGACACTGCCGTAAATTATAGCACTCCGTGAGGGCATCTGTGTTGGATTTCCGAGTGCAAATAATCTTTCGAGGGTCGAAGGAGCCAGACAGCTCTGACAACATTGCATCATTTTTCTTCACCCGTGTGAATAAAGTGTTTAGCCCATGTATGATTCCTGTACAAGTTGTTGACACTTGAAAATCAGTCTCCATAGCAACAAGGACAATTGCAGACCGCTAGCGTTGTGGTTTAATTTTTGCTGCCTCCTTGTTGACAGAAATAAAGGCTGTCTTCCTCATTTCTTCCTTCAATTGGATGAAATTTTCATTAGGTTTATCTGTTCATATCCAGACACCCACATACAATTCGATTTTCATATCCCACCACTCGGCTGCACATTTCTTTTTATTGGTTATGAAAACACGACTTCCTGAATATTATTTCGGTGAAAGCCTGCGATATTCAATTTCATGCTCCCTTCCTGATAATGTCTGTTTCTTTGTGAAAATGTTTGCTCCCTCCACAGAAGCTCTCAGATCCCACCTGTGATACAGATCATTCTTCGCAGACTGCACTCGGTCTGGCATGAAAAACTCAGACTGGGGCACGAGCAGGCATTCGCAAGCACAATAAGCTTCTCTCTGGTCGTTTGTTGTTCTACAAATGTGGCATATTTGTAGGAAAAAGGGTTTCAAATTACATTCTGGGTTTTATTTTTACTTTTCTTCCAGCTTAATGCAAAACGATGTACTAATCTTGACATTTTCCCCACAGTGGTTCAATTTCAGCTTAGAACATGCTATCTCACTGACGACCTTTTAAATGTGCTGCAGACCAAACACTACGTTTTTAAGGCGCTGCAATTAGTTGTATTTTTTTTGGTTTGGGGGCGGGGTCGGTTGAAGTTGAGAAGATGACTTAGAGCCTCATTTACAGAATGGCCTATTAATACACCATCATAAATGTAAGGGATATCCCATCTTACCTATTGTAGATGATGGATATTCCGTCCACCTTATTAAAAGTGTTTTATGCACTTAATCATGTGGACCATCCACTCCAGGACCCGACTTGACCAATGGCCTGCCACAACTACAGCCTGGGATCATCACCAGTCAGACCACCCTGACCCACATCATCAACGCCTCCATCACAACCACCACTTTCACAGATGAATTGAAACTTGCAGAAATCAACACCCTCCTCAAGAAGCCCACAGCCAATCTGGATCAACTGAGCAACTTCCAACACATCTCCCTGCTTCCCTAGCCAGCCAAAGTGAGTGAAAAGACCATCAACAAGCAACTCAAAACCTACCTCAAACTTCACCATCTGCTAGACAACACTCAACCGGGATTAAAAAAGAACCACAACACCCAAACAGCACTCATCTTGGCCACCAATGACATTCGACTCATGCTGGACCGAGGAGAAACAGCGGTCCTCATCCTGCTCGACCTCTCTACCGCCATCAACATTGTCTCCCATAACACATTATTCAGAAGACCCCACAAGAATAGTATAGAATGGTCTGCTCTCAAATGGATTTCTGTTACTTCTTCACTGGAAAAACCCAAAGGGTCAGAATTCCAACCATTCACAATAGACAGCAAGAAATTGATATGCGGAACCCTACAGGGATTGTCTCTCAGTCACATCATTTTCAACATACACATGACAGCGCTTGCCAACATCATTGGATCACAAACATCACTGTAATCTCCTACGCCGATGACACCCAACCCATCCTCTCCCTGACAGACAAAACAACCACCGCCAGAGCCAACTTTACCAACTGCATGACCATGGTAGCAGACTGGATGTGAATCAACTGCCTGCAGCTCAACTCTGACAGGATAAAAGTACAGGTCTTTGGCAACAAGATGTCCCCATAGGACTCCACCTGGTGGCCGGCGGAACTAGTAACAACACCCACAGACCATCCAATAAATCTACAGCTTATCCTGGAGGACAACATGATAGCTCAAGTCAATGCGATGTGCACCTCCTGCGTCACATTCTACGCCTACTCCAAAACATTTCAAATGGCTGCCTCATAACTCCAGGCGGACCATCACACAAGCACTCATCACCAGCAGGCTGGACTACTGCAACACTCTCCATGCCAGAATCTCCAAACACTTCCTAAACAAACTCCAGACCATACAGAACAGCGCTGCAAGACTCATACTCGACCTCCAACACCTCACTCACTTCACACCACACTTCAGGAAGTTTTACTGCCTCCCCATTCACAAGCGCAGCCAATTCACACTTCTCACGCTCATATACAAAGCTCTACACAACACAGAACTACAATACCTAAACAGTTACATATACTTTCACCAACTCCCAAGAAATCTATGCTCTGCCTCACTCTCTCTCGCACACATTCCTGGCATCCACAAAATCAAAACTGTTCTCTTACATCGCACCCAAGCCATGATAAGACTTTGCTCTACATATCAGAGCATCCTCCTCACATCTTGAGTGCCACAAGAAGCTGAAGACTTGCCTCTTCAAGTAAGCACCTTGAGGACCACAAAACTACACATATGCCTAAAGGCCTGGATACCCTCTCTGGTGATTAGTGCACCATACAAATCAATATAACAAAACATAACATAAAAACAATCTGCTTAACCCTAAATTAGGCATAAGTAAATAAACACTCACTGCTGACAACTACAAGGGGACAATGTCGTTTGACAGCAAGAGCTGCTGACTTTGTAACTGGTCCTCTCATAAACACAACAAATATACTATGCAATGTTGATTGAGAAATTGAAAACTGTGGTTAAAAACAAGCAATAATTGTAATTTCTCTCAAAGGTCTTGTACGTGTTTGGGTTGTGGTTTTGCTGGCGCACTGCACTGGGGTCACATATCACTGCTAAATCGAAGGACTGTTGATAACTTCTTCATATGTTTTTAAATACAAGCTTTCAATATATTTTCCATACAAATTTGTCTCTGATTTGCTCCCAAATTAATTTGCATTGAATGCTGCAGTCGTTTACATTTTTATTTCGTAAAGTTGCACTATAGGATACCTTAGAGGACCATTGTTCCCAATAATCGCCAAGGTACCCACGTTCACTTTGGGTTAAAAGGGGGCTCTTGTTTTCCAGAAGAGAGACTTTGGAACTGGGGAACCAGATTTGAGTCTATGTATCGGCTCCACATTTCTGGGCAAATTACTAAGGGCCTGATTTAGATATGGGCGGGTGGGTGTCTCTTTAACAACGGTGACAGGTACCCCCCCCCCCGCTGAAGTCTAAATCTCACAGGATATAATGGGATTTAGATTTCGACGGATGGGATATATGTCACTGTTGTGACAGAGCAACTCGTCGGCCACTACCTAAATCAGGCTCCTTATCTCCCTGTTCCTAAATAAAATAAAAAAATTAATTTGTCTTGTGTAATGTTACTGGTGCTCACGTGAAGCACTCCAATGCCTTTGGCTCGAGTTGTCTTATATAAAATGCGACAGAAAAAAAAACTTCAGAGACCTGAAGGAAACAAGTTCAAATCATGGCAACACCAAACACAGACTTTCATCATAATGAGGTTAGTTAATTGGGAACTATTAAACTGGGTTATGTTAGCATCTAATATTTAAATTACTAAGGAAAATATTTAAGTGTACCTTTATATAGAAGCAAATTATTATTGCCCGTGGAAAGATGTTTTTCTCCTTTATTACTAAATTACGATGTTTCGAAAACTGTATTTATCAGTGTTGCTGTGTAGAGATTTTTTCCCAGTTTACCCCTAAAGGTGGTTTTCGCAACACAATAGAACAAATTTGGCCAGCAGTATTAAACCTCAAAATGTATACTTCTAGCTCAATGTATGCAGTCGGTGTGTTGACTTGGCGGTTTGGTTTTTAAAATACCTGAAATGTCAATGAATGGCCTCAAAGAACACACATTCCTTGTTTGATGGAAGCAACATTTCGGCCAAAAAGAGAGCAAGACTAGTGGCTCGTATACTTATCATCAGTTGGATAGTTTCAAACTGTTCCCTTAATATATGCATCCAATTATGAAAAAAATGTGCTGTCCCCAGATTAGACGCATGTTTGCCTCTTCCGGATCGAGTGCTACAGTGACATAGTAAAGCAGTTTCAAACTACCACATCATATGTCACTTCAGAAGAAGACCGGCTGTGTTTTAAGTGGAATGGCTCTATCCTCAGGCAGGCGCCGATGGAATGGTTGCTGATGAGTCCCAGTACTCCCTCTCATAGGACTTGTCATGCTCCACTTCCTGTTTGGAGAACTGTCTCTGTGCCTCCCAACAGTCTGTTTACCCTCTAATTTCTCATAGGGACAAAGATGTTTCCGCATTTGCATGGGGCCGTACCACACAGTTGAAGGAAGTACGCTCACATGATCACACAAGCGTAAAAAGGTGATGCAGAATGATCGTCACAGAGAGGTCCTTGCGAATGTCTGCTGCCACTTCTACAATACGGAAGTAATCTGTTGTGAAAAACCTCTGTAAACAACGTTTATGCCCCTAGAGCACTACTGAAATATGGGACTGGGAAACCAACCTACAGTGTTAATATATTAAAGCAGAGGTGATCCGGGAAGTGGCTCAGATCATTCTTTCCTGATTTGCAAAGCATTGGTCAAATTTCAAGACCTAAAAGAAATATGCAAAATAAGAAAGAAAAGGGTGTGGGAGAGATGGGTAAAGATGGAGGGAGAGAGGGATAGAGAGAGTGAGGGGCTTGTGTGAGAGACTCTTGAGGTCACTCTTGCAGATTTCTAATTTCTCCCTTTGTGACGCTTTTTCGTTTTTTCCTCTGTCTTTCCCATATGTGTCTTTTACTTGCAGCAAATGCTTGAGGCAGAAGAATAAGCCCATCCATAAAATATAAGTGCCGGTGCTCAGCATCAGAAACAACAAGCACAAATTAAGCACTGCCCCCTAGCCGGCTTGCACCATCTCCAAAACCAACTGAATCATTTGAAAAGACATCATGACCAGCACCCCCGGTTATCTCGCAGACAAAGTCACTATCTCTCAAGGCATAAGGAAAGCAGAAGGGCCTAATTTGGATTCCACTAGAGAAAAAAGCAAAATGTCAACTCTACACATGGAGACTGGAGAGGCATGGTGGATGGACATAAGTGAGAGGACGTGAGAAACAAAAGGGGGTAAGATACTGTTTCAAAACAATCAGAAATTGAAGATAAACATGGTAGGAGGGTGGTGGCCAAGGATCACAGAAAAACGTATTAATATTTTAGGGTGTGAGAGAAGGAGTAAATATGGATTTGATAACACTTCTGTGTGATAAACATGATATAGTTTTCAAATTAACAACAAAGAAAAGAAAGAACAACAGAGCTGCACGCAGGAATGTAAAAAATAATAGACATTGACAGTCTGGCTGCTGCAGTTTAGTGGGAGAAAACAGTACACTTTCTTTCAGATAGTTTATGGAGAACAAAAAATATCATCAGATAAAGTAGAAAATTGGAAAGTGATTTTTTTCACAAGACGTCAATTGGTGAATTGAATGATCCAATGATTTGTCAGAAAGATAAGGAGCCGTTAACCTCTGATCACAAAATCAAATCTGCTCAAGGCCCGTGGATGCAGAAGCTATAGACAATTTGCTGTGTCTGGTGGCCTATGTGAGAATAGTAGTGATCTTAGTTTGAGGAGAGGATCTGGCGTCTGACCTACTGACTTTGGAGCTGGGGAAAACAGGTTTGAGTCTCGACACAGGCTCAATATCCTGGGATTCTGGCCAAATCACTTAGGCCCTCATTATGAGATTGGCAGCATATGCCGCCTACCGCCACGGTGACGGCTGCCAACATACCATCGCCGTGGCTACTGGCCGTCCATGCCATTATGACCATAGCCAGAATTCCGCCCAAAGGCTGGCGGAATTCCGGCGACGGTCATGGTGGCAGACGGCGGTAAGGTGGCACTGCTGCCAGCATCAGCGCCACGCCAGCAAAACACCGCCTACCATTACATGTTCCATGATACGGCCTGGCGGTGTTTTGCCGGCAAACGCTGCTGCTGGCAGCAGCGCCAAGTCCTGTCTCCTGCCGGAAGACCCCCTGCAAGCAGGTAAGTCGGGTTTTCTGACAGGAGAGGGGGGATGTTGTGTGCGTGTGTGCGGGGTGTGTGACTGTGTTTGAATGAATGCATGCATGTGTAATGCGTGTGTGCATGAGTGGGTGTGTGTGTGTAAGTGCATGTTGTGTCATGTGAGTGTGTGTGTGCCTGGATGTATGTTTGTGAGTGTCGCTGTGAGTGTGTATGAATGTATGCATGCGTGGGTGAATGTGTGTATGCGTGTGTGTATGCATGTGTATGTACGTGCCTGTATGTGTGTATATGTGGGGAGGGCCGTCAGGAGGGTGGTGGAGGGTGGCAGAGGCCTCTGGGGAGACCCCTATCAGTGCTAGTGAAGGAATTCCCTGGCATTGATAGTGCCTACCGCCATGGTTTCCGTGGCGGTACAGAAACCACAGAATCTATGGCGGTGGGCGGGGTCATAATTCCATGGGCGGCCTAGTGACACTGAAGCCTCCAGCCCGGCGGTCGTTACCTCCACGGCAGTCGGTGTGTCGACTTGGCGGTTTGGCTTTGGCTAAACCGCCAATGTCATAATAGTGGAGGTAGGTACCGCCAGCCTGTTGGAAGTAATACCTCCACTATAGCACCGACCATCGGGGTCATAATGACCCCCATAATCTTCCCGTGACTACATTTCAGCACCTTGAGACCCTCACCGGTGATTTGCCACATTTTATAAATTCTAGATTACTTAATATGTTGTATTCTGAAGATCAGGTAACTAAAACCAAACTAGCATACGGAGTTACTCTGAAACTTCTAAATTACCTTCTGTGATAAGGTGAAGGGAGCTCAAACATCGTCTTATAAATTGTATTTGTATAGCGCTTAATACCCCTGATGAGGCGTTGAAACGCTTTGCGGTGAGTAGTGGTCAGTCAACGTGTTATTGGGGTTAGTTTTGCATGCTCATTCCATGCATTCTGGGGTAATGGTCGACATAGATATGATCATTAGAGGGGGGAGCTAGGTGAGACAGAACTTTTAGCTAGAATTAATAGATATTGTTATGGCTTCCAAAGAGCTTTACGAGAGATAGGCATGAGATTTTTAGAGTGACTTGTATACAGAAGAGGAAGACAGAAGGCAGAAAGAAGCGGACGGTGATTTTTAAACAAACATAAGCGATGGAAGGCCCATTTTTCATGCAGGATTTTAAGGGTTATAACAGGTTGAGAATTGTTGCAGGCAAATTGTGGATGTAAACCCGTTGAAAGAAACAGTTTCAAAGATACTTCTCACAGTAAAAATAGGAAACACAAACAACCATATTTAATACTATGCCATATAAAGTATTGTTAGTTTAGGCAAATTATATGCACCATAAACAATATATACTATAAAAATGCTATGTAAACACCCCACCACCTTACAAATATAACAAGGTAATTAATATAGACACTCTGTAGTAACCATTAGCATATTCAGTGCCATGTGTGTTACGCATTTAATGTCCGGTTTGGAAGGTGCTGTCCTCTTTATCTGCCCCAAGAGCACCCCCACAGAATAGACACCAGGTCCAGCAGAATGGATGTGTCTGGTGACACCTTCTGCTTTCAGCATCCACATTGCCTCTCTGTATTACAAAGAGGTTGGAAGCACAAAAGTGATATGCTGCTTGGAGCCTGGCTACTGTGCTGAGAGTGACTTCCAATCGCCTGGTGACATGTTTAAGTTTACTTTAGGAGAACATTAGTAGAAGATCAGTGATGTTTAAGATCCGGGTCAAGAAACAGACCTGCCAAATTTCACAGTGCCGTCATGTGCACATGATATTAGCTCTCTTCATACAGCCACCTGTTGGAAGCTGGCCTGGTGTGAGGTGGACAACTATGGTGTTGTCATCTTATACCAGTTCCAGGCAACCCCTATTAGTGAAGTGTAGGTAGTGTCTAGGAAGCCAGAGCCCTCTAGAGGTAGCTGTGGATGACTTGCAAAGCTTATGCAATACCACTATAGGCACACATCAACTTATCACACATGAAAGAGCCACACAGTGTTGCGAAAATAAAGGAACTCTATTTCAGTAACAAAACACTAGATTACTTATAGGCAGTCCCCCCAACTGGAGGTAACTATACACTAGATATATATTTAATAACTATCAGAAATTAGCATAGAAACAACAAGCATTGGCAATAATTTGTTAAAATACTAAGGGCCCTATGGGAGGGCGAAACCATATACTAAGAAAGCAGAATACGAGATGCAGCCCCCACCCAAGGATGTGGAGTTGTTAGAGGGGAGCTGGAAGAACTACAACCCCGAAGAGCTGAGTAGCTGAGTGACCCCCAGCGACCAGGAGAGCAGAGGTACATACCAGGTCTTCCCAAGGACTAACAGGAGGACTTAGAAAAGGGATTGTACAAGAACAGGACCAGTGTAGGAGAAACCAATGGTGGATTCTGAAAGAAGAGGGCCTCCAAAAGAAGGGGACAGAGTCCATTCCATTATGGAGTGCCCATTGGGGGCATGAGTAACTACCCACCCTTCTGAGAACCAAGTTGTTGGGGAAAGAAGAAGACCAGCTGTGGAGTCCAGGACCCGAAGAGCGGTGCAGATGGTGCCCCACATCAGTTGTCAGGATGCACAGTGGTGTAGGAAAACCACTAACAAGCCTTGGCAAGTGCAAGAGGAGTAGAAGAAGAGTTGCAAGGCTGAAGAGGACCTGTTATGTTCACTTTGTGTGCTCAGAGACCACCCACTCCTTTCAATTTGTTTGTAGTGCCCTTTATAAATCCTTGTTTTCAAGTGGGTATTTGAACCTATTTGTCCCTCCTTTGACTTGTTTGTTCCCTCTCATGGAGCAGGTCCGCAGGACTTGTATCCTTCCACTTGCATGCATTTAGGCTTATTCCCGGCACTACTTTTTTCTTTTATTTTGGCAGGCGACATAGGAAGGGTGTGTGGTCGCACAGCTGCTCACCCTGCTGCTCCCCACCCTGTGCCGCCGAAGACTGCCCCTTGGCTTTAATTGTGCTCCTGTAGCTCAGGCTTCAATCCATTTAGAGTACATGATCCCCATTCCCACCCCCCGTCAATGGCATCTGCCTATTCCCAGGGCATGTCACTGGCCATCACATTAACCGCGCCCCTTCCACGCAAATGTTTTCATAAGGTTGGAGGTCACATGTCGCGGATACAGGGCAGTGTGGCAAGGAGGAGGCATCGCCCAGTAGCAGCAAAACTCCTCACTAAGGAAATTAACTAACAGTTAGAAGGCAACATCTGTCACAATACTGCCCTAAAGTAGAGAATATGGAGAAACTGCCAAAGAGGAGAGGAGCCTGGCAGCTGCCCTCACATCTTGAAAGTTTGGATCCATGGCACTAACTGGAGCAGCAAACTTGCTGGCCCTCTGGCAGCCACCAAAGCCCCAGTCTCTGCTGAGACCCTGGATACCCCAACAGGAGGAGGGGAGATGAAGATCAGATGGATCGCCTTTAGCTGCTTCAGGATCTGAATAGCAGGTGCCCCGTGCTCCTACCACTCTGCTCTCGAAGAAAGTCTCACCCCCTCCCTAATGGTTTCCAGACTTAGGAATGCATGTGTGTAAGTGAACTATTGCCCTGTGTTTACAGAAATGTCTGCAGGGAAAGACACATGTTTGTTTCTCTCATGGCACTCTCACCTCATTACGGAAAAGTATATTAGTGAGCTGCTACTGTGTTACAATATTTAAAACACAGGTCACAATCACTGAATATTAGATGTAAACACATTCAGAATTTGGACCAGTGACCTGGCTAATGAGGTTATGAAAGAGCTGAAATTGGATCATAAATTCAAAGCTGTGTCGAACAGGGCCCCCCCAGACTATGTTTAGCCCAGAGCCCCTAAAATCCTTAAGATGTCCCTACCAAGCCCCACACCCTACACTTAACCACAAATTCGGTTTTAGTTTCAGTGGTGCGGCTGCTGGTGACAACCCGTGACCTCCTACAAATTACAGAAACACAAACACATTGCAAGAAAGAAACCATTCAGTTTCTGACTGGCTCCGCATGGCTTGTAAAGTTTTGATAGGTGGGACCACCAGCAGCACTCAGCCCCTGCCCTAATCTGACGCTTTATCTGATGTGGGCGCTGTGTAGACACACAGATAACCTACAGTGAACTCTTCTTGGCCGGCTGTGTCAGTCAAGTGCTTGTCTACTTAGGATGCTTCAGTAAGTGATTTGTAAGGTGTCTGTGTGGATTGCAAGCCCAGGGGGTGCAGCAGTGATCAGGCATCCTTGAGAGAGTAGGTGTGACTCTGACAGTGTGTAGCAGCTGTGTGTGAGGAGGGGGTGGCAAGTAGCAGCCTGTGCTCCTGTGATGAGTAGCTGTGCCTGTCTTAGGACTTCCTCTGACCTGCCCCTCAGTGACTCCCCCACCTTTGAAGAATACAGACATTTCAGAAAAACTCAAGAGGTCCATCCTCCGTCCAAATTCAACCATATAAAGACAAAACCACTGATTTGGGAAATGACTTTTTAATAAAGTTTGGAATACTTGGGGTGTAACTGTTTCTGAGCGCACCTGCTGTTGACATAGCCTTGCAAAGCAAAGGCACTTCACACAGTTCTCCTGGTCACAGGGAACAAATGAGACATGTGCCCACAGGCTAGAGCAGAGGTCTTCAAACTGGGGGGCGGGCCCCCCTTGGGGGGCCTCAAGTGATCTCAGGGGGGGCGCCAAACTCTGGCCAAAAGAAATATTATACAGATAACATGCCTTTGTTTTAAGCTAAGCATGTTATTGCAGTTTTAAAAAGGTAACAGTACTTAACTGCAACGTTTAAATAGGCTTAGACCTATTTAAACATTGGCATCTTTCTAAAATAATTGAGAAAAATTTTGAGGTGGGGCCCAATGATTTTTATTTTTCAACTGGGGGGGCGCGGCATTCAAAAGTTTGAAGACCACTGGGCTAGAGTGTGTACCCATGACAATAAACCCAAGATGGGAGTGTGAAGGGCCTCACAAAACTATAGCATCCTCCCCAGCCTGGGTACACACCAATGACTATACAACACACGGAGGAGTAAATCACGTCATTATTCCTCTGCTTGTACTGTGAACTCCAACATGCTAAATCAAGCTTTAATTACATTCTGTTTTAGGGGTTATGTCACACTGGTATGGAGTCTGTTTGGCCCTAAAACATGCAAGACACAACGAAAACATTATTTTTTATGTTTACGAAAGAACAATATGTATTGTGCTGAATAAAGACAGTAACATCCCCAAAGCTTCAGGAAATCGAAGCACTGTTCTTAGTGGAACTAGTGCGCCATACTTATGCGTGATGCTTACAGCATACCACCACAACTTACGGCAAGCCAGCTTTATCAGCATATGTGACCTTATTTAGACTTTGGTGTTCAAGATGCTTGATCAAAAACGCCAAGCTCTAAATAGCCACTTGGGGCTAGATCTATGTACAAACCGGTCACAAAATACAGGTTGCAATTTACGACTAGTACTTTTGCCACAGTGTGGCAATCTGCAAAATGACCTATATCTATTAGGTGGTTTTGCAAATTACTGATTCGGAGTGGGTACCAATTTGACCTACCTCATGAATGTTAATGAGGTAGGTCACAATTTGAGACCCACTAGGATTCGCTGCCATCACACAGGTGGTGGCTTGCTGGGGTCAGTAAACCACCATGTCTGTGATTGCTTTTAAATAGAGCAATATTTGTTTTTAATGCATCCTATTTTCCATAAAGGAAAACTGGATGTGCTTAAAAATAATAAAAAAACAAGAAAATGCCACAGTTGCAGAATCACAGAATTCCAGTGTCCCTGCTTAAGACTCTGGCATATGGCTGATCTTAATTTTCGTATAATTATTATGTGCTTTGTATGTCTTTCTTGGCATTGCATGCTGTTTGATGCATATGTAAAGGGATGTCTCAACCAGCAGCTTCCCCTGCAGGTGATGCCCGCTTGCAACGAAGCAATTGTCCCCCATTTTTGCACCCATTTTAGCTGTCTCTGCTTCCCCAGCCACCTTGGTGTACATACATCCACTCCACTCCACTCCAAGCCAAAACACAGACATTGTCATTTACAACACCAATAGCTCAAACTCTCGCAAATGTGAGACCGATCCAATTGAAAATGCTTGTTAATTTTGAGAAAACTATGGACTATTTACACCTCAGTTCATATAGAGTGCAGTGTTGTGTTTGGTAAGTATACATTAAATATCTCTCAGGCCCCCTGCATGAGATTTGTTTTGTGGAATCATGCTTTATGACATAGAACGAACTCTCCGAATAAACAACAGTCAGAGCAAAAGCAAAGTGATGGAGTTATATGACTGTGCCGGCCATTTTCATCAGCAACCTTTCACTTTAGCATTACCCTGTGAACCACGGCATTTCAGGGACAGAAAATTCCCCAGCACATGGGAGAAATAATTTTTGTTATTTTTGAAGATAGGCTCCACTTTGAGTGTTTTTGTCCATGAAAAACAAAAGTGGGTGATAAAGAGCCAGATGTACAAAGCTTTTTTCTTGTCGTATACAGCCCGATTCGCATAATTGGGCCATTTGCAACAAGAAAAAAGCATTTCCCAATGTACAAACCCCATTTTGCAATTCAGTAATATATTTACAGAATCGCAACAAGGGTTTGTGAGTCGCAATTAGGAAGGGGCAATCCAAGGGCATCCCTTCCTGATTGTGAGTCGCAGTGGTATGTATGGTTGTTTTGTGACCAATAATGCGGTCGAAAAACAAACGCAGTTAACACCAGTTTCAAATTGGTGCTAACTCATTCGCAATTGAGAAGAGGTCTGCAAAGGACCCTTTCCCCTCTGTGAATGAAAGCAAAAATATTTTTTCAGAGCAGGTAGTGGTCCCATTGACCACTGCATACTCTGAAAAAATGAAAAGAAAACTTTTCATTTTTTGTTTGAAATACATCCGGTTTTCCATTAAGGAAAATGGGCTGCATTTAAAAAAAAACTGCTTTATTTAAAAAGCAGTCACAGACATGGTGTTTGCTGTCCCCAGCAGCCCACCATTCCTGTGAGTGCGGCCTTTCTAAATGGGGTCGCAAATTGCGACCTACCTCTTGAATATTTGGGCCATATGTACGAACACATTTTCCCCTTGACACAGAATGGGAAAAACCCTTTGCTACATCTGGCCCTTGATGAGGTAGGTCATTTGTGTCCCTATTGGGAATTGCAAACAGTGTGCTTAACACTGTTTTACATTTTGTATTGCGAATCGCAGTTTGCGATTTCCAAATGGATTGTTAGTTGCAAAATGTTTTCAAGCTGGTATGCATCGCAGGCATGTGCTCGTACATTATTCCCTCCTAAAGCAGTTCTCATCATGTACATACGGAATGATACGGGGGAAAATACCTGCACTAATGGCGGACATGTCTACTTTAGGCAGCCCGGCTGCTTCTGCCACAATAGTATTTATATTGGGATTACTTCCCCTGCTGAGGCGTCAAAACACTTTATGCCTATTGTGGTGTAGAAGACACAACAACCTTGTGCAGGATGTACACGCAATGGATGAACTGAGCCTTCAGTGCGTACATTTTTTAAAACAGCAATTACTTTAATGGTATGTAAATTATTTTCATTAATATACCTGCTACCCTTTCACATAATAACAAAAATTGCTAAACCACAGGTTGCAGTAACAGGTGTTGAAGCTGATGCCTCGTCAGTCAGGCTAGAAGAGGAGGAGAAAGCAGACTTTAGATGGGAAATTAAGCAAGCGAACGTTAAAAGGCTTAATAGGAATACACAACAGACAGCCAGGCATAAACAGAAAAGATTGTGGGCCATATGTACGAACTCAATTTCCCATAGACACAGAATGGGCAAAACTGCTTAGTACATCTGGCCCTGTATGCCCTCAAAGTCCTTTCCACCAGTAAATCGTCTCTCCCATCCACCCTAAACTGCCACTATTAAATCATAATATATATAATAGGGGGACAGGGAGTAAACAATGTCCAGCACAACCACTCACAAACTCTAACCATAATATAACACAGTGTGCTGTTCCTAATCGATCCCACTGCTTCCCAACGTGAGCCCCGAGGTAGTTTTAAGGTCAGAACAATTCTTTACTTATCAGAGCAATTTACTCTTCCTTATTGTGCCTAGCTTCAGAATTAAATAGATGGATAATTCGAGTTAAATTGACTCACACGAGGCAGAATAGAGAAAAAAGATCACCTGCAAAGAGCCTCTTTCTGTGGAACCTGTTGGGCATTACAGCGTCGACCCAACATGGAGCTAGCCCGATGATAAAGCGTGCCACCTCTTGGGGTGGATGGGGGCTCTTGCTCTGATACCTAAACACTTCCTCTGACCCTAAAAACTGTCTAAGGCCACAAGTTGTGAAGCCCTGGGGTTGGGTAGGAAAAGCACACGTATTATATCACATTTATATCATGGCTCCTCATACCATAACAGAGTACAGTGTTCTATTTTGTGCAAAGGAAAACAGAACACAATTCCTTCCTTAACACAGTATCACCCTCAACTTAGTCATATATTTGTTTAAGTGTTCTGAAGATATGCATCTGCCCAAAGTAGTTTTCATCTCTCATCAGGGGTCTGACGATGGACCCACCCCCACTCCTACGGTTTGCAGAAATACCTTCTGCATATGTTTTAAAGGTGTAATACAATTGGGGAAAAATCTGTCAATACTCAGTCACAGCAGTTTGTCGTGTTCACTTCATTTTCAATGGTCTAACACTCTCTCCATAAAACAATGGACACACAATCCTCAATGCTAGAAGATTGTTCTATGTGGCAAACTCCTTCTTAAAGGGTAAATGTCTGAAGATAGTGACTATGTGAATTAGGATCTCAGAACATACATCTTTACATAACTTTTTTGCTGATCAGCGTCCAATTTGGCTGTTCAAAAATGTTTTCTCTTCACACCAAAGAGTACCAAGATGTGGGACTCAGTTGGTAAAAGTCCCTAGTGAAATCTATCAAAATTCACACATTTTCTGAAATTTCATGGGGGTGCAATTTCTTAGTATTTTCAAATTTTCTGTGGGAGACATTTTGGCCCATATTTATACTGTTTTAGTGCCGCATTTGCGCCTCTTTTTGACGCAAAAGCGGCACAAACTTACAAAATGCAATTGAATTTTGCAAGTTTGCGCCGCTTTTGCGTCAAAAAATGAAGCAAATGCGGCGCTAAAAAGTATAAATATGGGCATTTGTACTTGAACTAGTCACCTGTCAGTATCATGTATGATATTTGAATACAAGGGACGCTCTCACCTGAGATAATGACAGTGCATATTTCATAAAATTAATTTATTATCAGATCATTTTTCAAAATTGTGCAATCTTCGGGAATAAAATCATAATTTTGCCCACTCCTAGTTGTTAACTGGTTGTGGACTACTTGCTTTCCCTGTCTCTGTAACTAAAGATATTGCCACCTAAATTCCCCTTTCCATTATAATGTACATTTCACTATCATGTCCCTCCGGCACTAGTGCTTAGTCCACTCTAAAACTCAAATTTAAAGCTAAAATTGTGGAGAAACTCCTTCCAAGATAGAGTTTGAATGAATCTGGAATGCTAAATTTAAAAGAAAAAAAACATGAAGAACAAGATGGAGAGAGAAAACAAGTTTTGACAGAGGTGCAAGATAAATACTAAGAAACTGATACAACTGGGAATAATAAACATTTTCCACTTAGCCTAAATGGCAATTTGAAGATTAGGAATGAACACAGAGAACCTTTATTGCTCAAGTATGTTGAAGGAGTAATAGGTCTGGGGCAATTTTGGTTAATGTGAGGAAAAGCAGGCAGAAATAAATGTTTTTTGGGTGGAAGAGTTGATTGAGGCAACAGATGTTTAATAGAGCAGGCAATTCCATAACAATTTGGTATGCATTTAAAACAGCTATTGAAGCAATAACCTGAAGCCAGTAAATGCAAAATAAAACAGGTTCACAGCATCTTAAAGCAGTCTTTGGATTGAGACTGGAGGACTCATAATAGTACCTTATTTGAACTGTGAGTGGGAGCTGAAGCTCCCAGACCCCGGCATTAGGCTACCAATGTTGTTAAAAAAAAGAATGGAAAAATATTTGATGTACAGCCCTGTTAGCAATATCAATTTCTTAAATTAGGGATGTGTGAAATTTATGCAGGAGTAATTAATATGATTTCATGTTACTATTTTTACGTGAAATTCCTGAAAATATGATATTATGTCATGTAATTACGGATGGTTTGTGGTAAAAAAATGACTATGAATGCGCTATTCACATTAAAAATGTACCATGAATGCATGGGAACAATACAAACAACAGTGCACAAGTGACAATTGTTTGCGGTGAACCTGTTTTTGTCACTCTTTCTTCTTGCAAAATGCATCCTTGCAGTCATTGTGGAAACGAGATGCCATTTTTGCATTCCATGTCATTTCACTTAATTTTTCTAAAATTTCAAATACTTACTCAAAAACAAATTACACAAATTTCACACACCCCAGAACAGTAATGAGCTTGAGGATGCAACTGACTACAGCTGTTTTTTTCACACAAACATTCATTGATTTTTGTCTGGAATAAGTCTGGGCTTTCCATATGGGCGAAATCCCACGAAATTTGTGAATTCCACCTTATGTGAATTTTGACAAATTTTATGAGATTTCATACCCATCATGCTTATTTCATACATGGCTTTTAGATGTGAGGTATGCCCTTGCTTTTAATTATCATACAAGACATAGAGAAGTGTTTTATGAAATTTCTTCAACCTTCACATTATTTTTATGAATGTTAGCAAAAAATTGATTTTGCCTACATCTATTCTAAATGACAGCTTCTGGTGATCAGGATGGACAAGAATATGCAAATTGGCATTATGATAATATGTGGAAATAAATCATCCATCGTGAATGAACATATACTGCCAGGTGTTCCATATGGAAGTGTACAAGAACCCAACCTAAAAAGACAGAGGGCCTGACAGAGTTTGGCGAGGAGGGTTACTCCATCATAAAGGTGACAGATATCCTATCTGCCATAACACAATTCCTTTATAGCCTATAGGACTTGTAATACAGCGAACGGGATATCCGCAACCTTTGTGACAGAGTAACCCCTCTGCCAAACTCTGAATATGGCCCAAAGTTTGCTCCTTCGCAAACCACAGCTTTATCAATGTACCTGTTTGATGCATGACAGTCTACAATTAATCATAACAAGCAGGTGTTGGTGCCATCCACTGCTATTTTCTGCTGTAAAATACGCCACCCTGGTATCTCTTGAAGCAGGGCATTCAGTTCCTCAAAAAAAGAAACAAGATGGAAATATCTTTGGAAACAACAAAACAAAGGCTTACGAGATCCACTATGAACCAACAGAAGACCCTGAAGATTTGGTGCAGTGTGAGCACATTCTAATGTGCATGTATGTAATTATATGTTAATGTGTGATGACTGCAGCACATATCTTGCAAGGTGTGCACCAAGCAGAGGTGTAGCAAGGGTGGCATGGGCCCCCTACCTTCCCTGTTCGGTAGGAAAAAAACATGCTATGATTTGGCTGCAATAGGCGCTTTATACGACTGGACCTCAGTGCTGCTGCATCTGCTGCAGTATTGATAACTATGCCCCTAGCACAAGGTCAGCTAACTTTTGAAGGCCTGTAATAAGGCATGGCAGCTATCTACTCCAGGAAGGAGGGCGAATACAGGAACCAATAAGGCATTGTTTTCGGCATGTGTAGGGCAGAAGCTGTGATTTCATCCGCCATCCGCACACAAACCTTCATGTGTTAGACTAGAACATGGGAGGAGTTTAACTAAGATGAAGTTGAGGCCTGGTGCTGAATTGAGTGGAGCCGAACTGGAGTATATTGCCCATGGGTATACCAATGTGTCTTAAGCTAGAGATGTGCAAAGTTTTTGAAATTGGTAAAATGTCAGAAAAATATGCAAAATTACTTATTAGTTTTGTGAAATCAAAGTCTGTAATTTCATGCTGTCATTTTTGCACAAATTACACCCTCGTGTTAATTTTTGGCCACGAAGATGCATTTAAACAGTAGCATCATGAGCAACAGCCTCTAGTGTTCTGGTGCTCTCATTCGTTCACTGTAAACTTTTTTTGCAAATGGCATGCTTTGCAGTAAATGTTTACAGCGAATTGTATGGAATCATGCAAAGTGGCATAATGGCGTAACTTTGGGAATTCAGTGCAACAAATATAAACTGAAATTCCTGTAATAACAAAAATTATACTGATTGAAATTTTGCCTTGGCCTCATCGCGACCCTTCCAAACCAGGCGACTTGATATCACCCTCAAAAGGGAATACAACGTTGTTAGTGCAGAGCTCCTCACCTCAGAGGAAAAATACGCCCACTTGGGTAACCAAAAGCCGTATGGCTAAGCACTAGGCTTCTTTCAGCCACAATCAAGCAATTTTACCGTTGAAGTCAATGCCATGGAGCATATCTTCACAAGACACGGAGGCGCAGAGGATGGAGAGAAGTTGCTAGTCTCCCACTAGCAGTTAATTAGTGTACAGAAGTAAACATTGTGCAGCAAGTTACGAGTAAGAGCTGACAACCCTATGTGTGAGCTACGAGGCACTATGATGGCACTTACGTCCTGATGGGGGTTCCTAAAATACAGACTAACTGAGAGCCAGTGCTTTAAACCTATGCATTCTTAAAACATGATTACTGTATCATCCCAGCACATATGTGGACCTGAGAGGAGCCTGAGGAGACATTATAATCACAACTTGTTGCCTAAAAATGTTGATTTTCAGAATCCATTCAGTACCCCTCATGACTGTAGG
Source organism: Pleurodeles waltl (assembly GCF_031143425.1). Lineage (NCBI taxonomy): Eukaryota > Metazoa > Chordata > Amphibia > Caudata > Salamandridae > Pleurodeles > Pleurodeles waltl. Next base: position 1,105,013,299 of record NC_090445.1, read on the forward strand.
ATACTTCTTGGACAAAAAAGATCATGGCCACTTAGAAAGAGTTGAACTGCCCCTGCACGAGTGAAGGAGCGAAGGTAAGGTAAGGTAATATCTCACCAGTCAAGTGTGAATGAGCCACAAGGGCATGACTGAGCATGTGTTTTCCCATGTGAACATGGTTTTTTGGGTAGCATTGGATATGTTTTATTATTTTTCCTTATTGTGATAGGGTGTACTGTGAATGCATAAGGAGTATGGCGCACAGGCAGCTGGTGTAGGTGTCTCACTGAAAGGCACACCAGTAATCCAGGTACTTGATTGGTACGAACACGTTGCCACTCCAGATGGAATGTGAGGATATGGTCCAGGTACACTAAAGCATAAAATACAATGCAATGATGTGGGAAATATGGCTGTCAGGTCATGCATCTCTATCATGTCAGTTAATAAGTGATGTGGTAAGGGGCATCCATTTCCTGTACTTTGACATCCAAATCAATAAAATGTGTTGTTCCAGGAGCCTGCCATTTGCCAGAAACAATACTTCCTGTCATAGAAAACCTAAATGTTCTATTTTATTTAAAAATTGTGTATAACATAAAGTCTCTGAAACCCGTACCCACTGAGTAAATGGGCTAAAATGTGCGCATAGCAAGTACAAATTACACCCCTGTTTCATTGTGTACTCTACTGTCTACTTGAAAACAGCAGGATTTGCTGTGTAATCATGTGACTGACAGTTTAGCTGTCAGATTCATAATGGAAAAAACTATCAAAAGTCCCTGTCAGTACTTTTTTTAACTTATGATGTAGAATGAGCCTAACGAGGACGAATGCCATCTCTCAGATTATGCCACAAAAAGTCAGTGGCCTTCTGCATTTGTGCATTTGCTGATTCATTTTCCTGACTATTCGAAATTGCTGAGTCATATTCAGCAGCAGCTCCTCTGCTATGACGTTGCCCCCCTACCCCCCGCCAGCTGCAAAACTTTTACAGAAGAACCATAATAAACTATTTTTTTACGCCACGACACAGCACTCCCCCCCAGTCCACACGTGTGTTTGGCCGGCCATCTTGGGCTGGCCAAACACACATGCGCACTGTTGTCTCCAACCCGGCACTGTGTTCCCGGGTTAGAGAGGCCAGGCGGAGGCTCCCATTCTGCCTTGGAGCACCAAGCCAGGGGACTCCGTCCAATCCTACCAGCATGAAAGCAGCTTTAGGATTCACTGCAGGGCTGGATGGGAGCCTGTACCTGCAGTGAGGACAGTGGCGCAGGGAGGAATGGTACGTTTTTAAAATGTTATTATTATTATTTTGTCGTTGCTCCAAACCCCCGCCACGCGTAAGCCAGCCCCTTTTCCCCCCTGCAAGCTACGACTGATCGTAATCAAGGTGTTGTGTACAGTTCATAACGTCCTGTATGGAACTTTATCTACTTATATCAAGGCCAAATATGTTGCCACGTTGCTGCTTGTATTATCATTAGAATCACAGTATACTTTGGTGGTCCCACAATGTAAAAATCAATGCAGAGGTTGGTGATCCCCCTTTCTATGTTATGCATGGTGACTTCACATTAGGCCTGAGAGAAATTTGTGTAAAGTTGGCATATTTATCTTAAGTTCGATAATTTCTTGTTATTCTTGACAGGTAAAATTCCATAAATTATGCCATTATGACACATCACATATTTATGCAACGTTCATGTTAAAATTTAACACAGATAGACACGAACAACGTTGACGACATAGCATGTTGTTCGCAGTACTTTTACACTATTGTTTTAGCACGAAATGCATCCTCGCTTCACTTGGGTGCCAGGACACACTTTGTACTGAAGCACAACATCAAATCCCAGTTTTGTATTTTGTGTATTTTTTCTAAAATTTCACTTATTTATGCAAAAGCAAATTACGTCAATGGTGCACCCCCCCCACACATGCATTTGTCTAGCGAGAGATGCAAATCTGAGTCCATATGTATTAATGCACTGACAAAGAATTGTAAAAACTTTTTGCTACAACAGATCCGTTGGTTCTTTCCTTTTTAATTTATTTAGACATTGCAATTGTTCATTCTTCCATTTTGTTATGACTTAAAGACAGGTCATGGACGCATGAGTAGATTATTATAAAGTTGAGTTTATTTCCAAGTGAGAAATCATCACAAGCGTCTCCTCACTGCCACGCCAGGCTCAATCAGCAGTCAATTGCCAAACATGGAACACTCTGAGCATCACTGGTAGAAGCATAGAACAAATGACATTCCATAGAACACTTCACATCATAATAAATAGGCCTCTAAATAATATTGCCCACTACACATCCCCCCGCTTATACAACAAATTTGCAAACTCCCACAGAAAGTCCCCAAAAACAACAAACTCACACAGAATATCCCCCAAAACGTATGGGAAGAATAAAAAGTATCATGATAAAGAATAATCAGTCAGATACTTCAGCATTCCCACATTCCTCCTAGGCCTTTGTATCAGAGCTGCAACATCATGAGCATCTCCCTCTAGGACCATAGTTTTAGTATCTGTGTCACTGTCCCTGAATGATTACATCCTGCATCCCAACATTATCCGCTTGCAAACGTAAGCCCTTGCCCTGTCAGTAACTTGGAACTTCACCCCCTCTCAGAACCCGCCACCATCATGACTGCCATTTTCACCTTCCGTTCTGCCTGGCACCCCATCATAAATAGACCTTTATCCAACAAAGGGAGTCGTATCACTAATTCCAGTCCCCATCCCCTCAATAGCAACCTTGGCTATATCTCTTTTGTTTCACTATTTCACTTTCTTCATCTGACAGAATGTTTAGATACACAAGCCGCCTTGGTCTCAGGTTAATATTTTGAACCAGTTTTCCCTGTACCTTGGGGTTTCTTCACTCTGACTCTCTTACGCCCACGAAACTCTACTTCCTTCCCCTTCTTGAGTGCATCATATCTGACTTTACTCAAGATTTGATTATTCTCCACCCTCGCTCTTACTTGATCAAGGTTTGGGGTCAATGTGTGTGGGGAGCTCCACTCCGCTGGCGGAGCTAATGGAGTTTTTGAAACTCCACATTCTGCTTGAAGCGCGGAGTTGTCCAAAGAACTCCGTTAGCCCCGCCTGCAGAGAGGAGCGCAACCGGAGCGTGCTGCAGCCCATTATGGGTTGCAAAGTGCAGGCCCAGACAGTCTTCGCTGCCCAGCCTATAACTGGGCTGCAGTGCGCACCGGAACAGAGGAGAGAGGCAGCCGCTGAGAGGACTCATCACTGTCAGATGATGAGGAGACGAGGATCCTCCTTGAAGACTCAGGTAAGTCATTGTCTCTTGTTTTCGTTTGTACACACTGGTGCACAAACAAGGACTGAGATGGCAGCTTTCACATTTCAAGCCTCTTGTGCACTGGCGTGCCCCTTGTGCACTGCACACGGGACAGGCCGGTGCACAGCAGGCCAGGCAGCTTTCGCTGTCTACGGCCCTGGCCTGAATTCAGACCAGGGCCTTAGGCAGCGAAAGAAAGCTGCCATTTCAGGCCTCTTGTGAACTGGCCTGGCTCGGCTGCACTGCATATGGAACTGGAAGGTACATAAGAGGCCTGAAACGGCAGCTTTGACTGCCTATGGCCCTCTTGAATGCGCCCATCTCGGAAGCGCTAAGCAGGGTCGGGCCTGGCTGACCAGGCCCAATCCTGCTTAGCGCTTCTGAGATGGGTGCATTCAGGAGGACTCTGCGGGGCACAGAACACCGATTTCACAGAATTCCATGGAGTGTTTTCCACTCCACGGAATTCCACGAAGCCGGACTCCGTTCACTCCGCCCAGGCCTAGTTTGGGATCCCCTCATCCACCCTTGTTTCCTGCACCACCCACTTCGGAGACAACTCATTAAAAGAATGCCTGCTCCATAGCAGAACAAAAGGAGAAACCCCTGTGGTAGAAAGTGGCATGTCATGATAACACCAAACCTTCTCAGCAACAGCATCGTAAACTGACAATCTTGCAGTATTGGCCAACCGTATAGTCTCTTTGAACATCCTGTTCACCCTCTCTATCATTCCTTTCTCCTGGGGGGTGTACAATGAAGTGGTCAAATACTTGACACCTAAGTTATTCATAAACTCAACCATGCAATGAGGAACAAAGTGCACCCCATTATCTGTGACTAGAAATGCAGGAATCCCTTCCCTATGGACTAATTCCTTCACATTTTCTGTGTTGTGTTCCCTCAAAAACTTGTAGGAAATCCACTGAGCGTGATTATACACTGCAGTTAACACATATCTATTCCCTTTGTTCAATCCACTTACAGGCTAAATGAAGTTCATTCCCAGTTACTTCCAAGGTCTTTCAGGATACTGTACCTGACACAATGGTACATTGTAGGTGCAAACAATCTTATCCGCTTGTCAACACTTACCACAACTCCTGACAGCGACCTTCACATCGTTATTCATACCTAGCCACCAGCAATACAAATACAACTTTTTTTCGGGTGACATGATAGCCATGTGTCCTTTGTGAGCTAATATCACTAATTTGCATCTCAAATTGGTTTTCAGGATCAAGTTTGATCCCCTGCATCACTAGCTCAACTTCAACAATCAATTAGTCTTTCACCCTGAAATATGGTTTAATTTCATTAGTTGATACAGTCTAGGGGCCAATCCTGATAGATAAACTTCTTCAGTGCCAATTGACAGTTGTGTTCGCAAACTAGATCCTTCCAGCACTGATGCGAAACAATCTCCTCAGACACTGTCAAACCATCCACGGGACTGGACTGTGATAAAGTTGAGTTTATTTCCAAGTGAGAAATCAACACCAGCGTCCCCTTGCAGCCTCTCTAGGCTCATTCATCAGTCACCTGCCACATCTGGAACACTCTGAGCATCAGCACTACAAGCAAAGAACAAATGATATTCCATAGAACACGCTGTATCATAGTAACTACGCCTCTAAATAATATTGCCCAAATCACCTTTCTTTTCTACACCTCTATTAGCAGAGATGCCTCAAGGCAATGGGCAATTTCAAAACTGAAAAAGGAAAACCCTAATTATATAAAGTACCACATGAACAAATGATTCATTCTTCTGAACTAATCCCACCAATATCTAAATATCTCCACGAGAGAAAATCATCAACACTGACAATTATAGTCAATACCTACTATTTTCCCCCAAAAAAGTGCAACCTTTTTAAGTTGTGTGTTAAATATAAAAAACAAGCAATATTTCTTATATTTGTGTAGTCACTAGATATACTAAAATTTGCAGAAGAATTAAAAATCTTATTCTCGTTTTATTAACTTCCCAAACATTAGGAATTTGAGTGAGGCATTGCACCCGCACTGATAATTCATCAGATATTTTCCACGCTCTCACTTTCTCAAACCTCTCATTGTATGCTCAGTGTTTAATTTGTAAAAAGGTAATAACAATAATAAGTGCTAGGGCTCGCATATGTTTTCCGAACCTGTCAGGGGTCCTGCCCAGTACATCCCAGAGGTCGTATTATCATTGTGCCCCAGGGGTGCTCAGCTTAATGTGCTTCCCCCAGGGCAGCGCAAGTTCGTGGCTGCCCTGGTAGCAGTTCATTCTGCATCATAGGGTACACTTTCCCTGCTTGTGCCTGGCACACGTTTGGAAAGGTGACAGGTACACTGTATGTATAACATGGCCCCAGACTGCTGAATACCAAGGCGGTCCTAGTTTTGATCTCATCTCAGGCCTCTTTCTGTAACCCGCCTACACTTCCTCCTTGTTTCTCTCAGTTCTGGAAGTTTTTTTCATTATTGCTTTCCTCCTTTGTTACAGTTTCCTTATCTTCCCCTTCATCCACTTTTCTGGCTTTCTCTCTCTTGCAATGGCTCAAAATCTGATCATGAAAAATAAGCTCTAGTCCCCAAAAATGAATGCCTTTGCCCTTCCCCTGCTAGCAGAAAGGCACATTAGGCACGGGGAATGCCCTGCAAGGTTGTGTCTCTTCAGAATATACTGTTGTTAGACAGAAAAGAACCAGTACCTGTAATTCACTTACTTCAGGCAGGGCTGCTTACGATCACCAAGTCACAGTACTTTGCAGTCGACCACTTATCAGCATTAATGAGCCTTGGGTTATTTGTTCTGAGAAATGTTTTAGCTTCATCTTCATCAGCGTTTGATTCCTACACCACTTTATCTGACTGGCAGAAGCGTGCAGTTATTGAGCCCGGGAATTGTGTATACTGCTGTAAAAATGCAAGCTGGTCCTTGACTCAGAATGTATTTCAATTTAGTTGGTGTCTAAATGTCTATGTGCCACAAAAATTATGATTGCCCTTAAGGAGAATATATGCTGATGGGGATTCAACTTTCTTCTGTTCTTTATGGCTAAACTTTTAAGAGGCCAGGTTTTATTCAAAAGATTGCTATATCAAATCTGCTGCAAGAATCTTAAGATTACGGGGTCATTAGGAGTTTGGCAGACGGAAACATCTGTCCATGAAAACTCCTGACGGGGAGACAGCCACTGTGCTGGCAGTCTCCCCACCGGCCCCATTACAACTTTCCCACAGGGCTGACTGGCAGAAACCAACGTTTCTACCAGTCAGCCCAGTGGAAAAGGTGCTGCATTGTTCCCAAATCATAATAGAGCCAGCGGCAATGCTGCTGCATGCATGGTGCACCAGCACCCTTGAAATGGCAACTGCCTGCACAGCAGACAAGGTGCATTCACAGGATGCTGGGCATGTGTCATTAGGTGGGGCAGTGGTGACGCTAAAAAGTGGTGCATCGGGACCGATGTGCCACTTTCTAGTAAATATGCCCCTATATCTCCACACAATAGGATTCACCACTGTGTTGGTTCAATGAACCTCTGCTGTTTAGCTGGGTTAATAATCTTCATATACCTCTAAGAAACATTTAGGACACTTTACATGGCATGTCGCACTGTCATGCAAAACTGGGCCATATGTCATTAATGTCAATGTTTCTAGGAGCTTTAGGGTGCCCTCAAGCTGCTTGACAAAGGAAGATTTTTCTAATGCTTGAAACTAAATCTGGCAGAGAACAAATAAAGTGAAAATCAATGCAATAAAGGAGTGCAGCCGCTATCCCACAGTATGCGGTGCATTGAATGGCTGCTTGGCTATGATAATAAAAAAAAAATATTCAGGGCTTGCAGTTTCATTCTGTCTTTGTAGCACTGTAGATAACATGCAATGCTCTTACACAGCTCAGTAGTGTGCTCTGATAGATATATTTCAATTTAGACTCTGTGTCCCTCAGGCTGGGGAGTCAGTGGGCTTAAATGTGTTGATAGTAAATATTTGAAAACTTTAAGTTAGAGAAGGCATACCAAGTTTTCCCTTGGATTCTTAGAGATTTATCAATAGTGGAGAACGGAAGGATTGTATTCCCTATGAGCTAACATCAATGGTAAAGCAAGCACTGGCAAAGCCATTAGGTCTTTGTTTAATGTGCTAACACAAGCAGCATTAGCACAATAGAGCAAGACACACAGGAGGGGACCAGCCCAGCAGGAGCGAACAGAGAATTATAGTTGTAAAGTAGTCCCTCATGCATTTCAATGCAAACACTCAAGTGGCGGAAGGGTATACCGAAGCAGGCAATAGAACTAGGTGTGAGATGGATACTCCACTGAACAGAGCTTATATCTGATTAACGAAGTCTCAAGGCAACAGTTAATAAGGGCAGGTCGAAGAAAGCTCATGGCTGAAATGGGCAGAACCAGAGCCCGCTCTTTGTTTATTGTTAGCAAAATGTTTGTTTAACAGCTAAATTGTCAAAATCCAGGCCTATAAAGGATGACTGCTAAAGCAGTTTTCTCAATGGCGTAGAACAGTTAAACACATAAGACGTTATTACCAAAACAAAACAAATATAGTCAGGTCAATTGAGAAGTTATGTGGAGCTTCTGACAGGATATTTTAATTGTAGGTTCTAATTGGCTAAATGGCTAGCATGTTTGTCATTTATTCTGGGCAATGGGCAAAGTTCTCTTCTGTATGACTACATCATTAGTGGCTTTCCCTTGAGCTTTCTAGTAGCACCACATCCCAGTTGATAACCCTGATCATTTATATGCTTCACAAGGTTTAGAAATGTGAACAACGTCATGAAAATTAGAAGCAGGAAAAATGAGAGTGCCAGGAGTCACTATTCCTTCCACTGTTTAAAACAAGCACTGGCAAAGTCAATCGGTCTCACCTTTTGGATCTATTGGTTTTGCTAAAGGTTTTTAGCGATGCTTCCTTCATCCACAATGCTGTGCAGCATGGTGGAAGAGTAAACTGAAAAGAAAGCAATGCCAGGGGAGAAGTGCACAAGGGGGGCACAACATGGAGGGTGGTGGGGAGGAGCACTTGAACGAGGGAGAGAACAACATGGAGCCCGGCAAAGAGAAGAAGAGCAGTACACAAACAAAATAGTTTTTTCCTTCAACAACCAGCTTGAGCTTCATGTAGGAAAGGACTAAAAACAACTGTATTAGGACACAGCCATAATGAGAGGTTTTTCAGACAAAAGATAAAATGTGACACTTGCGTTTATGTAACTATGTATACATTGTGTTTTATTGGCCTTTACGTGTTTAGACTAGTTATCTTTAGTTGGGCCTGGTATGTGAGAAACGCGATGACAAAAATCTGTCCAGGACCAAAAAATATGGTCATCTGGCCAAATGAGAATTAGAAAACTGGTCTCTTGGCTTCAAATTGGTAGTCCAGGCAGCAGGCGCATCTTTCTAGGATTGCTTAATGTACATCAACAAGCAGAACATACACTTATGAGGTGTGGGAATTTTCAGAAAGAATTCTCTTTCTATCCAGAAGCCACTTGCAATTGCTGGAAATTCTGGATATTTACACGAGGTCGGTGGTGAATGAACAGCCACCAGGCAAGCATCTATTCCCCTTCTTGCTTACCATTTAGAGGTCTTTAACACTCAGTAAACCTTCACTTTACTGTAGACCAGGGTGCTTGGCTGTACTCAAACTGGAACTGGCATAGTAGGTAGTTCTGGCCTTGGCACGGTAATGTGATGGCTGCTCTTTTTATTATTTTAATTGAAGCATATGTCAACAAAATAAGAACAACAGAAATAAAAATGCCTCAATGTGACAGCCATGTTCTTGCAATATTACACGTTTCAGTATATATATTTTTTTTTAACAGTACGGTGCTTCCTAGAAGGCACATGTACTTAGAACAGGTATAGAAACCCCGCAAAGAGACTATTGGCTTTGGATCACTGTAAGATGAAGGCATACTGTAAACACATGAGTGAATACAAAATAAAGAAAAAAACATAAAGAATGGAAAGATAAAAAGTTGCAGTACAGTTTTTCCCACCATCCCCGGCACCGAAGTGCACTTTTTAGACGAATGTACAAGTAGGAAAATGCCATCACTCACACTGCAAAAGAGCCAGCAGGAGGTGGGCTGACCCACTGTCCTATCCTGTTGTGGGTAGAAGCAAAACGTGAATGACAACCTAGCAGACCAATGGATGAAAAGGGTTGACCAAAGCCCCATATGCACATATGTATTTGTTTTTTATTTATACATTTTTTTCATTACTTGAGGCTGGTGAAACAGCTAAAGCTGTCTTTTCACCACTCTTTAAAAGTACAGGGATTTCCTATTTGCTCTGAGACATTTACACAGATCATTTCATGACCGACCACATCATTAACAATTAGACTAACTTAGTTCACGTGATGCAGTGCTAAGAGATATTGTGCCCAAAATCTTAACATTTCCATAGACATGTTCTTGTTTGATCAGAGAGCTGGCAAGCATCTCTACAGTCATTACTGGGCTAATTGTACCGTTGGAAACGGGAAAGGCGCCAAGTCTCAACTACACGACATGTTGGGATTCTTTATTACCCAAAACAAACAAGCGATGCGAGGTTGCTTTTTGTATGTCACAGAGGTCTCTGAGGGGGAAAAATAAACATTTCGAAAGCGTGCGTGCACTTTCAGAAAGAAGCAGGCATAATGCCATCCCGCAGTAGGGGCACCCTGAGCTCTTGTGTGTTCTTATAAACGGTGGTGAAACTACTCAAATGGGCGCAAGTGGCATTTGCTCCATTTTTGGCCATAAGCATAAATGAGGTTCGCCCAAAGCCTGTGCTCGCGCTTACCATTACGTCTAAAGTGGTGGCAGGTGTGAGCATAAAACAGGGAGAAACTGAAAACACAATCTTCAAAGTTGAACGTAATACCATCTGTGCCTAACATGGCTCGTGTTTCCGCAGATGTGTAAATGTGGCACAAAAAATCATCAGTAGGTATCACGCGCTAATCATACTTGAACTTTAGAATATTTAGGCCTGATTATGCACATGGCTCTAAGGGCCTCATTCTGACCCTGGCGGACGGCGGAGGCCGTCCGCCAGGGTACCGCCGCTGAATAACCGCACCGCGGTCAAAAGACCGCGGCGGCCATTCAGACATTTCCTCTGGGCTGGCGGGCGCTCTCCAAAAGAGCGCCCGCCGGCCCAGAGGAAATGCCCCTGCAACGAGGACGCCGGCTCAGAATTGAGCCGGCGTAGTTGCAGGGGTGCGACGGGTGCAGTTGCACCCGTCGCGTATTTCAGTGTCTGCTTAGCAGACACTGAAATACTTTTCGGGGCCCTCTTACAGGGGCCCCTGCCGTGCCCATGCCATTGGCATGGGCACGGCAGGGGCCCCCAGGGGCCCCGCGGCACCCCCTACCGCCATCCTGTTCCTGGCGGGCGAACCGCCAGGAACAGGATGGCGGTAGGGGGTGTCAGAATCCCCCATGGCGGCGCAGCAAGCTGCGCCGCCATGGGGGATTCTAAGGGCAGCGGTAAACCGGCGGGAGACCGCCGGTTTGCCTCTTCTGACCGCGGCCGAACCGCCGCGGTCAGAATGCCCTGCGGGCAGAATGACCCCCTAAATTCCTTAAAATAATTACATTGCAATTCAAAGTCTATTACAGAAGTAAATAGAAAAATAATAGAAATAAACTTTGTATACATTTCGTATAACAAACATAAAGCATTTGCAAACTGAAATGTGTGATATCAATCAATCAATTAATAGATATTTCTAAAGTGCAGCTCCTCCCCTCTGAGGATATCTAGGCGATGGGTCTCGCTGGTTCATTCGAAAAGTCAGGTGTCGAGCCCCTTTTTGAAGTCTGTGAGAGAGGGTGAAGTTCCAAGAAGAAGGCTGTTCCTGGCTTTGGCGGCAATGTAGGAGAAGGAAAAGCCTCCACTGTGGTTTCAGTGGATGCGGGGTGTGTGGGCAAGGAAGGCAGAGCGCAGGTGTCTTGAAGGTTGGTGGAAGTTCAGGCTGTGGTTGATGCATGCTGGTCCCTAGTCATGGAGGGCTTTGTAGGCATGTGTCTGTATCTTGAAATGGTATCTTTTCTGGATGGGGAGTCAGTAGAGGTTCCTGTTGTGGGTGCTAATGTTGGTCTGCTTCGGCGGGTCAAGGATCAGTCTGGCTGATAGTTCGGTATCGTCTGGAGTCTCTTCAGGAGTTGGGAGGTGATTGCAGCGTAGTGTTTTTCCGTAATCCAGGCGGATGGTGACAAGGGATTGAATGACATGACTGTACTTGACTCTGTCGCTGGCAGTGAAGATCGGGTCCAGCATGTGCCCTCTGCTGTGTGTGGGATTGGTGACAAGCTGAGTGAGGCTGATGTTGCTTATGAATTTCAGTAGGTTTGTGACATTGGTGTCTTTGGGGTTGTCGAGGTGAAAGTTGAGGTAATTTAAGAAGACGCAGCATCTGGAGTCAATTGCTAGGGGGTGATAAGTTCAGGGATGATGTCGCAGAAGCTGGGGCATGGTACTGGGGTCTGTAGGCAAGGATGGCTCTGATTGTCGTTCTGCTATTGATTTGGAGCTGGAAGTTGAGGTGCTCATGACAGGTGTGGTGTCATCTTCGGTGGTGGTGCAGCAGAGTGTTTCTTTGTAGGTGATGGTGATACCTCCTCTCTGTTTGCTGGTGTGGTTTTGGTATATCATCTTGTAGCCGTTGGGTGTTGCAGTGGCGATGTCGGGGTGGAGGAGGGGCTGATGCAGTTCTCTGTGATGAAGATTATGGGGGTCATTCTGAACTGCCAGAAGACCGTACCGCGGTCGAAAGACCGCGGCGGTCATTCTGAGTTTCCCGCTGGGCTGGCGGGCGACCGCCAGAAGGCCGCCCGCCAGCCCAGCGGTAAACCCCCTTCCATGAGGATGCCGGCTCCGAATGGAGCCGGCGGAGTGGAAGGGGTGCGACGGGTGCAGTTGCACCCGTCGCGATTTTCAGTGTCTGCTTGGCAGACACTGAAAATCTTGGTGGGGCCCTGTTAGGGGGCCCCTGCAGTGCCCATGCCATTGGCATGGGCACTGCAGGGGCCCCCAGGGGCCCCACGACACCCGTTACCGCCAGCCAGGTTCTGGCGGTCAAAACCGCCAGAGCCAGTCTGGCGGTAAGGGGGTTGGAATCCCCATGGCGGCGCTGCCTGCAGCGGCGCCATGGAGGATTCCCTTGGGCAGCGGGAAACCGGCGGGACACCGCCGGTTTCCCGTTTCTGACCGCGGCTGTACCGCCGCGGTCAGAATGCCCATGGGAGCACCGCCAGCCTGTTGGCGGTGCTCCCGCGGTCGTTGGCCCTGGCGGTCCATGACCGCCAGGGTCAGAATTAACCCCTATGTCTTGTGTGTGGATGGTGATGGTGTCCCAGATTTCAGTGGCATGTTAGCAGAGGGAATGGGTGTTGAACAGGAAGCAGTGAAGCAGTTCCGAGGTGTACATGGTGGGCGAGGTGGGTGAGATGATTGTTTCTGTGTGGGCGGGAGGTACGTCGCTGCAGGTGAATCGACAGCAGTCACAGGTGAACAGTCTAACCGTTGACTGAGGAGATGTGATGCAGCAGTTGTTTTTGTTGCGGCATATGGAGTTCGGGGCCAGGAGCTATGTGGCGGCATATCAGTGGATGGCAGGAGAGCCAGGGTTCCTAGTGTTGGTTTGGGTGCAGATGGGCTCAGGTGGGCTTGCCTTTGGTGCAGCTGCAGACCCAATTAAGTGGGTCATGGGGGGCTGGATGGCAGTAAGCAAGAGGAGGGAGTACAAAATGGCAGGATCGCGAGTGGCGTTGCGAAGCAAAGAAAAATAAGGTACAACGGTATTGGGATCACAGTAACACAAACGTATTGGTAGTTATGCAGGCTGAAACTACACCGGCTAACTTTACAGGGAAAAAAGGCTGAACTACGTGAAATACAACAGTATTGAAATGCCAACAGTAATTATGAGTGTGCGGGCTATTCTGTATCCGCTAACTATAGAGGAATAAAAGAGTTGACTCAACAGAGTAATAAGCAAAAGGGTTTAGCTGGAGCAGCAGAATACAGCAGTGCGAGCAGCACTAATGGGGCAGGAGCAGCAAATGGGGAAGAGAGGACTCGACACACAGAGGCAGCATCAGGGAGACATGCTTGGATGAGGTGAGTAGAAGCTGACACAAGGACCTGCTCAATGGGGTCACACTACAGCCTTCATTAAGTAGGTTGTGGGGGAAAGGAGAAGTGCTGGGTGGCGTGAAGCAGGAGGCAGGAGTGTGAAATGGCAGGAACGTGATTAGCGTTTCAAAGCGTAGAAAAACAAGATACAACAGCATTGGGATGACGAAGGCAAAACAGTATTGGTACTTAATTGGGCTGAAACTATACCAGCTGACATCACAACAAACAAACACACACACACATATACAATCTGCATTTGCTGTGCCTCTTCCCTTTTCATATTAAAGTGTGAGCTTATGACTTTCAAGAAACACTTCACTCACAGCGTTAAATAAAAGACAGAGTATTCCAGGGTGGAAGCTAATGGTTAAGGGGTCTATTCACAAAGGTATTTTTGCATGTCAGTAAATCTACAAAGGTAAAATTACTCTTACACTTAGTAGTAACTTAGCTACATTTGGCTATTCACTATTTTGGAGTGAAAAGATAGTCCAAAGTATAAACGTTAGACTTGCTCATTCCCCTCAATTCCTGGGGCTGCCAAGAGGTCAAGGAGGATCGGGGTCGCTGTTTCTCCTCAGTCAAAGTGGGTATGGATGTCGTCCATGGCTGTGATCAGGGCGGGCTCAGTGCTGTGATTGCTGAGGAAGTCTCATTGGAGGCGTTGAGTAGCTGGTTCTGCTCCAGGTAGGTCATGAGTTTCTTGTTGATGATTTTTCCCAGTACCTTAGCTGGGAAAGGGAGCAGGGAGATTGACTGGTAGTTTTTGAGTACGCTGGGGTCTGCTGTGATTTTTTTTAGTACTGGTTTGACTTAAGAGTGTTTCCAAGCTTCGGGGAAGATGGTAGTGGTGATGGAGGTGTTTAGTACAATGGTGAGTTCCTGGCCGATCCTCTGGTTTCTGACATTAAAGATGTGGTGTGGGCAGGGGTCTGTGGGGGCTCTCGAGTGGATGAATTTCATGGTGGAGGTTGTGTCCTCATGGAGAGAAGGGTTCCTGGTGGTTAGTCTGTGGTTTGGTGTTGGTTGTTGTGGTGGCAGCTCTATCAATGAAGTTCATAGGTGTAGGTTGGGGTTTGACATTCCTGTGTATGGTTGCATTCTTGTTGTGGAAGAAATCAACAAGGATGTCACACAGCTCCTGTGAGGATGTGATGTTACTTTTACTGGCCGAAAGGTTGGAGACTTCCTTAATGGTGTTAAAGAGTTCCTAGGTGTTGTTGCTGCTGGTTTGGATAAACAAGGCTAGTGCTGCCTTCTATGTTGCTCCTAGCAGGTGGTTAAGGGAGATCTTGAAAGATGCCCTGTTGGAGGTGTCTTTGCTGGCACGTCATTTCCTCTCCAGCTGTTAGCTGTGGTGTTTAGCTGTTCTGAGTTCGGGAGTGCTTTTGATGGGGACAATACTGTCAATGCAGTTGGTGATCCAGGCGTTAAAGTTCTTTGTTCCTTGTTCGATGTCGGTGGTGGGACTGGAGATGTTGTGGGCGTCAATCCAGGTAGTCTGTGAAACTTTCCTCCATGCCCTGTGGGGGAAACAGGATGTCTCATGCATGTTGGTGTGGGGGCTGGAGATATTCAAGTGGACGGCGGGTCAGTCGAAGTTACTTTGGTGACTTGGCTATGTGTGGCGTGGCTGCTGGAGGTGAAGATGGGGTCCATCCTGTGTCCTGCCATGTGCTTAGGGTCATTGACGATTTGGATTAATCCAACGCAGCTTGTACTGTCAAGGAAATGTGTTGTGTTGTTGTTGTTGGGGTTGACAATGTGAAAGTTAAGATCGCCGATGAAGATGTAGTCCTTGGACTCTAAGGCTAGGAGTGCGATAAAATTTGCGATGGTGTTGCAGAAGCTGGCGCCAGTCCTGGGGGGTTGTATACTAGGCTACCTCTGATGATAGTCTTGACATCCGTGCAGAGCTTGAAGTAGATGTGCTGCATTGGGTGGTAATATTGTTGATGGAGTTGGTGCATTGTATGGTTTCTTTGTGTACCATGGCTGTTCCTCCTCCTGGCTTTCTGAGGCGTCTTTGTAAGTGATTCTATATCCATCGGGGATTGCTGTGGCAATATCTGGGGTGCATATGTGTTTGATCCAGGTTTCAGTCAGAAAAAGGATGTTTGGTGTGAGGGTAGTGATGTTATCCTATAGTTTGGTGAGTGCTTGCATACAGAGTGTGTGTTGAGAAGCATACAGTGGAGTTAGTGTGTTGCTTCTGGTGTGTTGTGGTGAGAGTTCGGCGTGGTGCTGTACAGTGGTCATGCAAGAGAGTGTGAATCTGGCGGAGAAGAATGATTCAACCGTTGAGTGCAGTGTGTCGTGGCAACAGCATTCTCTGGGTCATCCAGTGTTTAGGGTCTGGAGGGTGGCGTCATCATAACTGTGGGTGGGCGAGGGACTAGGGGTCCTGGCATTGGGCACAGTCCAGGTGCAGATGGGCGCAGAAGGTCCTGCCTTTGGCACGGTGGTGGTGTGACTACGGCAGGCGTCCACTGCACAGCCATGCTGTGGCCACCATTAGGTCCTGGAAGGAGAGAGGGTGGCTGTGAAGGGGTGGGCGAGACTAGGTGGAAGGCGGGAAATAACACGCGGCAAGCTGGTGCAGCAATGAGGGAAAAAGCAAGGTAAAACCAGTGAAAAGAAGAAAAAAAGCAAGTAGAAGGCATACAAAAACGGGAAAAAAGCAGGAAGAAAGCAGTGAAAACAATAGAAAAGTAAGGAGGAGGCACACAAAAACAGAGGAAAAAGCAAGTAGAAAGCAGTGAAAACAAGCTAAAGGTAAGGAGAAGGCATGCAATAAATGGGGGAAAAGGCAAGGAGAAAGCACTGAAAACAAGGGAAAAGCAAGGAGAAGGCACACATAAAATGGAGGGGGGAAGCCAGGATAAAGCAGTGAAAATGAGGGAAAAGCAAGGAGAAGGAATACAAAAAACGGGGGAAGAGCAAGAAGAAGACAGGAGTGAGAAAGATGCAGAAGCATTGTGAGAGCTTGGCCTACTCTTTTATGCATAGGTGTATGTCCCTTCCTAAACCCCTCCTTTACCCTTCCATTATCCTCATATAACTCATTTTTCAAACCCTACCATTTTTAGTAAGTGTGCCCCATTTTGCATCCACTCCCCCTCACCTCCTTGCACATTGATTACTACTTCACATGATCAGAGATCTCTGCACAAAAAAGATGAGAGGGGCGGAGGAGTGTGCGGAGTTCTCCACACATAGGTTAGTGAATAGCATTTTGGGGTTTATAAGACTAGTACTACTAAACCTACTGCAAAGTGTAGTTTTTGAAACAATTCCTTAATATTCAAGGTAGCAGCCCATGCTGCACCCAAGCCTCTACCCATTTACACATCTCCTTTTAGGTCAAATTCTCAATTATACTGCTCTCCTTATGGTCCACTTATCGCTTAGACCCAACCGACACTTGGGGCCAGATGTAGGAAACGTTTAGCGACTCGCACACAGCAAAAATTGCCGTTTGCGAGTCGCTAAACGCGTTTCCCAATGCAGAAATGCATATTGCGAGTCGGTACCGACTCGCAATATGCATTTCGGAATCGCAAATAGGAAGGGGTGTTCCCTTCCTATTTGCGAGTCTGAGTGGTATGCAATACCATTTGCGACCGCGTACGCGGTCGCAAATGGTGTCGCAGTTACCATCCACTTCAAGTGGATGGTAACCCACTCGCAAATTGGAAGGGGTCCCCATGGGACCCCTTCCACTTTGTGAATGGACCCAAAAATATTTTTTCAGGGCAGGGAGTGGTCCCAGGGACCCCTCCCTGCCCTGAAAAAATACCGAAACTAAAGGTTTCGTTTTTTTTTTTAAGTGCAGCTCGTTTTCCTTTAAGGAAAACGGGCTACACTTAAAAAAAAAAAACTGCTTTATTGAAAGCAGTCACGAACATGGAGGTCTGCTGACGACAGCAGGCCTCCATGTTTGCGAGTGCCTATACTCGCTATGGGGCCGCAATTTGCGACCCACCTCATGAATATTCATGAGGTGGGTCATTGCGACCCCATAGCGAGTTGCAGTCGGTGTCTGAGACACCGTACTGCATACCAATTTGCGAGGTGCAAATTGCGAGTCGCATGGACTCGCACTTTGCACCTCGCAAATTTTTAAGTTGCTACATCTGGCCCCTAGCTTCTTATCTAAACCCTTTTTATTCAGCTCCTATTTCCTTATCACCCATATCTATGTGCCAAATCTTCCATACTTCTTACGGCTCTACCACTAGTTCATGCAGATAATCTCACTCCTAACGTTTCTGCCTTGAAGTCCAACATCTGATGGCTTTCTAATTTGTCAGCTACTGCTAGGCAAGCTCCATCACACACATGCCATGATGTAAATGTTCACAGATGACACACTGTTATGTCTCTTTTCTACATGCTGGTGTTTGTTTCTGCTTGTATATGACCCCTCTCTTCCCTTTTTCTGTCTCCTTTTTCATCATGTAGAGATCCCCACTCGTGAAAACGAATCCACAAAGCCCTAGTTTACTGCACTCCCTCACAATGAATGTTCAAGACATTTCTACAAGCTTTCTGTGGTCACATTCATGCTTCAAAACTAGGTTCTCTCTAAAGTGCCCTAGCTGACATTGTACAATAATTTTAATATTTGTCTCATGATAGTTGTAAGCTACAAATTGTATCAAACCTGTATTTCTAGACCAGTTTTCTCATACCCTTATGGGCCTTGTATGGAAAATACAAAACGGTAAATATGAACTAATAAATGAATGTCTTAATTATTAACTTATCAAGCCGTGACATATAGTGCCAGATTGTCAGTGACTTCAGAGGACAAAGCACAGTTTTAAGGGAGTTATACAGATACAAAGCATTGTTGTACACAGTATTTTCAAAATTGAGGAACAAACAGCCTAATTTAAAAGCAGGCCAACTGTCAGAACTCTATGAAGAGGGCACTTAGCAAACAGGGGCTACTGGGACCAACTGTGGGGGTTGAAGTCATTTACTCCCAGTGTCCGGGAACTGACCTACTATGAGCCCTGAGCAAGTGGGCCGTGTTGCTCCTTCAGTACTTGAGTCTCAGAGGTATCGGGGGTCAATCAGTACAAGGCTTCTCCGATAGAGGTAGATATAGGGTGTACAGTACAGTCAATAGCAGAAAAAAATGATTGTGCAGTCAAATACTTTCTTTTATGGAAAAGAGTAGTATTTACATTTGAATACAAAGTGAAATGTTGCATACACAAACAATACACACAGCCTCCTCAGGTCAGGGCTCTAGTGTTTAATAAGCAACTTCCTACTAGGGGTAGTGGTTATTCCTCATTCACTGAAGGCAACATTCAGGTTAGGTCCCACTAGTAGTTCAAGTCTCAGGAGTCCCACTTCTACTCTGATAAAACAGCCCTTGTCCTTTCCAATGACCCCCATGTGGCATATGGGGTCACTGACTTCACTCTACAAATGGACTATGCCCAATGTAAGAGGCAGTAATCTACGTGTCAGTAATCTTCATTGCAGTCCCACCTGGCTTATCAGTTCGCTGACTTCACTTCAAACATGGAGTATTGCCAGGTCCCCAGAGCAGTGATGCTGACCACTATAACTTTCTGAGGGTGTCCTCTGAATATGAGGGACCATGACTTGAAGCTTCACAGGTGGTGACCCGGTCGGTGCAGCAGCTGCCTTCTCACACCTCACTGTAGAGAATGTAATTGCCAGGATCCCCACTGAAACTTGCTCCCTCCAACAGTCTCCTCTTCCTCATAGCACACACTGGCAAATAAGTGGGCACTGGGCTTTGTGTTCCAGAGCAGGTGGCCTTGTATGTCCTTGGGTGATGTCCCCTCACCTGGCTAGGAGACTGCCTTGGCCTTAGCCTCCAACTCTGGTCACAGGCAGAAGTCTTTCAGAGCCTCTCCTTCTCACATAGCCTGACTGGCTGCTTGACAGTCCTCAATTTTGGGACCCTAGAATGCCCCTTCTTATAATCCATTTCCAGACACTGAATGTGATTTAGGGACTGGGTCTTTGAAGTTGGTGTTGAGGGTCTGCTTCCTTTTGAAGGTACCACTCCTCTGCCCTCTCCTTCCTCCAAAAAGTAGTCTGCCACAGCGGGAGTGACTCCAAATCTGATAGCACAACACAGGCCGTGGCAGTGACTAGAGGTTCACACCTGGTTGTCACCCACAGCGATATGTGTATCAAAAGGGTACCTGGGGCCCCACCCTACTCTTCAAGATTTTCTTATTAGCCCCATCTTCTTCCTGAGATGTGCCCAAGCTCCTTTCCAGTGACCTCTCACTGAATCAAACTGCACTCTTTGAAGGGTACTGAAGAGCCTCAGAAGAGCCTAGCTCTTACAGGAATGCAGCAATCCTCAAATCTGTCTGTGGGGGATTTCTCTACCTCCTCATGGTCTTCCAAGTCGGGCCCGGGTCTTAAAAAAAAATGAAACCCAGAATATTCTAAGTATAGTACCATTCACAGGCATACATAAACCCAGCACATGCATATAACACACATGTACTGCACAATGCTACATACTAAAGAGATGTAGGCCAAGAGTGAGATAAGCACACAGCAGCAGAACTTTATATGGGAAAGCCTCCAGGCCTCACTCCAGTGACATAGGTAAAAAGGCCTGTCCACTTCTGCTGATCACTACACGGTATGCTGGCACATCAGAGCTCGTGCTACTTTAACTTCTGACATTGACTGTATCTAGTCACCAATGTGAGGGTAGCACTTTGGGCACACCTCCAGGTCCAACAAGACTGCAATCCATGTGACAGGCCTATGTCATGGAGCACATGTATCGGTTTTTGCCCTTAACAACAAAAACAGCACCAGGGATTCAGATATCGTTGCAGATGGGGCACACAGGGAGGGGGTACATGTGGGCCACCATGCGAGGGACTTTTCCATCCCAACACAAGCCACTGATTAAAAACAAAGATTTTACTAACTAGCACAACATGGTGCTTGATGTAAGTGCTATGTCGCCACAAAGAAATCTTCTTGAACTTGAAATTTTAGGTGATCCCCAGTGATCTCTTCTAAAAATCTGTTCCTTCACTCCTCCCTGGCCCCACCAATGTCTGCTCTGTCGTTCGAGGCCAGCCTATTAGTCACTTCAGATTGGCTACTCATTATACACTGCTCCAATGCCACATGGTGTGACAGTATTTTGGGACACTCATTTCCATTTACAAGACCCCTTACTCATCCTCTCAATCCTTTACACCTCCCAATGTTTTGAGATGACGTCATGGTTGCTTAGACAAATTATAAGTAGAATATCACATTGTAAATAGAATGTCCTGACTTATCGTTCTAGTGTATGACAAATTCAAGGACTTTCTTCATGTAGATACATTGCTCATTAGAACATTGGAATTTTGAGAGTTCCATTGAAGACAATGGAGCAGCAGCGGCCTACATGAACTGGTATAGGCCCGCTGCTCTCAACATTTTCAATGTCCTAATTCAGAGCATCTGCCTTTCTGTTTCCCCTGCTTCTCGAAAATATATTATTTAAACAGAGGAAAGCAAAAAGCACAGGCTGTGCAGGTTGTACAAGAGGACACACACAGCCTTCACCCTTCCCTCCTCCTGTAGCTCTGTGTCACTAATGCTTCCGAAGGAGAGCGGAGTGAGTGCTGCCCTGCTCCTGAGTCTCCCTGGCTTGGCTGAACACAAAAAGCAGGGGAGAAACATCGGCTGACTTCATCCCCTATTCACAAGTTTAGCTGTGAATGTTCAACAGCTAACAGTGGTGGCCCTCCATGCTCTGTTAGGCTGTAGAACATTCAAAGCAAGAGTTGTGAGATAAAGGCTTGGGAGCCCGAGGGGGATTTCAATCCCCTTGGGCTCCAAGAGTCCTTGCTTTTACTAATTAGAACATTCTGCTCTCATGGGTTGGAATATTCTAATAGGTTTATAGCCCTCTGTAGCTCAGCAATACTAACCATTAATGGCTCACTCCCTTGTTAAAGGCCCTCGTCTTCAGTGCGGGCCTTTAACGCTGGAGCGGGCCTCTAATGGTCGGTATAGCCGGCTAAGGCAGGTTATAAAGCTATATTATTCTGTTCTGTATTCAGTTAAGATTTATAGTTCATATTTTCATTTGCCCTTCTGTGGAATTATAGTCTAAATTCACATAAACTAGAAAACAATGCTTATTTATGAGAGTTTGAGTGGGTATTCGTTCATTGATAAGAAGACACAATGGATTCGCACTTTTTTTACTTAAGAACGCTAACCCGCTGTAATCTTAATTAATTCAAAGCGAACTCATGAAGTCCCTAAAGATTAAATCTGGCATTCCACTTGGAAAATGCCTTTCCAGGTCTAGCACATTCTTGGTCTTAGTTCTATAAGGGCTAGAGTGAGGTTTTGTGGTGGGTTGGTAGATGGTTTAAGGAGAGAATTAGAATGTATCTCTTCTAATGTAAATTTCATCAGGTGGCCTTTCAAAATGTAATTCCACCCACCTTTTCAATGAAGTGTGTGGCACATAGTGAGCATACTGAACAGTTGAGAGAAGAGGCAGGTGAGCAGAAGGGGGAAATTAGACATTTCCTCGATGTGATAAAGATCTTCACACCAAAAACTATGTAAACTTTGATAAGTATATTCCCAAAGACTGAGGGAAGTACAACTGAACTTTTCATTTCACCTGGAAGTAAAATGTGCCCTTCTTCTAAGACGCCACAGCAGTATTAATGTTTGACAGGTATGCCTCAAAATCATAGACGGTGCACTCATTGTAACCTTGATCTAAAAAGACATAGGCCCTCATTATGAGTCTGATGGTCCTGAGACCGTCAGACTCACGGTGGTTGGCGGACCGTCGCAATCGTTGCGGTACACCCACCATATTATGAACATGATGGAGCCACCATGTTCAAAATGCTGCCACCGCCAGCGTTTGTAATCCTCCAGGGTGGCGCTGCATGCATGGGGATTATGTGTTCCCTTCCGCCAGCCTTTTCTTGGCAGTTTACACTGCCAGAGAAAGGCTGGCGGAATGGGTGACTCAGGGCCCCCCTCGGGGCCCCTGCACTGCCCATGCACTTATCATGGGCAGTGCAAAGGCCCCCATGCCGAGCCCTGTCATGCATTTCACTGCCCAAATTACGGGCAGTGAAATGCACAATGGGTGCTGCTGCACCCACCGCACCGCAACATTGACGTCGGCTCCATTAGGAGCCTGTGTCAATGTAAAGGCCCTGTTTCCCACTGGGACGGCAGGCGGAAACACTATTTCTACCCGCTTGCCCAGTGGTAAAATCATATTATGGCCGGCGGGGACTTCAACGCACTGGCGTTCAAGTGGCAGCATCCGTCGAACTCATAATGAGCCCCATAGTCCACAGCATCAGAGCAGATAGTTCATAAAAGTAAGGTGCATATTTTAGAGTTTTATGTCACTATGTCAAGGTCACCCACATCAACTTACAAAGATATTGCATCGACTATCTTGCCACCAGGATATCCTCACGCTAATACATGTAGGTTAGTATACAGTTACTATTCGTAACTTTGCCTCTACTTACCTTTGACAACATAACAGTTGTCAATGGAGTGGAAGAAATAAATATATTCCATGCGATTTAGTGACACCCACTATTTTAACAGGCCTTATGGGCAAGTTGGCTGTACTTTGTACTGTACAAGACAATGGTGTTTATTTTTCTACCTTATATACTCTGTATTTTGTTGTTTTCCTTCATAAAACCTATTTTAAACCACGAAAGTCTTTCAGAATATTAAAATGGCAAAATGCCACAGTGATTCTTGCTATCCATTGAACTGTGCAAAGAAAATATTATTGTTCAACTAAGATGTTATCACTCTTCATAATAGGACAAATATTCAATGTCAATTATAGATGTATAGTAATTGTTTAAATATTACAGTGAGGAACTGCCATGAAGTGAGAAATTAATAATGCACTCCTACAATGTATCCAAATGTAGCTATGTGGAAGGAATGCAAAGCATATTGTAGCAACCCTTGGTTATGAAACGTTTTTTCATCTGCAATATTGATGTGTTTTGTCATAGTGAATGCCGCAGTATTCAATAAGGATTGATTGCACAACTGGCACCTGGGAAATATGTAAAGAGCTAAGATGATTTTCAAGCAAATTCTCAATGTCCAGGAAGAGGATGAAGTTTTCAAATATCACAGACCAAAGATGTAAAATAAAATAAAAATGCTACCAGGGGAGATGAAACCTTGGAGAACAGTTGTGATGATATCAGTTTAATATTGAGGAGTTTGGGGTCTTTGGGAGCTCTGAAGTTGGGTTGGTACGTAGACTTAAAGTCGGATGCTCTTGGTGAAACAATATCAGATTTTGTGCCCGAGTGGGGGTGAAAAGACATTTTCGAAATAATTCTGCATTTTGGTAACATGGATCATTGCAACACTTTCCAAAGATAACGACGAGGACATTCAACTCGTAGACACTAAACTTTTGCTACTATAATTTAGTCAATCACTACAAACACCTTTGTACAGTGCTCGTCACAGAAGTAAGAGACAAGTTGGGCATGTTTCCAAACTTGAGCTTGGGATCTGCAGCTAGGCTGAGAAGGAGGCTGGGGGAATTATGCACTTCATGTTTAGAAATGGCTTCCGTGGACAGTGTTGCTCAGCCATGCAGTTTGCCCTTTTACAGCATCAGAGGGAATGGAGGACCAACAGAGCTATTTCAAGCCTCCGTGCACATGACTCGGATGCAGCAGCTGTTCTCTGAGTCGATCACCCTTGCCTGCTCTACTCTATTCTCCTGTAAACTAGGTGACCAGGCAGGGAGTACAGAAGACTGGAATGGATCTGAGTTCATGTGTGCCATGAACCCCATTGTACTTGTGCTCTGCAATGCACACAGACAATAGATCTGAGATGAACCTTACCAGCCAACCAACAGAACAGTCATTACTTGGGATAATCAAAAATACGTACTTATTCTTGTATTAATTGATTAATGAATTATTTAACTTCCGACAATCATACATGTTATTTAAAAAGCCTATATTTAGCAACACCTGTAAGGCGTAGAAGTACAACTTGTTTCATTGAAATCGTTTCTACCTCAACACACATATCACACCCATTGGGTGACCCTCAAAGATCAGTCCTAGGTCCTTTTCTTTCCTCATAAAAATCAGCTTCTCTTGGTGACACCATCTACTTCAGCTTCTCATATCACCTCAATAGAGATGGTGCTCAAATCATATTCTCTCCTTCCCAGGTCTCACCTCTCACCTGCAGTCAGGCGTCTCTGACTTTTTCACAGCCAGCCTTTACTGGATTATACGATGACCAGGCTGAACTCCTTTTAAATCAAAAGCCTCTACTTTCCTGTCTACTGTGCACCTCCCCAGTCACTGGAAATCAAACTGGAGACAAATCACATCCTTGTAACTCTGAATACACTGAATTTCACACCACCAGAAAAAACCTTGGGTGCTTTCCATAAAGCATCGAAGAGCATGGAAGTCTCCATCACCAACACAGCCACAGCATTAAGCTTTCAACTACTCAACATATGCAAGATTCACTTGAACTTACTATTACACAAAGCCAAAACACTTATTAACTCTCTGGTTTTCAATGAACTCAATTGCTGCAGGACTGTTGGTGGGCCTTACAAATTACCCCCTCCACACGCATCTTTAGATACAAATTTTTTAGAGTTATTCACAGGGGTTTCGTGTTTGCCATAAAGTTGTCTAGCGTGGAACAAATTGATCGTGATTTTGCTTTCCAGGGTGCAATTTGCTGCTTGTGACCATTACCAAATTTTGTATCATATATCATGAGTATTTTTGTTAATATTATTATTATTAATATTGTTATTTTTGTATCCAATTAACTTCTACTTAACTCATCCTGATCTCAAGGAAGGCCGACCGACGACTTGACAATCTTCATTGACTGTATTCGACAGCCATGTTACACGCCTTAGTGAATTCATGACTACCTTGATTCTCTGCATGCTTATGTTACATTTTCTTTTTTTACATCCTTTTACTGTTCAGCTATGAAATTTATTAAAGGTTTTTGATATTACAAAAATGTTTTTAAAGTTTTATGAACAGGTTATTCTACCATACTTTTGGAAAAGTACCCTGTGCACCAAACTGATGAGCTGCTCAATCTGTTTACAGTTGGGAAAGCCTAGGGGTGTGTGGCTTGGTCGACGCAGCGTATGGCGAGTTGATTTTGCTGCTCTTGTGGATCGCGAAAGATGATCAGTGCGGTCTGCAACTCACCCCGCAAGACGTAACAGGCACATTTGGACATTGGAAGACTGCACCCCCATGAAGATCCTACTTGTGCGTGGTTTCACAGGTGCTTTGCTGGTATTTTATTAATATTTGCTGGCAACTACATAGTGCTTAAACGCTGATGCCAAAATGGCCACTGCGACCAAGCATCCCTGATATGACACATCCAGAAAATGAATACCAAGTAAGCCTGCAGATATAAATTCTATGGTTCCACTGTGAGCCAACTATCACCACCTTTCCTTTCCACCTTCATCCCGCTTTGAGTGAAATTGAATGGGGTTGCTTCACAGAGCATCTTGAGAGCCTCCTCCCTCTTTGCATGACCCTAAGATGGCAGCCGGCAATATGACTCTACACCAGTGCTATGTCAAATAAGTCTGAATCCTGCCCAATTCAACCTATGGGATTATCTTCAATACCCCCTGGGCTTGGTTTGGCATGCCTGTTGTTGACAATTTGATGATATAAAGGATTACTGCTGTGTGATCTATCTCATTTAAAGCTTACTGTCACAAGTGCTGATTGCTTAAACCGCCTGCTGGACTGCATCCTGTGACTCCTACACTATTTGCTCTGTGATTCCGGTTTCAGTTGTGACCATCAAAGGCCATATTTTTGGGATTTGTCTACTACAACCCTTTCCAGTCTGACAAGCCATCTCAACAATTTCTCTCCCATTAAATCATGGCAGAAAAAGAATTTAAGATAAGCTAAAAGCGCTCTAAAGCGGATCCTCCGCTTTCTGACTCACCCATCAAAGGGAAAGCAGACATATACAGTGTGATGGATATGATCCTTAAAAAAACTACAAAAGGATGAATCTGAATTGGAAGACAGAAATCGTAGGAAGAACTTGCTTATTTTTGGTATAACTGAAGGATGAAAGGACTCTTCAGAATCCTGCATTGCCTTCCTGGAAAAATGAATTCCGCAAATGACAGGCTTAAACTTCATGAAAGACTTCGAACTGGAAAGGGCACATTGTGGGCCTATGTTCAAAGCTATCAGCAGAAATATAACATGCCAGATTGCTTGTTGTCCTCTATGCTATCAACATGTCGAGCTAATCCTTAACCACATGCACAATAATTACCATATCCTGTGGAAAGACCATAAAATCTTTTTATCTTGCAGGATTACTCCACACCAACAGTGAAAAATAAAAGGGCTTCTGCAATTCAGACCCAGACTTAAAAGCTCAAATCTTCAGTTCTCCTTCATTGGCCTGGCTTAAAGTCCTTGTGAATAGAAAACATCACTTTAGAGACTTGCAGTCTTTTCTTCATGAAAGAGATGGTGTTCTAATGGACACTCGTCAGACATTCACTTCCAACTTGAAACCATGATCCTTAGCCTATATTTTGTTCATCATGACAGATTTATTATTAGGCAGTTTGCCTTCCTAAATTCCTTCAGCAAACAATTTTGAGGCTACCTACAACATTTTAGCCCTATACTGATGTTAACTTCGGAAAAGTCAGGTTTTCCTTTATTCCCTACCTTATGTAGGATTGAGCTGAGGTTGCTCATTGTTTTACATGTACTTCGCTAATGGCTCTTGTTATATGACAAGTTAAGAATTGCAATATCATAAAAATAAATAGAAATGCTACTCTCGCTTTTGAAGTCCATCACCCTCCAGTATTTGCCCAAAATGTAGATTATTTCTTCTATATTACACTATTGTTTTCATAATTACCTGTTGGCTTCCTTTAAGCACGTGTTCTACTGAGATCAACCATAGGCCACCAAACATATCGCATGACAACACCTGCTACCATCTTAACATGTTTTTCCAGTTCGACTTTGTTGCTACACATGTTATAAGGTTCTAACTGTCCACTCCTTTTAATCCTAGCTGTTACTTCATAACGTGCTCCCAGATGGTCTTTACCTTTCAAGGTTCATCTTAACTGCAGACTACTGATTACTCACTTTGGATTTGCATTTGCATTCTGTGTCAGCTGGGTTTCACGCTGCTGTCGTCGCCCTCACATTCAACGTTTTTGGTAAGGATTGGTGGGTGTGAGAGGAGGTTGGGGGAAGGGTAATGGAATAGGTTTCTTTTTGTTTTCTTTATTTATATCAAGTTATTCTGTTTTGTGGTTTTCTTACTAGGTACTGACATATGGTATGGCTTGACCTTTCAAACTGTATTGATATGTATCTTCTGGTGACAAATCATTTCCTTACACTTCTGGAACAAGGTAATTTTATATCAAGTTCGTCCCAAATGCTGGCAATTATGGCCCTCTCAGTTGCCCTGCGTACCCGAAGATCAATATAATCGCTCTTATGCTAACTCCACTTTCAGCCCTTCGATTGTAAAACCTTTAAACATATACATACCTTTACAACATGTCTAATAATTCCTGAGATATAAATCTAAAGGTGGTATCCCTAAATGCTAAGGGACTCAACCATTCAGTTGAATGTAAGAAAATAGAAATTTACATTTATAAACTCAAAGCAGACGTAATTCGACTACAGGAAAGCAAGGGAACCGACAAATAAAATGTCATCATTTGGGAAAAACTGAGTTAGTAATGTTTTGAGCTCTTCTGCCATCAATAAGAAAAGGGGGACAGTAATGCTAATCACAAAAAACTCAAGCTTATCCATTGACTCTCATATCACAGATGACGATTATGTGAAAGAAAATATATCCTCCGACACATTAGTGGAAGGCACTTAAAACTACTGTTAGAGGTTTGCTAATTGAGATCCAATCTAAACTAAATAAAGCCCATAATAAGAATCTCATAGAATTTGAAACAGAGATTAAAGTCCTGGAAGCTGCCCACATCAATAACTCAAACGTCCATACTCTCCCTCTCCTCACCAATAAAAAATATGAATACAATAGAATACTAAGTGAAAGGGCGGGTGTTTGGATTAATAAATATAAAAGCCTTCAATTATGCTAATCTTACAAAGCTGGTAAGATCTTAGCATCTTACTTGAAACACAAACAGAGTCATAAAGGGATTAACACTCTCAAAGATAAAAATAACTCAAATGAACCCCCAAAATATCTTAGATATTCTTAGAGAGTTCTACAAATCACTTCATGAAGATAACTCAAACACACCTGCGTAGAAATATAGGGAGTACCTAAATAAGATGCAATTGCATACTTTCTCCAACCTTGAACAGGAAAAACTCAGTGCACCAATAACTTCAGCGGAAATAACTATAGCCATCAAATCTCTTTAAGCTCATAAAGCACCAGGGCCTGATGGCTTTACTTCCACCTTTTATTAAACATTTGCCACTGTTCGTAGTCCCACACTTCTTGATCTCTTCCACCACTTCTCAAATACAGGTGTCATTGCAGACACAGGTAGTGAGGCAACTATTGTTGTGATTCCCAAGGGTGGGAAAGACCCAACCTTGGCAACAAAACTCCATGCAAAAATCACAGATTAACCTAGACACTAAACTTTAAGCCAAAATCCTCTGTAAAAGACTTGAGCCACTTTTACCATGCTTGATTGGCCACACACAGGTGGGTTTCATGAGAAATCAGCTATCTAACGACAACATGCACCTCCTATGTCATGTAATTGAATGAGCAACTTCAACAAAATCCAATATGGTTGCGATAACCCTAGATGCTAAAAAAGCGTTTGACAAGGTCTCTTGGTCACTTCTCTGTGAAACTCTCCTGAAATTCAACCTTGGCCCAACCTTCACTAAGGTGATCATGACCCTTTACAGTGGCCCTCTGCTAAAATTAGAACTTGTGTTTTACTACCCTCCTCCCTCAACTTAGAAAGAGGTACTAGACAGGGCTGTTTACTATATGATTCCTTATTTATTCTGATGCTAGAACCCTTACTACATAGTATCAGGACTAACAGCCTAATTTCAGTTGTCTCCTTTTATAACACCACCGTTAAAATAGTGGCATATGCTGACGATATTCTGATCATGATCAAGTATGCTCGGCAGTCTATCCCTCCGTTGCTACAAACAATTGATTAATATTCCCAAGTTGCAGGCTGTAAGCTCAATAGGGATGAATCTGAAGTTAAAGATTTAAACAACCTATGCACTAGTGACATATTAACTCCCTGAGGACTATAATAGTGGCCTCACTTCGTTAAGAATTCAGATCTAGAATCAGGCTTGGATCCGATAAAAACTCTCCTCTTCAACAAGAGCACTGCTGAGAATTGACAGACTAGAGATTCCCATTGCTTGCTCCAATATGATCGCGCTTTGGAATAACCCTAAAATCAGGATTCAAGGTGTACCTATATTTTGGCATTCTTGGGCCTCCAAGGGCATTCAGCTAGGGGCACAACACCCACCTCTCTCTTTCAGACAGCTGCAACATCAATATAACCTTTAGACATAGATTTCTATGATTTCTTAAAACTCAGGTTTGCTTAACTAAAGCTAAACTTAACAATGTGATACCCTCGTGCCTCATAATCACAAACTCCTTTATTAAAACTGGTCACCAATCTTCTAAATTTTACAACTTTTGTACCACTCTGAACTCAAAACTATTGATGAAATGGGATACTCTGGGGGCTATCTCTTCGGACGAATGGAAACTAATTTGGAATTCTGTAGTCTCTCACAAAATCTCCCCCCCACTATCCAAAACAAAATTCTGGCTCCTGCATAGGACATTCTGGGCCCCTTCCCGATTACATAAACTGTCCCTCACAGAAAAACCAACCTGTTCAAACTTCAACAAAGCCAGTGGGGACCTTCTACATATCCTTTTCTACTGTAGTGTATCTAAGAGATTCCACTGCACCATTTGTAGCAAATATTTGTAACACCTACAGAGAGCAGGCGTTAAAAGGGGGCATACCATTGTTTTCAATGGGTTCCTATGTACTCTGCAGGATTCGTGCCAAAGTTTTTACGCTATTGCCACTGTCCTGCGCCATGGTGTGCCCTATATTAAATACAGGACAGACATGGTGGCGGTAGGGGGGGCTAAGGTGCACAAGAGAAATGACGCTGATTTGGATGCAGCTCCACCTTTCTTAAATTTGAGCCTTTGTTTCCTGAGCAGCTTTGACGTTAGGTTTTCCAGGAACATATATTTTATTTATTCAGTACTGCTGACGAAACGAAAAAAGCCAATGGAGAACGTGTAAAATAAAAATAAAAAATTTATTTCATGTTTTCTTAGAATGGAAAAACTGAAGGATGAGCAAAAGGAGCAATAAATTGGGTTCTGCATTATTTAACAGGCCACAAACGACACCCTCCAACAGGAGTCCAGTTAAACAGGAGTTCGGTTAAACAAAATGAACAGAAGCCATTTGTGCCACATCACCTTCACCTCTTGTGAGCAAGTGCAAGCCCAGAATTGGTAATGGGACTCCTTGTGGAATCCTCTGAATTTTTAATCAGAATCCCTGTACTATGATAACACCCCACGGTAAACTGTTGCTTTGTTTATCATGAAATTGCTTGAAGCAAGAAACGGTTGTCCGCCATACAAAACAGAGATACACAGATCCCATGACATTTTAAAATATTTATTTGCTTTGGGGCGCGGGGCTCAGATGGGGAGGACAATGACTCATTTGGGAAAACGAATGGATTCCTTGCTTGTTCTTATTGTATTGCTCTATTAGTTGATGTACAGGTGCCACTGAACATGATTAAATCCTTTTTTTCAGGTGCAGATCATGTCATTTATGCACGGTCAGGATTGTTGCTACATTAAGGCCACTACAGGCAGCTGACTTTAAGGTGCAACCACAAAGTCCCACAAGAGGATAGCACATTGAAACAAAAGCACTCATATACGGCCTTGCTAGTAACCAGAAGGGGGTACCCATAGAGTAAAATATCATTTTGCCAATGGCTTGAAAATATATTTGCAGATAAGCTATGCAATATATATGGGTTAATACTGATAATAGTGTATTTACATGAATGCCTGAATTTCACGGGGAAACACACTCAAGATGTTTCGAGTTTGCATGTTAACTTGCAGCAGAATTCTAATACTCAAACTGAAGGGTGCAGGGAATATGAATACCAATGTTCTATCCCAAGCAAGAACCTATTAAGGAGATTTCGGTTCACCTCAGTCCATGGATGCAACGTTCAGAGTCCGCAATATTGCATATTAACCCTTTGCATCTTACCAACTACAGACGGGCATGTGACGTCTTCAGACAAACAGAAATTAAAATATGGAAACAAACACCAAAAACTGGAAAAGAAATCAAAAGCAATAACCACAATCAAAGTGTAATAATAACGTTTATAAACAGAATAATACGGGGAAAGATAAATTAAGAACACAAAAACAATAGCAATAATTACAATATTTGTAGTACTGTTTTGTAGAACAATAATAGTGCTGATAATAATGATTGTGGTGATGCCGGTAATGCAGTACAGTGTCATAACAATTAAAAACAATGGTAGCATAACTACCATTACTATGACAAGAAGAACAAAGATAACCATAAACTATATTCATAAATACAATTTATTAGTATTAACCATGCAGCTAATGGTGGGTCATAAATAGAGTAGAAATTAAAAGTAAACTTGCAAGAACTTAAAAGTACAGTTACATAGTTATTCAGCTTTTTTGGGCAATATTTGTCAAGTAACAACCTGGTGACACGGATTTTGAGGGCACCGGTGAATATTACACTGTGAAAATATATATTAACAATATGATAGCGAAGAAGCAACGCAGCTGAAGACATAATTGCATTCATTATCAGCTGCTATTATTCCTTAATCTACCATGAAAGCACGCTGTCTTACAGTGCCAATTACTTATTTTCAATGATTATGGTAATAATCTTTGTCAGCCAGGGACTAAGTAAAAAAATGTCACAGCACGGTGATGTTCTATGCATTTCCTATTCAATGATCACCTAGTAATAAAATCTGAGCAGAAGAAGTTAAATTTGCCCAGTGTCATACCAACTCCTGTAAAATAGGTACTCCTGTCAGATATACTTTGGGGGGAAGGCTTAGAAATGCACCAAAAGTTCATTGACTGGGTGATTTTGTATTATCGCTCTAGTTTTTGAATATTTGGGGAAAGGGTGTTGTTGCGTGTCCACACGTACGGACTCCGGCAGGCAGCACATCTGGATGATCATCAGAAGTTGCCAGAAGGACAAAGAGAGACTAGCGGCATCACCATACAGAACAAAGGCACTGCCCAACTAAAGATGGTACATTTTGGGAAGAAGTAAAAGGTGAGAAACTGTTGGGGTGAATAATGCCCTTACATAGTAGTTGGCTGTCCTAATGGCATTATTCGTAAGGGTAAATTCTTATTCTGTATAGCACTGAATTATAGACCCTGGCTTTTGGGCGAACAATAGATAACAGGCTTTTCTTTTATTCACCTAATTCTGTCATTAAACGTAGTAGGAAAAAGATTACTAAAAAAAAGCAAAGTGGCGTGTTTTGTGGATATATAAAGATAGAACTCCAAAGACACATTTTTAAGGTCGCCTTACACTATTCACCATTACAAAGCAAATTACAATAATCTCTTGATTGTGAAGTTTAGAACTGGCGGCGTTGTTGTGTTCTGGTATTGATTTCACCCAATATAATAAAAACCATCAAAAGTGCGTGGCTTCATGACATTTTAAAGAAACATAACTGCGTCCCTCAAAGATCATGCCACAATTCATGGCCTTCAAGGGGGTTCCTTTGGTAGGTCCCGTGAAACGGTAGGTTACAAGGACAAAATGTTGCGAAATTTCCATTTGTTTGTTGTCACATATTTCAAGTTGCTGCTGGCTCCTGTTTGAAGGGGAGGCGGGTGCGGCTCACGGGGAAGGAGGTGGGGAGCGGGGCCATTAAATAAAAAAATAAATAAAAAAGCTTACCTCCTCTGTTGCCGCTGCTACTCTGTCCCTCGTCGCTCTAGCTGCAGGCACAGGCTCCCAGCCTGCCCAGTGGCCAATCCTGACGCTGCTCAGAGCAGCGTCAGAATTGGCTGGGAGCGCTTAGCCAGGGGCCTGAGACGGCTGGCCAAACACACATTAGCACTGAGGGGAGTGCTCTGTGCACTTCCCTCCGTGGCTGTCATCCCCAATACCCTGTCCCTTTCACCACAAAGGGATAATAAACCCAGATTATTATCCCTTTGTGGTGAAAGGGTTGCAGCTTCTTCTGCTGGTGGAGGGCTGACGCTCCTCTGCCCTAATGGAGGAGCCGCCCCTAAGTATTTCACCTTTTTCTTTTTCTGGATATACTTTTTGCATTATTTTCTTCTGTTAGAGTCTGGTTTGATAAGAAATAGCCTTGTGTCAATGTGAAACCAACGTGTGCTGCAAATGGGAGCCATTTTATGTTAAAACCAGCAGTGGCGAATGGTGGACTTTGGAAGTGGAGTGGCGCAAATTTTTTCTTTGGATAGGAACAAGTGTGAGTGAAGGAGCTGAACTTAAAGGTTCGGGGAGGGCTGGTTCTTCCAGTGAGAAATTATTTAAAAAAAGAAAAGAACAGAAAGAAAAATTATGTATTTGACATCACAATGTTCACATAAATTAGGTAAAAATCCAGAGACCCTGAAGAGGCTTTATAAGGCACAGTGCACCACTTTTATTCCGGGAGTAGCCTGAATTTTGCCAGGAGGTCGCGATATGGCAAGAATGGGCCACTGTTGGCATGGGAGTAGTTTAAATGTTGCCAGGAATGCTAAAGTTGTTGATAGGGCATTAACTCAAGGTTAAGTAGCATGACTGAAAGACTATTTCACTAATGGCCCATTGTTACGGTAAGGTTAGTCCCCAAGAATGTCCACAATCTGTCAGTAATGTGCCATTGTTTAGTTAGGGTCGAATTAGCTACCATGCTCCCTGGGTTGCCCAATTTTCTCCTAGTTTGCCAATATTATATCAGGTCCATCAACATGTCCCAAAGAATTCCCATAATATGTCACTGCTATGCCATTATTATGTTAGGATTAGCTCACAGGTATCACAAATGCATACAGCATGTCTTATATAGTACACGAGGCGGAGGAAGCCCCTTCACCGGTGGCCAAAAACATAAACATGCATATACGGTCCTGTGCATTTACATATATACTCAAGGCTTTAAGTGGGCAGGGTCTTGCCTCAACAGCAGTTCTAAAAAGCAGATGCTGACACAGGTCTCTATCGGGCTCTTCATTTTTGCCCGCACTCTCAGGGTAGTAAAAAAAACTTATAACTGCAGCAGTACTGTCCTGGCCTGCAGTTCCTTCACAGTCTTGTCATTTCAGAACTGAATCATTTTCAATATTTTCAATGCCAAAGCCATAGTTGTTGCTTATTTATCTCATGCAACTAACAACCATTGACAAAGCCATTAGTCCTGGCTTGCTGTAGGTGCAATTTTACTTGTTGTATTATATATCCGGATGCATTGACAGAAAGAAGCAGGAAAATACAATTGTATTTTGTAAATTAGTGCTGCTTTTGCGTCAAAACATGATTCTAATGTGTCGCAAAAAAGTATAAATCAGGGCCTTAGTACCAATTCACATTCCTCTCCCTTTCCACGGCCTCTTAAGCACCTCTAATGCGCCTTGCTTGTCATACAAGGTATTTTAACATCATGTTGCAGCATGATTGTTGGGAAATGTGAAGTTCACCCTTCCCCTTCCCCCCTCCCCCACCACACTGACCAAGCTACGTCTCTGCTATTCAGACTTCTGATTGGACAGGCGGGTGCATGATTGACTAGCCCAGAAGCTCTATTATCTCTCCTGCTGCCAAGCTGATATTGCAGCTTTTAAGTGCAAACAAACGATCCGCGACATTGTTTGTTTCCACGTAAAAGCAGCAAGATGCCAAGCAAATAGTGGCAGAGCAAGTAGATGGGTCAATGTCCCGACACACCCTATAGGCAAGCCACCTTTGCAAACCAGTCTGTCTTTGGAGGTATCTCACATGAACCGGACATGCATACACCCATGCATACAAGTTCTATGCAAACGACCAGCAAATCAAGTTTCACGAAACATCCGTCACACATATTAAATGTATTAGAGGGGGAAAGATAACGAAAGAATTTTAGCTGAAGTTCACTTTTAGAATAGTTTCGCCACACAGAAGTAAAAAAAATCCCTCACTTCCTTTAGGTTTATACTCAACAGGGCTTGCCCGCGTTCACTTTTCCTCTCCCCTTCACCCACTGGTTCTTCCACGAAAATGAATTCACAGCACAGTGGGTTATGCTCAGGAAATGTCTGTAGTTACAAACAAAACGCAGCTTTGGCTGCAGCAGAGTACAAACTGAGTAGATTCGTTCAGGCTCCACTAAGTAATCTGTGTGACCAGCTAAAATAATACTTACACATTCAACAGCAGAGATACCCAGCACTAATTCAGGCTTCAGATTCCCTGGCATAGATTTGTAAATAGTGTGTTAAGTAGTTACCGGCAGATGGGGCCAGCTGATAAGAAATACACTTAAATAGCTCTATTGCCTCGCCTTCTACTCGATAAATTATGTACACATATTTACTACGACCAGGAAGAGACTGAAACCATAAATGTGTACTTGAAGCCTAAACATACAGCGCATCTATAAGATGGCGTTCTGCAAAGTCCGTCGAAACGCAACTTCTCGTTATTCATATTTAGATGTGGCGTTTGGAAGAGCTTTTGATTTTAATGAAATTATATGTAACCCCACATGCAAACAATTTCCACATAGGATTAAAAAAAAAGATCATTCCTTTGCATCGACATAACCTAAACAGCGTAGCGTGATGACCACGCAGGAAAGTGCTTCAGGGCCACCACAGAGGAGTGGTAGGAGCTATATAAATGCTTCAATAGAAAGTATAATATACTTATGTAAAGGGTCTTTAAGCCAGCCGCCTTAATTTATTGGGTGACCGTTGTGTCAATGACTTCCCTGTCACAAGTACACATCCACACACGAAGTAGTTCCCTTAAGTGCAGGGGACTATTATGGCAAGGGCAAGATGTGCGTTGTGACACAAAACATATTTTTGCTTTTAGCCATTTTTTTTACATTCATGAGGGCCCAGCAGCTTCCACAACACTAAAGCTTTGCAAAATCTGGGCTATAAAGTAGGCCCTTATAGCCCCCACAGGGCACGGAGTTGTCAATTCAGCCTAAAGCCTATGGGTGTCTATGTTAATTTATGTTATGTTAAGAACACTTTAGTATAGTGCATCAACTCACTCCTGGAGGGGTATCAAGGTGCTGAAAAAGTCAGGACTAAGCGGCACGTCAAAACAGCCAGGTTTCCAGATGTTTTTTAAACTTGAAAAGTCAACACTAGAGCGGATGTGTAAGGGAATCCTTTTTAAATGATAAGGGGCAAGGTATGAAAAAGATCATCCACCATATTTGGAGGTGCAGATGCTGCACAGACAAATAACAGTTTGTCTTTAGAGCTCAAGTTTCTACTAGGACAGTATAAGTAAGGTTCTCTCTTATATATACTGGACCCTTTCAGAAACAGGATCTTATATATAAGACAGAGGACTTTGTACAAAGAAATGTTCCTGACTGGGAGCCAGTGAAGAACTGTAAGCGAGGGGGCCAATGGTGAGCCTGGCAGGAGTTTATTTGCAAGGCAGGCAGCTGTATTCTGAACGAACTGCATTTTAGAGAGAAAGGTCTTGTTGGCTGTTAACAGTAAGGTGTTTCAATAATCAAGGTGACTAATTATTAAAGCTTTAGTAAGAATTGTCCTAGATCTTAATGGTAGCCATTGAAATACTTCCCTGAGTAGATGCATGGTGCCAAAACAAGCAATGCAGATAGAAATCACCTGATCCGTTATGGCCAGGTTCTCGTCAAGAAAGAAACCTAGATTTCTAGCCTTCTTGCTAGGCGACAGCACAGATCCTAACTCATCGGGTCACGAGTCATCTGACATTTAACAAACAACAGGGTCTCCATTTTGCCTCTGTTTAACTGTAAACAGTTGTGGGTCATCTATGTGGCAATTTTTTCTCGTTCAAGTAATGAATCTTTGTATAACATGTTCTGCATTAAGGCGATGATTAGTTGGCTATCATCTGGATATGAAAGTATCTCAAAGCCACAGAACTTGACTATCTGGGCAAGGGGCGCCACATTGATGTTAAACAAGGTGGTTTAACGAAGATCATTGGGGAACATCCTTGCCCAAATAAAGGATCTTTGAATGAGAGGTGTCCAAGGTAATCATTTGAGTCCTGTTGTTCAAGACGTCTTTAAACCAGTCTAGGGCTTGGCCCTTGAATACTTATCTTGTAAAGTCTTTGGGTCAAGATGGAATGCAAGACAGTATTAAATGCTGCTGACAGGTCAAGAAGTACCAACGGAGCCAGCATCCGGGTATTTAAAGATAGTCTGATAGAATCAACTACTGCCAGCAGAGCTGTTTCAGAGCTATGGAAAGCTCTAAGCCAGAGTGTGAAGGGTCCAGAAATTGATGGTACTCTAGATAGGCAGAAAGTTGTTTGTCCACATATGATTCACGCACTTTGCCTAAAAGAGGAAGGAGTGAAATAGGCAGATAATTTGCAGGCTTCTTAGGGTTGGAGTTAGGTTTCTGTAAGATGATTGTGACATGCAGATTTCCACTCTTTTGGCACAGAGGCTAAGGTAAGCAATACGTTAAATAGTGTGGTAATGGTAGGAGTGAGAGAGGTAGAGAGAGCATTGATTATGTAAGGAGGACAGAGGTCAGAATGTGGGCCAGATTTGGCTTCAGTCAGTAGATGTGACACCTATGCATTTGTATTGGGCTCAAATCTTTCAAGCACCGCTTAGGAGTCTCTGAGGGGATGATCTTTAATGGACGAGTTAGTGGCAGATATAGTAGTGGTATAAACATTATGGTTCATTTTCTCTATTTTAGTCTCAAAATAATTTGCCAGAGTATATCACAGTGCTTGAGAGGCTGGAATAGTTGAGATGCATGCAAGGGGTTGGTGAATTAATTTAGCACCTTTAACAGTTCTTTAGTAGAATTTCTAGCTAGGTCTATCCCTGCTGATCATATATAGTCTAAGCACTTCCCTGATTTTACCATGGCAGGCTCCTAAGGCTAGTTTATGTCTCTTTTTGTTTGCAGCAGATTTAGAGGCCCACCATCTATGTTCTTACCTTCTGCAGCTCCTCTTTATGAGCTTCAATTCAGCTGAGTACCAAGCGACATTATATCTTTTGATCTTAGGAGCACTCTGTTTCAGAGGAGAAACTATGTCCAGCGTTTGAAGAAACGAGTATTGAAAGATGGTTAATGCAGAGTTGATATTTACAGTGTTTTCACGCTTAGGGACACAAAAAGCTGATTTAAAGGACTGTGGTTTGACCTGTTCCAAGGTCTCAGTCTGCTGTGAACAGTTTTTTTGGCTTTCAATGAAGATTCTTAACCAGGATCCGAAAACTGATGAGATAATGATCAGTCCAGGTTAAGGGCTCAGGGTAGTCGGTGTGAAGATGCTGAGCATTGGTAAAGACAGGGTCCAAAGTTTGGCCTGCAGTATGGGTAGGGCTAACAACTTTCTGGTGTAGGCCTAGCATTTCAATATCAGTTCATAATAGGGATATTTCATTGTCTGAAATATTTTCTGCAAGATAGTTAAAGTCTCTACCCGAAAGAAATTATCTGTGACTAGCACATGGGGTGCTAAACACTTGCTAGTTTATAACTTAAGCCATTTTTTTGAGCTGGGAGGGCGCTACACTTGAGCTTCCTTCCAGAGATCACTGTGAATAGTTTTTAACTTGGAAACACATATCTTCATCCCATCGAAACAAGAAGAGTCATTGATCTCCACCTTCAGGGAGTCCAGAAAAGCTGTAGCCACACTCCCTCCCATCCCAGTTTCTCTATCAAGTCTGACGAACTTGTAATTTTCAGAAAACACAATAAGAATGGCAGGAAAGGCCAGTGGATGCAGCCAGGTTTCCATGATGTAGCAAGTATCAGGTTGCAGTGAGGTGAGCAAATCCCTCATCTCCGTTGCATGTTTAGGAATGGACCTAGCACTGCAATAAAGTCCTTTTAATGTAGGAGATTCATGGCAGAATACTGCAGGGGAATGTTTCTGAATATCTTTGGCCCCGGGTATAGAGGTCTTTAGTTAACCTAGTCTACTAGAATCAAAGTTAGAGTCCTCTCTAGCACAAGATGTCTGGGTGCCGAGGTTGAAGGTACATGAGAATCTGCATTCCTGAAATGAAAACGGGTCAACCAAACAGCCGGTGGGCTGGGACGCACATTGTAGACAATTTGTCTTAAGCGTTCGCAGCTTGTTGGTAGTGGAGTAGCATAACATTTTTTGCTTCCCACATGGTACAGAAGTGACATGACAATGTAATCAACATCATATATTCTGTGTACCTTATTCTTATTAATGGAAAGTGAAGCATCCAAATGTATTATTGAAGGTGTGTTCACTGTAGCTATTAGAGATTTCATTTATACACGAGTTCTAATGTTTAGCTTTAACATGAAAATTGTAGTTCTCATTTATATTTAACCTTGTATTTTGTAATACTGCATTTGTTGAAAAGCACATTGCATATGTAATCATGATTTAATTGTTCATGGCTTGCAATCATATTCAAGTGTTTAAGAGTGCACATTAACCACGATTTACTAAATTAGCATGGGTACGACTTAATTCTAATGTGTGAAATGTATTTTTTGTGCTTTGCAGGTTTTTGTTTTGCAGGTACACATTCTTGAATTCTTCGTTAGTGAAAGGAATATTGTGTATTATAGATAGAAAGGCCTGAAAAAGAAGATGCTAGCATGGACTGGATGAGTTAGTGAGCAGAAGAAGCCCCCTATTCACTGCCATTCTGAAGACAAGAAGCTCAAGGCTAACTTGGTTGTAGTGATCCATGCGATGGGAGAATCACTCTATGTTGCAAGTGTGCTCCATGAGAAAGAGAAATAATTGTGTTTCTAGTTAATTGTTCACAAGATACATATGTCCCAGGAACTTTCCACTTTAAGTGAGTGCTCACTTTGTTAGACTTGCGGCAGATTCCTTTAAACTTTGAGGGGTACAGCCCTCTTATACCATTTTGCCCTTGTCGCGCATTGCTTTGTGCTAACACTGAATTCTTTATTTTTTAAGACTTCTAATGGAGTCCTTGAGGTGTTGACAACTACTTTTCTCTACCCCCAAACCCTGAGACCATGTCCTATTTACCATAGACCTAACGAGATGTATTTGATTCTGTTCTACTGCGGAGTGCGTAAATTGTAGCAAAGTTAAAGAGCACACAATAATACTCTTTCTAAATATAGTCAAAGTAAGGTGCCATGAGATAAATGAGTCTCGGACACCCTGATCACATTCCGCAGGAGGGCCACATCATGTTGCATGATGACACTGGACTTTGAGTGGACTCTGACTCCACTTGGCAACAGTCACCCATTCTCCTGTACCAAGCTCCACTCCAGCCCCAGGTAAAGCCCCAGCACTGCAACCATCATTGCACTGTCAGGCCAAATGCGTATGGAAGTCCCACCAGCACCTCCCTTGCTCCCGGATGACCTGCTGAGGAGACACCCTGTGGCAGGAAATAGTTACCTGCAGAGACCCCAACAGATCACACTTCACCTCAGATGAATTATGACTGTTTGCCTTCACTGACACTAAAGTTTACGACTTTAGCTGACTTCTTGGGTGAATTTTAACTTTGCCTACCACTACCTTAAGGATTACTGATTCTCATTTGACCTATTTTGGGTCTGCTTCTATGTTTTTTTCATGCTTCAGAAATGTGAAGATTCTACTAGGTGGACATTGAATAAAGGGTTTTCTACAAAGCACATACATGGAAAACCGCATAGAGCATTGCTCAATACATGTGGAATTAGAGGATGTGTATGAAAATGAAGAATGCTAAAATTAGTAAGCCATTGTTACTGCAACCCAAAGCTTTAGCAAAAATGTTAATCAGTATTACAGTTGTTATTACTGTGAATCCAAAATTAAGAACATATCGACGTCAAAACAAATTACTCTTTTTAAAATGTCCTTTTTTGTTTGTTAACTTTACATATTTTATTCCTGGTGAAAACCAAAGCCTTCCTCCTCCTCCCCCTCTCCTACAATTCCCTATTATAATTCCATATTTTTAAGATAACAAACTAAACATGTGTAGTACATTTTTTAGTATTATTATCCTGCATTTTATTTTATTTTGTATCCATTAATGTTGTTGTTATCCTTCTTAAAAAGTTTACCAAGCAATTTGCATAACACATTTTATTATGAATTTTCAAAAGTTACTTCATACATTTATAGTACGACTTACAGATTGTGTACAGCTGCATGAAAACCTTATTTTTATACAGAGATATAGAACACTGAAAGTAGCAGGGCAAAAAACAAGTCGTGATTGAAGAAAGCAAGACATAATATCATATAACAGAAGCTATTTTTCAAGCTGATATTGATATTCAGAGGCAGGCTGGGCGGCTTGGCAGTATCTGATGTTCTGATGCATGTATAATAGACAGACAGGAGAGCGTTGTGTACCTGGCTAAGGGTTGGATCTTTTAGCGGAGGCCAGTACCAGGGCACTGAGTCATCTAAAAAAGCCAGTGTTCTGCCAACACTGCACTATGGAACTGCATGCCCACCTGCCTTTCATGCTCCATGATATTGACAGCGCATGAAGGAGATATACAAAAAAGATGACCTCTTGGTGCTATTATGTCCATGTTTTTATTACCCAAATCGATAGTATGTATTTTATCAACCTGGAAAGGGAGAACATCTGAGTTGGTTCAGAGAGATTACAAGCTCTGTAGCCAGTCCTCAACTTGATGAGCTATCAAGGCAATTTGTGAAGGAAAGATTCTAGTATACGAATGACAAACTATGAAGAAGCGACAACGTATTAACCTATCTTCTTGTCAGTTTCATGATAGCTCACTGATCTCTCTTACGGCTTAGTTATTCACAAGCTACTGAGATATCTTACTGGCTGATTTATATAAACCAGCTCAGCTATCTTTGTGAGTGGTTCATGACAACTCATTGAGTTGGTTTTGGGGATGTATGTATTTTTACTGCACCTGCATAGCTTGCAAAAATGGGTCATATATAGGAAATTAGTCGCACCTTAATTTTGTCCCATATACTATGGTTGTGC
Organism: Pleurodeles waltl; assembly: GCF_031143425.1. Lineage (NCBI taxonomy): Eukaryota > Metazoa > Chordata > Amphibia > Caudata > Salamandridae > Pleurodeles > Pleurodeles waltl. The sequence continues at coordinate 1,105,056,179 of NC_090445.1, forward strand.
TTGTGACAACAACAAAAAACTCCTTCATCTTGCGATCCAAGGACGGGAAATCCTGGAGCAGGTAATAGGAAGATGAAAGATGTTCTGCTGCAGCCTCCACTGAAAATCAGGGGAAAGCTCTGGGGATGCCTAGGACCACCGTTGGCTTGCACAAGGATTGCACGGTGCATCAGTCTGGCAGGTTTCAGGCTGAGGACTCTAGGACCATGTGCATCCACAGAAATGTTTTCCGGGGGAGGCACATCCCGGACTGGTTTTTGGGGGCCACAGCCATACTAGGGCACGCAGCATCACATTACGGCAGCTGTAGTGTTATGCTGCACTGTGAGCCTGCACACCAGGCTGTCCCTAGTCCGGGGGGCAAGCAGCATAACCCCCCGCTGTGGATGGCCATGTCGAGGATCACCAAATCAGTATGGGAGTCTCATGTCTTTCTTTAGAGTATAGGGCACATAACTGCCAAATTGAACCAAGGCTGTATCTGTGCCCTAAGCGGGCCCTAAATAAGTACACATCTTGTAAACTAGAACAGCCATACACTTTCTTCATTTCTCATAGTTTTAGAACAAGTTACACAAAGTTGTAAGGCATGAGGCTATGCAAATGTGTGCACTGGTTATTCTACTGGTAACCACTTACCAAGCACCCTTACTAGCTAACATAACTAAGCAGTGAGCTGTCATGCAGCCAAACTGGCTAACCTAAGACAATCCACTGTGATGTCTTACCAGTTAATTAATAAGAACCCCAGGGCTGTTGTCAAGGCTAACTGATGGCTACCTGTTTGGTCCATTATATTATTATTTATTGAAAATCATTTGAGTTATCATACTGGCTTTGCCATGACAGACCGGTTTTAACAGCTACTTTGTGTCTCCCTTACATAAACAACATAGGATCAACAAGTACAATGAGTCGGGGGCCTCGACTGTGCCCAGCATATCACCTACCACCTGATTGCCTACATCAAAGCCCCACAAGTCACCAGTGGTTAATGGTGATGTCAATCGGGATGCAATCAAATAATTCTTTGCAAGATCGTCAATCCTCAAAAGCCATTTGCGTACAGCACTCAAGACCAGTGATGAGAGAGAACGGTCTATATGAACATGTATTAGCAACATGAGTCCATATTTATATTCAAATTGTCTCTTGAGGCGCCTAGTAGTTGTATTGAATTGTAAATGTATTTATAAAGCGCTTTTTACCCCTAAAGAGCCATTGAAGTGCTTTATAGTGGCTGCCATGCAAAGTTAGTGGTTAATCCAACGGTTATTCATTATTGTTGTAATTAATTCTGCATGTTATTGAGTTAGTCTTGTGCTCTAAGGTAAGTGAAGTATTTCTTCCAGTTTCTCATGGTGGATTAAGTTAGTAGAAGGTTCTATAGATATTAGAGTGAGTTAATGCAAATGGAAAAAATAATAATATCATCAAATACATATTTGATCCCATACTTGACCGTGAGTGGCACATTCATCCTATGGCAAAGGCTTGTTCAAACTTCCCATAGGGTAGCAATTTTTTTGTTGTTGCAAGTTTCTGTTAGTACAAAGAAAAAGTAAACCTTACATTTCTAGTACATATTGAAACGTTTCACAGTGAGCGTAATGAATGATACAGGAGTGGCAGTAAGTTCTCAAACCATTAGGGTGGGGGGAGGGCTAAGAGCGATAGGGAAGGGAAGGGAGAGGAGGAGAGTAGGGGTAGGTAAAGGAGGGGAGGGGGGAGGTAGCTGAGGCTGAAATGCCTTAAGCTGAGGGAGTTATGTGCCACATTTAGTGGAGAAGACCTAAGTACATCCGTGCTGGGAAGTGTTGAATAGTCCTGATGTGGTGATTCCCCTCGTTACAACAAGTAATGTATCTGGAGGTGTATCTGCGAGCCTATTTTCAGCATGTGGGCTGACTTAGTGTACCACTGTCTCATACTGGTTGCTGAGGAAGATGAGGATGAGGCTCGGAAGAGGACATAGAGAATGCAGAGGAGAAACTGACGTTTGGGGATTGGTATCAGGTTATTCCCTCTAGCGAGCAGGACAGATGATCCATGGCAAAACTGGCACAGGAGACTTAATACATAAGAAGGAGATGAAGAGAGAGAAGAAGATGGAGGGGGGAGGGTAAAGAAAGAGACAGGGAGAGGGAAAGAAAAGAAAAGAGGAAGGGGTGGGGAGGGGAGGGAAAGAGAAAATGGGAGATGGCACACCTGGGAGTGGGCGGGGGGGGTGAGGAAAAACCGGTGTGGAGGAAGAAAGCAGAGACATTGATCCAGGTTCGGGAAGGTTCAAGCCCTCTGCCTATAGTATTAGAATAGGGGAGGGGTCGAGGTGGAGAGGATGAGGGTTTTGAAAAAAAGAGGGGGGTAGTGAGGGGACAAGCTGGTGTTGCCTGACAGCAGTGACAGCGAAGGGGAGAGAATAAGGATGATGAGTGGTGAGTGGGCTATGGTGCCTGTGTGAGGAAGGAGGCCCACGTCTGATTGAATAGTACTGACTGGTCCTGTAGGTTATAAATGACTCATTCGTGTGCTGCTATCCGAACCATAGCCGCGATCCACTCTTCTGAGGTAGGGGGAACGGTCGATCTCCAGTGGCGAAGTATACATATCTTTGCTGAAGTTAGGGCCGTGTGTAGTAGTCTCTGCTGCTGTTGGGACAGAGTGGAGAGAGGTCCTGTGTCATGTAGGAGTATGAGAGAGTGGGAGTGCAATGTCTGGAGCGATAAGGAATCATCCAAGATAGAACACAATACCTCGCACAGGGGCTGGACCGACGGACATGTACATTGATGTGTAGCAGGTCGCACCGGTTCTCTGAGCAGCGCCAGCAGTTCACATGTGGTAGAAGTCCTGCTGTGTGTAATTTTACCGGGGTCCAGTACCAGTCATGGATTATCTTAAAGAGGTAGAATTTTAGGCGGGCTTCCCAAGTGTCCCGGTCTAGGGCGTCCAGAATGTCTGACCAGTCTTCCGTGGTGTAGTTTGTCTGTAGGCGGGCCTGCCATTTAGAGCGTAGCGTTTCAAGAATGGGTTGCGAGTATAGGTGTCGGGTGATTACCTCGTGGAGGCCTGCCTTTACTCCTTTATGGCAACCCCAGGTCTGGAGAGAGGCAACTACCGGCGAGACTCAAGGCCTCCAAGGGGCGGCACCCATACACTGTTGTAAACAATGTTTGAGTTGTAGGTAATGCCGTTCTTGCCTGGGGTGTAGGTGGGACTCCTCATGTAGTGCGTCAAATGTTTTGAGCCTCCCATCTGCTGCTATAATCTGAGCTATGCTGTAAATGCCAGCCTCACTCCATTGTTGCCAGTTAAGTGCAGCTCACCCTGCATGCAGTCTGTCATTCCCCCATAGGGGGGCCTGGGCATGTAAAGAAGGGTGTATTCCTAGAAGGCGATGTGCTATGCACCATGCCGCATGCATCGCCTGTAGGATCGGGTTGCCTGGACTGGTTTCTGAATGGCTTTTACACTACATGCCACTGAGTCGGCCACGATGGGAGAGCAGCAGTTTCTCCGTGACCACCCATTGCGGTTGCTCTGGAAGGACAGGTATCATGTAAGATGGAGGGCGAGGGCATAGTGTTCCACCGAGGGAAGCCCCAGCCCCCAAAAGAGTGGTGCGCCATTAACGTGGCCGATGCCAATCGGGGACGCGTGGAGCCCCACACGAAAGTTCTGATCGCTGCATCTATTGTTCATACGGTTAAATGGGGCACCTGTAGAGGAAGCATATCCAAGACATAGGTGAAGCGTGGTAACGTGACCATTCTCACTGCCTGTACTCTGCCCCACATGGAGAGGCCCAGGTGTGACCACTTCTCGAAGTCTAGTTTCATGAGAGCAATAAGAGGATCCAGGTTGTCTACCACCATTCGTTCTAAGCCCCGGTTGAAAAAGACCCCAAGTATCTAAGGTGTTTCGGGGTCCACCGTAAAGGAAACCCATGTATTGTGGCCCTTGTCGTCACCAGTGAGAGGGGCAGTGCCTCACTCTTGTCCCAGTTTACCCGGTAGCTTGACAGGATTGCAAATCCTTCGATGATCTCCAGCAGGGAATGTTACCAGGTCAGTTAGGGTGAATAGGATGTCGTCTGCGTGAAGGTAGATTTTTTAGGTTCCCCCCCATCAGTGGAATTCCTATGATCGACTTAGATTGATGGATAGTGGCCACGAGTGGCTCCATCACTAGTAGGAACAAGAGCGGCCAAAGAGGGCAACCCTGTCGTGTCCCTCTGCGGATTGGGAAAAGATCTGAGAGAAAACCTCTGCAGATGACTTCCGCCATGGGGTTATCATATAGTAGGCGCACTTTCAAAATGAATTGTTCTCCCAGGCTAAATTTCTCCAGGGTCACAAACAGGTATGGCCATTCAGTGTGGTTGAACGCTTTCTCAGCGACTAAGGACAAGGTGAGCGCTTCATCAGATAAACTCCTGGATTCCCACATACAATGGCATAGGGTGCGCAAATGGTTCCTAGAGGTGTATTCTGGGACAAACCCCCACCTGAGTATGGTGAATCAAGGACCAGAATAACTTTACAGAAACGGGCCGCCAAGAAGGATCTTGATATCTCCGTTCAGAAGAGATATGGGCCGGTAACAACCACAGAGTAGGGGATTACGTCCTGGTTTCGATATGACCGCTATCATTGCTCTGTTGGAGATTGAGCCTAGAGAGCCCTCCTGGCATGCCTCACGAAGAGCCTTGTGTACGGTACTAATCACCTGCTCGCCGCAGGATAACCATCATCCCCAGGCGATTTGTGGTAGGGAAGGCTGGAGTTGGCTTGAGCTATTTCATCCCTGCTTACCTCTCCCTCAAGGAGGGTGCGGCCTTTATCCAAGAGGTGAGGCAGGTTAGTGTTGTTTAAAAAGGCCTCTATTTGAGTGGGGCTAGATACCAATTCCGGGATGTAAAGATGTTGATAAAAAGCCACAAATTTGTTGACAATTTCCTGTGGATGCGTAAGTATCTCCCCGTTAGAGGATGTGATAGCCGGGATGGCTTAGGCAGTCTCTCTCTGATGGAGCTGTGCCACCAGCAGTCTTCTGGCCCTTTCTCCATGCTCATAGTGCTGTCGTTGTAGGCGTTGTAACGCAAATTCGGCCTGAGATGTGTAGAGCTCATTGAGGGCCATACGAGCACGTTCCAGGCGTTGGCGTGTAGTGAGGGATGGATGGGTTGTGTATTGCCACGCGAGGGGTCATTTGTCGTCCTCCAAAGATTGCTGGCGGGCTTTTCTGTCTCTATTGGCTAGTGCTGTATCTCGCATCATTTGTCCTCACAGGGTTGCTTTAGTTGAAGCCCATAGAACCCTCTTTGAGTTCACAGAACCAGTATTATCGCGTAAGTAAGTGGACACATGGGCCTGCAGTTGTGCCTTGCCCTGGGGCATGCGGTAACGATGAACAGCAAAGTGCCAGGGTTTGCGGCCCGGGGATGTTAGGCCCACATGAACAAGAATGTGGGTCGGGGAGTGGTCAGAAAGAATGCACTCTAATATTCGGGTGTCTTGAATTTGGGCCACTATGCTGTATGATACAAGGAAATAGTCCAGTAGGGGCTGGGTGCCGTGTACAAGTGACAGAAAAGTATATTCCCTATCAGTTGGGTGCACTAGCCTCCAACAGTCCACCAGTCCAGTATCTGTCATCACATCCGTCAGAATAGCTTGGTCATGGTTGCTACGTACATCGAGAAGACCAGTCTTGTCCAGCACCACATCCCAAGCCAGATTCCAGTCACCCCCTATTACATAGCAGGTGGCCCCTATTTCAGCCAAGAAGCAATTGATTTGTAAAAAGAACAAGAGTTTAGGACTTGTGGGAGCATATACGGAACCTACACAAATCGAGGAGTCTCCCATCTTTAATATGGCGAACACATATCTCACTTGTGGGTCAGTCCACATTTTTATGACAGCTATGGGCAGCGTCTTGCGGAGCAATATCGTCACCCCCGTTTCCTGGAGACACTACTCCTGACTCCCGTTGTGTAGGGCAGCAACTAAAGAACAATTTTCCTACCTAGTCTCGTTGCAGTTTTCTGGATTCTACTGTGTCAAGATGTGTCTCTTGAAGAAGAGCTATATCAGCCCGTTTAGCTTGGAGGTAGGAGAGTATTTTCTTACCTTTCGCGAAGTGCAATAGGCCGTTAACATTCCAGGATATTATCTCTAGCGGACTAGGTGGATTGGTGATAAGGCGCACCATGATGGGGCCGGGGAGATAAGGGGAAGGACAGGGAATAGATACACGTTATATGGGTGGATATAGGGTAGGGAGCTGTGAGGGATGACACAGGCAGGAACAAGGTGTATTAGAAAAAAAGGGGGTGGGGGGAACTGTCAAGCGCCAGGTGTCCACCTGTGGCGGGGAGGGGGAAAGGTGCAGGGGGAACTGAGACGATGTGGGAGGGGGAAAGAGGGGAGAGAGAACTAGAAACTAATCGATGAAAGAAAAGTGATGTAGAGACAGAGGGAGAAGTCAAGGAGCAAAGGAGCAAAGCCACACTGGACCGGATCTGTGGGTCCAAACCTGTGGAGCCCACACGCTCGGCTAAGTGGGCCCTGACTGTGGGCAGAGCACATACAGACCTCCCTCCTGAGCACATCCAAGAAGAGTTGTAGAGGAGGTTGAGCGCGATAGTGGAGGGCGAGAGGGGGACAAGACGCCGAAGAGAGGGGGACGGGTAAGGGTATAATTCCTGTGTCCAGGACCGCCAGGCCAGGAGTGCAGGAAGGGGAAGTTAGGAGAGTAGTGGCTATACTCCTGTGTGTATAAAAGTCCCTACCATTCATTATTCACTGGCACCAATGATGTTACAAGGGCATACGATTGTTGCGGTTGTGATGGGACGGAGGGGGCTTGGACTTCTTCAGGTTGGTGGGGTGAATGAGCCAACGGTACACCGATGAAGGTGCGTATCTGTATAGCATTGTGCTCTAGGGCCCGCTGCTCTTTGCTCTCTGTTATTCCTGCTGTTCTATCATCATGCCTAAGAATCTACTACTCTTAGGTATCTCAGCACCTTGTACGAGCCTCAGGACTCCTCCACCACAACAGTGAATACCTGACATATCAATAATGCGGTTAGCTTAATAACAGTAGGGGGGGAGGGCATGAGATGGCTGGGGGCGAGGAGAGAGCGTTATACAGTATGTCTGGGTGCAGTAAGAAAGATACAGCTAGAAAGAAAGAAAGAAAGAAAGAAAGACAGAAAGAGAGAATGGGGCCTGAAAACGTTGGGAGCGTCAAACATTGATGAGCTAGGCATTATGAGCCGATAAGGCCCACCTGAAACCTGGTTATCACATGTTTTGAACATAGTTGATACCATTACAACATCTTATCATCAGAACATCAACAAGCGGATTAATACTCATCGGTCTGCTGGGTCAGTGGCAGGTAATCCGATCTTCGAGCAAAGCTCATGGTTCCCAAATGTCTTGTATCATGGCTATTGTATCAGGGGGAGTCGAGATGGGTTTCAAGGGGGAGCGAGACTTGTTCCTGTCCGATATCTGGGTGTGTAGTGCCATCGCTTGCAATATTTGCCCTCTGTCGTCATGTGTCCTTGCAAACCTCTCCAAGTCTCTGTCTCTGGGAGGGAAGCCTGTTTCATGACGACCTGCTCACCCTGCGGTGTTTGGAGTGGACGGTGCTCTCCCAGTGTCAGTGTGTGAAATTGGTGATTTGTGAGAGAGCCGAGACCGGATCAAGGTATTTTCATCCATGGACTGGGGCAGTGCCCATTTAGGAAAAGTCGCAGGTCTTCCGGTTCATAGAAGTCTTTGGAGACGCCATTGTGGGTAATTCACATTCTCGCTGGTTCAAACAGGCCGTATTTCATTCCCAGTTGGCGCAGCCGGGGTCTGAAGGCCAAGAAAGCTTTCTGACGGTCATTGGTCTTTTTTGAGAAGTCGACTGTTATACGGACCTCGTATCCCCACGTCCGAAATGGTCCATGTGCCCTGGCCGCTAGGAGGAGTTGATGAGCTTGCCCATGCCGCAGAAGACAAGAAATAAGCGGGCAGGGTCTGAGGGCCTCAGCCCGACGTGGTGGACTCAGGTTGTGCACCCGCTGAAACTCCAGTGGTGGGTTGAAAGTGAGGTCCATCAGTTTGGGGAGGACACCCTTTAGAAAGGATTGGACAGCCGAGCCTTCGATTTGTTCTGGGAATCCATAGAAGCGGTCATTGTCCCTGTGACTCCTGTCTTCTAATCAGCTTACTTCGAAGATATAAAAGTTCTTGGTCTCTGTCTTGTGCCGTGTTGATATGATCCTCCATTGTTGATACTCGCTGCTCCAGTCCTGTCACTCGAGACTGGAAGCCCACTATGTCTAAACGCATGGATTTTGTTTCCGTTGTCAGTGAGGTAATAGCAGTGTCCATTCCCTCAAGCCTGAGGCCCACCGCTGTGATCTCCTGGAGTATACGTTCCATAGTTGTGTCCTGCACTGTGTCAGTCATGGTTTGCGGCTGGTTGGCCAGATGCAATCCTGTGGCAGAGGGTGCGGTCGGAAATGTAGCAGGGCTTTTGAAAAAAGGGGTTGTCTTGCTGGCTTGCCTGTCGTCCTACCTCCAGGAATCGCAGGACTTTGGACACGGGCACAGTTCGCAGGTCCGAGGCTTCAGGAGCCGCTCTATCAGTGTTTGCACTTGATGATGTTGGTGGAAGGTGGAAAGTTGAGGAGAGGGGGTGGGGGATGATCCTTTTGACACTCCCAGAGGTGATATCAGTCTGACCCACGACCCAAGGCTGTCTGGTGCAACAACAGCACTCGGGGGGAGGGTTGGGGGAATAGGGAGAAGAAAGGGTCTCTTTCTTATTTTCCCCCTTTTTCTTGATTTGGTAGAGTGGGGTAAATCCGGGCTCCGGTGATGTATCCATACAGGGCGCTCAGGATCTCCTATTCATTGTCAATGGCAATGATGCCCTGGGAAGGTTAGGTTTCATGAGAGGAGGGACAGACAGTTGCTGTAGCCCAACAGCCTGTGGGGGCCCTGGGAGAGCCCATCGCCCAGTTGTTAGGTCTCCTGTGGTGCAGTACAGGAGGTGGCAGGGGAAAGGGCAAGTGTCTCCAGACTCCTGCTGTAATATTTTGTAGATTGTCTCCACTCCTATGGTCTCGCTGTAGTTAGCCACTCGTTTCTGGAGTATGTTATGTTTGCAGCAGCGGTGATGGCTCCAGGAAGCCCCCCGTTGGGTCTTCTGCGACACACACTAACTGCGCAGAGAGGAATCTGACCCCCGTGAAGGCAGATTAAAGAGTGACAACTGATGCTGATAGCGAGGCAGGAGAATAGTAAACAGGGCGGGGAAGGGCGTTGCCCAGTGGTATGATTAAGGGACTTGGCACCAGAAACCCGGTGAATTACCTTCGCTTCTCCAGACTGCCGTTCTGAGAAGTTGGTGCAGGGCTTTTTGCGGCGTAGGGACGAGGGGAGGTTAAACCATGTCTCCCGTCATCTCTCATGACATTGCTTCGGCTTTGTCACCCTCCCCGCCGTGCTGTGATATGTAGCAGTGCCGCTCAAGAGAGACCCTCGTCAAGCCCAGCCACAGGGGCGCATCGCATGGAGTCCGGAGCGATTGGGGAGAGCCGGGGGTGGGGGAGAGGGCCCCTACCGTCCAGAGCGACCTTGATACGTTGGCAGGGGAGGGTGGCACCTCAATCGACGGTCCAGTCCTTTGGGGCTGTCACAGTGCCCCCGCAGCCACACGCTGCCGAAACTTCAGTCCGCGGCTCCGTGCGGGCAGCTAGGCTTCACCGTCGCCTCTCTTCATAAGCGATTTGCAGAGTATTGTGCCCTTCCCCCAGCACCCCGATCGGGATGTCCCGATTGGAGTGCATTGTTAGGAGGCTCCTCACGGCTCAGGCTTGAGGATGTACAGCTTCCCCAGCACCTCTGCCCCTGGCCAGAGTCCACCACCTTGCGGATCTCTCAGGCACCCATCTTCGTCTGCGGCCAGACCACGCCCCCCCAGCAATTGAGCTTTAATGCTAACAGACCCTTGCCTCGACATATTTATAATGCACATATCGATTCTAATACGAAATTCACTAAGAAAGGAAAACTGACTCATCTGTGCAGAAATTAAAACCTATAAAACCCAGGTCAACACAGATAACTGTAAGTGGTGCATCAGTCGACATTGTTCCTAGATCATTTCTGTAAACCTTTGGAGTAGTTGCAATTGGACGGGAAGTGTGGCCTGATGCTTAGTAACAAGTTCTGCAATTAGCCAACCTGCGAATGCTCCTGCACACAATGTGAATGGAAAGCCTTAAGCTGTATCAGAGTTTCACAAAGACAACCCAGGAGCACTGCAGACAAACAAGCAAACTTAAACATTAAATGTTCCTAGCATGCCTACTACTGTATTCTACTGTAGTATTTACATAGTGCTTCATACCTACTGTGAGACACCAAAGTGCACTTCTGGATGGCTAGCAAGCTACACCTTGCTGGTTGGGAGGTTGTTGCATTGTTGTGATCCTATGTGGGAAACATTTGGGGCTTAAACATATAAACAGGTGAACCGCACCAGCCTAGCCAGAAGGGTAATGGGGTAAGTTGCTGGTTTATCTCAAGGAAGGGCCATTAAATGAGTAAAATTATTCTAACTGGTCAAGAAGGGGATTTGGGGACATAAGCAGCAGCCATTCACCTTTTGTAAATCCGGGATACTGCCTGTTACTTTACTAATGCACTTCATGAGCCAGGATTGAAGTGGAAGAGTAATCAAGTTTGCCATCTGAACATAAACTACAAAATCTTCAAATGCCAAGTTTTCCCTACTCCTGCTAGGCTGAATGAGTTCATACTTTTGAGATGCGTTTTGCAACCCAAAGCCCTCTCATGCGTCTGAAGGCTCCCATGCGCTCCCAAATGCAGTCCATAGAGCTAAAGCCATGTCATTGGTCAAACCACTGCCAGCCTGGGACACTGAAGATGCAAGGATGACAGATGTAGTGCTTGGTAGTTGCTAATGTAACAGCGCAAAATACAAATCAGCTCACCCGTGTTATCCCTCTGTCTCCACTCCTATATGTAAGCCAAATGCTAATACTTAGATCCATGAGGCCTTGCACTGTCTCGTTTTACATGAAACGGGATTCTACTGTCCCTCTAGAATTTCGTTCCAGATAACTTCCACCTTCACTATCAGTTGGGGCTAACAGTATAGTGTAAAAAAAGAGACAATGTAGTGAAATGAGACTGACTCTGTTTCCACTGTTTCAGCTAGGCCAGCAGAATGAGGAGCAGTCCACTCCAACTTTGTAAAATGACCTTTATGTCATCAGAGGCACAAAACACATGCTCTCTCAGTGTGTCACCAGCAGTTAAAGAAGGTCTGCACTTGAGAGAAGGAGAGACAGGGAAGACGGGCAAGGGTTGGGGCACAGTGGTACCTACTGAGAGGAAAGGTGTGGAGGAACCAGCTTGAAAATAGGGCTGTTTAGTTTCTCATCTCTTTATGTCCCTTTAAGTCAAGACCGCTCCGATAAAGTGTAGTTTGCCATATGTAGAGTCTGAAATATTGTGCACCATACAATGATTAGAAGATTTAGGCAGGCATCCTTGTTAGACAATTGTGAGAATAAAACCCAACGAGGAGCGAAGGGGACATCTTCTCATTGCCAGAGACCAATCCGCAACTAGACGCATATCAGACTATAACTGAAACAGGTAGAGGGAGCTAGACCACAGGCTCAGGCAAGGACACTTATCCATCCGCACACCACTTATTGAAGGTAGTGCTCCTGTGTCTTTCCCAAGCACACAAACAATAGCTCCAATGTGTGTTTAGCCAGTTCCTTGAAGGATTATACTGTACTGGAACTTGTGTGGAGTGCTTGATACTCCTGAAGAGTTTGCAAAGTGTTCCTGGAGGCCTGTTGAGAATGTGTGATTTAAATCTTGCTGGGTGTGGTATGACCTTTGTGGGAGTCATTAGGTGAGGTGCATAAGTTTTGAAGACATGCTCTAGACATGGTGAGGTGAGCAGCACAGCTCATATGCATGAACTATCTAGAGTGTGTGAGAATAGGCACAATGGTGGACACCAACTTAGCAGTTTGAGTAGGTCATAGTCTGCATCCTGGGGTATTGAAGTTGGGAAGTGTTTAACGCTCGCTGGAATTGGAAACACGTGTTCATTACTTCTTACTTGATCAGTCCCCAAATTCCAAAGTTTGGCATTCATACAGACAAGAAAGTTCAGTTGTTTCATGTCTTTTGGTGTAGTGGTACAATCACCAAATCACCCTCTCGTTTATTGAAAAAAGAGATGCGATGTTGAAGACCTGTGGCTTCAGGCAGCTGTTACAAACAGAGCTGTAGCTATCAATAGTGCAAAAGGTGCAGTGGCAGCAGAGCCATGGGTCTCAGAGGCCCACTGCACATTGAGCATTGTTGTAGTTTGCTACCCAGCCAGCGGTTAAGTATCTTATTTTCATTTCTCGCATTATAGTCCACTACACCTTTTGTACACCATAGGTTAAAGATCCATTTCTTACCCAAGAAGAGTTTAGGGACCATGCAGCATAGCAGCAATTATCCATCATGGCTGTTTCAGATCAGACTCACTTGCATATGCTTTGTGGGGTTTACTGGAACCCCAATGGTCCATAACAAAAGAAGGGCTGTGAGTAGTGCTGTGACTGTATGCTGACTGTTTACACAGAGGCAGTGGAGAACTGTTCCAGATACCGGTCCTACGTGCAGTGAATGAGAACTTAAAGTACGCTAAACGTCTTTGTTGATTGAGAGAGCTTGAAAAAATGTGAATAATAGCATATATTGATGCTCACAAACATCCTTGTAGCATGGTCAGCAGGCGCCCCTTTCAGAAGGAAAGGGTACAGAGTCAGGCGTATAAATAAATCCAGGCCGAATTTGTAAAGACAGACATTTTAATGGAACATGTGGGGAGACAATGATGCAACAGCAGGCAACGACCCAACAAAATTAACTTGAAACTTAGTTTCAGTGACATCACTTTCATGCTTGAGATTCCATAAACCTGCCTGTTCCCATAAATTAATTTAGTGCAGACTTGGAGGTTCATACTTCTGGACTGCTGCCACAATCCAAGTAGAATTAATGCCTCATTTAAGAAAAATATATTATGGGATTCCGGAGCATGTGGGGAACATCTTAATGATGTATTGTATTAATTAAAAATAAGAGATTAATATTAGTTTGCAATTAACCTCTGATTCTTACCCTTTAGTACTTTTGTATTCTTTCAGCTATTCTGTTTAAATTGCCTCTTATCCATGTATTTCATTTTCCGTCCCAATTATTTTCAATTGATTTGTTGTTTCTTATTTCTATTCTTGTTTATTTTTGTTTTTGAAAATGTGTTTCCTTTACTTTCTTTGCTTTAGAATTTATTTGGCTGAATTATATTAATCACTAATTTTGTTGACATTCCATGACTTATATTCTTTGTCTTTACATATTACTTTTAAATTATATCTTGTTGTTTTCTATTTTTGCGTTTTACCTAAGTATCGGACGCACAAGTTGGCATGTTTTAGCTCTTCATTGGGGGGAGGGAGGGGTGGACAGGTCAGTGTGATGGCAGTCATAACAGAGGAGGCGCTTCAGTTCTCACCTCTTAACAAATCTAACTATGGCTTTGGTTGCTCTCCATTAGAAGGCATACTTGCCCTCCTATATTGGGGCACTTCACAAATCAGAAAGAAGAAGGGTGGTAAGCTTTTGGGCTAATCTGGCATCTACTGTCCATAACAACTCTAGCCGGTGTGGCACTATTACCATTGTTTAGTGTGGGAGGGACCAGACCATGACTCACAAGTGGTGAAGCCTTCAGTGAGTCTTGATGCCCAGTCCCTTCCTCAACAATGATAATAAATAACATATTATTCTCAGCACGTCTGCATATATGGTCTATGCTGCGGCATGTTTCATGTGTGTTTGGTTTGTCAAAATGTATTTAAGCAAAACCATACACGATAGAAGGGGTAACATTTGTGCAGCAAAGCAAAATCACACTGAACGAGTCTCATGACCATTAAGGAAGTTGTTTTTCTGTGTAATTGCTGCATGCAATCTATTTTTCTCATGTAATTTTCCTATACTGTGGCAATTCAAATTTTACTTTTGCAGAGAAGTAATAAAAGTATAAAACTTAATGTAAAAAATACAATTAAACTTTTTAAATACATTTAAATTAATAAACAATTTAACTTTTAATTAATTTACTCTATAGTAAATACACAAATAAAAGATGTGGGAGACAAGTATGTTGATATTGCTTAAAAACTAATATTTATAGATCAATATATGAAAATTATTTTATTAATTTATTCACATTTAATTTCAGGAGATAATGTGCAGTAAAATTGTGTGTTTCCAGTTGAATTATTAAATTAGTTTATATGTATTTTTGTTTAAATATTTATTAATTTTGATTTAAGAATAATAAAGAAATAATTTTCGCCATACTTTCACGCAGGAGATCTGCACAGGGTGGCTGAAATCTCCCCTAACCAGTGAAAAGTCACAAATAGTAGTATCATTACACTCGGATATTCAGTTGTAGGATGCTCTGCCTCCTCATTTGAAAGTGTGGATACATGTAAGTCTGTATCTAAGTGGTAGCTTTCCACTTTTCAAATCTCCATTTGGAAATGGTAAGCATAAAAAATCATAGAATTAGCCAGAGTAAGTATAGATGAGAAAATACATATGTGTATATTTATCTTTTTGAATGAATGCTACCAAATCACCCACTGGAATTCAAACGTAACAGCATGATACAAAGCAAGACTTCAACAGATGCAATACTTTGCAACCCAGCATGTTAGCCTACCAAGAAAGCGTTGATTTTTCCAACCACCCTTGTTAATTACTAGAATGTGATACATTCAAAAGAAGCTCTCAGATGCCACTCTGAAAAACAACAGAAACTTAGTAATGATAATTTAGTCATCAGCGTGGGTATTACTGCTATAATTAAGGATATTAGCACAATCTACCACCATTTGTAGTATATGGAATAAAATATCCCCTGCTCTACTTCTTTCAAATGGGCACCTGAAGGTCTCATAAGATCCCTATCACCTGCGGAATCTCCCATGGTTCCGTTCAGTCCCCTGTCATCTTCATCCTCTACATGGAGCAGCATGATGGTCTACTCACAGATAACAGCATTACGGCTCACCAATATGCCAATGATATGTACTTGAAAGTCTACTCTGCTTCACCCAGCCAATGCCCCAAGCACAGTCTGCACATCATCCAGGCCTCGATATTTAGCGCCACAAGAAATTCAACCCAACCAAGTCAGAATTCTTGTTATTTGCCATGAAAAAACAACAATAAACAGTACAAATCTGGCTATATGGCCTCCTAGACTACACACTGACACTGCTTTAAAGCATCGTACATGCAACAGCACACCTCATTCAAAGCCTGAAGAAATATGATCCCATCACCTTCAACCTGATGGAACTCCATTGCCTCTCCTTCATGGCTCACAACACCTTCCAAACAGCTGCATAATTTACAAATCCATCACCACCAGAACCCACAATTATGTTGTAGATAAGCTCACCAACCCTTGTGATTCTCAGCACACCAACAGCCAGGACATCACCAGACTGCACACTAGAAAGTGTAAAAAAAATATATAAAAAAAAGGAAGAAAGCCTTTCCATCCATGCACCCAGGGTCTGGAACAACATCTCTGTATCCATCAGGACTTCCCAATTGTTGCTCCAATTTAGGAAAGAGCTGAAGACATACCTCTTTAAGCTATGCTGGAGTAATTCACCTAATTTCACGAATTTTGCATTACATTTGTTTCACAAGATTCCTCAAATTACGCTATTATGCCACTTTGTGTGATTATGTACTGTTTGTGGTAATAAAGTCCAACAAATGGCACAATTTGCAGTAAAAGATTACTGTGAAAGAAAAGGAACAACAGAATGCAAGCGGCTGCTCTTTAAAGTGCTCTAGTTTAATTGCGTCCTCATGCCAAAAATTGACACGAGGATGTAAAATACTGCTAAAAATGACAGATTTGCCTTTTGCATAATTACGTGTAATTTTGCCATCATTTCATATAACTATGTGAAAGCAAATTATACAATTTTGCACACCCAAATAACAGTTTACAAACCAGTTACCTCATATATGATTCGTTGATTTTATGCTTGCCTTTGAGCCTGTTATATGTTCTGCTGGTTTCTGGCTAAGTTTGCACAACAGAAATACCACATACATATTTACATGCCTATCTGAACACATACATATGGATATTGCAAGTTGTAGAGGAGTTCTGTGAACACATGGAGGAATGAGGCTGAAGGCCAAATTCCTTTATAACATCATGGAACTCCACGGTGCCTTGCGATTTCCTTTTAATGTATGACAGAGGTTATTTTAGTCTTTATAGTACATGGTCACCCCATCATCTATCACACAAATTGCATAAACCTTTGATGTCTTGATGTTTTATGTTAATTTCAGACAACAATAATGAAAGCAGAACCTATACTGATAAATTAAACACAACAAAAAGCAGTTACTAATTTTTTCAAAAAATATATTAGAATCAGTTTATTTTAAGTCAGGTTAGAAACATACTGTGGCAAAGTGTGTGTAGAATGATGCAGAGATTCTATCTTTCCTGCAATGACCTACAGTATATAGCTATAAATGTTTCCTTTTATTGATCACCTTTTCTTTTCAAATACATATATCAGAAGGATTAGAAGATGGCTCCTGCTTTCAATGTTTAAACTGCAGCTGTAATTATGCACTGTGATCTGACAAAATATTACAATAATAATGCAATTTAGTGATGCTCATCTTTGAGCACAGAAAGAAGAGTTCCCCCAGTAAGATTCAAATGTAGTTTTTTAGGATTATATGGATCTCTGTAGCATGTCCATTAACCACCTGAGCTTTTTATGGGCCTGCAGGAACACAGCAAGACTAACCAATTCATAAGAAATTTATGATTTCAGGGTGAATAAAGGCTCACTTACAGACTGAAAAATTCCAAAGTCCTACATTATGCATCCTTCCATCTTTAATGGACTTTTATGTGTGCCTTCCAAGTACTTCAAGAACTGTCCTAAAGTCTTGTTTACAACTCCAGCCTCTTTATTGAGTCATGAGCTTCATAAAGATAGAGGCAGAAAAGGAAGAAGGAAGGAAGGGGAGATATATTAAAACAATGACAAATGAAGAGAAAAATATGAAAAATAACCTGTAAGAATGAAATGAATTGAAATGTAGGGCAGTGGAGAGGAACGAGGTTAATCATGACTAGGAATGATTGGCAGTAGGCAGCCCCTGCATTCAGCAACATCAGTGGTGGGCTCCCACAAAAAAAAATCGAACCCTTCACTTACATTATAACATGGATGGACGAATTGTGTAGTCTCATTTCTGTCCTCATACACCTTTCCAAATAGCTGAACTACCCAAACGTAGTGTTTACACTGACCATAACAATACATTGATTCACAGCTAGAAGGGGAACGGTAACCTATTCAGCACCTTAGGTGCTCCCAATGTCCTGACTCACTGTGCTCTCTCTGTAATCATCATTTGAACCACGTTGGATTCCCGTCCGCGCATACCATCAATTCCATGTTCTGTTTTTTGAATTGCCCTCCATCTGAGATCTCTTTGAGTTCTACATCTTTGACTGAAAGTAAACACTGTGGGATCCCATAAATCATTCCTCACTTCCCTGATTGTCGTAATTTGACTGCCAGTTTTCATATCACATTAAAATTACATTCTACTCCAAGCACAGGCGGCAGCCTGCTAATTGTCCTTCATGCAAAAGCATGAACCACACATTAAGAGAAACACTAAAATAACAATACACAATAGCGCCATTATAGTCTTGTTGGTTGCATCATTTAAATACTGGCCTTGTCACATTCTAGTCTAATAGTAAAACCTAGCAGGGTTTTGACGTTAATAGTTTAGCCTGTCCGGTTAATAGTTTTAGTTACTCTGGCCACTGCAGTTATCCAAGGCCGTGCAAGGTTTTTCTTGTATTAGAAATTTACTTCCCGTCGTTTCTGCATCATAAACTTTCCTGTCCTCTGTTCCGTTAACTTCTTTCCTTCTCTGATTCTCGCGCCTTCCTTTTAGTTTCGCTTTTCCCCTATGGTGACACTAGCATAAATCACTTCGCCACCAGTCCCCTCCTTCTCTTATCCAAAAAGACGTCAATCCGCACACAATGTAAAACAGCAGAAAGGCTGGTATTCCTGTGGCTGTTGAGAACAAACCCACTTGTGGGGCACTCAGTCGCACTCAGTGAGCGTCCTCGTCGCCACTGTTATATTCTGAAGATGGCCCGCAGGGTAAAAGGTAGACTGCGCTCAACTCGACAGTTTGACTATTCTTTCCTTTAACATTCATAGGAATCGCTCACCCATCAGAGGTAGCCTGAGCAAACCTACTGACGGACTCCCCACATCACATCTCACTCACCGTAGGCACGGGCATCAGAGCATCTTAGATGAGCAGGGATGCACCTTCTCTCTCTCTTTAAATCTCATTTCATTATTTTGCTTCACATTCCTTATATTTAATTCACTACACTCTTTCGGTTTTTCTCTGCTCGTAAATAAATAATTATTTTCGTCTCTGCTTGCATCCTCTTTTTTGCTTTCTTTCCTGCATTCATTCACCCCTTTCATTTCCTTCTCACTATCCTTCAGTGTTCAATTTCTTCTGATACCAGCTTTCCCTCATTTCATTTAACGTCCCTCCTTTCTATCTTATTCTTATCTCTATTTCAGCTCATGTTCAATTCGCCTCCATCGCTGCCTGCCCTTACTTTTCTTCCATCCGTTTTACCTTCCTTGCTTCTTGCTCCCACGTATTTCCTTTGTCCCTTCCTCAATCCTTTCTCCCTTTTTTCCTCGCCTCTCTTTCCTCCTATCCTTCATCTGTCTCTTTGTCTATTGCAACCTCTCACCTCCCTCTCTCTCCCCTTGTTTTTTTGTGTTTTTTTTTCCCTTGTATCTTTCAGTCCTAGCTTCTTCCTGTCTTTCCTCATTTCATCTCTTTCCCCTCCTCCATATCACACAATCCTTCCTCGTTCTTCCTTGTTTTCTTCTTGTCTTTTCTCCTTCTTTCTCCATTGCAACATTTTCTCTTTCTCATTCCTTTTCTTTCCTTTGTTTCTTTCCATGTACCTTTAATTTCTAGCTTCTTCCTGTTTTCTTCCCATCATCTTTTTTCCTTCCACCATAGCCCACCTGTCTTGCTTTCCTACGTGCTTCCTTCTTTCTTCCACCTTGTTTGGTTCCTCATTTCCTCCCTTTCTCATAAACTCCTTTCCTCCTCTGTCACCACCTCCGTCCCCTTTCCTCTTTCCTTCCTTCGTCCATCCCTGCCTCTTCTGCTGCATCCCCTTTCTTCTTTCATTACTTTCTTCCTTCCTCTCTCCCATCTTATGCTTCTCCTCTTCTACCTTCCCTTCTCCTCTAACACATCTCCCTCCATGTGCCCTTCCCTAATTTAAAAACAGTCACTGTATCTCCATGTTTTTAGGCAGTGCTTGTTTTGGTATCCATCATTTAACCAACAGCTTATCTGACAAAACATTCTGATTCAAAGGACCAACCAGAAAAATAAAATACTCCCCATTTTAATCATACTCAAAATAGTGCTGGCTAACAAGTGAGGCCTGTTATCCTGGTATTGATTTAGGGTATTGCTGTCCCTGTGGGATTTTTTAAAACAGTCTTGCAAATGGTGCATTTCATACCTATCCATTCTTTCCTTATTTACTATCCATCCACCAATCTCTCCAGCCATGTCTCTATCCTCCTCCACAGATCCATCATACTAGGGAGGAGATGAGGCCCAAAGTCTAGAGCTGCCTACTTTGGAACTGGGGAAGCAAGTTCAAAACCTGGCCTTAGCTGAACATCCTTTGATTTGGAGCAAATCACTTAACATCAGTGTGCCTACAAAAAGTGTAACATCTGGATCTCACGTTAAGAAATCCGTCAGCTTCTCATGTAAAGCACTCTAAAGCTCTTGAGCCAATTACACACCGGTGAAAGTAAAATAAAATACTATTTTATTGCTGTGCTATTTATGATGTTCCATTTGGATACAACGTAGCCTGTCAAATAAGCACTACATAGCAACTAAAATGATTTGTTGCACAGAAGTGCCCGTGGGCACCCACCCCTGCTCAGGCTGCTGAAGTGATGGATTTATAACTCCCTGGCACTCATTTCTGAATTAGGGTTACTACTCCTGGTTCTGGTGAAACACCAGGCATGAATTGGACATACATTTTTCTAATCAGAGCCTTAAGGATGCCATACAGTGTAGGTGAAAATAGTGATTTCCTCTGCCAGGCCTAAATCTTTAACAATCACCAACATTAGGCATACTAGGGTGTGTGTTTGATAATGTCAACTGGGGATTGAGATCCATTGCAACACCATTCACTTGATGACTTCATTTAAACGGGTTATATTGAATTCTAAGTTATGGTGAAAACACTATTTGTAGAAAACTTTAGCATAGTTCTGTGTTCTGTATAACAGACTGAACTTTTGGTGTTCGAAGATATCCAAGGCAAGTCTTTTCATATTATATCCCTCCACTATTGTTCTAATTTCTAACATTGTCCAACCAGGGCTATCCTGCAAAAAAAGCTGCACCTTAAATATTTCAGCAGGGCGTGGCATGTCTTTCTTTACCTGTGATTTTTTTTTTCCGCATGTCACCCAAATGTCCCTCAATTGAGTGCAAGGTGTGGACCATTTCAGTGCAACTAATATAAGTGGGGAATAAGGTGGTAGACTGGACTGCACAGAAATCAGAAAATTTGGAAATAAGCTTGGGAATCTGGTAGCCTGTGGGGTGGGGCTGAGACAGCTGCATACCAGGCCTAACAAGTCTTGGAAGGGCTCATTATGCGTGTAGTGTTTTATTTGGGTGTGGGAATACCACTCCTTATGTTCTCCAATACCAATGAATGCAAAATTTACTGGGTGTGGCATTACTACACCATTCATTGTTCTGCACCACTAATTGGGGTATAGCGTACTGCACTCTACACTTCCTGTGTAATAATGTTTTGAACTCAGACTGTTATGTTTTTACCTCTAATTTAATTCAGGTAGTTCCCCATGCAGCAACCTTTATGAGGTAAATCAAATCCTAAATAAGGTGTAAAAACATACCTGCAGCTGTATCGGTATTGTCATTAGACTAAAATGTAATCCGCCTCTGGCTCTTTCTCGGACCATCAGGCCGTGCAGATGAACCGGCCTGTCATTAGATTAACTGATTTTAATATGAAACACTGTGACCCTGGGACGAGGAGAAGGGGAGCAACAGACTACCTCAAGTCATAGCCCAAATGAGACAGAACATCATTTGATTGAAGAAGCTTTGAAGCATAGAAGAAATGGGCTCTTAACTGCCTGTGAAAGTCCAAACATCATGGGGAAGCCACCTAAGAGTAAGGCAGAGCTTGGAGCATGTCAGTCCATGGTGGACAAGGGGTTCGGGGGAAATTGCTTTCACCTACTAATAAATGGGCAAAACAGACAACAGAAAATGGAAGACAGGAATTCAGTCTGTCCTTATTTGATATTGTTATACATCCAGCTAATTAACAAAAACAATCACAGGGAAAACTCCTAAATTTCATTGAGCACCTGTTCATAAAGAATTCATTGAATACTCCTGGTAATCTACAAGTGCATTTTTCCTTTCTAGAAAGACCATCTCCATGGCCCAATCAAAACTTGCATGTTCCTTTTCCATTCCTATCCCGAACATCCAACTAGTTTTGCCATTTAGGAGTATGTTTAAAGGAAGGTTGAGTTAGTGGACAATCTCTAATGATTTGAAACCTTTCTTTGTAAGTAAATTCCCTTACCTTGTAAGACAGTCCCACTTGCGGATGAAACCCAGTGTTTTCTGTGAGGTATTTTTCTCACATAAATGTGTTTTGCACACAGAAGCATTACTTCGAGCCGCAAAAATATTTGTCAATTAGGCCCATTAACAGGTCATTAGGTCAGGCACCAAAATCTGTGATCAACCTGCTCCTTTACAAAGCTGAGTGTCTCTCAATTAAAAACAGGACAATTAACACATTTTTGACAATCGTGTAAAAGGTGGCCATGACAGCTGTTCAGAGTTTCCTGCCAGCCCAGTGATCCAATAAACACTCTCCAAGAGTATACCAGCCATCAATAAAGACGTTGTGGTCGCATACAAACCAATGTATTCAGCACCTATATTCTAATGTATGTACCGGATGGGCCCCCATAGTTAGAACTTGTTGCTTTCGGAGATCTAAATTCATATCTGTCCTTTAGTGTCATCTCAAGAGACTAAAACAAAAAACTATGCACACTGTACCAAAATTGTAAAGAGAGGGTACTGTATTACTAAAATACACAAATCTCCTTCTTTTTTCTCTCTGTTGGCATTTTACGGCACTTTATCACTAAACAGGCTGTGTTTATTTAAAACTCAATCGCCACTCGGTTTATACCATGCTGCTGTGTACCACCATTGACATTATGTTTGACATTTCTGGTAGGATAGAAAAGTCATGATGAATAATACTGAAACATAAATGAACCAATAAATAAGTAAAAAAATACTTACATTTGTTTAAGTATTTATATAGATAGTATTTACATGCTAAAACACCAAAGGTTACAGGGAAGTTATAGTTAAGTTCAGATTTCACACTCCCAAAACCATACAAATTCAGATGTTATAATTAGAGTTATTTAAAGTAACTATAACTCGCGTCCTAAGGTAACTATAACTCCTGCCCTCACCATGCACAGTTTTCTCCTCAACATTTTTACTGCAAATGTTACAGTGAAATTATGAATGATATCGAAGAAGATGTCATAAGTTATGTAATATAAGAGGTAATTAGCAGTGCATGGCGAAGATGCAGTTTATAGTTACCTTAGGGCATGAGTTATAGTTGCTTGAAATAACTCTAACAGCTGAATTTTTGTGGCTCTGTATGTGCAAAATCTGAATCGACCTAAAACATCCATGTAACCTTAGGTTTTGTAGTGAATTTCGAAGGTTTTTATTTTATTCTATTGCCTAATTATAATATCCCTGTAACCTTAGTTTTTTTCTGTGAATTTCTAGTTTTTTTTACCACGAAGTAAGATGCTTGTCGCAGCGCATGGCTGGGTAGGGGTTGGACGCGTGCCCTGCCTGGAACTGTCCTGCCCACACCCAAGCTTGCTGCTCCTGCTACCACCTCTTGTCATCCATTGTTCCAAGTCCCTACCCATTCACCCTCATTACAGTCCAGTAAGGCCGTTGCTCTGCGACTGCCCTTCCCACTTGACTTTATAGTCTCACTATTGCCCTCCATGGTTTGTTGTGCTTTCAGTGCACATACCACCTGCCCTCCATGGTCAGCTTGCTGCTCCTGCCTTGCCCCCTGTCCATACTTTTCCATGTGCAGGCCCCTGTCCCCTCCCTCTGGCCTTATACATATGTGTTAAAGTGTATTTTTCCCCATATTTAAGCTTTAGTTCTCGTTTTCACCTCTGTAGATCAATTAGAAGGTGCTATCATGTACATTGGTTCTAAAATGGCTGCCAGCACATCTGGGTTGAAGTGCTGGCAACCAATCAGATCCCACCATGAGATTCATGCTATGGCTCCACCCGGATATCTATATTTCTTTCTCCTTTAATATCTCAAAAACTACTGAATTGATTTACATCAAATAACAAAAACGGCTCCTTCTGGACCCAGAGCTACCTTTCTGCTAAATTTGGTGTAAGCCATCTAGTCGTTCAGGCTGCAGTTGTGTTCAAAATTCCTATTGGACACTGCATGGGGAAAACATGTTTTGGGACCCCATTTTTTATCAGCCTCCCTTTAACGAATCACCTTAAAACTTTCAACACAGCAGTTGAAGTGAGTGGCAAATTAGTTTTGAAATTTTTGTGAGGACTCGTCAAGGCCACCAAAATTATTGGCAAAACAAAAAACTATTTTCCTATGGAAACAAGCGACCGCCAGTAGGCAATAAAGATAGACAGATAGATGTGTGTCTGCATGTGTGTTTTCAAATTAGAAAACCAAAAGCAAAGCTTATTGATTTTTTACATTACGTTTTATAGAACTAAAGTGATTTGGAGTTGCAGGAGTCCCAATTTTACCACTTATTTTGACTCCTCCTTTTAATTGAAAGCACTTCAAATTAAGATATGTCTGTTTTTAAATCTTTTAGGAGTTGCCCGCCATGTTATCATGCATCAGTCATTTAGTGCGTAGAATTTACTTTGACACATGTCCAACCAATTTTATATTCAACGTGTGCACAAAAGTATACAAAAAGAAATGTGCCAGGTTGTTCGTGGTTTACAACAAAAAAGTGGAAATCCTCCAATTTTTTTTTTCAATTCAGCCCTTCACAAAAAACAATAAAAGCCATTGTTCGGCAGTGCCAGCCGTGACAGATTAACGAGGAAACCAAAATGGGTTAGACCATCTGCATTGGACAACCACATCTCAGCTTCTCGCTACTGGGCATGAAAACGCCATGTAAAATACCAACGTAGCAGCCATAAACCTCACGTTCGACGTGCCTTGGCTAGCGGGAGACGATGGGGAGACAAGACCAGGCAGCTTCTCAGGCACGAAGACTGTAGGAAGACATGCTGACAGCCTAAACACTGTGGAGTTGGCACTCTCACGAGCAGAACGTGTTTCACGTAGGAACAGCTTTGCTTAGCTCAACACTACAGGGCTGATTTTGAGGACTGGATGGGATCACGGCCCAGGCGTGGACAGCGGCCATGGTGGTTAAACAGGACCATTAGAGTAGCCAAAGAGGCGAAATGATTCACAGGTGTATGTGACAGACAATTTCCACAAACGCCACACGGGGTTCATTAATACATCCCATTAACCCAAATGTTCTGCAGGATCCAATTCAATTAACATGTCTGATCTATAAAGAGATAGGACAGTGATGGAAATAACGTGTAGTTTGATATGCCATTGTACTCTATGGTTATTAACTCTGCCATCGACTGCTAAAAGCACGAGCAGTCATTGTAAAGGGCAGCAGATGTCCAGTGTGTCCAGCATCATGTATTTACTACACTGGTTTATGCACCTCAATACGAGGGCTTAAGACAACTGAATTACTGAGTATTAGGAATCATTTTAATCAAAACAGTTATTTGTTGCACCATTTTAAGCTGCCAGTGAAGCAGTGTGTGGGTGCTCTCTGTCTGCACCAGATCACACTGCTGAAGATTTCAGTGACTTTATTGTGCAAAGTTGGCACAGCCCGATGTGTGCACGTCAATGTTGCAATGAACTGCACAGTCTGCAAAATGGGAAGCATCTCATTAATGACACTAAAACATAGGCTTCCACATAGCCATGCAATCTCACGATTTGTGTCTGAGGCGGGGTGCATGCAGCTCTCCATCTCAAAATGATGGGTTTGCCCACCGCCTATTGATGGTAAGCTGCTGGTCTATAGAGTCTTGTTGATGGGAGTTTGAAGGGCCCCACAAGTGTTGATGCCGTCCTAGACTGCATGCATCCTCCTGAGGCCACCTGGGCAACTCAAAAGCAAGGGTGTGGGCAGGTGAACACACCTCATTAGTGTAGCACTGGTTACACACACACACACACACACACAAGTACCCAAGGGAGGTGTCTAGTCACACTTTAAGAATGGGAGTACAAGCACCCCTTGGATAGCTGTAACAGGTCTCTTAGCCATTTGAGGCTTTCTTAGCCTCACACAATGTCTAAACAGCTATCTCGAGAGACTGCTTAGTGGATAAAGCTCTGTCCCGAAACTAGTGGATACTTCTGTGCAGTCCAAATAGGATGTCTTAGGAAAACCAGTTGTGAAACTGACCATTTATTTTGGAGGTGCAATAATGTCTCTTTGCGAAAATATGCCGACCAAGTTCCTCTTTGTCATTGAGAACCTAGTGCTGTTACGCATTATCAACAGGAGAAGGGCTCTCACACTCTCAGTCTCCAAGGATTTTGATCTGAGTTCTGTGCAGGAAGATGTGGAAAAATGGGGTATCAAAGTGTGCAAAGGTAGCATGCATACCCGATTACTCTATAAAATATATTGTTGGTCTCACTTCAGTTAATTTCTGTGCCTAACAGCAAGTGCTTTCACTGTGTCCCTAATCAAGCACTTTTCACACATGTCCAAGTGTTATCACCTGAACCTTATAGAGTGCTTGGGAGTCACACAATCAACATTCCACTTATTTTAAGCTGAACTATGCACATGAAAAACTGAATCTGACAAGAGAGCCCCTGTATGAAAGGCCGTCAGTGGAACCCTTTGGAAAATAAATCATATCCTTTTAGAAATTTGCCTATGGACGTTATAGTATCCACTTAATCTTCATGCTAGGTTACATAGTCATCCAATAGCTCACGTTTATTATAAGGTTAGACTGTTATAATGTTTCATCAATCTTCTTCCTCTTAACCACCTTTTGTCTGTTTTCACTTGTCAAGCCTTTGAAACTCATGATAATAGCAATGCTTCTTTAACAATCGTTTTCCCATATTTTGGGGAAATTCTTATACCCCATAGTACTTTTATATTTAAGAAGGTTTACTTCTCTGGATCACCCATCCCTTGCACCTAAATAGACAGGGAATCTCTGGTACCAACTTAGCTACACATATTCAGCCCCACACACATTCAGTCCAAGCTGCAGGTTCATCAGTTAGAGTCATCAGGGTGGTACCTTTCATTATATTAATATCACTGAAATTAGGAACCTGATAGCTCCTGACTTATCATAATGATCATCAGTTTGAATTCACCAACTTTGTGTAATGCTTTATACATTTTCTTAGTAGTAGATCATTCATGGAAGACAAATGTGAAGAAGTTCTTGAGTGGCAGCTGCAGCATAGTGTCCCTGTCCTGTGGACACTATTTATCTATGTGGAGCACATTTATATCTTCAGCTCACCCCTAAAATCCAGACGATTCTCTTAATTTACGGGTTAGGTCATACTTCTGGGGCCTGGACACTCTTAATATCAGATGGATCTCATGCAATTGCTCAAACCTCTAAGAAGGCTTCTCAGGAGACCTGCTGTACATCTGCATACAGACACAGTGAAACCCCTTTTCTCACATACATCTTGACCATTTAACTTTGTTTTTTTCTATTTTCTATGCTTCCTTGGGAAGCCTCCTACACATTACATATAATTGCTCTGTATGTGTCTGCCTTTTTGCTATATCATTCTATGGCATTTGAATAATTAATTTTTAAATACAAATAATAAATTGATGAATAAAGATTGGTAAATTTAAATATAATATAATATCCATTCAAACGGATTTACAGCAAGCTATTAAGTAATATATCTTTTTACGAGTTGGTGTTCAGTGCATTGATATGTCGTCTTGTACCAGCACAGAAATGTGGTGAAGGAACTGTAAATTCCTTGAATTTCCAACTCAGGAAGCAGAAGATGTTGGAGGTGATGTTAATGTAAAATTATTAGTTTCTGGCTTTTTTCCATTGGATTTTATAATTCTTTTCTCCTGTTTCATGAATGTACTTTTCCACCAAGAACATTGTTGATAATCTGTACACTTAATTATCTTCTCAAAAAGTCCCCCTTAGAAACCTGACTTAACAGTAGCCCTAGACAGTCCTCTTCAACCTGATCTAAGGGCCAATCCAAATCACATGCTCCTGAAATGTTTTACAAAAAGATCTGAAATTGTTCTGCTCTTATGTATTTAAGGATATTTTTGATACATATTACTATGTCATCTAAGAAAACTTACACCAAGAATTAATGGAGGGTATGTGTTTTGGGTACATCCGTGGGCTAAGCCACGTTCAATGTAAAAGTGGGCTAGAGCTAATTCTATAATGCACTTTAGAAGAAAAGGAAATAATTTCAGATTACTGCAAAAAGAATGAAAATTGACACAAGAATGAACAGTTCTGCCCAAAGTAGTAAAACTGAATAAATGTGGTATATGAGACAAAATATGTATACTATAAATTTAACACATGTAGACATTCAATCGATATTTTAACAAGAGTATGAGTTCTTTGTGAAAGCTCATCTTTTTAGCACTCACTTTAAGTAATGTGGAACCTCTTTAAATGTTCTGATTTTCAACATTTTCCTACTCCTTAACATTGTCTGTAGTATCACTTTCCCTGTTTTATGTTATGTGTAAAGCCCACTATCACAATTGAAGAGAACTTGTGATGCAAAAAATGTTTAAATAAATATATTTGTGGAGACCTGTAAATAAATAGGTCAACATATCAAACATCTGCTTTGTATGTCTTTCATCTGATATCCTCTTCATTAAAGGATCTGCCATTTTACAAAGTTTACATTTTGTGGTCACGAGTATCACTCATACAATCTGTACTCCACATAGATCTTTACGGGATTATTATTATTATATGTTGCACATACAAGATCACAATTAAACTAAAGCATGGTATTTACGCTATTAATTTAGAAATCCGTGTAATGTTTTGTATGGTAAAGTGTTCAGTTCAAACCCTTCCGGATCCCTGGTTACTGACTTGCTTCTGAATTTTTTGGTCTGTCACAAGCTAATTTTCAGCGGTCTTGGCATCTATCAATCAATCAAGGTTCTTGTAAAAACTGGCAAATCACCCGTTGGGGTCTCAAGGTATTGGGGAGGGGTGGGGGAAAAGGGGGTTGGGGGGTCTGCAGCTCAGGCGAAGCGCTGGATGGCTGGTTCAGTCGAAGAACAAGTGCTTGGGGTCCTTGTTGATTTGATTAGGTTTTTAAAGTTACTGCATACAGCACACAAAATGTTGATAGGACTCTGTTTGAGGCCAAACACGGGATTTTAGTATGGCTCATTGAAGGGATATTTCACTATTTCCCTCTTTTAAGAGCGAGCAAGGCATTACATTGTATATGTGAAGTAACATGAAAAAGCATTTGCTCGTTCAGCTTGAAAGCTGTGATCCCATGTAATCCCTTGCAGATTCACCACAGTACAGCATCATTTCATGTACAACAAATACTAACCATGCTCACTGCAAGAAAGATTGCATTTGTTGCATGTGGCATCCATCTTTCATATGTTCTTAGGGCAGGTTTGATTTTTTTTTTAAATCAGGGCGCAATGTAGAAATAAGAGTCACTTTTACTAAACACAAGCCGCTCATTTGTAAAGGTCTGGGTAGACTAGAGTGGTACAATCCGTATTGGTCATGGGCTACCAGCTGAGACATCCAAATGATCAGACAATAAGAGCCTTGCATGTGGCAGCAGCTTTGAAAACTGGTATAAGTATGATGTCTTAGTTAGAAGCTTAAAGTTTACAGCTTTATTCAAGAAGTGTTATGGAAGGGAACCACTTCAGAGCTTCACCTTGAAGATGGAGCTCAACCCCAAAGAGGATCTGCCCCAGCCTTTCGTTCTCAGGGCCACTCTGATTAATTTACTTCCCTCTGTTAATTTCCTAGCCCTGTAAGTGTAGTCAAAGTCATAAAGAGTTTATAGATTGCAGAGTCACAAGAATAGTTTCATGGAATAATATTTTATTTATTTAATTGTATGTATTTATACATTGTGGGTTTGTCTTTGTGAAGCAGCTGAGCTTTGCACCCTGACTATGGTTACCCTTGACAATAAGGTGGTAGTCGATATTGTGGATTTGATAAATGTGCAGGTTGGTACTTATGACATGGATACTTTGACATAAACCTAGGTCATACTTTTCCCTTTGAAACTTAGCAGCTACCTATATTCCATAATTGTGTGCGTGTGTCTCTTGTGGTCAGTTTTCAAAGACATTTCAATATCCAGTGCTAATATTTGCCTGCTTAGTGAATGCGGGGCTACAGGTAGTATGAACAGTTTCGTATTTCAGATGCTTATTTTATAAATGGTTATGGTGGGAACTAACCTTTTTGAGCAGCTTCGGATGTTATGATTTGACACAGTCCAAAAGTCCTTTCACAAGCATACATCAAAATCATGAATACTGATGAAGCCGGATTCCCTCTGCGAATCACTGCAAATGTAGGAATGTAGGTCTGCAAGAGCCAGAAGACCTCTATCTATCCACAGAATAGTGCAATTGCTGCTCCTGTTACTGATAGTGACTGTGAAGACAATGACACGATGCAAAGGGGCATCGCGAGGATCATGCAGCAGATCCACAGACTGCTGTCTCTTCTTCCAGGAGTCTACAGCTGACATTCACATTATGGAAGCTGACCACAAGGGACAGCTTCCACTTTATGAATGTAGACCCGGGGCCTTCAGAAGTGGGTAATCTGTCAATCCCTTGTGACCGCAGGAGGGGTCACAACCTTTTTGATACACATCCCTGTGAGTCACAAGAAAAGAGGGACACCTCTTTGTCCGTTCCTAAATCTTGCAATTTAGCACTGTGAAACCTTTGCAGGGGCAAGACACATTATGTACAGCCGACTCATGGTTTTTAGGGTGTTGTGCCCTGTGCTTAACATTGAATGACAACAGTAGCATGGCAAAGATGCCAAGGGCCCTCGTGCAAGGAAGGAAAATGGTCATGTGTCTGCAGCTCGGGGATGTAAAATACAAAATTGCCATGGTTTAATGTACCACTTCGGGCTCTAGGCCCCTGTGCCACTGCATCAAATGCACAAACTCTAGCTACTTCCTTGTATAGGAACATTTCCCACCGCAGACACCATAGTCCATGTGGCACTAGGCGACTAAAGGAAGGATTCCGTATCTTGGCTTTGAATCGCGGTAAGAACTGCATAAAGCAACTGGTTAAGTGACTGCCTGCGAACGGAAGTTTGACGTGCGTCCTAATGCGCCTAGCGTTTTGATTCAATCACATAAACAAATCCGCCTCATGGAAGAGAGATCTGGAAGCCTCCGGAACTCACGCGGTGAGGCCTACGAGAGAATGTGATTTATGTGCAAAAGGCAATGAAGCTAATGTGCTTGGCACGCGCGCCGCTCTGAGTGCTCGATGCTGGAACCCAACCTGAAGTCTTCTTGGCGCTCGGCGCACTTCTGTTTTCCCAGAACACGCTGTGCGGTGCCCTCCGCGCGTGCCAAGTCCGATCACAGCCCCGAGCCCTGAGCCGTGCTGTCTCACTTTGGAAGCGTGTATATCAAGCGAGACGTGCGCATGAATATGCACTTCGGTGAACCGCGCGGAAGAACGTCTCCTGCCCTCCCAAGGTATGCCAGAGCCAAGCGTGATTAGATTCATGCGCCGTTGGTCGCCGTTTCTACATAATTTTCCCGATGCGCTGCAGAATTTTGAAAACTTCGTGCATTTTTCTTATTCAAACCTTCGTAAAGTAGCCTCACCTTTTGCCTTTTTTCGATTGGCTTAAAATAGCCTTGTGGGAAACAGTATTGATTCTCAGGCTCGCGATGCTGGGCTTTCATTTTGGGAAATTCATCTTACGTTAGCACCTGATTTATTAGCCTTTCTTACAGCAATTGAGTACTGCTTCGTCTTAAGAGCAGTTCCAATTCACGCACGTTTGCACAATGATGTCAAAGCACGGGTGCATGGGGTTTTCACAGTGACGTCAATGCCACATGGTGGTTGAGTGTCCGTCCTATGCTACGAATAGCCCTTCTCTCTTAAAGATTATATTTACATCGAGAGAGGCTATCTGAAGGTTCTAGTGTCAGGGAAAGCCATGCAACATCGAATGGTTGGGTCCCCAAGGTCAGCTGATAAGGAATATATATGTTGTGCTAAACAATTAGCTTTCAGAGAGGGCCTTAACTGGCAGTAAAAACACCTCTCTGCATCCCTTGCCATGAGATGTAACAATGGCCCTCTTACAAATCAGAATCGGGCGCCTACAGGTGCGAAAACCAGATAAATTGGACAACATTCAGTTTAATAGTTTTACAGCTTTAGTTGCCAGTTCTTACGTCACACAATCTTTGTTGTGATGTCATTTAGCACTACCCGAAAACTGACATTGCTTAGCAAGCAAATAAGCTAACATCACAAGCGTGCAATAGTTGGTTACATTAAAACCTCAAGAGAGGTTTAAAATCGTCCTCTTCTCTCAATGAGGATACTCCATGCATTATATAGTTGGGGGCATTATCATGAGGTAATTGGACTCCACCATCATTATCTACCTTTAACGTTCCCTCAGTATACATACATTGTACAGAAGGTAACTATCTCGGCCTGTGCTTGTCAAAAGGCTCACTGAGGCAGAGGGCAATAACTGACAGTAATGGCCTCATTAATGCAACTCTGACTCATGGGATGTAATAATAATTAATCACCCACTTAGAATATAAATCTAACCGATTGCCTTCTGTTGCTGAGAGCATATCGAAGTGCTCATAATGATTTCATACCTCCTTGCATATCAACAATAGTTGCTTCACAGGTACCTCACTAGGCTGATGCATTTTCTTCAACCTTGAGTCTCAGTAGAAGGTCTGTAAAGGTTTCTACATCACTTCTGACATGTAATACTTACACAAACAATGTAAAGCAACATTATTACAAAGAGCAGACACTCCTATCGTGCCAGGCTTGTGGGGATGAGTGGAGTTTGTGTTGCAGTGAGCTGTCAAGCACAATCGAAACAAGAGGTTATGGGCCATAGTGCTTCATCTGTCCAGAAGCACTTTTCCAGTGTTAACAGCGCTAATTCAAATAATGTACAAGAGCCACAGAGGATTAAATTGATCGGCTGAAGATGGAGTATATTGGACAAACAGAAATAAACGAGCGTGTGCTTTCTGTGGCTTCTCTCCTTGAGCCTAGCTCTTAGGTTTCTTGTCCACTTGTCTACTAGGTCCAAAATTGTTTGTCAGAAGAATGAGGTAAGACCAAGCTGCAAGATTTGATACTTTCGCCTCACGTTTTGCCTCCGCAAGACATTTCCTCACCGAAATCATTGGTCACTTATCCAGGAAAGAATCTCTTCTAAAACTCTTTAGGACATATTTAATGCCTGGTTTGCATCACTGTTGCACCATTCAACGTAGTGCAACGGCAATGCAAACCCTAAGTGAGATTTATGAAGCCACGCAAGACCACCTTGCCTGGCCCTGCGTGGCTTCATAAATTTCGAGAAAAGTCATGCAGCGCAAATCGCTGTGTTACATTACTCTCTGCCAAGGCGGCGTTTCCATGGGTGTTGAGTGGGTGTTCCTGTGCAACGTTAAAGGATTTTTGACGCATTCCTAGAACCTGGGAATGCACCAAAAAGGTATGAATCCCCAGGAGAGGAGTAACAAGGAGAAATATGTATATTTCTCCTTATTTTTTCCTCTTTCTATGTGTGCTGCATTCTGAAGTGCACACAGAAAGAGGAAAACCCTTCTTATCATTGATTTTGTGTCGGAAGGTGTCCCTTCCTGTACAAAAACAATCTTGCATGTAACGCAGGCACCTCAGCACCATTGTGCAAGAGTGCCTGCGTTGGCGTTAGGTACCAAAAGGGCACCGGGTAGGGGGAAAATACAGGAATGCGCTGTATTGGATAAATATGGCACATTCCTGCCCTTTCCTTGTGATGCGGGCAGCGCAGCAAGGTGACTTGCTGCACTGCCCTGCGTCACGAAGACCATAAATATAGGCCTTTGTTTACTTCACGAGGGCGTACATGGAGGTGCTCAAGGGTTCTTGAAAGCTAGAATTCAGAAATGCATTCCTGTCTGCCCTCTTTGTTCTTCTTTGTCAATGTTACTATTCCAACTCGCGTTCAAAAAATCAACATGTAGTTGTAAAAGTTTTTCTTATATTGCTCCTCGCCTCTGGAATACTCTCCTTGTAGGGCTAAACAAAATCTCAAAAACTCTAATTTCGAGATAATTAATTAAAAACATTGGATTATTTTTATGTCTATAACTTTCTATCTAAATGCCTTTTTAGTGATAAGAGTCCATATTGCTGCATGCTGCGCTTTACAGAAATAACATGACATGACAACATTACATAAAATACCATGAGAGGGAGGAAGGCCAAAGCCAAGGAGAGGCAGAAAGACTCATTTTCTTGCTATTAGGTGGTCTTATGTGTTGAAATATTCTGAATGTGACTTACAGCCAGATGTCTGTTTGAATTAGTGTCGTTTGTATAATATATTTTGTATTTGAATGGCCCCCAAAATGCATTCCCTTTAGGAACTTTAGATCAGCAACTGCAAATACAATTCCTCTTCGCAGATTTAATTGCCAAAAATACAGATGGCAAGTTTCATGCTCGAGCTGTCCATAGGAGAATGAAGAGTGGTCCAAATGTACCCAACTGGATTGGCAGGTCATGGGGTCAGCAGGACGTCCTTTGAATATATAGAGTTCTGTTACCCAGTGCTAAATTGTGAAGGATGGCTATTCCACACCAAACTCTGATGATAATAGGCTATCCCCCTGTGGGGAGGTTTCAATGCAGGTGATCTAGTTTTAGGCTGGATTGACTGCAATATTTAATTTCATATTTTCAAAAGCTGAAAAGGAAAACAAGCTCTCGGAAATATGTTCTCATGGAAGATGCCAAAATTCACACAACACAGGTCTTAATCACACAATAAAAGGCCAGCAGCTCTTGATAACATCTGGTCCAAAATCTAGCTCCATGCAATGAAAAGGACATCCCGTTTGCTCTAAACTACTGTACTTTGATTATGAGCAGTAAATTGTAGTTACTGGAGTATAATATCCTCATAATAAGTTATTTTTTCCTGTCTTTCACACAGGGGAGCTATTCAGGTTGTTCCCACAAAGAGCCGACAGTTCCTAATTCCATCACTTGGGGAGACGAACAATACAGAACACAAACTGATACCAGGGCACTTATTACTTAAAGGGCGAATTTTCCATCTTTGTGCCACAGCGCACCTTTAAATAGAGACATCGGCCTCAAACTGGAAAAAATGTGCACTGCTGTGATGAATGCGCTGCCATGGGGCATCTTTGAACCCGCTCTGCCCTCGGGGCAGCGAATTCAAGTGAAAAATGGCATAGCTGTTTAAAAGCTCCTTCCTGTTTTGCCCCTATATAAGGTTGTCCTTAGTGGGCACACTAATAGTGTGCCACCTTTTTGTGGCGCACTGTCATTGCACCACCTAAGTGCATGTGTGCTTCTGCGCCCGTGTTGGTGATACGGCATGAGAACATAGTCAAAGTGATTTCCTCATTTACATGTGCCCAGGCCCCATGCAAATAAGGGAATGCTCTCTCATGATAGCACTGATGCTACATGCATGCCAGTGCAATCTGTATTACAGAAGTGGCATCTCAAGCTTCGGCAGCCCCTTCTGTAATACCAAGGTGCCAAGGGGTGCACCAAATTAAGGCACACACTTGTTGAATTCCCGGGGCAATTTTTGTAATACGACCCCACGAGTAAAAAAATTTTTTGAGGACTGGGTCAAAAACATCATGTTGATGACTCCTTTAGGTGCTTTGTTTGGTATAAAAATGGGGAAAAACAAAACAGTGCAAGCTTGTGTTGCGAATCTAATTATAGGTACAGCAGGGACCTGGGGCCTTCAAAAGCACGGAGCCTAGGGCATAATGCCCTCTCTGCCCTTTGCTTGTGATGGGCCTAGGTGATACCAAACCAAAATTGGAACAAATCGTCTTAAGACTGGCAGTCACTACCATATGTGTAACTATCTCTCACTTTCCATTACAATACCTCACCCTTAACTGCAGCTAGTGTAACTGTGACCCAATATGGGCAGAATGCCATCTACGCATAACCCCAAAACAATTTGCATGTAGGTCACACTCCTTTGACCCATTTATCTCCCTTCTTACCCTATCAATTGATATGACTGAGTGTTCTCTCTCTCATTCAGTTTGGGTGACTTGATTCCAAGGCCCAGCGACAAAAGAAACTGGTCCTCCCACATGAAATCACTACTCACAAGGGCCACATGACAGACGCACCTCCACAGAAGCATGCACTACCCATCTCCTACTGTGCTTCAGCACCTTATTTGGGATACTAAGCACTATATAAATGCAACTTCAAAACGCACAAAGCAAAACATGCGGAATTATCTTGTTCTCGCTCCTACTTCGTGTTGCTATCCACCCGTTCTTTCACTCTCCTTTCCACACACACTGGAGGAGCCTGAGGTGACGAATGTTGAGCATTAATGCACCTTCATACATGCGTTCATACTTACGTACACATGATCTGGCCTAAGGGAGATGTCGGCCGAAACACTTAAGTACTTCGGTAGTCACAAATCTCGGCCTACGCAAATGGCTCACTGCCTAAGAAGCTTTGCAATCCTTGCCTTTTTTATTTCGTTCTCAAACGCTGTATGCCCTCATCTGAAAGAGGACATTAGCTACTGAAAACCACGGGAGCACTTGCTCCGAATGTTTCAGTTTCTTTCTACTTGATGGCACTTATTTGCAGCAATGCCGGCTTTGAACGCTCCACTTTGCTTGAGTCCAGGCGAGTGGCTTCTGAGGGCGGCACAGAATAGCTTCTCAGCGGGGCAACACTATCATTCGCCACAGAGACCGGGTAGGCAGCCTTCCACTCCTAGACATCCTTTATTATGCAAGGGCAGAGCTGCTTTCAAAGCAAGTATGGCCATAGAGCAGATGCCGAGTTTACATTGAATCTATTTGCAGCCCTCTCGAACGGCAACATGAAGGGCCTCCTATAAAACTGGAAGAGATAATGTTATCAGCTGACTTTAAGTCTTCAGGGACACTAGGCTTCAATACTAGCTGTTAATTTAACTTCCAAATACATTCTGTGATTTGTATTCGAAGTTTGCTTCGATTAAACAAATTGGAACACAATTCAAGAGCGCAATGGCTGTAAAAGGAAAGCTGCATCGCAATTTGGTGTCCCTGGTGAGATGGAGTCATTTTGTAACCATCTGAGGAAAGATCTCTAACATTTCTTTTAAGTGGGCCTCTCCCGTATGCAGAGGTCTTGATGGATATAAGTGGGACCTCTGTGTGGTGGTAGCCGTGAGAGTTCATCTACCAGAACATCATGTATTGAATATTGCCATTCAAAAATATAGTATACTCACTTTCACAATGTTTTGGTAGCCGGTATTCTGGCAATGGCATTATGGCATTTTTGTAGGATAATAATTTTCTACCAGAAATATTGATATATGTGATTGTGTGTATATACACACACACATATCTATTCACTTAAAAACTAAAGGTAACTATAACTCATGCCCTAAGGTATCTATAGCTCGCGCCCCCACCATGCACAGTGCCCTCTTCAATAATTTTACTGCAAATGTTACACTGATATTATGAATGATGCTATCAAAGATCTCAAGAGTAGTGTAATATGTGGGGTAATTAGCTGTCCATGGCAAGGGCACAAGTATAGCTACCTTAGGGCATAAGTTATAGTTACTTGAGCTAACCATAACTATAACTGCTGAATATCTATGGTTTTGTATGAGTAAAATTTGATAGAATGTCCCAGTAAACTTTGTTTCAGTGAATTTCAGTTTTTTTAAATATTAAGTAATTTTTATTACTTGATGTTATTTCAACCACTGCTGTGCACGGGGTTGGCCACGGGACCTGGACTGTGGCCAGACCCTCTACTACCCCTCTATAAGCACCAAACCCCACACCACAGGGGTTAGCTGCAGAGCCTGGCCTATGGCCAGGCCCTGTATCCTAACCACTATAAATAGCCAACCCCATGCCATGTACGACTTTCAACACTGCACAGCAGGGGTTGGATGCAGGGCCTGGCTGCAGGCCTACCCCCATACATACCCAACATTGCTCCATGCATGGCCTTTGGCCATGTGCGGCAGGGGTTGGCCACAGGGCCTAGCCTGTGTCCAGGTCCAGAGGTCTACCCCCTATGAGCAGCCAACCTCATGCTCGGGGGTTGACTGCAGGGCCTGGCTTGCAGCCAGGCCCTGCTGTCTACCCCTTATAATGCCAAACCCCATGCCATGCATAACCTTTGGCCATATTCTGTGGGGGTTGGCCACAGGGCCTGACCAGAGTTTAGACCCTGCAACCTAAGCCCTATTTGCACCCAAACCTGTGCCATGCACAGCCTTTGGCCATGCACGGCAGGGGTTGGACACAGGGCTTACCCTGTGGCCACTCCCTGTAAGCACCCAACCATTTGCCATGCGCGGCCTTTAGCCAAGTGTGGCGGGAGTTGGCTGCAGGGGCTAGCATAAGGCTAGGCCCTACGGCCAAAACCCCATTAAGCAGTCAACCCTGCCCCACGCATGGCAAAGAAAAGAAAAAGAGTCAGGGTCGAAATACTCTGACCCCCTAGCCGTGGTGCTGGGGTCCCCCTGGGAGCCAGCCAAGGCAAAAAAGCATTTGTTTTAGAATTTTGCCACAAATTCCCAGCGGATTCACAAATTTGCAGGAAAAATAAAAAAAATAACAAGCACGGGCACCCAAGTTTGTATTAAACAAATACCTTGGGTAGGTCAGGTCCCAGGTGCATAACAATATCTATAAACAAAATCGAAGGAGTGGACACATGGGATCCCCGTCCTGAGGCTTTTATGAGCCCCCAAGGACCATCACCTATTTGGGGCTTTATTTTGATTGGGGGGGGGGGCTGCGCTCCCCATCCCACTCTCCAATGGACTCCTTCACCCCAGGACCACCACCTCCCCAGGGCATTGAATATACAAAATTAGGGGGCCTACATATGCCCTGGGGACCACCACCTCCCAGGGGCTAACTAAAAATCTTAATGGGGTCTTGCAGAGCCCCCAGGCCCCAGGGATCACCACCTTCCTGGTGCCAAATACATTATTTAAAGGTGGGGGGTCATGAGGCCCCATCACTCGCCATATACTGCCCCGGGGACGCCATCCCTTGGGGCTGGCCACTAGTGCAGGGGTGCCCTGGCTCTCTCCAGGGCAACCAGTGTGCATTGTTGTGGACTGCAGGGGGCTCAATGCTCTGCTGTGCAAGCCAGCACCCCGCCTTCTGCAGGAGCCAACATTTCTCCTGCATGCAATTGTTTCATCTGTTTTCCTGCCACATGGCAGCGGACA
Organism: Pleurodeles waltl; assembly: GCF_031143425.1. Lineage (NCBI taxonomy): Eukaryota > Metazoa > Chordata > Amphibia > Caudata > Salamandridae > Pleurodeles > Pleurodeles waltl. The sequence continues at coordinate 1,105,095,255 of NC_090445.1, forward strand.
AGGAAACAGATGAAAACTCTGCTTCCTGCAAAAAGGAGCAGTTTCACTGCTCTCGTTTGCTGGAAGCAGAGTCAGTGTTTGCTCCCGCTTGCCGGGAGCTGTCAGCTCCAGCCAAGCAAAAGCAAATAGCTATCTCCTGATGGTGGGCAACTCGGGAGACAAAAGGAGCCGGCCCTGGGGGTGGCGGTCCCCAGGGCCGTTAATGACTCCAGGAGGGGGCCGTCCAGCTTCCCCTCCTTTAATTGACACAGCCCATCTCTGGGGAGATGGTGATCTCCCTGGCCCTACATGGTGCAGGACAGCGGCCGCTTGGCCCCCAACCCATTTTAAAAATGTTTTTGACCTGGGGAGGTGGTGGGCCCTGAGGCCCAAGGGGTCGGAGTTTCCCTGTGTAATTATGTAGTTAGATCCAAGGAGATGGTGTGCCTTGGGGCATATTTAAGCCCAAAGAGGGAGGTCTGCGCTGCCCCATTCTTTTGTTTAGTTTACACCCTGGGAAGGTGGTGGTCCATGGGGCTCCAAGAGTCCATTGGATGTGCGCTCCTTCCCTAATTTCTAAAACACCCTGGGGAGGTGGTGGTCCCCAGGGCTCATAAGAGCCTCAGGATGGAGACCTTATGCACCACGTCCTCTATTTTATTGCATATATGGGCATGCCCTGAAGACCTGGCCCACCTGGGGGCCTTGTTAAAGACAAGCATTGGAGCCCACACTTGTTTTTCTTGTTTTTATTGCCGTAAACTTGAGGAAAATTCTAAAACATTTATTTTTTGCCTTGGTGGGTTTTCATGGGGACCCCAGCACCAAGGCTGGGGAGGTCAGGTTACAACCTGCCCTCTTTTCTTTATTGTGTATCTTTTTGCTTGGGACTCGGCTGAGTCTGAGTCCCAAAATGGCTGCCAACACTTCCTGGTTGAAGCTTCGGCAGCCAATCAGTTCTCTGCACGAGATTGGGAGAATTTTCGAATTATTTGTGCACCTAGATATACAAATTTGTTTATCCTTTAATATCTCTAAAACTACTGAACAGACTTACAACAAATAACAAAAAGGGCGCTTTCTGGACCAAGAGCTACCTTTCTGCCAAATTTGATGTAATTGCGTTTAGAGGTTCGGGCTGTAGTCGTGTCTAAAATATCTATGGGAATTAACATGGGAAACGCACATTTTTTTTAACCCCCCCTTTTTTTGCTCGGCCCCTGCTTCACGGATCCCCCTTAAAACATTCCATGCACAACAAGACCCAATTTGAACCTTTTTTGGGGAAATCTCATGAAGATTCATCAAATGGTGCAAAAGATATAAAAAAGTCACAAACATTTTTCTTATGGAAACTAGGTCCTAACTATAACTACCTACTGGTGACTGCCAAATCTCAATTTGTATATCTAGGGTTGTCTCAATTTGTATATCTAGGGTTGTGAAGACTTTGTGAATACTCCTGATCTCATGCAGAGATCTGATTGGCTGCAATACTTCAAGCGTTGGCAGCCATAAGCAGAACCCCAAAAATAAACCCAAAAAGAAAGAAAAGGAAGCTGCATACGAATAAACTAACCCCCTACACATGCACTGCTAATTACCCCAGATATTACAGCACATCTTTTATAACATCATTGATAATATCACTGTAACATTTGCAGTCAAAATAATCATAAAAAAACTGTGCATGGCGAGGGCATGAGTTATAGTTACCTTAGGGTACGAGTTATGGTTACTAAAAAAAAGCTAACTATAATAGGTGAATTTCGATGTTTTTTTTACGTTGAAAATGTGAGCCTAACTATCATGTCCCTGTAACCTTCAGTTTTTTAAGTGAATATATATATATATATTTACCCATTCAACTCATAGCGATCTGGAATAAAACTAGGATTGGATTTTTGGATGTCCCACTAGAAGTAAGAGAATGAAAATTGGAAACTCATGTTTTTTGCAAACCTACGGCCTGCAACTCAATCTTACATGGCAATAGTGGGCATCCAAAAGCTCTTAAGTGGTGTATCCCCTATAGTCAATTTTTTAAGGACATGGAAAATTTGCTTGAACGACATGGAATTTGAAAAGGAAGCCTCTACAATGTTGAGCAGGTTCCTGGAGAGAGGTGAAGCTGAATGAATGCAATATTTATCAGTGTATTTTGGGAAATGTGGTTTGACCAGCATGTTTCATTTTAGGTACCCTGAGATGAAGTTTGGAATGTGGCTGGAGCAACACAGTAATTTGGTTCCTATAGACCTCTGATGTGCTGAAGAATTCATTAGAGATGGATGGCATCCAAGTCTAGATGTAGCTTAACATGAATATAACTGGCGCTGTTGGCACCCTGTGTGATCATATGAAAGATGGGGACATGATAAGAAAATATATACTGGTGGGCCTGTCATTCAGTGCAATATACATGTACTTTGATACCACAGTTTGATTGTACATATTTTTGAAATGCTATTTATTCTACACACAGTACTTTATCTATTGACAAATATAAGATGGGCTATAATTGAAAATACATGGTGATTTGCCGCCTGTTTAGTACAATATTAATGAATTGTTTGATATCATGATTTTAATCAACAATTTTTTATAATTAATCTATGAAGTATAAGGTACTTTATTATCTGCCATATAGGTAATTTTTGGTGATATTTAGGTGCTATGCTATTATAGTTTTGACATATTAGGACAGTAGAATACTGTGCAACTATTATAGAAAATATTTATATTATAGCATTGATCAATGAAAAGATACTCTCCACAAAGCTGGAAATCTTTACAATTTAGAACTGGGTAAAGAATGTGGATAACGCTGGCTGATTTATGTCCTTGAAAGCCTAATGATATTATTGCTTTACTCCTCCAAGATGTCGCCCACTAAAAAAAGATGAATTCGGGTGTGGCATCATGGGTGGTGCAGCATGAGGGGTGGCAATGGAGAGGAAAGTCTACATGTTTATAACACAGTGATTGTGGTGTTGAGGACTGTCTTGTGGGAGGCGTGTAGCCAAAAGGCATTGGCGTCCCGTTGTGGTGGTGCACTTTTGCTTAATAAATCATTGGATTGTTCCTGGAGTGTCCTGTTTTTGATGCACACGACATCATGGTGTTATGGAGTGATGTTATGGTGCGGCTATCAGTGATGAGGAAAGACATTGACATAAAGAAATATATATATATATATATATATATATATATATATATATAAATATTTATATATATATATATATATTCATGCATATATATATATATATATATATATATATACATACATACATATAGATATATATATACATATCCTTTTGCATATATATTCTCTGAAAAAACAAAGGTTACAGGGATGTTATAGTTAGGCTCACGTACAAAACCTTAAGAATTTGCCACTCATAGCTAGAGTTATCTCAAGTAACTATAACTCACGCCCTAAGGTAACTATAACTCATGCCCCACCATGCACATTTTTTCATCAAAAATGTTACTACAAATATTACATTGATATTATCATTGATGTTATAAAAGATGCCATGAGTGCCATATTTTTTAATTAGCAGTGCATGGCAATGGTGGGAGTTATAGTTACCTTGGGGCATGAGCTATAGTTACTTGAGATAACTCTAACCATTACTGTCGATTTTCTAAGGTTTTGTACATTTAAAATGTGAGCATAACTATAACACCACTGTAACCTTTGTATTTTTAAGTGCATTTCCATGTCTTTTTAACAAAATTATGTTTCCTAACTATAATGTCCCTGTAACCTTGTTTTATTCAGTGAATTTCTATGTTTTTTTAAGATATAGTAATTTTGCTTACTATACGTTAATTCAACCACCGCCATGCACGGCGTTCGGCCATGTACAGCGGCGGTTAACCACAGGATCTGGCCTGCAGCCAGGCACTGTGGCCAACCCCCTATAAGCACCCAACCTTACACCGTGCAGAGCAGTGGTTTAAATGGAAAAATAGAAGTGCAGGTACTCTGTAATAGAGTACCTGCTTGTTTCTGAGAAGTGCCGGTACTCTCCAATTAAAAGTATTACGTTTTTCTTGAGATATGCCGGTACTCTCCCTCTCAAAATAAAAAAGTGCCGGTACTCAGTACCGGAGAGTACCGGCCCATTTAAAGCACTGGTGCAGAGCCTTCACACATGTGCAGTGGAGAATGCTCGCAAGACCTGGCCTGCAGCCAGTCCCTGAGGCCAACCTCTCTATCCACCCAACCCCATGCTGCGCATTACCGTTTCACCTTGCGCAGCAGGAGTTATCCGCAGCCTCTCTGGGTGTGAGAATAGGTGTGAAGGGGTGTATCTGGGAGTGAGAGTGGCTGTGAAATTGCCTGTCTGGGTGTGAGAGTGCATACATCATTGTTTTAGTGCGTGCGTGTGTCAGTGTGTGTGTGGGTCTGTGAGTGGGTGCACTAGGGTATCAGTGGGGCCGGGAGTGGGTGTGTGACAGTCTGAGTGGGTGTGTGAGTGGGTGTGTAACTTTCTGAGTGTGTCTGTGAGTGGCTGCGTGAGGGTCTGAGGGAGTCTGTGAGTGGGTGTGTGAGTATGCGAGTGGGTCTGAGAGGTGGGTACGTAAGTTTCTGAGTGGGTGTGTGAGTGGGAGAAATTGACTGAAAAAGGGACAGAGAGAAAGCAAGAGGAAGAGAGATAGAGTTTTTAGGCTTTGATGTCTGACATACTTAGAATTAGATATTTGTGTCAAATGTAAAATAAAAAAAGTTTTTTTTTTTTTATATAATAATTTGTTTTTTATTTTTAAAAAAAAAGTAAAAAAGAGGGAATGAGTCCAGCTGAGCTACGGGTTTTCTATTTTTGTTTTTTTGTTTTAGCCCTTTATGAGCTATCTGGGACCATGAGGGAGCCCGGAGGGCTCCCCCGTGCTCCCTACTGATTTATTTATTTATTCTTCTGTTAATATATATATATTTTTAATAAAAAGTCCTTTACGGCTTATCTGGCAGCGTGGAGGAAGCATTAAGGGTTCCTTGTGGTGCCATTTCTTCAGGAAGCAGGAAACTGCTTTGACAGCAGCTCCCTGCTTGCTGATGCATGTTATCTCTGTTCCCTGCATGCATGTAGGGAACAGAGATGATAGCTTCAGATATTGACAGCTGGACCTGCTTTACAGGTCCCGGTGTCAAAACCCAAAGGGTTTGCTGTTGCTTCCCTGCAGCTGCAGAGCTGCATTCAAGCCACAAGAAACAGCTGTGTCACAGGGGTGGGCACCCCGGGACATAGCAGGAGCCGGCCCAGTGGGGGGGTTGTCCTCAGGGCCATTTGTGGCTCCACAAGGGAGGACATGCACCACCCCTCCAATGTGTACACAGCCCCGGGGAGGTGGTGATCTCTGGGGTTTTGACCTCTTTGCACATTTCTGCACTAATGTCAAGATTTTTTGACACTAGTGCAGCAAAGCACCACAATAGCATAAAAAATGTTGACGCTATTGGCCTAACGTGCACCATGGTGCGCCATATTGTAAATACAGCGAACCGATAGTGTTGTTAATTGGGGCAGGGACAACGCAAGAAAACTAGAGCATCAGCACAGATACGCCAGTTTCTGGTAAATATGCACCTAAGTACAAGGATTACGTTATTGTTTATTGGAATTATTGAGGCTTTCGTCAGAACTTGGATCGACCCGATTAGAAGGAACTTGGTCTTCTATGTTTGAACAGCGCCAAATTTCAGACAATCATTATAAGATGATGAGAAATATTTTACTGATCTTGAATGATATATCTGGTGATTGTCTATTAGGAAGAGAACCCCTGCCTTTTCTGTGATACACCACCAATAATTTAATGCCTTTTTATCTCAAGCTATAAGTGTTTTCCCTAAAAACTCATAGTGTAGCCTTCAAGCACAGAAAAGCACTAGCCCTTTTAAACCAGACCAGGGAAATGTGAGCCTATACCAGAAACAGGATAAGCAAATACGCATGACCACTGCTTGTCCTAGTCCCTTCCCCCGTGCAATTTTCACCAGGAAACACATGGCGAAATGTGAATAGTAGGAGTAGCTTCAGAGTGAAGGTAGCATAAGAATCAGTAAACAAAAACTAAATCCTCCAATTACTACCCCTTCCCTGCTATAAAATACTACATATGGCGGTAACACAGCATGCGGAAATAACTATATCCTGTTAGCTGTAATTTTAGATGCAGTATTCATGCGGTAGTTCAGGTGCAATAAAGGTTTCAAAGTAGACTTGTCAACCCTATCTAGAACTACTCCTAGCTAATGTGTTACATGCTACACAAAACATCAAGCTTTCTGGCAATCTAAATAGTGCAACATGTGCTCGCTGGTTTGCAAGACCAGTAACACATCAAATAAGTCTAATACATCTTGATGATGCTCGATATTTAGGCCTGCTCTATCATCTACGCAAAAACGGAACAAACCATAGGCATTGGAAGCAGGGGTGTGGAGGGTTACCTGCAGCACCCCAAAATAACAAGGGACGTTAATCAATATTTCAGGGCCTCCTGTTTTCTGCTGGGGTTCAATGGGCAATAAGGATTCATGAAAATGCAGATTTACGTTGTCACATTAGCTGTGCGTCCACAGGCCAAGGTCTTATGCGAGGCTATGGCTTCTGGCAAATTGCTGCTTATTCTTTAAACATGGCGATTGTTTTTTACTTTTCTTTGACTCCAAAGTGAGAGGATTTTGTTAAGCCAACTACGTGACGGAGTATGATAGGAAAGACTGTAGGAAGTAATTATTTTTTCTAATGCACAACAAAATTAAAATTACTGTAAACTGACTGTATACATATTTTAGAATATATCAGCAGTTAGGAAAACACAAATAAAACACATTTTTAATTCTGAAGTGTGATGGAGCCAAATATTTTACTAACATTAAAACGTTTTACTTCATGGTACCCAAATGATAAATAGTTGCTGAAACTGTTTTCCACACATTATCTTTAGTGCGCTACAATGTTGTACCATAAAACCTGTATGTCTGCGCAAATATAGCGGTAATTTTGATGGAAAATGGTCTGTTTGTAAATGTGCGTTAACACCCGTTAACACATCATGTTTTAATAATATATTTGCAACAATGTGTTCCAAAATCCACCTGCTATATCCCACACCATTACCACTTACCTGCTGAATGGGTGAGGCTCATTTGCTACACTTGATCTTTGTGTGACACTTGGATTGTTTTTACAATCCCTATTACTGCAGTGATGTTACAATGGCTGCAGAAGCCCCACTTAGAAAATTGTTCCAGCACCACTGGAACCAACCAGACTATAAGAAATGTAGGAAGAACATAAAATGCCATTCAATGAAGACCACTTGTGCAATTTAATCTTTTTGATAAACTAATCTCTAATTTTTTTGCATCAGTGTATACTGCTATAGAGTAGCAGCTATCTACATATTAGAATTCCACTTCCTCCCAGGAGTGTTGGAAAACCTAGATCAACGATAATCTATCCAAAATGTGTTTTATATCAATAACCATACTGACAATATGGCACCTGGTAAAAAAAAAACTGAAGCATGGGTCAAATTAACACTAAGAGGCAATGGCTAAAAGCAATCTGGAACTCTGGGTTATTGTTAGACTTTTCATCCTTGGGATGGTCTCCCTTAACTTTTTGCCTCTGCTCCCCAGGTTGTTGATTGTGATTTTGCTGTTTTTGTTACTCTGGGCACTTTACCACTGCTAACCAGTGCTAAAGTGCAAGTGCTCCTTTACAAAATGTGTATGTTATTGGCTTATCCATGATTGGCATATTTGATTTATTAGTAAGTCCCTTGTACAGTGCACTAGAGGTGCCCAGGGCCTGTAAATCAAATTCTACTGGTGGGCCTGCAGCACTGGTTGTGCCACCCACATAAGTAGCTCTGTAATCATGTCTGCAGTGTCTGTGTGTGCAGTTTTAACTGTAAATTCGACTTGGCAAGTGAACCCACTTGCCAGGCCTAAACCTTCCCTTTTCTTACATGTAAGAAACCCCTATGGTAGACCCTAGGTAGCCCCAAGGGCAGGGTGCAGTGTATGGTTAAAGTAGGACATATAGTAATGTGTTTTATATGTTTTCACTGTTGCAAGGCCTGTCCCTCTCATAAGTTAACATTGGGGCTACCTTTAAATCTGATTAAAATGTAGATTCCCTTTTGGAGCGGATGGACATGTGGAGTTTGGGGTCCCTTAGCTCACAATTTAAAAGTACATCTTTTAGTATAGTTGATTTTAAGATTGTGTGTTTGAAAATACCACTTTTAGAAAGTGAGCATTTTCTTGCTGATAACATTTCTGTGACTCTGCCTGTTTGTTGATTCCCTGTCTGGGTCAGTTTGACAGTTGGGCTGGTTGCACCTCACACTAGACAGTGACACAAAGGGAGCTGGGGTGTAGTATGCATTTCCTTATGAGCCATCTGTGCTAGGAGGGAGGGGAGGAGTGGTCACTCACACCAGAAAGGGCTGTGCCTTTTCTCACACAATGCAGTCTCCAACCCCCTGGTGAGTGTCTGGGGCCTGGCCTGGGCAAGGCAGGTTTTCACATTCAAAAGGGACTTTACCTTGAAGCAGGCCTACTTCAAAGGAGAAATGGGGTATAAGAAGGGCACCCAAAACCACAGACTTTAGAACACTTCTGGAAACCAAGAGGAACCTCTGCCTTGAGAAGAGCTGAAGAGCTCAGGAAGAAGAGCTGTCCTGCCTGTAACTGTGCTTTGTGGAGCTATCCTGCAGTTGCTGCTTCTGCCAGAGTAAGAGGGCAAAGACTGGACTTTTTGTGCCTTCCATCTTGTGAAGATCTCCAAGGGCTTGATTTAGAGCTTGCCTCCTGTTGTTTGAAGTCTCAGGGACAGCAAAGACTTCTCTCTGCCAGCACTTGGAGTCTCTGGAGAGACTCCTACTCTGCCCTGTGGTGCCTATCCAGTTCCTGGGACCCTGAAAGGACAAGCTGGCAGCCTAAGAGCAAGAAATCCACTCACAGAACGCCATGCGGAGAAAAGATCGACGCAACTCCGATCTGCAGCTGAAAAATCGACGCGACGCCGACTTCGCTGCTGAAAATCGATGCTCGCCTGCAACGCAACCGAAGAATCAAAGCAAGGAACTGTAGAAACGACGCGCAGCATCGCTGATGGAGGCTTGTGAGATCGCAACCCGTGCTGCATGGTTTTCGGATCATCGTGCGGCTGGATTTCCGACGCAAACACAACTGGGCATGTAAAAACAATGCAAGCCCTGCCCGGACCCGAGAGTGCTGACCAGATCGACGCTTCGCTCTACTGCGGAGAGCAGAAACGACGTGCCCCGACCCGACGAAAGGAGAAACGACGCAAGGTCTCGCTCGAGAGTGAAATCGAGATATCGCAAGCCCTTTTTGATGCACACTCGCCCGTGCGGGGTTCTTTTTTATGCACCCAAGGTACATTTTCACGCTCACAGTGTTAATGTGTGTTTGAAACTACAGAAAGACTCTTTTTGCTTTTTAATTGATAACTTGACTGGTGTATTGTGGATTTTTGTTGTTTAGGTCTTGTTTTGTTTAGATAAATATGTCCTATTTATCTAAACCTGTGTTGTGTCATTTTGTAGTGTTTTCATTAAGTTACTGTGTGTGTTGGTACAAATACTTTACACCTAGCACTGTGAAGTTAAGCCTACTGCTCTGCCAAGCTACCAAGGGGGTAAGCAGGGGTTGGCTGAGGGTGATTCTCTTTTACCCTGACTATAGTGAGGGTCCTTGCTTGAACATGCGGTAAACTGACTGTCAACCAAAGACCCCATTTCTAGCAGTTATGAAAGCTGAATTTGGAACTCGGTCAGTAGTATTGGATATTTAACTGTGGCAAAGGCATCCACAGATTGGAGGAATCCAGAGCAGGGGAACACCATGCCCAAGAAAGCAATTCAGAATTCAGATCAATAACTGATCTGGATTCACAGTGTCCCTTAGCTGAAATGATATTATTGTGTAGTGGAAAGAGGAATAAGACAAAGCACAGAAGGACCCTTCTTGCCTCACTTATACTCAAGGGAAGAAACCAAAAACTGACTTTCAGTGTACTTTATAAAACATGGTAGTATGGGGATGTGGCACAGGCAAGATTAGCATTGGACACAGGGTTGATATTCTTTTAATTATGATTATGTTTATTATTATTATATGTTCTGTGTGACCACTGTGCCCCTTCTGATAATATTAATTAAAAAATATTATTAGTGACTGTAATATTACATATACTGTCCGTCGTGCTATGTATCTTATAATAGTCACAATATACTGTCGCTATAATATTATTATGATATTAGTATACAATAAAAAGACTCGATTATTATGCAGCCTGACATTTTTCATTTTAGAAGGATGACAGGCTAAGAATTGCCTGTTTCCAAGAACCTCTCTCTCCCTCATGGACGTCTGAAGGAACCTCAAGACATGCTCTTCTAGATGTAACAAGCATTATCTCCTCTCCCTCCAGTCGCCCTACCACAGCGCCTGGATACCCTCACAGGTGATTAGCGTGCTCTACAAATCCACATAACATATACCTAGCATTTCTGAAGATATCAAACCAGAATATCTTAACATACTTTCCCATTTACTGACTCTGGTAGGGATTTGCTGTTGACATTTGTGAAAGGTAGGGCTCTTTCAATGAATCACTCTTTCTGGTCTGTGCAGCATTCATATCTTCTTAATAGTTAGGTGTCACAGGCATTAGGTGAATCATCACACAAGTTAGAGGACAGTAAATGCTGATTCCCCAGACTGACGGTAAATGGCTTCCCTGTTACCACCAGTATTCTATGTGTGAAATTTGCAGCACAAATCATTGAGAGTGTCAAGTACCAGCAACCAATTCTGCATACAATAAAAACAACAGTTCAGAATTACCATTCAAGTTCTTATCTCCTCCCATGTGGGAGGTGATGACACAGCATTCAAAGTGATTCCCTATTTCCATTGAAGTCTGCTTGATTTAGAAAAAGATGAAAGAAATAGCTCCCACCTAATATGCTGGAACTGGTTTCTACTTGCATTGGCTTACAATGCCACTATCATATTCATGTTCCGTAGACTCACCTACAAGGCAGCAAAAACTATACCACTACTCTCTATGGTTGCCAAACTCAACGTCTCAGAAAGTCAGAGCAACACACTAATCCATGACCTTGCTAGAGATGGAGTTGACAAGTGAACAGAAGACGAGAAGTGAAAACTTCTCAAGACATAACTGCTTCCCCTTACCTCTGGGTCACTCCTTTCCTAATCCGGTTTAGAAAATAGATGAAACCTTCTCTTTTTGAGGAGGACTCATTCACCACCAATGGTGAAACTCCTAGCTCCTTTTACCCCGGGACTGAACTTTGAAAGTAATTGCATACTTCTAATGCCTTAGTCCCACCCACTTTAAGTAAACAATACGAAATAATTCCCAATATTATATACAGGACTTTTATTGGATCTGGGTTTCAACAGCAGACCGACTTTAGTGCTGGTGGCGTCCAGTGTGACAATCTTTTTGGCACTCCATACAAAAACCTCATGCTCCAAGAATTCCCTCTCTACCACACTACACCAGTGCCCGTCAACTCTCCATAGCACCTTTCTCACATGCATTTCTTTTCTATTATAGTGCTACTCAAACCAGTGAAGGCTATCAGAGCACTTCACATCACATACACAGATTATACAGAGCCAATGAATCATACATGTGTAAATCAGCCTTTGGGAAACGCTACATAAAATAATGAGGATTACTTGGTATATGAGTCACATGTCACTGATACTAGTAAGAAGCATATTTTAAGAATGTGTGGTCTAGAGAGGCACAAACCCTTGATTTAAAACCTGCCACAGTGGTTGGCTTTACTCATAAGAATGTATTTCTACCCAAAGGAACCCTTTTTTTTTTTTTTAGAAACATTAGGATATTGAAACATTGGGAAGAAAACATAACATTCTAACCCTTACCATGTAGCTTGCATGCAGATCTTTGATGACAGTTCATAGTTTGCTGTGCTATATATATTAGTCTTATAATTTGTGAACTGCAGGTCACAAAAGGATCTTTGTGACACAAGCAGTGACCTGATGAATGATCCATATAAATACAGTTGACGGCTTTGTATAGTTCACACTCTTTGCAGCAGGCATATTAACCCATTGCGCTACTTTCTCATGCACGTTAACTGCCACTAGACAAAACTCTGATCACTCTCCAGCAGAAACATTAATCACCAGATCTATCTCTACATTGTTATTGTTGCCTGAAAACTGCTGGACACACAACAACTCTGCAGCAAGTCCTTTTTAAATCCATGTTATTTTTAAAGACAGTGCCATCTCCCTCCCAAGGTCAGCACCGCGTGCAGCTGTACCAGTCGTACAGCCACCCCTCGAGTGCTCAATCAAATCTGATTAATTTTGGTACCATTTTTTATAAATTCATGAAGAACATTCTCTGCTGAACCAGCAAGGTTAACAATACGAGGATCTGCAAAAGTAAATCTACTTGTGCAAAGCTTCTAAACTGTAGAAAATATCAAAGATGTTTTAATACTTTTCACAGCTAAAACATTGAGGGAATCAATAGAAAGTACACATTTGTAGTAGAAATAAATTAGAAGACAAACCGCAGAAAAGAACACATGCAAGTAAAAGGGAGTAAAAGAATGATCCTCCTATTTACAAACCTAACGCTTTGACTAAAAAAAATCAGATCAACCAGAAAACAGGAGATTAACTTGGGGGTAACAATCATATGAACTGTACTTTTTTTTGGTACATTTTAGGATGGTTTCCTTCCAGGACCCCAGCTGCACCAAGTTGGTCTGCGTAGCGAGATAGGATGTGGTACTCACACATAGGCTTGAGCTGTCCAATCAGTTCCTCTTTGGTCCATTTCGCCCATTCTTTCTTGTCAGTGTTGATGGAGCACAGAATTGGGCCACATGGCTTCCCACAGTCCTCAATGGCAGGCACATTCAAGTAGTGCACCAGCACAATGTCAGGATTCTGAAATACAAAATACAGAAACGGGGGCATGGTTAGGTATGTGATGAGAACCGATTTTACAAATGTCCTTCAAAAGCAAGAATATCTATGGAATAATGAAAAGACCCATCAATTGCAATACAGTAATTTCCTGCTCCACCCTGGAGGTTGATTTGAGCAGAGTAAACAGTGATAGCCAGCACACAGAGATGATCAATACTGTACATAGAAAAACACCTGGCCACAAGAAGTTGCACAAAAGTCAAACTAAATGCTCATACTGCTGGCCACTAAAGAATCGTATCCTTTAATGTCAAAAGCACCCAATCAGTGCATCCAATCCAGATAAGAATCTGTCACCCACCTCTTGAGATGGCTATATTGGCTCCCAATCCAAGGTTGCACAGATATCACACTTCTCACCACTATGCATAAATCAGATTATGGAGATGGCGCTCAATGCATTGAGTATAGAATCAACCCATGAAACTCACAAATAATTAAATGACCAAACAAGCAGACATTTCTTCAAACATCTTGTGTCACTGAAACTTCGACACAAGCACAATCTGTCAGACAACCCACATCAACCACCACAAAAAGACTTTTTAAAGCATTTCACTAACAGCTCAATCTATGACCATAAGCAAGCAACAAAAAAAATAGAAACTTTTTTATAAAATGCTGCACTTTCGCATTTTGAGTGTGCTATTGCTCAAAACTTCTGTGCTCCCCAAGCATCATAACTTCTAAACTGAACCAAGAATACATTATTCGTATTTTTATATTTCAAAATCGAAATCTGAAGGAAAAGCTCATTCACCCAGTGCTTGACTGAACTAGTTGAGATACACTGATAAATATCCATATCATACCATTTAGTACAGCCTTCAAACTCATAACTATTAACAGGGCCACTGGTATTATGTGGCAGGGGAGGACCAAATGATGTGGCAAGGTTGACTAAATTATGTGGTACGGAAAGGAAAGCTATCCGGAGTAGTGTTGCACATTTTGCGATAGTATTATTTTATTATTTTCTCATTTTTACTCATTTTAATGGTGTCTGGGCAAAGATTTCACCTCATTAGTACCCGTTTAACGGCCAAATGCAGTAATAAGCAACTGAAAGATGACAACTTCGTGTTTGTGAAGGGACTTCTACAGACCATGGAAGCACATGTTGTCATGTTTTAGTAACTTTGATTCTTTTTGAGCTGGACAACATTTTTTTGTTTAAATGTGCAGATGATGTATTAGGTGGCAAATCAATAATTATGCTGAAAAGACAGTGGCCGCTGAATCTCATAATTCCAATGGTTTTTGGAATTATACACTTGCGTCTGCAGCACTGGAACAAGCAGCGTCATACAGGCTTCTACGAAGCAGTCGCAAGAAAACAGCTTTATCATCAATTCAGATTATACGTTCGGCTCCCCTCGGGCAGATGATTCCTCTTCCAAGCGCACATAAATATGTCGTGTTTTTTCATAAGCGCCAGAAAAAATAGACACAAGAGGAAGGGCGGGAGGGCGAGGGGGTAGTTGACAGCTCTAAAAAGGGACCCATGAGTGTTCTTCACGGCAGAGGCAGACTCTCGGCCGCTTCTTCGCAGAGACGCCCTTGGATTTAGAAGCGGTAGTTAGGTGCCAGCACACAAATATCACTGGTAACATGCTAATGAGACATAAAGATGCCGCCTCTTTCCTCACAGAGTTTCCATCAGACAGATTTTGTTTTCCTCTGAAGATCCAGGAGGCCCATCCCACAGGTTTGTTTAGTGCCTCATTAACATTGTTCCAAGTGCGCCATTCGCGCTAATGTGCTGTGTTTCCATAGGAATGGGGCGCGCGAACTGAGGCCGATGAAGGGCGCACCGGAAATCAACAACTGCGTGATATTTCTGTCACAGGAGCAGCAGCTCGAACCCAGTCTTCGAAACAGCGCTCCTGTCGAAGAACCTCTGTTACTAAGGCAATAAAACCAAAGCTTTTGGTTAAATGCTCCTTCTTTACATTTATATTGATATTAGTTTAATTTGAAGTAGATGTCTAGTACTCTCTGTCTTTCCAATGCGTGTTTATTTTTAGTCTTTTCTTTTATTAAAGTCATTTGCACAGTGCAATCTGCTAATTTAACTGACTTAAGACATTCTACAACTCCCTCACTCTGACACCAAAGTTTAAGTTGTGATTTTGTGATAAAGGACTCGGAGAGGTCAGTGGATTAATCGTCAAATTCCCAGATTCTGAGTTTGGCGGAATGGGTATTTAACTCGCCCAGTGAGGTAAAATAAGTGTGGTAAAACTAAAGACAATATATGAAAGGAGTTCCTAATGTTTCTCTCTGGAAAGGCAGTAAGGACGTAGCTAATTTGGAGGTGGCACTGCATGGTGCCAGCACATATCTTCAGGGCCTTCCTGATGCTAATACCTTGTGGGCTTCAGCAGATGCTGAAGGAGCTTCTTCCAAGTTACGTTTTGGTGGAGATGTGGTGGAAACTAGTTTGAGAGTCTATCGTTGGTTAGCAAAATCTCTTGAATTTAAAAGGGCATTCATTTAAGCGACATGATGAGGCAAATGACGGCATTTAATCCTGCTGGGATGCAGTGAGATGGTGTCTGAGGAGGCATGCACAGAGGATTCTAGTGCTGTGAGGCTTGGATTCAACTAGGATACTGATTACGACAGGTTTTCTGGATTCACATTACGTGAATCATCCACTAGATGTAGCTGCTTTGCTTCCCCTATACCCACCTCACTGCCCCAATCCCCATGGACCGCCCTCTGCTGGCATCAATGTCACATCAGAGAACAAACTTGTGGCGCCTGGGAAAATGTTTGCGAGTACCCATGTTATAGTTAGAGTAACATTGTAGTCTATTAAAATAGACAGAGGAGATGCTTCCACAGCGCACATTCTGAACTCAAGTACTTAAGTACTTTTAAGTTAAATGTACTCTCATATGTGATAAAGAAAAAGACGGCTCTGTGAAATAAAGGGGCATATTTATACTCCGTTTGCGCCAAAATTGTGTCGTTTTTTTTGACGCAATTTCGACGCAAAACTAACTCCATATTTATACTTTGGCGTTAGACGCGTCTAGCGCCAAAGTCCATGGAGTTAGCGTCATTTTTTAGCGTGGACAACTACTTTGCATTAATTATATGCAAGGTAGGCGTTCCCGTCTAAAAAATCGACTCCGAGGCATGTGCGTGGGATTTATACTCCCGGGCAAAAATCACGCCCGGGAGTGGGCGGGTCAAAAAAAATGACGTACGGCCGCTTTTGCGCCGTTTTTTAGCGCCTGCAAAAGGCAGGCGTTAAGGGACCTGTGGGCTCTGAAGGAGCCCAGAGATGCCCCCCCTTCCCCCCAGGGACACCCCCTGTCACCCATGCCCACCCCAGGAGGACACCCAAGGCTGGAGGGACCCATCCCAGGGACATTAAGGTAAGTTCAGGTAAGTTTTTTTAAAAACATTTTTTGTGGCATAGGGGGGCCTGATTTGTGCCCCCCTACATGCCACTATGCCCAATGACATGCCCAGGGGACAGAAGTCCCCTGGGCATGGCCATTGGGCAAGGGGGCATGACTCCTGTCTTTGCTAAGACAGGAGTCATTTCTATGGGGGTTGGGAGTGAAAAAAAAATGGCGCAAATCGGGTTGAGGCGAAAAAATTGCCTCAACCTGACTTGCCCCATTTCTTGACGCCCAAGCCCCATATCCCCCTACGCCGGCGCTGCCTGGTGTACGTCGTGTTTTTTAAAGCACACCAGACGGCGCCGGCAGCTAACGCCGGCTAACGTCATTCAATAAATACGGCGCCCGCATGGCGCTTCAGAATGGCGTTAGCCGGCGCTAATTTTTTTGACACAAAACTGCGTTAGCGCAGTTTTGCGTCAAAAAGTATAAATATGGGCCAAAGTGTTTGTAAACGATCACACAATTTAGAAAAGCAAGGGAACTGATACTTATTCCAGACATAGCAGACCTGAATCAGGAGCCTGGGCTCAATTACCAACTCAGGAATGTACTTATTTGGAGGGGTGGTCACACCCCATGCACACCCTTAAGCTTGTTTCGAACACTGACAATACTATTTTCCTTCACTTTTCCATGTTTTCCACGTCTACACAATTCTATTTTTTAAAATAAAATGTTGTATTTCCCTAAAAGGTTGTATTTCCACACTCGAATGTGACTGACCTTCCTAATGTACCTCGGCCATTTCCTCACTTCTTGGCAATACAAAACACTTTGCATTGCCAGGGGCTGTGCCCCCTCTCTGACCCCCCCAGCAGCAACAGCTGCAAAACTTTTACTATGAAACTTTCATAGTAAATGGGGTGGGGCCATGGGGCTGTGATGGTGACGAGTGGGAGAGCATTCCCCCTCAGTATGCATGTATGATTGGCCAGCCATCTTGGGCCTGCAAACACAAATGCACACTGGGCTCTCTCTGCTGCGTTGCTGGGTTGGAGACAGCAGGCAGAGACTTCCACCTCTGCCTCGGAATGCCCTGGCTGGCCGCCCCGTCCAATCCTAACTCTGCTTTCATACTGCAAGCAGCATGAAAGCAGCATTAGGATTGGACACAGGACAGACTGGGAGCCCGTGCCTGCAGTCCAGTCGAGGAGTGGATCGGAGCGATGAGACTCGGCATGGCGCAGAGCTAAAGGTAAGTTTAAAAAAATGTATTATTATACATTATTTTTTTTCGTCCCCCCACCCCTTTTCCCTCCGTGAGTCTCCAATGTGCAATGCCCAAAAGACTTAAGTAGAGGAGCAGCAATGCTAGCCTACGGACATTCTCACAAAAACACACGTACAACCTCATATTGTGAGATGTGTTTACCAACATGCGTCACTGATGGCAGCACCACTTGCCTGGACTCTGTAGTCAGCCACCAGAAAGCAGAGCCATACACTATTCAGTGGGATTTACAGAATTTTACACTCATTTTCTTCTATCATACCTTAAATTAATTGCATATTTATTGTGTTGTATTTACTGTCGTTTTTGCATGGGGCACCCAAAATCTTTGCAACGGAACAGATCGCCTGTGATGTAAGCATATGTTGCACCAAGACTCAAGGGTCTCCTGTCTTTAATTTATGTGTACATTGAAAAATACGCTCCCATTGTCATTCCGTGTGAGCTACTTCTATGCCAACTTTGCTTTCCTGATGTCATCCCAGATGAGGTTTCGCTGGTTTGGTAAATATCCAGGCCTTTTTGAAGCTTAGCTGTATTTAGGTCAGGAGACAGGGGATTGGGCAGCAGGGCTGCTTTTGAGGAAGTTTGTATATGTATACTTTTAAGCTTGTGTTAATTGTTCTGTTCTGTGCTGGTACCTCGATTCACACACAGGGTGGAGTAAACAAGTTACTAAGCAGATGAGTTTTGAAACTCCCTATTTTCAATAATTTAGACTATTTAATGTCTATAACAGTAGAGCCACTACCTTGTTGATCTTGGGTTCCCCACTACAGTAAAGAGGTATTTATGTTCTGAAGCGAAAGGACTCAAGTGACTTTCTTTTAAATATTCTATGACAAACTGCATTTAACAGGGCACGAACATCTCTGGACATCACCACATCTGTTGCATCCTTCATATCACTGTCAAGGTAGTACCTAGTTTGGTGCTGTTTATGGCCAGACGACGGTCCAAATTCAGTATTTGCTTGTATTTGTTGCAGTAGGACCATATGACTGTGAATGCTGGGAGTCATGAGATCTTTAAGTAGTTTGTTTCTGCAGGTTCCGGTGTAAGGAGTAGGGCCTGTTCGTAGACTAGAGGGTGCTTGATGGTAGCGGATCTACTCCGTTTGTGTAGGAGTGTGCTATGTTGTCTTCAGATTGCACACAGTAGCTGTTATCCGGGGCTGGACTGAGGAACCAAAAGCAAAGCTGGCCAAAATGCTCAAACCCAGTCATCTTCCTTTCATCTCCTGGCGCAATCTCTCTCTTTCCAGCCATCACTGCTTTCTCTCTTCTCTCTTGGAGTATACCATGTTTTTAACAGCAATAGTTGCTTCTTTCTTTTCTTTTTCTTTCTTCTCTTCTTTTTTGTAATTGTGTGTGTATAATTCATTTTATGGAAGGCTAATATGGTTCGAAATGTTGGCTGAACACACCTTTAATACGGTTCAATTTTTCTTGGTGTGTTCTTCCTTTGGATGGGGGGGGGGCATGATCATATTTTTAGACAGCCATGGGAGAATCACGACCCAGTCGAACAATAAATGACCTTGGATAGTGGTGTGGAAGAAAGTGTTGCAAAGCTGAATGAACTTAAAGGGATTGTCAGGTCTGTGGATAGGGGAGGGGAGAGTTTCATGAAGGCAAAGTCTGCAAAGAGACACAGAAGTGCATTATTTTTACTCATGTCGAGTTTTAAGTGGACAAGTGTTACTGCGTCACCGAGGAGAAAGAATCCAGGATGACATCTAAACCTTTGATGGATGAACTGCTACCACCCACATGAGGGAGGAACACCAGGGTGCTGCCCCGAAAGGGTCAACGACAGTGAAGGAGATATGTGCAAAAGATAATGGGGCCCGTAACTGGAGTGACTGATGTGGTTGTAACTCATTTGTTGAGCTGCAGCTAATTTTACCTCCCTTTCAGAAAAAATGGTTGCTTGGATACCTGTGATATAGTTTGTGTCGAGGGCTGTTGGTATAGCAGTAACAATATGGTATATCTACATTTTCGAGATCGCTGAGAAATGAAGTGGCAGGGAGTGAAAGAAGAGGTGACCAATATTGTCTTACCATAGCTAAATCTGGCAGTCTATAGGCTTTGTGAGATGGGGATCTGGACTGGTTGGCCCTTGTGGCCAAGTCATAGGGGTTAGATTATAATTCATAAAAGTAGGCTCATGGGCCATCATTTAGAGTACATTTGTCATAAATTGAGGGCTCGGTTTCAACATGTGTTTTGTGTTTTTGGGGAGAGTTTGATAATCTGGGTGCTGGCATTTTGCATGTGCACACATGCGCATCTGCCTAAAATGTAGTCCACATCGGTCCCATGGCTACTAGGCCAACCTCTACTTTTATTTATGCCTTCATTTCATGTAGTTTTTACTGATTTTTCCCATGTGAGATTATTTTAACATCTTTTTGCAAAAACAGGCAAGCTACATTCAGACTGCAGCATTTTTACTTTTTTTTTTTTTACTTCTTTGCAAAAATAAACGTAACATTTGCAAATTAAAATTTAAAAAATTGTCGGCTTGGCAAGGACCCGTGCCATTGGCTTTGCCATTGTGTGTTATTTGTTGACTGCCGGACATGTGAGTTTTTTAGGGCATTCAAACCCAGCGCAGAATAGCCAGATTTTTAGCTGTTTTTTTTAATCCATCATGATCGTCTGACACACCACAAGAGGATGTGACTGAGATGACCTCCCCCTTGATTTTGGCAAGATGGACCTTTGTTAAGGGCTGTGGCATTTTTGTGAATGCTGATCCAGTAGTTTGTCTTGCAAGGATGTATGTCTTCAAGACAGCCGAAGTCAGACAGCCGAACCCCAGCGTAGTCAACTGCTCTTAGTCCAGAGCCTTTCGTATAGCGTCTTTGGTTCTTCACAGCAGAACTGCAATATTCAGTTTATTCATATGAAAAGTAACATCAAGCTCTAGATATTTATATCATTATCACTAATGTGGTCAGATTTTACAGGGCCCTTGATCCCCTTAGCGCCACATTGCCGCAAATGTGACGCTAATGGGCCACTACTATAGCGCCATATTTACAAGATTGTGCAAACTAAGTTTGCGCCACCTTGTAAATCTTTTGAACCATATCATGCATAATATATGCATGATCTATGCAAAGGGGGCGTTCTCTCGTTAGAGGGTCACTAAAAATGGCATTGTGGAATCTACAAGTTTCCATTGTGCCATTTCTAGTGTAATTTTTAACTCCTTGAAGCAGGCGTTAAAATGAGTCTCACGTTTATTTCAATGACCCTCAACACTATACTGGATTAGTGTAATTTTCTTTTATGCTAATCGAGTATAGCGTTACAATGGTGTAAACAAAATTTACACTATTACCCCTAACATGTGCCATGGTTCGCCGTATTGTAAATACGGCGCTACCATTGTGGCATTAGGGGACACAAGTGGGCCGCAAGAAAAGTGGCGCATTACTAGTGATGCACCATTTTCTTGTAAATTTGGCCCATAATTTCCTGTGACTGAATTACAGTTAATATTTATTGTCTATTCATTAATACTGTAGATGTGTTGCTAACATTATTCTATTGAGCAGTATTGCTAACATTATCTAGTACTCATAGACTTGGGGGTCATTTACAGTTTGAGACTGCTTAATTTGTAAAAGAATGAGGCCCGGTGCCCAAAGTTCTGCTCCGGCGGCACTATTAAAAATCGGTAATAGCAAAGCTGTGTGCTGCAGAGTTCACCTTGTGCCTCTAGTGCTATAGCAGATACTGCGCCCCCTTTATCTCACCCTTGCCGGTCTTCCTCCGTCTTTTCACTTCATGTGCTACCAGCAGGTGGTAAACAAGAGAAGTGGGAGGGCGGTGTGTCTGGCATGGTGTGGGCGGACTTCAGGGTGCAAGGGAGGCTAGTGCCAAGCAGGCGGAGGGTTCCGTGCTCCCACAAGTCCTAGGAAGTCGTTGAGCAGGTACACGACTTGCACTTGAAGCCGAGCCTGCATTTGATTTTACCTACTGGATTTTCTGTCTGGTAAAACGGAGACTACTGTTCCCTCGTTAGGGATAGCCAAGTGCAGGAGAACTTGACCGTCATAACCCGAAGGAACTGTGGGGCATATTTATACTCCGTTTGCGCCGAATATGCGTCGTTTTTTTCGACGCAAATTCGACGCAAAACTAACTCCATATTTATACTTTGGCGTTAGACGCGTCTAGCGCCAAAGTTCATGGAGTTAGCGTCATTTTTTGGCGTGAACACCTTCCTTGCGTTAATGATATGCAATGTAGGCGTTCCCGTCTTAAAAAAGGACTCCGATGCATATGCGTCGTATTTATACTCCCGGGCAAAAATGACGTCCGGGAGTGGGCGGGTCTAAAAAACCCGCATTAGCGCCGGATTTTAACGCCTGGGTCAGGGCAGGCGTTAAGGGACCTGTGGGCTCAGAAGGAGCCCAGAGGTGCCCTCCCCTGCCCCCAGGGACACCTCCTGCCACCCTTGCCCACCCCAGGAGGACACCCAAGGATGGAGGGACCCACCCCAGGGACATTAAGGTAAGTTCAGGTAATTACTTTTTAAAAAAAAATGTTTGTGGCATAGGGGGGCCTGATTTGTGCCCCCCTACATGCCACTATGCCCAATGACCATGCCCAGGGGACAGAAGTCCCCTGGGAATGGCCATTGGGCAAGGGGGCATGACTCCTGTCTTTGCTAAGACAGGAGTCATTTCAATGGGGGTTGGGAGTGAAAAAAAAATGGCGCAAATCGGGTTGAGGCGATTTTTTTGCCTCAGCCTGACTTGCACCATTTTTGGACGCCCATACTCCATTTTCCCCCTACGCCGGCGCGGCCTGGTGTACGTTGTTTTTTTTAACGCACACCAGACGGCGCCGGCGGCTATCGCCGGCTAACGTCATTCAATAAATACGGCGCCCGCATGGCGCTTCAGAATGGCGTTAGCCGGCGCTAATTTTTTTGACGCAAAACTGCGTTAGCGCAGTTTTGCATCAAAAAGTATAAATATGGGCCTGTATCCCTCCGGGGAATACTGCTCCTCCCGGATTGTGATCAGGCCCATAGTGTTAGTCGACATACTGGATTCGATATTTTTGTAGGTCGAAATAAATGACTTGATAATGTGATAGAACACTGAAAAAAGTCATTGGAACATGCAATTCACTTTCTACGATATCACAAATAATGGGGGGTCGATAGATTACTTCCTGTCCACCACATTACAAACAGTAAGTGAAATGACATAGGCAGAGAGAATGTCAGGCTACAGCCTAGTTAGAAGCAGACAACACATTTTGAAAGCGTTTGCACACTTTGAAGGAACAACTAAAAGAGTTGGTTAACTAGTACAATGTCAGTATGTGACAGGTGTACTTCAGCACAGGAGGCTTGTGCAGAAACGTGCTTTGTACATTATTGACTGAGACTTCTGCCCCGCCCAGTCAGACTCACTGTTCCTGAACAGCGTAATGTTCTGTTGTCCACATGCACACGGTACTAAATGTACCCTGGCTCGCTGCCTATTCACAAGGTGACTGGCTCATCTCTTTTAGGTCAGTGGTTTCAAAGAATCAGGAGGATTTATTGACAGCTTGCTTAATGAGCACTCTTAGCAAATTCTTAAAGCCTCCTCGGCCCACCCCGTGAAGCTGTCTTTCTTCTTTGTAGTAAAGAGCGTGTCTTTCATTAACTGGCCAGTTAATAGATAGTTTCTGCAGAGCATAAAACAAATGCTTACATATAGTCATGAAATATGGGGCATCATAAACTAGTCTAAGTCGGTTAGTGTATTTTGCTGAATAAGGGCAAGTAGGTTTAGGCAAATTGTACAATTCGCTGGCCTGTCTGAATACTAAGTGGATTGCCTTTAAAAGGTGCAAGGTGCATCTCTGCACTTGCAAACTGCATATACAGAGCACTCCATTGACAAAAAAACTCTAGGCCCATATTTATACTTTTTGAGCGCCGCATTTTCGCCGCTTTTTGACGCAAAAACGGCGCAAACTTTCAAAATATAATTGTATTTTGAAAGTTTGCGCCACTTTTGCGGCAAAAAATGATGCAAATGCGGCGCTAAAAAAAGGATAAATATGGGCCCTAATTTCTAAAGAGGACAACATTTCGCCTATTCATTGATTGACATTTGTAGGGTCCTTCTTGTCAGTCATCAACAATTTGGGTCTCACCTGCTTTATAATTGACAGTGCTGCGGGCTGCAGGTGGGGCAGTTGCTTTAACAGTTGAAAGTAGAACCATAATGTCCATCGAAGTACTCACACACAGGGCCACAAAAGTTGCAAGTCCAAAAAATTATTCTATTTTTTACCATCCACCTGTGTCCTGAGACCAAAGAAGATTGAAGTCAGGTTTGTATTGTAGAGCCAAATACTCCAGAAAGGTTCTTCAAAGATGTAGGATGAGTTACAAGAAGATCACCATTTACATGCAAATTTGAAGGTCGGTCTTATGATGAGGATCTTATTGGTTTCACGAGGCCCTTTAGTTGAATTAAATAGGATGCTGTAGATACTGCATTTTTTCAACGTTATGTTTTTCGGAATGGTCTAAATGTCCTCATATTTAATGTGATTGCATGAAAGAAAATGCATAGCTCTATTTTGGCAAGGCGCAGTTTTCTCCCTTTTCCAAATTGCAGCTGGCATCTTCATCGGTTTCCTTCAATTTTTCACATTTTCAACAGCGATTTCGGTTCAGATAAATTGATCCATTCCATTTATGTTTCCAGGACACAGAATGTCTTATGGTCAGCATAACAGAATGTTCACTCATTATACAGTATGACAAATACACCTATGTCTGCCAGTGTTTTCCCAGAGAGATGTTCTGTTACTTACAATCAGTAACGACAAGACCCGAAATGTGACTTATTTTTCATCAGTAATTTACTTTGAAATTCCTATGATTGGGTAGTTATTTGAGAAGCAGGGTTGGAACAAAATTATATTGGCTCAAATAAAAATAATCTGACAGACTAGGGTGATCCAAGCTATCATGACTGAAAATGAACGTCAACAGATTCAAAACGGATCTCTTGAGTTCAGTGTCTCTTCTAGTCTACAGGAAGCAGAAAGGAAGAAGGAAAAAAAGAATTATGCATATTTCAATTGTTTGGAGGCATAATGCAGCCTGATGCATCACAAATGTTGCTGTGGTGAAAACTTCAGAGTGTGGACACTGATACGGTACACATAGCATTTCTACATGGAAGCCTGTATGAAAACCAGTCCCTAATGTCCGTATTAAAGAATTGTAAAATCTCTAGTCACCTGTAATTAAAAAAAATGATGCTGCAGTTCATGTATTTATACACATGACTACGGTATTGTGGTGAATCTGCAAATAATCATTTTTCATTTATAATTCTTGTTTTCTGTTTACAATAGCAGATGCACTTATATCCATGCATTTCAAATGTGCTTTGTATGCAATATTAAGTAAGTATAACCAAAGGTCTGAAACTTTTGATTTCTTGTGTCTAACCTTTAACGTGGAGTCGTGATCATGTTGCAATATTCTTTCTTTGCAGGTGCGTTCATGAGCATCTACAGTTAATGAAAGGCATATTGTGTGCATTGAAGATAGTGGAGTATGGAAGGATACTTAGGCAAGGACAAAGGAGCTCTTACAAACCTAATAAAAAAAGACTCCTGTTTGTGTACCAGACCCCAAGAGACATTCAATACCCTCTTGATATCCAATTCTTGGGATGTGAGGTTTGACCAGAGTTGCCAATCACAACTGTGCAAGAAGGATGGAAAACAACTGGTGCAGATGACGTAGCCTTCTCCCTGGTTCTGTACATTTAATTTGTATTCACATAGCTAGAGAAGAGCAGATTTCCCTGAGACTTGGAGGGGTACAGACCTCTCTAATCTTTATTCCTTTGTGTGGCGTTATACCATACACCATCTCTATATCAGAACCTCTACTGAAGTTTCCTCTATGCTGACACTTTCCTGCACTTCCTGAGCCTTCCTTAGGATTTCCATTTAATATAGCTTAGGATAGTTAGATTAACTTAGATTCTACAATGATTAGACAAGAGGCCACCAATTTATATATAGATCACCACATTCTGTTTCTCATCATTTGCATTGCTTCAACTGAAATTCCTGTATGCCTTATACTTATGCGATTTAATCTCATTCGATGTGTTGCTTCACCTTTGGTGATTCTGTATTTATATAGCATTTTTTTAGATTCATTTACATCAGTTTGGATTTAAATGTGTAATAAATCATTGAACTTGATCCTCCATTTCCTGGATTTAATGTGTGGCCAAATAGGTTTTACTGTCAACTAAACTGAAAGGTTGATTTTAACTCTCCTTTACTTCCCTAGCATCCTCAAAAGGTCAGTCAGAAGAAGAAAAATAAGAATATGGGCCCAAACGTCATCACTTCCTTTGAAGTGCTGCCTCTCTTGTTTATCAACAGTGCTGGTAAGAGATCCCCTGCCGTGTATTAACCCTGATGCAGAAAATTGATCATGCATGATTTTTTTGTGTAACTATCATGTCTAATGCCTATACGAATCCACTGTGAATGTAACCACTGGTTTACTTAATCACTTTATTGAAACAATAGAACTGATGAGATAGTAGAAGAATTCTCAAAGGTAAAATACCCCTGCCCTCATTATAGAAATGGGTGGAGGTCTGGTGGTAAACAGAGTTTTCACTGGGTGGCAGGATCAGTTTATTAATGAAGGGTAAGTTTGACTGCAGATTGTACTGCTAGTGGCAAACCCCATAATTCCCAGACCTCACCTGCACAGAAGGGGTGCTTCTATTGTTAATTAGCCTCCCCTCACAGTACATATATCATAGTGCATACATATGAAGCAGTTTATTTTTAGTTTAAATGAGGGTGGCGCAGGGGGTGGGTACCAATCGTCCATCCAGAGAAAAGAAGAGATTTGAAGTGGTTCATGGAGCAGCCGACACGTCCTTCAGAAGGTTGGCCAAGAGGCTTTTTTTTGTGGGGAAGGGAAACAATACTGCTCCCCCTTGCCTGGCAGTGAGAAATAGAGGCATAGGCAAACAAATCAATCAATCAATAATTTGTTAAGCGCGCTACTCACCCGGTAGGGTCTCAAGGCGCTGGTCTGTTTTTCCTAATTTTTCTATTATTAATGGACCATATGTTTTCACTAGTTAAAAAGCTAGTTCCCAACTATAATGCAACACCCAAATAACTCTAAACAAATTTAAAACATAGATAGGATTGCTTGATAAGCAGTTATAAATGGACATATTTTCCTTACCCAGGACTATAAACCATGGTATAAACTTTTGGTAATATGAACTTCCATCTCTATGCTGACGACATGCAACTTTATATTGAAATACCCTCCTTAGAAGATATCCACCGTCTGAACAACACCCTCAAAGAAGCCCACTATTGGCTTTCCCATAACCATCTCAAACCAAACCAAGATAAGACGGAAATACTCCTCCTTTCGAAATTGAACCAGTTCCCTCAGTTGCAAGAATGGCTAAAATCCATCGACGCTCTCAAATGTACTCTCACCCCTTTGAGCACGGTCAAGTCTCTGGCAATCACTCTGGACTCCAACCTGACTATGCAGGACCACATCAAGAAGAATGCTAACAATGCTTTCCACAGCCTTAAACTTCTGCACAAAATCAAAGCCTTCATTCCCCATGATGATCTCAAACAGGCCACACAAGCACTGGTACCCTCAAGACTAGACTATGAGATCTCCATCCTACCGGCACGGCCAAATCCCAACTTGCCCCCATGAGGTCCACTCTTCACGCAGCTGCCAGACTGGTGATGGAAATTAAAAAATACGACCACATCTCCCCGGCCCTGAAGAGTCTTAAATGGCTCCCGATTGAGGCCCGTTGCTCGTTCAGCAATGCCTGCCTAACACACAAAGCCCTTCACACTGGGAAACCAGAATACCTCACCAAAACACTCTTGAAAGCAGGTCAAACAAGATCACTAAGAAGCTCAAACACCTTCCTCCTCCTCCTGCCAAAATCCAAGAAGCAAAAAACTCAGTCATGCTCCTTCTCAAACAACACGCTGAGAATCCGGAACTCCATACCTATCCACATCAGATCTAACCCTTCCCATCAGATAGTCAAGAAGCTACTTAAAGAATACCTCCTAAACCAACCTCCACGCCAAAAAGAATCTCTCACCCCCACCACTGCCGGATCGCTATCTTCTTGTCCTTGAGAACCCTACTGTATAACCGGTCTGTAATGTGATTCTTATGTTTTTCATGTGTTTTTCATGTGTTTATTTTCTATACTGTTGTAAAGCGCTCTGATACCCTCGGGGTCTTGCCAGCGTTATAGAAAACTTTCAAAATAAAATAAATGAACTGATATGGGCAAATCTTTTGTTGTTTACTAAATTATTCTGAATCGTTGCTCATTTCGATTTCAGTTACTTCATTTATTAGACTATCTGAAAACATTCACAAATAGTTTCTTCAAAGAAAATGGGGTGATAGGACTTGTGTCATATTCACACCACGGTATTTGATCAAACAGTGCAAATTATTCACTTAGACGTCTTGGTGCCAAACTATTAATTGGCTTTCTGTAGATGCCTGGTCTTTTGGACGTGAGCAGGGGCTCTAAGCAGTCCCCTTCTCTAAGATCTCATGGGTATTCTTGCCTGTTCATTCATTTTAGCTCTGAGTGGCTTTGCCTTCACGTTCCAGCCTATCTTTGGCCACTCAGACCAACTCATAATTCTCAGTATTTCTCTTTGCTTCTAATAATCCTG
This sequence comes from Pleurodeles waltl, assembly GCF_031143425.1. Lineage (NCBI taxonomy): Eukaryota > Metazoa > Chordata > Amphibia > Caudata > Salamandridae > Pleurodeles > Pleurodeles waltl. The sequence goes on from NC_090445.1 coordinate 1,105,123,737, forward strand.
CAATCCTCAATCAAACCAGTTGCAATGTTCAGATTTACTTATCATGTTTAATGCTACACACCGAGTCAGTGGTCGCTGGGATTTCCAGCATGCTCTTTGCCAGACTGCCTTGCCCTCCTCTGCTAGAGCCATCTGCCAAACATTGTATTTTTCCCCATTTCTTTTCTCGTCCTGAAATAACAGAAAATTGTTCTCCCAATCAAGACTGTGTGCTCTCCAAAACTCCCTCCATTATTCCGAATCTTGCCCCCCATTATTTTGTTTAACAGAAATAGCAGAAGGTTGTTCTCTTGATCAAGATTGTGTGCTCTTCCAAATCCCCTCCTACAGTCCCAAACCTGCCCCCCATTATTTCGTTACCGCCTTAAAACATCTTCTCAATATCTTAGTACTCAGGCTCATTAATTACTCCTCACTCAGTATGTGTAATTAACCTTGCTTGTTACCCAGGTGCGGCTGTTTTTATTTGCTGTCCAGGTTGTGTGCTTTGAATCTATCTACCTAAGAGATGAGACCATTACCCAATGTAATCTCACTCACTTTAACAACTTCAGAAGAATGGAAGGTGGGGGTCTTCTAATTTATAATGCCAAACCATGAACTGCAGGGTATGCAACAACCTCTAAGTGTTTAACTCATTGATCTATTTATTCCGTGGGATTTTATCCCTTCCATTACTTCGTCCGGGTGAAGGTCATCCATCCAACTTCAAGCACTATTCAATCAGCTCTCAGCAACTCCTGATGCTTTATCACATCCTTACTACTGAGTGCCTCTATATGACTTTGCTCACACATTTGATAAGTTACAATGCTTGTGAATATGTGTAGTTTTCCGACTTACAAAGTACCACTTTAGCAAGGGTTTTAGTAAAATCTGCGAGACTGATTGTGCTCTGATCACATGTTTTTGTTAAGAGATGATCTGCACATGTCTGAAAAAGGGAGGTTGTTAATCAACTGAAAAGTCTCATCCTGGGCCACTCAACCAGCGTACTGAACTAATAATGTATATCAGTTCATTAATATAAGCAATGAACCTCAAATAAGATCAAGTGCAAGACAACCTCTTCACCTTCTAGTCTTGACTCGAAAGAGATGCAACTGTATCAGATGTACATCCACTTGATACCACATTGTCCAGCAATAAAATAGTCACACATTGTATCATTTGGTATAGGTTAGCACATTCTGTGGTTTAATATAAGTATATAACATATTGGCAGAAAGGTTAGCATGTGACTTAATCTCATTGGAAAAACTCATCAGTTGGATATTGTGTATATTTCAACGTTTGTTTTCAGAAAAAAAACATCTGACAAGAATGTAAATTCTCAAAAAGAGCACAACAGAGATTTCCACTTGCTGTGGTAAGAATTAAAATAAATGAACACGTGTAAGGATGGCAGATACAGGAAAAACAGCAATAGAATCTCCTTCTAAATGACAATAACTGACTCTAACAGCTCATGTTCAGGAAACTATCATGTACATAAAGAAATTAGTACAAAAAAATTTTTTGGGAAAAATAGTTATTTTTAAATCCTCCTCTTTCTTTCAGGTTAAACACTTTTGGATAAATATTTCAAGCCAATCATTTATTTGTTAATAGCGACACCTCGTCAATCAACACTGTTTTGGATAACAATTACTACGGAAACCACCTTTAGGTCACCTTTATCTTGATCCATGTTTAAAATAATTCAGCATTTACTTTATGCTTGTGACTTTTGATTAACCAGCAAACTGAATTTAAGGCAACAGACAGTGGAAATTTTAGAGATATGAGCGCATCGCAAATGTTTAAAAAAATAAATAAATAATTGAGTGGTTAGAGCGTAGCTGATTAGAACTTTACTTTAATATAGAAAACTATTGTTCACAGGACAGTTCTAAGTGAAGCTGAGGGGTGTTACATGCATATAAAGTGCAGTGACCTGATATTTTCAGTGTATACTGTGCGTAATTTAAGCCGATGCTTGCTGATGGCATCCAGTGGCACTTTTTTTTGTTGGGACCAGCACCTATTTGTACACATCAGACATTAATTGAGCACAAGGGAGTAAAAAACCCACAGGAAAGTTGGAGAAAGAGAATCAGAACAAAACCACCAGAAATGGAGAAAGCAGGATCCTAAGGGCCAGATGTATCAAACCTTTTTGCAATCGCAAAAATGCATTCTGGTATGTACCAAGTCCACTTTGCAATTCAGAATCTTGTTACTGAATCGCAAATTGGATTTGCAACTACATACCGATTCGGTATTAGGAAGGGGCATGTCAAGGGTGTCCCTTCCTAATACCGAATTGCAGAGGTATGTATGATTGTTTTGTGACTGTGAATGCGGTCGCAAAACAATCTCAGTTACCACCAATTTCAAATTGGTTGTAACCCATTTGCAAAGGGAAAGGGGTCCCCAAGGGACCTCTTCCCCTTTGTGAATGCATGCGAAAATCTTTTTTAAGCGCAGGCAGTGGTCCCATGGACCACTGCCTACTCATAAAAAATGAAAAGAAAACTTTTCATTTTACATTTTTAAATGCATCCCGTTTTCTTTTAAGGAAAGATAATTTGTTATGCCTCTTGTAATGAGGATTAGAATCATCTCACATTTTTTAGATTGTACTGTACGCGTGCATAATGCTTAATTGTGAGACACTTTTATTTGGGCCATAATGTGAAACAGAAAACACTTTAATATCGAAGTGTTTATTGGAAAGAGGCACATATTTTCAATCAATTTTACGTAACATACAATTTTCACACCAAAGGTGAATTCTCTATTGGTCTTTGGAGATTCCTGCTATAGCCTTCTTAAGTCACAGACATCTAGCTCAATGAACATGTATTGTAGCTGCTGGACTGTCAATTCTGTCCTAGCCCTCATAAAATCTGTGGAAAGTCAAAGTGCTTACAGGATAAAGCTATAATGCAAATGAAGTTATGTATAGCGAGCAGCCGAATACCAGGGGTTATCAAGGCTTTTAAGCCGAAAGGAATATCAATGTAATTTGTTGAATTTAGGAGCTGTATTAACATAGAGGTTTGACACCAGATGTTTCTATGAGGTTTTCCTGGACACTGGGACTAGCCAATCAGGCAGTCTGGCAATCCCAGATAGGTTAGCTTGGAAGGGTCAGTGTTTAGATTGTTTTCTTTGGTTGTGTAGGGCATAATGGTACCAAGAAAAAACAATTCAAACTCTGGATGTTTCCAGCTGGCCCATCTGACTGCTTAAAAGGCCAGCCCAATTTTGTCTGGGGGACCCAAGCAAAATATCACCTTCTTGGGATTTGGAGCCATTCAGCGGAAGGACTTAAAATGACAGAGGTCAGCTCTCTTTCGATTTCTTTCTTAAATAGAAGTGGTTATGCTTCTTGACATACATAAATAGACCAACAGTAAACCCTGAATGACTTCTCCAAATAACAGCCATCAATTATCTACTATTCATTGACATGATCATTGAAAAAGCAGTGTATGTTCAACTCCAAGACCACATCAGTGCTAACCATCTTCTCAACGACTACCAGTCTCGCTTTATATTAAGCTGCAACACAGAAACTGGTACCTTACACATCATACGCATGCCTTCTGGACCAAAGATGAAGATAACCCTTGCCTCCTGGTATTCATGAACCTCTAAGCTGTATTGGCAAATTGACCATCCTACCATCATACACACCCTGGAGACTAAAACTGGATTTACTGACAGTGTTTTTCCCTGGTTCTCCTCCTTCCATTCCAACTAACACCAGTTTGTTCATATGAGCACATCTAGGTCACAAAACTCCCTATCACCTGTGGTGCCCCTCAAGATTCTATACTGTCTTCTACCATTTTCAATCTAGTTATGGTGCCGGCTGTTGCTCTACTCACTGATAACAACATCATGATTCAACAATATGCAGATGGTGCACAGCTCTGCTTGAAAGTCTTTTCTGATTCAGACATCCAACACCTCAGGCACTGCCTGCACATCATTCAGACCTGGATGTTCAGTGCCAACCGGAAGACCAATCCAACCAAAACAGAATTTATGTTATTTGCCAAGAAAAAAACAAGATGCAGAATAATCCTGACTTAATTGGAATAACATTTTTGGCTTCAAACCCCCACATTCACTGAAACAAAGACCATCTGTTCTAGCTCTCTCTTCTAAAGAAAGTTAAACAATTTATGCAGATAGTGACTTCAGAAGTGCCTTTCAAGCCTTCCTACACTCACATATGGATGCTGATAATGTCCTACCTCTGGGACATCCAAAGGGCACACAGGCACCAGTTTGGGGCATCCTTCTTGCTGCAGCACGTCTCATCCAAGACCTGAAGAAATATGACTACATCACCCACATCCTGATGGATTTCCTTTAGCTCCCCTTACTCACCCTCACCATTTTCAGCGCCTGCAGTATCATTCACAAAGCTGATTCGACAAGCACCCTTGCTTATCTTGCAGATCAGCTCACCATCTCTGGTGGATTTCAGCACAACTGCACTCATAATACCATTAAACTGCAGACTAATAGGTGGATAAAAGAAAAAAAAATAGACAGTAAGTCTTTTCTGTGCACTCAGGGTCAGGAACGACAGCCACCTATCCCTCAATAATGCCCCAACGCTGTTCCAGTTTCGGAAGGAGTTGAAGATGTACCTCTCTAAAGAAGACTCCATCGCAATAAAATAACCCTCCTCAACCCAGCATGTCCCCTCTTACTTACTGTGTTTTTATTTGACTACGTAAAGTGCTCCTCTGCCTTTTGGCAATGCTTGCGCTATAGAAATGTACAAATATACATCAATATCTGCAGTTCTCAACGACCAGACCCACATGCTGAGCATTGTTTTTTCATAAAACTCTTCATTGGTCTATTTGCTACACTGAAACAGGAAAGGAAACCTAGGGATGAAAGGAGATTCGAGGATACAATCGAGTGGCACATACATTCTACCTAAGCATGCAGGATCTAATGCCAGTATAGTATTAGCAGATTGAGTTACAGCACAAATGATTCGGACCCGAACATCATCCCTCCCTGCGACCCAGGTTGGACATTCTTAATTATTATTTAGCCGACCCGGCTCTGCCATAGACAGCGCAGAGCGTCGCTGGGGGAATTACTCTATGAAGCTGCTCTTCTATTGTCTACGTCTGGCCATCAATCTCCTGGCACTCTATCCATGCATATACTGGTGTCCAATTCATTTTAAATTTATTATTAAAAATTTCACCATCAGCATGAATGTCATTACAGGTCTGCACAAGCTAATTATGCAGAGGGTCCCCGTGGACAGACAGAACTTGTTAGAATAGACAAACTGTCACAGGATTCATAGCCGTCCATTTCAAGCCTGCTGTACTGTACATGCAGCACATCAATACTGTACCATTAATTTGAGAAAACAATGACACCGGCTGCTGAGATGGTCTTCAGCTATCCTTGAAACCAGGTGAGAGGAGTCTTGAGTCTTAAATCCTTAGGCAATTCATCCGTTCAGCCACCAGAAACCTAAAGAAATCCATCTCAACAGTTGTCTTTGTTGCAATAGGGGATACATTTCACCTAGGGTACTTCCTGGGACTGAGATCTTCGGACGCAGAGGCTTCACTAGCAAAACAATCAATGCGAATGCTACAAAGAAGCGGGAGGGCATAAGTAAACAATAAAACCGAGGTCACTTTACACCCTCAGAAATGGATATACAATCTGAAAAGATAAGGTGTTGTAATGCTTCTATATGAAGACCCCAAAAATGCAACATTACCTTATGTAATATTTTGTTTAGTGCGCTAATGCTCGGTTGTCAAAGGCGCGCTAAAGGACTATAAAAGGTATCTCTATGTGACAACAGGAGCTCATTCGTGCTACCGCTGAGGGTGGATGCCCACCACTATAGACAGCTTGCCACCCAATTCTGTGTGTTCTTTTCCTGGGGGCAGAGGTGTAACGGAAAATGCAATGGCTTCTATTGCCTCTCACATCTTTGGGAGCCCTGAACGGTAGCATGATAACTGGATGGCAATTCCCAGCTGCATCCTCTTCTCCTTGCTCGGGAGGGACATCTGGCTGAAGGAAAGAAAAGCTTTACATTCACTCATACAAAAAGTGCACAGAGCTGGGAAAGTTTTCTGACATCATGGATGAGTGAAATAAAAAAAAGCACAACACCTTAGTTTGGCCCAAGATACACAGTATCTCCTCTCCATCTCTTTGAGACACAGCGACTTAAGTAGTAGTGGCAAGTCTGTGTATAGGATTTGTGTAATATTCCCAAATATCATTAGACCTTTGAGGGAGGTGTACTTTGGACTAGAAGCAGTTTTGCTATTTCTTAAACTGTTAATGTAGCTCAGTGGACTAATGCAACTCTAGTAGGGATCAGTGTGTGTAATCTGAAGATCAGAGGCTCGAATTCCATCAGGGCCCTTCTTCCTTTCATCTTTCTGAGGTTGATAAAATAAGTACTAGTGAGTATGGGTAATAATTTACACCTACTCTTAGCGCGTAAAGACCAGACAAAAGGCACAGTGTGGTAATTATTAATACTACACATTGCCTGATCTTTAACCAAAGCAGTATCGCTGGAAGGCGGGGTCGTCTTGTCCAGTGCAACACGTTTTACACATCCCTAGATACACTCACAAATCTAGTCGCCTTTTGAACTTTCAGAATGTGGATTCACTTCAGATTAGGCAGAGATTTTCCTGTGAGTGCCCACCACGGTGGCTCGTGACCATGAGCTGCTGTGCTTTCATAAAGATGCACACAGGAGCTAGAGAGAGAATACGTCGGCCTCATGGAAGAGAAGGCCTCTTTGGGATGCTGCTGAAAGGCCACAGTGGCCAACCACCAGCTTCTCGCATCAAAGACCTCTCTCTGCCTGTGCTGCATCGATCACCCTGATCAGTAGTGCACCGCATGCAAAGCTGATCTGAGATGAAGTGCAGCTCCCCACAGTTTGAGCAGTGATGCGTAAGAAGGCAGCAGCATCAGACACAGCGAGAGATGAAAGGGATCCATGCGGGGTGGGGAGCTCGAGCTTCCTGGTGGAAACTGCTGTGTGAAGCACAACAAGCCCTCGCGCCCCGCTACTGTCGGAGACGACCCTCCTGGAACACACAGCTTACGCATGCAGAGAGGCGAAACTTGGTCAGAGGTGATTCTATCACCATTACTGTATACAGTAAATTGAAAAAAAACAGGCCTGCCAAAGATAATCACAATCCAAGGTAAAAAAGACATCTGTTATGATTGTTTTATTTTAGTACATATTTCCCTGTAGAAAAAAAAATGCAACATTTATTGAGAATCACATAAAACAGAAATTAAAACACAAACACCTTTAAAAAGGTAAATGAACACATGGATCTAATTAAAGTACCTCGGTTTAATCAATTCATATTAAATGTAAGGCCTACAATTCCCCTAAAACTTCTTAATTCTTTAACTACGTTGCCAAAATATATTTTACAATAAGATTTAATGTTGGGGCATTTTAACAAAACTTGCTGGCCTATTTAACATTTATTTTTGCATACCCTGAAATCATATCTCCCATGGGGTGCCTCTTCATTCACAAAGCACATGTGAAGCTGCTAGCCACTCCAGACTAAAGGGGCTGTAATTTCACAGGACAGCGAGTCTTTGAGCAACCTAAGTTACCCATGACTGTACATTCTTGCGTTCATATATATTAACAAACAGCATTACCATATTACTGCTCACTATCGGTAAAGTTTCAGTGTCACATGAACCCTAAGGGGCATATTTACAAAGAAGTGGTGCATAGGTATTGATGCCCACTTTTCTTGCATCTCCCCTGCCCCACTTAACGACACCTTGTCTGTGGCGTATTTACAATACGGGGCACCATGGTGGTCATTAGGACAAAAGCGACAACATTTTTGGCTCTAGTGCAGCAAAGCACAGGGAGGCCCATTTATTAAAATGGGTGCGTCATTTTAACACCTGCTCTGAGCAGGCGTTAAAAATGACGGAAAATATGGAGCAGTGAAATGTTGTAAATTTCACTGCCCATTTTTTCGAGCCTCCCTGCGTCGGAACGCCCACCTTGCATACACTAGGCGCAACAGATTGCAAAATGGTGCAATGCAAGCATTGCACCACTTTGAAAATACGGCACAGGGGAAAAGCCACCTTAGTGTAAAAAAAACTAACTATATGCTAAGGCGACGCATGGTGGCGCTAAGGACTTGTAAATAATGCCCCTAAGTCTATAAGAGTGGAATGGTGAAAAGGACTAACATATGCCCATCAAACTCGCCTGATTGGCTTTCACTTGTTTTTGTTGGCTTTAATAGCCCTTTCTCTCTTCATGGTTTCATTCAGCAATGTTGATAATGTACTAATATACTATCCAGTTTATCTCCTAAATCACAATTGAGTCCACTACTTGTCATAGTAACTCAGATACACAAGCATCCAATTTATTATGGACACATTAGTTGTTCATATGATAATTGGGGTTCCCGGTTTTATGATATTTATTTTTTATACATTTCAGTCTATATTTAACCATACTTATTTTTTGGCCACATTACTAGTATTTATCCATATTTACCTAGTGTTTTGAGGATAAACGGCGTTATAAAATGGTATGTTTCAATATTTATTTAACTGATTAAAAAATCACTCATATTGGATGACTGCTGCGGTTTAGCAAATGTAGCAGCCAAATGTAACATAATACTACACCCACATGTAAATAGCACCATATACAATTGTATTTTAACATATGCAAGTCTCCATGGTTTCTATAATCTCAACTGTTAGCCTTGAATTTATGTAGGACAGAGTGGAGATGCACTCACAAGATTGAAAAAATACAGAAGCACAATTTTCTGTATTTTTCTGCTTTCAAAGTTACATACTGACAGGAAACACATTGTTTTATTTCTGCATTTATCTGTAAAAATGAAAAAAAATACGCAAAACTGGGAGCCTTAATCATAATACATTTCCTCAAGTTACTTCAATGTCATGCTTTACTCTCATTGCAAATATTCGTGTTGCCTCTATGTAATTTGCATTTTCGCAATTTCACAAAATGTTGAGGAATTTATGCAAAATTGTACGTTATTATGTTAAATGTAAAACCAACTTCTGGAGGTATATTTGAGCATGAAAGGCTTCCTTGCATCTAATGTGTGCTTCAAAAATAGAGCAAACGCATAAGGGCCTCTAAGAGCACCCACTCCCGTTCTGGTCAATCGCGTTTTTCTTCCGCACTCATGTTAACTTTTTTTGTCATGAAAAGAGGATGTACTTACTTTCCGTGGCATAACGGAAAAATTTCGGGAATTTGGAGTAACAAGTGTAATTAGAAATTACACGGATTATACCAGCATAAAGGAAAAGGGCGTTTTAAGAGCCCTCCAGAGGATTGTAGCAGTGCTATTAATCAGCCAGGGCAGGATAAGGAAACAGACAATATTCATGACATTCACTGAGAGTTGGGTGCCATGTAAAGCAGATTCATCAGGCACATTGTGGTGATCACTAGAACAGCAGCATGGACTGCTGTGCACAGAACCCCACGCAGTGGCATCAGTCCTGTCATTGCACAACTCAAGCCTTGAGCAGCAACAGCATCACCGCTCTCACCATGCAACAGACTGCTGGTGTGGTGACATCACCATCGATGTCACTGGAATCTCATGTCGCCCCCATTCAACCAGTGCAGCGCTTGATAGAATATTCTCCTTATTCTTTTTTTTTAATTGAGGAGCATGTGCACAAGGTTATTACCACACAGAGAGACAGCATCCTGGCTATCTCACGACACCGAAAAATGTTGCTGGAAAATAAACATATCAGTGCCTCAGATCTGCAGCATAACAGCACAGAGGCAGGTTGGGAAGGTTATGCATGATCCTAATACCTTAGACATAGACGGACAAACTGATCTTTAATTATGTGCATAAAAGCAACTTTTGCCCAAATGACAAAGTAATGTTTGAATTCGAGGGAGCACAATTCCACAATCCTTTGTTCAGGTCCACATAAGACAATGGACTTTAGATCCTCTCACAGTGAAGAGGTCATCATGCAGTAGTACTCTGTCCTCTGATCACCACTTCACAGTGCACACAGCTCTTTTCACTGTATCAAAGGTCCTCTCAGTCACCCCACATTCCATCCATCCCACATTACATATACCTCTGTGGGGAAGGAATGGGCAAGTCTCTGCTCCCAAGCCAGTCACATTTCAAGCAGGCCAGAAGACAGCACCAGCAAAAGGGCCATTCACAGGTCTATCCCTGCCCCTGCGACAGTTTGTCTTCCAGCAGGCCACTCTTGTGCAGAGGAAGTGCGGACCAAGTCCCAGGCCACTCCATGCACATGGGACAGCCTTTATCTCAGCAAGCCAGCCGCAACTTAATCCTGTAATTCCACTATGGAGCTGACAAACATGGCATTACAAAATACAGGGGTAATTCCAGCATGCATTTGTTTATTCGAGGGAACTGTGGGACATCACGGGGACATTTCCTTTAGCTTCAATCTTTGTACAGAAGCATGCAGAACTTCCCTCTCAACTTCCAAAATTACTGTGCAGACATTAAAGAATATGTATATTCCAACCTCCTCGACAAAACTTTTCGGCCCAGATTTACTAAATAGTTGCTCAGTGCAGCAGCGAAAAATGCTGTGCCGCATGACAGGGAGGAAGTAGGAGAGCACCACATCTACAGAGATTTGACTCTTTTCTCTCCTCTCCCTAACGCTAGAGCAGATTGTAGCTGCTGTGCACCACACAAACACACCTTTGCACCATAGTGAAAGGGTGCGTGACTGAGTCTAGCACAGGTTTTGTACTGCTTTGAGTTACTTTTATGGTACTTTCCAGCGCAAAACAAGTTTTGCACTGGAACGTAAATTAGGAAAAATAAACATTTTGTGCTGTTTAGCGTCATATTTGTGATGCTAATTCAGTGCAAAATGTTTGTAATTCTCCCCCATAGTGTTCTAAAGCGAGCCAGAGAAATCACACATTCGTTTAAAGGGGGCTGTACTATTTTGTTGTGATCTGGAGTGTTAGTCAGAGTAGCCTGATGCTGTTTTTGATGTATTTGAATGATCTTCCAGGAAGGCCTTAGTGTGACTTTTTTATTTTAAAGCACAAAGATGAAAAAGAAGTGACTTAAAATTATATAAACATCTCTGCGTCACCACTGATAGGCCTACAACAAATATACCACTTATCGTATACTGTTATGGTACTCTTGTCCAGACCTTCTAATGGTAGGGATTGCAAAACATAAACCATCGGAATTAGTATCAATATAGGGCAATAATGCACTGATTGTCATCTGTTGCAGCGATTTACATAGCACATACCCCACAACGGAACCGTGGACTTAACAATCATCAGGAGAAAGTCCAGGCAAGCTCGAAGATTAAGACAACACTTCAGAATGCAACCGTGTGTACTGAACTGCTGAAGAGGGTTGCATTATTTTGAATTACGATGAACAATGTGTTTTAAAGCCACTTCCAGGTGTAAACTTGATTTATACACACACTACTCTCTTTTTACTAGGTATTCTTTGTGTCTCTCTTACTCTATTTTCTGTTCTCTTTTTTCCTCTTACTCAATCTATAGAGCTCTTTCTCTCTTGCTATTCTTGTGCTTTCTCTAAGACTCTTACTCTTGCTGTATTCTTTTCTCTCATGCCCTCTCTCCAAAAGTCCTCTTTTGTCCTCCCTCGCTTCTGTAGTTGCCTCATTTTTCTTTTCACTTTCTCTCTTGCTCTTTTCTTTTTCTTTCTCTCTCTCTCTCTTACGCTTTTGGCAAGGACGTCAATTCACTAAGGACTAGTAAAAGTGACTGCCCCTAAAAACTTTAGAACCCAGTATAATCTAATGTGGCATCTTACTCATCAGCCTTGACAGCCTCTCATTTGTTGTATTGCCAAGTGTGAGAAAACAGGGCTGATTGCAGAGGCCCCCTAACTTTTTGCCCCCATTTTCCACTTTATGCTGGTATTTTCCTGACTCTGATGGTGCCCTGGGTACTGCTAACCAGTCCCAGGGCCTGTGCTCTGTGTAAAATCAATATGCAAATTAGGCTAATTATAATTGGCTAAGTTAACCTACCTATAAGTCCCTAGTATATGGTAGGGCATGTAGGTTTAGGGACCACAGCATAGGTGGTGCACACCTAGGTGCACTGCTGAGGTGCCCAGTGTCATTTTAAAGGCAGGCCTGCCTTGCTGGCTGCTTTTAAATTAAAGTTATATGCAAATTCGACTTTGGAATTAAAAGTAGTTCCAAAGTCTTAAACTACCTTATTTTTTACATACAAGTCACCCCTAAGGTGTGCCCTATGTGCCCCTAGGGCTGGGTGCCATGTAACTATAAGCAGGGACTTTATAAAAATAGATTTATAAACCCTGGTGAGGTAAAAACAGCCAAATTCGTTTTTCCCTCATTGAAGTAAATGGCCTTCATAGGCTATAATGGGGAGACTTTATTTTACATTTTAAAGTCTCCTTAAATGTTGTATACCATGAATTTGGTATCAAATTAATTGTTGTAATAAATCCCACAACTTCCAGTTGTGGGATTTAATATAACTTGTTCAGGTAAAAAGTTTTAGACTTTACCTAAAAAGTTGCCAATTTCAGCCCTGCATTGTTTTTGCTGCTGTGCTCTGATTGGCCAGCCTGCAGCAGCTTAGCCAAGCTGCCTTGATGAGGTGTGAAGTGGCCTGGCTTCACACAAAGGAATGTGCTTGTGGGAGAGAATCTCCCCTCAGCAGATGGTGAGGCAGGAAGGGGGAGGGCTGCCAAACTGGTCTTCAAAGGCAGAGAAGGACATTTGGAGCAACCAGCAACACCCCCACATCCTGCAACCCCAGACAACTATGTGCCCCCTTGATTAGATTAGGAGAGGGCAGGAGAGGGGTGTGTTTATGATTTTTAGCCACACCAGTGGGTGGGCTCAGCCAGATGTAACCTCCAAAAATCAGATTCAGCCATGTTGGATTTTTAGAGAATGTTGCCTTCTGGGATGGATTTTTGCCACACTTCCCAGGAAGTGGTCATCACAGGGGGACGACCCTGTACCTGATTGGAGAACCAGGACTCCCCTGCTTTTCACCCAGGAGCAAGGATAAAACTGGCAGACCTGCACCCACACCTCAGTTCCCTACCACATCCAACAAGGAAGAACAACAGAAGAAGAAGGACTGCCCTGCTGGACCCCTGGCCTGCACCTGGAACCTGCACTCAGAAGGACTGCACCAGCTGCACACTTGGGCTTCACCACAAGAAGGACTTTGCCTGGCTTCAACTGGTTCAAGGAGGGACTCCCTGTTTGCTACAGGTGAAAAATTGCTATCCAGAGTCCCCTGCACCAACTCCTGAAGAAAGCGACCAGCTGACCACTGCCCAGTGGCCAAAAAGGAGTTTGCGCCAGGTGCATTCTGGGAGTTGTAGTCCGCACCCCCCAAGGACCATCTCAGAACTTCTGGACCCTTGGGGTGAGCTGTGGACCCCAAAAGAACCTTAAAAGAACATCTGGGTGAAGCCCCAGAAGTTTGGAGAAGATTTGAGAATTTTTGTAAAAAAGCTCCATAGCGGGACCGACCCGCCGCGGAAATTCTAGCCGGTTTGCCTCAACTGCGACCCGGCCTGATTTGGTGGTTCGTCCCGGTAAAGAGAAATCTCCGAAAAAGAGACTAAGTCCGAAGGTAAAAAGTTGACCGGGACCTCCCAGCCATCGTATCCGAGAAGGGCTCCATGGACGTCGGATCAAGATCCAGGTTTACCCCGGTCGAAGGATTTTCACCTCGAAAAAACGACTAAGTCCGAAGGTAAAAATCTCCACCGAGGAATCCAGCATCGCGTATCCGGAGAAGGGCTCCAGGAGGCCGGATAGGACTGGCAGGTTTGTCCCGCTGAAGAAAATCTTCAAAATAAAGACTAAGTCAGAAGGTAACTTTTTAACCGAGGCCTCCCGCGACCTGTAGCCGAGCAGGGCTCCATCGCGGTCGGCCTGAAAGTTTGACTTTGCCTCGGTCGAGGTGCAACCAGATGACCCGATTGGCGCTTTTTGTTTCTAAGCGCTAGAAAATTAATAATTCTTTAAAAATTCATATCTCCGGTTCCCTTTATCCGGTTTTATTCGTTTTGGTGTCATTTTAAAGATAAAAATATAAACTATTTTTATAAATTGGTTTTGGATTTTTAAACTGTTTCCTGTGTTTTATTTAATTACTGTTTTGTGATATTTGAATGCTTTACACACTGTCTCCTAAGTTAAGCCTTGATGCTCGTTGCCAAGCTACCAAGGGTTGAGCTGGGGTTAATTTACTGAGACCTAACTGGACCTAAGTGGAGGTTAGTGGCTTGTTGCTAGGTGTAGGTACCTACCTGCCCTTACCAATAACCCATTTTCCAACACCAAGGGAATATCAAGCTCTAGAAACTAAAGAAAGTAAACAACAGCACAAAAGCCCTGTTTATTTTATCTTCATCAAAAACACAAAAGGTGATGGGAGGAATGTTTGCAATTTGTCTAACCACTGTCAATCACTCGGGGTAGGATTCTAACCCATTGTTCTTTTGCCCACCATGCTCCCTCAGTTTGGACCCACTCGTATGCATACCAGGCTCCACTCCTCCTCCTCATGGGAACAGTCGAGCCTGAACTGACAGACCAGGTCCTCCCTGACCCAGAACACAAGCAACCTAAGACTGGTGTTGCCCTGATTGGGGGTCTTCAGACGAGTGTAGCTTGTTTCCATTGGCACTGTGAATATTGGACCCATGTTTGGGCATACCCTTACCACGTAGGGTGGACATCAAACACACAAATGGTGATAGGAGGAATGTTTGCAATTTGTCGTCAATGGGAAAAAGGCTCGGGCAACATTCCAACCCATAGTTCTTTCACCCACCAAGCCACCTCAGTTTGGACCCAGCCAAATTTAAATCCATCTTAACCCTGCTCCACATGGGAACAAACCAGCTCGAACCGCCGGTTGGAGCAGAGTGAAGACTGATCTGCTTATGGCTGGGTCCAAACCGAGGTGGCCTAGTGGGCAAAATAACTATGGGTTGGAATGCTAAACAAGCAATTATCAGTGTTTAGAGAAATTGCAAGCCTTTCTCTCATCACCTTTTCTTTGTTTGATACTCTGTTCATGCTGCTCCGTTAATAACAGTGGTAGCATGGGTGTTTCCATTCTAAAAGGCAACCAGGAAGTAGCAGGTGCCACTTGCCACCATGATAATATCAATGGCTTTGTCTTCTTTTCTCTTACTCTCTTTCCCTCTCTTTTTCATTCTAGCACCCTTTCTTTTTTCTCTCTCTTCTCTTTCTTTATTTTCTCCCACCCCTCTCTTTTCACAATCTCTTCCTCTCTCTCTCCTGTTTTCTTTCTCTTTTTCACTCTTACAATCTCTCTTGCTCTCACATGAAATAATTTGCATGTAGATTTGTTGAGCAGCTCCTGCTGTACCATTGATGATGAATGGCCTACCTTTCTGTATGACCTCATTGCATACTGTTCACTTTTCAGCATCAGGCTCCCTGTGAGTGCTCATAACATAATAAATGCAATTAGTAAATGCCAGTTTCACTGCCCCCTCCTAAAAAGCATGCATCGGTTGGTTCTGGTTCTGATTCACAGCCTGGCGGGGCGGTAGGGAAAGGTTGCTTCTTTCGAGCACCCTTCATCTGCTTGGCTGGATTTCTTCATTTCCTTTGCCATTAATTCTGTAGTCTGTGAGTTCTGCTGTCAACTGCTTTTACCCGTGTAAATGAAAAATGGAGCTGGGACCACCGACTCGTTTCCCGTTGAACAACTAGAGTGCTGGGCTGGTGGGTGAAATCGGTAACCAGGGAAGCCATGTTTGATTCCCACTACAGCTGCTGCACTCAAGGAGATCAACACTTTTACATTAACTGCTCACTCTCCAGCTGCTGGCTGGCTTGAGGAATTAGAATGATTTGTGCTTATCTCCCGAGAAGTGTTTATAACAAATCACTGGATGACAACTTTATACATTTCCTTATTAGCAGAAAGTTTTACTGTCTTTGCCAAGACATTTACTGGCTATGGAGACCTGCTACATCAGTTGCATATGAGAGCCATAACAGTGTCAGAGTGATCATCAGATATATGTCTTTGGTGGTCATATAACCGCAGTATCTGGGCTAACCTGCCTCTTAGAACCGGTGACAAATGGGGCTTGCAGCTTAATGCTCACTGCTAACTGCTTGGCTGCTGAGTGGAATGCAAATTCTCACGGCATTATCAGATCTTTTACACGAGTTTGTTTTTGCTGCCTCGTAAAGAACTACAGCTCTGTGATGCCACACATTAACCGTTAATACCGCCTATGCATAATGTATGCATCGTTTGCAATAAAAAAATAAACGGGGAATTGCTGGGTATTTCTAACTTAAAGCTGTAGTGCAAATAAGCTGACCAAAACTTCTGCATTGCTGTAATGTTCAGCATCAAATTGCAGTGAAAACATAAAGTACAGGCATTGACCAAGGCAGTAGGTCTAGCTTTTGACTTTACCATTTCTTTTTTTTGCTTTGTCCTGGTTTTGCAAAACGTTATTGATGGAGAATCTGCGAGGTCCTCATCAATCTAAAATAAAACGAGTGGCTAAAGGCAAAAAATATTTTTGGTCTTAAAAAGCATACATTGAGGTAGTATTCTCATGGTCACGGGCACTGAAGGGAACTACTTTGTGGGCAATTGACTCCTTGTGAAATGAAAGGATGGCATCAATCAAGGTGTAGTTAGCCAATGGCTAAAGTGGTCTAATTGCCCCCTCTCATAATCTGCACAAGAACAATGTGAATGATGCACCAGACACTGGGTGGAAAGGGCTTGCTAAAATCCTTTATAAGTAAGTATATTATACCTACAACGGTGAAGAGGCCCAGTAACAAGTGGTGTAATCTGCATATCGTTTTAATAACTTACTACCAATAGTTTTATTGAACGAGGCAGTTTTCTGACAGTTATTCTGATCAGTGTCTGTAGCACTGGGTCCTCAGAGTCGAGTGGCTAGTTAGACTAAGTGTACTTTATACAACACTCACTAGAACAATGTACATTTTTAAGTGTGATGGTGTACTAATTGTGCAGATCGCTGTCACAGGGTGTCAGACGGATAAAGTTTCCTGCAAAACATATTTATTACATTTTGTCTTTGCCTGCTGATTCTGTGTATACTTCTTTAGGTCTTTGGTTGCCACATGGAGACGAAAGCAGCTTGAGAGAAAAAAATGTTGGGGTGGGAAGCTCAGGCATCCCTTCACTTACAAACTATTCCTATTAGTCAATGTGTGCGTATGCCCCTTTAGGCGTATCTTACAAGGCCATGGCTGCACTTGTCACTAGTGCATATAAGGAAACAGCTAGAGGTCCCATTGCAAGGTTGTATGGAACCTATCCATTTCTATGAATCAGTTGGTCATATGAGAGGACCAATGTTGAATTAATTGTAACTCAAAGGAGACAACGTTGATAACACTACATTCAGTATTTTTTTGAAAAATGACCAATAGGGACATCATGCTATGATTCATTAATCTCCCAGAGATCAAGGCTCTCAAACACAGAGCGTCTTCCCCTACTATCATCTCAGTTGATTAACCCATTTGTGGTGTTACTGTGAGAAGAATGATAGCCTTGCCACTTTCACACATTCACATTCACAGTTTTTGTCTGAAATTCTCTTAAAAACGTTCCCAATGCTCACGTCTTAAAGGTTAGCGTTTGTGCGTACTTTGTTTCTCAGACAGCGGGGGCAGTGCAGTGTATATGGACCAAAAGATGTAGCATTCAGATTTACCTTCAACAATTCAGACTAACTTTTGACAATGCAACTTAGAAATGATTTTCCCCGCAAATGGATATAAGAAATGAATCAAAGAGCTTCATTCTCAGAATTCTTGTTTTTCATGTTCTAGGTAGAATATCGTCATAAAAAGCAAAATCATTTAAAAGTGTCCATGCCGAGGGCATGCCTAGGGCACCCTAGCATCAAATGGTGTTCAGCCGAATGTAGGTGGTGCAAGGGACACTCTCTGAGATTCCACTTTCCTAGGGTGTCTAAAGAATGTTAATGGGACACACTGTCATCATTAAAAAAGGGACACGCCTCAAGTGGCAAAGGGTGGTGTAAATTGTAAATCACAGTTTGATAGGATACTCTGATTGTTCCCCAAGAAGAAGGGGGTGAAGGGAAAATTGGTAACCACGGTCAGGTAGGGTACTCTGAGAACTTCTCAAGAAGTGTTAATTTTTAGACCTGCTATGCAGTTCTGCATGTGCCATGGCATCATGCATAGTAAAATGCACTACGACTTTGAGATCATGTGAAGGATCAGAAATCCTCATCTACGGTATTCTCTACCTAATGAAAAATCCTGTACATTTCCCAGATTTGCACCAACACAATTTCAACGACCAAGTTTTAGGTTCTATTTCTTTCTTTTAAGACATCAGCTACATTGTTAAATATTTGTAAAATACAAGCAAGGACTCCACAAATTTAGGAGCAGCATCAATTCTCAAGCTTTTTGATGGGAGATCACAGTAAAAAGTTTAATCTTCTAAAACAATTAGCCAACCAAACTAGTCATATATAATGGGATTGCTTCATTGCAACAGTCTACAACTGGGCCAGGCATTATTAAAAAAAGTGATTCAAATACATGTTCTATCGATCAAGGATACAGCAAATTTATTTATTTAACTAAAATTCCAAATGTACCTCCTTAAGAACTCATAATGGTTGAGCGTTAATCCTGAAACACATCATAGGATAATTTGACTTGCACAGGGTGTTGTGTGGCTGAAACTAATGATAATCAGTAAATTGTAACTGTGCAACTTGTGTAAAAGTAATGGAAATTGAGTTGATATGCTACTCTGGTCCACACTCCACAATCACAAATTATTTATTCTTTGCAGAAATTAGAACAGACATGTTGGAGCTAACCACTGTCTGAAAAAAACAAAAACAAATCAAATTTGCCTAAGATAAAAGAAAATGCAAAAAGGGGGTTCTTCAACAGTAGCAATAACTATGTAATTTCCCTGGGCAGTTAACAAGCTGCAATGCGTTTACATGCTCGTTCTTGTATTCAGATGAGTGCGGTCCCCGATCTAATCTAAACCTCATTGAATGTTCAGTCTTTCATCTCCGATGGCACTGGAGTAACTTTGGAAAAGAACATAAAAAAAGCAATTTTCTATCTGAAAATATATGTTTACGTTGGTAAGGAGCCACTTACTTTGAGATTTTTTTCTTCTCTAAATGCAAAACTTGCAAGAATACATGGACTGACAGAGAAGGCAGTCTTCTGGAATTGAGGGATTTCAGTAGAGCTGTCAACTGCTTGCTATGTGTTATCAGAACTCTTTATGATAGTTTGCTTCAATGGGTTAACAGGCTTGGACCACTTTCTGGAAGATACTATCAAAGTTGTAAGAGATTTACTCAAACAAATTTAAAATGGACCATTTTTCCAAGGCAGGCTACAATGGAAATTTGCTATAGAACTGAAATTGCACGTTACATGTTAGAAAAGAGGTTATAATTTGGATGGAACTGGTGGAGCGTTTCTTCAGATATCCAGGACTGTCACAGAGCTTTAGGTCGAACTTGGCAACCCTGTAGTCTATATAAAACAACTTGACTGAGGCAGCAGGAACCTAAAGTCTTATAACTACAAAAGGAGAAGTCTCTTTAACAATGTTAGAATGAAAGCACAGGAATTTCACAAATATTCTATTTAGGGAAATTATTTTAATTTCTCTGTATCTGTGTTTAATGTTTAATTAGTAAAAACATGCTGGAATCATTCAAAGTTCACACTACAACATTCCCATCGCTTTATGGAAGCTTGGAAGCCCATTGGATACACATGATCAAGTCCTCAAAGAGACTATTTCTGTCAAGAATTAGTATTACAACTTCTAGTTATTGAGCTATCTGTGCAATTCCACAACACTTAACCAATTACCACGGTTATTGCCAGAACCTGAGCATTGATTGGAATTGATGCTTGAAAAGGTGTCGACCTCCCAAGTGGTACAGCTTCTCTCTATATTGTAAGTATTCTCATATAGTGTCCGCTTGTTTCATTTTGAAAATTCACTTACTTTGATTTTGTGGGTCATATTCAAGCAGACTTTGTATTTCCTTCTCTATATGCTTGCAATTAAAATGTGGTTGAAATAGTTTGCTATTTTTTAAATAACACTGAAAATCAATTTTTTAACAACATTTGTCGAAAAATGTGTCTCTTGTAGTCTGCAAATGGCACTGAAAAATCAATACATTCCTAAAACACTATAATTCTGGAATTCCAAGTCTTAGGTAAAACCAAATTTTCAATGCTTTCTCAATTACAGTATTATTTCTATTATAAGGTCAACATCTGCTTGCAGTCTCTATGTGCAAAGAGAAACCAAAATTGCTATGACTTCTACATATGTAGACCCTTTTCTGAACTCAAGGAGGGGTCACATGTCGATGATTTCCAAAATGCCATTCCCCATATTTCCATGAAATGAATTACTATGAATGACATAAGCAATTACGTAAAGTATAAACTACATAACATGTACCTGTTTTGGATATGGGGACACCAAACTTCAACAGATTTCCTGTGATACGCGAGACTAATATTCTAAAACCAGAACACCCTTCATCAGAGCCAGACATATGGAGTGTAATGAACGAAGGGAGATTTATCCAGTCTTATAACAATTACTTAAATTTAACAATGCAAAAGATGATTCACTCCCCCCGCTGTCCCTCCCCGGCCTGACCTCTCACAGCTATTCAGATCTTTAAAACAGAGTCACATGCATTGGGGATCATTTGCATGAATTCCTCTTATTGTTAAATTTAACATTCTGTGGGCAGGACATCCAGGAAATCCTGTAACTCACTGGTGGTCTGATCCATGCTTGTGGGAATGAGACGGGCACAGAAAGTGAGTGAGTGCCATTGGATGGTGGCCAGAGAATTGTTGAGGTACATGAGAGAGCTGTGGGGAGCTGGAAGAGAGGAGGGGCAGTGCATCAGGACCGGGTGTGGGAGGACATGATGGGGTCATGTGCCAAGCAGTGCCAGAACACTTGTCTCTCTTGCTTCCATCAAGGACCATAGCAAACTTCTTTTGTTTTATAATTTAAAATCTTCGCACTTCATGAACCTCACAAAGATTTTTTTTTTTTTAAATCATGAAACTGTAGCTCTATTTTGTAACTTGCGCCCCTTATTTATATAAAACAATGTCTGAGAAATCAGTGAAAATTCATAAGCTCTGTGGCGTCTGTACACCCACAGGGCAATTGCTGTGAGTCTGGTAGCATGACCGCCACAGACCTTGATGCCACTTAAGCCACTGTCCTAGCCTACGCCTTGAGGTGGACGAGTAAGCACATAGTGGGATCAGAGTCAAGGGTTTGGCCTGACTTTAGGAGCCTTAATACAAGCCCAGGTATTTGGGATGTGAAATGAGCAATACATTTTTATCATTGGCCAGAACTTTGTCTTTCACTTCATTTCCTCTTGCTGCCGTGTGAAGTTTGGACAAAGTACACTTTCCCTTCACTTGTCATTTGCACTGGCCAGTGTCCTTCCCTTGGCTACTTCACTCCTCAGATACTTTTTTCGTGAGAAAGCACTCCATTTGCATTCTCAGCCTCCACCCACTTTTGGTGCAGGCTATTTCCCAAGAGGTGCTCTCATTGCACTTTCAAAAGTGAGTTTCCAATGGGACAACATTGTGCCGTCATCAGAGGGGGAGGCTGTCTTCAATCGGGACTGAAATGCATCTCATAGCACATGACTCCAAGCTGGCTGTCTGTAAAAATTATTAATGACAAACGCCATCTTCATTGTCAAAACACCCTATATGCCTTTTTAAAGGTATTTTTTTCTGAATCCTTCAGTTGAGACCAATTGCTGCCATTGCACCCTTCTCCAACCACCCGTTCAGGTTATTTTTTTCAGATCCAGGAAGCTCTCCATCATGCTACTTGTTGTATAAGAACGTGCTTGTGTAACAAGAAGAGGAAATAAATAAAGCAGGTTAAATGTGTGCACAAGCTTGTGTGAGGATCAAAGGCGAAATAAGCCAGAGATCCTCAGAGGGCGGTTTGACACTCATGTTTGTCGCAATTACACAGCAGTCAAACAAGGAAGAACATGCCTGTTTGGGAGACCGGTTCGGACAATGAATTATCAGTGCCTGCAAACAAATGGGGGGCCATTAGCTAAGCAGCTGGACCACCAGCGGAAGGATGAATGGAAGGTAGGTGATGTCGACTGACAATATGACTCTATGCTTCCATTTCTGAGCTTTCATTTAACTCCGTCGCGCATTCTGTGAGTTGTAGCCTTTACTTCAATTGAACTAATTGTGCCCAAAAGAGTAGAGCATGGTAGTTTTTAAAAGGGACATTTATTAACGGTTCCCTTTGACTGCAGCCGTGTCACCATAGGCCTGGGGAGTAGCGCATAAGTATGTGGTAGAGTCTCATACAGAGTTGGAATAGGTCATTATCCCTTATATTTTGACTCCATTTGTAATTCTGACCAGTAGTGAAATAGCCAATAGGTTTCGCCTCTACGAAATCTATTGGTTTTGTCAATGTTTATCTAGACATAAGACACAGCTGCGATAGCTGCTTAAAGCAGCTAGTCTTAAAGTTAAAAAAAAGACCAGTATCACGCAGTCATCTCTAAATATTAATGTGGTCAATGCTGACCACATTATAGCATTTCCTTTTTTAAACTTTAAGACATGCGGCACAGCAGCTAGCACTCCTGTGTAACATGTCTAAAAGACATTGACAAAACCAATACATTTTGTAGAGGCGAAATCTATTGGCTATGCCAATTCTTGTTGGAACAAAGTTCCAGGAGGACCTCTCGCTGAGCCAGAGCCATGCATCTGGCTTACGTCTTCAGCGACGTGCCCTTCCCTATTCAAAACAGGAGTACATCCACTGAATGAAACAACACAACTGCCCACACCTTGCTCATGAAGAACATCCTAAGAAAAGAAATTGTCTTGCGAATTTCAAGCATGCCGGAAAGATCTTAAAAGTAAAACACACTGCAATATGAATCATACTTCATGCGCCTCTGCGATTTCAACATTATTTAAGCATTCTATTACAATGAGTCAAAACACTGGGCCATTTATCACTGTCTGAGAAGACAGCTGCTGAGGTGGTGTGAGCTAGTGGTGCGGCGTGCACACTGCCAACAATGACTGATGCCCAAATAGTGTGTATGCCCTTAATAATTTCACGTTCATCATCTATGTGCGTTGGGTCTGCTTCTATGCCAGCTTTAGAGAGAGCATACCAAAGCCTACAACGCAAGGATACGCTCTCCAAAAAGAAAACCTAGACTCAATGAAATGTTTTGCTTATGTGTTACTGGAAAAGAATGACGCCATGTTGTTACAGGCAGAGACCGGTTCGCACAGAATTTTCCAAACTGCTGTTAGTTAAGCAGCAAGTCATATATGTTTGCTAAGCTTTCAGGATTAGCTTGTCAGCATTCTGCTTTATGGGGCCTCCAGACACTAATAGTGCTGGACTGATGACCCCCAGGGACATATG
This sequence comes from Pleurodeles waltl, assembly GCF_031143425.1. Lineage (NCBI taxonomy): Eukaryota > Metazoa > Chordata > Amphibia > Caudata > Salamandridae > Pleurodeles > Pleurodeles waltl. Next base: position 1,105,147,390 of record NC_090445.1, read on the forward strand.
AATATTGGCATATAGGAACGTAGATGTAATTTTATCCATCTTGTCAAAGAGATGAGAAGAGACTACAACAGGTATAAAGTGCTCGATTCTTTTTCGATTAGGGTGAGTATGTATATGTGCAATGGAAAAACATTCTGCTCTAGTTTCAGTTCTTGTTATCGTTGCTTTTTTGAAATTGAAACACTATGAATGTTTAGTGTATGTAAAACATTTGAGGCGACCTCATTTATGGCTTGGTGGATGACATACTTTATTAAAACATGGCAAAGATCCTGTCCTCTGTGTTACAAGTGCCGTAGGCTGTAATGCGCTTGTAGTACATAGTTGATTAAATAGTTAAAAAAAAAAAAACCTTTATCAATATTTTACTTTCTTTTACATCAAATTCTTATTGTTGGAGGGGGAATCTTGCAGATAAGAGGGCAAAAACGCAATTTACATTTCGGTTCGCTGTTTTGGGCTACCACAGTATTGCTGAGTATATACCTCAGAATTCTAGAGGAGGAGAGATGACTGATTTTCACCAACCCACAACTGGAAGCAAATTATTCACTAGCTTTGAATGTTAACTGGTGACAGGTGAGTGTGGATAGGTAGGTCTGAAACCGTGAAGGGGGCTATAATAAGGCATAACATATAATGAGCATAACGGAAGCAAAATGAAATGAGAAACAGCAAGTCTGTCACGTGCACTGTATGATAGAGCCACAAAAATAACTATTCTGCAGCTGTGGCATTTTCTGCATAGTTATGGTTTTAATGCACTTGCCACAAAGTTCGCTATTGGCTGCAAACTTTATAGATTAAAAAAAATAATCTAGCTCAACCTGCTCAAAAGTTACTGAACAAAAATACCTTTGCAAAGGGACTATGCCTCAGTTGGGCACCAGATGGGCATGTAAATGTAAATGTAAATGTAGTGCCCAACTGAGCTGTGGTCCCTTTGAATAGGTTATGGTCGACCTTTATTTGCTGATTGCTGTTTTGAGGTTCAGAACGTGTACCAATAAGGTGCAACATCTGCTTAGATGCAACTAAGGGGTGTTAAAAAATGAAAATGTTTAAATAATACTCCAACAAAATGTGTCACAATAGGCCACATAATTAGCTTTTTCTTGCTTCACGGTTTGGTCCTACACTGCTACATAACTCTAGTGTACCATAGTTTCAGTATATGCCAAAGTGTGCTAGGTACACCCAGACATGGGTCCTGTGCACCCTGTGCCACCGGACATAAAGTATATAATGATGACAAGGCCTAAGTAGGCCAAAACCGAGTCGCTTGTCTTTCCACCTGAAGGGATCCTGGGCTAACAGTTCAGGGTGGACTGATTCTAGTGCAGCAGGACCAAGACTGGTACTCATGTGCCAAATCTCTGTCTGGAGTGGCATGGTAGGTGAAAAATGATGGAGTGGAATGCGTCCAGAGTGCTTGCCATTTGCCAATATAAATTCAAACATATTTCCAATACCTTGCTCTTTGTTGCATTAACTTGTCCTTCCCACAGGTGGTGAGAAGATCCACAATTGCAGATGGAAGGAATTTGATGCACAAAAACGAAACTGTCAATATGGACAGTAAGCTAATCAAAACTGCTCATCCCTAGTGAGACACGCAATATAATCATGTCCTCGGATTGATGATTTGTTAAGCCACAACCTTGCAAATATCCAGGCATGACCAAGCACTAGTCCCTCACCTGGAGGCCCAACAACACTGCTAAATCACAAGACAAGGAATGCCTACTTTTGTAGCTTGGTTTTGTGGTCTGTTCTACACTACCCACTGAGACAATGAGGACACCCCAGCAAACCCAAAATGCAAGCAAAACACGTCCTCAAATAAATTTATAATACGTTTTTGAAAGGCCAAAAAGTCTTGACTTTTTTATCTATTGGCTTTGCCAATATTTCTTGACGATGTTGTTCATCATCAACAAAAAAGAAGAAAAAAATACAGATGACTTGTATGTGCTTATGACACATTTGCTCTTGCACATCCTAATGCGGCGGCAGGCCATTGTGACGAAGTATACACATGCATCCGTCACCATACATGTATGCATTAACAAACAGGTAACATGGTGGCCAAATTCTTTATTTTTCTAAATTATCGTGCCAAGAGTATACTAACTTTGGAGCAGTAAATAAAAGAAATAGGAGCTGTCAGGCTCTTTAAAAATGTAATACAAATTTATTTGTATGGCGGAGGCTTTGAGTTGTGTGGGAAAGCAGTGACGTAGAGCTCCTTTAGAAAGTCAACGTGGTGCGGCAAGCAACAGGGAGTGGACAGAGGGTCACAGGGCAATAGAGGAGCTTGAGACAGGGAGAGAAAAAATTAAAGCAAAAAAATGTCTTTGAGGGTTGGGGGATGAAATTGATAAGCAGTGGGCTGAGGAAGGAGAAAGCAACATGTGTGCTAGCTTGTTTATGACGGGGGAAGCAGCACAAAGGATCACGAACAAGAAACACATGCACTCTTGTAGAGTGCTAAAGTAAAATATTAAAGTAGTTCTCTGAATGGGAGCAATGGAAGGACATGAGTCATCGAATCAAGAGCAAGGAAGCTATGCTCAAGGGTAGAGACAAACATAAGAAAAGGAAGGAAATCCATTGAATAAGAAGCCAGTAAATTAGAGTGAAAAGAAAGTTCATGTGGGTGGAATTGGCAGTTTCATTCCATAGAATTCTGCTGAAATATATTCAAATTCTGTAGAATCCCATGACCGGCCACTGTGGGCACCTTAATGTGCAGTACCTACTCCTCAGCGTCCTTGTAAAAGTGAGGTCACAGAGGGATCTGCTTCAGTGCATGCCCCTTGTGCCCCTACACAAGGGGTATCCACTCCAGTGCATATCTCTCAGTGCCCTCACATTCTTATATTAAGGAAATCAGGGGTATGTTTGGCAGGGCAGTGCAGTGCATACCCTTCGGTGTTCTTACGTATGTATCTAAGGGCACCGAGGAGTATCCACTCCAGTGTATACATCTCGGTTCCCTTACATACATATGTAAAGGCACTGAGGGGTATGCACTCCAGTGCTGTGCGTACTCCTCAGTGCGCTTACATGCTTAAGTAAGTGCAATGAGAGGCATGTCCTGCAGTACAGGGCATAGGCCTCGGTGCCATTACACACATATGTAAGGGCACCAAGAATGATCCACTCCAGTGCATACCCCTCAGTGCCCTTACATACTTGTGTAAGGGCACAGAGAGGTATGCACCTCAGTGCAGTACATACCCTACATTGCACTTACTTACTTATGTAAGGGCAGCAAGGTGTATACGCTGTAGTGCAGTGCATACCCCTCGGTGCCCTTACATATATATGTAAGGGCACCATGGGGCATGCACTCCAGTGCCATGCATAGCCTTCAGTGCCCTTACATACTTATGTAAGGGCAACAAGCGGTATACACTGCACTGTAGTGCAGTGCATAACACTCAGTGGCCTTATATATATATGTATAAAAGGGCACCAAGGGGTGTCCACTACAGGGGATGTCACTCAGAGCCCTTACAGATTTATGTAGGGGAACACAGGGATATGTGCTGCCCTTTGGTGGTATTTGAAACAGGGCTAGAAGAGGGACAAGAGTTTAAGCTGCAGTGGTTTGTAAACATAGAGAGACTGCTCCCTCTTCCAGCCCTGTTTAAAAACTATTACAGAGGCCCATGAGGTATGATTCATCTTGCAGTGGCGGAATTTATTCGTAATTCTTCGGTACATGAGTAATGCCAAATAAAAAATTCTGCCCAACCCTACAGGAAAGCCAAGCAATAGTGTGCAATGGGCGGGCTCTAAGCCCACTGTAAGTTTTTGGTATGGTCCACGAGAAGACTTTCGGCAATAGATAGCTAAAAGCTATCTGTAGGGGAGAATGAAAAAATATCAGGCGAGGAAAAAAGATGCATTCTGCAGCACTAGATGCCAAGTAATTGCTCACAAAAGGACGACATTCTGCTTCATGAATGATAGGCCAGAGAATGATACTTGGAATTTGAAATGAAATGTGAGCAATCACGAGGATTAAAAACACCAGCTTCCATGCCCAGATGCTCTCTCTGTATTATTACAAAACAAGTCCTCCCCAGCAGAAGCGGTGGCACGTATCCAACAGAGCAGCAGCCAAAGTGGCTCAGGCAAACACAGAAACAAAGGTATGAGCGTTCTCAAAAGAGACTAATTTACTGCACAAGGGAATGAAATGCACAGGCCCGGGGCACCAGGATTGCGCGCACTAAAAGGTAGATAGATAAATTGACCATCACCACGGAGGCCATGGCTCATACATTTCTCCTTACAAGACATGACCAGTAGTTTGCAATGGTCCAATATGTGGCACTTGAAGAAATTGGGACAAACAACAGTCAAAATGGCTCTAAGCGTGAAGAAAGGTTGTCAAAGGTAGGTCGGGAACGGACTGACTTTTAGAATATTCACATCAGTGCTTAATTTGTGCTTGTTGTTTCCGGTGCTGAGCACCGGCACTTATTTTGGAGGGCCGGCGCTTATTCTTCTGCCTCAAGCATTTGCTGCGAGCAAAAGACACATATGGGAAAGAGGGAGGAAAGGAAAAACTAAAAAGCATCACAAATGGAGAAAGCAGAAAGCTGTAAGAGTGAGCTGAAGGGGCAGGGAGTGGCTTTATATGGATTGAAGAGGCCCGAGATGGCTTCAGCATTACGCCGCCTCAGCATTCTGTGTTTGCACATTTAATTGCAGCCGCGCATGTTTAAGAGGAGGGCTTTGGGCACCGGCACCTTTTTATTTACAAATTAAGCACCTATTCACATGAGATGCATTTACACATATTACATTATGTCTGCCTGATTTACAGTCAAAGATCCATCCCTCCTGAGCCTATGTTGGACACCCTGGTGTAAAGGGAGAGTTAAAACAAGAGGGCGTAATGAGTGATACTCTGGTCAAAGTTTGCCTCAACTTGGCAAGCAGCACAAAAGAACAGAACGATATCAATCAATATTTATAGATGAGATACTGAGAAATACTTAAAAGGTTGGTAGCTAAGAAAAACAACCACACATGACTATAGAAAAGCAGTATCAACTGGGAGAGTCAGGGTAACCCTGGGAACTAAGCAGACCGTCTAAATGCTGAGGTCATTAGGAAAATGCGTACAATCAATGGCCTAGTCGTCGTTTTCCGCTGTTACTGTCAAAAAAATCTCTGTAAGGCGTAAACAGTATTAGAGTATATGATAAAGCACATTAAACCCTAACTGTGTAGCTGGCTCCCTTGATTCATGAGGCTCACTCAGGGCCTAATAAACAAAACCATTTTCACATGAAAGTTGACTATGCGTAAATATCTAGATTTACAAGTGCAATTCAGTATTCAGACACACAAAATGTAAATAGCACTTGTAAAGAGATTTACTTATGCATAACATCACTTCAGTATGGATTGATACTACATAGTGTGTGTTTCAAAGATGACCTGAAGGTTTGGGGACATCAACAAAGAGCTTGTGACCAATTTCAACACTGGAAATAGAGAGGAACTCATGTCGAAGGTAAGATTAAATAGGAAAAGGGAAAGGAAAATCCACAACAATGGTGGTGGAGGTTAAGGGGATTCTGCAAAAAGGAAAATATTTTCCTGCGGGGTGGGCGAAAAGAAAAGTACATTTGCAGTAATGGAAAGTAATGTTCACATGCACAGGCGTACACTATGTACAATTATGCATGAGCAAGTGCTTGCACAGGCTATATGTGGATTCTAAAAAAATGAGGATACACAAATGAGAAGAAAAAGTACCAGTGCACATTTGAACTTTTTTTCTGAATTTGGCCTATATTTGTACAGTTTCTCAAGTTTTTGCATGTGGCTGTGACACGATATTTTGGTTGTTTACATGACCTATAAACACACAAATAAGAAACTTATGGGCTCTTCTCCTTTTTTGAGCCCAGGAACGATGGGTGCAAATAGTCTTTATGAACATTTATGAATCTGCAAAGAAAATGTGGTATATTTCACCAAAATGTTGGATTCTTTGACATTCATCTGCCTTGTAATGGCACTTTGTGCTGCCCTGCATATCTTAGGTCCATCCAGGTATTCGAGTACTGATTAAAAATGCCCACTAATCAGTGTATTGATGACATACATGGACTTTTGAGGAAGGTGTCAACCACAGTTTGGTTATATAGAACTAACTATCACAGTACAGCTCTGAAACACACCATAACTTCTCCTTGAACACAGAGAGACGATTCAGCAAATGCTGCTGGAGACCATGGCCTCTTTATAGCACTGCTCCGCTTTGTTCTGGATGATGTTGCTCTTCTACATAATTTCAGAATGTAGCACACATAAAAAGAAGAAAACATGAGGAGAAATAAACATATTTCTACTTATTAGGTCTCCCTTGGGAAGGTGTACCATTTTGACGCAGTTCTGGGTTTACTTGTGTTAGTAAATAGGGGAATGCGCGAATACCCATGGGTGGATGCCTGGGAACACTCATGCTCCACCCATGGAACTCCTTCCCAGGGCTGAGTAACACAAGGCAGTGACTTGCACTGCCTTCCATTGCTCTAGATTTACTATGAAACAGAGAGTCAGTGTGGCTCTGTGTGGCACAGTAGATATCACTTAAGGCTTTGCATTCCCCTTGTGTCACCTGCATGATGCAAGGGCAAAGCAAGCTCTCAATAATGAGGCCTCACATAAAGATACCCTGGGAATAGTTATTTATTATATGTGATATAAAATGCCAAAGTAGAATTTTCCTGAAATAATGAGGAACAACATGCATATGTTTGTGCTCACTGCACAAAAATCTGTTTGTCCTGATAGTTTCAAGGACTTCTGCTGCTGGTGCATATTGGCAGATTTGACATGCTGTTATTTTCCTAGGGAAAATTCCAAGTAGTCAGAAAACCACGGCCAGCTGTTTTTGTGATATCTCTGTAAAACATTGATTTTTACAACTTCCACTATTAACAAGGCACTCATAATACAGGCCCAAAAGTGAAAGTAGAGTACATTGATACATTTTTTGCTTAGGTAGTCCGATTAGCATAGTAAACTGAGATCAACACTGAAAGAAAATATTGATTCAAATGGCATGTATAATGTCTAATCTGAAGAACAAATAAAATAAAGCAGACTGCTTAAAAATGTCTTTATTCAAAAACCTACCAGGGCATACTAAACAAAAATATTTATCTTAAAGCAGATACGTGTTTGACACGGACGTTGCTAAGGAATTTTGTGGGAATGTTAATTTATTAAGCTGAACTAGAAATCTATATTTTGGCCACAAACAATTGTAATACTTTTACTTTCATATTTTGCTCTGGCTCAGTCAAGGTCACATCTTCCAGACATAGTACATAAAGCGGTACATTGCAATCTCTGCAATGTTTGCCAGTGAACTTGAAGATTTCATTGAAGAAAATTAAATATACAGCCAGATGCGTATAAAGCTGTAGAGTGAACAATTGTAATTATAGGCTCGCTTTATTATATGTTAATGTTAAGGTAAAAATAAGGTTAAGCTATCTGTTGAGGATGATAGCCTTATTCAATATTTCCCTGCCATTATGAACCAACGTGAACTTGAAAGGTCAGAATAAGCTAAAAGCTCAATTATCAGACGGTATTATTTGGCCACATAAGACCAATCAGTATATTAGCAGAGCTCAAACTCTTTCCCATTCACAGACCTGAAACTCACCACCCCATCTGCTTTATATCCTTGCTCCAAACTTACACACAATGTAGTGTGCAAGCAACTAACTCTATCTATTGCTTATGTGCTGGGCTAACTCAATCCCACCATCCACAACAGGTAGAAATGCAGCATTAATGAACGTTCTGGGTGTGTAATCACAAATTTATCCCCCTTACGTTATGCATCCCGAACCCAAGGAGATGGTTTTGCATAAGGAGGGTTCCAGCAATTGCCATCTTAATGCACTATGAACATTCATTGATGTTACCAGAGCATTTGAGTTGGCTCATAAATACTGTTTTGTGGTTTTGGTATACCAAAGGTAACACAAACTGTTGTGTATTTTTGCCTCATGTACCTGCTATACACTGTCAGTGCACAATGGTTTTGCCATTAATAATGAGCACAGTGAACATTAGGCATCCATCCTAACATCACACTGGCAGGAGTATTTGGAACCTGAATATTGGAAATTTTCTCTGGTACCCACAGTATCTGCCTCCCTTAACCCAACTTGAGGCAATCCTAAATCTTCACTTTCTCCAGCAGAGTTTTGACATCTCACTATCCACAGAATGCAAGCATTCCTGGGCTTATCAGTCAGTGATGTAAGAGTTTGCTCAATGTTACCTCAACTGTTCATAGATGAGGCCTTTTTAGGTGTTGCGGTGTATACTCTCCCACTACTTCTGTGTGAACATCAACTCTAGATCTTTCTTGCAACCGATCCAAAATTGCTCCTTGGGGTCGGCCCAGTCTGTCTTATCCTCTTTTTATATTCTAGGGGTCTAGAAATGTGTCATCTGAGACAGTAAAGGGGTGTGTTCACAGTAATATATATGTCCTGATGCATTATCCCATTTTTAAATAAGTCCCTATGTTGATACACGTAGCTAGTTGTCAGTGTTTGAATGCTTCTCTGTTGGTTCCTGGACTGAAGTCAAAGTGTCCTATTAGCAGAGAGAAGGCTAACTGATCAGTTCCCCTATTTCCCCTACTGAGTCCCACACCCTAAGTGTAGCCCTTGCGAAAGGCGATTTTTGTGTGACTTGTATGGGGGATGGAGCCATTGTACCTCCAAAAGCCGGCCCTGAATACAGAGTGATCTGTGAAGCCCCAGTGGACTCTGTCTTGGACCTCTCCAGTAATGCATCCAAGATGAGATGCCTAATAAAACGCATTTGCAACTGAGAAGCTCAGCTTCACCCTTCATGTGAGTCTATCTGTAATTTTGGCTAGAAATATCGCTCACATCTCTTCTCTAATGAAACCCATACAGGCTCACTGCGTCTCTCTCCTCAGCTCCACCTGGATTGGGACTGGATGAAAGAAAAAATAAGATGCTTGTCAGGATCATCATCTATATAGATGTGGTCTGGTGATACCACAATCTGAGGTGCATTTACCAACTACTTTGTTCCTTAGATATCTCCATTAACACTGGGGTGAATAGGAAATGCCTTCAGAAAATAAACTTGCTTGCTCAGTGCCTCTACTTTACTTAGATAGGTATCTATGTTTATCAAACACTCGTTCTATATTATCTGCAAGACAGGCAAAAAACATACCTTTGTAAATCCCGAGGAGTTCAGTGTGCTGAAAAAATGTCTGTCCACGTCATATGCTTAGGTGTAAAACAGTTTTTTGTTAATTTAATCTTTAACAGGCATCTGAAACATACAGGTCATAAGCTTTAATTATGTTTTTTCATTTATTCACCTATGTGCACCTCATTCAGGGTAACACTTTGGGGCAGATTTATGAAAAGTGGCGCTGCCCCTTAGCGCCCCCCTAATGCCAACATGTGTGTGCTGTATTTAAAATATGGCGCCCCATGGCAGTAGTCAGGGGTACTAGCGTCATAATGTTTTATGCTAGTCCGGCGCTTTGCATGATTTGCATCAAAAATGTTGATGCTAATCTGCAAAAGCACCCAGAGGCCCATTGAAAACAATTGGAGCCTCACTTTAATGCCTGCTGTTAGCAGGCATTAGAAATTTCCATAAAAATGGCGCAAAGAAATCTCTTAGATCAATTCTGTGGCTCCTGGACTCAATCTCTTTGCTTCCACTCCTGACTGCTGTCTCTTCACTTTTCCATACTCATCTGCCTCACGTTCTCCTCACCTTAGCACCAACATTCTATTGAGGAAATTACAGACATGTCTGCATTGGCTAACTGCAGAATCTTCTGTGCCACAAAACTCACAAAGCTATCTGATTTACAGATAACTACACACAGAAGTCATAAACCCTGAGACATATAACTTCTATCTCCTGCACTTAGATTTCAGTCTAAATGACACTGACACACCCCTATTATAAGATTGGAAATGCTGTCATAGTTACCCTCTTATGAGTACTAGAATTGTGCCATTACAAGGGGTTAAATGAGTACATTGCAATAATCTCTTAGTGCCTGATTTAGATCTTGGGGATAACAGTCCCATTGTCGGTTTTCCATCTGAAAACTTGTCTGCCTCCTTGGCGGTCTGCCCACCCAATTTAGAGGTTGGTGGGACTATAGGTGGGAGACCGTCTGAGTCCCACCGGTTCTCCCAGGAATCTCCACCCGTGCCGATGTCACCAATGGAAACAGTGGCTGGCAGAGGGACTCCAGCCACTGTTCCTGCCAATCCAATCACCATGTGCCTTCCTGCCATGGCAACTGTGATGGTGTTACCTCCACATCTGAGTTGATGGATTAAAAGGGATATGAGGTAAAAACCTACCCTTTCCCCATTTCCACTTCCTTTTCCCACTGGACAAGACCTACCATTGCTGCTGCCATTGGCCGACGTAGGAAACATGACCCCACTGTTGCCAGACTCGAAGGTAAGCAATACATATTACCAGTGGACGTTGTCTTAGCACTTAACATGATCTCAGGACCAGGCAGTAACATATGTGTCACATTTTTGTTTTTTGTGACAATTTGTGACATGTATATGGCTACAAAACTCCATTGGAAACATACATGCATTAAAAAAATCTGATGCATTACCCTAAAATTTTTTGGTGTAAGTATTCATTAACACATGGATGCTTGCAACAAATTACACTGAGGCCCATATTTATACTTTTTCTATGCGCATTTGCATAATTTTTTGATGGCGCAAACTTACAAAATATAATTGTATTTCCTAAGTTTGCGACGCTTTTGAGTCACAAAATGATGCAAATGTGGTGCAAAAAAGTATAAATATGTGCCTGAGTGTATGATTTTGATCATGACAGGATTACCGCTGTCCTGCCGCGGCTGCGTACCCAAGTACTCTGTCATGTCGATGGTGTTCCAACCATTGTATGCTTTGAGGCTGAGCCACCAACCGCCACAATGGAGTACTCTTCTTAGTCGTCAGGATCCTGCTGTCCCTAGTTAGGTATAACACTTCTGCAGGTGAGATCCTGTCGCAGGAGTCAATGTACATCATACAATGGCAGTGGCTATGGAACAGAGGTAAGTTACACACAAACAATGTACCTTAGCCATATTTGTCCAGTTGCATAACACACTACACATTATTGTCCCTAGTCATTCCACTACCACACTTCATGGACATGCTGAAAACACACATTGCATACATCCATAACACAATATGCATACACTACACTAATGACATCACACCCACATGTTTCCTCTGTAGTCCAGTGGCAGGAGCGATGGAAGGTCTTGTCCAGTCATGTACAATGGGGAACGGAAGCGGAAATGGGAAAAAGGTATGTTTTTACCTCATTTTCCCTCCGATCCATCAACTCAGGTGTGGAGGTAACATCACCATAGTTGCCATGGCAGAAAGGCACATTGTGACTGGCTTGGTGAGAAGAATGGCTAAAGTCCCGTTGCCAGCCACTATTTCCAATGATGCCAACGACGAGGGTGGAGATTCCTGGCAGAGTCGGCGTGACTCGGGCGGTCTTTCGCCTATGGTCCTACCAACACCTAAATCGGGCGGGCAGACCGCCAAGATGGCAGACAGGTTTTCCGATGGAAAACCATCAGTGAGACTGTTACCACCAAGATCTAAATCAGGCCCTTCATCATATATCGACTCAGTTGGCATACCCTAGCTACATATCGACAGGGATATGTACAGTTGTTTTTGCTAACTTTTATAAGCATGGCTTTGTTCTTGATTTAATTCCGTAACATAGAACTTCCTACTTTGGGTAAATGTAAGAAGGTGGTGGCCCAGAGCTATTCTGATCTCAATCTTCCTGAAGGGGCAGATACACACAACGCTCACAGCCCTCTCAAGCCAGCATACTGCTATAAAAGCTTCAGTAGGCGAGATGCGGCAGGCAAGAAAAAAAATACAAGAAGCTGTTCAGTCCTGATAAAGAAAAATGCAGCTGCAACATCTGTTTGACTCTTGTTTGCAGCTTCATCAACGCTAAGTGGTCAATAAATCAGACTGGCATGGCGTTACGTTTCTTCCTTGGCTCCGTCATTAATCTAGCACCAGTTCTCATGAAAAATGAAGGAGAAAGTCTGTGTGATAGTGAAAATGTATACATTATCCTGAAAGTAGTAATAGCCTGGAAAACTATAGCAGACCTCCCACCGGGGCCAGCGTGAGAAAAAAAGTCCCTCAACACCTGCGAGTGCGAACACATTAAAATTATCAGAGTAAACCGGCCTCTGCTTGTCCCACAAATCCAATTGTGTTTCATCGATGGCTTGGAGTAGCCCTTCAAGTAAAGCCGGGACAAGATGGCTTCCCCTGTCCAAGCATTTAATAAGCAACAAGGGGTGACGACATGCAGAAGGCAGTGCGAAGCCAGAGGAAACTCGAGTATTTATCACTGAATTAATAAATAATGGGCACGTCCACATTACAAAGCCTTGGTGTCACAAAGCAGGCAGGAAAGGAGCAAGAGTAATGTTCTCAGTTGCCACATATGGCCTTCCTGTCCTTTCCTTCCACAGAGGGGAACAGTGCTATATGAATAGTGGACTTCGGAGAAGGAAGAGTTCTTGCTGACAAAGCCTTAAGAGAATGAGTTTAACTCTGCAACATACTTGAATGAATAAGGCAGAGGGGTATCTTTCTTGCTAATAGTACTCTGTCAAATGCCACCTACTATAAATTACCTCAGAGACAATATTCAGCAGCCTTCACCACTATTTATCATGAGTGATTTAGTAGCATCTCAGACTCTAACATGGTTTAGAGGGTGGGGAGTGAGAATGCAGTGTCCTTCTTGCAATATAAGAAAGATGTCATGTGCCTGCTGTTACCTGTGCGTTGAGCCGCCATTTAGTGCTGCTACATTTGCTCTCTGATATATATGTAAAGTTGCTACAGATATTCCACTGGAGCAGTCATCTGTACTGCCACAAATGCACCTATGTCACTGAATTCGGTTTCTTTTTCTCTGAAAAGGGAAGCGGGGCATTCAAGTCTTCTAAACAGAGAAAAGAACATGGAATAATGAATATATCAGGAGCCAAAAAAGGATTAAATTGCCCTGGAAGATCTCTATTTTGGCATACACAGGGTGTTGACAACCACAGATTCTCAACTGACTCAGTTTGAGGCATTCAATATCCCATCTGGACACATAGCTATGATTTTAGTGAGTGCACCCATAGTTGGGGTTCCAATAGGTCATTTCATTTTAGGTACTGCATCCCAGGACACTCCTGGGATGACCCACTTGCTTCTTTTTAGGTGGCAAACCTTTGGAAGATGGGATTTAAGCGAGAGGGCAGTGTAGAGGTGCCTGTCTGGGGCTGGGTATCCTTTGAATAGGTGAAACGCCTAATTCCAGTATTACCCTCAGCGCTGTGCTAAAAAGCTATTGATGCCCAAAAGGAAATGTTTCTGCTTTGGATGTTGTAAAGGCTCAAGGTAGTGCAGAACATGACAGCTCAAAGTCTACAATGAGTTAATTGTATCATATGAATAAAAAGATGTAATTGTTTTAATTATGTTTCCTATTTTCAGCTTTTATTTCAATGGCCCACATTTATTTTTTAGCTTGTTTATTTATTAAGCATTTTTGACATGTCTATAGCGATATCACAACTGTAATGTATAGAAGTTGACCTTCACAAAAATATGGCACTATTGTTTATTGCAACCAGTTGGAAGAAAACGTCAACAACACATAATGCCTCTGTTCATTCGGAGTTAATATGGAGGGCCTAATGGGGAATGGTGGGGAATAGGGCAGTTTGGTGGGAGGAACGAAGCAGGAGCCCTATAAGTCCACCCAGGGCTGAAGGAGGGGGTGGGACATTTGGGTACCCACATGTGGTATTGTGAGGGGAGGAACGGGAATTAGTGAAGAGGTGTGCGTTTTGCTCTGGCAGTCTGAATGGGATACCATTTTTTAATAAGCCTGGTGAGGGGTGCTATGCTCCATTACTGGAGAGGGAGTCAGAGGGGGCCTTGGTCAACCGAGAGAGTAGTGTTCCCTACCCTTGGACCATTGGGTGACTGCTCATCCCCCTGGCCTCTTCATGTTGTAGAGCGATTGCCTTTGCCTTCACCCATCAGATAAATGTTCTATGCGGTGGTCTGGGTTAGGTAGAGTTGGGAGCTGTTATTTTGTGGCCAACGTCTTGGATTTTATGAGGGCCTGGTTTAGGAAAACCTCCTCGTTTTGTTTTTGCATTTAAATGACCTTCATAATCCAATCATGATCATCAGTGGTAATCCAAACTACCTCCTGTTTTTTCTCTTTCATGTATGAGCACAATCATATCTTTTGCAATCAGAACTCATACGCCTCCATTCTTTGTGTTGATGACCACTTGTCTTGCACCACTTTTTGGTAAATGAATTATCCATCAGAAGAGAGATAGTGGGTTGTAGCATATCACTTTCATTCTCTAAATTCACCACAAAACTGCTGTGGACTTCATTATATGGTGGTAGCTTTCAGCAACAGAAATCATGTGCCAAACATTACAATCTGAAAAAGGTAAGTGGATCTTCTAGTTGCGTACACATAACTACGGACTTCTGCTATTTCAAAGGTTGTCATTTTTTAATTTCATAACCACTTTCATAATTCTGCAATTTATTTTGATCTCCCATTGAGTTGATTTATTTAATTGCAACTTTCTCAGAAATATCATTCAAATGAAGGATTCCAGGCTTGAAGAAGCTCCAACAGTTGCTACTTTGTGAGTTACACATGGTCCTGTTGGAGTCCCACTTATAAAGCTTTATTACGTTTCACATGATTGGAGCCTATTAAGGCCTTCAGCAGGTGGTTAATTGACCAAATTCAATTCGCCCTATATTTGCTATGTGACTATTAAAAAGTGGAGAAAATGTGTTTTGCTGATTGACCTAATTTATAATACTTTTGTAGCAGACAACACTGACAGAAAATAATTCTGCAATATTTTGGTTCTTGTAAAATAAGAAATGTAGCAAACTATTTTATCCTCAACCATAGTCCAGTATTTAACACAGGCAAAGGAGGGCAAAGCCCTCTGATCTGAGCTTTGTTTCTTAAGAAAAAAGGAGTCCCTCGGTATGAGTTAGCTGGAAACGCTTTCTCAGATATAAACTCTTGCCCAACACCACCAAGGAAATACGAATAAAATGGGGATTGGTATTGTTTGGACTGCAATTTAGCCGAATTCTGCATTTTGAACCCCGAAATGGGGACTATCCAGCTGAACTGGTGTTTCTGCAGTCGTTTCCACAGTTTTTTTCACCGTGGTTGGGCCTATTTATTTAGGCCACTTTTCTACATTTTCAAGGGCAAGGTCAGGTGGAAACAATGTGAGCTGATGTTTTTCCATTTTACTTGTAATTCCAATTCAGATGTCTCCAGATTAACTATATTGCCAGCCGACTCAAAATGAGGGCCACAGAGGGCAATATAATTTCCTCCATTTTCTATTCATGCACAGCAATATATCGAATGATTCGGCCCCGTATTTGTTCTTTAATATACACAAAATATGTTTCACAATGTATGTTCTCCATTTCCTGCCACACTCCAAAACTTCACGGGCTGCATTCACAAAAGAGCACTTCATGCCTGCACGCAAAACTGCATTGGTATTTGGATATCATGCAGCCAGTTCTATCAATCCTAGCTGTAAGTAGATTTGTGTTTTCCTGAAATTACTCTCTCTGGGGGTTAAGGACATTACTCATTTCTAAAGCTTTATTCCTTGAACCAGCCGGACTCACTCCATAAAATACACGAGTAAAATAAGTACAAGTCACACTCACAAACAAAAAAGTACGGGGCATTATTAACTTTGATGTACGAGCAATAATAGATCATATTCGTATGCACTGAATATTTGTCTGAAACGCATAGGTAACTAATACTGCAAGTACTGATGCACATCTTGTCCAGAATCTAGGGATAAGAGCTCTGTCGGAATTCATCCAAGTTATAATTGAATTAGTATTTCCAATCTTAGAACAACTATAACAGAAATTCTAATCGCGCTGAGTTCTTTTGTGAAGCATAGCTTCTTTATACTTATGTAGCCTGGGTACTTTCAAATAATGTATCATGTCATCCATTTTATTATAAAGAGCATTGCAAGCCAGTGAAAATTGTTTTAGTTTGCTAGATTAGAACACATCTTCCCGAGACATTAATCGGTTAAGCCAGAGCAGTGTTTCTTACCAGAACCTAAGCCTGGTGATATATCTGAGGGCCTACTCGGACTTTTTGTAAACTTTGTCCGATGTACTCCGCGTACTGAAGAAGGAGAAGCTCCCACCACAACACACATGAAGATATAGACAGCATAAAGAGAGAACTTTAGATGAACCTGCTCAAAAGCACCACCTTTGTTGCCCTCCCAGGTAAAGTAAATCCCACTCACTTTCTTCCTTGTGGGTGTAGAGGGACAGCAGGAACTTTATTGAACATCTGGCTTTCAGGAAACAGGCATGTTCTCTGGTCACAAACACAGTTATCCTGATCCCAGAATGCACCGGTTCAGGCAGGAAACCAGCTCCAGGGTTTTTGGTTCCAATCCCTGGGACCTTTAACCACTTACAAATTCTCCTGTACTTCTGTACATGCCTAGAGCCTGAGGGCTTCTTCCCTGCATGGTTCAGCAAAGACGACTCTAGACAGCTTTTGACTTGGGGAAGTGGCAAGCGGCTGGCCTTCAAAAAGCTTTCTCTCAGCTTTCAGCACAAGTGCATGAACCTTTAATGTGTTTGGGCTCCTGTCTCTGGCTGTCGCAGCGTCTCACTTGATTGAATTGACCCCTGAGTCCTGTGTCCATGTATCGAGCTCATGCGAGTGGCGCACTTTGATTTCATACTGTTCATGGCCTTTGTGCTTTGTGCTGGCTGAAAAAGCAAATGCATAACGCAAACAATTACCTCGACGAGGATCATTTTCCCAAACACGTATTTTTTTTCTAACAATTAGGGCCTAGCCCTATATCAAACTATTTTTCACCTGGATTACAGTTTGCTCCTGATACATGATTCTAAACAGCCCGAAACAAAATGACAGACTCCCATTTCATCCCTCCCTATACCCTAGTAACAAGATCGTGTTTGAGGGGATTAGATGACATTTGGCACCCTCTTGTGGTGACATCATAAGGTCACTGCCTACAACACCTCTGCACTGGATTAAACTCAGCCATTTAACATGTCTCCAGTGCCATGGCTTCAGTAGTGAGTAGCGAATAAAGACTGATGTTATATTCAGTGATTTAAATGAAAGTATATACATGCAGGTACTCACTATTTCGAGTACTTGTTCGCTCCTGAGAAGATCTGGTACTCTACCATTGAATGTATTTCATCAGTGCTGAGAAGTGCAGGTACTCTACCTTCCAAATTAAAGAAGTGCATATATTCACTAAGGGACAGCACCTGCCCATTTAAAGCACTAGTTATGATTAAGGAAGACAAGAGCATCAGCAGATAGAGAAAATAAGACCCGAGAAATAAAGATAAGACAGGGCTGAATTGTTTTATGGGACACATGTCCTTAACTTCTCTGACTTCGTATCCATGTGTTCCTTTTCTGAAGATCTCCTTCAATCCCTCTTTTCAAACTATGTTCATTTAAAAATCGTACATTTTGTTCAATATACATCCATTTTCTCATTTGACTTCAAAGAGCATTCTCCTGGATCGCTGTGAGCATTGACAAGTAGGTTTCACAGCCATTTCTCTTGGTATCTGAGTTCTCACAGGGGCAGATTTCTGAGTATGTAATCGGTGGGAGACAAATTAACGTTTCGTTTTCTTGATGGGTCTCTTTCATGTAAAAATCCTAGCCCTTTCATAATCTCATTTCATACCATTTGCCTAAATTCACATTTGTATCTCGCATGAGAATTTGCTGAAAATAAAGATTTGTCTGTCTCTGGCAGCACTGCTTGAGCAATGCATCTGGCCCTGCTGCTGCCTTGAGATTTCAAGACTTATAAAACAGTCATGTCTGCTGGTAGACTGAGCCGAGATCCTCGTAGGAGCGCAGGTGACACACAATTCTTTGAAAGAGGTTTTCCTTCAAGCTACAGGGATCTTCACACAATTATTATTCGAGGGCCACTTCTATAGGTGGTTCAATGGTTGGACTAACAATAACGCCTTCTACTAAGGTGTGACTTCAACATTAACGCAGCCAACCTGAAAAAAACATGGGGAAAACTAAGACCAGCATCGGTCCTGTGTGATCTTGTACAAAATTATGTAACAACATTGATGTACTTTGAGAAGTGCACAGAGTTGTGAGTTCAAACTATGGATTTGGAAAATATTATCATAGGCATAATTGTGCAACTCAATGTCCATAGACAATACTCTGGCATGCTTAATAATATTTCCACCACTTTCATGCAAGGGAAGAAGCATGGCTCCTAAAATGTATAATATATAACTTACTCCAGGAAGAATATGCTAGCCTCTGTTGGAGTCCAGTGAAATATTCAATGCAGGAATATAGAGACATCTAAATGACACAACGCCTTCTCCTGAATTTAAATCTTTGAAAAAGTAGAGGGTGCATAAATGAAGAAGTACCATTATGTCAAAGTGATTATGAAGAACCAGTTAGGAAGGAAAATATAGTTTGAGATTTGATTTTTTTTTTATTAATCACGATATAGTTACTTAAAACCTTACATGATATGAACAAAAACAAAACAAAAGAAAAGAAAGTTATGAAGAAAAATGTATTTTACATCACACTGACAATTGTGAATAACCCCAAGTGAAGAGTGTCAGAATAAAGGAAATGCCTTAAACCTAATCCCTTGCTGGTCCCTACTCTATCATAAACGCAATCAGTGATGTACCAAATTGTAGACCTTTTTCCTCATGACATTTTTAGTAAAATACGGTTGGTGGTTATGTACATGAAAATTGTGCAAAGTATTCCCTAGCACAAAAAAAGTCACGCAGGATATCGTCTGAATGTATTTTTCCATACAATGTCTGAAGTGAACATTTTTACTTCGTGCACCTTTGGAGTAGGTCCAGGATCACTGCGCCTGAAATCACTTTCTGCTCGAACTAGAGTCATGCTGGTGAACATATATATATA
The DNA here is from genome assembly GCF_031143425.1 of Pleurodeles waltl. NCBI lineage: Eukaryota > Metazoa > Chordata > Amphibia > Caudata > Salamandridae > Pleurodeles > Pleurodeles waltl. Next base: position 1,105,166,611 of record NC_090445.1, read on the forward strand.
TATATAAGCATAAGAAAAACAAAAAATATGTAAAATAAACTAAATCCAATAATTGGTATACATGGGATCACACTGGCGTAAAAAACAAAATCACCATGGCCTAACCTTAGCCATATTCCTACAAAAGGCCATAGTTCTAACCCAGAAAGTGACCCTAAAGTTAACCTTACATGCAACTGTGTGGCTACGCATACTCATGCTTTGTATCCTAATTAAAAGCTTAAATTATGTGGCAAAGAAAGGAAAATTAAGTGGCAACTATGCAGCATCTCTTTTCAATAAAACAGCTCTTGAAGAAAATAGTACTTTTCATATTCATAATGAAAGTTTCTCACTAGGAGGTACCTTAGGATTCAAGGCATGTGATTTAAAAAAAAAGATGTACTATATTTATGATTCTTCTGAACTCTGACTACCTTGTTAAAATCACTCTGTTTGAATTACTCTTGCATATTTAAGGGTTTTGTTTTTGCTGCAGAGAAAAGCACTTCCACCTGTCCAACTATGGAGATTTTTACTCTGTATGGCCAACAGTATCGCCGATTAAAATGGCTCATTAAAGCAAACAAAAGCTCATACGGGGCCAATTAGTCATAACATGATTAGCAGTTGCAATATATTTTGATCCATTTGAGGTCAAATAACTTTTTTTTGGCGTCATCAAGTTATGCAGCAATTATTGTATTATGCTGCAAGTGAGACTAATTTATATTCATACAAAAATACGCTACAGCCACCCAAACAAGTTTTTTTCCAAGGACCTTGTTCATCTCGCCATAACCCTAAACTTTAACTTGGACGAAACCTAACCTAACCCTTCAAAGAACAATAAAACGTTTTCTAACCCATGCTTAACCCTAAAATCCTAGATAAGAAAAGATATGTGCCAATTGTTTCACAACGTTTATTTAGCACTCTTCAAAATAAAAATATCCCTTGTCGTAATTTCCTTTCATCATAATGGGTTTGTTCATTTTCACATAATACCTCCAAATTTTGAATGAATATCATCCCCAGCTATGACCTTGGGCATATCTTGGGTAAATGGTTGGGCTCTCATTTCTACCCCAGTGCATGTTTAACCTCTGACACCACTCCTTCTTCCATGGCCTATGGTATAAATTACTCGTCTTAACTTGGAGGGCAAGTCCGAGGCTGGAGAATGGCAGGGCAGTGGCTGACGCATGAATGGCAGTACATGTTCTACCCTATTTCCTAAGGCACTAGCATTTCAAGGCCCATAATAATGCTTAGGACCTCCCTTTTCAAAGCGGACAAGCACCTCATTAGAAAAGAGGAATACAGCGGATGGCCTCATATGAGCTACTCATGCTTGTGGTTCTAGCAAGGAATCCCCAGTATTCATCTTTTTAAAGTGCATGCTTGCACACCTGGGGAATGTAATCCTATAGGGGATCGCTGTGCCCATGGTCACGGATTGATGGTGGTCATCTCTATGTCCTCTGTCTTTAAGGAATCCCTGAGAATTGACACTTGGGCTGTCACACATTCACATGGAATCCCTGTGAATTCACTGAGCTCTGGAGAGGTTGATATAAAGCTACAGGCTGGTCAGACATATCATTGTTCCGGTTAATGGGCCATTTGAAAATCATGCTGCATTGCTGTGATACCCTCAAGATGAGCATATTTCAAGAAGGAACACCAGCCAATTAAACACAATGACATTTAGCAACATTCTCTATGATAGTTAGGAAGTTCCCACTTAGTGGTTAGGTCATCTAGATAACGAACTCTATAGTGAAAGATTCATTTTTGGAACACCGACTTCCCAACTGAACAACTACTTTGATCTTGATCATATCGGTTGACCTCCATGTGCGTTAATTACTTAACCTCCAAATGAGGGCCCCTGTTACAAGCAAACAAACAAACAAACCCGTCTGCCTAAACATACTTCACTACACTAGCAATTAGAGAGAAATAGAAATCAGAGGTGGGCTCATTGCCAAGCCATTGTTTATCAGGTAAACAACGACCAGTAATCTCAATGACATCAACAAATACAAATGGGCCTTGGGACACACAGGTCTTGTCTTCAGGTTGTAGCGGACACACGGGGCTCTTCTTTAGGTGTGGCATCTCATGCAGAAGAGATCGCTAAAAGAAAAGTGAGCCCTTGACTTACAGACTGGACTGAATGGCCCAAAGAGAAGAAAAGCTTTCTTGGTTCCATGAGAGCTGCTAATGCTCACTTTCCAGCTTCCTACACATTCCAGTTCCTGCTGAGCATCCCAGACCAGTAGATGCTAGTGGTTACGTTTAATATTAATTTAAGTACCACATGTGAACATACAACTGTTAAAACAAACAGAAAACACATACTAAAGAAAGGTACTCTGAAATGAAAGTGGCAATAACATGCTACCAGGAGTGTGGCAATGCACACAGCTATGGACCATCATTGTGGTTGCACTCTTGTACCAACAATAGCAGTTGAGGAAAAGTGTGCATGTAAGGGCTATTTCTCTCTGCACATGTGTGGCACCACCAACACTGCCCATGCACAAACCTGTACCAACAGAGGAAAAATACCTACAACTGGTTTGAGTTTCCCTCATGCACCAGATCCATAGATCCAAGTCAGCAGATACCAGTATGCTCTCTTCTGGTGGTAAAGGTCTTGACCACCTTGGTGACTATCCCAACTGGCATTCACCCAGGGACTCACCCTCTATGTGCCTGAGTGCAGTGGACTGATACATCATTTTCAAAACCAAGCTAAATCATAAAACAGAATCAAGAGATTTGTAGAAGGTAACAAGATAGTCACAAAATGTGTATTTGTGAACCAAGGACAACCTTAAAGTCCGGATTAGAGAATTTGAAATAGTGTAGGACACTGCTTGACCAAATACGTTTTTTGAAGTAATGCTTCTTGGGAAGTTTCTTCTTAGAGCTGTGGGCCTTGGGAGTTATTGCTAGCTGATAGATGTATAAAGGATATCCACGCCGTGTCCTGCTGTGGCAGAACATATTAATAGACTTCACTGTTAGTTCATCAGCACCTGTCAACCAGGCCATTACTTAGCTGGTCACAAAACTGGTCCACGTTCCATACTGATGAGGAGCCAAAGCATTCAGCTCTTCCTTGAAGTAGACGACAACTTGCCTCAGTGACAAGGAGCTCTTGCTCTCTACGGTGAAAGAGACAACTTGATAGGGCTACTTTCTGTTTGTTTTCGACCCTAGAGGTTCTCGCTTCAGAATCTGAACAGTGTCTTACCTAGTGTCTGGAAACCTATTGGGAAATAAGTTTGACAGCAAATGAATTTTATGCAAACATATTGCATACCCCTACAGAAAATCCTGATGCAATGTTTAAACAGCTCTGATGTTGTGCTGGAGGTGAATTTATTAGTGTTAGGAAATGTGGAGTTCCATTTTTTTTCTCAGTTTTTGCTACCTGCGATTTTCTTCCGAGGATCGGAGGTATTGTATTGACAGTGATTCATCCATCAACTTTCCTCAGCAATTCCTGTGACAGAACACAAGGGCCCAGCTGCAGAGACCATATTTCATGAAAGTTGAGAATGTTCCAGAAGCCGTCATGTTGAATAACTGCTCTATCAGAGATGAAGCTGGCGTGGGGCCGGCTGCACAGTGAGCTAATTTGACGGGGCGTCTGCTGACTTGATCTAATGCACCCTTACCCACCAAATGCTCACACTTTCTTTTTGGGGAATAAAGGGCTCCTTTAACTCTTTGAGGGCCCGAAAAATATTTTGAAAAAACTTTTGCTTCTCTATTTTGATGCATATAAATATAAGATATTCCGCTATCTCTATTGTGAAAGATGTTTTACTTTAAAAAAATAGGTTTCAATATGTGCAAATTATAAGGCTTTACTGGAAGTAGTGGATGCTTCTCTGACTTTAGGGGTTCAAGACACGGATCACTATTGAGAAATTGTGAGATTTTAGGCAAATCCTTTAATCTGCATTTGCCTCAGATCGCTCAATTTTATACGAGGTGCTTCCAAATGAACCTATAATATGTTAACTAAGGTGTCCTGAGAGAATTGACTTAAGGTGACATACTAGTATACGAGAGGTTATGTTAGGCTACATGGCACAAGGTTACCAGGCAATGACAATGTAACTCTCAAAACAATGTCTACCAAGGGGGGGGGGAGGAGGGGGTAAACATGCCAGGGAAGCCACTGCTGAGGCACAAGGCCCCGCAGACAACTAGTGGAAGAGGATCCCTCTGAATTCGTGAGACACAATTCCCAGATTTGGTTTTCATAGATACTCTCTTCTTTCTGCAGTGTGATTGAATTCGCTGGGAGCCCTATTTTGCCCTTTGCGACCCTGGCTTCGTAGATGGCAAATTCAGTGCCAGAAACACAGTGGCAGTTCGTCCTTATGGACAGCATATGGGACTTCATTCTCTTTGTTTTCTGTCAATTTTTATTAAACTAATAGTGAACAATAACATATTATTCACTTTGGTGTAATAAAAATGAGATACAATTAGATGGGATATGCTCTTCCATGGTAGCTGAGGTAAGTAAAAATGCTTTTAAATGTATGTTGTGTACAGGATTGCGGGTGAGAGAGTGTTTATGTGAGTGTGCTTTTAAGTGTAAATGTGTGTACATGTGAAAGTATGTGTGTGTGAGTGAAAGTGGAGCTCAAAGGGTGTATGATGTCTGTTGGAAAATGGGTTATTGGTAGGGCAGGTAGGTACCTACACCTAGCAACAAGCCACTAACCTCCACCTAGGTACAGTTAGGTCTCAGTAAATTAATCCCAGCTCAACCCTTGGTAGCTTGGCAACGAGCGTCAAGGCTTAACTTAGGAGACAAAGTGTAAAGCATTCAAATATCACAAAACAGTAATCAAATAAAACACAGGAAACAGTTTAAAAATCCAAAACCAATTTATAAAAATAGTTTATATTTTTATCTTTAAAATGACACAAAAACGATTAAAATCGGTTCAGGGGAACCGGAGATATGAATTTTTAAAGAATTATTATTTTTCTAGCACTTAGAAACAAAAAGCGCCAATCGGGTCATCTGGTTGCACCAGGACCGGGGCAAAGTCAAACTTTCAGGCCGACCGCGATGGAGCCCTGCTCGGCTACAGGTCGCGGGAGGCCTCGGTCAAAAAGTTACCTTCTGACTTAGTCTTTATTTTGAAGTTTTTCTTCACCGGGACGAACCTGCCAGTTGAATCCGACCTCCTGGAGCCCTTGTCCGGATACGCGATGTGGGTTTCCTCGGTGGAGACTTTTACCTTCGGACTTAGTCGTTTTTTCGAGATGAAAATCCTTCGACCGGGGTAAACCTGGATCTTGATCCGACGTCCATGGAGCCCTTCTCGGATACGATGGCTGGGAGGTCCCGGTCAACTTTTTACGTTCGGACTTAGTCTCTTTTTTGGATGTTTTTCTTTACCGGGACGAACCACAAAGTCAGGCCGGGTCGCGGTTGAGGCAAGCCGGCTAGAATTTCCGCGGCGGGTCGGTCCCTCTCTGGAGCTTTTTTCCAAAAATTTTCAAATCTTTTCCAAACTTCTGGGGCTTCACCCAGATGTTCTTTTAAGGTTCTTTTGGGGTCCACAGCTCACCCCAAGGGTCCAGAAGTTCTGTGATGGTCCTTGGGGGGTGCGGACTTCAACTCCCAGAATGCACCTGGCGCAAACTCCTTTTTGGCAACTGGACAGTGGTCAGCTGGTCGCTTTCTTCAGGAGTTGGTGCAGGGGACTCTGGTTAGCAATTTTTCACCTGTAGCAAACAGGGAGTCCCTCCTTGAACCAGTTGAAGCCAGGCAAAGTCCTTCTTGTGGTGAAGACCAAGTGTGCAGCTGGTGCAGTCCTTCTGAGTGCAGGTTCCAGGTGCAGGCCAGGGGTCCAGCAGGGCAGTCCTTCTTCTCCTTAAGTTCTTTCTTCTTGAAATTTGGTGGGGATCTGAGGTGTGGGTGCAGGTCTGCCAGTTTTATCCTTGCTCCTGGGTGAAAAGCAGGGGGGCCCTGGTTCTCCAATCAGGGACAGGGTCGTCCCCCTGTGATGACCACTTCCTGGGAAGTGTGGCAAAAATCCATCCCAAAAGGCAACAGTCTCTAAAAATCCAACATGGCTGAATCTGATTTTTGGAGGTTACATCTGGCTGAGCCCACCCACTGGTGTGGCTAAAAATCATAAACACACCCCTCTCCTGCCCTCTCCTAATCTAATCAAGGGGGCACCTAATTGTCTGGGGTTGCAGGATGTGGGGGTGTTGCTGGGTGCTCCAAGTGTCCTTCTCTGCCTTTGAAGACCAGTTTGGCAGCCCTCCCCCTTCCTGCCTCACCATCTGCTGAGGGGAGATTCTCTCCCCCAAGCACATTCCTTTGTGTGAAGTCAGGCCACTTCACACCTCATCAAGGTAGCCTGGCAGAAGCTGCTGCAGGCTGGCCAATCAGAGCACAGCAGCAAAAACAATGCAGAGCTGAAATTGGCAACTTTTTAGGTAAAGTCTAAACTTTTTACCTGAACTAGTTATATTAAATCCAACAACTGGAAGTTGTGGGATTTATTACAACAATCAATTTGATACCAAATTCTTGGTATGTAACATTTAAGGAGACTTTAACATTTAAAATAAAGTCTGCCCATTCTAGCCTATGAAGGCCATTTACTTCAATGAGGGAAAAACGAATTTGGCTGTTTTTACCTCACCAGGGCTTATAAATCTATTTTTATAAAGTCCCTGCTTATAGTTACATGGCACCCAGCCCTAGGGGCACATAGGGCACACCTTAGGGGTGACTTATATGTAAAACTAAGGTAGTTTAAGACTTTGGAAGTACCTTTAATTCCAAAGTCGAATTTGCATATAACTTTAATTTAAAAGCAGCCAGCAAAGCAGGCCTGCCTTTAAAATGACACTGGGCACCTCAGCAGTGCACCTAGGTGTGCACCACCTATGCTGTGGTCCCTAAACCTACATGCCCTACCATATACTAGGGACTTATAGGTAGGTTAACTTAGCCTATTATAATTAGCCTAATTTGCATATCCATTTTACACAGAGCACAGGCCCAGGGACTGGTTAGCAGTACCCAGGGCACCATCAAAGTCAGGAAAACACCAGCAAAAAGAGGAAAATGGGGGCAAAAAGTTATGGGGCCTCTGCAATCAGCCCTGTTTTCTCACACAACCCCCCCCCCCCAGCCCACACGCCCAGGAGACTCAGCCCAACCCTGGGAGAGTCTTCCTGGCTTGTTAGGCGAGGAAGACAGTGAAGAAAACTGGCTGTCCCTTTGCAGGGCCTACTCTGCCTTATATCCTCCTGTCAGGGTCACTCCCTATGGGTAGTGAAGCCATCCCAACAGTAAAAGGACCCAACTCAAACTGAAACTTTCCTCTAGGGGGGTCTTCCTCCTTTCTCTCTGCCAACTTGGGTAGTGAGGTGCCCACCTCCCCTACTCCAAACTTTGCTAGGGCAACACCTAGCTTACCCAAAGAGGTCACCCAACACTTGAGCAACCCCACCATGACCAATAGGGTCAGGGGGCCTACTTTGCTATTGGCCCTGGGGTCTGCCTCCCAGGCCAAGTACAGTGCTGCCAGGAAGGCTAGCACCCAGCAGAGGCTACTGACAGCTGTCAGTACCCAGAACCACACCCTAAGTTCTCCACTGACAGGTGGCTGAGCTGCTTTAGGGGCATCTTTGGGGTCCTGGCACCCCTCTTGCTGTCTAGAGTGGGGGGCTACCACCTCCTGTGGCAGACACCCTCCTTCCACTCTCCCTTCTGTCAGTGCAGGGGCAACACCTTGCATCTGGACAGCTGCCTGACTACTCAGGACTTCCTTGGGGTCAGGTGAGGCCTCACCAGTGCCAACTCTGGGCTCCCCCCTTACTGGGGAAGAGGGCCCTTGGCTCCCTGGAACTCTCTTTAAGAGTGGCCTACCCTTCCTTTTCTTCTTTCCTTTTCTTGGGGACCCCTGTCTCCTAACTGTAGGGACTGACTCCCCAGGACTTTGGGTTGGGGGGGCGCCCTGGGCGACCACCCCATCTGTGACCAGACTCACCTCTGGGAGGTCATTGCCCAGGATACAATCTAGGGGAAGGTCAGCACTGACTACCACCCTAATCCAGTCAAGGATACCCTCCCTCTCTAGGGGCACTATGGCTACAGGTTTGGAGGTGACCTCCCCTGTGGCTATCCTGACTTTCTTTGTCTTTCCTGGGACATACATGTCTGGGGTCACTAACCGGTCACTCACTATAGTGTGACTGGCACAGGTGTCTCTCAGGCCAGTGGTAGGGATCCCATTCACTTGAATGTGGTGGAAGTGCCTACTCCCACCTTCAGGGATCACCAGCTTACCATCTGGTCCTGTCTCCCAGCTCAATGCTAGGAGGACTTCATCATCTGAGGAATCCTCCTCTATGGCTACACTGGACAGCCCAGTGCTAACCACCTTCTTTGGACAGGCTGCATCTCCTCTGAAGTGACCTGTCTGCTGACAGTCAAAGCAAGCCCTACTGTCCAAGAGCTTTTTTAACCCTGGGTCTAACTGTCTCTGCTGGTCAGAGTGGGATTTACTCTCCTCCTTCTTAGGGTTCTGGGGTACAGAGGGAGTCTCTGTGGTGGGCTTACCACCTCCCTCCTTAGGTTTTTGGGGACCTGTCCCCCCCTTCTTGGAGTCTCCCCCCTGGGACTTGACAACCACCCTGGTTCTCAACCACTCATCAGCTGCCTCCCCTAGCTCTCTAGGGTTGGTCTGCTTAGAGTCCACTAGATGCTGGCGTAACCTTTCTTGGGTACAATTGGTCAAGATGTGCTCTCTCATGATCAGATTGTATAACCCCTCATAAGTATCTACTTTGTTACCAATAATCCAGCCCTCTAGTGCCTTTAGTGAAATGTCCACAAAGTCAACCCAAGACTGGGTACTGACCTTCTGGGTGTCCCTGAACTTCATTCTATATTGCTCTGGGGTCAGACCAAACTTCTTGGCTAAGCACCTCTTCATACTAGGGTATGAATCTGCCTCCTCCCCCCTTAAGGTCAGAAGCCTATCCCTCCCTGAGTTGGGGACCAACTCCCACAAAAGGGAACCCCAGTATTGAGGCCCTACCCTTCTCATTTGGAGTGCCCTCTCAAAGGCCCCCAGCCACTTATCTATGTCATCCCCCTCTACATAGGCAGGAACCACCCCTTTGGGTAATCTGGGGCAAACTCCCCCACCCATGGACACCTCAGCTTCTTTATCGCTGCTTCCATCTCTTTTCTCTTTGTATGCCCACTTTTTCTTTTCTAGGGCCAGCTTCTCTGTTTCCAAAGCTATGTATGCTAGCTGGGCCTCCAGCTCTCTTTCTCTGATGGATGGGTTCTCTCCTCCTGAAGGGACCCCCTTCCTACCACTAGCTTTGGGTCTGCCCCTAGTGACTGTATTTACTGAGGACCGTTCTTCCTCATCCTCACTTAGGCTCAGATGCCTTCCCTCCCCTGAGTGGTTAGAGCTTGCATCCTCCCTTCTTTCTCCCTCCTCTGGAGCTTCTTCTGACTCTACCTCTTGGGCCTCAGCCCATGCTGTCAGGGATGTGATCAGGATTTGCTTCCTGAGATCAGTGGTTGCAGGCAACCCTCTTTCAATACACAACCCCCTAAGCTGGACTACTGTCAGTGTGGGTAGGCTAGCCAGATCAAGCTCCATGGTTCCCTAGTTTTGTGTCAACAAAAACTTTTTGCAAAAATTGGAAACAAGAATTTAGAAAAATTACAAAAATTCAATAATTGAAATTAATCCCAATTAAAAATTAAAAACAATTTTTGCACTAGGACAATTTAAAGGATTTTTAATTTGTTTTATCTAAAACTGTAACGTGATATTGAACACAAGTACAGGATCCCATCGCTGCTTCCAATTATGTTGGAAAATGGGTTATTGGTAGGGCAGGTAGGTACCTACACCTAGCAACAAGCCACTAACCTCCACCTAGGTACAGTTAGGTCTCAGTAAATTAATCCCAGCTCAACCCTTGGTAGCTTGGCAACGAGCGTCAAGGCTTAACTTAGGAGACAAAGTGTAAAGCATTCAAATATCACAAAACAGTAATCAAATAAAACACAGGAAACAGTTTAAAAATCCAAAACCAATTTATAAAAATAGTTTATATTTTTATCTTTAAAATGACACAAAAACGATTAAAATCGGTTCAGGGGAACCGGAGATATGAATTTTTTAAGAATTATTATTTTTCTAGCGCTTAGAAACAAAAAGCGCCAATCGGGTCATCTGGTTGCACCAGGACCGGGGCAAAGTCAAACTTTCAGGCCGACCACGATGGAGCCCTGCTCGGCTACAGGTCGCGGGAGGCCTCGGTCAAAAAGTTACCTTCTGACTTAGTCTTTATTTTGAAGTTTTTCTTCACCGGGACGAACCTGCCAGTTGAATCCGACCTCCTGGAGCCCTTCTCCGGATACGCGATGTGGGTTTCCTCGGTGGAGACTTTTACCTTCGGACTTAGTCGTTTTTTCGAGATGAAAATCCTTCGACCGGGGTAAACCTGGATCTTGATCCGACGTCCATGGAGCCCTTCTCGGATACGATGGCTGGGAGGTCCCGGTCAACTTTTTACGTTCGGACTTAGTCTCTTTTTTGGATGTTTTTCTTTACCGGGACGAACCATGAAGTCAGGCCGGGTCGCGGTTGAGGCAAGCCGGCTAGAATTTCCGCGGCGGGTCGGTCCCTCTCTGGAGCTTTTTTCCAAAAATTCTCAAATCTTTTCCAAACTTCTGGGGCTTCACCCAGATGTTCTTTTAAGGTTCTTTTGGGGTCCACAGCTCACCCCAAGGGTCCAGAAGTTCTGTGATGGTCCTTGGGGGGTGCGGACTTCAACTCCCAGAATGCACCTGGCGCAAACTCCTTTTTGGCCACTGGACAGTGGTCAGCTGGTCGCTTTCTTCAGGAGTTGGTGCAGGGGACTCTGGTTAGCAATTTTTCACCTGTAGCAAACAGGGAGTCCCTCCTTGAACCAGTTGAAGCCAGGCAAAGTCCTTCTTGTGGTGAAGCCCAAGTGTGCAGCTGGTGCAGTCCTTCTGAGTGCAGGTTCCAGGTGCAGGCCAGGGGTCCAGCAGGGCAGTCCTTCTTCTCCTTAAGTTCTTTCTTCTTGAAATTTGGTGGGGATCTGAGGTGTGGGTGCAGGTCTGCCAGTTTTATCCTTGCTCCTGGGTGAAAAGCAGGGGGGCCCTGGTTCTCCAATCAGGGACAGGGTCGTCCCCCTGTGATGACCACTTCCTGGGAAGTGTGGCAAAAATCCATCCCAAAAGGCAACAGTCTCTAAAAATCCAACATGGTTGAATCTGATTTTTGGAGGTTACATCTGGCTGAGCCCACCCACTGGTGTGGCTAAAAATCATAAACACACCCCTCTCCTGCCCTCTCCTAATCTAATCAAGGGGGCACCTAATTGTCTGGGGTTGCAGGATGTGGGGGTGTTGCTGGGTGCTCCAAGTGTCCTTCTCCGCCTTTGAAGACCAGTTTGGCAGCCCTCCCCCTTCCTGCCTCACCATCTGCTGAGGGGAGATTCTCTCCCCCAAGCACATTCCTTTGTGTGAAGTCAGGCCACTTCACACCTCATCAAGGTAGCCTGGCAGAAGCTGCTGCAGGCTGGCCAATCAGAGCACAGCAGCAAAAACAATGCAGAGCTGAAATTGGCAACTTTTTAGGTAAAGTCTAAACTTTTTACGTGAACTAGTTATATTAAATCCAACAACTGGAAGTTGTGGGATTTATTACAACAATCAATTTGATACCAAATTCTTGGTATGTAACATTTAAGGAGACTTTAAAATTTAAAATAAAGTCTGCCCATTCTAGCCTATGAAGGCCATTTACTTCAATGAGGGAAAAACGAATTTGGCTGTTTTTACCTCACCAGGGCTTATAAATCTATTTTTATAAAGTCCCTGCTTATAGTTACATGGCACCCAGCCCTAGGGGCACATAGGGCACACCTTAGGGGTGACTTATATGTAAAAATAAGGTAGTTTAAGACTTTGGAAGTACCTTTAATTCCAAAGTCGAATTTGCATATAACTTTAATTTAAAAGCAGCCAGCAAAGCAGGCCTGCCTTTAAAATGACACTGGGCACCTCAGCAGTGCACCTAGGTGTGCACCACCTATGCTGTGGTCCCTAAACCTACATGCCCTACCATATACCAGGGACTTATAGGTAGGTTAACTTAGCCAATTATAATTAGCCTAATTTGCATATCCATTTTACACAGAGCACAGGCCCTGGGACTGGTTAGCAGTACCCAGGGCACCATCAAAGTCAGGAAAACACCAGCAAAAAGAGGAAAATGGGGGCAAAAAGTTATGGGGCCTCTGCAATCAGCCCTGTTTTCTCACAATGTCACTTCTACTGCCCCTGGTTTTTTTAGTGAACTGACGTCCATAGAATTGGGTGAAGCATTGTGGGATCAGATATGTAAATGATTGCTCAGATAGATCAAAATGTTTACCCCTTAAGTAGTATTTAGAGCCCGAAAGGCTGAGAGGCATTACAGAAAAAATCTCTCTCCTGGTTGTGGTTGGAGGATAAATGGGAACATTGCAGCACTACATTGCACAAGCAATACCGGAGATCCAGTGCAGAGTGAGTGATTAGAATACTATAGATTAATCAAACACCAGCCTCTCTTCCCAAGTAACAGCTCCTCACCACACACACACATTTTTACACATCGATGTGAGAAATAGAGGCCTCTAACATATTCCCACCATACTGACAAAGTGAAGGTTAGTGAATGACTATTAGTTTTGGCAAAAATGTCCTTCTTCGGCCTGATATTTGAAGTACCAAAGGCAGTGCAGGGGTGATCATGGAGGGTAGGGGTACAATTGTATTTTGTAAGTTTGCGCTAATTTTGCGTCAAAAAATGACGCAAATGCGGCACTAAAAAAGTATAAATATAGGCCTAAGTCTGCAAACATCAGCACTTAAAGGAGATTGCTCAGAACCACGTCAGCCCTACTGAGTGTTAGGAGTGCTGAATACCAAGTCTGTATGTTCTTGATATCACCTCATGCCTTATTATCTCTGTCTTTCAGATTCTTAACCATCCCTTCCTTCTTTCATTGTCACTGTTTCCCCTTCTTTCTCCTTGTTTCCCCTTTGTGTCTTACTCCTTACTCTGGGTCTAATGAAGGAACATGAGTCCCGACCAGTCCACAAACAAAGAGTGCCGGTTTCCCCACGTGTAAACACTGCTCAAACTAAACACTGCTGCTACTACTGGACTAGAATTATCAGCTTCAAATGTCCTTGCATCGCACATGTAACCACCGAAGCGCCTCTTCTCTCAGCTTTCCAAGTAGTAGTTGCAGTGCTTAATTTGTAAATAAAGAGGTGCCGGTGCTCAAAGCCCTTCTCTTAAACACAAGGCTGCTGTAATTAAATCTGCCAGCACTGAATACTGAGGCAGCGTAATCCTGAAGCCATCTTGGGCCTCTTCAATCCATTTACAGCCACCCCTGCCCCTTCAGCTCATCCTGCAACTTTCTACTTTCTCCCATTGTGACGCTTTTTTGTTTTTCCCTTCCTCCGTCTTTCCCATATGTGTCTTTTGCTCGCAGCAAATGCTTGAGGCAGAAGAATAAGCCCTGGCCCTCACAAATAAGTGCCAGTGTTCAGCACCGGAAACAACAAGCATAAATTAAGCACTGAGTAGTTGTATTACACTTCCTGAATATGGGACCAAAGTAGCGAGTTAAAATGTTGGCTGCCTCTGCTGACGTCATCAACAAACAAGCTCTCACCATCACCTTCTGGCAAGAGGCTATTTATCGTCGGCGCATTAGCGCATTATGCAAAGCTCAGGATATTCGCCAGGGTACCCTGCTTCATCATTTCGCTTGGAATTTACGGAGTAGCCTCTTGCTGTTCCAGCTCAGACCGGCTTTTGCCTGTTTGTCTTTTCATTCCTAGACTCGGATGACATCCACAGAAACTCCCTGAAACTGTCTGCGTGCTTCTCAGTGTGGCGGGAAAAGCTGGGAACCTGGCCAAGGGCGAGGCCATTTGAAAGATCCGCTTGCGCCGGAACATGGGTGTTCTCAGCTGCTATGTGGGTTTTGAAAGAATCCATTAAATGCTTTCCTGCACACAAAGCTTCCATCAAGGTTTAGGGCACCATGACAGGGACTATATATAGGAAGCAAATGAACAATATGTACATTGCATAACTGAGCCTATTGCCCTTTTCAAAAGCAAAATACTCCCTGATTTACATTTGTGTACGCTACCTGAACACCTATAAGGACCTATTCTTCCCAATGGCTCCTTTGATACCTAGAAAGGTCAGACTTAAATAGGTTGTGGATGTCAGCTTTACAATTCATTATTGCATGCATTTGCACCAAGTCGATTTCTGTGATTGAATTGTTTGCAGAAGACTACAGTGTTTGAAATGTAAGCATAATTGTCCAATTTCACCAAATGTAATCCTATCAAGGCTAGTTCATCATGCATGCTGGCAGGCCTTCTCAAAGTACTGCATCAGAATGCATACAGCCCATCCCATTAATATTAAGGAGTCTGGAATTAACTGGACACCTCTTTGAGTAGCAGTGGCCCAGTGTGAAGGTAGGAGGGGCCCTGCACCTCCACATTTTTCTGAAATTGAAAGATTGCTTGTCATTTTGAGCAAAGATCAGCCTGACATACACTCTTCATGATCATGGCAGGCAGTCACGTGCCGTACATATGTTAAATGCGCAGACACCTGGCTTGCTGAGCAAAATGTGCAAGGATGAAGACTTCACAGTCCACTGGGCATGAACTCCTCAGCTCAGCTGAGTCTTCTGTGAGTTTCCCCTCATGATAAACTATGACCTAGGCTAGGGTGACCAGGCATCCCAGATATTCCAGGACAGTCCCGGTTTTAACCTGCTGTCCCAGCAGATTTTGGGAAATTTTGCTCATGTCCTGGTTTTTAGAGGGGTTTTAGAGGTGATTTTTTGTGTTTTCCAAAGCCGGGATAGTAAGCAGCTGTTATAAGAAAGCAATTTATTTAATAGGCATGATGCTTTAAAATTTGCATTTTATTTATGTTCTTAATGCCTCTGGTTCAATTTTATGCTGATGAGCGCTGACATTCTTTGTGCTCGGTTTGATTAAAATTGTAGTCCCTTTTCTATTTTTATAAAATGTGATGGTTTTTTACTTTAAAATTCTGGTCACCCTACCCGCTTCAGTTTTATGCCCTGAAGTGTCAAAGTATGCTTTTCCATCTGTGACGCTCATAACAGAGTTTGGTAGCGTCAGCAGCTCTCACTGACCCAATCCCACATTGTGATGAGGTAAGAAAGGTCCTTCTGTTACTGGCTGACCTTCATCAAAGTCAGGAAATGAAAGGATGAGGTGGGATCTCCTTCCAAACCAACAGAGGCTCCAGGAAACTCGAGGAGACAACAGAGGCTTCTCTCCTGCCACCATGGATCACTGCTGTGGCCCAGAAAGGTTTTTCTTTCTTTTTTTATTGTAGGGTGCATGTGTGTGTAAGTATGAATGATGTGTTTCTGTATGTGTTTGCATGCTGTGTATGGGTGTGTGCTGGGTGTGAATATATATGTGTTTGTGTGAAAGAGAGTGTGCATGTCTGTGGACCCACACCTCCTCTGCTGCACATTATGGGCCATCACTGTCTTTGTGGACAGCCTAAATACATGGATGGAAGCCTGAACAGAACAGCAGATCTCCATCTCTTCATTTGTTGTTGTAGAGTGTGATCATGGCAAGCCCCTGTATGAGAGCAGGAGAGGTCTCAATGCAGCAAAAGTCAGCACATTGTGAGCAAGACATTAGGGCAAAGGGTAAGGAGCATGCATCTGTGAATGAGCCTGTTGTCTGTTTCTTGTGGTGCCAGCAGCTTGTGTAAACACAGAGCTCATATTATTTCACTTAGTATGTAGCCACCTGCCCCTGGCAGCCAATAAATCAGCACTTTTAGTAAAGTCAAAGGTTTTTGCTAAAACCAGACCTGAAAATATCTTCATTATATTATGTATACAAGAGCATTCTGGGGGAAATGAGGCCTAAATTAATAGCTCTTAAATGATGCTTTGCAGATCACATCGCCCTCGTGTTTCTTACAGGCAAGAGTTATTTTGATGAACTTCATGAAGATCAGTGAGAATCAAAACACATCCCACTGACTCAATAAATGTTGACCAAACTGATGAAAGAGAAGGTGACACTCTCAGAACTCTGCCTACTCAAATCAACTGCATCCCGAGTCCCGCCGAATTATTCAATGTCAAAATATCAAATATTTTCCCCAGAAGATTCACAACAGTAATAAACCAATAATGCCCTGCTTGGTTTCCTGAGAGGTGGGATCTCCCTGTTCACCATAGAAAGCAGCCAGAAGATCAACTTTCTTTTTCATTGGCTTTCTGAGGTAGTGCTAACTAATATGGGGGATGGTGTATCCTATTCAGGCTCCCGTTAAGAGTTTCTGATGATAAAACTTTGTTCTGACGAGCAATGGTGTCTAGACAGCAAATACAGATTTGTGTTCTTGGCCACAACTTGAGCTTTTGAAAAATGCACCCCACATATCCTTCCAACACCTAGCTGCTCGTATTGAAAGAACCAAAAAAACACAAAATGTACAGTACGTATCAATATTGGCTAGTTTGGCAAACAGTCTCCCTGAACACTTTCTGAAACTGGAAATAAGTGAGAGGGTCAGACACCTCATACATTCTGTTCCCAACGTATTTAGGAGAGGAATGCACTGGTAAAGCAGGGTGGCAAATTTATTTTACTGTTTGCTCGCAATGACTGTGGGCAATGTGCTGTGGTCCTTACTGGTGCATGAAAAGGGAAATCAAAATGGAAGGTCCTTGGAATTTGGATAAACATGTATAAACTGATCTACAGCAAGTTCTGGGGATGTAAAGTAGCATTTGGTTGGCCGAAGAGGAGTAGAATCCCAGGACGCAGTATATCTTTTTATGACTGTATTATATGAATGTATTCAATTGATTCATTTATTGGTAAGGACGAGGGTGTTGACATTGACTAATATATTGACGTGTGGTGGTAAATAGAGTGTTTGTAGGACAGCTTCATAGATGATAATAGCCCTTTATGATCTTACTACATGAGCAGCTCACATATGCCTGATAAAATAGTGAATAATATGGATTCAGGTTTCATATTGTCTAGTTCTTGGAACACAGTGTCAAATTAAAGAAAGAACATGTTCTTCAGCTAAGAGTCCTAAGCAGGATTCATTCCAGCTTTATTCTCAAGGTCGCATTTCGCATATTGCACACACTACTGGATGTAGATTTGATTTCGGTAATGACATTGCATCTGGGGGATTTCAAAAATCTTGCTGAACCAACTTAAATAACTTTGAAACACAGCTGCACGCCTAACATGTACACATTGGAAGAGAAGCCAGTTGTTTCCACCATTGGACACTATGCTTTATCTCCCGTAGCTTCCTTAAGTGTAATTCAACATGTTGTGAGGGTGCATTAGACAATCTATTGAAGAGTCTGCCTGTAACTAAAACCAACTTTTTTTTGTGTTCCAACTAGAACCGCAGCCTGCTTTGTGCTGTAACTAATGACTTCATCTACCTAGAAACATTTGTCTCTTTTTTGTAGCCCTTAGATTTACTTGTGCTCCACAGACTCCACCCAAACTGTATGATGTCATGGTGCTTATTAAGGTTCCCTCCTCTTGTGGGTGATTCCCTGCTTCAAATGTGCATTTTTAGTAGTAGTAGGACCTTCTGTATTCTTGGACATGAGCACTGGAATTCTTTACCTCTTGAGAGCCACTTTCTTCCCTTTTGTAGACAGTTGAAGTGGTCTTTAAAGAAGCACCATTTTCTTGGTTATACTTTTCTTGTGTTGTTTCTTTTTAGTGCCTCGCAGGTTCCAGGGACAAGATGACATTTTGTTGAATGTGCACTCAATAAATAAAGTAACATTGAGTTCCGCGTATTGATCGTAGCACCAAGCTCTTTCTGGCATTCAGTGTGGCCCGGATCTGGTAAAATGGAGGATTGAGTCAGACAAAGTTTGGGTATTTGAGTTAGGAGCTTATTATTGTTGCTGCTTCGATTGGTTTACCACCAGTGGGGGATGAAGAAGATCAGACTTTGCAGATCGGGTAGGTGGTGAGGCACTGATGCAATCTATGCACTTTGTGTTATGGGTAAGGTTTCTGCTTGATGTAGTTGGTATGTTCCAAGAAGTGGGGTGAGAATGTGATTCGCTCTACGTTCGGCATCCATTGAGATTTCACATGATTGTTCATGTTTCCATAGAGAACAAGCAGCTTCCAGGGCTTGATATTGTCCATGTTGGCTTTATGCGTTTGTGTGCACGCCAGTGACACAAAGGGGTTTGGATGTAGATTGAAGCTACTAAGTGGACACAAATTGGGAAGAGCCTTCGGAAATGCTGCAATTGATTTCTTGTGAGTAAGAAAGAAAGGGTCACCTTTGGATGTACTCTGTGAGGGAGCCAGGAAGGAGGTGAACAAAGGCAGAGGAGTTTGAACTTCATTTACTAACTGTATGGGCATTCAGCAGGATCTTAGGTTTACTGGTGCTAAGCGCTGTGCTGAGATCTAGGAGCAATGAATGCCATACTGATGCTTTGTTCAATCAATGCCACGCATATTATGCAAAAAGGCATAAGTGCCCTTAAAAAAAGTCTACACAAAACCCAACTACTCAAATCCCCATATATGGGATTTTCTTGAGATTACTTGTGAACGGTAAAGGCAGCTGATCACAAACAAATGTTTGCAATTGAAAGAGTGGTGGTGGTCCAAATGAGATTCCAGTGAAATGGGTAAAGCTTGTCTGCATTTATGTCTGTAAAAATAACAAATAGTTTTCCAAAGCCTATTGAAATGTTCTTCTTTTGTGAATCATTAAGTCACGAGAAAGCAACATGATTCCTGTCACTTGAGTCTCGAGTAAACGTGTACCCCACATATTTTGGTAACTCTTTGTAAAAAATTTTGACATTTGATTGAATAACAGGTACTACTTCGCCGCTGCAGGTTTAACATTTCTTTCATTCACATCTGGTATGTTTGTGGTGCCAGGGGATTGCTGGACCGACTACATGGCATGCACAAATGGCACTCAGTGGAGAACATGCAGAAGCCACTGACTTTTTCCTCCATTTATTTCCATTGTCATCTATCAAAGAGCAGATGTTTTCGTTTTTCATTCTCTCTTGAAAACGCAGCAAAACCCATAATTCTGTAACTGTTACTTGTCAGATGGTTGCCATAGGAATCACTCTGATTCAGTGGCATCGGAAAATGGGATATGAAACTTCTCAGAACAATTCAACTGGGGGCGGGGAGCGGACTCAAAGCATCCCTGCTACTAAGAAAATGAGAATTTCAATTTTCCTATTTTAAGCTACAACTATTCCCTTTTTCAGCTGTTTCCAGGGTTCGCAGAGCATTTTAACACTTCTGATTTTTACTTACAAAAATTAGGGTCAATATTTATCAAGGCTTGCGTTGCCCTTGCACCACACAAGGAAGCACAAGGGTGACACAAAACCTAAGTGAGATTTATGAAGCTACGCAAGACCACCTTTATACCCTGCATGGCTTGATAAAGCTAGAATAATGCAAGGCAGAGCAAATCCCTCCTGGGATGCTTTCCGTGGGTGGAGCGTGAGTGTTCCCACGCATCCACCCATGGGTGTTGGCGCATTCCCAGATTTACCATTATTAGTAGACTTGGGAATGCCTCAGAATGCTATGCATCCCAGGTGAGGCATAACAAGTGTAAATATCTTTACTTCTCGTTGTTTTTCGTCTTTCTATATGTGATGCTTTTTTTCACACCATTTATCAAACCATGTTTAGAAATACTTGTTGAGCTTTAGGACTTAGAAATAATGCTACTCCTTTAGCCTTTACCCCATCCATACACTTCTCATCCATTTATGATCCCTACTAGTCTCTTCAAGTTATTTATATGTTTACCTTTTTCACATGCACTTTCAGTTTAATACATTCATGATAAAATTGGAAAACAATCTCAGTAAGACAATTTATTTTCTAGTGGGATTAAATTGTAATATCTTAATATCTGCATCACCTCTTTTCAATCGACGTGTGGTGTTCCTCCTCACTCCAGTTGTATGGGGTGCTTTGTCATTCAGGAGGATGCTGTTTACCTTGGTGAGAGAAATCTGAGCCTGATTTTGGGCCCAGTTACTGGTTGGGGGAAGAGTGAAATGTCTCATTACTTGCTTCTTTAGAAGGGTAATACATAACTCACACCTACACAAGGGATGCATGCTTTTTAATAATGCTGGGATCTGCTTCAGAAACAATGGGTTCTAGTTGGAAGTTACTTGTAATTTAAATATTGTCTTTCAAGAAGGCAGTGTTGGTGTCATTTTCAAACTCATTGTAGACACACCTCAGGACGGGTTCTCCATGAGACCGTGAAGAAGCACACAATTTACATCTGGTAGAAATGTGGACCACAATTAAATATAATTTCAAGAAGCACATTCTTATCTATGCACCAGTTGAATTTATCCTCTATGGCAGTTTTTCCCAACATGTGGGCCGGGGACCCCTGGGGGTCCGCAAAGCCTCCTTCAGAGGGTCTGCGACTGCTTAGAAAATGTATTAATATTAGGTTCCAACTATCAGTAATGACTCAGTGGGGGTCCCCGGATTCCAATAATGAGTCAGTGGGGGTCCCTGGGCTCCAGTATTGATAAAATGGATCACAGGAGTCAAAAGGTTGGGAACCACTGCTCTGTGGTAACATGTTCAGCCAGCTGCCCTTCTTCTCCCCAAGTAAAGTATAAGATATGCACATAGTGTTGACAATACAATCTCAACAGTGATAATTCTTTAAAGGTCCAGAACAAGAAATGCACACTTAATATGAAAATCATATTAATGGTGGCTATCCCCTTATAACATATTTAAAATGTGAAATAACATAGAATGCAACATGGTAGAAGTAGTATTCCAGGCACACTAACTTTACTTATAGTTACTGAGACCAAATAAAGCATCTATCTCAGCATAGTTCAATTGTTACATATTAAATTCAGATTTAAATAATTTCTTTGACGTAGTATTGCTTTATAATGAAATATGAAATAATGTACAGTATATACAGTTGATCTGCATAGGAGATAGAATTTGTCTTCTCCTTTGTTACTTTATCCCCCCCCCAAAACTTAAATGTTTGGCAAAACTTTACTCATGAATAGAAGTCTGTGCTACGAATCTGTGGCTTTCTCATAGGTCACATAATGCACACACCCTAAACAATTTCGTAACTGTAATTTAATAAGTAAATTGAATTAGCTACGTGGCACAATTACTTGCTAGCATCCAGCTACTAAAAACAATACCTAAATTCCTCTAACATACTGTGTGAGATGTACTTCTGTATTAAAGAAGTGAATGTATCCAATATTTAACACCACAAACCTGTCACATACCAAACCGATCTACTTCTCCATTTTATGTTCATCTAAAGAACGTAGTAGTTGGTGAATCTACTGGAGGATACTAATCACAACATTTTGCTTTCATCCTCCATCTGTTAACAACAGTGAATACACATAGTAATACCCTGTGTAACGGCCAGTGTAGAGCTTGAAACAGGCATTTTGGTGAGAAGTGGAATACATAGTGATTCTGATTTTAATTTTTGTAAAAGAACAAAGATTGCTTTTTTTAATTTACAATGGATCCTTTGAGGATATAGGTGGTCATTCTGACCCTGGCGGTCTTTGACCGCCAGGGCGGAGGACCGCGGGAGCACCGCCGACAGGCCGGCGGTGCTCCAATGGGTATTCCGACCGCGGCGGTAAAGCCGCGGTCGGACCGGCACCACTGGCGGGGTCCCGCCAGTGTACCGCCGCACCATTGAATCCTCCGCGGCGGCGCAGCTTGCTGCACCGCCGCGGGGATTCCGACCCCCCCTACCGCCATCCAGATCCCGGCGGTCGGACCGCCGGGATCCGGATGGCGGTAGGGGGGGTCGCGGGGCCCCTGGGGGCCCCTGCAGTGCCCATGCCACTGGCATGGGCATTGCAGGGGCCCCCGTAAGAGGGCCCCTACATGTATTTCACTGTCTGCTGCGCAGACAGTGAAATACGCGACGGGTGCAACTGCACCCGTCGCACAGCTTCCACTCCGCCGGCTCGATTCCGAGCCGGCTTCATCGTGGAAGCCTCTTTCCCGCTGGGCTGGCGGGCGGTCTGAAGGCGACCGCCCGCCAGCCCAGCGGGAAAGTCAGAATTACCGCCGCGGTCTTTCGACCGCGGAACGGTAATCTGACGGCGGGACTTTGGCGGGCGGCCTCCGCCGCCCGCCAAGGTCAGAATGAGGGCCATAATCTCTTTGAGTTGTGCAGCACTTCAAAATTATTGATAAAAGAGGTGACATTCTCTGGTGAAATACCTCATAAATCTGTCTAGATTGCCGGTGATCTATAAAGGTGTTGATTACTTTTTGATTATTATAGAGCTCATTTACTACATTCATCTTGAAGTAAACTTCTCAGATATTTCAGCTCTAATGAGCTCTATATTCACACATGTGCTAACAGGATCCACAACTCACCCGCTTTCACTTAACCCAAATTAAAAGGTATGTGTAGTGTAAAGCTGTGGTGGCCTAAATACATAAGCACTTATAATAGATTTCTAACAGTTCATTGGGTATGCAAAGGTGCTACATGTTATCCTCCCAACTTGTTTGAGTTTAGGAAATGTAGTTCTTTCCTAGAAATTTCTTAGACATTTTGTCCCGGCTCATTAAAACCATTGGAAGACCAAACACTGTAGGATTTCTCCAAGATTCTCAGATGAATTCCATGCACAAATATCTAGGGGCCTCATTTAGAGTTTGGCGGGATGGGAGCACTGCAATGAACTGATGGTGCCTCTGAACTGTAAAAACTGTGGCCCCTCTGTAGCGCCTAACTCGTTCCATCATTTGCAGTGCTGTCCTCGCAGTTCCTCCATCACTAGAACACTAGTTCATACTGACTGTCACTGTGTCAGATGAAGAGCAAATGGTTGTTGAGTTATCCTTATGAGGTGCTGGCATGCCAGGTACCAGGGGAGTGGACAATATGGACTCTTCTTACCGTGCAGGCTGCCTGCCATACCATAAACGATTCCCTAAGTTCTTCGAGAGCAAGCTGCTTTCATTAATGGGAAAACCTTACCATTACAAAATATACAATATATGTCAGATAAACTGTCTTTGTTATTTGACAAGGTTTAGTTATAATTAAATAAATGGACAAATCAAATCTATTTCAAGCCAGGTGGCAGTTATAACATTTTTAGTGCCAGAAATGGTAGAACCTATCTGCTGACTTTTAAGGTTGTTCTAAACGTGGTCTATCTGTACACTGACAACAAAATAAAGCCACAATCCATTTCAAAACAAGCTAAAGTATTGAGCTGCTGTAGAACTAGCACGTTGCAAAGAAAATGACATTTATACAGCCCACAATTTACCTGTACCTGTCAACAAAGAGGTCGCATTGGCTGAAATAATACTTTTGACATTAATTGCATTTCCTCGACAACTGCCATTTTAAGAGAGGCACAGCTTGGCTTGCAGCAGACACTGCAATTCGCAAGCAAGGAAATGCATAGCCTTGAAAGCGACAATGCCAAGGCCCTTCAACGACAGCGACAGAGCGCTACCTTAAGCTTACAATTGTCAGCTCCTGGCTAATTTGTCAAGCGGAGCTCCGTCAAGGTGTCGGAGGCGGTGTCAAATTCCAGGGAGTGCAAAAAATAAAATAGTGTGGTATTGAGATTGCCTTTTATTTCACTCTTTTATAAAATCCGCCATAAAGATGTGGAACATGGAGAACAGTCAGGGCACAACCGCATTATTCAGCTGCCTATTAGTTTCGACGGTAAGTGACAGTTGCACAACCTGTCACCTCCTTCTTTTTTTTAAAAAGCAGACGCACTAACTAAATCAGTGACACTTCCTTTCCCATCTCCTTAAATTGGACTTTTTAGGCATACTAAAGGCTTTTGGGAGCCTTTACAGAACTAGTTAAGTTCAGGAACATCCTACTAGAAAATATTTAGATATTGCTAATTGACTATACAACGTTTTAATCTAATAGATTGTCAAAAGTATATTTGTTTAGTGGTTACAGCACGGTATAATTGTTAGTCAATAAGAATTATAAATTGTAGATATTTCATCTGTCTTCCAGAACAGCTTTCATTTCTGAATCAAGCACAGTACTGCTAAGCTGTCTCCATACACTAGACTCTTGACTCCAAGATTGTATTGAATCATCACACATGAACTGCCCTCTGCACGACATCTAGAATATCCTATCCATACACATCAAAGGAAGTCAAATATCTCAGTCTCAAAGGACACGGAAAGCAACTTGGCTCTACTGACTTCAAAAATGAACATGCATAAATATTGGTATTTAAAGACTTTTCTTTTACACCGCAGGACATTAGTGCACTTTACAACAACTCACATAAAACTTGGCTTATTCACTCTACCAAGAGCATCTAAGAGTAGTTTCTTAAAGAATGCCTACCTTCACGTAATTTAGGCCTCATCATCTTGATACTATTCTTTCTTCACTTAGGGCCATATTTTCCATAGCATTTTCCCATTGACACAGAATGGGTAAAACCCTTTGCTACATCTGGTCCTTAATCTTTTAAATTACAGAGCACTTCATTCAGTGCCACAGCCTCTGATCTTGTCATGACTACTGATGGCGACCTCCCACCAGAGGCCCCAATACTTGTATTCAGACACGTATGTCCACTAGCAAGTGCTTGCCTTGTGCTGTAGCAATTCATCACACCACTGCCTAGATCATGTACAAACCTCTCCAACTATAAACTTGAACTTTAAGAATGGCAGTTAGACAATCTGAGAAACCTATGTACAAGAAACTGCTGCAGAGCCAGCAAATCATTTGCATTTCCAGTTTAAAAGCAGATAAGATTGGTTATGCTCGAATCTGTGAGCTTCTTAGTTAGGGCAGAACTGTTCCAGTTAGAGCAGGACAGAGATTAATTTGCATATGGACTGTCTCTGTCTATGGTGGTGTAGTGGACAAACAACATTTATCTGTGATGCAGTTTGAGCAATTTCAGAGGCTGAGATGAATTCTAGCATTCCTTCCTTCACTTTATTTGTTGACATAATCACTGAAGGCAGGGTTGCTCAAAAGTCATACATCTAGGTATATGGAGGCCACCAGCACTCATTTAGGGGACCCAGCATATTTGCCCATTATAAACTTTGATCCACAGCAAGGCAGAGAAAAACATAAAAGGGGGAAGCAGAAGAAAGAGGAAGATGGGAAAACGGTAGAGAGAGAAAGCAGGGATGAAAAAACGTGCAAGAGAGAAAGAGAGAAAGATCCAGGAAAGGTCTGGTGGTGGATTAAAGAGGTATGAGGAGGAATCAAGGCAATTCAGCCTTGATATTCGATACCCCAACATCTCAAAGTGCCAGAAGCAGGCTTCTGAACATGACTTTGGGACCCTAGTATTTCTTCTTTAATAAATTGAACACTGAAGGTACCCCTCGCTAAAGAATAGCACATCTGCAATAAAGGAAACCTGGTGCTCCGCTCCTAATGCTTCATGAAGAGTATTCCAAAGTATTAACTAAGCATTGAGCACTTCCCCTCAGCCGCACACGCAGTACAGCAATCTGTTTCCTAACAACCTGGACTGCACTGTATAAAAATTCATACTTATGTGCATTAGCTTCATTTATCTTTGCACATTGAAAAGGAATGTGGAGTGAAACCAGTTGCATTTTTTTGCAGATACTGATCCAAATTTCCAAAGCCATTTGCACGTGAAGGTCTAATTTACAGACACAAATGACCTGATGTGCAAGTTTATGGTGTTCGCAAAGATGACCTTCAACTAGTAAATCTTCTTACATGTGCAACATTATCCTATGGTCGTGTAATATGGTGCACAACAGAATCCCACTTCTGGGAGTAGAAGACCCAGGGGAAAGGATACCAGGACAAGTTTATGAATACCCACAAAATCAAGAGATGGTCGGTACTTACAAACTTTTTTTTTATCACCCATGAAACTGCCTGATATTTACTCCTGTAAAGTGCAGGAGTAAATATTTGGATGGTTGCGATGGGAATGGATTACCTAAAACACTGAAGAGGGTACTGTAAAAGGGGTTTCTCCCCATACACAGGTGAGTGCTTTGTACAACTGAAGATGTTTGAAATGCCTCTGCATAGCCATAATTGCAAATTCACAGCAGATTTCCAGG
Organism: Pleurodeles waltl; assembly: GCF_031143425.1. Classification (NCBI taxonomy): domain Eukaryota; kingdom Metazoa; phylum Chordata; class Amphibia; order Caudata; family Salamandridae; genus Pleurodeles; species Pleurodeles waltl. The sequence goes on from NC_090445.1 coordinate 1,105,192,946, forward strand.
TGTAAGCTTGGGAACCCACAACTGTTGCAGGTTTTCAGAGGTAAACTTGGAAAACTATGATTTTACAATATATATACACGTATGACTATGATGCGTGGTCATAAACCTCCAGTGTGGATGTCCCTTTTTAATTTTTAAGAATCCAGGAGAGGGACAGTTCACCAATGTAGGCCAGAGGGCATTTCCCTGGGGGCTGGAACCATTGGAGTTCTTTTTTTTAAGGCCTAAGGCACAGGATAGTGACTTTGTGATTTACTCCAGCTATAACATTATAGCAGGCAAAGCGAGTGCTATGGAAGAGGTAGAAAAGAGCGAAAGGAGAGAGAGATGGGAAGAGGTAAGGGGTGAAAGGGGAAGGTCTGGTTTTGAACATTTTCGACAGGTCTGTTTTTGGTCCCCATCTGAAACTAATCGGAGCCGCTCTCTTCTTTGGCAGTGCTTACCAAAGGAGCTCTGAACGCCTTCTTGTGGGCCTACCAAATCACGTTCCATACCCTTAATTGATAATGTCTTAAATATGTCGACCCTCTGTACTAGAATGTCTGCGTCTGAATAAAAGTGAAGCTGTTATCTCTCTTTTGTTTCATTGCTTGTTTTGTGCTGGCAATCTTCTGATGGCTCCATCGAGCACTTCTATATCTGTCTCATCCAATAGCCCGGCTCCTTTCATGAGGCAATTCTGTTTAATTAATTTCATCTTTTTTTATGCACAGAAAGCCTGGTGAACTTGATAAATTGAATCCATCAGTATCGGGTTAAAATGCTAATTTTAAAACAATATCTACACACACGGCAAGATAAGGTGGTGAAGAAATAAATGACCTTGGAGGGGAAGCCGGTGCTGTTGGATGGAAGCGCGGACAATGTAACTGATCTCACAATGACATTTCCAATTGAATGGGGCAATTCATATTTTAATATCAAGGAACAGGACGACTTTTAATTATGCCACTGTCATAATGCAAGCGAAGGAGCAGCTAGTTACAGTGGAAGGCAAACATACTCAGCCAGAAGTTAGTCCTATAATTTACTACCCTTTAGCTGGGCTGCAAGACAAGAGGAAGCATCTCCTCACCATTTGATGGAAATCTCTGATGTGCGCTCTTTTAGAGCAGGCATAAAAGAAGACAGTAAATCAGCAATGTACCGTAAAATACCGATGGAAGCTGCTGGAAACAGGCACAAGGAGACACAGTACCAACCACAGCACTTAAAATAAGGGAAACATAAACATTATAGTTGCTATCAGAAGCAGAATGTGGACGGTGCCGTGGCCCAACACTAAACATGCGAATACCTTCTTTAAGATCGGAGCAGAGAATGGCGCCAGGTCTGTGCCGCAAACCCTGAGTAACGCCATGAGGGAATGTATTTGCCACTACTTTGCCATGCTGCCACTAGTGAGGATAAGGGTGGAGTTTGATGGCCAATTAATGAAAGTGTGTTAGACTTGTTGACACATTTTCCCTTCCAGACATTTGTTTACTTATTTATTTGAATTGTTTTATATTGCACCACAAGGTCACTGTAGGCCCACTGCATTGCAGATGATTGAGTTGCAGACCATGTGGAGCAACAGTTTGTTAATAACCAGAATTAACAAGATGTGATCTGTGATGCCATATCCAATATTTCTCAAGTTCAATCACTGTCACCATGGGCCCTCTGTCACATCTCCATCGTTTTCGTAAGCAATGGTGAATGGGTTCTACCATTAATCTAATATGTAGGGCATTGCATAGTCCAGAACCAGAAACTCACAAAACTTTGACTTTAAGTTTTTTTATAATCAGACTATATGTTGGTATGTCAGGTGGGGGATACCCATGTATTGGGGAGCGAGTTTCCCCATCTACTCTCAGACTCTGCTTACAATATTAATTCTGATCTTCAACCTCGCCAGGACTCCATCAGGGATTTTCTTTAAACTTATGTGTTTACCATCACCGTGTCTGCCTCTTCTCCGTACTGATTTTCTGAGGTTACACATGGTTTATGCCTTCACCACCAGTTCACTGATGGAGTCTGTCAACTCCTGCCAGATGGCTGCCTTGCCTTTATGTAGTTTGTTGTATCAAGATGCGTCTCATTTTCTGTGAAATTCCTCTTCCCCTTCCATCGACTTGACTGTATCTTGGAATCTGTAGATTTTGTGTGGGGCATCTTGTAAGTGATGTAGTAAAAAAGGAAGAAAGAGCATAGGGTTGTGTGACATTTATGTCATTGCAAATCTAATGTGGGTAAGTTGTGTGACATTTGGATCATGTGTATGGTGTTTCCCTACTGCCTTCTGTTTGGCGTTTTCCATCGCTGGGACAGAAAAGACTCCCAACAGGTGTAAGGTGGATATCTGACTGTAAATTTACTAGTAGTAACTTCATTATCATAATTCTGCTATAAGTAACACCAGCCCCTCATGTAAGGGATAGAGGCTTATTAATCCTACTTCTAGGTGGAGATTTCTGCATAGTATTTGTGAACACCATTTTCATAGAAAAACCTACATGTGTGTAGAACTCGCCACATGGTCTTCTTTTTCTGAACCGGCATCTCGGGTGGTGAAATAAATTCTGTTATTCCTTTCTTTGATTTCAGAACATTTTCTTTTGCTACCCAGTTAGTAGCTTATCGTATATTTTTACATTTTCCAGGATTCGAGGTTAGTAGATTGCTAGACAGCATACATACTTTTTTACAAATATTACTACCCAGGTAATCAGTAGAAGTTTCATAATATCATGAATAAGAATCTTGTACAACCCTCTTAACTGGCTTAGTCACTTTCAGCTTAGCCCTCAATATTTTATTCCAACAAAGTCAATTGCAAGCATACCATTTTTTTCAAAGCTTCAGATGGTTTTATATATGGATGACTTAGATTTCTAATAACGAACAACTTAAAGGAATCCTAGTACAATGTGTTGGTATAAGATTATGGCTCTTATTGATGGTAAACTCCATGAACAGAGATAAAATCAATAGCCTCAAGCATTGGCAATGCCTACTGGTCTGGCTTACGAATGAAAGGGCAGTCCATCACTGGGCATGAAAAGATGAATCAGAATATACATTTCTCAAATGATCTTCAATCCCACACACAGTGATAACACTTTCTAAGCTGAACCTGTCTTTCCTGTTTCCAGCAATACTTCACAATATTATTTATAGTGATATCAACACCTAGCTCATGAAAAGCCACCCCACTGCTGCAGACTTCCTCTCCCTCCTTTAGCCCGACCTTCCTCTCCATCCTGTAGAAGGGCTCTGCGTTCCAACTGTCTTCAAGCTTAACTATTGCTGATTTAAGTCTCACAGTCTGTCTTTTCCTATATGTTACTTAAATATTTCTGCCAATGTTGATCAGACAGCATCACACCTGTGAAGCCTGTTGAAGAGGATTCAGGGGTATGGTTACTGTAGCTCCTCATGCAATAATCACAATTGGTGGCCATCATACCGCGTATGCATAGTATACTAGCCAAGACTCTGCAGCACTGCTAATCCATACTTTAATCACCATGATTAATGGTTTTGAGATGTGAAAAAGATTGATGATGACCTACTATTCCAGACAAATGATGTGCTATTTAATTTGAGTCTATTACCAGGAAGGCTTTAGAAACAATAGAACCCCTATTGACATGAGTATTAAAGCCATAGCTACTGGTGGGTTTGTGTGCTTGCCTGGTCCGGAATTCAATTTAATGAGTCTTCAAATCACGAGACCCTGTTGCATCCTGCTCACATAAATATTAAGTTGCTGAACTGTCAGGAAGTGACATAACACATCTTGTGATCCCATCGACCCCCAAAGTAGATTTTAATAGCAAACTACCCACTGTTTGGAGATAGGGGCATAGAGTTAAAACTATAGAAAGGAAACAGGTCTACTAAGGCCCACCACGCTTTCTGTTTCTGCCAGTATCTTAAAGACCTCAGAGTGCAAGGGTAGTAAGGTCAGTGATGGGCTATCAAAGGGAACCTCAGGCTATCCCTTATTAATACCCACGCCTCTTCATGCTTCCTAATGAAAAGCAAAGACAGAAGGATGGATACAGCACTAAGCAGTGTGAGACAAAGCAGACACATGAGAACACGAGTAAATATAAAAAATGTGTCCAATTACCCATTTTTCCACATTAAACAAAAAACTACTCATACTACGCCACCCTGTAAAACAACATAGACAATGATTCCTGTTGTAAAAAACAGCGAGTCAGGGAAACAAATACGCATGAATGATGGAGCACAGCCCAATTTAAAGGGTGGTGGATGCTGCACGGCACCATTTTGGTTCTCTGTGGGGCAGGAGAGCAGTTTCAAAATAGACACCGAGCCAAATGGCCTACAGCATTTCCTGGGGAAAGTCAATAAGAAAGTCAATAAGATTGTCCACAAGTTGCTTTTTTCTTTCCATCGCTCACACAGATCCTGTTGTCATTTTCCAAGAAACATAATGTGGTCTGCATCCCTAACTGACTTCACAGCTGAAACACTCCCCATTCATCAAAGAAGATGAATTCAAGCATTATCGCAATAGATATCTTTTCTCTGTCACAATCATATATGTGGTGTGATCTAATTCTGTAACAATTCGGAACAAAATATATAGCAGATTTCGAAATCTATTTCGATGTTAAATACAGAACACGCTCAGATGTTTTTGCTAGTTCAATGTGTTATATATATATGTTAAAAGTATGAATATTATAACTCATTTGAACTAGCAAGTAGTTCAAAGTGTTTTCAATATTTACCATCAAACAACCTGCTCTGAGTCTGCCTGTCTATCTCTCTGTCTGACTGTCTGTTCTGTGTTTCTGTCTATCTATAATTATGTACATATATTCACTAAAACAAACAAAGGTTAAATTGATCTTATAGTTAGGTGAAAATTTGAGTGACAATGTATCATTTCCAACTCAAAAAACATTGAAATTCACCAGTTATAATTATCTCTAGTAACTAAAGCTCATGCCAAAAGGTAATTATAACTTGCGCCGCGTGGCCTCAGTGCTGCTGTGCAAGATATACTATGCAAGGTTATTTTACAAGTTGCTTTCCATAGTTAACCACAACTGGTGATTTTCAATGCTCTTTCAGTTTTAATAGGTAACCATAACGGTATTGTTTGTTTACTAAGAGCTTTTATTAAACTTACATTAAGCTCCTATTACCAACATCAAACAAAACTTCTCTTCAGCTGTGTTTTTATCAGAGCAAATCTGTTTTTTTATACAATCCTTCCTACTTTAAAACCAGCATGTGTTGCAAACCACCACTACACATGGCCTTTGACTGTGCACAGTGGAGGTTGGCTCCAGGCCCGGGCCATAGGCAAAGAACAGAGGAAAGGCCACCATAGATAGTAAACTCTTGATGCATAAGGACATCATCAATGAGCAGCCGAGACAGGCTGCAGAGTCTGGCCTATGGTCAGGTGCTACAGCAAACGTGCAGAGTGTGGCAATGCCTTCTATTCATAGACATATGCACATGTGCAGCAGGGATAGCTGCAGGGTCTGTCCTTTAGTCCAGCCCATTTCCAATCCCCAACCACACACGGCAGAGACCTTGTTCAGCAGGTGCTGGCCTAAGGGCATGTGGACAGGCCCTATGATCAATCTACTATGGGTTGGCCTTTCAGGGCCTATAAGTTAAAAGACAGTTCTTAAATGTGTCAGTAGTTATCAGCTTTTAAATCACATCCAGGAAATTTCATAGTTTGCAAACCAATACTGTCAGTGAACTGCTACAGGTGGGTCCGCAAGGGCCCATGACTTTCAGAGTTTGCGGTTCCATATATGGTTTTTGAACTTCAGAACCTAGATGCAGTCACCTGTTCCTATTGGGGATCGTACACTCAAGGAAGAGATTGTAGATACTGTGCCCCAAACCAATTTTTCTATTTTTAACTTTGAAGGCCCACTGTAAATGCCTCTACTTAGAGTTAGAGGTCATAGATCTATTTCCTCTTCTATCCAGGCAATCAGAGCAGTTGAGCCCCTTAAACAAAATAACCTGAAATGGATGACATGACAAAAACTCCCTTATCCAATTAGCTTAATTTAGTTGTTTAAATTTGGATTCACACCTGTTATGAACATGGGCTCAAATACAGTTTACAAACTAATAGTCTAGATATCTCTAAAATGTAACTTTTTGAAAACCACAGAAAAAAGTTTTGTAACACTAATTTCCCAAAAACAGATGAATAGTGCAAAGTTACAGTTTTATGGAGTAATTACGTTCAGCCATGTTTCGGTAGCAGAGAGCAAAGATTTCTTTAGAGGCTACAATAGAAAATACAACTTTTTACCACAACCTTTTTATTTTCTACTGTTCTTGATGGATATGAACAAAACTTGCTATGCCAAATTTAATTTGGACAAATATTTATTTTGGAAAGTTTTGCCACAGGCATCTTCAAAACAAAAAACAGCCTTCAATTGTGAATGTCACCAGAACATCGAGACTACAATAAAGGACAATATTATAAGTTACCCATTATGTATGTTTTATTACATATTTAGTTTGAATTAGTTTGTTTGAAAAGGGTGGGTTCTCAAACATTGAACGGCTTATTGCAAATAGTAGATAAAATGCTAGATGATACCATTTGGCTGTCTGTAGGAAAAGGAAAAGAACAATATTTAAGTATGAAGGAATGAATGCAGAATTAAAAAAAACATCTTTTGCATTTGTAAGAAATTGGGTTATGAGTTGAGAGGGGTATAGGCCCCAGTCAAACAATAAACACAATCCTTGTCAGGCTGATCCACAAAAGTCACTAAATAAACTTGTGCTTAACCCTCGGAAAGCTTGACATAAACCAGTCAGGCTTACCGTAGAGGAAATGTGTAAAGTATTAATGTGCCACTCAAACAGTAACAAAGTGAAAACACAACACATGAAAAATAATTTAGAAAAATATAGTAACATTTAGTAAATAAAATTACATCACAACAACTAAATTTCAATCATGAGAACCAGAGTTATGCGTTTTTGACGTTTTAAACGAAAATAGTGCCAAAAAACACAAAGTACTGCTCACGGTTATCTGGTCATGCTAGACTAGGGTACAAAGTCACAATTTAAGGCTGATCGCAATGGAGCATTGGTTGGATACAGGGACTACGTTTGTCTACTGAAGAGTTACTTACTCACATCCAAGTAAAGAGATGCTGTTCACATTGGTGGGGGCTGCAAAAAGGCCATTGTTGGCCCGAGGAACAGGATGGCCATCCCATCCCAGACTGTAGCTGATGTAGTGCTGGATATTTTCATTGAAGGTTGACATGCGCTCTTCCTGTGCTAGTGAAGAGCAATCATGGGGAGTCCAAAATATCTCTACCTTCCTTTTTTCTTAATGAGGAGTACTCTCCAGTGGCTTAAGGGTTCAGGACCTAGAGGGAACCTCTTGGTGTTCAGACATTGCTCCACCAGAGGCTAGCAGCATGGCTCAAGCAGATACAGTTGCTGCTGGTCAGATGGGAAGTTGCAGACAGGCCTCAGGAAGTTTGTTGTGTCTCTGTAGCTCAAGAAGGAAGTCTGCCAACCGACCCTAGAAGTCACTTCTGGGGAGCCTGGGTTCAATGCAAGGAGGTCTAATCTCTTTCTTCATTCAGCAGGGCAGTCCTTCGTCTGAATCTTACACAAGTCCGGAAGTGTTCTGATGAGAGGTTCTAAAGGTGCCACTTTTATACCTGATTCCAGCTTTTGTGTGGAGGAATTCTGAGGCCTACCCTCAAAACTAGTTCTGGTCAGTTTGTCCCCTTCCTTTGGTCCTGTCTGGAAACAGTTTAGGGTGACAAAGGTAAGGGAGGCCTGGTATCTGGTTGCTTTTTGTGTGCCTCAGGCAGGGCCCTTTGAAGTGTAATCAGAGCAGAGCATATCTCCTCCACAGTTATTCTGTCAAAAGTCCCCTCTCCCCTCACACCTAGGCCTCTTTTATCTCAGTGCCTGGAAGCAATAGAGAACCCCAAGCAGGAGAGCTCATCTACTACAGAAAGGAACAGTTGGTTTGGGCAGAAATACCCAAACTTGCTCCAACAGTAGCATTTTCAAAATTGTAACCTAAAATTCAACTTTACCATTAAAGAGGATTTTAGTCCCAAACTGAAGTTAACAATTATTAAGTGTCATAAGGTAATCCAGTGTTGATCTATGGATGAGATAGCCTTACAGCAATAAAAAAACGACTTCACCAGTATTTCACTGCAAGGACATGTACAACAAACCCACAAGTCCTATGTTTTATACCATGCACCCTGCCCTTGAGGATGGGTAGGGTGTACCTTAGGCATGACTTATAAGTATTAAAACAGAAGGTTTAGGCCTGGCAAAGTGTTTATTTTGCAAGGTTCGAAATGGAAGTTTAAAACTGCACTACTTGTTGCATTGGTAGGCCTGTCATGTTTTAAAGGGCCACTTTAATGGTTTAGCGGGAAAAAAAACAGGGAATGTAGGCAAAATGTTTGGGGGAATGCTACTCCCAGGATGTTGGGTCTTACAGCATCCTTAAATTTACATTCACTATCTAGAAGGGAGAGACTGGTGAAGGTGTCTCCCTTGAAGGTGAAACTGAAAATGTGCACTGATTGGAATTAGAATGTTTGGATTTCGAATGTGTTCAAAAGCATGCAATTTACCTATGTATGATATGCTGAAAAGCGAGCAGCAATCATGTATTGTATACACGTTTCTATGCTTTGCTTTGAAACATCTGGTACAGATTTCTTGTTTACTAAGACTAACTTTATTGTAGTTCAATGATTTATTTATGACGAAGGAATAACAATGACAAATGCATACACAGGAAAATAATTTATTGAAAACCATCTCAGGGAAAAACAGTACAATTGTTTAGGCATTGCTAGCTGCATCGTCCATAGTCCAGATATAATTTATGAGCAGTTTAATCTTTGTCGGTGCAGCCTACTTCAAGATGTGCAGTTAAAACGGAGTCATTGACAATATTGACCACACAACCTTATAAATTCCCAAAGGATGATTACAGTTATTCCAAAGATTAGGCTTGAAATACCAGACTGGCACAAATGTGTTTTAAATCTCTCGAAACTAGTTGCGGTGTATGTTTTGTATATCCAGTTTTGTTTTGTTATTGACACTGAAATTACTTCTGCAGATGCTTACAACTATTTTAGCCTCTTTACTCTCCTGAAAGTTGGAACATGACATTCTGAATCACTCTTGCTGTCAACAGAGATATGTGGTTACCTAACTCTGGGGAACATGCATACTTAAGATTTGAGATAAGAAGGGGGTTTTGAATATTTCTACTTTGCATTAGAATGAATGTTTGTAGGTATTAGGTGTGCATGCGTGATGAAATTGTATCGAGCCTTTATCAGTGCAGAGTGATTGACTTCGGATGATGGTGACGTCTGTGCTAATATTTCGTATGGTAAAGGTATGTTCATTTGCCCGATCCCTGTGTCTGGGTTCTTCCATGGACGGAAAAGTCTGTCCTTATAATCTCCAATATAGATATGTGAAAAATTACAAAGTCAAAAAGCTCGGACTTCACAATTTTCTGTCAAGCTTGTGAAGTTAAAAAAAAAAGGGCAGCACTAACTAGGGAGAACATAAGTAAAGTGCGTGGGCAGGTACAACGTGGCGGGTATCACCATTCCCGTCTACAATTACAGCCTGGTCAATGGAATGGATTGCAGCTAGCCACAGCTCTCAGCACAGTTCATAGCACCACCAGCCCACCCCTCTGTTTCCTGCCCTCTACCGCCCCCTACCGAGCAAGCACGGGAGACGGGAAACAGCCATTACAATACGGCTGTTACCAGGGATAGCCTTTACCACGCATGCATTACCACACATTCACCATTCCAACGCACGCCATTTATCACACTTTTTTTTTACAATGCAAATGTCTTTACAACAAATTGTGGTGCAAAAGCATGAATGGTAAGGGCATATGCAGCGTTCTGGTGGTAAAGGCTACTGGCGTGGTAAAGGCTATTGGCATCGTTAGAGTAAATGGAGAGACCCTTCCACTTCCTCTTTACAACCTGCGCCATGCCTCAGAAGAGCCAGCTCATCGTCGTGGTGAGTGAGCTGAGGGGGAAAGGGGCTGGTTTTAGAGCTTGGGGCAGGGAGAATGTTTTTGGGGGGTTGGGGCAGTGGGGTTTACGGTTAGGGCAGGGAGTATGGTTTTAAGGCTTGGGGCAGCGGCAGAGCGGTTTGGTTTTAGGGCTATAGGTGAAGGAGGCTACAATTTTAGGGTAGGGGTTTGGTTTTAGAACTTGGGGTGGGGAGAGGGGGCAGTTTTAGGGCTCAGGGATGGTGCCGGGTATTTTTTAGAAGGGCTGTGGTGGGTGGTAGGGGGCGCACAGGTGTCGGTTTTTAGGGCTTTTGGCAGGAGACGGGTATATTTTAGAAGTGTTGGGGGGGTCGGGCTGGAGTCCTGTTTTAGGGCTCAGGGCAGGGGTCGGATATTGTTTTACAAGGGGTGGGGGTTGCACAAGGGACCGCTTTTAGGAGTCTTTGGCAGGGGTCAGGGAAAACCTTTACCAAGCATATGCCTTTAACATTCAAGTTTTTTAATGAAATTCATTGTAAAGGCATGCGTGGTGAAGGCATATTTGTTGTAAAAAAATGAGTGGTTGTAACACAAGTGTGGTAATGGCATGCATTCCAAAGGAATGCATTGTTCCGTCATACAACCATGGCCGACTTCCACTCATCATATCTTCACACCTGCAGCTGGCAGAATTTCTTGTGCTAGACTACTCCACAATCAGGAGTAATCCTCTGGCAAGACATTTCCCATGGCAGAGGCTAAGGATGGGAATTAGCTTCACCCAAACCAAGTCAGGCAACTTTAACTGACTCTCCAATGGTGAAGTTCAAACTCTGCTCTAATTCACAGACAAATTTAAAATCCCACTCACTTCTATAGAGTAGATAACACAAGTTGGAGCAAATGTGAGCCTTCTTCAGGACAAAGGAATGGAGAATCCAACTCCTGTCTGAGCCAAATTAGAATGACCATTGCACATTGAAACCCCTGCATTCCACCCTTCCATCAATGTATGTCATGTAGTCAATCAACTATGTCAAAACCTCAAGTTCTTTCTTCCGTGTTATTTCATACCCTTTCTAGTTAGCAATTTAAAACAGCATTACAGTTATTATTGTAGCTGTAGTAGGCTGCCATTACCTGTGGCATCTTTCAAAGTCATCCACTGTAATGTAACAGGTAGCAGAAATGACGGCATGACCCATGTTCCATGATGTACTAGTTTACAACAACAGAGAGAGAGACGTCTCATTTAACCTGGAAAATGTTGCCAAAATGAAGATGGCTGTAACCTTTCTTAATGAGTTTCTTAAAATTGTTAAGTATTTTCATTGATAGACTCATTTACAAAGTTTTGGTGCACTGCAGTGTCACAAGCCTTTTTGCTGGGCCGCCTTCTGTCCAAATAAATGAGCACAGGAATGCACGTGGCTACAAGACACAACACATTCCTGTCATTGTCCCCTGTGCTGGCACACAAATTGGTTCCATGCACAAACTCAGACACCCTTGCACCATGGTGCAAGGATACCTGCATGATTGTTTATGTGCAGGAAAGGACACCTCATGATTGTTTATGTGCAGGAAGGGACTCCTCCCTACACAAAAAAATTCACAAGAGGCGTTTTCCTCCTTCGATGTGTGCTGCAGAATTCATCACACATAGAAAGTGGAAAAAGTAGGGAGAAATAATGTTATTATGTCCTGTTGCGCCATTGTTACATTGGAAACTGAAGCATTCCCAGGTTTACAAAACCTTAAAAATCTGGGAATGCAGCAGATTCAATGGGTGTCATGTGTGAACACCCACAGCAACACCCATGGAACACCCCTTGCACGCAGAGTATGTGTGAAAGAGGGCCATATCTACAAGGCCATGAGCAATGTGGCCTTGGGTCGCCTTGTAGATATGGCCCTGCAGTTTGCTTTGCCGGTGCTCAAAAAAAGTGACGCACCAGAAGCACAGGCCGCTTGTAAATAAGGCCCTCAGTTTGCAGTTCTGCACATGCTGCTAATGAGTTAAAAGGATGCTTGTGTCCCCGTCCCGAGCAAGCTTTGTGGCGTACCCAGGGAACGCATTTACTTTGCTCTGTCACTTCACAGAAGGTCATTTGCCCTGACCTCTAGCTTGTTTTGCACCAGCCGCGTCCGTCTCAGCTGAACGAGTGATGTCATAGGCAGTCAAGAGGGGTTGCTGATCGAGCTGCTGACTTGGCAAGGCCGTCCTCAGAGAGGCAAGGCTTCAGAACATGAGAAAACTGTTGGCAACAAACAAAGCCCATCCAGCCCATCAAAACATATGCTCTGCTTGGTATGCCGGTCCCTGATGAGACCTTAAACGCCAGTTGCGTCTTGAGTTAATCTATATTTTAGACTCAACAACCTTGTTGAGTAAGAATAAACCACGTGCTAAATTTGCATCTGCTTTGTGTGATGGGGGTGAAAGAGTAGTGCCTATAGTTAGGAGAGACTGAATTCCCCTGAGGGTGGAAAACGAAAATATATTTTTAAAAAGTCAGCTTTCCAGAGGCAGCACTGGCTGAACATGCGGTCACTACCCCTCCCAGTCGTGGGCCCCAAAGTTATGTTCAGAGGTCTGCTGCAAAACTCAAGGGCGCTGGTGTGAGAAGGAGCCTATCTGTTTTGTTCCATCCCTTGCCTTGACACCCTATAACCCATCCGAGAAAATAAACATGCCCTCTCAGGACCCCCCTCCCTCCAGCCAGGTGCGTGCCCTACCATTCCTCCACTTCCGTAGGGATTGTATGTGCTAATGTTGCTGGGAGGAAAGCCTACCTGGCGTGCACCCAAGAGTTTATGTGTGCATGTTTTATGCGTGTTCGCAAGAAGACAGTACAAAATACAAAACAGTCTCTCCCTAAAATATCTTTTATTTACTATTCAGTGGTGTTTTATTTTTAATTATTGTAGTCAATTAAGGGTCATATACTGTGGTAAGTATTACAACAGGGTTGCAAAGAGGTGCAGCCAGCCATCAAATATATTACTAAACATGGAAAGATTTTTTAGGAAAAAAGCAGTTAGTTTCCAATATAGTTTAGGTTCAGATCTAACATCCAATCAGTGACTAGAGGTGCCTCAGTCTGACGTTATTACATCTGTGATCCACACACCACCTTCTCACAATGAATGGCTGCGGAGTAAGGAAGTACCGCTGCTGGGTATGTATTGTACCTTTGTATAATTTAGACCAATTATGTATTTTGGTGACGCATTGGGCGATGTTTTAGAAAACAATTTAGAAAACAGTGTTGCTGGCACATTTAGATTTGCTTAGTCTGACTCTTGTCCTTATATTTATTTCTCTAAAATTCTTAATCAGAGATCAGCTATATATGAGTTGAGGAAATTGCTAGAAAGCTCAGGTCCTACTTGGGTATCATTTGCCTGTCGGCAAGGGTTAGTGTTCATTAAAGCTGAATATGTCTCCCCTGCCTATGTCATGGGCATCCACACCAACAAGGAATGGAGAAATTTGATTAACTGAACATATAAACAATTGCCGTCAATGGAAGAAGACCGAGCCATTTATCTACAACAAGAACAACTCACCTATGCATTCATTTACCCAATTCTATTTTTGTGTACATGTATTATGACAATTACAAACGCTAAAGATCGTTTCAGACAGAAAGTCAGAGACGGAGTAAACCAAACCCTAAAAATCAGAATTTAGTTTGCACACTAAATCACATTTAAACTGATATGCAAGGCACACAAACAGGGGACACATCTCTCCTGCATCACACAGTTTAAATTTAAATTTTGTTTAAATGTTAGCTTATCAAGAGACTTATAAAGTATTCCATGAAATGTCTAGCAATATGTTAACAACAGCATATATATAATTATAATTCATATCTCTTGAATCAACCATACTAAAATGTTACTTATGTGTAATAAGCAACTGCAATAACAATATTAATGTGAGACATTTGATGAATTAACAGCTTTCAAAACATTTGGTTCCCAGTTTTTTTAAATGTACGTAGTAAAATGTGTCTCACTAAAAACAAGTAACAGTCAAGTAAAAGATGTAGCACTTAAAATTTTGAAACACATGATCCATTTTGGCTTATGTCGTAGGCATAATGTCCTGCATCTGGTGGAATTTACCCGCAACCTTGGGAAAGGAATTAGCAGTCTGATAGATTGCTCAAGAAATTATCCAAACACAGAAATGTTTCCGATCCACACATCCCCAACATTAATAAAAACAGGGTTACAGAGTTTTTCGTAACTACCCACTTTATGTCATTCTGTCTACTCAATTCTGAGGCCTGACCCTACTCATGTTCAAGCTCTACCACTGATGTGCTACCACCTAATCCTTGAAAATCTAATGCAACCAATATTTTCTTTACTTGTGCTACCAATTTTTGTGCAAACACAATAGTGCCACATTTCAAAACCTGCCAACATATGCTGGAATGTTTTCTTCTTATGGAGGGCCAATAAGCAAGTTTTGAATCTTAAACCAAACACTTGTGCTAGTAAATCCCAAGCTGTGGGCTTCAACTCCCGCCTTAATACTTGCACCATAAAGTAGGGGGAAAATGAAATAAATGTTTAAGAGAACAATATACTAACACTTGCCAGCTGCTTCTCAGCCTTAACATTTAATTTACCTAAAATGATTTAAAAACATGTACTGAGGAATAAACCCCCATACTTATCAAAACGTCAAAAACAATTTGAGGTTGGAATGACTTTCACCAGAGTTATTTCAAAGTGGTTCTTCAAGTTTAGAGATGCGGAAAAATTGATATTTTTATGCAGCTATCTGTTCCAGTTTTTCGTTTGCAAACAACCAAGAAAAAGTTAACTTTTTCTTGCAAAAGTCATTGTCTTGGTTTTCTCATTAATTAGCAATTTATTTTTGCAACAGTACTGATCCATGACTACTTAATTTATTTGTAAATCAACTAGGCGATATTCTGCTAAACTATATCAGCAGCATGCAGGGGGCAAGCTAAGTGCCATGATCTCATTTTCAGTGAAAAGGATGATGAAATTGACAAGCAGGCTGGTATAGCAGCAGAAATATTCTAAAGAGTGTTGGGTGAAGACACATCCATGTCGTAATTCGTGCTATCTCTTGATCTGGGGCACCAAGCCTCCTACATTTCAAGAACCATAGCAGATTGCTTCCCTACAATGACCATGAAGGCAAGTAATCATATCAAACTTCCACAAACGAACCAGCGATAAAAGAGGAGGACAATAGATCAAAGGACCAAAAGTCAGAAATATGCATGATCCATCTCTATGGAGTCAAGACCACCACCCGAGATTTCAAAATCAACTGAAAACAACACTGCCATCAGTAGTTTCGTAATCTTTATATACAAGATGGACCACATATACACCCTCTATAGTCTTTGATTAGTATTTGATTAGTTTCTTCAGTTTCTAATGCATGAACATGTGGCACAAAACATGTTTGACGTTACTTATGAGTCCTTCTACAACTGGACAACACAACTCTATTAGCAACAGGGAACTGACTGCCTTACATATGGGAGTAACAAAATTTAGAACTACAGACGCACAACACCATGCCTTGACCGGAGCTTCTATTGCCTATTGTAGTGGAAAACATATTCCCTCCTTTCCTTCACTTGGTATTTCCTGCTTGATTTGGAATAAGACCATCCTACATAGATTTATTCTCATGTCCATGATTTTATTCAGTCTGCCTCTATAGTCCTTAGACTCTTAAAGGATATCTTTTGCGTCTGTTCAAAGTTCACCAGTTTGGTGAAGTACCATTACAGAAAACAGAATAATAAAATGAGAAGTCTCATAAGGTTGCTCCTTGTATAAACAGAAAGAAAAATAAGGAAACCCGAAGAAGCTACAAAACCTGATCGGCTATTTTCTCTGCGAGGTCCGTGCATTTCTGTGGAGGACGCAGGTCTCAATTCTGTGGCTATCCCGCATCCAGACAGCGCAGTAACTTATTCTGTGCCAGTTTTCAGTGACATTAACAACAACATTTTCAGTGCCTGTGCAAAATTTTGAACTAGGCTTTGGTTCAATACATTTAAAACGAACAATACAATATTTATCCCCAAGAATAGATTTGTAGCTTAATTATTTATAGCATAAAAACAGACTGCAAACAAATGCAATTTTATGCGATTTGTATCTCTCAGAAAACATGCATCTTTATTTTGAAACTGAGGGGCATTTTCTACCAAAACATCACGCAGTGCAGCGCAGCGTAGCACAGCAAGTCTCCCTACTGGCCTGCATAGCGAGATAGGGAAAGGGCAGGAATGCGCCATACTTAACATTGTACAGACCCTTTTACTGTCATTTCCCAGCGCTGGCACACAATGTGCTGCCTTGCGCCAATGAGGACCTTTGCACTATGGTGCAAGGGTGCCTGTGTTGTAGGCAGGATTGTTTTTGGCAGGAAGGGGCACCTTTCTGTACAAAAACAATCCTCTGAGGCATTCTGCAGCACGCATAGAAAGAGGAAGTAACAAGGAGAAATACAGATGGTTCTCCTCATTACACCTTTCCTGGGGAGGTGTAGGTTTTTGACTCATTCCTAGGTCTACTAATGAAGGTACATCAAGGAATGCACGAAAATCCATGGGGAGGATGCGGGGGAACACCCACGCTCCACCCATGGAACTCATTCCCTAGGCCAGTGGTTCCCAACCTTTTGATTACTGTGGACCCCCACTTTAACATTAATGGAACCCAGGGACCCCCACTGAATCATCATGGGAATCCGGGGACCCCCGTCTGAGTCATTACTGGAAGCTGGGGACCTAATTTGTCAATATTTGTTAATATTTTTCAATTTTCTAGGCTCTCGCGGAACCCCTGAGAAGGCTTCGCGGACCCCCAGGGGTCCCCGGACCACAGGTTGGGAACAACTGCCCCAGGCTGAGTAATGCAATGCAGCCATTTGCGTTGTGTTGCTTTACTCTAGATTTATCAAGCCAGAAAAGGCCACGCAAGGTCGCCTTGTCTGGCTTGGTAAATATGCCTTAAGAGTTGCGTGGTGCAAGATTGATGCATATCCTTGATAAATACGGTCCTTATTGTCAGAAACTGGGTGTGCTTTGGGTGTTATCCAGTGAACATATAAAGCCAGGACCAGACGCGGAAAATCAGTAAGTAAACCTGGTGCCATTAAATGGCCTGTGAGGTTGGGACAGAACCATTCAAATGTCTAGCTATAAAAGGCATTCAAGCCTTATTGGTCCACAGGAGGCCCTGTGAGTGGCCCAAACATCCAGTTTAAAATTGCTTTAGACATTTTCTTGGGTGTACCCCAACAGACGGAAAAAGTATGAAATATTTATGAATCTCGAGTAATTGGATTTATACAGTGCTAACAACCCCAGACGAGGCTATGAAGCACTTAAATGTGTTGCATGACTCTTTAAATCAGACATTCTGCAAGAAGTGTTTGTGCCTTTCTGCAATTGATAGTCTGAATGTGTGAAGTGTATCAATTTTCTAGCACACAGTGAATTAGTTAGTATTTATCACTCATGGGTCATATTTTGGTCAATTACCCAGTTGCCTTGTTGAAACTTGAGTGTTTAATAGCAGTTAAGATGTACTTCCCCCAGCGCAGTATCATGGGGTACCACATACACTTGGATCGGATTGCCCCTATTAAATTTAATTTCTCAGTTCGTTCCTGCCTTTGTAATTATCACATTCAAATTAGTTTGCAACATGAGGCAGGCGACGTTTTAATGGGAATTATGAGCTGCACAACTTTAAGAAGCCTTAAAGGGATCCATTTAGCCCATCTTCTGAGAAATACTCAGATGTACATTATGGCCCTCATTCTGACCTTGGCGGTCTTTTCGCAAGACCGCCGAGTTACCGCCGCGGTAAAGACCGCCGACCGCGGCGGTATGCCGCTGCGCGTATTCCGACCGCTGGGAGCGTTCTGCTGGAAAACCGCCAGCAGCCACACTGGCGGTCGGCGGGAAAGTGGAGACTGGTCAACCTCCACCGCCACGCCAGCAGAACACCGCCCCCAGAATTACGACCCACATTTCTGTGTGGCGGTCTTCTGTTGGCGGTCTTCTGTTGGCGGTCACGTCCCTATGGCTCCCGTCGCCTCCCGGAGGACCAACGCACAAGGTAAGTTGATCGTCTGTGAGGGGAGGGGGTGGGGGGGTGTTGTGTGATGTGTGCGTGCATGGGGGTGTGTAGAGGGGGTGTGTGAGTGCGTGCATGCGGGCGGGGGGTGCTGCTGTGCCTATGGGCAATGTGTGTAGTTCGGCGGGTGCGCATGTTGGCATGTATGTGTGCGGGTATGTGCCCCCGTTGTGTATGTGTGTGTGTAGGGGGTGTGCATATGTGCATGTTGGGGGTGCGTGCATGTCGGGGTGCGTGTATGTGCATGTCGGGGTGGGGGGGGCAGGGGGTTCGTACCACCTCTGGGGGGGTGGAGGGTGTGGGGGGAGGACTCGTGGGGGGTAGTGGGGGGTGGGGGAGACCCCTATCAGTGCCAGGGAAGGAATTCCCTGGCCCCGATACTGCCTACCGCCATGGTTCGCATGGCGGTTCCCGACCGCCAAAAACCGCGGCGGTAAGCAGGGTCATGATACGGTTGGCGGTCTTGGGTCGACCGCCGGGCCGGAGTGCGCAAACTCCAGCCCGTCGGTCATGACCGCCGTGGCGGTCGGAGTGGGATAGTGGCGGTCGATCGCGGCGGTGACCGCCGCGGTCAGAATGCCATTTTTTGGACCGCCGGTCTGTTCGCGGTCCGACCGCCGCCTCTCCGCCGACCGCCAAGGTCAGAATGAGGGCCTATGTCACCAGAGCTGCAAACTCATGTTTGCAAAATACAGACAAATTGCAAAGTGGAAATCTTTAGCCTTCTTTTAGGGTACGTTACTGCAGGTTGGTGAAATAATTACCTACTCTCTGTAGAGGGTTTTAATGCATCTGAAATCAGCATTATTACACCTAAAAAATCTAGGCATCCTTCTGTAGTAGGTAGGTGTCTAAATGCAGGTGGTGGGCTTTTGGGGTGTGCACATGCATGTGTGATAGGTAGTGTGCATTTTATTTGTCAGTAGGTGTGTTTTTGTTGTTGGAAATGTACGTCTTGTGAGATTTGTATATTTATGTTTCAATGTGTGTGTATGAGCTAGCAACGTAGGTGATTTGGTGAGTGCATATTTTCAACTTCTTGGGATGGGCCAGGGATTAATGAGAGCAGATCCCATAAGTTCATTTTAATCATCAGAAAAAGAATTGCTTGGACAATAGCAGTGCAGGCTTCTCATCAGTGACTCACCAGTGCACTTCAGCCTTAAAAGACTGGGAGCCAAGGCTTTGAGTTGACACAGTTTGCCTTACGTGATGAGTCTACCATGATCTTACTTGAAGATTTTAGAATGATCTCAAAGTGGATAAAATGTTTTGCCTGAACATCAAGACGGTTTGCAGGTCCTTAAGGTCTTTGCAGTGGAACAATTAATGTTGGTGGTTCTGTTGGAGATCAATTGGAATGAGTTGCAACAATGAGACAGGCTGTTAGTAAGGGTGTCTGCCATTTAGGTATAAATTATAGAACTGTCTGTAAGGCATGATTCTGATGTTGAAGGAGTTAACTAAATTGTCAATTGAGGCAGTGAAACAATATGTGCTTTTCTGTGCTTGAGTGGAGACCTCATTGGAAATGTTTAGCTGATTCTACATTGAGCGTGAGGATTTTTTGTTTATCCTACTTTTGAGTCTGCTGGTGGCTTTCATATGTACTTTAAATGAAAAACATACTAGCACTGTAACATGAATCTTTGTGTCAAAAGTGCAACAATATGACAGAATACTATGATTTTAGAACACCATCTGAAGCAATTGAAAACGGATTCTTAATTAGAACGAGGAGATGGGGTGAATCCTGAGTGAACTGTAAGATAATGGCAAATTAGAATAATGATGCTTTACTATGGAGTTTTGTCAGGTGATGTCTACAAATTAGTGGAGCTGTTCTACTGCAAATCCCATGCTTGAACACAGCATGATCTTCTATTAGGTGTGAGTGCCACCTCATCAAAAATCAGAGGTGGCGGGATGCTCCTCATGTGAAAAACTCAAGACTCACTTCACACTTGGAGCAGAGTTCCATCCCAAAAACATTTTGTGAGTGATATAAAATATTCAAATTTCCTTTCTAAAGTAAATAATGCTACTCTCTTGCGCAAAAGGGGCTGGGCCACCCAATGACAACAGGCAAACATATATCTGTTTTTAAGGAAAGATAATAGGCCTCAAAGGGTTCTGTGCATTATTTGAAATATATCAATTCAATAGTGACAGTAATATACATTGTAGGATTCTAGATAATGCTGTCTCACCAATCTTCTACCACCTTTAACTAGAAGAACCTCACACTTTTATGCCAGGGTAAAGTAGCATCTGCCATGCAAACTCTGTCATCTGCCTTTCCGGCATGATAGAAGATGATAATATGACACTTACAGATGTCTTTTTAGATGTAGGAAAGACTTGTGACTGAGAGTTCTTGTAATTTATGGGAGGTGTTGAAAAGAATCGATTCCCCTACAGAATCTGTGACTTCTTGCTGTGAATAGAAAAATCTCTAGCACTTGGCATATTCCAAGGGACACGTGAGAGGGCTGTCCTTATCCACTGGATTTATCCACCCTACACTTACAGATTTTTCTTGTATACCTGTGTAACAACCATTGCATATCACTGCTTATTCATGGCTCATTGAAATCCATTATGGCAGTGCATTCTTATGATGTGCCAAGATTTAACTGTAACCCATAGTTAACAGATCCTACCATGGAACAGTCACCGGAACGCAGTGAGGTGGTGACAGCGTGTAACCTTAATAAAACGCATACCCAGATTTTTAAATGTAAATGTGTGTGTGTGGTCTTCTCTTCTTGCATGTCAGAATATTGAATTTCCAGGCATTTCACACTGAGATCTCATTATTCAAAGAAGCCAAATTTTGAACCCTTATTGATTCAAATGACGGGATGCCTGAATATATGATTAAATTGTTACATTTTGGACCAAGTCAGTATAATTAAGGTGTGTATTCTTCTGTCCTGATCCGATTCAATGGATTACTCAGATGTTTCCCAATGGAAAATCATTCCATGTTACGATGCGCTCTATGAGAAAGAGAACTAATCGGGTTTTAGGTGATGTGGTCAGAAGATACTGATGCCTCTGGAACTTTCCTCTTTGTTATTGTTCTGATTGTCAGAGTTGTGGCAGATTCTTTTAGACTTCAAAAGGTACAGTCCTCAGACCCCTTTGCCCTTACAGTACATAGCTCCATGCTAACACTGAATTGTTTGTTTCTGAAGACTTCTCCGGGAGTCTTTGCGATGCTGACACCCACCTTGCTCTACCAGGGAACCCTTGAGAGCCTATCCTATTTAGATGAGAATTACTAGATGTATTTAATTCTGTTCTTGCTCAGGAGGAGAAATCCAAATTTCTTTGGGGAATATCAGTTCCTACTTCTTAGTTTCTGAATTGCTGTGACTGTAATTTCTATATGCCTTATTCTAAGGAGATTAAATTTATTCCGGCAGTTCAGTGTCCCGGTTCTGATTCTATACCTTGATAATACGATTTTGATATGTAGGTATATTGGAGTGATTACTAATTTGCAATAAATTCACTAAAACCTCAATTTGATTCATGATTCTCTTTGTGTAGTGAAATTGGCTTCACAATATATATACTGTACACTCATTGTTAACTCCCTTGCCTCCCAGGACACTCAAAGATCCATCAGATGGAGATTTCCAATGGATTCCATATGCAATCTTACACCACCAATGTATTAAAATTTCAATAGGCCCTTCTGTAAAAATAGGCATAAAAAGCATTTGCACCCTTTTTACTGCTACCACTGACTGCCATTTAGGGTCATTCATTTACCACAAGGTCTCAGAGGACTGCCCAAATCCTGCTGGATGAGTTGATGGCTCCATTGCAGATTGGCTTATTAACTATTATTGACCCTCCCTGATTCTCAATGCCACTAAATGATATTAGGTGTATGCGAAATTCACACAATTTAATTTTGTGTCATAATGAAAGAAATGAAAAAAATACAGAAAATTAGGCATAATTGCACAAAATGCAAATCTGCCATTTAGTGATATATTGAAGTACAAAATGATTCCTCGCAACAGATTTTGGCACAAGAATGCAAAAAGCAGACTGGTGTGAACCATAGCAGCTCGAGTTCTCATTCTTCATGTTATTCCAGTGCTCCTGCGCTATAATTTTGCCAGAAAAGGCAGCATAAGTACACAATGAAATGGTTTGGTGTGATTTTGCGAATTAGTGTATTAAGTGAAATTCCAAAATTATACTGGCATAATTTACAGTTTGGCAAGGCCTAATCAACATGCTGTGCTTTTCCTGAAAATGCCAGAGAGTCTTGCCTGAGACACTTTTTGTATACTTTATATATTTTTCAAAGAGCATTGAATATGTGCTATAGCTCTAAAATGCAATTACCATTTCAGCTGGCTTGGCATTGTGTTTTAGCAAGCAGATTTTCCTAAAAATGAGGCCTGACAGGTGGATGACTTTGTAATATGCATAGGGATCACAATGACTAATTACATGGGTCACATTGTTATATGTGATATACTGAAGGCATAGAAGCATCATGGTGAAGTATCCCAAAATGACAATAATGTTGCATCATGATATAACCCCTCACTATACGGCTGCATCCATAAATGAAGCTGCATGATGTAAAAACAAAATGGCGAGCACTGGCCTTCTTTGGGCTATTTATTGGATCAAAGAGGAAACATCTCTAGAACTAGAAAGAAAACTAGAAGTTAAGGGAGTGCGCCTCTAGGAACAGAGAGTAGGGTGAGTAGCTCTCTCCCGGTCATTATGGACATTGTTTCCAGAACTGGACGTTTGCGTGATGCACTAAGGTTGTTGTAGTCGCGTTTTGCTTCCATGCCACTAGTAAGAATAACACATCAGTATTCAATGATTGCAGGGGCAAAGTTCCGGACTGGAAATATTGTCTGTAATGACCTGGAGTGAGGTGGTCAACCTAACAGTGATAACTTCCTTCTCAGACCAGAGCTTCACCATCTTTCTTCCATCTGTCCTAGCAGAACAAAATCTTAGTGACATAACCCTCCAGATTTCAATACACTCAAAAGAGCATGAATGAAGGGCATTGTTCAGATCTCACACACCTTAGATAACAGAACAAAAACCACACAATCCACTTCAATGAACTGTTGAGCACAAGAAAATGGCAAAAACTGTGACCTGGAATATGCAACTGAAAAAACATTTCACATGATCTTCTATGTCCCGTACCACACTCCCAAATGCAGCCTTTTATCCAGAACTTTCAAACAGAATCAAGGGGGCTGTGGGTAAGTACGATTCAGTTGGGTAATGCCCACCTTTGATCCTCTTGCAGATGTATTGCTGTCAAATTATCTATCGTGATGAGGTCCAAGAATGTTAAAACACGTTAGTGACTAATGACGGCCATGTAAGGTTTAACCTTGACAATGACATTGCCCTTGCAGTGAGCCAATATCTTCAATTTTAATATCAATCATTGAAGATAAAGGGGTGCAAACCTCAGGAGAACTTTTCAACTTTGCAAACACACAACCTTCTGGAAACCTTCATTTTAGTTTAGAGAAACATATTAAAGCACTCCAGGGATGTTCGTGGTGGGCAGGTAGTCACGGGAGGTCTAAAGCTGGTAGGTTGTCATGTATGATCCCTTTACCAGCCCTCACCTTTTAGCCAAAAGCACTTTGCTTTCTGACAAAAAAAGATTTAGTGCCCCTGTTCCATGTATGGTCTAATGGAGTTAATCATGCAGAGCAATGGTGAACAAAAGGCTATGACTGACAGAAAATACCACACATGAAATAGGGCCACTTGACAGCTTATGTTGTGGCACTGTAACTCAGCTTAATGTTTGAGTGATCCACCAATATGAGTTCCTTAATATGAGCAGAGTCGTGGTCTGACTGTGAATAAAAATAGTCCTAGGCACCTAATTAAAAGTCATCCCTGTTAGCAAGCCTGATAGCTAATAATGCCAACTCACTCCATGTTGGCTGGCTTTCACGATTACAGTATTAGGGCCTATTTATAAGTTTGGTGGTCTTGAGACCGCCAAACTCGCGGTGGTGGTCGGACTGCAGCACTCCTGGCAGTCAGATAGCCAGATTATGATCCTGACAGTCAGACCGCCAGGAGGCCGCTGCCCCCGCCGGGATCAGGGATCTCGGCGTGTTGGCGACTGTCAAAGTTGTGGTCAGCCACAGTGGAGCCGTGCTAATCACAACTTCTCTTTCCACCAGCCTTTTCATGGCAGGTCCCTGCCATGAAAAGGCTCGCTAGAAACCAGTGCTGGGGACAAGAGAGGGGCCCCTGCAATGCCCATGACTATGTTGTGGGCAGTGCAGATGCCCCCTGCCAGCACCCTCGGAATGAGCGCTATCTGCTTCCGAGGGTGCTTGTATGCGATGACATTGGCATAGGCACCCTAAGGGAGCCAAGGCCAATGCCACCACGCTGTTTCCAAATGTTGTAATATGACGCTTCTGCCGCACAGCCCACTGGAAACAATGCAATATGATGGGGGTGGGGCTGCTGGCTTGACGGCACCCTCACCCCCGCTGCATTGGCGGCCTCGGCGGCATCGAAATCAGGCCCCAAGTCTTTTGTGTGACAAACTGGTGCATTCTGGGGGATCTACTCTTGGTCTGTTTTCATTTGACCATAGGTCTAGCACAAGTGAAAAAGCATTTGTAAGAGACATGATCAAGACTTTTAAAATGGTATCCTAACAGAACAGGGCCAGCTGTATAACTTCTGTATGAGTTAGTGGTAAGAACAATGCCTTCATTACCTGGAATGTAAACAACAACTGAAATGTAGTGAGAAAATTGTTATTGCTCTTGTTTGCTTTCACTGATTACTAAATTATTTAAAAGACTGTGTTTTGTTAATACTGCTTATTATCTCTTGCATAGGACACGGTCAATTATCTCACGGTAATGACCGCTTCATCTGGTATTATTGCTTAATCAATATTCACCATTGCGAGTGACCGTAAAAGAGAAGGTGAGAATGCAGCAATGACGCCTTTGCAGTTCTGCAGCCAAGGAGGAGCGAAATCTCTCTCTAGGTCTCCGCGCTGTCCCGAAGGGCAAAGGACCAGCCATAAAAAGACCTTCGATTGGTATCTATTAATTGGCCCATAGATGAGGCAATTCAGGCTGAACAAGCAGCGCCGTTGC
Organism: Pleurodeles waltl; assembly: GCF_031143425.1. Taxonomy (NCBI): domain Eukaryota; kingdom Metazoa; phylum Chordata; class Amphibia; order Caudata; family Salamandridae; genus Pleurodeles; species Pleurodeles waltl. Next base: position 1,105,218,323 of record NC_090445.1, read on the forward strand.
CAGGAAAAAATGCCATTTCAATTAGTTGAAGATGAGGTACATTGACTCTGAAATGATACGGTGAGGGGAAAAGAGAACAAGCTGACTTTGTTCCAGGGCTGGATGACAATGACCTTGCTTTCTTTGAAGTTCGGAGGTAAGTACTTTGCACAGTTTAACATAGGAGTTGTCTTGAGGAAATGCATGTAAGTAAGTATTACACTAGTATAGCACCTTCCTCAGGGACTAGGCACCTTATTGTAAGAAATATGACATGACAGATGATTTAAAAAGAGGGCAAATTGGTTTTAGACATTTAAAAACATTCTGATGAGAGGATTTTATTTCACCTCCATTTACTTGGGGGATTCCATGCTCCCCCTGAGTTGAACTTAATAGCTACAGAAGCAAGAAATATTTTTTTTCCTGTGGATTTAACAATGCCTGTGGAGGGGGGTTATTTTCTATTTTGTACCTTGTGAAGTTACTCAGGGCGCATCTGTGAATTAAATGTATACATTGGAATGTAATTCTTTGCTTAAATCTAACACAATCCGAGTAAAATCTAGCCATCGATTTGTGATTTGTGGATTCACCAATGTGTACCTATATCTAGTCTGACTTACACTTTCAAGCGACTTGTAGTCTTTGCAGCAGTTTGTATTTTCCAACTAGAGACTGATCTAGCCGATACATTATCCTTATCCTTAATTAAAAGGTAAAGTATGGAAAGTCTATTTCATTAGCCAATATTTTTTAAAATAAACAGTCCATCTATTTCATAGTTGGAGTTGCATTTGTTCCACACTGGAGGCCTGCTGACACGTGATTCACCATTGTGAGTGTGACACATGGGCTTTTTCAAGGAAAGATATCGACTTGCAAAAGTATCCAATATGAAGAGAGTAAGTAAAACTGGGCAGTCCAAATTAACTCTGAAGGGAACAAAAGTCCAAAATTGTCTCTAGGGGCATGCATCTTGCTTCTAGATTTCACTAGACTTGGCCACTGGATGGACACTTCTACAGACTTCTTGCACATGGCCCTTTTGGTTGATTAAGTGCTTGTGTGTCAGAATGGTCATTATGTTCCAAGTATAAAATTCAGAATTCTGAGGGTTCTATGCTCATGAAGGAATTCTCTAGAGTTAACATTTGCCCTTTCAGTACCCCAGTTGATGGCTCTTCTTCATAAGTTACTCCAACTGTACACAGGGAAAAGAGGAGGCTTGTATTAAATTGACTAGGGTCGGGAATAGGAAGCATTTCCGGAGTAGTTAATGCTTTTTCTAGAGCACCAACAAGACTTAGGTAATGTGTTGTCAAGCAGGTGCCATACTAAGTTAGCCATACCCTAACGGCTGGCCACATGCATATCTTGGCAGCATTCTATTTGGAAGAAACTGAAACATGCTAAGACTTGTTCTCCACATGTTAACTTACAAAAGCCAATGAGTGTCTGCCAGTGAGAGTACAAGTCCCCTATAGACAGAAGACACAAAGGTAACTATCACGCATTGCCTTAAAAAATCCTCGTACAAATTCTACAATTAGCATCAGAGGAAAGTGTTCTTTTCAACAGCATCCCTTTCTGCTTGTGCTTTTTACAAATATTTGTACCATTGACTTTTTTTTATTCAAAGTACTATGTCCATTAACTGGATATCACTAAAAAAAGAATTAATCCATTAATCCTCAACTAGAAGAAGAAAATCCTAATCACCAAGTAACACCTACCTTTAAAATCCACAGAAAAACACAAACATCTTCTACTTAGGCCTAATTCAGGGTGGGGTGGAGCACTGTCACAGTGATACCATAAAATGTTAGCAGTCAATGGCTTTGAGGACTGGACTCCTTCCAGAAGGTTTGTTACTCCTCCAGATCAACAAGAGGGCGATCAGGCTGAAAGGAGCAAAATAGCTCCAGAAGTGTTATCATGCACCCTAACTCTGCTCTTATGGAGATAAACTGGTCTCTTCAGGAGGCAGAAGTCATTATATTATGAACAGCTACAAATATGACCATTTCCATCTCACACTGGAAGGATTGCTCTGGCTCCTAATAGACTATAAACCAAAAGACTCAAACTACATTCATCTGCATTTAAATATTTGTCTGGAGCTGCCCTATCCCTGTAGCATTTAATCCCTAAGAACCTAGGATGTTAAAAGAACACTGATCCATTTGGAAAGAAATTGAAACCTCTTCTATTTGCCATTTTCTTTTAGTTCCTCTACATAGATTATAGACAATGCCCCATCTCTTGACAGTCACAGCACCCCTTCCCCAGCTGTTTATCTGTAGTTTCCTCTACAAACCGACTTGATGTTGCTTGTTTGTCCCCTCCTTCTTCCATATACTCTTAAAGGTTATGTTCTCTTGCTACTTTTCTCATGTCAATTTGTTTCCAAGACGACAGTATCATGATCTTTTGTTAATTGTAAAGTGCACTCACACCCCTGGTGGTAGAGTAGAGCTGCATAAAGAAAAAGTTTAAAAAATGAACTCTGTTTTAGGAAGCCTTTCTTGCTATCCCAACCTCTCACTTTATCTCGAGCTTATGATTGAAGCTACTCTGTACATGAAACCTCACAATCATAAACTATTAATTACACAAAAGGGGCACCATAGGTTCTCTGCAGCTACACCTTGTCCCTAGAGCCTCAATCCCTAATTCGGAGATCCTGAGCCATCCTTACACTTATGCTGCACTCAAAACCAAAAAGACCTACAGCAGGGTAATTCACCTTTTGACTTTTTAGGGCATTCATTGAATCACGATTGCAAGCTGGAAACTTCAGCCTAAGCAATTTCTACGATTTGAACCCAAAGAAATATACAAAATACGAAAACAAGTATACATCCAACAAATACTCAAATTATGATTTTTGTCTTCAATGTACAAAGGTAAAAATGTACAAAATATTTTTTTTTATTTTAATTAGTTGGCTAGGACTTTTCAAATGTTGGCTTTATTTTTAGTTTTCAGAAAAATGCTTTGTCTTTTTTGATCTTAAGACATCCTCCTTATCGGTTGGCAGATACTGGTGCTTCAATTGAGGCCACCAATTGTCCATAAAACTGCTTGCTTTTCTTGTGCTTAAGGTTAGAATCCATTTACAAAATACTCCACATTTACAAAGTGTTTTAACATTTCCGATTTTACATTTTGCTTTCTGCTGTGCAAGCCCTTTATTAATATGGCAATATTATTTAATGAGTAAGAATCACATGGACTAAGGGATGTGTGGACAACAGGTTAGAGACTGCTACCCTATAGTATTTGGCCACTGTGGCACTCAAAGTTCAACCTGCTCGCACTTTGGTTATTCATGCTAACACAGTTTGAAAACCACTCTTCCAGTGGATGCTGTGGACAGTACTGATAAGTATTTGATCTTCAAATCCTGGAATGTCTAGGTATTGTAATAATTTTGACTGAAAAATAACAGTAATGTTTTAAGAAGAAATTTGCTATAATTGTCCGCTCCAAAGGAACCTTAAAAACGTATTATTGTTTGAAATAAATCTTTTCTTCGCTGAAAAGCCCAGAGTGCACCCACTGTGACAGAAATCATTTCCAACTCCAACTCTTTTCCAGAGGCTTTCTAACTCAGCCTTGTCGGTATGAGCATCAGTCAATGTTAGGCAAATTTTGTTGTTTATTTATTCTCCATCATCCCGCCAAGTGTAAAGTTTGAATGAAGGACAGTAGTCCATTTGCATAAATACAGTGTCACAGAGCGGTGACATTAAGGAGCTCCTTTCACCTCTGTTGATTATTAAGGATTGCGGGCAGAACCATTTGTTTTAAACCTTTCTCCTAAATAGATTTTCTTTATCAAGGGTGACCAGATTTTGAAAAGCAAAAACAAGGACATTTTACAAACATAGAAGGAGTACTACAATTTACATCGACCAAGGCGAACAGAATTACTTAATTGACACGGCTCACCTACATAGAAAACAGGGACAATGTAGCACTAAGGGTCATTAAACGCACCTTTAACACATAAGTCATCTCGTTTATTTAAATTGCTTTCTGCTGCGGGCTGCTAACGAAATCTGTGCAGGAAAGCATGAAAACCTGCCTTGGTCTATGTTCAGTCAACATTCTCTGAAAGTCAGGTAGGTGCAAAGCTGACTGACAAATGCTGGCTGTACGTTAAAAACAGGGCTGTCACAGCACATCTGGGACACCGAGTCACCATACATGAACACTCATGCATTAAGTTGAACTTTTCTGTTGGGGTGTTCAGCTTTTTAGTGACAATGAAACATAATCTAATGTGTTTTCTGTTATAAGGACTGCACATAAAAGATTATTTTTTCTCAATACAGGCTGAAAGAAAAAAACCTCTACATGAAAGACAGTGTCTGCACAGATTTGAAGGAACTGTACTTCCTATGCATCACTGCCACCACGCTGTCAAGAAACCTGATGTTGAAACCTCTTGTTCCAACAGGCCTGGTTCCAAGAATTTTTATCTAGGTGGGCCAACAGTGCATTCATGTCGACCAATGGTCGACCCAGTTTTTGTCAAACCAGGAGGTCATCTACCAGCCTAGATTTATATCATGTGTCGTTCCTAACAGGCATGCAGAACATGTAGAGAGTTATTTGAGAGTAAGAGCTGATGTCTATACTGGTCAGCCTCAAACCTCATATTTTCCAGGAAGCCAGACTTCAACAGAAGCACTTAGAAGCCAAACAAATTTTAATAGTAGTCAAGCTTAAGGAAGTCCCTGTTAGCATACCCAAGCCTTGACATCTTCACACTAGGAAGACTGCCCATGTATCCCTTACAATATTCCCACCACTTATTGTTTGAGGTTGAAATAATTCTGACCACCAAATTCTGGATGCTCAGCAGCCTTCTGTTGAGATGCTTATTATTCCTGACATTGAGGATGTTCTTGTAGTCCCGTTTGCTGGTGATGAGAATATGGGTAATTGGGAGCCATTTGAAATTCTTCCTTAGCATCTTTAATGTGTGGTAGCATGAGACAGTGATGTGTTTACTTGGGCTGTGCTGTCAAGTATGCAGTCAATGATGAACCTAAGTTTCTTGCCTTGGATGGTGGGGGAGAGAGTAGGTCCTAGCTCTGTCTGCTACCAGGTAGAGTTGCATGGAAAGGAGCTCTTCCAAAGAACACAACTTCAGTCTTGTTGGTGCTCAATTTCACGCAGTCGGACTCCATCACTCATTCATATTCTAGCCAGATTCAACTTAGGGAAGAGAAGCACTGGCAGCTTCTGGGGCTTGCCGGTTTCAAGATCCTATTTGTGAATGGTGAAAATGTGTGTATGTGTATCTCTTGCATGTCGGATCTACATATGCACATGTGCAAGTTGAGTGAGTGCTGTGTGTGTGCATGTATACAACTGTGGTGTTTTTGTGTATGTGTGTAGTATGGCCATTCTGCTGTGGGTGTTTCCATGTGTTGCGTTTGTTTGAGCCAGAGGTGAGGTGCTTGGGCATTGCAATGGTATTTTTGCATATAGCGGGGGCCTGTATGTGGTGTGTTTTGTGCTCTTTAAACACTAAATGGTTTTGCAAGATGGTATCGATAAAATGACACAATAATGTATTTGAGGGGGGAAAACAACATATTTTCTGAATGTGATGCAGCTTTGGCCCTGAAGGTCGACGGACCACATACTCTGCAGCTCCTTTGCATGGATCATCTGCTGCATGACCTTTCACTTTAATAGCAAACCTATCAAAGCTAGTCATATGCAGCGAAATGTAAAAAGTAAACAAACGCTATTTAAGAAAGGGGACCAAACAAAATAGATGAAAATTTGTCTTAAAACTTGTATTTATTTCGACACAGAGACTACCCATTTATCTGTGGCAAAACTTTAGAGATCTCTATTTCAAAATGTGCTTGTTCATTTAATTATTTAGTTCTGAGGTAAATTTAGATAATTAACATTAACGCTACTGTGCCAGGTTGCATAACCAGTGGCAGCCCTTTATTAAATTGAATTATGATCTGTCCTATTGTGAGTGGATGTGATTAGACAAAGAGTAAGATCAATATAACCCGGGGCACTGAAAGTATGTGCAAGGGAGGACCAAATGATGTGACAGGTTGACTAAATCATGTGGCAATAAAAGGCCAGTTATACAGCACAATATGGCCCAATTTGTGTTAATATTACATCATTTGGTTGTCATTTGTTAACACTTGATAACACTATCTTGGCATACGTTGCGCCTCATTAGTACAAGTTTTAACACCCAAGTATAGCAATAAACAACAGAAAGGCGACCAGCCATCCTTTGCAATTGCCTTCAACTGCACAGCAACACATGCTGCTGCATTTTTAGCCATTTTTGATCTGTTTGAGCTAGAAACAATTGTTTTATAAATCTGTAGTTATGCAGCAATGGTTATTTGGCAAATCCATAATTATGCAGAAAACCCCATAACCGTAAAACTGCATAACTTCAGTGGCCCAGACTATAACCTAGGAATGTGCAAAGTACTGTAACAATATATCAGAATATGAAATACTCACATTTGTCACCCTGCCCTACTGGTGTGAATAAATTCAGCCTAGCACAAGATCTTACTTGAGCTTAACATGGTTATTTACTTTACGAAAATCCCGAAAGAGAACAGACAAACATAGTCAAAAGGCCTTCTAACGCCACATTAAGGGCCTTAATTTGACTTTGGGGGATGTGCTACTCTGTCACAAATGTGACAGATATCCCATGTATTACAAGTGCATTACATCTAGTGACAATTGTAATAGGGCGGGCAGGATATCCATCACATGTGTGATGGAGTAACCTGTCTGCCAAGCTGTAAATCAGGCTCTAATTCTTAGGTAATTGACAGGCATTTATGATTTCCTCCTAGCAGCTCATCCAATGAGGCATTCACTGCCACTATCTGAATAGTGTAATCCATTCTATAGTGCATTACTGTGCGAATTGTACACAGACTAAAATACATAAACCTTCTCAGAACCCACACACAGAAACAGCCATAACTGAGGTGCAGAAGGCTGTTCACAGGCATGAACCCTGGTGCCACTTCTCCTGCTGCATCATTGGCAGGGAAAACCTTTGTTCCCAGTGCCCCAACACGCACCACCCAACAGCAGCTTGCTTGAGGCAGAGCAAGGGTGGCACCCTGGACTTTTTTTTACCAGCATGATCATTATTTTGATGTCTAATTCACTATAAAAATAGGGAAAAATCACATAAAGTCAATATTTTTCCCTAAAGTAGTACATACTTAAAATGCGATGCACTTTAAAATTTGTTCCGGAGGTTCTTTAATGACACCTGACTAATAATTAAAGTAAATTGAAAAAAATCATACTATTCCGCTATCAACATGGAGGAAGCGCTTAAAAGGTGTGTTCTACATGGTCTCTTATGCTGAGACTGAGAAGGCCAAAGGTCATGTTTGGGTGGGCCTGGCGCACCTGGCCCACGCGCTAGAACCGGACCTGTGTTCCAATTGGATTAAGTACTCACTAATGAGACCTTACGAGACTGAAACAAGTCTGGGGTTGCTTTTGTTCACATGCAAAGTGAACTTGGTCTGGCATTTTAGGCTGGACCAGTCCTATTGGAGACTGATTTGCATACGGCTGATCTCGGTAGGGAGTGTAACTGTGGGCACAAAAACATTGGAATGGAATGTAGACAGTGGCTGAGATTTATGTGGGAATATCGCCTAACACCTTTGTGTTTTCCTCAAAAGAAGTACTTTGGCAAAGGGGGCTTCACCTGTGCTGGAAAGAGGAGAAAACCAAGACACATGACTTTTTAAAGATTTGTCAAGAATGTCCTGGGTACCTATGGACGCATCTGTATTTGAGAGAATAATTTCCCATTTTATTTTCATCATTGTGGCTAAAGTTATGTTGCCTGTCCCCGAGATGTATGTCCAAGCACCGTTCACAATCTATGGTACTCTTTGTTGACTTTCTCTGTTGACTTTGGCACGCGTGCAGGGCCGGCTTTGGGAAGGTGCGAGCGGTGCGACCGCACCGGATGCTGACCTCAAGGGGACACTGTCTTTAGCAATAGCTTAGAAGTTTTGCGTTTAAAAGCACGTCCTGAAAAGTTTCTTGTGCGTCCAGCCTTCAGGAAGCAATTAAAATATCAAGATACCTAATGTGATTAATGTTCCTGCTAGGGAGCGAGATGGGAGTTTTGTCTAGTGGCATCTTTGACTCACCATAGAGTAGCGTTGAGGGTTAATATGCAGAGGGTTAATATGCCTGCTGCAAAGAACAGAACTATAGTTTATGTGAATAGCTGAGTGGATCAATAAAGCCAGCCTTTACAAGTGCTTTTAAAACAAATGAATGTATGTGAAAGGAGGGTTATGGAGAGATGAGGGACACATTTGCTGGATGGTAGTGAGGGAATCGAGGAGGTGGTCAAGGGGGAAGGTGCAGAAAAAGACCGTCGCACAGGGCATCAAAGCCGGCCATGCACGCGTGCTCTGAAGACACCCGCCTCCTAGTACAATCAGACACTTACTGGATATAACTTTAATTTTGCTCGACACAGGTATTCATATTTTATTTTCCAACGTCTCCTGTCATTTGATACCCAAGGTATTACACAGTCCAGGAAACAGAAACTGTGACATTTACCGACAATCCACTGATAAGTTCAAACCTGTCCACTGACCACGCCCCAGCCCTACCTTCCTTTCAAAATCACAGGCCTATCCTCAATTGTCATGTTTAAGAAGGCCTGCCGCTCTTCTGCTTGCACTTCCCTTTTATCATTTCAGCACATTTGTGTCTCCTAAACCAAGTGCACCAACACAGCATTGATAATTTTCTGAGCGATGACAGAAGGTCGATAGCATCAGCACCTGCGTTATTTAAGCACAACAAGGTGAGCTTTTGTTTAGCCCTTGAGCGCAGGTCAAACTGATGGCTGAAGCGGGAATCACAGCCAAATTAGATTTTGAGAGAGGGAAAATCTATCTATTATGCACCGATTTCAGCAGCAAAGTCACCTCCTCGCATCACTGTCAACAAAATGTGGTGGTGATTTCTCCGACCTTTTGCATGGCTCTGAAGCTTTGTTATTGTCTGTTTCTGAAAATAAACATGTCTACATTTTCCAGAGCTACAGGTAGGATAAAAGGTCCTTGTGGAGTCAAGGCCAGATAGTGCCTAGTAGTGGACCAGTGACTAGGGCACGAACTGTAAAACGGATGACTGGCGTTTGTAACACCAAGAGTTCCAGGGGAAATAATCCTTAAAATAGAAGGTTGTTAGATTTCTTGAAGAATAGTTTGTTCAGTTGCTTCACAAATAGGATAAATCGTTGAATAATACATTGGAGATGATCTGCAGACTTGTGTTTCGCTCGGGCTTGACATACCCCACAGCTTTCTTGAGGCAATATAGTCTCATTTTACGAATTCCAGGTCATCTTCAGTGTAAAATGTACAGGTTCGCTTTTTAAAGATATTTTATTGACATATTGATCACTATCTGTGGTTGTCTTCTAGTGTTTGCTTGGCAAATTAAACCACATGATTGTGATTACCTCTGTGTATATTATTGTTTTATTTTTAATGCACATTATGCAAAAATGCAACATATAAATAGCATACACGCACTCAATTTAAAGTCTAATTTTTGAAGCTAATGTCAGTAGAATGTTTGATTACGATAAATGACTAAGTTTTGTTGAGAGAGTGGAATTTGAAAAATCCAAGCAAAGTTTTATAATATTTTTTGCAACTGCACAATTAATTCTGATGCCATTAATCCGAAATAAAGAAACTTTACAGACGATATTTTAATGTTTTATTGTTATCTTAAAGAGTATTTATAGGGGTGGGAAATACATCTGTTAATAAAACCAAGCAGCTTTGGCTGATACTCTTTTGAAAACTAGAAAGTGCTGTTCGGTGTACCGGCTATACTTTATAACAGTGGCAGTAATTGGATCAAAGCCCTTCTGAAATATGACTAACTAAAAATTGAATAATCTTAATGCCTTGTTCTAGTTTCTAAGATTACTAATTTAACAGTTTGCAGACTAATCCTAGACCTTCCCAATAGAAGCACCATTTCTCCTCAGTTGAAAAGCTAGTACTGGCGATATGTATGCTCTCAAATGAAACAGAAATTGCTCTGCTTCAGGTACAAATGCCCTGTAAGGTTTGACCTATCAATCTTCAAAACAAACTCCTACAGCTGCCATCACCTCACCTTTACTATTTCTTAGTTTGCGGGTAGATGATATTGTGTTTTCTTTGGTGTGGCCACTGAAGTCTCGAAACAGCTTCTGCTCCAATAGGACCCTGTCTGGTCTCCTTCAGAAATGCCATCACAATCCTCTGTACAACTAGCTCCCTGTGCATCTCTTAATTAGGTGCAGACTCAATGTTTCAACAAAAACATACCAAGGAATAATTTGCAAGCTACCAATTTTGTCCTAACTCCATGTCACAAAGTCAGACATAGATCAGTCTGTGGTTCCATTCTCTACTGTGTGCCTCTACACTTCTGCATTGACTGCTTATAATGTACTGCTCTTAAGGGAAGTTCTAGAAGGGACAACTGAGTGGGATATGGCTAGGGAGAACATATGGGAAGTCACTGGGTAGACATGTGGGCCCATGGGAAGGCATGAGGAACTGGTGTGGGAACAGAGGTTGTGCGGAGACATTGGGGCAAGTTTCAATTGATGGAGGCTGTAGAAGGAAAAAATAAGTGCTGATGGTTTGACTGGGCCTAGCGAAGATGTGGGCTAATTGCTAGACTGAGTAATCTGGGAGGAATTCATGGGGAGCCATAGTGGAGGATGTGAGACATCTGGGTGAACAGAGGCTTCGGAGGGAAGGGTGCTAAGCAGATGAATGGGGAACTGGAGCTAATATTAGCAGCTGATTAAGAGATATAAAGATCCATGTGGTCAACATGGGATTACTACTGAGGAGATGAAGAGTGATGACTTTTTTTCTTCCTTTAGTATTTGCTATCACAATGTTGTAAGATTGCCAACATGTAACAAGTGTTACTAATATAAAAATCTAAAAGTACTTTATCATTATCAGACAGATGAATGGGTGAGGGTGTCTTACTGGTATTCAAAATGGCTACTTGTATTTCGCACACGACGTCATTTTGCTAAGTGATGATGAGACACGGTTAATACAAAGGGAGACAATGGGGCTGCTTTGGAGACATGGGTTTTCTGACAGAAACATGGGCTGATGGTTAGGACACTGGTGTCTTATTTGACAGAATGTGCTAATGCATTTTATTTCTAGTGTAAGACTGCTACCTATTTCCGTCATGTCACTCCCTTCAATATAATCAGTGTCAAAGATGTTGTTATGATGCTTCATATGAGAAAAACGTTTTATGGTCATGCATTGTCACCTCCGTTGTAAAAATGTCACGTGATGCAATCCTGTAAGATATTACAGACAATCAGAGAATACGTAATGTCACTTTCTGTGAAGTCATTTCCTGTGATGTTATCAAGTTGCTGTCTGTATTAGAAGTGCATCTAATCCTAAAGTTGAGGTGAAATTGCAACAGAATTACCATTCAATCGCCTACATTTGATATAAGAAGCATCATGAGAGCCTATAAGGAGAATCATGCATGCCCAGTCTCTACAATCTCTGTTAAGTTTTGTCAACCTGTAGTACATATATCTTGCCTAGTATTTCCATTGTTATTGCCCATATGTGATTTATCTGGGTTCTTTATTTTTCAAATGTATCTAGTCTGTTTAACTCTACAAGTCGTACTCGAGGGTTGCTCTCCAAAAGATATACTTTTAACTCTTGGGTCACGCTCGCAATTCTTACTGTGATCCCTAGTTCTGAATGTGCTCTTTTAGTGAACTATGTAGTCGCTTATAGTGCTGGTATATTTACTTTAAGAAACGAAATGTCTCTTTCGACCTCTTTTCGTTACCCATAGGATAAGCATGTTCACAATTATGTTCTTCTGCTTGCAGCCTGACTTTAACATTGCCCCCCTCTGCTTCTCTTTCAGCGCCCTGAGCAATCTCAGAGTGCAAAATAAGACATCAGCACATCCCTCTGCGTGCATAAGTGTAACCCTTCTCACGTACTTCCCGCCAAGAAGGCCGCGGCTCCCTCCTCCAGCACACAGCTATACAGCCCTCAGATTGATACTTTACAGTAAAAAATATTTTTGAGCTGCCTGAAATAGGATTTCTATTTTAATGCCATCGTGTTTTGCTTGTCAATGTGACAACAAAGAGGGCATGCTCAGCCCTTTGTTAGTATAGAATAAAAAAATCACGTCTCCCTGTTCGTGGAGCGACTGTGAGCTGGTTACATTTTTAGGTGTTTTATCTAGTAGGGGTGGGTTGCTGCCTATTGCTTTCCCTCCAGAAGTGGGTAAGAGTTATTTTGTTCAAAGTAAAAAAAAAAGATTGGATAAGAGCTTCTTCCTTATCACCTAATCCACTAGTTTTTTTTTTTAATCAATATTTACCACTAAGCTCTTAGAGCATCAGCGTTTGGATGTTTCAGCTTTTGTGCAATAGTGTCATTATGGCGGCTATTTCAGACCCATTTCAAACCATCCACAATGTTCTATAGGTTTTCTGGATATCGGGGATGAATCAGAAGGTGATTTTCAACGTGTAGTACATCCTTAGAGACAACTAAAAAGACGTTTTAGGAGGCTCAAACTTGAAAAATACTTCTGCAACATTCATCATTAAAGCAGACAGTCATATTGAGAATTTAGATTCCCAAACCTAAATGTAAGCTTCTCCTTGCCTTCATAAATGAGTTAAGATTCAATTGATGGTTTGTGAGTTTAAGAAACAAATGGTGTGAAAGGTGTTCTCTTCATTAGTGCCCTAGTAAATATATACAAACGTTTTGTAGAACTGCACGTTCAGCATTTTCCTTCAATTGGGCATTTTGGAAGGTGCATTCAAGTGCATTTCTGTCAGTATAAACTAAATGTTTTAGTGCATCATCTTAGCAACCACTTTAAATACTTTCTAACATTACACAGTGTTGGGCTCCTTTTTAGATCGAGCTTGCCTTCTTAGCATACTAAAACCCTTGAACATTCTGAGTGGACATGCATTTGGCAGGCAAATAATTGTCGAAACTTCTCTCACAAAAAAATAAATATGGGTAAATACCAATAAGATGAGAATAATAATAGATAAATACAGACATAAATGTTAAAAAATGCAATAAACCTGCTCTTTTAAGAACTAGGATTTCATAATTTTTTTAAACAATGCCGGAGGTAGAAACAAGCACGCTGACTTGTATACGCTTATTTAAATAATTTACATAGTGCCAGCGTGGCCTACTGCAAAGTAATTTGATCTACTCTACACATTTGCTGGTAGCAAAACACACACACAAAAATAGAAGAAAATACAGACAGTCTCGGTAGGTGCACTGAGGTGGGGGCGGCGGTGGTGGTGAACCTTGATGTAAAGGTGTTGAGGAGTGCCTCTGGGAACTGATATTATCATCTTATGGTCATTCTTTTAATATTTGTAAATCATGATTCTTGTCCTAAGTCGTTCTGGCACAAGACAGATAATTAAATGCCTTTAAATACAATTTTTAGCCGTTGTGAAATTGTAAAACAGAGTAATAAAGAGTTAAAACTACAGTAAAAATAGAATACAAAGGGCATATAATTAAAACAATTGTTAAAGAATGAATGCATTCTATTAAGAGATAATACTAGGACGATCTATATAAATCGGCACTTGCTTGTTAAGTTAATTTTATACATGCACTCAGGAAATGTTCATTTTTAGGAGAAGTGCATGTTATTTCTAAAAGATTTGTTGTCCTGAACGTCGCAATTCCAGGCGCAGCTCCTCCGTATGGGCAGAGGAGCGTCGCCCCCCCCCCCCCCACCAGCAGCAACCGGTGCAAATCCTTTCACATGGAAAGGATAATAAATTCTGTTTATTATCCTTTCCATGTGAAAGTGGCGAGGCATTGGGGATGACGAGCTGAGTGGAGTGCACGGTACACTCTCCTCAGAGTGCATGTGTGTTAGGCCGGCTGCCTCGTGCTGGCCAAAAACACATGCGCAGAAGGGTCTCTCCAGCCTAGCAACACAGTTGCTGGGCCGGGGAGAGCTTGCACAGGCTCCCGGTCCGCCTGGAAGCGCCCTGGCTGGGTGCTCCCAGCCAATCCTGATGATGCTCTGAGCAGCTTCAGGATTGGCGCAGGGCAGGCTGGGAGCCTGTGCCTGCAGCTGCGATGTGAGATGAGCGGGTCGGGAGCAAAGCAGGTAAGTGATTTTTTTCCATTTTTTAAATTTATTTTCTCCCACGCCCCTCTGCACCCCTGTGCTCCCTGCCCCGCCCCGACAAAGCCACGCAAGCCGCTCCTGGGGAATTCTAATTAGATTTTTTACGTCATAGGCATTTTTCAGTTCTGACATTTTGTTGCCCTACCGGCTTTAGATATATCGCTTTTGGTGCTTGCTATAGTGCTCCTCGGAAAGGAAAGACCAGTGCTGGGTAAGGATTCCTGCAAAATGTTCCCTCATGTTCCCATAAAACACAGTTGAGCTGTAGTTCTCTGTTGCCCCACCACAGCTGGTAAGGCTGTGGTTACCACCAGTTTCAGAGGTTCAGTTGGAAGCCCTGGTCCTCGGTCCAATTAACCTGTTGAGGTGTTGAACTGCTTTATGCAGGGCAGCACGCTGTTTGGAACCTCAGGGTGGAGTTCAATCTAGAGGTTATTGGTTACTGGGATTTGTCTGGTGCTCTCAAGGAACTGTATCAGCACTCCTCAGCAAGGATGTCATACTTTTAATGGGGGAGTACCCGCACTTCTGGTCAAACTGGTATTCCGTCAGTGTTTACCTGCACTTCTGGGTATCAAAGTGGTACACTGTGGGCCATCACTTCTGAGTATCAACCTGGCACTCGGATAGTGAGCACCTGCACTTGTGATCAAACCGGTATTCGGCTAGTGAGTGCCTGCACTTCTAGTCAAAATGATACTCTGTCAGTGTTTACCTGCACTTCCAAGTAGCAAACTGGTACTCTGTTGCTTTTTACCTGCACTTTTGAGAATCAAACAAGTACTCAGATACTGAGTACCTGCACTTCTGAGTATCAAACTGCTACTCGGTTAGTGAGCACCAGCACTGCTAAGTATCCATCTGGTACTACGATATTGAGTACCTGCACTTCTGAGTAGAAACTGGTACTCGGATAATGAGTACCTGCACATCTGAGTGTCAAACTGGTACTGTGCCAGTGCACACCAGCACTTCTGAGTATGGACCTGGTACTTGACTGGTGAGGACCTGAACTTCTGGTCAAACTGGTACTCCACCAATGTTTACCTGCACTACTAAGTATCAAACAAGTACTTGGATAGTGTTTATCTGCACATCCAAGTATCCAACTGTCTGCAAAACGTGTTGTATTAAATATGGGCTTTTAACCACGCCCACTCTTGCCATTCGTTCTTTGTTGTGCTTGTCTTAAATGCTTCCTTTTCATTGGTGCGTTTTGCTAAATGTCCCTGCTTTTGTGTGATATGTTCCCGCCCAGGGGATTTCACTAAGAGAAAATTTTTATTGGCCATCATACTACGTCACGCTTCCTCCTAGTACAGCGTGTGATGGCCACGCCTCCCTCCTCTGGTCTGGTTTTGCCTTTATTCCCAGATGTGATCCTTTCTCCTCCCAGCTCGGTGCCAAGCTTCATGTTTGAATTATTTTTTTTTAACAGTTGAGCCTTGTTTCAAATTATGTTGCAAGAAAAGTCCAGTTATACATTTACAATGCCAATAGCTTTAACTGAAGCAAATGCGAGACCTATTGCACTGCAAATGCTTGTTTATCATTAGCTTCATGCACCGTGCGTAGCAGACTAGAAAATTAGCTTTTAGACTGAGGGACTCTTGTAGAGGCTCATTTGCAAATGGTCCCATATTTTAGTTTAGAAATTTGGCTGCTGCTAAGAGTGATAACAAAGCCATGAGTTGGTGACGGAGCCACGCTCTAAAACCGTCAACCATTCAATTTCATGATGCTTTCTACACCATTGAGGATGACCATAACTTTAACTGCAACAAAATTAACTACAGCCTAACACGGTGCACTAAAAACAATTAAGGCTGTGTAGTAGAGTCCAACCAAGACTATTCATAGCTGCTGACCAAGGTTTGACTTATATCCCACGCCTATAAAAAAACAGATCCACAATCTATATTTCACCTGTCAATGTCAGTTTTTTCAATTTGAAACACCAAACTAACAGAACAATACGTGTAAAGGATCCGTTCCGCCTCTATTCTCTTGGTAACGTATCCTACACACATCATTACCAAAAGGTGCCTTACAGTGGATTCACTATAAACGAATTAAAAAAATAAAATGAAAAAAATGCATGTCTATGTGGCGTGCATACTCTACTCAAAATGCGCACTTTCATTGTATCACAGTTCTGATTTATTTTTCTTTTAAAATGTCTCCTTTAATTGCCTTCAAATCAAGCAACATTGTTCTTTTGAGAGGTCAGTGACCGAAAGACACTGATCAAACTGCCCAAATGGCACTGCCTGCCTTTGAATAAGTCACTTGGCTCAACTTCTCTATTTTCTTCTGTAAAGGGCATATAAGAACAGGGTGGTTCTTGCTACGGGAATAATGTACTAAAACAATATTTCTCTTGACCTATGGAAAGAGAACTTCCTGTGGTTAGGCTGCAACAGAAGGGCTATTGTCCTCCGCGTGACGGAACTTGCCCTGGTATATCATTCCTTTTCCTAGGCAGACATCTTTTAGTTCAAATATATTTACAGTCACTACAGGATGTGGAAGAATGACAGAACCAGTTCAGAACCATTTGGTGTCATTTTTTATCAAAAATTCTAAGTTCACATTTGAATTAAATGTTTATACTAAGGAAAATGTTGCAAAAAAGTATTTTCTTGGGTGTGTCGAGATTAAGTTAAACCTTTCAGAATTTTAACAAAGTAGTTTTGCTCAATGGAAAGGATGCTTTTAGCCTTTGCAGTGATGCGCAATTTTGTGACTGTTACTGCAGAAACATACATTTTAACTTACCACGCATAACTTACTCTTAAACGTGAGTTACCCAGGCCTTGTGGACTCCAAGGCACATTGAACAGAAGACTTATTTAATTATGGACGTAGGCCTTATACAACCCTAAAGTGGTTTATTCTAAAATGCGAAGGCTGCAGATTCAGGGTTGCTTCACTGTTCCAATGCCATGTATTTATTTCTGTTATGGGTTGTGCATTGCTGTTGGATGTGGTCTTCTCTGCTGGGTCACCAACAAATATTTTCCCTTATCCTTCCTGTTTCTGAACCCATTTTTGTTGGCTTTTAGGACTCTGTGGTTTTAGAACTGCTAGCCCCTGCTAAGCAAAAGTTCTTGCACTCTATTTCTTTAAACATGGTAAAATTGTCTTGCATCCAGCTGGCATATTTAATTTACTTTTAAGTCCCTAGTAAAGTGTTACTCCAGGTACCCAGGACCCGTAAATTAAAATACTATAGTGGGCCTGAAGCCCGGATTGTACCACTCAGAAAGTAGCCTTTTAAAACATATTCCAGGCATGCTATTTCAGCTTATGTGTGCTGTTTTAAATTTAAACTGCTGTTTCGGCCTGGCAAAATCAATCTTTTGACAGGTTTAACCCTTCCTCTTTAATACATATGTCACTCAGGGTAGACTCTAAGGAGGTTATTACAACTTTGGAGGAGGTGTTAATCTGTCCCAAATGTGACGGATATACCACCAGCCGTATTACGAGTTCCATAGGATATAATGGACTCGTAATACGGCTGGTGGTATATCCGTCACTTTACCGTCACTTTTGGGACGGATTAACACCTCCTCCAAAGTTGTAATAACCCCCTAAATCTCTAAATATTCCAAGTGATAACTTTTAACTGGGAGCAGGTAAGAAAGTCATGTTTTGTGTCTGAGGGATTATAATCTAAATCCTCTTTAAGGGCAAAGTTTGATTTTAAAGCGGCAGTTTCGAAACATGCCACTTTTCGAAAGTTGGCATTTTCTTGTCCTAACCATTTGGTGCCTTCAGCCTGTTCTGTTCCTGCCCTAACATGATTCTTTGTTCTCAGACAGTATCGCAATAGAGGGATGAAGTGCTTCCAGGATGGGCCATCTCTAGCAGGAAGGGGGGGGGCAGTGTTGAGGGTGGAGCTGCCACTTAGCACACTTGCCCTTCAAAGCCACTGGTTCGGCTCACACACAAAGGACCTCACGCTGCCCCCAAACATACTGGAACCATGGAAGGGTGGCAGTAAATTCCGGATGCCTCTGTAGGGGGAAACTTCAGAAGCTTCTCCCACTTCAAAAAGGGCACCAGGTTTGAAAAGGGGAGACTCAGACCAACTCTTCAGCACACTCCTTGACCTGTGGATACTATAGGATGCACTCCTGCTTGAGGCCTCCCCTGCTTGCCTTGAACAAAGGCTCGACCTGCTTCCTTCATCCCAGGTTGAGTGACTCCAAGGGTCGGATGATTGACTTCCTGTTCAGAGCATCCAATCTGTATCCCTCCCTGAAACTGTCCAGCTGACCTGATGCCTGGACCTGAAACTGGAACTGTCTCAGCCCTACTAGCCTCTGCAAGAGTGAGTCCCTGTCCCCCGCAAGGTGCCGTCTGAGGTCCTGGACCCTTGGATGGCATCAGAGTGTACTCCTATCTCTCAAAAAAGACAAAATCCTGAGGTTTTGGGCTCTTTATGACCGTGAATCGGCCCATTTGCAGCACGATCTTGCTGCCCGCCAACAAAAAGCTCCAGTGAATCTGACATCACACTACAGCAATAACAAGTGATGACCAGAAGGCCAAGATCTGCACTTCAGGCTACATCATTGACAACCCGCGGTGACCGCCAATGCAAATCTCCACCTATGTCCATCTGTGATGGCCAACAGGATCTTCATGCTACAGTGACGACCGTTGGTGAAGCCCAGCCTGCTCTTTGCGTTTCTGTGACTTCCATCAGTTTCACTCTCCTGGCTCCTTGTGGCCTCCTCCCCCTGAATGAAACTCTTCTTGCTGGATTTTAGAAGGTAACTTTTTCAACTGAACTATTGTGGTCCCTCTGTCCAGCACAAGCTCCGTTGTCATGGTTGGCCTTAACCTGCGGCTTTAACCTGATCTCAGAAGACCAGATAATCACAAATTGTGCTTTCCTCTTTTCGGTGCTATACTTCCTGTAAATCTTTGAAACAACATATCTCTGGCTACACTGATTGGATTTTTGCTGTTTTGGTGTCAAAACATGTATTTCATGTTACTCTATTTTTCTCATTTGGTGTGGGATTTTTCTTCTGTTGTATTTTCACTTTATTGTTGTTTGTGCACGGCATACATACTTAACATATTGCCTTTAAGTTAAGGCTGACCGCGTTTGTGCCAAACTACCAGAGGGTTAAGCACAAATTATTTTAGTGATTGCTTTGTAGTCCACCTAACAAGGAATGTGGCTCTTGCTTGAGAAGGGCTCATACCCTCTTAAACAACAACCAAATTTCTTACAATGGCCATGCTGCAGCCCACATGCAACAATTTTACTTGTATGCCACTTGTACATTTTCTGTGTAACTTTTCATAGAGATGATTTTGAATAATTAAACTTGAGTGCCTAGCAGTATGCTATTTTTCAACTACAATGAAAATGCTACACTTTGTAGTATGGCATTTTCCTGTGCTTTACCAAACAAAGCCCATAACTAGGCCTCAACTCTATCTTGAAATCTAAAGCAGCCACGATGTGTAAGTGTGATTTTATTTCTCTGTTCGTCGTTTCAGAGGAAGCGTTTTGCTCAGTGCTTAATTTGTAAATACAAAGGTGCCAGTGCCCAAAGCCCTGCTCTTAAACACACAGCTGCTGTAATTAAATGTGTGAACATGAAATACTGAGGCGGCGTAATCCTGAAGCCATCTCGGGCCTCTTCAATCCATATAAAGCCACTCACTGCCCCTTCAGCTCACTCTAGCAGCTTTTTACTTTCTCCCTTTATGACGCGTTTTCGTTTTTCCCTTCATCCGTCTTTCCCATATGTGTCTTTTGCTCGCAGCAAATGCTTGAGGCAGAAGAATAAGCCCCGGCCCTCAAATATAAGTGCCGGTGCTCAGCACCGAAACAACAACCACAAATTAAGCACTGCTTTTGCTACATTCACGCCTCTTCCTGCCTGCGCTCTGTTCATGATACGAGACTGCCATTGTGTTATGTAACTAGGTTTATACTGAGACAACCGTTTACATTAGGTCAGAGAACAAAATAATAATATTCATTTAGAGACTAGAATAACTCAGTATTGTGATTTGTTAAATCTTTGCTGTGTTTGTTCACTTTATGCCACTATGCAGTTTACATTGGTTTCTGTTGTTAACATTATTATAAAAGCCATGAATTTGGAGGTAGGCCACGTCTGGTTTGCCACACTTCTTCAAACGCAGACTCTTGTTAGTCTGTTTCTTATTTAGAATATTTTTGCTTTGAGACTTGATTTCATGTCATACTCTTTACTACATTTGATTGGGCCTTATGTAAATTGTCAATATTGACTTACAATGCATTTTGACTATTATTTATCGTTCTGTATTATACTTTAAATTGCTCAATAAAACTGAATATTTTTCTAAATTTCTCAAAAATGTTCCCTTTTTGAAACTTATGACTTATTTAACGCTGTCTAATTTCCAGGTGATTTTGTTTATGTTACCTCATCTGTCCTTGAAGATAACATCCCTCTATACTACGAAGGCACTTTCATCCCTCCATACTACGAAGGCACTTTGTCTGTTATCTATTTGATGATTAAAAATAGCATCAACAAGTTATTGAGGCCTTATCTAAAATTGAAATATACCAGTTGGAGGTGGGCAGTTAAGCACCATGTTTTATGGGTTCAGATCATGCCCTGGAAAGGTTTTTGCAGCTTTTCAGTTTACACAGATCAAAACATGCCAGCAAAACAACCAAAATAAAAATTGGGGAAACCAAGTAAAAGGAGTGGTTTCCTGCAGCTAGAACATACCATGATTTTAGCACTATTTATAAGGCACAGACCTCAACAAGGGTGCCATTAATTCTACTAAACTTTTAAGAAGCGTACACTTAGATGTACAGCAACCTAAATTATGTTACGTTTTAATACACAGCATTATGGTTCGATATATAAGACATTTTACTAGGCTTGGTAAAAAAATAGGTATATGAATATTAGCAGGGGCGGCTCCTCCGCAATGGTGAAGGAGTGTTGCTCCACTAGCTAAGAGCCAGCGCCTGAAAAATAAAACGATATTTGGTTATCATTTTATTTTTCAGATGCTGGCTGAGCCGGCATATGCAGAGAGTGGCGTTTCTGGGCTATGAAAGAGGGGAGGAGGAGTAGAGTGAGTGCACTTAGGTGTGCATGTCAGTTTGGTCGGCCATCTTATGCCAGCTAAACTGACATGCGCACTTAGATTTCTCCAACCTGGCGGTGTTGCACAGCTGGGTTTGGACAAACAGCACAGACTCCAGTGCACAGTTTGAGCAGACCAAGCTGCTCAGACCAATCCTAGCGCTGCTCCCATGCTATATTTCTATGCTATGCTATATATAGCATGAGAGCAGCACCAGGATTGCGAGGGGAGTCTGCACTGGTGCTCCAGGACCTCTTGGACACCAACACCATCGAGAGAGGAGAGAGGCAGGCGGTGGCGGCAGACAGGTAAGGTTTTTTAGTGGCTCTATTTACTATTTGTGGACAGCCAAGCATGATTCTAGTTATTTATAAATCATACTTTTGAAAACGTTTTATGTTTTCATATTTTTGTGCGGCAAGATTTTTTCTCTGCCTCAAACCGTTTGACTATTCAGGTAACAAGATGGGCACTAGCCGCCTATCAAAGCAACAGAGTTGCAGTGATTAAACTTTCAATGGGTGCTTTTGAAGCTTGTGGTGCGGAGGGATTTCCAGAGAGATCAAAGGTTCCACAGGGTATTCAGGATTCACTAAATATACAGCTGCATCCGAAATAAGGTGGGTCTCATGAGCACAGAGCTATCAAGAGCTTCCTCCAGCACAGAAACAATCAGTTATCTCTTTGCGCTCTGAGGGTCCTAATTGACCTTTTGGAAAAAAAAGACTTCATGGTAATTAGAGGCTGCTCCAACTAGCAACTGATGAAGGAAATATGCTGCTGAAAGAGCAGCCTTTTCCTACCTCACTTATCTTTCATGGCTGCAGCAAGTAATGATAGAACTTTCCATGTCATGGCACCAGACGTCTCCATTCTGGAATTGGATGCATTTTTTATTCAGTGGCATATAAAGTGTGCAATCGTATCTGAGCTCCTGCAGATCTCCCGTCTGAGGTGGCAGTGTGAAGTTTTAAGCAAGCATGCATATTTATGGAAAATGGGGGCATTACAACCAACTTGAAGTAGACTATTTCCCTGTTTTTGTACAGCAAAAAAGTTTGTAATGGAAACTGCCCTTGTGGAGTCTGCTGGTTTCCTGTGGAGAATGTAGCCAACCCAAGCATTCTCTGCTTGTTTAATATAGTGGAACAGGAGACAGTGGCAGGCAGGCTGCACCTTCGTGGGAGCACCAGTATATGTTAAGGAGGGCAACAGGAACGAGACCGAGGTTGTCCGGCGAATGTATGAAGGAAAGCAGTAACTGAGCCAACAGGGAGAGCTGCACCATAAAGGATCAGAGGGAAGCAGACAGTTGAGGACTGATTATTCGAGAAACTGTGGTCTGGGTACAGAGGTATACTGTTATCGCACTGAGATGTAGTTTTTATGGTCTGGCTTGATAGCGCATCTATCGCCAGACAGTTTTGTGAGTATCACCATCACCAAGAGAGGGGCTTTGGCTCTGCCCACATGTGGGGAGACAGGAGTATATGTTTTGATCGGGCAGAAGGTTCGGAGTTTCCACAAAAAAGTGCTTGCTCTTCACACAGCTGACATTATTGTATTTGTCCAGCTGCCTGAGCTTCAACGTTCAGGGGCATCCATGTGACATTGTAATGCTATTGAAGTGACATAGTTAACTAGACAATTTATGGTGTTTGTCTTTCTCTGGCAACAACACAGTGTAACTGTCACATGACTTTTTAACCTATACCAATATTATTCTATAGTTCTTCTATTCAATGCAAATACATATTAATTCCTCTGCTATTTACCTGTAATGCTTCCCATTACCATACAACATTCCTTTAAAACCAGACCTATTGTCATTGCCTATGCTAGTCTATGAAGAGGCGCGCCTTTAACTCTTTTATAAATGAGAGCTTGGTTGGGGTGCTCCTGTTGTTTAAAGGACGTTGTTCCAGATGCAGATGGCCATGATGGGTGGGAGTTCAAGCACCCATTATCCAGAACAGTCTTGTATTTCTTTTTTCTTGCACCAGCTTTAGTTTTAAAAAATGACAGAGCTGTGAGCCGTTAGGCTATGAAACTTCAAACACTCCGACCTTTATTTCTCTTTGAGGTACTTCTTTGAGGGTTGCACATCCAAGAAAAATCAATTGTACAATGGCTAGGAGCAGACCAGCCTCAGCAATGCTTGGACAGTACAGACCCTGATTGGGAAGAACATGGGGTCTTGTTCCTAGGCCTTTCCAGTCAAGGGAAATTGTTAGGCAACGAGTCAAGGTTCACCTCATTCCCCTGACTGGACAACCTGGCTGCAAATCTTAAAATTATTAAGGCACTATTCCACAAACACAAAAGATAACACAACATTTGTGCAAGTTTTACGACAGCAACCGTTCTTGTTATTATTTGGCTGTGCTGGCACGAACAATAGGTGATGAAAGCTACAATGACCTTCAGAGAAATCTCCCAGTCCGTGGCACAAATTAAGCATTGCCCCAGGGGTCTGACGGTCACAGTAACAACAACCCTGCCTGACAGTCACAGCCCTCTACAGCAGAAGCTGCATAGCTGTTGTTGCCCATTTAGAGTTGTGTATCCACAACCACTTCTGGTGGCAGCTGAAACACCAGTAGCATTATAACTTCCAATAAAGCACAACATTTCTAAAGTTTCTAACCACTTGTTTAAGAGTCTGTATACAGTTATGTACAGTATACAAAACACCTCTGAGGCCCTCATTACAAGTGGTCCGGTATTTTTATGCAATAATTATTGCATGGATAAAATCCGACACCGATGTGTTCAGATTTTATCACATGCGAATATTATCCAAATATAGTCAAAAGCTGAATGCTGGATGTGGGAGACTCCGTTAAAACATTGTGCATTCTACTTAACATAGGAATGAGTAGAACTAAGATCAGGGGCGGCTCCTCCGTTAGGGCGGAGGAGCGTTGACCCCCTGCCAGCAGCGGCAGCTGTAAAACCTTTACAAGAAAATGAAAACAACCTGTTTTTATTATCGTTTTCTTGTAAAGGGGCGGGGTCATGGGGGAGACGAGCAGTGAGGGGGAGTGCACAGCACTCCCCCTCAGTGCGCATGTATGTTTGGCCGGCCATCTCAGTCCGGTCAAACACACATGCGCACTGTGCTCTCTCCAGTTCGGCACTGTGTTGCGGGGCTGGAGAGAACATGCACAGGCTACCAGTCTGTCTGGGAACACCCTGGCTGTGCGCTCCCAGACAATCCTGATGCTGCTCTGAGCCAGGATTGGCTGCAGGGCAGGCTGGGAGCCTGTGCCTGCAGCAACGAAGCAGAGGAGACAGAGGAGCAGAGCAGCGCAGCGGCATACAGGTAATTGTTTTTTTTAAATTAATTTAATGTTTATTCCCCCTTCCCCCTCTGCATGCCGTCCCGCCCCTTATGTGCCCCACGAGCCTCGACTGACTAGGACGAACCCATCTGCCCACCGCTCATCCAACAGTCTTTATGGAAGTAAAGTGGGCAGGGATAAGAAGGGCTTGAGAATTATTCCCCCACTTCCCTCAGCTTTTCCCCTTACTGCAAGACAAGTACATGGGCGTAAGCAAGCGATGACCTATTTTTATCTCCTGTATCCTCCGAAAGCTCAACCCATCCTTGGGCAATATCCAAAGGCCCTTTCCTGACAACTGCCACTGCTGATCCATGCCGGAAGATTTCAAGCACTGCACCTGTTCCAGTAACCCGTTGTACCATGGCTACAACTTGGAATCGCATTGTCCCATCTTCATGGTGCAGTTAGGTGTCATTGCAGTTGCTGCTGTCTCTGATGCTGCACCAATCCTAAACACCAATCCTAAACAAATGGATATCATACCCCTGAGGCTCATTTCCCACTTCACGAGCTTGGGCTTCATTACCTCACTAAGCTGTAACTGGTCCAAGGCCCTCCTTCTTCATGAACTAGTATGCCTTTTGCACTGCCTCTTAAAATCTGAGGAAAATCCCTACTCACCACCATTCGACACTTGGGATATCTATTACTAGCTTGAAAAATAACCCAATTCCCTCCTTGTTCTCCTGCATTCAACAACCATTCAACTGAATTACTCCACTATCATCAGCACTACTTCCGGCCACTGTCATCTCTCTAGCCCAATGTTCTTCAAACTTTTTAATGTCGCCCACCCATGAAAAAAACAAATCATAGGGCCCCCTCTCTGAATTTGTTTTATTTATTCTATTAGATAGACAATGTTTAAATATATCTACACTTATTTAAACATTGCAATTAAGTTCTAATACTGTTTTAAAAATGCAGTCATATACATGATGCCAAACATACTATTCTGGTCAAGCAGGCCTTACTAACATGTAAAAGTATCCACGGTGTGATTATTAGAAGTGAGGGTGGGGTTTTGAAGAGTAGTTGGAGATCCTACCCTTTTGACACTTTCTCCCAGCTTGGATATAAATGACAAAACATGTTAGTGATGCCCCATTACATCGGGGTTTACTGCTGCTCATTTTATGTAGCTTAAATCAAGCTCTGTTATTAGCATAATTATGCGTTTAGCCAGAGCCTGGCGCCTCTCCTAGGATCACTTAAGGCCTCCCTAGGGGGCCCTCCCCCAGTTTGAAGACTCCTGCTCTAATCCCTGAAACCCCATGAAAAGCCAGCAGGTATGCCTTTCACTCTGTTCTACTCCTCCTCTTTTCTCTGACCCGCTACCATCTCTTTCTCCATTCTCGCTTCCTGGGGACCCGCCCCACTCTCCTTCTCCTTCTCTTTCCCTTCATTTTCTGCCTTCCTCCTAAGAAGGTGTCCCTGACCTACCCATGCAATCCTGCACACAATCCCTTTATAGATAAGCTGCTTACCACCCCCACTCTGCACCAGTTAGTACTGTTTCCCCCTCATCTACTTGGACTGACACTTCCCCTACTGTGCTCACTCTTACCCTTTATACCTTCTCAACCCACTTTCCTTTGTCCCGAATTGCTATTGCTGTGTGCCCTTGGCCCTCCTCTGTGCTGCAGCCTTTTTACATTTTGTCCAGCCTTGCATTCATTCTCTTTTGGCCCTCCACTCCATAATAACTCCTAACCTTGATGCTGACACTTCCACTCCCACCATCAATAGCTTCATCGCCACTGCCTTCACTTTGTTGGCTATTCTCCCCTAAGCATTCAGCCTACAAACCCAATACTCCTCTCATTTCCAGTGCTGTTTGGCCTAATATTCGGGAATGACTCTTAATCGCTTTACTTATTCTACAATCCCACCCTTAACCCTCTCTCTGCACTTCAACCCAATTTGCTTTTCTAGCCTGCCATCCCAGCTTCCAATCTGATGTCCACCACTCCTGCTAGGATGACAGTTTTGTGGACGATTTTCTGATTTACAACTTCTAAACAATCATTCTGGATGCAGCTAAATGACAGCTAATATCGTAATGGGGATAGAAGGTGTCTCTAGTGCATGCAATTGACATGTTTTGAGAATTCAATTAATTGTTTCTGATTGGCAAAATTTAACTTTCTCAAATCATTTCACACACAGTGCTTCAGTAAATGCACGTGTTTTTTTCAATGGGTGGTGTATGCCCAAGATATGTGTTTGTTCAGTGTGCAAATTCAATGTTCGCGATCAAAGCTGTCTTTGACTTGTAGTGCTTGTGGAATAAACCTAAAGTCATCTAGAAGCACTGAGGAAGGGACAAAGCATAGAAAACAGGGAACCTGAGAGTTGGTCATTCCCGATATGGTAGTATCACTCTGGGGAGAGAGAGATGGTGCATCATGAATAGTTGGTCTTAGGCATCTGACCAGTAGGGAAAGAGGAAAGGGAAGGAGGAGTATTAGGGTGGGGACAGGAGAGGGGATGAGGTAGGCATCAGACAGAAGTCGGCAAAGGGAGGTAGTGAGAAGAACACGGGGCTTAACAGGGGGTTCAAAATCATGGCACATTGTATGAGAGAATTGTTTCACAGGCCCCCTGACCCTCGCTGCATTGTCTATAAATATAACTTTTAAGCACTCTTTTCCTAGCAGATGCATTTTGCTGCTTAAAAAAGGCAAATTAGTCAGTAGGATGTCGACCACTCAGCTGGTGGCACCTCATTTCCAGAGATGGACAAGCTTCAGCGATCGTGGAGGCATCAGGGTTAGGGAGGCTTTCAAAAGGACATTGAAAGCTTGGGCCACGCACAAACGTGGCCAAGGCTGATGTAAGCTACTATTTTCAGTACTCAAAATCTCAAGTTCGGTTGTCTGGCAAGCTTCTTTTGCTGTCCTGACCAACTCTAGTAATCAGTCCCAGCTATTCTCTCTGGCGAAGGAGTATCAATTTAGCGATTTCCATTGTTCCGTCAACCAAAATGGGCACATTCAATTGGGGATGCCAGCTTGTTGGTAATATCTGGAAATGTGTACCACTTAGTGGTCTTTTTTGTGGATAACAGAAAAAAAACACAGAAATGGATTTAAAATTTTCACGAAAAAATGACAGAATCCTTCATGGGCTGATTCTCAGTCTGAAATATTGGGTAACGGTCCCCTGCCGAGATTGGATAATTAAGCATATGTCAACCGAAAGCTTGTGTGTCCACATCAGCACGGACCTCCTAGGTGCTGCTTTGTGAGATAACTAACCTTTGAGACGCATGCCCTATAAATCTGGGGCATGCCGGTATTAATTGCCCGAAGAAATGACATAAAAACGGGCACAGCACCTTACTGGAAAATGCATGGGTCTTTTACTGTATGCAAAGTAGGCCACTTTTCATTAGCCGGCAATTCGAGAGCAGATTAAAAGCCCGGGAACTGTCTGAGATCTAACATTACCAGTGAAACATGGCACTAGAACAAAAGAGGAAACCTGGAAGGAATGCTGATGTGTCTTTCTTCTAATCACACTTTAACTCTGACAAAGTCTTTGGCATCAACATCTTACTTTTGGCACTGCCAGGCTTGCTACCAACATAACAGTGCGCATGTTAGCCCATCTAACACCCTGTAATGGCCTGCTATCACCTCATTGGAACAGCCACATAATAATGTGCATGTCAGCCCAGCTGTATAAAGAAAATCAAGCTAGGCCTAATACTAGCGGTGTTCACAGTATTCAAAATTGGCTTTCACAAAGAGCTGAAACAATTCAAAAATTGACTTTAAATAACACTGTGAAGTTTTTATAAAAACATTTTCCACCTACCTGAACTTTCGAAATGTAAAACAATCATTATGGATACGTTTGATAATTGGTCAAGATCAGCAAAACCTTTGTTTATGGTGAATTGTAACCTACAAATCATTTTTGCAGGAAATTTGATCCTGAGGTGAAGTTTTGCAAAGTTAATAAATATTATGAAATTATGAAGTGAGTCAGCTTCACAAAACTGATGAGGCTATTTTATCGTATTTTATGGTTTGAATTATTTCACATTAACATGTGCACATGTGAATGTATTAACGGTATATTATTCACATTTAGATTGACCATAGCCAATGAAGGCATGTGTTTAAAATGGCTAACGTCTAGTTGCCATCAAGTTTCATATCATATGTGTTCTTTTTACATTTCTAGGACAAGTTGAATCTACATTTATAAACATGCTGCATCCTTGTTTTGGATCTCATGAGAAACATTTCAATTTATGTGATAGTGATAACTGTAGAATGTTTAAGCAAGCTCTTACAGTGCACCTGTGGAGTACAGGCTGGGCCAATGTATCTCTTTATTTTGCAGATTACTAAATATGAAGATTGCTTAGAGAAGTTTCATTGTTACCTTTTTTGAAGAATTGTATTAAAATGAAGTTAACTGACTATTGTCAGACTGTCAGGAAGTAATACTCATACATTCTTGCCACCGCTGCCACTATTACAAAATACTTCTATTTGGGATGTGGGAAATTATGATTTCCTTAACATAGTCCTATTGCAGCATTTTTCTTTGTACAACTTTGGGGCTCTCCGTTAAAGTGCTATCTGATGAAATGAAATTCACAACTTAGGCTAGGCATCAAATTAATAAATTTAAAGAACATGAACCACATTAGGCTCCACACAGAAGACTGCGAGTTATCTAGATTTCAAACCATAAAGGTTTATTAAAAGGTTAAAAGATTCACAATTCAGAATCATCTAATTAGTATCAACTAGTTATCAATTAATGAATGCATTTAGTAAATGAAAGACAAATCAGTATAAAGTTGCCTTAAGGGGAAAGGTTAAGTAAAATCATGGCCTCATGTTTCTTAATTGCGCAAGTTATAGTTTTGCCAGATAAGTATAACTATAATTTGCTGAATTTCTAACGCTTTGTGTGGGTAAAAAGTGAATCCAAGTATAATGTCCCTGTAACCTTTGTTTTTTGTTTTTTTTCAGTGAATTTCCATTTTTTTAACATAAGGTAATATATAAATACCATAAATTAATACAACCATGGCCACGCATGGCTAAAGGTCACACGTGGCAGCGGCCAGGCCATGTGGCCATGGTTGTATTAATTTATGGTATTTATATATTACCTTATGTGAGGGAGCCCTTAAGGCTTCCCCTGCAGTTCCAGGCAGCCCATAAATGGCATTTTCTTTTTTTTTTTTCTTCTAAAAAAATAAATGAATAAATAAATAAATAAATAAATAAAGGGGACCACAGGGGAGCCCTTGGGGGCTCCTTTGCAGTCCCAGATAGCCAATAAAGGGCTTAAAAAAAGATGAAATAAAAAAGAAACACAGTAGCTCAGTGTGAAGGATGCAGACCATCACACTTAGCTTCAGGGACTCGAGTCCACCTGGACTAATTTACATTTTTTCTAAATAAAAAAAATATTATGTTTAAAAAAAGTTTACATTTTTGATTTTAAATTGGAAACAAATAACTCTTTCTAAGTATATCATACATCTGAGACTAAAAAAACTCTATCTCTACCTCTCTCCCTCGCCCTCTCCCTTCCTTTCTCTCTCTCTCTGTCTCTCTTTCAATCAATTCTTCCGCTCACACACCCACTCAGACTCTTACACACCCACTCACAGACCCACTCAGACACTCATGCACCCACTCACAGCCCCACTCAGACCCTCATGCACTAATTCAGACCCTCATGCACCCACTCAGACCCACTCAGATAAAATTACCCACCAACTCACACACACACTCAGATGTCACCCACCCACTCACAGACCCACTGACACCCTCATGCGCCCACTCACAGATGAGCAGACATTGACACACCCACTAAAACACTGATGTACGCACTCTCACATCCAGTCAGACAATCCGACAGCCACTCTCACCCTCAGATACACCCTCTCACCTATTCTCACAACCAGAGAGGCTGTGAACAACTTCCGCCATGCATGACCAAAGGGAAATGCGGAGCATGGGATTGGGTGGTTAGGGAGGTTGGCCGCAGGGTCAGACTGCAGGCCAGGTCTTGCGGGAAACTTCCGGTGCACATGAGTGAAGGCCATGCACAGTGCAAGATTGGATGCTTACAGGGGATTGGCCACGGGTCTGGCCAACCGTGGTGGTGGTTGGATTAACATATTCACTGAAAAAACAAAGGCTACAGGACATTATAGTTTGGAAATAGAATTATAAAAAAACATTGAAATGCACTGAAAAAAACAAAGGCTACAGGGATGTTAAAGTTAGGTTCACATTTTAAATGTACAAAACCTTGGAGATTTGCCAGTTATAGTTATAGTTATCCCAACTAACTATAACTTGTGCCCTAAGGTAGCTATAACTCACACCCTCGCCACGCACTAGTAATTACTCACAAATTATGGCACTTATGACATCTCTGATAACATCATTCATAATATCAGTGTAATATTTTCAGTAAATGTTTTGACAAAAAAACTGTGCATGGCGGTGGCGCGAGTTACAGTTACCGTAGGGCACGAGTTATAGTTAGTTGAGATACCTCTAACTGGTGAATTTCTAAGGTTTTGTACGATTAAAATGTGAACCTAACTATAACGTCCCTGTAGCCTTTAGTTTTGTTAGTGAATATATATATAGTATAATAATATATATATGCATTCCTTACTTGTTGAATACACAGTAATGTGAAATAGTTAGGTAAGATGAGAAGACATGGGAAGGAAAGGAAATAAAAAGGACAGAATGAATAGGTAAACATTTGATTGACACATTATTCTAAGTCAGAGGTCTTCAAACTGGGGGGCGGGCCCCCCTTGGGGGGCCTCAAGTGATCCCAGGGGGGGCGCCAAACTCTGGCTAAAAGAAATATTATGCAGATAACATGCCTTTGTTTTAAGCAGAAGCATGTTATTGCATTTTTAAAAAGGTAACAGTACTTAACTGCAATGTTTAAATAGGTTTAGACCTATTTAAACATTGCCATCTTTCTAAAATAATTGTGAAAAATTCTGAGGGGGGCCCAATGTGGTTTTTTTTTCAACTGGGGGGGCGCAGCATTAAAAAGTTTGAAGACCACTGTTCTAAGTAAACTTTTAGTTAGGAAATCCATATCGAAATGTTCCTCCTGTCTACCTCTTACGCTGCACTAATATCTTCGCTAATGTTACAAGGATGTCCACGTCTGGAACCCAGGATTCCAGAGTTGGATATGTTTTAGATTTCTAATTGCAAAGAGCTATCTCTGAGTAATTAGGAAGAAGATTTTTCCGTTTTTGAGAGGTAGCATTGAGAAATTGGGTCTACTTTCAAAGAAGACAGCAAGTGCTTAGATTTTCTATTCAGACTTTCAGTGGTGGTGAGAAAATAAATACAGAACTCTTTGGAAGTGTTGCCGTTGGAATATGTTAGCGAATATTCACTGGAAAATGACTTGTCCTATTGGATTAGATAATTCCATAACTAAAATTGTATTTTAAGATTGTAAAAGTTAGAATGTTGTAGCAGGAGAATAGGGTAAAGCTGTTGGTGCACTTCAAGTTTAACCACTATTTGTCATAGTTCTCATTTCTTGGCAGGGCAGTGATGCTCTTGAAAGAACGTCCTTATGTTGAAAACAGGTACCTTCAAAGCAGACCAATGGTGTGATAACATTACCCTGGAATAATTGAATAGGGTAGACGTTCTATTTCATTGAAGTTTTGATTCAAGCCCTTGACCAGGAGGATTGACTGGCTGTGAAATCCCTGAGCTTTCCAAGAAACATTAAAACAAAAGTATTTGTCAAAATTGTCTCAACATGGCAGGTTTTAGATATGCTTTATTTCTCTGTTTTGTTTTGCTTGGTTTTCCTTTCCTTAATGTTTATTTTATTATTGATCTGTGTCTTTGGATTTTGTTATTTATGTTTTGTATTTGCTTTTCTCGATACTTGTTTTGATTTTTGTACTTTGTGCTTTTTGTGTGTTATTTACAATTTTGTTGTAATTATGTACTGCCTTGATAACTGACTTGGTTATATTCTTTGATATAACTTTGATATGTTGATTGTAAGTGTTTTGAAAACGCCTTTTTGACAGAAAATGCACTGACTCTTGCTTGTCTTGTGTCATTTGATCGTTGTTACGCACGATAATCTGTGGAAAAAAAACGATTTTCTCTGGAATGTATACATCGTAATGTAAGATGTGGACTTCCTTGAGACATACAGCACCAGTGCTAATACGCTCTGTACATTAAGAAAAGCCAACTATCACATAGACATCCTGGCATGCAGTACACAAAATAGTCGCATCAAATAATTTAGAATCAGAAAGAGCTGTTGAATGTTTTTCTGGAGGTTAGTCGCAAGACGGCCATCACATTTTGGAGCTCAGGTATGGTGATACACAGAATGAGACTAATAAAAACGGAGAAGAGCTTGACAAATCTGACTGCTCCTTACAGATAACAGTCAGTTTCACCAAGTGTGAAAACAGAAGTGGTATCAGACTTGTCCCTGGAGCAAGTTCCCGAAAATGCAAGGACTCTCTGTTCTTTCTTTAAAAATCTATCTCCATTTTCAAAAACGCTACTAAAAATGTCACTTTTGAAACTTAAGCCATGTAGCAAAAACAATTCTGAGAAGAACATCCTTCTGATCAGATAAAAATGCTCCTTTGGTTAAGAGATGTTGACAGGATTAATGCATTAATGCAAATAGACAATGCTTAGATTTGAATTATGTTTATCACTGAAAACAATTAGCAATCAGTTACTAACATATCTATGCATTCACTTGCTCTAACACTGTTTAAGGTCGTGGAGTTTCGGTGAGATGATGTGGTTTAAGGGCATCCGACGATGGATGTACAAATGTCTTCACTTATTTAGATATGTTCGGAACACCTTGGTGCAGTCTGTAAGTAGTGTTTCCTTGAGGTTGTAGCATGTCCTATCTAGCCTTAAACAGTCACCCAGACCACTGAATACAGCCCTAAACACACCTGCAGCTGACCAACAGGATGATCTCCAGTAACCAGGACTATGAGAGCTGGATCTGTCGACCACACCTGGAAAGTAAACTCCAGTCACAATTTCAAGCTATCCACAATGATCATTAAAAAGTTCTGTTGGGCCTTGGGATTGTTTAAATATTTGCTAGTCATTCTGAAAACTGAACTCGTTTTCATTATTCATTGTGTCAATGAAAGTAACTGTATGGATAACTTTTTCCAAAGACAATTTTCAAAATGTGTTTTATCGCCTTTAAAAAATCAGCTTCAGTGTATGAATGTTGTTTCACTAATTTAAAAATAAATCACAAATTTAGCTTTTCATACTTCCTTAATGGGCAAATGGTTCTGTGGGACAGTATATCTTTGGAATGTAATACTATGTCCAACTTAGGTTTTCACAATAAATTTTAGAGGACTTTGGATACTAACTGTTGGACTGGTCATGTCAATGTCATAGTAAGATGATGTAACTTTTCGGTAATGCCAAAATGTGCAACGAAGCGTTGCCTTGAGGACAAATGTTATTTAAATGTTCTCAGAAATTACTACAGTTGTATGTTGCCATGGAAACCGAAGTACTGTTGCTATTCAATGGAAAGAATGAAAATACATTCCACCTATCTTGATGTCAGAAAAATAGTCCTTCTTCTGGCATAACAAACTCCTGCTCCTCCACCGTGAAAATCCCTGACCCTAGCCAGCGCACACAGAGCAAACACATCAACTTTCTCCATCACAGAGAGTGTGCCCAACAGAGATCTGCTCGGTCCCTCCGCTCTGCAGCAGACTGTTTTCCTTCCTCCTCCTCCTCCTGCAATGCAAATTCACCTAGCTGACTTGCAACTGACTTGATGGTGTGCGATGAACCGACCTTGTGTTTCAATTCGCGTTTCACTGCTACACAAACAGAAAATCTCCTTTGTATAATATTCATGGTACCTTTACAGAGCCATGTGCATGAGCAAACATGCTCTGGCAGAATGCATAGAAAACCACTACACCCGAGGCAAAAGGGTGGCACAGAGGGGTCAGATCCATCTGTTCTACGTGGATTGGGCAGCAGTCGGACCCACGTTCAAAAGCAAGGCCAGGGGATCACTCGGAATACCCTGGCAGTTCAGCCACAGTCAAGCTAACTGGATTTGTTTATATGTACACTGTACCTTAAATGTTGCACTCTGGCTCACCAGAAGACCCTTCTCCCTCAAGGATCATGCATGTAAGATGCCTACATTCAGTGGCTTAGCCCGCTACCCAGTGAGAGTGTGCTGCAGACCCAACTCACATAGTGCCCGTCTGTGTCACACAATATTAGCTATCTTCACACAGTCACATGACGAAGAGCCAACATCAACCACTACGCATAACGTGAGACAGAAAATCACATACACAGCAGATTTGCTGCTCACATTTTAAAGCTCTGCATGGACTCATTCGTTACTAATATTTATAGCTTCCCTGGAATGTGGCAGAAGGCTTCAGAAGCTTTTACTTGATGTGTGGAGAGTGTAGGTGTTTCTGCATGGAGAAGGCAGGGCATAAACCCCCACTTCCTCTTCAGGTTCCTGCCTTCTTTTATATCCCTCTCTGGCTGTCCATAAGCCCCTTCCCATCACAGACCCCACCGAAACGAGACCTTGCCTCCTCACTCACATAATCATTAAGTTTTCAAAGATGGTGGGTCTGTTGGGTCTTATCCACATTTACACATGGATGCTTGGACTCTGCGCTGTTACTCATGGCAGTGCTCCAGTACAGTGTAACAGGGTACTCTTTTCTGGTGAATGTGAGGCACAGATAGAGTGTGCATGCTCATGGATGCATATAAGCCAAATACCATAGGTGACTCATTTGGAAACAACGTTAAACTCTACATATTATGAACCTAACAATAACTCCCTTTAAGGATACGTCCACATCATAAGAATAGCATCTGTTTTGCACTTAACTGATTTTGTTTTTTTTACTTTTAGAAATTTTGGAGCTTTAACGGATGACACCATGTAGAGTCCTTGCAAGCAGAAAGTGGTTCTTTATTTGGTGTGTATATTTATTTATTGTCTTTTTAGGGTCGAGTCTGCGTCTCATGCGCTCGCGCATGTGTATCGCTAGCGAGACGCTTTAGGTATTAGAAAAGGGCTCGGAGCCCTGTTGACATCACGTCAGTGTGTTTCATTGGCAAGTTGGCTTGCCTGTTAGAATCCGCTCCTTTTGATTAGTGGAAGGCACGCATACGTCTTTTCCGGTGGTGAGCCCTCCTCGAGTGCAGCGACCAAGTACAGAAAACATGGGAGGCTCGCTGGGTTTGTGGACTACTTTTTCTCTGTTTTCGCAGCGCGATCTCGCTGGGCAGAAGTCCAGCGCTTCGCATACTATCGACCTTGTTACTCAGTTAATTGCACTTTTGCCACTAGGTATTATTAGTGTGAACTGATCGCGCTGTTTTTTTTTTTATGCAAGAAAAATCCAGTTGGGAGCTTACAACTGTGAACAGCTGTAACTCTGACAAATGCGAAACCCTTGTGCATTGCAAATGCTTGTTTAGAGCTGCAAGCATGATGGAACCGTGTATTTATCACAGTACTAAAGGAATGAAAAATGTTTAGACACAATCTCTGAAGTCTCGAAATCTGCCAGTACTTAATTTGCAATAATTAAATATTTTTTTACCTAGAAGCTGGAAAGCAGGACATCCTACTTTTGATTCAACCCAATGCCTCTTTTTTCGACAATCTACACTTTATGTCCCTATACCTCACTCCTGATACTATTTTTAACATCTGGTTTCTCTCTGTCACTATTTTTCTATCGTTCTTGTCCACCTTCCTTTTCACTTTTCTACCTTTCTCTCTTTCAAAGTCAGATGATGAAAAATAAGTTCTCCAACTCAACGAGTGCCCTTGCCCACTTCCGGAAACCACTGGCACAAATTAATACTGCTTCTGAACAGTACCCTTTGTAGTTGTATTACTTGCAGGTCACCGGAGGTAGAGGAAGAAATAAATATGGAGTTTTTGTATTACAAATTACATACCAACATGTTATTACACTATTTTACATTTTATATAGTGCATCCTGAAATGTCGTTTAGATTGTGGTGTTATTTAATATGAAACTTTAATGCTGCCACGTGGGTAGTACAAACAAGTGGTTGCTTCTACTTCCAGTATTATTTTTGTAAGCTCGAGCCAACCATTCCAAGTTTCTCTCCGAATTGATAAACTGATTAGAAGTTTTAATTGTGTTTAGAACTTTGACGCAGAAAAGTTTTGCATTAGGCCTTCTTTAACTGTTTTACAATAACAGTCGCTTAGCCAGCTACCAAGCAGTAGGCTTAATGTAGTCGAGAACTTGTTAAAATTCCCTCTGTGCACTCCTTGAATAAATGCACTTTTGAAGTCATTTACTTACCAATACATTACAATGGTCTGAAATCATTAGCAACAAAGTAAATTGTTTTAATTGATTTGAACTTCATTACAAGGCGGGAGCCTCGGTTCAGTGCAGCAGCCCTTTCTAAAGGACTAAAATAACAAATTAATCTTGGGAAATCCCTCATCCTGAACATGCTGGTTGTACTGAATTACCTCAGCAGTCAAACTAGTTTTTGTGGAATCACTGAATGAACAGGCAAGTAGATCACAGTTTATTGCCAGATTATCGTGATTTAAATATTGCAGCCCAAGTATTTATCATCAGGCACAAAGATTATGTGATGTTATGCAGATGTGTAGAGTGCCCTGTCACCGAGGAGGGTATCCTAGCACTTACAATGTAGGTATGCAATGGTAAATATTTAGGTTTACTAAACCTCACTCCACATTTAAGTACCTTGAAATTATATGTATGTGTGTGTTTTGTTTCGTTGGGACCTTCAGGGTTTCTTTAATGACCCAGTTAATTTTCGTCAGCACCAACTCTGCCATCTTTAGATGCCTCCAGATTTCTCATTCTCGACCAGAGGTCTTCAAACACTTTTGCTCTGAGTCCCCCAAAGCAAAGTGTTTTGAAGGAGGGGGCTCACTCTAAAATGTTATGGCAAGGATTGGGTGTGCGTGACTGGCAGGGCTGAGTGGAGGGATTTTTTTGTAGCTGATAAACTACAATAAACATGAGAATTAGAAAACAGCAAATGCATCAAACAAAAACAAAAATTGAAGAAAAACGCTGGTCCTCATAACTGCAACTGCTTCATTAATGACAGCTACGGCCTTGAGAAGAAGGCTGCTTCTTCTGCCTTTTGTTACAAACATGGGCTTCAAACTTGTCCTGTCCATCTCTTTATAATTGCAAGACAATAGACAATAAAGGGGCAAACCAGTATTCCTAGAAACTCAGGTAATTATGTGTATATTAGTAACATGTTCCACTCAGAACAGTAAGCCTCAAATAGTGAAAAACAAAAACTATGATGCAATAAATACAACACAATTGACTGATTTTGTCTAAATTGTATTATAAACAACAACCTTATGTTGGTAGACAGTTCAAATACTACTTCAGATAAGATTTAACTAGTACAGGAGGTGTGCAAGTGGCAATGGTCACCATATCAGAAGGTGCACCAACAATTATATATAAATAGTTTCAATAGTTAAAAATGAATCATACGCTAGACCTGTAACGATTCAGGATCAACAAACATGCAACAATAAATGAGTGACTGACATGAGAAAATGATGATGTTTTGACCCCAATGTATCATTTGAAGTGGGTTTTCCTCAAGACAAAAGAGGGTACCAACCTAACGTACTATTATGGTGACATGAATCATGCATCCACAAATTGGTGCTAGAATGTATCAAAACCTTAATAGTACACATATACTCACTGAACAAAACAAAGGTTACAGGGACCTTATAGTTAGGTTCAAAATGTAAATGCACAAAATCATTGAAATTCAACAGTTTTAGTTATACTTGTCTCGGGAAACTCGTGCAGTAAGCTAACTATAACTCACCTCCCCGTCATGCAGTTTTGTCAATATCAATTTTAATGAAAATGTTGTAGTTATATTATGAATGATGTCATACAAGATGTCATTACTGATGTAATATGTGGGGTAAGTAGAAGTGCATGGTGAGGGCGCAAGCTGTAGTTACCTTAGCGCACGAGATAAGTATAACTATTAAATTTACATGTTTCTGTGCTTTTCAAATTTGACCCTAACTATAACATCCTTGTAACCTTTGTTTTTTCCAGTGAATTTCTACTTTTTTAAAAATTCTATTTCCTAACCATAACATGCACTTTGGCCATATCCTGTGGCTAGACCCTGCAGCCAACCCCCCTTAGGCACTCAACCCCACCCCACGCACAGCATTCGGCTGTGCACAGAGGTGGAATGGCTTCAGGGCCTGTCCTGTGGCCAGTCCCTGCAGGCAATCCCCCAGAGACACCCACCCCACCCCTCTGACAGCCTTTAGCCCTGCTCATCCGGGGGATGGCAGCGGGGTCTGACCAGACGCCAGGCTCTGCGGTAAACCCCCAGGAGCTCCCACCCCACTCCATGCACATCCTTTGGCCATGTGTGGGGGTGGGACAGAATCAGAACCTGGCCTATGGCCAGGTGCTACAGCCAATCTCCTACAGACACCCACTCCACACCTTGTATGGCTTTCAGCCATGCTTGGAGGGAGGATGGATGAGGGCTTGGCCATATGTGAGCAACCCATGAGAGGGTACACAGCCCCTTTCCCAGGGCCAACAACGGCCCTGAGGACTACATCATCCAGGGCCACCCAATCTCTAAAAGGGGAGGGGGGGCTGTATTATCTCTCTCCCCAGGCGCATTCCAACCCCAGGGACCCCATCATCTGGGGCACAGCCCATTACTAACATGAAAGGGGTACCACACAGCCCATCATCCCAGGCCAATTTTGGACTCGGGGACACCATAGCCCAGGGCCTGGACAATTAATGAAAGGGGAGATGGGGCCACATGCCCCTCCTCCACAGGCTGATTTTGGCCCCAGGGACCCATCTCCCGAGGCCTAGCCACTTGCTGGGGGATGGCAGCTTCCGGAGCCACGAATGGCTTTTTGCAGGGCGGCCATGCAGCTCCCCTCCTTTGTTATTACAGGGCCTGCCCCAGAGAGGTGGTGGTGCCTGGTGTTGTAAATGGTCCAGGAGGGTGGGGTTCTACGTACCTCCTATCTTGATTCTGATTTTATTGGCCTTGCCTAGTGGAGGTAGCAGTCCTGGGGCTGTAAATGGCCTATGAAGGGTGGGGGCATGGCCCCTCTTCTTCATTTAGCATTGGCCAGGTCCCGGGGAGGGGCCACAGATATACTTACACACTCACTCACACCTCCAGCAAACCACTCACACACCCATTCACACTCTCCTGCCCCCTCTCACAGACCCCCACAGCCACTCACACACCCACTTACACACCTATTCACACACTCATATATCTACGCATACACTCATCAAGCTACAAACACATCTACTCACAGACCCACATAGGTACTCACACACACACTAACACACCCATTCACACACCCTCAATCATACACTCACACAACCACTCAGAGACCCACAAAAACACTTTCACACCTATTTACAGACTCACACAACCACGTACACACCTACTCACACACCCATACAGCAACAGCAGATCCGCAGATGCATCACAGACCCTCCCACAATATAACAGACAGTCCCCTCACAGAGTGAGAAATGAAAAAAACAGGGAAAAGGGTTAGCTCTGAAAAGAGCCTTTGTGTTCATCATCTGTAGATAATAATTACACAAAGAAAAGGATGCAGTCTTTTAAGCTGTTGAGGAACACCCTGTTACCTCCGTCTGTAAAATGGACTCTGACTTTTTAGTATATTCCATCCTTATCGAAACGTAAGTTGTTATGCTATATAGAAACCATGTTGTGGTCTCGGAGAAAGGGAGAAACAGTTTTATTGACATGTTTCCTGGCTTTGTCTATGTGCAGACAAAAGTTGTTTGACCACTGCCACTTCTGTCTTTGGCAAATGTTGGAGAACACCATGGCAGGGAAAAGTGTCATTGATTTACCAAAGATATCCTTCATTAGGATTTCCAGTTCTACTCCAGTAATTGTCCCTAGGTCAATGCCACCACAGTGCAAAATCATGAGGTCTGGATGTTGGCAATCTGCAATGTTTTTAAACAGAGTCAGAAACTGATGTCACTTTAAGTGGCCACCCCAAGTTATGTCTTCATTAGATAAACTTAGGACCCTGTCAATGCCACTATTTCTAGTACTCTCTCTGGCAAAAAACACAAAACCATGGCCCACAATCCAGACCCTGAACATTTTGGAGGCAAACAGGAGTAGCCCCAGGGGTGGGCGGAGCTCCACAAGATTTTGCAGAGTTCTGCAAGCAGGTGGAATTTGGGCATGTAATTCTGCTTGAGTTGATATTTAGCATCAGGAGCTTCTTCTGCACTGTAAAATCAATGTGATTGGCACCACAAGGCACACCAGAAAGGGCTGCTTCTTTTTGATGCCTATGTAGATTTTCTATTTATGCAGCAACTTTCTCAATGTGAACATGAACCTGCCATAACCGCCTGCGTTGAAAAATCTTGCCAGAAGGTGGCCCAGTGCCCAAAAATCGTGCTAGGGGATGCAAATTCTCACTCACCAACTTAACGTTGGTGAACCGCTCATGAGAAAAACTCAACCATGCAGCTTTTGTCCAAGTTTTGCCAAAACTCTGCAGTTCAAGCAAAACGCAGAGCGGACAAAACTCTGGCGAACTCCTACACAGGAGTGGAATTTGTTTCCCACTCCTAAGTAGCACACAGCAAAATGCTGTAGCAGAGTGAGGCAGTTTAGAATATTAAAAGCAGTTAAAATGGAGGACTGTTACTAAAATATAAAGAACATTGGATGGTGCAAAAGTGCAGGGAACTCAATTTAGGTAGTGACTTAAAAAAGTAACTACTTCTGTCATTGGTTTTGGAAAAATAAAAAAATTGCAAGCAGTCAACCACATACGCTGCAGTTAATGTGAAACTGGTATATTATTAGGAGAAAGTATTGTGAACCTTTGACCTGCTACTAGGCTGAGACAATTAGAAACATGGTTCCAGTGGGAAAGGAGCTCAAAGAGTGTGGGGTAGGAGACTGCAGAATGAAATTAAAAAGTAGACTGGTGTATGAAAATTGCTCAGTAGGGAAGGTATGTCTTGTGATTGACAATATTTTCCAAATAACAAATATATGAAAAACATTGACAGCCGGTTGTTGAATGCTTTTACGGGCTGTCATGTGGATCCACAGAAAAAAATGGTGGACCAGATGGAGGGCGTCCTGAGGACTGCAGTGGATCCACGGATCTGCACAAAAACCTACAGACTTGGGCTTCTTTTTAGGAAACATGTAAAGGGTTAACCCGTAGTTACCATTTAGAAGTGGTATAAAAAAAGTAAAAGATGAAAAGAAGTCTGTGATTTGCTAAGTACAGCAGTATGAGTGAGAGCACAGTGGGAAGGGTAGCCATTATTGGTACTTTTCTAATGAGAATGAAGGAGGATTCCCATATTTATGACTTGAGATTTGCAGTGGAAAAAAATTATTAAGAGATATTACCATAAAAGTTGCACAGCACTAAAGAGATTTTACTGGTATGTGAATTAGGTTGTACTATAGAAAAGTATATTTAAAAAACCTATCAGTTCACATAAACTGAAAAAATGCAGCTTCTAGATACTACTGAAAAATGCAAAATAGAAGAGAGACTAGATGAGAACATTAGGTAACAAAATAATGAGCAGCAAAGGAGGAAAAGGAATTGCAACTGAAAATATAGCTGTTTTAATAAGCCAATATGAAAGACTGTTTGAAATTAGATGTGGGTCTTATTTTTGGTATGAACTTTAATAGCATATAATTTGCATACACTCACACAGTCAAGAAGCCACTTACACATACAGTTACACTCCTACAAAAGCACTTATGAACCCACTAGCCATATACACAGATAGTCACTGACACACTGTCACATGCCTAAAAAAACATTCACACACCCATTTACTTACCTATACATCCACTTATATAGTCATTCACACATCCATGCAGGCACTGTCACGCCACTCACACACCTATACAGATATTAATTGAGCCAGCAATCAGGCAGTAAATTACACTTGCACTTACAAACCAATGTACCCATTTATACACCCAGTCACCAATCTGTACAGCTACTCACATACCTATTTACAAAAGTGTGGAGCCATTCACATACCCAGTCATACAGTGACAGAGTCATTTAAACATCAACGTACACACCCACACAGCACTTAAGTATCCACCACTAACAGAGCCACTTGCCCACAGTTACGCACCAAAACACCCATGAACACATCCAGTTACCAATCTATACACCCACATAGTCACTAACACACCCTCACAGCTACTTACACATACAGTGACATGCCTATAGAGCCACTGATATGCTCACTCATATATCCACTCAACCACTCATACACGGAGTCATCCACTCATACAGCCACTCATATACCCGTTTATACACCTATACTCAGACACTTACTCAGCCTCTTACATACTGGCATAATCTCTTATGTAGCTACTCACTTACTTATAGTATGAAATGTAATAGTATGTATTTTATATTTTCTTTTGAGAAATCTACTTATGTTTAAAGAGGAAAGGAAGATGGAATGGTGAGATTAAAAATAATAATTATGCTTGATGACAACATCCATAAACTGGCCAATAGTCAATCTTTTTAATGCACCTTACATATGGCATTTGCTATGTGTGGCCATGCCTTACAGTTTTGGTGAAGCTACAATAATGGTAACCATGTGGTCAAGAGGTAAGTTTCCCACAGATGTTCCAGCTGCTGATAACGATGCACCACCTTCCCTTTCTCTTATCATGTTGTGATATATCCTTCTATGTATGGCTTTCAGTTCTTTCCCGAAAGAGGATGTGTCATGT
This sequence comes from Pleurodeles waltl, assembly GCF_031143425.1. NCBI lineage: Eukaryota > Metazoa > Chordata > Amphibia > Caudata > Salamandridae > Pleurodeles > Pleurodeles waltl. The sequence goes on from NC_090445.1 coordinate 1,105,262,031, forward strand.
GAATACTTCTTCACCATACCTCTGGATAGGTTTTTGCTGCATGTATTGCATTAAACAGATTTTAGGAAGACATTTCTTATCTCCTGAAGGAATGGACTAATATTTTCAAATGCTGGAGGAATTCTTTGGAGCTGGTAAGTCTTCTTCATATTATAATTTTCCATGCTGCTGTTGCCCCTCTCACCCATCTTCAGCAGCAGACATCTTAACTTTTAAACTCTCCTCTTTTGATTGAAAGCCTGAAATATAATGGAGCTGTTCTTTTAAGTCTGTCTCCAGAGAGGTATGAAACCCAAATAACTGATTAGGATATGGTTTGCAATGTGGATGGGGGAGACTTGTGTATCCAATAAGAAGTTGATGTTTGAGTGTGTTCTTGGAATTGTGAAATTTTAGTGGCATTGCAGCAGATCTGTGGATCCATAAAATGAAAACAAAAAGAGAAGGGCTTCCTGTATTGCATTTATATAAAGGTTACATAAGTTAGATTATGGCCCTCATTCTGACCTTGGCGGTCTTTTCGCAAGACCGCTGAGTTACCGCCGCGGTGAAGACCGCCGACCGCGGCGGTGTGCCGCTGTGCGCATTCTGACCGCTGGGAGCGTTCCGCCGGAAAACCGCCAGCAGCCACACTGGCGGTCGGCGGGAAAGTGGAGACTGGTCAACCTCCACCGCCACGCCAGCAGAACACCGCCCACAGAATTACGACCCAAATTTCTGTGTGGCGGTCTTCTGTTGGCGGTCTTCTGTTGGCGGTCACGTCCCTATGGCTCCCGTCGCCTCCCGGAGGACCAACGCACAAGGTAAGTTGATCGTCCGTGAGGGGAGGGGGTGGGGGGGTGTTGTGTGATGTGGGCGTGCATGGGGGTGTGCGTGTGAGTGTGTAGAGTGGGTGTGTGAGTGCGTGTATGCGGGCGGGGGGTGCTGCTGTGTCTATGGGTAATGTGTGCTGTTCGGCAGGTGCGCATGTCGGCATGTATGTGTGCGGGTATGTGTCCCCGTTGTGTATGTGTGTGTAGGGGGCGTGTATATGTGCATGTTGGGGGTGTGTGCATGTCGGGGTACATGTATGTGCATGTCGGGGTGGGGGTGGGGAGGGGGTTCGTACCACCTCTGGGGGGTGGCAGGGGGGTGGAGGGTGTGGGGGGAGGACTCGGGTGGGTAGTGGGGGGTGGGGGAGACCCCTATCAGTGCCAGGGAAGGAATTCCCTGGCCCCGATAGTGCTTACCGCCATGGTTCGCACGGCGGTTCCCGCCCGCAAGAAACCGCGGCGGTAGGCAGGGTCATAATACCCTTGGCGGTCTTGGGACGACCGCCGGGCCGGAGTGCGCAAACTCCAGCCCCGCGGTCATGACCGCCGCGGCGGTCGGAGTGGAGAAGTAGCGGTCGGTCGCGGCGGGGACCGCCGCGGTCAGAATGCCATTTTTAATACCGCCGGTCTGTTCGCGGTCCGACCGCCGTCTCTCCGCCGACCGCCAGGGTCAGAATGAGGGCCTATGTTGTTTTGTTAATTGTTACTTTTAAAAAGTATAATAAGAATAAGTATGCAAACTTTTTTATTTTTATAATGTTTTTAAGATGTATATTACTGAATTGAATGTATGGGTAAAATTGTAGTACAATTTGTATTTTAAAAAATGGTAAAATTAACTGAAAATAACAAGGACTACAGGGACATTATAGTTAGGAAAGAGAAATTTTAAAAACTTAGAAATTCACTGGAAAAACTAAGGTTACAAGGACATTATAGTTAAGCTCACATTTTACACATACAAAGCAATAGAAATTCAGCAGTTATAGTTACCTGAGCTATAACTTTCGGCTCTGCAATGCACAGCTTATGAAATCACATATTACATCACTCATGACACGGTCAATGACATTACTTATGACATCTCACATGACATCACTGATGACATGGGAATTAAATATTACTTTATGTTACAAAAAACAGAAATTCACTGAAAAAAAACAAAGCTTACAGAGACGTTATAGTTAGGAAATAATTTTATTTTAAAAAAGTAGGACTTCAATGAAAAAAACACAAGTTAAAGGGTTGTTTTATTTAGGCTCAGATTTCACACACATGAAACCATTGAAATTCAGCAATTATAATCATAGTTATCTCAAGAAATTAAGGCCCTAAGGTAACTATAACTTGTGCTGTGCACTGCTAATTACCCCACTTATTACATCAGTTATGTCTTCTTCTATAACATAATTGATAATATTTTTTCAAACACTTTTGATTGGGTTTCATGCAATAGACAACATCTCCAATCATCCTTAATAGGGGGTAGCTACTTATAGTTAAAGTAGGCTAGAGAAACATATTTATTGAAGGTTTCAGGTGGCATATGGTATGGAAACCGATTAAACATAAGTAGTAACACATTTCTGTTGAATCGTACAGAAAGATACTAAAACAATCCATTTCCCTCCCCCCTTTCTTTGCACCTATAGCGATTTAATAAAGATGTGACAGATGCTTTTCTAGTACCGCTGGTTAAAAGCCAAGTTGTGTCCAGCAGCATACATAGAAAACATTGGTCGGTGTGGGGCACCCAGTTGTGTGGTCTAATGAAAGGGAATGGGGGCTAGCCTTGCTCTCGTACGAAAGGGACCCTCATGTACTCCCCCCATTATCCAAGTCGAGGGTCTGAAGCTCCACCAACAAAGCCTCCCATGTCCGAGCCATCTCCACAGTGCCTATCCCCCTATTAGCTTCATGTACCAGTACCCTGCCCTCACATGCCACCCATTTCTCAAGCTCTTTTTCATTTCAATATGTGGGGTTCCCCAAGTAATTTTCAATTTCTGGTATCTTCCCTCTTGGCTAGAATAAATGCCAGACCTTGAAATCTACTAGTGACTTTAGTTTTACAGGTGTGTGGAAACTAATTCCAAAGACAGTGTCCTGGTGTACATGGAACTTCTTTGCAACATATTGATAATATCACTGCAACATTTGCTGTAAAATTATTGATGAGAAAACTGTGCATGGCAGCAGTGAGAGTTACAGTTAGTTTAGGTCACTAGTTATAACTTATCGAGAGAACTATAACTGCTGAATTTCTATGGTTTTATAAGTGAAAAATCAGCATTGATATGTAACATCCCTGTAACCTTTGTTTTTGAACTTGTAAAGGAGATATACATAAATATATATATTTATTATATATATGAACCCGATGCTGGGCTGATCACACTGACACTCTAGCAAGTCTTTATGTATAGCATTGTATTCAATATATGTATATAACCTAGTGGTTGTTGCCACTAGGTAGTTATAGTGTCAGGAGTAAAGCTGTGCGCAGTTTAGGTCCCGCCCAAAACTCCGCTGCGCGTATTTGCGGTGCTTCATGCGCACCACTTGTCATCCTCTCTTGTTCTAAAAGTGGTCATCAGCGTCGCCTGCCCTGTGGTAAAGCTCATGTAGCTGCAGGGTCAGGACATTGGTGGTCAAGATGCACTTATCAGTGCTATTTTAGGAATGGACTACAATTCCCAGGTTTCTAGAGGCAGTGACCATCTTGGGGTGTGCAGTGCTATAAAGCCCAGCCACACCCAAGCACATTGCTCACTATTTTGAAGACTTTGATGCAGTCAGACCTTGTGGGGGTTCCTCTGTTGAAGAGCAGATTTCCTGCATGGCAGATTGACAGTATATCAGAGTACCCCTGTTTCCATGGTGAATTCAGATACGAGTAGATCGTACTTGTAGCGGTAAGGTCTTGATGAGCCCAATCTTGAAGGGAGTTCTTACTCCCAAAAGTAAAGCGCCCCATAGCACAACGAGCAAAGTGTTTTCAGTTCAACGAGCAAAGCGGCCTTGGCGCAACGATCAAAGCGCTTCAGATCACATGAGTAAAGCGCCCCTTAGCACAATGAGCAAAGCACTTCAGGCCACACTTGTAAAGCGCCCTTGGCACAGCAATCAAAGCGCTTCAGTCCACTTGAGTAAAGCAACCTTGGCACGGCAATCAAAACGCTTCAGTCCACATGAGTAAAGTGCCCTTGGCACGGCAATCAAAGCGCTTCAGTCCACATGAGTAAAGCAGTCTTGACACGAGAATCGAAATGCTTCAGGCCACATGAGTAAAATCCCCTTAGCATTATGAGCGTAGCGCTTCAGACAAAGCAAGTAAAAGCACTCTCTGGCATATTGAACAAAGCGCTTCATGTATGATGATCAAAGCGCTTCATGAATAACAAGCAAGACGCTTCTGCCCAATGAACAAAGCGCTTCAAGTTCAATGAGTAAAACTTTCAGGCCTAGGTAGTAAATGTGAAAACGTTTTGGAGATAAACAAATGATAGTTTCCTTGTTTTTTAGGAATCATAATATGTGAGATACATATTTAAGTCTTTGAGAATTTCTAGGCTGAGATCAAACGTTTATGTTTAGGAATGTATAGTTGTTACATGATTGATATTCAGAGTATGTCCATTGCATCTCTAGGTTCAGAGGTTGCAGTTTGGTCTTGTTCCATGATTCAAAGAAGGGGCTACGCCCAATTCACAAAGGGTCTCAATCTAATATCACGGAGACGCCTTTATTCAAGAGTCTATTGGTGAGTTACACTGTTGTGAATAAGTATATGCATATTTGTTCTAACCTTTTTTTTCAGATCTCTCTCCCTGAAGTTCCCTACCCTAATTCCCTTCCCCCCGCCTGGCTTCATCATAACTCTGTGCTATAATAGCTTTCTGAGTTGGTGACGCCGGGAGGTGGGCCTTTTGTTCAGCATTGTGCAGATCCCGAGAAAAGGGCACTGTGACAGAATAGTGAGCCGACGAGTTTATACTTTCCTCTTGGTCTGTAGGTGAGCTGCGCAAAATGGCCACTTAGACATCCTTATGCAAGCAGTCACTCAAATGCAAAAGGATTTGACAGACTCAAAAGAAGTTACAGCTGATTTAGTTAATAAAGTAACCCAGTTACAGAGTAAGGTGGATGGTTCTGAATCTGGGTCTCGTCCTACGCTTTCCACACCTACTAACATAGCTGTGAACGTGCCGACACAGATTCCTCTAGCTGCACCAGAAAGGTTGTCAGGGGACCCAAAGAAGGTTCAAATTTTTATCACACAGGTGGAACTACATTTTACGTGTCGTCCCAGTGCCTTTCCGGACCCAGAATCTAGAACTGCATTCCTTGTATCATACCTGAATGATGATGCAGCTACTTGGGCAGTGCCATTAGTCCAATTAGACAGTCCCCTTTTGTATAATTGGCGTCGTTTTGTAGAAGAATTTGTAAAGGTATTTGACAGGCGCACAATAACTATGTCTGCAGACAAAGAGTTACTAGAATTATGCCAAGGAAACAAAGACTTGATAAAGTATTTGTCACACTTCAATCGGTTAGTAGTGGAAACCGCTTGGCCAGAGGAAAAAAGGTCAGCGGTATTTTATCAAGGGCTAAAAGACTAACTGAAAGACGTATTGGCCCAAGTTGAACCGCAACCGGAAACTTGTACTAATTTAATTAATCTAACCCTGAGGATAGATCATAGACTCTCAGAGAGAAAAAGAGTAAGGAAAAAATGGGAAAAAAACAACTGGCGAATGGAAAGGTCCAGACACCTTCAGTTGTCCTCAGATCCTATTATAGAACCGATGGATATCGGAACTGTTCGCCCATCACTGACCAAAGAGGAGAAAGGCATGCAACGAAGAAATGGACAGTGTCTGTATTGTGGAAAAAAGGATCATTTCGTAAAAGAATGTCAAAAGAAACCCAAAGGTAAAATTGATCCAACATTTGTGACAAAGAAAAAGATAGCGATTGCTTTGGAAAATTCACAGGAAAACTAAAGTGCCCAAGAAAAAATTAAGGGGACCTCTTGGGCAAATTGACAATCCCTTCAGTGTGTTCTTGCACAAATCGTTATGTCAAACATTTTCCAATCTTAGTACAACTGACTGTACAGGGAAAAAGACAGAATGTACAAGTTCTAATTGATTCGGGGGCAACAGGAAATGTTGTGGACCAACAAACTGCACTAGACTTGCATATACCCAGTTTCAAGAAAAAGGTTCCTGAAGTTGTTTATGCAGTTGATGGTAGTGAATTGGCAGGAGGCCCGTTACTAAACAAACCTCGCAAATACAAATGATTTGCAAAGATGATGAGAATCAGAACCACTGTGAGATAATTTGCTTCGATATAATCCAATGCACCCCAATATGGTTTTATCTTAGGAATGCCGTGGTTAATGTTACACAATCCATGCATAGACTGGCGCAACCAGGTTTTGCGCTTTTCTTCTTCCTCTTGTGTAAAAAAATGTCTTCAACCAAGATGAGGCAAAGAAGGAAATCTTGGGCACTCTATTGCTACTGCAGTCGAGAAAGAAATTGATCTGCCACCACAGTACTCAGAATATACTGACGTTTTCTGTGAAAAGAAAGCGAGCTCCTTACCACCTCACAGGCCGTACGACTCTGTCAGATCGACCTTGTACCCGGCACCAATACACCGAATTGTAGAATGTATGCATTATCAGAGAAAGAAAATCAAGTCCTACGAGAATGCCTTGATCAATGCTTAGCCAACGAGCTAATTCAGCCATCACGATCTCCAGCAGCTTCTCCTCTGTTTTTCATATCCAAATCTAATGGCGAATTGAGACCTTGTATTGACTTTAGAGCGATAAACAAGATCATTGTTAAAAATAAATATCCACTACCTCTCATACCAGTCTTGTTAGACCAGGTAAAATCCACTGTTATTTACACCAAAGTTGACTTACGTGGTGCTTATCACCTAGTTCCAATTCGAGAGGGAGATGAGTGGAATACGGATTTTAAGACTCAATATGGTCTCTTTGAGTATCTAATGATGCTGTTTGGTCCCTGTAATGCCCCAGCAGCTTTCCAATATTTCCTAAACGATGTTCTGAGAGAATACCTAGACATCTTTGTCGTCGTTTATATTGACGATATATATTGGTTTATTCAAACTCTGAAGAAATACATGAAGAACATGTAAAAAAGGTATTACAAACTCTACAAAACCATCATTTGTTTTGCAAATTAAGTAAATGTGAATTCCATACCAAAGAAGTTGAATTTTTGGGAGTCATTTTAACACCTGACGGCATGCAAATGACTGAAAGAAAAATTCAAGCTGTATCTGAATGGCCCACACCAAAATCAGTACGTGACATCCAATGTTTTTTGGGTTTTGTGAATTTTTATAGACGCTTCATCCATCATTTGTCCCAAAAGGTAGCACCAATTACCAAATTGCTAAGGAAACAGGCTGTCTTCAACTGGTCCCAAGAGACAGAGGAGGCATTTCAAGACTTAAAAAAGGCCTTTACTTCAGCACCCATTCTAGCTCATCCCAATGAGGAGAAACCATTCATTGTGGAAGCAAGCCGATGCATCCGATGTTGCTGTTGGGGCCATCATCGACAACCTGGACAGTTGCACCTCATAGCATATGTGTCAAGAAAACTGAATGAAGCAGAACAGAATTACACCATAGCAGAAAAAGAATTATTAGCAATTCGCAATGCTTTCAAAGAATGGAGACATTATCTATTGGGAGCAAAACACACCATAACTGTATACTCTGACCATAGAAACTTACAATTTATGAGCTCTGCCAGACTACTATCTCCCAGGCAACTGAGAGGGATGCTATTCTTTGCAGAATTTGATTTCATAGTGACTTTTAGACTAGGAGTAGGATAATCGTAAGGCCGACGCATTGTCTGGACAAGATTCTTCGATCACACATACTGAACAACAACCCATGCCTATTATAACGCCTTCAAAAGTGTTGTGTTTATTAGCAGCTGAGAAGTTCTTTGATCTCATTCATAATGATTTTCACATCCCCAACTGGCAAGAGTGGTTACAACAAGACGCCAAAAGGTCCATTCAACAAGGCCTACCTCTACACGAATCTCGAGTATACCTGCCTACTAAGGAGTTAAGAGAGACAGTTTTTCATTGGTTGCATAGTCATGGGACCCCTTCCCCTTTGTGAATGGAACTGCAAAAACTTTTCTGAGCAGGCAGTGGTCCTATGGACCACTGCCTGCTCTGAAAAAATGAAACGAAAACATTTAGGCCCGTATTTATACTTTTTTTAGCGCCGCATTTGCGCAGCTTTTTGACGCAAAACGGCACAAACCTACAAAATACAATGGTATTTTGCAAGTTTGCGCCGTTTTTGCTTCAAAAAACGACACAAATTCGCGCTAAAAAAGTATAAATACGGGCCTTTATTTTTTTGTTTTGTAATGCATCTCATTTTCCTTTAAGGAAAACGGGCTGCATTACAAAAAAAAAACTGCTTTTTTTAAAAGCAGTCACAGACATGGTGATCTGTTGTCTCCAGCAGGCCACCATCCCTGTGAGTGCGGTGAGTCTCAAGGGGGTCACAAATTGCGACCCACCTCATTAGTATTAATGAGGTGGGCCTTTGCGACCCCCTTGCGAGTCGCAGATGGTGTCAGGGACACCATTCTACATTCCAATTTGCGACTCGCCAATTGCGACTCGCTCTGACTCGCAATTTACAAGTCGCAAATTGGAATATACCTACATCTGGCCCTTAGTGTCCTGGAAAGGATACGGACCGAAAAACGACTCATGGGAACTTGCAAGACATGTCCATGCACCACGTTTGGTGCAACGCTTTCATCTTCTCCATCCTGATAAGCCGGGCCCTGGACCGCGCTTGGGAGAGGGGTGTAATGTCAGGAATAAAGCTGTGCGCGGTCCAGGTCCCGCCCGAAACTCCGCTGCACGTATTTGCGGCGTTTCGTGGGCATCACTTGTCATCCCCTCTTGTCCTACAAGTAGTCATCAGCGTCGCCTGCCCTGTGGTAAAGCTCATGTAGCTGCAGGGTCAGGACATTGGTGGTCAAGATGCACTTATCAGTGCTATTTTAGGAATGGACTACAATTCCCAAGTTTCTAGAGGCAGTGGCCATCTTGGGATGTGGCAGGCCTATAAAGCCCAGCCACACCAAGCACATTGCTCACTATTTTGAAGACTTCGATGCAGTCAAACCTCGTGGGCGTTCCTCTGAAGAAGAGCAGATTTCCTGCATGGCAGATTGACAGTAAATCAGAGTATCCTTGTTTCCATGGTGAATTCAGATACGAGTAGGTCGTGCTCGTAGCGGTAAGGTCTTGATGAGCCTAATCTTGAATGCAGTTGTTACTCCCAAAAGTAAAGCACCCCTTAGCACAACGAGCAAAGCGTTTTCAGTTCAAAGAGTAAAGCGGCCTTGGCACGACGATCAAAGCGCTCCGGATCACATGAGTAATGCGCCCCTTAACACAACAAGCAAAGCGCTTCAGGCCACACTTGTAAAGCGCCCTTGGCACGACAATCAAAGAGCTTCAGTCGACATGAGTAAAGCGCCCTTGGCACGGCAATCAAAGCGCTTCAGTTCACATGAGTAAAGCGCCCTGGGCACAGCAATCAAAGCGCTTAAGTCCACATGAGTAAAGCGCCCTTGGCACGGTAATCAAAGCGCTTTAGTCCACGTGAGTAAAGCGCCCTTGGCACGTCAATCAAAGCTCTTCAGTCCACATGAGTAAAGCGCCCTGGGCACAGCAATCAAAGCGCTTAAGTCCACATGAGTAAAGCGCCCTTGGCACGGTAATCAAAGCGCTTTAGTCCACGTGAGTAAAGCGCCCTTGGCACGTCAAAGCGCTTCAGTCTACATGAGTAAAGCGCCCTTGGCACGGCAATCAAAACTCTTCATGCCACATGAGTAAAACGCCCTTGGCACGACAATCAAAGCGTTTCAGGTCACATCAGTAAAGCGGTCTTGACACGAGGATCGAAACGCTTCAGGCCACATGAGTAAATCGCCCCTTAGCATAACGAGCATAGCGCTTCAGACAAAGCAAGTAAAAGCGCTCTCTGGCATATTGAACAAAGCGCTTCATGTATGATGATCAAAGCGCTTCAAGAATAACAAGCAAGGCGCTTCTGCCCAACGAACAAAGCGCTTCAAGTTCAATGAGTAAAACTTTCAGGCCTAGGTAGTAAATGTGACGTTTCAGAGATAAGCAAATTATAGTTTCATTGTTTTTTGGGGAGCATAATATGTGAGATACATATTTAATTCTTTGAGAATTTCTAGGCTGAGATCAAACGTTTATGTTTATGAATGTATAGTTGTTACATGATTGATAGTCAGAGTATGTCCATAGTCCAAGGCTCTTGCCATCTCAAGGTTCAGCGGTTGCAGTTTGGTCTTGTTCCATGATTCAAAGAAGGGGCTACGCCCAATTCACAAAGGGTCTCAATCTGATTTCACAGAGACGCCTTTATTCAAGAGTCTATTGGTGAGTTATACCGTTATGAATGAGTATATGCATATTTGTTCTAACCTTTTCTTTTCAGATCTCTCTCCCTGCTGTTCCCTACCCTAATTCCCTTCCCCCCACCTGGCTTCATCATAACTCTGTGCTATAATAGCTTTCTGAGTTGGTGACACCGGGAGGTGAGCCTTTTGTTCAGCATCATGCAGATCCAGAGGAAAGGGCACTGTGACATATAGTGAGATCTGCTTCTCCACAGAAAGAACAATTTTTGGTTACCTAATAACTTTGGCCCAAAAAGGGGGTCTCAAAATGTAAAATAGCCATACATTTTCCATAGACTTCTTTAGACAAGGCTATATCAAAAACTGCTTAACAGAATTGTACCAAATTCAGCAGGAAGTTAAATCTTGGTCTGCAGATTGTGTCTGTGTTTTGGTGTATATCGGTTCATAGTTTTTGAGAAATTAATAGTAAACAAATAATTGATATATTGCAGCAGTTGGGTTTGCAAGAATCTTGCAAGTTTTCCACAAGAGTGCAAATTCAATAATGGAGCTCTGTGATTGGTCGAGAGGCCCTTTTTTCTTGTGAGTCCTCACACTCTTGCGGTAGGTAGAGGCTCCAACGAGTCTTGTGAGAGCCACAGGCTCTCACAAGTCTCGCAGGTCTCGCAAGAGCGAGCACTCTGTTTGGCTCGCTGTTGGAACATTTGAAATGAAATGGCCATAATTACTGTTTACTATGAAAATTTGTAGGTGTTATGGAAATTAAGTAAAAAAAGCAATAGAAGGGGGCAGCAGAAAAGCATGCTGCCGCCCTAGATTTAGAGAGGTAGAGCCTGATTACAACTTTGGCAGAGGGGGTTAATACGTCCCAAATGTGACGGATATCCCACCCGCTGTATTACGAGTTCTATAGGATATAATGGACTCGTAATACAGCGGGCGGGATATCCGTCACATTTGGGACAGATTAACCCCCTCCGCCAAAGTTGGTATCAGGCCCGTAGTGCCTAAGGGATAACTACTGTGAAGGGATAATTACTGTGTATATTGTTTTTAATATATAATAAATATATTTATAATTTGTACAATCTCGATCTTGATCGTGAATAATCAAAAGCAGTAGATGAGTTCTCAATACAGCCCATCAGTAGGAATGGCCCTTGTCTTGGAGTGGAAGTGTGCAAGAGATAAGTACTGTGATGAGTAGATGGTTAATTCTCATTTTCTAAAAAAGTTATGATCTTGCAACTGTGATGAGTAGATGGTTAATTCTTATTTTCTAAAAAAGTTATGCTCTTGCGAGACTCTGTTGGGATCATGAAAATTAGAAAGGAGTAGGTGATCTTTGAATACACTGTAGTATGCACACTTGCTTCTGTGGGAAGGAGCCTCACTGAAGATGGTGTTTATCTGAGTCTACCATTTATGCCCAATCACAGTCCTTCCTTAGGGTGTGTTCCCTCTCCTGGACCTCTTGCGAGAGTGTTTCAGGCATCTTGCGAGATCATAAAAAATGTCTGCCTTTATTTCTTCAACAGAACAATACATAATTAATTTTTCTAACTTAATCAACATGTCTAATGTTTTACTTTCAGTAAAGTTACAGGAAAACAATTTTGTGAGTGTTTCACTAGTGTTGAAGAGGAAATACAGCCCGCTTGGAGTCCACAATGGATTGTGCATCCGCGTCCCATGAGCCTCTTGCGATAGCCATCATTTAAAAATAAATAGCCTAACAAGTTTTTTTACTATTGTATTACGGATTACCATTAAATAAAAACAGAAAACATGATAAAGAAATCTATGCAATAGATCAGAATGATATTTAAAACTCTACGATCTCGCAATCAGCCCGCAAGTGTCTTGCGAGGCTCTCGCAAAAGTAATACTACCTTAAAAATAGGTTGCTGGTGTCATGTATCTTAATGCGGGTGGTGCAGCAGGTCACTACCACTTGCGTTGAGAAAGATGCCGCTCACATGGAGAAAGCTGCCACTTGAGTAGAAAATCTGCTTGACTGGCCGAAAGAAGTAGTGCCCTCTGGCGTGTTGTGTGGTGCCATTTATGCTGATTGTACAGCTCGAGACAAGCTCCCGGCACTAAAAATCTGCCCGAACAGCGTGATGTACTGAATTCCTTTAGGAACATTACATAATCTTGCAGAGCTTTTAAGTAACTCCACAGAATTCCATAGAGTGAAACTCCGTGAGATCCACCAACCCTTAAAATGTATTTGGATAGTACTCCCACCTATTTTCAACCATTTTGCAAATTACGAGCCGTACCCTGTTATGTTACAACAACCAAAAACATTCTTTTTACAAAATATTGTCGGAGCATAACATATAATACAAAATCATTCTACCATACATACGCACCTAAATAATCAATTCACGTAAAAAATCACAAATTTACTAAAAAACAAGGCTTAAAGTAACACTATAGTTAGGTATAATAAAAATATCTGTTTTAGATTTTTTTTTAAACCCTTAGAAATTCACTGAAAAAACAAAGATTAAAGTAATGTTATTGTTAGGTGAATTTCTCAGTCACAACCTTGATGTTTTGAACCACAAAAACCACAGAAATTCACCAGTTATAGTTAGCAGCCCTGCTATAACTTGTGCCCCCGCCATTCATTGCTTATAATGTCACATATGACATCACCCATGACATGTTCTATGACATAATTTATAACATTTATGGCGTGATTCCCAGCTGCAATCTTGTTGTGAATAGGATATCATTATTTTTTCGTTCAATTAAAAGATCCAAGCACAGTGCTGAAGGGGCAATCAATGTACACTTACAGAAAAAAGAAAGCCTCAGTCATGCCAGTCAATGTGCCTACTACTTTGGTATATTGATGATTACCAAAAAAGTGCAAATTGAGAGTAATCTGATCTAACTGACGCTGGTAAAAAGGCACTCCTAATAATGCCCTTTATCGGGGCATCAAAGAATTCTGAAAGCAGGAAATAACTGGATGTGCAGCACAGAGATTTAGTCCCCCCCAAAGAATGTGCTAGTCACAACAAAAATCATTTTCAAGGTGGCGAGATAAGGCATGTGGCCATGACTATTTTTGACACCAACATTACAAAACACTCCAATACACATTTATTGCAATGAATGGGAACGTATGGAAAAGTTAGCATTAGAATTACTGAGCACTACCATGTCCCATGTCCATGCATGAGTAGGCCATCCAGTTAAGGTTTTTACATTACTTTCTGAAACCTACAGACGTCTTTAATCAGCTATTCAGCAAAACAAGTAACGGAGTGCAAAACATAAATCTGGATTGAATGAGCTACTCATGCATGGACATGGGAAAGCTCAGAGTTATGGAATTTTACTATGGTTTGAGACTGGTAATGAATGGCTTCTTTGAAAAAGAGCAGTGGACAGACCTGCCAACTTCAAACGAAAGTCACAATGGGGTGGGGCGAACCTTAGAGGGGGATAGTACTTTATCCTGAGAACTGCCTGAGAAGCACTTCTCCTCTCACTCCAAAACAAACACAGTCTTGCCATGGCTGGCCCCAATGTCTTGGACTTTTTTAAAAAACCTGCAATGAACATGTAAATTCTGACCCTTCTGAGTCAAACTGAAATCCCACTCTGCGCAGTGGTCTTCAGCTTGCCTTCTCTGCCAGCGTGTTATATCGACTATTCTCCAGGTGATGGCATGAAAGGAACCGATATTGTGTGACACATGGTGGCACCATGTGAGTTGGCAGGTCTGAGTGTAACATGTTAAAAATATTGGCTATCTGCACAGTCAGTAGAAACGTTGACTGCAGCGGGCACTGTTCACGCAGAATCATTATATCGGGGTCAGACCAAGGTTTCGAGAAGGCCCTTCTGTGGACCAGGAGGGGGGCAGCTGTTAGCTGAGCCGTTAGACAGAACCCTGGCTGTGCTTCTAAACTTTAAATAATTTAAAAGCCACGGACGGATACAGACTGTACCTGTAACATCATTACCACCAGCCCGGGGTTCTCCCTCACAGAAGGTGAAGGTGTCGGGCAGAGGCTCTTCTAGCGCAAAACAGAAATTCGAACTATCACCCCGAAAACTAGGCCCACTGTAACTGCTCAGGGAGGAAGTAAAACAGACTGCCTCGAGGGCGTGGCTATTCAGCCAGGCTAAGTTATTGCGATTCATAAAGAAATCTTAATGCGGCACTAAAAGCTCAAAGGCGTTCTATTTCTTTTTTACTGGTCCATGCCACACAGAAGACGGTATGATGCCGTTGAAGGTAAAATTACCTGGTTTCCATTTTAAAAGCTGCATTTATCCCTAGCATTATCCGTTTTGTTATTTGTGGGCCTGACAGAGAAGCGCGCAACATTTATTCCGAAGCCCTGTAATATTCTATATTGTTGAAAACTACGTCCTGCTGTGCGTCGGAAGACAAAACATGTTTCCAGAGATTGCAGTGACATGATGCAGATGAGCAGGGATCACATTCCTCTGCAACGGGCTTCCTTTTGCCGCTCTGTTTTGGGGACACATTCCTCCCTGAACTGGTTCTCGGCGCGCGCCAACTGGTGTTGTTAAGTTGGGTACGCAAGTGCTTCTAACACTAAAGATTACATCCCATTGACATGCTGTGTTCATATTCTCCAAACGAGCAGATGTTTCATAAAATAGCAGCAGGGGAGCATACAACGGCACGTATGCATTCATACATACAAATGCGTGTGTTGTTGAAATGGTTTTTTATTCCAACTACAAAATTATTCGTACACTTACACCGCGCTTAGTGTACAATAAAAGGAAAGTGTGGGCGTCCACGCGCTTTCAAAATAGTTATGGTGTTTTTCTTTTTCCTCATTCCCCATCAGTTTATGATGTTACAAGTGCACAAGCTTTTGCAGCCACCATGCCTTGGTGGCGCTAACAAATGCAGAAACCCAAATCTCAGCGAAATAAAGTTACACTGTGAGTCATAAATGGGTTTGTGACTCAGTGGCCACAATGTATTTTCCTGTGAATTGCATGAACAGGTGGTGAGAAAGGAGCGTTGCTCTCTTCCTTGCGACTCAGCCGTCAGTAGTCATTTACGAAGGGGAATTTGTTCATGAGGCGAAGCTTCAACTATCTGCCAGCTGCGGGCATCGAAATAAGAAGATGTGGTGCATGGGATCTCCCCACCCGTCTCTAAGACCCTTTAATAACAATGTATGCCCCCATGCAGACAGAATGGGTAACACATCTTTATACATCACACCCTAAATCTCTTCATTACATGCTCCTTTATATGGTCTGGCTTCACGGCACAGCCGTTGCCAGACAAACATATGAGAATCAATTAGAGAGGGGTTTTGGTTCCGCCCACATGTTGGAAGCCAATACATGTTTGGATTGGTTAAAAGTTGGGTACTTCCATAAAAAAGTACTTCACACAGCAGTGATCATTTTGTCTATTTATCCATCTATCTCAGCTTGAACTTTCAGGGGCACACCCATGAGACTGAAATGCTATTAAAGTGTCTTAGATATCTTGACACTTTATGTTGTTTTTCTCTGACAGCAGAGAAGTGGACAGTCAACCCAGAAGGATGTTTAGATCTGGCATTAAAGTGAAACTTTCACATGACCTTTCGACCTTAATCAGCATTATGCCACTGTTATTTGGTTCCACACAAATACATATCAATTCCCATGCTATTTACTTATAATTCTTCACATTGCCATACACTATTCCTTTAAAGCCAGACCTATTGACATTGGCAATGCTTGTCTTTCTTTTTAAAGTCCATGTCTCCTAATAGGACTGGGGCTGCAATAACAGCTCTTCACAGAGGCGATCAAAGATTGAGTTTTTAGTTCTGCTATTCCTGCCTCTGTGAAATGAATGAGACAGGATTCCAGTAAATCCTTGCACCTTGCTTTTATGTGGAGTCGTAGATTAGTAGATCCAGCAAAAAATAAAATTTGGGTCACTTCACTGACACTGTCTGCAGATCGCATTCATTCAGAATTTTAGCACATCTGGCCCCTAACCTTCTTGCGTTAACGCTCCGAGCCTGACACTTGAATTTTCAGGATGTTCAGTACAGTCCTGTTGAAGAGCTATTATAATTTCCATGCCCACCCTCTTCAGATAAGATTGATTTTAAAGCCAAAATCTTCTTAATGGTGAAATCTAACCATCTTTAGATATGCACTGATACGCTAAGGTACTACCTACACTTTAATGATCTCCTCCCTCCTCTCCCTGCTCAGTGGAGTGCTGGGAATGGATTGAGCTAGTGTGTTACCTAAGTGATACACATCAATGCCATGTAAGCCACTTAGTTTTCATGGAATAAGAGAAGATCCTAAGAAAAAAATGAAAATCATGGGGTAACTAGAGTGTAAGGTTACCATTTTAAAAAAATTGAGCACCATGAAGCACTTCAACCAGATGAAGTGTGTTTAATATACATGCAGGAAGAGTGTCCAAACCAGATTTTCATTATCACCTGTGGCTGTGAAAATGATTTTCATATAAATTCTTAATATTTTCATTGATTTTATGTGAGTATTCCTAAACGTCATGAATCACCCTCTTCTCGATCTACACTGGTCTCCCATTAGCTCAAAGCACTACAGCGTGAGGACGCTCAAATTTTGTCTGACTATTTTTCAACTAGATTTGAATTTCAAATTCCATCCCACAAATGACCTATAACAGTTATCCAGAGCAAAATTAATTTACTTCCACATGCATTAATTCCGTTATTACAACAAATGTAGGCGTTAGAAACAAGCTAAAGTAGCTACACCATATGAAGAATAACTGACTCTTCCTGGCCCAGCGCTATAGGTCTCAGAGCGTAATGCACCCTACATGATTGCCAAGTTAATATCCTAAATTCACAACTTAAGACAATTTGATATTGTGCTCTTATAAAAAATAATTTCTCTGACTAGTCATACTGCATGAGGGGAACAGAATGAATAAGACTTTTCTTTATTACAATATATCGAAAAATAGTCTTTTGAACAAATGACTGCACCTTGAAAAAGGTGATTAGCAATATATATATTTATGATAAAGTGACATTTTCTAAATGTTTCTTTGAACATTTCCATGTAACACTTCTAAAAAACTACCTAGTTTAGCACATGCAGACATTACAATCTGTGAAGTCATTTGCATAATGGTTCATTAAATCTTAGAAGAAACAAAAACGTGTCATGTTATGACAATACTAAACAATTTAACGCCTTAACAGTTTCATTAAATTGACAGAAACTGCGAGGAAGGTAAGCATTGTATTTAAACCCCCTTCTTTTAATGCTTCATTTAGTGACTGCTAAGAACGATAAATGGAAATAAACCCATTCCGTTTCATTATTGTGCAAAAACTGCTGCCAGGATTATTGGAGGTGGAAACAACCATTGACACCGTGTATCTCGCATCTCTGCAAAATCACACTTACTTCCCAGGAAATGACCTTTTGTACTTGAAACTTTTGAGATGCTTAACGCTTGAGGATGTGCCTATTGTTTGACGTCACGTTCTTTAAGTCTGATTGACTAAACATAAATGACAACAGTCCTTAATGGTGGTGTAGTCATGGCAACTTAGTGAACCAGGGCAGGCTGTGGTGAGCAGCAACTCCATCCAAAATCATGCTTTGGGCTTTTGTGCCATCATCATTAACAGGGTTTACTGTGGCCTAACCACATAAAACCAGGATGGTGTAAATTTTTAAAAGTTCAAAAGTCTTTCAAGCATCTGATGGCAACCTCACTTCCGACGTTGAAGGCAGGAAACTAGTTATACAGTGGCAGGGGTATAACAAAGATATTTTTTTTAAAAGTCCTATTATATGACTACTTTCACTTTACTTAGAAGGCAGGGATACGCCAAGAAGCAGGATATAATATCATTAAAATATTATCATTTCGGTCATTGGCATCATAAGAAGCCAAAGCAACATCAACAGTAGTACTGCTACATGGTGTTTACCGGTCAGGTATGTGGTTGACAGCAGACATCCTTATCCTGGCTGGAAAAATCATGTTGGGCAGGAGCATTCCGCAGTTTCCTGCAGTCATTCAGGAAATTGGAAGAGGTATAAGCAATGAGCAAAGCTGGCTTGTTGTGGCTGGCATTAACAAAATTGGCAATGAAGAGGTCTAGGTGGAATTTCAATTACTCCAGAGTAATTGGAGTAATCTGCAGTAATTATGCATTACTCTTTGAAGCAGAATTATTGAAAATTATGTGATGACTTCTACTTACAAAATTTGGGGGAATAATCTTACTACAAGAGAACATTTACAAAATGGGAGCACCTGCTCGAGCTTCTGTTGATGTTCTGTTACATTTAATGCTATTTCTTAGCTCACAATCCATCCTTGAGTCCATTTTGGACGTGAGCAGGCAATTTTGCGCTAAGAAGCAGTGCTAAATGCAGAATTAGTCTTCTCACATAATTCCATATAATCTCACAGAATTCTTGGGTAATTCTGTGTGATTACGCTGCACTTAATTACATGAGTTACGCCGTTCCCTAGTAATGAAGGAAGAAAAGCAGGTGGCACATTAACAAGACTAATAGGTGACGGAAAGAGATGGAATTTCAACACTGGTGTTCAATCTTGAGAAGACTGCTGCAGTGAATTCTTCACAATAGATTGAACTAAATTCTTTGTAAAGCTCTTTCTCGCTTCACACTTTACTGCAACAGGGACCAAAATATTAACTAAAATGGGAATCTGCAAACCCTAGACCTTAAGGACTTTCCCATCCCTGTTGACCACCTAAGTGAGAGGATATAAACTTAGAGTTCTCCTTTGGAGAAACAGACTCCTGTTATGCTATGCAGACTTCGGCCTTCATTCCAATATGCCTGCATATCCCAATTTGAATGCAAACTACTTGTTGTGCACAAATCTGCATTCGAGCAGAGACACCAACTGTGCCTCCAGAGGTTTTTACCAATGCTTTGGCCGAGTGATACCTGGAGCAAATTATGTGGGGAAAATAGTGCGCATTTACACTTTGTGCACAATGGAAAGGGGAAAATATGTGCAACAAGAGCATTATCCTCATTCAGAGACCCAAAACGCGGAACAACGGATACATTGTGGAATCAGTAATAATATATTCATGTAATTGGTATTTAATGAGTATGTCCAAATTTGCATTAGAGGTGTTAATGTATCCTAGTTCTTTTTTTAGGCACAAGATTGTGGCCATTAAACTAAACAAGTAAAAATAAAACTAATAAGTACAAATATCGCCAGTCACCTGCCTCACACATACAATATGTTCCTTAAAAGAGTGGACCTATGTAAGATACAAAATCCTGGAAACACAAGTACTAACATTTATCTCATGTGAGAGACTAGTTAAATCATGAACTTGATAACACAAAGCAAGGGGAAGAACATAAATAATAAAAACATTTTAACAATACATTGTGCATGATACTACAGTTTGGTCTGAGTGCCTGGAAGTCCTGAAGTGTGGTGATCAGTAGCTGTGCTATCCAACTACTGTAGCGAACAGGGAGTGACGGAGTTACCTGGCTCAATCTCAAGGGCATCATGGGTATATTAGCAGGGTCAGTCATGGAAGCTCATAGCCATTGACCCTCTGCACCATGTCTCAAAGAGATTGGATTACAGAAGACAACATCAAGAAGATAGGCATGAGGATGTGTACTCTGAAGTTCTTTGACAATTCTAAGCAGTGAGAAATCTGCATAAGAGTTATCGCACTCACTCAACGGTACCAAGTCATTTTAAGCCCAGCCAGCTTGATGGTCTGCTTTAAAAGAAAATATTCTTCAAATCTTTACCTTTTTGAAGTTATTCATAGAGTGTCTCCAACAGGAGGATGTAAAAGCTTAGAGTCAAAATGAAAACCATCTATATTGAACCAGCAGCAGCTCCAAAGAACCTCACATCATACAATTCAGCTCAGCTAAGCTACCAATAGGAGAGCTGAGGGGTACCACAGAGAAAATTCTATTATTTTTGGGTGGGAATCAATAGACTTGGACAGTGTAAGTTGGAGCACCTGGGGAATGGGAACCCTCCATAAAGTCTCTTTATGTGGACAATGCCCCTTAGCTCACTAGAGCTATTAGAAATGTTCCCCGTTGGTCTCAT
This sequence comes from Pleurodeles waltl, assembly GCF_031143425.1. Classification (NCBI taxonomy): domain Eukaryota; kingdom Metazoa; phylum Chordata; class Amphibia; order Caudata; family Salamandridae; genus Pleurodeles; species Pleurodeles waltl. The sequence continues at coordinate 1,105,282,471 of NC_090445.1, forward strand.
GCGTCAATCGGATACAGACCATGAAGATTTAAGACTAACAGCTTGTGAGATTACGCCACTGATCACCTCAACCCAAGTAACTCTTGTCATCAAATCAATGCGAGCAGAAGGTACAGCCAGACCAAGTGGCATCCCTGCCACAGTATACAGGTGCCAGTGATGGTGCCACTATTTCAGGATTGCAAACTAGTGGGAAGCATTTTGGAGAATTGGAGAGGTGCACTCCTGGTTCCAATTCATAAAAAAGGTTCATGAGCATGCCTGGGCAACTACCAACGGATTGCAATACTAAATGTCTAAGGAAAGTGCTATGCCGAGAAGTTCAGGTTTGGACAAAAGAAAAGAAGTTGATACCCCTATCTAAAATGGGGTTCCAAAACGGCTGCTTTATTGAGGATAATGTCATTTGTCTCACCCACTTAACTGGAGATGCAATGACAGCCAAGGGAATGGCCCTCTATGTGGAGTTTATGGACTTCCAGACTGCACATGACAGCGTCTCCTGGGAAACCGTTTGGGCAAAACTCTGCAACTGGGGTATCCTGCAGAATTTGCTAAAAGCAGTCATTACCCTTTAGTCAAACACCTGGGTAAAGATAAGTGTTAGCATTGGATGGGCCACCACGGGTAAAATCCGGGCGAATAAAGGCTTGAAGCAAGTTTGTATAATGACATAACTTCTATTCAGTCTGTACCTGGCAGACCTCCCAGACCATTAAGCGTCAGTGAGGGCATTTCCACCTAAGGTTAGTCAGCTTGAAATTCAGTCACTCCAGTATGCGGATGATACGGTTCTGCTAGACCAAACTCCGATTGGCCTCCAGAAACTCTTTATAGGGCTGACAGGCTATTGTAATGCCTAACTGCTTGAAAGTTAATATAACCAGAACAAAGGTGATGACAATCTCATGGAAACTGGCAAAAAAGGGGGCATGGTTCATCAAGGGAAAGGCCATTGAGGTGGTGACTTCCTATAAATATTTGGGAGTCTGGCTGGATCACAGGGGCCATCTGGCAGCTCCCAACACTGCTCAACAGGGGGTTACCAGCTTCCAATAAGGGGCCTTCTGCAAAGTAAAAAAAATCAACGAGTACCTCAGACTTATCACCACTGTTGAGGGTAATAGGATGTAAATTTCTCCCCATGGTTGCCTATGGGGCTCGATCCTTTAGAAACAGAATGGACAACTGATTAGATGGAGCATAATCATCATACTACCGAAAATATTTTTTGCTCCCAAACTGCACTTCACATGCTCAAATCTGGCTATAGTTTGGACTAACCTAGTATCAATGACTATTAGAAGCCAAGTTTCTAGCTTACAGTCTGAAAGCCAGGCAGGTGACGGAGCACACACTCAAAATCTCCATGTGGAAATCAATAAGTAAACCGGAAAGAAACTGGCAACATTTTCTCATCCAAGCCCTGGACGATTTAGAGGCATGCACAACATGGAAAAGTGGGCTTCCGGCAAACTGTTAATCCAACAAGCCAGATTAATCTCAGACGAACAAGATGCATTTGCAGTTAAAAAACTGGGGCATGGTAGGCTGGCTTTGATGTTGTATGAGCCAAGGTCTCTGCCGCTCTACTTGTTCTTGTCTGTTAATCCAAATATAAAATGAGAATTAATAGGCTCTTGCTTTGGGCTAGTCCCCCTGAAGGCATATTTATATGGGCGGAGGAACTTGGCGAAGGAGGACAAGAGATGTTGTGCTAAGAATGAAGAGTTTTTGACCAATGTGCAATGCATCTGCGAGGAACTGATTCCACTAAGAAAGTTATGGCTTTGGCCGCTTTGGTGAATTTTAAACATTCGTAATTGTCAAGGAGCCCTGGAGGTCTGCTTGAGAGGGGAATTGGCGCAAGCGACATCTTGCTTTGCGAAGTTCATGAAAGCAGCAGTAGCATTGCTGACCCCTCAGCAACCGCTAAGGAACTGCTCATGGATGGAACTTTCACAATGACTTCCCGCTTAGTTATAACTCCCCTTGCGAGGTCAGGTTTTAAAGCTCAAATGAACTTTATTTCTGTTTCTTATTGTATGTTTTATCATGTCTGTGTTTTTACCACCTACAGTGAGTTTTTTTTATCAACATATAAAGGCTTTTATAGATTGTAATGATTTCAAGTAATCGTGCAATAAATAAACACATCTGAATCAGATGGAGCACAATACGTTTCTAATTTACATCTTCTTATGTGCTTTCTGTAATCTTCTCATCATTCTAACGTATAATGCATTACTTTTAAGCAATACGTTTTAACATAAAATAGTGGCTTTCACACTTTTTAATTCAGTGACCTCTCTCGAGTTAAAAAAGCTTAATGGGTTCCCCCCAAAAAAGATGATATATTTTACACCGTTTTTCTATAAACTTGAAACCTAAAGACATATTTAACAATTAATACATTGTAAGTATGTTCAGTAATCCCTTTTAAAAATGCAATCAAATACAAGAATGTCAACACAGTATGGGCAGCCAAGTCTCCCTAAAGTGTAAGAGTATCCATATCATGATTCTTTAGTAGAAATGGGGTGGGGTGGTATTAGGGTTATTTGGAGCGCTTCACCCATTGACACCTACTCCCAGATGTGATGTGAGGGGAAAAGATTTTGCTGATAGCCTATTACAAAGTGACTCAGTGACTCTTTGTTTATCAGGAAAACAAAACAGGAGGATTTCCTTTTAGGCAGTGCATTGCAACCTCTCCCACCCACGGAGATCAATTCAAACCCCACCAGGGTGTGCTCGCCCCCATTCCCCTCTAGTTTGACGACCTCTGCCCTAAAACTAATGCAAGGCCAGCCAATTTGACAACAAAGATAAAGGAGTTAAAAAGCACAAATCTTATTTACTGGCTATTTTTTAAAGAGTATTCATTTATTTTGTGAGTATATCAAGCAGTGGTTTCCAACCTTTTGACTTCTGTGGACCACCACTTTATCATTACTGGAACCCAGGGACCCCCACTAAATCATTAATAGAATTTGGGGACCCCCCACTGAGTCATTGCTGAAAGCTGGGGTCCTAACCTGTTAATAATTAAAAAAATTCTAAACAGTCACAGACCCCCTGAGGAGGCTTTGCGAACCCCCTGGGGTTGCCGGACAACAGGCTGGGAACCACTGGTATAAAGCATAGTGTTACCAACAAAATTGGTGTGATTCTATTGAATTATTACGTTACATTTGATATGGACAAGCCTGACCACAGCATTTGGAGGGGATGGTAGTGAGTGGAGACTGAGAAATGGGTAGGAGAGTAAGGATAGTAGACATAATGATATTATGGTTGTACCGTTTGTCTCAGTGCACTGAAAAGCATGATGGTTTGCAGACAAGACAAGCTTAGTATCTTTATGCAACCAATTCTGTGAACCGGATATCCCCATGGCGCTTTGGAATTAGCATAGGTAAAAGGCGAGAAATTGAAGCATCACATGCTTAACTTCTCTCTGGAAATGCAGCATGTTCACATGTCCTGCCAGTGTGGCAAATAGTGCAAACTCGACCCAAAGGTATTGGAGCACTTTACATGAGCGCCGGTTACATTACACAAGCACACATTCATATTTTGTAGGTACGGGGAGATCAAGTGATTTCCCCAAAACAACAGGATATTGAGCATACGCCAAGACTGGCACCTCATTCCCCAGCTCCAAAGTCAGCACCTCTGACTGTTACACCATATCCTGGTAATATTTTTTCAGTTATTTAATTATACATGAAGTGGTCTTTGCTTCACCCAGTGGAGTATACCGTTTCACTTCATTCTAGTGGCTATTTGAAGTATCATTCCGCCTTCGTGGAAGTACTTCATTTTGATTGGATGAGGAACTATTTTACACCTGAAAAGTACTTTCAGTTATCACACGTCTCATTCAATTCTTTACCTCCAACATAAATTCTCTACAGGAAGCAATGATTTTGCTACATTTTCCCAGCATTGACACAGCTAAGAGGACAGGCTTTACCCCTACAAAGACATTTTTTTGCATGGAAAACCAGAGAACGGTATTGAGGAATGCCAGTTTTTACATGTGCTGTCACAATGAACACCTACCTATTGGTTTTGACAGTGCTTGTTTCTGGGGTTATATACTCTAGACAGTAAATCACTCACTGTTGGCTATCAGCCTACTTGTTAGATACATGTATTTGTTAAAAATGTTTTATTGTTTTCTTTTCAAAGTGAATAACAATCACAGGCATAGATTTGTAGCGTACACAGTGGCAAGTACATTATTTCCTGCATTGTGTATCGAGCCACACATTATGCGGCAGTACCTCATACACATAGGACAATCCAGAGTGTGGGTCTGTTGGTACTTGTGTGTAACTAGCAACAGGTACTAAGTACCCAAACTGCCCCAGCCACATCTGTGGGGAGAAGCAAAGACACGTTTGATATCCCGCTGAGCTTTTGCTAGTGGCATTGTATTGTGGGCTTTCAACGTACGGGGAGGTGTAACATGGTGGGAGATTGTCAGTCACTTTGTTAGAAACATAAATATAGTATCTGTCTCTGCAGAGAATTTCATTCTCCTTTCCAGGTGGTATCTATCACTTGCTCCAATATTTTTATATACTTCTAGAAGTGAGCGCTACATAAAGGATCTCTGAGTGTCAGCTTAAAATGTATCAGAGAACCTAGTTTCCTTAGTTACAAGTAGTAATGCTGTGCTTACAATAGCTGTTTTCTTTCAGCTACTCGTGCTCTAAAAATAATGTACCATATCTGAAAAGAGATGCTTGTTGCTATGCATCTTCACAGATTTGCAACTTAGTACATCTGGCACTTCCACTGGCTCTCTGAAGCTGCATTGTACATTTCAGACTATTTAGTTACCCAGGTATCAAAAGTTGTGGCTTCAATTTTCTATAACACTATTATAACCAGGTGTGAGGTGGTTTATAAACACATTTGAAAAGGGCTAGTGGGATATCATTATGATAATATGATTGTAACACAAAGAGGCAAGGTAAGGTTAGATATTATCCCTTCTAAACCGGTCCTACACCCGATTAGACAAAGTGTGGGAAATCTGTTTTTGAATATGAGGGGCCCGATTCACAAAGGTAAACTTAGACCAAAAGCTTAAGTTTAGACCAATAGTCTAACTTTATACTTTTGACTTAAGTTTAGATCAAAAGTCTAAACTTAGACCAAAAGTCTAACTTTTCCTGTAGTAAAGTTGGACTTTTGGTCTATTTTTAGACTTTTGGTATACTTTTAGACCAAAAGTCTAACTTTACTCATACTGAAATTAAACATTTGTTCTAAGTTTAGGCTTTCGGTCTAAACCTAGACTTTAGGTCTAAGTTTACCTTTGTGAGCTAGGCCCCAGATGTGTACACTGAAGTGATTGCACAACCATGGTGCCCTTTACTGAGCAAGTGCACAAATATGGTGAATTATTTACTCAAAACTGCACACTCAAGTTTACAGTATTTTTGGATGCAGCAGCTTATAAAGGGTGCATGTAAGGTAACACTGCTACATGTAAAATTATTGTAATATATAGGGCAAACTATGAACATAATCTCGATTTGATTCGGTTTCAGTACTTAAAATTCTAACAATCCCAGGCATGGTGTTTTATTGTAGGTTCCTGAACCTCTTCAGTCATAGAATCATGGAGCTGTGTTATGTTTGGGCACTAGTTCCTGCTCATACATTTAGATAACATTTTAAAGTATTTGGTCTAAAAGCACTTTACCTCTGTCGAAACTATACTAATCTTTTGTACTAGATATCTAAACATTGCTAAAGGTTTTTAATGTCAACTACCTGCTACTGGTTACCAATGTTGCAATTGGAGCTGGCTTGGGGATACCAAATGACTACACGCTACCAGGGATATCACTTTACAGTCCTGGTCTTCTCATTTACACATCATTATTTTGAGATGTGTTATTTTGGTTGCATTTAAATGAATTAAGACTACAACTCACTAAATGCATTAGACTGGAAAAGGAAAGCCCATAGGTAAAAACATTTTGCCTCTAATGGCATGGAGACATCCGATAACCTTAATCATGTGTGAAGCTTAAATAAATCCAATTTCAGTGAATGTTCATTATCATATTCGTATGTGCTGCTCAATTTTGGTGATTATTGAAATCAAGGGTTATGGTGATGAAGTGATTTGGGCAGGATTACAAAATTTGTTCAAGTGAGAAAGCAGGTTCAAGACCTTTTAGATACTTGCTCCAAAACTCCCTAAATTATCCCGGGATCCAACGTAAAACAATGTAAATATTTGTTGTCATTTTAAAGCTAGTGGTAATCAACATAAAACCGTGTCTGGCCCATTCCCTTACAGTGTCTTATTGATGGAGTTTACAAATGTTGTTCTCTCAAATCCTTTCAGCATTAATTTACACAATCAATTAAAAAACGAATTTTCTCACAGACAGTGCTATTGCTTCACACACACAAACTGTGAAATGTTTTTCCTATACATTGTCATGGATAAAAGAAACTTCTGGAGTTAGAAGTAGGACTACGTCTGGCAATTTGACATTTCCGTCACTCCTTGGACATGTCCAATATGTACATCTCATTTGATCTCTTAATCGTGTGCACTCTATGATTTCTTCCGTGTGTTACTCTTCCCTGAAAGGGCGAGAGGGGGTGCTTAGGAAAAATCCTATTGCTCCGTCTCTCAGGAAACACAAAAAAAATCATAATAATATTCACTTTATTCGTTAATCATGCATTTTTGTTTCCATGGAATTACTAATCAGCCTCTGCCAAGAGGTTATATTCAACACATTCAATGACTTCCTTTTTAATTGTAGGGAAAGGCTTATCCCATACACGTTCATAGTGATCTAATCACTCGAAAAAAGGCATTTTTTTAAACACCAAATGCATAATCTGTTAGGGAAAAAAGGCTGTGACTTTTCTCGATAGCAATCATGAAACCGCAGTTGCAACCCAACAATGAATTTACCCGGCATGACTCACTGGTATAAATGGTAGGCAGAATCCAGGAACACATCAAAATGGGAAAGCAAGATCCTCCTGAATAGCTCTGAAGGTTATTCAGACTAGAAATAGCATATTGTTCCATGTTCTGCTGTGCCAACCCAGTGGAGCAATTCAAACCCCACAATTTGAATAATTTGATTTAGACACATCTCACCTCTGAAGTATTCTGCAGAAACATATTCGCTTTGTCAGGTCAAATGTAACAATTTTCATTAAATATCACACTGAAATGCTGACTAGTCCACCCACTGTGTGGGACCCGGTGGGGAAAATAATTTTGATTGTGTTGGTGACAGTTGTCAAAGGTTGATTTAATACAGCAGCAGCTTTTCTTGGGTTAAAACCAGAGTATGCTCCGAATATTTATGGGTGAATTGACTGTATCGGACACATATAAGTACAGATAAACAGATATAGTGATAGATCTATGTAGCTAAACCAAAGCAGACACACATACAAAGAGACCTAAGTAGATCATATTATGTTGCTTAGTATAGCATGCATCTTGCCATGGTCCAGTGGCACTATCCGTAGTGTGAATTTCGTAATGATGTGTATACAATTGAAACTGCATTTATACATTCCTAATTACTTGACGAGGCCTTGAAGTACTTTATGACGAGTAGCACACTTCTCTGAAACCCAAAGTGAGTGGTTAGTCCATTGATTATAAGGATTAGTCTTGTGCTCTCAAGGAAACCATCCAAAGCATCTACTCCAGTTACTTTGTGGTAATATAATGAGTTAAGTGTTATCATCCGTGGGGGGCTAAGTAAGAAGCAAATTGTTGATGGAAGGAATACACATGAAATGGCGCAGGTATATGGGTCCCAGAAAGATTGAATATGGCAGACAGGCTTGTGATAGACTAGTCTACATACAAAGGAGGAATGCAGAAGGGAAAAAAAGCTTCATTTAAAAGAAATTAAGAAGAGAAAAAAAATGTTTAAGTGAAGTTCAATGTTTTGTGCCGGGTTTTGGGAATACAGAGTGGAAGTTTTGTGATAGCATGCAATTTGTCTATGCATACTTGTAGAAAGAAACAGCAAGCTGTCTGCTGTGTATCCTAATTAGTTGTAAACCCTGTTTTACAAGAATGTGGCTTTTAGCAATCTTTCTTGAACCACTTTATCTTTCAAAGACGTGGTAGCTAGTGGACTCATCACAAAAACCAACCCTAGTGCTTGTTGGAGCCCTTTTTATAAGGAGCCATGAGACAGGGCAAACCTTTAACAAACATCAATTATAATGCAGCATTTAACACCATTGAGAAAATTAAGGCCTCAATTTTCTTGAGGAATATGATGTTATTTCTAGCTATTGTGCATGCTGTCCCACTATATGAAATGAAATCAATATATTGACACCCAGAAAGGACACTTGATACCATAAAGTATTGTTGCAGGTTATACAAATAATTTTACGCCAAACATAAACTACACATACAAATATGGTATGTAAACCCCCTCAAACTTAATATATAACAAGGCTGTTGATAAATGTCACAGCAATTATTAATTGTAAATTTAGTTCGTGTTTTGCTGACCCCATTTGTTTCCTGTTTAGGATTAGCCCCAGTAATTACAGACAAACGCTGTCCCTTGCCCTGCCTGGACAGAAATAGGCACACAGAACAGTCACAACAGTCTGCAGAATAGATGTCTCTAAGATAACCATGACCATCCGGTACCTACCTTGCCTGGAACACAGCTGGCCCTAGGCATTCGAAGCACTGCATTTGTTTAGAAGAGTGCTGCTTTCCTTCTGTCATGTCAATGTCTTTGTACCTCTGTATTCGGCGTGATTGTAACTGCCTGCCCTTCTAGTGCTCCCTTCTGGGAAATGGAGATATAGACTATGAGTACTAAATGGCTGTTGAGTTGGAGAGCTTCAGGCTAAAAACACTACTAGAGTAGGACCCACCTTGTTGTCATTATTATGACAGAGTGAGTGTGGGCTAGGATAAAATGCATCCAGCATGTGGTCTGAGGTATATGGTCTTTAGTTGGGAGACGTACATTGTAAACGCTCTGAGCCCTGGGAGAATGCACTTATGCCTGAATATCCCTAATACTGCTCCTTTTTGAGGCCTGTGCCTGGTATCTCAGTTTCAGGGAAATGCCTGAGCTTTTGATTTCTTAAGTCCAGAAGTCCTACATCCTCTGTGGATACACAACCTGCCTGGGGCAAACTCTTACCAGATATCTGATTATCTGTTGCTTAAGGGGTGGTTCTGTTGTTTGGAACAAATGCCACACACAATTGTTACTTCAACAGTGATCCAGGAGTGCAGGGCCTGGCCTACAATCCACATGTAGCCAGAGTTGTAAGACTGATGTTTTCAGGTGGTGCAGATGTATTGTGGAAGGCACTGCGGCCATGCTTTGTGTACAATGAAGACTTGCTGTTGGGCTCCATGTTGTTATGAGGAGGGTTTTGTAGCGTGGGACCAAAATGTGTGGGTGCTGTGTTGGTGTACTGAGATCTCTGTTGTTGGGGCATACCTTGTTGGTTGTTTTGACAAATTAGCTCCTTCTGGGTTTATGCTCCTCAGCAATGGCATGGTGTGCCTTCCCCTGGAGGATAGCACTGCACCAGACAGGCTCAGATCAGCGTCTCGTGGCTTCCTTGAACTGTGGTCCTTTCCCATCTGTGCTTGGCTATGGAAGAGTGAGCTATATTCCATGCAGGGCAGTCTTCAGCGTCAGGCCATTTGTACCAAACACTAGCTATCACCGGCAAGGGAGTAGGGGGTTTTCACCCAGGCATCCTAGTAGGATGACATCCTTATGTAACTCCTAGGTCGTGAAAGGAACCAAGATCCAAATACCTACACTTGACATATTTAAGTGTTCCTCCTAACCCTTCAATTGCCAGCTCTTCAATATGTGGATTTAGTCAACATCAGAAATAAGTGAAGACCATTTCACTTTTTGATTCCTAGGATAAGATCTTAGGGCAGGTCATTCTCCAAATTTTAAGGACTGGGCCTTGCATAATAAGATCTTTTCTGAGACACAATATTGTTTCCGCCAGAGAGCAGGAACAATATAGCAAACTTTGAACATTCATATGATTGGGGCAAATACATTCAGGCCAGAGGCGGGGCTCTCCATATGGCCTTTATGGACCTCTTGAGCGCTTTTAACCTTGTGGATAGGGGCAAGCTGGGGTTCATGTCAACCCTTTCCTGGTTGACTTAAATATAAGGTTTGTACTGGGGTAATAAGTTGCGGGTGCATTATAGTACAAATGGCGAATGTACCCACGCTTTTCATTCCAATAAAGGTGTACGGCAGGGTTGCGTATTAGCCCCCTTTTAATTTTATTTTTATATTAACAGCCTTAAGAAGGAGCGAGTGGCAAGTGGAAAAAATCTTCCCAGATATGGTATTCGCATGGTCCCTGTTTTATTAAATGTGGATGATGCAGTTTTAATCGCTTGCACAGCTAATGATTATAAAATGATTTTATGGGTAATCTTAAACTGAAAATTAACCATAAGAAGTCTTTTATTTTGACATGTGGCCCTAAGAACACCTGCTTCCGATCTTATCATGTAGCAGAGACCCCCATTGCTAAAGTAACTAGATTTAATATTCTAGGGGTCCTGATATCTGCAGATTTTAGTTGGGGTAACCTCCTGTACCAAAGAGCAGGTAAATTTGAGGGAGCAATTGATTCAGTGTTCAGGTTTTCTAAAAAAACATGGAAATAAACCCATCAGAGAACTTATTTCCCTTTTGTAAGAGCAAGTGCATTTCCGAGGGGATTTATGGGGCCGGTGTCTGCAGCTACTATTTATCGGGCAACCTTAAAATGATAGAAAATAAAATCCTCTGCAGTCTACTTGCTGTGCCCTACAGCACGGACAGTTTTATTACCCATTTGGAAGCCAGATTGGCATTTGTGGGGGATCTAGTTCAAGTGGTCCCATTGTTGTTATGGTTAAAGATCTAGCTTTCACCCCCAATTCTTTCAGTCAATTGATCCTTATAGACTGTCCTAAATTAGACCATGCAGCTGCAATCCTCTGGCATACCTATGTCCAAGAGATCTTTTCAACCCTGGGGCTATCAAAGTTCTTTCACAGTTCACATGAACTCAATGTGAGCTTGAGAAATTTGGTAAAATCTCTTTTTACCTCCTCTAAAATGCATCTTAGGCTTGTAAAACATCAGTTGATGACCTAAATTTCCCGTTACCTGTATTTAAAGCAGGCTGAGGGTGGGCAGAGTTATATTAGCAGATCACGAATTTGGAATGCAGATTTTAACTGACCCGCTTCAGATCGGGAGCTTTGCACTACCTAGCAGCCTGCCTTAAGCATGGCTTGTGGTTCTCTACTTTACCCCCGCTGCCCTTGTGATGGCTTTTTTAAGCGAACTGTGGCTCGTTTTATGTTTTTCTGTAGTTTTTTATTCTAGACCAAGGGTGCACTTTTTTGGACCCCTGCTGCATACCTTTGGTTCTAGTTACTTCGTACTGTATGTCAGTAGCTTGCACCTCCACTGTAAGAATTGATCTAATTTTTAACATGTATGGATGTTATTCATTCTTTGATGGCATGGTGTCGTATAAAAGTTTTTGAATTTGAAATTTGAATGAGGTAGAGAGCTATGGAGTTGTTACACTTTTCGAGTGAATGCATCTTGTACTCCACTTACAGGTTGCTCCATCAAGATGGTTTATATGCCTCAAATGCATTATTGTCAGATATTGTTTTTTTATTTAGTCCTTACAAAGGGCTTGAGCCTAACCAGCTTGCAGTTGTTTGCCCTGTGTTGCTTTGACAATGGAGTTTTGATACTTCTTGTGTGCTTTGTCCCAAAGAACAGCCGTGCCACCTCAAACGTAAGCAATAACATTCATTAGATAATGAAGTGTATGTAGTTGTAACTGTGCAGCACTAACCTAGCTGGGAAGCAGTGGACTGCTGAACAGAGTCATGAAAGATTCAAACACTTTACAAGAGGCAGTCAACAGGTATTCCCAGTGACATACTGGGTAGTGTTCCTTGAAGGCGGCGTTTTTAAATCCTGCCATGCTCATACTAATAGCTCCCCCTCTTCTAGCTGCTATTGATTACTCTTGCACTCTGTTGCCTGCCATGACTATGTTGCTTCTAATTCAACCGGGCTGACTTTTCCACAGTCTCTGAGTCAACTGTCCCGACACTTCAAATACCAACGCTCCAGCAAAGGACCTGATGATGGAACGTTCTAAAGCAACAACAGAGCGTTAAGGCTTTTATCATAGAGTAAGGTCTCAATGCTCCAAATATTACTAAAAGTGTATTGTTAACTAAACATATCTTCCCTTTCGGAATAAAATAATTCTATTACAAAAGAACAATAACTAATCAATAGCCAACCTAAAACATATAGTACATAAACAAAATAATTGCAAATCAAAACTAGAACAATTTATAGAACTCTTCTTCCCCATACCATCTATGATAAAAGTCAACAAAAGGAAAACACCTCCTAAAAAACAAACATAACTAGACATCAACAGAAATTTATGTACTGAACCTAATCTGTTTGTTGATTATGCAAGAACTTTTCTGTATATATTGAACATTTTGATTACTGGCATCGGAATTCGATGCTTTCTTTTTCACTGTTTGTGTATTTGGACTCATTATTTCTCACTTTTACCACCTATGAGAGATTCCACCAATGACCACCAGAAACTCTGATCACGTTTCCACACGTGTTTTCAACTTTCATAAGATTTACCAAACTTTCTTTTACCTTTCTGTACATGAGTAGATTATTTAATTATTGTTACATCTCTAATGTGCACTCTCAAGCTTCTCACATCTTTCCTTTTATCATACCAACATTTATGCTTTTCTTGAGGTTGGACAACTTTTTCTTTAACTAACAACATTACATTTGTAACAGTAGATTCACTCTTCAACTGTATGGCCATCCGGGCTGGCCGGAAAGTGGTACTGGCTTTTCTACTTTTTATCAACCCAAAAGGAGTGAATTTAGTAGACTAATGAGGTGTGGTCCTATAAAACCACAACATGCTCCTTACAGATTTGACAATGTCATGGTTCCTTCTTTTTGCCCACTTCACACACTCTCCCACAACTTGGTTCATCCTTTCAACACGATAGTTGGTTTGGAGGTGCTACAAGTCATTCTTGTGATGTTTTATACCACAAGATTCAATTACATTTTGAAACTCCCTGCTGATAAACTGTGTCCCATTAGCACTAATAAGAATTTCTGGGAACTCTCCTCTCAGAAAAATCCCACCACAGACCTTGCACCGAGGTCTCTTTCAAATTTAAATTCTGGCCACTTAGAACAGTAATCCATTAGAACCAAAATGAACGTGGTATCATCAGGTAATGAATCTTAGGGACTCAAAACATCAATCCCTAATTTTGCCTATGGGCTTGCCAGAACCTCTATGGACATCAATGGAGTGTTAGCAACTTTCAAACTTTTGTCAGCTGATGCACACACAGCACCCTTCCACCACTTCATCAATGTCAGCATCCATCCTGGGCCACTAGAAGGAATCACAAATGCGCTTTTTAATGAGAGTACAGCCAAAGTGACCCTCCTCTGCATAACTGATATTGCCACTTATCAGCTTAAATGGGGGAACCTGTTTATCTGATCTAAGCAGCATACCATCGTTCCTGGATTATGGTATTCTGCATGTATTCCAACAGTTAAAAAAGAGGAGCGCCTTTCACACTGTAATTAGGAGGGCAGCAGAGCCTTGTTTCATTTACAGGTATCACCATGTTCAATTTGTTCAAATGTGATTTCCGAATAAAAACATCCAGCTAATTATCTGATAACAGCTACGGAGCCAGTGTCAAGACGAACAGAGCTTTGAACAAGCGTGGACTCAAAAGTGACAGAACATAGAGGCTAGCAATTAGGCGAGGCAATAGTAAAAAAACGATCATCATTTAGCACCTTTGTAGATGGATTATTCCTTCAAGGTGTCAAGTTTTTATACTTTATTGTATAGCACCATTTTTGTAGCGCTTACTACCTCTATGGGGACCAATGATGCATTTGCCAGAATGGGCAGTGCGCTAACACCACGCTGTCTAGAGAGTTGTTGCTTTTATTTCCTCCTGTGGGGAAAGTGTCTCCATGTCGTGCATGATCACCACGGAGTTGCATGAAACACATCCAGAACTCCATAAGGTCGTTGGTTCCACTCATCCATCCCTATATTTGAATGTAATTAGATCTGACAAAGCAAAGCACTGATTTAATGTGAAGCCAATTTCGTGGCTCAAATATTGGGCAAATATCCCAATTTTCTGCATTTTCTAGGCCATTTGCGTCCTGGCAAATTTGCTAGAAAGGGTGAGGGGGAGGGTCTAGGGGTTTGATTTCCCAGCATGTTCCTTGTACCAAAGACTAATTTGTTGAGCTTTTATCACAGTGTTTTGTCAAATCATCTGTCACCCCGAGGATGTGAGGATTAGCACGTGCAGCTTTGGAAAACAAACTATCCGAATATTAGTAGAAGACAAAGCAAGGAGGGAGCCTGCCAAACATGCGCAGTAGGACATACGTTCTGTGGAAAACAGTTGGAAGGATGAAACGTGTCAGGAAATGATTGCCGTGGAACAGAATAAGGACAAATTGCCAGCGAAAACCCTAAGACAGATATGGATCTTAATAACTAAAGACACCTGACCAAAGGAAAATATTCTCTCAAAAGCACACTTGAGGAAAAATAATTAATTTAAAAGAGCAGCGGAGGTTATTCTGGCTGGAGATTGTAATTGAGGGGTGACTGATTGCTAGACACAAAGGTTCCAAGCAAAGTCGGCAAATATGGGGGTATTAGACGACACACTGAGGTGCCTTGGTCTGGCTAATGTTTCACAGTAAAGACACCTGGCAGAGAAGATATACTTCTGCTATGTGCCCGCCACAGGGACACACAACCCCTTAGCCTATTATTTTGTGTCATTCGATATGGTGCAAGGGGTGATGGAAATTTCATACTTGGCCTGATACCTTTCAGACCACTCCTCTGTGTTGGAGGGCTTTGGAAGGGAGTTCAGGTGCCCAGCGGTCCCAACTGTGGAGAATTAGGGGGGAGGCGCTGAGGGACCCCTCATTTGCAGTGATGGTGGGTGAGATGGTGACGCACTATTTTGATGAGAAATGGGGCAGTTTGGGCAGTAGGTTAATGGACTGGGACATTATGAAGGTAGATCTCCATGGAGTGTGCCTAAACACTACTTATGGAGTCAGATGCCATTTCGAACATAGCTTGGATAAAAACATGGACAGCATAAGTGTCATAGAGAAGGACCTACCCACTAACCCTGACATACTCCCAGAATGGCAACAGTCTTGTAAGGAACTACAGAATTACTTGCACAGACTGGAAAAATTCAACTACATAGTCCTCTCCACCAGCAGCTGCTTGCGAAAAGTGAGGGAGCAGGGGCACTACTCGTAATTTGGTTTAGCAGGATGGTGGACTGACCCATGTGTTGGTGATCCAAGGTGACAGAGGGGTACTAGTCAGTGCACAGTCAGCCATTAATGGGGTGTACACTTCAAAGCCAGACAGAATGGTTGGAAAGGGAGAGGAGCACCTGGCCAGGGTCACGCTTCCGCATCTTACGGAGGGTGACCGCAAATCCATGGACATGCCTTACTCCACAGAAGAGATTCTTGTGGCAATCAGGATGTTTAAGATGGCAAAAACTCTGGGGGCAATGGCTCCTCCTCAGAATTTTATCATCGCTAGGCGGACACTGTTGTGGATAGGTTGCTGGCGATATACTACATGGTGGTGCACCTGCAGCATGCTGCCCACTGACGACAATTGGGAGAGAGAGTTACTGAAAGGCTTCTACGGTGTGATGTTGCTGCCTGACTTGCTGATGGGGAGCGAGAGAGTGCCTCCCGGCACTCCATATATCATATGTCATGTGTGTAGGCTCTGGGAGACGGAGGTTATGAGAGGGATACACAGAGCCCTGTACACACCAGATAAGTCGCTATGGTCCCTGCAGCCATTCCTGAAGATAGCTGGGGCTATGTCAGTACAAAAATGGAAAGATGGAGGTTGTGACACACTGGGCGATGTGTATTCTGATGGCATGTTTATCACAAGAGAGGTGGCTAATACGTCCTTTGCACTGGGGGCCGGACAACAACTATAGTGCGCAAAGATCTATGCCCCAGTGCATTAGCTGTGGCCGTGCTTCCTGGAGGTGCCACCGCAGTCCCAAATGCTAACGGCGCTCCTGGCCATGGCAGTGGGGGCAATGATTGATATCCAATGTTTATTGAGCATTGTGGGATGATCTCCTAGTGACACCACTCCAAATACACACAAAATGGGAAGAAGTGGCTGGGGAGCCCACGACTGCTAAAGACTGGGAAGACGTGCATGAAAGGGGTGAGGAGGGTTAATTTTAATGCATGGCTTAAATTGACACAATACAATTATCTACATCACACCTGTCTATCCCCAAAAACACTGCACACTACATACACCACCCACGTGGTTTGCTCTACCTGATGTAGAGAACTCAAGGTAAACTTCCTTCACTGGTGCCCTAATGGAGGGAGGTGATGGAGCAACTCAGTAAGGCCATTGGATGGGCAATCCAACCTACACATAGGAAGGTTCTGCTAGGCCTGCTCCCCTCCCATAAAAACACTAAACTTAGCAAGAAATTTATATTACTCTGCCTGCTGTTGATAGAAGGCAGCTTAGCTATAAAATGGTTGGTTACGAGGCCCCCGAAGTCTGGGGACTGGCTTAGGGTCTGAGTGGGCAGTGGTGGAGGAGATATGCATGAAGCACATCAGAAGGGACAAAAAAAGCTGAGGACGGCTTGAGGGAGTAATAATAGGTCATTCTGATTGGCAGATGGAGCTTTTTCTACTTTCTGTATTTCAGTACTTAAGTGCAGTGGTACCAAGTGATCTGATTGGCTGGTGGCAACTCCGAACAAAATGTTGCGGCCTACATTACAGGACTTAGAGAAATTGAAATGGTCATAAAAGGGCATGGTGGGCACACCATGCCACCCATGGTCATGTGGGTGGAAGGACAGTAGATCTAAGGGGATCCCCATTTAAGTAAAAATATATATATATGTATGTATATACATTTTGTTCCGAGTGCAGGCACAGCAGTCCCCCGTGGGGAACCCCCTATGATACCAAACATCATTTAAAAATACAAAGGCCTTGTCACAGACCAGACACTGAGGCTAACTGCCACCGTGGAGGCCATAAGCCATCAGCAATAGGGCTTGGCTGACTGCAGTGGTTTGGGAAATGGGGAAACCCATTGCTGCACACCAATGACGGATGTACACAGTGCTGTGCTGGGCTGAAGGCCACGTGCAGTAGGGGTTGGCCATCCACAAAGAGATTGGAAGTATGGCCAACCTCTTGGTGGGAACAGCTGAAGGCCAGGCACAACAAGCAGTTGTCTGCCCATTGAGAGGGGGGACTTGGGTGCAAGGCAAGCCCAGAGGCAGTGCACAGCACAATGTTGGTCCTGCACAGGGGTTGGGTGCAGACCCTGACCAGAGGCTAGGCACTGCGGCAGATGATAGCTATGTCTAGTGATGGGTTGTGTGGCAGTGGAGGGGAGGTTGGGCATCCACAGGGTGACCAACCCCTGCTGCACACAACTAAAGGCCATGTCCTTTGGATATGTTGGCCAGAGGTTGTCTGAAGGGGTTGGATGTATAGTCAGATTTGAATATGAACAACAACAAAATTCACTGAACGAAACAAGGTTAAAGTGAGGTTGTAGACAGATATAGTAATAACAGCTTAGCTTATGTGATAGCTTGCGTCCTTGCCATGAACTGTTTATGACCTCACAATTAAGATCACTCTTGGCATGTTAAATGACATCATTAATGACATCTCAAATGATATCATTGATGAAATCATGCAGTCATTGTGACAGTATTGTATAGGCTTTGTGGAATAGAAGTAATTCAATAAGCTCCTCCTGTGCCCAACTTTCGGTCTCCAGTCAAATGATAATGAACATATCCTTTGGCCACATGCTGGACTCATAGCATATGTCAAACATATTTGGTCGATGTTACCCTTGTTTGACTGGTGATCACCCACATACCAAAACAATGCTTGCATAGACTTTGATGAGATCAGCCACTTTTCAAATCTTGAACACCTTCCAAAAATGGTTACATCTCCATTCACCTTAATGGGATCACACTTTTAAAGACTTCATACAACCCCCAATTTTATGTCAAGAGGCTGACAGACATCATTAGCAACAAATAAGATACAAATAGCCAGGTCCTATGGCTAACCCTCGATGGTTTGGTAACATACACCACACACATTCCTGAGATTAGCACAATGGCATATAGCATTGCAAACGCAGTGGGAGTTAAACCACCTCTAAGTAGATCATGCCTACTTTCAACATTATTCAATAATCTCCAACTTTTCAAAATAATCAGTAAATTTCTGAAATATACATCACAAATCCTTGTGACATAGAATTTGTCTATATCATTGTATTATAACTTTTTAACATGGGCACTTGTCCAGACATACACAGGTGGTTAATCTTTTGTCAACAGACATTTCTCGCAGATTTTTGCTTTAAGCCACAACCTATTTTGAAATATATCTGTATGTCCCACATCAGGTGTGCTGAGCATTTAGCTTGTTGAACTTGGAGTACTAATTTCACCCAAAACTGTATTGTCTTGTAAAGAATGCAGCAAATAACTTTCAACATGCACAGCCACCCTTGGTTGAAGGACTTATGCTATTTCAATTCTATGTACACACACACAGTAACTCTATGCTCTATATGATTATATCGCTGAGGTCGTAAATGTTATTTGAGATGTTACTTGATATGTCATCGGTGATGTTGTCAATGTTGGCATTTAACATATCGTGAGTGATGTAATATGTGAGGTCATAAGCAGTGCATGGCAGGGGCTCTAGATGATGCGTAGTTGGCAGGGACACCTTAGGGATTCTGGGGGCACTGGGCCATACATATGATGGGGGCCCCTGTTCCAATAGCTTTATGTTTTATGAACCAGTTTAACCTCTTTCATGCCTTCCTATGCGAGGTCCCTAACATTGTGCAGGCACACTCGTCCAAATTCTAAATGTGTTTACATCTAATATGCAGGTATTGTGACTTGCTAACAATATTGTACCACAGCAGCTGCTCACTAATATTACTGCAAATAATCTCTGTGACACCATCTCATTTCTCAGATGTGAAGTCCTGTTTTGATCTACAAAAACCTTATTATGGATGTTGCATTAAACATAAACACAACATATCACTGAAAAATATTTGTAATAGGCTCACACTCATCACCCACATTACAAATAAAGGAAAATGGTATTTAAAACAATCTGTTTAAGAATTATTCAAGGTCATCAGGGCAAGACTCTGCAGAACAGAGCTGGTTGTATCTGGGGGCCCCTGAAATGATGGGGCCTGTGCCAGAGCCCACTTTGCACATGCCTTAAAACGTCTCTGATGGTTGGTCTTGACATTGTGATATACAACCTTTTCTTTTCATAACTACCCAGTGCTGAAGACAGATGAATATAGGTGAGAAAATACAAACAATGATAAACACATTTTTTTCTGTTTTAGTGAAAGTTGCTTTTGCCACTATTCTTAAAATAATAAACGTTCCTACTGAAAGATTCCCCGCATTAGGAGTAAAAGTATGTTTCCTTTTGCATTTATATATGGAAGGTGTCATAACATTAGAGATACTGTGCTTATCTGCGAGAGATAAATTAACATCATTTTTCACTAGAAAGGTAAGCACTGACCAAGGTATTATTACTTTCAAGTGCAGATATGATCAGTATGCGTCTTATCGCTGGAATTGTTTAGTGTCTTGAAAACAAAAGGTTCTGCCATTCTATTGTGTGTCCAATGTGCTTTGATCCCCTTAAAAAAATGCTAGTAACTCAATTGCATACTAAGAACAACTCCAAATTTGTATTCCTTACAGCGAGCCTCTTACTTATGTTTGCTGTTCTAAAATTAGAAGAGGAACACTAATGGCAGAATGTTCTTGGAACAAAGGATGAATTAAAAAAAGCGTAAAAAATAAAAAAAGAAGCACGTTTTCACGCAATATGTCATCGTACGCTCGAAAAAACTGACAAAAACTTTTCTAAAAAGCCATATTGAATGTAATCTGCTTTTCTTGGTTTGGCGGCTTTGCATTCAGCCGTTATTGAGTCATTAAGCAAAAAAACATAACCAATGTCCGTGTCCAGAAATATTTGTGAATACCCCAAAACTTTCCCAAAGACATAACTCGATGTCACTGGGAATATTCGAACACACAGGGTGACAAACATGTAAAATGGAATGAGCCACGAACTTGCTGTGGTCGAATTTCAAACTGTGCTGATACTACTACTCAGCAGTTCATGCAATGTATTTTTTTCTAACAATGCGCATAAATCACTACATCACGCATAATACTATATGCACCTTCACAGAGACTAAAACAACGAGATATATACGTAGATTGAGCACGGAATGGGCAAATGGCCAGCCCTCCTGTACTGTGAGTTGGTTGTAAACATGCAATGTGATGTCTGTGAACATGTAGCGTTAGCCTACGTATAACTAATGAGCAGCTGCAAACTTCATGCACATTCTAAATACTGGACACCTATATCGACTCACAGACCAAACATTACACAAATATGAGGAGAAGAAAAGCACAGCAGCTCCAGCTCTAGCACGAACACATATGATCACAAAGTAAAAATGTAATGTATGGGAACTCAAAATGAAGCTCTCAGACACAGTCAGGTTTAGCTTATCAAATATCGACCAGATACACAAAGCACTTGTACCACAGATTATGTCCTACTTTTTAACAATGGTTGAGGACATCAGAAAACAAAATTTGAAAAGCACATGCTGCTAAAGTTACCAACATATACCTAATATCATATTCTGAAAAAGACGTTTAGGAAATAAAAGCACAAAGTATATTTATCAACAAAAACAAAGTTTTCGTAAAACATCACTCTTTCTTTTTCCAATAGCTGTAAATGTATGAAAAAACAAGCAAATTCCTAACAAAACATTACTTTACGGCGAAGTTAATGTTGAAAGAGTTTTAATATGGGGTGTACACCAAATCTAAAAAGAAGGTAAGTTCACCAATTAGGCCCTCTTATGAAACATTAGGGCCAGTATTTCTTATCCCTCGAGTTGTAAGTCCGGGGGGGTGGAGAAAATCTGGCTCAGTATGAGTTGGATCCTGAGGGTCCACTAAAAAATGAGGAATTATCATGGGAATAGGTAATTCCAGGTCCAATTTTCCTGATAAGTTCTCAGTTTTCCCTGGGCTTTCACAAGGAGATTTCGGCTGCATTCAGCAGCCAAAATCTCTGTAGAAAGTAAAGATATCCAAGGTGTTCCCAGGGATCTCATAATTCCGATAGGGCCGGTAATTTTACCTTCCCTATTGAAATCATGAGGTCAATTCTAAGTGGGCCAGTAAAGTACCATGGGAACCTTAACTACTACATCCCATAGCCTCCTAATAACAACCATCATAATTTCATACATTAGCAACACATTACAAAATAAACGACGTTGCCTAATTACATCAAAATGCTTACAGGTGGATAAGACACATATATCTTCTTCCAAAGTAGAGCAAATTCTTTGGTGAACAAAACTCTTCCTACATTTGCATAACAAAGGTTCTTTTGTAATTAACTGATAGAAGTGAGTAAAACAATAGGATCAGGTGGGCATTTGTAGTAGTGGTCTATGATAACATTCTGATAAATTTAGCACCATCCACGTTTTGTGATTTGTCAATCAAGGCTGTAACGATATGAACACCAACAACTGTGTTCACCTCCCCACTTTGCCACATCTGCTTGTGCGCTTTGTCCCACTTGCATGTGCCAACCATAGGGGCTTTGTGTAGCGTGGAGTTGCATGCAGGACCATCGAAGACCGCATACTAAGTACCTCAGCTAGTCACATGTTTGTAGTTCTAACAGAAATTAAGTGTCCATTTCCTTGAGGTTTAGGCATCTGCACTTACCAATATAGCTTTCATTTAGCAAACCATAACAATAGTGCACTTTAGGTCAAGTCATTCCATAAAAGTGAATTAACTCCCACTATACAGTGGAATCCAAATAAAACTAGAATGTGTCTGCAACCACCTGGTAATCCCCAGTGTAATACAGTCATTGAGATGTAAGCAAGTTCTAAGTTCCATTGACCATGTCCATTGCAGTAAAAGTGTTCCTAACCCATAGCTTGTATCTCACAGTTAGCCATCTTTAATTCTATAGATAAATCATCATACGCATTGATATAGAAAACTTCCAAATTGAAAAGTAATTCTAGCTATGCATTGTGGAACAACTACATCCTGTTCCTGTTGGGAATAATAGAGCAAATATTTTATAAAGGGCCTCGTTATGGGCCCTAGGGTTACTCTGAAAGCAATTTTGACCCGGAATACAGACAGCACCTAATGCACAAATTACACACTTTTTCCTGTGCAAGTTTCACCTGGAAGAATTTGTTTGGGGAAATACTCCATTTACAGCTGCTTCGAATATGGCACAACATACAGCCTTACTAAGTATCCCATTTTTTGTAGCATGGAGCTCAGAGCCTTGAGACCCTCACAGGTGAGTAGCACGCTCTACAAATGTTTTTGATTGATTGATAATAGGAAGATTAAATACCACTCCTGTGGTATTCCTACTTACCAGCTTATATTACCTTCAATAAAATTGGCCACATGGAAAGTACTGTAACTCACTCTTTTTGTACAGGCAATGTGCAAAATGATCCCTCACACTCTTTTCATATACTGCTCTATGTATAAGACACTGATACATGCTACTGAGTCAACTCCGTGGCACATGTCTAGGCCTCATGAATGACAATAAAATACTCCACTCACTGAAGACACTTCAACCAACAACTTCCAACCTCACAGAAATGGAGTGGCGACTAACATGGCCAACCATAATTACTTTGAGACTCTTCCAGGAGAGTGGAAAGTGCTATAGAAAAGATTCAGTACAATTCAGTGCTGCACAGACTTTGGTCTTTATGGACTGTAAATTGCTGCTATACCCTGGGATGTAGTCAGTCACACCATTGTTTGACGAGATGAGTGTTGACAACGGGTGTGAAGTGTTCTGCTGATATGCAGTGTCTACTGAATGTGTGTGTAAGGGTTTATGCATTTCTGTGGGAGTGCAGCATGCATACGTGCTGTGAATGCCTCTATGACTTGTTCAATTGGAAGACATGTTCTTGCAAGAGGTGGAAATCCCATGGTGGTTGTTAGGTTGAAACATGGTTCTTCCACAGTGCGTTGTATCTTGGATGTCAGGTTAATTGATGTGGCTTTGTGAAACTATGCCTTGGAGCTTAAGGCCTGTGTAAGAATAGGCACATTTATAAGCACAGGGGCAGACAGATAGGCCTAGTGCAGGAAGAGATGCATATGTTCTGTTGATATGTTGCTAGTTTGTTGTGGTTTGTTGATTCACGCATTAGACTGGAAGTCACGTAGGAACTGCATACACTAATTGGTGAGATCCTGGAACAGGATAATGTGAGACTCTAAAAGGAGCAGGTGTCCAGAGTGGGTAGGTGGTGTTTGAGCCAAATGAGAGCATTCTCCCTGTAGGCATTTTTTAAGAAACACGAATTGAGGGCTTCTGATTATTTCTGCTAGCTCAATCAACATGTTTCAGCACCTTAACTAGCTCACCCCGGATAAGGCACATTCATCAGGATTGTAGATCACAACAAGGTATATTTCACTGCTATTGCCAAAATGATGGCAGTGAAAGTGTTTTTGCCAGTTTTCACCCCCTTTTATTATTTTGAAGTGCATGGGTGTTACCCATTATTTTTGGTCCTGCTTTCATGGTGTTTAGGAATTTGGGAAAAATAGCTTTTGTCTCCCATTCATCTTAGGAATGTTTATCTGTGCCACATATTATGGAGCCATTACAATAAATCTGGCTTTTATCTGGCATGAGTGCACGAAAAGCTTCAAAACACCCTTACATTTGCCAAGCTTTGTGGCCATACTGTACGACAGACAGTCAAGTAGAGAGGATCCGGTGTTCTGATTAGATTGGTTATACTATAAGAAAATTAAATAAACCTAAACTACTTTGGAAGGGTTACTCAGCAAATTCTCTAAAAATATATTTTTCAATACAGTCACAACTAGATCCGTTCGTTTAGTTGTTGCTCCCCTTTTTGCTCTGAATACACAGATGCATTTACCATATTAGAAAACTCTCTGACGAGTATCAGATGCTGTGGATGCAACATTTTGAGGGAGGGGGAATGAGGCTAATTGTGTAGAGGTGTAAATTAAAAGCCAACTCTGCTGATTCTCTTGTGAGAACAAAAAATTGCCAATCTTCCTAAATTGCATGTGATGGCTTTCTGATGTGACCCAGCGTCCAGTGGGGGAACGCGCTCCCGGTTCAGTAGCGGAAGATCAGCGCTGAACTCTGCACAGCTAATTCAAGTTGTCAGCTAAAGGGCTCCTCAGCTCCCCTGGCAGCCGGCCAAGGAAAAGCCAAGATAATCTTGACTTGGCACAAGTAAGAGGCTCAGGCAAACTTCAATGAACACTATTAGTAGCCTTTAAGGTCAAGCACATAGTGCTACATTTTTTTCCATACGTTTCTCATCTTTATTCAAGCCGATGCACAGCAGCACAAACCAGGAGCACTTCTGCAAGAGGCCTGAAGAAGAGAAAATTGTATCCTCACAGCTGAATAATGGAAAGTGACGCCCTGTCTCCAAACCCAATTCCGTCTTGTAGCGCAATAAATGTTTTAAGTTTGATAAATCTCAACTTCGACCATTCTTTTGTTAATATATTTCAATCTGGGACAGGGATGTGTCATACATCTCACTCATGATGCTGAAAAGGGTGCCCACATAGGAGGATCGGCGCTACCGAGAAAGGTCAATGTACATCCAATCATTAATTAAAACCGACCTCATAAAGGAAGCACTAGCAGGTCAGCACGATCATGTAAGAATGTTGCGGGCTATCAGAGGGCTTTCATAGGCAGAACAACAGCATAAAAGGCCAAGAGAACAACTGATTATACTGTTGTTTATATGTGCTTCTATGCCATGTGTAGCAATAGTGCAGGAGCCATAGGACTGATTCAAAAAAATTGAATGAGCGTGACTGAAATGTCCTCTCATCCACGAAACCGAGATCCCAAGTCCACTTTCTGAATATTTATTGAAATAAGATTCATGCCTGGATGATTAGCTAGCTAACTATTACCCACAACTGTCCTACTTTAAGACACTAAAGAAAGCACAATTCCTCTAACATTTCAATCCCTTGATTGGAGCTCAACCATTTTAAATACTGTCTTTCGTTTATATGTATTTGGTATCTATATACCGCAAACCTAACCGCTAGACATATATCAGGGACACTGCTTCTTTAATAACCACAGCCAGCTCATACTATTGCAGTGTCAAATCTTAAAAACTTGTACCAGTCAGACATGTCAGAGTACACCCACTCAATTACCCTTTGGCAGTCAACTCTTGTGCAATCAAAAAATAAGTATTTACTATAGCGCTCTTCAGATCTCCAATGTCGCATATGCAATAGGAGAATGTCAATGTAATTTAGTCTTGGTGATTCCTAACTTGTAAAAGTAACCCAACACTTGGTGTATTTTTCTCAGTACATTGATCAGAGCACTAAAAGTATTGCTTAATTTGTAACCAACAATGAAGTAACTGTTCAAACATGACCAGGTCTTGGTGAAAATGTAATTATGTCACTGTAATTTATGTGGTTGTGACTTTCACATTAAGCCTGTTACACAAAATTCCCAATATTACACTGTTATGCCACTTTGCATACTTAAGTGCCATTTGCAGTAAAAACTAAATGGGAATGTGCCATTTGTGGCAAAGATGTACTCCAAATAACAGAACATGAGTTGCTTTTGCTTCTTGCACTATTTTAGAATGAAATATATTCTGGTGTCAAAAACTGAAGTGAGGACTCATTTTGCACAAAAATGTAGAGCTAAATCATTTACATTTGCACTTTGCATAAGTACTAGTAATTTCACGTAATTTTGCCAAAATATTGAATAATTACGCAAAGCAAATTATGTGAATTTCGCAAATCACTAGCTTATAGTTTGAGGGTACAATGTGTTCATACAATCAATTCATTGTGACTCACATCAAACTTTATGATTCCATGGAAGGTCTCAAGAGACACATTTGCAATTTTATACCAAGGCTGCTTCTTTAACAACAGTTTAATAAGATTGTGCACACTATTTCATGTAGGACCGATGATGCTTTATCATTCTAGCACTTTCTGAAGCGTTGTTTCCTTCAATACCCTATATAAATTCACACGGTTGCTGATAAGGCTTGTTTGAAGATGAGAGAAATGTAATGCAATACTGTAGTTTTCCCAGTTTTATACCATGTTATAAGAGTTTTTCTGTATTTGGTAGTTAATCTTCATGAAGTGTCATATTTCCCCAAAATAAAAATGAATGAAAGATGCCATCAGTTTTTCAAGTGCCGTTTTTGGCCTTTCAATTTAGATCCTGCACAATGATATGAGGGAAAATGTGTACAGTCTGTTAACACTTGGAGGAGTAAGTCTTCTGAGAGCAAAATCCATTTCTTTAAAATAGAAAAAAAACTGTTATGTGACTTTTGCCCAAGAGGAATAGCCCCACATAAAGAGTGACCTGTATCAGGAAGGAAGGAAGACAAAGCGATTTAGAGAGGGATATGTGAGTTGTTAAACGTGAACGAGAGAGAGATTGAGACAACATGAGAGGCAGAGGGAGAGCTCAAAGAGAAAGAGAAGTGAACCATAAGAAACAGCGTCAGACTGGAAATGAAAACTGGCCCTGACAACCCAGCTCTGCATTGCAGCCCCACCCGCGGGCAGCCCACCGTGAAACACCAGAAAGCCAGAATGGCCAGTCCAGATCTGATTCGAAATTGGAGATAGAAAAAGAGACAAAGAAAGGAGCAATCACTGAAATGGAGAGATTGAAAAAAACGAGCCGAAATAGAACATGGCGATGCTAAGAATAAGAAAGATGAGAAAAATAGGATGATTTATAGATTACTAAGAAATAGAGTATGATTGTGAGGAATCCACCTGGAAGGCTCAAGAGGGAACTTGGGCAACGGTTTAATATATGCTAGAGCAAAGGTCTCTCAACAACCTCATCAACTGAACTCCATGCAGGCACATTTACCATCTCGCAAAGCTATACTTCAGTTCATGTTTTGATAGCATGACTAAGCACAAAGGTTGATCTTTCAGTGAATATGTGGATCTGAGGCATCAAGGACTATTATAGCAATTTGGGTAACATATAAATAACTTAAAGTCCCAGACGTGGTTTAAACCATACACTTCAAACCATACAATTATCAACAGTAGAGATCAAAAGATAAAAAAGAAGCACTTGTGTGGGACCAAAAAACCAAGCAAGGTGAAACCACCATTAAACAGACATGGCCTAAGTGTGAAGTAGGGCTTGTGAAGGAGTTTACTATTGGTCTTATTGCCTGGTTTAGATATGTTGAGTAATACAAATGCTGGAAGAAGTGGTAAATTTTCCATTGAAAGGTTGTTCGCATATAGAAAATCTACCTGCATAATTACCTCTGATGTACAGTCCCTATTGGGATGTAATTCCACCACAGAGACTCTTAGCCAGTGGAAAATCATTTGGTGGAGGATTTACCACTATTGGTACAAAGCTGTGGTGTTCAATACTAACCCAATTGTACATCAGATTCTTAGTTCCTTGTAAGGAGACCATAGAAAAAATTAAAACTTCAAGAAATATGTCCCATTTGGGGGAAGGTACCACTTACCAACTGATGCACAGAGGACGAATTCCAGATCAGTTAGACTGTTCTTGTTCAAATCTTCTGTTAAATATACTGTTAAATATACTTTGGAGCTTGGTTAAGCTCAGCCAGTAGCCAAAACCATGCTCAATAAACTTGTATTGCAGTTGTGTGAGTTCTTACTGGAATCTATCTGCAGGCTTGATTTTGATGTTTTATTTTTGCCGGATCAGACAGTTCTTGGAATTTATGGGTGTGCACCTCTCTTAGATGGTTGAAGGTAGGCCATTATAGTGCTGCAGTGTTTCTTCAAACTTTGGGCCTCATTATGACATTGGCGGACAGACCAGCCGACCACTAATGCTGCGGAGAGGATGCCATCATTATACCGGTGGCATCCCTCCACTGGGCTGATCGGTGGGAACATTGTAATAGACTGTTACCTCAGGTCAGTTCGGCGGGACAGTGCTACGATATAGGACTCGGCTCCCTTATGGGTTTTAATGTGTCAGTCAGACCGCCAAACTTGCGGTGGTCACTGCAAGCGTGGTGGTCCTTGGACAGCCACACTCATAATAAGGCCCTTAGACAAAGTTTTTCTTTAATCCATGGTAGTTTTATCACTCAGCTGTACTTTGGCAGCTGTAATAGTATTGCCTAAAAGAGGTTTCAGAAATGCTGAGAGGCAGACCCATTACTAGAATCATGGCCAACACATCCAACACAGAGGATTTTTCTTGCTCTGGCTCCACCATTTCCATGTCCACGGAGCTGTGGTAGTCTCTCAGGATTTCACACATTTGACAAACAGAATAGCAGACAGGCAGGACAATGCGTACCAGGAACTCACTGGTAATTAATCAGAGATTGATTTCAATTTTTCAGTTAATGACATTTTCACAGCAAGTGATAAAAGCTAAGGTAATATTCATAGCAGCACAGTCAGGACATCTTCTTTCCACTAAGCTTATACAATGGTGAAATGAAAAATGTTCGAATACATCAGCAAAAGCTTTAATCTTGTTTTTGCAAATGTTAATACCAAATGAGAGCCAATAATAATCTTTCCCGCAGCTGGTCTACCCACATTTCCTTGTGTGTAAGATTTTAAATAGGTAATTCAGGCATCCCAAATCTTAAAAGTTACTTTTTGCAAAGTGTCAAATGGCAGAAGCCTTTGCTTGGAATATGAACTGCTTGGCTTTTTTTCTGCTCTTTTGTCCTTAATAGGGAGAGACACCGGTGAGTCAGGGCAGAGGCAGACGCTCCTGGCTGGGCGTGGGGCCAGCAGGTATGCCTGCCTTTGTTCCTTTGAGGAAAATTGGCTTGGCTCGTTAGAAATGTAATCACCCATCCTAAGCGTGGTCGAGTGCGACTTTGACTGGGCCATTCCCAGGTTGTTCCACTACCATATGGTTACCTCAATTTAAGTAATTCCGCGGCAGGACTTTTTGTGTTAGAGCTCCATGAATAAAAGTGATGTTTTTATAGTCGGGGCGAATTTAATAAATAGCGATTTTTGTAAATGTTTCATATGATTTTATGTAATTCTTATCTGTGATGAGGGAGAGCTTAAAAGCATGCTCATATTCACTTTTCCCACATGTTTTGAGAAAAGGCGAACATACAGGCAGGCAAGGCCTGTGTCAGAGACATAGCGTTTTCCGTTAATTCCCTCTGAAATGTACCATTTTAAACAACGCATGGTAACTGTACGGGAGTACCATCAAGTACTGAATCACAGAAGCACATGGGGGGTGTTCCAATTAAAGGCACTGACAGAAGGAACGTTTGTCCGCAGAAGAGAGAGAGTTCACGCCTGGCCTTCTGGGAATTAATTGATGCAGGCGGGTACAGAGGAAAGATTCAGGGGACCACCACTGAACAAACCACTTACTGCTGAGCCTTCGTCTGGGGGGTTTGCCTGTAGTTAAGGCTCACAGCAAATTCTCCCAAATTACCACTGAGAAGAGCCCATATTTTGCTGCAATTACTTTATGCAAAAGTCTCAAAATGATTCTAACATAAAGTCAGCATCCGTTCGCTCGACTCGAGTGAATTCCTCGCAGTGTACAAGAAAAAACTTCATGGCTCATGAATTGTAATGATGGAATCATCAAAGGACTGGAAAATAGGAATTAATTAAAATGTTTAATTGCTGCTTTGGTCAGGAGCCCACATGCATAAGATATCCTGGCATCAAAGATAAAAGAGTAAGAACATCGTGTTACTGATTTCTCCCTTTTTTGTGGTGGTCAACTTATATAGGATCATCAATCTCTCAGGTCCCCTCTGCTGTAGGTGGTTAGTACACGTGTTCATAATAATTTTAACTCGGTAATCCTTTCCACTAAGTTATTTCTATCACGCTCTTTCTGTTCATCTCTCCTAGAAAAAAATCCCCCCCCATACTTTCCTAAGGGTTGACATTAATTTTAACTTGTTATATATAGGTTGGTACAGAATGGAATGAGAGGTCAGGCAGAGACTTGGCTGTTGTACAAATAGTTGAAATGTGTACTTTACTATGTGTTATTAGCTAATATGGTGCATAAAACACACAATTTAGCCCCAGTCAGGATGCAGATATGCTGAGGCGACCAAGGAGGTTAATCAACAAGGCAAGAAGTATTAGGGGGAGAAGTAACTAGTCCAAAGCTGGTACAAACGCAGGTGCAATATTAAAACATGATATAATATACATTTATGCAATTGCATTTTTTTTTAGTTTGTCAAGGTTACGTAATTAGCAGACAGAGCAATATTCAAAAGACAGATTATTTGTGCAATATTGCCACATCAACCCAGCACACTCTACCCCGTATTTCATCCAGAACCCTATTTGCTGGGAAAACCGTAAACAGTATTAAGCAGCTAGGCCCATGGTAGCCCCAGTGCAGTCTCTCTTTGGCCATCAAGTCAGATCTGCATGCAATTGCAATTTAAGATCAAAACTATTACACTTTCATAATAAACACTACAGTTGTTTTAAGTTGCTTGCACCATTCTACTAAACTAAAATTCTAGTATCTTTTCCTATTTTCTCTACTTCATTAATATTACAATGTAATATTTCAAGTTACAACAGAAAATTGCATACAACCCAACCCTAATCCATAATATCCAAATTCCTCTTCCCCCAGCAAAATCTTGGACGCGTATGTCGTATGCCAGGTTCAAGAATACATGGATGTTAAATAAAATCCCCTTGTTTGTCAAAATTGCCTTGAAAATCAGCTTCTTTATTTAAGCTTTATCATACATAAAGACAGACCTGTAATATTTTTGATGGAGAAAGGAACTTTCTCCTTAATTATCCTTCTACCGCTCCATGCTACTAACACCTGCTTTTTGCTGTCACCAGTCACTCACTCCTCTGTGATGTGATATACTATGTAGTGTAAATTATATTCCACCCACTTGCAAAGCTGTTGCAGCAATGGGAACTACCCGTTTGTGGACAGCAGGGTGCACATTCGCTCTTGGTGACTGCTTCCATTGTTATATTGGCAACAAACTTAGCATTTCTTCTTTTTGCCAATCAGTTTCGCAGATTTTTGAAGGTTGTAGGAAAATCCTTTCTCTGCTGACCCATGTCTGATAAGGAGATGCTTCCAAAGTGTTATTATTGAGTTATTGGTGAATTTGCTGTTCTTTGATATTACATACTTGGATCAGTTTGACTGATGAGGAACCCCAGGTCATACTTCCACCAAAGGAAGAATGATCCAGGCATTGTCACCACCTTCAGCTTTAGCCATTTCATGTGAATGCAATTTGTTTCTTCCTTTTGATCAGTGAAAAGTAGTTTCACCTTATGTGGTTGTTGACCAGGGATTAGAGACGACGACTTCTTCTTCTTACATTCCACTTTCATACATGCTAGCTCTTGGCATTCCTCTCAGTGGAAGCAGTTTTCTCCTTGGCTCTTTTTGGTGCTCTAAATTTTCTTCTTGACGTGATTCCATTAGGATCTGGATCATACTATTCCCATGTGATTGGTTAGTTAGCTAGTTTTCTTTAGACTGTTTCCATAATAGAGTACCCTCTCCTTTGATCATCTGCTGTGAGCTACTGTTCCTGTGCTACAATTTAGATGCTTGTCCAGCCTAGTTTAGTTCTTACTACTTCTCCAGGAAAGAATGTGTGCCTTTATAGACATTGTCTTGGTCAACCGCTAACCACAGATGTATGTATCATTTTATGGATACTCTCAACCTTCTAAGTCACACCAGTGCCCTGTTTAAGGGCTTCCACATACTCACACTGTAAGCATTTGAACATGGATCTTGGCACATACTGCACTGTACTTTGTAAGGTGCTCTTAGGTCGACTAGAGTTCAAATCTCCATGTGCAGATTGATGACACATACCATAAATACTGACGTCAACATAAAGAATGCATGCTAGTGACATCTATTCAACACTGTACGTTGCAAGGTGCTCTTAGGTCGACGAGGCTCAAATCTGCATATGCAGATTTTGAGACATGCCATAAATACTGTCATTAATATGTAGAAAGCAAGAGACTGGTGATTAATTGATGATTCTAGAGACATCTATTCAGCACTGTACTTTGTAAGGCGCCCTTAGGTAGACTGGGGCTCAAATCTCCATGTGCAGATTTTGAAAAATACCATAAATAATGGCATCAGTATAAAGAAAGCAAGAGATTTGTGATTAATTGGTGATGCTAGCGACACTATTCACACTCTAGAAAGCTCTGGTATAAAAAAACACAAGAACATTTTACAAATGTTCCTGGCTACAGAGGTCTCAGTAGCATAAGGAAATGAAGTTTCAGTACTCATTCTCCTTTGTAGCAAAACAAGTGCTTGAATCGCTATACTAAGAGCTTTGCAAATTGTCTGCAACCTTTTTTTAAACAATGCCCTAATGTCTCTTTTGGATAAGTTCTTTTGTCGTAAAGGAACCCAACAGTTTCATAAGTTGGACAGACTGTATTGCATATACTGTGTGATGATGATGATGATGATGACAAAGGAATATACAATATCGAGGCTAGTTAATACTCTACGGTGTGTCTAAGTAGAAATGCACATTTCTATTCACTCACTGTGAACTAAGATTTTCTGCTGAGGGAGCTAGATATGCTAAGATCATAATACTAAATTAATGGAGCGTGCCTGTTAGTTCATTCACGTCGGCATCCCCACTAATTTACTGCTAACACTATCAGTAAAGGCGTGCAAAGCTATCTGGTGCCACATGACCTTCCATTGAAGAAATGCCAGAGTAATATGGGCAAGACCTTCAGCATCATGGGCGAACGCAGCTGCTAAATCCACCAATCATGCTCTTAGATTTACGGCTGGAAACTTTCAAAGAAGGAAGTCAAGAGGAAGGATGAAAACAGCCAATCTATGATCTATCAGATAGTGGGTTATGCTAAGACCATGAAAATTTTTTGTGGGTGATCCATTTATTGAGTTACTAACAGAAGCTAAAGAAGGACAAGAGCACCCAATAAAGCGGAAGTAGATATAAGAACGCAGACGGGAAATTAAAAGGTAGATTGTGAGAGAGATCTAAGGAAATATGAATGGTACACTTCGTGATCAGCATGTACTCAGCTATTGCCCCAGAAGTCACAAATGTATTGTGTGTTTCATGAAGTAAGTTAACACCAATTGAGTTAATTTTCCTCCTACTGAAAAATAAATTCAGTAAGGAATCAGCTTTATTTTGTTATTTCAAATTAAGTAGCATAGGCACTAAACCCCTGCGAACATCTAAATATGTAGATGGCCCTCTTTCGCCTTATTTGTAATCATTATTTCTTGTTACTGTCTGGACAAAATACATTCATCATTGGGTCAAGGTGCTGAATCTCATGAGACTCCTAAAAAAACAAAATGGCTGCTGCCTAATTAGAATGTATATATATATATATATATATATATATATATATATATATATATATATACAAACTGACCACCTAGAACATCCTCTCTACCTAGGACATCACCTCCACCATGAAATCTATCCACTCAGGAGCTCCCACAGACCCATGCCCACACCACATCCTCAACCTTGGAAACCAAAGGATCGGCCAGGAACTCACCACCCTGCTCAGCACCTCTTTCACCACAGCAACATTTCCCAACACCTGGAAACATGCTTAAGGCAGACCACTACTTAAAAACCCCACGGCCGACCCCAGCAAAGCAAAAATAAAAACGGACAATCTTCTTGCTCTCAATCTCTTTGAAGGTACTGGAAAAGATAATCAACAAACAACTCATGACATACCTGGAGCAGAACCAGCTACTCAGCGCCTCCCAATCCGGCTTCCACAGCAATCACAGCACAGAAACTGCCCTGGTTGCATCGACTTGACGACATCTGAACCCTCTTCGACCAAGGAGAAACAGCAGCTTTGATCCTCCTTGACCTCTCATCTGCCTTCAACACTGTATCCCAACAAATGCTGAACAAAAAACTCCACCGCATTAGCATCCAAAGGGACACGCTCAGATGGATTACCGCCTTCCTCACCGGAAGAACCCAGAGGATCCATCTCCCACCTTTCACCTCTGAACCCAAGGAGATCACCTGTGATGTCCCCCAGGGCTCATCCCTCAACCCCACGCTGTTCACCGAATATATGACCCCGCTGGCCAACATCATCAGATCCCATGGTCTCAACATAATTTCCTATGCAGACAACACCAAACTCATTCTCTCACTTGCCGATGACCCCTCCACCACCAAAGCCAACTTACACAGATACATGACAAGCATCGCTGACTGGATAAAGAACAACTGCCTGCAGCTGAACACAGACAAGATGGAAGTACTGATCTTTGGCAATAGCAGCAACACATGGAATGACTCCTGGTGGCCATCAGACCTAGGACCCACATCCACTCCTTCCAACCACACCAGAAAACTCAGAACCATCATTGACAACAAGCTCACCATGAAATCACAGATAAACGCCATCTCCTCACCTTCCTCACTTTGTGCATGCTACGTAAGATCTTTAAGTGGCTATCCCCACACATGAGATGCACCATGACACGAGCCCTCATCACCAGCCAGCCGGACTATGGCAAGCCCTCTATGTTGGAATCACCGCAAACCTCCTTCAGAGACTTCCGATCATACAGAACACCATTGCCCGACTCTTCCTTGGCCTTCCCCGATGAACCCACATCACACTCCACCTCAGGCATCTCCACTGGTTCCCCATACAGAAGAGATGCCAATTCAAGCAGCTGACCCACGCATACAATGCTCTACACAACCGAGGACCAGCATACATCAACCACCACCTGAATCTCAACCATCCGGATGCTATGCCTCCCTTTCACTTGCCAATACTTTCCACATCTACTGAAGCAGAAGTGGACGTCACTCCTTCTCTCACATCATAACAAAAACCTGGAACAGCCTCCCCACACACCTCTGGACCATCACCTCATTTTTGGAATTCTCAATGTCCCTCAAGACTTGGCTATTCCAATGAGCTTCTGGGATCTGCAAGCACTTGGATACCCTATCTGGTGTTTAGCTGCGCTTTATAAATCCTGATTGAGTGAGTAGTTTATGAGATATTAGAAGAAAAAGAAATATCAATATCTAGGGGTGCAAAGGCTTTGAGAATCCTCCCGATCATGTGCTGAGATCTGATTGGCTTCCAAAACTTCAACCAGGATGTGTTGGCAGCCATCATGGCACTCAGCTTCATCCGAGTCCCAGAAAAAAGATAAAAAAAGGAAAAGAGGCCAGGGTAGGGACACCCTGACCCCTTAGCTCTGGTGCTGGGGTCCCAGAGGGACCCTTCCAGGGCAAAAAGCAAATTTTGAAAATCATTTTGCCATAAATTCATGACGGGGTCGCAAATCCATGCACTTTTTTTTTTTTAAACGTGGTCTCACATGCTTGGCTCCATAAATCCCACTGGTGGGTGGGCCAAGTCTTGGGGGAATATATATATTTAAAAAAAAAGGATGGGGACATGGGCCCCCTCCTGTGCTTATTTATGCCCTGAGCATTGTCCCCTCGCCAGGGCCTTAATTTAATAGATTGGGGGGGCAATTCATTGCAAGTAAAGGGAAACATTGGAAGGGGGGCTACACGGCCCCACTTGTGGACGCAATAATGCCCCCCCAGGGCCAGCTCCTGCTATGTCCTGGGGTGCCCGCTCCCGGAACCTAGCTGTTTGCTCTAACTTGGCGGTAGCTTTGACAACTCCTACCAAGTCAGAGCAAACACTCCGCTCCCAGCAAACGAGAGCTGTCAAACAGCTCTGGCTTGCTGGGAGTTTTCTTCTGTTTCCCTGCCTGGGGACATGCTGGCAGTGAAAAAGAGGAAACGTTTGATCTCACAGACATGGAGCTACATATTTAGCAGCTCCCCATCTGTGACAGCAATGCAGGCTCCCGCAGGAGGCAGGGAGATGGCTGGGACTGCAGAGACCTTCAGGCAGTCCCTGAGGAGCACCCCGGATAGATGGCCAGGCCCTGGGGATGGGGTTCCACTGAGCTGAGTTCGGCTCGTGGAGGGGGCCACAAAGCCCTCTCCCTAAAAATAAACTTAAGGGCAGCCCCAGTGGGATGTGGTCAAAATTGGCCGGGGGGGCTGTGTGGCCCCTCTCCTCCATTTAATGAAGACCGAGTCCTGGGGGATGTGGTCCCCAGGGCTGAGTTCAGCCTCAGGAGGGTGGGCCGCGTGGAACTCCCACATTGATGTGTAGTGGGCCCTGGGAGATGGGGTCCCTGGAGCCGAAGTCGGCCAGGGGAGGGGTGCTGCGTGCCAGAGGCCATGCACAGTGGTCGTCGGATCAACTTATAGTAATGAAAATTACTTGACATTAAAATAACATAGAAATTCACTGGAAAAAACAAAGGTTACAGGGACATAATAGTTAGGAAATAGAATTGAAAAAACATAGAAATTCACTTAAAAAAACAATGGTTACCGGGGCATTATAGATTTTCTGAATTTACTTGCACAAAACCACAGAAATTCAGGAGTTATCGTTAGAATTTTTTCAGTTAACTCTAACTTGTGGCCTAATGTAACTATAACTATCGCCTTCACCATGCACTGCTAATTACCCCAGATATTACAGCACTCATAACAACTTTTATAACATCAATAAAAATATCAATGAAACATAAGAAATCAAATTATTGAAGAAGAAACTTTATAGTTACTTGAAATAACTCTAACTATAATTGCTGAATTTCTCTGATTTTGTGCCTGTAAATTCAGAAGCGAACTGTAAGATCCCAGGAACCTTTATATGCCAGTGACCCTCCTCTAGCTGTTTTCACCCCCGGGAAATCCATCTCAATTGAATTTTTGTGGGGGCACATTATCACATCTGCTGGGCCAAATCGTTTTATAAGGGGGAAGGGCACGCACCCCCACCCCTCTTCCCTGAGCCGTTTTTTGGCTGCAGGGACCCCAATTCTGGGGGCCCAAATTAATTTAGCAATGTTTTTATCTTTTGTAATCCACAGCCCTGGATTATGCGTTAACACAGATTTTCCACAAAAAAACATCAGCTTTTTTGATGTCTTGTTAGCGAATGTATTGCACCAGACAAATAAAATAAAATACATCCAAACTCATACTGTGTGCAGTTCATCAGTGGTGAAACATACAATGTTAATCCAAGGTCATCATTCTTTAAGTGTGTAAATTGTAATTTAGTAATTCGTTTTTGCTTAACATTTGTTAAAGGTGTGCACGGGCAGAATATGAAAGGATTTGTTGTGCAACATGTTGTCTGGTTATTTGCTGCAAACAGAAACTGATTTTGTGTTACTTGTTAAAATGTTAATCTATTTGCTCCCTTGTTATAAAGCCTCTTTAAAACAAACCTTATCTACTTTTCAAGGAACAAAAGTAGAACCTTTTAGTAATGCGTGTGCTATTGGATGTAGCAGCTGTTTGGGCTTGAAATACTGCACCCAGTGAAGTAAAGGCTTCAAACATGTGAAAGTGGCCAACTGCCCAAGTCCCCACCTTCCAAAGAGCCACTGGGAAAGTTTACGTTTTATCTGGTTCACTTCTATTTGACTATCTCAACCTTTATCTAAAAATCATTGAAGTCTGTTTGAAACTGTATTAAATGGGTTATAAAATTCAAAGTTGTTCCAAACAAAGGCCCTAAAATATTTCTTGCCCATGGCCTCCAAAATCCCTAAATGACACTTCTGAGAAGCCGAGGTGCCAGGATGGAAAATTGGAAATCCTTACCTATTTGTTACGGAAGCCTTTCATTTGATCTGCTTCTTTTTGAAGAAGCATTTTAGAATGATTTACGTTTGCTGGTTTGTTTGAGGAGAAAGCTGCTTTCTTTTTTCCATGCAGAAAAAGATTGAGTTCTCCATGAAGGGGTGCAATGACATATGATACGCAGATTTTCTTGCAAGGTACACATTATAGATTGTGAGGGCTCTCAATTATTTCCACCCACTTTTCCGCTGTGCATGACAGAGTCCCCTCCTGCGCTAACCCAAAAACATATTTCGGGGCAGGTCAATAATTGTATGTGAAGCAAAGCTTCTCTTCACTTGCAGTGCCCCATGTTATCTAGTAATAGTACATTTCAAGTCCTTCCAATTCAGAACACTTTGTAAGCAGATGTGTGATGGTCATTGGGCAGGACAACTTTCAAGGGCATTGTTGTAAAAAAAAGATTGTCTGTTCCCCTTAGGACCTCGGGATCCAGATAGTACTGCAAGCTCACTGAATGTCAAGAGCCTCGTTTCTAGACTTGGACTATTTCTATGGAAACGGTCAAGATGTACTCTTGAAATGTAGAATGGTGTATATACTCATATGCAGATAACAGTTGAACGGTGCAAAACAAAAGTATCGATCAGTCGGTATTACGAATTAATACACAATATAAAACATTTTGCTCAGGTAAAGAGTCGATAGCTTAGGACACTTGTATTTTATTTTAGACTCACATTTCGACTTTCACAGCAAGATGGGAACCCTGCTAACTTTAGCATTGTATACAAAGACAGATCTGAGGTCCAACATGCGGGTGCAGCGAGGCCAAAGTCAGAGAGTTCTGTGTAGGCAATTTGTACAAATCTTAATATTTAATTAAGGTGGATGCTCACGTGTTCATCCGGGTGCTTTTGAGGAGTGGACTTTGAATGAACAAGGTCAGAGATCTTCGGGCAACCTCGGGTGGATGAATCTGGTTAAAATTCTCAGGGAAGAGTTTACATAAGTCTTATGTGTATGAGAATGAAACGAAGGATGTACTAAATTACGATAGAGTCTCGACATGAAGAAACAGGCTGCTAGATGGACAGACATGAGGCCAGATGGAAAACAACACGAAGCTTACAAACAGAAGTAGGTTTTGAGAGTTAAAGAGAGATGCTGACTGAGAGCAGCAGAGAGTGGGAGAAAAAAGACTGAAAACAGAATTCACAGAATTAGATAGATAAAGAGCACAGAGAGAAAGTTAGGGAGTGAAGGAAGGCAATACAGACAAAATGCTGAGAAACAAGGTCAAATAAAGTAGAGAGCGAGAAAGATGGGTAGAGAGACTGGAGATATAAGTAAGAGCCAATGGCCCACCTTATTATTAGGGAAATTTCATCTGGAAAGGAAACTCTGGGTGAAACTCCACAACTGAAAATAAAAAATCTTTCCTGTCACAGGATAATCAGTTCGCAAACTCTGGTCCCGATAATTTGGAGCCTGGAAACACTTGCCCTAAATGTATTTTTTGCTGCACATGCTGGGGCTGCGCCACCCGATCTGTGCACCACCACGGAGAGCCAGGAATGCTCCCCAGGCAGACAGAAGGCTGCCATACCTCATCTTGCTCTACGACCCTCCCCCAGAAACTTTTAGCAGGTGTAAAATGTCTGCACTTTTTCTGCAGAAATCGGAATGAGATGTCCAGTCTGCTTTAATATCCCTTATTGTAGTTCTCCAGACTGACACCTCCTATTATAGACCACAACCTCCCCTTCTTTAAAAACCTATCCCTGCAACATACAACCATAAAATCTCTGCCAGCCTATCTCACCAACCATTTACTTAAAGTCACCTAACCCTCACTAATGATCACACCTAAGTGGTTTTACTATAACAGGTAAAAAAGTAACTGAAGTCCTTTTTGTTGTGCACACATGACTAATCACAATAATTACCAATAACCACTGGATTAACCACTAACCTTGGGTTCCAGAGTTGCATGCTGCATGCTGTTCAGGTCTTCAACACCCCATCGGTAAGCGCTATATAAATGCAAATACAATTACAGTACAGGATTCAGTATTCCCAAGTCTCAGTAGTTATTTTCCAGTTCTGAGGGAAAACTTACAATTGTGAGAATTTGGTGTACGGACACCAGCTGAAATTGTAGGTTACAATCCTCCTACACCTTTGTACCCCGTCCCCACCCCACCCCACCCCCTGTTCTCTGCACCAAATTCAAGCCAATTTTTAATTGGGGGGCTCAAAGGGTTAAAATCAGAAGGCTAGAGTCAGAGGGTCAGACCGAGACAAAGTAGGCAAATATAGTCAGAAAGAGTATAGGATAGTGAAAAGGAAATGCAGGCACAAAGGCAATACAGATAGAAAGGTACAGAGAAGGCAACAGAGAAAAAAAGAATTAGAGAAAGTAAAAGATGGGGAAGGTGTATGTTCAACAGCAGAAGCAAATATCTAGGGAGGCAGATGGATGGATGGGGAAATAAAGGCATATGTAAGGCAAGAAAAAGGTGGAAAGCTGGTAAGACAAACATCGAGTAAAAGAATGACATACAAGACAGGAGACAGAGCTAGGAAAAAGAAGTGATCTACTGCTACTTGCATTTCTCCTGTGCAGCAAGCATCTCCCCACCTTTACTGGATGATGGAGTCGCCTTCTGTTCATGAAACCGCCAACGGTCAGGGTCATAACTTCAGGGCTGGTATTTGGGGTATT
Organism: Pleurodeles waltl; assembly: GCF_031143425.1. Lineage (NCBI taxonomy): Eukaryota > Metazoa > Chordata > Amphibia > Caudata > Salamandridae > Pleurodeles > Pleurodeles waltl. The sequence continues at coordinate 1,105,323,350 of NC_090445.1, forward strand.
ACATCCCCCCCCCATAAATATATTTTCTGGTAAATAGTTGGGTACAGGTGCTTTCAGTTGGGTATGGTGAGGAGTCTGATCTATTTCATCAGAAAATTTCCCATACACATAGTCAAAAACGCGCACACTCTCTCACTCTCTGTTTTGAAAGTCTTTAAAAATGTTGGGTTCTTTACAAAATATTATATTTTAACATTATATGCCAGAACGATTGTTGGAAAATTTGAAGCTCACACTTCTCCAATGTTATTGACCAAGCTACGGCCCTGTGAACAGTTTCTTTACTAACAAATTATCTTTATCTTAAGCAGACACCCATGTGTTGCACATTTTTGCATGCCTGCGGGCCTGGGCCCTGCTGAGGGATCAATGCTTTATCACAGACAAGGTGCCTGCCATGACAAGCTCCCCGTGCCCTGACGAGCAGCTTTACATTAGGCCTGACAACGCTGGAAGCTGGCCTGACAAGGCAAGCGCCTGCATACAGAGTTTAGTACCACTGAGCTTAGGCAGAATGGTGTCAATATACTGATGAAGAGATTAGCCATGCTTGCAGGCAACATTATACACAAAAGAGAAGAGAAGGGTGACCTTACTGAAGTACAATAAACCTCACCATTCATCCAGCTGTATGACTGGCACTTTGTGCCGCCATATAACTGCTCTGTCTTGGTTAACATGTTTACTAACACCCTTTATTTCCTTGCTCCAACTTTTTAAAGTTTATAAAATAAAATAGAGTCTATATGCGTCCACTTTAGGATCTGTCAGATTATTGACATGACGGAAGTGACAGGAAGGCACCATATTTGGAGCTAGATGAAATGCAAAACACAAACAATTCAATATATAAAACAAACACACAGATTGTAAACAGTGAAAAAAGTGTACAAGTCTTGCTGCATGACACTACATCTATGGTCCATTACCATACATGCCAACATTTTAAAAGAGGAAAGAGAGAGAATTCTAGAAAAAAATCAAGATAATTTATTTCCCCCATTGACTTCTACTGGGGCCTGAATTGGGAGGGTTGGTACGTATGCATTACAGATAGATTGGTACTGACACACTGGCTAGGGCAGTATGCTTCTCCCTATGATCCCATACACTGATTCCTGAAGGCCAGAAGATGATAGGAGTGCTCACTGTCCGCCCTTCCATAATGCAGCGGTGAATACAACAGTGATATGCTTGGCTCCAGCATGGTTAATTAGTATGTCCTTATATGCCTTTTATGGTCATTATTGACATTGGGATACTCTGATTCTCCCCTTTGATGGGACACATCCGGGCCACTACCATAGGCCTAACTGTTTTAACAAAAGAGCACCAGTGATAATCACAAACGTCAGTGGAAAATTTGCACCATTGTGCAGCACTACCCTCGGCCCTTAATTCAGTAATAACTCACTATTAGTAGGATTAGCAACATTACAGCGAGGAACTGGTATATAGGCACTATAGTGTGGTCAACCTGATTGCATGGACCAGCATGATGGTCTATCACTGGAGTGCTTTTTTGCCTTCATACATCTAAAATGTTTCACAGTGAAATGTTTTAAGTGCCATGCTTGCTGACTGTGCTTTCGGTATTCCCAAAAGAATGCGAGCTGCAGCATTCTGGCTAATCTTTAGCCTGTTTATTACTGCTTTGGGACTCCCTAATGTGGAACATTTCCATAGTCAAGATGCAAGGAGATAACCCCTTGGATAACTGATCTGCAGGATTCCACTGGAAGCCACGTTAACATCTCGCAGAAGGCCAAAACAAGAGCTCAGCTCACTGTTCCCTGTCAGCTGGTGCTGGACACATATTAGTTACAGCAGGATCCAGTGTGCAGTTGCAGTAAATGATCAGTGTAGCAGTGTTTAAGTAGTGTAGCAGTGGTAACCACGAACACAGTAGATAACAGACTCCAACATCACCATTGCATTTACAAGGTGTCTCATCATGCGAAGGGGAAGGCTGTTGCTGACAAATGTCCACAAGGCCTTGACAGTGGAGAGAAAAACAACACGGTTCACTTCTGTTGCCTGGAGGACTGAAATCATATTTCTTGGGGGATTCTTCCAGTTTTGTATACTCAAGCTACCTTCCAGCAAGGGGGTTGGGAAACTCCAATAAATACTACTTCAGAAATCCTAGAAAAAGCCAGAGAAAGTCTATCAGTTGTTTTCTGTCATCACTTTCTAGACGTCCATTTCCATCCCGTTATGGTGCTAACAGTGGCCGTCTGGGACAATAAGAGTTAACATATTTTGACTACTTCACAAACTTGGAGGATAATAGTGCTGCCGTAGTGCGTCTCCCTGCTTCCAGCCCCAGATTTCCGCCCCACCCCCTCTAAACTACAGTGCATCGACTTGGACTCAGAGAGGCGAAGAGAACTGCAGCAGGAAAAAATGTGCGACTCGGAGGACCTAAAGGATTGGTTGGGGCAGTGCCTCTTCCCCCGCCATGCTGAACTCGGAATCTGGTTGCTGATCAACATGCAGTGTCAGTGTTTGGAGTTGGCTGGGCAGGCTGTGGTCTCAGACAGACTGCACAAGACCTTGGCACTCCTGCTTGTTGAAAGAGCCTTCAGGTATTCGCGACAAGCTCGGCCAGGTTGGTGAAGAAACATTGTACTATGCAGCAGAATTAGGTAAGCACGGGTTGAAGTGAGCATACCTGAGTTCTATGCAGCATTGTTTGGTATATATACTGGTGCTATTTGCCTTAATGCTGGGCTAAGATAAGACTGAAGAATAGCCCTCTGCAGTCTGCGTTGCCTGCCCTGACCTGAGATTGCCCTGAGACTGCTGTTGACTTGCCACAGCCTCTTTGCCCCCCTTTCTTAGCCCTCCTTGCTGCTTTTCTGCCAAGTGGTTGGACAGTGCTGGCGGACTATGGTTAGGTCTGTTTTTTTGATAGCAAGGCGCGAGATTAGTAAGACTTATTAAATCGAACCAAAGAAAAGATGCCAGCAAAAATTCCTAAGTCAGTCTGATCTGCCAAATTGTCTGCAGAGAGGAAGAAACATTATAGACAAATCCATGGAGCACCCAGAAAAGGGTGCTGGGGTCTATCAAGGGGTTGGTGGTAGGCCGGGCTCCACAATTACAAATGGAGTAAGAGGAAGGGTTTATCCCTGAAATCAGCAGAAGTAGAAAACAAGTCGTGAATGAGAATGAGGAGTTGAGTTCCTGAAAGATAAGGGACTGCGAGAGAGCCTTGGAGACTTGGAGGTCAGGGCGGGGTCACAAGATTTGCGAGTAATATTGCCAGAACTATGGATACAGGACATGGAGGGGCAGGAGGTGGAGCAAGGTGATCAAGAGGATCAGTTGAATCTTCCAAAGGAGTATGGAAGAAAAATGGGGTTCACCACTGAAAATGTCGAGGGAGGACCTGTATCCCTTATTCAAAATTAACCGGGACAATGCTAGTAGTGCCAAGATTGAAGCCGTTTTCAAGCAGAGAGTCAAGGCTTCTCAGAGTTTCCAGGATCCGGGAACGATTGTGGAATAAAATAGAAGCCAATATGGAGCATTTGCCTGTAATTACTAATGATGGTTCAGAGGAGCAGGGGATGTTGGTGCTTCAGAAGGGGGAGAATGGCACTATGGTCTTACAAACTGCAGTGGTCAAAGGGTGAGGTTCCCTAGGGCCTGATCTCTATGGTCTTGGTAATCTTAAAACAGGTGAAAGCCGTTAAAGCCATGCAGGCAAAAATTGTGGACGATTTGAGAGTGCGGTTAGACTCAGCTTGCATGCAGTTGGGGAGGGGTCTCTCTTCCTGACTGAAGAAGATGGTACAGAGAGTGTTTCATTGTGAGGACAAGATACATAACCTAGAAAAGAGTAATCAACATCTTGTGAAGGAGGTGATGTGGCTGAAAAACAAATAGGAGCAGATGGAAAATTCAGTCTTATGCAATTTCAAAGTGTGTACTATTGAAGCCTGGGTTTCTGCCCAGTGTCCCTCAGTGGTCATATTGCTGGAAACTCATATTCCGTTTCGAAAGCTTTTAGTGTTTTCCATGTTTAAAGGCTGGGCTGGCTATAGAGGAAACTCATCTGCTCAGGCTGTACACTGATGTACTGCTGTTTTCTTGGCTGAATGATTGGGTGTGGAAGTGCTTAGTTTTGCTAGTGATACATATGGTCATTGGTGTGTGGTTAATTGCTTGGTGATTTCTAGACAGCTCACTTTTGTGAGCCTGTATGCCCCACTGGTGGGTAATTCCGGCATTTTGAGGAGCTATTTCAATCATTACTGCAAGTCCCAGGTGGGGTTGGGGAGAGTGGGGATTTTAACTTTTTGCCGAACCCTAGATTCGATTCCTCAGTAAAATGTAATCCTTTGAGGGAGGCCTTCCAAACCAAAATAGAATATACATGCTTATACATGCTTATCAGGAAGATTTCATAGCACTTTGCGTATTGATTTTTTTCAGTCTCTAAAGCCCTAATTTTTTAAAGGCCACAGACTCCCCTCAATGGCTTTATGATACAATTGTTGTTCAGGGAGATTTTTGTGGAGAAAGGCACTCCATGAGTTGAGAGATGAGTCTTTAATAACTAGTATTTACAGGAGGAGGGAAGGGTCCAGATATGTAAGGAAAAGATGAAGGAATTCTTGATTAGAAATCATGGGTCCACCCCACCAAGTGTAGCGTAGGACCCAAAAAGAGTATTTAAGGGGGCTTGTGATAGCCAAGGATGTGGCAAATACTGGAAGTGCTAGAGAACAAAAGCAGACTTTAGTACATACTGTTCAGGATATGCAAGATACATTTTAAAGGCACCGTCTTTAATGGGAAAGAGCAGGAAAAGGCTAAACAGCCATTAAGTGATTTGTATTATACTAAATGCTGTGTATCTAATCGGGCCTATATGCAGAAGGTTTATGAGGGGACTAACTTCACTGGATGTTTTCTAGCTTTGCAGGTGCAAGAACAAGCTGCGAGTAATAGGATCCATGCTTTGAAGATGCCAGTCTCTGGGATTAGATGTAAGGAGCAGGTGAAACTGGGCAAAATTCCACTCAAACATTATAGGCAGATTTATAGTCAAAATCAAGTGATCGATAAAGACGCTCTGGCAAATTTTTGGGTTGGACTGAATATTCCTACTATATCTGAGAAAGATGTAGAAAATATACCCCATCCTTTCTCCAAGGAAGAGCTGGTTGAGGTGGTAAATAGCCTTCCAAATTGCAAGGTAGGTGGTCCTGATGGCCTCTCAGCTGAATTTTATAAATTGTTTCTGGAAGTATTAGCAGATTATCATTTAAGGGTAGAGAATGCAATGCTGGAGGACGGTCCCCAATCAGCCTCTCTTAGTAAGGGGAACATCTTTAGTTTTTTTTAAAAAGGAAAGGATGGGGAAGACCCGAATTTGTCTCGTCCAATCAAATTGTTGAATTCAGACTATAAGATAATTATTAAATTATTTGCTAATAGATTTTATTCTGTAGAGGCAAAATTGATCCATTATGAACACAGTAGTTTATAGCCAGATGACAACTAGGTACAAATACACATTATTTAGCTGAGGTGTTGGATTATCTTTCAGTCAATAACAGCCTGCATTAGCTCTCCTATTGGATGCAGAGAAGGCATTCAACCTTGTGGTCTGGGGGTAGTGTGGAATGGCATTGGGTGGTGTATGCATGGGGTGGTAGCACACTTCCATTACAGACAATACATGTTCAATTGAAATGACCATTACATTTGCACAGACATACAGTTTGACTGATAAAGGTATACAGTACACGTTGGTAATGGTGGAAATGTCATCACCTAGTATATTAATTTGTTTTGATCGTATTGAATATTTGTTTCCATCACACTTCACAATTACAAAAAATGTGCTTCACTTCTGCTTTCCAAATTCTGATATATTCTGAAATATTTTCATGGTTCATTTACAAACATTTATATTTTGTGGTGTGCTAGAGAAAAGCTTTTCCTTTCACAGCAAGGTTTTCACATAAATCCTCTCACTTTAAGTCACAGACAGAAAAGTAAACACCAAGCTCGGGAAGAAAACAGAGCCTGAAATTTGACCTCTGTCTTTGAATTCACAGCAAATGTGACAAGATAAGAACAAACAAGATTTATAGGTGTGTTTACAGAAAGAGGACACTTGTAGATTACAGTAAAAAGGCTATGCTCAACAGAAGGGACTAACTCAAGCTGGGCAGCCTAAAACAAATAAAGCCAGCAAATAGAAGGCAATCAACTGTGAGTTACAAAACACAAAATCAATAGTAAGCAATGAGTGGAATGTGTTCACAGGAAAGCTTTCAGAATGGACACCAGAAGTCTTTAGCAAACCAGACATTAGGCTTCGATCTAAAAAAACTCATTAATGCTTATTTAGTGACCTTCTAGAGATAGACGATGAATTAGTCTGCCTTGTCTGCATCTTTATTTGTGACCTGGCTTGTTGAGCAGAACAATGCAGTTAGAATCATCCCCAGAAAAAATTTGACTAGTGCTATTATTAACAATTTGTTTCTAGTTAAAATACATATTTTTGAAGAAAACTAAGAATTACTTTTGTTCACTTTTTCGTAAGACTCAGCTGCACATTTGATTTCCATGACTAAACTCAAGTCTCTTGTCACACCTCGTGTGTTTTTAAAGTAGGGGTGTTGTTAGTAATTATGTAGCTATACCATTTATACACATTCAGATTTTTGGGTACACTCTTCAAACATTAATGACCCACCTTGTGTAGCTCATCCCCTTCATGGAGTTTTGTCTTTATTCTATTACTTAAACATACATTTCTGGCAGTGTTGATAATGGGAAAAAAAATACTTTGGGATTCCATCGATTATGGGTGAAAGTAGGAAGCTGAAAGTGGATAGACCCATATGGAGCAGAATCATGAAGAGCCTGACTCTCAACTTATTTATTAATAAGAAAATGTGCCCCAAGGAAGCTTCCAAAAAGAACGAATGTGGCCGTGCATCTGTTCTGGCTTACTGAATTGGTCACAAACAAGGTGCATTTTCAAATATATTACAGAGGTAAAGCACCTGCTGTAGAGATCTGTTTGTGAGCGGCAATGTCCAGTGTTAATAACAGTAAGGTAACTCTGTCAGTAAATGCACCTCCTGAAGATATATGTGTTTGTGGTCTGGTCATGATTAAATTCATAATAAATTAGCACATAGTTAATGTGCCTTCTGCAAAGCACATTGTGTAACTTGCTGGTCATGGATTTGTGGTTAATATAGATAGATCAGTGGGTTTCTGTTTTTGTCCCACACACCCTTGTGTCACATGCAGGGCATGAGTTATGGCATACTAAGTTATAAACTTACATCAATGAACTTCATACAAACTGCAAGAACCTCATTGTTTTTTTTTTACTCAATCTTTCATTATTTTAGCTGAAAAGGTTTATTTTGGGTAGTGAATTATATTGACAACCCAAGCACAGCGTTCTGTAGTCTCCTCACTTTCAAATGTGACTTTGCGTTTATCCAGAACACGTGGTCTTAACATCTAAGGCATACTTACATAGACAATAGGTGACTCCAACATCATGTAAGAGTCATTGTCTTATGTAACATTTCCTATATGTTGACTTACCCTTCTATGATTCATTGCCTAGGTGTTTCAATAATAATAAAAAACTTTATTTTGGCAAAACATGCCACAGAAAGTCATACAATAGAATACAATAAGCTCAAAGTAAAACAACAAAAGAACATCTAAATCACATGGAAAAAGATTGAAAATCATTGATATAAGTAAATTGTTTCAAACATACAAAGTCCATATAATAAATAACAGGTTAAAAAAGCACGCAGCTCATTAAATTTATAGATCATTTCCCAAAATTTTTCCTGGCTTGCACAGCGGTCAAAATAAAATGATGCATAGTAGCATACACCACATCAGTTTGCAATAACTGTAAATGATATATTGCTTCCTGATATTTAATAACCTAAGTAAGGGAATTAAAATAACCCTTCTTTGATCTCTAGATAAATCACAAAATAGGACCATGTGTAATTGTGATTGTGAAGTCTGTGAATCACAAGGGCAAGGAATTAAATCCCTGGCAGTGTGTGCCTTTGATGGGTAACCACCAAAAAGTGAGGTAAACCCAACCGAAACCTCATCAAATAAAATCTGTAATGTCGTGGAACATTTAGAAGGTATGGCTAAATTGTCGGAGAGGTACATAAAGGAAGATATGCTGCCACCATAGCTTTACCTGAATTACTACTCCATCTATCCTCAGAAAGTTTAGCAAGTAGCCTGATCTTGATTTATTGGGCATCCTGTTTAGTTATAGACTCTGGATAAATGTAGAGGTTTGATCTCTTAATGCTGCCCAACATTTCCCCAATACACACTAACCACTTGCACTTATAGACTCCTTCCAATTTCAGGCAGTCCAAAATGAATGATAGAGTAAGGTCTGCTTCCAGTCTAGTCCTTAAAGACATCCACAAGAGTACTGGGGCTATCTTAACCATATCATCTATGAAGGGAAGACCAAGTTCTTCAAGCACAAGAATAGCAGGTATATTGGTAGGAAGTGACAACAATCTTCTGAAAAATGTATTTTCACTTATTTGTAAAGGTAGCACGTCCGTATACCCCCAGATACCTGTGCCTATGCGGCAATAGGTATAGCCATTGCTTTACAGACTGTAATAATAGGTTTAAGTGGTAAACAACTGAGTTTAGGAATACATTTATAAAAAGATAGGACCACCTGATTGTATTGCGTAACCTTAACTTCTTTAAGGTGATTCCATTTATCAAAGGGAATTCCCATATAAGTAAATGTAGTTACAATTTTCAGACGAGTATCTCCAATATAGAAAGGAGGTGCCCTACTTCTGGAACGTCCACACACCAGAGTGTATAAATTAGCTTTATTTGTGAGCAGGCCCAACAATGCCTTGAAGTCAACAAATTTGTCTAATAACTTCAGAGACCCCTCCCTGTTCTCGCCATAAGGACTCAGGGGCTCATTATGAATCCCGGCGGTTCAGACCGCCATGCCGGTGGCAGCAGAAAAGACCACCACCGGCATGGCGGTCTGAACCACCATATAATAAACACAGGGAGGGCCGTCTGTGGCGGCCCACCGCCAGTCTACCACTGATAGGCAGCCTGACAATGGGGGACTACATTATCCGACAGGGCGTAATGTACCCTGTTTCCCCCAGCCTTTCCGTGGCGGGTTCCCCTGGCAGGGAAGGCTGGGGGAAGAGGTGCTCCAGAGCCCCTCTGCAGGCCCCTGCACTGTCCATGCACTTGGCATGGGCAGTGCAGGGGCCCCTGTGCAGTGCCAAGTCGTGCAGGTCACTGCCTGGTTTACGGGCAGTGATCTGCACGACGGGTGCGGCTGCACCTGCCGCACTAAGGCATTGACGACGGCTCCATGTGGAGCTGTCGGCAATGTCCCGGCCCTGCATTCTGCTGGGCCGGCAGGCAGAAACAATGTTCGTAATGCGGCCAGCGGGGCTTCAAGGGGGCTGGCGGTCCATGGAAAGTCCGCCAGTATGAACACGGCTGTATTTACCACCGTGTTCATAATGACCCCTTCAGTCATCAGCATACATTTGGACTGGCTACAGGGAGCACCAATCGTTGGGTGGTCTGCCATTATCTCTACTAAAGCTTCCTCAAGATCATTAACATAAAACATAAAAAGAAAGGAGGCCAGAACACACCATTGACTAACACCCTTCCTGACCTTGAAGAAACAGGAACATTACCCATTCAGCCCACACCAAAACCTTGCTTCCACATCACTGTGAAGTTGTGCCAACAAGTGCACAATCTTGGGATTAGCACCCAGTTTAACCAACATTACCTACAATTTACCCCTAACAACATTATCAAATGTCGCCCTTAGGTCCAGGTATAGACACCAATGCCTGGTACATACATACTTCTCTCGTAACAAATGAAGGTTCAGAACTTTGATCAACCATCCCCAGCACCCTCCTAAAGCCATACTGAACCAGTGATAGAACAGTATTGTCAAGTGCCCAAGATTCCAGATGATCTAATAGAATCTTGCCAAAGATTTTCGCTGTAGTGTCGATCAATCATATGGGTCAAAAGCATGCCGGATCATTGTGATCACTTTTTTTAAAAATATTGGAACAATGGTAGCTTTGGACCATGCTAAGGGAGGAGTAGTACTTACAGCAGATCTAAAAGCATTAGCCAGGATTGGTGACCAAAGTTCTACATTATCCTTAAAAAGGTCAACTGGGACACTATCTGGACCTGGGGCCTTCTTGCCCAGGTGTATTATCTGTGTGACATAGAGTGCTGTGACTCCCTGCAGTGGGATTAGTAGTGCTGTAAACGAAATTAAATAAAGAAAATTAGATTAATAAATTCTGTATGAATAGTTATTAGCATAATGCCTCTTACAGAGCTATACATCTGACATTCTTACCATGCGTATATCTCTTACAGACATGGGATAGAACAGTACAAAACAGCTTCAAAATCCTCAGCATTTGTGAAGTGACAACAAGCTGACTGTCTCTATTTCCCTCCATGGCGCTGGCATCTAGGTCTCACACCAGCTAGCTCTTAGCCCGGATGAACAATGGGAGTGCTGATGGCCTTGTAAGTGAGGCCTTTGTGTTAGGCCCAGCTCTAAGTGAAAATACGAAACTGAAGGTTGCTGATATGACTACAAAGTAGAAAAAGGGCAGGCTCTCATAAATATGTCTCGCTATCTGCAAATTGCACTGTGACAAAGACAGCATATATCACTAGGGCTGGCTCGGATCTCGTTTAATAATATATGACGGATCCGGTTAGATCCCTTAATTTCCCACACGTTTTTAAAGAGATCTGAGAAGTAAAACGACTGAGTTGTTGTCAGCTATTTCAAAAGGTCTGTGCAAAGGACCCACTTGCAACGCCTCGTGAATAGGTGAGCAGAAGCAAAATGGATGAATCATTTGCATATGGCACATACAGCGGACTCGAAAACTGCTGATCTCATCACAATGTGCTTTACTGCACACCAATTTCCCCTGACTCTGGTGAAACTGGTAAAAAATGAGATTACAATCACAAAACCGTAATGGGAAAGTCAAAAGAGACTGAATGAGGCCTAGCATGTCAGGAGAAACTATAAAAAGCTATCAGGGTGCCTGGGGATACCAAAGAAACGTGATGCTCCTTGTAGGACTTTGTGTGGAGGGTGCGATGGGACTATAAAAAGCAGTGTGCATTTATACGTGCCCTTATAAAGGTTATTTGCCTATTAAGGAGAACTGCGAACATCAGAAACCATGGGCAGTAGCGACAAGACACGACAGAACGTAACGGCGCGTGCGAAATTGAGGCGGTCACTGCTTCCTCTGGGGGAAAAGCGATCCTATTCGCGTGTAATGTTCCATTGCAAAATTAGCATAATTAAGAAAGCAACATCTGGAATTAGGACTGTAGCCAGTTGCTACAATAGCAGGACTTGTAATATTAGAATGACGGAAATAGACTGCACATGACAGCTTCATTAGTGTGATTACGGGCTCCCGTTCCTCGCAAAGTATGTTGGTCACGTGTGAGACTCCTCAAGGTCTGAGCTTATTTTTTCCCCAGCCCGAGGATATGACGCCTCCAGCTGCCATGATTTATTGATTCATGTACTCATTCATGTACTCATTTATTTAAAAATTTTTTAAAGTGCAGCTTACACAGGAGGATATGCAAAGTTGGAAAGGAATGGTTATCATTTTAACATTCCATAAATGGCCTTTGGAGTAGGCAAGGAGATGCATTTGTTTGAGCCAGGAGAGGCAGAAGAATGCTGAACATAAGTGTAACCTGGTAAAATCACTCAGTCTTTCAGTTTCATTAGAACTACATGAGGTCTTCGGAGGGGGCAGCAGACCCCAGACCTGGCATATTTAAATAAGTATATTTTCCATTTTCTCCTGATCTGAAGGTCCCTGTTCTAGAGTCATGAGCCTAGTCCTGCTAAGGACTCTTCCTAGCAGGTATTCAGCAGGCGCAGCTCCTCCACTATGGTGAATGAGCATCACCCCTGCCACTGCCAGCAGCGGCAGCTGCAATTTTTTTTACCACAAAATGATACTAAACTAGTTTATTATCGTTTTGTAGTAAAAGGGGTGGGGCATTAGGGATGATGAGAATTGAGGGGAGTGCACAGCGCTCCCCCTCAGTGTGCATGTATTTTTGGCCGGCAGTCTCGGGCTGGCCAAACATACATGAGCAGTAGGCTCTCTCCAGCCCAGCAACACTGTTGTCCGCGCTGGAGAGAGCAGGCAAAGGCTCCCAGTCTGCCTGGGAGCGCCCTGCCTGGGCGCTCCCAGCCAATCCAATCACTGCTTTGAGCAGCGTCAGATTGGCTGCAGGGCAGGCTAGGAGCCTTTGCCTGCAGTGCAGGAGAGGAGCGAAACGGCGGCAGTGAAGCTGATAAGTGTTTTTTATTTTTAAATTAATCCCCCTGCGCTGCTCCACCCGAACAAAGCCCCACAAGCCGCTCTTGATATTCAGTGTAAATCACAAAGAAGTGAGGGTAGAGGTAAGGGCTATTCTGGAGGTTGGTGCTTTCACCACATTCAGAACAAGATAACCTGTCTCCTACAGGGAGTGCAGAATTATTAGGCAAGTTGTATTTTTGAGGATTAATTTTATTATTGAACAACAACCATGTTCTCAATGAACCCAAAAACTCATTAATATCAAAGCTGAATATTTTTGGAAGTAGTTTTTAGTTTGTTTTTAGTTTTAGCTATGTTAGGGGGATATCTGTGTGTGCAGGTGACTATTACTGTGCATAATTATTAGGCAACTTAACAAAAAAAAATATATACCCATTTCAATTATTTATTATTACCAGTGAAACCAATATAACATCTCAACATTCACAAATATACATTTCTGACATTCAAAAACAAAACAAAAACAAATCAGTGACCAATATAGCCACCTTTCTTTGCAAGGACACTCAAAATCCTGCCATCCATGGATTCTGTCAGTGTTTTGATCTGTTCACCATCAACATTGCGTGCAGCAGCAACCACAGCCTCCCAGACACTGTTCAGAGAGGTGTACTGTTTTCCCTCCTTGTAAATCTCACATTTGATGATGGACCACAGGTTCTCAATGGGGTTCAGATCAGGTGAACAAGGAGGCCATGTCATTAGATTTCCTTCTTTTATACCCTTTCTTGCCAGCCACGCTGTGGAGTACTTGGACGCGTGTGATGGAGCATTGTCCTGCATGAAAACCATGTTTTTCTTGAAGGATGCAGACTTCTTCCTGTACCACTGCTTGAAGAAGGTGTCTTCCAGGAACTGGCAGTAGGACTGGGAGTTGAGCTTGACTCCATCCTCAACCCGAAAAGGCCCCACAAGCTCATCTTTGATGATACCAGCCCAAACCAGTACTCCACCTCCACCTTGCTGGCGTCTGAGTCGGACTGGAGCTCTCTGCCCTTTACCAATCCAGCCACAGGCCCATCCATCTGGCCCATCAAGACTCACTCTCATTTCATCAGTCCATAAAACCTTAGAAAAATCAGTCTTGAGATATTTCTTGGCCCAGTCTTGACGTTTCAGCTTGTGTGTCTTGTTCAGTGGTGGTCGTCTTTCAGCCTTTCTTACCTTGGCCATGTCTCTGAGTATTGCACACCTTGTGCTTTTGGGCACTCCAGTGATGTTGCAGCTCTGAAATCTGGCCAAACTGGTGGCAAGTGGCATCGTGGCAGCTGCACGCTTGACTTTTCTCAGTTCATGGGCAGTTATTTTGCGCCTTGGTTTTTCCACACGCTTCTTGCGACCCTGTTGACTATTTTGAATGAAACGCTTGATTGTTCGATGATCACGCTTCAGAAGCTTTGCAATTTTAAGAGTGCTGCATCCCTCTGCAAGATATCTCACTATTTTCGACTTTTCTGAGCCTGTCAAGTCCTTCTTTTGACCCATTTTGCCAAAGGAAAGGAAGTTGCCTAATAATTATGCACACCTGATATAGGGTGTTGATGTCATTAGACCACACCCCTTCTCATTACAGAGATGCACATCACCTAATATGCTTAATTGGTAGTAGGCTTTCGAGCCTATACAGCTTGGAGTAAGACAACATGCATAAAGAGGATGATGTGGTCAAAATACTCATTTGCCTAATAATTCTGCACTCCCTGTATAGTCAGGACCACTGGAATTATGTGATTGTGTGGCAATGTTTGCATAACTGTAGATTTGACTCATTTGCCCCATGATCCATTTTTGCCTCCACATAATCTAAAGATTTTAACAAAAAAATTGTTTCTAGTTCAAACGGTTTAAAAATTACTAAAAATATACAATCATATATTGTTGCACAATTGAAGACCCTTTGTAAACCTGAACTAGACACTTTTCGGTTGCTTATTGCTATAGTTGGGTATTAAACTGGGACAAATGAGGTGCAACCAATGCCCAGACAGTGTTGCTGAGTTTAAAAATGACAAAATAATAAAGTAATAGTATAACAAGATGTGCCATATGAGGCAGCATGATTTGCCTTTTCCTTGCTGCATCATTTACTCAACCCTGCCACATAATTTGGCCATCCCCCAGTGGCCCGGCTAATAGTAACCCAGGTCAGACAGAGTCAGTCAAATGAACACTAGCAGGCTGTTGAGTTATCACAGATGAACTATAATGAACTACAGGATGCCACATTTCTGAGTCTATTGTCATAATAACACTACTCTCCCTTCATTGAACGGTTCAATGACACAGCTAGGGGGTCAGAGAAAGACCTCGAAGCCTAAAACAGACTGGATTGTGATTTCAGAGTTAGGGCAGGGTATTTTTCCTTTTCAGTCTGCAGTAAACGGGAGCAATTTGGAGGGATGAATCTGTCTTTTTGTGCGGTATCCAATTCACCTAATCATGCAATGAACGAAAAGCGGTCAGCATAAAACACAGACCATTGACTGCTGGGAAACTGCTGATAGGCTTGAGTTATAGGAAGTTCACAAGTAACCAATTAGACTGGTGTTAATACAGGGCCCTATTCTGATAGGTTGAAATACTCGTCGAATTGCTAACACGTCCTGCTGTTTCCCGTGAGAATCTGTGACTGCTTTGCAAGAGATCACAAATCAGACATCCAGCCTAGTTATGAAAGTGAAGTGATTGGTGCATTTATGAACCACTTTACAATACTAACTCAGCAGTTTATTTCCTATTGAACAGAGTTGAGAGTAGTGTATTCTGCTCAGTATATTGGAGTTACACCAAGATCCCCAGCAGCAATAGCAACCAATCAGATTCTCTGCCAAAGCATTGACTGTTGGTGGGCCTAAAGTGCTAAACTAGGGCCAAGGTGGGATCTGGCTGATAACCACAAAGTGAACTAGTGGGAGGTTCTCACGACAAATCTACCCAAGACCGAAATCATCTTCATTTAGGGATAAATCGAGAAACCACTCACAAATGCATTCATTGACAAGGAAGTGCAGAGCAGGTGATGGCAGCCATTTTTTAAATAACAGAAGTATACCCACCTCCAAACCAACATGGATACTAACCTGCAAACATACTAACAGTAGTACTTTTTACAAGTTTGAATAAGGTTGAAGTGGGGGAAGGCACCAGCATAGAGCAATGTATATGCCATGGACCAAAGAGAGTGTACCCGATGGCAGATTAGTTTATGGGATGGTCAAGTTCCTTACTGAATAGTTTTAAGTTTCTAAGGAGGAATAATTCATAGAGACAGAGAAGGCCAAATGTTCATCCAACAGTGAGTGTGGTGTAGCCTGTTTATGGAAAGGGTCATGTTAACACTTTTTCATAACTTTCTTTATGGGCCTAGGCCACATGGTATGCCTTCGAGATAGCTAAAACTAATCGTGCAAGGCATGAAATCAACAGGACCCAAACCAAGCCAACTCATATTTCTTAATCTATAGTGCCAAAAGAATCTTATATCTGAGTAGCTTCATAAAAAAGGATGCTGATTACTAGATGTGAAATTTCAAGTCAGATTTAAACATCAATGGTCTTCTGTTTTCCGATGCCTATCGTCTTTAAGTACTCAAGGATGTGCAATCTACTCTAGTCAGAATAAGGCATGACTTCAGAAGCTGAAAGAACAGTCTGCTCAAATGCCGTGCCTATGGTGTGGCACTCACTTCCTGAAGTTGGAAAACGCAGAAAGATTCTTGAAAACCAGCCTCGTTTTGTTTTTTCTCTGTGAATTTTTAAAATATATATTGGCGTGTTTTGCTATGATTGGTGGGTAGGGCGATCTGTAAACCTCTACCAACTCACTCTTAAAGGGGACATTCTGTATACATAAAAAGAGGTCTCTTTTCCCAGTCTTGCGTCTCAAACAATCCCCAATAGCAGACGTTCTGGAATGTTTCCATGGTTGAGATCTGCTTGAGTTTTGGGATCTATTGTGATATAATTCACTGGAATGTCTCTTTACAACTGTTGCCTAAGTGATAGGACACGCGCTAGTGATCACCAAAGTCAGTGAATCAAAGACCACTATCTGAGCCGAGCGAGAGAAATAAAGCCTGAAAAGGGGTCCCTGGTTATGAATATAGACTGCTCAACTTCCCTTGTTTCACGGAAACGCTTTAAGTATGAGGACTGTTAAACTGAATGTGAGTAGAGCATCATCTGCTTTGTGCCCTCTATCTGCAATGACATCAACTGAGGTTTCCCAAACTCTCCTCAATCACTGTTATCCCAAAGCAAGGACAGGTCCTTGTTAGAAATGGGGTCTTTGGTTGACAGTCAGGTTACCCCCTGTTCAAGCAAGAACCCTCACTCTAGTCAGGGTAAAAGAGAATCACCCTCAGCTAACCCCTGCTTACCCCCTTGGTAGCTTGGCAGAGCAGTAAGCTTAACCTCAGAGTGCTAGGTGTAAAGTATTTGTACCAACACACACAGTAACTTAATGAAAACACTACAAAATGACACAACACCAGTTTAGAACAATAGGAAATATTTATCTAAACAAAACAAGACCAAAACAACAAAAATCCAACATATACAAGTCAAGTTATGAATTTTTAAAGATTAAACTAAAAAATAGCGCTTAGAAACAAAAATGCTTCGATGAGATGTTAACACGGCGTCGTGACGGAGTCGTTCCCAACAAGCCGACACCAGCGGCACCCGACACGGAGTCGTGTAGACCCCCAAGTACAGTACCTTTGGTGAATAGTGAAAACAAGGCGATGCGCGAAGTCGGGGATCGCGGCGTCTGTGCAAAACGTTGAATCCGTGCACTTCGAGCGGCGTCGGTCACGATGTGGTGCGGCGACTTCCACAGAGTCGCGGACTTCAGCGGGGCTGCAGCGGCGTCGGGCCTGCGAAGAGCGTCGCGTTCCAGCGAAGGTTACGGCGTCGGGTGCAGGCGGCGGCACCAGATTTAGCAGCGGCGTCGGTCCGGAGTCGTTCGAAGTTGATTTCCTTGGATTTCCACCAGCTTTCCTTTCAAGGGCCCAGGGACTGGATAGGGCACCACTTGTCAGAGCAGGAGTCTCTCCAGAGACTCCAGGTGCTGGCAGAGAGAAGTCTTTGCTGTCCCTGAGACTTCAAACAACAGGAGGCAAGCTTTAACTCAAGCCCTTGGAGATTTCTTCACAAGATGGAAGGCACACAAAGTCCAGTCTTTGCCCTCTTACTCTGGCAGAAGCAGCACTGCAGGAAAGCTCCACAAAGCACAGTCACAGGCAGGGCAGCACTTCTTCCTCAGCTATCAGCTCTTCTCCAGGCAGAGGTTCCTCTTGGTTCCAGAAGTGTTTCTAAAGTCTGTAGATTTGGGTGCCGTTCTTATACCCATTTTAGTCTTTGAAGTCACCTTTCTTCAAAGGGGACTCACACCTACTTGTGAAATCCTGCTTGCCCAGGCAAGGCCTCAGACACACACCAGGGGGCTGGAGTCTGCATTGTCAGAGGCAGGCACAGTCCTTTCAGATGAGAGTGACCACTCCACCCCTCCCTCCTAGCAGAGATGGCTAATCAGGAAATGCAGGTTACACCCCAGCTCCCTTTGTGTCACTGTCTAGTGTGAGGTGAAAAACAACCCAACTGTCAAACTGACCCAGACAGGGAATCCACAAACAAGGCAGAGTCACAGAATGGTTTAAGCAAGAAAATGCTCACTTTCTAAAAGTGGCATTTTCAAACGCACAATCTTAAAATCAACTTTACTAAAAGATGTATTTTTAAATTGTGAGTTCAGGGACCCCAAACTCCACATGTCTATCTACTCTCTAGGGGAATCTACACTTTAATCATATTTAAAGGTAGCCCCCATATTATCCTATGAGAGAGACAGGTCTTGCAACAGTGAAAAACGAACTTGGCAGTATTTCACTGTCAGGACATATAAACCACATTACTATGGGGGTTATTACAACTTTGGAGGAGGTGTTAATCCGTCCCAAAAGTGACGGTAAAGTGATGGATATACCACCAGCCTTATTACGAGTCCATTATATCCTATGGAACTCTTAATATGGGTGGTGGTATATCCGTCACTTTACCGTCACTTTTGGGACGGATTAACACCTCCTCCAAAGTTGTAATAACCCCCTTTATGTCCTACCTTATCCATACACTGAACCCTGCCCTTGGGGCTACCTAGGGCCTACCTTAGGGGTGCCTTACATGTAAGAAAAGGGAAGGTTTAGGCCTGGCAAGTGGGTACACTTGCCAAGTCGAATTTACAGTGTAAAAATACATACACAGACACTGCAGTGGCAGGTCTGGGACATGATTACAGAGCTACTTATGTGGGTGGCACAACCAGGGCTGAAGGCCCACTAGTAGCATTTGATTTACAGGCCCTGGCACCTCTAGTGCACCTTACTAGGGACTTACTAGTAAATCAAATAGGCCAATCATGGATAAACCAATTACATACAATTTACACGGAGAGCATATGCACTTTAGCACTGGTTAGCAGAGGTAAAGTGCTCAGAGTTCAAAAGCCAACAGCGACAGGTCAGAAAAAATAGGAGGCAGGAGGCAAAAAGATTTGGGATGACCCTGCATAAGCAAAAGTCCAACACGACCCCCTACAAGCCTAAAGCCAGGGGAGAACAATCAATACCTTGATGTACTTCCCTGATTGGGGCGATAGAACAAGGACCCAGGCCCACAACAGCAGGGGCATGTTCCAGTTCTACGCCTTCCTGACTCCAGTTGGATCCCTCTGTCCATACTCTCAGGGCCCACTAAGCTAACCCATGTGGAACCCTTCTCCACATCTGCAGACACCATCTGTGCAGCACCTAACTTTACTTTGCTCACAGATTTATCCCAATGGGCAGATAGTACCACCAGGGCCAACACAGTGGTGTTGCCCACTCCACCCCTGGGGTGTGACTCTCGTCCCACCCCCAGGGGCAACTCTGTCCACCAGGACAGCAAGCCACAGTGACCTCTGATGACTGTCAGGGATGAGAGCCTGACCTCAGGCCTCTCCACCCACTGTGACTGTGGAGAGTGGGGGGCGGTAGCCCCAGGTGCCTGACACCCTTTGACCACTCTCCCTTCCACCAGGTCAGAGAAGATAACCTGACCCTGGTCCTCCCCTCTGGGGCTATGTACCCTCCCTGCAGTAGCGGCACCCCCAGAGTCCAAAATTGTCAGGGTGCTTGTAGAAGCAGTCCTGCACAATTCTTCCACCAGTGCAGGGATGTTAACCTGCAACTGGTCCTCCAACCTGGGGTCTGTACCTTCAGGTTGGACCAGGGCCAGGGGTGAGGCTTCCCTCCCCCTGCCTTCTCTTCTGTGGTCCTGCACCCCCCAACTAGGAGTGCCTCCCCAAGAAGACAACATGGTAGGGGCACTGTTAGCAGTAGCCCCTTCCTCCAGGTCAGGGGGACACCCTGAACCTGGGCTTCCAATCCAGGGTCAGTACCCTTAGATTGCACTGGGGTCAGGGGTGAGTCTTTCTCTCCCCTTCCCCTACTCTCAGGGTTCTGCACCCACCCCTCAGGGAGAGTATCCCTTGAAATCACACCAGGGGGTGTGATTGGGCAAACCGCCCACCCCTTCAGGTCAGGGTTTATCCCCTGCACCTGATCCTCCAGTCCAGGGTCTGTACCCACAGACTGGACCACTGCCTGGCAACCCAGGAATTCCTGGGGGGCATACCTACCCCCCACCAGGTCAGTGTTTACCCTCTGAACCTGGTCATCCAACCCAGAGTCACCACCCTGCGGTTGAACCACTGCCTGGCACACCAGGACTTCTAGGGGGGCACACTTACCCCCCTCAAGGGACACACTGTCCCCAAGGGCCACACAAGAGTCTGGCTGGCGCAGGTCTCCTGACCTCTGCCCATCTGACAGAGTCTGGATTCCCCCCAACCCAGAAATGGTCTCACCAAAGTCATTCCTGGGGGGCTCTGCTCCAGGTTCTCCACTGGGGTCCACAACCCCCTCTCAACCCTCTGTCTGGACTTCTGCACCCCCTCACTAGGAGTGGTACTGCCAGACACCAGAACTGGTGGGACGCTGGCTACAGCCGCCCCCCCAAGTTCTCCTGACACTGTGGGATCTCCCTCAATAGATGGCCCTATGGTACAGGCTAGGCTCCCCTCCTGGTGTTCCCTCATGGAACCCTCCAGGACCTGGGACCGGATCTCGGGCACCTTGGACCTCAGCCCATCCCCATTCCCTCTCCTCAGAGACTGGACATGGGGTCCCTCACCCATCCCGCTACACTGGGACCTACCTGGGACACTACAATCCTTCCCTACCTCACCTGGTTGGGAAATACCTAGACCACTCCTCTCAGGAGCCCCCCCAAATGCCTCGTCAGACTCTCTGGTACTCACCAAGAGGTCTGCCTCCATTGTAAGCTCCCTGGGGTCAGAGAACTCACACTCCACCTGGTGGTGGCGTAGCTCTGGAAAATAAGGACTAGACATATGCTCTCCAGCAATTACATCACTCAGCCCCTTACATGAATTAACCAAAGTACCCTTCACCCAACCATCCAGTGACTCTGCTTTGAAAAAGCACCCCACATCACCCTCCTGAGACTGGTGAGACAGTACCTGACTGTCCCTGAAACTCAACCCACACTCTTCTGGGATGTCTTCACACTCCATAACAAGGACTTCTACCTGGGGGGAACCCCTCTCCTTGTCACTCTCACCTAGAGTCAGTAGAGTGTCCCTCCCACCAGTAGGAATATGACTCCCCATGCCAGTTCCCCAATCCACCTCAGGGACCCTGTGCATCACTGGAGCTACCTCATAACCCTGAACCTCCTGGCGTGTGTTAACTCCCTCCTTCAAGTAGGGCACCACATTTCTGGGCATGTGCACTTCTTCAGCAGCACTGGATATAAAATTGTTGCTACCACCATTCCAGCTGGACTCAGCCCTCCTGACTGCCAGCTTTTCCAGTTTTAGCTTATAAGCCAAAATCATAGTTTCTATCTCGAAGTCCCTTTCCCACTCGTCGTACTCCCTTTGCATTCTCAACTTTTCTGCCTCCAACCGGCGAGCCCTTTCTGCCTGTCTGTCCTGCACATCTTTAGGAGTCAGACCCTTAGAGGACCTACTGCTACCACTCCTGGAGACCCTCCCCCCAGATGTAACAGGTACCTCTAATGCACCACGGTGTAGACTCTGCACTTTCCCATCCATATGTTTTGTGTGCCCCCCAGCTTCCTTGGCTGTCATCCAGGCCCTCAATGCCTCTTGCAGCTCCCCCTTCCTGTCAGAGCTCTTAACGTGACAGGCAAGATCTTCACAGAACTGTTTCAATTGAGCAACTGAGTACCTCTTCAGTTTCCCTAATTCAAACACAGCTCCAGCTGTTGCATTTCCAGGTTGAGACATGATGGCAACAAGTGCAAAGTTCCAACGGCAGAAAACAAGTTCCCAATGAAGTGAAAAGAATCAGTCAAGGGATCAGCAAAATCATGGAAGTAGAACAAAAAGGAGTCCTTAAGAGAAAAAGCAAAAGATCACCAAACAAGTAGTATGTGGTCACGTAGTGGTCTGAGATCAAAACAGTAGTGTACACTTAATTACTGTTTGTCAAGTACAAATACAAGTCCAAATCCCAACCGCTGATCACCAATGTTAGAAAAGGGGGTCTTTGGTTGACAGTCAGGTTACCCCCTGTTCAAGCAAGGACCCTCACTCGAGTCAGGGTAAAAGAGAATCACCCTCAGCTAACCCCTGCTTACCCCCTTGGTAGCTTGGCAGAGCAGTAGGCTTAACCTCAGAGTGCTAGGTGTAAAGTATTTGTACCAACACACACAGTAACTTAATGAAAACACTACAAAATGACACAACACCAGTTTAGAAAAATAGGAAATATTTATCTAAACAAAACAAGATCAAAACGACAAAAATCCAACATATACAAGTCAAGTTATGAATTTTTAAAGATTAAACTCAAAAATAGCGCTTAGAAACAAAAATGCTTCGATGAGATGTTAACACGGCGTCTTGACGGAGTCGTTCCCAACAAGCCGACACCAGCGGCACCGGACACAGAGTCGTGTAGACCCCCAAGTACAGTACCTTTGGTGAAGAGTGAAAACAAGCCGATGCGCGAAGTCGGGGATCACGGCGTCTGTGCGAAACGTTGAATCCGTGCACTTCGAGCGGCGTCGGTCACGACGTGGTGCGGCGACTTCCACAGAGTCGCGGACTTCAGCGGGGCTGCAGCGGCGTCGGGCCTGCGAAGAGCGTTGCGTTCCAGCGAAGGTTACGGCGTCGGGTGCAGGCGGCGGCACCGAATTCAGCAGCAGCGTCGGTCCGGAGTCGTTCGAAGTTGATTTCCTTGGATTTCCACCAGCTTTCCTTTCAAGGGCCCAGGGACTGGATAGGGCACCACTTGTCAGAGCAGGAGTCTCTCCAGAGACTCCAGGTGCTGGCAGAGAGAAGTCTTTGCTGTCCCTGAGACTTCAAACAACAGGAGGCAAGCTTTAACTCAAGTCCTTGGAGATTTCTTCACAAGATGGAAGGCACACAAAGTCCAGTCTTTGCCCTCTTACTCTGGCAGAAGCAGCACTGCAGGAAAGCTCCACAAAGCACAGTCACAGGCAGGGCAGCACTTCTTCCTCAGCTATCAGCTCTTCTCCAGGAAGAGGTTCCTCTTGGTTCCAGAAGTGTTTCTAAAGTCTGTAGATTTGGGTGCCCTTCTTATACCCATTTTAGTCTTTGAAGTCACCTTTCTTCAAAGGGGACTCACACCTACTTGTGAAATCCTGCCTTGCCCAGGCAAGGCCTCAGACACACACCAGGGGGCTGGAGTCTGCATTGTCAGAGGCAGGCACAGTCCTTTCAGATGAGAGTAACCACTCCACCCCTCCCTCCTAGCAGAAATGGCTAATCAGGAAATGCAGTTTACACCCCAGCTCCCTTTGTGTCACTGTCTAGTGTGAGGTGAAAAACAACTCAACTGTCAAACTGACCCAGACAGGGAATCCACAAACAAGGCAGAGTCACAGAATGGTTTAAGCAAGAAAATGCTCACTTTCTAAAAGTGGCATTTTCAAATGCACAATCTTAAAATCAACTTTACTAAAAGATGTATTTTTAAATTGTGAGTTCAGGGACCCCAAACTCCACATGTCCATCTACTCTCTAGGGGAATCTACACTTTAATCATATTTAAAGATAGCCCCCATATTATCCTATGAGAGAGACAGGTCTTGCAACAGTGAAAAACGAACTTGGCAGTATTTCACTGTCAGGACATATAAACCACATTACTATATGTCCTACCTTATCCATACACTGAACCCTGCCCTTGGGGCTACCTAGGGCCTACCTTAGGGGTGCCTTACATGTAAGAAAAGGGAAGGTTTAGGCCTGGCAAGTGGGTACACTTACCAAGTCGAATTTACAGTGTAAAACTGCACACACAGACACTGCAGTGGCAGGTCTGAGACATGATTACAGAGCTACGTATGTGGGTGGCACAACCAGTGCTTCAGGCCCACTAGTAGCATTTGATTTGATTTACAGGCCCTGGCACCTCTAGTGCACCTTACTAGGGACTTACTAGTAAATCAAATAGGCCAATCATGGATAAACCAATTACATACAATTTACACGGAGAGCATATGCACTTTAGCACTGGTTAGCAGAGGTAAAATGCTCAGAGTTCAAAAGCCAACAGCGATAGGTCAGAAAAAATAGGAGGCAGGAGGCAAAAAGATTCGGGATGACCCTGCATAAGCAAAAGTCCAACAGTCCTCAAAGTACCTATTGAAAAATGGAGCCGCTTATTGAGGTAAAGGTGTGAGTGTGTCAGATACTCTTTTGACAATACCTCTTTAAATGTTATATTACATCGACTTGGTCTCATTTCATGCAACAGGTGCTGCCATGACAATAAGCTTCAGAAATATAGGCGCCTTGAGGAAATCCCTGCTGATCCATCTCAGATCGTACCACAGATGCTTGGGGTCTAACTATTTCGTTTTTGTCTATTGAAATCTCATAAATTATAATTCAGGCTCAATAATCTCTATTGAAAAATAACTGAAGCACAGGTGTTTGTTGGCTGCTGTGCCTTTTGATTGTTGTTGCAAAAAAAATAATGCTTTATTACAGTAGCTACACACACTTTGTTGTGACAACAAAATGGTTCATGTGGCAAGAAACAGCAAACCAAATGTCATAACCTGTCTCCATGCAAAGAGTATCCCATATAAGACATCACTGTATGCATGGCTCACACCCTCACCATGCACTGCTTATGACCTCACATATTGCATTACTCATGACATGTTCTTTGACATCATTGATAACATGATCACAAGTCATTGTTAAGGTAGGAAATTAGTTATAGTTACACAAGATAGCTATAACTGGTACATTTCAGTGGTTTTGTTACTTTTAAAGGGTATTTTTTAAATTACATTTTCGCCTAAAAATAATACCCCTTTAAGCATTGCTTTTACATTGAATTTCTAAAGCCTTTTAATGTAAAGTAAGACATAATTGCAATTCATTATCTTAAAAAATAAATACATTCAAAGTACATATTGTCATAGTATCCTCTTGAATGATTGGAATAATGTTGTGTATTGCTATTCCTATTGCAATTCAGAAGATTGTCCTCACTCACAGTAAAGCTAGCCAATGGTTGAAGTGGCTGTATGATTTAAAGGGTAGATGAAAAATGTGAATGACATAACAATTGATCAAGGGATAAAGAGGGTTATCTGAAAGCCCTTATAAGTGTACTTGATGAATAATTTTAATAAAATCAAAAGGGTCCTGTCTATAACCAGGCCTAAACACTGACATCTACTGATAGTAATCCTAGTATTTGCGTTGATTACTGCAAATTGATGACAGAAGAACTTTCCACCTTCACATAGAACTAAGTCATATCATAGAATTTATTTGCCATTGTCTCAGAACAAGAGATATTGTATCAGTGTAGATCTCTAAAAACTGATTTGCCAACTATGAAATCCTTTTGCTCGCAATTTGTCTTTGAGGCAGCTGTTCAATCAGAATGTTTGTTCTAATACCATGTCCCTAAGCTATACTTCATGCATGTGTATATGTATAGCTTTAGCTCACATGCTGTCTTGTCTCAATTTATAGAAAAACACAGCTGGCGGACACGCTAAGATGCTGCCAGACAGGGTTGCGGTCCCCCTGCCCAACTCGTTGTCCTTGGATGACCTGCTACTGTGATAGGCATAGCTCGCACTATGAAATAATGGTCGCTGAGCTAGCACTCTGAATTTAAAAGGGCAAAGCTCCTTGAACTCTGTTCTACGGCATCATCACCAACTAATGCAAAGCGGGCAGTGACCCCAAACAAACAAACAAACAAACATACAAAACCAAGAAGCGGCTGACTGCAGAAAATAGATTCATTATTCTGTTTCCACGAGAAAATCAAACTGAAATTCTTTTCCACAGCCACGTTTAACAGATTTTTAATTCGCCTAAAAGACGCAATTTCTGTTTTAATCACACTGCATATTTCCATCCCACAAAATCACAAATAATAAAGAATTAGTAGAACTATTAAAGGATTAGAGTTAAATGGATGTATGATGGAACCACACAATGCCTTTACCAGGCATGCCATCACACGCAGCCTTTACCAGGCAATTGCTTTACAACGCATTTCCTTTACCACATGTTTTTACAATGCATATGCCTTTACCATACATACCTTTACAATAAAAATGTAAGTATGTATCAGGTAAGTGAAATGTTATCTTTGAAAGGAAAAGGCAAATGTACAACTTTAGACAACTGTAGAAGCTAAATATTAACTGGACTCGGAAGGATACACAGTACATGTGAAAATAAATTTACAAATGTATTCTAGACATATGTAAAATGAATAAATGTTAACACACTGTGGTAGTGGAGCTCCCTCATCCGTTCTTCTACCACTGCCTCTCTCTTCTACAGTCTAACTCCCCTGCCCCGAACAGAGTTGCACACACAGTCTTGCGTGCATATAGATTCAACACTAAAACATACACAAAGGCAACTTCACACAAGTGCACAATGTCACAAAAAGGGCACAGAGTACAAGGATTGAAGAAATGGAATGTGTCAGTTTTGTGTCTGGGTGCTGACTCAGCTGCACATTCTTTGCCAATTCGTACTTCAAAGTTCACAAAAAGATCTTGAGCACACTGAGGTAAACCAAAAACTTTTTTGGGACCAAACACTTTGTAAAATTGAAAGATTTGATGAAAGGACCTCATTTCATTAACTTGGGACTGCAAAGGGTGTGGTTAGGATAACAGAAGGATAGGGTGATGACTCTATGCTGCAACTACCTTTTTTCAGGCCTACAACTTAATTTAGCAAAAAAATAATTCTGGTCGGAATAATCCTAGTTCATTTGAGGTGCACCCATTGGACGAAAGCATCATACCCCAATAGTTTGTAAAAGGAAGCAAAGACAGGAAACAATGTGATCCAATGACATGGAGCCTCATGTTCATCACAGGTACAACAGTCCTTTATTCAGCTGACTTCAAGTGTATGAATTATGGAGTACAAGGGGTAGTATTTGTGAACTCTCTGGTTTACCTTTCGACCCCTGTGTTCTTAGTATCTCACCTTGTAGATGATTTGTCTCACTAGTCTTGGTCATCAATTGGCCCTTCTTCCAGGAATTGTGTTAGATGGGAACTTGTGACAACAGCATCATTTGAGGTTCATCATACATTGACACCGCGACCTGAGTCCTCCCACAGAGGATACCTTTGACTACCCTTCACCTCCTTCCACAAGATTGTGAAGTATTTCGAAATTGTATACTATTTTTTAAAATTTTAATTCACTTTATTTTATTTTGCAATGATCAA
The DNA here is from genome assembly GCF_031143425.1 of Pleurodeles waltl. Lineage (NCBI taxonomy): Eukaryota > Metazoa > Chordata > Amphibia > Caudata > Salamandridae > Pleurodeles > Pleurodeles waltl. The sequence continues at coordinate 1,105,350,676 of NC_090445.1, forward strand.
ATCCTATGCCATGCTATATTTTGTGAGGTTACTGTGGGTAAAGACCATGCAATGTCGCTTCCTCGTGGATTCCTCAGAGAATAAAATAACCCAACCCATCTCTTTCACTGCTCGATGATTTTGGAAAAAATTATGTCAACCCTTAGAATTTTAGGCTTGATTGGGCAAATAAAAGCCACAGCATGCACCACCATTAGGAGGAAATTTGATCCTGTTTCCTTCCTTGCAGATCACGGACAGTTGATCAAGAAGGACAAGTCCAGCTGGTACCAACTACAGGACAGGATGATTACAAGCACTCAGTTAGGAGGCAGACTTCTACTCCTTGGCTGAAGAAGGAGAGTTACAGAAATGCAGCTAAAGGAACAACAGCCAGATCAACACAGCATATATATTCTATTTGAAATATGCGTGGATGGGCTAAAGGCAGATTCTGCCCAACAGTCACTATTTAGAACAAGCACTGGCAAAGCTAATAGGTTTTGCTGATGCAAATTCTATTGACTTTGTCTATTTTTGTTTAGATATTACAGAGCAATTGAGCTGTTGTGCAATATAACAAAGTTAAAAAGAAATGCCATGACATGGACAATAGGCAAAACCTATTGGCTTTCCCAATGTTTGTCATACTTTTCCAAAACAACTTAAAAGACATTTATATTTTGCCTGTTTTCTTGGTCCAGTTCAAGTAATCCTCAAACCCTGGCTATCTTTAGATTTCCCAGAATATTTGAAAAAATGACACAAATTCGGCGTGGATACCTTATGTGGATAAAAATGTATGGGGACCTAAGCGTAAACCTCCCCAAATAGCAAAAAATGGGGTCAACACTGGGTGGGGGGGGGGAGGAGGCCCAGCAGTTAAGGGGTTAAAGAAAAAAATTATTTAAAAAAAATCTGATTTGCTCTAACCCTTCAGCAATTCTGAAAGGAGTTATGCCCACATCTGCAGAGAACAATACAAATGCATCACTGACTACCATTGAAGAACCAATCAAATCAGGGCAAAATAGTTAATGTAATAAAGACACCTTAGTGCAGTCTAGCATCTCCAATTATCATCTAAGGCTTTAAACAACATTCTTGACCTATAAAGAAAATATTACACAGACAAATATTTTTGGGGGCTGGAACCTATCATTCAGCGTCAGAATCTGACACAGAGTAAGAAACAGAAAAACCGGGATGGGGAAAGAGGAGGAAATAGTGACAAGTACAGCCTGACATAAATAGAGAGGAAGTGTTTGGTGATGAAGAAGGAAGTATGAGGTGGAATCAAGATTAAGCAGCATTGGTGCACAGCAACCCAAGCAGCACCGCCTACATATTTTCTTTATCAAATTAAGCACCGACTGCTTCCCAGAGGTGCAACTTAAAAGGGTTCTGTAAAACATTTTTTTCTTGACAATACCCAACTCTGCTACTTTGAAACTCTGTTATCGCGTTACCCCAATGTTAATTATGCCTCGCGGAATGAAACTTGATGCACAGATAGAAATCACTGCAATATGTACTTATTTGAAATCAGCTGATGTTAAAACACTGGTATTCATTTTACGATTTCCTGTGCATCGGCTGTCCAAATAACACGAGCAAAGTTGTATTACAATCAGCCAAGCAACTGTTTACTTCTAAAACTACAACACCTCCGGGTGGAAAGGGTTAGTCATTCCTTATTTTATGACATCAGCTTTCCACACACACTTTTGTTTGTGTATGTACTAAACAACAAGAAAACACACAATTTTGAAACGTGCATTCTGTAGAGAAAAACTGCTAATTGAAATCTTCTGCAGGGCTGTATTAAGTCCCTCCAATCACTGTAGGTGCGCGGTTTCTTGGTTTGAAGAGAGCAGCATCGTATTCCACACGGAGGGTTAGTTCTGCACTATTCTAATTGCTTCACATCATACACCAGGCACTTGCCAGAGTACCAAGAGCCAGATAAACTTTCTATATCCTAGAGGTTATCCCAACACCTCCAACTGAGTCGATGCACAAGGACGTCTCACACTTCTGTAGGTTCCTGTCAAGTTACTAATAATGAGGCTTGGAAACCCCAATGGGCAAAATGGCTGTCTTCACTAAGTAAGAAAAAGAAAAGTAAAATGAAGGAAACAGGGCGAACTATTGGTTAAGGAAGACCAGGAGGTGGTTGGGGGGAGACAGCCCATTCTCTGCACTCGATTCTTCATTGCAAAATGGGCGACATGTTGACACACATTTCAACACACATTGACTTGCATTCAGTTAATCTTTTTTTCGTACAAACACTAAAAAGTAACCAATCATCAAAACTGGAAGGTGTACTTCAGCTCCACGTGACAGCAAAAGCAGAACTGAAAGTAGAACAGAAGAGCAGGAAGTGACCTGCTAGCCAACAAAAAAACAAGTAAGCGAAAGCTCGGTTGGAATGAACAAATGGGAAGATCAGGTAAGTAAGGGGCGAAGTAGGGGTGGGTTCTAAGTCACTTTAAAGATTTTATTTTCATTTTTCGCAACAAAAGACTTTGTAAGCACAGCAAAAGCAATACCTAAAAAGTGACACAAGGAGATGGCGAAGCCCGATGAATAGACTGCAAAATACTGTGCTTTCTAACACACTGGGAAGGGATTACCTTTACTGCGTTAGTGTCTGTAGGCCCAGTGTCTCCTACTACTGCCTTTACAAGCATGGAGAGAATGACTAACTGAGATGGTGTGGGGTGCAAATTGCCTGGTGCATAAAAAGTATGCAGCCTATGCACACCTTTTAGAGATTATGGACTGAATATGTTCACAGACCTACAGAACGTGATAAACAAATTACATTCTTTCTATATGGGGGATTTTGAAGAGAGCGAGAGCAAACAAATGGTTACATGGAAAGCACAGTGCTCAGCTCTTCAGTGACTTTTGGCTAGACTTGCGCTATAGAAATAGCATGTACATACAAAAACACAAACACAAATACGCATAATGCAAGCCTTGCTAAGCTGTCTGCTTTATCTTGGTGAGAATATGACTAGGTCTAGGTCAAAATTTAAATTACACTGTCATAGTACACACAACTTTGGGAATTTGAGATTATGCTTGTTACACAAAATTCTTAAGATTACGCCATTATGCCAGTCATGTAACTATGCCGCAGTTCGTGGTAAAAATATAGTGAAGGAATCATATGAAAAACAGAGTTCAAGCAGCTCTTTGTGTTCTCGATCCATTTTTAGCACAAAAATGTATCATGAGAAAAACTGATGTAGGGATGCATTTTGAGCTAAACAATTGCTCTAAATGGGGACATGGCTTCCCCAGTCAAGATGTCAGTCGCACTTTGTGTGACCTTTCGGCCATCCCTACCATCTTTCAGAAACCAGCCCGCTGAAAACTGCGGTATCGCAAAGAGGTTTGGCTGGAGGCCAATGACCCGCCCGCCGCCGACTGAACCGCCTTAAACCGTCGCTGGGGAAGCGGCAGTGTTTCCGGTGACTAGACGGCCTGGGCAAGCCTAGACCGCATCCTCAATGCCAGCCCTCCTGGAGCAGAGAGACATTTGGGACATGAGAGAATTGATGAGGAGTACGGAGTAAGGAGTAAGGGGGCCCTCCCTTTGATTTGACCTGGAGGCCTATGCAGACACCTGCTGGCAAATACGCCCGAAGAGACACGTGGCAGCTCTGATCCCCTCCTCCCGCCCTTGGTGAGAGTGGTGAGGGGAGATGACTGACTGTGAGTGGGGACCAGTGGGAGGGACCTTGTTCCCGTGTGCCACTGCCAGGTCAGCGCACCTGTGCCTATGCCAAAACACATCCATGACCAGGCCCTAACTCGATGGGTGGATTGCTGCCAAATATCTACTGATTTCTCCCAAGGCCAAGCCACTTCTGGGCCAGTGCCACTTCCTCGAACTCGCCGCAGCACCTGCTTGCTTGGGCTCACTAAGGCCAGACCTGGCTTGAATTGGCCTCCAGGAAGATACAGACTAGCAAGTAGCCCATATGGATTGCTGCAAGATTGCTATATCCTTCCACCTAAGATTGATTCAACTGAACTACCTTCACCATACATAACTATCGCAAGTGGGGAAGATACACTCCCCCACATGCTAATACTGCTCGAATCCATGGGGTGGATTTCTTCTACATGACATGGCTGTGCCCTCTGATAACTGCTAACTGGCAACACGCTATGTTCTCTCTCTTCCTATTCCTGGGGTACACACTCACACTGTCACCTAGAGAGGCCCTGCTAGGGTTTTGGTTGACATTGGTTATAATAGGGGTCAAAATAATTTAATTGGGGTGGCTACAATAGTGGTGAAAAAAGACATTGCCTGTAAATGGAAATTGACAAATACACTGATGATAACTGAATGGAAGAAAGGAATGGAGTGGTATGCAACACAACAGGAACTTGTTTATGCAGTAACGGGTTGCCCTCATAAGCACAAACAAATATGAGAAAAATGGCTGAATCACTATGGGTTTGCTGGCTTGTAAATACATTACTCAGCACGTATTCCTATGTGAAATGTTATTGTTAGGGGAGAATATCATCAATGAGAATATTCATGTTCTATTTTATGTGTACTGTTGAAATCAACAAAATTGGTTATAAAAAATACAGCTCTAAATAACAGATTTGCATTTCAAATAATTATGCACAGGCAAATTTGACACATTCCTAAATGGAGTTTTAGAGATATTTACTTAAATCAAGTCTGTATGTATGGTAAGATCCCATTTTCACATTTTAGTTCATGGTCTTTTCACTTTTGTATTATAGCTTCTGACTCAGGCTCGCAAACCTTCATCCAGATGACCACAAGTGTGCAACTAAAGAAACCTGTTACTGAACAAGCAGCTATAACTTTTCTTTAGATTAAGCCTCATTAGAGCTGATCTTTGAGCATGGTGAACAAGTTACTTACTTTCAGTAACGCATTATCTGGTAGAGCCTCTATCTAGCTGCAGATTCCTTACCTGAGAATTTCCTGGCATCAGCTTGGAATATGGAAATTTTGCTGAGCAGTACCCTGCGCGTGCCGTCGGTGGTGCCGTTAGGATCCGCGCGGAGTTGTCGGCGTTGTTGGAGCTGTCTGTGACATCACGGTCGCCTATAAAGGCACCACCCTGGCACGTGCATCAGTTCTTTTTCCCATGAACTCCCACGCCAGAAGCACTGAGCCATGGATAAAACTTACAGTTCGTCTGCGCAAAAAACTATGGCCCTGAAAGGAACAATCCCTGACCCAATTAGACATATCCACAGAGCGGGGAGGCATGGATGAGTGTAAGGAATCTGAGCTAGAGAGAGTCTCTACAAGCTAATGCGTTACCGAAGGTAAGTAACTTGTTCATCAGATAGAGACTTCTAGCTGCAGATTCCTTACCTTAGAATAGATACCCAAGCCACAACCTCCTGGCGGTGGTCTGCAGATAAATCTTCTCACACTGGAAAGTCCTGTAGGGCGATATTCTGACCTAGATGAATTGTGGTCACCACCTTGAGAAGGAAAGAAATACGTGTTCTGAGAACCACCTTGTTGGGAAACATAATGAGATACGGTGGCTTCGATAAAAGAGTTTGCATCTCACTCACCCTCCTGGCAGATGTTGTTGCCACTAAGAAGGCTGTCTTGATGATAAGCAGCTGGAGGGGACAGTTGTGTATAGGCTCGAAGGGAGCACACATGAGAAATGTGAGGACAAGATTTAAGTCCCATTGAGGCGAAAACAAAGGGCGTAGGGGGAAACATATGTACAATCCCTTTAAGAAATCTATGTACAATAGGAGACTTATAAAGTGAAGGCTGATCAGGCAGCCGAGGAATGCCGATAAGGCAGAAAGATAGCCCTTGAGAGTACCCAAGGTAGAACCCTGCTGGGCAAGGAATAGTATAAACAGAAGGATATCAGAAAGAGAAGCAGAAAGTGGATCAATAGATCTTTCTGCACAATAATATACAAAACTTTTCCAATGGCAGGCATATACCGTTTTAGAGGAGGGATGCCTGGCTGCCAAAATAACTTTAAAGACTTTGGGAGGAAGGTCAAAAGCCATCAACTGCCACCGCTCAATCTCCATGCATGAAGGCGCATACTTGACAAGTTTGGGTGGAGAACCTTCCCCTACTGCTGCAATAGAAAATCATCCCGAAGGGCAGCCTGATTGAAGGATCGATGCTCATTTTCAGAAGCTCGGGATACCAAACTCTCTGTGCCCTATCCGGAGCCACTAGGATTACTTGGGCCCGGGCATTGTTGATCTTCTTGAGAACTCTGGGTAGAAGCGGAATGGGATAAAAAGGCATTCAGGAGGCCTGAACTCCACTAGCAATGAAAAGCATCGCTGAACGATTGCCGCCTTGGAAACTCCAATGCTCAGTACTGCTGACATTGCACGTTCTCTACAGAGGTGAACAGATCTAACCAAGGCTCTCCCCACTGCTGAAAGAGTCCTTGTGCTACCTCCGGTTGGAGACACCATTCGTGATCTGCTAGGCATCGATGGCTGAGTTTGTCTGCCCTGGCATTCAGAGAACCACCAGGGTAATGCCCTGCTGTTCCAGCCATGTCCAGAGACACAGAGCCTCTTGACAAAGGGTCCATGATCCTACACCACCCTGCTTGTTGCAATACCACATTGAGGTAACGTTGTCCGTGAACAGCTGCACCATCTTCCCTTTTACAACAGGAAGTGCCAGTCGGATCAGCCGGAGCTCCAGTAAGTTGATATGGAGCCGGATTCCACCGAAGACCAGAGACCTCTGATCTCCACCTCTCCCAGATGGCCACCCCATCCCAGAAGTGACGCATCTGTCACCACTGTGAAATCTGATTAGGTAAAGGAGAGGAGTCTGCCTCTGATCCAATCGCAGTTCACTAACCACCACTGCAGGTCTTTTGCAGTTCCCTTCAATATCAGAACCATGTCGGTGAGATTCCCCTGATGCTGTGCCCACTGGAACTTCATGTCTCACTGCAGAGCCCTCATTTGCCATCTGGCATGCTTGACTGACAGGATGCAGAAGGCCATGAGGCCCAGCAGCCTCCAGATTAGAGGCCAACACATTGGTGTTATAACCTGAATATCCTGGACCAGCTGCTCTGGAGGATAAGCCATAAACTGCACTGTATTAAGAACAGCCCCGATGAAAGGGAGCTTCTGAGAGGGAGTCAGGTGTGACTTCGGCACTTTTATAGTGACCCCAGCAAATGCAGGAGGTTTGCTGTAGTCTGAAGGTGGGTGACGAGACCCTGGGGCATAGGAGCCTTCAACAGCCAGCCATTGAGGTAAGGGAAGACTGAAATCGCTAACCTGCACAGGCTGCTACAACTGCCATCACTTTTGTGAAAACCTGAGGGGCACTGGTGAGACGGAAGGGGAGCACAGTAAACTGAAAGTGCTTGTGGCCAACCTTGAAACGCAAGTAACGCCTGTGGGCAGGCAAGATGGGGATGGGGAAATACGCATTCAGCAAGTCAAGCACTACAATCCAGTCTCCTTGGTCTAGGGCAGACAAGACTTAGGCAAGAGTGAGCATCTTGAATTTCTCTTTTTTGAGGAAGAAATTGATGTCCCGCAAATCCAGAATGGGGAGAAGACCCTTGTTCTTTTTGGGAATCAGAAAGTAGTGGGAATAACAGCTATTGCCTACCGGGACCCTTTCTATTGCTCCATTGGCCAAGAGAGCCATAACTTCCTTGCGAGAAAGATTGAATTATCCTCCATTAGCCGTTCTTTTGGTGGAGGCATAGAGGGAGGGAAAGACTGGAAGGGGAGGGAATAGCCCTTCTGTATGGTCTGTATGACCCATTTGTTCTTCTGGCCAGACCCCCTGGGTCTGAAGGTACCACAACCTCCTCCACGCACAGGGTGCTGACCTGATAGAGAACGGTGGCTGGTCTGTGGATGGTGTGGTACCCACCGCTTCTGAAGCCTCAAAAGGGGTGAAAGGCAGACTGCTGGAGGGAGGAGGTGCCGAGAGGCCCAAGGACCTGGCCGTAGACCGAGAATCCTTGAAGTGCTCTAGCGCCGAATCTGCCTTTTCACCGAACAGCTGTGAGCCATCAAAGGGCATGTCCATAAGGTTTGCCTGGACATCCCCCGAAAAGCCAGATGTACGTAGCCAGGTGTGGCGATGAAAGGCCACCTTCGATGAAATTGCCCTACCCAACAAGTCAGTCATGTCCAAACCATAGCTTATTGTAAACTTCGCTGCATCCTCCCATCTTTAACAGCTTGTGTGAGAGTGTCCCGCACACCCTCCGGAACCTGGGGCAGCACCTGTGCCACCATATCTCATAAAGTATGGGGAAAACGGCCCAATATGCAAGAGGTGTTTACAGACCTCAATGCTAGGCTGGAGGAAGAAAACATTTTCTTTCCAAGTTGATCCAGCCTCGCAGTTCTGAACGATGCCACCTGATGGCGCACACAGGGTACTGCTCAGCAAAAATTCCGGATTCCAAGCTGACGCCAGGAAATTCTGAGGTAAGGAATCTGTAGCTAGAAGTCTTTATCAGAAAAATTAGGTGACCTTGAAAGTGACAAGCCTCTCTGCAAAGTATGTCCATTCGAGCAAAGTGTGAAAATGGGCACCTGTTGAGGTCTAAACTTTTAGCACTGCCCATAGTTGTTCTTGATACATCCTTGAGATCATTGAGGCACGTCCTTCTTGATCTGTCCGTGGCTTTTTATATGGTACCCATGAGATACTAATTAGCTGCAAAGGTGCATTACCTCGGATCTTTTCATTTATTTCTGACCATTGCCATCAGAATTTCTATTTCCCTTTTGCTCCACTTCTGAAGCACTTTCTGTAGAGGTTCCAATAGGTTCTTCCATTAGCCCCACCTTTGTTAATCAGTACATCATCCTGTTAGCATCCTGCGTTTTTGGTTTCACAAGTCATTGCTTGTTGATTTATTCAGCACAATTTTCTAAATGATCATCAATCTGATTCTCATCTCCACATGCTAACAAATATATTCCTCACCTTCTGGACTTTAAAACCGTTGTCCATGCAGTGATTCTCTCCTGTCAGGTAATTCCCTTTTTGTTGGGATTGCCTGACGATCGCCTTTGAAGGCTACAAATTATTCCAATTCAATGGCACACCTCATCCATTGGCTCTTTGCACTCCCCCGTAGCTCTAAACACTCGATTGCTTTACATTGGTTCCCAGTTGCCAAACATAACTTTTAATCCACTTTGTACGTTCGACAGAGCTCTTCATTCTACAGGCCTAATTTTATATAAAAAACATTCCAGGCATTCCTTGCTTCCCATCCGCTTAATTCGCCTTCTGCAGGTCTCCTTTCGCGTGTGCTATTGAAACGACGACGGATTGGAGGTTGATCTGTTTTTATCCCGGTGGGGAAACACGAAAGCTTTTCCTTATGCTAACAGCAATATTTATAACGCCTGGCATTATGTAAAAAATTTAAAAAACATATTGTCTGACCATATTTCACATTCCATTCCATGGTGTACTCTATGTGAATGTTTATTCTATTTGTTGGCTGGCCGTGCACATTGGCCTCCTGGGTTATAGCCCACTCATGGGCATGCTGAAAGCTTGAAAAGCTCAGTCATTTCTTCAGTAGAATCTTTTATATTCAGACCCCTACCCGTCTCCATCCATCTTAATGTCAAATGCACGCCGAGGGAGAGAAGCACTGTTGATGATAAGCAAAACATTACTTTACCGAGCTGACATTTCATTTGAGCTCCATACTATCACAAATTAATAAGTATCCTCTCATGTGGAAGACATCAACTGGCAAAAGACATTTTTACGCACATGAAACGGTCAGTGTAATAATTGCTTTTGCACAGGCAGTTTACAGGAAAAATACCTAGGTTTCGTAAATACTGGGTGAATATCTGTGGCCTCAGAGTTGGGCTGGCCTCTCGGGCAGCCTGGCAGTGCCAGATGGGCCAGCTTGAAAAGGCCAGGGTGGATGATTTTTAAAGAAGGCAAATGCAGGCTTTAGGAACGGGACTGAGTGGCTTAGTTACCAACTTTCACCACTTTGGTGCAATGGAAAAAAATTCTCATGTTCTTCAAATGCATTTAGCTCTGAGTCTGTGTTTCAGAAAAATACTCTGGTTGGTTTTGCCAAAACCATAGCAAAGACTCGTCAGGCTGAAGACAAGTGCAAACAAGCATTTGCAATACAATAGGTCTCACATTTTCTTGAGTTAGAGGTATTGGCATTGTAAATTCATAACTCGACTTTTCTTGCCATGTAAATTGGTCAACCTAGCCTCATAATTTAGTCTTTTCCTACCATATAATTTCAGTGGCCCAGCAATTAACAAACACACTTCCAATTACCTTCTTCCACACACGCTCAAAGCACCATAACAAAAATATCATTTGAGATGGCTTGGAGGGTGAAATGAAAGAGTGAGTTGAGAGTAAAGGTAGAGAGGACAAGTGGCGTCATAACTGTGTCATGAGCCTTGGAATAAGAAAGGAAAATTGTTTATTGCAATTTTGGTAGGACAATACAGCAGTAATTAGAGCTGAGTGAGGTCCATAGGCCTCTGGGCTCTGGTGCCACTGCACCTGTTGCTCAATTGATAACTAGGCCTCAGGAGAGAAAGCGGATGGGGCAGAAAAAGAGAAGCAAAAGGACTACAACAGACAAAAGGAAGAAAGAGAAGGGGTCGCAAAGAAATAAAAGAAAGTAGGGGAAGAAAGAACAAGAATATTAAAACACAACTAAGAGAAGAAATAGAGCAAACGTGTGAAACAAAAGAAAAAGGGGAAGGAAGCTATCGAGCAAAAGATAAAAAGGAAACAATAATGAAAGATGTGTGAAAGGAAAGAAAAATGAACATTAGAGACAAAAGGAGAGATGGTGACAGAAACAAGCAGAGAAAGAACTAGGGCGTGTATGTATGTACTTTCAAATTTCCCACAAACACAGAATGGCAAACCACTTTGAGACTACGGGTTCCAACAAGTAAGTTGTGTTTTCAACAAAGAGATGGGAAAAAGGGGGATTTATAGTGGATTGACAGATGAAGATAAGTAAAACACCAGAGAAAGGAAGGAAGAAAGATCTAAAAAAAAGTGAAAAGATGCATACCGAGTCATAGAAAAGTGCAAATAAAAAAGATAAAGAAAGAATGAAGGGAAGAGAAAAAATAGTGAAAGATTGAAGTCATGATGAAGAAAAAAGAGAGGAATGAAGCAAGGAAAGAAATAACCAAGTTATTGCGAGTTTGAAAGAGGAGGTAGCAAGAAAGGAAGAGAAGTAGAAAAAAATAGTTGAAAGAAAGAGCAAAACTGCTAACGTGCAGATTTTAAGAGCTGGAAAGAGATAAGTGAGGGAGAAAGAAAACATTGAGAGTAAACAGATTAAAGAAAAGCACGGAGTGAGATAGGTGAAACAGACCGTCCTAAATAAAGATGACAGCTAAGAATAGATTTAATTGGCTCCCCAACATTCTCAAACAGAAGTCAGAGTGTGGAACTGCAGGGGGCACTGCAGAACAGCAGGAGGTGCCTTAGCAGAGTTGTATATGAACCCCAATACATCAGTATTAGGGCGCTACAGATCAAGATTGGGGGTATGGACAGAGCTGAGTCCCGGCCCAGTGCTGGAGTAAAAGAAAGGCAGCAGGTGAGGAATGAGAAACGGCGTGCCATGTAATTCCTGGTAATGGAATAATGGGGTGCTACAGGTTAGGGTTGAGCTGCACTGACCGTTGTATGTCAGATGCAGTGCTGGAATAGTAACGGGCACACAATGTCAGAAGTGAGGTATGTTAATGGAGCTATGTGTGGAACGTAGTGCTGATGTGCCAGTGTTGCCGAATGTTAGCCTGGAGGTGCCCTGGTAAAGCTGAGAGTGGGGCTCAGTCCGGGAGTGGCATTGCCTCTGAACCACAGACGCGAGGGGTCCTGAAGGGTGTGTGTGTGAGCCTTAGTACTGAGAGGGAATGTGCACTGAATGTTAGAATTGATGGACGCTGGCTGAGCTGTGGTGGTTCCCATCAAAAGTCACGTTAGATGTTAGACTTGAGGTGCACTGGCTGAGCTGTGTTTTGCTCATTTGGATTCAATATTGGCTTTGCAGTGGGACTGAATATTAGAAGGGAGCTGCTGTAATGTAACTGTATCTGAGTGGGGTCCCAGTATAGGAAAGGAAGTGACCTCGTCAGGGCCGAACTGAGGTGCACTGACGGAGCTACCCCTGAGGTCCCAGTACTAGAACATCAGTATGTACTGACTGTAAGAACTGAGGTGCTCTGGCAGGCAGTGCCTGCGGGGTTCCTGGCACTGGTACGGCTGAGGCTTTGAGTGTGTGAACTGAGGTGCACTGATGGAGCTGTGCCCGAGGTCCAAGTACTGGAGCAGCAGAGTGTCCTGACAGGTACAACTGAGGTGCTGTGGCACACAGTGTGTGTGGGGTTCCTGGAACTTGCACGGTTGAGGACTTGGAGTGTTTGAACTGTGGTGCACTGATGGAGCTGTGCCCGAGGTCCCAGTACTGGAGCAGCAGAGTGTACTGACTGTAAAAACTGAGGTGCTCTGCAGACATCGTGTGGGGGTTCTGGCACAGCTGAGGGCTTGGCGTGTGTGAAAAGAGCTGCAAGTGGGTTCAAAGTATGGCGCATAAGTGGGCACTGTCTCTAAGGATTGTGGAGCCCTGGTAGAACTACATGAGGGGTCCTGGCACTGGAACAGCAGTGGGCACTGAGTGGTTGAACGGAGGTGCTTTGGCTGAGCTGCATGTGGGTATCAGACCTGAAAGAGCAGGGACACCTTACAAAGATTTCCTAGGTGACATCAGGTTACATCTGGGGGCAGTCTTCTGGATGGGGCACGTTCCTGTCTGCTTGTTGGGGCAAAAGTGGAGGTTAATTTACACGCCACTGAATTACTTAATAAGAAAAGGTCAGGCACATTTGATGAAGAAAGCAGGAAATGTCAAGGAGTCACAGTTTATTCCAAAGTTCATGAAAAAAATTTGTGGTGTGGAGATACCACTGCTAATTTTGTTGCAGACCCTGATGTAAGAAGGCTAGGCTATAAGCAATTACAAGCCATCCTCCCTTGCACTCAGCACCATGGACTACAGGCAGGCAGACAAAATGTGACTAAGATAACAGCCTGATTTATAGCCTTGTTTACAGCTAAGCTCAGAAACTGAGGTGCTCTAGCAGACAGTGTGTGTGGGGTTCTGGCAGGGGCACAGCTGAGGGCTTGGAGTATGTGAACTGAGGTGCACTAATGGAGCTGTGCTCAAGGTTCCAGTACTGGAGCAGCCGAGTGTACTGACTGCAAGAACAGAGGTGCTCTGGCAGACAGCATATGTACGGTTCCTGGCACTGGCACGGCTGAGGGTTTGGAGTGTTTGAACTGCGGTGCATTGATGGAGATGCACCAGAGGTCCCAGTACTGGAGCAGCAGAGTGTACTGACTGCAAGAACTGAGTTTCTCTGACAGACAGTGAGTGTGGGGTTCCTGGAATTGGCATGTCTGAGGGCTTGGAGTGTGTGAACTGAAGTGCACTGATAGAGCTGCACCTGAGGTCCCAGTACTGGAGAGCAGAGTGTACCAACTGCAAGAACTGAGGTGCTCTGGCAGGCAGCGTATGTGGGGTTTGTGGTGGCACTGGCAAGTCTGAGGGCTTGGACTATGTGAACTGTGGTGCACTGATGAAGCTGCGTTCGAGATCTTAGTGCTGGAGCAGCACAGTGTACTGACTGCAAGAACTGAAGTGCTCTCGCAAATAGCGTGTGTGGGGTTCCTGGCACTGGCATGGCTAAGGTCTTGAAGTATGTGAACTGTGGTGGACTGATGGAGCTGCACCTGACATCCCAGTACTGAAGCAGTAGAGTGTACTGACAGCAAGTACTGAGGTGCTCTGGCAGACAGAGTATGGGGGTTTCTGGCATTGCAGAGGGCTTGGAGTGTGTGAACTGCGGTGCACTGATGGAGCTGCAAGTGGGATGCCATTTTGGGGTAGAAGTGGGCACTGTCTCTAAGGATTGCAGGCCCCTGGTAGAGCCCCTGGTGGTGCTTAGGCTATGAGCAATTACAAGTGATTCTCCACCCTTGCTTTCAGCACAAAGGCATATACACTTGGTAAATAAAATCGAAGCAAAGGAAGGGCAGGATTCAGGCAGCTGAGAGCGGGTGCAGAGAGCCCACGGAAACCAAATGTGACCAAGATAACAGCCTGATTTATAGCCTTGTTTATAGCTATGCTCAGAGGAAGAATGCTCTGCAAATGAAAAGGGAAACTTCCCTGGACAGGATCAGGAAACTAAGTAACAAAAAGTCCCTGCAGACCTGATAAACAGGACAAATCGTAATTATACAGTTGTTGGTCCCTGCTAATACACAGAAGGAGGGACAAAGAGGCATGACTGACCTAACAAATGAAATAGCTAAAAGCCCACAGAAGAAGTATACCTAAAAGTATACAAGAGGTCGTACGCTTACGCTCAACCTAAAAAGAGAAATTTGACACCCGGCCTTCTCCACGTATGCCCATAGGTTCTGGAATGACTTAAGGACTGTCCCTACCCTGCTCCAACTTATGAAAGAGCTGAAGATACACCTTGTTAAAGAACACTACATCATGCTGCAGTGGCAGTCCACTTTCACTCTTGGAAACCAGTCACAACTTCAATCACGTTTGACCTTTCATAGCGCTCGCCTGCTTTTTGACTAGTTTTGGCTCTACAAATTCCACATATATACAGTACCTCCAAAAGTGATGAAATACAGGCGCTTTTGTTAAACTGGCAAAATTCTTGTGACAGCCATGTTGTTTTGCATTGCAAAACAGGAGTGCTTAGTTTTTCTCAACAGACTTTGATCCAGAGTGAGAGAGAGAGAGAGAAAAACAAAAAAAAAGAGAATGGCTAAAAAAAGAGAAAAATGGAACACAGTGATAAATGGGGAGAACATGAATGAAAAAGAAACAGCAAGAGTAAGAAGTGGCAGGGAGTATTTGATGGTGGACGAAAGAGGCATGAGCTGGAATCCAGACTATGAAATCTTGGTATTCAGCAGTCAAGACATTTGTGAATAATGGATGTGGGCTTCTGATGGAACTGTGGGCAATGCACAGAGGAGAAAGGAGAGAAAGGAAACAAAGGATTGACTATACAAAGAGAACTAAAAGATTTAAGTGGGAGTCTGAAGATAGTTAACAGGCTCTGACTGAATGGAATTTAAAAAAATGATTTAAAGATTTTTAGGTAAGTTCAATGCCTCTGAAACAAGACGTTTTGGGCCAAGGTCACATAGAGTCATGTTGGGGTCACAGTTGTGACCCCTGGGACTGCCTTTGTGGCTCTTTGCCTCTGAGCTGGCAAATTCAGTACCTGGAACACAAGGGCAGCGCCTCCTTGGGGCTCCACTCTCTTCGCCTTCTTTCAATGTTTTATTACACTAATAGTGAATAGTAATATATTTTCACTATCAGGGTAATAAAAGTGTAGTACAATTAGTTGGAATATGCCCTTCCATTTGAGGTAAGGTAAGTAAAAAATGCTTTTGAATGTTGTGTGCATACTTATGGGTTATATTGTGTTCACGCGAGAGAGACTGTATGTAAGTGTGAATTTGTGTGTATGTATAATTATGTGTGTGTGAGTAGAAGTGGAGGTCAAAGGGCGTGTGATGTCACCTCCGCTAGCCCTTGGCATTTCGGTGAATTGAGATCCATCCATGCTAGTTCGCCTATGCTTAAACCGGCCATGGTGCAGAAAAGTATGCCAATCAGGGTGTGCTGACATTTTGAGCCACACACTCTGCTGACAGGCCTTGCATCTCAACTATATTCAAATGTGTTGCAGAAATTGGGCAGTTTGGGTAGGAAAAGCCCCATTTTCAAAACGAGTTAAACTTCTTTTCTCCCCATTTCCTTGATGGGTTTGGAGAAGAGCAAAACTGAGTCCACATGCACGTTCAGAATTCACAAAGAGAATATTCTTGTTTTCTCGTCGGTCCCAGATGTTTTCAGCACTCGTTCAAAATAAAGGCTGTTGAATCTTAAGAAAATGCATTTTTTGGGAAACATACTGAAAAACTTTGTGGCTAATGATTGGTGCCATCATGGTACTCGCCTTCCTTGGACGCATGGACGCAGTAGATAAAAGTGTCACATGGGCAGACAGTCTGCCCACGTGACAGCTTTTAACGCTCCTATTGGAGTTGGTGCTGCTGGCACACTTAGGGCCAGATTTAAGAAAAGTGGCGCCGCACCGAGTGCAGCACCTTTTTTCTTGCACCTGTTACCATCCCCCTAATGCCACCATGTGTGTGCCATATCTAGTATACGGCGCACCATGGCTGTAGTTAGGGAACTAGTGTCAACATTTTTGACAGTAGTTTGGACCTTTGCAGCATTAAAGTCAAACATTTTGACACTAATCCTGCAAAGCCTATTGAGGCCTATTAAGGGTAATGGTGTGCCTCCTTTTAACACCTGCTCTGAGCAGGCGTTAAAAGTGCAGTAAAAATGACGCAAAAACAACTCTTGGATTTCTTGGCACCATTTTTTTGCCCTCCTAATGATGGATCGTCCCATTTGCATACATTATGCATGGCGCATGCAAGATGTAGCACAAAGAGTTACAAAGTTGCGCAATGCATGTATTGCACCACTTTGTAAATTTGGAGTGGCGTTTTTGGCCATCTAACACCGCATTAGCATCAAAAGAATGACGCTAATGTGTCGTTAGATGACGCAAGGGGCTCCTAAATCTTCCCCTTAGCCTGTGAGCCCTGACTCCCAGGCAGCTTCCAAGTGTGGCATTTGGAGAGGGAGCCTTTAGATCTTTATGAAAATAAAAGCATCAGAAAAACTCATTCAAGGGGTAGGTTGTTGCGTGCTCGAGATCTGCAGCTTAAGGATGATGATGATAACGAGTCATGTTATAATTTAACTTACTTGTTTTAGGGTATGAAAATAAGTAGTAAGGTGAGGCACATCTTTGTTCTTAATTATGAGGACCTCTTTAAAAAAATTATTTTGGGACTTGGTAACTGGCACGAGTCGCCCATACCTAATAATGGGTTGTGTAATATCATAAAGATACTACTCAATTCCTCTATCAATCTCTAATGTTTTTTTTCGTCGACTACAGGTAGTGATTGGCAATTGTGTCAGGAACTTCTAAATGACGAGTGATCCATTTTTTTAAATTACCAGTACAGAAAGGTGGCTGGGCACTAGCAGATTTTAAACCCCATTATTGGGCCACAAATGCATTACGCAAATAATGATATCTTCAAAAATAATTTGCAATAAATGTGTCAGATTAGTTTAGTTCTGTGTGACCAAATGGCGTTAGTTCCTGCATGCAGGCTGTTAACTCAAAAGGCGCCAAGTGGTTGAGAGCAACCACGTACTGGATGTGATGGTTGTGTTGTCACTTCCCATGTGCAAAATTCACTGGCATGCTTGAGGTTTGTATGGGCATTTGTCCTTTGGTGGGGGATGGGTGTAGATCTGTAGATCTTCAAATTACTTGATCCTCTCAAATAAAAGTGAACTTGTTTTGAAAAATATAAGTCTAGTACCGTTTTTCGGATGGATACGACCTGTTTGATGTAATTTAGAATCATTTTTTTAATATCTTTATGTTTGCATTCCTGTTTTTTGTAACACTCTTTTCTTACCGAAAAGTTTTATTTTTTAGATATTGTTTATTGGGTGAAAGCTGTGAACCACTTACACACCATAAATAGCGGCCAAGAAGTTGTTGGCTTCTGTGACTTCGCCATCCACTCCAGGCTTTTAAGCCAACAACACTTTTCGTTCTGGGAATTGTAGTTTTCTTTTTTCAAGTTCTACACAAATGTCCAACAAGACCCTGAATGCAAAGGGTTGTTTGCTCAAAATCCAAAACTCTATATGTTGCACATGATGCGAGACCCCTTGACAAATCTGCTAATCTATATACAAAATAAAAGGAAAAATTGTAATTGGAAGTTATTCAATTGCGAATGTTGTCATCCTAGTGCCCATGTTTCAAGGGTTGCACAATAACTTTCTTTGAATCATTGAATTCTTGTACAAGTAGTCTCAGGCTAAACATAGGAAAAATCTAGAGCACAAATCTAACACAACGAATGTACAAAGAAATCTAAAAAAAATACTAATCTACTAAAAATTAACCTTTAATCTTGGGTTCCAGAGTGGGGTACTACTTGCTGCAAAGCACCTCAACTGCTTATCAATGCATGGTAAGCTCTATATAAATACAATTCACAATTACAATTACAATTTGTTCACTTGTTACCAGGACTAAAAGAACCACGCTTTATTTTACTAATTACATGGAGTTTTGTGACTCAGACAATTAGATAGTAGTGACATGGAATAAAGGATTACCTTAAATATGTAGGCATTGATTTATTTATTCCTACACGTGTCTAAATAAGGAAGCACATGTCAATCTAGCGCTATTGGCTTTAAGTGCTTTAGCCACCTATTTGTAAAAAAGACAGGCTTTTCAAGTTTAGTGATGTGGGTTTTGATATTACTCACTGTGCTGTCTTTACATGGTAGCAGTCCAAATGCGCATTTGTAATAAAAGGTAGAGTCACAGTCTTTAATTTGAAAAAATGTGTAATTAAATCGTATGTCCTAATGCCACGGAGCAATGTTGCAGGAAACACCTTCAGGCGGCTGACTTTTTACTGATCAGTTTGAATGTTTGCACTTACTGGCACGGGAAAACTACGAACCTCGCAATACAAAGTAAAGTTTTGATAAAAAGTACAGAATGGATGAGCCATGGCAGCTAAACAGCTTTGATCATTTTGTGTTGACAACACATTACACGTGATGGGACACCTGCACCCAACATATCAATCCATGTCATTATGGACGTTGTTGCCAGTCATGGTCTTTAATGTGAAAACCTAGTGGATTTTGTATGTTGTCTTGGTTTGCTTTCATTGAAGTTAATTAGGAATGACATATATGAAAACAAATATTTGTGGGCTGAAAGGCAAGGGCTGGCAACAGTGATCATCTCTGATGACATTGGGCAAGGTGGTCAACCTAACAACCAGTCCATTCTTATAAGCCACTAAGACTATGCCTACTGACAGTTAGAGAATCAATTTCCATTATGCAAAATGCATTTAGCTAAAAAGCCGGACTGGTAGACATTCTATCACAATGCCTGGAGCGCATTCGTTTCTGGACGTGTATATCAGTTACCAAAGCTTCTCAGGTGCACCATCTGGGATGACATAGAGAACGGTGGTCAACCTAACAACCAGTCCAGTATTTTAAGCCACCATGACTATGCGTACTGACATTTACAGAATCAATTTCCATTATGCAAAATACAGTTAGCTAAAAAGCTGGGACTGGCAGCCCGGAGCTCATTCGTTTCTGAGCGTGTATGTCAGCTGCCAAAGTCTCCCAGGTACTCCAGTCTAGATTGTCTTTTTTGCATTCTGAGACTTATAGCCTTGTTTACCCCATTATGAAAACAGGTTAACAAGTGTCAGGCTGCAAAGAAAAAAAACCCGGACTGGAACAGCTAGCCATATATAAACCTAAGCAACTTGTCAGGTATGTATCAGACTAAGAGAAATAGAAAAATATACCAAAGAAAACAAAACAAGAACATTGTGACTACATAATAAGCTTACTCGCTCAAAATGTGTACATGATCTATGTATATGAGTATGTGAAATGTGCGTGCTGTGGCCTAATTCCCTGTTAGCGTATAAAACAGGTAAAACAAACACTGTCCTCAATCAATTTCTTGTGTTGGAGAGATCAAATATTATTACACCCAGGCCGCTTGCGGTTTCATTTCTTCCATGGCTCTAGCTTTTTACAATTTGTTCTATTTTAATAACAATTGTACTGCGAAAATAGGCTTTGGGGAGTCGGTAACAGCTGCCTGTTTATGTAAAAAGCAAATCGGCTCGGTGATACGAGCTCAGGGTGTGAGCTGTGCTGTCACTGTTGCATTTATTCACTTATGTTAAAACTGAATTGGAGAATTGGGTGGTTGGGAAGAAGACATATTCTGCATGCTAAGGGAACATAAAGGGCCTTTTAAATGGGAAATCGGTGGCTATTGTCATTGTCATATGTACATATCTCATTGCTCGCATAAGTGCGGCCTCCAGGCGTTTTTCAGAGGCGCGCAAGTTCATGCAAGCGTGGATGAGAAGGTCAGCGGCGAAGTGACAGAAGTGAAGCGTGGAAGGTGTCGTATGGCTGTTTGTTGGAGAGTTCTTCCAGTCATAATTCAGGAGGAGACGCATGGTAAGAAATGGTGAACAGGAGGCACTAGGTAGTGAGTAGAAAAATATCTGTGAGTGAAAAGTCGGGATGAAGGTCGTGCATATCTGCAGAGGGGTCGGGGTGTGCTGTGTATTGGTGCAGGGGTTTCGGAGTGGGCGTTTTGTCTGTGTGTGGGTGATATGTGTGTGTGCACGAGTGTTGCGGTGGGGTGTGTAATAATGCATGCAGTGTCGGGTGGACTGTGTGTTGGTTTAGGTGCATCGTAATGGGCTGTGTGTGTATGTGTGTAGGAGTGTTGGGGTGGGCTGTGTATTGACGCAGAGGTGTGGGGGTGCACTGTGTATTGGAGCAGGGGTGTTGGGGTGGTCTGTGTTTGTGTGCAGGAGTTTTGGGGTTGGATTTCTGCGTGTGAAGAAGTGTCAGGTGGGCTAGGTGTCTTCAAGGGTGTTGGTTGGGCTGTGTGTGCAGGAGTGTTGGGTGGTGTATCTATTGGTGATTGGGTGTCAGGGTAAGCGATATGTGTTCACGGGTGTCAGGTAGACTATGTGCCTGCAGAGTTGTCAGGTGGCTATGTGTCTGTGCATGAGTGAGCTTTGTGCACGGTGAGCTATGTGTCTCCAGGGGCATTGAGGTGATATGCGTGTTTGTGCAGGATTGTCAGGGATGTCTATGTATTGGTAAATGGGTGTTGGGTAGGCTATCTGTGTGCAGTAGTGTTGGGTGGACTATATTTTGGTGCAGGGGTGTCGGGTGGGCTTCGGGTTAGTGCATGGGTGTGATGTTGGACTATGTGAGAGTGTTGGCGGTGTGCCTAAGGGCCAGAGTTGTGATTGTGCTGGTATGAGCGGTATGTGCAGCTAAGAGGAGTTGGGTGGGTAGTCAGGGGTTATGAAGCTGTTTGAAACCAGGTTGCACATATTGGCAGAATTTCAGGAGCAGTACTAAATGAACAGGTAGGCATAGTTAGGAGGCAGGATAGAATGCTGCGTAGTTAAACAAGAGATTCATCACTTTGATATAGAGTGTATGGAACTCTTCCATAGTTTAATGCCATGCCAATAACCAAGGAATCCAATGCATTACTTTGCTGCAAAAGTGGGAGCCTGAAGCCTCAGACTCGTTGTTGGATAGGCTATCCCTTATCACCAATGACTGAATGCTTTGCTTTTCAGAGTTCCTGGTGGGTGCCCTGCAAGGGTTGTAACTGCCTGGTTCAGATGAGGAGAAAAAAAACTTTGCTGCCTGTTGCACTGATGAGTTCCTGCCTCTCTGCTTCAATACTGGACAGGGTGGTATCCAGCTTCAAATGATGAATGATGGTGGGCAGCCACCTTCTTCATCACAGATTGCCAGCTACTGTTCTTGAATTTGGCAGCGAAAGCCGCAACTCTTCATTGGTTGGAATCATTTTTGATCAACCAAGTGATGCATTTCAGCTCTTTTGTCTCAGATGTGAAACCTCTTAAGCGGAGATTGCACAGGGTTCATCCCAAAGACCCATACCCTCTTCAACCAATGTCTAACCCCATTGTCTAGCCTACATCGAAGCTTCTTGGGAGTTACCTATATGCATGCAGATAATACCCTGATGGGCCAGCCTTAAGAAAGACTCACTAACAGTGTGTCACAACTTAACAAATGAACTGAAATTTGCCAACTCTACATGAGAAAAAGCTTTTTAAGGTTGAAATCCACTAAAATCAGAGATTACGGACAACAAGCAGATCTCTGGCAGGCATCCTCTTGGCTACTATTAATGAGTAGGTGGTCTTCTGTTGCAATCATAAGGAATTTCCAGTTAATGATGGATGACGAGCTTCACATGAATCACCAAATCTCAAAACTCATTAACCCTTGTTTTCACCATTTACATTTTTGTGAAGCATCTTTCCTTTTCCTACACCCGACAAATGATCAGTATTGTAAATACATTGTTTTAAGGATGGATTTGCACAACTCAATATACTGTGACTGCAGACTTCACCAATGGCATTTTCAGACTAATCTTCCATTTGAAATAAAATAGGATAAAATGCTAGCAAATATGTTTATAATCTCCATAGGCTCCATGTGAACAAATCAGTTGTGTTTAAAACATCCTGTATGATTTAGAGGATATTTAACAGTAATGGTCCCGGTTTCTCAGCAAGATATGTACCAACATCTATGTTCTCATTCTCTTTCCTTTGTCCTACCTCCTACGAATACAAACAAAAAGTGGGGAGACTGAGCCTTCCAAGTACAGGAAGCTTTGATATGGAAAAAACATCCTTGTAAACATCAGACTTAGACCATTCTTACATCATTCATTTTAGGAATTATTATAAAAAGTAAACCTAATTACAAATAGTGTTCAGTGGGTGCAGGGGTATATTTTTGTAACATTTTTATAGCACTTTGTAACCCTGACTGATCCTGAAAGTACTTTCTAGTGCACACATAAAAGTAAATCCCATCTGCTGTGCATTATTGGTCATGTGTGGGTTTATGAAGGTCTACAAAAGACACAGGTTGTCATGCTGTTGGACTGGTCCTTCCTGCATGGTCAACTCAGATTTTTTATCGCCTTTGCTGAACCCATTTTTGTTGGCTTTTATGGCCCTGTGCACTCCCCCGCTAAACAGTGGTAAGGTTTTGTGATATCCCTTGAAAACATGGTAAAATTGTCCTACACCTGATTGGTGCATTTAATTTACTTGTAAATCCCTGGAATTCGGCACTACGTGTATGCAGTGCTTGAATATTGAATGCTACTAGTGGCCTACAGCACTACTTGTCCCACCCACTGAAGTAGAATATTAAAACATATCTTGGGCCTACCACTGCAGCCTGTAGTGCAGTTTTAAACTGGCCATTCGACCTGTAAAGATAAACCTTTTGCCAGGCCTATATGTTCTTTTTTAGTGCATGTAAATCAACCCTAAGATAGGTCTTAAAAGCTCTAAGGGAAGGATGCATGGTATTTAAAAAAAGCACGTGTGTTTAGGTTTTACATGATAATGAATAAACCTCTTCGTTTTTCATCACTCTAAGGCTAACTCTGGCATTGACCAGCACTAGGCTACCTTATTACACTTAATAAATGACAACTTAAATTTGGGAGCCGGTAGAGATGTGCTATT
This sequence comes from Pleurodeles waltl, assembly GCF_031143425.1. Taxonomy (NCBI): domain Eukaryota; kingdom Metazoa; phylum Chordata; class Amphibia; order Caudata; family Salamandridae; genus Pleurodeles; species Pleurodeles waltl. The sequence continues at coordinate 1,105,374,041 of NC_090445.1, forward strand.
TACACTCAAAAGAATTGTAATGTAAAATCATTTTAATGATAAGGTTGGATTTTAATGCTACTTTTAGAAAGTTGGCATATGACATTCTACCAGTGTCCACGGTCACATGACTATGAACGGCTCCCCTATGGTGTTTATGTATTTGTTCTGGGCACAATGCAAAAGACAAAAGGGCCTTGGGTGTGGGGCCTACTCTTCACACTGACAGCTGCTGTCCGCAGTGACCACAAACACAAAGGCTAGCTCCGCATACTATCTCAGTGGCTGTCCGTGACGCCCAACATGCTCCTCGTGCCAAGAACAACCTCTTGCCACCCCATACCAATGTGAACAGCAGCTCTTCGCATGGACATGAGAAGGTAACTCTTTACTGGGACAAACTTTGTCCCTGTATAGAACCCGTGCTCCATCGTGGTCGGCCTGAACTTGTCACTTTCCCTCGTTCCTGCCCAATCGGAAGTGTCGCTTCAAGCTTTTTGCTCTATGTTCACATAAAACTTTAAAAAATCATATCTCTGTTCAAGTGATTGGATTTTTGTTTGTTTGGTGCCTTTTTATTTTCGAAAATTGCTTTGGGATTTTTCCTATCTTTTGCTTCCACTTTGTTAATGTTTAAGTGCTACATAAATACTTTACACTTTACCTCTAAATCAAGCCTTACTGTTTTTGTACCAAGCTACCAGAGGGCGAAAAACAGGTTTATTTAGTGACTGTTGTGCTTTACCATGACAAGAATTGTGTTTATTATTTGAGTGGGGTGTGTAACCTGCTCAACTAATAAATCACTTTGTCACACATGCATCGGGTTTGAAGGGGTGCTCCGTTCATTCTGCAAAGGGCTACTAGTTATTCTTTTGTATCTATTAGCATCAGAGAGGTTCCCTCTCCTAAACGGATGCAGTCAATGCAAGAGGCTCTTGATGCTGAGAGTGGTCTGTGCCCAATCATTTTTAGGGCATGGATGCAGTTTCTGATGGTCCCTGTTCAATGAGTGAGTATGGTGCCTGAGACTTGTGGTGCTTAGAATGGACTGTGAGCAATAGAGAGGATCCCTGCCCCCAGGGTGTGCGGGAACACTGCATGAGATTCTTATTCTAAAAAGGTCTGTGATCGATAAAGCAGGTGGTCGACTCCTCACTGTACAGACACACAGCATTAGGCTCTGGTGAGGGAATGGTCAGTTAGAAATGGAAGACTCTGCGCTTCCTTGCCTGCGGTGTTCAGACACACTGCCTGGGGTTTAGGTGATACCTCGATGGAGATGAGTCTCTGTACCTCTAAGATGCCCATACATGCTACCGGACACTTCGGTGCTGGAAACGGCATCCGGTTAACTGTATGCACTCTTGTGCATCTGCCCCCCCCCCCCCCCCCCCCGCCCCCGCCGGGGTCACTCAGAATCTCTCGTGCCTGGTTACTGAGCTGAGAGGGGTTCCTGGGGCTTGGGGGCACCACCCACCCCACGGAAGCTGCGGGGGCCTTTGTTACGCCCCTGGGTGCAAATGCTGAAGCACATACTCTTCTCGAGGCAGAGCTCACGGGGAAATGGGCGTGTATCTTGTCATGCCAAGAGAAAAAATACTGAGCACTCCAGTCCAATAAAACTACACATTGATTAATGGGCGAAACCCTAAATAAAGCAAGCACAAAAGCTTTAGAGAGGAGGCAGCTGTTGCTAAGAAACTGCCATTAACCCTACTGAGTTGTTATGCCAACTGTGAATCTTTTAATGAGTCCAGAACGACCATATTGAGCTTTTATTGCACATGCATATAGCCGCAGCCCTTCTGCAGAAAGAACCCTTTGTTTATTTTCATACTAACTCCTTCCACAGCAAAATTTTCCACCTTTTAAAACTGGTGATAAACATCGTGGTCACACGGCTGCAGCATTTGTGGAATATTGAGCAGTCCCATGATATTTTGTGGTCACATCGGATGCATTTTACATCTGTATAACACAACTTTTTTATTTATTTTAGATTTTCAACACAAACAGTCCAGGACATAGGCTCAGCCGAGCAATACAACCCAGTAGTCTGGGAAATTATCTATAACAGCAGATGCTGCAATTGGAAAACATGCCGTCCAGAATCCCAGCATTCCTAATCCAGGGAGCCAAAGTAAGGGGTAACAAGAAAAGGAAGGGAGGAAAGTCTGGGGTGAGGGGTGAGTAGAGGGAGGAGGAGGAGGAAGGGGGTAGACAATGTACCCCGGTCCCCCTCCATGAAATGGTAAAAGGAACGCCTGCCCTGGACACAGCCCAAGTCCCATGGAACTCTCAGGCGACCGTCCCCTGCCCAATTACGCATCATCGGAGAGGAAATGGGCCCATACCTGTGATAGACATCCTGTTTATCTACGATCAAATAAATTAGCCCTCATAGGACGCTTTTTCAAACATTTACGCCAGCCATTCCACATGTGTTGCTACATGTGAGAAGTGCCAGATCCAGAGGGTACACATCTATACCAACGTCAAGGCCGTGGCAAAGAACTGGTGCTCATGCCGAGACATTTGGGGTCATGTAAGAACACGGTGGAGCTGGAGAGCGGAGAGGTAAAACTGGAGCGTTCTGCCCAGCATTCCCTGCACCTCCACCCGTAGGCTACGAAGGTCTGGACAGTCATAAAGTATGTGAGTAACGTCACAGCCTGGGAGGGTGCAAAATCAACAGCACGAGTAGTGGAGGAGGCCAGCCCATTCCAATACGCGAGGGTGTCCGGTACCAATACAGCCCCATTTTAAAGTGGCAAAACGTCATCCTGACCTCCTGTGTACCACTGTCGAAGCTCTCCAGGATCTCGGCTCAGTCCTTCTCATCATAATCCACCCGTAGGAGCGCCAGGCATGGTGCCCTTAACTGGCCTGATTGGGGCAGGGTCACCAGATTGTAAAGACCCAACACCACTCTGCTGCAACAGCCCCACACCTGGAAGTAGGCATCAACAGGGGAGGATCTAAGGTCCCAAGGAGGCACACCCAAAGGATAAAGAAGATAATGGTGGAGTTGTAAATACTGCCAGTATTGGCACATGGGTAGTTGAAGCTCATCCCAGAGGGCAGCAAAGCGCTTGGGGGAGCCATCAGCAAGTAACTGGGAGAGTATTTCTGTGCTTTCCCACATCCATTCAGGCCAGTCAGGTGTGGAACCCCCTATACGGATGCTGGTGTTCAGCCACGGGGGGGCCTCCACGTGCAAACAACGGAGTAAAGGATGTGCACTCGCCTCCAGGAGATGGCCATCTCCTTGACCATGGGATTAGCGGAGCATGCCTTGAGGGCGCCATAACGGACAGGCTGGAACACTGCTCCTTTCTGACTACAGAGCTACATACGCCATAGCATCCTCCACACTTCTCATCACAACACATTTGAAGGATCATAAAACAAAGGTGTAAAACATTTTTCTTTATGGTTGAGGAATCTGTGAATCTCTTAGCAAAATGTTAAGATAGCCAATGGACCCTGTGAACCAACCAAAACATCTCAGATAATCCCGAATTTAATTTTGATGTCATAGGGCAATACATCGATAAGTTTTTGAAATTTGAGGTGACCCTTAAATCTGCCAAATGCAAACCACTCACACATTGACAATGGTTTAACAGAAATATGCTCACTTCAGGTCAAGACGCATGAACATAATGGAACAGGGAGGCAAGTAAACTGTACTGGGGAGAATAACATTGTTACAGGGTATACTGTTGCATGCAATATTTGGACACTAAGATTGAGAATACATGGCTTAGATACCAGGACTGAGAAAAAGGCAGACACACACACACACATGGAAACACAAGATCCACCGACTATACATGGAATTTTGTAGAACAGCAAAAAACTATACAGCCCCAAGGACTCTCTATAATAGACAGCCGATGATTTACCAAACAGAGAAAAAGTCCTAACAGCATAAAAATGCCAACTAATTGTCAAAGACTTCACTAAATAAAAACACTTCACCTAACTTAACATAACATACTTGTATCTCATCTTATCTCTCAATGTTGAGCTAACTGGAGGTGGAAAACAGCAGGCATGTAATCAATGACTTCTGAATTCCATTAAACATGCCTGCTGCATGAGTTCTAATCATTTAATCACTCCCTGTTGAAGACTGTTCCTTTCAACGTTAGCTTCCACCCCCCCTTCTGTCCCCTCCCCGGCGCTTCTTGTTCCATTTCCTATTGTTGTCCCGTGGGAAAGGGCAATAGTGATGTTGAGCTCACAGAGAAATACTGACTCTGTAAAGCTGGTTTTGTCCAGTTTCCAGTGATGTGCATTGTACACATTGAAAATGCCCTCTGTGCAGAAAGGTAATGGCAGTTTCTATGCCTCATACCTTCGCAAGATTGCACTTTGAGTGCAAATTACATGTGTTCCTGTTGAATCTTCCATAATCCGCAGCATCAAACAGCGCACGTGATCTTTTGTGCATATCAAAATGGGAAATAACAAGCCAGTAGTTTGTGTCATTCCCTATTCTGGGGCACTCGGCTGGTAATGGGGCCCAAATTATGCACTTGCTAATTGGCTCACTCCATGCTATTGCAAGTTATTAAGAGTGATAGAAAGTTTTACATAGTAGCCACACCACTGAGCCACGACAAAAAACAATCACATGTACGCAGCAGATAAGCAAAATAAAATGGCTTTGGGGAGGCAAGAAAAGGTCGGCCATATCAGCAAAAACAATCAATATTTAAAGTCTTGCTAACATAAATTCAAAAATAAGGCATATAGGCCCTCATTCTGACCTTGGCGGGTGGCGGAGGCCGCCCGCCAAAGTCCCGCCGTCAGGTTACCGTTCCGCGGTCGAAAGACCGCGGCGGTAATTCTGACTTTCCCGCTGGGCTGGCGGGCGGTCGCCTTCAGACCGCCAGCCAGCCCAGCGGGAAAGAGGCTTCCACGATGAAGCCGGCTCGGAATCGAGCCGGCGGAGTGGAAGCTGTGCGACGGGTGCAGTTGCACCCGTCGCGTATTTCACTGTCTGCGCAGCAGACAGTGAAATACATGTAGGGGCCCTCTTACGGGGGCCCCTGCAATGCCCATGCCAGTGGCATGGGCATTGCAGGGGCCCCCAGGGGCCCCGCGACCCCCCCTACCGCCATCCGGATCCCGGCGGATCTGGATGGCGGTAGGGGGGGTCGGAATCCCCGCGGCGGTGCAGCAAGCTGCGCCGCCGTGGAGGATTCAATGGGTCGGCGGTACACTGGCGGGAGCCCGCCAGTGGTGCCGGTCCGACCGCGGCTTTACCGCCGCGGTCGGAATCCCCATTGGAGCACCGCCGGCCTGTCGGCGGTGCTCCCGCGGTCCTCCGCCCTGGCGGTCTTTGACCGCCAGGGTCAGAATGAGGGCCATAATATTCTATTACAAGAACTTATTATATACGTTAGTTCCAGGGAGTGGGATGAATGAGTGACTTAAGGTGTATGAAAATAGTATTAATAAGAACATAATAATAAACAACGCTCTATTGTTAAGGTCTGAAACTCACACTTTCGAGAGGAGTCGCCACTCATACAGGAAGTTTTTCTGGTCCATTTGAAGCATTTTAAAAGGAAATATTGTTTCAATAGTTGATGCGATGGGGGTTTCAGCATCTGGGTGCACTACCTAAGAAGAACTGCTTTGGTGTGTTTTTTCTTCTTCAGGGCTAGAATTTCGCAAACAAGAAAATCGTGGATTCTAAAATTCTATTGTCCTCCTGAGATGTGCAATTCCTGGGTGAGATACCTTGGTGAACCTGTGTGTAGTGCCTTATGTGTGATGCATCAGCCTTTGAAGATACTCCTTCCCTCAACTGGAAGCCATTTGAAACATTTCAGAATGGGCAAGATGTGGTAATACTTTCTTGACTCTTTAAACAACCTGGCTGCTTTATTTTTGGCTGCTTTCTGGTTTCGGGGGATGCAGTTGAAATTTGGGAATTTGGGAATGAGAAGTAACCATATTCTAACTTTGAAAGTACTAGAGACTGAATTACTTGTTGAAAATCAGCCTCAAAGAATGGATTGTTCACAACCGTGAAGATGTTGCAGGAGAAGCTATGCCTCACTGGCCGGTCAATTGACGTGTGCTTGCAAGTCAAGGTGCTGCTTATACAGGATAAAGCTAGGGATTTATTGGATTTCACAGTGTTAGGATTGCAAGCCAGCAGTGACTTTTCCTGAAACCATTTTTGAACTGGTAAAAAGATGCTGGGAGATTTGGAGAAAATCTGCTTTTGGAGGGTGAAGCTTTAAGTGGGACATACAAAACTGGATCTCATCTAGCATTGGAGTTATGACTTCAACCTTGTGGAGGGTAGAATTTTGGATAAATTGGTGTGACTTCAGTATAAAAATGGTAAGATACGTTTGATTGCTTAAGGACGGAGGCAAAAGGTACAATGCATGGGGGGTAAATAGTGTGGGTGTGAGTATGAAGCCTTTGGCTACCCCTTGGTGGAGGGCCTCTAGGTAACACAGATTTGGCTATTTTAATACAGTGACAAGGAATTGATGGGAACCAACTGAGGTAGGTCATTTTTAAACCCAGTATCTCCTTGGGAGTCCTCATGAACAAGGGGTGATGTGCCTTATCTACAGTCACTGATGAGTAGAGAAGAATAATCATTTTCTAAAATGCGAAGTGCATTATCAGCTCTAGCTAACCCGAAAGTTTCACTGCTGCATCCTGCTCTGAAGACAGATTGGAGGTCATCTAATAGGTCATTTGTTTCGTGAAATGTTTGAAGTGGATTTCACTGTTTGACCAAGAACGGTAAATTTGACACTCAGTGCCAATTTACTTCTACCCTTTTGTATTCACTATTATCATGGGTGAGACACAGCCGCTTTTACTTGTTAAATCTATTTTTACCCATTTCACACACAACTGATTTGACGAAAGCATGAAGAATTTTTATTTTGCACTTTACAAATATTCTATGAAGTCAAACCCAAGCTTTCTCAGTCTCATGCTTTCAGGGTCTGTGTCAGATGCTGAAAGCCCTTTGTTTACCTCATTAGTCATGAAGCATTTGACACACGTTCATACTTTAACACAACTACTGTCAACTCCTTCCCAAGAGGGCTGGGAAATCTACAGCACATCTTTCCTTAAGGGCATACTTGTAAAGACATTAATATTCAAAACTGACATTGGACGAGCTGATCCGGTTCACAACAAGCGTTCTACGGCAGGCACAGATTCATCATGCTGCTTGTTACTTGTTGGCTACTTTCAGCGCACTAAAGCCTGTAAATTACAAGTGATCATTTATCTTACATCATATCAATGTTCGTAGCTGTGAGAGATTCACAACTATGAGAACGTAGTGTAGAAAAAAACAAGAAATTGTGTGGTGTTGAAAGATACTTCTTGGAGTATTGCTAAAATCTAGGAGAGCGGGTAGTTTTATAGGTTGAAGCCTACCAGACAGTGCGTCTACCTGGTTTGCAACAACATCTTGCGGACATTCTGAAAGTTTTCCTGCAAATGTAGTCCACCAATTTCTTACCATTGGCTTTGTGGTTTATAATTCACATTTGTTTGTTTTCTATTTGCTGGCTTTATTTGTCTTAGGCTGTTCAGCTTGAGTTTGGCCCACATGTTTACCATTGCTCCTTGTATTCTTCCACCAGTGCTCGCATTCTGTAAACAGACTTTTACATTTTGTTCTTATCTTGTCACATTTGCTGACCATTCAATGACAGAGGTCAAATGTTAGGTTCTATCTGCTGAAAGAACATGGGTTTTCTTTCTCTAAATCGCAGGTGAGAGGAAAGGTTTTAGGGCATTATTTGTTCTAGCACATAACAACAATTGAATGTCTGTAAATGAACTGTGCAAATATTTCACAATGTAACAGAATTAAGAAAGCCTAAATGAAGCACGTTTTTTGTATTTCAGAAGTGTGAAGAAAGCAACTATTTCAATAATATTAACACAAATCAATACAATTGGTGATGCCGTTGCCACTCATTATGGTTTGTGAGCTATATAGTTGCATCAGTAACGGTACGTCTGTGCAAATGTAATTATCATTTCAATTGAAAATGTGTTGTCTGTAATGGCAGTGCACTGCCACACCATGCATACTCCACCCTACAACACTACTTCACTCTGCACTAGTCCACTCTACAACATTCTACTGCACGGCACACTACAACACTCTTCTCACCTCTTTGCGATTCCACTTCAGTCTACACCATTCAACACACCTCCACTCTACTCCACTTTACTCCACTCTACTCCACACAACTTCAATTCATGCAGTCCACTCTACACCACTCCACTCTATGCTACTCCACTCTACAATACACCACTCTGCGACAATCTACTCCACTCCATAACACTCTATTCCACTCTATGGAACTCCACTATACTCCACTCTATGCCACTCCACTGTATGGCAATCTATGACACTCTACGCCTCTCTTTGACACTCTACAAACACCAGTCTACAATACTCCACTCCATTCTACACCACTACAATCTATGAAACTCTACTCCATGACACTTTACTTCATTATACTCTACAACCCTCTATTCTACTTTTTGCCTCTCCACTCTCTGACACCTTACTCCACTCTATGCCACTCCAGTACAGGGCACTTTCACCACTCCACTATACAACACTCTACACCACTTCACTCTATGCCACTCCACTCTACGACAGTCCACTCTACGACACTGCACTCTATGCCACTCCACTCCATGCCACTCCATTCTACGACACTGCAATCTATGCCACTCCACTCCATGCCACTCCATTCTAGGACACTCCACTCTATGACACTACATTATGTGACACTACACTCTATGACACTACAGTCTATTACAATATAGGACACTCTATGGCACCACTCTATAACACTTTACTCACCACTCAACAACACTTTACTCATCTCTATTCTAAGCTGCTCAACTCTACAGCACTCCACTTTATGACACTTTACTCCACTCAGTGCTACATCACTCTACACCACTCCACTCTAGGCCACTTTATGCCACTCTACTCCACTGTATATCATTCACCACCAATCCACTTCACTCAACTCCACTCCACTCTACTCTACTCCAATCTACACCACTCAAGTCAACACCACTCAAGTCAACAAGACTCCACCATATGACACTCTATTCCACTCTATGACACTCCACTTTAAGACACTCTGGGCCTGATTACAACTTTGGAGGAGGTGTTAATCTGTCCCAAAAGTGATGGTAAAGTGACGGATATACCACCAGCCGTATTACGAGTCCATTATATCCTATGGAACTCGTAATACGGCTGGTGGTATATCCATCACATTTGGGACGGATTAACACCTCCTCCAAAGTTGTAATCATGCCCTCTATGCCGCTTCACTCTGCCACTCCACTCTACGACACTTCACTCTATGACACTCCACTATGCGCCTCTCCATTCTATGGCACTCCACTCTGTGACACTCCACTCTATGACACTCCACTCAAAGGCACTCCACTCCACTCTGCAGTACTCTACATTACAGCACTTTACTCCACTCTACATCATCCCACTCTACACCTCTTCATTCTATGTCAGCCACTCTATGCTCTTCTACTTTTCTCTACACCACTTCACTCTATGACACTCCACGACTCTTCACTCCAGTATACTCTACTCTGTACCTCCACTCTAGGCCACTACAGTCTATGCCACTCCACTGTACAATGCTACACTCCATGTACCTGACACTACGCTCTATGACACTCTATTCCACTCATTTACACTCAAAGCCATTTTCCTCCACTCTATGCCACTCCATGACAGTTTAATCAACTCTATCTAAAACTCTACTCAGTGCCACTCTATGCCACTCTACACCACTCTAAATCACTTCAGTCAACAACAGTTCATTCCACATTACAACTCTCAAATCTGCTACCCTCCACTCTATGCCACTACATTCTATGGCACTCCATTCTACGCCACTTCACTCCACGCCGTGACACCTCCTCTCTACTCAATGGCTCTCCACTCTACACCATTCTATTACACTCTATGCCACTCCTCTATGCCACTTCACTCTAGGCCACTTTAATCCATTCTACCTCACTCCCCTATAGCCCGCTCTACTCTACGATACTCCACTCTAAGATACACTGCGCCATTCTGCTCTTTCCTATATGACATTCTGTGGCACTCTATGCTACTCTACGACACTCCACAACACTCTACAACACTCCACTCTGTGACACTCCTCTCTACAGCACTCCATGACACTCTATACCACTCCAGGACACTTTTCTCCACTCTCTGCCACTCCACGCTACACCACCCCATGACGCTTTACTCCACTCTAAGCTACACCACTCCACCCTATTCCTCTTTACAACATTCACTCCACTCTGTGGCACTCCACTCTACAACACTTTACACAACTCTCGAATACTTTAGTCTACTCTGTGCCATGTCACTCCATAACCCTCTTTTCTACATCACCTGACTCTGTGAGACTTTACTCCACTCTACTCCACTCAAGACCACTCCTCTGTACACCACTCTACTCCACTCTATGCCACTGTACACTACCCCACTCTATGCCACTCCTTTCTATGATACTCCATTCTATAACACTCCACTCTATTACATTCCATTCTACTCCATGCCACTCAACTCTATGCTCCTCCGCTTTCTGCTCCTCCTCCCTATGACACAATACTCTACTCCACACTACTCCACTATATGCCACTCCACTCTATGCCATTCCACTCTATGCCCCTCCACTATACGATGTTACATTCTATGAACCACCCATTCTACATCACTCTACACCACTCCACTCTACGATATTCTATTCCACTCTACAGCACTATCTGTCACTCTTTGACACCTTACTTCATTCTGTGCTATGCCACTCTATGCCCTTCCATTATTCTCCCACCACTCTATGACACACTACTTCACTTTACAACACTCTACTCCACTCTGTGCTATGACTCTCTGTCACTCTATCCCACTCTGCACATCTCTACTCTACAACCCATCACTTTACACCCCGCCTCTATACACTCATCCATTCTATCCCCCTCCACTCTGCGCCACTCTACATCCCTCTACATCACTCCACTTCATATTCTACGACGCTTCATCATACGATGCTCCACTCTGTGACACACTGAGCCACTCCATGACATTGCACAGCACTCCGCTCTACACCACCATACTTTACTCCGCTCTTCTCCACTTCACGACACTCCACTCCACTCTAATCCTCGACACTCTACTGTATTCTCTGACACTCAACAACACTCCACGTCACCCACTCTGCTCCAATTTATGCCACTCCACTCCATGCCACTCTCCTCTATGTCACAAACTTTTAGCCATTCTAAGTAGCAGCCATGCTGGTGTACAACATGGCTAAAATAATTTTGCCAAAGCTATAGCTCTTGCATATGGGAGAAGTATTGGCTTTGCCAGTGCTTCTTTTATTACACAAACAACGTCAAACTTAACTCCCAATTTTTGGCCCATCATTGGTTCAGAGATTACTGCTTTTCGTACTAGTGCACTTGTGCATTTCTTTGCCAGAAATTAAAAATATTTCCTTGCATGTACTAATTGGAGTGGAAAACAAATGTCTCATCTTCTCACTATTAAAGTTAAAACTGACTCATTCAGTTCATGACTTTGAAAATGCATTTTATTGATGTATTGTTTCTATTTACAACTTCGAAGAGTTGTAAATCAACCAATTTTCTTGTGCAATGCCATATGTAGAGTATTCAAAGTGCTCTATTATGCAATAATGATGAAAAAGGAGTTACAGTGAAATACAATATTTGCCTGAGATCACACTATGTGGTCAGGCAGGGAAGTTGGGATTGACTCAAGAATTTCTGTATCCACATTGTTCAATACAGACACTAGATTAGTATCTTCTACTTGGTCCTACTTTACATCAAAGGTTAATGTTTTGTCTTTAATTCTTTGTGCATGAGGTTAGAGCATGGGTAGCAGGTCTGAGTCACATTAAACTCAACTTATCTTGGGGTTGATGGTCTGGAATCCTAAGGGACCTGGAGCTGAGCCAGAGCTAGGAATCTGGTATATTTCGGGTCGAGTCCTCTGCACCTCTCCCACTCCTAGTAGTGGACTATGCACCATTAGGCAGTCAACGTCAAAACAAACGTTATGTCCTATGTCGAAGACACACATAGAAATTAAATCACACAACAACAAAAATATCTTCACATTTACCAAACTATTGTTGGAACTACATATAATTACAACAGTGTACTGCACATTTAAAAAATGCTGCAACATCACAACAAATAAAATAATCACTGAGCATTTGTAAAAAAAACAAATCTATTAAGCAATACACAATTGGTTAAAATGCTTGATTCGTCATACAGGTATTAAAAATCGCATTGTAAAACTTTCATAACATTTTCAAAATAAAATAAAATGTAAAAGGGTTTGGCTAGATATACCATCAATGGGCAGGAGCACATATCTGCTGATCTATAATGTTCCAGAGGGAAGCTTCGTAAATTCCGAATTGAGCAGGAACTGAATTTAAACAATGCTCGTTCCCATTGCCCTGTGACCAACGTAAGGTATGGTTCTTTACCCTGCTCTGGCTGCAGGGTTATGCGATAACTTACAGTGGCTTTTTGCAGTTCTAGTATTTCTCTGGTGAAAGATAAATCCTCTAAAATTGACCATTTGATCCACAGCTTAACGTTTTTGACAACTGAACCAAGCTCCGCAAACAAAAATGGCAACCCCAACTTTGACAAGTTTGTTCAAACATAAGATAACCAGGGAACCAACAACCCCTTATCACATTTCAGTACCTTATAATAAAATGATTTAAGATCACACAATGTTTTGTCCACAGAGAGATCCATAATAGTAAGAGATCCAACTTGGCACAGTCCTCAACATAACTGAGGCATAACAGAGGTAATTCGGGAGCAAGGCAGAACTGAGAGAAGATGTCTACAGAACATCATTTTGTGCGTGAATATAGTATTACGAATAACTAAGGAAAGAAGAAAAGTTTGGAGCCTCCCAAACCCCTTTTAATATCACAACAAAATATAGTGAAACAGGATTAAAAGCGTGGAAGCTATTCTTCACTTCCATGTGATTACTGATACTATCAATATCCCTGGTCCTTATGATCAAATACAGTACTTTTTGCAAGGTAAGCCTATGCATTATGTTGCTTCAGTTTTATCATATGATAAAATTACAATTATCAAACCTGCCTTTGGAAAGATGGCGGGCAAATTTCTCCAGCTAAGGCTGCATCTTGTGTCCAAAGACTATGTTACTGAAGATAGAACGTTTTTCGCGAACACCTACTAATAACTTTATATGTTACACCCGGTGCAACCTCTTGTCACTGGACAAAGCAAGCACAGAGTTCTTGCAGTCAGTACAGCTCTATCAGTGCACCTCAGTTCACACACTCCAAGCCACTCAGCCATGCCAGAACCCCACACACGCTGTCTGCCAGAGCACCTAGTTCTCACAGTCAGTACGCACTGCAGTTCCAGTACCTGGACCTCAGGTGCACCTCCATCAGTGCACCTCAGTTCACACACTTCAAGCCCCTCAGCTATGACAGAACCCCCACACATGCTGTCTGCCAGAGCACCTCAGCTCTTACAGTCAGTACACACTGCTGTTCCAGTAGTGGGACCTTGGGCGTAGCTCCATCAGTGCACCTCAGGTCACAAACTCCACACCCCTCAGCCATGCCAGAACCCCACACATGCTGTCTGCCAGAGCCCCTCAGTTCTTACAGTCAGTACACACTGTTGTTCCAGTACTGGGACCTCGGGTGCATCTCCACCAGTGCACCTCAGTTCACACACTCTAAGCCCCTCAGCCATGCCAGAAACCTACACATGCTGTCTGCCAGAGCACTTCAGTTCTTACAGTCAGTACACTCTGCAGTTCCAGTATTAGGACCTCGGGCGCAGCTCCATCAGTGCGCCTCAGTTCTACCCTGGTGAGGTCACCTCCTTTCCTATAATGGGACCCCACTCACATACAGTTTTGTTACAGCAACTCAATTCTAATAGTTAGACCCACTACCAAACCAATAGTGGTCCCAAAAGAACAAAACACAGCTCAGCCAGTGCACCTCAAGTTTAACATCCAGCACCACTGTTGATGGGAACCACCACAGCTCCACCAGAATCCATCAATTCTAACATTCAGTGCATGCTTCTTCTCAGTACTAAGGCTTACACACACAACCCTCGCTTCTGTGGCTCAAAGGCAAAGCCACTTCTATGCTGGGCCCCACTCACAGCTTCACCAGGGCACCTCCAGGCTAACACTCGGCAACACTGGCATCCCAATACTTCCATACATGGGTCCGTTAACATACCTCACCTCTGACTTTGTGTGCCCCTTAATACTCCAGTACTGCAGCCCACATACAACTTTGTCAGTTCACCGCAACCCTAACCTGCAGCGCCCCATTATTTCAATTCCAGGAATTACAAGGCACTCTGTTTTTCATTCCTCACCTACTGCCTTTCTGGTATTTCAGCACTGGGCCGGGACACAGATCTGTCTATACCTCCAATCCGATCCATTATTGCTGTATTGAGGTTCACATACAACTCTGCTAATGCACTTCCTGCTGTTCTGCAGTGACCCCTGCTGTTCCACACTCTGACTTCTGTTTGAGGACTTGGGGGAACCAATTAAATCTTTTCTTAGCTGCCATCTTTATTTGGGAGGGTCTGTTTCACCTATCTCACTCCATTCTTTCCTTTACTCCGTTTACTCTCAAAGTTTTCTTTCTCCCCCACTTTTCTCTTTCCAGCTCTTAAAATCCACATATGAACAGTGCCACTCTCTTTCAACTGTTTATTTCTACTCCTCTCCCTTTTTTCATTTCCCTCTTCCTACCTCCTCTTTTAATCTCACAAAAACTTGGTTATTTCTTTCCTTGTTTCATTCCTCTCTTTTTTCTTCATCAGGTGTTCATTCTTTCACTATTTTGTCCTCTTCCCTTCATTCTTTCTTTGCCTTTTTTATTTGCTCTTTCCTTTGACTGGGTAGGCATCCTTTCACACTTTTTAGAAGATCTTTCTTCCTTCATTTCTCTGGTCTTTTCCTCATCGTTATCTGTCAATGCACATTTTACTATAAATCCCTCTTTTTCCCATCTGTATGTGGAAGCCACAAGTTACTTTTGGGGAATCGAAGTGTCAATGTGGTTTTCCCATTCTGTGTCTGTGGAAATATGTCAGTACATACATGCCCTGGTTCTCTAGCTGCTTGTTTCTCTCACCATCTCTATTTTTTCTCTAATGTTAATTTTTCTTTTTCTTTTTGCACTTTTTTCATTCCTTTTTCCTTTTTATCTTTTGTTAGCTAGCTTCCTTCCTTTTTTCTTTTGTCTGCATGTTTGCTCTATTTCTTCTTAGTTGTGTTTTTATTTTCTCGTTCTTTCCATTCTTTCCTTTATTTCTTTGCAGCCTCTTCTCTTTCTTCCTTTTGTTTGTTGTATTCCTTTCGTTTCTGTTTTTCTGCCCCATCCACTTTCTCTATTGAGGCCTAGTTCTCAATCGAGCAACAGATGCAATGGCACTGGGGCCGAGAGACCTATGGACCTCACTCAACTCTAATTACTGCTCTATTTTCCTACCAAAAGTCCAGTCAACCATTTTCCTTTCTTACTCCCAGGACCATGACACCGTTACTACACCACTTGACCTCCACATCTTTACTCCCGACTCCCTCTTTACTTTCACCCTCCAATCCATCGCAAATGATATTTTTGCTATGGTGTTTTGAGCATTACACTCTAATGCCAAAAGTTTATTGCTGATAATGGTTTATATGATAATTGTATATGTTTTAAGATAAAGGAAGAAGGTAAACGGAAGTGCTTTAGTTAAATGCTGGGCCACTAGAATTAGATGGCCGAAAAAGATGACATTAGGAGGCAGGATTGACCAATTTATGTGGAAAGAAAAGTCCAGTTATGAACTTACAATGCTAATAGCTCTAACTCAAGAAAATGCCAGACCTATTGCATTTCATATGCTTGTTTGTATTTACTTTTAATGACAGAAAAAACAGAAAGTGGGCCTTATTCTGAAGAATCCTGTGAAAATTGACAGTGTACGTGCTTAAAAAATGACAAGTTTAGCTAATGAAGCCTAAATAGCCGCAGATACGCATATGTTTAAACTGCAATGCCAATTTTTACATCTCAGTAATTTTTTGCATCACATTTACTGGTGCCTAATGCACTAAAACCTATAATGTATCAATGCATGAGCTTCCACTTATCAGTTAAATCAATGAAGCAATGTACATGCTGGTTGGAAAAGCTGCTCTTAACATTGTGGCAAACCTATCGGAATAATATCCTATCATTTTAAATAAAGACTTCTTGAATCTTGCCCAATATCTGTGCAGTAGAGCTCTGAATTCTGCCTTGCCTTAAAGAATCACTACATTCGCTGCTTTCTCAAACACACAGTCATCTACATAATCCATAAACTACATACAGAAGAATATTATTCATAAGTCAATGTGCTTTAGATGCAGTCGTTATGCTTTGAAGAGTTGAGTTGTTGGGGATTCGAGACTGTGGCTGCAGAAATATGCTCTGCACCCAAAATAAAGAAAAAGCAGTGGCGACCGGCTGGCCAAATGAGGCTTCAAGGTTAACCTAGAGGTCAAAAAGAAGGGTTGAAGAGCTGGTCTGGGGTGAGAGATCATTGGATAACGAGACTATTTCAGTGCTAGTGGAAATGAACCAAATGGTTTCACGACCTTGGAAAGATATTGACAGACTTAAGAAAAAACACCACTTAAATGGATGGTCCATGCTTGGCTGGATTTTGATTATCTTCTAGATTTAGGCAGTTTATATTTTGAGACTACGTTGTGGTGGACATACTAATGATCTCCTGTTTGGCTCTGAAGAATATTATCATGTTTACGGTGTTTTCTATACAAAATAGTTTCAAAACAATTTATGGCACTACTTTGTGGTGGTAAGGGCCATCTGCTAAGGGCTGCATCAACGAGGGACGACCAGATTGACCATAGAAGTATCAAACATGGTACTCAGGGCTAAAGGGTGAAAATTGTGTTTTTGCCTTGGTTGCAGAAATCCTTACAATGGCCCTGGATTGGAAGCTCTTTCAGTCTACCTGGTTAATTGTCACAATACTCAGTAATAAAGGAAAATACAGTATGTTTGAACTACGAGAATAGCTCAATCAATTGTACTCTTCTTGATTAGAAATTGTACTCATAACCCCTCCTCAGGGGCGGTCAGTCCACCTGTGAGGAGGGGTGATGAGTACAATTTGGGCATTGCTAGAGAAACCAAGATAAGTTGGAAGATTTGGGACTGTGCCCTCCTGGTTTAGGGCCTCTTCCATGTTACGTCTTCATGTATCTCATAAACATTTCTAAAGGTAAGGATGTGTTTCTAAAGCTGCATTTCATGAGGCACTGTCTCTATTACTGTACCCCTCACCACCAGCTCACATTTACCTTAAAACAAACAATGGTCCCACAAAGACTTCCTACACAGCTCATATTCACAGTGTGCATGGCTGACTGCGGGACATCCAGACAGGGTTGACTGAAGATTCTCAGGTCGCCCACCGGTAAACGTTCACTTAGCTCTTGCCTCCTTTTCATTTCCAGTAACGGACCTCCTGTACCGCCAGAAGCCGCGTCTTCACAGCCGTGTTCCATTTTCCTGCACCTCCTGCAGCTATGCATTCAAAATGGCCCGTGCATGTTGCACAGTAAAAGAGTTAATTTTCAATTCAAGCATGTAGGAGGACATCCCCGGAGAATGGAGTAATGAAGCTGCTAGTGCCAGTTGCAAAACAGATAGATAAATCAATGTTCCAAATCACTCCATGTGAAAGAATGGGCTTGCTGTTGCTTAGCAATACATGGCACATTATTGCACTTTATTATGGAGGCTACAAATACTGCCGGCGATGGTGTAGTTTAGGATGGAAAGTGAATGTATATTGTAATCATAGGGAAGCAAGTCCAGAAGTGGACAGCAAGAAATGCTCTCATCATGAGAAATCATTTTCATGAACTACCAATCACCTTTACTTTCACACAACGGTGTGCGCCAACGCTTGGGTGAAGTACCCTATAAGGAAACAGCAAGTCAGTCATGGGCTTTGATTGCTTATAGTTGTGAGACAGTGACTGGTTCATAAGATATACTACAAAATAAATATTCTTAATGATCATCTGCAGAAATATTGTCCAAGGTAGCTCCAAGAGGGCTAGAGTAGGAGGGGGCAAAGGGAAAACCTCTGCTCTAAAATTCAGACGCATTTAAAGGCACGGGCAAAGCGAGCAGTTGCCCAGGGCGTCCAACTTCCACGAGGCTCCCTGGGAAAGTGATTTTTCTGTCTAGTTCCTTTCTGTGTTTTGTAACTTATTCTTCAATGTATAAATCCATAACTTAAGGCAACCTACGGCTTTAGTTCGCAAAAAATGGGAAATACAATTTAAACGTTATTCCAAACAGGGCCCCAGAAAATATTTCTTACCTGGGGCCCATAAAATCGTTAGGACGACCTCGCTTAAAGTGGGGGTAAGTGGGGAAACTCCACCTCAGTGTTTCCTCAAGGCAACGTTTTCAATCAATGGCTCGCACTGTTCGGCTGTTTGCTTGCTAGAAGATATTCTAGCAGTAATATTTGGGCCATCCTACAAATGAAAACAGGTCCCATAGTGTGGCAAGTGTGAGGTGAGAGGTAGGTGAGCTTATGGGATGTGAGGTGGGACGCTGGTGACTGTTTGGGAAGATCTCGGATCCGGGAGCAATGTTCAATAGGATGGGGAGCCTTAAAAGAAGTGTATGGTCTGAGGTGTGGAATGACACAGAGGTTGTGCAAGAAGTGGTGTCTCTGATGGAAGCTAACTTCCGAGAGTGGGGGTAGTCACTTGTCACCTCTTGCATCCCCTTGTGGGGGCGCTCTGCCAAGGCTGCAAAGAACCTCTGAAACTGCACTTGACTTATAGTTCACAAGCTTTACAGCTGGCAAAACGTATATGACATTGAGAACTGTATGATTTTGTAAACTCCCACACTCTTCTGCATGAACTGTACCCGATTTTAGGCACTACCGATGTAAATTATTAGAATCTAGTTACATGGCATAGGTTAATTTCTGATGGATGCATACGTATATATGTCTGCACACGAGTGTGCATCAACCAGAAGCAACATGGGGATTAGCAACGTAGAACAAGGTATTGATGTAAGGAGACCTAGCAAAATAAGGACTGTCTGTCTTTCTTGACCTTCCCTCAAATATGAGACTGCCAAAGAACATGGTAATTGTGTCAAGAGTTTTGAGGCTGAGGTTTGTTAAGAAACCAATGGCTTCAAACTCATCTACAAACCCGAGATGGCAAGCCGAACATACATGTGCAGTGAGGGGAGTGCTGAGCACTCCCCCTCGCTGCTCCTCACCCCTGTCGCCCCGCCAGTTTTCCAGAAACTATCCTTTTCTGGTAAAGGTTTAGCAGCTGCCGCTGGTGGTGGGGGGGCAACGCTCCTCCGCCCTAACGGTGGAACCGCCCCTGAAGCCAGGACAGAACCCTTCATAGATAAGGGCCATCTTTTCTTGCTTTCATGAGCCATAAAACTTTAACAAAAATCGATACCATTGGTTTAAAACTTTTCCTCCGTGACACGAGTCAGTTCTTATACTGACTCTACGGGTCCACCATACACCACATCCTAGCAGATATCCAGTGAAATCACATGACATATTTAGACCATGTTCTCGGTCAAGGGTTGTTTTTTTACCATACCCTTAAGTGGAGGACCCTTCCACATTTTTCTGACTTTTATTTTAACAAGCATTCTTGGAATAATTATCGAGTAATGGAAGGTCTGTCACTTTCAATCTTGTACTTCTCAACCTCCTCTGACGACCTCAGTTCAAAGGTGCTTCTAACACCTATGTTCTATATGTTGTGGCCCAAATCTTAAACAAATGTGTAAATGAGAACATGCAGGTTTACGAAATTAGGAATTCATGAACATTTTCAAAAGCACTCCTGGAAAACCTGTGACAGTCACAGACTTCCAGCAGTACTCCTCATAAGTATTGTGAATTTATGAACATACGCCCGCAAAGTGTCTGCTGCACATGGGCTGCAATTGTGCGTGCAAAATACCTTCAGATTAGTCGAATTACAACATTTCTCATTGGCAAAATATGTTTCCCATGGAGAACCCCTTTCTTCTATACTATTTCCTAATTTGGGGAGAGTTGCTCCCTGTATTCACTTCTACAAGGGTATAGACTGACAGGGAACACCCCGCCCCAAGAAAGGGATTCATCTAAGTCCATCTCTAGAGGTGAACTGGGTCCTTGGAGTGGGCTTGTGCACCCAGAATCTCACGATTGTTGATGTTTCCAAACTTTTCACAGTGCTCCCGCCCTCGGATGCATAATACATGCCCCTGGAAGGGGGTTCAGTTATCTTACAACATACCGGATTAATATCACATCAGTAAATCAATTTACAACATCAACCTAAAGGTCTGTGAATTATATACAGGTGTAAATCAAGCCATTTTAATGCATGAAATTCCTAAATTTGCACCCATGAGTGATGGTAAACTTGTGACTGTTTAACAGGGTCACCGGAATTACACGATTCTGCAGCCATGCAAATTTTCACATAATTGTGGATTTGCCACATTTGCCACATTATCCATCATCTGCTGTATAATTTGATGATTTTAACAAAAATTATAGTTGAAACAGATCAAAAGTTAATAAAAATGTGACGACGCGCATTGCTGTGCAGCGGAAGGCACTTCACAAAGGCTGACTGTTCACCTTTTACTTAGATATTGCTGACCTTGGGTCCCCAACTAGTTCTAAAAAGGTGAAACCATTGTTAGCATTTTTATAAAATGACAAAATAATTAATTTATACTATCACAAAATGTGCTGCATTACTTTGCGTAACTTGTTTTTTCTTGCTGCATGCTTTAGCAAACCCTGCCACATAAATTGGTCCTCCATTGCCGCATAATTCAAGTGGCCCTGGTGGTATTTATAATTTTTTAAGGGGCAAGGGCGTCAGTGTTGAAAGCTGGGTTAGTTGGAGCGGCTCAGTGGAACATACACACAGAATGCTTGCCTCCTCCGGAATAGGCTCAAATTCTTGAATCACGAGGTCTGCACCTCATTTTACTGAAGTCTCACAATCCACTACATTGCCTGAAAAATCAATTCTGGGATGCCTGCTGCTTTACATCATTGTTAGGAACCCAGCAGGCATGAAAACAAGGCACATATTTTATTGGTAACTGAAATTGAAACAGGCAGCGAAATGCATCATTCCTGCCTTTGCCGTGAGATCGCAGGTGCTCCTGTGGCCTCTTCAGCTTTCCATACAGCCCTCTCATTCCGAAGAGGCACAAGAGGAATCTCACCTTATTCCTGATTGTTTAGCAACCCCGAGCAGGGCTCATCGGGTGCCCAGAGCTTCACATTATTTTTAGGGAAAAAAACAGCATACGGGGTCCGTCTAAATCCAGCAGTAATTTCATACAGAAAACTCAGCTAATTCTCGCCTCAGCCACACCCACTGCTTCGTTTCTGATGCAATAAAGAACCAGAAGGGGGGGTGCCATATGCTGTTTTAACAACATTTGTTTAGAAAACACAACTTTCGTTATAGTTTCCAAACACTTTTAAAAATGTCCGAGGAGGTATATTCCTGCTATATTTAGATGTATTGAAAGGGCAGTAGAGCGCAGGGACAGTGCGAGGAATGCAGTATCTGTGTTAAATGGTGTTAAGCCATACGGAGAACTCTCTACATACCATGAAGCAGGTGATGTTTACAAGTTTCAATGTCATTTGGTGTCACCAGTAGGTGATGCCTTCTGGCCTCTACTTTATTTCCCCTTGTGGAAGAAGCTCTGGTCATGGGGCGTGCCCACCTTAGTAGGATGGGTGTAAATGACCATTGCTACCTGCCATCTCTTTTGGATTGTAGAACATGCAAATTAGTCTTAAAAAATCCAGAAATCTTGAACCACACAATAAAACCATAGCATATCTGGAATATTTTGCATTCTATGATTTTTCTGCTCCTGGGTTTACTTGTGATTGCATTCAAATCTATAAATTCGATTTGATGTGGATAGATTCTGTAACAGTGTTCCTCATGTGTGTGGATATACGTGACTTAAACCCAAACCTAGTGATTATTATTATTAGAACAATGGCAATGCTCCTTATCGGTTACTTTGGCTTCGTATTGTAGACCTATATGGAGGGATAGAGTTATTTTTGGTCCTGGTGAAGACAAACCAAACCATCCCTGGAGGCTACCCAAGTGTAGCCTTTAACTCGGGAGCATCTAAGAGAGACAGAGTTCAATATCTGGAAGACATGGCTCTAAAATGGCTACTGCCCCACCATGGGATAGATAGACTAGTCCTACTGAGAAGAAGCTCATTAAATTAATCCATATCACATCGTTGGAAGATTGATAGAGCCCATACTAATATGAGCAGATGTGTGGCAGATTAAAAATAGGGCCTTCAAAGTAGCAGAGAAGAAAGAAAAACAATAACCACAGACAGGAGATGGAAATGAAGCTTTGAAAGAACGAAGATACAACCCCGCATCCAGGTTTTGGAGCTGGAGCTTATGTAGGTCTGAAAGTTGTACGGAAGTTAGGCATTTCTTGTCTGCCACCTCATATAAAGTGGTCCCAGAAGCACAACATATCACACTTTCCCTTTGGTGTACATTCTGGTTTTAATGGTTTATGTAATCTAGTAACCAGAAGGCAGGCAGAAGTAATGGTGTAAAGACGCTTAAGGCTGGGGACCTGTTTATGAAGTTATTACCTGGGACGGGGTTATTGCATGACTTGAAGAACAGCAATGAGTGAGACCGAAGGATGGGAGATAGAATTACCTTGGAAGGGAAGGATTTAGATAAAAGAGAGCATTGGCATCCAGGAAGGGATAGTGTACAGGTGAAGAGGTGTGGGGAGTTACGGAAGGAAATGGCAACAACCTAAAGGGAGTGAGAATGGTTGGGTAGGGAATTTTCCAACTGAGCAAATGACCTGAGAAAATTCAGATCTACATATATGTGAAGTATCGGACCAACCAGAGGGAGCAGGGAGAAATCACGCGAGGAATCACAGCTGAATTACATCTGGCGACAGGGTCGATAAAGTGTCCTCGGAGTATGGTACACTGTCCAGCCTGCTTCCCAGTGCTTGGGCTCCCACTATAATTATGCAGCTAGATTTTTCATTAGGTTCTCAACTGTTTCAAACCGCTCATTGGCCTTGCGATACCAAGATATAATGTATTTAAGATTGCCCCAACACTGTTTACATGTAGCTAACGTTGAGTCGAGACCGTCGCACCTGTGGTGCGCACTATTGACGTCCAACAAAGTCAGCAAACTAAAACATCACCAAGACATAATATTATGGTGAAAAATCTTCTCGAATGGAGCTGTATTTTGTGATCCGCAAAATCAGCAACAGTGAGAGTTAAGGTATGCCGCACTGACAGACCGGATTCGAACATTCTTCGAAGCACTAATTCAGTTTTAATGCGTACAAATTAAATTTGAATGCATTAAGTATGCAAATAACAACTGGAAAGGAAACCCCTGCTCCGGCAGCTGCTGCAGAGCACCGCCATCCTCCGATCTGCAGGCGGGAGAAAGCTCAAGGATGTGTTGACGGCGGCACGCGCTAGCCGAGAGACGGTGACCTCGTGTGAGGCGTGTGCGCTGGAGAAGATGGAGCTCTCCCACGCAGGACCGGCGGGTCTACCCGCTGATGAGAGCAGAAATGGCGCTAAAGGGCTTTCAATACGACCAAGCATCATTACACTTTAATCAGAGCACGAGAGAGCTCACCTCATCCACGTTGAAGCTTGGTATTGCGAGACTCCCAGGGCCGAGCCTCAAGTTGAAACGTGCGTTTGTTCTACTTCAAAAAAAAATAAAGACAACCACCAAAAAACACAACATTAAAACCTGTCGTATAAGAATGAAACATAAATGTCTGTCATACCTTCAGTAATGATCAAAATGCATCTGTATGGATTCTCAGACCGCTTTTGAAATGAGGCGTACAGATTTGTCAGGAAACAGTGAGTTAGAAGGATATCTACAGAGGAAAATATTGTATGTTGGCACAAGGTTAAGATGTTGAGCTCAACCACCCTCTAAAATGGTCCTCGTATTTGTCGGTAGATAATAAGCTGCCTTTGGTCTGGTTTACTGCCCAATGGGTACAGTGAGAAAACATTTTTGCCATAATAATGTTCACAGAAATAAAAAGCTTTGGGAATCCGTTTTCCTCACAACAGTGTGAGATAAAACACAGCTTCCGGCCACTGATGCTGAGTTCTTGTACTGTTTCTGGTTTGCTTTCCAACACTTCAGATTTTGTTCCTCTCCTCTTTTGTTTATCTATTTGACAGGAAAGGGTTAGGAAATTGTGATTCCTGCCCCACTTCCTGGTTGAGGCCGCTACCTTTAAGGTTAGCGCTCCAGCGCTCCTTCTCCATTTACCTATATTAACAGCATGCCCGCGCAGACGCGCCACAAGGCACAGGTGCTCTGCGTGATGCCTTTGATTTTTTAACAACAGGTTGATATAAACGTTTTTTTTACATTTTGGGGTTGTGTTGGGGAGAGAGGTGTTTTGTTGAGTTTTGAGCCGCAATCAGAAACCTAATGTTCGGTCTGATACAGCTTACCTGTTTGTGTGCAAAGGGTTAGGAAATTGTCTTTACTACCCCTCTTCCTGATTGAGACCGCACGCAGCAGGGATGCTGCTGGTGTGTGGACGGCGTGCCAAAGGCAAGCCTGTCTGCACCGGTCCGCGCCTACAAGACGCCAGGACCCGTTGTGGATTGGAGTCAGTCCCCATCCAATACTTCAAATTGGAGCAGCTCGAGCTGGCCGCTGCCTTGCCTAGTGGCTGCCACCATATGCTAAACCTTGCCATGACACAAACATTCTGTAAGAACTGCAGGTTTCGATTTCTGGATTCACTAAAGATGAACACAGAAGTCAAGCAAACTCCTACACCCCAGACCTTGGCTACGTTTTTTTTCTATTAAATGCAGGTCACTAGTCAAACACAAATATGAAGTGCATGATTTTCTGGAAGAGCATCAGCCAAATGCCATTTTTCCAATGGAGATGTGGCTTATGGAGGACTCATGGAGGAATTTTTCCCCTGACCTGCTACAAGCCACCCCAGGCGGTTTTGCCATAATGAGCTGGATAGGCAAGCACAAAGAGGAGAAGGATTACAAACATTTTTAAGCAATCATTGCAGTGTACCTCCTCAGAGCTCGATATTGAGGGAATTGAAGCAGCTTTTTTCTCTCAGGCAGTGACCAGTAACTGGAAATCTGAACAAATTTGGCGCAGAGTGCATGATCACACTTGTAAAATGGATTATAATGCAACACTTAAAATCTACCACAGCCACATCAAGACAGCTCGTCATGACTTCTCTACTAAAAAAAAAACAGCTTGCTCAAGGCTCTTCTCGCACCATTTTTGCTATTGTGAGGTCTCTCTCCTCATTATAGAAAGCTTCAGTTTCGACTGTGCCATAAAAGGAAGGATGCGATGTCTTGGCTCAGTTTTACTTTGAAAAGGTGGCGAAGATATATGCCTCCTTTCTGCAGAAGCCAGAGATTCTCCTTTTATGAGTGCTTGATGTGACCATTTGGAGGACAGCTCTAAGCTGTTAAATTTCAGACCCATCGAGCCTGAGGAGCTGACCATGCTATATGTTTCAGTGAAATAAGGATCTCCTGTGGACCCAGCCTCCCCTTCTTTCTTGGAATGAGGTGAAGAGCTGTCCTTCCAGTATAAGATGAGCGGTATAACTGCTATCTGGCCTCCGGCCAGGTACCTGGGCGTTGGAAGCAAGCAGCTCAACTTCTAAAACAAACCCCACCAAGCTGGAAATTGACCATCCAGCTTTGCTGCTACCACACTCCTCCAAGTTTATGAAGAAGTTTGTTAATCAGCAGCTCTCTAGCTGTTTTATTGAGAGGCATGACCTACTGCACAGGATGCAGTCAGACTTTCGGGACTCATACAGGACTGAGTCAGCTTTGTTGCTGGCAACAGAGTCAATCTGTCAGATTTTGGACAGCGGTAATTCTGTGGCACTGCTTTTGTTGGATCTCAGTGCCTCTTTCAACACTGTGTCCCATAATATCTTGATTGGGAGACTCTGGAGTTGCGGGTGGGCCATAAGGTGTTAAGTTGGGTCGCTTCTGTTTGGCAGGGGTGGACATTCCAAGTGTCACAAACACCTTACCAATCAAAAGTTTTGCCTCTGAAGCAAGAAGTGCCACATGGCTCTTTCTTGAGCCTGACCTGGTTTAATGTGTACATATATCTGCTGGTAGAAGTCATAGATCACTATAGGTTTTCCATCATCTGACATGTGGATGACAGGCAGCTTATCATCACACTGTCACAGAGCTCTTCCCAGATGGCCTCCTTCCTATGCCTCTGCCTTGTAGAGGTTGCCAGGTGTATGTATTTGAATTGCATTAAGCTTAACACTGGGAAGACAGAGGTTCTGACCTTTGGCAATCATTCAAACATCTGGTCCTCTGCATGGTGGCCTAAGGATCTGAGTTCATTACCTGCTCCAAACCCAAGGTTAAGAACCTTGGCCTTTGGTTTGCTGAAAAGCTGTCTTGACAGCCAAATAACTGCACTGGCAGGAAAATGCTTTGGATTGCTCAAACTGTTGAGGAGAATCTTGTGCCTTTTGCCAGAGTTGGCAAAAAAACAGCAGTTCAGTCCTAGATTGTGTCTAGACTCGACTATTGTAATGTTTTGTACCTGGACTCTTGCAGGGTCGGATTTAGAGACTATAAAGAGTGCAGAGTGCTGCTGCTCATCTCTTATTGAATCTGCCATAGTGAGTATTGACTGGGGCTGCCCCTAAGGAGCTTCTCTGGCTCCTGGTGGAGCCGAGATCCTCTTCAAAGCCTTGTGTTATTGTTACAAGCCAATCACCAACAAAGGTCCGAAGTACCGTCAATCTTTTGCCAAACTATATGTTCCTCAGAGGAATCTGAGATTGGCAGGGGCTATGCTGGCAAGCGTTCCCAAAGTAAAGAAAGCGTGCATCGTTGGGTGCTCGTTCAACTATTTAGTGCCACAGTTGCGGAATGCTCTTCCCCTGATGGTTCTTCAGGCCAATTTGGAAGGTCTCTTCAGAAAAAGACTCAAAACTTCTTTTTTTTAGCTCAGGTTCTATTGGGGTCTAACAGTCGTATTGAGGCAGGCGGATACCTGTACCTAGCACTGGTACACCTCATATGAGGTAGCTGCGTGCTTTAGCAATTGCATTATTATTATTATTATTATTATTATTATTACTATGACTTGGCCTCGTATATATGCATTTGTGGATTGCAGCTTGCTGCGTCATAGGGATACAATGTCATTGATGGAGATTAACAAGTCTGAAATTGGGCTCAAATTGTTTGGCTCCACCCACACCGTAGCCTGGTAGTTTGATCTGGATGGTTCCTATTGAAGAGGGACTGGGGGCTTATTTCCATATAGATTAATCCCTTTCTGTAAAGGCAGAAACAATCTAAAAATTGTATGGAATCTGCTTAGAGCAATTATCAATGGGTTCAGATGAATTCACACTTTTTTTCAATGTTTATTAGCAATGTGTGTTAGAGCATGAAAAGGGTGTACTGCCTGGGATGCCATTATCATTGGTGTAGCAGATACAATGGCACTAGAACCCAACGTTGTGAGGGGTTAAATGCACCCCAATAATGTTGGTCTTTACCACCTAAGCAGTGTAAAGAGGACCCTTTACACTTACATCAATTAAGGCCCATCATACCCATGCTACCCAACTGTGCAACACTGCTGAAAATCAGCCAATTATTATTAGTTATCTTTTCTACTAAACATATTAGGGAGAAGGGTGTTTTGGATAACTTGCCACTATTTAAGAGTAGGTTGTTCAAAGTTGTGGATGATGGTAATGAAAAGCACTGCTATCTTTGGAAGACTCAATTGAGCAGGGAGAGGTCCTGTTACCAGCAGTTGATCCTTTGACCTCAGCAGCCAGTCTGTGGCACAGGAGGGTTGTAAAGACAAATTTTGCGTTTTCTGTCTAAGTAAGATTTGGGTACTAGACTTGCAAAGTAACAGTAATCTACATTTTGATAGGTAGCCAGTAAAGATCTTTCAAATTCCTGGTATATGATCAGCATGCATGGACAAGCATGCGTCCAATCTTCCCATTGTGGGTTACTTGTGGTCAGTCTAGGTTGTTTCATGTTGGGATAGCAGAGGCTTCTGCCCGGGGAATTCTGAGAGACATGATGCCAACTACAGCATTCCCAACTAACAAGACTCTTGACCAGAATCTCTTGTAATTACTAAGAAACATGAAGTAAAAAAAGGCAATGGAAACTGTAACTTCTAAAAATACATGTTTAAAAAGCTCAGAATTGGGTGGGGAGCTAACAGAAATGTAACTTGGTATTCATCCCATGCGATGGTGTGAAGTTAAGGAGAAAGATTAAAAAAATAGGTACTAAGTAGTAGAACCATTAGTTTTTATTTACAAAATAAAGTGATGTTTTCTCGTTTTGTCAGATCCCTGTGGAAAGAATGGGGTTTTATCCGCTGCAGAGTTGGATGTGATTCTAAACAAAGAACGTATTTGCTCTAAGGTGTCTGACACATGAGGAAACCCTTTAGTTGAGGTGTAAGTAGGTTGGTTGTTGGGACTGTGCATGTTGTTGGTGTTTAAAAATGAAATTATGCTTTTTATTAAATCCATTTTCTCTCACCCACGGTTTATGACGTTTATTTAATATCGATAGCAATGTTTCCAGCTAGTGAACTGGATGCCATGTATTAGTTACAGTCCAACACTGATTAAAGAAAATAAACAATTTTAATGTGCATGCACCTCAAGCCAGGAACTGCACACTGTGGAGTTCTGAACATTGTGGTTTCTGACCTAAAGTTCTAGGTAAAATGTAATTTATATTGGTTTCGGTTAGAAAAAAAGAATTAGTTTTGCTTGATGGTAAATCTAGGTGGTCAATGAAAGGTTAACCACGCAAACAGTGTGGCCTTCAAAACATAATTTGCCTAGCAAGGGACACAATGCACAAAATATGCGCAGAGAGTAAATACTATGGGCCTGATTACAACTTTGGAGGACGGTGTTAATAGGATATAATGGACTCGTAATACAGTAGGTGGTATCTCCGTCACATTTGGGACGGATTAACACCATCCTCCAAAGTTGTAATCTGGCCCTATATGACCTATTCTCAAAGGCATTTTCGGGTACGTAAAGTAGCACTATTTTGCGTACTTTTACATGCCTTCATGAATGGACCACAACACAGTTAAAATGGGAATACTCAGGAAATATTTATGTACAATTAGAAAGCACTGTGCTCTCCTTATAGCTGTTCTAATAGGAAGTTCGATATTTTGGGACAATATCACCAGTTATATAACAGTATGTAAAAGAGTGTACCACAGTTCAGAGATAATACCCAGAAGCATATCAGTATTATGCAGGTACATGCCTGACAGAGACTTGCATAATATCACCAACATAAAACAGCAACAGCCAGAGGACAGAAAGAATTTCTCTGGAAAAGGCACACTAGTGATAGCACAGCAAAAAGACACCATCTGTTGCATTCAGAAACATAAATATCCATGAGCTGCCGTATGCACCAACGAGGCAACAAAACCCTGAAATCAAACTGAGTTATGCCCTTAAAATCTGCAAGAAAATGGTGAATTAAATAGCTCAGTAACTTTATATATTCAGACCCGCTAAAAACATCATAAACCATACACAGAAGAATTTATATGGTATGCACATCTCTAAAAAAAATCTAAATTTCAAATCTAGATGAATGTTTAAGTTGTCTTCCAAAAGAAGAAAGAACATTTGCATGGATTCTTATAAAGTAAACATCATGCAGATTGTCAAGTTCACATGTGGTGTTAAAAAAGCAAGTACTGGCAAAGCTAAATGATCTGGATTTAATGTGTCAATGCATGTATACATGGTCATTCTCAACTGCATATTGAATGTGTTGCATGAACACATGCTGTTTATCACTTTAAGGCTTGCCCTGTAGACTTTTCCAATACTGTGAAAAAGCATGGCTTTCTTTATTAAGCAAAGCATATGAGAGATAGCTAATCAAATGTTAAAACCACACAATGATTTCTCTTTTAAAATGCAACCTAGTTCCAAGTGTATTCCAATAGGAGCACTTCATGGAAGGCAATATATTGGATCAAATATCCCACAACACGAGGTGAGAGTGTAATAGTCCTCTGGAGGGAGGAAAACCTATCTATGTATATTGTAAAGAACTGGTAGCAACATGTTTTGCAGACACCTATACTTTCAAGTCAGATATAAAAAAAAACAATTCTGGTTGTTAGTTTTCACATTGACTGGAAGAGACTTGTCTAGCTTCCAAAAATTGTTTATGTACACAAAGACGATTTTCTGACTGCTCTATGTCACCAGATCACAAAATGGCCCGATTCAGAAAGGCAAACTTAGACGTTTGGTCTAAACTTAGAGTTAGTAGTATCTTTAGGTCAGTGTTCGGGTGGAGATCCAGTGACCCACAGAAATTAGAAGGTGGCGTGATGTAAGAGACCAGGATTTGACACTTAAATAGCAACAATTTGCAGCCTACTTCTGTGGCATATGTATACACAGTGGAAGCTTTTGCATAACCCCAGGATTGATTAAGAGCCCCTTGTTTTTCCACTGTTGAGTATGTGGTGCTAAGGCCACTTCAACAAGCTTTGACGAATGAACATTAGAAAAAAACCTCTGGAGTCATAAAGAGGTCCACAGAGTTCCAGACTTCTCCCACACTCAGGCTCAATATGAGGACTGGAAGGGATGCCTTAGGTCCAAGGGAAGCCAGGGCAAAGAGGATGAAGGAAAAAAGCCACCTGTCTGAACCCTCTTCCACTCATCCAATGAAACAACACTGGAGGGTGTCAGATTTGCAGACTGTATAATATGCAATGATGAAAACATTTATTTCTTCCTCTGGTTGGAAACCTGGCCTGCTCACTGCAAGAAAATTAGTGAACCCCTCAAAAGGTACCTATGGGCTGTAGCTTCTTGCAAGTGAGCTGTAGGTCATGCTTTCACTGCCCACAAAATTCTTAACTAATACAGCTTGATTTATGCTTTAGCAATTATCATTACCAACAAGTTACTGTTTTTGCTTAAGATGTATTTCTTCAGGATTACTATAAGATGCTTCACAATGTTTATCAATGTAAACATTTCTCAGCATTCACTAGAGCACATTTTTTGGTGTGATTTCTTCTAACATTTACTGTTTGAAGTTTGTACTGATAAGCTGACAATTATGTTCTTAAAGTTTGTACTGGCATGAGCATTAAAATAAAAGCTATGCTGGTATGAACCCGGCCAGGTGACCAGCCTAATCATATTACACATAATATTCATGTTCTTCCAGGGTGTTATTTTCCATGACATCGCCTGCAAGGGGTCTAATACAAATGTAGCAATATTCTGATGTGTCATTGGCTAATCTAAATATATTGCTAGCTCCTGTAGTCATTAAATTGACTTGAATTATTTTATATATCTTTAAGTATTGTTACTTGTTACTTTGGCGGACAGGGTGGTTATTCAATAGGTAAATACTTAAACTGGGCGATCTACAGACATGCAATATAAACGATTCATTACAGGAATTATCATGTAATACATGGAAAGTGATGGGACATACACTAAATCAAGCCCTTCCTCATTTTATTGGTGCATGTAAATACACAGTGTGGTCAACTATTCCGGCACTCCCTTATCAATGTATTGTTTGGTTTCCAGTTATCAGTACAGTAAAAATATTTCAATGTGAGTTGATAGCAATAAAAAATAGTTCTAAAATGTTCTAATGCAGAATAATAAATTGTAATTTAAGCAATGGTTGGTCCACCTGGAAAAGATGGTTCCTTAAAAGTGTAAAACAAGCATGATGTCATAACACTCACTGTCCTCTTATGTATATAACACACGGTCGGACTGGGACAAACAATAGGCTCGGGCACTGAAATAGAAGTGACCACTTATAGCAAACAGTGGTCCACATTTGCAAATCCGGGTAGTTTTAAACTTTTAAAGGTAAGCTGTGTGGGTATTTTTGGAAGGTATGGGAGATTGTGTGCCTTTGTGTTTGCTGCAGGCGATCCCTGTGGCATTATCAGTAAAATCAACAGGAAAAACTGTCCCACCTTGCCATAAAACAGGGCCACAAACTACTAAAAAAACGAATAACACACAGATCTGAGTGATAAGTTAATGGGGCAAAGCCCTGATCTTATCAATGATTTGTGTTCCTCATTCAGCTTAATGTTTTCCATTTGTGGTGTGAGCGAGTGAGTACAGAACATTTATATTGGATGTTTTTACCGAACTAGGGGCTACATGCAAGAAAGTTTTGCGAGTCGCAAATTGGTCGCAGCGCTATTTGCGACTGTGCAAAAAGAGAAATGGTATGTTCCAATGCCATTTAGGAGCCCCAAATAGCGATGCGACCAATTATCGACTCTCAAAATTTGCAACTTGAGATTGCGACTCACAAATACGAAATCGCAATTTGCAAGTCGCAAACCGCATGTACAAGGTAGTTGCAAATTGCGAATAGTCGCAATAAGCCCATTTTGCACACCCAGATTAGCACTGATTCCAAACAGGTGGTAACCAGAACCAAAGTATAAAAGCAGACCCAGAAGGCATCTGGGTTTCTCAAAATGGCTGCACTCTACCTGATTGCATGGAGGAGGAGAGTCCAGGCTGCCCAGCAGAGGAGGAGGAGGCAGAGACAGGAGAGGTTATATAGAACCAGGCAGACCATATTTCAACAGACTGAGGAGGAAATATATGACAAATACAGACTGAGCAACACAGTTATTTTAGAGATTATTGAACTGCTGAAACCGCAACTAGAACACCAGACTTTGCACAGCTGCTCTATCCCCACACATGTGCAAGTGCTCTGCTCACTGCACCTCTTGGCCTCGGGTAGCTCCAGGAGGTGATTGCTGTTGTTGGTAGGGTGTCCCAAAGTGCCCTGTCACGATTCTTTAGACGGTTCTTTGATGCCATACTCGCACACATGTCCAGATACATATACCTTCCCAGGAATGAGGAGGAAATTCACAACACCAAGTTGGACTTCTACAGAATTGCCAACTTTCCCCATGTAATAGGGTGTGTGGACGGGGCACATATACC
Organism: Pleurodeles waltl; assembly: GCF_031143425.1. NCBI lineage: Eukaryota > Metazoa > Chordata > Amphibia > Caudata > Salamandridae > Pleurodeles > Pleurodeles waltl. The sequence goes on from NC_090445.1 coordinate 1,105,407,417, forward strand.
CATTTGCCCACCTGCAAATCTGGAATATGTGTTCCGCAATAGGAAATGTACTCACTCAACATCTAGGTGGTATGTGATGCCCATAATGTAATAACTGACATAGTGGCAACATTTCCAGGGAGTTCACATGATGCATACATATTCAGGCACAGTAGGATACACCAACGCCTAGAACATGCAGAGTTTGGTAAAGGATATTTATTAGGTACTGTGTAGTACACACCGATGTCTTACATACATTTCACTGCAGAAGCACGTGAAGCCATGCTCATATCTGCTGTTTTGTTACACAGGTGACAGTGCATATGCTCTGAGGCCATGGATACTCACCCCATACCTAATACCTGCCAATGAGAATGAGAGGCGCTACAACATTGGACATGGGCGAACCAGAACCGTCATTGAGAGGTCATTTGGCATGTTGGAGTCACGTTTTAGATGCCTGCACAAAAGTGGAGGGGCACTCCAGTATGCTCCAGAGACTGCATGCAAGATTGTGGCAACATGTGTCATCCTATACAACAAGACGTGGGCTACATCTCACCCTAGATGACACAGATTCGGAGGATGAGGCGAAAGAGCCACCACAACGACAGCCTGGGGATGGTAGCATCGCAATGGAGGGCAGACAGAGATGGGACCACATTGCAACTCACTACTATGGCAGGCACGTGGCGACCGTTATGGCACTCACAAAGGTAATACACACATAGCCAGGTTGTGCAAGCACAAAAATTCCCTTTAACGTCAGGAGTGTAATGATGAACTGTTGATATCTAAACAGCAATAAAAACGTAAAATGTTACAATGTCTGACACATATACATCATGTGCCTCAGGCAATTCCCAGATTATCAAATTCACACCCTCCTGCGACTATGGCCACCATGGCCCGATCCTGGTTGGTCCCCTGATGTTTGGCGGGCAGAAACACTGCTAACGCTGGAGATGTCCTCACTATCCTGAGGGGTATCGCCAATGCCCCTTGCTGCCTGGGTGGTCTGTATTAGGTCCACTGCATGACTGATGCATCCTAGTCCCCTTGCTATATCACCGGCAAAATGCCCAAGTTTCACCTGTACCGTTACAGGGCGCCTGGACAGGCAGGTAGTAGTGGTTGTGAGGCGGCCAATCGACTGACTCAGCCGGTCCAAACGGGCAGCAGTGTTGCACTCTCTGTGCCTCTGCACAGGTCATTGATGGCGGTGATGAGGTTTGCCATGTTGTTGTTCATGGTGGTGAAATGTGAGTCAACATTGGCAAAACCCTGTGAGAGGGTCTGTTGCAGTCTGTGCAGGTTCCTGTCCATTAACCGCGTATGTTTATTTTGCCGGGGGTGACTGCTCAGTAAGGATGCCTCCAGTTCTAGGAACTGTTCCCCTGTAACATCCTCCTCACCTGCTGACTGTGCTTGACGTCGCCGTCTCCGCCCAGACCCAGCTGACCTATGTGGCTGACTCACACTCATCTGTGGCCCCAGTGTCAGGTTGTCTGTCTCAGTGTCCACATCTGTCACCTCTGTGGTATCACGTGCATGGTGGACAAGTGGTGTGGTCATGATACACTGGCTGCCTCATCTGCGGTGAAGGTGGCAGATTCATCTCCCTGCACAGTAGGGTCATGAGTGGGTACTTGTGGGAGACCTGTGGGACACAGGGGATACACTGTCAGTGCCTCTCATATGTGTGGTGTATCAAAATAAATATTCCTCAAAAGTTGGACTACTGTTCTACATTGCCCATAATGCATTGTTCTGTAGGTTGCAATATAGACATGGATCAAATTTGGATGATGCATGCTTTTGTGTACTGTGGTTGTGTGCATGGTGCATGGAATGGTGTAAATAAGTAAGATTTGCTACTTACTTTTGGATGTTCCCTGTGCAGAATTGTCCAGGTTCCCAATTCCAATGACAGCCTCCGGCTCCAGAGTGGTCTCCACCATGCTCTCAATGGCTGTGTGAGGTGGTACTGTGGATGGTCCTCCACCAGTTCGGTTCTGCTCCCTCATCCGCTCTGCCACTCTTTCTTTGGTCCTGGACCTGAGGTCGTACCACCTTTTGCTGACCTCAGCGATTGTGCGATGGCTGACTCCAATCACATTTATCTTGCTCTGAATGTCCAACCAGATCTTTTTTTCCTGTGTATCAGGGACACTTATTGCTGCTTTGCCAAACAGGACCTCATGGTGCAGGCAGCACTCCCAGTCAGGACCTCCAGCTCCTTATCAGAAAACTTCAGTTTCCTCTCCTCTCTGCAGTGGGTGTCTCCTTGGTCTGGGCTGCCATGGCTGCAGTTGCTCCTCTCAGCTGGCTGTGCGTCTGCTGTCTGTGCTGGGTAGACTCCTCCCAGTTCCATGAGGGGCACTTCCTGGTTCTGATGTCATCACTCAGAACCAGGAAGTGTGTTTTCTTCTGTTTTTTTGGCACCCTCTCGCAAATTGCAACACAGTCGCAATTTGCGAGTCCGGGCCACACCCTTGTGCCATTTGTGAAATCGCAATTTGCGATTTCGCAAATTACGATGCAACTCCACAGCAAATCGCAAACTGGAATTGTGATACTTACTTGCATCCTGTTTTGCGACTCACAAATTGCGAGTCGCAAATCCAAAGTTTGATACGTGTAGCCCTAGGTATCCATGAGCACTGGTAAGTGGTCAATGTTGATAATGAATCACAAGTGTGACAAAATTATGTGAAGTTACATGTAGTTATGCAAATCATGAATCCATCATTTAGCACTATATTATAGAACAAAATGCATCCTCCTGTCAAAGTTTGATGTGGGGTTGCATTTTACATTAAAAAAAGCACAAAATAAATTGCTATGAACAACAACTGTGCACGTTCTTCTTATTCATATTATTCCCACACTCCGGCGTTTTTAATTTTACCATGAAAGGCCGTGTAATTACACAACTTGAATCTCGGGATACAAGAATAAGGCAACATTTCCAAAATAATGGGGATAATGTTGGAATAATTAAACTTCTGGCAGGGCATAATATAAAGCCCAGTCACCACACCAGGTTCATTTTTGTGGATAATTCACTCAATTAGCTGTGGCATCCTATATGGTAAGAACATCAAAATGTGCCTTAATAAAACTGACCTAATTCTCATCCAGGCCCAAACTGTATAGAACTCCAGTGGACTAGAAGAAACACAAAGCATTCCTTTATTCTCAATCAAACATTTCTAATTATTCTACAATATTTGAGGAGGAGGCAAAACCTCCTCTGTTCTATATTACACCACCATTTGTCTATACTAACTAATTGCATAACTTCAATTTATGGTTTTAGAATATAGAGAATTTGTTTTGTTTTTTACAGAATCACTATCACTATAATGTATGAATGCCGTAATTAGGTGGGCAACTACATCACCCTGATTTTTTCACTCTCTCACTCTATCAACGCACTTTAGTAAACATGTAACTAATTAAGCTAGAAAAGTTGGTGGGTATCCTAGTTTTACACTATCAGCACACTAGTCTTCTCCTAATACACATACCATTCTACAAGTCTTTCTTTAGATTCCATGAAAATGATGTACCCCTATTTTGCTTGTAGTATAGCGTGATTTAACCAGGAAATATGTTAATCGCTAAGATTTGCAAGACAATTCCATTAGTTAGAAAATCAAAGTAAGCTAAATTTACAATTGCTTCATTCAATATCTTAAACCTTACATCACATAATTGGGTTCAATGGCTTAGAACTGTGACATTGAGAAGCCTTGTCGTATGCTACTAGTGAATGCATTTAAGTTTCACTGAAACCTAGTAATCAGAATAAATAAAACAGCTAATGTGTAACTCTTTCTCAAGCTAAGGCTTGAATATGCATTTCAGAAAGAGGAGTAAATAGAATATATAAAACGTATGTACTTCCATCAGTTCTATACAAACACTCAAGTTTAAATAATTATCACATGCAGCAATGTGCTGATTTGTTTATGTTGAACTTCAAGCAGAAATAACACCCCAGAGTGTTTGCTCAAAAGCTTAATGTTTAATAAGGTCTCCTAACCATGCTACTGATGTGGACCTACTTTCCCAGATTTGGGACACATCCCAGAGGCTTTGCAATAAATGTTTTCTTTGCTAGAGGATTCAACTCGCACTAGCTAAGACAGTTAAGTGCAGTGCGACAATCCATGCTCCACAACTATGCACTACACGGTGCCCACTCCTCAGTTCTGCACAATGTCAAGCTCAGCTATAGGACATTGAAAAACCAAAGACTGTAAATCAAATTTCTCGGGCTAAATTTGTCTGTGAAAGCAACAGGTACCCTGACGATGGAGAACATATGAGGCAAAGTGTCACAACTGGGAAAATCTATAGGCACAAACTACCCCTTTCAACCAAAGGACCACCTTTTAAATGAACAATTTAAGGGCTATTGCAGATCTGGATTGCTGTCATTTTCTTGTATACTGCAACCACATAGGTCCGCATGACACTGATAACCTCTCTCTACTGTGGTTGTGGACTCCCAACATGCACTGTGGATAAAGAAGTGTATTGTTGTCATTTATCAAAACCATTAATCGATGTGTATGAATAGGATCTCAAACTAAGCGTGGACTCAAAAAACTCTAAAGTAGCATTAATAACTCCAATCTCCCTTTGCAATACTACAACATGTGCAATTCTGCATACCGCCATCTTGGTGCCAACAAGGAGGATCTCAAATCAACTTAAGGCAGAAAACCAGGTGTGTGACAAGGCCATCACACCCTGTTTGGATGAACACAAAATCATTGAAGCTCTCTTCATTTATGCAGAAAATTCCCACTGTGGGCATATCCAGTCAGTGATGCTGCCAGTAATTAAGTAGTGCTAGAACGGCCAATGATCAGTGCGTGTACATGCCTTAAGACGGATGGAACAGGATGGGTTCAGGAACGAAAATAAGACAAGAAGGCTGTATTTTTACCAGCTTTTTTGCTGATTCTGTTCGTAATGTTCCTATTGATAGAGTGGGAAAATGACTGGCCTGTCTCCAACAAGCACTTTGTGGCGGCCCTAGCTTGGAATATGCTTCACAAAAGCTAAAAACAGATATACAGGGAATGTTATAGTTAGGTTCTCAATTTATTTGCACAAAACCAGAGAAATCCAGCCTTTATAGTTATAGTTAATTCAAGTAACTATAACTCGTGGCCTAAGGTAACTAAAACCAGTAGGTAGTTATAGTTATAGTTCGTAGGCAGTTATAGAGTGGAGAAGTGTGGCACAATGGTTAGAGTGGCAGACCCTAAAGCAGAGATCTGGCTCAAGACCAGGGTTCAAGTCCCGCTTTGGCAGGTCTTGGGCTCAATTCCCTTGGACCAGATAATTCTCGCCTCGGTGCCTAATCTAATTAATGGGTCCCACTCTGCAACTCTGGGCAATAGCTTGCTTAAGCTCCACAACGGCCCCAACAACGCTTGGATGCCTGGGGGTGCCCAGGAGTGGGCACCTCACAGGGAAAAGCCAGGAGGGGTTCCATAGCGGTATGAGTACAGCGCCTTGAGACCCTAACGGGTGAGTAGTGCGCTATACAAGTGCAAATTTACATTTTACATAGTTTGCCATAGGAAGAGCATTTTTGATTTGCCAATAACTTTGGTGCCGCTTGATGAATCTTCAAATCTTTTAATCTTTTCAAAACTAATACAACAGTCAGTTCAGCTGCTGCCTTGAACGTTTTGGGGTGATCTGTCAAGCGGGGGTCAAGAAAAAGGGGGGGCCCCAAAACACATTTAGCCCATTCTTTTTGCCATAGGGATTTTGAAGACGACTAGAACCAGAACAACTATGCAGAATTACACCAAATTTGGAAGAAAGATAGCACGAGTTCCAGAAAGCTTGCTTTTTGTCATTTGGTGTAAATCCGTTCAATAGTTTTTTTGAGATATTAGAGTTTAAAAAATGTAGCTATCTAGAGACGCGGATCCTTCGTGGATCCAACTGTCCCCATGCTGTTTTCTGGCTTCAGCCAAGTCCCAAAGCTAAAAAAGAGAAAAGGGGCAAGGTAGGGTCACCCTGGGCCCCTAGACTTGAACGAGGGGTTCCCGACAGACCCCGCCCTGGGCTAAAAAAGCACTTTTTAAAAAGAATCCCAGAAAAATCTGCAGATTTGTCAGAATTTTTTTTTTAAGTGAGCTTTCTCACTGTTTTCTTTTATTTTACCCAATGTGGGCCAGGTCCCAGGGGCATTGGGTGCTTATAAAATAAAGGGGGTGCATGGTGCCCCCCTCCCTGGGCTTATATTAGCCCTAGGGACCACCACCTCCCCGGATCGATAATGCAAAACTATGTGCGTGGCCCCCAGGGACCGCCAACTCCCTAGGGCAAAGCTTTTATATTTAATGGGGAAGGTCTGCACAGCCTCCTCTGTAGCCCTGAGTACTTCCATCTCCCTGGGGCAATTCATTTAAAGTAAGGGGGTGCACATCTACCTCCTGGAGCTGGAATAGAATAAGATAGGGGGTCCGTTGTGAACCTCCAGACCCGGGACCACCGCCTCCCCAGGGCTAAGTTAAACATTCAAGGGGGGGGGGGGGACAACCTAGCTCCCCCTTCCATGAAGCCAATAATGGCCCTAAGGTCCTCCACCCCTCCTTCCCCCCAGGCCTGGTCCTGCTATGTCCCAGGGAGCCCACCACTGGAACATAGTTGTTTGCTCTGACTTGGTAGGAGCTTTGACAGCTCAAAGTGCTCTGACCCGCTGGAAGCGGAGGTTTCATCTCTTTTCCTGCCTACAAATATGCGGGCTGAGAAAGAGAGGAAATGATTGCTCCCGCACACAGGGAGCTGCATGTTTAACAGTCCCCTGTGTGCAACAGCAGTGCTGGCTCCCTCAAGAGGTGGGGAGCCAGCTGGGACAGTGGGGGCCTTGGAGCTCCTCTGTGGCCCCATTGCACATTGGGTTCCCTGGGGAGCACCCAGGAGACATGTTTCAGGCTCTGGCGGATAGGACCACCGGGGGCCGAAATTGACCCGGGAGGGGGCTGCATGGCTCCGCTCCTCCATTTGCTTATGGGCGGGCCACAGTAGATGGGGTCCCCGCATAGCCCTCCTTCCCTAGAGTCCATGGTTCTCCCATTAAATTGCTATGAGTATGCAAATGTGAAAATAACCTGAAAGTATGCAAAGGACTTCCCGCATTTTGCCAGGATGATGGACAGCTTACCAAATGGCCCCCCAGTGCGTTTGCTGACGATTTGGTTGGCACGTTCTTGATGCAGAGGAATATGAGGACATCTCCACAAAGCAAAAACGCACTTACCTCATATGGATAAAAAGAAGGACCCTGGTTTGGTGGAGATTTACAGTTTTGTAGTCTTGTTGGCCTCTCCATAGGAGGGTTCATGTTATTACATAATTCTAGCGAAGAAGCAGCAGGAACAAACATGCTGCCAAAACGCACACAAGGTCACTGGTGACATTTCCTTGTGCTACATTACACAGCTGTAGTGTAGAAAACGTACTGCACATTTATTAAAAAAGTCAGATAGAACACCACTTAGGTAGATATTTTGTACACCACTGTGGACTCTTGTTGGATAAAAGGGAAGGTGAGGTTCCTTTGTGGTTGAGTCACTCATGCAGCTACTGACGCACCCAAACAGACACTCACACACCCACTCACAGATGCACTCAGACACTCCTGTACCCACTTACAGACCCACTCAGACTCTCACACACACATGCACTAACTCACAGACCCTCTCAGACACACTCCCACTCACAGACCCTCTTAGACACTCAAGCACCTAGTCACAGATCCACTCAGACATTCACACACCCACTCAAAGACCCTCTTAGACACTGATACACCCACTGACAGACCACTCAGACACTCATGCACCCACTCACAGACCCACTCAGAGACGCACAGATTCATTCACTGACCCACATAGACACTCATGCACCCACTCACAGACTCGCTCAGGCATTCAGGCACCCACTCACATACCCATTCATACTCCCACACACCATACTCACAGACATTCTCACACCCACTCGCAGACCCAGAGACACCCTCTCACACTAACTCTCACATCCACAGAGACCCTCTCACATCCGCTCTCACACCCAGACACTCTCACAACCATTCTGACATTCTGAGACACCCACTCACACCTATTCTCACACTCAGAGAGACAGGCCCACTGCAATCCCCTGTGCACTGCCAAAGGTTGTGTTTGGTGCATTATTAAGTGGTTATGGGGGTTGCCTGCAGGCCCTGGTGTCAATCTTTGCTGTATACAGCCTTTGGTCGTGCATAGTACGGCATGGAGTTGAGGTTGGCTGCCCTAAGGTGACTATATCACACGCCCTTGCCATGAACTAATAATCACCCCTGATATTACAGCACTTACGACAAGTTTTATAACGTCAATAAAAATATCAATGAATCATTAGCAGTCAAATTAATGAAGAAAAAACTGAGCATGTTGTGGGCGCGAGTTACAGTTACCTTAGGACACGAGTTATAATTACTTGAAATAACTCTAACTGCTGAATTTCTATGGTTTTGTGCAAGTAAACTTTTAACTTAATTATAATGTCCCTGTAACCTTTAGTTTTTAATATATATATATATATATATATATATAACCTAAAACACTCCTTCCAATATCAGGAGAACCAGGACACCTCCAATATGAAAATTCAGTTTATTTCAGCACAAAATCCAACGCGTTTCGGCAACAGCCTTACTCATGGACATCACATAAATAAAGTGCTTCACATATATACAGCCCAAGTTGGTCATAGAAATAAAGATAAGAGTGAAAATAAAAATAAAAATAAAAATAAACAACAGACAAATCCTAATACACCCACAGAAGAACACGTATTTGTGGTGGCCATCTTTAAAGTGCACATTCAGTCTTAATACCATGTAATAAATGTTAAATAATTTTTAAATAGTTTTTAAATCACACTGATATCCCTCATAAGATTTACATTATCAAAAGACTTATTAAAAGTTACTTCTCATGATGTTACTCTTCAAACAATTGGTAGAAAATATAATAAATAAATAAATATTTGATACACCATTGCAAATTTATAAAATAATTCAATGTTTAAATATCTCAATTAAATATTACAATTAAATATCAAATACTAAATATTAAATATTAAATATTTCATTTCCATGACGTTTGAGTAGAAATATCCATATATATTTTATCAAGTTAAAATCCAATATATTTTATAAAATATTTCATATAAATATTTAATACTCAAACCTATGTCTCAATTACTACCATTGTATCATGTACTGCCCAAGTGGGCATATACATTCGCAAGTAACTATCCTGGAGGATAACATATCATTTCTGATGTTATACATAAACGACCTCGTTCTACTAGTGCATCATGACTTCTTAACCCAAGTGGGTGGACATACAAATTTCATTCATAATAAAAAACTAACACCTCTCCATATCTTAATATACATTGAAATAACACCAACACTACAAAATACTATTGTAATAAAAAATGCTCATTGTACTACAAATCTACCACATATCTTCAAAATATATTAATTACTCTAGATGGATACTCAGTTCCTCACTCGAATTCAGCCCTACAGGTTCCAATGTCTCAAACTCAATTATGTATTTAGACTCCAAAGTGCGTAACGTCCTTACTCTATTACCGCCCCTTTTGTTGATCTTGGCTTGATCAATGACCACAAATTTCAATAAATTCTCATTACCAGAGTGTTGCTTGAAGAAGTGCCTCGCTACCGGATAGTTTTTATCATAATTCTTGATAGCTCGTCTATGTTCCAGAACTCTTTTCTTTGCGCTATGTATCGTGCTCCCCACGTACAATTTGTCACATGGACATATCAGACAATAAACACAATAAGTTGTGTTACAATTAAAGTTCCCCCTAATTGTAAAACTGTCTGACATCCCTGGAACATTTAATGTTCTGCAGTTGTTACTAGTTCTGCAAGCTTTGCATTTCATACAACAAGCAAAACCTGCCAATTTAGTATTCTCCATATGTCCCTTCAGTGTTACATCATTACGACATAAATTGTCTTTCAAAGATCTATTTCTCCTAAAGGTTATTTGAGGATTGTCACCAATCCAATTGTTTATGGTGGAGTCAGTCTGTAGAATGTGCCAGCTTTTGCTAAGAATAGACCGTATTTTATAAGACTGATTGTTGTATGTCGTAATGAATCTGTTTGGGTCATTGTCCTTCACCTGACTCTCATTCGTCCTATACAAAACTTCATCTCTCTTCAAGGACTCTACTTTCCGTCTAGCTTGATTAATAACTTTAACCCCATAGCCTCTACTTCTAAATCTTTCACACATTACCTCACATTCCTTTTGGAAATCTGCTGTCTCACTACAGTTCCTCCGGGCTCTCAGCAATTCCCCATATGGGATGCTGCGTATCAAGGTCCCTGGGTGTGCACTATGGGCACAGAGCAAGCTGTTACCAGCTGTCGCTTTCCTAAACAATTTGGCCACCAATCTGTTATCTCTTACATAGACTTCCACATCAAGGAACTCAATACAATTTGGATTCACATGTTCAGTAAATCTCAAATTGTAATCATTATTGTTCAAGTCTTGTACAAATTGTGTAGCTCCTTTCTCATCACCCTTCCAGATTACAAAAATGTCGTCAATAAAACGGCACCATAGGACCACATTGACATCAAACTGAGTAATCACTTCAGACACCTGTTCCTCCCACCAGCCCATGAATAGATTGGCATAGCTGGGGGCGAAGCAGGTGCCCATAGCTGTCCCTTGCAACTGTTTGTACAGATGATCATCAAAAATAAATAAATTGTTCTTGAGACAGAACTCAATCATAGTACATAACATTTCTGAGTGAAAAAGGAAAGACAAAGATCTCGCTCTAAGAAAATGTCTAATAGCTTTTACCCCTAAGTCATGATCTATACTTGTATACAAGCTGGTCACATCTAGGGTCAATAATAAAAAGTCATCATCCCATTGAATGTCCTCGATGATTTTTAAAAAGTGTGTAGTGTCTCTCACATAGGAGGGTATTGACTCAACAAAGGGGCGTAGAAAATAATCGATATATTTCGAAGTATTTTCCAAAAGAGAATCCATAGCCGAAACTATAGGTCTCCCCGGTGGACTAACCATATCTTTGTGAATCTTCGGAAGGAGATATAGCACTGGGATCTTTGGATGATCACACTTAAGAAATAGGAACTCGTCCCATTCTATCATACCCTGATCTTTCCAATCTATAAGCATGGCATGATATTTCTCATTCATTAATCTCACATCACCCCAGCTCACTTCCTCATAACATTGGACATTACTGAGCTGTCTCACTCCCTCTGCCACATATTTGCTGGTATCCTGAATAACCACATTGCCCCCCTTGTCAGACTGTCTAATGACAATAGTGAGATCTTTTTTCAATTCTTGGAGAGCTTGCCACTGCTCACCCGATAGATTACTATTTTTCACATTCAATACACCATATTTCAACTTTTTCAGTTGTTTGGTCATTTCTCTTTCAAAAACATCAAGAGCATCACACTGGATGGCAGGAAGAAAGGTCGATTTCGGTTTAAACTTGCTAGGACATGTACTGTCTAAGGCGATATCTAATCCCATCAAATTTAGAATAGGATCCTCATGAGCATCCACCCCCTCACACAAATCCATTGCTGTGTGAAGTACATCAATATCCGAAATGCATAGTTTACTCTCATTATCTCTTACCACCACTTTCTCATCACTTTTAACTTTAGTATGGTACCACTTTTTTAATTTCAATTTTCTGATGAATTTGAAGGTGTCAATCCTAGTTTGAGTATAGTTAAAACCACCAGTTGGGCAAAAGGATAAGCCAAGAGAAAGGAGATCCTCTTCAACAGCAGACAATACTCTGCTGGAGAGGTTAACGACATTCATAGTTTTTACTTGCGTGCACGAGTTACCACTCCCAAGGGCTTTGCGTCTTCTCCTGCGCCCCCTCTCCTTGGCTTGTCTGTTCCTCTTCCTCTTCCTCTGACTCCTCGTCCTCTGCCCCTCTAGGGATGAATTCCTTTGTGTTGTTCCAACCTTCCCTGATTCAACAGTCTGAATTGTTTTAAAAAATTCGATCTATCCTTTTCTTTGTCTGATGTCAAAGCCCCAGACACAACCGTATCAGGCACATCCGAGAGGTTCCCATCCGAAATGTCACTTTCTTCTTGTTCCTCAACTAGCTGACTTGCTTGTTCAGTATTCCTTACATCAACATCAGTACTACCCTCATACATATGGTCGTATTTTCGTTGAAAGGTTAAGATTCGACCAGCCTGATAATCTTTAAAGTCTCGTATATATTTTCTTTGCTTCTTGCCAGTGATCTCTTCCTCTAGTTTGCACAATTTCTTCTCCAAACCCTTCATATACTCATCAAACATTTCTTGCGTAACCAATGACAGTAGCTCTAGTCTCACTTTCTCCATCTCCTCCAGAAGTTTACTTCTATCCTTTATTGCATGCTTAATCAATATACGCATCATGTTAAGTGAGCTCAGTTTCGAATTTTCAGCCCACTCCTCCAGCATTTCTGGATCAGGATCCTCATACGTTGGTATAGTATAAATTCTCAAACCTCTGGGGACACGCCCTACATCAATATATCTTTGTAGTGATTCCACCTCCCACCATTTAGATAGTTCCTTTTTGTGCAATTTTTCCATTTTGTCATATAGGGTTTGCAATTTCACTTCTACCTTCATATTACAACCACCCAGCTGAGCATTGGATCCATCCTCCATCTGAGCAAAAAATAATTTATCCGATTTCTCCTTTCGTCGTGCTTCCAGTCCGGAAGCCATACTTGCTGAGACAAATTGAATAATTTCCTCCAAACAAATAAACACTTATATCTCTGTTGTTATTCTGGATGTGGACAATACAACTTCAAATCTGATGCATTGGCCACTCTGTTCCTGTAATCTGCTACAATTAGGGACTGATTCACATCAGGGATGTTCAAAAACACCTCCAAACATTTATAATACGGCCGAGAGTAAGCCAATTGTAACTAATGATTTAATGGCAATCTTTTTCTGATCATCCAATTTTCCACTGGTATGTCAATAAATATTATTGTACATTCACAGTCGCGAAACCACCTTCGTTCACTTCCCACAGCAAATGAACATCTCACTGTGATTACGTCCTTCAATCGCTCTTCAAACAGCGAACGCCTTCACTCTTGACGTTTCTCTCGTACCGACGCTCATCTGCAGCATTGGTACAGGTCTGCGCGACTACTTCCAGAGTCCCAAATCAATAGTATACTGCTCCAAAGTGCCGTTTTTGTTTCCTCCTTCCGCAAATGGTGAGTTTTAATTCCAGATGCACAGGAGAGAAAACAAACGCTTGTCCATTGATAGCCCGCGATATACACTAAAAGCATAGCGCACGCCCCTCCGATGCTAGTAAACGGTTAATGCCGTCGCCCATGGGTTTCCGCTCCTTAATCTGTTTGCTTGGAAATTACTTCGGGGTGTAGACGAGCTGACGAGCACTTCCACTCCACTGAGCACAGTAAAATGTGCCGCGCAGCCACGCCACACCCTCCGGCTCCGAAAGCAAAAGGCAAAACCTCACTCGTAAAGTTTCTCCGACACCACACCGGTGCCGTCGTCTCGCACCGTCCCGCGTAGCCTTTCAACGACGTCTCTTCTAAAGCATATATAATTTCAAATTGGCACTCACTCCATAATTTACACGACCTCACGTGTGAAATCAAATCTCCTGTTGTAGTTCCAATACAGGGGCTCCCGCATTTGCAGAAAATAATTCGTAACCAAGTCCCGGAATGCAGGTGCTCCACACAGCGGTCCTGGATGGGTTCCGAGAGACCCTAATATAACCTAAAACACTCCTTCCAATATCAGGAGAACCAGGACACCTCCAATATGAAAATTCAGTTTATTTCAGCACAAAATCCAACGCGTTTCGGCAACAGCCTTACTCATGGACATCACATAAATAAAGTGCTTCACATATATACAGCCCAAGTTGGTCATAGAAATAAAGATAAGAGTGAAAATAAAAATAAAAATAAAAATAAACAACAGACAAATCCTAATACACCCACAGAAGAACACGTATATATATATGTGTTTATATAAAACCAGTAGGTAGTTTTAGTTAGGACCATGCTTCCATAGAAACAGTGTTTTTTGACACTTCCCTAAATCTCTGGCTGCTGAAATTCTCTGGTTTTGACGAATATTCATGATTTTTTTTTAAGTGGCATGGTAATTCTTGTTGTGCACTGGAAGTGCACAGCTAATTACTTAACATACTATGGGGGTCATTCCTACCCTGGCGGCCGGCGGTTTGCTGGCGGGAACACCGCCAACAGGCTGGCGGTGTCCCGCCACCAAGTATGACCGTGGCGCAAAAGCCACGGCCATACAGCCGGCCCCTCCATTTTCCCGCCAGGTTTCCGCCTGGCGGTCATAATCCCCAGGGCAGCGGTGCAAGCACCGCTGCCCTGGGGATTATGAGTCCCCGACCGCCAGCCTGTCCGTGGCGGTAGACACCGCCATGGAAAGGCTGGCAGTAAGGGGACGCACGGGGCCCCTGGGGGCCCCTGCACTGCCCCTGCACTTGGCATGGGCAGTGCAGGGGCCCCCAGGCGTAGCCCCGTCACGCATTTCACTGCCCGAATTTCGGGCAGTGAAATGCGTGACAGGTGCTACTGCACCCGCTGCACATCAACATTGCAGCCGGCTCTATTACGAGCCGGCGGCAATGTTGATGTGCCATTTCCGCTGGGCCAGCAGAAATGTCGGAATAGGGAGGCATGAATACCACCGGCAATGGCGGTATTCTGTCTCCCCCGGCCTCGGCGGTCTGGAAAAAAGACCGCTGAGGTCGGAATGACCCCCTATGTCATTGATGAGATTTTGTATGGTATCGGATATCACTGCAACATTTGCAATAACATTATTGATTAAAAAAAGTGTGCATGGCAATAGCGCGAGTTATAGTTACCTTAGTGCACACGTTATAGTTATTTGAAAGAACTCTAACTATAACTGCTGAGCATCTATGGTTTTGTACGTGTAAATTCAGAACCTAACTATAACGTCCCTGTAGCTTTGTTTTTTTCAGTGAATATAAACACACACACATATATATGCTAACTCTGTCACACAATTAATGTGTGCAAAGGTGCATTGACCCTTCCTGGTGTGGATTCTGGAGATAAACATTCAGGCCAGGGCCTCATAAGGGTAGGAGGGGTTGGGGCAGATCTTATACTTTAACCTGAAACTAAACCTGCCATTGACCTGGCATTCTTTCTAAAACGAATCAGCCTATATTGCAATCTCTTGGTTTCTCCTCAGGCCTGTGAGATATTGGCATAAAATATATCTATTGAGGTGTGTTGCATTTTACACTGGCTGCCTTTGAGCACACCGAAGACTGAGGTCTGGAGGTGAAAGAATGGTGAAATTGTGCTTTACGAGTATGTGGCGAGAGGCAAACAGCTCATTCTCATAGAGAAATCTAAAGAATTTCATCAAAGATTGCTTTAAGAGATCATTACACTTTCAGGATTGGGCCTACTGAAGCTCCTCTTGTTCGAAGGATCAATTGCTTTCCTTTTGAGATGGAAATATACAGGTGTGTCTAATCTATACTGGACACAAAGTTAAACTAAACTGAATAATAAATTATCCCTTTCAAAAGAAAATTTTTCGTCAATTTCCAAGGATGATTTAATACCCAGGAGCAGCAATACCCAGTCTGAAATGCCGTATTTCTAGGACATAATAATTACCTGGTGCCTCCAATTTCAGCTCTGCATCCCAAATAACTCAAGGGCATATTACGCACTAGAAGCACCTTGCAGGTGATGATGGAGACGTTTTCTTTTTTCTGAATGGATAAACTTTAAAGCATGATATGATCACAGTGACTATGTATGGTTAGTCAATTCAAATGAGCCTTTGAAGGCCAGAAAGGTGGCTCAGCGAGGTAGTGCTCATTGTTGACACCGATTTTGATTTCTATGCCATAAGTTTGTACTTTGCCAAGTTAACACTACCTTACTTCATTTTGAGGTTGGCAAATTGAGCGCCAATAAATGAAGTATTAACAACACTTTTTTTTTTTAACTTTAAGATAGCAGCTGTATGCTATGAAACACTAAGTAAAATAATTGATAATGGAATTTTATGATAAAGGATCACAAGGGTAGATGGGTGTTCTTTTGTGATGTATGTTTCCAATGCCTATCATGGGCTGCCATTCCCTTAAGTCTTGAGATGACGTATTCCACCAGGACTGAGGTAGGTGGTGGAGACTGGACCAAATTGTCCCTCTCCATCATCTGGACCACTGTGACCCCTGTTGACATGAATAAATACTATTGTACATGTACCACTGGCAGAATGAGGCAAGACTTGGACCTTGGAACTGATGAAAGGACCTTTATACATACTGATCTCTATAAGCCTTTGAAGTGTAATCTACACCCATTAAATTTAATATAAATGAATTGTTCAAGTTTATTTTTGCTTAAATACATCACCTCTTTTGATTCTACAGTTTGGAGGTGGAACTGTGCCACGTGATGGGTGGTGTGACAATTTACATGAGGCGCCCACATGCATTCTTCATCCATCATCAGATAGCCATAGCAAAATATTGGCATTCTCGGTCACTTACTAGCTATTGTAGCAGGGTATCAGGGACAGGTACTGTGAGGCAGGCCCGTGCCACCACCTAAAGAGACTCTAACAGTATAACCTCGGGCAAAGATCTAGCAGAACATAATTCTAATCCATGAGACTTGGGCTATAAAACTGTGCATGGGTGAAATTGAATAATCTTTTCTACATGTAATACTCCAAAGAACTATGGGGCATATTTACAAGCCCCTAGCGCAACCAGAGCATCACTTACTGTGATGCTCCATTGGCACTGTGCTGTATTTTTAAGGGGGCGTTTAGCCACTTTTTGTGCCTTGTAAATATGGTGCCTTCACACACAGCACTTTGCTTGGAAGGGGCGGGCATTTGGTGGTCATGTGAGCGTTCCACAGCAGCACCGACTGGTTTTTGATGCTGCCCCAGATTTACAAGAAATCGTAAATCTGGGGCAGTGCCAAAATCTAACGCCACCACAAGGGTGGCATTAGCATGGAGCAAAGAGGAGAAAGGCTTTCATTTCTCCTTGTTTTTGCTCCTTTTATGTGTGCTGCATTCTGCAACACACATAAAAAGATCAAATCACCATTGCAGATTGATTTTATGCCGGAAGGTGTCCGTTCCTGTACAAAAACAATCTCCCCTGCAACGCCGCCATCCTTGCACCATGGCGCATCGGTGGCTGAGTTGGCGCTAGGCAGCTACTTTAGAACCCGTGCAGGGCAAAAGACAGCGATACCCCGTATTTTTGTAAATATGGTGCATCCCTGCATTTCAGGACTCCCACAGCAAGGAGCTGCCAATGGATAAGCCCCTATAGGTTTTACCTGTACTTCATGTGAGTGGTCTTCGGCTTGTAACATTTATGCAAGGTATGCCCTTGTAAACAAACAGTTGGCAAGATACTGCTTCCATTGTATTGATTACAGAGTTCCTAAAGTCATGTCATGAGCCGTAACACACACAAGTTTCACAGTTTTGATAGGATATTTTCTGCTCACACCAAATTTCACACAAGAGAAAATTATACAATCAGTGTAAGCTAAGGAGAACAGAAATCACATTTTATACGTATAGTCAGGTAATCTTAGTTGAGGAAAGACTACAGGCACGTAGTAAACGTTTTGTCGAATCCTATTACTCTGAAACTTCACCAAAACTGTGTGATTATGAACAAATTACTCCTGCTCCGTAGGCCTTAAATATTATATGTATCTTATATAATAAGAACGTTTTTTCAATTGAAGTCCAAAATCTCCACAACTGTTCTTTGTATATATAAGGGGGTCGTACTGCTCTAAACATCTTTTCTGTACGGGGCCCCAATGAACCAGACTGCATAAAGTGTACTATATATTAAATTCCTGATGTAATCAAATACCTACAACAATAACACCAATCTACCTCATCGTTAGCCAAGAAAAAAATCCTCACTGAACAGAATAACATTTAAGATTCCA
This sequence comes from Pleurodeles waltl, assembly GCF_031143425.1. Taxonomy (NCBI): domain Eukaryota; kingdom Metazoa; phylum Chordata; class Amphibia; order Caudata; family Salamandridae; genus Pleurodeles; species Pleurodeles waltl. Next base: position 1,105,425,576 of record NC_090445.1, read on the forward strand.
TGCACATTCATTCATTGTCCAGGCTATTTTCATTTGTGGGTGAGGATTTAGTGCAGTAGGCTCCTAACCTTGGAAACTAAAGTGTTTTAATCCTTGTACGTAAAAAACGTCTTGACCCCTGAACCATATCAGTGAGCAAAAAGTCAACATTACCAAAGATTTGCCAAATTGAAAAAAAGATCACCGTGTGAGGATGGTGTGGGGCCTTGGAGAGAGCATGCTGAGAATTGTCTAAGATGTACTTATACCCGACAACCCATCCAAAACAAAACAAAACAAAACAAAAGGCTTGCTGAGACTGGAGCTGATGTCCTGGGGTGTTTCACACCCCTTAATGCACATCAGGTATTCAAAGCCTCGAATGAAGATCCACTCAGTGAGTCGTTTCCTGCATGTCTTACCTGCCACCATGTGATATTGGCTTCTCAATGTGTGGCCATGTGAAGGGAGCCAATATTATGAGATATACAGCAACACCATGTGAGTAGGCAGGTATGTTATCATCAAATTAACAATTACAAACAAAGCAAGAGTTATCCTGGAGCTATGTAGAAGTTGAACCCACTTCTACCAAAAATTTACATCCGTCATATTGTAGAACACAGGACAAGATATAATCAGAAAGTATCGGAATAGATACTCATTAGCAACCATTAGCAAGGCCAGCAAGAGGTTTTTTAAGTTCAAATGCAAATCAGCAATAGCAGCAGGAATTGAAGACTCCTTCAGTAGCCCTTCACCTGAAGTGCTGAATATTTCCTGACAAGCTGTAGGAGGGCAGCATTCACCCCACACCGACCTAGATACTCGAGAGATGCTCTATTTCTTCCTTATGATCCCAGCGGGACCCCCCCACTCAATTTGATTAGTGTCTGGTTCTCTGGGAAAAATATTACTCAGTTAGTACTGAAACTGATTCTCCCGCTGAGATTCACGCAAGTCTATGCAAATGTGGACCACACGCTGATGTGATAACTTCTACTGAGCAGTGAAATAAACTTTGGGGTATAGTTTCTGTAAAGCATTGTGGGGTGGTTTGGAGGAAGGTCATACATCTCTGAAGGTCTCACTCCAAGCATCATGCAAAACTATTAATTAAATGCAAGAGGCGTTAGCTCCAATTTCCGATTCAGAGTGGTGCACTAATTTTGCCACCGCACATATCTCCAAAACAGATTTCTTTAGATAACATAGGGTGAAATACATGCATGGAAAAATGTCATATTTTTAAGTTTTGCAGCTTGGCAGCAGGGACGTTTCATATTAATACTGAATTATCCAGCATTTCGAACATTAGAATGTGGAAAGGGGAGGTAAAACCTTGCTATGATCAAACTGTACCTTCTGGTATCAGTATTAGCTTGGAGATTTCACAACATCCAAAATCCACCATCCTCCACAATCGAGGTGTTACAGTTCGCTTGCCTAATCAGGATAAGAGCTAATGAGAGGTATGAGATTAGGTTATCCTATCAAGTGAATTGCATCACATTAGCATCTCTGGGTACACAGAAGAACACAGATTGGTGTTCATTCACACACTCAAGTATTTAAATTCTGCAACGAAAGAATGCGGGTGAAAGGCTCTGAAGGTCAACATGATGGTGCCAAACTAATGGGATTAGACAGAGACTGGTTACAAACAGTCACAGAGGAAGAGGGTGGGACTTTCAGCTTTCCACCAATCGTTACTGGTTCAACAACAACCAGACATACCATTATGCCTCATAGCTCAAGGAATATTAAAAATCCAATAGCCAAGGAGGAAGGGCGCAGGCCCATTATTGAAGCCGTAGGAATATGGCTGTAAAGCCTTTGCACCTTCATATCAGTTCTTATTGAGAACTCCTCTCCCACCCTTTCTTCTGGCACATTGACAATGGATCATCAACACCGAGATGGTAGGGTGGGAGTACCAACATACAGGGAGGGGGCTGATAGAGTGGAACTACCCAGGACATAAAATGTGGTCTGAAGCACCACACTGACGAGGAGTGAAACAGTGCAGAGGAGTGCCTTCGATAGGCTGAGCGAGAGAAGGTTGAACCGGAAGATAGGTGGATAAAATAGTGAAGCAGTTCTAGTGAAGGGAAGGAATAAGGAATGAAGAGAAGGTCGGGCAGGGTCCTTACGGACCCCCCTCTTGAATAAAAACTTACAGGGTGTAACTATTTGCACTGTGTTATAAAACTCTCAATGGCATTTTTTTTTACATCTGCTTTCAATGAACATGGAGTGATGAAGTGAGGTTCAAGTAAGTGTTATTGTGATAAATAAAAGGGGCAAATGCGAGGTGCAACAGCACCTTCTAGACTACTGCCTAAATAGGTCTCTCTTTGCACTAACAGTTTGTTCTGAGCTTCCAGCCAGTAAAGCAGGGAAGCCTCTGCCATTAGCGCCCTGGGCCTAACTAACAAAGATAATCCTATGAGTAGTTGTGTCTGAGTCTTGTCTTAAACCTGCATTACACCATGATGTCCAGGACTGAGTCTCAAATAATGTTCTGTAACAATTTGCGTCTTACTCCAGGCTCAGGTGTGATTTACATACTACAGCTAAAGCTGCTCAGGATGTTCTGCTCTGTTAATTAAATCACCCAGTCAGGGAAGATTGAAGAATAATCTGTCTAATAGTCTGGGTTGCGGCCGTGGAAATGACCAGATCGGCAAGAAAAAGTTCCACTGAAAGTTTTTACCCAACCCACCTCGGTGGAGAGGAATTTCTTTATGTGTACCCCCTAACTGGGTGTGGCTGTCATGTGGAGAGAAGCACTGTCTGCCAGGAGGACAGTATTTCTTCGTACCTATAGAAACAATGTCCATATGAATTGTGTACCTTCAATACACACTCTTCCATACAGAACATTTCAGACTGAACGACCCACTAAAAATGCAGAAAAAATAATAACTTAAAGTCAATGTCTACAGAGAGCTTATTTAGTAAGATTAACAAACAAAATCGTTTGAAAATAATTAACCGAGATATTTAGCTTTTCTAAATTTACACAAAGGATTTACAATCTCATAATAGTTCCTTCACAATGACCCATGCAAACAAATCACCAGAAAAGCTTGTGGTGAATTAGAGCTGCTAGCATTACAATTTTGATGTAGCCAAACATGGCCACCTGCTTCTTCCTCAATACCAGAGTACAAAGACGCTGTGACCACCGCCACCACTCGACAAATGAAACAATGGTACACACACGATCACTACCACCTCTGCATGAAAGGTATGTAACTTTGAATGACTTGGGGGGAACCTCCTCTGTACTGCCACAACACTGGGCTTAGTCATAGTTGGTGCAAGGATTCTGTCTGCCCTAGCAGAGGGGCACTTTGCCACACCCTCACTTTTACACCCAATTAAAAATCTTCTGCTTAAATTGGTGATGCCATTTGTTGGATGGTTGTCTGGCACTTCACTTTATTGCCATAGCCTGGCATATTCCTAAGTTTTGCCCAGTAAAGTCTTCATTTTACGAGTACATCTTGTACGATGCATCTTCCAGTAAAGTACCTCAGTGTCTCTAGCGTCTCCCTCTACCACGGAACCGCCCGAGCTTAAAAATATAAGTCCTTAATACTCCCAAATTAAGTATTTAAGCCTACCAATCTTTTTTACTATTTCACTATCAGCCCTTCAAGTGAAGCAGCTTTGTGAATGTGCTGTTATGCATTTCAATGCCAGGCGCGTTACATTCTGTGCTGTAACACAAAGGACCAACCAGCTTAGAACTGAACTCTGACCCCTAACTGTGGCTCTGAAACTCTGTAATGTGATTACATAGAGCTACACTGCCCCTCTAGTCATAGTGAACAATGTGAAACCAAGCAAACATTTCATTTGTATAGCACACAAATCCCCTAGTTTGAAAGCAACGCTGCTGCTATTTATACTGAAGGCTCATGATGTGCATGCCGAAGGCTCAACACATTTTGCCTTAGTCTTCTTAACATGTCCCCAGAACATCATGAGTGTTTGCGCCTTTTTTGCACCCCATGGAGCACCTTTGAATTACTAAAGGGGACACAGGTGCTTGTGTGGGTGCACACATTTTGATCCTAAGGGAATATTTCTTTATTTGTACTGAAGACTGTGCATTTCCAATGTAATATGGTGCACAGTCAATATCTGCATCAGGTGCACCTCACTGAGGGTACGCAAGGTACACACAGAGAAAGTATAGCGGTTTTTATAATCCAGGCCCTGGTCACCTGTAAAGAGATACATTTATCAGGGTATGGCCAAATTCCGCCTGAGCTTATATAGTCTTCCACAGATGCTATAATCTCATTTCACTTTACAGACTGAAATACATGATAACTCACTTCATTTGGTTTTGGGTGAAAATGAGGCAAATTCTGTTTACATTGTTGCGTCATTGTGGGTAAAATAGGTCATGCAGTGGTACGATGTGCAATACTGAAAGTGGTTTGGGAGGTGAGGCATGTTTCTGAATAACCACAAGTCAATTACAAAAAAAAGATTTTCCCAATAGTGGTTTCCAGAGTGCAGCTTCTGAACCAGAGTAGAAAGAGCCACCAAAACTAGAGCTTGGAAATATGGACATCTGTATCACAATGTTAATCCCGGAAAGTGAAGAAGATTTGATTGATAAACCCCAAAGGTTGATATGTGGGCACCCTCTGCATAACAATTGTGCAAGTACCCTAGTCCCATGTTGATGAGCATCAACATTTGTTTGAGGATAAGAATTTCATAGAGGCAACTGAACACTGCAAAGATAGATTGTATATTAAAATACAACAGAAATATAGACCTGCCCAATATATTGACTATAAAATATTGACTAGCACCACATCATCAAGGTAACCATGTGTAACAAAGCACAGCTTTACTGATCTGAGCCACTACAAACCTTGACAAAACAGTGAAAGTTGAGGTACATAAAACATCAATCTTTAAACCTCAATATTTTCGTACCACAAAGAAAGTACATTTATGGTTGATTCAAGGAAGGAGAAAGATTCTTCTATAATAATGATAATTTGTATGGTACTGGTCACTAATGTCACGCCTGACACCTAAATAACTTGCAATGACATCCAATTTATCAGCACACGAACCTTAGGTGGGAAACTTTCTTTCATCTCTCGGTTCTTGATTACTATTCAACAAAGTGGAGGATACCAGATCAAATATTTGCTTTGCAAATTATTGACTGCACAGGCCTGCCTTGCAGACTTGCTATCTTTATGGAGCAGCACAAGTTCCATTCCACGAGCTGTGCATAATTCAGTGCATTAGTTCAATCGCCTCTTCCCAGTCCCCTGCACTTCATAAAATTGTATTCTACCAAAATTCGATTAAGGCGTCTGCAAACCCTTATTAGGCTCCCCTGCAAGGACATGCTGTAAGCTGAATCAAATGAATTGAAGTTTCAGAATTATGATTGTCTTCCGTTTAGCACTGATCCCATTCAATTAAGTTATCAGATTCAAATAGCTCCACCATCATCATCAGAACTGCTTTAGGTCTTAATGACTGCAAATGGAGAAAAAACGGGTTCCTCACGCAACTCCATTTTCCCGCCCTCCGCCATATCATAGCGGATTTTCAGCTGTAGCAGAGCTGAGTCGTCTATGTTTACAGGGGCGAGAGGGCGAAACAACCCCGTCCTCGCCAAATCCTGCATCGCTCAGAGTAGAATACCAAATAAAGCGACTTGAAATATGCTTCATAGACAGTACCACCCGGCCCAGGCCACGTCCTCCTGTCGGCTCTTGTTAAGGTGTCTGTCTCTCAGTACTGACAGAGTGAATGCTGTGTTCGCAAGTATTCGAGAAACAAGTGTCACTAAATACATTTTTAATGAGTTTCCTTAAAGGAAGGCAGCGCGGTCACACATCAAGAGGCAACTAGGGCGGGACTCATTCGTCTGCCGTGGTAGGGAGATGCTCTAATCTATTGTTGTTCTCTTACATCTTCTTCAGAAGCGATTTAAAAGGGTTTCGACGTGAATGCTGCAAGTATCCTTTTACAGATTGTTGATGCCTCATGCATTCGAATTTGGTTGAAGGCCTAAAGTGCCAAAATATATTTTGCAGACATAGTTGCATCTTGTGCAGTATTGAAGGGAATGGCTTGATTTTCCACCGCATTATACTACAAAATAAAATTGCCCAGAATCGAAAATGAAGCGAAGTTATTTTGCATTATGTTTTTTTTTTAAGTGAGAGCGACTTAAGTCAATTATTTTATATCTCTATTTAATATTACCTTTAAAAAGTAGGGAAAGTTAGTTTTCTAAATTTCTGGTTATGTAAGGCACAACAATAGTGCGGCATATGTTTGCTTCACTTGTGTATCCCTGTACTTTTTGTTGATGCAAGTCTTTGTTATGTTTGCATCTCAAATGGTGCAAAAAAAGCTGTCCCATTTCTGCACATTCCATTTTTATTGCGCTGGACAATACTTTATATTTCCCTTAAAACTCAAAATGCAATAGTGCTATTTGAAAACAAAGCAAAATAGCTGTCACCTCAGAAATGAACAGGAAACTCTCATCTTGATGAACTGCACATTCGCCATCAATAGATCAATAGCGATTCTAGGACTTCAGATTCCCTGACATTAACGAGAAGAAACTACTTCCTTGCCAGTGTATATATATATTCAGTTTTACATAGTGAAAACCTGGCCCAATGGCATTGGAGGACTTTGAGTGAGCACCAGATCCACATTTTCTTAGCAGTGGGAGGTTAAGTAATTTGCTCAGAATCACAGGATATTGACCTGAGGTCACTATCAGAACCTTGTTCTTCAGTTTCAAACTCAACAGCTTTGATGATAGGCCATATCTCTTCAACTTGCACAACGTAGACAATCCAAATTCTCCTGTGCCCGCCCTCTGGTAGCTTGGCACTGAGCAGTCAGACTTAACTCAGGAGGCAATGTGTAAAGTATTTGTGCAATAAATCATGCAATAACATAGTATAACACCACAAAAATACACCACACAGGTTAGAATATGTAGAATATTTATCTGAGTAGATTAAGGTGAAAAGGGATCAAGATTTGATAAATACAAGTTGAAATATCACTTTTGTAATGATAAATAGAGACTTTAGTTCTTAAAAACAACAGTGGTCTCTTGCGAGCGCAAAGTACCTGGTTTGCGTCTAAATTATCCGCATGGTATCACAGAGGAGGAGATTCGTGGAAAACAGGGAGGTGTGCATCGATTTCTCCAAGCTCACACAGATGATGTATCAATGCTTTTCCACTCAGCAAGGGCTTTGCGTCGAATTCCAGCACACAGTTTGGATCCTCTACAGATTGCAGGTATTTGGACGCCCCAGAGATGATGTGGAGAAATCCTGGGTGTGCAGGACGAAGTCACAGGAGCTGCTGCGATCTCCACTCGGGGAGCTGGGCTGCGTTGTTCCGGTTCGGTGCTGCAATGATTTTCTCACCGCAGGGCAGGCTGTGCGTTGATTCCGGCAGGCTGTGCGTCGATTTTCACAGCACAAGGAGTTCTTTGCAGAGTTGAAGTCTTTTTGGCCCTGAGGCTTCAGGAAACAGGAGGCAAGCTCAATCCAAGCCCTTGGAGAGCACTTCTCAGCAGAGCCACAGGGAAGCAAGACAGCAGGGCAACACCAAGGCAGCAGGCCTTTACAACAAAGCAGTCAGGTGAGTCCTGTGGGCAGCCAGGCAGCTTCTCTTAGCAGGTTGCAGTTTCTGGTTCAGAAGTTCTTTCCCAGGAGGTATCTTGTCAAGAAGTGTCTGAGGTTGGTAGGGAAGGGACCCAGTTTAGTTACCCAAATGTGCCTTTGAAGTGGGGGGGGGACTTCAAAGAGTGGCTTATAAGTGCACAATGTCCTCTTTCAGTACAATCCTAACTGCCAGGGTCCCAGTAGGGGGGTTTGGTAGTCCATTGTGTTAGGGCAGGCCACTGTCCTTTGAAATGTAAGTGACAGGCCCTCCACCCTTCCGGCCCAGGAAGGCCCATTCAGTATGCAAATGTGTGCAGGTGTGATTCAGCATCCTGTGTTTGTGGTTGTCTGGGTGAAATGCACCAGGGAGCTGTCAACTAACCTAGCCAGATGTGGATTGCAGGGCACAGAAGGATTTAAGTGCAGAGAAATGCTCACTTACTAAAAGTGACATTTCAAAAATGGCAATACTAAATCCAACTTCACCAGTCATCAGGAGTTTGGAATTACCATTCTGGTCATACTAAATATGAGCTTGTTGCTCCTTTTAGATCAGAATCTACCACTCAAACAGTATATGAGGTTAGCCCTAATGCCAGCCTATGAAAGGAGCAGGCCTCACAGCAGTGTAAAACAAATTTAGGAGTTTTACACTACTAGGACATATAAACTACACAGGTACATGTCCTGCCTTTGCTCTAAATTGCACCTTGCCCTATGGGTTACCTAGGGCCTGCCCTAGGGGTGACTTATATGTAAAAAAAGGGGAGTTTAACGTTCGGCAAGTACTTTTAAATGCCAAGTCGAAGTGGCAGTGAAACTGCACACACAGTCCTTGCAATGGCAGCCTGAGACATGGTTAAGGGGCTACTTATGTGGGTGGCACAATCAGTGTTCCAGGCCCACTAGTAGCATTTAATCTACAGGCCCCGGGCACATGTAGAGCACTTTACTAAGGACTTATAAGTAAATTAAATAAGCCAATCGGGTATGACCTAATGTCACCATGTTTTAATGGAGAAAGCATATTCACTTTAGCACTGGTTAGCAGTGGTAGAGTGCGCAGAGCTCTAAAGCCAGCAAAAATGAGGTCAGAAAAAGAGGAGGAAGGCAAAAAGTTTGGTGGTGACCCTGCAGAAAGGTCATTTCCAACAGTGATGGAAGTCAATAATGTTTATTGAATTATACTTGTTCTGGTCTGATTTGACATTTTTCTTTACTAATTTCCCTTTGAATATATATGCCTGCATAAATATTTGAAAGAGTTGTAACACATGTGAAAAAATGAAAATTAAAATGTTTCAACCCAACATTATCCCACCTTCCCAGGATAACGGATTAATTTGTTAGTAGCCGACAATCAGCAGCCCCTGTTCATAAATGTCACATATGTGGACAAAAACGTTTTAACAGCAGACTGGGCACAGTGTAAGGCTGAATTGGCAGTGACGTTACGAATAGGCCCATGGTCCAGTGCTAATGTTGCTGTTGATTGGAAGAATTAAAAGGCTCAGGCATTTTGCCAAACACTCATTCTTCAGGACTAAATCTATAAAACCTGCTACCCTTTGTTCAGGCTAGATATGGTCACCACCTTTGTCTTGGCGTGGCGACCTTTGCAGCTATTCATCCCTTAGGCTTCCTAAAGCAGGCTCCACCACAGAAAGTCTTTTATACAAAGGCCTACATATACCAAAGGACCTGTTGAGGAAATTTGTGTTTTACCTGATCTGAACAAATCCTGCAAAAAGAGATTCAAGACAGATCTTCTTACAGTGTTTTCCAGATGACAATGAGTCTTCCTTGTTCTCTGAATCAAAGCTGGGTTTGGCGTGCCAGTCAGCCAAACAAGTGTTTTTAAGGTGAAACCTGTCAGTCATTTAAATGGTAATGGTAAGCCAACCAAAACGTTAGCAATTATATAACTCACAGTCACACTGTGACATACTCCTTTTACAAAGTTACATCAGAATTTACCCATGGTCCATTGTAAGCTTAAGTACCAGCTTGTGGGCCCTCTTATAGGTTAATGACCTCACCCTTCTCCTCAATCTCCATCTGCCACCAACTAGTTCAGTTCCAATTGATTCAAAGTAATTCCAAAAACTACTAGAACTGTACCAAGAATTTGTACAAGGCATCTGTGAAAGAGACTCTACCAGATCTTCACCTGAAATGGCATGATCATTATCATGCCTATTGAGCCTCAAATTGAAAGGCAGTGACATAGGTCCATACTACCCGTCTTTCTGGAGGTGTTTTAAATGTCCCTTTGAAAATTTGGCAGCTAGAATGCAATTTAACGTGTCATTTGGTGAGAAATCCTCCAGTCACAAACATTTATCTCATTAAGCAAATATATCCCATGTCTCACTGATCATAAAACTAAAATATCGAACTTTGATCTGCTTACGTATTTTAACTTTTCAGATCCAATCACATTTAGGCAGCCTTTTGGATGTGACATCCTCTGCCAAACTCTAGATCCAAATTAATCTTATAGTGACATTTCCTTAACTGAGGCATTAATCTGCAGCACAACAGTCATACTTCAGGTTGTTTTTTCTGTTGTCTGACATCAAACTCGGTGTTGATATATCCAGCTCAACACATTTCTATAACTGAACCACTGTGCATATAAGGACACGGTAGTATATTTTTAGCAGAATAACCACAGTGCCATGACATGGAGTCTGCACTGGTGGCAACAGTGAGAGCTTCAATGAAGAGAAAATAAGAGGCATACCATTTAAAAGGGCCAATGGAGCTGACACCTCCTTAGAAGGCCTCAGTAACAACAGCGGTCAAAGAAAATAGTTTTTTATTATTGAAACCAACAGGAACAGAACACCCAGGCAGATGGATTCCATCACAATTGCACTCACCTTGTGGACGACATTCACTCGGACATTCATATTTGTATGAAACAGAGTTGGTGAAGACACACTCTGATAAGTGCATTAACAGACACTTATGCTAAGATTCTCCTGATATTGTTATTTACAATATTTGGAAAGGAAATGATTTCGGACATCTGTTTCCAACCTACTGAAATTCTACTATACAATCCAATTTGTGAAGTATGGGCTCTGCCATTTTCTGCATTAAAGACTGGAGTGTGGTTTTAGAAGGGCACAAGCAGAAGGTCTTCCTCATCAGTTTTCAGCCATATGTCATTGGTTCGCCTCACAACAACTGTCCTTCTACGATGGACTAGTAGGAGGCATGAGCTGCAATAGTTTCTCTTTCCATGGATGCTCAGATAGACAAGTAGTACATTGATGATTTGCAGAAAGAATTTACCACTTAATAGCAAACTGGAAATAACTAGAATCTGTTGGAGACATCCAACAATGACTTATTTTTAATAAATGTTATAACTGAAGAATTTCTCAGTTGATGATGACACTGTTATTTCTAGTTGATGCTCTGAGTAATACATGATTGGTAGTAATACAGCTTGGGTCGATATCATTTGAGAATGAAGTGAGATTGCTACTTTTTCATGAAGGAACCATTTACAATTTTCATAATCAATTGCTGAAGACCAAAGATCTGAAAACTCTACTCTCCAGCATGCATGGTCTACTTTTTTTTAAAAGTTGACAGAGAGGTGCTATTTTGCAGATAAACGGGTATTTAAATTTATTGCATCTAAATGCCTGAGTATTTTGCCAAACATTTGAAACAGTCAGGGGTGCTGGAGTTGATGGCTTCGGGGCTGCGGTGCAAAGTGGGACAAAGCGACATGTGGTGCCCACAGGTCATGGTGAAGGCACTAGCTCAGTGACGGCGTCCTGCGGCATCAGTGAGATCCGGGCTGCGGTGTGAAATGGTGTAGTGTGACATGTGCTGTCTCCAGGTTGCAGTGCAGGCAGCAGCAACTTTGTAGCTGAAGCCCTGTCATTGGTAGGCCCAAGGTGGCGGCCTCTGTGCGGTACCCACGGGTCGCAGTGCACACAGGGGCATCCGTTGACGATGCTGGAGTTTATGGCACCGGCCTCAGTGGACAGGGTGTGCGGTGTGGGGCAGGGTGGTGCTTTGTATACCTCACGAGAGGTGTCTCCAGGCCATGGTGCAGGCAGCGGCGTCAGTGTCAGCATAGCGCGTCATCATGGGGGATACCATGTCTGCGATGTGAGCAAGGTGATGCGGAGTGCGGAGCCCACAAGTCAAGGTGCAACCAGCGGCTCAGACACGGTGTCAGGTGGTGGCGTCGCTGAGCCCAGTGTTGCGGTGCGAAGCGGGACACAGCTCTGTGCAGCATTGTCAGGTCACAATGCAGGCAGCGGCGTCGTTGATGGCAACATAGTGTTTTTTTCTTTTGTAGCACAAAACAGACAGTTCCCAATGCTGTAGGCAGATGAACTTGAAGTCTTTGATATCCCTGAGACTTCAAATAGGAGGCAAGCTCTAATTCAAGCCCTTGGAGAAACTTTACAAGCAGGATACACACCTAGGTCCAGTCCTTGTCCTCTTAAAGGCAGAAACAGCAACATCAGGCCAACCCAGCAAAGCACACACAGCAAAGGGGCAGTACTCCTCCTCCAGCTCTTCAGATCTTCTTCTTGGCAGAGGTTCTTCTTGATCCAGAAGTGTTCTAAAAGTCTGGGGTTTTGGGTCCACTACTTATACTCGTTTCTGCCTTTGAGGCAGACAAACTTCAAAGGAAAGTCTCTGTTGTTCACAAGATCCTGACATGCCCAGGTCTGGTCCCAGACACACTCCGGGAGGTTGGATTGTGTGAACACGGGCACAGCCCTTTTAAGTGCAGATGTCAGCTCCTCCCACCTCACCCAGGAAGACTAATCAGGATATGCAGGAGACACCTCAGCTCCCTTTGTGTCACTGTCTAGAGAGAATTCACAAACAGCCCAACTATTAGTCTGACCCAGACATGGATTCCACAGGCAGTCAGAGGCACAGAATGGTTAAGCAAGAAAAATGCCCACTTTTTCAAAGTGGCTTTTTCAAACTGACAAGCTAAAAAACAACTCTACAAAGAAATGTATTTTTAAATTGTGAGTTCAGCGACTTCGAAACTCCATATCTCTACCTGCTCTCATTGGGAAATTACACTCGAGGGGAATTGAAGTGCAATCCCTATGTCAGCCTATTGGAGAGATAGGCCTTGCAATAGTGAAACCCATACCTGGCAAGATTTTACTATCAGGAAAGGGAAGCATACTAGTACGTCTTATCTTTTAGATCCACTGCACCCTGACTTTGAGCCTGCCTTGGGCCTCCTTTAAGAGTGACGTATATGTAGTAAAAGGGAAGGGTTGCACCTGGAACGTGGGTACATTTGTCCGTGCAAAACTACACACACACACACACGCACACACACACTCACACACACACAGCAGTCGTAGATCTGAGGCATGTCAACAGGGATACTCCTGTGGATGGCACAGTCAGTGCTGCCAACCACCAACACAATTTACATAGGGAGCACTTGCACTTTAGTACTGGTCTGCAGTAGTAAAATGTGCAGAGACAATAAACCAGCAAAACAGGTCTGAAAAATTAGGAGGAAGAAGACAAAAAGTTTTGGAATAACCCTGCAAAGAGGGCCATTTCCAACAATAACAAATCATCAGAATGGTTAAAAGAAGAAATATGATTCTATCCTAAGTCATTCTTCCATTCACCAGTGTACTTGAATAAGAAAAAGGATCAGTGATGGTCCAGTTCACAATAATACTGAACAGGAGAAAGCAAACATTTTAAGCAAGAGCACCATACATGCCCATATCTAGGCAAAACACAAACAATCAATCAATCAATCAGGATTTATAAAGTGTAGCTAATCTCCCAATAGGGTATACAGGTGCTTGCAGGTCCCAGAGGCTAATTTGGACAGCCAGGTCTTGAGGGCCTTTTGGAATTCAAGCAGTGACGTGATTGTCCAGAGATGCTTGGGGAGGCTTTTCCAGATTTTTGCTTTGATGTGAGAGAAAGAGCGCCCTCCACTTCTGCTTCAGTAGATGGGGGAGTATGGGCAAATTAAAGGGAGTCAGAGCCTAGTCTTCTTGACCGTTGGTGGAAGTTTAGGCAGTGGTTAATGTACGCAGGGCCTTGGTTCTGTACAGCCTTGTGTGCATTGATCAGCAGCTTAAATTGGCACCCCTTCTTTACAGAGAGCCAGTGGAGTTGCCTGAGGTGGGGTGTGATGTGGGTTTGTTAGGGAAGGCCGAGGATAAGTCTGACTGCAGCATTCTGCATGGCCTGAAGTCTTTGTAGGAGGTATGCAGCAATTCTTATGTAGAGAGCGCTACCGCAGTCCAGTCAGCTGGTGAGGAGGGCCTGAGCCACGGTGCATCTCATGTGCAGGGGTAGTCACTTGAAGAGCTTACGTAGCATGCGCAAAGTGAGGAAGTAGGCGGAGGAGACAACGTTGATCTGTGATTTCATGGTGAGCTTGTTGTCAATGATAAATTCTGACATCGCCGGAATGAGTGGGTGTGGGTCCTAGGTGTGATGGTCACCAGCAGCCATTCCATGTGTTGCTGCTATTGCCAAAGATCAGTACTTCCATCTTGTCCAGCTGCAGGCAGTTTTTCTTCATTCAGTCAGCGATGCTTATCATGCATCTGTGGTAGTTCGTTCTGGTTATGGAGCGGTCATCTGTGAGTGAGACGATAAGGTGAGTACCATCTGCCTAGGAAATTATGTTGAGACTGTGGGATCTGACGATGTGGGTCACCAGGGTCATATTTGTGTTAAAGAGCACGGGGCTGAGGAATGAGCCCTGGGGGACATCGCAGGGGATCTCCTTAGGTTCAGAGTCGAAAGGTGGGAGGTTGATACTCTGTGTTCTTCAGGTGAAAAAGGAGGTGTTCAAACTGAGTGCGTCCCCTTGGAGGCTGATGTATTGGAGTCTTTCGGTCAGCATGTGGTGGGATACAGTGTAGAATGCAGCGAGGAGAATCAAAGCTGAAGTTTCTCCTTGGTCGAGGAGCGTTCGGATGTCATTGATGGCTCTGATGACAATAGTTTCAGTGGTGTGGTTGCTGCAGAAGCTGGATTGGGAGGTATGTCATGAGTTGCTTGTGGATGATCTTTTCCAGTAAGGCCACTGGGAATGGTAGCAGGGAGACTGGCTGGTAGTTTTTGAGTTTTCTGGAGTTGGCGGAGGGTATTCTGAATAGTGTTCTGACTTTGGCATGTTTCCAGGTGTCAAGAAATAGTGCTGGGTAATAGAAGTGTTGAGCAGGGTGGTAAGTTCCTGGCCAATCCTTTGGTTTCCATGGTTGAAGATGTGGTGCAGGCATGGGTCTGTAGGAGCTGCCAAGTGTATGTGAGTTCTGTGACTTGGCAGTATTTGACACAGTTGCTGGAGGTGAAGATAGGGTCCAGCATGTGTCGTGCAGTGTGTGTAGGGTAGTGGATGATCTCAGTCAATCCGAGGCAGCTGATACTGTCGAGGAGGTGTGCAGTGTTGTTGTTATCGTCATTGTGGAAATTTAGGTCGCAGAGGAAGACGTCGACATTGGAGTCTAAGCCTAGGTGCGCAATAAAGTCCGCGATGGTGTTGAAGAAGCTGGTGTGTGGACCTACGGGTTGGTATTCGAGGGTGCATCTGATAGTTGTTTTGTCGTCCATGTGGAGCTTGAAGTTGAGATGTTCAATGGGGGTGGTGATGTTGTAGGTGGTGGTGCTGCACTATATGGTCTCTTTGTGGTTGATGGCTGTTCCTACCCACGGCTTGTAGGTGCGGTCCTTATGAATGAATTTATATCTTTCTGTGATTACTGTGGCAATATCTGGAGCAGATGTGGGGTTGAGCAAGGTCTTGGTGAGGAAGATGATGTCAGAAGCGAGGGTGGCGATGAAGTCACTTAATTTGGTGGAATGGTTGCATAGTGAGCGTATGTTGAGGAGGGAGCATGTGAGTTGGTGTTTTTGTTCACGTGTTGTGTTTGGGGTGGGGCTGGTCAGTGGACAGGTGTGTGTGCTGTGGCAGGTGAAATGGCAGTTGGTGTAGGTGAACGGTCCTAACATAGAGTGTGGTTCGGCATTGTCCCAGTGTTTGTTGCAGAATTCGGGGTTCAGCGTGTAGAGCTCAGCAATGGGGTATCTTCAGGGGGAGGGAGGACCAGCGGTCATGACGCTGTGCGGAGTTCAGGTGCGGATGAACGCAGATGGACTTGCATTTGGCATGCCTTTGGCATGCCAACGGCGTACCCACTGTCCACGTCTGCTGCGCAGTTGGGCTGCAGCCTTAATTAAGTAGGTCCGAGGTTGGGTGGGGCTTCTTTGGTGGTAAGAACTTTGGGTGGGAAAACCCAGTCAGAACAACCTCAGCAGGAAAATCCAGGTAGCTGTGGTGTCACTGAATCAGTCTGGAACAAGCAGGAACTGGAAGCCACAGGCAAGTGGCAGGCTATGAGTCCAGTTGCCTACCTAAATAATCAATGAGAATTAATGAAAGAATGAGTCAAGCCAACCCGAGACAAAATATCAAGGCAACCTTATGACCAGGCTGGAAGCTTGGCCTGACTTTGCTACCTAGTCACCATGAATCATTGCTATCTAGGTGATACCATATATATCAAACTTCATTTCATTCAAGCTTACCTGTGTTCCCTGTTTGAAAGTTGATGTCCAGCTACTCTCCTGTAATGTTGGTGATTTCCTTTGTTTTAATAAAAATAAATGTCTGAACAGTAGATCCCCATGCGTGGGCTCATTATAGGATATAGTCCATTAAAAACTAAGGATAATAAGGATAAATAAAGAACTGTGCAGCAATCAAGACAGTCGTATACTAACAAATGAATGAATAGAAAAGTATAAGCACAATATTGACCTCGAATTTTATCCCAACAGTAGAACGGATATATGAATAATATGGTTGACAACTGAAAAAGTTAAGGTATGAAAGATGTAGTAAGGCTCTGAAGGAAGGTTTTAAGAGTTTCATAAAAGGAGAATGGTTGAGAAGAGTGTGCAGGTGAACAGCCTTGGAATTCTATGTTTTGGCAGTTAAAATGTTCTGCCACTGGCTGCGCCCTGGTACACATTGAGATGATCAGAATTTTGGTTTTGTCTGACCCCAGACTTCTGGACAGTAAATGTCAATTGAACAGTGTGTGCAAAAGTAATTGATCAGAGTTTTTGATATATTCAATCTCTTGAAACTGACTTGCTTCTGGATGTGAAGCCATTGGGGGCCTTGGAGATACTCCCCTCATGTTGAATGCCAGGAATTAGCTAGTCAGTTATATTTTGGAGGATTTGCAAACATTAAATAGTTATTTAGGAAGCTTAGGTGGATCGAATTGCTATAATGGAAGCTTATGAAACAACTGTGTGTGAAATGGTTTTCCTAGAATCTGAGGGAAGAGGAGGACATTCGTCTTGAGTCTTGAACGGCAGAGGAAGCAGGAGGCAAATAATGTAGAAATCTGATGCATGAATGAGAGGCCCTTGTCAACAATAATTCTGAGAATTCTTGCTTTGACAGGGATGAGGTTGTGGCCATGTATTATGGGCATTAGGCATCAGAGCCTTCAGAAATAGCTCCCCAAAAATGAGGAGCTTAATCTTCTTAGAGTTAAGTTTAAGGCGACTGTACTGCACCATGGATACCAGCACGGCACTCTAGAAAGAGTTGCGGAGACAAGTACATTAATATAGTCTCAGAATCAAATGGCTATTGTCAGGATAACAACGATAATGAAATAATGTTGATACATTCGGATAGTACTGTCCTATATATGGTAAACGTGCTGTACCAAAAGAAGAACACTGTGGCAAGTCTTTGAAATAGAAGAGAAAATGTCAATAATTTATTAGAATATGCAATCATTATAAATTACAAATATGTGCATCAGCAATACTTCTGAAAACAAAGGCAAAGAAAAGTGGTGTTCTCAATCAAAAAGAATGGAATAACAACTTAAACACATTTTAAGGCATTAAGGAAGGAATACTCTGGCTTCCAGATACACCATGCAATGCAACTAACTAACAAAGAGCAGGAAAATAAACTGTTTACCAGCCAGCAACGAGAAAAAACAATAAGCCAAGGAGAATCAAAGCAAAAGAGGATACAGCAGCAAACTAAAAGGTTGACCACGGTAGAAGCAAACAATAACGGATACACTATTATAGTTAAATGCGAGAATAAACCCCAAACTAACAGAAGTAAATGTTATATACAAAATATCAACAAAAACCGATGAAAGAGACACAGTGCCATCTAAGAATGGGGAAAAATACTAAAGAAAGAGGAGTAAATGGAAGAAGCACTGTATAAATCCTGGGCAACAAAAGAAACATTAGAGAACAGGATTTAAATACCCTCAATTAAACCTGGAGAAAGGAATCATATTTCAGCCAAATAAGAGAAGGTGATGACGAGGAGAAGAATAAACACTATACCGGTTAAGCACAAGACTATGAATATCAAACTAAGAGTGATCAGTGGAAGGCACAGTGAATCATTTAAAGGCAAAAGAATGGAGGCTTAAATCAGAAGGACGTTAGAAACACTCTACCAATCAAAGACAACAGAAGGTACATTGAACTTAGGGCAGTCGACAGGGAATCTATACACCAGTTAAGGCAACAAAACTGCCAAACCAGGAAACTAAATTGAAGAAAAATCCAAGAATCAAAATAATAAATAATAGAAATTAATTCCACACGGGAAGACGGGAAGTCATAGGCTTGTAGCTGTTATTAATTCCAGGAGAAATGAATTATAAACCCACCTTTAGCGCCTTTATCAGAGAAATGTTTGATTCTTGGCGAATCAGTTTCTCTCTGTGCTCCTCAACGATAAATACTGTTCTGTATAAATCAAATACATAGTTTCCTTTCATCAGCTACATGCCCCCCCATCCCCATCCTATACTAGTTTCCGTAATCAGGATCAGATGCCATGGTGTTTTATGTACAGCCTCTCAATTAGAATCTCCTGCTATCATGTAGTGCACTGTTTTTTCTTTGACCATGTATGTATATTAAATGACTAATAAGGTGACATCTCACCAGGCGGAAACAAGAGACAAAACCACTTCATCAGTCAGAAACCAGTTCACCAGCCAGAAACAAGAAAAGGAACCAAAAACTAACCTAACTCAACTGAGGTAACACACTGACAGCAGGAGACAAAGTTAAGAGAAAATCAAAGAAGTGGCCCTTACAGGTCAATGTCTCCGCATTAGTTGTCATTCCCTGCGGTTGCAAATAATTACCTCCCTATTTAATATTTATTAGGCAGGTCATTCTGCAACCTCTGGCGGATGGACATTTTGTGGTGTGATGTGTTATTGCAAGTTTGCATTGCAAAACGACAGACCAAAATCTTGTGTGCAGTTTTGGCCCACTATTTGTGACTTGCCCGTTGGTACATCTGGCTCCAAGTCGCCATCCTAAGACATGCGTAATTTAGAGTTTTGACTGTTTATATCCCTTGCCTCTCGTCATGCACAGTGTTCTGACATTCCCTGGTGTTAAGACTGCGCTATATTAGGAAGTAATACCTTGCAACTACGCATGTGGGATAATGCCTTTCAGAACTGACAAAAAGGGCTCACATGCCACCTCAACCCACTCCACTTCAGGTATGTGTTCGACTTTTAACAATGTGCATATTTAGTAATAGGGACTATAACATGAGAGCACCATCTTATATTTCCCACAGAAAACTGTGGCACTTTAAATACACATCCTTCCAGCACTTCTTGTACATTTAACCTATTGAACAAGATGTATATGACACATAACGTTAAACCTGCTGCAGATGTTGACCTGTAGGACGTGTGCTACTAGCTTAACACTGCAGCATTCATTATTGACAAAAGAGAAGCCAGGCCCGTGGATCGGTTCCAGGTCTCCAGATTTACCACTGACCAGGCCTCGAGGTATACCAGCCTTCAATAGTCATTGCAGTGTCTTACCTCCAAGGTTCAGATGATGCAAAGTTTAAACAGTGGAAATGTTCACAAACGTTGTTACAGACAACACCTGCATCCCATAGGTAGTGCAAAAAAACAAATTATTCACTAGTGAAACTGTTGGTCAGTAAAAATTCTGTATTGCACTGGTTGGTTGATGCACTTCTTTTTCGCTGGTGAAAGGCTCACTAATCTAGATCCACGTTGGTGTAAAGCAAATGTTATGAAATGATTCTACTGGCTCACAAAATATCTTCACTGACTCTTAAATTATTGTAAAAGTTGGGACTGCACGTTATCCTTTACGGGTAAAAGCATATGTAATGCCTTAGTGCAAAAATAAAAGCTATAGGGCAGGGTGTCTAACATGCCCACGAGGGCCAGGTTCATGCCACATATCAAGAACAGCCATGAAACTATTTACGTTTTTACTACTTCGAATAATTGTATGCAGATTTAGCTTCTGCAGATATCCGGAAAATGTGGTACGGATCCGTCCCTCTTGGACAGATACTGGGCACCCTCTGCCATAGGATAGTGTATTCCATTAAACAACTCTTTAAACGCTTGATAGAGATGCTCCAGTTGTGGCAGAATGCAGCTGCCCTGGTCAGGGTCAGACTGGGACAGAAAATAGGCCCGGGCACCAAAGTGAACTGGCCCCAAATTAGTGAAATTGATCTCTGAAAAAGTGGCACATATCTTCAAAATCTGGGCAATGTCTGCGGCAATAATAGGGAAATCAACAATAAAACGTGACCCACCCCACCATAACACAGGCCAACAAACAGCCAAAAAAACGGCCCACACGCTGACTTGTCTAACCAGCACTTCTGGGACTGCCTGAGGGGCCAAAAGGCCGGTCGTCCCTGGCCTGGGTCACGTAGTGCGTAAGGTTGTACTGCAAGCACGTGCGCTGCTTACTAGCCTGCATCGGCCATCAGTTTCATACCCTGTAGTCCACAGCCCCCACTTGCTAATAATCTGATTGTCTCTTTCACTGTTTCCCTGGCAGACACGTTGTGATATGAAGCGCATCCAAGAAGTCCTACAGCCAACACTACTCCATCCGCCATTTGGTGGTGATATTTTTCCAGCTCCTACGGGAAGCACTGGAACTCCCCTCACAGTAATTCTCGTAATTAACTGAGTTGGGCATTTTCCTACTCACGTTACACAATCTTTCGTTTCTTTGCCCATTGCTACACTCGCTCTTTTTTCTTTAATTAAGTTGATCAATTCTTATCCTGGCCTTTCGCATGCATTGTACCTCGCTGTTGCACCAGGGATCCATGTTCTTCTAATTGTATGGTATTTCAAATCCCCTTTGAGTGGGACAAGAAATGCTCTTTTAAACCTGTTTTAATTAAAATGAAGTTAATTGAAGGAGTGAGAGCAGGCGGCACTGACATGAAATCGCACTTGAATTATTTATTCGGATGAGCTAAAAATTAGATTGAAATGCATGCTTACTCTCTTTGTTAAAACCGGTCACTCAGATCCTCAAAGAACAGATAGGCTGTTTTTGCCCCAGTCAAAGACACTCCCCACTTAAAAAAGCCCCACGTCAAAGTGTGAGGAGACATTTTCCCTGGATGTTGTATTTCCCGACCAAATAAATATTTTAGAAAACAATAGTTATTTGTGAATAGCACAGCAAGTGGCAGGTTATACCAATAACTAACACAGTGGTTCTTATGTTATCATCTCTGCGAGGATTAGAGGCTGAGTTAGCACCACTGGGAGCCCAAGCACTGACATTCATGTAGCACAGATTTCTGGAACAGAGTGTACAGCTGGGCATGTTTTATAAGCCTGACACATTAATATTTGACTCTTTAGCAATCAGGCAAGTGGCTAGCTGGGTCTAATCTGAGGTGACGTGGTAGACAAAATAATTATGGATTGGAATGCTACCCGAACAGTTGCCAGTCATTAGACTTACGCAAGCATCCCTCCCATCAACTTTAGTGTGTTAGATGTGGGCGCATGGCTGGCCATATTTAGCCATACTCTTCTGAGATGCCTCAGCCTGTCTGCAAATCACTTAGTTCAAGGTGGGCAATACCTTGTGGTATTCAGTAAGTGGAAACAATTTAATTCAAAATGCTCCTTGTAATTTTGAGCCTTTGAGCAAGTCAACATATACTAATTGTTTTATTTCTTAGCTCTTGTAGCACATTGACATGCTCATAGTGCTTTCCTGGGTGCTAAATCAGTCTTGGTCGTGCTCAAATAGGAATAATCCAGCCCAGACTGTAAAGCCTGGTTTCTCTCAACAAGATCACAAGCAGCCCAGCACAACCCAAGACCAATTTCAGAATGATGGACAAAAGAACAATGGGTTGGAATGCTACTGGAAGCAAATGCCTGTGGTTAGACTCATTGTAAACATTACTCCGATCTTACTTTGTGTGCTTGATGGAACTCTGTAAGTGGCCCAGTGTATGCCCAGATGTCGGTCTCTTACTCACTGTGCCAATGGAACCAAGCTACACACAACTGAAGAGCTCCAATCAGACTCAAACCGGTCTTGGGTTAATTCTGTTCCAGTTTGGAGAGAACCTGGCTCACCAAATGACAAATGCTATGAGAGCAACAGACTAGGATTATAAACAGCTAGTAGGAGAGCCAATAGGTGTCTCCTTTTCTACCTACTGACTTCACCAATGGAGACTGCAGGTGCTGGTCAACAACCAAAAAAATGAATAACAAATGGCACAATGATGTGACAGCTGTTGCCGGTTGGATCATTCTATAAGTGTACAGGAAAAACATATGTTTTATTGGAGTGCTTAACAACAACAAAAAAAGGAATTTCCTAGCGTCATTTTTAATGCCTGCTTAAAGCAGCTGTTAAAATGAGGTTCCCATTGATTTCAATGGGCCTCTTAACACTGGATTAGCGTCATTTTTTTTTTAACGCTGATTCAGTGTAGCGTTACAATAGCTTAAAAAAATGATGCTAATGTCCCTAATATGCACCATGGTTTTCTGTATTGTAAATACAGTGTGCCATGGTGGCGTTAGGGGACGCAGGGGGGCCGCAAGAAAACTGGGGCATCACTAGTGATGCAGTACTTTCTTGTAAATATGGCCCATTGTGTCAAACAATGGCAAACAGATCCAATTACCACCTCGTTTACTTCCTGACTGCACAAGTTTTAGGCAAACTATCACACTAAATGCTACCGTTTCACAACAAATATAATTGGTTTTCTGCAATACTGTGTCCTGATAGGCATAGAAGTAGTAAATAGCATGTATTAAAATGTGCACTTTCACACCGTTTTTAAGTTGAAAACAAAAAAGAACAAAGCCCACTCAAAGTGAAAATTGCCAGGAAAATGGGGTTCAAATTAAGAGTACATTCATTTTCAGTGCTATCATGCAAGAAAATATGACCGCTAACAGGGAAAGGCTGCTGGTTCAAGGAGAACCCCTACATGAGAGCACAGATGTAGGAAACTGTGCAAACTCTGCAAACTATACAGGGAGTGCAGAATTATTAGGCAAATGAGTATTTTGACCACATCATCCTCTTTATGCATGTTGTCTTACTTCAAGCTGTATAGGCTCGAAAGCCTACTACCAATTAAGCATATTAGGTGATGTGCATCTCTGTAATGAGAAGGGGTGTGGTCTAATGACATCAACACCCTATATCAGGTGTGCATAATTATTAGGCAACTTCCTTTCCTTTGGCAAAATGGGTCAAAAGAAGGACTTGACAGGCTCAGAAAAGTAAAAAATAGTGAGATATCTTGCAGAGGGATGCAGCACTCTTAAAATTGCAAAGCTTCTGAAGCGTGATCATCGAACAATCAAGCGTTTCATTCAAAATAGTCAACAGGGTCGCAAGAAGCGTGTGGAAAAACCAAGGCGCAAAATAACTGCCCATGAACTGAGAAAAGTCAAGCGTGGAGCTGCCACAATGCCACTTGCCACCAGTTTGGCCATATTTCAGAGCTGCAACATCACTGGAGTGCCCAAAAGCACAAGGTGTGCAATACTCAGAGACATGGCCAAGGTAAGAAAGGCTGAAAGACGACCACCAGTGAACAAGACACACAAGCTGAAACGTCAAGACTGGGCCAAGAAATATCTCAAGACTGATTTTTCTAAGGTTTTATGGACTGATGAAATGAGAGTGAGTCTTGATGGGCCAGATGGATGGGCCCGTGGCTGGATTGGTAAAGGGCAGAGAGCTCCAGTCCGACTCAGATGCCAGCAAGGTGGAGGTGGAGTACTGGTTTGGGCTGGTATCATCAAAGATGAGCTTGGGTGGCCTTTTCGGGTTGAGGATGGAGTCAAGCTCAACTCCCAGTCCTACTGCCAGTTCCTGGAAGACACCTTCTTCAACCAGTGGTACAGGAAGAAGTCTGCATCCTTCAAGAAAAACATGATTTTCATGCAGGACAATGCTCCATCACACGCGTCCAAGTACTCCACAGCGTGGCTGGCAAGAAAGGGTATAAAAGAAGGAAATCTAATGACATGGCCTCCTTGTTCACCTGATCTGAACCCCATTGAGAACCTGTGGTCCATCATCAAATGTGAGATTTACAAGGAGGGAAAACAGTACACCTCTCTGAACAGTGTCTGGGAGGGTGTGGTTGCTGCTGCACGCAATGTTGATGGTGAACAGATCAAAACACTGACAGAATCCATGGATGGCAGGCTTTTGAGTGTCCTTGCAAAGAAAGGTGGCTATATTGGTCACTGATTTGTTTTTGTTTTGTTTTTGAATGTCAGAAATGTATATTTGTGAATGTTGAGATGTTATATTGGTTTCACTGGTAATGATAAATAATTGAAATGGGTATATATTTTTTTTTGTTAAGTTGCCTAATAATTATGCACAGTGATAGTCACCTGCACACACAGATATCCCCCTAACATAGCTAAAACTAAAAACAAACTAAAAACTACTTCCAAAAATATTCAGTTTTGATATTAATGAGTTTTTTGGGTTCATTGAGAACATGGTTGTTGTTCAATAATAAAATTAATCCTCAAAAATACAACTTGCCTAATAATTCTGCACTCCCTGTAAGTGGGCTAATATATAACACCATTCGCAAAATAAAAACTGGGCACATCCCATATTCCCGACAGGGTAGAGCCCTCCCCAAAATATGTAGTAGCCTGGATGCAATAGTCCACAGGGGAAGCAAGGAAATGACTCTTTTGACTTCTGCAGGGGAAGGAAAATACCTAATTTATCTGGATTCAATGGGGCCCTTAAGGCCCTAGTGCCACTGCACCTGCTACACCAATGGTAGTTACACTCTTGTTATTAATCCCTTCTGGGGCCCTTTTACATGCAGGGCACACTTCCTCTGTTTGCGCCATGGCCATTCTTAAACTAGGTGCGCCAACAGAGAAAGTGCACCCTTTTACACTGAATTCAAGTGAAAAAGTTAATGGCTTTGAAGCAGCTGCTCCGTGTTTCACTATGCAGGTGAAACCCCACCTGAACTTTTCAGAGGGATTACAGATCCCCTTGCGGGCGGATGCAGTGAATGACTGCACCTGCCTGCAAGGGGATGTCTGGCCCTTCGAAGGGCTGCCATCAGGAGGCACACTGACAGTGCGCATGTCAGAACAACTCCTGACAGCTTCTTTGCCTCTGTGACATGTCTATAATGGGGCACAAGTGCAGAGGCATGGGGATTCCCTGTTTTGCATGGGGCCAGAGCCCCATGCAAATGAGGGAGCACCACTGGTGATAGTACTGGTGCTATGTGTGTGCCAGTGCAATCTGTAGTACAGAAAAGGCTGCACAAGCATCTGCGTCCCTCTCTGTACTACCAAAGTGCCCCGGTATGCATGCCAACTGTTCCCCCTGGGGCACTTAGAATAATACCTCCCATGGCCTGCTGGGTAGCTCCCATTTTTACCCTTTGGCCAACAGCCTGTATTAATACAGCAAAAAGAGTGCTTTTAAATCCGAGGAATCTGCATTTTGTCACTGATCTCAGGATGCCTTTCCCTTTCAATGACCTCTGTATCAGACATAGAGCGCTGACAATTTGCCATATGGCTGTCGCATGGTTTCCCGCTCCTTTTGCATAATAACTTCAAGTTCCTTGAAGGAAAAGAGCCCGTGCCCTCCTCCCCGGCCGCTGTCTATCACGGATCTGAATAGCACTCAGAAATACAATCTATCGCACAGTCTAAGTAGCCCACAAGCCTCGTTGGCTCTTGTTTAAAAATAAACCTCAATTATTCTGTGGCTGCGCTCACTGGAGGCCACCTGCCATTCTCGGAGGGGTTTCAGATTCAAGGCGCCCAATTCAATTTTCTCGCAGAATAGATAAAGAATATGCACACAGGTGTAGGATTTTTTAAAATATATATATCTACATTTATGATTAATTGTTAACAAAAATGTACTGTTAATGGAATGGGAAGAATCTCAGACAGTAATTATTCTGCTTCAATGTCACCACTGAAGATTACTTGTGTCATTAAATGAGCCACCTTGCTCTGAGAGTTAACTAGACAACTCTTTGTGGAATTACACATAATAATTCATATCTAGAGACCTTTTATAAGCTCTGGAATAAAGGAAACTGCAAATGAAAGTAAATATGACCATGTAAGATTTTAAGATAGGTGGGTCAAGTATTATCAAGACATGTCTCTTGGTGAAACGCTCTCAATAAATTGATTTTAGAAAAAAAAAAATAGGTTTGCATTTTACTCTAATGCACATTTGGTTTTTAGTCAGGCTTGGACAAATGTTGTCTTTTGTGAAATTTGTGAAGTTTTTTTCAATTTCGCGTGATTTGTTTGTTCGCAGGAAGCTAGTTTAAACAGAAAATGGGTCGTCAAGAGACACTTTCTACTCAAACTAGTCTCTTGACTATTTCACCTGTTATATTTTTACAGAGCATACCCTCGTGTGAAAATTTTATGAGAGACCTCATTTTTTGCATCCTTGTTAAATTACGCAAATGTGCATCCCACTATTTTTGGGTACACATGCATTTCCTTATGGTGCATGCATAACAAATGGAAATGGCAGTGCTCTTGCATATTGAATACTAAGTAAAAAAGAAAACTTTTTCCTATTTCTCCAACCATAAGTAAAGCATGCATATGCTTGGGAAAAGTTGCTACTTTGTTTCCAGCTATTCTTTTTTCTGGCTAATTAAATATCTCCCATAAATTGCATCAGATCAATCAATCAATCAATCATTCATTTGTAGAGCACACTACTCACCCGCAAGGGTCTCAAGGCGCTAAGGGGGGTGGGCGGGGGAGATGCTACTGCTCGAACAGCCAGGTCTTGAGGCGTTTCCTGAAGGTCAGAAGGTTCCGGGTCTGTCCTAGGTGGATGGGGGGGGTGTTCCAGGTCTTGGCGGCGAGGTGGGAGAACGATCTGCTGCCGGCTGTAGTCCTGTGGATGCGAGGAACGGTGGCGAGGTTAAGGTTGGCAGAGCAGAGTTGACGGTTGAGGGTGTAGAAGGTGAGTCTTTAGTTGAGGTAAGCTGGGCCGGCATTGTGGAGTGCTTTGTGGGCGTAGGTGAGGAGCTTGAAGGTGATCCTCTTGTTGACGGGAAACCAGTGTAGGTCTCAGGTGGGCTGGGATGTCGAGGATGAGGCGTGCAGAGGCGTTCTGTATACGTTGCAGTCTTTTCTGGAGTTTGGCCGTAGTTCCCGTGTAGAGAACGTTGCTGTAGTCCAGTCTGCTGCTGACGATGGCCTGAGTGACTGTCTTTCTGGTTTCGGTGGGGATCCACCTGAAGATCTCGTGGAGCATGCTGAGGGTGTTGAAGCAGGATGATGAGACGGCGTTGACTTGCTGGGTCATGGTGAGCGATGAGTCCAGAATGAATCCCAGTTTGTGTGCGTGGTTGGTGTGCGTCGGTGCGGTTCCTAGGGTGGCCTGCCACCAGGAGTCGTCCCAGGCGGAGGGGGTGGAGCTGAGGATGAGGATCTCCATATCGCCGAGTTCAGCTTCAGGCGACTGCTTTCCATCCAGTTGGCGACAGCCTTCATTCCGTTCTAGAGGTTAATTTTGGCCGTGGCGGGGTCCTTGGTGAGTGAGAGGATCAGCTGGGTGTCGTCGGTGTAAGAGACAATGTTGAGGTTGTGTGATCTGATGATGTTGGCGAGCAGTGCCATGTAGATGTTGAAAAGGGTCGGGCTGAGGGAGGTTCCTTGGGGAACGCCACAGATGGTTTCAGTGGCTTCAGATCGGAAGGGAGGGAGGCGGACTCTCTGGGTTCTGCCGGTGAGGAAAGATGTAATCCAGTCCAGGGCTTTGTGGCAGATCCCTGCGTCGTGGAGGCGTGTGCGTAGGGTGTGGTGGTAGACGGTGTCAAAGGCGCCCTGGAGGTCTAGGAGGATGAGGGCCGCAGTTTCGCCTCTGTCTAGCATGGTCCTGATGTCATCGGTGGTGGCGATGAGGGTGGTCTTGGTGCTGTGGTTGCTTCGGAAACCGTATTGAGACGTGTCCAGAGTGTTGTTGTCCTCAAGGAAGCGGGTCAGTTGACCGTTGACGATCTTCTCGATAACCTTCGCCAAGAAAGGGAGCAGGGAGATGGGCCCGTAGTTCTTGAAATCTCTTGGGTCTGCTTTGGGTTTCTTTGGTATGGCGTTGCCTTCAGCGTGCTTCCAGCTTTCCGGGAAGGTGGCGGTCTTGAAGGAGCAGTTGACAATCATTCGGAGTTGGGGGGCAATGATGGAGCTTGCTTTGTTGAAGACGTGGTGAGGGCAGGGGTCATATGATGAGCCAGAGTGAATGGTGCTTATAACCTCTGGCACACCAGCGGCATGGCCGCACAGCCGCCACCATTAAGAATGGGGGATGGAGGGAGGAGCAGCTGGGAGGCGGGAGCGGTGGGCGAATGGGGGCGCGAGGGGGGCGGGACGCAGGGGACGCAGTGGCAGAACTAGAGAAGGGGGAGGGCAACAGAGCGCGAGGGCTGAGGAAGGGAGAAAACAGCTAAAAAAAAGAGAAACGGTTAAGAAGGCAAAAAGGCTTTAAGAAAAAGAAGAAAAAGGCAGAAAAAAGGAGACAAGGAGCAGTGAAAAATACAAAAATAAACAGACAGTCACAAGACAGACACAATACTTACGGCACCACTAGACACCAGGGATGAGGCGCAGGCCGGAGCCTGCGGGTGGTGGAGGCCCTCGAACTCGCAGCAGCCAGGTGGAGCTGAGCAGCGTGGGGAGCCTCTCCTGACCAAAACAAGGTCAAGGGTCGCTTGACCATCACTTGTTGCACACATCCTGACAAAGGGGAGAAGCTGGTCTGCCTTTCCCCTTTTTCTGTACTACTTACAGCTGATCCATTTGAAGACACGTTAAGCACACTGAGAGAGGCGACACAGTCATTCCTATATGTTTTTAAATAGGAAACAACATTTGCATTGCATTTCCCTGGAGATACTTCTTCCTTTGGCAAGCTTTTACAGCAAGAAGGGTAGATACAAGCTCCGCCCTGCCAGGACAATATTCACCCTTCACTCCCCCTCTCAGCTTCCCTACCCTCTCAAATCCCTGTCCACCCATCACACCACCTGTACATTTGAGGGGGTCTATCACAGGTAACAGGAGATTCTATGTGTTTTTAACACCAACAAAATCGTATCTCTACAGTTATTGCCCATTCCATGAGGTTTAACTCATAATTGTACTGTACTTGATGGATGTTACTGCACAGTACAATGACAAGTGTGGAGTTTGCATCCCATCAATACCATACTACACATAATTAGGACCTTTGTGAAAACAACATTGCAAATTCCTATGATAAACCCTTGTATATGGACAACCCATTCACACTTAAAGCATCTTTCATGCTGTGAATGTTGCATTTTATGATTAAATTCATAACAATATTTTCAGGCTTACAACTTATTATTGCCTGAACAATGTATAGTGAATGAAACACTTCTGTAAGAAAGAGTATGAGTCCTAGTTAAAAATACAAAGTATGTTCAATTGAAGCATACATAGGTCAAATGACATGGACAGATCTGTGGATTAGGTGCTTAATTAGGCCTGGACAAAGTTAAGCTACCCCAGAGTCATTTTCTTGATTTTGGGAAATTTGCATTTTGATTGTTACACGTAAATCCCCAAATTATGCCATTATGCCATTTTGAATAATAACATTCTACTTGTGGTTCAATTTTACTGCAAACAACAGGGATAATAGAATACAAGCAGCTCCTATTTGCAGTACTTTTTATTAAATTCATCCTCGCGACAAAAAAAGACACTGGGATGCATTTCACACTAACATACAGCTCGTAATAATGGATTTGCATTTCATGTAATTACGCACAAAATTTCTAAAATTTCACCTAATTACTTGCCAGCAAATCACTGGAAATGTACATACCCCAAATCCTTTTCTGCCCCAGTCTATTTAAATTTTCTTTATTTCACTGACTAAAATGAGTGCCTCTAAAATGATAAGAACACCTGTCCCTCAAGGGCTTTAAAGATGGAGGGATGGAGATCTGTGCACTAAACATCATGTGAGTACAGTAGCATTTTTTTCCTGCTAGCAGAACACTGCAGGACAGACTACTCATAAGATAAAACCAAAGACTATTCTTCATAGCCTTTTTACTCCACATAAAGTGTGTGTTGATGCCGGTGTGCTTGCATGCAGCTGTAGGCAGTCATTCATTCTCCTGCAAATGTCCTCTTTCTGCTGACTGCAGCCTTGACCTGCTCGGGGAATTTCCTCAGCTTTCCCATGTCCTATAAATTATACAGCATTAAATAGAACTGGGTGAGTGTTAAATATAGCCTGAGGTCCTACAACTGCGATGTACCTGAATCCCCCAAGGCCATTCATAGTCTAGCTCTACACACACGACTGCTCATTCACTTTTGCCCATAGAACTGAGTTCATTAACAGCAGAGGCTTCAGTTTGCCGAGGATCAGACAGTTACAGGAGTCCAATGGGAGCATCTCAGCTCACTGGATTCCATTTTATAATTACGTATTCTTAACCACCAATTTTCCAGTTCACATCCTAAAGCAAAATCATCTTTACTACTGATAAATATGTGTCTCTGTTACTTGGCCCAGGTGAAATTTTTGCTACAGCGATATAATCTTTCAGCATTTTGCATTATAATTTTTATATGAAATTCCCAAAATTGCGCCAATATACTACCACTGTGTGATTTCAAATTCAAGATGGAGATGTTCCAGAATTTATGTATCTAAGTAAGTATGCTGTGTTTGCATTTTGTAAACCTTTCCAAAAGGCAGCAGAAGATGCACTGCATCAGAGGCATATGCACAGTCAATCAGTGACTGGAGCAGAATCTAACTTCTGAGGATGGGGTCACCTGCTCATCATGAAGTAGTGTTCTGTAAAGAAGTGAATCTCCAGCTCTTTCCTAAATTGGAGCTGGGTTGAGGCGGTCTCAATGAATACATGAAAGTTGTTCCAGAACCTGGACAATATCCAAAGGGAAAGTCCCAAGTTCCAAACCGATCCAAGGTCTGCCAACTACACTTCTTAATCCACAACACCATGAATTAGAGATTAAGATATAAAAGACTATTTTACTTACCTCTATATGATATAAAAACATGAACGATTCTTGGGTGGAAATGACCAGTTTTCCAAAAGTGCCACACATTCTTGAAAAGTTAGAAATTGATTGGGCCTTTGACTTTCCCAAATGCACTCTCGGACAGAGAGGCCTGGTTTGAATGTGAAATTAATTGAATTCTATAAAGGCCAGTAGCTGAGTCTTCCTTTTTTAAAGCAAGAACCACTGATTCTCACCAGGAAGAATAGGCAGCTTCACCGGCAATTACTCCTGTGGACTCCCTCCATTGTTCTGCTGAATTGCACCATCAGATACCATTAATGACTTCGCTGCCTCGGAGTCCTTGGATTTCTGCTCCAGTACTGCAGTTTTATCACACCTTTTCCTTCCTTCTTATTAGTTAAATCCCAAAGTTTCAGAGCCGCTGGGCTGCTGATCAGCGGCTGTTAACACGGATGAAAGCAGACTGTCATGGAGGAAATCCTTTAAAGACAGTTTAATAACAACCTCAGCATTTGGAGAAAAAGAAAAAAATCGCATAAAAATCATGTGCTTCTCATTATTGTGCAGATTCCGCAAAAACCTCTTGAAGGTTCAGCAACCCTGACATAGTAGTTGTATTTTTTTTTAGAACTGGGCTATATATAAACATTTTCTTCGCTACCACATTTTTTTCTATTGACTAGATCTGTATGTCAGTCCCTGAGAGACTCTGGTTTAAAACCACGGCTGCTGGGTTACCAAGAGCAGTATTTTAAGACTGTGTCCCAGCTAAGAAAAGCACATTTCAGAGAAATTGACTGTTTTCAAGTGGAAAAAATACGGGAAGTCGTTCCCTTGAGGACTGAGGAAATTGGGCCATTATTTGCCCGCCTTTTTGATGGACGTGTTCTATGAATTATTTCGCTTCGCGCGGAAGGCTCCGGCCTTGCATGGTGCCCAGATAGTGTGGCCACGATAGAGAGGCCTGCTTCTGTGCAATGATTATCACCTTGAATCGGGTGCCAGATTTATGAAATCTTCAAGCACCTTCGGAGGCAGAATTTACAACTGTCAGGCCGTGCGTCGGCAGAAAAAATAATAACAGTAAAATGAGAAGAGGGAACAAGCGGCGCCTTTCATAGTTAACAACTCGGAGTATCGCTATACTTGATCGTCTAGAAAATTAAAAATGACAGCTTTTGTTTTCACCGTTTTCCTTTATAATTTTGGTTGTCCTCTCGTATAACCTTCACCGCATGGCCCGGGGCTATGACGAGGCATTTTTCAAACTCGGGCTCTCTATTCATTCTAAGTCACAAAATGTAAGCAGAGCGACCTGGGATTAAATCTCAGTAAAAGTTGAGATAAACAATGCCACATTCTTTGCAGGTACAAGATGAATGGACTAATAAAAACTCTGGCACAGAAGCTGCAACCTGCCAGTCAGCTCCTTTGTGTCCGGACAGCGAGCAGTGTTGGGCTTTAAGGCTTTGACCTTTGGGCTGACATGTAACACCAGTGCTGCTTTGATTAGAGGTAATTGTGGACTCAGAGTCGCTGGGAACGCCATGTTGCAGCCCCAGGCCCTTCCTTAGACTCATAACAAGCATTTGCAATGCAATGGGTCGCGTGTTTGCTCGAGTTATAGCTTTTAGCGTTGTAAACTCCTAACCGGACTTTTCTTGCCACATAAACTGAAAATGAAAAGTAAAACAGTTTCACATAAGCCAGCCGACGTCTGCCATGAGCGCAAAGCAGACACATAAAAGGAAACAGAAGTTCGCTCGCAGTGAAACATATCAGCAAAAGTGGAATTATCCATGTAACGGCAAAAGTGCATTTAACCATGTAACAGGGTCGATGTCACGCAAGGCGCTCGACTCCTGCCCAGCAAGATCGCGCTGTTACGAAAAAAAGAGAAAAAGTAGCCTAGAAGCCATATGGAAAACATGGAGCCTCGTATGTTTTCAGTAGTTGGCTGGTGCGCTCGAGACGTGCTAAACACCCCAAAAGGCATTACATATCCATGCCTTTCGCTAATTAAATCAAGCTAATTTTAAAAGGCAAGCCCACAAACCAACCAAACTGATGGGTGCGATATGGGTGTGGTTAAAAGCTCACAAAGAGATTACACCAGGGACAAAGAGCTTTGCAGCTCGACCCCTAAAATGGCTCCACTGCATACTAGGCCAAGAAAATGAGACATTGGACAGACAGTGCCAAATGAGGTATCAGGAACTCTCCAGGCTGGACCTTATGGAATGTAAAAAGTTATAGACTAAAAGACAGCCCTTCTCAATGTACATGCACAGTCTCTGGAAAAACATCTACTTCAACATCATAATGGCCTGTGCTTTAGTGCAATCCAGAAAGAAATTGAAGACTACATGCCCGCACTTTAGAGAACCATGACCTATTCCCAGGGCTCACAACCACAATTTAGCGCTCTGTTGAATTCCACCTGGATTGTACTTTACAAGTAATGCTGCATGTTTTCATGTGAGCTGGTGGATTCTGGGAGTTGAAGTCACGGATTACTTCAATTGAATTGATCGGTCTAGTGCAACAGATTACTATTTTATCTCTAATTAAAAATGACAGAACTGGAAGATGGGGTCTCTTTTTCCTTGGATTCAACTGGTATCCCTAGACACTGTGAGGGCATGATGGACGGAGGGATGGTAGAAGGCACAGCAAACTGGTGTCCAATACTGTACTCATTGGTGCTGACAGTCATGTAACTCAGCGTCAAATACCAAGGATTTTTTTGCTCATGTCAAATGGAAATGGTCAAATACAGTTTAGACACAAGTTTAGCTTTTATCTAAATCAGACTATGTGCTACCTTGCCAGTGGTCTGTTTAAAATGCACTGCCAGGTAAATAGAGCACTGCATATCAACCAGGGGCCATATTTACAAAGAATGCACACAACTCAGTGCAGCAAGTAAAATTACTGCGCTGTCTGTGTGAAACCAAGAGAGGAATATTGAACTATATCTGCTTATAAGTGGCACAGTTTTGCTCTCTCCCTGCGCTGGCACATTTGTGGCTGCCATATCCAACGCAGGCACCCTTGCGCCATAGTGCAAGAGTGTCTGCATCAAACTCTGCATAGTTTTTGTACAGGCTGGGGTCCTTTCCTGCATAACAACTATGACACAGAATGCAGCACACATACAAAAAGAAAGAACGAGGTAAAAGGAAAGCAATTCTTTTTGTTATGCCTGTGTTGGACCTGACCCTCTCTGCAGGGTCACCTGAAAACTTTTTGCCTTCACCTCTCCTGTTTTCTGAATGCGTTTTTGTTGACTTTTAGGACTCTGTGCACTTTACCACTGCTAACCAGTGCTAACATGCTTGAGCTGTCTCATTTGAACATAGTAACATTAGCTTACACTCAATTAGCATATTTAATTTATTTGTAAGTCTGTAGTAAAGTGGTGCTACAGGTACAAAGTACCAGTAAATATAATGTTACTAGTGGGTCTGCAGCATGTACTGGGCCATCACCTTAGGCAGGATTTTCAAACATGTCTCATGCCCGCCATTGCAGCCTGTGTGTGCAGTTCTCAACTGCCATGTGCAGTTCTCAACAGCCATTTCGAACTGCTGAAATAAGTCTTTTGCCAGACCTAAATCTTCTTTTTTAATACATATAAGATGTCCCTAGTGTAGGCCGTAAACAGCCCATGGGGCAGGGTGCATTGTATTTAAAAAGTTGGACATGCACTTTTAAGTTTTATCATGTCCTTGTAGTGAAAAGCTTCCAAATTTGTTTTTCACTATTGTAGGGCCTGCCTGTCCCCTAGCTAACATTGGAGTACCTTATTACACTTAATAAGTGATTTCTTTTGATTGTGAGCTGGTAGGAAAGTTATGTTTGGTGTCCAAGGAATTGTAATATAAAACCCTGTTTAATGGTAAAAGCAGATTTAAAGTCACAATTATGAAACTAAATGTTCTTGTCCTACCATTTGTTGTCTGTTTTCTGTTTTGTTAATAGGGGGAGTAGATGCTGGTAGAACTGGACATCTCTGGCTTGATGAGGAGACAGAGCTGTCACTTACCACACTTGCACTTCAATATGGTGGGCTCAGCATACACACAAATGACTTTCCTCTAGCCTATTGGGCCAAGGGAGGTAGGCAGACAATTTCAGAAGGGGAACACTGTAGGGGGAAAACTCCATAAGATTTTTCCATTTCAAAGTGGGCACCAGGTATAAAAAGGGGGCCCCAGACTCACTCTTCAGTACACTCCCAGACCTGTAGATACTACAGAAGCAGAACGCACTGCTGCCTTTCTGCTCGAAGTATGACCTGCTTGCTGAGAAGGAGGACTGGATCCACTACCTTCATCCCATTCTGAGTGACTCCAAGAGTCAGCTGACTGACCTCCTGTTCTGGGCTACAGGGATATAACAAGCTTCAGCGGCCTCCCTGCAACTGTCTAACTGACCTGCTGGAACTGGACCTGCCTGGACCTGCCTGGACCTGCAGCTGGACCTGCCTGAGCCCTGCTGGCATCTGCTGGAGAGAGTTCCTGATACCTAAACGGTGCCCCTCAGGTCAAGGGTACTTGGTGTGGCATCAGCTGAGTTCCTCCTTGAAGAAAAGGAGACATGTTGATGTTTTGAGATCTTCTTGACTGGGAATGGGCCAGTTTGCGCTGTGACCTTGCTGCTGCATCGACTGTGAATGAGAAGCTCCGGTGAACTTGACACTTCGTGCTACAAGTACTGCCAGCTGTGACCTGCAACAGAAGATCTGCACTTCCCGCCATAGCATCGACAGCCTGCAGTGACTGCCAACATGAATGCGTAGCACCAACTGCCCATGAAACCTAACAGGATCTTAAAGCTTCAGCAATGACAGTATGCGATGCCCGGCCTGCTCTTTACACTACATTGATGACCATCTGCGACCTGCTCCTTGCTCCTCGCTGCCCCCTTCACCGCACACAGAACTCTCCAGCTGGACTTTACAATGTAACCTTTTCAGCAGGACTAACCTGGTCCTTGTACCCGGCCAGGGTTCCATCGCGGTCAGCCTGAACTTATGGCTTTCACACGGTTTCGCATGACCAGATAACTTCTACTGGCACTTTGTGCTTTTAGGAGGTACACTTACTTGAAACTTTTGAAATTGCATATCTCAAGTTCTACTGACTAGACATTTATTGGTTTGATGTAAAATAATTTATTAGATTTTACCCTAATGTTCTAAATTAGTGTGGCATTTTTCTTGTGTTGTGTTTTTACTTTATTGCTGTTTGTATGCTGCATCAGTACTTAGTACATTGCCCCTAAGTGAAGTCTGTCTGCTTTTGTGCCAAGCTACCAGATGATTAAGCACAGGTTAATTCAGTGAATATTTGTGGGTCACCCTTACCAGGATTGTGGCTGATGCTTCCGTAGGGTTTCATTTCCCCTCACCCCAATTTCTCACAGCTTGCCTCCCAGATGTGCAGGATTTTGGTGCAAACACCTGCCTTAATTCTTTGTAGCTAAATATTTACGTCAAAACCCATGGGTGGTTGCATGGCAATGCCCATGCACCCCCATGAAACTTCCCCATGACATGATATAAAGCAAGTCAACGTGTTGCTCTGTGTTACTTTGAGTCACAAACCAACACTAATCGTGATTGGAGTTAGTTTGTCAATCTCAGTAGAAAACTTTGATCAAGTTGCGTTAACATGTACAGTGCTTGCATACCTTTAGACTGTTCGAACACTGACATTTATTTATTCAAAGTTGCAAATCAGTGAGAGTTAACCTAAAAGTCAGCGTGTAACATTTAAGTTGCACCCAAGTTTCCATTCTTTAACCTCTCTATGTCTAAATGAGGGCGCGCTCCAAAATGGGCTTGTTGTTTCTGTTTAAACACCCATCTGTCAATGCCCCCACAGTAGCTAGTACACGTGCAAATACCTTTCACGTATGTGCACAGACATGTCAATATTTATATTCTCCTTCCTTGTCAAAATATTTGAGTACTGGAGTCATCCTTGCCTCTAACACTTGAGGGATTTTTATGTCCCTCTCCTGTGATTTTGAGAACAAACCTAGAAATATGGATTATACATGGAGGAGGGGATATACTTCAGTGCATCATGGTTTAGAACAGGAGCACCCCAAAACAGGCAAACACTTCTTTAAAGCGCTTTATAAATAAGGGTACAGTTAGATTTGAACCAATGTCTTCAGTAGGTAAATCAAACGACCAAGGCATAAAACCAGAATTTGTCAATAACGTTGTTCTTCAAAGTATTAAGTAATCCAGCAAGAGTCAGAGAGCTGCAGAACGCGT
Source organism: Pleurodeles waltl (assembly GCF_031143425.1). NCBI lineage: Eukaryota > Metazoa > Chordata > Amphibia > Caudata > Salamandridae > Pleurodeles > Pleurodeles waltl. The sequence continues at coordinate 1,105,463,003 of NC_090445.1, forward strand.
GAAAAGGGGAAAAATAGGAAACAAAGTCTTTCATCTTAACAATGACAAAATTGTCAAAAAAGAACCACAGGACTAGTGCGATCAATAACCCATTGTATTAATTTCTTGTGTACCGGCATTTACATCCCACTTCCCTTAAATCATAATCGCGTTATTCTTTCAAGACTCTTGCAAATGCTGCTGTGTCTTCACGTAAACCAATTTGTTTTATTGACCTAAGAAGTCCTCTAGCTATTAAACGAGTCAAGCCCCGAACTCAGCAGTTCCTACTCACATCAATAATTATGACAAGATGTGTAATATTTTTTGTGCATCTAAGGGCAATAGATAGCTATTGATGAGATCAGTGGGGATAGATAATCTAATTTACTTTCCTGGTATTAATCAGGTGGCGTGAGAGTTATACGCTCGGGACGTCTCTGCGTGGCCTGTCCACAATGCGGTTCTATGGAGTTTTAGGAGCAACCAGAAGCTTGTGGAGGTGGAAAGGGGTTATTAATTTGCTCTTAATTATTTTAATTAGAACAAAAGGAAAGATGAGCAGGTTGATTGAGACAAAGTGTAAGTGAAATACATCAAACAACTCTTGTTAAAGAGCAGATCTTACAGTGCCGGGCTGCAATATCTACAGTAGGTCATTTGTTGTTCCTGCACCAATCTTAGAGAAGAAATTCTTAGATGAGCTTCATTTTCCAAACAATTTCTACACCTATTTTTTATTTAGTTACTGTTGGACATGGCTTTTTGACAGGGACATCCCCAAACTTTTTGCTTCCTTCCTCCTATTTTTTCTGACCTGTTGTTGTTGGCTTTTGACCTCTGGGCACTTTACCACTGCTAACCAGTGCTAAAGTGCATATGCTCTCTGTGTAAATTGTACTATTGATTGGGTTATCCATGATTGGCTATTTAATTTACTTATAAGTCCCTAGTAGAGTGCACTATGTGTGCCTAGGGCCTGTAGATTAAATGCTGCTAGTGGGCCTGCAGCCCTGGTTGTGCCACCCACTTCAGTAGCCCCTTAACCTTGTCTCAGGCCTGCCATTGCAAGGCCTGTGTGTGCAGTTTCACTGCCACTTCGACTTGGCATTTAAAAGTACTTGCCAAGCCTAGAACTCCCCTTTTTCTACATATAAGTCACCCCTAATGTGTGCCCTAGGTAACCCCTAGAGCCAGGTGCTATGTGGGTAAAAGGCAGGACATGTACCTGTGTAGTTATATGTCCTGGTAGTGTAAAACTCCTAAATTCATTTTTACACTACTGCGAGGCCTGCTCCCTTCATAGGCTAACATTGGGGCTACCCTCATACATTGTTCAAGTGGCAGCTGCTGATCTGAAAGGAGCAGGAAGGTCATATTTAGTATGACCAGAATGGTAATACAGAATGCTGCTGACTGGTGAAGTCGGATTTAATATTACTATTCTAGAAATGCCACTTTTAGAAAGTGAGCATTTCTTTGCACTTAAATCTTTCTGTGCCCTTCAATCCACGTCTGGCTAGGTTTAGTTGACAGCTCCTTGTGCATTCACTCAGACACACCCCAAACACAGGGTACTCAGCCTCACTTGCATACATCTGCATTTTGAATGGGTCTTCCTGGGCTGGGAGGGTGGAGGGCCTGCCCTCACACAAAGGACTGCCACACCCCCTACTGGGACCCTGGCAGACAGGATTGAACTGAAAGGGGGCCTTGTGCATTTCTTAGACACTCTTTGAAGTCACCCCCACTTCAAAGGCACAACTTAGTATAAAACAGGGCCTCTGCCCTACCTCATCAGACACTTGCTGGAGAAGAAACCTGAACCAGAAACTACATCCTGCCAAGAAGAACTGCCTGGTTGCTCAAATGACTCACCTGTCTGCTTTTCTACAAATGACTGCTGCCTTGCTGTTGGCCTGCTGCCTTGCTGAACTGCCTGGCTGCTCAAAGGACTCACCTGTCTGCTTTTCTACGAAGGACTGCTGCCTTGCTGTTGGCCTGTTGCCTTGCTGAACTCTTGTCTGGCTGTAAAAGTGCTCTCCAAGGGCTTGGATAGAGCTTGCCTCCTGTTCCCTGAAGTCTCAGGACCAAAAAGACTTCTCTTTTTCACTTGGACGCTTCGTGCCCCGACATTTTCGACGCACAGCTTGTTTCGCGGCGAGAAAAACGCTGCACACCGACGCTGATCGATGCGACGCCTTCGGGACGACTGGAACTTCGACGCACGGCCTCGCAAGGACAACGCCGCCCAACTTCCAGAGGAGAAATCGACGCGACACCTGCCGTGAGATCGAAACTTCGACGCACAGCCCCGCGGAACGACGCGCAGCCGGAAAACAAGCAGGAGAATCCACGCACAGACCCGGGACATCTGGTAATCCCCACGACCCATAGAAAGAGACTGTTCGCGTGCCGGAAAACGACGCCCGACTTCCCCGTGTGAAAAATAACGACGCAAGTCCGTGTGTGCTGGGGAGAAATCGGTGCACACACCATTTTTCCACGTATCTCTTCTTCTGCGGCCCTTTGCAGAGATTTTCCACCAGAAACCAGGTACTTTGTGCTTGAAAAAGACTTTGTTTGCTTTTTTTAAAGACTTAAGACACTTTATATCACTTTTCAGTGATATCTTTACAAATTCATATTGCATCATCAATCGTTTTGACCTGCAAATAACCAGATAAATATTATATATTTTTCTAAACACTGTGTGGTGTATTTTTGTGGTGTTATATTATGGTATTGTATGATTTATTGCACAAATGCTTTACACATTGCCTTCTAAGTTAAGCCTGACTGCTCGTGCCAAGCTACCAGAGGGTGGGCACAGGCTGATTTTGGATTGTGTGTGACTTACCCTGACTAGAGTGAGGGTTCTTGCTTGGACAGAGGGCAACCTGACTGCCACCCAAAAATCCCATTTCTAACATTGGTGATCAGCGGTGAGGATAGGACTTGTGTTTGTGCAGTGACATACAGTAGCTAAGTATTTCACTACCTACCCAGAGTTGAAGGTCAACTTGATTTTTTCATCTTTTTACTTTTGGTTCTCTGATGTCCTCCTGGATATACTATTGATATTTTGGACTTTGGATTTTGGTTCTTGACGGTAAGATCTTATCAGAATGGGATTGTGTACCTACTCATTCTTTGTACCTACTGACCACCTCACTAAGGCTGACCTAAGGAAGCTTTGCAGAAAATGGGGCCTTCCTGTAGCAAGGAGATCTACTAAGATGGAAATGCTACATAACTACATAGTCTGGGGGGAAGAAAGATGGGCAGAGAGAGAGGCAGCAAGAAACCAAATGACTAAGTACCCCTCAGATGAGGAGGAGGACTACTCACATGAGGAGGAAGACTGCTCACATGAGGAGGAAGACAACTCAGATGAGGAAAGAGACCCAGAGAGAGATGAATGGCTCTGAGGTCAAAGGCGGCAGGAGCAACAGTTAGAGGAGTATCTTGAAAGGGTTGAGGCAAAAAGACTCTTAGCCCTGGAAAAAGAAAGGATTGCAGCTCAAGAGCTGAGCTGTGAAGAGCTGAAACTGGAGGCCGGAAGGGCTGAATCCAGTTCAGATGGTGGCAGCAAAAATCTTGCATCCAGTACTGCTGAAGAAGGGCACAAGCCCAGAGATGTGGTGCCCAACTTGAAGAAGGGAGTTGACACACCCCAGGTGGTTCAAGGGTATGAGGTAGTTCCCGTTATGCACAGGGTCCCTGAGAAGGATTGGGGAACTGGCACAGGGAGTCATATTCCTACTAGGGGGGAGGGACACTTTACTGGCTCTAGCAGAGAGTGACAGAGAAAAGGGTTCCCCCCGGTGGACGTCCTGGATATAGAGTGTAGAGACATCCCAGAAGAGTATGAGTTGAGTGTCAGGGACAGTCAGGTACTGTCTCACCAGTCTCAGGAGGGTGATGTAGAGTGCTTTTCCAAGGCTGAGTTACTGGATGGTTGGGTGAAGGGTACTGTGGTTAATACATATGAAGGGCAGAGTGATGTAATTGCTGGAGAGCATATGTCTGGTCCTTATTTTCCAGAGCTACGCCAAGACCAGGTGGAGTGTGAGTTCTCTGACCCCAGGGAACTTACAATGGAGGCAGACTTCTGGGTGAGTACCAGAGAGTCTGAAGAGGCATTTGGGGGTGCTCCTGAAGGGAGTGGTCTAGGTGGTTCCCAACCAAGTGAGGTGGGAGAGGATTGTAGTGTCCCAGGTAGGTCCCAGGTCCTAGAGCAGAGGTCTTCAAACTGGGGGGCGGGCCCCCCTAGGGGGGCCTGAAGTGATCCCAGGGGGGCCCCAGACTCTGGCCAAAATAAATATTATACAGATAACAGGCCTTTGTTTTAAGCAGAAGCATGTTATTGCAGTTTTAAAAAGGTAACAGTACTTAACTGCAATGTTTAAATAGGTTTAGACATATTTAAACATTGCCATGTTTATAAAATAATTGTGATAAATTCTGAGGGGGGCCCAATGATTTTTATTTTTCAACTGGGGGGGCGCGGCATTTAAAAGTTTGGAGACCTCTGTCCTAGAGGGTTCCATGAGGGAACACCAGGAGGGAAGCCTAGTCTGTACCGTAGGGCCACCTGTTGAGGGAAGCTCAGCAGTGTCAGAAAAACTTGGGGGGGGTGACTTTAGCCAGCATCCCAACAGTTCTGGTGTCTGGCAGTACCACTCCTAGTGAGGTGGTGCAGAAGTCCAGACATAGGGTTGAGAGGGGGTTGCGGACCCCAGTGGAGGACCTGGAGAGTCAGGGGTCAGCTCTGAGAGCAGAGCCCCCCGGGAATGACCCAGGTGAAACCGTTTCTGGTTTGGGGGAGACCCAGACTCTGCCGGATGGGCAGAGGTCAGGAGACCTGCGCCAACCAGACTCTTGTGTGGCCCTTGGGGACGGTGTGTCCCTTGTGGGAGGTAGGTGTGCCTCCCAGGAAGTCCTGGCCTGCCAGGCAATGGTTCAACCTCAGGGTGGTGACTCTGGGTTGGATAACCAAGCTCAGAGGTTAAACTCTGACCTGGTGGGGGGTAGGTGTGCCCCCCAGAAAGTCGTGGTATGCCAGGCAATGGTTCAACCTCAGGGTGGTGACTCTAGGTTGGATGGCCAGGTTCAGAGGTTAAACTCTGACCTGGTGGGAGGTAGGTGTGCCTCCCAGAAAGTCCTGTTGTGCCAGGCAATTGCCCAACCTCAGGGTGGTGACTCTGGGTTGGAAGATCAGGTGCAGAGGTTAAACTCTGAACTGGTGGGAGATAGGTGTGCTCCCCAGAAAGTCCTGGCATGCCAGGCAATTGTTCAACCTCAGGGTGGTGACTCTGGGTTGGATGGCCAGGTTCAGAGGTTAAACTCTGACCTGGTGGAGGGTCAGTGTGCCCTCGAGGAAGTCCTGGCGTGCCAGGCAATTGTTCAACTTCAGGGTGGTGACTCTGAGTTGGAGGGCCAAGTTCAGAGGTTAAACTCTGACCTGGTGGGGGGTAGACGTGCCCCCCAGAAGGTCCTGGTTTGCCAGGCAGTGATCCAGTCTGAGGGTACAGACCCTGGGCTGGAAGACCAGGTTCAGGGTGACCCCCCGGACCTGAGGGAGGGGCTACTGATAACAGTGCCCCTACCATGTTGTCTTCTGAGGAGGCCACTCTTAGTTGGAGGGTGCTGGACCCCAGAAGGGAGGGTAGGGGGAGGGAAGCCTCACCCCGGGCCCTAGTCCACCCTGAAGGTACGGACCCCAGGTTGGAGGGCCAGTTGCAGGTTAACAGACCTGCACTGGTGGAGGAAGGGTACAGGGCGACTTCTATAAGCACCCTGAACATGTTGGACTCTGGGGGTACCGCTCCAGGAGGGAGGGTACAGAGCCCCAGAGGGGAGGACCAGGTTCAGGCTGTCATCCCTGACCTGGTGGAAGGGAGAGTGGTTAAAGGGTGCCCAGCACCTGGGGCTACCGCCCCCCACTCTCCACAGCCACAGTGGTGGGAGAGCTTTGAGAGGCCTGGGGCCTGGCTCTCATCCCTGACAGCTGTCAGTAAGCACTGTGGCTTGCTGTCCGGGTGGACAGAGGTATCCCTGGGGAGGGGACAAGTGTCACACCCCGGGGGTAGACTGGGCAACACCACTGTGTTGGTCCTGGTGGTACTATCCTGCTCCTGGGCTACATCTGTGAGCAAAGTAAGGTTAGGTGCTGCACAGATGGGATCCGCAGGTAAGGAGAAAGGTTCCCCATGGGTTGGCTTAGTGGGCCCTGAGAGTATGGACAGAGGGATCCAATTGGAGTCAGGAAGGCGAAGAACTGGAGCATGCCCCTGCTGTTGTGGGCCTGTGTCCTTGTTCTGTCGCCTCAAACAGGGAAGTACATCAGGATAGTGATTGTTCTCCCCTGGCTTTAGGCTGGTAGGGGGTCATGTTGGACCTGGCTTTTTGACGGGGACATCCCCAAACTTTTTGCATCCTTCCTCCTATTTTTTCTGACCTGTTGTTGTTGGCTTTTGACCTCAGGGGCACTTTACCACTGCTAACCAGTGCTAAAGTGCATATGCTCTCTGTTTAAATTGTGCTATTGATTGGGTTATCCATGATAGGCTATTTAATGTACTTATAAGTCCCTAGTAGAGTGCAATATATGTGCCTAGGGCCTGTAGATTAAATGCTGCTAGTGGGCCTGCAGCCCTGGTTGTGCCACCCACTTCAGTAGCCCCTTAACCTTGTCTCAGGCCTGCCATTGCAAGGCCTGAGTGTGCAGTTTCACTGCCACTTCGACTTGGCATTTAAAAGTACTTGCCAAGCCTAGAACTCCCCTTTTTCTACATATAAGTCACCCCTAATGTGTGCCCTAGGTAACCCCTAGAGCCGGGTGCTATGTGGGTAAAAGGCAGGACATGTACCTGTGTAGTTATATGTCCTGGTAGTGTAAAACTCCTAAATTCATTTTTACACTACTGTGAGGCCTGCTCCCTTCATAGGCTAACATTGGGGCTACCCTCATACATTGTTGAAGTGGCAGCTGCTGATCTGAAAGGAGCAGGAAGGTCATATTTAGTATGGCCAGAATGGTAATACAGAATCCTGCTGACTGGTGAAGTCGGATTTAATATTACTATTCTAGAAATGCCACTTTTAGAAAGTGAGCATTTCTTTGCACTTAAATCTTTCTGTGCCCTTCAATCCACGTCTGGCTAGGTTTAGTTGACAGCTCCTTGTGCATTCACTCAGACACATCCCAAACACAGGGTACTCAGCCTCACTTGCATACATCTGCATTTTGAATGGGTCTTCCTGGGCTGGGAGGGTGGAGGGCCTGCCCTCACACAAAGGACTGCCACACCCCCTACTGGGACCCTGGCAGACAGGATTGAACTGAAAGGGGGCCTTGTGCATTTCTTAGACACTCTTTGAAGTCACCCCCACTTCAAAGGCACAACTTAGTATAAAACAGGGCCTCTGCCCTACCTTATCAGACACTTGCTGGACAAGAAACCTGAACCAGAAACTACATCCTGCCAAGAAGAACTGCCTGGTTGCTCAAAGGACTCACCTGACTGCTTTTCTACAAAGGACTGCTGCCTTGCTGTTGGCCTGCTGCCTTGCTGAACTGCCTGGCTGCTCAAAGGACTCACCTGTCTGCTTTTCTACGAAGGACTGCTGCCTTGCTGTTGGCCTGTTGCCTTGCTGAACTCTTGTCTGGCTGTAAAAGTGCTCTCCAAGGGCTTGGATAGAGCTTGCCTCCTGTTCCCTGAAGTCTCAGGACCAAAAAGACTTCTCTTTTTCACTTGGACGCTTCGTGCCCCGACATTTTCGACGCACAGCTTTTTTCGCGGCGAGAAAAACGCCGCACACCGACGCTGATCGATGCGACGCCTTCGGGACGACCGGAACTTCGACGCACGGCCTCGCAAGGACAACGCCGCCCAACTTCCAGAGGAGAAATCGACGCAACACCTGCCGTGAGATCGAAACTTCGACGCACAGCCCTGCGGAACGACGCGCAGCCGGAAAACAAGCAGGAGAATCCACGCACAGACCCGGGACATCTGGTAATCCCCACGACCCATAGAAAGAGACTGTTCGCGTGCCGGAAAACGACCCCCGACTTCCCCGTGTGAAAAATAACGACGCAAGTCTGTGTGTGCTGGGGAGAAATCGGTGCACACACCATTTTTCCACGTATCTCTTCTTCTGCGGCCCTTTGCAGAGATTTTCCACCAGAAACCAAGTACTTTGTGCTTCAAAAAAACTTTGTTTGCTTTTTTTAAAGATTTAAGACACTTTATATCACTTTTCAGTGATATCTTTACAAATTCATATTGCATCATCGATCGTTTTGACCTGCAAATAACCAGATAAATATTATATATTTTTCTAAACACTGTGTGGTGTATTTTTGTGGTGTTATATTATGGTATTGTATGATTTATTGCACAAATGCTTTACACATTGCCTTCTAAGTTAAGCCTGACTGCTCGTGCCAAGCTACCAGAGGGTGGGCACAGGCTGATTTTGGATTGTGTGTGACTTACCCTGACTAGAGTGAGGGTTCTTGCTTGGACAGAGGGCAACCTGACTGCCACCCAAAAATCCCATTTCTAACATTGGTGATCAGCGGTGAGGATAGGACTTGTGTTTGTGCAGTGACATACAGTAGCTAAGTATTTCACTACCTACCCAGAGTTGAAGGTCAACTTGATTTTTTCATCTTTTTACTTTTGGTTCTCTGATGTCCTCCTGGATATACTATTGATATTTTGGACTTTGGATTTTGGTTCTTGACGGTAAGATCTTATCAGAATGGGATTGTGTACCTACTCATTCTTTGTATCTACTGACCACCTCACTAAGGCTGACCTAAGGAAGCTTTGCAGAAAATGGGGCCTTCCTGTAGCAAGGAGATCTACTAAGATGGAAATGCTACATAACTACATAGTCTGGGGGGAAGAAAGATGGGCAGAGAGAGAGGCAGCAAGAAACCAAATGACTAAGTACCCCTCAGATGAGGAGGAGGACTACTCACATGAGGAGGAAGACTGCTCACATGAGGAGGAAGACAACTCAGATGAGGAAAGAGACCCAGAGAGAGATGAATGGCTCTGAGGTCAAAGGCGGCAGGAGCAACAGTTAGAGGAGTATCTTGAAAGGGTTGAGGCAAAAAGACTCTTAGCCCTGGAAAAAGAAAGGATTGCAGCTCAAGAGCTGAGCTGTGAAGAACTGAAACTGGAGGCCGGAAGGGCTGAATCCAGTTCAGATGGTGGCAGCAAAAACTTGCATCCACTACTGCTGAAGAAGGGCACAAGCCCAGAGATGTGGTGCCCAACTTGAAGAAGGGAGTTGACACACCCCAGGTGGTTCAAGGGTATGAGGTAGTTCCCGTTATGCACAGGGTCCCTGAGAAGGATTGGGGAACTGGCACAGGGAGTCATATTCCTACTAGGGGGGAGGGACACATTACTGGCTCTAGCAGAGAGTGACAGAGAAAAGGGTTCACCCCTGGTGGACGTCCTGGATATAGAGTGTAGAGACATCCCAGAAGAGTATGAGTTGAGTGTCAGGGACAGTCAGGTACTGTCTCACCAGTCTCAGGAGGGTGATGTAGAGTGATTTTCCAAGGCTGAGTTACTGGATGGTTGGGTGAAGGGTACTGTGGTTAATACATGTGAAGGGCAGAGTGATGTAATTGCTGGAGAGCATATGTCTGGTCCTTATTTTCCAGAGCTATGCCAACACCAGGTGGAGTGTGAGTTCTCTGTCCCCAGGGAACTTACAATGGAGGCAGACTTCTGGGTGAGTACCAGAGAGTCTGAAGAGGCATTTGGGGGTGCTCCTGAAGGGAGTGGTCTAGGTGGTTCCCAACCAAGTGAGGTGGGAGAGGATTGTAGTGTCCCAGGTAGGTCCCAGGTCCTAGAGCAGAGGTCTTCAAACTCGGGGGCGGGCCCTCCTAGGGGGGCCTGAAGTGATCCCGGGGGGGCCCCAGACTCTGGCCAAAATAAATATTATACAGATAACAGGCCTTAGTTTTAAGCAGAAGCATGTTATTGCAGTTTTAAAAAGGTAACAGTACTTAACTGCAATGTTTAAATAGGTTTAGACATATTTAAACATTGCCATGTTTATAAAATAATTGTGATAAATTCTGAGGGGGGCCCAATAATTTTTATTTTTCAACTGGGGGGGCGCGGCATTTAAAAGTTTGGAGACCTCTGTCCTAGAGGGTTCCATGAGGGAACACCAGGAGGGAAGCCTAGCCTGTACCGTAGGGCCACCTGTTGAGGGAAGCTCAGCAGTGTCAGAAGAACTTGGGGGGGGTGACTGTAGCCAGCATCCCAACAGTTCTGGTGTCTGGCAGTACCACTCCTAGTGAGGTGGTGCAGAAGTCCAGACATAGGGTTGAGAGGGGGTTGCGGACCCCAGTGGAGGACCTGGAGAGTCAGGGGTCAGCTCTGAGAGCAGAGCCCCCCGGGAATGACCCAGGTGAAACCGTTTCTGGTTTGGGGGAGACCCAGATTCTGCCGGATGGGCAGAGGTCAGGAGACCTGCGCCAACCAGACTCTTGTGTGGCCCTTGGGGGCGGTGTGTCCCTTGTGGGAGGTAGGTGTGCCTCCCAGGAAGTCCTGGCCTGCCAGGCAATGGTTCAACCTCAGGGTGGTGACTCTGGGTTGGATAACCAGGCTCAGAGGTTAAACTCTGACCTGGTGGGAGGTAGGTGTGCCCCCCAGAAAGTCTTGGTATGCCAGGCAATGGTTCAACCTCAGGGTGGTGACTCTGGGTTGGATGGCCAGGTTCAGAGGTTAAACTCTGACCTGGTGGGAGGTAGGTGTGCCTCCCAGAAAGTCCTGGTGTGCCAGGCAATTGCCCAACCTCAGGGTGGTGACTCTGGGTTGGAAGATCAGGTGCAGAGGTTAAACTCTGACCTGGTGGGAGATAGGTGTGCCCCCCAGAAAGTCCTGGCATGCCAGGCAATTGTTCAACCTCAGGGTGGTGACTCTGGGTTGGATAGCCAGGTTCAGAGGTTAAACTCTGACCTGGTGGAGGGTCAGTGTGCCCTCGAGGAAGTCCTGGCGTGCCAGGCAATTGTTCAACTTCAGGGTGGTGACTCTGAGTTGGAGGGCCAAGTTCAGAGGTTAAACTCTGACCTGGTGGGGGGTAGACGTGCCCCCCAGAAGGTCCTGGTTTGCCAGGCAGTGATCCAGTCTGAGGGTACAGACCCTGGGCTGGAAGACCAGGTTCAGGGTGACCCCCCGGACCTGAGGGAGGGGCTACTGATAACAGTGCCCCTACCATGTTGTCTTCTGAGGAGGCCACTCTTAGTTGGAGGGTGCTGGACCCCAGAAGGGAGGGCAGGGGGAGGGAAGCCTCACCCCGGGCCCTAGTCCACCCTGAAGGTACGGACCCCAGGTTGGAGGGCCAGTTGCATGTTAACAGACCTGCACTGGTGGAGGAAGGGTACAGGGCGACTTCTATAAGCACCCTGACCATGTTGGACTCTGGGGGTACCGCTCCAGGAGGGAGGGTACAGAGCCCCAGAGGGGAGGACCAGGTTCAGGCTGTCATCCCTGACCTGGTGGAAGGGAGAGTGGTTAAAGGGTGCCCAGCACCTGGGGCTACTGCCCCCCACTCTCCACAGCCACAGTGGTGGGAGAGCTTTGAGAGGCCTGTGGCCTGGCTCTCATCCCTGACAGCTGTCAGTAAGCACTGTGGCTTGCTGTCCGGGTGGACAGAGGTATCCCTGGGGAGGGGACAAGTGTCACACCCCGGGGGTAGACTGGGCAACACCACTGTGTTGGTCCTGGTGGTACTATCCTGCTCCTGGGATACATCTGTGAGCAAAGTAAGGTTAGGTGCTGCACAGATGGGATCCGCAGGTAAGGAGAAAGGTTCCCCATGGGTTGGCTTAGTGGGCCCTGAGAGTATGGACAGAGGGATCCAATTGGAGTCAGGAAGGCGAAGAACTGGAGCATGCCCCTGCTGTTGTGGGCCTGGGTCCTTGTTCTGTTTCCTCAAACAGGGAAGTACATCAGTATAGTGATTGTTCTCCCCTGGCTTTAGGCTGGTAGGGGGTCATGTTGGACCTGGCTTTTTGACGGGGACATCCACAAACTTTTTGCATCCTTCCTCCTATTTTTTCTGACCTGTTGTTGTTGGCTTTTGACCTCAGGGGCACTTTACCACTGCTAACCAGTGCTAAAGTGCATATGCTCTCTGTTTAAATTGTGCTATTGATTGGGTTATCCATGATAGGCTATTTAATGTACTTATAAGTCCCTAGTAGAGTGCAATATATGTGCCTAGGGCCTGTAGATTAAATGCTGCTAGTGGGCCTGCAGCCCTGATTGTGCCACCCACTTCAGTAGCCCCTTAACCTTGTCTCAGGCCTGCCATTGCAAGGCCTGTGTGTGCAGTTTCACTGCCACTTCGACTTGGCATTTAAAAGTACTTGCCAAGCCTAGAACTCCCCTTTTTCTACATATAAGTCACCCCTTATGTGTGCCCTAGGTAACCCCTAGAGCCGGGTGCTATGTGGGTAAAAGGCAGGACATGTACCTGTATAGTTATATGTCCTGGTAGTGAAAAACTCCTAAATTAGTTTTTACACTACTGTGAGGCCTGCTACCTTCATAGGCTAACATTGGGGCTGCCCTCATACATTGTTGAAGTGGCAGCTGCTGATCTGAAAGGAGCAGGAAGGTCCTATTTAGTATGGCCAGAATGGTAATACAAAATCCTGCTGACTGGTGAAGTCAGATTTAATATTACTATTCTAGAAATGCCACTTTTAGAAAGTGAGCATTTCTTTGCACTTAAATCTTTCTGTGCCCTTCAATCCACGTCTGGCTAGGTTTAGTTGACAGCTCCTTGTGCATTCACTCAGACACACCCCAAACACAGGGTACTCAGCCTCACTTGCATACATCTGCATTTTGAATGGGTCTTCCTGGGCTGGGAGGGTGGAGGGCCTGCCCTCACACAAAGGACTGCCACACCCCCTACTGGGACCCTGGCAGACAGGATTGAACTGAAAGGGGGCCTGGTGCATTTCTTAGACACTCTTTGAAGTCACCCCCACTTCAAAGGCACAACTTAGTATAAAACAGATCCTCTGCCCTACCTCATCAGACACTTGCTGGAGAAGAAACCTGAACCAGAAACTACATCCTGCCAAGAAGAACTGCCTGGTTGCTCAAAGGACTCACCTGTCTGCTTTTCTACAAAGGACTGCTGCCTTGCTGTTGGCCTGCTGCCTTGCTGAACTGCCTGGCTGCTCAAAGGACTAACCTGTCTGCTTTTCTACGAAGGACTGCTGCCTTGCTGTTGGCCTGCTGCCTTGCTGAACTCTTGTCTGGCTGTAAAAGTGCTCTCCAAGGGCTTGGATAGAGCTTTCCTCCTGTTCCCTGAAGTCTCAGGACCAAAAAGACTTCTCCTTTTCACTTGGACGCTTCGTGCGCCGAAATTTTCGAAGCGCAGCTTGTTCCGCGGTGAGAAAAATGCCGCACACCGACGCTGATCGACATGACGCCTTCGGGACGACTGGAACTTCGACGCACGGCCTCGCAAGGACAACGCCGCCCGACTTCCAGAGGAGAAATCGACGCAACGCCTGCCGTGAGATCGAAACTTCGACGCACAGCCCCGCGGAACGATGCGCAGCCGGAAAACAAGCAGGAGAATCCACGCACAGACCCGGGACATCTGGTAATCCCCGCGACCCATAGAAAGAGACTGTCCGCGCGCCGTAAAACGACGCCCGACTTCCCTGCATGAAAAATAATGACGCAAGTCCGTGTGTGCTGGGGAGAAATCGACGCACACACCATTTTTCCACGTATCTCTTCTTCTGCGGCCCTTTGCAGAGATTTTCCACCAGGTACTTAGTGCTTGATAAAGACTTTGTTTGCTTTTTTTAAAGACTTAAGACACTTTATATCACTTTTCAGTGATATCTTTACAAATTCATATTGCATCTTTGATCGTTTTGACCTGCAAATACCCAGATAAATATTATATACTTTTCTAAACACTGTGTGGTGTATTTTTGTGGTGTTATATTATGGTATTGTATGATTTATTGCACATTGCACATTGCCTTCTAAGTTAAGCCTGATTGTGTGTGACTTACCATGATTAGAGTGAGGGTTCTTGCTTGGGCAGAGGGCAACCTGACTGCCAACCAAAAACCCAATTTCTAACAATTACTTATTAACATTGTGGTAATACACATTTGAGAATCCAATTTGAAGCTGGATTGGTGGAATTTGAATGGGGTCAGATGGGTGGAATAATGCTTTTTTGGTACCATGATATGGGTATAAAGTAGTTAGCCGAAAGTGTTTTGCACAAGGCCAAGTAAGTAAGAACTAGATTAATTTCTTTGACTGACTACTACAGATCATTATCAAGGTATGTTCCTTCTACTTTTATTTCTTCAGGCTGGCAAGAAAACATAGCTGTCTGTGGACACTATACTCCAAGATCAGTTGGAAAGGAATTGCCCGGAGTGGGAACCAGTTCTACAAACCTTCTTCTCAACTGCAGGCAGCTCAATGTAGATGCAAAGAGTGGTGTTCAAACACTTACAGCAGCATAGGTACCTAGGGGACGCGATCATACTCATAACTTACCACACAGGAGAGCCTAATAAATGGATAGAGTACATAAATATTCTCTGCAACCCTGCTAGTCATCCCAGTGTGTGAGAAGGGCAACATTTCCAAGGTGTGTGCTTCCACTAACAGTAGTCTAGAGATGTTTAGCGATGCATGCACAGCACCAGGAATTTGACGGGTTGGAGTGGGAAATGGGGAAGGACTGGAAGAACCTAAAAAGGGAACACTCTTGGCTAACAAAAAGAGAGAACATAGAAAAGTATAAAATGCCTCTCCCCTTAATAAAATTTTAAGCAAGAATTGCAAATGGTTTCTTTTGTCAGTGAAGTGTAGCTTCGGACAATGTAAGTATCACAAAACATTTCAGATTCCTGGCACTATTTTTTATTACAATGCACTATTTGGATGAAACTAAGCTTGGTTGCACCATTAGCGTTCTTCTGAGCCCTTTGTTCGAACAGGGAAGCATTAAAATTAATTTAGGGTCTAGAGTATTTTTCAGGAGCCCTCTGCTGGGGCAGACAGATGCCTGGGTCCTAAATATCTGACATGGATAGTCTCGATTCCACCTCATGCCTTTCTCTTCCACCATGCTACACTTGCTTTCTCTTTATCTCCCTCTTGAAGGTTCTTTTCCACTCCCGCTTTCTCTATTTTTCACTGTTTTCTATCCGTCTCTTTTTCTCTGTTGCACATTTCTCTCTCTTGCTGTGGATCAAAGTCGGCTACTGAAAAATAAATGCAGGTCCCCAAATCTGAGTGTCGGAGGCCACCATCTACAACACCATCATTAATTAAACTCTGATATATGTCCCTCTGAAGTCTTTCGGACTCCTTTACACATAAAAGGCTAAAGCTCGAGAAAAAAATGAAAACTGAATGAGAGTTCGGCTGTAGCCTGTAAGCCATATGTAAAACCAAATATAATTGCACAAGGAACAGTGTTATCTAAGAAGGTCAGCTGACAATGGTGTTATCTTCATTGATGACGTAATTAAAAAAGGTGGGAATGGCTATAATTACAGGCAAATTGTATTATTCGTTTTCGTATTTTTTGTTCGTAAACTGGATCCAACACGATCATATTGTGCAGGCTGGTGTACTGGCGCTACAGAAAATAAACCTTAATACAATGGAAATTGTTTAGTGAGCCTTCATGAGATGACTCCTCGTATCTGAAGGAACATTATGTTACATTTTCTGTTTTTGTATAGTGCAGCAGTTGCCAATTGCTCTGCCTCTTGGCACTTTAGATTATCGGAGGAAAAGAGAGATATACGACCTGAGTTTTCTTCTCGTTGGAGGAAAAGGAACGACGTACAGTGAGAAGTCACCGAATAGTACATTATGCGGTAAGGTTTGCATAATATATGGAGGTTAAACCAGCTCCAAGTGAACGCAGAAAGTAAGAGAGGGGGAACTATTGCAACAGCCGAGGGACTTTCCTTGCTAGGATACGTTACGGCATCTTCCTGCAACTCATCAACTAATTCATTAAACTTCGGAACGGTAGGTTAAAGCCTCGGCGATTTAGCCAATTAATCAAGGCGCCCCAGCTGCTTTTCGTTTTAAGGCCTCTGACAATAGTTTTCATGACCTTTTTTTGACCACGTAAGTATCCCTCTGAAGCCTTGAATCTGATGAATTATTCATTGCCAACTGGCCAATTGCTTGTCACCTCCGCCATTGGAGGTGCCAGCAATTAAATGTATTAATTCTGGTGGGTGCTAGGGGGAATAACAGTAGGAAATGAGATAAGAATCAGCGCAGAGATTGTGGGTATTCTCATAATATTCTTAATAACTTTGTACCGCTAGGAGCCACATTAAAAATAGTCCACTTTCTAGTAATGGACTCACTGCAGGCATGTGGTGCACACTTCTAGTTTTCAGAAGGACGCAAGTCCTTTAATTATGGTTTTCATTTAGTTTAATTTGGGACCTGCGTGGCCACCACCAACTTCTTTACATAGTTAGAATCAGATCCTTATTGGCAGTTCTGTTTGGATTGTACTAAATGTGTACATTTCAATCTCTGGGGTTTTCTTCCTTCAGGCCAAAAATTTTATTTTCACAAAGTTTAATGATCTGAGGTGGGCTGAACGAGTTCTTGAAAGCACGCGCAGGACAAATCGATATGCCTTTCTTAAAACTTTCTTAATTCCTTTGCTTTCTAAGCCCTTTTAATCCCAATATTGAAGTCATGCAATAGAAGTCGAGAGGATCAAAGACAAAGTATGGATGGGGAGTTCTACAGTTAAAAGCCATGATCTGCTGTGGATCTATAGTCTGGCAAGGTTTTTATTCAGTATTAAGGCCATGGTGTAGACAAGCAGGCGGGACCCCAAGCCATGCCCTTTTAATGTGTCTATCAGAGGGAGCTCCAGGTTATATAATGGAAGAACGTAGCTGTGCGCATGATTTTTTATCTTGTTTTGACCTTTTAGAATTATGTTGTGTGTTCTAAGGTCATTGGGACACTTGAAGATAATGACAGCTTCATTGAGAAGTCTACACATCGGTGGCCAAGAACATGGTGGCAAGGCCATAAAGAGATGTGCTGCACTACTAAGCAACATAAGGTTGTACATCATATGGATTGATAATGTTAAAGGCAGACACAAACAGATACTGAAAAGAAGCGTTGAAAACTACCATAGTCAGATACAAGTAGAATACACAAAAGAACTAGATAACAGAATAATTGATAGTAAAGCATACTTTTGTTTCACTTATCAGAGCCTCGATAAGAAGAGCTCTACGACCCCAACAGCAGCTGAAAAGACTCAAGAAGAAGCACAGGGGTTGTGCTTACTGAGCTGTTCAATTCTTGAAGCAGCACACCACCAAAGCTGCCGTGTGGAGCCTCACAGCAACTCCAGAGGTCTCCATACAAGTGAAGGGCTCCAATGGAGACCAAGAAAAAGACCCTAGTTTAAAAGACTGTCCAAGTTGACCCTCAGGACAGCACATCAGAAGGCCTTAGAGATGTCACGGAGGCAGTGGGTCTTAGTGGGCAGCAGACAATATCAGAGAGAACTCCATTCTCAGTGTCAGTCAATCCCGGAAATAGTTATAATGCCGCCGCCTTCCTGAAATCACCACCACCATTCAATACCACCAAAAAGCAGAATATTGTAAATCGAAGGCCTGCTTGGATAAAGACACTTGACGATTTCATTGATGCTCTAGAAGAAACAAAACATGAAGATTATCAAATGCCTTAAGAATCTTGCTGGTGAGGGTGTAAAAGAAATTATAAATAAAATGCAGTGAGCTGACAAAGTTAAATACCATAAAGTTGAAGAAGCCTTGATTCTCAAGTCCAATCCAAAGCTGAACGTAGATTATGAAAGGTACATTTTCAGTAAAAAATGGCAGAGAGTGGGTAAAACTGTAGACAAATTTGTTGAGAGACTGGATAAGCTCATCAATCACTGTAAGTCCATTGAAGTTAATGATGAAGAAGCAATACATCTCAGAGTTATTGATGGATGCCTGTCAGATTCATTGAGAGACGAATGCTGAGAGAACCTCAGTCAGGAACAAGTTCTCATGGCTGCCAGAGCTGAAGAGGGTGCTGATCGACAAGCCGCTGACATGGAGGCCAGAGGCCCCCAAAAGTGAGTCAGTCATGAACATGAAAAATAAACAGAAGAACAAGGCTGAAACACACAAAGGCGGTCATTCTGACCGCGGCGGTCGGCGGTCGCCGCCCGCCAAGCAGTTCCCGCCAAAAGACCGCTCCGCGGTCAAAAGACCGCGGCGGCCATTCCGGCTTTCCCGCTGGGCCGGCAGGCGACCGCCAGAAGTCCGCCAGCCGGCCCAGCGGGACAGCCCCTTCAACAATGAAGCCGGCTTGGAATGGAGCCGGCGGAGTTGAAGGGGTGCGACGGGTGCAGTGGCACCCGTCGCGATTGTCACTGTCTGCACAGCAGACAGTGAAAATCTTTGTGGGGCCCTGTTAGGGGGCCCCTGCACTGCCCATGCCAGTGGCATGGGCAGTGCAGGGGCCCCCAGGGGCCCCACGGCACCAGTTCCCGCCATCCTGGTCCACCGCCAGAAACAGGCTGGCGGGAAGGCGGTCGGAATCCCCATGGCGGTGCTGCAAGCAGTGCCGCCATGGCGGATTCCCTG
This sequence comes from Pleurodeles waltl, assembly GCF_031143425.1. Taxonomy (NCBI): domain Eukaryota; kingdom Metazoa; phylum Chordata; class Amphibia; order Caudata; family Salamandridae; genus Pleurodeles; species Pleurodeles waltl. The sequence continues at coordinate 1,105,481,700 of NC_090445.1, forward strand.
GGCCAGTGGGAAACCGGTGGGAAACCGCCGGATCCCATTTTGTGACCGCGGCTTTACCGCCGCAGTCAGAATCGCCCAGGAAGCACCGCCAGCCTGTTGGCGGTGCTTCCGCCGCCCTCCGCCATGGCGGTCATGGACCGACAAGGTCAGAATGACCCCCAAAGTGATGTCTCGATGGAAAAATAAATTGTGTGTTCAGGGGTAGATTTTCATTTCCACACAAAGGTAAATGTGCCGCCATTGCACAGAGATAAAAAAGCTATAAGATAGAGAATCACTTTATAATGGTTTGTAAGACGAAGGAGAAAGTAAGTGTGTCATGGCAAGAAGATAAAATGGTTGCATGAATGTTCCAGAAGCAACATTCGATGCACGTCCACAAGGCCAATTAACAACACCAGTTGAGACAAATCAACACCTTATCGTCAAAAAAATTCTTCCGTATCAATACCAAGTGACAGTGGAGAAGAGTGTTGTGCAATGTCGATGTTTACCTCAGAAAAAGGTGTGCATGATGGACTGACCGCATGTGAAGAAAAATATCAGTCAAAGAAAAGTCGACATGAAAAAGCACCAGAGTCATTCAAATGTTGTCTGAAGATTACACTGAAAGTAAACAGTTGTTTAATACCCTTCATTATCGACAGTGGTGTACCGATAAACATTAGGCCTGACAACATTGAATACTAAAGTATATGCATAGGCTGCATCAATGCCACAGAAAAGTCAAGGTTCGTTCGCAGTGTTGATGAAACACAAGACGACACAAGGCAAGCACCCATTCATGTGCTTCAAGGTATGGAATCAAGTTTCTGTTTACTCAGTTTCAGCACAGCCGCTGATATTGGACTGATCTCAGTGAACTACAATATGAATGCTCATCATGAAATAGTAAGTCAATTCCCTTCGTTGCTTCATGGGTTAGGAAAACCTAAGACTATGAAAATACAACTGCATATTAATGAGGATGTCCTTGCTGTTGCTCAAAAACCCAGATTAATTGCATTTCATTTGCAAGAAGCTGCTGAAAAGGAACTTGAACCATTACTTAAACATGATATCATTGAACTTTCTACTGGTCCAACACCATTGGTTTCTCCCATAGTAGTAGTACCTACAAAGGACTGTGAAGGAGCTTTACACATCTGCGTGGGTATGCATCAAGCAAACAAGGCAATTGAAAAAGAACAACATCCAGATCCACACATTGCTGACATGATAACACAGTTGAATGGCATGAAGGTCTTCTCTCGCCTTGATTTAAATAAAGGATAATAAAGGATATCATCAGTTGGAACTCGAGGAGAATTTCAGGTACATTTCAACCTTTTTTACCCATTTTGTTCTAATTTGATAGACTCGTTTATATCATACAGCATGTCATGAATGCTTTAAACTGTAGTGATGACATATTATTTTTCAAAGCAACACAGAAGGAACATGTTAAAGTTCTCAAGCAATTGTGTCTTGTACTTGTTGATGCAGGCTTAACTTTGAATGCAGAGACATGTGAATTACATAAGACAATGCTAAAGTTCTTTGGCCATATCTTTTCTGATTGGTATGGTACCTGATTCAGCTAAAGAGCAAGCATTGTCAACTGCCTGTCCCTCACAAATTGTTTCCATGTTACAGTAATTCCTTTGCATGGCCAGTTAATGTTCCAGATATATACAAGACTTTGACACCATGAGTGCTCCATTGAGATACATGACAAAAAAACATGTTTCATTTAATTCATTACATGAATGCAAACAAATCTTTAAGAGAATCAAACAAGCTATTCAGAACTGTACTGAAATGGCATCCAAAAGCTTCACACAGAAGTTGTTGTTGATACAAGTCCAGTCGGGTTCGGGGTAATCCTTGCACTGCACAGGGCACCCAAATGCTCAAAGACATATTGTGAAATTTACAAGCAAATGTTTTTCCCAAACTGAACCTGCATGTTCACAACCCACAAAAGAAAGTTTAGCGTGGGCTTGTGAACATTTCTGCATGTTCTTATATGGAAAGCTTTCTACGCTTGTGACAGATCATCTGGCATTTTTGACAAACTTTGGCAATCCAAGGGCCAAGATGTCTCCACTTATTGAACATTGGAGTCTATGATTACTAGAATAAAACTAAACAACTGTGCACTGTCCAGTTAAAGATCAAAACCTGCAGACTACTTCCCCAGAGTGCCTATACAGTGTCATGGTTCCTCTTCTGATATGGCTGAAGCCTACATAAATTTCACTGTGAAATCAAACACACCAGCTGCCATTTTGTTGAAGCGAATTGTCATTGCCATGAATCAAGACAGAAACATGTTAAAACTGAAAGAGATTATTACACATCAGTCTTGGAACCAGCACACCTTTGCCAGTGACAGTGAGTACCAGAAGTTTAAATTTTTTAAAGATGAACTGTCCATGATTCACGAAGGCGTTATCCTGAGGGGTTTGAAAATTGCTATTGCGGAGAGTCTGCGACAACAGATAATTCAAGTGGCCCATGAAGGACATTGTGGAATTGTTGCCACAAAACAATCTGTTAAGACCATGTCTGGTTTCCTCGTCTCGATGAGAGAGTTGAAAGAGAGTTGAAGGCTTGTCATTCATGGAACCGCCTGTAACTCAACACACCTTAAGCATGCCAGAGTTGCCAAAGCATGTATATGAAAGAATTGCTATAGACTTTTTTGGTCCTCTTGACAATGGACATCACCTGATGGTGATTGTTGACGAATACTCACATTTTCCATTGATAGAAGATCTCTCAGCTATCACACAAGAGAGAGTAATTGAGAGATTAGAAGGCATCTTTGTGATAGGGGGTGTTCCTGCATGTATTTGCTGGAAAACTGACCTTGCGGAGCCACAAATTCACAATACTTGCCAATACTTGGCATTATCAGCAGTTATCGTCAAAGCGGTCAGGTGCTTCTACAGCAGTGTTTTTCAAACTTGTTAATGCCACGCCCACCGTGGGAAAAAAATAAATCATCAGCCCCCCTTAGAATTTTTCATAACTATTCTATTAAGTTGGTAATATTTTAAAATGTTGAGACTTATTTAAACATTGCAGTTAAGTTCTGTTACCTTAATAAAAATGCAATTAACATCTTTCTGCTTAAAACAAAGCACTGTCTTGGGCATAATTCTTCTTTTGACCAGAGCTTGGCATCCCCCTGGGATCACTTGAGCCCCCCCCCCCCAGTGTGAAAACCTCTGCTCTACAGGGCAATGCAAAGGGATATGCTTTGACCACTAGATACCCTGAAGACACAGAGGGAGGGAGACTTGGGGCTCCCCATACCTGATAAGGTCTGAGCAAATATTTTGGAAAGGACCCCAAAGATTTCAAAGAATGCCATATTCTCAAATTTAAATGTATTGGATACTACATACTGCACAGGGCATACCTTAGCCTGAGACATATAACCTGGTACTTCCATACTGTGGCTGCAGCTTGCCTGGGCTGCTAGGAGACTGGAGCAGAGCTAAAAACATGATTTGAGGCTATCTCTAACTAACATCTTACTGGGAGGAGTTCACAACGGTGCTAGCAAATACCACTGACAAAGATGTTCCATGCTCACAGGGCCAAAGTGTGCTAGGTAGGCCCCCCCACAGAGGTCACTAGCAGATTTCTTAAAGGAGCCTGCTACACGATCCCAGGGGTCCTCACCAGGAAGGCCACTGCCCCCAGCCCTCTCACCACCCAGACACATTAGATGGTAGATGCCCGACATGCACCACGAGATGGAAAACAGTCATTGCCACGTATCACTGTTATCATGAAGCCATTACCATGCATGACTCTACCACCAATATACACGTGCCACACATGCTTTTACAACAAATGTTGTTCTAAAGGCGTGAATGGTAATGGTCTATGTGTGGTAATGGTTTTAAAGATAAGTATTATATTTTTAATTTTGCAAAGGCATAAAAGGTAAAGGTTTATGCATGGTTTTACAGGTAAGTATTAAGTGTTTTAACTGTTTGATATATATATATATATATATATATATATATATATATATATATATATATATATATATATATATATATGGGCCATAGGACCATGTTTCCACAGAAAAATCATTTTTTGACTATATCTTTGTCACAGTTTGACGCATCTTCATGAAATTTTCCAGACAAAAGTGTGCCTGTGATTCTTGTTGTACATAGGTGATCTGTCAAGGTGGAGCCAAGCAAAATGTGGGTCAAACAAGTGCATTTTTCATGTTAATTTCCATAGGAGTTTTGAACATGACTACAGCCCAAACCACTAGACGGAATTACACCAAATTTGGCAGAAAGGTAGGCTTCGGTACACAGTAGTTTTTGCGATATTAAGGGGGAAATACATTTGTATATCTAGGGTTATGGATCCGTCGTGATGTTTTCGCAGCAATAATCGCATATTCGGGTTTGCGTGCCAACAGGAATGCTGTGATTGGCTGACCGCAACCTGACCAGAAAGTTGCGGCTGTCATTTTAGGTAATGAGGGAACGAGACACAGTCCCCGAGTCTGAAAAAAAAAAAATGAAAAGTGGCATAAGGGGTCATGGTGGAGGTACCCTGACCCCAGGGCTGTGATATAGGCTTCTTTGAGGGTTAAATTATGTTGTTAAAAATATATTATTTTCACACTGCATGATATTCATGAATACATTGCAATGCTCTGTGTGGCCCCCATGTAAAGTTGCAACAAGTTCACAAACACCAGTGAAAAAATTAACAAAAACAAAATTTACAGGTTCATTCATGCACTAATTCATTTACTCATCAACTCACTTACACACTCACTCACAGACTCATCTAGCGTCTCATGCACCCATTCAAAGACCCACTCAGACACTACGTACCCGCTTACAGACCCACTCAGACTCACACACTCACTCATAGACCCACTTAGACACTCATGCACCCACTGATAGACCCACTCAGGCATTCTCACACCCACTCACAGACCCAATTGGACTCTCATACATGCACTCACAGACCGACACAGACATACACTCTCACAGAGACACTCTCACACCCACGGTCACACCCAGAGACAACCTCTTACACCTCCTCTGACACCCAGACATTCTCACACCCACTCTCACATCCACATAGACCCTCTCCCACCAACTCTCACACCCAGACAGGCACTCTTACACCCAGAGAAACCCTCTCACACCTATTCTCATATCCAGAGAGACAGGCCCTGCAGTCAATCCCCACCTGACACAGCCAAAAGGCGTGTGCAGTGTAGGATTGGGAGATTGGGGGATTGGCATCAGGGACTGGCTGCAAGTCAGGCTCTGCATCCAAATCACCTTGCGCACCGCAGAAGGTCATGAGCGTGGTGGGAAGTTATAGGGGGAGTACGCAGTGGTTGGATTAAAGTGTAGTAATGATAATTACTTTATGTTAAATAAACCATAGAAATTTACTAAAAAAGCAAGGTTGCAGGGACATTATAGTTAGGAAATTGAATATAAAAACCACTAGAAATTCACTTAAAAAACAAAAGGTTACAGGGGCGTTATAGTTAGGGTCTTATTTATTTGTACAAAAACATAGAAATTCAGCAGTTATAGTTAGAGTTATTTCAAGTCACTTTAACTTGTGGCCTAAGATAACTATAACTCGCGGCTTTGCCATGCATTGCTAATTACCCCAGATACTACAGCACTCATGACAACTTTTATAACCTCACTTAAAACATCTATGAAATATTAGAAGTCAAATTATTGAGGAAAAACCTGTGCATGATGGGGGCTCAAGTTATAATTACCTTAGGCGCTGAGTTACGGATAGTTTAAATAACTCTGTCTATAACTTCTGATATTCTCTGGTTTTGTGCGAGTAAATTCAGAACCTAACTATAACATCCCTTCAACCTTTTGTCTTTTAAGTGAATTTCTATGTTTTCTCTTAATTCTATTTCCTAACTATAACGTCCCTGTAACCTTTGGAGTTTTCAGTGATATATATATATATATATATATATATATATATATATATATATAAATGTATGTTTTTATTTCACACAGGGGAGATGTGGTATTGTGAGTTATTAATGACAGAACACTTTGTGACTCCTGATGGACACCGTAGAACTGTAATACAAGTGTTAGAGCATGGTGAAGTGAATGCAGGTTTAGAATGTCGAATTCGCAGCTACGCACATATGAATAATGACGTATAATACACAGCTTCATTTGTAGCATAGTTATCAGTGGGTACCTGGGCTTGGGAAGATCCAACCATGCTCATGTGTCAGTTTGTGTTGGCAACAGCTTTTGGGTTGTGGCATGGCTTTGACAGACATTTTTGATAACATGTAGTCTATCTCAACACTGTGCTGATGATTGTTCCCTTTCTCTGACCCTGTAGATATTCAGCAGATGCGAGCCTAGGTTATTTAATGTGTGTACTCACTCAAAAGTGTAGAAAGGTGCTTATGCATTGATGAGTACTTGTGTTTTCTCTGGAGTTTTTCCTGTGTTTAAAACAAACTCGTTGGATGAGAAAGATGCTTTATTTGATCTGAGCAATCATTGTGGGAGCACACAATTCTCCCTCAAAGGTGGAAGGAGGTAAGGTAAATGGCATGGGTGTGAAAGGTGATTATGCACTATTCTTCTTCAAAAGAGTCGAGAAATGCTTTATGTACTGATAAGTGCGTACTATGACTTCGTTGTTTTCATCATCAAAGTGTGGGGGTGTTGTTTTTTGTGGGAACAGTGTCCTATGGAGCAGCCATTGAGAGTTTACGGAATTCTTTCTCAAAGGTGGGAGAAGGCTACTGTGTTCTTGTATTGACTTGTGTTCATGCTGTGTCACCGGGTATGTGTTATGAAATAACTTTTAATCAATGTGAGTCCTTTCCTTCTGTTGGTGAGTTCAGTGTATTTCATTGAATATTTGTTGGTATGTCTAAGGAGAGGAGTATAATGCATCCTGCTTGTTCCACTTCCCTCGTGTTTTGCCGGGGTGAGGAACGTGTGACGTTATACAAAGCGGGATGATGGAGTGTTGCCTGTGTTCCACGGCTGCATGCTCTTTGTGGCAATAGTTTTTAGTGATAGGATATAGCTCTTGGCGAGACTTCCTTATGCACCACCTCATTTGTACTTCTGCTTTGTAAATAAGAAGCACTGTGTACACATGCTTGTAAGTCATTCTGTTAAAAAATACTATTAAGCACTGGGTAAAAGTCCCCGGATGCGTCTTAAAGATAATAAAAGTTAAAATAGTAAAAAAATGGAACCCATTCTGGCTAGCTATAGCATTCGGTGAGTCTAGTGAGAATTCACATGCCCACTGCACCACTGTCATATACCCATTACTATGTCCACACTGGCAACTGTGAAAAGTCTATTCTAATCTCTACGGTAAATTGACTACCGAGGCTCAATGGACTAAGGGGGTCATTATAACCCCGGCGGGCGCCTGGCGGGAACCGCCACTTGCCGGCTCCGCGGTCAAAAGACCGCGGAGGCCATTCAGACTTTCCCGCTGGGCCGGCGGGCGCCCGCCAAGGGAGCGCCCGCCGGCCCAGCGGGAAAGGCCCTTCAACATTGAAGCCGGCTCCGAATGGAGCCGGCGGTGTTGCAGGGGTGCGACGGGTGCAGTTGCACCCGTCGTGATTTTCACTGTCTGCTATGCAGACAGTGAAAATCATGCTGGGGCCCTGTTAGGGGGCCCCTGCACTGCCCATGCCAGTGGCATGGGCAGTCCAGGGGCCCCCAGGGGCCCCACAACACCCGTTCCCGCCATCCTGTTTCTGGCGGTGAAAACCGCCAGAAACAGGCTGGCGGGAAGGGGGTCGGAGCCGCGGTCGGAATGCCAAATGAAGCACCGCCAGCCTGTTGGCGGTGCTTCCGGCGACAACCACCCTGGCGGTCATAGACCGCCAGGGTTGGAATGAGGGCCTAAGTGTCCATCTACTCCAGGAGTACTTTTTGACCTTGTGGTCACATGTTCACAAAGGGCCAATACAGCCTTTCATCCTTCAGAATGCAGTAAAATGAGTGCTATTGTGTTGAGTAACAATAAACCTTTGTTTTTCCGTGCAAAGATGCCCCAAGGGGTGAAGTGGGCTTTTCAAATACACGTGGTATGCTTGTGCTTTGTAGCTCTCGCAAGGACATGGTGGGTGAATGCTGTGTGCACAGAACAGCAACTAATTCAACCCTTAGTTTTATATTTTCTTTTAGAGCTATGCTCCACAGACAAACACACAAAGAGAAATAGAACCAAGAGGATACTATAAAACTATATAACAACACACCAAACAGCATAATACAAATAGAGCTAGTCACAAAACTGAACACTAATTAGCGAGTAATGAGATAGATTTAGAACCAATTGAACAATTTCGAAGATTTACACAATTTTACAGTAAGGAATGTCATTTCTCAAGTAATAATCAGTCTAAAAATCGACTCTCGATTACTGAGTGTGAAAAATGTATAACTACAGCACTGTGGGGGCAGGTTAATATTTTCTAGATTGTAAAACATACCTTTTAACAGACTTTCACATTTCAGACACCAAAATCTCCCCTTTTTTGTTAATGGCCCGCCTAATAACCTTATCAATCTGCCTTTATCGCGCCCGTGTTCCATCTCCACATGGCAATTTTAAGCTCATCTCATACTAACTTTAAACCTCACAAATTTAAATACCAAAATGTGTCAAAAGATCAAATTCCTTATTCTTGTGAAATGATGATCTATAGGAAGTAAAACTGTATTAGCACAGACCTCCTACAACATCCTTGTATAAAACAAAATCCATTCACAAGCGTTATGCTCATTTTATGGGGTTATAAATAGTAATGACGTTATTAATAAGCTATTTCAATACTCGATCAAGAACCACACTTCTTACCTTGGGGATACTGCAACAAGTTCACTTTTGTTTTGAGTTTTCATATCTATCAGCATTGTTGGTGCTTTTTGGAATCTTTAGTCATTGTTCATTCCGCAAGCAGCCAATAAATGTGAACAGCGATTGGTTCAATCAGTTCAATGAGATAGGATAATGAAAAATACATTTTTCCAAACCATTACTTTGATAGCAGGCCAATTCCCTGGCAATAATGCACAGAAAAACCATTTGCTCACATTCAAGCTTTATCAACATATATTTAAACGTCACCAGACCTGACAAGCTGATTGAAGCAGCAATGATGGAACTGAGTGACACAAATTATAAAAAAAAGGCAGATCTGACCATGGATCACACCAAATCACACTTTATCGAACCTTAATTACTCTCAGAAAGCACTCTATATGCGGAAACTGAGCGCTAAGACCTATTGCAAAAAAGCTGTTTTTTTCCTGGGCACATGTGGGAGGTGGTCTCGCGTAATGAGTCCTTTTTTTATTTTTAGAAAGGGGTCTCGTTCCCCTTATCCTTAACCTGAGAGGTGTGAACTCGTGCCTCTGCACTGCCACTGCTTGCATTTGTTACCACTTTAAGCTTGTAACCTGACCTAACGACGTTTCTAAGCTTCCATCCCACTTGCAGCATCCCCATTTATTTGAGGGTATAGCCCAATAAGGGGCAGTATTTTCATCTCTTAGCTGTGGAAAAGAGAACTAACCATTCTCTGGTTGAACAAACTGCAAAGTGACGAGCTTTGTACCTCTGGAGATTGATAAGGAATAGCAGCTTTTCCTTAATAGCAGAGGAGCGTCGCCCCCCTGGTCACAGTAAGGCAGTGAAAAACAAAATGATAACAAAGCAATGTTATTATTATTTTATTTATCACTGTCTGAGCCATGGAATTTAGTGTGAGGCCGGGTCAGGCCTTGGCAGGGAGGAGGAGTGGTGTAAAGTGCACATGTCGGTTTGGCTGCCCATCTAAGGAAGGCCACATCGACATGCACACTTACATTTCTCCAACCCAGCTGTTAAACAGCTGGGTGCAGAAATGGCACATATTCTCTGTGGCTGGGCAAGCAACAGACCAGCCCACTCAGACCAATCTCGGCGCTTCTGTCATGCGAGGTATAGCATGAGAGAAGCATCTGGATTGGAAGCCTGTGCTTTGTGCCCCAGTGACTGCCGGGAGGAAAGGAGCACCAAGGTGGCCGGCGGCTGGACCAGAAGTGGCAGTCAAGTTTTTATTTTAATTTTTTTACAAATTTTATTCCCCTAACACACTCCACTCCACCACATAAGATTGGCGGCAGCTGCCACTGATGTTTGATATTTATTTAAATAATGCACACAACACATTTTGTTTGCTCACTAAGAGCAGTTTAAAAATGTAATTTGCAAGTTTCCAAGCTGTTAGTCATTTGATATGTGGAAATAATGCATGTTATCTATAAAAGGTGAACCCAAAAAAATGTTTATTTCGTATTTCTTTGTGATTATGTTAATTTGTTGTTTCTGTAAAGCAGACTCCTGACAAGTGGGTGGGCCAAGCACCTGTGACAGGGTTGGGCCAAAAAGGTGTAGATAGTTCTTTTTGACCCACTTTGGTTCCCCTTCAGTTTTTCATTTTATACTTTTCTAAGCTGACTGTGCTTTGGGCACCCACACAAGTGTGGGTATGCCAAGGGCCTGTGACAGCAAAGGGCCAAAATCGTGTAAATTGTCCTTTGGACCCACTTTAGTTCCCCCTTAGTTTTTCATTTTATACGCTTTTAGCCTACCACTGCTTTGGGCACCCACACACGTGAGGTATTATTTTTATCACGTGACTGAGAGGAATTCTGGGTGGTAGTACATGGGTGCTGGCACGGTGATTCCGCAAGAGTTCTGAAGAGAAATGTGAGGAAAGTGTGACTTTTAGCTAAATTTGAGATTTGCAGGGGATTCTGGTAAGAGAACGTTTGGCGATCAAAGCAAGTCACATCTCTGTGGACTCCCCTGGGTGTCTAGTTTTCAGAAATGTCTGGGTTTGGTAAGTTTCCCTAATTGCCCGCAGAGCCTGGGACCAAAAACACAGATGGCCTCCTATCTATAACAAAGCCATCTGCTTTGCAAGGGGGGGTGCCTGCGTTTTTGATCCCGGGCTTGGCGGCCATCTAGGGAAACCTATCAAACCCAAACATTTCTGAAAGTTAGACACCTGGGTGAGTCCAGGGAGGTGTGGATTCTGTGGATTCCCTGTTTTCTTTCATAGAATCCCCTACAAACCTTAAATTCAGCTAAAAAAAAATCACATTTCCTCACATTTCTGTGTGGGATCACTGTGCCAGCACGAATTTCCTACCACCCAGCATTCCTCCTCAGCCTACAGATAAAAATGATACCTCACTAGTTTGGGTCCCCAAAGCAGAGTCAGCCTTAAAACCTATTACAAAAACTATGCTTATCAGCACCCCTTGGTGCCTCTTCAGTCTGTACACGTTTTTGGCAGTTCCCTGTTGGAGGCACCTGGCCCACCCACACAAGTGAGGTATCATTTTTATCGGGGGAGACTAAGGGGAACACTGAGTGGTAAAAAAGTTGTGCAGGCACAGTGATCCCACACAGAAATGTGAGGAAAATGTGATTCTAGGGGGAGAAAACATTGAAGATTTACACAAGCCACACCTCCCTGGACCACTCCTGGTGTCTAGCTTGCAGAAACTTCTGGGTTTAATAGCTTTCCCTAGATGGTCGTCGAGCCTGTGTCCAAAAAAGCAGGTTACCCCATTGCAAAACCAGGTTGTTTTGTGATAGATAATTTTGTTTTCTCCACAATTAGTTTTGGGCCATTTCCTTTCACAGGAACTAGTCCTACCCACACAAGTGAGGTACCATTTTTATCAGAAGACTTGTGGGAATACTGGGTGGAAGGACGTTTGTGGCTCCCCTCAGATTCCAGAACTTTGGATCACCAACATGTGAGGAAAATGTGCTTTTTTAGACAAAATTTGAGGTTTGCAAAGGATTCTGGGTGACAGAACCTGATGAGAGCCTCATAGAGCACCCCATCCTGGATTCCCCTAAGTGTCTAGTTTTAAAAAAAGGACATGTTTGCTAGGTTTCCCTAGGTGCTGGCTGAGCTAGAGCCCAAAATCCACAGCTAGGCACTTTAAAAAAATGCATCAGTTTTCAGTGGAAAAAGTTGTCCATGTTGCGTTTTGGGTAGTTTCCTATTGCGGGCACTAGGCCTACTCACACAAGTGAAGTACCATTTTTATCAGGAAACCGTGAGGGATGCTGGGTGGAAGGAAGTTTGTTGCTCCCCTCAGATTCCAGAACTTTGCATCACCAAAATGTGAAGAAAATGTGTTTTTAGACAAATTGTAAGGTTTGCTAAAGATTCTGGGTGACAGAACCTGGTGAGAGCCCCACAGTTCACCCTATCCTAGATTCCTCTAAGTGTCTAGTTTAAAAACATTTACAGTTTTGCTAGGTTTACCTAGGTGCCGCCGAGCTAGAGCCCAAAATCCATAGCTAGGCACTTTGCAAAAAACGTCAGTTTTCAGTGCAAAAATGTGATGTGTACACGTTGCGCTTTGTGGCATTTTCTGTTGCCAGCATCAACCCTACCCACACAAGTGAGGTACCATTTTTATCAGAAGACTTTGGGGAATACAGAAGAGCAGAACAAGTGATATTACCAATTGTCGTTCTCTGCATTTGTGCCTTCCAAATGTAAGACAGTGTGTAAAAAAGAAGTCATTTTGAGAAATGCCCTGTGATTCACATGCTTGTATGGATACCCCCAAATTCAGAGATGTGCAAATAACCATTGTTTCTAAACTTGATATCTTGTGCCCATTTTGGAAATACATAGGTTTCCTTGATACCTATTTTTCCACTCTTTAAATTTTACCAAATGATTAGCTTTATACCTGGTACACAATGAAAACCCATTGCAAGGTGCAACTATTTATTTTATTGGCTCTGGGTTCCTTGGGTTCTTAATGAACCTACAATCCCTATATATCCCTACATCCAAAAGGGTTCAGCAGATGTAAAGGTATACGGCTTTTGAAAATCTGCCATAGCTGGAAAAAGTTACAGATGGAAACGTAGACAAAAATGGCTGGTTGTTTTCAACATTTGTTTTATTTCAACTGTTACTACCTATAGGAAAACCTTGCAGGATCTACACAAAGGACCCCTTGCTAAATTTAGAATTTTGTCCACTGTCCAGATATGTATAGCTTTCCGGGATCCACCATTGGTTTCTCACCCATTTCTGTCACTAACTAGAAGGAGGTTGAAAGCACTAAAAATAGGAAAAATGAGTATGCCGGGTAAAATGTCTAAACCAAGTTGACAAATTAGGTTTTCTGATTCTAGTCTGCGTCTTCCTGAAAGCTGGAAAGACAGAGATTTTAAAACCGCAAATCCCTTTTTAATGTCATTTGCAGGGAAAAAAGCAGATGCTTTGTTCTGCAGCACCTTTTCCAATTTCCCCCCTTAAAAAACAAATTTTAGCTGTATTTTGGCTAATTTATCGGTCCCCACAAGGGGAAGCCACAAACACTGCATACCTTTAGAATCACCAGTATGTTGGAAAAAAGGGCCGCAAATTTGGCCATGGATAACTTATGTGGACAAAACATTATGAGGGCCTAAGTAGGAACTATCCCAAATAGTCAAAAAAAGGTTTAGCACTAAGAAAATATCAATGAATTACAATGCCACAGCCACAAGTTGTTGAAGTCTAATAGACTAATATTATATGCATAAGCCAACAAATGTGCTCTACACCAGAAACAACCAAGCCAAGCAAAACAAAACATGATATGTCCCTTTGTAAAAAGAAAAGAGTACAGGCACTCACAAAGACAATAGGCCTGATATTGGCTGACAGCCTTTTAGTTTGTGTCAATGATTGTTTTACTTTGTCATACTTTTTGTCGAAATAAAAGTTTCTGCACCTGAAGGAAAATACTTTGTGTGAGGACAAGCTCCTTGTGAAATATCAGAACACCGCTATTCACTGTAAAGCTATACAGTGGCTGAATTGGGCTGCTTCGTGTTATATGCTATACTTAGTCATGCTGAACAGGGAAAAAGTCCCAAGTTAAGGCTGACCGCGAAAGAGCGTGGGCCGGCTACAGGTACCCACTTGAGCCAGCTGAACACAGGACCTTAAATCCTGGTGCACCATCTGCATGGCATTGCTTTGTGAGACTTCATGGCGGTTCTGATGAAAACCACAGAAGGCACAGCACTTCAGACCAACCTCCTATTGTCCAAGACTGAGGTGGCACCACTTGGCAGGGTAGATGTACACATGGCAAAGTCCAGGTGCTGTAGCAGGTGAGTTGGAGCAGTCGTTTATGTCCCTGAGACTACAGGAGAACAGGGGGCAGGTCAACAAGCCCTTGACGATTCTTGGGTTCAAGGATGTAGAGAGCAAGTCCAATCCAGCTCACTGCAGGACAGAAGTAGCAGGCAGCAAGCAAACACAGCAAAGTAAGTAGCATAGTGGCGGTCCCTCCTACAGCACAGCAAGCAGAAGGCCAGCAAAACAATGTAGTTGCAGAGTGGCAGTCCCTCCTGGCAGCAAAGCAGTTCTTTTCCTGATAGAGAGTCCTTGATTCCAGGAGAGATCTGATTTGGTGAGGTTTAGGGTCTAGTATTTATACTTTGGTGCCCTGGTTCTGGAAGATGGGGAAAGCTTCCAGAGTCAGGCCTTGGAATGTACAGATGCCCTCCCTTCCCTGTCCTGGCTCCAAGGTGACTGGAGTAACAATACAGGGTAATTAAGCCCTATTGTGGGTGGATAGGACAGCTTATTCAGTGTAAGTGAGGCAGTGCTAAGCTCCCTCTACCCCATCAAGTCAGTTAATGGCCCATTAAGGCTCATCAAGTCACAATCAATCTCCCTAATCTCCCATTGTGTGTGGCTGTCTAGAGGTAAATGCCATATGATACTAAAAGTTATATATTTTCTTAGCATATTGATTTATCATCTACAGATCTTAATATCTTTGAAAGCTTGCAGGCATTCAAATAAGAATGTAATTTTTTTTGGTTAAATAAATATGAAAAATATACTTCAGCTTACTTTTTCACAAAAACCTAAAACAAATATGGAGAAATACGGATAAAATTAGCAAAAAATAAATATGGATAGACAGAAATGTCAAAGAAATAAATACCATAAAACATACAGCCCTACACATAAGTACCACTATGTATAAAACATACTTAAAAAAATTAAGGAACATCTTACATATCCTAGCATAAATTGTTTTGAAAGTACAGTAAACCTGATAGATACCTTAAGAGAGATACCTTAAGCTAAATCTGTAATTTTTCTATTTAAATCTACTCACCAACCTCACCATAGACTTTAGCCTTGAGAGCACAGTTGCTGCAGGCTACTGACATATGGCAGAAATGAGCAGTTAGAGTACACAGTTGTTACCCAGATGAGATGTGATGTCCACCAAGCTATGCATGGTTCTAAAGTGATAGAGGATGTTGATCTGTTCGTCAAGTCTTTCGCAGTACAGAGAAAAGGGATATGAGTCAGTGTCTAATTCTTGAAAAAATAAGTACTGGGCAAAATATTATCTCAGGAGTCCACCTATGGCATTGTCCAACACCAGGGTTGCTGAATACCAGGGCCGTCAACATTGATTTCATCTTGTGCCTCTACAACTATCTTCAACTTCATGTGTCTTGGATGTTCTTTTCCAACCCTGTTTTCTAACTTTGTTACTATTTTTCTAACTTTCTGTTAATCCTCCATTTTTATTTTTCTACCGTTCCTCTTTTTTTCTGGGTGAAAGTCTGATGATGAAAAATAAGACCAGATTGCTTTGCTCGCCACCTGCAACTGCCAGCACAAACTAACAAGAGACAGTACAGTAAGTGGAAATAATATGAGCACTCCTTATTGACTGCAGTAGACTCTTTAAAGGAAGAATGCCTGGTCAAAGTGAAGCCACACCTGATTGGATTCCCATATTTAAAACAAGCATTGGCAAAGTCAATCGATAAGTCCGGCATAAGCCGCTAGCCTTTTCCCAAATCTTGTTTTGTCGTGGTTTTTGCAAACGTTATTGTTCAGGAAGCTACCAGACCCTCGATCTAAATAAAAAGTTTAGCTAATGGCAAACATGTTTTGGTCTCAAAAAAGCCCACATTGCTATAGTACTTCCTGACACTGATAGGAGCTAATTTGTGTATTGATGTGCTCCTCGTGAAAAAGCAGCAAGCCATAACTCATAGTGAAGTCAGCTACTGGCTTAAGTGGACTGATACATTGCTCTTTGATGTATGCTGGAGTGGGTGGAAGAAAAATATGAATGACAGAACCACAGACTACTGGACGAAGTCTAGCTGAAACTCATGTAGGTAACTAAGCTATACACATAATTTTAGTAAAAGAAAAAGGTCTTGGTTAACACAGACTTTAAAAAGCTAGTCAGTCTTGCATTGACGTATAGCTTCCTGAGAAAGAAAGAAAGAAAGAAAGAAAGAAAGAAAGAAAGAAAGAAGGAAAGAAAGAAAGTAAGTAACAGGAAGAAAAAAGAAAGCAGAAGGCAAGAGAAAAAGAAAGGGGAAGATAAGAAGGAATAATGGAAGAATGATAGAAAGAAAAACGAAAGAAATTAGGAAAGAAAGAAGAAAAAGAAGCAATAAGAGAAGAAAGAAAGAAAGAAAGAAAGAAAGAAAGAAAGAAAGAAAGAAAGAAAGAAAGAAAGAAAGAAAGAAAGAAAGAAACAGAAAGAAAGAAAGAAAGGAAGGGTGGCAAGAGAGAAAAAAAGCGATAAAGAAAAAGAGAAAGAAAGCAACAGGAAGGAAAGAAAGAATAAAGAAAGAATGAAATAAAGCAAGAGGAAGGCAAGAAAGAAGGAAATAAAGCAATGAGACAGCATGAAAGAAAGAAGGAAAAATGACAGAGAGAAAGAATTAAATAAGAAATAGAGGGAGGGACAAAAGAAATAAAAATGGAAGGCAAACAAAGGGAAAGAGGAAAGAAAGAAGCAAAGAAGGAATGAAAGAAAGAAAGAACAAAGGAAAGAAGAAAGCATGAAAGAAAGAAACAAAGAGGTAAGAAAGAAGACAAGAAATAAGGAAAGAAAGAAGAATGACAGGAGGAGGGATAGAAAGAAGAAATGACAGACAGGTTTGCAAAGATAGAGCACTGTCGGGAGCTTATTTGCAGAGTTTATGTGGGCTGCTGGTGTGGAGAGAAAAAGCCACAGTCAGATGAAGATCACTTCAAAAGGAATTAACAACAGGACTGGCAGAAGCTGATAAAGCTGACATATGCTCTGTGCTCTCATCTGTTAAAAAGCGTCTACTATCACATGAGGCTCTACAAACAAAGCAAACACTAAAGTAATATCAAAGAAAAAACAAAAACACTAGCACTGAAGGAAACTACCATGTGTGCTGATGTGCTCCTCCTGAAAGTGTTAAATGCAGTCACTTCAGTGAAGTTAGCCAGTGGCTGAAGTAGGCTGACCCACTGCTCTATGCTGTGGTGTGAGCGGCAGCAAAATGTGAATGACACAACAACAGACCAATGAAAGAATTGACTTTTCTGAAAGCCCCCTCATGTAAGTATGTTATACATATAACGTTAGCAAAATCAGAACGTCTTACCTAACACGCCAGACCTAAAAATATTGTAGTAAAGAAAATGGGAGGAGAGTGGCATGTAAGTTATAAAATGAGGTAAGTAAAATTCTACAAACTTGTACAGCCCTATTTAGACTCATTTTTGAGGATATCTGCGGTTTATCCTGCTGTTTTGTTTCCCGTAGTGTTCTTTGATAAATGACAAGTATCACCTTAGGAAAATGACAGTGGCGCTAACATGAGGTTTCAAACTTCTCTTTGAGATAGGTAAGACAGAGTGAACTTGCTGGAAGCTAGACAATTTCCATCTGCTTCTCTGAGCTCCAGACTAAGACGTATTTCTTCTCTTCCTCCAGGGTTACATTAAATCTGCAATCTTCATTTCCAGAGGGGCAAAGTTATAGGCATTCCGTGAATAAAGCCACCCAAATTAAAATCGTATTTCTCAGGCCAGTTTGGCGACAGAGATGGTCGAAGCAAGAAAATGAAATGTTGAGACACTGGCCCGAGCGTTTCAGTGAGATATGATGCTTTTAATCTGTGCTAAGTCTCCATGCACTAAATCAGGGATGCTGACTGGCCTGTCTGTGAATTAGCTGTAGATTACTGATGCTTCAAGTGCATCTGCCAGGTTCGAGAATAAGCCATTAGGCATGTGCAAAGGAGAAATGGCTTATTTTGAAATCTATGCAGGTGAATGAGAATGTTACGTGAAAGGGGTTTAATAATGTAAATTTTCCATAATGGAGGTAAAATTTACTTAATTTGACCCATGGAACATTTTTCTCAAGATCTGAGGCGTTATTTCAAAGTTGAGCGATACAGGACATATACCAAAATTGGCGAATGTCCTTTGTCCCAATGTTAAGTGCTAGCTGACTGCAAACTCATAATAGGGCGGACTAATCATCTGCCAACCTTGGGCAGATGCTCTTCATCCCTCAAACTCTAAAAAACCATCATAAATTTCACATATTAAACAGACGAATGGCTTAAAAGATGAATCCTACGGTTTTAACCATTCAGATTCAAAGACAGGAAAGTTAAGGACTCTTAAAACTCAACAAAACACCAAACATTTTCGGGTTATCACATTTGATGCCCTCAGAGTGGGTAAACAGTGTGGAAAGGCTCTTGAAACAAGTGGAGCTGCGCTTAGTTGCACAGGGAGTAGAAGGGCACCCTAGAATTAAGGGTGATGCTACCACTGAGCATACTGCCTGAGGATCTATCTAGAGTATTCTGTCCAGTTCTGAGGGTGTTTTCTCAGCTATTGTCTCTAATACAGGGACTACGTCTTGAGCGCCGTGCCCATTCCTGGTGGCCACTACGAAGGCACTTAGCCTGATCATGAATGAATGCTGCATTCATTTTTGGGGTCCATATTTGGCATATCGGTTTCAGTTCCTGGAGCCACATCTGGAATACTGTGTTCAGCTCTGGAGGTCAAATGAATGGAGGAAGACACATTAATGACTACCCAAAGATGGCCTTCCTATATGGCTTAAAAACGTATTCTTTGTGGGGGCGGAGCTTGCCCGGCTACAAGATGGCCGCAGGTGCGGACAGGAGCGGCCCCGGAGGAAAGACGATCGAAGACAAAAGCCCGGAGCGGTAGAGAGAGGTGGAGCGGCTCTCATGCCCCGCGGAGGAGGGCGGCCCCAGAGGCGAACCTTGGACATCGTGTGACGAGGGGAGGTGAGGAGGGCCGGCGTACGATGCGAGAGAGCACCGAGGGCACGAGTGCGCTTGAGAAACACGGCGTGTGGATGCAGGTGGGCACCCCCACCCCTCGATAGTCGGGGTCGGCCTTTTGGGGAAAATTAGAAACGGCGCATTAGGGGCAACTGAGTATGCTGGATTGGACATAGTGACGCAGGGCCCGGCGGGCCCTGCGGGCCCGGGAGGCCGCTGGTGCCGCGAGGGGGCCCGCTGTTGGCGCACTTGATTTGGCAAGACTGGAACATTAAAGAGACTGATTAATAAGCGTAGCACTTTCAACGTACAACCGAGCAAAACGGGATGATTACACCCAACGTCGGTAATCATTAACACACAGCGCCGTCCATCGCGGGGCGGGGTGCGCTGGCCGCGGGAGCCTCTTGGAACCGCGAGTAAAAAACACCACAACACCTAAAACATGGGCAAGACAGACAAAACGCAAGCCCAGCTGCAATTTGAGCTACGAAAGGCGCAGGGCCCAGCAGGAGATGGAAAAAGGACGGACTCAGAGAAAGGCCCGGAGGGCACTCCTGGGGAAGAACAGGACTTAAGGCAGCTCCTACTTTCAATGCAGCACAGCCTTAATCAGATAGACAGGAAAATTGACGCCCTCGCTTACCGTATGGACAGAATGTCTGAACGCATAGATAAGCACACGGAGAGATTAGATCATGTGGAGAATAGGGTGTCTGCGACTGAAGACGGGCAAACGGAACTAGTAAGCGGCCAATTGAAACTTAGCAAAGAACTAGGGGCACTCAAGCTAAAAGTGGAGGATATGGAAGCCCGGTCCAGAAGGAATAATTTACGAATAGTGGGCCTGGCTGAATCCACTGCGATCACCAACATGGAAAGCCACATTGAACAATTACTGGTGCAACTACTGGGTCGAACTACCTTTTCGGACCTATTCATAGTAGAGAGAGCGCACAGATCCTTAACAGCTCGCCCACCTCCGGGGGCCCCTCCGTGCCCAATCATCACTAGGTTATTGAACTTTAGGGACCGCGATGCCGCCTTGCGTCACGCAAGAGAACTTAAACAATTGCAATATGAGGGGACGACGTTGTCGATATACCCGGACTTCACAGTACAGGTACAGGAGGCGAGGAGAAAACTCATTGAGGGGAAAAAACAATTACGGTCCATGCACCTGGAGTACAAAATGCTCTACCCAGCAAAATTGAGAGTTGACGTGGGTGGGAATCTGATTTTTTTCACAGACCCTAAAAAACTGGAACAATTTATGAAGCGCAGGAAGGCGAACAATGGTGCTGAAGCCGCAGCAGACGAGGACATATAGGTAGCGACAAGGGGTTGGCGTTTCCAACACCACTATCATCCTCGACACACTACCAACCTGCAGAAAATGGAGTGCTTGAGATACAACGGAACAGAGAGATCACATGCACTGCACGTTATTGAACAATCTGGGCGCATTATGAGAGCAAAAAGTGACATGATTACTCACCAACATAGGTGGCTGGCACGCTAACACACAGAGACAAGGCAGGGTAACATCCGCCCTGATGTGTGCTCCACTTATACCTCAGGAAAAGGGAGGTGTTGTTTTGGGTGGGGGGTGGGGGAAGACGAAGTTGGGTAAGGGATGGGTGAGATGGGCAAGTTGGGATATAGCCTATTGTGGGTGGTGGGCGGGAGGGCAGGGGATGTTCGGGGACAGTTATTTGAGTACATACTCTTACACAAGATATGGAGCTGCAAATTTACAACACAGGTAGGATTAATAGAACACTGCACAATAATAGAGAAGACAAACCTCTGCACACACACACCCTAACATAAATAAAGATCGCAAGCAGCTTCGATTGATCACTTGGAACGTTCGGGGCCTCCATGACGCGTGAAAGACTCGTAAGGTAATTGCGTATCTACGTAATCACAAGGTAGATATAGCTATCTTGCAGGAGACACGCTTGGCCCCCAACAGCCCTATGCTCACGTCTCGGAGATTGCAGGGACAATTTGTTGCGTCAGGATACACATCACATTCCAGGGGTGTGCTGATCTGGGCTTCAAAAGCAACTGATATTGGTCTCTCCTTGGTGGCAGCGGACCCAGGAGGGCGATATGTGGTGGCACGTTGCACGGTGCGAGCATTCACATTCTTACTGACAGGTATATACGGCCCCAATTATGATGACCCCCTATTTTATCGAGAACTGGCACTTAAGGCAGGCTCCTGGGGAGGGCAACCACAACTCTGGTGCGGTGACTTCAACTATACATTGGACCCAGCACTGGACAGATCGGGGGGATGGCTCGCAGGCTGGCGGCGGCGGCACGTGAGATATCGCGTTTAGCCGCCGAACTGGACATGGTAGACGTGTGGCGTGATAGACACCCTGAGAGAGGAGGCTATACACACTATTCGGCTGCGCACAATCTGCACACGCGTATAGATTTTTGGCTAGTGGCTCGCCGGTTGCTGTGCAGCCTGACCCCGGAAGCTCCTTGGCCCCGAACATATTCAGACCACTCCCCAGTACAAATACTGTTGACAACTGGTACGATGAAGGCTCCTCCATTTTCATGGAGGTTTCCTCCCTTTTCGCTTTTAGACACTGTCTTTAAGGCCGAATTGGCCTCACAGATCACAGAGTTCTTTCGGATTAATGAGGGTTCCGTTCCTGAGGTAGGCACGGTATGGGAAACCTTTAAGGTGTACATCAGAGGGATTACCATAACCAAACATGCTGGGGTGCTTCGATCGGTAAGGCGGCGGCTCCAAATACTAGAAAGCGACTTATCAAAACTGGAGCGAGACCACAGTGACACTGCAGACGCCAACGTGTTGAGCCAAATTTGCGCTAAGATACAAGAATACCAAGAGACAGCTCACACAGAAATACAACACCTGGGTAAATACACCACAGCCCAAATATACGGGGAGGGAGAAAGACCGGGGGCAGTACTGGCGGGGTTGGTACGTCCCCAGCGAGGCAAAAACACAATTGAAACCATACGGTCCGAGGGGGGAGAGGAAATAAGAGATCCTGAACGTATAGCTGATAGATTCCGAGAATACTATCAATCATTATACTCCTCCAGGGTGAACCCAAACTCGGATGCAATAGCAGACTACCTCACACATATCGCTATGCCAAGACTGACACAGGAGCATAGAGAGGCTCTCAGTGCACCTTTGACTCTAAGTGAAATTACGAAGGTGCTGGGGGGTATGGCTGAGGGGAAAGCTCCTGGTCCAGATGGGCTGACAGTATACTTCTACAAAGCATATCAACACCTATTACTCCCAAAGTTAAAAGACGTATATGATGAAATGGTAGAGAAGGGCAGCATGCCCCCATCAATGAGAGAAGCAATGATAATTGCCCTGCTCAAACCGGGAAACCCCGAGAAAACTGCTCCTCTTATAGGCCATTGTCACTGTTAAATGTAGATGTAAAAAAAATTGCCCGGATTTTGGCTGATCGCTTGGCTGGAGTGCTTCCACGTCTGATTCGGCCTGAGCAAGCTGGTTTTGTCCCCGGTCGCAGTCTGTCCATGAGTCTTCGCACATTATTTGGCACAATCCATAACATTAACCCGGAGTTGAGGGCAGTCTTCCTGGATGCCGAAAAGGCGTTCGATTCGGTAGAATGGGAGTTCCTAAGGGCGACTTTGTGCAGATTTGGGGTAGGCGACACTTTCCTCCAAATGATCTTCACATTGTATAGCGACCCCCGAGCCAGAGTTTGCGCTAACGGTACGGTGACGGAATCGTTTGGGGTTGCGAGGGGTACCAGACAGGGTTGCACGTTGTCTCCCCTGTTATATGCGCTGGTGGCAGAGCCCCTAGCGTGCGCATTAAGAGAGTACCATGGACACCGGGGCCTCAGATTTCAAAACGATACCCTTGTTTTGTCTACGTATGCAGATGATACCCAATTATATATCAAAAATCCTGAGCGTAATGTCGCTCCAATACTTCGAGAAATCATAAAATTTGGCTCTCTGTCATGGCTATTAATAAATTGGAATAAGTCCATCATGTTTCCCTTAACTCCAGTAACAACGCAGGTAGATGTAGACTTCCCGCTGGAGTGGGAGACAAACACTGTCAGATATTTGGGGATACAGGTGCATACTGACCCTAAGAGAGTGATAGAGGATAATTTTGAAACTGCATTGAAAAAATTGTCGATGGATGTGGAGAGGTGGATCAAACTGCCGTTGTCATTACTTGGACGCATAGCACTGATGAAAATGGTGGTTTTACCGTGCTTTTTATTCCTGTTTCAAAATATACCTATAGTCCTGCCGAAGACATATTTTGCCGCTTTGAAAACGTTATTAATTAAATTGGCATGGGCGAACAAGGTACCTCGCGTGAATTGGCGAACTCTGACACTCCCATATGAGATGGGGGGCCTGGGCACCCCAGACCTTGAGATATATTACATAGTAGCGCATGCAGCAGTGGCACAGGATTGGTTTCATGGGACGGGTGAGGCCTCGTGGGTAAGGATTGAGAGGGAGTTGGCTGCCCCAGAGCAGCTGAGTAGTAGGTTGTTCCATACACTCCATAGACGAAATAGGGAATTTGCGTCCATAAATTCGGTCATGCGTGCATGGCACGAACTCATTAACAAGCAGGGGCTGGTATTATTATATTCTCCGCATGTCCCGGTAGAATGGTGTGCCTGGTTCTCTCCTGGGAGAGACCGTAGTTTGGTGCAATCCATGCGCAAAATAGGCATTGACAAAATGGGAGATATCTTCGAAGAGGGCATAGTGAAGACCTGGGACGCAATAGCAAGGGACGCGGAGACACCAACTTCCCCACACCGATATCAGTACCACAGGGTGAGACACGCTCTGACGGAATTATTGGGAGATGGTATGCAAGAACCCCCGGAGGTACAGGCCCTCTCAGTAGTACTGTTGGGAAAACAGCCTCGCCGACTGATTTCTTGTCTCTATGCGCATGTTCAGGGGTCTAGGGAACATGAGTTATCCAGAGCTCGTCTGGAGTGGCAGAGAGAGCTAGAGGTACAGATCTCAGACGCACAATGGCGATACTGCTGCTCTAGAACGAAATCCATATCCTTAAATGGCCGACACCGGCAAATACATTTTAAATATCTAAATAGAGTCTATTATACCCCCCTGCGACTCTATCAATATGGTCTGAGAGAGACAGCTAATTGTCCCAGATGTGGAGAGGTCGGGCTGGATTATTACACATGTCCTGGGGGTGCGGGATGGTGCAGCAATTTTGGAAGGCAGTGACACAGGAACTAAATAGTATCACTGGAGAGCAGATGACCTGTGAACCGATGACAGCACTTTTGGGCTGGGATAAACAATTAGCAGCTTAAAATCGCAAGCTACTGGCGATGGGGTTCCTATTAGCCAAACGACGGATAGCAATGAGATGGGATCGCGGTCCAGTCCCCACAATACAAGAGTGGCATAGAGATATGGCATATTGTAACACACAGTCAGACAATTATAACGAGATGCTCCCCCCCACCCCTAGGCCGAAGAAATACTGGGAGGCCTATAGCCACTACCTTGCAGGAATGGAAACAAGCAAACCAGAAACAGGAGAGACATTCTGACGGGACATAATAAAACTGAATCACACAAACATATGTAGTAATTGTGGCTAGATTGACGACCCGATGTTTCAGGGCAGGGTGGAAATGTGTAGAACTGTTTACTGTATGCGACCTCCTAAATACGTCAAGTGATTGATAAGTTTGCAGCAAGATGAATACTTTGTTATGTTGTAAATGACTATATTAAAATATAAATAAAGATTTTAAAAAAAACAAAAAAAACGTATTCTTTGTGGAAAGAATGAGGAGATGGAATAAAGAGACACATTTATTTTTAAAGAGAAAAGAATAACCAGTGCAAATTTTTTAAAGAAGGCTGCTCTGTGTATTTCGCGGCTCCATGCTCTTAGTATTGTGCCAGAAAAAAAGTATACCAGGCCTGTGAGGGCAGGCAACTCTTCATTTCTCATTCAGACACTTCCAGCATATCCCAAAGAGTAAACCACACAACTCTTTCTGCTACAAGCAGCAAAACGTTGAAATCCCCTCCAAGCAAAGAAAAGACACTGCTAAATCCATCTGAGGATGCCCAGAATGGAAATCATGCTTTTTAATCAAAGTTGTGTTGGGTTGAAAAAAGAGACAGTATTTCTATAAACGAGTACATTGAAGGATAATGATCTATCGCTTAGGATGCTGGAAAAAGACACACTTGCAGAATGTTCTATGTTGCCTTACACCTAGAAGTGTAGTTCCTTTCTCTGGGCGCTCAAAAGTTCTAATGTGCTTCATATTAGGATTATACAAGGAAGGATGGTATAGATGAATGCAAAAGTGTGTAATGCTTGAACTGTCTGGGCTGAACGTGCTTTGGTTTCTGAAGTAAATATCACAGAGAAGATGGAGGCCCACAATGGTCCAGGGGAATTCCAACTTTCCTCTACTCCATAACGACAGAAAGAACCTTGTACCACCAGCCACTGGTGGATGTTACAGGAATGAGGCAACTACTGTTTACAGTTTGCAACTACTGTCTATAGGACAGCAGCACTTTCTTTCCCACTTTGATGTTAATTTATGCTCTGAACAACTCACATGTAGCTGACAGAGAATCTGGACACAAGTAATTCTGGCTAAACCTAAAATCACCCATTTACAAGGTTGAAGAACACAGGATTTGTACTATTAATGGCAACGCTAGTAAATAAGAAAGGACCAAAAAAGCCTGGGACTGACACTAGGACACAACTCAGCATAAGAGCAAATGTAGAGCCGGAGATAAAGCAGAGTATATGAGGTTGAACAGGTAGGGAGTTCAACACGATGATTTAATTCAACCCTCAATATTTATTTATAGAGATCACTCAGTGGCTATCACTGTGTATTAAAATGACCACCTATATTGTCTTAGTGGTATTGAAGCAAGCAGTCGTTATGCTGTCTCCAGTTATAAAATGGGGCTATTAGCCTGTTTTATTGAAATGGTAAGGCAGTGCAGCCCCTGAAACTATGTAAACATGGGTTATGTGTCCCCTCATCCACAGGGGTGGGAAAAGCCAACAGGATCTCAAACACACATGGAGGTCTCTAAGGACCTTGCGCATCTATGCTAGCCACACCAAAACAAGGAACACCAAATGTCTGGCTCTACTGTGCCATTACGCGGCCACAAGCAATGACCAGGCAAAAGACGGGGAGCGGGGAGTAGCTTGCTTCAGTGCAGCAGGGGTCCAAAGGCCTGAGGGGCCCACTGAACTCTGACAAGTGCTGTACTTCACTGTTCAAACAGATGCCAGGTCGGCCATTTCCTTCCCTGGACTAGGGCGCTGCTAGTGGCGGAGATGTGACCTCCTCTGGGCTTGTCCCATACATATGTCCTGTGGGGGTGCTCTGATACCAGTGCCAGTTCAGGGATGTCACAAATGGGCATTAGCACACACTTTGGGCAGAGAGCAACCCATCCTACTTTTCTAAGAAAGCTCCTAACTCAGCTGTAGACACAGTAAAAAAAAGTATTTGTGTTCGGTCCGTCATGGCAAGCTTTAGATGCTTCCTTGCGGTTTCCAGCACAGGTTTCTAAAATGAGTTGTGCATTCAAGGCTTTCGGTTGATTTATGTCCTCTCCGAATACACCGAGGAGTCAAGGAATAAACAATGGTTTAAGAAGAAAGGTCAGGTCTCACCAGACTAATCATTTTTCACACTGTGGACTTTGAGCATTAGTTACCGATGTACTGTAGGTTCTCTGCCATATGTCACCACCGTATTATGATAATTTTGCCATTTGTTAAAGGCGCACTTCTACAACGGGGATATTGGTTTCACAACTCACAACTAAATTACCTGCTTGATTGTTTTCAATAACCTTGGCATTTTGACAAAATGTGCCATTGTATAGTTAGTGAATACATTTCCTTTTTTGCAATGCACTCTTTTACACTAACAAGGTCTGACATGCCCCACCCACCAGGAAATACGTCTCTTGGCTAAACAGGAAACGAAAGAACCTGAGTTCCAGATACTTCTGACTCACTTTTATGTCCATCTCCCTTGAGGCTAGCTCACAAACACTTTACAAACATATCCTGAGAATGGGTCTCAGGGACAACACTAAGGATTAGTCATGATTAGTACCTGCTACTCCTGGGTTGCCTGTCCCTCGCGACCCTTTTTCTCTCGGGTCACGAAGGCAGGGGCCGGTAAAGGGATTAAATTGGATTGTAAGAGCCAGGTTTACTTTCTCTAGTCTCTCAACAGCATATCGGAGGCTGAGGAGGGACTAAAGGTGGGACAAGGAGTTATTTTTGTGATCTCATTTGTATTGTTATGCACATGATACCACTTCATTAATCTTAGGTGTTCTAGGGAATCGACAATCACGCAGCTCCACTCCTAGAAAATTTGGGAACTAAAGATTGCCATGGGCTTATTCAGATTAAATTAGTATAATGCATGTTGGGAGGATAGGCACAAAAAAGAGACCAGAAAGTCCCAAAATTGGGCCCAAAAAAAGAGACTGAAAAGTCTAGAAAGTGTATATAACACCCGCAGAGACTCTTTCTTGCTGTCTGTTGGGTCATAGAGAACAGGACTAGGCTTACACACCAGTAAGCTTCACAGTCAGGAATGTTTCTGAAATCCCATAAATATAGTAAGCAACCAAAACCAACGTCGGGGGAAAGTTTGAGGTCCTTTTAGTTTTAACATCATTTTAAAGTGTAAGATAAACGTCCACAAAGAAGATGGCAGCCATCACTGAAACACATGGCTCTATCTTTCTTGAACTGTCATCAAATCACCCACCCTTGCCTCATAAGCAGACTGGCCTGGTCGTAAATCTAGAAATGTCCTTAGAGGTCAGAGCCCCTGATTAGCCAGCAGAGCTGTTCCATGGTCAATGTAATAATATCCCGAGTCCTAACACCATTCAGCGCATCAGTCATTTAGCAAAATATCCAGTAATACCCGTGGGTAAGGCTGCTGTAATTGAGCAACAATGCTGTATCAAATTATGCAGCAGGGTTGATTAAATTATGAGCTAACAAAACATATAGTGCATACCGTGCAATTAAAAGCGACTTATGTGGTACTTTGTAAAACAAATTAACTATTAATGTAAATGGGACTCGAGCATACAGAAAATACAAGGATTTCAAGAGGTCTGAAGCTGTACATTTTCAGAAGGTCCTTCTCGGGTTCTTTTCAAAATTATATTCCTCAACTATGAATTGATCTTTCATGAAAGAAAAGAAGCACTACATTGATAGCATCTTCTATTCTTCGCCAAGAGTAAAAAATACATTGTGTAAACAAATACAGTGTTTCAAACAAAAGAAGTAGTCATGCCACTCAATATCCCAAACTCTTCACCAAACAAGGGGATGGAGAGGACCCAGCCATTACTGAAGAGTTCACCCATACCAGACATGATGGCGGTGCAGGCACTGACATTAAGAGCAGACTGATCAAGGCCAGGAATGCCTTCAGGATGCTGAAGAATAGGTTGAGGTCATCCCAGTACAACATCAACACAAACCTGAGGCTTTCACAGAGCTGTGTTCTGTCCATACCCTTGAATGGATCAGAAAACGGCATCATCAAACGCTTGTCCTTCCACACAAGTAACCTAAGAAGAATCTTGTGCATTTTCTGGCCACGAACTATCTCCAACCAGGAACTGCTCAACATATGTAAGCAAAGAAAGCATGGACATCTTTATGAGAGAATGATGGAGATGGATTGAACACACTGTCAGAAGGGAACAAGGCTCCATCACAAGAACAGCTCTCACCTGGAGCCCAGAAACCCCAATGGAAGAGAGGCAGGCCATATAACTCCTGGAGGCAGACTGTGGAAACAGAAGAGAAGACAGCTGGGGCATTGTACAGAAACTTTCCCAAGACAGACAGAAGTGGTAGTCCTTCATTGCTGTCCTAAATGAAAGCCGGCAAAATAGGCAGTAAGTAAGTACTCATCAGAAAGAAAGTTTACAAGTACAAACAGCTTGCAATGAAAGGGGTGCCTCTCTTATTCCGCTCATTTTATATGCTGCTGTGTTTTAAAACCTGTCTTTGGTTTCAGGTAACTCTGCATTCATACAAAAGGCAATACGAAAAAAGCACTTTCAAACAAGCAATGGGCAGGCAAAATAGTGGTGGACATTACACACATTTGATGTCAATGTTTTACTAGGAAACACTTTTAAGACTATGAACAGCAGACCATAATAATCGATACAAATTGGTTGGGAATTTTCTCTCCTGAAGTAGCTAGTGCTGTGTGAAATACTTTAAATCAAACGTATTTGATAAATAGAGAAACAAAACCTTTACCTACCAAAGGAGAAATATTCTCATCATGTGTGAATTGCATCTAAATATGCAAGGCATTTTGTTTACTGTGATAAAAAGTCCTTCCACCGTACATCAATTATGCATATTAACACTATCACACTATCTAGGCTCACTTCTTGAACACAACTTCTTGAACACAACAATCAGTTGATGAAAGATGATTAGTCAACTACTGAAACGTGTTGGGAGCTATGTGTTCTTTTCATGTGCAGCTTTAGAAACTTTTGATACGTTCGCACTAGGGTCATTTTGTTGATGCATCATAAAAATACAATGCCTCTCGAATTGTTCAATAACAGTGGCCATGTTAAACCCCACGCTCTTTTCCAACTTTTAAAGTTACCTGCGGACATCATACATCTACTCTAACGATTTCACTTGTATAGATCTCTCCGACTATATCTATGGTTACATGTTTCCACATTTGTTTCTCACAAATTGCTTTTCAGCTTGTGAAGAGTAAATAATTGGGATAGGAAGATTTTATGGGGCTGGAATAACTGGCATTCTTTGTCTTTGGACACTGAGAAACTACTAAATAGGCTCCACAGATGATTGTCTCTGATCATCCCTAAGCATGGCAAATATTTGACTAATCTGAATTTCTGTCTTCTAGGTAAGGTCCGTACAGTGGTGAGGAAATAGGAGCAGTGGCGCTTTGTGCAAATTCAAACACACCACGTATTTGACCTGATGGCCACAGGTTCAAAGCCCAGCAACTCTACTCAGGATTTCATCCTTCCATGACTGGTAAAAGGAGGAGCTTGAATTGTGTAATAATGAACTGTTATTCAGATAAATACAAACAAAGGAAACAGAGGTTATCTGGCTGCCACTGGGAGAATAGAACATCTTTGAAAAAGGACTAATTCGGTCAGCAGGAGCCTGTATTTGTAAGTGCTTATGACGAGGCAGCGAAACAAAGGTCTGTGTCTCCTTTAGATCTGGGTTGAATTACCTTGCTACCTTACCCAGAAGAGTGCCAGGCAGACTGAAAGCATTGACGCATCTACCACCCTGAAAAATATCTGACCATGCCCATTTTAATAATGGACATTGACTAATATTGATTCTTATACCCCATTTGACATCTTTGACTTTTTCATCAAAAATCCATGTCTTCTAATTCCCTTTAGCCATTTTGCTATGACTTTTTTCATTACCTGTATCATATTTCAGTTATTTGGTTTGTGAATGTTATTGATTTCCCAACTTCATGTTGTTTTGGTGCTACTTAATATTTTACTTCAGTTCTCTGAGGTAAAGACTTCTGCTTGTGCTGTAGATACTAGGGGTAATCACAGGTTTTCCCACTGAACCTGCCTTTACCTAACAAGGTATTGTTTTTTTTGGAGGTCATGACCTGCTGCCCCCACCAGTTAATATTTCACAATCTCACAGACACAAGTTCGAATCTTGATGGGTCCATTCATCCTTTCATCCTCTTGATAATGATAAAAGTAATAATGTTTGTTAGCATTAAGCGTGTTATTTAACACCAGACACCCCAAGGGTGATCATGGGCATTACAAATGCGCATCATTTAACATTGTGTAATGGTAAGGTGAAGCAGAGACAACGTGTAACTTGGTGCAGAATAGAAATTGTGAGAATATAGAAGAGTTATGCTTATCACTGGAGTTCAATAATACTATGGGCTCAATGAATCAACTTGTATTCATATTATATCCATTTATCAGAGGAGTTTGTCTAAAGAGAGGTGAGAAGGAAGTCTGATCATGAGGGGGGGAGTCCTGTTCTAACAGTGGAGGAGACTAAACCCCACTTTTGGATACCTGTAGTTAGTACCAAGAGCAGATCAGATGCCATTTGGGGCACTGATCTAAAATAAAAGAGGAAAAAACAGGAAGGGTGATTCTCTTAAAGAGGGATGGAAGCCAATATGTAACAACCTATTTCTGAGATAGACAATAATGATAACATGCCAATCCACTGTTAACTTAATGCAATGATTTGTAGTTATGCAGATAGATGTGTAATTTTCACTAACAATCACCAGTCATAGCACACGCAATACAAATGCAATTATTTTGTGACACTTAAGAATTATTGTAATTTCCTACTCAATTCAATAGCAATCATTATGTTAACCCAGTTGAGACAAAGATTTAGGCCCAAATTTAAGAAGGCCTATTGCCACATTAGCGCCATTTTTTTTTAATGATAATGTGGTGTTAGGCTTGCAGAATCCTTGTGCCACTTTGTAACCCTTTGTGCCACACTATGCATGCACCATGCATAATGTATGCAAAGGTGGCGTTCTGGTGCAAGGAGGCCCGCAGAAATGGCGTAATGAAATCTACACATCTGCCAATTTTGTCTTCATTTTGACAGCTCCTGAAAGCAGGCATTAAAAGGACGCACCCATTGTAATCAACGGCCCTCTTTGTACTTTGCTCCACTAGCAGCAACATGTTTGACACTAATAGAGCTAAGTGCCAAACTAGCGTTAAAGATTTGACACTCATTCCCTAACTAATGCCATGGTGCGCCTTACGTTAATTACAGCACACACAAGGTGGCGTTAGGGGGACGCTGAGGGGCGCAAGAAAAGTGACGCAGCATTGGATGCAGTGACACTTTTCTTAAATCTTCCCCTAAGTGAGAACCTTCAAGAATTGAGAGTTGTCTTTTGTGGTTTTAATGGAGATGTTCGAAGCGGACACTTACCTCACTCAGCTAAATTACTAGTGTTGGAACTTTAGACCTGATGGTCCTGAGCAGCCTCATATTACGGTAATTTTAAAATAGTAATGGATCCTCACTGCTTTAGAGCAGGTGCTAGACAATGGTTGTTACGTTACATTGACGGTGCTGACCTCTCTCTTCAGGGACGCCATTGCAATACTTGGTGGCATTATGTTTGGAATTAGAAGCAATAGGTCGTAACAAGGTTGTAGCTATGGATGGTTCTGTCGGTGCAGTGGCACCGAGATGTGGGGTCAGAATTGCCAAATACACCAAGATTATGGCTCTTTTTCTACTCAATCAGGAACTAGGGGCCCATTATCTTTCAGTGTTTTAGGGCCCAATGCACCCTTCCCACGCAACTCGATTGTAATCCCAGCTACCCTACCTGACCAAAAGTAGTCGGCCATGGGCTTCAAGTGCTCTTCAGATCCCTCTGCCACCAGCATCTGCCACATTCACAAAAAAACTGAACCAAAGCACTAAATTAAGAAATCGAACACGTTCTCTTCCCTTTGTTAAGACACATGGGCGTTGCGCATCGCACTGACGTGCTATACAACTCTGCCTTAAAGTGACGTGCCGCGCGGGGGTCCACCTGAAGTGGCTGAACACATTAAAAATTAAGGGTTCGCTGCAGAAGACAGAATGCATAAATCTGAGCAACCTGGCACCGTGACAGAGCCTAAGCACCACTCACAAAATTCTAATTCATGCTGTTAAGGGGGCTGCTGTTTTGTGTTTCACTGCCCGTGTGACAGTGTGTGATGGCACGGTCTTCACCATTAATTATACGCCGGCTTTAAATATGCCCTTGCCAACCTGCCCGGGGGAGAGCAGGTAATCCGAAGCCGATCCCTCTCCTGTGGTAATGAATGCTGCTGTAAATTGCAAGGCCTCGCTCGAGCCCGCTTCCCTACATTTACTATAAGCTATCAATTTTGTAGGTGCGCATGCAGAATGAATGTTCTGCAGTTCTCTTAACTTTATACATATGATTTCAGGTTTAATTTACCGCTTGCCCCTGGAAATTATGTCGTTGGGGCGGTATTACATTTGTTTACACCGCATTATAACCGCGCTGCGAAATGATTAATCTTCGACGTCTGAACAATGTGCGTTGTTTGGTGGTTGACGTTCGCGGTTGCAATGTCCCAGAGTAAATCCAGAAGCATAATGGTCATTTTAATCACCGGCGAATGCAACATCAATCGTACAAATAAAATTGTAAAGCGTTTGCTTTATAAATTTGGAAGAGATTTCCTTGTTCAGTTAGCAAAGGCATATTCAACAGAGAATCGCGAGAATTAGTGGGTCGCGCTTTTCTGCGTTCACATATTGAATGTCAGGAAAAATATTCCTTTGCTGTAAGGCAAAAATATAGGTAACCTTGAATGTGTTATCGATCATCAAAAGCATGTCCTCCTTTCACTTAACTTCAGAGCTCTTCTTTGGGAAAACAACTGTAAAGCACCCTCTGCGTATTATGGGTCAGAGTTACAAACGTTTTTTGTGAGCCGGAGCTCTCCAGAATCAGAAGTGCGCATGCGTTGCTTCATGAAACATGTGTAACATGTGCTGCATGTGAATAAACTGTGTTGCAGACAGGCACTGATCCCAGTGCAAAACCTGCATAAGGCGACATTGTCAGGGCCAGGCTGGGAACCCAAATCAGCCCTGGGTAAAATGCCCAAACCAGCTTTACTTCTTCCGTCTTCTCGAGCTGTCGCTCTTTCCGTCCAACCGTTCTCTCTCTTCCCTCCCACCCTCTCTCTTTCTGGCTCTCATGAATCCCCACGAGCCTTCTGAAATTAGATAGGAAAGATGGGGAACAGTGCTAGCCTTTGTTCAGAGAGCCCCCTGGGTGTATCCAAAAGTAGCACCTTCCTCCCACACTTTTCTTTGGACCCAAGTCATAGGGAGACCACTAGACGGGCGCTGGAGGTCGGCGCCCTGTGCATGGTCCCAGCTCGCTCATCTTCAAGGCCGGCCCTGATGGGGAACATGACAGAGGCAATAGAAGAGAACATGCCTGTCAAAACTGGCCTCCTAGTGCTCCAGGAACCTGGGGAAATGCCCGGTGAAACGATAAACCCGCCCGCCTTGGACAAAGCAAGTACGTAGAGATTGGAGCACAATCCTCATTCATAGCAGTGATGCGCCCTGCACAACTCCAGTTCACTTTCCCCAGCAGCCCTGGATTTGCACAACTGTTATGATTGCCACAGAGCAATAAGCAGGAGTCTAGTAAAAAATATATATTTGTACATAAACATAGGTTTACACCGCTGACAGAGCTTATTATTGAACATACGTTTTTTAAGGCATATTTCTGGTAGTCATGTGACACATCATAGAGGCTCCTGTATTTAGACATTTTACACATTAACAATGGACAAAGTTTGCACCTTATCAAACCATTCTAGCACGCATATAAAGTGAAAAGGAACTAAGAGGTAACAGTCGAGCTTTGTGATTAGCCTGCCATTGTGGGGCAACTCATTGCGTTGTGTTTCTAGTAACCTTTAAACCATTTGAGCTAGACTTTTTCTTGCTAAAATGTGTGTATTACTAAACAAATAATGGATTATATGTCAAGTGTGGTGTTAGACCTGGCTCTCACTGCAGGGTCACTCCCAAACTTTCTACCTTCTTCACATCAGTTTTGTAAAATAATTTTTTGTTGGCCTTAGGACTCTGCACGTCTTGACAGTGCTCACCAGTGCTAAGGTGCTTGTGCTTTCTCCTTTAAACATGGTAAAATTGGCTTACTCCCTATTGACACATTCAATTTACATGTAAGACCGTACTAAACTTGCACTGCAGGTACCCAGGCCCGTAATTAAATGCCACTAATGGGCCTACAACTCTCATTGTGCTTGACACTTAGTAGACTTTTTAAACATCTCAGTCATGCCAATGCAGCCTATGTCAATATGGTCTATAAGTAGGAAAAAATCTACAAATTAAATACCATCAAAAAAGGGGGTTATTAATACTCCCTTGGTAGTGAAATTACATTTCAGCATTTATTCCTTCATTATAAAGATAGGACGAGAAATCAATACAAACAAGTCACTTAAATACAATACATAATTGGAAGTGGGACTTGGACTGGGACTTTAAACATCCCAGTCTTAGCATGCAGCCTTTACAGTAAGCCCACAAACGCCCACTTGTTTGTATTGATTTCTCGACCTATCTTTATAATGAAGGAATAAATGCTGAAATTGAACTTCACTACCAAGGGAGTATTAATAACCCCCTTTTTTGATGGTATTTAATTTGTAGATTTTTTCCAACTTATAGACCATGTTCCACTATTACTGTTTCATTACCCAGGTCAAGTAGGGTCACAAGGGTAAACCTCTTTTTTTCACGGATGCAACCTATGTGTGCAGTTTTAAACTGCCATTTCGAACTGGCAAAAAAATATTTGCTAGGCATAAACCTTCCTTTTAAATGCATATATGTCCTCAGCAGGGTAGGCCCTAAACAACCCATAAGGCAGGGTGCATTGTATTTAAAATGTTGTACATGTAATTTTTAGTTTTACACGTTCTGGTTGAGAAAAGCTTTCAAATTTGTTTTTCACTACTGCAAGGCCTACCTCTCACAGAGGATAACACGGGGTTACATTATCACATTTAATAAATGATACCTTTTGTTTGGGAGCAAGTGGGAACACAATGTATGTTGTTTGAGGAATTGGAAGTTAGAACACTCTTTCATGATAATGTTGGATTTTAAGTCACAATTAAAAAATTAAAAAATAATTGTTTACAAAGTTAGCATTTTCTTGTTCTAACCATTTGGTGCCTGAAGCCTGATCCTGGATCATATGACTTGGTGTAGTTGGAGGGTAACCTTTGTCTATTCCTCCCAGATAGTATCAAGATAAAAGGTTTGAGTGTTGGCAAAACAGGACATCCTGGCTTAATGGGGGAGTGGAGCTGTCATGTACCCCACTTGCACTTCAAAGGCCCTGGGCCCAGCTCACACACACAGAGGACTTCACACTAGCCTATTGTGGCCCCGGACAGACTGGGTCCAGGGAGGGAGGCAGGAAATTCAAGACACCTCTGTAGGAGGAAACTCTAGAAGCTTCTCCAACTTCAAGTGCGTACCAGGTAGAAAAGGAGGATGGTCAGACCCATTTTTCATTACACTTCTGGACCTGTGGATAAAACAGAAGAATGAAGCTCTGCTGATTGAGGCATGCCGTGCTTGCAGAGAAGGAAGACTGAATCTGCACCGTTCATCCCAGGCTGAAGTGAATGTAAGGGTCAGCTGATTGACCTCTGAGCTACAGGGACATTACAAGCTCCAGAGGCCGCAGGTATCTGTGCATCTGATCTGCTGTCTGGACCTAAAATTAGAACTGCCTGAGCCCTACTGGAGTGAGTTCGTGCTCTTCAAGCGGTGCCTTCCAGGTCCTGGATGACTGGTGTGATAACAGTTGATGTCTTTCCTGAAGAAAGTAAGAAATCATGAATTTTTGGGTTCTTCGCAACTGCAAATGGACCCAGTTGCGTCAGGATCTTACGATCAGCACAGAACTCCGATGAACCCGACTCTTCATGCTACAGTGACAGCCAGTGATGACCAGCAATACAAGATCTGCACTTCACGCTACAGCACCAACAGCTCACCATGAATGTCCATGCTAATCTCCAACAACAACAGCCCATGAGCCTGACAGGATCTTCATGACCCAAGGACGACCTCCATGATGCCTGGCTTGCTCTTCGAGCTACGTCGACAATCATCTTTGATTCTCTTCCAGATTCTAGAGGTCTCCTCCAGTTCTAACAAAGCTCTTCATGCTGGACTTCAGAAGAAACATTACCAGCACATCTAACCTGGGCCCGCTATATAGCTCCTGCTCGATTGTGGTCAGCCTGGACTTGTGACTTTCAGCCACCTCACACAATCAGATAACTGTGTGTGGTACTTGGTTCTCTTAGGCACTATGCTTACCTTATATCTTTGAAATTTCATATCTCCGGTTCATTTTAATGGATTTTTGTTGTTTTGGTGTCAATTTAAGACATTTCACTCTTGTTTTCCAAACTAGTGTGGGATTTTCTTGTCTTATATTTTTACTTTAGCATTGTTTGTTTGCTGTATAAATACTTTACACATTGCCTCTAAGTTAATCCTGACTGCCAAGCTGCAAGAGGGTTGAGCACAGGTTAATTTAGTGACTTTTGTGGTTCACCAAGACAATGGCTGTAGCCGTTGCTTGAGAAGGGCTCTTACCACCACAACAGGCGCGGCCCGTCCTTTAGGGTGGAGGGGCCACCACTCTTCATGTTCAGGTCAGGCAGCCAGGAGCAGACATGCACGATTTGCGCAGACTTCTGTCTGTCTGAGCTGAACTTTGCTGGGCTGAGGAGGTCACAGCTCCTATGGGCGTGACCTCCTCGGCTCAGCAAAGGTGCCTCGAGGCCCTCCCTTGGGTGACGAGGCAAGCGTCACCCATTGACTTCAACCTGGGCGCTTCAGGTTTAAGCCCTGAAGCCCCCAGAGCGAGTGTCAATCAGTGACACTTCGTCACAGAGTGGGGTGAGGTCAGCAGTCTCACTGACCCCATCCCACTCTGTGACGAGGTTGGGACTGCTGCCTTCCCTCATTGGCTGACCTGAGGGAAGGCAGCAGTTCCAACCCTCCTGGGACCTCCGAGGCTGAAGGTGTGTGATCTTTTAAAATTAATGTTTGGTGCATGCGTGCATGTTTGAATGTTATGAGTGTTGTTAATGGATGTGCTTGCGTGCATGAGTGAAAGAATGAATGTGTGTGTGATCTTTTTAAATGAAAGTTTGGTGTGTGCGTGCATGTTTGAATGTTATGAGTGTTGTTAATGGATGTGCGCGTGCATGTGTGAGTGAAAGAATGAGTGTGTATGTGCTACCCACCCACCCCCCCTCCCTCCTAAAGCTGCCGCCCGCCACTGACAACCAACAATGCAATTTCTCACAAGGATGAATGTGGTAACACTATACACATCACTGATGAGACCTCATGGGATCACTGTGTTAAGTTCTACTGGCCACATCAGATGTTTGTGTCCATTACTGGTGGCAGTGTATCCAGTACATTAATTCTAGTTTGGAATACTTCCTCTAGTTATGGAGTGAAGATACCCATGGAAGCTAAAGACTGATTGTTGTGGGCTCAGAAAAGGGTAACCCAGGTTGTGTCTGCTTGAAACCAACCACCTACCTTTTCTGGCTAAACTCATCAATCTAAAAGTGCCTTCTTTAGAGTTAGCAAAATAATTGACAGCAATAGAGAAATACTGGAAGTAGAGGCAATATGGGGATTTGAGGAGGCAGAATCGGAATACAGTAATAATTTTAACTACAACATATTGTGGAAAGGGTGGTGATAACATAGGACAATGATCCAGCAAAAATTAGTAGAACAAACAGATAGAAAAACAATCGTCATCGAGGAAGGTAACGGTGATCATAGAGAGAGTTTGAGGGAAGAGTAACCCCATTAATGTACAGAGTGGCTAGGTCTAACAAAGCTGATCTACCAATCAGATTCAATATTTGCTTGACTCCATGAAGGATAAGACATTATTTGGCTACAAATCATTTCCACGCTCACCTTGGCATGTTATATGGCCACTGTAAACTATACAGAGAGAAGAACATTGCACCCGCCTGCAAATCTGTCACTCTCATATAATCTATTATACAGGCAGGCAGGGTCATGGAGTCCTTCTGCCCAGCTAGAGTACAAATCAAACACAGCTGTCACTCAGAGAAGAGCACACAGCAGTCACCGAGCAACCAAACCGCCAGTAAGCTACTGCCAAACTCTGAAGGGAGAAAGAGGGCGGGATGACGCTGGGTGTCCATCACCAGACTGAAGAACAGACTATAATAATGTGTTTGTTTTACTTGAAGTTCAAGGCCTGTGCTCAGTGTCTATGCCTTGATCATTTTTTCCACAGTTGGCTATTTTACAAAATTCATGGTAGTTTTCTCTTGATATCACGTTTTCCTGTAACCAGTTTTCAAAACGTTGAATGTATGCCACTACTGTCACAAAACGTGTTCCTTCTGTGTGTATAAAAACAAGCATTGACGAAGTCAATAGGTCTCGCCTATGAGAACTATTAGCTTTTACAATGTGTTGTAGCCATGCTGTACAGCAGCACAGATGACTTGCAGTGTGGCTAAAACTGATTTTTAAAATAACTATGATGCAGCACAGGAAAAAATCCTTTCTTTAAAAGTGCATTAGCACTGGATGCATCACAGTACTTTTTTATTATTAATTTTAGACATTCTACCCAGCAGACAGGCTGCTACACAGGAAGGCTACAAATCAATACTAAAGTCAGCAATGCTCATGCTGTACAGCATAAAAAAAGGCAAAGGCACAGATAATAGGCTCAAAAGTGAGACCTATTGGCTTTGCCATTGATTGTTAGGACTCAGCACAACACTTCTGTGATTCTGAGCAAATCAGTTAATCTCCCCATGCATGTTAAAGAAAAAATATGACATCTGGAAAACATCCTAACACTTAAAGAAATCAATTGCAGCCATGCCACGTTTTAGTAAAATACATTTGGAAGCAGATTACATATGTTGTGACAATAATAGCAAATACAATCTGTTGCCATAATAAACATCAATTTCAAAGTAGAAAAGGGCTTCTTTGAAGTGTATGTGATATAGTGAAACATAGTTACAAATGTCAAGAGGAGCAACAAGGAGACAGGGAAGAAAAAATAATGGTAGTACCTCAGTCACAGCACGATCAGAGGAAAGACAGCATTCAACCTGAAGCAATCAGTATTTGGTCCATGCTGCATCCGAAAGAAGAGGAAGTGAAACCAGCATGTGCTGGCCAATTAGAAGGCAGTTAATAAGGGTGACAATGAAGCCAATGACTGTTAAGCAATAGGCGGGCTCCAAATCCCTTGCTTTATACAATATCTCTCACAAAAGAGAGTGAAAGCAGCTGTCACAGGTGAGAACTAACCAGGGATTTGAGGAATTCCTATAAATGATTAGTATCATCTTAGTTCACTAGATGGCGTAATTGCAGTAAGCCAAAAAAACGTACCACTTGGAGATAAGAGTGCAGAGTTCACACTCATGTTAGGACGGGGATGCATGCTGGGACTGCAACAGAACAGATATATTACAAGGAAAAACGAGCATTCAGCTATACACAGTAATTGCATGAAGTGATTCTGGTGACTTATAAACCATGACTCCAAAGGCCATGTTTGAAAAGCAGATTAAATCTTAACAGGTCCGCTAATTTCTAATTATGCAGGGTTACAATAGAATATTGCTCGGTTTTTCCCTTATCATGTATGCTCGGTTCTAACACCTCTGGCCACCTTGCTCTGGACTCTGCCCTTCTTCCTTTTGCCCCTTTTTCATAATTAGGTTGGAGGAAAAACTTAATTAACAAAGAAACCGGAGGGCTGCAAAGAGGCTAAAGATATATGTGGTCAACTCTTTCCGCTGACATGCACTAAGATGCTCTCTGTGCCCATGGACATAGCAAATTAGAAAGCTTCACATAATAAGTCCGTACATCCAATTAGTCCACGGCATTTTTTTATTAGAAGTGAAATCTGAAATCTGAAGGAAATGCTGATCATCGAGTTTCCCATATTAAAAAAAAAAAAAAAAACAGGCGATTATCCTTTTTTTCAGTATTTTTCTCCCTTACAGCTAGTACAAGCTGAAAATGATTCACGGTAACTGTGATCCTGGACATGTAATGCAGCAGTATGGCCAAACAAAGTTCCTCAATTAGACGCGGATGAATCCAATTCGGGATAGTGGGGGAAGGCATCCTCATGCACTCGTCACAATATGAAGGATCCAGACAATCTGTAAATTAATTACAGGATTTTTATGTGAGGTCAACCTACAAGCTTTTATATGAAAGGTTCTCATAAGAATGGTATGTACTTTGCACAGTTTTTGTCTTTCGATGAACCCAGATAATTGTTCTTTCTTTTTGGTCTGGCACATGTCAACAATTGCCCTTACCTGAAAATCTGGCACAGGTGGTCAGTGCAGGTCTTTCATATTGTGACAAGTAACGTTCCCTGAATTACTTTAAGAGAAATGCACTGCGTAGGTTTCTTCCTTGACTTTTGTGTTCAAGGGAATGCCCTGTGTACACATATCTTACGCACTGTCCAAACCCATTCCCCCTAAAACCCAACATTTTTACAAAATTATGGACAATGCTATAATGAAAAAGACGTTCAATTTCGCCTAGGCCTACATTTAATCCAGAATCGATAACTACCAGCCTCACTAGAGGTGCAAAGAAAGTTAATAAAGAATCCTAATTCCATCAAAAGAACGATAAAACACCACCATATTTAAAGATAATAAGACCAAATATTCCAAATAATATCCTGTTTTACATCACTTCCCAGCTTGACAAAACATCATACAACCTGATTCTATCAGCAATGATCCACAACAACACATGAGTGTTAATAATTAAACAGCAAAAAACTCCTGTCCATGCTCTCCCTATACACCCAGACATAAGGGTAACTACCAGCTCAAACAACATACTGATAGAAATGTAGGATTACCAAGATGCAATGGAGACCTATCCTTTGGTCTAAAAGCATCGTTCTGGGGCTCTGAAATGAACAGTACATACAGGAGCCTTTTCAAAGTAACACTGCCCATAATTGCATACCTAAAGCCCACAAGTCACAAAGTTTCTCTTCAAAGGCCATTCTAATCTGCATACAATGCTGGAGATGTGTAGTACAAAACTCCCAGACATCTCACAGCTCCATGAAGCCTTACGATTCCCTGCTCAATAGAGGACATGGGGGCTGTGTGCTTGTCACCTTTGGCACAGGCCCTGTGGCCTTTCCACTTCCACAGGATGTGTTATCCTGGATAAATTACTTTTTTTCTTTTAGTCTCTGTTCTTTTGTCTGGCAAAACAGGGAGGAGTCAAATCAGCCCATTACCCTACATTCAGTTCTACAAGAGGAAACTCCACTTTTACAGCAGTACTTCATTAAGACCTCCCTTCCCAATCTGTTTAAAAAAACTAGCACTTGCAAACTCAGTGGTGTGATGACTATCCTTAAAAAAAGTTTTCTGCCGCTTCTGTACATTTTATGATAATTGACGCCTGAAGCAGTAACTAACATTTAAACAGTTAGGGCGGAGAACTGGCAAGAAATAGATACATAAAGAAGCAGAGATGTTTCACAGGGCAACTACCCAGCATTATTGTGGTTGGTGTCCTACTTAGAACGACGAGACAGCATGGCCAAT
The DNA here is from genome assembly GCF_031143425.1 of Pleurodeles waltl. Classification (NCBI taxonomy): domain Eukaryota; kingdom Metazoa; phylum Chordata; class Amphibia; order Caudata; family Salamandridae; genus Pleurodeles; species Pleurodeles waltl. The sequence goes on from NC_090445.1 coordinate 1,105,524,324, forward strand.
GCTTTACGAAACACATAATCCATGAGACAACCACATCATCCACAAATGGATAACCAAGAAGCTTAGCCAGCTAAGATGTGCTAAAAAAAGTGATCGATCACGAAGTCACTCGGTCACCAACAAAATGTGCCTGCTGCCTCTTTGCAAACAGGACTACAGAGGTTTGACTTTTTGCATCCCCTTCAAAATGTATTGTGTTTGCTTCCTCGTATCGAACAGAGACAGAGAAAAAACATTAAGGCAAGTAACCCTCAAAATCAGTGAACTAGACTTGAAACTCAAGCAATGGCTTCTGGCTTGGTCAATTAAATAGGCGACTATACCTTCAAAGGAATAATGTATGATTTTCCCAGTAAATTGCAAACATTTCTGTAATATAATTGAAATGTCTGTGCTTTGGAACCAAAAGTCTTTAATGGGCTACCAAATGATTGCCAGGGCAATCGCAGTCTATAATTCCAGTAGATCAGGTTCATGCCAGAGTTTCAGGACAACAATTGATCATGTTAAATACCCATATTTATATTCACTGTACATAATTGTATCTTATGTGGATATTCTGAAAATCTGTTATGGATCCTACCCTCGTTGATCAACACTGGCTACCCCTGATAAATATGGAAACAAAATCTGGTCCAGGGACCGTCTTTTGAGAGAAGTATTGACCTATCTGCTCATCAACATGGGCCCCACTCGCGACAAGATTCTTCAGACAAAAGGCAAGTGGGTGTCATGATTCAAAATATCACTGTCAGTGGAACAGACGCGAGAGTGACCCCATTCCATCCATAGCAGATTTCTGAGATCCACTGATCTCTTGTGAACTAGTGAACCCCCCCAAAAAAATGACTGATAATTACCTAAATCCTACTCACTCAAGATCAATTCAGGCACTTGGCCATGAAGTGTAAGGCGTTTTTGTCCGTGGATCATTACAGCCAGCATTAGAGGAGGCAGCGGATGTGATTGCGTAGCCTATCATCAGCCACGCCATTTTTCCTTCAACGTATAAATGTCCATTGAGCTCAGCCGTAACCGCGGGATGGAGAGCCTGCACTCCAACAAGGGCACGTTGCTTCTATTTGAATCAGTTTCACTTCTCAGCCCCCCTCGACGTTGTGGAGTGTACTCCGTTGAACAGGCATTTTAATGACTGACACCTAAAGGCCTCACACCAGAAACAGCGTACTTAAATCCACATTCATTATTAATACCCTGTAATATAGCCCCGGACATAATGGAAGCCATTGTGATGTTGGTTATGGGGATACCACTGCGCCATGTGGTCTATTAGTGAAAAGAAAAGACATTGAAAAAATAAAGAAAATAATGCAGATTAACAGAAATAACATTACTAAAGAACAACTTGTGATTTTAGATGTATACAGAACACAAGGTATGAGTCAGAACAGCGTTACTGATTCTTCATAATATTTCCTCATTCAGTGTTAAATCCGTTCCTCTTAACAGAAAGAAGGGCTTGCCTCCAATTAGAGTAGAAAAATAGATTCAGGGGAAATATTTTGGTTTCTTCTCTCCAAGCTGGCACTCTGCTGTCTAGCAGCTCCATGAGCTTCCGCAGAGAAGCGAATTCAGGGAAAATCAGCAGACACAAAACTGTGAAATGGTATGCAATCAGTGGCAGACAGAACAATGGCTGCGGGAGTGTATTGTCCCAAGCAATCACGCTGATTAATGTTGGCATTAACAAGACACAGAGCGGGGTGCGTCAGACTCTGCGATGCTGGCATCGTAAGTCTCCGCTAGGTCTGATTGGACTTACACTAGGGCTTCATGGGCCTTTGCAAGTCCCACTGACGTTCAGTAAACATCTGACATGGCCAATTCACGAAGATTTTACAGGCACTGTGAGGACGGCTTTGTTTACTCCTGAATTCCATGGGTAAGCTATGTATCTCCACAATTCAAGTCGTAGTATTTTTGCAAGGTCGTTACACTACTCATGGCAAAATCTTTGTGACTCGGCCTCATATTTTTGGTCTGTCCAATAGACAACTTCAGCTGTTTCTATAGCCTCATGTTTAAAAAAAATCAGAATTCAAATACATACATAGTGAAGCTAGAGATCATTCCTCTCAATCAGTGGCGGCCGGTAAATTTAGGAGGGGGGGGAGGCACATGCACACTCACACACACACGTGCACACACACACATCCATTCACAGCACTTATTATCAAATATTGCTAACATACATGTCCACACGCACCAAACATTCGTTTTAAAAAACGCACACACTTACCTTCAGCTCTGCCTCGGAGGTCCCAGGAGGGTTGGGACTGCTGCCTTCCCTGTTTGGCTAACCTGATGTCAGCCAATGAGGGAAGGCAGCAGTCCCAACTTCGTCACAGAATGGGATGGGGTCAGTGAGACTTCTGGCCCCACCCCACTCTATGACGATGTGTCACTAAAATTGATACTCGCCCTGTGCGCTTCAAGGCTTAAACCTGACTGCTTCCCTCATCACCGGGGGGGGGGGGGTGCCTCGAGGCACCTTTGCTGAGCCGAGGAGGTCACGCCCATAGGAGCTGTCACCTCTTCACCCCCGCAAAGTTCAGCCCAGGCAGCCAGGAGCCTGCGCAAATCGCTCATGTCTAGCGCCTGGCTGCCTGACCTGAAGATGAAGAGTGTCTGTCAGGCTGACCTTTTCTCGGCCTGACAGACACTCTTTTTGAGGGGCAAAAGGTGGGGGCATGGCCCTTCCGCCCCAATGGATGGGCCGCGGCTGCTCCCAATCCATTGGTCTATTAAAGTTCCAGAAAATAGAGAAATATCAACCCGACCAGCCTTCTCATTTCAGTGTGGGGCCAACCCCCTCTACTTTTATGCAATCAAGCTGGCTCATTGATTTACAAAAATAATTACATTCTTAATTTACTTATTTTTTTAAATGAAATAATTTTATTATTTTTGTAAACCATTTCTCTATTTTTCATTTTCTATTTTCCCTGCCCCGTGGCCTATAGCAATTCAGGGAGTCCCTTCTGTATATGTAGTTCTCTTAAAGTTCCATTCACATTTTGCTTCTACTCACCACAGCATGCACCAGTGCACTTTATCAACTGCCTCTCTTGAACTGTGAGTGACAGTGATTTCCCTGAATACTTTATACTTTACTCAAACTATTGATTTATAGCACAGACGCCTATAAACAAAAAACAACACGCATACCAAGGCTCGACTTATTGGCTTTGCCAATGCTTGGTATAGAAGTGTTTTTGTTTGGTGTGGTACTGGGTGATGTTGGTCATCTGGAATCCAAAGTTTTGTTTCCTTAACTCAATCATGTATCACCCTTCAATTATTAAAAGTGGTCCCCTGTGTTGAGGGTCTCCATTTTCATTCCTTTCTTTTAAAATACTAATAACAGGAACTTTTCATACTTATTATTTGGCACCAATTGAAAAAGGAATGGTAGTGCAGTTCTAGGGCTATACTGTGGTTAATTTTGTGACTTAGAACATTCATCACAAACATCAGGGCTTGGAAACACAGATCAACACCACTGATTACTGTTTTTTAGCTATGCTGTCTGCCAGTCATGTGCTAACCTTGTCCTGGTAGTTCGGGCTGGACTGTTCCCATGGGAAACAGGATCAAGACTGATTTGCATATGGCTGGGTCCAAACTGGGGCGGCATGGTGAGCAAAAGAACAATGGATTTAACATGTATCTGTGACTGGGGGTGAGTCTTTGAAAAGTTTCAGCACTCTGTCCATCATCTTGTCGTAATGCTATGTTCGCCCTAAGCGGCCAGGGTATACCCAGATGTGGGTCCCTTGCTCACTGTGCCACTGGATTCATGGTAGCCTGGTTCATGAGGGGTGATACCCCGAAACCTGTTACAGGATGCATGTTTCCGGTCCAGGGAGGACATGACCTGGCAGTTCGGGCTGGACTGTTCCCATGGGGAACAGGGTCAAGACTGATTTGATTATGAATGGGTAAATTCTGGGGTGGCATGGTGAGCAAAAAAATCAATGGATTTAACCCACATCTGTGACTGGGGGAAGTGTTTGAAAAGTTTCAGTACTCCATCCATCATCTTGTTGTAATGCTGTGTTCGCCCTAAGTGGCCAGGGTATGCCCAGACGTGGGTCACTTGCTTACTGTGCCACTAGATTCAAGCTAGCCTGGCTGATGAGGGGTGATACTCTGAAACCAGTCCCAGGATTCTTGTTTGCCGTCCAGGGAGAACCTGGCCTGGCAGTTCAGGCTGGACTGTTCCATGGGCATCAGGGTCAAGAATGATTTACATATGGTTGGGTCCAAACTGGGGTGGCATGGTGAGCAAAAGAACAATAGTTTTAACCCCGATCTGTGACTGGGGGTGAGTGTTTGAAAAGTTTCAGCACTCTGTGAATCATCTTGTTGTGTTGCTATGTTTGCCATAAGTGACCAGGGTATGCCCAGATGTTAGTCCCTTGCTCACTGTGCCGCTAGATTCAAGATAGCCTGGTTTATGAGGGGTGATACCCCAAAACCAATCCCAGGATGCTTGTTTCTGGTCCAGGGAGGACCTGGAAGGGCAATTCAGGCTTGACTGTTTCCTTGAGGAACAGGGTCAAGACTGATTTTTCATATGGCTGGGTCCAAACTGGGGTGGCATGGTGAGTAAAAGAACAATAGATTTATCCCTGATCTGTGACTAGGGTGAGTGTTTGAAAAGTTTCAGCCCTCCGTCCATCATCTTGTTGTGCTGCTAACCTGTGGAATCACTGATTTCTTCAAAAACCCATACTGCTCCTAAGGAGAGATGCAACGAGGCTCATTTCTGGCCTGAAATTGATAAAATGGCCTTCCTAAATGTAAAATTAGCTTCTTGCATGTTATGCTTTCCTTTAATAAATATACTTATATTCACCAAAGTCCATCACATCCAAAGATGATCTTCTTGCCGCAAAGACAGAATAATGTAATTAGAGAATTAACTTGGCAGAGGAGGCACATGCACTGGTGTAAATTTTAGTTGACAATTTAAAGTTGCATTTTACTGCGTTTAGCTACAAATTACATTTTTGGGACACTAGATAACATATATAAAGCAGAGAAAGCAGACATCTCCCTGCTGAACTGAAAAAGTAACCAAATCAATTGACAAAATCAGACATCAGCTACCAGTTTAAATATGCACCTGGAATTAACTGAAAATCTTCCTCTATCAGTTCATTAGATGTCTAAAACCCCAAGAGCCAGCCATTGCTTCCAAATAGAAAAAAAGAGCAACACTTTGTAACAATCTGTACTGGGAATTTCCACAGGGATTAACAGACAAAAAAGCATGTTAAAAGAAACTATGATTTCAGGTTCCAATGGAGTGTCATGTTGCATTCACGGTGCAGACGGCGAGGCACCCTGTAGAAGAAAAAGCATTTAACAGGACTTAGCAATACTGGTGCGCATGTACCTTACTTAGTTGAGCACCATGCTGTATAAGGTTAGTTTGTGTAATGGAGAAGGGCTTGAAATTGACATTCTGTTTTACAGAATAATAGAGGAAAGATTCCAAAATCAACTTTAAGGATTCCTGTAACGGCCCCAATTAATTAAATACACCTGTCCTTCAACAATGAGATTTGGAATGCATATTTCATTCTGAAAAATAGTAAATTTGTGTATGCAAAAGATAAAATGTTTGTGTCCCTATCACATTAGGAAGAGCATCAACTGTCTTCCATTGGGTAGTGATTACAAGAGCAGCTTGAGCTTCTTTAGACAACTTCTGGCTTGACATCTTCACATGAATATAACAATTATCTCTTGCAAGCAAAAAGTACCTGGTTTGTGTCAAAATTACACGCACGAAAACTGCAGAGGAGGAAATGTGTGGAAAAAGGTAGGTGTGCATCGGATTTCCGGGTGCACACAGATGATGCGTCAATTCTTTTCCACTTGGTAAGGGCTTTGTGTCGAATTCCAGTGTGCGGGCTTGAATCCTCTTGCGATGCGGGGTCTTTTGATGCATGGAAATCCTGGGAGTGCGGGACGAAGGGACAGTGGTTGCTTCGATCCAGTGGGCGATGCGGCAGAGTTTCTGTCGCACGGCATTGATTCCTCTTGCAGGAAGTCAGGCTGCGTCGTTCCAGCTCGGTGATGCGTCGATCCGGTGGTCTGTGTGTCAAAGTTCCAATGGCAACGCTGGCACTGCGTTGATCTACACTCGGGGAGCTGGGCTGCGTCATTCCGGTTCGGCGATGTAGTGATTTTCTCATCGCTGGGCAGGCTGTGTGTCGATTCCGGCAGGCTTTGCGTTGATTTTCGTTGCACAAGGAGTTTCTTTGAAGAGATTATGTTTTTTTTTACCCTGACACTTCAGGAACAGGAAGGAAGCTCAATCCAAGCCCTTGGAGAGCACTTTTCAGCAGAGCCAGAGGCCAGCAAGGCAGCAGTCCTTTACAGCAAAGCAGTCCAGGTGAGTCCTTTGGGCAGCCAGGCAGCTTCTCTTGGCAGTTTGCAGGTTCTGGTGCAGAGTGTCTTTCCCAAGAAGTGTCTGATTTGGTATGTTCAGGGACCCAGTTTATATACCCAAAAGTGCCTTTGAAGTGGATTAGACTTCAAAGGGTGGTTTTTAAGTAAGTGCACGTGGTCCCCTTTCAGTACAAACCTGTCTGTCAGGGTCCCAGTAGGGGGTTTGGTAATCCTTTGTGTGAGGGCAGGCCACTGCCCTTTGAAATGTAAGTGTCAGGCCCTCCACCTTTCCAGCCCAGGAAAACTCATTCGGTATGCAGATGTGTGCAGACTGAGCATCCTGTGTTTGTGGTTGTCTGGGTGAAATGCACAAGAGAGCTGTCAACCAGCCCAGCCTCGACGTGGCTTGGAGACAGGCTGTGAGGCACAGAAGGCTGAAAGTGCAGAGAAATGCTCACTTTCTAAAAGTACCATTTCTAAAATAGTAATATAAAATCCAACCTCACCAGTCAACAGGATTTTGTATTACCATCCTGGACATGCTATATATGACATGTTTACCCTTTTCAAACCAGAATCTACCACTCAAATAGTTTATGAGGGTAGCCCCAATGTTAGCCTATGACAAAGGCAGGCCTCAAAGCAGTGGAAAACGAATTTAGCAGTTTTCCACTACCAGGACATATAAGACACAGATATAGGTCCTGTCTTTTACCTACACAGCACCCTGCCCTCTGGGTTACCTAGGGCCTACCTTAGGGGTTACGTGTATGTAGAAAAAGGGGAGTTTAAGGCTTGGCAAGTACTTTTAAATGCCAAGTTGAAGTGTCAGTGAAACTGCACACACAGGCCCTGCAGTGGCAGGCCTTAGATATGGTTAAGGGCCTAATTATGTGGGTGGCAAAACCAGTGCTGCAGGCCCACTAGTAGCATTCACTCACCAGGCCGTGGGCACACGTAGTACCCTTTACTAGGGACTTACAAGTAGACCAAATATGCCAATTGGGTATGAACTAATGTTACCATGTTTTAAGGGTGACAGCATTTGCACTTTAGCACTGGTTAGCAGTGTTAAAGTGTGCAGAGTCCTAAAACCAGTAAAAACGGTGTCAGAAAGTTTAGGGAGGCAGGCAAAAAGTTGGGAGTGACCACCCTAAGGCTGTCAGGTCTAACAGTACGTGCATATATATTAGACATATGTTTTTGTCATGTCTTCATTAACTCATTCTTAATACATGGTTTTTAATTGCAGTTGATTCCCTGAAAGGACAGTGGCCTTCTATTTCATTATCAGGAACCAGTGCATCAAGGAATATTTCTCCCTGTGGGAGTTAACATTGGTATGTTTCCAATTGTGTCATCTAATGCAGCAGAGCAATATGCATTGCTTTCTAAAAGAAGTCGTCTTGTTCAAAACAACGTGATTTATTAATCTATATTACTTCTACCTCAATTGCCAGTGAATGCGACCATCCACATTCTTGTTATGACACAAATAGGGTCTATATACACTGAGAACTGCTTAGAAATATTTAGCAGGGACACCTATCAAGACAAAACACATTAATGTTTAGATCTTCATACTGAAGCTCAATATGACTCAAAACAACCACAGTTAACAATGACCAGCTAGCAAATCGATGTTACAGCATTTGCAATAATGAATTTATCACAGGGGCCATATTTCATAAACGGCACACTTTCTCTCTTGGCACCACAGCGCACCCTTGAATAGGTGTGCTGTGGCGAAAGGTAAAGTAAAGCCAAGGTAAAGTGCGCCATATGACCATTAATGGGCCTGCAAACTGGTGCTACCCGTGGGCAGTGCATTCTAGTGAAACACTTAGTGGCTGCTTCAAAACTGCTCTGCGTTCCACGGTACAGGTAGCAACCCACCTGCACTTAAAAGACCGGAGCGTTACGATGATATGCATACTATTATCTGTGTTGAGACACCGTTCCTGGTGTCTACATTCTTGTCATTGTCATCTGCTGCACATTCTTGAATGTTGACCGATCCTGACCGGCAGCTGATGAGTAAGGGCGACAAGTCAACGTCTGATCTTCTGCCCCTCATTATTGTGTTGGAGTTAAATAAACAAAGAATTCTTTATACCCCATGTGAGGAGTTATCTTTACAGAATTGGTGACAAGCTCCAACACACTGGACCATATTGTACGCATCCTGTTTTGCTTTGGAAATGAAGAATTCTGAATGCAGAAGATTTTCGTTGACAGGAAGCGCGGACAACATAAACATAATGAGTCAAGTTATGGACATTATATTGTATCAAGTACAATAAATGTAATGCGGCTTGAATGCAGTGAAAAATAATACCTGACAGTGACAGTTAAACTGCTGCAACAAGTCTGTCTGCCATCACTGGAATGCACTGCATTTGGAATGCATACTCGTCGGGTAAGAACATGCTTACGGTGTGCCGCCATTTATAAGTGTACAAAGTCAATGCATAGAGCATATAGCAATTTCAGTCAGCAAAAGTCTAAGTCCCCAGTGCTGTGCACCCACTGCAACAGAATTGCTTATAGTAACCATAAGAAAGACTGCATGAGGGAAATCTCCGCACCAAACAAATAGTGAACAAAATCTCCATTAACACAATCTGTTTGAGAAGCTTCTGGAGCAGCTCAGCTTCACACCTGTATTCATCTGGTGAGTCATACTAGTTCTTGTCACCGGACGGTTTATATACTTAACTGTGGGGAGAGGAAATTTTCACTTTTTTGTTCACCTTGTCCTGCAGCCTGAATTTACCTTGTGGGGTACATTTCAAACCTTTGTGGCACAATTTAACACCCGTATTATAGGAACTAGGTTGAGTAGTGAAAAATGGCTTTCGGAAACAATTGGAACCTTTCTTCTCCACAACCATTTCTGCCTGCTACAGGTGAACCAGCATTAAAGTGGGAGGAATGGCGAGAGTACTTCACAAATTACATATCAACGTCCAACAGAGATGAAGAATTCACTGGCAAAAGGAAATGGAACATTCTGTTGCATTATTTGGGGCCAGGTGGGCTGAAACTATATAACCGTATAAACCAAAAACAAAGGTCAACTGGACAAGCCAAAGCTTACCCTAATGCTTTCAATGATTTAAATACTTACTACAAACCCACAGTGTGTGTTGCCGTGGACCGCTACAAGTTCTACCAAAAGAAACAAGGAAAGAAGTAGTCTAATGAGGATTATGAATCCGCATTGAGAGACATAAGTATGCAAGTCGCTTGGGGAACCTCCACAATGATCTTATGAGAGATCAAACAGTAATGCGGGCTCCAATCTGAGTATACAGGATGATCTATGGGTCAAAGGTGAAAGTCTTCTCCAAAAAGTCATCGAAATTGTCAAAAGAGTGGAACTGACTAGAAGGCGTGCAAAAGCAGCTCTGATGGAAAATAAAGAGATGAAAGAAGAGTCAATTATGGCCAAGATAAGTAGATCTAAAGCATCGAACAAAGATGATAGAGATGCAGTAGTGACATTCATTTGGCTAATGGTGAGAAATGTCCTTCCCACAAACAGAAATGTTCAGAATGCAGAATTATAGGGCACTTGCAAACGTTTTGCCAAAGGAGGTCGAGTGTTATTGTAAAAATGATGGATCAAGATGATGGTTGTTATACCAAAACATCAGCGGATGAATAGCTAAATATGTATGTGCTCAGCGTGGAAGAGATTCATTTGTTGCAAATTGACAATGGGTAAAATGGAAGGAAGAAGAAACCAATGTGTGATATGTTAATCATAGGGGTGGGAGTATCAGTTGTTGCAGATTCAGGCATACCTTACACAATAGTGAATAAAGATGTATGATGAGAAATTTGTGAAATCCTTGGGAAATTAATTAAAATATTCTGATATTTCCATCAAGACTTTTACAGGAGAACCCATTGACATAGTAGGGTACAGGAAATTACGATTCCAATCAAAAACAGAGAGTCCATGGGCAAACTTTATTTTTCTGTTGCAGGGCTGACCGTATTAGGCTGGTTATACCAAAGAAAACTTGGTATAACATTGAATAGAAATAGTCCTGTACCAGTATTAACGGCACAACCTGGAGAGGAAAACCAAAGATTTTTAGAACCTTTAACCTTGGGGAAAATGTTTTGCAATTCTTTGCCACTTAGTGATGGGAAGATATGGCCTTTATCTTCCATTTCAGTATGTAAACGAAAAAATGCAAACGTCACTCCTCAAATAAAGGAAAGGGTTGGCGGGGTGAGACAGACATGTGAGTGGCTGTAAGAGGATGACAGGGATCTACCCAACAACTTAGGTTTTCAGAATCCTCAAGAACAACACAATGCTAATAGTAGTAGTACCTCTCCACGAGACAATGAAGGCGCAACTACAAGCAATAAAGTGAGCAGGTTGGCCGTCTAGTAGTCAAACCAAGGAAGCTACAGATTATATTTGTGAGTAGTACTATCAGTCAACAGTTTAATTGAAATTAACTCTATTGTGGAACATGTCCGTGTGATTTGAAGGATTTTTTTTTAGTTCTGATCTTACACTAGGATCAATGAAAGTTTCGAATAATTAGTAGTAGGAATGTTTTATAGTTTATGTATTTCACACTGAGTACATGAAAAGTCAGTTTACATCGATTTTAACTTATGTTTATTGTTTAGTACACCAAGCAAATCTGTATGGGTTCATGCTTGTTGTCAACAACAGTGGGAGATGTGTTACGATGGTGTAAGTACTAATGTCCATGTTGACACTCTGTCTACATTCTTGTCAATGTCATCTGGTGCACGCTCTGGAATGTTGACAGATTGTGACTGGCAGCTGATGAATCTGCTCCTCATTATTATGTTGAAGTTAACAAAATAAGGAACCCTTTATACCCCGTGTGAGGAAGGAAAGTGTGCCATATGTTCATTAATGGACACACAAACTGGTGCTGTCCTGTGGCAGTGCATTCTAGCGAAATACAGAGCGGGTGCTTCAAAACCACACAGTGGAAGTGGCAGGCTGCCTGCACTTTAAAGAGGGGAGAGAGATCACTTTGCAGGTGGGTGCAGTAAGTGACTGCATCCACCTGCAAGGGGATGTCTGGGGAGTGCATGGTTGCCACATTCTCCCCTCCAGATGCCTCCTTTAGGAGGTGCACTAAAAGTGCACCACCATTTTGTGGTGCACTTTTAGTGTGTCTCCTAATGGCATGTTTGCCTCTGCATCTATGTCTGTAATACGGCTTAAGTGCAGAAGCAAAGTGATTCCCTCATTTGCTGCGTGCCCATACAAATGAGGGTACACCCTTGTGAGATATCATTGGCGCTACACGTGCACCAGTGCCATCTGTATTACAGAAATAGCCGCACAGGCATCTGCTGCACTAAAGTGCCCCGAGTGCACACAAATCGGGCGCACATGCCCATTGCACCCCAGGGCACTTTCTAGAGTGCGGCTGAGGTCTATACAACAAAACACATTTAAGGAAGTTATCAGACTAAAAGCTCAATGTCTTTCTTTAACTACATTTCATCAAAGTTCACATGGAAGATTTTTCAAACATTCTTGGGAATGTAGTGTGAGTGCAATCATATCTTAAAGAGCAGATTTTAAAATCAAATTTTATGAGTAAGTTAAAGAAAGTATTCGTTTTTCTCAAGACAGAATGGGTGTTGGAATATCAACCACAAGTGTGCAGAATTGCAGGACTTTGCTTTATTAAACTCTGTGTAATTCACCAGGATTTATTTAGTGTATTATAGAACATCATCAGCTGTCGGGGTTTCTGGAAGAGAAAGTTAATTACAATTCTGTAGAGCTTGTTTTAGGCAAAATAATTGGAACAACCTAAGGACCATTTTTTACCGATTTTATTGAAAATGGAAAAAGGAAATCAAATTTTCAGTTGCAAAATCTTGCTGAGAAAGGTTTTTCTCGCAGGGAAAATTTTACAAAGGCTTACTTTGCCAAAGTGTTGTTACTTCACAACTTTGCGAAGTACAAACACACTGTGAGCGTCATGATTGGTTCAGTCCAATACAACTTTCCATATTCATGGTTCTTCCCATCTCTTAACTTTTTTTTTGAGATTTAACAAAATCTATGATTGTTGAAAATGAATTGATTTTTGAAAACCAACAAGGTTCCAGGAGCACAAAGAACATCATATGTTGATAAAAGATTAAGTTGTCCGTTTCATGACAGACTACAAGATCCAATGACTCTAAATTGTACCAATATTATTATTTTCAGGATTCGTTTTTTTTAAATACCTCAATAAGACTGTTAATGGAAGTGAAAGCATTCGTTGCCTGTATGTCTCGATATACAAGCAAGTTGATTTTGCAAGGATATTTGCTGTGGAACTTGAATGATATATTTAGCAATATATACAGCACCGGTTTTAAGCATATATACTCAATAAATATTAAACAGGCAACAAATCCAATAAGCTTTCATGAGCGCATGATCATTGTTTAATGGCTGCAAGTCGGGCTCCGATAATTAATTAGTTATTGTGGCGTCTTTAGCCCTGTGCCCAGGCAAGTATAAAAAGAATGTAAGCCATGGGATAATTAACGGACAAGTTGGCATTAATCTTCTCGCTCTGAAAGCTGGCACCCTTTAGCAGGAACAGCCTGCGTTGAGTCAGCTCCATTAGGTATCGTCTAGAGCCTCAACCCTCATTTGTTTGCATCAATAGCACATCCAAAGGGTTTATCTAACTTGGAAATGTGAATTTATGTTGATATTTTTAGATCCACTGAGAAAGCACTGTGCACATTGAAGCCACCCAGGCGTCAGGCAGCGCCGTCCTCTGGCATGGGCGAGCTTGGCTCTCGCCCAGCGTGCCAGCCTTCAGCGTGCACGAAGATGACTGCCTTAAGGTCAAACATGCATGAAGTCTCTCTTGGACCTAGCTCCAGTGATTCAGTTTAAAGTGCTTTTGAACATGGCACCACCTTCCTCTCATCTCTTGCCCCACATCGCCAAGTCCCCTAACCCCCCCTCTCACTAACAACTTTGTACTGATTTTTGGTTGATCAGGTGAACTGGGGGAAGTGCAGAGATGTTTGTGTTCAAAGGACTGCCACTGTTTTGATATAATCAGCTACCGGCTGACCTATGAACACAAAAGGGGGTCCCTTGTTGTCTCATTTTATGCATCATCAGTATCAAGTGCACAAAAGTATCTCCACCCAGAATGTTTGGCTAGGAAAGGCCAACCCCGCATGTGGGTTTCGTCTGGATGCTGAGGCTAGCCCCTCCATCCAATGCTGCATGTGACAGCTGTGTCATTGTAGAGTTTTGCTGCCCTGGTGGGTCCACCAAGGACCGAGAAGGCCTAAAGAAGATCTGGCACAAACAAGGTGGGTGTTTTAATGTGCATAGTGGGGCTTAAAATGAAACGTTCTTGTTAACCTACTACCTTAACTTCTTTCTCTAACAATGAGCCTAAATAAATCCGACAGTTTGCTGTTTTGTACAACATTCTACAGTCAGCAGCCTTTTCTTTTGTGAATATTACATGCTACCAAATCTGCAGGGCGGATTCTGAGGGTGGACACAGGTGGACAAGGCCTATCTACTATTTTTAGAGAATGGACTGTGTTTTCTCTAACACAAAGATCGATGTGTTTTGCCTTGTGCTTAATTTGTAAAAGGATGAGTGCCGGTGCCTAATGCTCTGCTGAGAAGCTCACAGCCAGTGCTATTAAATGATGTTGTGCCGAATACTGTGGCTACTTGGTCTTGAATCCACCTCAAGACTTTTTAAGCTACTACTAGGCACTCACTGGACCATTATCTCACTCTTTCAAGTTCCTGCTTTCCCACTTTGTGACAGTTTTTCCTTCTTTTTCTTCTATCTTTCCACGTGTGTGCTTTTCCCTCTCTTGCTCTCAGAAAATGCTGGTTGCAGAAAAATAAGCGCAAGCCCCCAAAAATGAGTGCCGGTGAGCCCCACCGGAAACCACTGGATGAAATTAAGCAATGGTCTTGCTCCTTTGATGTTAACACCATCCTGGCACCATTTTCTACCCCATAAGAAAAGCTTGTGCTGGCTCAAGCAGAGTTCCATACACTTACAGTGTGGTCGGGCCATGTCCTTACAATAACATACACTTGTCCAAACCATGCTAACCACCTACCCTCATCGACGTATGTACTGTCACTGTTGCTGGGACAAAACGTTTCTCATCCAAATGTTATTGTTCCGAACAACTAAACAAGGATATCAATAAAATTGCAAGGGCCCACCCCTTCTTAAAACAATTTCTGCATTAATTAATTAAAAGTACATACGACCATTATTTCGCACAACTCAAAAGGTGAAAGATTAGTAAATGGATGTTTTTGACTTTAAATGGCTAGTACTCTTTTGCTTAAACAATCACCAATTTGCCTTTACATATAAAGCATTAAGGTGAATATGTGCTTCAAAAATGAATGCACGCACTTTACATTTATATGCGATGCACAGGGGAAAGTTTCGTCTTGGATTCGACAACCAAAGAGGCCCATTTCCATGTGAGGTTAAAATAGGGGATTAAATAGGAGTCAGACATCACATCATACTCGTCACACTATGTGAAGTTGTTGATTATTTCCCATGTCGATTAGTCTTCCCCATTTATTTTTGTAGAACTCGTGTCCTGAGTACCCCGACACAGATTTCATCTAGAGGAATATTTCAGCAGAAAACCAGTGGAACACGCTTAGCGCCTAGAAGAAATGTGACTTATAGTATTGCCTCCACTAATTTTCAGGCGCCCTAACAAAATGTCATGATATGCTTTTTCAACTTCATAATTATTAACTCTCATTTGATGTTTATTACTTTTATATAGTATGATCTTTCTTAAAAGAGAAAATCAGTTTATTACAAGGCAACAGTTTCATCCTGAGCTTCCAATCAGGAAGTATTATTGTGATTGAAATACCCCCTGAAAATATTGGTGTGATTTCTGTTAACCTCATCCAGCTAAGGGGCCCAGCTTCCTACACAATGATCTCCGTAAAGTAGCCTTGAGACATGAAGGGTCGTAGATAGACACAAGGACACATTAGTAAATTGGATAGCTAAAAGTGGGGCAAGCTTTGCACCCTAAAACATGCCGTATAAGTATTTTGCAGGGGATGGAAGACTGCATGAATGTGAGCTTGCTGCAGCCAATGATTTAATATCAGGGAAACAAGAGTAACGAGCATTGTCAATGTCAATAGGTCTCACTTATGCAACAGCTATTGGCATAGATTAGAGTAGTGCTTAGTAGACAGTAGTGGTGCACAGTGGAGTGGAGCACAGTGGAGTAGTGCAGAGTGGAGTTGCACAGAGTAGAGTGGCACAGAGTAGAGTGCAGTGGTGCAGAGTGCCGTAGTGTAGCATGCAGTGGCATCGAGTAGAGTGGTGTAGAGTGCAGAGTGGTGTGGAATAAAATTGAGTGATGCAGAGAGCAGTGGCACAGAGTAGAGTCGAGCTGCATAGAGTACAGTGGCATAGAGTTCAGAGTAGAGTAGCATAGAGTGACAAAGAGTAGATTATAGTGCCATATAGTGCAGTGGTATAGAGTGCAGGGCGTAGAGTGTAGTAGGGAAGAGTAGAGTGGCTTAGAATTTAGTGCAGTGCTGCAGACTAAAGCGTCTGGGTGTAGTAGTGTAGAGGGTAGTAGAGCAACATAGAGAGCAGTGGCATAGAGTACAGTGGTGCAGAGTAGAGGGCAGTGGCATAAATTGCAGTGATAGTGCTCAGTTGTATAGAGTGCATTGGCATAGAGTGTAGTGCTTAAAAGTAGAGGGGCATAGAGTGGAGTGGCATAGATTGGAGTAGAATGCACTTGCATACAGTAGATTGTTTCAGAATAGAGTGAAGTTGCGTAGAGTGGAGTGTTGCATGGTAGCATTCAGTTGCGTAGGGTGGCATAGAATATTAATGGCATCGAATAAAGTGGTGTAGAGTGCAGTGATGCAGAGTAGATTAGAGCTACTTAAAGTGGATTGGCATAGATTGCAGGGGCATATAGTTGAGGGTTACAGAGTAAAGTGAAGTGGCGTTGAGCGTTTCGGCAGAGAGTTCAGTGGTGTAGAGAGCAGTATTGCAGAGTGACAGAGTACAGTAGTATAGTGTGAACCTGTGTAGAGTAGATTGGTGTGGCATAGACTGGTGTGGTGTAGAGTGCAATGGTGTAGAGTAAAGTGGCGAATATTGCCTTGGCATGGAGTAAAGTGGTACAGGGTAACGTAGAGAGGTGTAGTTTGAAGTGGTGTAAAGTGCAGTGGTGTAGAGTGGATTGCTGCACTGTGTGTTGCTGTAAAGTTGAATGGTGCAGAGTAGAATGCAGTAGTGTGGGGTAGTGCAGAGTAGAATGGAGTGGCATAGACTGGCACTCCATTTTACTCTACACCATATTTTCAACAACATATTTTCAATTGAAATGACCATTACATCTTCACAAACATACAGCTTCACAAATAAAACTATAGAGTTCACAGACAAATGTGTGAAAAATGCACCACCTAGTTTAATGATACATTCTGATCTTATTAAAAGTATTTGTGTTGAACACATTTAAGAAATAACAAAAAATGTCCTTAATTCGTGTGTTCGTAATTCTGGTACATTCTGAACTACTTACATAGTTGACTTAAATGTTGTCAAGTGTTAGAAAAAAAAACTATTTCCTACTCTCCAGATTCCAACAAGATTGTCACATAAATCATCTCACTTTGAATTCAGGGAAAGAAAAATAATCAAGCACCCTTGGAAGACAGCGCCTGACATTTGACCTTGGTCTTTGAATGCACAGCAAATGCCATGAGATAAGAACAAGATTTAAAGGCCTGTTAACAGAAAGCAAGTTTGTGGAAGAATACAAAAATCACACTTTAGGCAACAGGAGGGGCAAACAGAACCCGGACAGCCTAAAGCAAATAAAGCCGGTGAATGGAAAGCCAGAAAGTATGAGTTATAAACCACAAAGCCAATGGTAATCAACAAGTGGAATGTATACATAGGTCAACTTTCTGAATGTCCCCAAGATGTAGGCTGCAACCTGGAAAAACGGTCCAGGAGATAATAAAGCAGCCCCACAAAAAGCCATAACATTGATCAGGCTAACCAATCAGGCATTGCCTGATTGCCCTATAGTGCAGTCCAACCCTGGATAGACAGCATCCAGATAGACACATATGAGAGCCATACCATGGGTGTCCTAGCTGCTAAAATGCCCGTTTGCTATATGCAACAGTGAATAAACTAATGCCTATTAGAAGAGAACAAAGAAAAAAATGAAACAAAGATATTCCACTGAGACTCCATTTCATCTATGTTAATGTAGTTAATTTCAGTAATTTCCAAAGTCAAGAAGCCTAAAAAATACTACCCGCTGTGCCATCCATTGCTGCACAATTGGTGTAAGTATGCTGTCTGTAGAAATCTTCACTAAGTCTGTGGTGTATCAGGGTGGAGGGCTATAAAGTGTCATACAGTAGTGTGGAGAGCAGAGGGGCATGGAGTGGGTGGGTGCTGAGTGGAGCAAAGTGGTGTAGAGTATGTTGGAGTAAAGTGTCATAGAGTGGAGAAAAGTGGAGTGTCAAAGAGAGGAGAGAAGTGCCATAGAGTGGAGTGTTGTACAGTGACATAGAGTGCCATAGAGCTGAGTGTCATGGAGAGGCACAGAGTGGATTACAGTGGCATAGAGTGGAGTAGAGTGGCCTAGAGTTGAATGGCAGGGAATGACTTAGAGTAGTGTAGAGTCATAGAGTTGAGTGGTGTATATTGGCATACAGTAGAGTGAAGTGTCGTAGACTGGAGTGGCGCAGAGTGGAGTGTCATACCATAGAGTGATGTAGGGGAAAGGGGTGTAGAAGAGAGAACAGAGTGGAGTAAAGTTTAATAGAGTGGAGTAAAGTGTCATAGAGGAGTGGAGTGTCGTAGATTGGAGTGGAGTGGCTTAGAGTGGAGTGGAATGGATTAGGGTGGAGTGCCGCAGAGTGGAGTGGTGTAGGGTAGAGTGGAGTAAAGTGTCATTGAGTGGTGTAGCATAGTGTGGAGTGTCGTAGAATGAGTAGAGTGGCCTGGGGGGTAGTAGAGTCTACTGACATTGAATGGCCTTAGAATAGAGTGTCAGAATGGAGTGTCATAGAGTGGAGAGCCGAAGAGTGGCCTAGAGTGTTTCAGAGTGTTGCTGAGTGGAGTAAAGAGTCAGAGTGCCATAAAGTGGAATAGAGTGGAGTGGGACAGAGGGGAGTGTAGTAGCGTGGCTTAGAGTGGAATGGAGAGGTGTCTTAGAGTGAAGTGGTGAAGAATGGAGCAGAATGTCGTGGAGTGGAGTGTCGTAGAGTGAAGTAGTGTAGTTATAATGTCACAACACAGATTCCAGACTCATTAGTCTTGTAGAGTGCAGTGGGTGGTGTAGACTGGAGTATAGTGCTCTAGAGTTAAGCAGCATGGAGTGAGGTAGAGTGGTGTGGAGTATCAGAGTGGCATGGTGTAGTGTGGTGCTCAGTGGTGTAGTTTGTCATAGAGTGAAATGGCACAGAGTGGAGTAGAGTGGAGTGATGTAAAGTGGAGGACCGTAGAGTTTCATAAAGTGGTGTAGCATAAAGCGAAATAAAGTGTCATAGAGTTGAGTAAAATGTTGTAGATTAGAGTAGAATGGAGTGGCGTAGAGTGGAGTGGCATATATTGGAGTGGAGTGCCATAGGGCGGAGAGGCATAGCTTAGAGCGGAGTGAAGTGTCAGAGCTGTGGGATAGCATGGAGTGTGGTAGAGTAAAGTGACATAGAATGTAGTAGAGTGGTTTGGTATTGAGTGTTGTAGAGTGGCATAGAGTGTTGTAGAGTGGAGTGTTATAGAGTAGTGTAGAGTGGAATGACATAGAGTGCTGTATGTGTGGAGAGGTATAGACTATGGTGTCATAGAGTGGCACAGACTGGAGTGCTGTAGAGTGGTGTAGAGTAAAGTGTTGTAAAGTGGAGTGTTGTATAGTGTAGTAAAGTGGCATGGAGTGTAGTGGAGTGGCATAGAGTGTTTTGGGTGGCATAGAATGGGGTGGTACAGAGTGTAGTAGAGTGGAGTGTCAAAGTGATGCAGAGTAGAATGGCATTGAGTGTCAAAGTGGAGTGGCGTAGAGTGTTGTGGAGTGAAGTGTCATAAAGTGGCATAGATTAGAGTGCTGTAGACTGTCGTAGAATGGAGTGTTGTAGAGTGGAGTAAAGTGGTGTGGAGTAAAATGGCATGGTGTAAACTGATGTGGAGTCATGTAGAATGGAGAGTCGCATACAATATCATACAGTTGAGTGTCTTAGAGTGACGAAGAGTGGAATGGCACAGAGAGTCATTGATAGAGTGTTGTAAAGTTACATAGAGCATATTGGCGTAGAGTATTGTGGAGTGGCATATTATATCATAGAGTGGAGTGGTATTGAGTGGTGTAGAAAGGAGTGGCATACAGCGTTGTAGAGTGGAGTGTCGTAGAGTGGAAAATCATAGAGCTGAGTGTTTTAGAGTAGAGTAGAGTGGCCTAGATTGGAGTGAAGTGGAGTAGATTGTCATAGAGTGAAGTGACAAAGAGTGGAGAATAGTGTAGTAGATTTTCATAGAGTGGAGTGGTGTAGAGTGGATAGCACAGAGTAGAGTGGCATAGAATGGCATAGAGTGGCTTAGAGAGGAGTAAAGAGCATGGCATAGAGTAGCATGGCATAGGGTGGCATGGAGTGGAGTGGCACAGAATATCATGGAGTGCTGTAGAGTGGAGTGACGTAAAGTCTCTTAGACTGGACTGGTGCAGTGTGGCATAGAGTAGAATAGGGTTTCATAGAGTGGAATGGTGTACAGTGGAGTATGTATGGTGTTAGTGCATTGCCATTACAGACTTTTCAATTGAACTGACCATTACATTTGCATAGTCGTACAGTTTTACTGACAAAACTATACATCGCGCAATCGATGATGTGTGGAAATGGCATTGTGTAGTGTTTGGTTTGTTTTGATGCTATTAAAATATTTGTTTACAGCACACTTCAAAAAATGGGCTTCATTTGTACTTTACTAATTCTGATATAGTCTGAACTATATGCACAGTTCATTTACAGACATTTAGATTTAGCTGTGTGCTGCAAAAGGTAACATTGTACAGCCTTCATCTAGCCACCTAGTACCCAGCAAGATTCTCACATAAATCCTTTAACTTTGAAGTCAGAGACAGAAAAGTAAACATAAAGTTTCCTCAGAAGACAGAGCTGACATTTGGCATCTATCTTTAAATGTACAGCAAATGTGACACAAGAAGAATAAATTGAACAGATCTGTTTACAGAAAGTAAGCACTTGTGGAAGAATAAAGTAAGCAGGCTAAGCTCCCAGAGAAGGTGCTGACTCCAGATGGACAGCCTAAAACAAATAAAGCGAGCAAACAGAAAGCAAGCAACTGTGAGTTACAAAACAAAAATCCAATAGTAAGCTTTGGGTGTAATGCAATCCCAAGGAAGCTTTCAGAATGTCTCCAAGGTGTCTCCTGCAAACCAGACAGCTGTGCTGTCTTGCAGACTTCTACCTAAAAATGACCCTCCTGTTCCACAGTTTCGTAGTAGACGGCAGCCATGATTAGATATCATGGTGATGAAGATCCTTGGCGTCACCAGGCCGCAGTGCCAGTTCACCTGCTCTAATGATTGTTGTGATTAGTACTGGATGAAAAGATTCATAATAAAGCATAGCAAAACAAAAACCCCCATCTTTTTCAGTTTGCTCATAGAGTAAAACTGTTATAAAACTTGACAAACTATTCCACATGTGAACTAAAAAAAGAGAGGATTTTCCAATATATCTCAGAAAACGCCTATATTGGGGCCACCAGGACTTCCTGTGCAAGAATATCCAGTCCAATGAGGTGTGGGCTGCCAACTGGCATTTTGCTTGCCTGTTAGTGGCCAATCAGAATATCCCTAAAACAAAGTATTTTTCAACAAAAAAAAGTTCTGAGCCTCAGGTTAGGTCATTTTGAATTACTACTGGCAATCAGAACATCTAATCTGTAAACTGTTGCATAATCACCTATGGTAGTATTTCTCAGTGATTGGTTGACCATTGCGAAATCACTGGCTTCAGATTGCCTCCTTGTTGGGACCCTGTAGCCTGTTGTGGATGATGTGAGAAAGGCCACGATCCTCCCGGCATACTGTAGACTGAAAACAAATCATCCACTACAAGCTACCACAACCCCGGCTGGTCTTCTATGGAACCACCTGCTTTCCACTTGAAGCAATAGCTTGAACAACCTGTGTGATATCCCGACCACTTTGAATCCCATTATTCGCTCTTGCATTTTTTTTTAATCTTCCATGCGGAGCTACCATTCAAAGAATGAGAATAAAATGCACATTCCCAGGAAATGCCAAGTCTTCTTTCATTCATGTGATAAGGCTAGCATATTAGCGGGAACAAATGGTACACTAAAGCAGATACAACATTTTGAATTCATCTTTTGAATACAAACTCCGCTATTTTTGAGGTTCAAGGTGAGGTAATCTACAGGAGTCAGGATGTTGGACTTGTCACAATGCAGCAAGAGGCCAGCTAAAAGGCCGAGCATACGAGTTTAGCAACAGTCAACAATGGGAGGGACTTCCTGTTGACTGTTTGCAGGGTCGTGGTAGTACAAAAGTGAGTCCGCAGCAGGGGGGAAGGTAAGGGCGAGACAATACTAAAGGGCAGAACGTCTTTTAAAAGAGAACAAAGACTAACCAGCAAAGTACAAAAACGCGAATAATTCGGTAGGTTTCGGTGACATCAACCACATGAATTGAAAATATTATTAATAAAAATGTATTAATTGGCTTCTATAAAACCTAACCTCTGTGGTTTGACTGTATCTTTGCCTTTAACCATTCAACCTGGTCTGCTGCATATATTAATACTACACTCATGCACAGTTTATGTGACTGGTCATTCAAGTGAAACTAGCTTGTTTCATCAGATTCTGAAGCTACCAACCAGTCATTCAGGAAATACTGCAGGAGAAGGACAGCTAGAATCACCAAGAGGTAAAACGCAAGTAAAAAGCATCAGAATATGTTGAACATCAGCATCCAAAGAACATGCTGCTCAACAAATTCCAAAAACTGAAACATATTTGGCATTTGGTGTCATGCACCAGTTGTGTGCCATGCAGACTGGGCTCGTGATACACTAAAACCATTTCAGGCACCTGTCTTTTGGGACCACCACAAACAGCCTCAAAAAGACAACTGATTGCAACATAAGACCCACACAACTTAGTAACTGGACAAAGAGAGGGCCAGAGCAGCAAAATGCCATTTTGCCTGGGGTTTCCAAAACCCTTGCACCAGAGCAGCTTGCGGTAACTATTTAGTAAAGTAAACATCGTGCATGTTTGGCAGAAGTCAGCATGCATGAACTTAATGATTACATCAGTTAAATAGATAATTCATTTGGAAAGGGACCAGACATCCTGCACTCTATAGATTTACCCATTGCGTGTGGGCCTTATGGTCTTTCCAGATAAATAATGGATTACTGTAAATCTATAGCCTTCCACAGATGGGCGGCGTTGAATTATCACTCCCAATAATGAGTTTGCTTACTCGCCATGGTGACGCGTTCCATATAGAACATTCACACTTGAAATCCAATTCAGTGAGTGGCCAAGTGTCGAAAGTTACACTGGCAGTCTCGGAGCTCAGGTGCCTGAAATTGCTCATTGGACATGACGTTTTTCATAGAAAGAGCTCCTAGCTGAAATGTATTCTGCTTAATAAACACTCACCGTGTACATTCGTATGAATTATTTTTCTAGGGTTGTGCTGACAAAAGAAAATTTCAAAAGCTTCACTTGCGAGTGAAAAGTTGGTTTAAAGGGGCATTCTCCCAGCATAAAACGTGTTTATTCTAATAAAAACAATGGAGTATGTGGACTCCAGCAATATTGCGAACATTTATTTAAAACGTTTACCGATGTTAGTAATTTAATGAAGGTTGCAAAGTTTAATAATAATGTGGAACACAAATCACCAAACCCTATTTGTCGGGTGATGCGGAGAGACGTGCAAAATGTAAGTTATCTATGTTTTTGTACTGCTATATTTTTAAAACTTTGCAACTGTATAAGTCAACAGAGTTGGTGGTTGTAAGAAACTGAAGTATTACTTGAGGAGGGTGAGAACCCATCTCAAATAATAATCTCAATCCTTGTCAGGAAAAACCCACAAAAGTCACTAAATTTACCTGCGCTTAATACTCTGGTAGCTCGGCACAAATCAGTCAGGTGTAATCTAGAGGCAATGTGTAAAGTAATAAAGTGAAAGCATAACAAAAGAAAAATCCCAAACCAATTTAGAAAATAAGAGAATGTTTTCGTAAGTAATATGACAACAAAAATACAATAAGTTCTACTAGTGATGTGATTTTTTGTAATTTTTAATTTAAGAATAGTGCCAAAAAGCCCAAAGCAGTTATATTTTGTGTTAAACCAGGTCAAGGTCAAAAGTTAAGGTTGACCCCCTAACTGGGGGTTGGGGGGGGGCTCGAATACAGGGACCAGGTTTGTTCCCAGTGGAAAGCATACTTTCTGACTTTGATCGTTAAAAAGAGGTCGTAGATGGGCCACATTACAAGTTGGATCTGATGAGGGGTACGATGATAGCAGGTTGTTGAGGAGCAAGGACCCGATGCAGTCATTGACAAAGGTAAGAAGGTTCAGTGCATTTGAAGTCGGACGTCCGTGCCCGAGAAGGCCTCAACATTGAAGAGATGCTGCTCAGCATCAGTCGAGTTGAAGCCCTCTATATTCAGATTTAGGAACTTTTATGGAGTCAGATCTTCAGCTGTGCAATCAAGCAACTTAAGGCCAATCAGCAATTCAACATCGATGGCTCTGGCTCCAACCGCAATCCTGGTCGCTGATGCTTATCCCTGCAGAAAGCTGACAAAAAAGTTTCTAAATGCCATGTCTTACAGCTTGTTGGCAGGCAAGAAGAATATACTCTATCATCATTCACAGGTCCAGTACCTGGAGAGTACCATTTAGGTGTTAAGACTTACTCCAGCAGAGGCCAGATGCAGGGTCCAGGGCGAGCAGGTCTGCTTGGATCTGGTCAGCTGTGCAGTTGCAGGGAGAGAAGCCTCTGGAATTTGTTGTGTTCCTGTAGCTCAAAGAGAAGTTCAGCCAACTGTACCTTAGAGTCTCTTCTGGGACCCTGGTTTAAGGCAGACACATCCAGGCATTCTTAAAGTTTCAGACAGCAGGGCTGTCCTTATTCTGATCTTCGCAAGTCCAGGAGTGAGCTACATAGAGGTCTATGGGCCAACATTTATGCCCAATGCCAGCCTGTGGGTGGAGGGCAAGCTTTCGTCCACCCCTAAACTACTTCTGCTCAGTTCCTCTACTCCTACGGGGCTTAGTGTGAGCCTGACTAGAGAGACAATGGTAAGGTCAGCCTAAGTGGGAGCTTTATCTGCCAGTGACAAAATAGACATTCTCTGCAGCTCAGGAAGGGGCTGGGCACAGCCTCCAGGCCATAATGTCAAGGAAGAGGTCCCCCTCCCAGAGTCCTTTGTCCTCTGTCTGGGAGCAATACATATCTCAACACAGGGAAGCTATCAGGGATCATGTGATGACTGGACAATGGCAGGAAAGCCTTTAGGTTCAAGCAGGAACATGTCAACTTTCTAAAAGTGTACTTTCCAATCTAGTAATGTAAAAGCAGACTTGACAGTTAAGTTGGATTTTAAATGACTTTAAAATTAGTTCTTGATCCATTTTTCTAGCAATTCCTAAACTGAAATTAGCACCTATTAAAGGTAATCATCTAAACCTTTGTTAACCCATGGAAGAATCAACTTGAAACTGTGAAAAAAATGACTTCAGAAGGTTTTCCCTGCCAGGGCATGTAAAACAATAAATTAATATGTCCTATGTTTTCAATACCATACCCTATGGGTTTTTATGGCCTACCTTAAGGGTGAACTACAAGTATTAACACACATTTGCAATGGAATGGGTCTCGCATTTGTTCAAGTTAGAGCTATTAGCATTGTAAACTCCTAACTAGACTTTTCTTGCCACATAAACTGAAAATGAAAAGTAATACAGTTTCACATAAGTGAGCTGCCGGCTGCTATGAGTGTGAATGAGACACACAAAAGGAAACAGAAGTTTGCTTGCAGGGAAAAGTAATGACAAAAGTGCAATTATCCATGTAACTGGCAAAAGTGCAATTATCCATTAACAAGGTCAGTGTCATGCAAAGCGTTCAACTACTGCCCAGCGAGATCACGCTGCATAGGAAATAAAAAGAAAAAATACTCCAGAAGCCATGTGGAAAGCATGGAGCCTTGTATGTTTTCAGTAGGTTACTGGTGCTCTCGAGGATGGCTGAACACTGGAAAAAGCATGATGTATGCATGCCTTTCACAAATGAAATCAAGCAAATTTTAAGAGACAAGCCCAAGAATCAACCAAACTGATGGGCGTGACATGCACACAGAGAGATCACAACGGGGGCCAGAGCGCTTGGGGGCGCGACCCTAAAAAGGCAGGGGCTTTCCTTGAGACATGTTTTGTAGTGCTACTGTAATGGATGGCATAATGAGTGCAGCAGCCTACTAGTTGCATTGAATGTGGTCAGCCTTGATACAGGTTTTGCCATTCACAAGGGACTTATAATCAAATTAAAAACACTAATCAGTGGTATACCAATTATACCATGTTTAAAGAGGGGAGCACAAGCACTTTATCACTGGTTAGCAGGAGTAAAGTGGACAGAGTTGTACAGACAACAAAAATCGGGTTAAAAAAGGCAAAGAAATCCTTGGTGATCTTTTAGGAAGGTCAACTTTCCACCAGCGGTTAATTTTCTCTATTGCTCTAATAATTACTAGTGTCTACTTCAACCAAATCAGCAACTGTTGACAATGCATGTCTGTATATTTGCATTTGGGGAACCTAGCTGAAAGGATGTTGTGCACTGGACAGGGTCAAAAGCATAGATACAATCTGACATTGAATTTATAAGGGATGTGCTGGGTTCTTCTGAGAGAGATGAAGGACTTTTACTTTAGCACAATGTACTCTTCTTTAAAGAGGTATGTTTTCAGCCTTTTCTTATATTGAAGAAGGTTGGGAGGGGAGAGGGGCAGTGATGAATATGGGGATGGCATTCCAGATCCTGGGAGCATAGATGGATGAGGCCTGATACATCATTTTATAGTGAATCTTAATCACATTTTCTCTTTCTGTCCCATTAAATGGCTTTTTTTCTTTTGTTTTAACAATTTTTCCTTTTCTCTCATTAATATTTTACAATATTCACAGCAGTTGCTAATTTTAGTTCTGTATTTGTTCTCCCACCCCATTTGGAAAGTTGGAGCCAGTGCTACAAGGTACGGAGTTTAATATGATCAAAACCATTCGATGCTTTGTCAAAACAATCTCAAAAATTGCAAAGACTGATAATTGAAAGCACCCTCAAAACTTAGCTCAATCTACAGCATGCAGGCGCACAGATGTAGAGCTAGAATTATTTCACGCAATGAACCATCACACAAAGCCCAACATAGATGGTCCTCAGGACAAATCAATTGTTACATTTTTATAGTTACATATCATGGTATTAGCAAATATTGATTGAGGGCTGTGATGTCGTCTATCCTGTTTAAAAGGTTGACTAATACATTTGAACAGAACATCTTCCTGGAACAACCCAAAGCTGGAGTGTTTATTGAATCTGCTCAGTTGGAAGATTGCTTCCAGACTTTATGGTTGCCATCTAACAATGCTCGGCAGATTCTCTTAAAATATGGCATCCCACAATTAGTTGTGCTCATTCCCCATCTGCTTAACATAACCATCAGCCTTCTAGCTAGAATGCACAATCAAAAGTCCTAAATATACATATATATGATCATTGCTGATTCCCAGCTACTTGTACTGCTGGTGGTGTAGTATGGCTTTTCTTATGAATTTGTATGAGATCATTTTGGCAACCGGTAGGAGATTGGCTTCAGCTTAAAGCTGAAAAAACTAAGCTGATAATTGTAAATTGAAAGCAATACATCTTCTTGGATTCATATCAGCCTCAAGAAATGGGTGTATTTTCCATACCAAGTTCCTTTTTGGCTCAATATTCTTACCATGTTTAGCTGATAGGAAAAATCACCCTGTTTAAATAGAAAAAAGCGGGCCATTGCGGCAATTGTTGGGATAAGACTTGACTATGCTAATTCCTTATAAATAGGTTTACGTCTATGTCTTCTACATTGAATTCAGGTGAGTCAGACCACCATTGGTCAATTTGTGCTGGGGCCCCATAATTTGCACATTCTCACTATCTCCTACGTCAGCTCACCCAAGTGAATGTGTTTCTTTAAAGGTGCTCTGTACTGTGCATAATACACTTTACAAGAAATCTCCACTACTCTATCATAAACACACTGGAAGCTATCTGGTGATGATCCTTCACTCCTCTAACACCAATCTATTTGCAGTCCATGAATTCACCAAACAAAGACTGGGTGCCTACGTTTCTCAGCCTGCTCAGACAAATAGTGGAGCAAACTAGCAGAAACATGCACTCCATTTATGGTATCAGAGCCTATGGATGCTCCTTGGAAATGTGGCTGTTATCCCAAATTCTCCAGATCCTAGTAGACGGAGCAGTACTACACCGTTCTTTAAGTGCCAAGAAGTCACTGGAGTGAGAACCGTTTATAAATGTCATTTAACATTATACATATTATTAAAATAATAGAACATGGACTAATTTCAAGTTCCCAATTAAATCTTGATTTGGCCAGTGAAGGGAGTTACCAGCCAAATCGAGATTAGAAAGTCTGTGATAAATCCGTTGATCTTTGATGTTTCATGTATAAATTCTACCTACAAAAACATTATTGGAGAAATCCAGACCTCAATTATTGATTTTATGAGTAATTCCTACCTTCCAGGAGGGCCCGAGGGTGCCACTTGTACTCCACGATAAATACCCCCTTCTCCTCGCAAAGTAACCGATGCCTGGTATTGGTAGCTGGGGCGGGGGGAGTTACGATGGAAATAACAGGGGCCCTGTATCAAGGCCTCAATGGGTGAGAAATATTTCTTGACTTTAATAGAAAACAAATAACCGAGGAGCCATCATAGCAAACTGTTGCAGAAATTATAAGATCTATTGCAACATGCAGCAACTCAGAAAGAAATAAGTTGCAGGGACCTGTCTCCATGGAGAACCAAAACAATGAATTTTATTGAGTTGAACACGTTTTTAACTGAACAGTTTTTAAGTGCAAAGATGAATGTATGATGAAAGTATTACAAAAGATACTCAAGTCAAGTCAATAAATCTTTATTTTGCATAAAAGCCATAGAAGTCATGTCACATAAGAAAAATATATTAACAGCTAAAATCAGAAATACATGATTCAATTAAAAAACTAAGCAGATTAAAGCGGATATGGGGAGAACCTCATATTTTTTTCTAATAGCTAGGGCACGTCTAATACAATTTAACACTGTGTAACAAACTTCTTTTGTGCAAAGTTTCTGTAAGAACATCAGACCATCATTATATGCTCTCAGTTCTGAGTTCAGGAGCATGAGGGCCAGAAATGAGCCCCTGGGTTACGCGCAGAGTGGACAGAACAAAATGAAGTGGAAAGTGCTTTGCTTACCGATATTGTTACATCAGCAAGTCATTAGACCAACCAAATTGTAAGGGGAAGGCAACTTTAAAACAGATCATAACAAATCTAAAAAGGTTAAGATAGCAGTGGTGAGTGGGGTTTAAAAACCAGAGTAAACAGGGTTCTACATTATTTGTAGTAGATGTTGATAGTATCTAGAAACTAACACCAAAGGGTGTCTCTGAAGCCTCAGGTCCAAGCAATGTTTAAGGAACGTGATTTAACTTCCATTTTGCTTTTCGGGTAATTTCCTGAGGCTTATCAAAAGCAAGATCAGGCTTATTGCCTCAAGGGATTTCTTCAGGTAGGCAGCTCCCTCCATGGAAAGACAATCAGTGGTATAAGATCCAACCAGGGCTGCCTCCGGAGTACTCCAGATCCTAATCCACAACAAAAGCGGGGCCAAAGCCATCTGATCCTCCAGAAAGGTAAGACGCAGTTCCTCAGGACATAGCTATGTGGAGGACCCTTGGGGAACCGCAACTAACCTTCGAGTGAAACGATTTTCTACTGTGCTAGTATATCCCACAACCCCGCTCCACATAATCCTGCAGAGATACATTTACTTTTACGCAAATATATCATCTCATTGACAGGTTTCTGTTCCAGCCTACAAGCAAATCTAAAAATTACCTTTATATTCCTACTGAACTGTTGGGCCCTAGCAGTTAAAACTGAATTCCATTTAAAAGGGAACTAATAACTGCATTCCCCATTCCCCATAAAAAAGGACTATGGGGCACACATGACATGATGAATGATTTAGAACGGTTCATTTTTAGATCCAGTTTATCCATATGTGCTGAAAAAGAATCCAGGAGAACCTGCAAACTGTTTGCTGTGCGAGCAATCTGTACAGCGTTGTCTGCATATAGTGAGATTGGAATAGATTGCCCACCCATTCGCGAAGTGTCTTTTCTTACCTCAGATAGATGTTTTGAAATCCCATTTAAATAAAGGAGGTAAAGAAAAGGGGCTAGGATGCAGCCTTTTCTAACACCCCCTTCTAGATTTAATTTGTGAGGTGGTTTCACCCAGCACGTCATAGCAGACTCTAACGTTTAGACCCTGATGTAGGTGTCTGACTAGAGTGAGAAGTTCCGCCTCAAACCCAAATACCTTTCATCAAAGCCCAGAGTTTGGAATGATTCACCAGGTCAAAAGCATTAGACAGGTCAGTAAACGCCAACAAACATCAAATGTAGGGTTCCTTTTTTGTCATTACTTATTTCCCAGCAATCATGTAGAGTTTTAAACACTGGTCTATGGTCCCAATACCTGATCTAAACCCAAACTGCTTAATAGAGAGAATCCTATTTTCTCCAGCACAGGTTTTCAGGTGGGACAGAAGCACCCTGCCTAAAATGTTCTGACTTGAGTCTAAAAGAGAAATTGGTCTATAGCATGAAGGTAAGCTCCGATGTTTTTTACAGATCGGGAAAATGGTTGCTGTCCACCAGGAGTCGGGAATTTGACCCAAAGCCACACTCCTAAACATCATGATTAAAAAAGGAGCCCATAGGTCAATACTTGATTGAAAACTATCTGCGGAAACGGCATCTGGACCTGGTGCTTTCCCAAGTGCACATTTATTAATTGCATCAGCTACTTCCTTGATTTTTCAATTCTACTGGGAGGGGCTGTATGCCTGTGTTGAGGAAAGTATGATCACATGCAGATACAGAAGGTGACACATGTTAAAATTCTCAGAAAAATAAGCATGATGGGCATCAATCTGCCGGGATCACTACTTCTCCCCACAATGCATCTCCTTCTGCAAAGAAAGGTTTATTAATTATTTTCTAAAATAAGGTGATATCTTTCAGGCTGCTTGCTACTTGGAGGTCCTCCCAAGCTTTGACATAGACCTCGTTCTTTTTTTCCTCCATGGTGCATACAGTTTTCTAGTGGCTCTAACATCATCTAAAGATACTCGATGAAGAGGTCTTTTTCATTAGTGCAATCATCCTCATTTTCAGTGCTTATTTTGAAGTGGTGATTGCTGGTGGGGGGCACTGGTAACTATTTGCCTGAACCAGATATTTGCTGAGTGCAACAGAGGGAAAACACACAGATTGGAAAGATGGAGGAAGAGAAAGATAGTGAAACCATCGCAAACTGGGAAACAAGAATCTACAAGAGTGAGATAAATGGTCAAGGTAGTGTAAAAAAGGCAACCAGCCTAGGTATTCAATGCACCAACGTATAATTACACTGGCCACCTGCTTTTGAGCAGAGCTTCGGGCACCCACACTTTTTTTCTCAAATTAAGTACGGTTCACATTGTCAACCTTAATATCTTATGTTTTTGGCACATTACAGCTTACATATGTCATTTCCAAGTGCTAAGAAACACAAGTGCATAGCTATATACCCTAAACATGTGTTGGTTGATGAGAAGTCTGTTGAGATGCCATGCTCTGTCAATGCTAGGTCTCCATCCAGAGACTGCCTAGCAGTTTTTCAATTTTGCAGTAACTGTGAGATTTAGTCTAAAAAATGAATAATCATATGATGCCAATAGACAGTGCCCATTTGGATTCAATATTCAAGGGTTACACTGTTTCTTAAAGCAGAGACAATCTCCTTTATGGTCCCTATCTCTACACTGAAATACAATTAATGCCCAATGACTCCTGAATATTGAGCCCAGGATATCATGGGACTCTACTGTCATGGAAAAAATACAGAGGGGGAAAAAATAGAAAGGTAAGCATAAATTTTCCACACCTAACCCCACCTCTGTGCACATTGACAATTTATATACCTTCAAGGCACATAGTTGTGAAGTTAAGAGTATACTTCCTTCTGTGCACTTACCTTTCAATATCTTGTCCCTCACTATTTTCTCCATGAAATTAGTGTGCCACAGTATTATTGTGCCCGATTTTCAGGGGTACAATCCCCAATGTTGTGTCTGTCACTTTCCAAACTAAAGAAGATTTTTTCTGATTTACAAAGAAGGCTGTTTCTTGCATGGGTTCCAGACCGGCAGTTTTTTATATTGCTTAAAATCCATACCCCGTAACTCGGGCACTTCAGGCAGTATACCACATTGATATATCTACCTGACTTATGCATGGAACTAATATTAAATGTGAATTTTCAGCTGATCGTTACCTCCTAAAGAAAGGTCAATAGTGGTGGGTCGGATTCAATCCTATGTTGGTTTCTCCATTTTTTCTGAGGCACCAGGTCCAATGCTAAATTGACTATTTTAAAAAAGTGCAGGCGTGGAGAGGTATTCTTCCTAGGGCACTTCTGAATGCTGGGGTTGATAAATACCAAGGTTCTATAGTTTTGGTTTCACTTCATACCACTTTCTTCTTCCTCCCCACACTTCCTGTCTCTTTATTTAACTTTTGCAAGTTCTGTTTAATTCCGGCTTTTTCGCTTTGTTAACATTTTCCTATCTTTCACTTCCTCTTTCTTTCACCCTTTATGTGTTTCTCCCACTTTCTGGTGCCCAGCATAATCAGAAGGGAGGGATGCAGGTGGGACAATTTTAAAAGGACCCTATTCTTGAAGAGACCCGGAAGCTTGCTATGGGTGAGGCTGGGGGAACGTGCTGTATGTATCACAGCACAAGTGACTGTACTCTTAGCCCATGCTTGGAAACTGGGGGTGCCCTTGAAGACAAGATGAGATCTCAAAAGACTGGCTGTGCATGGCAGGGATATGTTGGCACTGATACCATGGACCCAAACCCCAAGAATCTCTCATGTTACTACCAGCACCAATGAGAAAGTGACAGACAAGTCTCATGATTCTCCATTGCCCCGCTTTTGTTGACTCCTGATCGGATGGGCAACACCAAGTTGGCTGAGGAGAAGAGCTCTTACCTCAGCCTGGACCTCCCCCTGACACCCCCGCCTCCCCTCCCCTGCTGCAAGTGTTGCTTTTCATAGCTAAGGTGCCATCTTTCAAATAAAAATAAAAGATTAATATGGATTATTTCACATAAACACAAGAAATCACATCACAACTCTAAGTGGTTTTAATAAGAATTTGTGTACCACACCCCTACTACAATGAAATTTTCATGAATGGCTCAAGAGTTAATCAGTTGTCCTGCACTTCCTATATGAGCCAATATTGTTGTAGGTGGAGCAACATTACGGTCTATTAAACAATATGCAAGAGTTTTTTGCACAGTGTTTCTTCCTGATCCGAGTTTTTTTTAAGAGGATCTCAAATGTGAACTTCACAGAAAAGGAGGCACAGTGAAGAAAAGAAATTGCCATGGTCACACATTTTGGTACGCTGGGAAACTTAGGCCCATATGTATACTTTTTTAGTGTCGCATTTGCGCCGCTTTTTGACGCAAAAGCAGCGCAAACTCACAAAATACAATTGTATTTTGTACGTTTACGCCGATTTTGCGTCAAAAAATGACGCAAATGCGGCGTTAAAAAGTATAGATATGGGCCTTAGATTGAAACCAGGTTTTCTAGTTTAGGACTAGCATCTAGTTTTCATCCTGGGACTCACAAATGCTTTTGATCGGTCTACTTGTAGCAACAGGTACAAAATAAGCATCGCACCAAACTGTCAGTGAAATTAGTTAATGTCCTTATTTTCCTCGATGCCCAGTCCAGATCCAGAAAAACGCAACTGGAAATGTGTGTGTTTTTAATAGAGCAGACGCCAATCAACTGCGCTGGTTATTGATTAAGAATTGATTAAGATGCACTTCAACGTTGCATGACATTTATATAGCAAACCTCTAGTTAGAGTGATGAAGCTGACAGATGGGAAGTATATCACTGATATGAATAGCAAGCATTTTTGAAGAAATTGTATATATTAAAAAATGGGAAAGAAGCAACAAATACGCTCATTTTTTTCTAGTTTTTCTAGCTGTGCTGTTGCTTCACCACACCAAACAATCTATAAACATGCACGAATCTCTCCTCCGTTGTTTATGAATGACACAAATATGCTGCCGCACTGACTGATGTCTGCCTTAAAACTAATCATTGATTTCATCTTACTGAAGGACGGGCCAGCACCAAAGCAAAACCAAGTCATCCGAAACATTTTTAGCTTTCACAGTCAACGCAATTTCTCTGCTCGCCGAACACTACATAGTTTTGCATCTTCCTGGTAATGATCGTCACAATGTTGTATACAAAGCTGCCATATATTTATGGACTCTGACAGTCATTAGTTTTAAAAGCGGATATATACTTGTCTCACAAATCACATATTTTACTAATAATGTTTTTTTTTTTAATTTCTGCTAGATTTGACAATTAAAAACAACACCCTTCCAGTTTATTGTGATATATATTTTTTTGTTAACACGCGATTCTCTTACTTGGGAAGTGTTTACTGGGAAATATTGTTTACCACGGGCATGCCAGGGCCATAACACAACTGCACTCCAACTGGAATAAAAGTTGCTCCCTCTACGAGCTTGACTCTCTCAAGGTACCAAGGACGGACAGTAATGGCTTGTGGTAGGAGATGGTTGTGGTTTGAAACTCAGACACAGCCAAACATGTCCACTTAATGCGTTATCTTTTGAGAGGAAAAATACTTCTATTAACAAGCAGTAAATGGATACGTTAAAAAAGGGAATATATTGAAAACATATGCTGACCTTTTTCAGTCTGGGTCACAGCTCTAATTGTTAATATAGCTCTTAACATAAAGGCGATAGTTTTTCAAAGTCATGGATCTTGTGGTGAAAGTCTTTGAAATTCCCGTCCCCCCCACCCCCACACTTCATATACATAAAGCATTGCAACTAGGTATTCAGCTTTCTGTAACCAAAGAACTATGACTCTATGGTCAAAGTTGATCTTTGAGGCCGCATTTGTGTCAATCATTGATTTTCAAAGATGCTTTGCTCTGCCGAGATGCATTTAGAGGAGTGTGGTAAAGTAGCTGAATCCTCATCTGTTGAGTTTGCGGTTCCCAGGGCAAAAAATAAATAGTGTCCTCAAATATCTTAGAACCCAAAAACTCATTATTCAAACAACAGAGATCCCAAAGAAATCACCAATGTTCATTCCAATATCCAGTGATGAAGTGGAGACCCACGGTGTGGTGACCAATGCTCATTTAGAGACGGTGACCAATCCAAGAAGCAACTGGTTTATAGAAGCAGATGAAGTAGTGGAGTCCTGATTTTACATATACTTTAGCAGAGTATATCTTAGGAGCTACCATTCACAATCAAGATTTTGGAGTAGCAAGGTCACTCAAGGAACTGGGGCTCACCCGCTGAAATCTTGGTTTCCCCAGCTGGGAACTAACTTTTAGGGTTAGAGCTTGTCTGCAATTTTAAAGGTTGATTTCTTAATAGCTGAACAGATAGGAAGATGGTTCACACTGTCATGGAATTAGGGAGACTTCCTTCAGCCATCAGAAACAGAGTGCATGCACAGGATCTGAATGGAGACAGACTGCCCACAGACATTTAATGAATTAGGGCATATGGTGGCTTATTGACTGTTGCAGTAACAGGCAACAACACAGTCCAACACTACCAGTGATACTTTTGCATCTCTTAGCCTGCTGTACTGCATGGATCTCGAGGTATCCTTCATGCATCACTTTCAGTCACCTATGTCTTGAACATATCTCCCTGAGATCATGTTTGCTCTTTGTGGAAGGTGCGGTCCAGCTTCTCCAACGTCACACCGTGACTCAAACCTGCCTTGGCAAACATATTCAAACCAATTCCACTCACATTCTTTCACTGCATCTCTCTTTCTCTTTCCAAACTCCCATTCTTTGTCTCTCTCTATCTCTCTCTTCTTCCTTGATGCCACTGGTGTGTCGGATATAATTAACCCCAGGGAAGTTAGAAAAGTAATAGAGGCCCCAACAGTGGTCCCAAGTCTTCTAAACCCAGCCTGCCTGAAGGAATAAATTGCCAGTCTGACTCTGAGCTTCTATTGCAGGTTAGCCTCCCCTCCTTCCAGTGATCGAATAGCAAGGCATCTTTATAGGCTTCCCAAACTTCTGCACAGTTTATAGGGAGTGTAGGAGCCAGTATGAACTGTTCCACTATGATTTGTGCATTGCACTTGTAGTACTCCATCTGTTTCTGATGCCTTGGGAAACAGTAGAACCTAGGAGTAGGGAAATGATGAAGCCAGACTTCCTGAAGGAAAACTAATTAATTGTGCAGCACACCCAAAGGAACCAAAAATGACTCCACCATGCAGCAATTCGCACACAAACCACTTATATGCACACATATATTTATATACCTATATTATTCATTCTTTTTGCACCCATGATAATGTCAAACAATTTGAGGGGTTAAGCAGACCAAAGAGGCTATCTTGTGAATGGTGTCACAATACATGTCAAAACTCCAGCTGACATCATCAAAAAATGAAATATTCTATAATAAACCAGAAGACATTCCTTTTTCTAGTAGGGATGCTGACTGACTTCTTTTTGATTATGCATCTGTAACTTAGAATAATTCTGTTTTTGGAAACTTTGTATTATTTTGTCTCCGTGAGCATTTATGCCATAATTGCCATATTGCTAACCTTTGAATTTTGGAATAAAACCTTTAATTTTTTTACTGATCAAGAACTCAATTATTGATTGGGACACATTATTTTTTTGAATTGTTTTACTCTTCTTATTGGCCCGTAAGGGGTGTCCTAATATGCAAGTCAACGTGTGGGAGAACCAGATTAGATAAAATTGAGGGTGTCTAAATTTTGGGGTAAATACTTCACCGAGAATGGGGTAATCTTGGGGTGTACCCCTGTCATCAAAGTCTGACTCTGATGATGAATAGCCCCCTGTGTAATTCTTAAGTTAACTAAAGGAAAAACAAAGGTTTATTCAGAGAAAATATAGATAGCTTCCCATTTCATTTATTCTTTACAGCACACAAGAAATATTTTTTTTGCACTTTTGCTACTTTAATGAATCTGCACGTCCCATTTCTTCTCCGTCACCTATGTCACTTCCTATTTCATGTCTTTAAGGCACTTCAGTTCAGGTGTCTTGAAGCATTTCTGCTTTTGTGTCCCTATGTACATAATCATAGCTACAACATTGTAATGAAATGCCTCTTTTTGCATGTTCACCCCTACATTTTTTGACTGATGCTGCTGTTTTTTGACTCACAGAGAGCACTGAAGCCTGCGAACCAGACCTCAGTGCCAGTGTTTTAAGCCTGTATAAATTGCATGTCTAATTGGATACATCCAATTAGCAAGGCCTGGCTAACTTATAAGTCCGTAGAATATGGTACGCAGGGTGCACAGGGCAGGTAAGACCGAGTGTCCACTCAGGGCTGCAGCACTGGTTCTGCCACCCTTCGTGTGACAAAGTACATATTGGCTCCCAGTCTGCCACTGAAGACTGAAAGGACAGTGTTTATACCGCCAGTTCGACATTTAAACTAATGGCAAAGCCACCCTATCCCTTAACATTATATGCAAGTCTCCCCTGAGAAAAAGGCCTATACAGTCCTATGGAAGGGAGCTTTATTTTGGTAAGACATGTGTTTTACAAAATATCTTAGAAACAACACTTCCAAATTGTTGTTTTGCTGTGGGTAAAGTTGAAAGCCCCATTGGCTAATACAGAGTTACCAGGTGGCATGCCAACCAGACTAACTTTTGACTGGGACTACCAAACTGGGTCATTTGAGGTATCACATTAATTGTGGCACTAAATGAAGCCTGATGCCCAGGTAGACATTAATGTCACTATTAAAGGTAGGCAACTTTTAGAAAGCTGCCACTCTATGCTCTGCTTATTCAGTAGTCTCATAAGGACATACACACTCAGACAGCTTTCTTACTGCCTGGGGAGACGTATGAATGACTCCCAGGCTCAGCTCAGGAACAAAAGCAGTGTTGCACCAGCAAGGTCTCAGGTCCTCTGCCAGGAGGGCCACTCAGCGGGTTAGCCCAGAGGCGTGAATCAAAGTGGAAGCTGCCTTTAATGGGCTGTCTGACCCAACATCGCTGAGCAAAATGCCTTTTGTTTATTTAGACAGCACGGAGACAGGGTCATAGAGAGACAATTTGAACCCAAAACAGTTTTACCATGGGCGTGTTGGCCTCAGGTAGCCACACCTCTAGGATGGCTACTTGCTCCTACTGACCAAGGGAGGGTCGTGCCATCTTGAAGGGGGCAAGAATATGGCATGTTGGGATAGCCAGATACAACATATCACAGAACTTTGTCACTAGGTAGGAGGGAATGCAGTAGCCCATTGGCTAGTGACTTGGTGTTCCCCTCAGGGCTCTTTCCTGGGATAAATATAGCACTCCTAGCATACTCACCCTCAGTACTCACTGGACTTGGAAGAAGGACAAGAAGATCACTTTGCACCTTTTGAATGCGCACGAAGGGAGGACGCGAAGTCGGAGCTTCTGCACCTGCTGCACTTTGGGCTAGCGGAGTTTGGACCTTGTTCTGTGTGCTTGGCTTGTGAAATAGCTGATTTATGGCCCCAGTCTGAAGCAGGGACTCCAAGGGTCAGCAGGCTGACCTCCTAGAATGGATGGCAGTAGGGACATTAAAGCTGAAAGAGCCCAAGTGGCATCACTGTTAGCCACCACAGAAGTCTTGCCACTACCAAAAGACGTGCACCACAAAGGACATTTCGGAGAAAACT
Source organism: Pleurodeles waltl (assembly GCF_031143425.1). Classification (NCBI taxonomy): domain Eukaryota; kingdom Metazoa; phylum Chordata; class Amphibia; order Caudata; family Salamandridae; genus Pleurodeles; species Pleurodeles waltl. The sequence goes on from NC_090445.1 coordinate 1,105,563,044, forward strand.
AAAAGGTGCACTGGTGTCTGCTGGACCCATGGGCGTTGGTTGTGACTGGATTCTTTACCCAAGAGAGACACCAGCCTTTACCAAAGATTTGCATCATGATCAATTGTTACAAAAGGGCAAGGTCTGCATCGGCAGCCCTTGGAACCCTGCGAAAAGGACTTTGTGGGACCCCGAGATTCATGGACAGAGTCGCCCCCACTCACCTGTGGGCTGAGGACTCCTACGAACTTCACTTTCATTGACCGCACAGCCTCAGAAGCATCCTTAGGCATCTTTGAGACTGCATCCATCATCATCAGGGCTACTCCATTGTCATCTATGGCAGTCATCCTGTAAAATTGTCCATTTGCTCTAAAAACCCTCTGGTGGCCAGGTAACTGTCCAAAGTATCCTTTCTGATCACCTAGACCTCTGTCCTGTCAGACTTGGTCACCCATCACGGGCTGTAGTTGTTGAACTAACTTTTGAAAACTTTCCAGAATTTTCCAAACATTTTGTTGACCAATGCTAGTTTACGATTGATATAAACGTTATTTATTATTTGTGAAATCTGTATCTTCTGAACCCTCTGGTGGATTTTGATGATTGAGGTCTCTAAAAGTTTATACAAATCTGATCTATTTTTTATAAATCAGTTTTTTTTGCGAGGCGTGTGACTTTCCTATTCTGTTGTTTGGTACTGTAAAATGCTTTGCACGTTGTCTCTTTTGCTATGGCTTACTGCTCAAAGCCACAGCTACCCAGGGTTGAGCTAAGATTAAGTAAATGTACCTGATTGGACCCAAGATGGCATTTTTGTGTGCACTTCATGGTAGGGCTTCCCAGCCATGCTATTTACTGCACTCAAATCCTCACAAAAATGTACAACAGTTTGAGAACAGTAGAGTGGATTATTTACAATGTTAGCCAGTGGCATAACACAAAATTATGGGATCCCCTGCAGAACTCAATGAGGGTCCCCCACGTCTTCAATATCACTCAGATTTTCGATGGCCGTGGGCTGAATGTGATCCCCTTGATGGATTGGGGCCCCCATGGAGGGCAGAGGCCGTACTGCACTACAGTTGCTGCAGGGACTTGCAATATGCCCCAATGTTAGCTCAGCACCAAATTTAGTTAAAAGATTGCGTTGGTGTTAGTGGAATACAGTATTAAAGCTGTGCTGATTGGTTGACTAGAAACCCTCCACGGATAAGCATGTGAAGGTGACCTATAGCACTAACACCTCTTCCCCTATTAAATGACATGATAATCGCAATCTTGTTCATTCCACCGCAGGTAAATCACACAATATCTAGCAACAAACAAACACTACGCTGGTTTTTCCCCCAGGCCATAATTAAAGATGAGCCGATATCATTCGCAGTCCGGGCTTGTTTGTATGATGTCCAATCTTTCGTCCACTTCCCAAAGCCCCTTATCACGATGCACCCGAGAAAGATGGAGCCGCCTTAAGGCCAGATCTCCCATGCTCATATACTTGCTCAATTTAAAGTTTACACATTCAAATAAAGGGTCTTGATAGCTGCAGCAATCATAGGCTTCCTTAGTCCCGTTGTGAATGAGCGTCAAAAGCAATACTTCATCTTCGTCCCCCCCTCAAACTCCACCCGCTGCACGCACGCGGTGTCAAGCTTGGCACTCATATGAGATGTTAAAAATAGCAACAGGACCCACCGGTGGAGCCCCCGCCGATGCCTTGTTTTGTAGAATACTGTCATTATGCCCACGTAGAAGAAAGACTAATGGTGTTCTTCCAGTAAGCAATTAAAAAGTGATTTGTCACAATCGAAGATATATGGCTTTCTATTGGCACATATTGCTCTGCGGCAGCCCTGACTGTGAGCGAGGGGACTTTAAGCAGCGTTATGAGAGGTCAGCCTGCTCTCCTGAAAATATCTGGGTTCAGACTAACCCAATCAAATCAAAGAACACTAAGTGATGGCGGGGAGACAATGGAACGTGTGCGTCCTGGCGATGGTTGACAAACAGTGGCTGTCCAATACAATCTCCCTCCCATTGACCGCATTAAACGTCAATTGAAACAACCATTACTGAGTGTCTGCAGCCTAACTGCCGACGGGTACTGTGGTTAGAGGGGCTTTTAACGCGGATCTATCCAGCTGCGGGATTGTTAGGTATGAAGTGGAGGTCTGTGGGATTTGTTTAATCGCTTTCTGTGCTGAAAGAAAGTTGGGATAAGTTAATAGCTATGTAATACTTTATACAGCCTCAGTGGCTTATGCTAATCTGAGTCTGTCTGAAAAAGTGTTATAGTAAATCCGTTGTTCTTGGAGAACCATTCTAATAAACTAGCCATTTTGTCACTCATGGAAGTGAATTGTACAGATAGTCCTCTTCTGCTCTGTGAACTCAGGAGCCCCCTAATCCACGCTGTCCCAGACATGTTTCCTGATTATATTTCTATTTGCCTTTGACCTTATACAGCGCTCTGTGCCATTGGCTGCGATCGCACTCTGCAAATCGCGAAAGCATGGATGCACACAGAAACCTAAAACAGAATAGACGTAGTATAAGCAAAAATAGCCATTCCTTTTTGGCAGATTCAAATCTGAATACTACCAGGTTGATTCACAAACGCTTCATGAGTATGGTAAGTAGTACTACCAAGAGCACTCTTTTACATACTCTTACATATCTTTGCGAATCAGCCCTGAAACCTCCAACTGATTATTAGTTAAAATGCCAAAAGGGCATACGTATTCCCATTTTATTTCTATTTTAGAAGTTTTGGGACTATTTCAAGTGAGTACCTAAAAGAGTACTTCAGGAGTACTTACTTTACGTACTCCAAAATGTCTGCATGAACAAACCCTTGCAAATCAGGGCTCTCTAAATGTCCCTTGCAATTCATGATTCAGACCCTTCCAAGCATTTGAGTGAGGGAAAAAAAGGAGCAAAGAGCACATCACTTGGGAAATGTCCCATTAGCCATTCTGATTCACATACTGTGGAGAATGACACTTGCTGCACCTGAAGTCACACAATGCATGTGAGAGTTCATCAGTTTTAAAAGGTGGGAGATTGCCAGAGTAAGGCAGTTTGACTATTGATTTGTTAAGCAGTTTAAAGGTCATACCAATCCAGAGTTTGGATTTTCTAATAAAGTGACATTTTCTGACACAACAATTTGAATTAAGATAAGGTCTGAGGAACACCTTGTAACGAGAGAATGACGATTCATGTTGAAGAGGAATGCAGGATAGGATGGATCTAGGTCCACGACTGGAAGGACTGCACTAGTTGTCCCTGAAGTACATGAAAATAGCTGTGGTCAAGCATCCCTCACGCCAGAAGAGTTAGGTGTCTGTTCAACCGCATTTCTGAATCTCTGTGTTTGTGAATCAAACAAATGGTAGAGCCCAGAATGTTTTTTTTTTAATTTTTTTTTTTTACTAAGAATACTTCTTTTGGAAAGTATCACCAGCCTTGAACAAAGCTACTCCCATGGAGGGGAGTGAATGGGCATTTCTGCCCTAATGTGGTAAACTGACGGGAAGACAAATGGTACTTTAAACAACCTTTGTCCAACCTCCAGCTGTGAATTGTTTGAGTGATGCTGGTATGAAAGCTGGGTTTGAGTACATTAGGCCTCTATTGTATATTTTTCCACCTTTGCTCTGCCAGTAACCTTCTCACAGGCCTTGCAATATGCCGCAGAACAGAACTCTGCTTGGATTCTGTCACTTTGAAGAAACGTTAATGTCATGGAACTTGTGGTAAAGTTACTTAACTTTCCTTACATTTGTTAGCACAGAGCAGGAGGAGTGTTTATCTTGTGCCCTAGCAAATTTACTTGCACAAACTATGCTCAATGTGCACAATCTCCAATGTAGACCCTTACTTTGCAACCATGCAAATTCTGCTGTTGCGATCAAGCAGGATCTGTGGCAAGACATATTCAATCACATACACCATTTACAGGTGATACGCTGAAATCAGTGACTGCCACACCTTCCACTGAAAATTACCAGTAGATACAAGGTTACCACATGGGATTTTGCAATGAAGATATGGGATCCTGCATCACACACCCATACTTCCTCATTCATGTAGCACATGAACACGGGAGCATACATCTAAATTCCTACCTCTTATTTAGGAGTGCTAAAGTGTAGTGTACATGTGGGCGTAGACCCATAAGGGCAGCAGGTTTGGTTTGGGTATTTGCGGGCATGAACAGCCTGTCACCATGCCCTTGCAACTCATGGGAGCAAATGTATAACTGAGAGGCAAGCATGCACTGTTTTTAAAAGATTGCAGGGCCAAACTGAAACAGCAATTTGAGTGTCTGTGCTGACATCTAGGCCATTTCAAGGCTCTAGTTCCCAATTGGAATTCAAAACCTGGTCCAAAAGGGGGCGTGATGTCGTTTACAACAAGATCGTAGCATCGTAGGGCAACTCCCGCACACAATCAGCAATATTCTCTTACATCTGATAAATATCCATGTACCAATGACATTGGAGTCTGCAGGAGGACGTTGAGGCCCTAAGAGTGTTGTGAAGACCATTGATCCCTGTCAGCATCCTTTAATTTACTTGCCTGTAAGGTTGACCTCCTCTGAAAAGAGAGGCCTGCTGTGGGGATCGCGGGGTAGCGGCCTCTGGGACCTTACCATGCTCGGAACTCCAACTGAGTGGTTGATGCCATTAAAGTGAGCTGGACACTCCCCCCCACCCCCTGTGGTGCTTAACAAAGCAAGAGGAGGATGTGTCACTTGGGCTTCCCTGCTGTGGCTCTACTCTACAACACCAGCAGGCCACTGCTTGCAAATGGGTGGGTGAACCTGCCCAGTGACTGAGGGTTAGGTTCCAGTGAGTTCAGTGGACTACTACAGGCAGGGCATGCTGCAAGCCCTGTTCTGTTCGAGATTCCTAAAAAGCACTGAAACAGGGTCCCCTCAACAGAGAAGCCGGTGTCCTGCCCTTCCTCTGTGACCTTCATGCGACTGAGCCACACCATCAGATACGCAGAGGGCACGGATGGCACATGGGCATCCTCAAGGCCTGAAATGAGAGACTTGCCATGGCCCCTGGCCCGGCATGCTCAGCGGGGACTCCAGGTGACATACCAGAACCTTGTGCCTCCGTAGGTGCACATACCACCCTCTCCGTCCACGCACAGGGAGACAAGCTAGGATTATGTCCTGGTGTGTTGCAGCTCGCACCCAAGCCACAAATGGAGCCAGTGAGTTGCTCATCACAGTGGGCCTATCATGGGCAAGGACAAAGTGGTAAAAAGATCCAGCACAACAGACTGGATAAATATGTCTTTCTTAAACCGCCCAATAAAGATGTGGCGGGAGGAAGGGGCCCCTGCAGAAAACCTCACCCTAGATTTAGGATGAGTGAGGGAACCCACAATGATGGATCTAATGCAGACGGTTTGCGATATAAAAAGCACTTTGGAATCAAACAGTTGAGGGAAATTGCCCTCATGCACGCAAAAATGGGAAGGTCAGCAGCAGGGTACGAACAGCAGAAACAAGCATTGATACTTTAAAGGATGATGTGTCAGGACTCAAATTGGTGGCCTCTACACTTAAGAAGGACACTGCCATACTATAGGCCAAGATGGCAGAGAGGGACAATGATGTCATAACATCCTGCACAGCTTTGGAATGCCGGAGAGGGTGAAGAGCATTAGTGTTGACCTATTTGTGGAGGGGTAATCATGAACCACCTTACAGCAAAGGGACTCTCCAAGTTCTTCTCGTGGAGCACACCCATAGTGCTTCAGTTCCCCCTCGTAGACCTGGATAACCCCCTTGCACAATTATAGCCAGGTTATTCAATTCGTGAGACTGAAATGTCATCCTGCAAATGGTCTCTCACATGGGGACCTGCAATTTGGAAACTCCACAATTCATATTTTCCCAGAATTTACTATGGCCATCCCAAAGCAACAACATTACTTTGATGGTGTTAAGCGCCACCTGTGGGAGTATGAGAACAGTTACATTCTGCTCTTCCCTGCCAAATTATGTATTAAAATGGAGGGAAAAATCTGCAACTTTTTCACATGAGAGGAGGTGCGGGACTGGCTCGAGGGGTAAAGGCTGGTGGAGGGTCAGCCCCATGAAGATGGATAGCACCCTCTGGAAAAGTTCCAGGAGAGGAGACTGGAATGATAATCTTTGATGGATATAGAACCCGGAGTCCTCACTGTTACTGTTGACCATCCTACGCCTGTCAACCCCGAGCTACATTTAGTGACAGCTAACTTGAGCAATGGGGATCGTAAAATCTGATTTCTATCAGGCTGCTGCATGTGGTTTGGGGCTGCTCTGTGTCAACTAACTCCAATCTTACTGGGTAGTGCTGGTGTATTCTTTATGTTTCTCATTTGGGACAGAGCTAAGTAAGCAAATACATATTCTTTTTTGTTTATTCAGTGTATTTGAATGGACTGATTCACTATGGTTGCAATGACAGGCTCCCAGCTAAGTGGGGCGGTGGTAGTTTGAGGCTGAAACACCTGGAGGTAGGGATGGATGTTCTAATGGGATGTTAAGAGGGATATTCTACACTTACAATTGTTGTCTTACTTATTGTGGTACGACTGTGCACTACTGGTGGCCTGAGTGCTGATCCTGTGTGGCATAGGATGGTGAAACACAAAAAAAACACTTGTCAATAAAACATGATGGACAATACTGAGACCAGAGGGAGGAATGCCTCTCAATCCTCTCCTGAAATGTTGATAGAATGTGTGGCAAAATTAAAGGGGACTCATACCAGTATCTCAGGATCCAGGCCCTAGACTTGATGCATCTCCAGGAGACAAATCTGATGTGGACCAAATTTAAGATGTTGATGGGGGGGTACCAAATGGGGGTTCACTGGGGCATACCCCTGGTTCTAGAAGAGTTGCCATCTTGCTCAAATGGGCCTTCCCACTGGAGGTGGTGCAGGTGATAAGGGACGATCAAGGAACCCATGTTTTAGTGGTCAGCAGATGAAATGGGCTACAGGTGATAATCGGTACTTTGAAATGGGGTCTTTGGTTGGCAGTCAGGTTACCCCCTGCCCAAGCAAGGACCCTCACTCTAGTTAAGGTAAAGGAGAATCACACTCAGTTAACCCCCGCCCGCCCCCTTGGTAGCATGGCACGAGCAGGCAGGCTTAACTTCAGAAGCAATGTGTAAAGTATTTGTACCAGCACACACAGTAATATAGTAAAAACACCGCAAAAGGACTCAACAGAGGTTTAGAAAAATAGCCAATATTTATATAAACAAAACAAGACCAAAACAATAAAAATCCAACATACATACGTCAAGTTATGAATTTTTAAAGATTAAACTCGAAAATGACTCTTAGAAACACACAATGCTTCAATGAGGTGATAATACGGCGTCGTGACGCAGAGTACGGAGTCAGGCAGACCCCCAGGTACAGTACCTTAGTAAAGTGTGAAAACAAGTCAGTGTGCAAAGTTGGGGATCGTGGCATCGCTGGATCCGAGGTGGCGTCGGTTCCGGTGGTGCGGGGAGAAGGAGCAGAGGCGTCACGAAAAGAGGCGTCAGGTCCTTGCTGCAGGGTGGTGGAGGTGAGGCGGCATCGGTGCAAAGTGTTGAATCCATGCACTTCAGACGGAGTGGTTATCTGGCGGTCACGACGTGGTGCAGCGACTTTCACGGAGTCGTGGACTTCAGTGGAGCTGCAGCGGTGTTGGGCCTGCAAGGGTCGTTGCACTCCAGCGAGGACCACAGAGGCAGCGTCACAGGATTCAGCAGCGGCGTCGGCCCGGAGTCGTCCGAAGTCAGTTTTCTTGGATTTTCACCCGCTTTTCATTTCAAGGGCCCAGGGACCGGATAGGGCACCACTTGCTAGGGCAGAATTCTCAGCAGAGAGTCCAGGTGCTCGTAGGTGGAGTCTTTGATGGCCCTGAGACTTCAGAACAGGGGGCAAGCTCAGTCCAAGCCCTTGTAGATTCTTCTCAAGCTGGAATATACCACAAAGAACAGTCTTGGTCCGCTTTCACAGGCAGAAGCAGCAACTGCAGGATAGCCCAAAGCACAGTCACAGGCAGGGGCAGCACTTCTCCTCTGCTCTTCTCCCTGGCAGATGTTCCTCTTGATTCCAGAAGTTATCAAATTTTCACGGGTTTGGGGGGCTCATCTTATACTCCTTTCTGCCTTTGAAGTAGGCCTACTTCAAAAGAAAGTCTCTCTTGTTTGTAAGATTCTGCCTTGCCCAGGCCAGACTCGAGACACACACCAGGGGGTTGGAGACTGCATTGTGTGAGAGCAGGCACAGCCCTTTCAGGTGTAAGCGACCACTCCTCCCCTCCCTCCTAGCACAGAGGGCTCATCAGGATATGCAGGTTACACCCCAGCTCCCTTTGTATCACTGTCTAGAGAAAGGTGCAAACAGCCCAACTGTCAAACTGACGCAGACAGGGAATCCACAAGCAGGCAGAGTCACAGAATGGTTTAAGCAAGAAAATGCCTACTTTCTAAAAGTGGCATTTTCAAACACACAATCTAAAAACCTAATTCACTAAAAGATGTATTTTTAAATTGTGAGTTCAGAGACCCCTAATTCCACATGTCTATGTGCTCCCAAGGGGAATCTGTGCTTTAATAATAGCTAAAGTCTATTGCTAAAGTATGACAGAGATAGGCCTTGCAACAGTGAAAACCGAATTTGGCTGTATTTCACTATAAGGACATGTAAAACACATAAGTACATGTCCCACCTTTAACATGCACTGCACCCTACCCAGGGGGCTTCCCAGGGCCTATGTTAGGGGTGGCTTATATGTATAAAAGGGAAGGGTTAGGCCTGTCAAGTGGGTACACTTGCCAAGTTGAATTGGCAGTTTAAAACTGCCCACACAGACACTGCAGTGGCAGGTCTGAGCCATGTTTACAGGGCTACATACGTGGGTGGCACAAGTACCTTGGGCACCTCTAGTGCACTGTACTAGGGACTTTCTAGTAAATCAAATATGCCAATCATGGAAAGTCAATTACACATATATTTTACTTAGGAACACTTGCACTTTAGCACTGGATAGCAGTGGTAAAGTGCCCAAAGTAACAAAAACTCCAAAAACAGAGTCCAGCACACATCAGCAACCTAGGAAATCAGGCAAAAAGTTAGGGCAGACCACACCAAGGATGCCAAGTCTAACAATCGGTTTAATATACTTGTCATCCTGTCTATAATCAGCGAGCTTGAAAGACCTAGGGATCATAATCCTATGGCTTCCAGAAGGGCACCTTATCTTAGGAGACAACGTCCGTTTAGTAATGGGCAAAACCATCAACCAACTTATGCAGTGTCCCCACAGTGGATTCAGCTGCTTGAGGGATTTTGTGAAGGCATACGACTTGACAGACATCTGGAGAAATTGCAACCCAAATACGTGTGTTCCACCTTGGAGCACATAACTCCTATTTCCGTTTATACAACCTGTTCATACAAACTCCATATCGTCCCTGAGCCTTGACTGCTCGTTTCCTGGCCCCTGGAATCTCAGGTCCCTCATCTCTTTGTTGAGAACTGGGGGTACATAGAGTGGGAGACTTTACAGGATGGAGATTAAACCCTAGATACTGAAGCAAACAGGGATGGCGGATGAATTACATTGATAAGGCCTCCATAGAAAAAAAAAATTAAGCATCATATATACTAATCATTAACATGAGAATGAACTGCTAGGCCCTAAACTGTTGTTGCTTGAACGTTTAAAAGCAGGCTCTGAACTTTGCCTAACCCATGCTGCATGACTTGAGAAACTTGGTAGGCTGGCATAACTTTTTTTAACTTTCTGAATGTTTCTTCAATAACCTCTTTCTGACGTATGAAATGACATATTTCTTTAAAACAATTGAACCAGTATTACTTACACTCTTACCCACCTAACGCTGACTTATTTTTAAAAGTTTTGCTACCATATTGGAAACATTAACTTTACATGAGTGATGTGAATTACATGAGTGTTATAATTATGTGCATACAATTGTTATTACAGAAATGGAAGCGTCTGAGAAAGGAAGGAAGTGTAGTCAACCTTGTCATCCAACAAGACAATGTATTGTTTGAATGCGACACTATCACCTGAATATTTCTACATTGGAATTAAAAGTATCAATCAATTAATTACAAAAAGGGTCATAGGGAAAGCAAGGTGGGCAATTCCAGAATCAGAGACAAGAGAACATGGTGCTATGCTGAATCCATTGGTGAGAAGCTGAGAGATGACCATTGTGTCCTTCCTAGCCACTGTCTCTTTGATGCTGTGGTTACTGAAACTGTGACAACATAGACACATTAATTACAGAGAGGTAGAGAATTTAAAGACAGATCATGCAGAGTTGACTATATTAGTTTAGGGAAATAAAATTGAGTATAGAGGACATTGTGAGACTTTTCCAGTTACTGAGAGTTATTCATTCTGCTTGCAAGATTGGATTAGGTTTTAGAGAGAGTTGATAAACTGTTTCAGTATAGTATGATAGCTGTAAGCACATAAGACAGATAACCGTGAGAATCTTGCATAAAGATTGAACATTCTTTTCCAACTTTAACAAACTGAGAAACAGTAATATTGAGAGTTACTGCATTTTGTGGGTCAAAGACTAATAGAGTAGGCACAGATTCGGAACACTCTTCATGTGTGTTTCTGTAACTTGATATTTTTTGATTAATAAACATCTTAAAACATTGTACACTTTGGCAATTACCTGTACGGTGGCGGAGGTGCAAGACTTCACACAAGAATATCCCACGTCCTTGAACTTCCAGACATTGACAGTGCAGCACTTGATGCACCCATCGCAGTAGGAGACGGAAGAAGTAATTGAAGCCCTATAATCTGCAAGGACCCTGGTCCTAGTGGGCTACCTATAGAGCTATACGAAGGCCAGGATTTCCAGCTGCCTCCCTGAGATGTATTAGGCAGTGCTGGAGGAGGGCTATAAGGTGCAGGAGATTTCCTTGGCCATGATAGTGGTCACCCACAAAGAGGATAAACGAAAAAAACCTGGGCCCAAATGAAATGCAAAAACATGGCTGAGTACTCTGCTTGCCAAACTTTCAGTCCATCCACATCATTTACAGATGGATAGACCTGAAGTATTCCATCAATTGAGCAGTCACAGGTTCTTTTGTCAGAATACATCCTCCAACAGCATAAGGGCCATTGCCTGAAGGACATTACATCATCAACCCTATTTATGGTGGACAGTTTAATGTCTTTTTTTCCATTGCAGACAAGAAAAAAACTATAACTACCTCCACATAATGGAAGAAATTTCCCAGAATGCGGGTGTCATTATTTTTTATTTTTCAAAAATAAGCTAACTGCTTTAGGAGTTTGTTTTTGAAAAACAAAAAAAGTGAAATGTTTGGTAGTTTGATGAACAGCAGTCAAAACAGACAGTAGCCATCCACCAAAGTTGAACACTGAAAGAAACCACAAGATGGCTGCTGTGTTTGTCATCATCACTAAATTTGGAAGGCAGTATTCCGTCACAGTGGTGGTGGGAATGTCCTCCGCTACCCTGATGGACTATTCTCTGCTTATTATACTCTAATTCGGCTAAGTGATTCACCCAGAATCACATGGTGCATGTCTTCAGTTCTGCCTGTACTTATCTTTTACAGTTCATTCCCTATAGTACTTCCAATTGCAGGCAGTTGTTTTGCTTCTAAGCCATACAGTTAGTATTCACAGCACTGGTACTCTGATTAGATGGAGACATTAGTGAAGCCTTGATTAAAATGATGGCTTTAAAATTTGAGGCCCAGAGCCTTTGGAACTGCCACTCTTAATTTCATGGGAGCTGTTGGTACAGTTTGTGTGCTGCATTGTTAAACTCATAATGAGGGGAGTTTGATTTAGTTTCACCAGCCACAAGGACATACAATTAGAATCGAGCTTTGATTACTTTCTGAAAAAAGATAGAAAATATGAGTTTTATATGAGCAAGCCAGCTCTGCTAATGCCAAGTATACCCAACTGAACACATATCTCTGCCGCTTGATAGGCTGCATCCCCAGGTGAGATTACTAATCTATGAACAAAATGTGCCCTTCATGGGAGAAATGGTCATATATATATGTTTACTGATGATGTACTGCAGAAGTTTCTCTTTTAAGAACTTCCCAGGGACCAGGCAAATACAAACTGGCTAGGGTACCATTCCTGTAAAATATTTTTATGTACCACACTTATTTCCATAATGTTCACATATCAGGAAGGCCTAAAAGTAACTCTGCTTGGTTCATGAATATTGATACCCAAATAAATATACATGTGGAGCAATTTCAGTTTTAAGGGTTGGCATGCTTTGGTCCCTATTGGAAAACTGCATTAGTTAGGGAATTTACATCATGTTCACCAGCGGAGAATAGCAAAAAGTGCTACGAACAGAGAGCTGTCAAATATTTTTTGATTCGATTTGATGTATGAATCTAGTGTCTGTGCCCTTATTATGAGAGGCTTGGTGTTAGGGACAATATTTACAGCACCTGATAAAAAACAATACACCAAGTATTGTTATTTTTGGGTGAAATAAATAGTACCTATTGCAAGTTTCCCACAGTATTGATTAATAACATGCACATTTTGGTTTGGGCCTCACTACACCAAAATTCGCATGCTCTGGTAATTAGATGACATTTTTCCCGATTTTAAATTTCACAGGTTTGATCAGCCAAAAACGAACTCTTAGGTGTGGACTTTCCCTGAGGCCGACAACACCAAGATATCTTAAAGTTTCTTTAACTTATACTTCCAAAACCTTTGCTAAAATGATATTGCACAGGGGTCGAAACTTTACAGGGCATTCGTAATGAGGTGATTGAGACGAGAGACCGAATGAGAGTTAAGTTCAGTCCTAAACGAAACTTTACTAAACATAGAGACATCTCTGAAAATAAAAAACAGTTACACAATAGAAAATCATGGTAGAAAGTACTAGATTTATAGAGCAACTGAGATGGTTTCCTTGGCTTTCTCTCTCAAAAGTTGAAGACCATTGTGTATGTAGTTAGCTAGCCAGCATACATATAGTCGAGATTATTGCTCACTGAGTGAAACACAGACTTGATCTTCAGGTCATGAGTTCAAATTGCTGTAAGGCTTACCTAGTCTTCCATTCTTCCAAGGTCAACAGAAGTGGAGTATGACTCACTCTATGAAATTATAAGCGATTACATAAACTGCGTGCTTTTAGGACGAGCTTATTAAGGCAAATTAATAGTGAACACAGCTTGTAGCTACAAAACAATAAGAAAAAACATAAAAGAGCCTTTCGTGTCATTGTCTACGTAAACAAGAGGTTGTTGAGTGCTGCGGTGCATTGTCTCACCATCCAAAGTTTTTTCTTTCATCACAAAGTTCTTCAGAGATAGTTGACACTTCATTTACGACTCTGAGCACAAAACGCTGTGTGCCATCTCTTACTTATCTTGGTAATGCACCTAAGCTATTAGACTAAATCCCTATTGCTATCATCCCAATCAGAAGGATGGCATGCAAAAGACTCTTTGTTTCCCAGGAATCATACTTTTTCAGGGCCTTACTCTTGAGCTGCAACACTTGTTTACAGATTACAAACATAAACTGTCCAGTTGAATAATTACAGGGAAGCTAACATTCCTAATACCACCAGGAAGCACAAGATCCTGGATTTTAATCTTTCTTTGCATCATTTTTCCTATCATTTTCCAAAGTTTGAACTAAATCTTCATCTTACCAAGCACCCCAATTCTGTTTGTTGACCTGAACCCCACAAAACATCTGACATACCTGCCTGTTATAGATCAATACTCTTCTATGAAACGCTCAAAGTAGAAATGAAATCCCCACTGTTCCATACCTCCATGCCACCGGAGAGGTAGTAAATGCATTCTTCCATAACGAGATTTTCAGTAAGTTAGCCCATCCGTCTCCAACAGCTCTATCATATGGGCTACTCTATAACTGTACATGGCTCATTTGAACTATGTTGCATATCCATAAATGTTTACCCTCCTTCCCTTAGATACATTTGATCTTTATGTTCATATTTCTTTACCCCCCGTATATATATCCTTAGCTACCTCCAGTTACACTTTCAGGTTTCTTATTACATTATGGAATTCTGTAACCATCACTATGGGTAATCTTGTATATATACTGCATTCCTGAGGATTTTTTATATTTAATTCCCCTGTAAAGCACTTTATTACCTGTATGGGCATAATCTGAACTATACTGAACCACATATGAGAAATAAACACCATGATGATATGGTCCAAGAGTAATCCAAGAACAATACATTATTAATAACACAGAGATCAGATGCCTTGAATTGCATTATTTTTTGGACTCGTACAGAAATTGACCCATCTAAGCAAGATCTGTATACCTTGTTGAATTCCAGATATGCGGTCTCAATTGGAGAGTGTTGTCAAAAATAAGATGCTCACTCTGCATTTCAAATTTAGCAGCCATCTAATTTTCAGGAAGGAATTTATAAATAATCGAACCGGATTTTTCAATAAAGATGAATGGGAGAAACATATTCATTATGGATTCAAGAGGGTTTATTTTACAGTATAACACACTGAAAGAAACAAAAACACGCATACTCATAAGATGTTTAATGTGACAGTGCTATTAGTATATATACAGCGCTTAATGTGAGTCTGTGGAGGCCACCGGCCCTTAATTTTGGGGACCAGCAATTATTTTTTTGCCTTATCCATTTACCTGGAGTTAGGGAGGGAAAGCACATAGATTGGAAAGATGGAGGAAGACAAAGACATCAAAAGCTCACAACGGAAGAGACCAGGAACCCGCAATAGTGGGAAAAAGGGGAAAGGACTGTCTGGTAGTGGATTCAAAAGTGTTGAGGGGGATATGCAGCTTTGGTTTTCAGTTCTCTGACATTTAATGGCACCACCCGAGGGCTTCTCAGCAGAACTTCAGGCACCGACATTAATGGTATTATAGATTAATTGGAAAGTTAAGCAAGATACATGGACAGAAACATTTGCCATACACAATAAAATTGTAGAATGGTGTCAAAATATCTTTTTGAAATATATATTTTAGGTGTAACTTGATACAACTTTTCATTTTTATGTGTTAAACGTCTAATCCAAACTATAAAATTTGAATGCATTGCAAGAATCAGACAAGAAACCAACTATTTACAATAAAAAAATTGTGAGAGAAACAATCTGCTCCCCCATCAGATTCGTCGTTTATTGCAATCCTTGTTCACGGGGTGACAGAAATGTCTCCTAAAGAGAGTGTTCAGTCTTCTGAGATGCCTAAATATGTGTGCCCTTGGCAGGATTATCAATCCCTTTTACATTATGGAAACCAACTAATTTAAGTTCCACATACGTCCTTGGGATGAAAAACATAATTCAAGACCCATCCATCTTCAACTAACGCGAGCCTGAACGCATTGTTTTGTAGCACTCCAATTCTGCTCCATTTTAAACACAAACCTAGCACAATCGTCATCAAACTTTTCATAAAAACTGCAAACATGTGCGCAACAGAGGCTAGTCCTGAACCCGCAAAATGAACAATACACACAGTTGGTTATTTAATCCCGATGTGCATCTTCCTCGCCCCCTCATGGGAGAAGAAACAGTGGTTCAGTAAATTTATACTGCTTGATAATGGATGTCTGATAAGCAGAGGACCTTGGCCTCAATACATCCATTGGGCAATCCTTAGGATTTCTATGTTGGGAACACTTGGTGAACAAACACTATGCCTGTGCACTGTCCACATCCTGTAAAAGGTCATGAAAATTAGACTCTTTAGCCATTAACGTCACAGGTTTGTATACATATTTCTCATTCAAGAACAAATGTGCAAAAAAATTGATTTCAAAATAAATGTCACCATGCCTTAATCTAGTTTTTCCTCATTTACAAGCGCACAGTGACAATAGCACCGAAATGTATTTTGAATATACACCCCCGTGAGTAACAATTATTCAGTTATTAAGCAGAGGATAACAATGTTTGAGTGTGGGTTGCATTTATGTGACTGCTTTGCTGGCATGCATGTAACCCCCAGTACTGGTTCCCTTGGGTGCAGTGCATGAATGATAGCTGGTGATAGGGGAATGTTATCATAGATCTGGAAGGGAAACCCTGGATATACTTCAAGATATCACCCATAGTTTGATCGTGAGACTGTGGAAAGTTTGAGTGATGTGAAGACTCAGCACCTGGTGGCAGGATAAGAATTGCCATGTGCCCATGGTACCTTAATCTAGTTTCCCCTCATGTCTAAGCATTTAGTAGCGCACAGTGAAAATACCACCTATCTGCATTCAGAGCATGCACCCCATTAAGTGACAAGTATTAAGTAGTGAGCACAGGATAACAATCTTTGAGTGTGGGTTGCATGCATGTGACTTCTTTGGTCATATGCATTCAAACCCTGCTACTGGTTTCCTTGCGTGGAGTGCATGAATGAGGGGTGGTGGTTGGAAATGTGAGTTCGGGTTGCAAGCATGTGACTGCTTTGCTCACATGTATGCAACCCTCGCTACTGGTTCCCATGGCTGGAGTGCATGAATGAAGGGTGGTGGTTGGAAAATGCTGTCATAGATCTAGAAGGGAAGCCAATAAAATGCTTCACAGCATTGGAAAGGGTCTTGAGTGAAGTGTGGAATGAGCAGCCAGTAGTGGGCTAGAAGATCCATGAGGCCTTCCTGCCTTTTACCAAATGTCCTCCTGGAGCAGGGCTAACATTGCAGACTATCTGTCCTCTAACTGAGAGAAGCATTTGACAGAACATGTTTTGTGCTCGAACAGGTAACTTGAATACTGGGTATGCACAAATGGATAAGTGGGGATGTCTCACCTCGAGTGCCTCAGCATATCATTTCTGTCAGTTCAGTTCATGTTACAGAAGTGACTGCAGAGATCTTTCAGTATTACTAATGTAAATCAGAGCAAAGCTTTGCAGTTTTGCCGCAGATTTGTCACTTGCTTTCTACTGTAGTCCAGGGTTAGAGGAAATTATAGAGGAAAATATGCACTTTTGGAAACCTGTTCAACCAGTGGTACCCTGGGCAAAGTTTCACCTTTTTTGAAAGCAGGAAAAGTTGGGAAAGGTTTGACCACTTTCGCAACGGACAAAGCTCCTTGGTTTTGTCTGACTTCATTTAAAAAGTAATGAAAACATGGAGGCAATCATTGATTTATTTTCTTCAGTCCTCTAAATCGCCAACAAACATCTTATTGTCAAGGGGCATCAAATACTTACTCCAGTAAAGGACATTCATTGGATGCATTGGAAAAACACCGTCACATATATTAAACTATAACTGCCAAATGACAAAATTAGAATTCTTTGATTCTAGATAATAAATATGTTCTTCTAAGTTAATTATTTTTAAAAAGCCAAATTTAACTTGTGGGTAGTTGATCGAATCCACGAACAATGGCATCCCAAAGTATACCCGCTTCTACATTGTGAGAGAAGATCTTCACCTCAGAGGTGAGCATGTGAGGAAGCCACTGGTATTGGCTGTCAAATGGACTTTCGAAAGTAGCGTCCCAGTCTACACCAGGGAAAAGGTAGAATCTAAATTTTACATTTTCTGGAAGTCCATTTAACCTAAGCATGCACAGTCTTATCCTACCACAAGAATCATGAAAGAAACTGGATTGAATTCTAAACATACTTTTGTCAACCTGTCACCAATCTTAACATTAGGAAAGTGGTCCTGAAAAGAAGGTCACTTGAATATACCAGATTAAATTTGGCTTTCTTGCTTGTGGCCAACCAAAGTGCAATCAACCACTACACATGCCCAGCTCGCATTCCTTCATTTGACCACTTGTAGCACAGAGTTAATTTAACTTTTGAAAGAAGTAATTCTATATTGAGCTAGACTTGTATGATGTTTTCAGTGATTTAGGAGCACATCGGGGTGACCTAATAATAATGGTGGATATTATCACACCTGTACCGGGTGATACAGAGGTTTCACATCTGGATTGGGAAAGTAGTAATGCTAAACTATTATTTGCATGTTCTTCCAAGTTCTGCAGTTATCTGGGCATAGTTCCTCCGATTTGTGTGGGTGCATACGCACCTGGAAATACGTGGATTCTTGTAATCTCATTTCAGCTGAAAATATTAGTTTTTAGCTTTGGCAGTATTACAAGCCCACATCTAATCAGGCCCTTAGAACTAAGTGGATGTGGCACTCTATGCTTGAATTTACTTTTGCTATTCTGACAGGGTCATTTTAGGATTCAAGCTCCATGCGCTTTCACTGAGCCTTAGGGTGATGTGATGGAGCTGCACCGTAGCTCGGGTACCAATTTAATAAGCAGCAGCGCAGCTAGAATGCTTCAGATCCAACTGAATGTTCACAAGGTAACCTCATTCTTCAGAGGCCTGGCTCTGCTTTCTACATCGACTGCAGAAACCAGCAACCTAGTACACGAGGTTGTGACCTACCAGAAGTAAGCTGCTATGGGAGAAGAGCTGACCCTTTGAAAGCCAGTAATGTAAATCCACAGATCCCGCTCCTCTGTGTTACAAAGAGACTCTGGATCACACAATTTAGTATTTCAATTTGTATTCCAGCTTCAGAGACTGTGGCTGAAATAACAACCTTACCTATGTCGGACGAGACATATCAAGGGGTATGGTATTAGATCAAACTGGCAGGAACCCAGCTGGCGCTTAAATGAGCGTGAGATGTTTCCAAAATGTACAGGGATTTTTTGGTGTGAGAGCAAAATCCATCAAAATAATTTTGTGTTATTAAACGTTTGCAAAGCTACATTGGAAATCTCCACTGAAAGGATAACACGCCCTGGAAAGTTCAGTAGAACTCTTGTTAATAAAGTGAGTGTTGAACTATTACTTTGCCAGTACCTCTTGCGTTGGTACTTTTGCACATTTTTTTAATTTTTATTTTACTCTTTAAAAATTGTCATTTGCCGTATTGGAAAGATAAAGTAAAAAAAAAAGCCAAAGTGACTGACGTGTCACGACACATGTGCATGCATTCAGGCACATGCAGCCATCTTGGAAGGGTTTTCTCTCTTTAGTTGCCCAGTTTTCACTGAACAGCGGGGGGCAGTAATTAACAAAGTTAAAACAAAGGGAATAAATGAGTGGATAGAGAGAAATCAAAAGAAGGTTGGGGTAGAATGCTAGAGACAAAATGCTGATGAAGAAAGAGCAAGGAAAGAAGATGTGCTTTCAAGGAGTCCTGAATAAAAAAAATAAAAAAAGACTCCCTCAAGTGAGACATCGGCTTTAACTTATCCAATCAGAATAACATGCTTCAGGGAAGGGAAACACAGAATAGGGAGAATAGCCAAAGAAGAAGGAGAAGGGGACTGAAATAGATAAGATATCCTTCCAATCACGATCATGGGGCTGATCCAAAGCTCATTCCATGCGTTGTACAGTAGACAACAGGCCTTCAACAACAGTAGGGGAGGCTTAAAAGGGGAGTGACCACAGGCACACAACTTGTAAAATGGTCTCTTCATGATAAATGGGGAATATCATAGCTACTTCACCCTCTGTGAGTCACAACCTTTGCACTACATCCCACAGATCTACATAAAGCAGTGATGTTAGAAATAGGTCCAGGAGAGCCTTGTTTGTGCTTGATTTTAATGGTAACCACAAACTATGTAAATTAGTTCATTTATAATCACGAATTGTCAAAGTATTTTATGTGGATTTATGATTGTATATTTGGCTGTCTTATGTAGATGTGTTGAAACCCTAGCACAGAACCTGTATAATGGACCTGCATTCGGTACCCTTAAAATACAGCTTTTATCCAGCCATATAGCTTTATGGTAACACTATTGTCCAGGTGATTCCCACTTACTGCAGTGGCAAAATGAGCCTTCGCTGATGAATCAAGCTTTCCCTATGGTAAGAACCTGATTTGCAAAGAAGATTAATATACACAATAAACCCGCGAGCACAAACATCTTGTTACCCTCAAATTTCCATCACCTTATGTAATTACTATGGTTCTAACTTGAGTCTGTTATTTATTAAAACATTTTTTTTGTCATGACATTTCAAATATTACCTAAAGTGGTTTTAGAAGGTATTATGACGAGCATCTAATAAAAACAGTTAATGAAGTGAGTTTACTTTTCATTTTATTTATCTTTTATTTGATCACATGATTTTCTATAGGCAAAGTAGCCTCAAGGAAGTGGGAGCTCTTGACAGAGACTCTTTATGACAGCAGCACATTTTTCTACTGCCCAAGGTTAGTATTTAATCCAGTGGATGTTATTTACAGATGGATAGTGGGATTGGGCTTGTGCTCTCAGGTAACTGTTGCATGCATTTACTCCAGTTTCTTTGTAGTAGATCACATTAATAGGAATACGAGTTAGGTGTGATATTTAGAGTGAATTCATGTGCATGGAAAGTGGGAGGAGCAGCTAGGCCAGAGGAGGTCAGATTGCAAGGCTAGTCTACACAGCATACAACAGTATGTGGTATCCAATTTTGTTGTTGAAGACAGTCATTTTTATGGCTGCGCAAGACAGAATATTGTTTAATAGCAGCCTAATATATACAAACTATATCCAACATTAGGGCATTTCGGTGTTTCACTTTAAGAGTAGTTTATTAAATTAACAACATTACCAATATGTTTGGACATTCCTGAGTCCAGACTATGTGAAGAAAGAAATTTCAAGATTAATTTTAAACATAGTACTTTCTTCAGGTAATTACAACATTTTAAAAAGAACTCCAGAATTTGTCACAAAGGGTAGCTCAGAGGGCAAGAGTTATTCTGTCTTTTGCTCAGTGCTTTAGGAGGCGGATAATGAGTGAAGTTGGGTATTAGGGGTAGGAGTGGGAGGAATCGGCAACATTTTAATCTGTGGAATTCTGCGGTATTACATTAAAATTCTGCAAGATTCTTCTACGAAGTGGTGTGGGCATTTCTTGCTATTTTTTTAGTGTAAAATGCACCCTTGCGTCCAAATATTATGCAAGGATGCCGTTTATGCTAAGAAAATAGTGTAGCCAAGTACCCTTTGGTGCCCTTACATACACTGCAGCGACACTGCAGAGTGTGTAAGGGCGACACCTCCACATGGTATGCAGTGGTTTCTAAACTTTAGAAACCACTGCACCTTATTCTGCAGTGCATACCCTTTGGCGCCACTACACACTCTGCAAAGTAGGCGCCAAGATGTATGCACTGCAGTGGTTTCTAAGGAGGGCCGCAAGAGGGAGCAGCCCCTCTATGTTTAATAAACACATAATGTAGGGCAAAGGGTTAAAAAGTGGCGTAATGCGTGCATTGTGCCACTTTGTAACTATGGTGCAGCAATTTTTGGCCTTCTAACGCCACATTAGCTTAAAAAAATGACGCTAATGTGGCGTAGGGATGGTGGTAGGGGCTCTTAAATACGCCAGTGGTATTTTATACTCCCTCTGATCATGCCGATGGTCCGGCATTTTACCTTACGCTGTTTTCATCTCATGAATGTGACGTGTTGCACGCGCGCAACTTTATGGCCACAGCAGGGTAAGTCTAGAACAGGCCTGACTTAGCAACCTGCAGCGGACTGAGGTAACATGCAATGCACTTTGTTCTTCGGCAAGGTGATCGATTTCTCTTGTCAGCGGAGGTAGTCCAGCTCTTTCAACAGGGTCTAAATTATTTAGAAAAAGACAAAAAGTCAGAAATGGACCAAATTCTCCCTGAAACACCAATGTCAGCGAGAGGACTGGTTACAACACGCTGAAGATTTTGCTCATATATTGCACCCAGGCGACAGGTTGATGGCTAATCAATCTTCCACCTCGGAAGAAGAATCAGCGAGTAAAATTGCCTCCTCTTCGGAGGGAGCCCGAGACAATTTGAGAAATGGGCAGAGATATATAATATTCGGCGTGAGCAAAAAAAATCCAAATCGTTGTGTAAAATACGTGCTATTACCAGCACACTTTAAAAATACGTGCGTTTCACATTTGGCAATTTCATTGTTTGCGAATATGCAAATCAGAACAGGGGAAATCCTATTTCTTTGGCTCACAATTTGAACATTTGAAATTATTTTCTCGTCACTGAGTTTTTGCAATGAACTAGCTGTACTGACGTCTTATTCAGTTTCTGATGCACCATTCGTTCACATTGCAAAACATTCATGTAGCATAACAAATCCTGTTTTTTGCAAGCATGTGTTATTAGTATGAATGGTGGTCATGGTATTGACCTGTAAATGTGGGAATCCACAGGCATTTGTACTAGTGGCCACGTATTCAAACACAGACCCCCGCAGATTATGAGTCTGTTTACTGAACCACAAGATCAACTAAAAAGATTCAGTTTAAAGTGCGGACCACATATTCAAACCCCCAAGGTTGGCGTCCTGTCAAGGTTTATGAAACAATTTAATACATTTAAATTGAGTAATTACTAGATTATTGTAGTGACCTCTTCTGGCCCATGCTGCTTAGACGTTTGTGACATAGAGCTGCTGAAAGTGGTGTTATAAGTTGCTGTTCCTGTGTTGGGCAGTCATTTGTTGAATGAGTCCAAGATTTGCGGCCTATACAATTAGAGGGTTGAATTGCAATATGTAAACTAACATCCTAAGCTTCAACCACCATGCCCTTTCCCACTATTTTCTATCAAATCTGTGATTTTTTTTTCTTATTTCATTAAATATTTCTCAGAACATCAAACATAGCATAATAAACACCAGAAAGATTGGCTTTATCAATGCTTATTGTCAGTATCAGATAGCTGAGTAATAAGAAAGAGTTTGCTGTGAATCATCAAAACTGACAATGTTTCAATTCTACAATATGGAAGTCTAAATTGAACATTACTGAGATCTGGACAGGAGAGAGGTGTAAGAAGTGTGTCATTCACTTTTGTTCTTCCTTTCACACCATTTTCTTCTTCAATTTCTCTCTCTCTTACACAGTTAAGCCCCTTTTCTTCTGAGATCTTTCCGAAAACCTCAATCTGCAATGTGCAACTCAGTATGCACTACAGAAGTGTATTATTCTGCATTAAAAAAACTATATCATATCATCTTGAAAAAGCAGAAACTCTTACGGAATGCAAGGTGAAGTAAAACATGGACAGAATCACTGAAATGGATTAGCTTAGCGTTGTTATAGAAATCGATCAGGGTGTTTGCCTTTAAAGTTAAAGACATTAATATAGAGCCCATAGGGACCTGTTTCAGGTCAGGTTTTATTTACTACTGAGCCTGACACCCAGATTGGTCCACCCCTCTTAAAGCCCCGACTCTCTGACCGTGCTTATGTTTTGGCCCTGGTGCCAGCCATTCATTCTTGCTATTATCTCTGTCTTGGATGTCTATCTGACCCTCTACATTTGGCTCCCTTCTTCCAGGATGCCTTTGGTGGTTATGCACTTATGCATGCATACATATATACACGCACACATGAATAAGTAAATAAATATGATTGACACACGAGTTTCCTGTTATCATCTGACAGTAAAGCCAAAGAGTTTATCATTATATACAGGCAAATGAACACTAAAATTACTTGCCATATTCTTATATTCTAAGATAGGAAGAATAATTTTACATAAACTACTCCACCCTACATTTTTCAGAACACTTAAGTACATAAGCTACTCCACCATACATTTTTCAAAACACTTTTTCAGTCTGTAGTTTGATGTAAAGCCAAGTTGTATTTGTATTTTGAGCCAGATGTACCATGCTGGGACTGGAGTTTTGACAGATTACAGAAAAAGTGGGTTTCATTTAGACGTAATAGCAGTCATTTATCTGATGGGTTACTCGGTGTCTATAAAAAACTTCCATTATTATTTTGGAAAGAAAATATATTGTCATCCTTTACACTGTTAGTAGGTGCGAATCCCTGACGTAATATATTTAGATATACAGTTGCTACACCATCAGGTTTCCTAAAGTACCAACCTACATTTTATACATGCATTCAACTATTAAATAATGTAAATATCTCTCCGGGTTCCATAAACCGATTGGCAAAACATGGCACCAAAATGTAACAGATGTGACATTAGACCAATTTACCCTGATTAGCCTTTCATGCATATTCTAGTGCCTTGAAATAAGTAACAGTGAAATGTGTCTCATTCTGCTTTGTGAGAGAAAAAAGAACTTCATGGCATCAGGAAAGTAAACATAGAAAATTATATTAATTATGGAAGATTAAAAAATAACATCTAACAAACAGTATTTAAATAAAAAACACCGATTTTGCTGTTAAAATTGTTGTGTAAAAAATGTACACTCACATACACACACTGCTTCTCTCATTGAGAATTGCTTAAAATGAAGAGCTACGGAGGGTAATTACATGTTGTCAGTATAGTCACATAGGGCCAGATGTATCAAAGGGTTTTACCCATTTTGTGTCTATGGGAAAATGTGTTCATACATATGGCCCATAGTGATGATATTTAACTTCCTCAGCACTAGTGCATTTTCCTTGCCAATTTACAAAGGCTTTAGTGAAAAGTTAAATATTCCAATTGGGAAAAACGAATTTTTATGTACAGTTTTATGGTAATAGCACGAGCACAGTGGCAGTGTTAGTGTGCACAGTCATAATACCAGCAAGCATATTGTCTATAAAAGACAGAAAATATAAGGTGGCCATGTAGAAAAGACAATTTCCTGTACATATCAAAACTGAAAGTAACTCTTAGGACAGGCCTTTTCATGGTATCCCGAATTTACAAACTTTTCTTTACTACGGAATACCATGTTTACTTACTTGTCATGGTATTCTAATTTACACGGAACCAGCTTTTTGTGAAAAGTTGGTTTATTTTTAGACTGCATTGGAAATGTCTCTCTCATATATTGCATTACTATTTATATAAATAAGCTTAATTAATTAGGAACAACATAAATGCTTTTCTTTTGTACTACTTAAATGAGGTATTTCTTTAATGCATGAGCATTACCGGTTTGTGAATAGTGATTGATAACATTCTTCAGACCATATCACTCTCGTTACGATAATGCTAGCAGTTGGTATTCTGAGGTTCAGTCAGGCCTATTAGGTTTTATTGTCTGTATGTGAAAATCTGAAGTCTATTTCTAGGTCCACCCAACAGTAGCACATAAGGGAAGTAGAATACAGGGAGAAAGGAGTATTGCCATTCATCACACTATTTGATAAAGCAATGGAAAAAGTAATCTCAGTTCTTTTAGTATCACAGCAAACAAGCTACCTTGGGCCACAACTGCGATTCTAATTAAGTCAAATTCTTAGGAAACCTAAACATGCACATGTAAAATCCTCAATTAAAAACTAATGAGTGGGCTTTATCATCACATAAAGGATCAGTTGTAGCAAAGTACTTGACTCATTGCCTGGTAGTCGGGTGATGGAATGTCGGTCTACATCGATGCATACCAATGTGCTTCAATGTTGAGATGGTTCTGTAGTCAGACTAAAATGTTTTTGGGAATTTCTTTTCACATCATTTACGTTTTTTCTTCTAACTCATAAACCACTACATCCTCTAAAATAATACATTCTAGTACGTGTACGATATCTATACGCATTCACTTTCTGCTGTGTGGCACAGTATGATTACATTCTGAAAAAAATAATAAAATAAAATGTAAAGTAGAATGACATTTGGCAATGCTTAAAATTCTTGATTATACTTTATTCTAATGATGTGAACCTTTTGAATTCTAAAAATTCAACGAAAAAGAAGAGGCTTTGCCGAGTGTAAAAGCATCAAACATTGATGGACTATGAATAAAACACTCGATTTTCAGGAAAATACCTACTGAGTATTTAAGGTTTCCCAGTTAAGATGCATTCTATGTCGATTAATCTCATGTTTAGATACTGAAATGTAGCTTAAATCCCTTCCTCATGGACCAATATTTGGTACCCTGACACAAAGCCACGCTCAATCACTCTTTTCTGTGGGGGGTTAACTAACACAACTATCTGACCTGTTCGGGAATCTGCATTGAAGGGTTAAATTAAGCAAGTAAGACGGAATGAGTGCGACAAAAAAGCTGTATATTAAACTCTGAGTATATTCATATGATAAGTTTGAGTAGGAAGTAAACTGCCTCTATTTACCAAAGCACAGTGGTTATGGAAGATGCTTGCATCGAGGTGGAAAACTTACATTCTTAACACTCACTCTAAATCAAACAAAATATTCCTAACTATAATGAATGAACTTCTTGTTCATCTTTTCTTTCACACTTTCTTGCCAATTTACTGGGTGTGTGTGAAAGGCATGGAAATTTATGATAGCACTTGCAATTCTAACTCACAGCTCCCAACAGCTGCTTTCAGTGACAAAACAGCTTGGCACCCATACTGCACATTAGATTAGATGTTTTCACCTGCCCATTACATAAGTGGTGCATCATGCTTATGCGTTTGTTTATTTGCTCATCATTACAGATCAGCATTCAGACAGTGTGAATTGCTCGTGAGGGAGAGGCAAATATGGAACATATTGCAGATGTTTGTCGGCACATAACTTTAATTGTGGTGGAGGAGAGATGTGGTGGATCAAGTGGAAACTAAGCAATCCTTCTGTCATAAGATTGGTAGAAAATGTAGTAATACAGTAGTAAAACAACTTTCAGTATGTTCTATTGAATGCATTACCATTAGTCAATTGAGTTCTACATAATTTTCTTAATATCTCGTAAGAATGACCAAGTGTATTGGTCCTGTTCGCATATGAACATGAAACCATTAGATATGATTAGGGGGTCATTGGCCCCTCCATGGAGGCTATCAGGCACATAGACGAGCATTGATCATATAACTGTCATTACAAATGCCAGGACCATAGGAATTTTGTGATTTAAGTAGGGTTATCAGATGTCTTGATATCACCAGCGACACTGGGTTATTCTGTACATTTCATTTGATCAGCATTTTAATTTGGTACATTAGTCCAGTTGACTCTGTTGCTCAGATCTAAGGCCATAGTTGCAGGATACTGGTGCACGTGCACACAGCATCTTTTGAGTTGCGTGGCTCTTTGAGACTAATTTCTGACAAGTGCACATTGAATTTACAAACTGTACTATACAGTTCAGTCTTTCGATCCACAAGCAAAAAATGTGCTCCTTTTTTAAATTACGTTTGTTGAATCAATTCTTCGGTGTTAAGTAGGTGTCCTGTATGATTTGCATTATTTGCTCTCGCATATTACACAAAATGTTTGGAAAATTATGCATTATTATGCCTAATGCAAATCAGCCATTGTGCACTATGTTTTGAAGTGAAATGAATCTATGCATCAATTTTTGATGCAATTACTCCTTTTGCAGTAAAAACATAGCACAAAAACAGATTTGTTGTTAATAACAGCTGTTCATATTCTGGTTGTTCACAGTACTTCTGCATCTCCTGTGCTATAATTCTGTCACAAATAGCAGCAATATTATGTGACATGGAATGGTGTAATTTGGGGAAATTAAACAGCATAATGCAAAATTCTCAAAGTTACACAAGTTATGCCAGTGTAATTAAATTTTTGTCCGAATCTAGAGTAAAGTCAAATAAGTGAAAGCATATAATAAATGAGTACTAGCAAATCCCGTAGCTCTTGCTTTAATGTGCCAATGAGAGTAAACACTGCTGTTTACATGCAGTGCATGGACAAATTCTGTTTATCACGTTAAAGTCTGCCTTAATAGTTTTGCCAGTGCTGGGGTGGGGAAATATATCAATAAAGCAATGCTTTCCTTACAGAATTAATACAGGAGATAATTCTATGACAAACTGTGGGATGATGGAACTTTTCAAATAGTTCTCATGTGTCAAAGCACTTCCTGGAAGGTAAAATGATAACCAAACAGCCAACAGCACGAGGGAAGAGAGTAATACTTCTCAGGGTGAAGACCAAGCCCACTCCAGCTATCTTTAAAAGAACTGGTAACAATATGTTTTGCAACCATCTGTGCTGATAAGTAGAACATAAAAAGTGATTTTCAAAGGTTCTTCTAGAGGATTTACAAATAATTGTGTTTACCTTAAATATAACATAGGTCAAAATATTTTGAAGAACCATCGTTTCATGCTAATTCAACAGAATTCAAAGCAAACAAGAAATGGTAAACTTCCAAGTTCGGGAGCACATCTTAAGAAGATCATGAAAGGCCAAGCCAACCACCAGTGTTTTCAATTTATTTTTTAGCATTATACTTTCAAACATTGAGCCACGGTGGAGATTTCTATGTAGCTGAGGAACCCGGTCTATTCTTGAAGCTGACATTTCGATTTGCTTCTTTCCATCATTCTGTGAACACAACACAAAGCTGGCTACACTAGATCACGACCCTTCAAATTACAAAGAATTCTTACAGTCAGTTCACAACATGAGCTTATTGTCATCAATTGTGAACAAAGCGTGTATTCTCCAAAGCAGCTGTATTGTTATTCATAAGGTAGCTCTGATCGAAAAAATGTTCCGCCATCTCCTTGGCATTTATCTAACAATTAATAACGGCGTCCACAGAACTTTGTGCCTCGGAGTTGTCCGAGCAGTAAATAAAACTATTCAGCGATCAGCAATATAATTGATAGTGAGGTTTCTTTTCAGGTTCTCAAAGAGGAAGTCCACAAACAGGTAAGAGTAGTGAAGAGGTAGTGAATAAAAGTGAAGATAAAGGATCCAGGTAACTACAAGAGGACGAGTTCTGTAAAGCTCCAGCTATAGCCCTGGTTCTAACTGTTTCTCTTGCAGGCATCTAACTGGATTTACTATTCAGTACCAAAGTGCACAAGTCTCTTACAGTTAATAAATGGATAAGTGATGTCATGACACTAAATAATGTGGGGCTTGATTCAGGGTGATCTGGAGTTTGGCCCACTAACTTCTCTCTAACCTGAGTTATCATTAACTCCAAGCCGCGCAGTTATTGGGTATCATAAGTGGGACTTCAGTGTCCCCACTTCCATAATTCACCAGAAGGATCCATTTGCTTAAACAAGGTGCAAGCAGATGGAGTCTCAGAACAGAGGGCATCAGATCAGCAGAGCTACTGTGGATCAAAATACTCACTTGCAGTCTGGGATGCACCCATTCATGTTCATGAGAGGTCACTGTCTGCGTTTTGCCAGATGTGTGTGTTCTGCCTTTTCCAGCTTGGCCTCCTGCTTCTGGGCGTTTCTCTAACATCACTCAGAGTTTCCACTATAGGATTTAATTGTGAGTTAGTGTGCCTCTATGCCTTTTAAACATGAACGTAAAAGGGTAGTCACATTTCTGATGGTCACAAATTGGTGGTCACATTTCTGTATAGCGTAAAGAGATGTTTTTATGTAAATGGTGCACTGAAATACATAAGAACAAGGTGCACAGTTGAATATAATCTTTTAAATAAGCTGCATATAATCAATGTTTGAAATTGTTTTTATAATGTTTTAGAAGCATTATTCTATATAATCACTTCTTATTTCAACAATAAGTAGAAGAATTAATTTAAACTGAAGTATATTTGTGTTTTCTGGACGTTTTATGATCCGAGGTTAAACTAATGAGGAGTCCATTGTGCTTAAGAGATCAGATTTCCCGTTAACATAAAGGGGTTCATTTGGAATGGTAGCCTTAACTCTTCTGAGGTTTCTGGGAATGTGAGGGGGTGCAAGGTCGGAGTGGAGAGCTTCTGAAGTCAACCTACCAATTAAAAATAAGTTGCTAACCTATTCTTCAGTGAAGATGCTTTTAAAGCAGAAAGTAGCCCTTACTGAGATATATCCTTATACTTAGATTCTCTATGGCTTCATGTCCCTGCAACTCTCTAAACAGAAACTTCTACTGAAGATCCTGTTTGCTGACTCTTCACTCAGAAATCTTTAGTATTAGAACAGCTAAACTTAGATCAAATGGTCAGGCAGAAGAACTTGATTTCAGAATGTAAGCTTTAGTCTTTATTTCTGATTTTCTGCATTATTGCTATTGAAATACCTTTTATATGCTTGTGAAATTTAATGTAGTGTGACGCCATAACCCTGCTTTGGTGATTTGTATACATATATTATGGTTTTGAGACTTATTTATTTAAGTTTGACTTTGAGTCCGTAATAAAGCCCTTTGAAACTGTAAGATGGTCTCTGAGACTTAACGTGTTTGAAGAAAAGGTTAACCAGACTCTTGATTTAGAGATAGGGCCCAGAGCTCCATCAATTAAATTCCCCTACTGAAGTTAAAACATCTCAGTTTTAACTCCCTCTGCTTATTTTTTTTGTTATGTATGAACTTTTAGTAGAGTTAAAAAAGTAAGAAATAAACTTCAAATTAGGTTAACTGAAGTCCTGCTGCTAGGGATATGAAACAGAAAAAGACTGTGCTGAAGGCAGCTATTAATACTTCACACACAGGAGTTATTGAAATTGAGACTGCATTTTCCCAGTTTGCTATGTAAATATATGCAAACAGATTAGACAAAATAATAAAGCAGGCGATTAGCCCTTTATTTACATACATGCTTTTATTTCCACACACATGTTTTTATTGGGTCTGAGGCATAATTGTGAATGAGTTTTGCGAGTTTCTGTATTACTCATCAGTAAATCAGATCCATTTTTCTATGTCAGTTTTTCAGAAAGGCTGGAAAAAACGCAATGCACATGCTTGAACCAAAACGTCTTCAATTCAGATGTTTTCACTTTGGTGCTCACAAAACAGCATTTTTTTTTAGTTTGCCTTTTCTGTTAAAACAAAAGATAGGAACCAAGATCAGTGGTTTATATTACATCTAAAACAAATGTTATTGAATATGGCAGGAGCAATGCTTATTAACGTTTAAAAAAGTGCAATTTTGTTTAGTAACCTGCTGCTGACTGCGTGGGCTTCTAAATAAGAAGGCTGCCTCCACTGGGGTGCACCTCACCATACCATCATCACACTTTCTGTCTCTTGTTTATTCTTGTAGCTTTTTCTCATCCCCGCATCCACCCACTTCCACTGTTTTTCTATCTTTCTCTTTTCTGCCTCACTCTAGTGTTGTACTGTGGAATAATGACCGCCACAGAATAGATGCAAATGAAGAAGTTTATTGCAGCGCACTGCCCAAGCGAGATCATTCCTCGACAGTCAGGATGCAACTGACAGTCTTGGAATTCTCAACACCCAATATTGTTAACAAATGACTTCATAAAGCATCCTCTTCCCTTCATACCATAACATAAATATTAACAATTTCTAACACAAACCTAAATTGATACTGAATGGAAATGAAATAGAATCTACATAAAAATGTTTTCAACAACTAAAGAGAAATATTTTCCATTCATACTATAATAATATAGATACTAACAATTTCTAAAGCAGTTATATAAATACATATTATAATGATGACTATAAATAAAAAAGAGTCCAAGCAAGAACATTTGCTTAAACACAAAATTGAAATATCACCTAATCAGACTTACCCCTCTACTGTGGAGAATTATCATTTTACGAAATCACTAAGATATGACATAGGCCTACGGTCTCTCCTGTCTCTGATGACACTGGTCCTTAACACCCTTTCCATCCGATCACTTCTCACCCCAGACTACCTTGGTTTCAAGACAATACTATCTGCTCTGTATAACTAACCATCTTCCATCAACATCAGTCTAGAGCATCCTTCATTCCTTCTCATACATGTAGCACCTTTCTGATACAAAGCCATGTAGCACAAAGTCCATCTTTCTCCGTTTTCCAGAACCACAAAGAATCTACCAACACATTTAATTTTAATTGGGCCATTGAATTTGGACAGACCAACACGTGTACGTCCAGATTTTATTTTCAACCAGTCACCTACTCTGAATTTATTTACATCACCTTCTTCCTTGCATGAATCTGTAACCTTAACATCAGAAGAAACCCAGTTTTTCAACAACACCATATTGCACACCATCTTTTTAACATCACAGTGTTTAGATTATGCCATCTGGACTGTCCCTTTCACCCATTTATTCGCGCATTCAGCTATACCATTTTCCTGGATATTGTAAAGAAATATATGACTAAATTGATCCCACAATGTTTCCAAAAGTTAGACATTTACTCTTGAACTGAGTTAAGTGCCATTATCTGTAATGAAAATGAAAGATACTCCTTCTTTAACAAAAGTTGATTCCAAAGCACAAATGGTAGTCCTAGTTGTTGTCTCATTGAAGAACTTTACAGTCAAACAATCAGATTGGACAGAAACAATTACTAAAGCAAACCTCATATCATGTCTTAAGCTAGATAAGAGGCCAATTAAATCAAAACAGACAATATGCCATGGTAACCCTGGATCCTCAATATGGCCTTCTTCAGATTTGTCACCTACTTTCAACATCTTTTCACTTCCTTGCAAATGGCACACTGTTCAACCCACAATTAAACAATTAAAAACTCAACCCAACAAAGGGTAAAAAGCGGTCACCCTTCAAAATCACATTCTGACCTCACATTGACAACTCCTCCAAATGTTTTTACAAATAATCTTGCTAATAATGAGGTCACAAATCATTACTACCTCTTTCAAGACAAAATCAGAATTAATTTCACATTCCCACTAGTGAAAGCTCCCAAACCAATATCCACCACATCCTGTGCAGACACTACAGCTTCTTCATTTTCACATGCACTCACAGCTGGTCTATCAACCAACTTCCAATATATGGCAAAGCTTGACAAACAATCAGCTTGTGTACACCTCCATTCCTCCATCCCTGAATCGATTTCCAGCATGGATAGATATCTTGTAACATTGGAGCTAGTCTGGATAATCCAGCAAATCCTTTACCCCCTCCATCAGGCAATACGATTTTAATCAATGGCTTGTGGTTCATTCTCAATATGAATGATGAATCCCACAAATATGTGCAAAAGTATTCTGCACCCTAGGTTGCAGCTAATGGTTCCCGTTCAATAACAGAATAATTTATCTTCTTGATATGTGCCCTCCATCATCATGAATGCTGCTAACAATTTGGACTCTTCACGTAAATGAATCTGATGATAAGCGCTCCTCAGATCCAGCTTTGATAAGTACTTACCACCCTTAAAGAAAGACACAATTCATTAATGTTTGGAAGAGGAAATGTGTCAGCAACAATATTCTTGTTTAAAGATATGAGATCAACACAAAATTACAATTGTCCAACTGATTTCTGTATGATAACTACAGACAAGACCCATGCTGTAGCCACAACTGGTTTAGTGATGCCGTCCAGTAATATTTAATCTATAATTTGTTTACATCTCCTCGCACTGCTGCCACTCTTTTCTCCTTATGCTGTAACAGGATTGTCTAAATTCTCAATCCAATTTTGTGTACATACCCTTTGAGACATCCAAGTTTCTTTTTGAAACACCCCCCTTTCACCACTTAAGATATCTTTTGCTTCCATAACTTGGTTTTGTACTCTGGGATTTATCATGATATTTAAATCAAATTGATACATCCATTCAAATATTGAAGGACCATCAGTGGACACATTCCCTTCTGCTTTGCGCTTCTCAAATCCTATTGTGCCCGGCATACTCCCAAAAATGTCTATGGTTTCACCTTGGTACACACCAAGACATATGTCTTTTGGTAACAGTGTAACATTCCAGCAAGTCTTTGGGAATAATGGTGTATATTGATCCAGAGTCCACCATTAATTTCACCTCACTCCAACACACATGAAACAATGCCTTTGGTCTACACATCCTCCTCTTGTCACCTTTGATTTGTTCCTCTTCACTTGTTACAGCTAAACTTAATATCCTGTCACCTATGTCCATCACTTTATCACTCTTTTCAATTACACTGTTCCTATTCTTGCTACCTTCCTGACACACATGTGCAAGGTGGCCAGTATAGCCACATTCCCTGCAGTCATTGTTGAGTGCAAAACACTTTTTGGATTCTGACACATGGTATACACGTTCACACCTTGTACATCTCTTAAAGGTATTTTTGTTTAGAGCACTCAGGCTGATCACCTTGTTGCTAGCCGTAGCTACCACATTTACAGCTCTTACCGGTCCATCTTTATTCTTTCCTACTTCTATAATGAACAACTCACTCCCTACTCTTTCTCTTTTAATCAATTCTCTCATACAATACTCTGCCTCCTCAATAACTTTAGCATTGTGAACCACAACTTTGAGGCTCAGGTCCTTAGCTGCCCACAGCAGTTCATGTATATTTTAAGTCTTGCACTGAACTATTAGTTGCTCATGAACAAGCTCATCCGTCATCAACTCAACACGACATTTTACTGTAAATTCTAGAAGTCAGCCTACAAATTCATCAATAGACTCCTGTTCACCCTGTGGCTGGGTATAACATTTGACCATGCCATAACCCGATTAACTTATTTTGCAAACCTAATCTCCAGGCTTTTAAGTGCTTCTTTAAACACACCCTAAATAGGTTGCCTATTCGGCCCGACGGCTACAGGTAAGTATTTCAATGTGTATTGACCCTCATTCCACAATGCCCTCAACAGCAATTCTTTCTTCCGATTGGGACGGACATTTTGACCATCCAACGCCAATGTGTAATTTTCAGAGACTCACCCAGTCCTCCCAAATAATGGATAGAGAACCTGTATGTGATAGAAGGGAGACTGTGGGGCTCCATTTCATCAGTAAGTTTACATTGTGTGGAATAAGTTTTGCAGAATACCCTTTCAAAGTCACCCAAAGGTGAGTGTATCACTGTGTATGCTCTCCAAAGTTACCTGGATATGATGAACGGATGTCGTTGCCACTCTATATGATGAGAGTGAAAAGCCACCTAATTGTTGAGTGTGAAATGTTTTACCGAATATCTTGTGGGTTCTCTAAAGGTGAGTGTATCACTGTACACTCCGATCTAATTTAACACAGAAAGGTGAGGGAATCACTGTGTACACACCCTGTAGTTCCCCTCTGATAAATTCCCCAGCTGTGCAACGCTGAGCAGAGACAACGAATTGAAGCAAAGCTCAACTTAGAAGATGTGCATATCACTGTATATGCTTCAGCCTCATGGAGATCAAAATGGTGAGCACCTCACCTCATATGCTCCATTCATAAAGGTGAGCTCATCATCGCATATGCTCCTGTCAGAATTACAAAAACAAGGCCAGAACAATATGGCACCTCCATATGGTGTGATAGCGTCACATAATATTTGCCACGCATTGCCGTCCTGAATAAAAGCAGCCTATAACATTGTTGCTCTGTACTGTCCACCCAACTTTCTGCTCTCTCCGTTCTGAACAGCTTGATGAATACCGTATGTCCAAGGTTCTGCACAAACTTGTGCTCTTTGAGCTTTGGCCTTGTAAAGGCCAAAACTGTGCTGAAGGTAAAAACTCAGCTGTACAGTTCCTTAATAATGTTGAAAATACTTGTACCTCCTTGCCTCTCCCTGCCTTGTATAAGCACAGGCTGCTCCTCTCGCAGGAATGCTCCCTCCTTTCGATCTCCGCCAGACAAACACTCCGCTCCGTCTCATTGATCACGAAATGGGTTGTGTGCCATCCTGGCCTCACTCACAATTTTTTTTTCATCCCACCTTCGTCCCCAATTTTTTTTTTTTTTGTTATTCAATTTTTATTGCAGATTTTTTGAGATACAAAAAGGACCCCACCTCCAACAACACAAGAGGAATACAATAAATATATGAATATTGTCTCACAACACTAAGCTAATGACCTCATATAGTTGATTTGTGTGATTCATTGATGCATGCCTTTGTGATCCCAGCGAGGGATAAAAAAGACAAGAGGAGAGAAGTGCTCAATGCAGTAAATTCAGTCATTCACACCAGGCCAGGGTACCTCATGAGCACAAATTATCAATCCCAATAATATAAGATAATTCTGACTGGACAATTCATTACCTGAAGTCCCACCCCTGCACCTCCTTTTAATCCTCAATCCACTCTGCAAGGGGGGAACCACATCATCAACCCTCTTTTCCTTGTTCTTTGGCCCTCCCAAGGTTTTGTATGGTCAACAGCCGGGCCAGCCATTGACTAAAAGCGAGAGGCTTAGGGTCGAACCAGGCAGATGCAATACACAGCCAAAGTACCGCCGGACAAGCACTCCGCTCCTTCCCATTGACCACTTCATGGGTTGTGTGCCATTCTGGCCAGCACTCCTTAATTTTGTTCATCCCACCTTCGTCCCCGAATTATGTTGTACTGAGGAATAGAGACAGCCACAGAATAGATGCAAATGAAGAGGTTTATTGCAGCAGACAACCTAAGTCAAGATGCAACTGACAGTCCTGGAGTTCTCAACACCCAATATTCTTAACAAATTACATCATAACACTGCCTGTCTCTTGTTTATTCTTCTCACTTTTTCTTGTCCCAGCAGTCACCCAGCAGTCACCCACTCGTACTATTTTTCTATATTCCTCTTAGGTTTCACCGTTCTTCCTTGCTCTCGCTTGCTCTGGGTCAATGTCTTAGAGAATAAAGTAAGTCCAAGGCATGACAAATTATTGGCAACGCCAACCACTAGCACAATTAAACACTGGGTACAAGCCAATGTTAATTCGCCACAATGGTAGGGGCTGCAATGACACCGCTCAGAGAGTAAACACGACTCATAGAACGCTGTCTACTTTCTTTCTCAACTACCATCCTCATGACCCCTGAGCCCAAGGGTGGCAAGGGCAGTGCCAAGGATACCAAAAGGCCTGCTCAGGGTCGCACCTGAAACTCCTGACTACACTAAAATGATGCACATGACGGTGACCAACATTCATCCAACCAAGTGGTTTGTGCATTGTTTGTGACTTTTTTTGATTTGTGAAATGGAATGAAGTTGAGTTGTAGGCTAAGGATGGATGTATTTTTCACATGGAACTTCTCTCCGGTTTGATCACCATCAGACCAGAATAAAAGCATGCATCTCCATATATATTTCAAATAAATGCACAAAGCTCCTTTCATACTGTCTCTAACGGACCTCTCGGTTAAGACTACACACAGGTGTCTGCTTGCTGTCATGTAATACATGAAAGGCATCAACATTTAAGGCAATGTATCTTAAATATCAGATACCATCCTGCTTTGTTTGCCTGCCGTATTTTCTCAGAGGATTCTGTGAACACCGCTGTGACGTTTTTAAATTCATATTAATCCTAGAAAGGAGAAACAAAGCACCCTGTAGTGCTTTTTATTGCCAAAGTCTAGAAAATATTCATGCTGCTGGCACAAAGGAGAGCAATATATAGCAAACCTTGAGTAGGCAGAGGAGAAATTTCATTTAGGCAGATAGAGTCTTGAATAATTTCTGGACTTTCAGTTTGACGTGTTTTATGTGAAATATGTGGGATTCTATTCGTTAGACCAGGTCGTATAATTGAGACTTTGTTCCGGGAAGAATCCTATGATGAGATAATGGTAAAAATCAAATTAAATGAATGATGCTATTTGTGTCATGCGCTCATTTGCATTCAAACCAAAAATTGGTACAAGGACTCATTTTGCACTAAAAATGTGCAAACTGGTGCTGCTATGGGGCATCTGGTACAGTTTCCACAGGGAAAATATGCATATGTCACCAGGGCCTACTCTAGACAAAGTCAAATGTCCTTTGTTTACAGCCAGAAATGTAAACGTTTGAGTGTTGTGTGTTATAGTTACATGAGATGCAAAGAAAAGAGTGATTGAAAGAAGTTGCCTATGGAAGAGAGGTAAAACAAGTAAGCTTCTTGCTGCTACACCATCCTTTATTTGTTTATGGGTGATAACGAATTTCAATATTATCTGCAAGCTTTTAAGTGTTAAAGCAAAGAAGAGCTGAAGACTACATAATGTATAGTGTCACATTTTCACAGAGATGGGAGGAGGGCAGCTGCTGATATCCTCTGAAGGTGAGTCACACAGCTTGTCTTGAATTTTGACCCTTGACAAAAGTTTTAGCAGCTCTCTTATGTCCAGGGTGGTGAGGTCTCTTTTCATTACAAGAATGATAACTCAATATATCCCAATCAAGGGATCGTTGGGACGTCTTTGATTATAATATAGGAGGATTCTAGAGTGATGTGTCCACTCCACATTGACACTTTGTCACTGATAATACTTTTCAACAGAGGGAACTGAGTTTAGGTTAACATTTGATATGGCCTCTCTTTGCTTCTGTCATGTCACTGAATGAATCATGGATAGAACCTTCGTCAAACTGGACTTCCACAGTTTTAGTACAATTTGTAAGTATAACTATTGGATAATTGGTAGAGAGGACATTGAAGAGAAGCTCCAAGCAAGTGGTTGTGACTTAAATTGACTTCAATTTCGTTTCCTTTCAGTTATTGAGATATGTACCCACTCATTCTCTAAACCAAATATCCATTGTCATAACGGAATCAATATTCAATCAAGTAGCTCAAAGACCCTTTTAACAGAGTTGATCATGCTTTGATTCAAGTGAAAAATAAACATTTCATTCCAAAACAGACACAATTTTGGATATTAATAACTTGAGATGACTGAATCATATATGGATACACTGACCATGGCCTTATCCAAATCCTTCGAAAAAAGGTATGACCTTCACCAAGCTGGAGAACGCTATGATAAAATATGAAATGCTCTTGAGCAGAAATGATGATTCCTGGAAAGTCTACTTTTTTGGTGTGGCAAAGACTCAGTTCCCTAAAATAACAACTAACAAAATCCAATACAAAAGAGTACAAGAAGCAGAAATGCTCACCCTGCTGCTTAGCTCAAGAATAAATGTAATTTCTATGATCCTATGCATTTGTCAACGTGTACCTTATCGTTCTGTAATGCCTATGCCAGCCTGCTCCTATTAAAACTGGTACCAACTCACTAACTAGTATCAGAGTTAATTGATCTCCTTCTGTACCCCATTAAGTGCAGATCTCATTTAATAATAATAACAGAAGTGCAATGAACTGCCAGCTACAGGCTCACTTATCTGCATACTTGCATTCAAAATTGTCCGTTGGTAAGCATGTTTCCATTGGTCCCTTAATGGTAGTTTGTTATTGTACTAAGAGATTCATGCATTATTTATGACCGAAAGGGACTATCGTTCCTGCTAAGTCTTATGAGCAGATGAAAGTTAAAGTCATGATGTTGAAAATGCCTGATCTCGGCAATTTTCCGCTCTCGCCGGACCGTGCTTTCTATATCGTTAACAGTGAGGCCGTAATGGTAATATCCTACTAAGCATATTGGCAGTATAAATACATTACATTGGCCTTCTCTTGAGGTGTTGTTTGCTTTCCTAATTTTATGTATTTCATACCAGAAAGAACACTACAAATGAAGCAGACACAAATGGTTAGGTAGTTAGTAAAGCTACTGAGTTTAAATTTCGGCCAATTGCTACTATCGAGAAAATCAGGTACGGTAATGCGTAGTAAGGCAACCATTTTTAAACTAATTTAAAAGTTTTGAAATCTTATTAAATAAATGGTAACAAACAACGCTTATTGTTCTAACATGCTGTAATCATATAATTCTCTAAAAAAACTGTTCTTTTATGATCAATGATATGTTTTTTCCCCCAAATATTTCTTTACTTTTGTATGACCTCCCTAATATAATTGGTGAAGAAATTGTTATTCCAGATGCTAACAACCAGCATTACAAGATAATTAGGTGTAGAATTTGCCTTCAGTCTCTTGTCTTTGTCAATGCTTGTTTTGTCATAGTTTGTACAAAGGTTTATTGTTGGTGAAGCTGCCCTGCCCTCACCAAAGTAAACAAACATTGGTTAAGTACAATTTCTTTATTTTGTCACATAAAGCACACTTTGCCATAGTCTGTGGCTCTGAAGGAAACTACTTTGTATGTAGCTGTGCTCCTTGTAAAAAGGCAGAATGCTGTCAGTCACAGTTGATAGCCAAAGGCTGAAGCAGGCTGAACCATTGCAACACAATGAATGGTGCAATGACAGACCAGTGGATGAAAGCTCTGGCTGACTCCCCAATAAGTATGCTATAGGTGTAAGTTTAGTCAAATCAAAAGGTCTTGGCTAACAGCAGTCCTAAAGATTAAGTTGAATATTATCTGTAGTCTTCATTTATAATTGCACTATGGCTGTATTATCTATATTTTGATGCCAAAATATAACAAATATAGTACAAAGGAAGGTAAAGCTCCAGGAAGGGAGTGTAGGGTGGGAAAGAGTAACTCTTCCTTGTTCCATCGCTGCACTCGGTAGGCTTTTAGCATTCTTCCATAACATTCGGCTGTCTTTTGGAGAATAAGGACAGACTAGCTAGAATTTATTGTAGACTCAACATCATGGATTTTAGCTGCTGAAGAAACCTGAAACCTGTTCTCCCCAATGAACTGTACATGGCTCAAACCACTTCACAATCATGTTTTGCACTAGTGGAAGGTAGTGAATGTCTTTCAAAGGTTCCATGTTTTAAATTGAATTAATATTGCAACATCTGGAGTTTCCAGATCTGCTTTTTGGGGTGGCCTGTCTAGATGGTGATGAGGAGGTTTAGCAATAAAGTGTAAGAGTCCTGATATTGCCAACATGGCTGCTTGTCCAGGTCAGTAGATGGATCTTCCCCAGTACCTTTAGCCCACAGTTCTTTTCTTCATCAACTATTGTGATATTCAGAGAAAATAATACACAACAGTTAAAAGGGCTAACATGGCTTGCCAATTGTGGTACCCTAACGTGTACACCTGAAAAATTGTTTGGCAATGAGTCTCTTCAATACTTAAATATAAAGCACTCTAAAGATCACCTCGGTACCCTTATCTCATATCTCGTGTATCCTTAAAATGATGATGTGGCTCCTCCAGGAAACTCCGTGCAGACTAATGTTCTGTTTTAAAAAGTGTTTAAACATTAGATCTGGAGAAGTGTCATCTCATTATCATCACAACATTTAAAAACAGACCTATTTGCTGGCAATGCAGAAATCTCCCACTAGAAAGATTAATGGCACAATTTGATCGAAAGCTAGAACTCTGCCCTATTCTTCGCACTTCCCGTGAACAATTGCTGATTCTATTACTTTGAGTTTGATCCTCACCTGACTACCTGCACCATGATTTGAATAACTATCAGGCCCAATTTATTCCATTTGGTTTATAATGAGATTTCGGCTGGCTATTGAGGTCCTAGTTTCAATAGTGCCTTAAAGAGCACAATCCCTTGGCTGATGCCACTTGTCAGCTTGCATCTGCCTTTGAGGCCTGAGAGGCAGCACAGCCAGAAACACGCCAGCCTCCTAATGAACACAACACAACATAACTCAGTCGCATCTCCTCTTTTCAAACGGTAGTGATGCTTAAACAGAGACACTCCAACTTGGAAAAGGGAGACTGAGGCTCGGAAACTAGTCCCTTTTACAAACACGTTTCTAGTGCCTCATGTTATCTTCAGTGGTACCCCAAACTTGTAAGAACCTTGGGGATATTGATTGGGCACTGAAAGGGGACGGCATGCCTTTTCGAGGAGAAAGTATGTTAAAAAAATAATTAATTACAGCCTTAAGTAGAACGTTTGGTGGGGTGTTAATAAGAGATGCTTAAAAAAGAATGTGGCTTACGCTTTCTGAAACCGCAATTAAAAATAACTGATGACTAGTGCATACTTAGTGACCATTGTTACATCTTTATTTCACATTTTATTGGACTCAAGCATCTTAAAGTACACTATTAGATTCTGGCTAAGTTACTTATTACTTCTAATAACAATATTAACATGAATAATACTATTAATAATAATTATTATTATAATAGCAACAACAATTATGTTACTGTTGTAACAATTAGGATATGAATAACAAAGTCCCTTTTAGTGCTTATTAAAACAGGCTTCCTACAATTAGAGGCACTTTGAAAAAGGCAACTCAAAAGTACTTTGTAAGCATACGGAAAGTAGTGCTTAATTTGTGCCAGTGAGTGCAAGTGAGGAAGTTGCACTGGCATGTTTTGGACACTGATCCATTCTTCATCATCATACTTGTCCCCAGAAAAGAGAGTGAGAGAGAGAAAAGTGAGAAGGAAGGAGGATGAGAAAAGTGAGAAGGAAGGAGGATGAGAAAAACGAGCAAAAATTGACAAAGAGAGAAACCAGTGGAAAAAGAGCACGAAGGAGTGAGATAAAAAGACAGGAAGTGCCGAGTGATGACGAAAGAGGCATGAGGTAGAATCAAGACTGGGCAACTTTAGTATTTGGCAACCCTGGCATTCAATGGCACAAAGGTCCTAAGATACTGTAGACAAACCTTTGCACCCCACATTTTATGTTATTATTTTAAACAAATTATGCACCACATCAAAAGGGTGAGGGGATGGCCCTGTATTCAAACTCGGTCCTTAGGACCTTGCAGTTTACACAGAGTCAGGATTCATCTGAATTTTTATTGTTGGCTCGTGAAATGGGACATGTCCTAGCTGTCTTATCAAATCAAATCGAATCATTAACATTTATAAAGCGCGCTACTCACCCGTGCGGGTCTAAAGGCGCTAAGGGAAAAAAGGGGGAGTTAACGCTGCTCGAACAGCCAGGTCTTTAGGAGTCTCCGGAAAGCGGAGTGGTCCTGGGTGGTCCTGAGGCTGGTGGGGAGGGAGTTCCAGGTCTTGGCCGCCAGGAAGGAGAAAGATCTCCCACCCGCCGTGGAGCGGCGGATGCGAGGGACAGCAGCAAGTGCGAGGCCAGAGGAGCGCAGGTGGCGGGTGGGGACGTAGAAGCTGAGGCGTCTGTTGAGGTATTCCGGTCCCTTGTCGTGGAGGGCTTTGTGTGCGTGGGTGAGAAGTCGGAAGGTGATCCTTTTGCTGACTGGGAGCCAATGCAGGTGTCTCAGGTGTGCGGAGATGTGGCTGCTGCGGGGTACGTCTAGGATGAGGCGGGCCGAGGCGTTTTGAATGCAAATAATTGGCAAATAATTGGTAGAGAGGATAGAGGAATCACCAGTAACTTCACCTCCGTTTGCAGAAAGAACCATTACATCTGATACAATAATTGTTTGCACCCAGGAAGATAGATAGATAGGTAGATAGATAGATAGATAGATAGATAGATAGATAGATAGATAGATAGATAGATAGATAGATAGATAGATAGATAGATAGATTTGGTCTAGACCGTGTCTGCTGAATACGCGTTGCCCCCCCCACCCCATTCCCCCTTTTGTCATTTGCAGAGACCACCACTGGCAAATATTTGTTTTATTCAATTTAATTATTTTTGCATGAAAAAT
Organism: Pleurodeles waltl; assembly: GCF_031143425.1. Classification (NCBI taxonomy): domain Eukaryota; kingdom Metazoa; phylum Chordata; class Amphibia; order Caudata; family Salamandridae; genus Pleurodeles; species Pleurodeles waltl. The sequence goes on from NC_090445.1 coordinate 1,105,606,236, forward strand.
AAATTTAATAGCATACCTCCTGTTCAAATGTCACACTAGGTACCAGCAATAGACTGGTCAAAGGGAAAATAATTTTGGGGATGTGGTTTCATTTCAAACTTTCAGCTAGACATTTATTTCACAAATGAGTAGTCGAAGGAAGGAAATTAGATGAAATTTTGTGCTTAAAAATTGCAACACTGGTAATGTGAAACATAGTTTTGCATGCATAATGACAATGTTGCCAGTTCATTCAGGAATAAAACGAAAATACGAATAAATTGATAGAAACAATGGCATCATCGAGTCACGTTTAGTCGTAAATTAGGTGATTGAACAATAATAATTCAAGTAAAAAATGTAAAAAACAAATCCTGGGCAGCTCTCGGTGTGGAGAATGGTCTGCTGTCCCGTGCACCGGCTTATAACTCCTACTGTGCACGCTTCTACTGAGTACGTACAGGACACCTTAGATCAATGATCTTGGGTCTGTACTCGTAGGATACAGATAGCTCTGCAATTCGAGCATCAAGCTTCCTGCAACAAGCTTCCTGGAAGGACTGATGTGCATGATTAATACACCTAGGGTCTTGAAGAGCTCCTTTGAAACTTAAAGATGTTCATCTGAGTTGTCTCTCAATATCCCAAGTGTAAACTACGCCAGCCCAGGTAACACGATAATTATGCCTGACTCATTTTTTATGTTATCTTGGGATGCCTCGATGCAGAACAGTATGTGGTGCCAACGGACTACAGGGAGTGCAGAATGATTAGGCAAGTTGTATTTTTGAGGATTAATTTTATTATTGAACAACAACCATGTTCTCAATGAACCCAAAAAACTCATTAATATCAAAGCTGAATATTTTTGGAAGTAGTTTTTAGTTTGTTTTTAGTTTTAGCTATGTTAGGGGGATATCTGTGTGTGCAGGTGACTATTAATGTGCATAATTATTAGGCAACTTAACAAAAAACAAATATATACCCATTTCAATTATTTATTATTACCAGTGAAACCAATATAACATCTCAACATTCACAAATATACATTTCTGACATTCAAAAACAAAACAAAAACAAATCAGTGACCAATATAGCCACCTTTCTTTGCAAGGACACTCAAAAGCCTGCCATCCATGGATTCTGTCAGTGTTTTGATCTGTTCACCATCAACATTGCGTGCAGCAGCAACCACAGCCTCCCAGACACTGTTCAGAGAGGTGTACTGTTTTCCCTCCTTGTAAATCTCACATTTGATGATGGACCACAGGTTCTCAATGGGGTTCAGATCAGGTGAACAAGGAGGCCATGTCATTAGATTTCCTTCTTTTATACCCTTTCTTGCCAGCCACGCTGTGGAGTACTTGGACGCGTGTGATGGAGCATTGTCCTGCATGAAAATCATGTTTTTCTTGAAGGATGCAGACTTCTTCCTGTACTACTGCTTGAAGAAGGTGTCTACCAGGAACTGGCAGTAGGACTGGGAGTTGAGCTTGACTCCATCCTCAACCCGAAAAGGCCCCACAAGCTCATCTTTGATGATACCAGCCCAAACCAGTACTCCACCTCCACCTTGCTGGCGTCTGAGTCGGACTGGAGCTCTCTGCCCTTTACCAATCCAGCCACGGGCCCATCCATCTGGCCCATCAAGACTCACTCTCATTTCATCAGTCCATAAAACCTTAGAAAATCAGTCTTGAGATATTTCTTGGCCCAGTCTTGACGTTTCAGCTTGTGTGTCTTGTTCAGTGGTGGTCGTCTTTCAGCCTTTCTTACCTTGGCCATGTCTCTGAGTATTGCACACCTTGTGCTTTTGGGCACTCCAGTGATGTTGCAGCTCTGAAATATGGCCAAACTGGTGGCAAGTGGCATCGTGGCAGCTGCACGCTTGACTTTTCTCAGTTCATGGGCAGTTATTTTGCGCCTTGGTTTTTCCACACGCTTCTTGCGACCCTGTTGACTATTTTGAATGAAACGCTTGATTGTTCGATGATCACGCTTCAGAAGCTTTGCAATTTTAAGAGTGCTGCATCCCTCTGCAAGATATCTCACTATTTTTGACTTTTCTGAGCCTGTCAAGTCCTTCTTTTGACCCATTTTGCCAAAGGAAAGGAAGTTGCCTAATAATTATGCACACCTGATATAGGGTGTTGATGTCATTAGACCACACCCCTTCTCATTACAGAGATGCACATCACCTAATATGCTTAATTGGTAGTAGGCTTTTGAGCCTATACAGCTTGGAGTAAGACAACATGCATAAAGAGGATGATGTGGTCAAAATACTCATTTGCCTAATAATTCTGCACTCCCTGTACTACGCGGAGGAGAATTCCAACACCCGTACGTCGCTATATGCCGTTAGCGCACTGTTGGCATATCACCTTTTAAATTGTTTTTTGATGATTTAAGACAACTTCTAATTAAAGCATCTGTTGATCTTTTCAACTTTAATTGCCTATTAACATATTTTCTTCATTTACTTTTATCATTCGGGATGAAATTGGTATAGATAAGCAACTCATGGAACTGGAGGTCGCACATTTCAATATTTCAACACAGATAGCATTGGTGTGGAGCTGGGGACATCAGAGGCAATCACTATTGCCATGGAAATCGAATGATATCCATGGGGATCTTGGGCCACTAGCAAGTAAATTATTATTTATGTTCTGCACGTCTGGCAACACTTGCCTAGCCCTGGAATGGGAAACTGCATATTCTGTGGAGTATGATCCCTGAAGAGTATACATCCACAATATTTTTGCAAAATTGTCAAGCAATAACGGGTGGTATTGATTGCAATAGAGAAAGGATGAATCAACTACTGTATATTTATTGATTTATGAGGTTCCTTTCGGAGGACATCATTCCTGCCTGAAAGTCTCAGGCACATTAGAAAAAGGCATTTACAATAGTGGACAGAACACAACAAAGGAGAGATATAATCTAGTGGCTAAGCTGTTGACTAAAAATGAGTGAACGCTAGGACCTTATGTAAAGCTTGGAGAGATGGATTCTCTGACAAAACTTGACGATACCTTATCAGCCATATTAAAAGTAATAATGCATTTATTGCACAGCAGACAGACCATTCACCATATTTGTGAAAGAGTGTGCTGCCCCTCAAACTCTAAATAACAAGCTTTGTCTCGTGTTGCAAGGAGTGCAATATCAAATTTATCTAGTCAGATTTCAGCAGGTCAACCATGCTAAAATTTACAGTAAGGAAAAGTGCAGTACTTTCTAATCCATGCAGAATTTGATGGACAAAACACAGATTCCACAAACAATTCCTCAATTTTATCTCAGTATAACACAAAATCTGAAGTATTTACAACACTCGGTCTGGTAAATACATCACTTGTTACTCTCTAATGGCCTAATGTGGTATTGAAGGGAATCCTGGAAGGGGTTGTGCGTTTACCTTATGTAAATGGCCTGACCAAACTACTGTCAATATTTGTATGCATGTATGTGTATGGTATTTCTATAGCACAAACGTAACCAAAAAGAAATGGAACAATGTTCTTGGCCAAAGACAAGCATAAAGTCAAAGAGTAGAAGGAGAGCTGGATTATTGACAAGTTAATTTTATTGTGGAGTGGTGTTCTTCAAAGAGGTGAGTCATCAATTTTTTCCTAATGTGGAGAATTCTCAGGGTGGTTCTGAAGAATGCAGAGATGTTGTCATGACTATGGGTGCATATGTTGAACACTCCTTAGTCTGAAGGCTGGAGGTGTCCTGGCTGCAAGTGTGCTGTGAACCACTAGAGATAGTGGGTTTGTCTATAAGAAAAGCAAAGTACTGGTAGTGATGGCTTTGTAAAAGATGCAGCTGGTTTGGAGATAATGCAAGTTGACAAAGGGAGCCAATGGAGTTTCACCAGGATGGTAGTGATGTGATTTTCTTTCTTCGGTCACTGGACTTGACATGCTGCAGTTTTTAGGAGGCCCATAAAGGGTGCAAGAGGGGAGTCTGGAAGGCCATGGGGCAGAGTCCATCAAATGAACAGCAAATGTCTGCTAAACGTACACTCTCATTCACCTACTCGTGTACCAGCTGTCTCTGAGGTGCATATTACAACAGACAGCTTTACAAAGGTGACTCTGTGGTTGTCTTTGTGGTCATCAGCACTCATTTGTTTGAACCTACACTTTTTCTACATCAGACATGTCCAGAGAGCAAGAAAATGGATACCACAAAAAGTTGCATAATAGAGGAAGAGTAAGATGGAAAAACCGTCACAAAGAGAGGAAACAGGAACCTGCAAAGGTGAGATAAAGGGGAAAGGTGTGTTTGTGGTGAACTAAACGGAGTTAAACAGGCATGAGGTAGATTCCCAACTAAGCAACCTTGGCATTCGGCACGCCGATAAGAAATAGCTCCGGACGTCTTCTTCTGACCAGAGGTTTGGACACCAGCACTCATTTTTTCGCAAATTAAGCACTGCCACAACAACATAATAAGCATTAGTTGTTCAAAGCAAGTGCCAGTGAACAAAAAGCACTTTATCATCAAAGATCTATCTAGCATCAGTCCAAACAATGCAATGTGGCCTATAATGGTTACACTTGAGTGCATACAACCCAATTAATACAGGAGTTCATAGATAAAATGTTTCCATGAACTTTGCTAACTCTTCATAGATTCAAATTGACATGACTCTATGCAGAAGTGGCACCTTTTAAAATCTTGTGGTGCCAACAGGTAGCATATGTGTATATTCTGTTATCAGTACAATCAGAGCAAAGATTATGGCAAGTTTTTTTTTTCCTGTCAGATTTCAATTCATTGCCTATTTTGAAGGAGACAGAAATACAAGTCAATCTCATACTATGACGCAATGGCCTGTTTTGTCTCCAGGCAATGACGTCACAGGTTTTTGACTACAGCGTCTCCCCGGTTGCCAATGGGCCTTGTCAAACCTCAGCCTGACTAGTGGTTCCGTGAATAGCGAGTAATTGAATTCCTACTCTGTGTTAAAATGAATCACATTCAAATGTCACGATCATCCTTTGCTAATTGCACATCTAATGAATAATTAGCCATGGACACATCTGACATTTTTGGTCATTAATTTGAGCAAGTGCTTTAAGCTTTGAACAAAGCCCCTCTGTGACTGTCGCTGCAACTTATAGTTAAATGGCACAGTCTCACAGAATCAACAATCTCCATAAAGAATGCCCGGAGAATAGAACTGGGTGAACCAGCAGGGGATGGTTGCAAGTTAGAGGACTGTCAAATGCATCATGACTACCAATTAGAGGGCTTTGTATTTATGGCTAGCAACGGTGGCAAGAGACCTCATGCATGCTAGGAAAGTCAGGCATCTGCAATTGTTTTGGAAGAGTAAAACACATCTGTAATTGGATTTACGTGTGCCCTGGGGAATGGTCTCTGCAGAAATACAGTCTCCAATATCATGTTTGATAAGGAGCAGCCTCCCTCTACTCATGCCCTGTGCTGAGAAGCAAACCCCACTTGAGTAGCAGACCTCCCCAGCGGTGTGGCAATCAATAAGGGGTACTGCTCTCAAATTGTAGTTTATTTTAACTAAAAAATAACATATAGCAACCCATCACTGGTCTGTCCAGAGTGACAGAGTGCATTTCCTAAGTGATAGACACTCTAAACTGGCAGTGTCTTCTCAGTAGAAGCTTCCTGCCAGCAGAAGCCTCTCAAAAGCCAATATTTGCAGAACATCAACCTACCTGAGGGACAGTCTACCTCCTGTGGCTGCCTGTACTGAGGTGATTTACCAGAAAGACAGCATCTTCCGAGTGACAGCCACTCCAAATGACACCCTCTCCTGAGCTGTTGCCTCTCCAAAGTTCCCATCCTATGTCGCAGTACCCTAAGTAACATTAGCTCGTGAGCGGTGCCCTTTGCTGTACGACAGTATCTCTTGAGTAACAGCTTCATGTGAGTGAACGCTTTATCTGACTAACATCATCTTCCGAATGGCAGTCTCTTCACCATTTGCCATTTAGGAAATGCCTCTGCGTTATGGCTGTTCCACATGGGTGAGTCACCAGGGTAACATCGAATCAGTAAGAGATAGCCTCGTACAGTGTCTCACAAGATAGCAGCCTCCCATGAGGCAGCTCTTGACATCATTTCTTGAATACACACACAAAAATATTTCTGTCTCTAATCTGAGGTGACATGGTGGGCACACTTTGATGGGTTGGAAGATTATACTCGAGCAATAAAGATGCATTTAAATTTTACCTTGCCTTGGAGGTCAAATGTCAGAGTGTGGCTTTTAGCAAATTATTGGTTCTTCTTTTAACATGGAGATTGGTGTTTACCCTCCTTTCTCTGACTGCAAGGTGTATGGATTTTGCAACAACTACATGACAATCTTACTGAGTGTGGTAGGAAAGGCAGTAGGATGTACATTTTTACGTAACACAGCAAAATGTGAAATGTACAAATATTTCAAAATATATCAACAGTTTTTAAAACACAAATTAAGCACTTTATTTTGTAATTCTGAAATTTGTTGGAGATAAATATTTGAATAGGATCAAAACAAATGAAGACACTTTACTTAGTGATACGCAAACAATATTCAATGAAACCCGTTTTCCACACATAATATTAAATAAAATAATAATAATAAAATTGTACGCCGATTTGTATTATTAGTAAAACTGCATGCCTGGGCCAATTTAGTGGCTACTTCAGAGGAACATATGCTCTCTGTAAATGACAGTGTGCTACTAAACCATGCTTTACTAATACCTTTGCTACAATGAGCTTTAAAATGTACCACAAACTACATACCACACCCATATAACTCCAGGGAAATGGTTCAATTGCCACACTTGTTCTTTGTGTGATGCTTGGATTTTTGTACAATCCCTATGACTTTAGCAACGTAACACTAATGGCAGCACCCCCACTCTGAAAATTGTTCTAGCATCACTGGCTACCCTGAGCAATTCCTAGTAGTTAGACTATTTGCAAACCTTCCTCCCATCATCTGTTGTGTGTTTCATCATTCCTGTGCCTCAGTCTCTGCAGAGCAAGAGCACCATTTAAATAACTGCTGGTTTGAGGGGCAGCTTCTCCTTAGTGGTGGACTCTACTTAAGGGCAGCGTATGAAAATCAACCTCCCACAATGACAGCATCCGTGAGTGACAGCTTCTTTTAGGGTGGAGGCACATTTCCTGGCTCATTTTTAGGATAGGTGAAGAAACCCAGCACACGACATTCTTATTTCTCAAAGGGATGCTTTTTCTTTGCCGCAAAGTTTGCTCTTCACATGCCGGGGGGGGACTTAGAATGCTGTTGATAGTTAAGTTTGCAGAGGGACATCAAAAAATATTTCCTACAGGCTGCTACCATTTGTTATTGCTTTACTAATAAGCATACATCTGTTTTGCTTTTCAGCACCATGTTTTGGACATATTTGTGAGTTACGTTCCTTCATTAAAGTCAAACTGCTAGTATTAACTATTAACATTAGCCAAAACGCTTGGTTCCATCAAAGCCTGAAACAGAGACATGAAGAAAATAAGGAAATTGAATTGTTTGTTTGCCTGAAGGATATATGTTGGGGAAGGGGTCTATTAACCTTGATGTGCATAGTTCTCATTCAGAGACATTAACATGCACATTGAGCTTGAACTTGGTTTTCCACTGCTCTTACATCACAGAAGTGAGAAAACTAGTTTTGTATTTTCATCAAGAAACAACAGTGCAGCAAAACATTGGGCTTGTTGGTGGTGATGGCCGCCTCCCTTTTGTCTCCGCAGACCCTAGGGAAACCGAGGATCATTGTTAGTAGGCTTGCACACCAATCATCATCTACCCTGCCCAGTGATGGTTTGCAAACCACACACTGATAAGGATAAGCAGTCCACAGTGTCAGCTTTCATGGGGACACCGTCAGCATCGCGCCGGCTCTCCCTCTTGTGTACGCTTGGGAGGCGGAAGACATGAGCAAAGCATGGTGGAGAAAGGTGCAAGAGGCCAGCTTCGTTTTGTATTGGCAAACTGCAAGCGGAGGGCTCTAATGAGTTTGGTGCAGCTGGACACTGGTTGTCTTTTGTTCAGATTGGTTGGGTAGAGGCAGGATCGCACTGGCCAATTGAGCAGTCAGGTGGTGCCCGATGGGCTGAGTTGGTAGGTCAATGTGTGGGCCATTATGTGGGCCTGCTTAATGACAGCTGGGTCAGTTTTACTGTTCGTTTCTCTGAGAATACAAACGCATTGTCTGTAGCAAGCTCAAAGCCATGCAGTCTTCCATACCTTGTAAAATACTTATACAGCATGTCTCTACATGTTCAAAGCTGTCCCACTTTGTAAACATGGGCCACTTTTTCAGCTATCTAATTCTCTAATGATGGCCACTTTTATATTAATGGCCGGGCATATTTTCTGTCCCAGCCCAACCCTGGGGAGGTAGTTCATGAAGGAAGTTCATAAGGGTGGCAGGATGTTGGCTTTTTTCTTTTAGATTTTACGGAGGGGAGAAGGATCACTTGAGGGTAGGGTTGGGAGTGAGTGGCACAATGCCAGTGATTTGCCAGTGCGGGCTTCTGTAGTTGAGGCCATGTTGTGCACAATTGCCCCAAAACTCTTCTACTCTTGTTTTGTATATGTGAGGAGAAGAGAATATGGTGTTTCAAACACAACAACACATTGCAGATAGAAAGTTCCAGATTTTCCACATTGAAAATCAAACTGACATCACTGACACTTGGAGTTTTGCTCTTGTTACATATTTGATGTCGCTTGGAACTTCTTGGTGGAAAACAACACTGTTACGGACAGCTACATATCTATGATTCAATGCATTGCTCAAATTGTGCTGTTAATTGCCCTTTGTCCTAATATTCCAGCCTTATCTGGGTTCAGCCCCATTATTGGAGTGTGAGCAATTAAAATTCATTTGCATCCTCACCGTAGACATTAATAGTTCTTAACACCCTCATCACTGGGAAACTAATAGGTAAACGTGCTTATCTCCTTTATAAATATGCTTATTTGTGTGATATTCTTACTTTACTCACAGCAACTTCCAATGGTATTATGTCTTTCATACTGTTCTCCATGCAAGGATCTCTCATTTGGAATGATTGATTGCTTATGTTTTGGTTACCCAAATCAATGTTGCTCATTTTATCGCTGTCGAGAAACAGGAAAGATTACACCAAAAAATCCAAATTCAACTAATGAACTCTTTCATTGGTTGGGGGGCACCAACGGGAAGCATCACTTACAACACTGTCAATGCAGCGCAATGCATTTACCACACTTCCATTCCCATGCATATGCGTTTGGCACGAATGCCTTTAGCATGCATGCCTTTACTATGCATATGCGTGGTGAAAGCAGAGTGAGCGGTATGTTCTCTGGGCGGAACAGGAAGGAGATGAGAGTAGGGAAGAGAGAGGTAAGTAGTGCTAGTGCTGTGCCCGGGTTTGGGGGTGGGGTTAGGGTAGTTTTTAGAACAGGGCGGGGTCAGGGTAGTTTTTAGGACAGGGTGGAGTCAGTTCAGGGCGGTGGGGTCAGGGTAATTTTTGGGGCAGTGTGGGGTAGGTTTTAGGGTTCAGGGCGGGGGAGTCGGGGTAGTTTTTAGGACAGGGCAGGGTGGGCTTTAGGGTTCAGGGTTGGGGCGGGGTAGTGGGGTAGTTTTTAGGACAGGGTGGGGTAGGTTTTAGGGTTCAGGGAGGGGGCCAAGGGTGGGGTAGTTTTTAGGACAGGATGGGCAAGTTTTAGGGTTCAGGGTGGGTCGGTCAGGTCGTTTTTACAACAGGGTGGGGTAGGTTTTATATGTTCAGGGTGGGGTCGTTTTTAAGACGGGGTAGGTTTTAGGGATTAGGGCAGGGGCTGGGGGTCAGGTAGATTTAAGGATTGGGCAGGGTAGGTTTTAGGGTTCAAGGCAGGGGCCAGAGGGCTTGGAGTGGTTTTTAGGACACAACTGGGTAGGTATTAGGGTTCAGGGTGCGGGAGGGGTAGTTTTTACGACAGGGTGGGGCAAGTTTTAAGGTTCAGGGCGGGGGATCAGGGTAGTTTTTACAACAGGGTGTGGTAGGTTTTATGGGTTCAGTGTTGGGAGTTGGGGTTGTTTTTAAGACAGGGCAGGGTAGGTTTTAAGGTTCAGGGTGGGGCAGGGGGGTCAGGTAGTTTTCAGGACTGAGCAGGGTAGGTTTTAGGGTTCAGGGCAGGGGGGTCGGGTCATTTTTAGGAGAATGTGGAGTAGGTTTTAGGGTTCAGGGTGAGGGTTCAATGTCGTTTTTAGACAGGGTGGGGTAGGTTTTAGGTTTTAGGGTGGGGCAGGCTGGTCGGGGTAGTTTTTAGGACAGGGCAGGGTAGGTTTTAGGGTTCAGGGTGGGGAATCGGGGTAGTTCTTATGACAGTGTGGGGCTACTTTTAGGGCTCAGGGAAGGTGGGGATGGGTAGTTTTTAGGACAGGGTGGGGTAGGTTTTAAGGTTTATGGCAGGGGTGGGGGGCGGAGTAGTTCTTAGGACAGGGCAAGGTAAGCTTTAGGGTTCAGGGCTGAGGGTCTGGTCGTTTTTATGGCAGAGTAGGGTGGGCTTTAGGGTTTAGGGCAGGGATGGGAGGTCGGGATTGTTTTAGGAGAAGGTGGACAAGGCTTAAGGGTTCAGGGTTGGGGGTCGGGTTGTTTTTAGGACAGAGCTGGATAGGCTTTAGGGTTCAGGGTGGAGGTGAGGGTTCAGGGTTCAGGGTAGTTTTTAGGACAGGGCTGGGTAGGTTTTAGGATTCAGGGTGGGGTGGTAGGTCAGGGTAGTTTTTAGGACAGGGCGAGGCAGTTTTAAGGGTGCGGTGGGGCGGGGTGAATTGCAGAGTATGCTATCAGGTGTAAGGAGGCCGGTGGAGGAACATTCAACTACACATGTTCCTTTACCACACCTGCTTTTACAACTAAATTCATTGTAAAGGCATGCGTGGTAAAGGCATGTGTGGCAAAGACCCAGTCGTCGTTGAGACCTCGTTCTCAAGGCACACATGGGTCAGGCATGCGTGATTGCATCATACAATGGCACCAACATACCAAGCTGTATTTTTGCTTATATTGCCCCACAAAAACTATGACATTTCAGAGAGCTGTACAGTAACAAATCAATTTGGCCCTGGCGAAATTTCCGTGACTTTCTCATGTAATTTCATGTTATGCTTATTACCTGAAATTCCCCAAATGATGCTATTACTTAATGTCATATAATTACGTGCTGTTTGTGGCAAAAAATTTGCATGAGCGCAAAGAAACAATACGAACTACCAGAGAGCATGCAGTTGTGTTGTGTGCAATATTGTCATAGCATGAAATGCATCTTTGCATCTTCATGTCACACTAGAATATAGCATCACATGCCAGTTTTATACTTCAGGCAATTACAGATAATTTTTCTGAAACTTTGCATATTCACACAATATTTCATGACATTCACAGTCACCTAACACTGATACAAATAACAGTTGTGAAGCAAGGTAGAGCAGTAAATAGGGTATAGTTACCTTAACTCATGTAGGTTAAAAATTGTAGCATTTGACAGTACGGGTTCGTGAATATCTATGTGTTTGAAAAAGTAGCATTGTTGATCACATTTTGTTCACAAATAGAGGCAAAAACATGCACATGTTGACGTCAGCATTATAACACAGGAGCAACTTCCTGCACAAAAACAATCACAAGAGGTGTTTTACTCTTTCTGTGTGTGCTACAGAATGAAGCACACATCGAAGGAGGCAAAAACGCCGAGAAATAAAGATATTTCTCCCTGTTGAGTCACTCTTATGCCACCCTTGAGGTGGCATAGGGATCTGATGCATTCCCAGACTTATAAATCTGGCAATATGCCAGATTCCTTCAGGTTCCATGAGCGTTGGATAGGAACACCCCAAGCAACACCCACGGAACTCCCCTTTTACACAGTGTTATGCGTGAAAGGTGTCCAGATTTACAAGGCCATGAAAAGCTATGCAAGGTGGCTTTGCATGGCCTTGTAAATATGGGCTGGCACACTGTGGCACTGGTGCATCTACAAAAACGATGCTCCGGTAGTGCAGTGTGCCGCTAGGGCCTTGTAAAAGAGCCCAAAGTTTCAGCTGGTGCAACTGTAGTTGTGTTGATCAGTCAGTGCAAATGCTATATCTCACTGATTGGTTGGTGCTAGTGCCAGTGCTTAATTGCTCACTCAGCAGTACAAAATGGTTCTGATACTGGCACAATGCATGTAATCTGGTACAAAAGCCATTGCCTCCATTGATTATTTGTTTTTTAAGGGCCTAAGTCACATTTTTAGCCAGTGGTTGCAAATGGGGCTCACCTGCACTCTTTTTTGTGCAGGTGAACCTATTTTTCCATTATTACACTTTGATCTGGAAGAAGAGAGCGAAAGACAGAAAGGGGAAAAGAAAGAAGAGGATGACATAAAACCAGTGACAAAGGACAGCAAGTATGGATGGAATAGTACCCCCAAGATTTAGATAAGGGGTCAGGCAGTATATGCTGAAGGATGAAAGAGGAATGAGTTGGAATCAAGACTTGACAGCCTTGTTATTCTGCTGCTCTCTTATTTGGCAGCACCAAATGCAGACTTTTGAGAAAAGGTTTGGGGACTGGCACTTATTTTATAAATTATGCATTGCAGAAAGCCCTTTTGGACATTAAGGGCCTGATTTAGAACTTGAGGTCGCACCGCCAAGCCACGTCAGCTGTGGACCCAAGAAGACTTTCGTCGATGGTCTCCCGCTCCCCATATTTAGATGTTACAGCTCTGCAAGCAGATTGACTGGCGATGGATTTCCGACAGAGGGAGACGATGGCAGGACCCAAAGGACTTTCTCTGTAGGTTGGTAGCAGAAGTGATGGCCGTTGTTGTCCAGTCATGTCCAGTAGGAAACAGGGGTAGAATGCAGAAAAAATTTGTGATTTTACCTCTTTCCCCCAATCTGCCAGCTCAGACATGGAGGTTGGACCGCCACTTTTTTTGGGTGGTACGGCATATCTAACTGTGCACCGCGGGAAGGGTGTCTGGGTTCCCACCAGCATCCCCTTTTGCCACTCCCATTGTTGATGTGGGCGGTATCTCTTGGCAGAGGCGGCATTTCAAACGTAGGCTTTCATCTATGGGACCGCTAACATCTAAATCCGGTGGGCAGACCGTCACAGTGGCGGACAGGTTTCCAGTCAAAAAGTCGACGGCGGAACTGTTACTGCCAAGATCTAATCAGGCTCTAAGAGATCTGCTCCCAATTTTTTCCTATTTTTGATGTAGATATCTGATTTTTTTCTGGGATTTGAGGACATCACAGAGAAATGCTTATTGTCTGTGTCTGCTTGAATTCTACAGACTCAAGATCACCAATGCAAGGCATCAGTTTTGCATGATCAGAGCAAACCATCACAGGAATTTCTATTCTTGCTAATCCATGGAAAAGTGTCTGTTATTCATAAAGCAATCTCAAATTGGGTACCGTTCAGAAATTGTGGTAGAAATCCAGGCAAATGATATGAATTTTCTTTATAAGTGGGCATGAGAACAGCTGTGTAATTGCTGCGATATAATTCAACGTGTATTATTTTCTTATATGCATTTCCTTGTTTTGTACTGTACATCTATTTTCTTAGTTGAAATTTTTTCCATTATCTTAAAGAATGTTATATATATGTTATGTGATTTCAAGGAAAACCATTAGCATTAGTTGATATTTATTTTCTGCAACCAATGCATTGATTTTCTTGAGTCAAGAGAAATTAATAAATATTACAGTTCGGAAATACATTATTTTGCCCTGAGGTTTTGTTCTATAGACTATCTGTTGCACTTACTGTATATGCACATGTATACATTAAAACATGTTGGTTAGGTGAGCATAAGGGATTTTCTAATGAAGCAAATCATTACATTCATCGAAGTACTTTCAGAAAAAATGTCCGAGGGTAGTAAAGGCAATATTAGGTAAAAGCACATTGGACTTCTACAGCACTGAGAGAAATCAGTGAAGTGGAGGCCTGCACAGCACGGCGCATTGAGTGCAGGTCAGACTGCTAGGCGAGGCTGACAAACTAACTACATCAACACCCCTGCATCACTTCCTTACATGTGTCCATCACCAGAGCCAGCCCTGTTTGCAGGCTGAGCAAACCACAAGAGCAACTGTGTGGGATTCTGCCCTTCAACCTGGCTGTACAGTTTGTTTGTTATTTACTGTAAATAGTTACCAGAATAATAGGAGCACATCAATATAATTTTGCAATACTTTTTTGTTTATGTGAATTGCAAGGTGGAACTGAAATTTCATTTATCTGCATACACAGACCGCGATGTGGTAGAAAAATGGTGGATGGAGTTCTGCGCTGAGACGGATACAGTGTGATTCCCAATGCCCACACCTATCCCATACAGGCAAAATTCCTTGTCCCAAAGTGGTAGAGCACAGTACAGCCAGAGCCATTATTAGCAGCATACTGTAGTCCAATCAAAGTAGTCTGAACACGGGGAACATGTATCAAAGGGTGAGACGCAGCTAATCAGAATGGATGAAAATGCTTATGAAGGCACCTCCCAGTTCCGAATGACAGCTCTTCTGGAAATCAGAATACGTCCCTGTCCTTTAATCATTCTAATAGACTGCTGGGTGATCAGCTAGAATGGCTGCAGAGCCCACCCCTGCTGGTCCAACTTTTTTGTCCTGGAAGGCATGGATGGACACAGGTCTAGACAATGAATGTGCATGTCTTTAGCACAATAACATCTCACATCTCAGTTGACAGACTCACCGCGGTCGGACACTGCTGGGTCTATCAGCTGAAGAAAACAACTTAGGTCAACCGTTGTGGGGTTCACAAGATATGATAGAATCGGTAGTAGCCCAGTTTGGGCCCAGTAGCAGGTGTATGGAGGAAGGGTTATCAAACAAACAAAAGGTGATGGGAAGAATGGCTAACCACTAACAATCACCCTGCTCACTGAACCAATCTACACCTGACTGACAGGCCTCAGTCAGAGCAAAACTGGCCTTGGGTAGCTTATGTTCGGTTCAGACAGGACCTGGCCTGTCAGTTTGGGCTGCACTGTTCCTATTAGGGCACGGTCAAGACTGATTTGCATATGGCTGGATTGAGGTGGTATGGTGGCATAGAAATGGTTGTACATTTGCTTCTGTTATATGCTGGAATAAATCCCTTTTCAGGGTGTGAAGGAGAATGGAAATACTCTGTGGTGGAAGGGTTTCTCCATTGGGAAAATGCTTTTCATTTGTAGAAAAAAGGTAGAGATACAATTGCAGGCTTCATCTAACCCTCATTCATATTTCATGTTCAGATCCACATTGGAGAAATATCAACCTCACAAGATTTTGCATGACCTTACAAGTAGTACGCCTAGAAAGTAAAATAAGACAGGTTCAGCTTTCAAGGTGAACTACTGGGAATATTTGCGAATCCCCAAAAGCCATACATTTACACTTGTGTGCGAGGATTCGTGTATGGATGTTAATGTACAACTTTTTACAGGCTCTAACACAGTACAAATTAGCTGTAAAAATGGCAGAAACGCTGGACCTAAGGCAAAAGTGAACACCAAACAAACACAGTGAGGATACTTTATTGAGGAAACTAAAACACCACCACACTAATATATCTGGAATGCTTCTCCCAAAAAAATCTAAATTATGGTGCTCTGCATCACAACAAAATTCAGCCACACCAGATTTAATAGTATTGTGCTGTCACCCAACTGCGAATTATATACGTTTACACATGAAATTCACTTCCGCAATACAAGACAAATGTGCAATTCTATTTGTGCTTGCAAGGGCCAGGCGCGGGACCCAGGAGCTCTACCAGTTATCAGGTGGAAGGAGACATTTTAATGCATGGTATATATTCTGTAAGGCAGGTGGATGGTACCTGCTAGTCCTTCCCGGGAGGCTATCCATCTCCCGGCACCTATAATGTGGTAAACAATGTTTGTTACAGCGGGGACAGGCAGAGAACAGATAGGGTGCCAGACAGACGGCGCGGAACATGCGGTACATTTTGCTAGGTGTCATTTAGCAATTCAGCACCGGTAGCACATTTGTACCGATAACATCATCCTTGGGAAGGATTGGATCCTCACCTTCCACGGAATAACTGCACATCACTCAAGAAGACGGAAGGAAAGCAGCAGAAGCCGAAATGACCTGCAAGAGACCCATTACAAAGACTTTCTCCCTCCCCACTGATCTGGAGCGCCACCATAAAGGAGGGGGCGGTTGCCATAGTAATGACCCTGCTATTCAAGGAAGAGTTACTGCCCATAGGGCAGCTGGCGGGAAGTGGCAGCCCTGTGACTTTGATGGGTGACTTCTAACCTTTATTGAATCTTCACAGATAAGTACTATTCCAGCAGGTGAGATGTGTGCCTCTAAATGTGAGGGGACAGCTTGGACACATTGATCACGAGCCTATTTTATTTTGACACGGCTTGAGGACTCAGCGCCCGGCGAGGCACTGATTTATATGCCAAATGGGGAGGATATGAAATTGCAGGAAAATGAAGATTCCTTATTACTTTGCCGAGAGATATGTTCTGTGTTCTTAATCACATTTCTGAACCTGTAAAGCAGAAATAAATGCTCAGCAAAGGAGAGAGGGACACAGTCATGCAAAACCACTCTCCAGCCGCTGATCTTGGGTTGTTGGTGGTACTGTGAGCAGCAAAGTGTGGCTTATCGCCGAAATCTGTTTATTTATTGATTTGCACTGTGGCAAGAGAGAAAAGTAGCAAACAGGACACTTCCTGTGACTCTTTTCACCACCGATCCCCAAACAAGCGCCATATTTGCAATTTCTGCTGGTACCATATCATTAGCACCCCGTGGCAGTGCTGACCTTGTGCACTCGCAATATTAAAAACACGAGGAGGTAAGTACAAGAAAATAACTGGAAGGGATGTGGTGAGTGCTTAATAGATGAGATCCCATCATATCGAACCTGAACCTGAAAAAGCGGATCCAACTTGCTGTCACTGCAGGAGGCTATGAGAGATGTGTCTAATTTCACCCATCTCAATGGTACCGATTTTACCAACCACTTAACAGGCCTGCTGGGATTCAAGCCTGTGAGTGCAAGCTGCAGACACGTTTCTACTGTGCATGCTCAACTACCGTACTGGCATAGCTGGGTCTATGAATGTTACATGACTTAGATAAAAGGTCAGCAAGAGATAAGACTCTTTGCCATAGTGAATGATCAAGGAAACTTTGTTTCTGAAACGCGTTGAGTGTTGTGTGTGCCATTAAAATACTCACTATAGCAACCACTACGTGACTGGGACTTTCGTTTTACTCGACGAAACATGGATCACTAAGAGTCAGAGGAATTTAATATATATATATATAGTTATAGCCAGGACCTAGTATCTATAGAAAAAAGTGTTTTTTGTTTTGCTAATAACTTTGGTGCCGTTTGATGAATCTTCACGAAATCTCCCCAAAAAATACGACGCTCACTTCAGCGTCTGTCTGGAAAGTTTCAGAGTGATTTGTCAAGCCGGGGCGATAAAATGGGTAGCCCCAAAACATGTTTTACCCATTAATTTTTCCATAGGAATTTTGAACATGCCTATAGCCCGAACTAATGGATGGAATTACACCAAACTTGGCATAAAGGTACATCTTTTAGTGATTGGGTGTAAATCCATTCAGTAGTTTTTGAAATATTAAAGAAAACATAATTTTTCTATATTGGGACGCAACGTCTCCACAAACCCTCCTGATCTCGTGCTGAGATCTGATTGTCTGCCAACACTTCAACAAGGAAGTGTTGGCAGCCATGTTGGGACTCAGCTTCAGCCAATGATATCTCTAGAGTCAGACTAGCAAGATGTTTCATTAGAATGTTATAGTTACTTTGGATGCAGAACAGAGTCACTTCTGACCTAATGATCAAGATTTTGTGCTGTCACTCAGTAGACTGAAGGTTCAAATCCTAGTATCGCTTCACAGTGTGCCTGTTTATTTTCTAGTGTTTTCACTGTTAAACATTCCTCATGATGGAACATTGAAGTCTTTTTCCCCTCAACATCTGTGGGTTGAATGTCATAGCTAAGTCTGGACACTGCACAGTAAGGAGTAACCTCTGGCCTAGTGGTTAAGGACACAATCATGCAGACTAAAGGTTAAGTCCCTCACCATGCACTGTTAGTTACCCCACAGATTACAGCACTCATGACATCTTTGACAACATCATTGATAATATCAATGTAATATTTGCAGTAAAACTTTTGACGAAAATACTGGGGGTATGAGTCATAGTTACCTTAGGGCACGAGTTATAGTTACTTGAGATAACTCTAACTATAACAGGTGAATTTCTTTGGTTTGGTACATTTAAAATGTGAGCCTCACTATAACAATGTGTATATATATATATATATATATATATATATATATATATATATATATATACATATATACATATATATATATATATATATATATATATATATATATATAAAGATATATATATACATATAGATATTTATAGATAGATAGATATAAAGATATATATAGATAGATATTACCTACTGACAGTCACCAGTAGGTAGTTATAATCATGCAGGGGCCATTGTCAAGCTGGAAGGAAAAAGCATGAAAGAACTGCTCCCGCATGCAGAGAGCAATGGCATCTCCCGTTGGAGGAAGGGAGCTGTTAGGGACTGTGGGGGCTTTGACGCCCCGCCCATCGTCCCAAAAAAATGGACACTGAGAGCCCTGGGTGGAGCCAGGGCACCCAGCAACAAATAGCTGGGCCACTGGGGATGGGACCCTCGGAGACACAATTGGCCCAGGGAGAGGTGCTGCATGGTCTATCTCCCTTTTCAACTGACCAGGTCCTCAGGGATGGGGCTACCACGGCCAAAATCGGCCCTTGGAGTGGGGGCCGTGCGCCCCCTTCAACTAGTTAGCTGGAACTCAGGGATGGGTTACCCAGGGCCAAAGTCAGCCTGGGAAGGTTGCCATTGTAATCCCCCTCCCTTTCAACTAAATGGTCAGGCCTCAGGGATGGGGTCCAGAGTCCAAAATGGGGTCAGGGAAGGAAGGCCATGTGGCCCCCCTCCCATTTCACTAATTGGCTGGGCCCAAGGGGATCTGGTCCCCGGGGGCAGAATCTGCCTGGGGAGGGCGGTCACCTCGTCCCCGCCCCTCTTAGTAATTGGGTGCCCTCAGGGATGGGGTCCCTGGGGCCGTGATATGCCCAGGAATGTGGCTATGTCCCTCTAGCGGTTCGCCTAAATATGGGGGGTGGGCCACAGGGCCGGTCCATAGACTGTGCGAGGCACAGGGGTGGATGCCTGCAGGGCAGACCAGGCCCTGTGGCTGACTCCCTGAACGCCATGTGTGGTGCAGGCTTGTGTGTCTATGTGGGATTTTACACAGGACCTGGTCACAGGGAAGGCCCTGTGGCCAAACCCCACTACGCATGGCCAAAGGCTGTGTATGGTGCTTGGTTGGGTGTCAACAGGGTGTTGGATTAACATAAGGTAACTGAATTTTAGCTATTGTTAAAAAGACATAGAAATGTATTTAAAAAAACAAAGCTTACAGGGATGTCACAGTTAGGAAATAGAACTAAAATAAACCTTAGAAATTCACTGAAAAACCCAAAGGTTACAGGAATGTTATAGGTAGGTTTAGATTTTATACACACAAAACCATAGAAATTCAATAGGTATAGTTCTACTAATCTCAAGAAACTATAACTCGTGCTCTAAGGTAACTATAACTTGCCTCCTCACTATGCACTGCTACTTAACCCACATATTAGATTTAATAACATCTTCTATTGCATCATTTACAGTATAACTGCAACATTTGCAAAAAAAATATTGATGAGAAAGCAGTGCATGGCAGGGATGCGAGTTATAGCTACTTGAGTGCATGAGGTATAGTTTCTTGAGATATGCACAGCTGTTGAATTTCTATGATTTTGTGTGTGGTAAATCTGAACCTAACTATAATGTAATCTTTGTTTTTTTCAGCGAAAAAAGATCTATTTCTATATATCTAGAAGGAACGTAGATGTGGAGTTAAGAAAAGAATAATGACACTTGCCTACAGAGGCACCCTAAAAATTATAAAACGGTTGTCATTAATCTGCATTCGATATTGTTGTAAGGCAATACATTGAGACACCTAATGTCTTGAGGTTCAGTCCTTCCATCTAGTCAGCAAAAGAATACATCCTTAAAGAACTATTCTTCACAAGGAAGAGCCTCCCAGAGTTGAAATGTGAAAGGGGCAGGTTTGGGGCAAGAAGTCCAAAAACGTGTACACTAAAAGTGAGCGAATCAACAATCACAGATGGCAAACAGTTGTGTTGCTCATTCATATTACTGAGGCGTAATATCCCTGAAGATGCCGGAATAAGAGCCGTCTGCCCGATCCCTAATATGTACCGTTCTCAGAAGCGGTGCTTTGCGTCCCTGCATCAATAACATTGCTCTCACCTGGAACAGTTTTTTTTTTTAAGTTATGCTCTTAAAGGCGCCCACCGCGAACAAATTTATACATGTTGACTAATAAGGCAGTGAGATAATGCCTGAATGACTTTGAAGGCAAACGAAATACCTTTTCAAGTGACTAAATCCAGAAGGCAGCCGCATGCCAGCAGTTAATGGGCAAAAGATGCTTGGTATTTGAGAAGGTGGAAGAAATAAACGCAAAAGGTCACAAAAGGTCAGAATTAGCAGCAGACGGAACACTAAAATTAAGAGAGAGAGCAACAGATGCTTCTCTCTTAATTCATTCCTCCAGGAAGCTACTCAGAGAAGACACAATGTTGCCACTAACGAGCCCCTCAAATTCTGCTCCTGCAGATCTGATGAAGAGACCTTGAAACACTTGGACAGGTCACCAAAGCAAGATCGCACATGAACAACACGACGGAAGTATGAGCTTAAAGAATCTTTCCATTGGCCTGGTTGCAAATCTTAGAAATGTAACCACTAGATCTATGGGTGGCATGCTAGATAAATTAAATTTCCTCTGTATTAAATGTTAAACGGTATACCTCTTTTTAAAAACACATACCAAAGTAAAACATTCAGGATATGAGTGATTTAACATGTTCATGGTCAAATATATTGGGCTCACGCGGTGAGCTAGCACAACCCATGATAAAATGTGTGGAATAGGTGAAGCAAGCAGCTGTAAACGTTCCACTTTGGTCCTCATCCATTTCTTAAATAAATATAATGTGGAGCTTGAGACTACACAACTTTTGTTCAAGTTCATCGATGCTTGCCCCTTAGGAAGATATAAAGAACAAAGGTACCCAGAGAGCACACACTCAAGAAATATTTATATAGTTTAAATTACAAAAATAAAACAACGGAAAGGAGTATCGAGTTATTGAGAATTTAAAGAGGAAAGGAGAACAAAGAGTATTTAGAGAAAAAGAAAGGTCGTGTTAGCAGGAAAGTGGAACACAAATAATTTTAAATGTTATGCAAAGGCACAAACAAGGAGAAAATGAGGAGAGCAAAGGAAAGGGCAAAATGCAATAAAGAGGAAACGAGGCTATGGAAAGGAAATAAGAACATGGAGAGGAAATAGAAATTTGGAGAAAAAAGGAACTGTGTTAGAAAACAGAAGAATAAGACGTTTACCTGAAGTGGAACAAGGAGTATGGAGAGGAAACTGAGAGAAAAGGAGCGTATTTACAAGAAAAGGGGACCATGGAGACTAAGCCAGAGAACAACATGAACAGAAAAGGAAAACTAGAAGGAAAAGAACATGTAAAAGCAAGGGCAACATGAAGAGAAAATGAGAATAAAGAGCAAAGGAGGACATGGATAGGGAAGAGGAACATGGAGTGGAAAGGATAACACTGAGGGAGAAAGAGAATAAGATGACAGAAGGAAAACATAGATAAAATGACAATACAAGAAATCAAGGAAAGTGTGTAGTTGAGAAGAGAATATGGAGAGAATGGAGGGAAATAGAGAATAAAGGAAAAACGAGAGTGTGGAGCAAAGAGGAGGGCTGGAAGTCTAAAATGAATGATGGGACTCAAATCAGAACATGGAAAACAAAGGAGAACAATGTGAAGAGTGAAGAATAAGTACGAAAGAACGAAAATATAATGAGAAAAATAGAACATAAAAAGAAGGTAAAAAAGGTGAGGAAATGAGAACGAGAATGGGAAGACATAAAATATACCAGGAAGAGAAAGAAGATAAAATAAAATCAAAGCAAGAAATAGACAGAATATGAAAGTGTGCAGAATGAATGTCTGCAAGCCACTTTGGGCATATTTACAAGAAACTGGTGCATTAGACCTGATGCATCAGTTTTCTTGCGTCGCCCCTGCCCCCCTAACAAGACCATGGGTGCGCCGTATTTACAATGCAGAGCACCATGGCACACGTTAGGCCAATAGCGTCAACATTTTTGATGCTATTGTGGAGCTTTTTGCCACTAGCCCCAAAAATTTTTATGCTAGTGCAGAAAAATGCAAGGAGACCCATTGATTAAAATGGGTGTTAGAAATGGGGTCTCTGGTTGACAGTCAGGTTACCCCCTGTTCAAGCAAGGACCCTCACTCTAGTTAGGATAAAAGAGAATCACCCTCAGCTAACCCCTGCTTACCCCCTTGGTAGCTTGGCAGAGCAGTAGGCTTAACCTCAGAGTGCTGGGCGTAAAGTATTTGTACCAACACACACAGTAACTTAATGAAAACACTACAAAATGACACAACACCAGTTTAGAAAAATAGGAAATATTTATCTAGACAAAACAAGACCAAAACGACAAAAATCCAACATACACAAGTCAAGTTATGATTTTTTTAAAGGTTTAAAATAAAAAGAGTCTTTAGGTAGTTGTAACAACACACTAGCGCTGCTAGCGTGTAAATGTACCTGGTTTGCGTCAAAAATAACCCCGCACGGGCGGTGTGCGTCGAAAATAACCCTGCACGGTTATATGCGTCGAAAACAACTCGGCACGGCGATGCGCGTCGAAAAAGCCAGCCACGCGACGGTCCGAAAGTCCCGCGGCGCAGGTTGCGATCTCTCAGCCTTCGTCAGCGATGCTGCGCGTCGTTTCTCCTGCTCCGGGCGTCGATTCTCCGGTCGCGTTTCCTGCGGCGTCGTTTCTCAGCTGCGGAGCCGGCGTCGCGTCGTTTTCTCAGCCGCGCTCGGATTCGCGTCGATCTTTTCTCCGCACGGCGCTCGGTGCGTGTATTTTTGTCCTTAGGCTGCCAGCCTCTCCTTTCAGGGTCCCAGGAACTGGAAGGGCACCACAGAGCAGAGTAGGGGTCTCTCCAGAGACTCCAGGTGCTGGCCGGAAGAAGTCTTTGCTATCCCTGAGACTTCAACAACAGGAGGCAAGCTCTACATCAAGCCCTTGGAGATTTCTTCTTCAAGATGGAAGGCACACAAAGTCCAGTCTTTGCCCTCTTACTCTGGCAGAAGCAGCACTGCAGGAAAGCTCCACAAAGCACAGTCACAGGCAGGGCAGCCCTTCCTCCTCAGCTAACAGCTCTTCTCCAGGCAGAGGTTCCTCTTGGTTCCAGAAGTGTTTCTAAAGTTTGTAAGTTTGGGTGCCCTTCTTATACCCATTTTAGTCTTTGAAGTCACCTTTCTTCAAAGGGGACTCACACCTTCTTGTGAAATCCTGCCTTGCCCAGGCAAGGCCTCAGACACACACCAGGGGGTTGGAGACAGCATTGTCAGAGGCAGGCACAGTCCTTTCAGATGAGAGTGACCACTCCACCCCTCCCTCCTAGCAGAGATGGCTAATCAGGAAATGCAGATTACACCCCAGCTCCCTTTGTGTCACTGTCTGGTGCGAGGTGAAAAACAACCCAACTGTCAAACTGATCCAGACAGGGAATCCACAAACAAGGCAGAGTCACAGAATGGTTTAAGCAAGAAAATGCTCACTTTCTAAAAGTGGCATTTCCAAACTCACAATCTTAAAATCAACTTTACTAAAAGATGTATTTTTAAATTGTGAGTTCAGGGATCCCAAACTCCACATGTCCATCTACTCTCTAGGGGAATCTACACTTTAATCATATTTAAAGGTAGCCCCCATATTATCCTATGAGAGAGACAGACCTTGCAACAGTGAAAACGAAATTGGTAGTATTTCACTGTTAGGACATATAAACCACATTACTATATGTCCTACCTTATCCATACACTGCACCCTGCCCTTGGGGCTACCTAGGGCCTACCTTAGGGGTGCCTTACATGTAAGGAAAGGGAAGGTTTAGACCTGGCAAGTGGGTACACTTGCCAAGTCGAATTTACAGTGTAAAATTACACATACAGACACTGCAGTGGCAGGTCTGAGACATGATTACAGAGCTACTTATGTGGGTGGCACAACCAGTGCTGCAGGCCCACTAGTAGCATTTGATTTACAGGCCCTGGCACCTCTAGTGCACATTACTAGGGACTTACTAGTAATTCAAATATGCCAATCATGGATGAACCACTTACATACAATTTAAACAGGAGCACTTGCACTTTAGCACTGGTTAGCAGTGGTAAAGTGCCCAGAGTAACAAAAACAGCAAAATCAGAGTCCAGCACACATCAACAACCTGGGGAACAGAGGCAAAAAGTTAAGGGAGACCACGCCAAGGATGAAAAGTCTAACACGTGTCCCCCCCAGCTAAAAGTGGGGAGCAACTACCCAACCTCATGGGAGTTCTCATCACTAAGGCGGAAGAACCTGGACAGACCATCAGCATTGGCATGCTCTGTACCGGGTCGATGTTCCACCGTAAAGTCCATCCCCTGTAGGGAAATGGACCACCTCAACAGTTTTGGGTTCTCACCCCTCATCTGCATTAACCATCTGAGGGGTCTGTGGTCGGTCTGAACTCGGAAGTGAGTCCCAAACAAGTAGGGTCTTAGCTTCTTCAGTGCCCAGACCACAGCAAACGCTTCACGTTCTATGGCACTCCACCTACGTTCCCTGGGTAGTAACCTCCTGCTAATGAAGGCTACGGGTTGATCTAGGCCCTCTTCATTCAGCTGTGAGAGTACTGCTCCAATACCATGCTCTGAGGCGTCTGTCTGTACAACAAACTCCGTGGAGTAGTCAGGTGCCTTCAGCACAGGTGCTGTGCACATGGCAGCCTTCAGGGCATCAAAAGCGTTCTGGCAAGCCTCTGTCCAGATCACTTTCTTGGGTTGCTTCTTAGAAGTCAACTCAGTTAAGGGGGTAACAATGGTACCATATCCCTTAACGAACCTCCGATAGTATCCTGTGAGACCTAAAAAGGCTCTCACTTCAGTCTGGGTCTTGGGAGGCTCCCAAGCCAGAATCGTGTCAATCTTAGGCTGTAGGGGTGCCACCTGGCCACTCCCCACCTGGTGTCCTAAGTACACAACAGAACCCTGCCCTATTTGGCACTTGCTCGCCTTAATAGTGAGGCCTGCCTTCTGCAGGGCCTCTAACACTCTCCAGAGGTGTTGCAGGTGTTCCTCCCATGTGGAACTAAACACAGCAATGTCATCCAGGTAGGCGGCACTGAACTCATCCAGTCCTGCCAACACCTGGTTGACCAACCTCTGAAAGGTGGCAGGGGCATTCTTCATCCCAAAGGGCATCACATTGAAGTGGAAGTGCCCATCGGGGGTAGAGAATGCTGACCTCTCCTTTGCCCCTTCAGTTAAGGCAATCTGCCAGTACCCAGATGTTAAATCGAACGTACTGAGGTACTTGGCAGCTCCTAACCGATCAATGAGCTCATCAGCTCGGGGGATGGGGTGTGCGTCAGTCTTGCTGACTGCATTGAGACCCCGGTAGTCCACACAGAACCTAAGTTCTGGAGTGGCACCAGGGGCAGCAGCCTTTGGAACCAAGACCACTGGGCTGGCCCAAGGACTGCTGGAGTGCTCAATAACCCTGAGGGCTAACATTTTGGAGACTTCCTCCTTAATGCAAGCCCTCACCCTGTCAGTCACCCTGTAAACCTTATGTTTAACAGGTGTACTGTCCCCAGTGTCCACATCATGTGTGCACAGGTGTGTGACTCCTGGGATCAGGGAAAACAGCGAGGCGAACTGTCCCAGCACGTGGCGACAGTCCCTCTGCTGTTCCTTAGTCAGGGAGGGGGAGAGGATCACTCCCTCCACAGACCCATCTTTCTCTCCTGCAGACAGGAGGTCAGGAAGAGGTTCACTCTCTTCCTCCACCCCGTCATCTGTCGCTAGGAGCATGGATAGCTCAGTTCGCTCAAAGTGTGGTTTGAGGCGGTTGACATGTAGGACCCTCAAGGGGTTCCTGGGGGATTGCAAGTCTACCAGATAGGTGACCTCGCTCTTTCTTTCCACCACCTCAAAAGGCCCAGTCCACTTATCTTGGAGAGCCCTAGGCTCCACGGGTGCCATGACCCACACTTTTTGTCCAGGCTGAAACTCAACCAGAGTGGCATTCTGGTCGTACCACCGTTTCATATCCTCCTGGCTTGCTTCCAGGTTCTCCTGAGCGAGACTCCTGAAGCGGGCAGTCTGGTTTCTTAGTGCCAGCATGTAGCTAAATACATCCTGGGGTGGTTTACTAGGAGCTTTCTCCAAAGCCTCCTTCACCAGACTGAGCGGTCCCCTCACAGGGTGGCCATAGATGAGCTCAAAGGGGCTAAAGCCAAGTCCCTTTTGAGGCACCTCCCTGTAAGCGAACAGAAGGCATGGCAAGAGGACGTCCCACTTACGCCTCAAGGGCTCTGACAGGCCCTGAATCATGCCTTTCAAGGTGCGGTTGAATCTCTCAACCAGACCATTACTTTGGGGGTGGTAAGGGGTGGTGAACTTGTAGGTTACCCCACACACCTTCCACAGAGACTTCATAAGTGGATATGAAGTTTGTACCTCTATCAGATACGACCTCCTTGGGGAACCCCATGCGGGTAAAAACCCCCATCAAGGCACGTCCCACCACGGGGGCAGTGACCGTCCTTAGAGGAATAGCTTCTGGGTACCGTGTGGCGTGGTCCACCAAGACCAGGATGAACCTGTTGCCCATGGCTGTCTTGGGATCCAGAGGCCCCACAATGTCAATTCCTACCCTTTCAAAGGGAGTACTGACTACCGGTAAAGGTTGGAGGGGAGCTTTGCATTTCCCCCCACTCTTGCCACTTGCCTGACAAGTCTGACAAGATCTACAATAAGCAGCCGACTGCTTGTTCATCAAGGGCCAGTAAAAGTGGGAGACAAGCCTCTTATAGGTCTTGTCCTGCCCTAGATGTCCTGCCAAAGGCACATCATGAGCCAAACCCAGTAGGAAGGTCCTGAAGTCCTGGGGTACCACCAGCATACGAGCTGACCCCGGCTCAGGAACCTTAGGCTCACTATACAGGAGGCCATCCTCCCAATAAATCAGGTGAGTACCTGGCGCCTTGCCAGCCGCCTGGGCTGCAACCTGCTGCCGCAGTCCCTCAAGAGTAGGGCACTCCTTCTGCGCTGTGCAGAATACTTCCCTGGTGGGTCCCCCTTCCTGCTGCCACTGCGACAGCTCAGGGACCTCCCCCAGTTCAGCCACCTGTTCCCCTGTAGGTTCCGGGGCATCACCCTCAGGCTCTGCCTCCTCCCGGACCGTGGGAACTTCTGGGGCGGGTTTCCCGCGCCTCCTGCCTTTCCTCTTCTTGGCGGTCCCCTGGGCCACTGTTTCAGGCTCCAGGGGCTCTTGACTACCCTGATTGGCTGCCATAGACCGGGTGGATACGCATACCCACCCAGGCAGACCCAACATCTCCAAGTGAGACCTGTGTTCCACCTCCTTCCAAGGGGAATCTTCCAGGTCGTTGCCTAGCAAACAATCAACAGGCATGGTTGGACTCACAGCTACTTTCCAGGAACCTGAGACCCCCCCCATTCAAAGGGAACCTGCGCCACTCTGCAGAGGCGCTCAGAATTGTCTACTGCAACTACTTGGTGAAGTACCCGGGGATCAATCTGCTCTTCAGACACCAGGTGACTCCTCACTGTAGTCACACTGGCTCCTGTGTCTCTTAGAGCCTCCACCCTCTGTCCATTGATGGTCACCCATTGCCTGTACTTCTTAGTGTTATCAGGCACTAGGTTTCTCTGGACCATCTCACTGTCCCCTAGTGAGACAAGGGTCATTTCTGCTGGTTCCCACCCACCTGAAACCAACTCCTCCCCAAGCGCTACACTGGCCAAACCCTGGGACGGTGCACCAGTGGGTGCCGGTGTACTTTTGGGGCATTTGGGGTCCCCCCTCACATGACCCACCTGGTCACATGAATAGCACTTACGTAGGGGACCACCTGCCATTGGCTTCCCTTTGGAGAACCATGGCTTCTTTTCACTGGGGGGTTGGGAATCCTTACCCTGGGAATCAGTTTGGGGCCCTTTAGAGAACTCATCCTGTTTGCCCTTACCCCCCCCTTTCTTCTGAGAGGGACCCTGCCCACCCTTGGCGTGGTCTCCCCCATACCTCTTTTGGACCCTGGTGCTCTCCCAGCGGTCCGCTTCCTGTGCAAGCTTCCTGGGGTCAGTCAGCTTGCTGTCAATGAGGTGCTGGCGCAGCTCTGGAAAACATAAACTGTACAAGTGCTCCCAAGCAATTAAATTGTAAAGCCCCTCATACGTGTTTACCTTACTGCCCTTCACCCAACCATCCAGTGACCTGCAACAAGAATCAACACATTCCAACCATGTTTGGGATTCCTTTCTCTTGTAGGATCTAAACTTCTCCTTGTATTGCTCAGGGGTGAGACCATACCTGGTAAGTAAGGCCTCCTTCATGGCAGGGTAGGTGAGACTCTGAGCATCCCCTAAGGCCGTCAGTGTGTCCCTCCCCTCTGCCTCAAAATGCTTCCACAGGGCTGCCCCCCAATGAGCTTCAGGGACCAGGTTCATGTGGAGAGCTGACTCATAACCCTTGAACCACAAGTAGATATCATCCTCCCTCTTATAATCCCTCACAAGGTCTTTTGGGATGTGTACCCTTCTCTCAGGCTGCACTGTAGAATTGCTGCCACCATCCCTACTGGACTGACTCCTCTGATCAATCTCTTTTAAACTGAGCTCATGAGCCATGTTTATCTTCCTTTCCTCAAGGGCCAGCTTTCTCTGTTCCACCTCTAGACTGAGCTTTTTCAGCTCCAACTGGTACTCCCTCTCTGCCTGTCTGTCCTGTAACTCTCCAGGTGTCAGACTCTTGGAGGACACACTGCTACCTGCCCTGGAGATTCTCCCCTGAGACATAGCAGGCCCACCCACTACATCAGTGTGAGTGACTTGCAACTCCTCTTCCCCCTCTGGCTCCTCATCTGTGTGCCCCTCAGCTGCTTTGGCTGTCACCCAGGCCCTCAGCGCCTTTTGCAGCTCATCCTTCTTGGATGAGCTCTTAATGGGACAGCCAACATTACTACAAAACTGCTTCAACTGAGCCACTTTGTAGCTCTCCAATTTCTCCAAGTCAAAAGCAGCTTCAGCTAGGGCATCTCCAGACTGAGACATGATGAGAGGTTAAAAAAATATGCACAGTTCCAAAAACAGAAAAGCAAGTTCTCAAATGAAGTTCCAGAAAAGTCAATCACGGGATCAGCGAAGAAAAAAAAAGAAACTGAATGCAGAGAAAAACAGTCCAAGTAAAAAACAAAAATCACAAGACTAGTAGTATGTGGTCACGTAGTGGTCTGAGATCAAAACAGTAGTGTACACTTAATTACTGTATGTCAAGTACAAATACAAGTCCAAATCCCGACCGCTGGTCACCAATGTTAGAAATGGGGTCTCTGGTTGACAGTCAGGTTACCCCCTGTTCAAGCAAGGACCCTCACTCTAGTTAGGTTAAAAGAGAATCACCCTCAGCTAACCCCTGCTTACCCCCTTGGTAGCTTGGCAGAGCAGTAGGCTTAACCTCAGAGTGCTGGGCGTAAAGTATTTGTACCAACACACACAGTAACTTAATGAAAACACTACAAAATGACACAACACCAGTTTAGAAAAATAGGAAATATTTATCTAGACAAAACAAGACCAAAACGACAAAAATCCAACATACACAAGTCAAGTTATGATTTTTTTAAAGGTTTAAAATAAAAAGAGTCTTTAGGTAGTTGTAACAACACACTAGCGCTGCTAGCGTGTAAATGTACCTGGTTTGCGTCAAAAATAACCCCGCACGGGCGGTGTGCGTCGAAAATAACCCTGCACGGTTATATGCGTCGAAAACAACTCGGCACGGCGATGCGCGTCGAAAAAGCCAGCCACGCGACGGTCCGAAAGTCCCGCGGCGCAGGTTGCGATCTCTCAGCCTTCGTCAGCGATGCTGCGCGTCGTTTCTCCTGCTCCGGGCGTCGATTCTCCGGTCGCGTTTCCTGCGGCGTCGTTTCTCAGCTGCGGAGCCGGCGTCGCGTCGTTTTCTCAGCCGCGATCGGATTCGCGTCGATCTTTTCTCCGCACGGCGCTCGGTGCGTGTATTTTTGTCCTTAGGCTGCCAGCCTCTCCTTTCAGGGTCCCAGGAACTGGAAGGGCACCACAGAGCAGAGTAGGGGTCTCTCCAGAGACTCCAGGTGCTGGCCGGAAGAAGTCTTTGCTATCCCTGAGACTTCAACAACAGGAGGCAAGCTCTACATCAAGCCCTTGGAGATTTCTTCTTCAAGATGGAAGGCACACAAAGTCCAGTCTTTGCCCTCTTACTCTGGCAGAAGCAGCACTGCAGGAAAGCTCCACAAAGCACAGTCACAGGCAGGGCAGCCCTTCCTCCTCAGCTAACAGCTCTTCTCCAGGCAGAGGTTCCTCTTGGTTCCAGAAGTGTTTCTAAAGTTTGTAAGTTTGGGTGCCCTTCTTATACCCATTTTAGTCTTTGAAGTCACCTTTCTTCAAAGGGGACTCACACCTTCTTGTGAAATCCTGCCTTGCCCAGGCAAGGCCTCAGACACACACCAGGGGGTTGGAGACAGCATTGTCAGAGGCAGGCACAGTCCTTTCAGATGAGAGTGACCACTCCACCCCTCCCTCCTAGCAGAGATGGCTAATCAGGAAATGCAGATTACACCCCAGCTCCCTTTGTGTCACTGTCTGGTGCGAGGTGAAAAACAACCCAACTGTCAAACTGACCCAGACAGGGAATCCACAAACAAGGCAGAGTCACAGAATGGTTTAAGCAAGAAAATGCTCACTTTCTAAAAGTGGCATTTCCAAACTCACAATCTTAAAATCAACTTTACTAAAAGATGTATTTTTAAATTGTGAGTTCAGGGATCCCAAACTCCACATGTCCATCTACTCTCTAGGGGAATCTACACTTTAATCATATTTAAAGGTAGCCCCCATATTATCCTATGAGAGAGACAGACCTTGCAACAGTGAAAACGAAATTGGTAGTATTTCACTGTTAGGACATATAAACCACATTACTATATGCCCTACCTTATCCATACACTGCACCCTGCCCTTGGGGCTACCTAGGGCCTACCTTAGGGGTGCCTTACATGTAAGGAAAGGGAAGGTTTAGACCTGGCAAGTGGGTACACTTGCCAAGTCGAATTTACAGTGTAAAATTACACATACAGACACTGCAGTGGCAGGTCTGAGACATGATTACAGAGCTACTTATGTGGGTGGCACAACCAGTGCTGCAGGCCCACTAGTAGCATTTGATTTACAGGCCCTGGCACCTCTAGTGCACATTACTAGGGACTTACTAGTAATTCAAATATGCCAATCATGGATGAACCACTTACATACAATTTAAACAGGAGCACTTGCACTTTAGCACTGGTTAGCAGTGGTAAAGTGCCCAGAGTAACAAAAACAGCAAAATCAGAGTCCAGCACACATCAACAACCTGGGGAACAGAGGCAAAAAGTTAAGGGAGACCACGCCAAGGATGAAAAGTCTAACAATGGGTATGTCACTTTAACGTCTGCTTTAGTGCAGGCATTAAAAATGACGCCAAAAATGGTGCAGTGAAATCTTGTAGATTTCACTTTGCCATTTTTGAGAGCCTCTTATTGCCGGAACTCATACCTTGCATACATTATGTCTGACGCAGGCATAATGTAGTGCAAGAGGTTGCAAAGTGGTTCAATGCATGCATTGCGCCACTTTGTAAATATGGCGCAGAGAAAATTGCCTACTGAAGCCACATTAGCGTAAAAAAAATGACGCTAGTGAGGTGCAAGGAAGCACTAGGGTATGTAAATCTGGCCCTTTGTTTTAAAAAGTCT
This sequence comes from Pleurodeles waltl, assembly GCF_031143425.1. Classification (NCBI taxonomy): domain Eukaryota; kingdom Metazoa; phylum Chordata; class Amphibia; order Caudata; family Salamandridae; genus Pleurodeles; species Pleurodeles waltl. The sequence goes on from NC_090445.1 coordinate 1,105,638,414, forward strand.
ATGAAAAGTCCACAAACAGTCTAAAGTCGGGTATCATGCTTGCCTTATTAAGATTGGAGGCACTCAGACATGTAGACTTCATCTACAAATGTAGTAAAACTTTCAAGATGCAAATTTGCTGTGGAAAATCATAGGTGTGCTCCGATCATCAGTCATCATGTAGAACTGCATACCAAATGCGAGAAATGGAATCCTTGATCAATCTTATAGGACATGTGGTTAAGACAGGAAAGGCATGTCTATTGTGAGGCCACACAGATCTGGGTTCCTCGTAGACAACATATTTCTAAAATCCTCAAATTAGTTTTCGAATTAACAATGCTGGGTGACAGGCAGTGATTTCGGTGGCACACCAAAGGATTTCATGGCACGAAATAAAGTGCTGTGCATCTCCAGCCCACATGCAAATTCACATTTTACCAAGCATTCATCATACTCTCCTCTTGCCAGCAATGCAAATTATTCAGTAATCCCTGCAAAGATAGATGCAGGTGACATTATCAGTAAATCCTGCCTAAAGCCATTTTATAATTCAAGAAAACAAAGAGCCTGAAAGAAGTAGACCTCAAACAGGATAGCATGTCAAACATTTGTATAAGGCATATATTATAAGTGGGACCTATTACTTCTTGCTAAATTTCCAAACAAAATACATGAACTATAATAATACATACCACAAAGATATCTTACTATGTCTAAGCAAAGTGAGCTCAGTTTTACAGCTCAAAAAGTAGGAAAGTATCATTATTACAGAAATAATAATCAACATTGATTTGAAAACAGATGAGGAGACAATTTAAGATGGTTCAAAAATAGAATTGCGCTACAAAGCTGGAAACTCGTATTTGGACAAATCACTGCTTTAACTAGAAATATAAAAGTGCAGATATTCGCTGTTTACAATACCTGTTTGCTTCTAGGAAGTGCTGGTACCTATTAAATGTATTGCAACAGTGCTGAAAAGTGAAGGTACTCTCCCTCTGAAATTGAGGAAGTGCAAGTACTGTGTATTGGATAGTACATGCCCATTTAAAGCACTGGGACACACTTTATATTAAAGTCCTCCAAAGTCCCGCTGGTAATCAAAGAGGCTTTAGACATTGAATTATTTTAAATAATTGTACTTTAATTGGAATACAGATACCTACATTAATCCCACTATCTAGTATGTGTCTTAACCAGGGTCAAAACATTGATCAGAATGCACACAGTTCTGTAGTGGAAACTGTAGTAATGGGACATGAACAAAGCATCAAGCAGACAACTGAATTCCAAACTAGAAATTGAAGTCTTATCTCCCTTGTCTTACTCTATGCGTATGTGTAACAATACAGTGAAACTGCAAGCTTTCTACATTTTTGGGATATTCATGATCATTCCCAATTTTTTAGACCTTGTACATGTCAAACGGTCATTATAGTCAATCTCTTCCTGAATATATATCAAAAGAAAACATAACTATTTCAGGAGCTTACAAAACTATCCCCGTGGATTGACTAGGCCCCTGTATTAAACAATCCGGTTGTTACAAGTAATTGAGCCCCTTCACTTTCAACCAGAGATGCAACATTAAGCATTTAGAAAGTCTTATTGGGTGGCGAAACTGCAAGGGCATGAGTATTACACGCAGGACACTGGTTCAAATCTTGGTCAAGTGACTACTACCTAAGTAAATACAATTACCACACTAAGTTGGATAACTGTAACATCTACACTCTAAGGACAGAGAGGCTACTTCTACTTAGTATGTGGTGTGCGTAGTCATCTCATCAATGTGTAGTTATCTCACAGTTACCTCATCAATAATTTTACTGCAAATGTTACAGTAACATTATCAACGGTGCTCTAAAAGATGCCATGAGTGCAATATTATCTGGGGTAATTAGCAGTGCATGGCGAGGACGCGAGTTATAGTTACCTTAGGGCATGAGTTATAGTTACTTGAAATAACTTTAACTATAATAACTGAATTTCTATGGTTTTGTATGTTTAAAATGTGAGCATAACTATAACGTCGCTGTAACCTTTGGTTTTTTAAGTGGATATCGATGTGTTTTTTAAATTTTACTCCTTACTATAATGTCCTGGTAACATTTGGTCTTTTCAGTGAATTTCTATTTTTTTACGTAAAGTAATGTTAATTACTATAAGTGAATCCAACCACATCCAATACCCACTATAAACTCTGCAAACACTTTACAACCCAAAAACCCATACCACCCTAAACCTTAAAAATACCTTAAACCCCAAAAGCCCGTACCCACCCTAAACCCTAAAAATTCCCTTGCCACCCAAAAACCATACCCACCATGAACCCTAAAAATATACTTGCTACCCAATAACCCGTACCCAGCCTAAACCCTAAAAAAACACTAACCATGCAAAAATATATACCCACCTTAAAACGTAAAAATGAGTTTTCCCATTTACAACAAAATTTGTTGTAATGGCATGCGTGGTAAAGGTATATTTGTTGTAAAGGCATGCGTGGTAATGGCATGCTCGGTAATGTTGCATGCCTGGTTAAGTCTCCGTGGTAATGGCATGCAGGGTTCAGCCTTTGTTGTAAAGGTTGTTTCCTCCACAGCACTAACCATAATTTCTAAAACAAAATAATCCCCTTCATTATGTTCCTTTGTAAATTAAATGTATTACGTTTTACCAGTTTGATTCAATCAAGATGGCTTCAGGTGTGCCACACATTTGTCATAAATAAAACTGTTAGCACTCTAGTTGTTCATTAGAACACCCTGAGAGGCTGCAGTATAGTATAAGCCAGGGGTCAATTTACAGACTGCTCCTGTTGGAAATACATGTTTTACTGAGAATGTCGGACTTCATTCTCATATGGCTGAGAAAGAGAGTGTGAATTTGCCAAAAATATGCTATCATTTTAGCTTCTAGAGCACCTTCGATCAGCTCTATGGGAAAATCATGAGAAAACTGTTGTCTCTCAAACTTGATTCATAAAATCCCAGCTGGATAAAATCAGCTATAGAAAATACTGACCTAACTATAACTATACAGTGGTGACTACCACTGTGTAATATTTTTACTGAAACAAAGAATCAAAGGTTAAAACGCTGTTATGCTTAGCTTGGTATAGAAAAGTTTAAACTATGAGAAGAAAAAAGGAGAAGAAATTAATTTAAAAAAAACACAGTTAAAATGTGGTTATGGTTACAAATTAAAATGAACAAATATACAGAAAATTCCCAAGTTATGTTCTCAGACCATAATCCATAACTCACACTTATGGGTTGCAAACATGCAATCCTTAACTCACACACAAAATGCAACCTTCATGAACTCTTCATTGATGTGGCAGGTGAAATTAGAAATGTTGAAAATAATATTACAGATGAGATTTCATAACATATTATCCTTAACATTGTGAAGGGGATGGCTATAAATGCAGTATTACTGATGGGTTTGAGAAAGTGTTGTTATTAAGTTACATTGCACTTTTATACTACAAATATGAGATCATAAACATTCCTTTTTGATCTGAGAATTTTGGTGTGGACAACTGTTGTGCTAGAAGAATTTTTTTTTTTTATCATGGGGGGGCTTCTTTGTGCCTCGGCCACAGCCATAAGCCAGCAGTCAGGGGATGCTCATCTTCTCCCTTATGGCTCCCTCAAATTTTTCTTTTAGGACATAATCACCAAGATCCCCAATCCTGTAATGGTGACCACAGCATTTTTTCAAAGTTTTTGCCAGCCAGTCATGGAGATTTGTGTCCAACTTTTGCTGACCCAAAATGGAGATAAAAAAAACACATACATTCAGATTTATTTTTTTAATTTGCGTCAGCGGATTGTTTGCAACTCTTTTTTTATGGACCATTAATGTATTAACAGTCCTGATTGACAGGTTGTCCAAATTTGAGCACTCCAAAAACACTTTTCTAACACCAATCTCTCAGAAACTATTGCACAGATTTAAACCTAACCAAACAACAGGCACGTCCTTGAGTAAACTTTTACATTAGTGCCAAGTTTGGTGTAATTCAGTGTAGCTGTTTTATGTAGCTGTGTCAACAGCTTCCTATGGTAAATAAAACTGAAAAGACACATTTTTCAAACCTACCCTGCCCCCAAATCAAACAAGCCTATTTTGGGGGACGATTTAGGCAAAATTGTCAAACTAGTTCAAAGTTATTAGAAAAATAAATAAAATTCCTCTTCAATGGAAAGTTTCAGTGAATCATAACTACAAAAGCACTAATGTTAACTCTGCAAAATATATTACATTTACAACTGCTGCTATTCAAAATTAATCCCATGTATTCAATATAAAACAACCAAATAAAGGCCCAGATTTAAGAATTTTCTTTTCTTGCACCTCCTAACGCTATCATGTGTGGCACAGTATTTAAGATACGGCGCACTATGGTGGTATTAGGAACAATAGCATCAACATTTTTTACGCCATTGTGGCGCTTTGCTCCACTAGAGTAAAAAATTCGGACGCTAGTGGAGAAAAGTGCAAGAAGGCCCATTGATTACAGTGGGTGTGTCCTTGTAATGCTTGTTTTCAGCAGGCATTACATTTTATACCATAAATGGCACAATGAAATCTTGTAGATTTCATTGTGCCATTTTTGCAGGCCTCCCTGCGCTGGAATGCCCCCTTTGCATACATTATGCATGGTGCATACATAATGTGGTGCAAAGGGTCGCAAAATGGCACAATGCATGCATTGTGCCACTTTGTAGATATGGCGCAGCATTTTTGGCAATCTAATGCCACATGAGCATCAGAAAAATGACGCTAATGTGGTGTTAGAAGGTTCAAGGCCATCCTTAAATTTGGGAAAAAATATCTACAATCAATTTTGATTCCAGCCAGCAGAATCTCAGAAAGATAATGGATGCATGGATGCCCTAAACGCTTCAGGACCATATAAAAGATGGAAATTCAATAAAAAAATGCTTTTCATGTAACAGGACATAGTTCAAGGATAGAGGTGGCTAAATATATGAAGAAGAAAGTCAAGACATCTCTTTCAAACCTGTATTCTCTAATCTGTTACACATTAAAGCAACTTGTATTTTAATAATAAAAAAATAGAGATTTTGTTTTCAACCTTGCAACCTGAATATATTTCATACTACACTGAGAGCACATTGATATCATGTTGATGCACAATAAACATAAGTGCCCATACAAAGATCTCTAAATGTAATTCCAAATCTAATACTACATTTTGTAGCACCAAAATTACAAAATAATATGATCATAATTCAAATTTACATATTGTAGCATGTTCTAGAAGAAAATAAAAATCTATGCTTGCAGGCTCAAACTTTTGATTTTTATAAAGTTACTCACGTCACAAAAATGTACAAATTAATCTATTAAACATTATTCTTAGGGACCTCTAACCTTACAATTTTGGACTTTCCACTGCTGGAAAATCTTACAATTTACTGATAGGGTTTTCGTACAAATACTTCTTGCCCTTTGTTCTTCCGCCTCTATTTGAATTTTGTGAAGGTGAGGGCATCCTCCTTCCCAGCACCCCAGAAAATATATGACTGTGAGGTCTTTTCAGAATCCATCTGCATTTTGCACTGAATTTCAGTACGGAAATTGAGTATAAAAACATTGGTAAGTTTTTTGAGTGGCTCTCGAGTTAATACTTTATGGTGTTTTACTACCCATGATGACCACTTTCCTGCCTCACTGATGGGAACACCCATGTTCCTACACTTCCCATTAACCTTTGCTTGTGTCAAATCTACCAATAGGGTAGATCTTTTACAGTCTTACCTGTCTACTTGTAGGCATAAACATTCAAAGATCTGAACAGAGTGACTCGGGATCTGCCATTAACACCTGAACATAGTACTTTTTTTTAAGACACCTCTTTTTAACCAATGTACATTAAAACTGATAGGAATTTATCCATTAAAGTTTTTAATTTAGAGTCTTGTCAACACATGAAACTCATAGCATTGCTATAATGGTAGTGGGGCAATTTATGATTCTTTTCTTGGAAGGCGTTCAAGAGAAAATTGGCAGCAACACAAAAACAAAACGGTCATTGAATAACAGACCTAAATGGAGGTCAGTCATAGGATGCTACTCACTAAATTTAGATCAGGGTGAATTCAGGCATACTTTCCAAGAGACATAAAAGCATAAAATGACATGTTGTCAATGGTCAGCGGTTTATTGAGTGAGTCACTCAGCCAATGGGCCAGAGTCAATCTAGGTATTTAATGGGATGTGTGCCTGTAATAATGCAAAATTATTTTATTATCCCTTTATTTTTCTGCTTTCAGCAGCAGTGCAAAGCTCCTCTTACTATTAGTGTAAAAAACATGGAGTACTGTGTTGGGTTGTTCTATCGAGTCTCGTGCTTGTTGTAGAATCTTAGGGGTACAATACGCAACGGAATGGAACGGACGGGAGGACGGTTGGGTGAATCGGATGGAGGTGGATACGGGAGTTGTGCTGTCCTGCTGTTAAGATGAACATAAACTTACCTGGTTAAACCAACCTTGTGTACAGTTAGCTGAAATATGCCTCTATCTGAGAGCTAAGGTATGCAAAAATGTTTTCAAATATATGTTTTGTGTGCGCTTGTGGGTATGAGTGTGTTTATGTTAGAGAGTAAGTGTAAATGTGTGTGTGTATGTAAGCAGGTGTGTGTGAGACAAAGTAAATGTCAAATTACGTGTGCCACTTGCGCTCAACCTAGCATTTTGGTGAACTTACAGCCCTGGTGGAGAGATCTATCCCTGGGTAGTTAATCATTAAGATAAGAAGCTGGAGAGAACATTAAGCTCCTTCACGGCTAATCTCAATGATGGCTGCCTGTAGCGCTTCGACTTCAACAACACCGAAGGCTGTTTCTTATTCCAAATGAAAAAGCATCCCACACTCGTTGCCAGCATTTTCGAATCATTTAAATTTGTTTAGAAAACACCGCTCAAAGACGAAAGACAAATATTATATTCGCTTTCCAAGGCCGCACTACACTCAGTGTTTGAATATTGACACCTATTTGCATTTCTGCACATTTTTCAAAGACTGCACGCAAACTGCGGTGTAACGAGTGTGCACTACTGCTAGCTAGAAAAATCGAGTCTCGTAATTCCGTTTGTAATAAAAAAAATACTGCTGGAATTGTTGTGCAATTGTTGGGCCTCAATCCCAGTGCACTGCACCAGTGCCATTGCACCAGCCACGAAGGAGTTGCCGTTGCTCAAACGTATCGGCATATTTCGCACTCCAGGAACCTATTAAAAGTGACTTTTATTGCTTATGAGTTTGGAATTCGTATAAAACGTTGCAATCCAGCATACACTTTTATGAAACTTTTTTGAAATTTTCATGCGAAATTAGACTTTTCTTTTTACAAATTTAACCATTAAATGGTCGCATTTATGCGCTTGTAGCTTATCGATGTTAAATCCCTAAAAAGATAAGATAGTGCATGCTTGCTGAGGTGGATTTGTTTTTCGAATTTTATAGGCCAATAACTTGGTACAAAAGGCCACTTTTGAGAAGTCTTTGATGCAGGAGAATGGACAGTGGTAGTGACTGTAGGAATTGACAAATTCTGGCCCATATTTAATTTTTTTTAGCGCCGCATTTGCGCCGCTTTTTAACGCAAACATGGCGTAAACGTACAAAATACAATTGTATTTTGTACGTTTGCGCAGCTTTTGTGGAAAAAAAATGACGCAAATGTATAAATATTGGCCTTTGTGCTTAAATGAATAAAAGGTTTAAAAGGCCGGTCACGGTTTGCACATGACCAGGGACGTAATGTAGGCCCCTTGAGGCCCCTTCAACGATGGGAGAAGGCTAGACCTTTAAAGGACCCCCAACCCTTCAGGGTTCTGTATTCAGCCCCAGTCCAATGAATATCTGTCAGATATGGGAGACTCAGTGGCCCTCATCAAATTCGGAAGGGGTGGGGCGTCATTGTGCATTAAGCCACTGCACACAGCATGTCATCCAGTCAATGAGTAGATCAGATAGACCAGTGGTTTCCAATCTTTTGAGTTCTGTGGACCCCCACTTTATCAGTACTGGAGCCCGGGGACCCCCACTGAATCATTATTGGAATCTGGGGTCCCACCCAGTCATTACTGAAAGCTGGGGACCAGGGTGGTCATTATGAGTTTGGTGGAGTTGGACCGTCCTGCCAGTGATGAAGGTCGACTGCCGACAGGGTGGTGGTCCGGACCGCAGTACTATGACTCAGGTGGGAAAGTGTGAACAAACCAGCCACTTCACAGCTGCTACTGCCAGAGTGCGAGAGCCGCCGTTGATGTTCAGGCCTGCGGAAAGGCCCTTCCTGCCCACCGTATTATGACACACCACACCGCCACAATTTCCGGGGTGGAACCACTGCCACACAAAGCCTGGCAGAAGTGAGCCGTACACAAGGAAACACTCACCGTAAGGGGCACAGACACTGCCGGTGCCGACATGGAGCATGAACTGGAAATCTTTCCACTGCTGATCCTTGCGACATTCCTCCAGGACTGTGACCGCTGACGAAGACGACAACAGTGAGTACTGCCGCCTAGCACACAAGGGAGGGAAGGGGACAATTACACACCCACATGCCACACGCATCCCACACACACCCCACCATGCCCATGCACACACACACACACACACAGCGACACCCTTACACACACGCACCCTCACCACCTACACCCCAATGCACACTCTCACCCCCCAAACTAGGTACACAATCTGTACTGGTAGAAACTTACCTGACATGCACAGAAAGAAAATACAAAGCACATACCTGTGTACACGACCCTCCCACATTAAAACACAGGACTACAGAAGAACATTGCAGCAACATACCTGTTGGCCAGATATATTAAACCAGAAACTGCAGGCTGAAAAATAAGTACAGACAAGGCCATGGGCCAGTCAGGGGTAGGGGGTCGCGGGGGTGAGGACTCAGGGTTGGTAAAGGGGTTCTTTGGCTTAGGTTTCAGAGTGGGTTCGGGTTTTGGGCTTGCCCTGGGAAGGGGTCGGAGTGGGCTTGGACCAGGTGGGTGTGAGTGGGATCAGGCCTCCTGCATGTTCTTTTCCTCCCTAGTGAAGGGGCACGGGATGGTGAAGGGAGGACTGGGGAGAATCCTGACTAGGGAGGAGTAGATTTAGTGAGGCCAAGGGAGCTTCTTAGGTGCAGATGGAGGGATGTTGCAGACAGGTTTGAGAGTGGAGGTTAAGGGAGTGGAAGTATGCGGTGTAGGAGTGCTGTGAGTGGAGGCAAGTGCATGCTTAGCCTGTTGATGTTTGGTGGATGGCTGTTGCATGGATGAGTGGGTGCATTTTGCGTGTGCTGGGAGCAGGGGCGGAAACAGTGGGAGAAGACAGGCAGCTGGTGTAGATGGATGTGCGTGTGTCTGCAGGTCTGGTGAGTGGGCAGCAAGTGTCTGTGAAAGTTGTTGTGGTGAGTGCGGGTGTGGTGTCTGTGGTGCATGAGTGGTTGTCAGTGTGAGAAAGTAGCCTCTTTCTAGCATTGTTACCCCCACTTTTGGACAGTTTGTGAGTGTGTGTCAGTGTGTTTTTACTTTGTCACTGGGATCCTGCTAGCCAGGACCCCAGTACTCATAGATAAAAACCTTTATGTCAGTGTGTTTTGCCTGTCTCACTGGGATCCTGCTAGCCAGGACCCCAGTGCTCATAGTTTATGGCCTAATGTGTATGTGTATGCCAGTTAGTGCCTAACTGTGTCACTGAGGCTATGCTAATCAGAACCTCAGTGCTTATGCTCTCTCTGCTTTTAAGTTTATCACTGTAGGCCAGTGTCTTCATTTGCCAATTTCAATTGGCATACTGGGCCCCCCTTATAAGTCCCTAGTATATGGTACCTAGGTACCCAGGGCATTGGGGTTCCAGGGGATCAATATGGGCTGCAGCATTTCTTTTGCCACCAATAGGGATCTCAGACAAACCCTTACACAGGACTGCCAGTGCAGCCTGTGTGAAATAGTGCACACACTATTTCACAGCCATTTTCACTGCACTTAAGTAACTTATAAGTCACCTATATGTCTAACCTTCACTTGCTGAAGGTTAGGTACAAAGTTACTAGGTGTGAGGGCACCCTTGCACTAGCAAAGGTGCCCCCACATAGTTCAGGGCCATTTCCCCAGACTTTGTGAGTGTGGGGACGCCATTACACGCGTGCACTACATATAGGTCAATATGTAGCTTTACAATGGTAACTCCGAAAATGGCCATGTAGCATGTCTAAGATCATGGAATTCGCCCCTTATTCCAAATCTGGTATCGGGGAGCCGATTCCATGCATCCTGGGGATCCACCATGGACCCCCAGTATTGCCAAACCAGCTTTCTGAGGCTTGCACTGCAGCTACAGCTGCTGCCACCTCACAGACAGAGTTCTGCCCTCCTGGGGTCTGGGCAGCCCAGTCCCAGGAAGGGAGAACAAAGCATTTCCTCTGAGAGTAGAGTGTTACACCCTTTCCCTTTGGAAATAGGTAATACAGGCTGGGGAGGTGTAGCCTCCCACAACCTCTGGAAATGCTTTGAAGGGCACAGATGGTGCCCTTTTTCCATAAACCAGTCTACACCAGTTCAGGAACCCCTTCTCCCCTGCTCTGGTGGGAAACTGGACAAAGGAAAGGGGAGTGACCACTCCCCTATCCATCACCACCCCAGGGGTGGTGCTCAGAGCTCCTCCAGTGTGTCCCAGACTTCAGTCATCTTGCTTTGCAAGGTGTGGGGGCACTCTGGAGAGCTCTGAGTGGCCAGTGCCAGCAGATGACGTCAGAGACCCCACCTGATAGGTCCATACCTGATAAGGTAGCCAATCCCCTTCTCAGGGCTATTTAGTGTCTCCCATGTGGGTTATATTCAGATTCTGTTTGCAGGTTTCCTTCAGGAATCCTCTGCAACAACTTCAGACTCTTCTGACCTCTGATCAACCGCAGCCTGCTCCAAGAAATCCTGTAACTGCAACAAAGTGTCCACAAGAGACACTTTTCTTCAGCAACCTCAGCTCCAAAGCAACAACTGCAACAGTTTCCACGGTGTGCACGCTATGGGGTCCCTGTCTTCATCCTGCACCAGAAGAATCGAAGAAACCTCCCATGGAGTGACAAAGTCACTCCCCTGCTCCAAGCAGGCACCTTCCAAGACGATGATCGATACCCTGGGACTCTTCTCACAATGGTGAGCATGCTCCTAAGGACACAGAGGGTGGACATCATCAACATAGACTGTCCTGAGGTCCCGCTGACGCAATTTGGAGGAGGTAAGCCCTTGCCTTCCCCGAGAACAACGGTGCCCCTGTGTACTGTGTCTTCTTCACCTCCTGAGGCCTCTGTGCACTCTTTGCAAAATTCCTTCATGCACAGCCTGGCCCAGGTCCCCAGAACTCCACCCTGTGACGCTCAACTCACTGAGTTGTTCTTCAGTGGCGTGGGACCTTCTTTTGTTGTGCTGCATCAATCGTGTTTTGCACCTCCTTTGAACCCGGATCCTGCGGCTTCTGGGGGTGATGGCTGGCATCCTGAGGGCTCTCTAAAGTGCTGAGAGCCCCCTCTTCCTCCTCACATAGAGTTGAGGCCCCCAGGTCCCTCCTGGGTCCATCCAGTGCCATTTTGACAACAAAAATCACTTTTGTTGTAGTCAAGGCTTGCTGGCGCCTTCCAACACGAAATCTCATCTGCAACAATGTTCATGCCATGGGACATCTTTTGCATCATACAGGAACCCACTGGCATCTTCCTAGGGCGCATTTCTGCAGTCTTCAACTAACAGGGGACTCTTCTTTTGCACCCTCTTCTGGGTTGGCCTGGAATTTCTTTTGACTTCTGGACTTGGTACCCTTCCTTTGCAGGTCTTCAGGTCCAATAATTCAGCAGTTGTTCTTTGCAGACTTGGTTGGCTGCTGCAAAATTCCAAAAATGAGGTGTAGTGTGTCCTAAGGAAACGTGTAGTACTTTACTCCTGCTTTTCTGGCCTCTGGGGTGGGGTAATTTACTTACCTTTACTGTATTCTTACTCTCCCAGCGATTCTGCACACATTACACTTGTCTAGGCAGGAATTTGTGATTCACATTCCACTTTTTTAGTATATGGGTTGTGTTGCCCCTAGACCTATTTTCTCCCATATCATTCTATAGGATTTCCTACTGTTTGTATTGTTCTATGACTATTTACTTGTCTAATTTTGGTGTCTAGTGTATATATTGTGTACAATACTTACCTCCAGGAGTATTGTCTTTAAGATATTTTTGGTACCTTGGTGTTACCACAAATACCTTTATTTTTTGTAACACTGAGTATTGTCTTTACTTGTGTATAAGTACTGTGTAACTATAAGTGGTATTGCATGAGCTTTGCATGTCTCCTAGTTCAGCCTGAGCTGCTCTGCTATAGCTACCTCTATCAGCCTAAGCTGCTAGAACACTCCTACATTTCACTTATAAGGGATAACTGGACCTGATGTAAGGTGTAAGTACCCAAGATACCCACTACAAACCAGGCCAGCCTACTACAGTCAGCAGTTGTGGTGACTATGAGAATGAGGGCAGGAGCAGTAACTGAGGGTGCAGACCATGGTGCGGTGACAGACAGGGAGGAGGGGGTGCGCAACACAGTGGAGGAAGTGGATGTTATTGTGTGTGCACTTGGATGTTGGGTGTGTGTCTGCTTGTGGTGGAACGAGTGGTGCCTGTGTCCCTCTTTGAGTTTCTTGTATGTTGTCTTGGATGCATGCTTGTCTGTATGTGTGCTTGGGATGGGTGAAGGGAGTGGGATGCTGGAAGGGCAGAGGAGGTAGGATGGAAAAACCAGGATTCGGGGGTTAGCTACTGGGAGGGCGGTACTGGTACGGGGTGGCGGAAGACGTTGTAGATCCAGTGGTCCCAGAAGGGTCCTCCATCACCAGGGAGCTGCCATTGGAGGAGCTGTCAGAGTCACTACCTGCAGTGGGAGTTGTCTCCCCCATGGTGCTCCCCTCACCCTCCATCCTAGTGGTCCCCTCTGTGTTGGTGGTCCCAGCCTCTTGGGTCCTGTGGGCAGCAGCATCCCCACTCGCAGGTGCCTCTGCTCCTTCGCCAGATGATGTTAATGCACAAAAGACACAAGAATACAGGTGGAGGGGGAGTTGGAAAAAAAGGAAGTAGGCTGTCAATACCTTATTGAAGGGCATGTTGGCACAAATGCACTCCCACCCATCCCAGACACTATCCCTCAACATCACCCAATACTTCAAGGTAGGTACCTCTGATTGGTCATCTAGCTCCCACACTACACTAACCTACCTGCACTTTACTGGCCAAATACATCACCATCCATTCCCTAAATTATCAAATAGGTTGAGTTGGCCAAACGGAGAGGGATGCTGTCCCACCACAATGTTTCCAATGTGTCCAGTCTCAGAGGACATACATCAGACCCTCTAGCCAACCCATGGGACATGGCAAAATACCCACCCCTTCAAAGCAGAAGTCACAATCCCACTGACGGAGAGGGGGACGCCTGCATGGACACACCTGTGTAGGACCCAGCCACTACTTGCCAACCACCCTTTTGCACCCAACTATACTTGACAAAAAACAATCTGAACAATGGTGGTACTTTGGCTGTTGTGCTGCCTTCAAGCGCCCATCCAACTCAGGATTGGCCACTGCCAGAATGCATGCCATTAGGGGGTTCAGGGTCCAATGGGCACCCCTTCCTCGTTGGAGGCCATCCCCAGCTGGACCTCTGCAGTCTTCCGTGCCCAGCGTCTCAGGAACTCCCACCGTTTCCTGCAGTGGATGCTCCGCTGGCTGTAGACCTCCAAGGTCCGCACTTCTTTGGCGATGGCTCTCCAGTATCCCTTCTTCTGATGGGCGCTAACCTGCATGTAACACACAGAGGAAAATGTAGCTGTGAGTGGAGGTGAACCATTAACACATGGGATACAACAGCACCTGCAAATTGACCATGCAAAATTACTGTCATCCATGAGCCAACACATATACGCCCTGGCACACTGCACCTATCCGTGCCCACATTCTTCAGTCACGTGCACAACCCTCCGATGCATTGACACTCATTCATAGGACGCATGAATACCACTCACCTGGTCCTCTGGTGCCCATACAGCTTTGCTTACAGGGGTAGGACCCCGTCCACCAGCTTCTCCAACTCCCCAGATGTGAAGGCTGGGGCCCGTTCCCCTGTAGCCGGCACCATTTCCAGGACCAGAGCCAAGACACAGCAGCACACTCAGTTGAGTAGGGGTCATCTTGAAGTGCAGGAGTCAAGTGGCATTGGCAACCCAAAATGGCAGTGTAGACCACAGTGGTGGGCACCGTCACCGCCAATGGTGATCTTGATTGGCCTCTGTTTCCCAAAGACAACAATGTTAACCAATGAGCAGTTGCACAGTGATGAACACCAGCGGTATGAGGTCACTTCCTACTCTCCACAACCTCTATGACTGGAGGCTGCCATTTTATGAACAAAACGTGTACCCAAAAAGGACAGGGGCAGTGTATATGGTGCCATTTCATCTACCATCAGGGAGCTAGAGGTGACATGACAGATGCCTATACCCATATCATGGTTGCAAGTATGCCTACACTGTTAAATGTCCCTTCCACAGCAATCATGACACCTAGCCCATTCTGGGTTTGATCCTGCTTCGGATTCGATACTGTGTAGTGTGTGTGGAATACACATGCAATGGATGTGAGAGGTGAATGGAGAGTAATTAGACCTATACAACATGTATCTACCTTTTGTTTCCCCATAGCTTCTGACCCATGTGGAGAGGGAGGGCTCCATCCGTCTTCAGACCCCTGGTTGATCTGGCTACCATGGAGGAGCGCCACATCATCATCAATTATTGCCCGAACCATTACACAATCCGTGAGTTGTGTGCCCAAGTGTCATTTCAGGTGACAGTGGGCATGGCAACCGGTGTTTTATAGCTAATGTTCAGCAACATCCTAACTAATTTCTTGCTTGGCTTCTTACAACACATGCAGAGTTACATCCAGTTTCCCCAAAGCCCTGATCTCACTACTGTGAAGTCAAAATATTATGCCATTGCCAACA
Organism: Pleurodeles waltl; assembly: GCF_031143425.1. NCBI lineage: Eukaryota > Metazoa > Chordata > Amphibia > Caudata > Salamandridae > Pleurodeles > Pleurodeles waltl. Next base: position 1,105,653,488 of record NC_090445.1, read on the forward strand.
TACCACATGGGATTGGTGCCATAGATGGCACCCACATAACCCTAATTTCCCCCAGAGCCTATGAACAGGTGTACAGGAATCACAAAAACTACCACTCACTGAATGTGGAGTTGGTCTGTCTTGCAGATCAGTATATCTCACAGGTGGCTGCACGATTCCCTGGATCTGCCCATAATGCCTACATACTGAGGAACAGCAGTGTGCCACACATGATGACACAACTACAGGCGGAGAGAGCCTGGCTAATAGGTAGGTGTGTATGACACAGATTCCCAGTCATACATGACTGTCAGGTTGTTGGCATTTCAGTAAAATGTGTTCTGAACTAACTTTTAGCCCTCTTCCCAGGTGATTCAGGATATCCAAACATGCAGTGGCTCCTGACACCTGTGAGAAATCCAAGGACAGATGCAGAAAACTGGTACAATGATTACCATGGTTTCACAGGAAGGGTGATTGAGTGGACTATTGCGCTCCGGAAGGCAAGATTCCGCTGCCTACACATGTCCGGTGGATCACCGTGCTATGACCTTGACAAGGTGTGGCAGATTGTAGTGGCCTGCTGCATACTCCATAATTTGTCTATGAGGAAACATTTTCCACTACTGGAAGAGGAGGATGCTGCACTACCACCCTTGGTATCTCAGGGGATGGATGACAGTGATGGAGAAGATGAGGGGGATGAAGTTGGCTCCAGGACCCAGCTAAAACAGCTCTACGTCCAATGACTCTCAGGTACATGTTGCACTGTGATATATTAGCTAGACTGGGCTGGATGTCAGTGGCAGATGGTGACTGTACCTCCACAGTGCTGTGTGGAGAGGAGTATGTGTATGTGTGGAGGTTTGGGGAGCCACTTTTGGCCATCAGCTGAGTGTGGAACAGAGTTGTCACATCATCATTAACTGCATGACACTGTAATGGCTTTTTTCTCCACATACCACTGACAGGGCTGTTGTATGGAGCTCATCTGGATATTTTTCATGAATGTGACACTTGTGGTGGAGAAAGGGCTGACAGTTGTCCTGGCAGGTTGACATTTATAGACACTATAGTGGGTGATGTAATGTTCAGTTTTCATCTGCCACTCTACATTCATATCCATGAAAATTTGTATTTACATGTCTGTGTAGTGCATAGCCCACGTTAGTAATAGATGCTAACTTTAACCTAGTTTACTATGCTGAAATGGGGGGGGGGGTACGTTTGGAAGCAAATGTGGCTTCTGTTGTATTTGCACAGTGCAGTTAAAATTGTGTTACATTTCTCTTGCTGACAGTTTATGCTGTGGTGTCCTTCCCCTGACATATGGCAACATCATGGATGTTGAAGGAATGTATTTAACACTCCTGGAGTGTGCAGTGTCACGTATTTGCCATCCACCTCTCTGTACAATGTGTTCCTGCAAGATGTGTGTACTTAGGGTCATGTTTGATGATGTTGGATTCATTGAAATTTGATACATTGGTATGAAATAATAACTATTTTTTGGTTTGATCAGGTACTGTTTATTGATCTTGTGGGTGACAAAAGGGATGGGAATGTGGAAGGGATTGGGCACATGGTGAACGGAATACTCTGTTTAATTTACACAGCTGTTGGTAGCACATGGGGCAGAATCCATGGGGCCAATGTGAAATTAGGAAATGGCAGTGGACAGTCAACAAAATGGCTCAGTGGCACACAAGGGAGACACTTCAGGGCAGTGTCACTTCTTGTCGGTGAGTTTGGTCTTGGATACAGCGTCACTGGGTAGTCTGACTCTCCTGCCACATTTGCGAGGGACTTCCTGGGCAACAGGGGAAGTGGTGCTGGTGCCCTGTGAGTCCTCTGGCAGGTCCATCAATCCACTAGCTGCTGAAGATGTTGATGGCTGGGCTGTGTACTGGCTAGTAGAAGGGACCTGCTGGTGGGTGGTGGACTCTGGCAAGATGTAAGGCAACCTCTGCAGCACCCCTGCAATGGAGGCTATAGTAGCATTTAGGGGCATATTTATACTCCGTTTGCGCCGGAATTGCGTCGTTTTTTTTTACGCAATTTCGACGCAAAACTAACTCCATATTTATACTTTGGCATTAGACGCATCTAGCGCCAAAATCCATGGAGTTAGCGTCATTTTTTAGCGTGGACACCTACTTTGCGTTAATTATATGCAAGGTAGGCGTTCCCGTCTAAAAAATCGACTCCAAGGCATGTGCGTCGGATTTATACTCCCGGGCAAAAATCACGCCCGGGAGTGGGCGGGTCAAAAAAATGACATACGGCCGCTTTTGCGCCGTTTTTTAGCGCCTGCAAAAGGCAGGCGTTAAGGGACCTGTGGGCTCTGAAGGAGCCCAGAGGTGCCCTCCCATGCCCCCAGGGACACCCCCTGTCACCCTTGGCCACCCCAGGAGGACACCCAAGGCTGGAGGGACCCATCCCAGGGACATTAAGGTAAGTTCAGGTAAGTGTTTTTTTTTATTTATTTTTTGTGGCATAGGGGTTTGTGCCCCCCTACATGCCACTATGCCCAATGGCCATGCCCAGGGGACAGAAGTCCCCTGGGCATGGCCATTGGGCAAGGGGGCATGACTCCTGTCTTTGCTAAGACAGGAGTCATTTCTATGGGGGTTGGGAGTGAAAAAAAAATGGCGCAAATTGGGTTGAGGCGAAAAAATTGCCTCAACCTGACTTGCCCCATTTCTTGACGCCCAAGCCCCATATCCCCCTACGCCGGCGCTGCCTGGTGTACGTCGTTTTTTTTAACGCACACCAGACGGCGCCGGCGGCTAACGTCATTCAATAAATATGGCTCCCGCATGGCGCTTCAGAATGGCGTTAGCCGGCGCTAATTATTTTGACGCAAAACTGCGTTAGCGCAGTTTTGCGCCAAAAAGTATAAATATGGGCCTTAGTTGTTTCCTTTGCTCCATGGCCTCCTGGTGGTGTGACACATGCAGTCTCTGGGTGTCCTGCAACGTGGCCAGGATCTGGCCCATCCTGTCCTGGGAATGGTGGTATGCCCCCAGGACCTCTGATATGGCCTCATGGCCCACCTCCCTGGGCCACTGACTCCCTCCTACTGAGCCTAGCCCCCTGTGCCTGTGCCCCCCCCACAGGTGGCCAAGTCCCACTTGCATGGGGGCCTTCATTATCATGCCTGGTGGTGGGTGATGACTCCAATCCCTGTACAGGTGAGCAGACAGTCCGTGGCTTGGAGACACTAGTGTGGGGACGTTGGGCCACAGGTGATGGTGGTGGCTGAATGATGGGGGAATCAGTTGTGTCCTGGGTGGGGCTTCTGGAGGCTGACTGCCCAGGGCTGTGGATGGGCCAGGGTATTCCTCTTCGTCCAGACATCAAGCTGCACCCTCCTCACTGGGGCCTTCTTCTTCTGGTGGGGGACTTGCAGTTCTTGACATCTCAGGCTGGGTGGCATGGGCTGTGGTACCCATGTGTCACATCAATGAGAATTTGGTTTCCTGCAATGTGTTATGCATTGTGGCTATTGGGTGATAGAGCAGTGGCAGCACTGGAGGGGATATGGCATTGACAGTACTGCCCCTGAGTATTTTTTGTCATTTTATACATGTTTGTTTCATAGTTGTAGCCATTGTCATATTTTTCTCCTGTTTTCTCCCTTACAGCACTAGCCACCTTTTTGTTGTGCTTCCAATCCCAGTCACTTGCATACAGGAGCCCTTCGGGATAGGTGTGATGCACTTTTAGTTAAGGCATTGGTGGTGCATTGTGGGTGATGTAGTGCAGCATATATTACATACAGGTGGGTGATTGTGCTCACAGGGATGAGTTGTGAGTTGGATGGGGTGTTGTGGGCATGCAAGAATTCTGGGTGCTGTAGTATTTGGAATGTTGGATGTGTATGGGATAAGGTGTTTAGTGGTAGTGAGAGGGGTAGGGTGAGATATGCATTACAGGCATACATGGTAGGGGAGAATATAGAACTTACCCGAGTCCAGTCCACCAGTGAGTCCAGTGAGGCCCTCCGGGTGCAGGATAGCCAAGACTTTCTCCTCCCAGTCGGTGTATTCGGGAGGTGGAGGGGTGGTGCGGGCACCGCCAGTCTTCTGTACTGCAATTTGATGTCATGATATCATGGAATGTACCTTCCCCCGCAGGTCGCTCCACCTCTTCCTGATGTCGTCCCTTGTGCGTGGATGGTTTCCCGCTGCGTTCACCTTGTTGACAATCCTCTACCATAGCTCTATCTTTCTGGCAACGCACTTCTGCTGTACCCGTGCTGTTCTGCTGTTCGACCCTGAGTATTTCGTCCACCAAAGTCCTTAGCTCCCTGTCAGTGAAGCAGAGGTGTTTAGGGAGTGCCATAGTGTGAGATGTGCGTGTTGTTGTTAGGGTGAGTTGGTGGGGGTGGTGTAGTGTGTGTGTGTGTACGTGTGGGTCCTGGTGGTGGGTTTTGGTTGTTGTGTAGTTTGTGTTGTTTTGTGTGTGTGAGTGACTTGTATAATAGGTTTGTAAAGAGTGTGCGTGGTGTTCGTGGCAATAGCTATGGTGCAATTGGCGTTGCAAAGGATTGTGGGATGTGTGTGTGTGTTTTATAGTGGTGTGTGTGGTGTGTGTAGTGTGTGTATATGTGTCTCAGGTGAGGGGCTTTTGAATAACCCAATGTATGAGGTTGTTGTTTGTTGGTGCCATTTCTGTCCACGGCGGTCCGTACCGCCAATGGCGTACTGCCGTTGAATGACCATGGGGCTGATTTGTAGATCATAATTTGGTGAGCGGATTTTTGATGCCGCGGCGGTGACAGGTTGCTGAGCCCCGCCTTTCTACCATCGTTGGCCCTGGCGGTGTGTGATGTTTGAGAGATTCTTGGCCGTTTGGCTTTTTGTAGTCATAAAACGGCGGAATGCATTCTGCCGACACTGCCGGTTTTTTGGCGGCCACCAGCACGGAGTTCGGCGGTGTTTCCTGCCAAACTCATAGTGAGGGCCCTAATCTGTTAATATTAATACATTTTCTAAGCAGTCACAGACCCCCTGAAGAGGCTTTGCAGGCCCCCAGGGGTCCCCGGACCACAGGTTTGGAACCAATAATATAGGCAGACCTACTTCATGCCTCCCTTGTAGCTGTGGTAGCACACCACGAAGTCAGAATTCCCTCGCTAATGTGCACTTGTAGGACAAGCGCATTCATTAAGGTACATCGTCAAGGTGGATTCATGGGAGAATCTGAACACCAGTCTGGCTTTCGGCAGCTCAGATCCGGCCTTAGATTTTGCATAAATCACTTCATTATACGATATGAAACGCGATGTCTTTATGTGTTATGCATTATACATATCGCAGCATGCTGTTTCTTCGGGTAGAGGTTAGATTTGAAAATCACTGGGTAGCAGGAGGTAAAATAAAGATAGAAGCTTTCTCCCTGAGGACCAAAATCCAATATGTCTTATCAAACAAAGCACATTTGTACACATTCCTCCTGCCAGTGCGTAGCTACAGTCCAATGTTGCAGGCCTCTGCGTCGGAATTTGCACTGTAGATTCGGATAAGGAAGGTGGCAGAGCGACTTTAATTGCATTGATGTCTTTCTTATAGTGTTGCAACACGGATTACATTCACAGACTTAGGACCGACCAAGGCGAAGTGAGAGCCTGGTTTTATGTGCTACTCGAGCAGAGAGGAGCAAAGTGCAGGCAAGGAAAGAGAAAAAAATAACGAATTAAAGGCAGCAGGTCCTTTCATGCTGTTGCACTCCTCATGAAAGGGCTAAGAAAGTTAAACATGATAGCACCAAAGTTCAAAGGCTTCCACTTGCTTTCTCTGCCTGTCCCTATCATCTTCAAAGCCCAAAGGAAATCAAGATGGCCTATAAAAATGTGGACTGCACCATCGCTGTACTAGAAACAAGGAAATGCAGAAATAGAGAGAACAGATGGTTAAGGCACTCCATCCCAGAAGTGATACACCAAGCACCCGTAGGGTTGCCCGCTTCTCTAGAGAAAAAAGACCTGCCATATGTTCACATTTTAAAGGCCTGGGCATGGTACTTAAAGTAGAACTGTATATAAAATCAACTGTATTTATATTTAATACGTTTTTTCTGTCTTTGTTTACTTTAATTATCAGTCAGGGATCATTGAGGCAGCTCCAGAAGACATTTTAAAGTGTTTTCTTCTTATGTTTACTGTTTAAAATGTGTACTGATAAATGGAAAAATCAAAAAATTTAGCGCCGTCTAACGCCATTCTGAAGCGCCATGCGGGCGCCGCATTTATGGAATGGCGTTAGCCGGCGCTAGCAGACCGGCGCTGCCTGGTGTGCGTGGAAAAAAACCACGTAGACCAGGCAGCGCCGGCGTAGGGGGAAAATGGCGTTAGGGCGTCTTAAAATGGGGCAAGTCAGGTTGAGGCAAAAAAATCGCCTCAACCCGATTTGCGCCATTATTTTCGACGCCCAGACGCCATTTAAATGACTCCTGTCTTAGTAAAGACAGGAGTCATGCCCCCTTGCCCAATGGCCATGCCCAGGGGACTTATGTCCCCTGGGCATGGTCATTGGGCATAGTGGCATGTAGGGGGGCACAAATAAGGCCCCCCTATGCCACCAAAAAAAATTAAAAAATATAAAAAATTATACTTACCTGAACTTACCTGAAGGTCCCTGGGGTGGGTCCCTCCATCCTTGGGTGTCCTCCTGGGGTGGGCAGGGGTGGCAGGGGGGGTCCCTGGGGGCAGGGGAGGGCACCTGTGGGCTCATTTTGAGCCCACAGGCCCCTTAACGCCTACCCTGACCCAGGCGTTAAATAGTGGCGCAAATGCGGGGTTTTTTGACCCGCCAACTCCCGGGCGTGATTTTTGCCCGGGAGTATAAATACGACACATTTGCGTCGCCGTCATTTTTTTAGACGGGAACGCCTTCCTTGCATCTCATTAACGCAAGGAAGGCGTTCACGCAAAAAAATGACGCTATTTGCCCATACTTTGGCGCTAGACGCGTCTAACGCCAAAGTATAAATATGGCGTTCGTTTTGCGCCGAATTTGCGTTGAAAAAAACGACGCTAATTCGGCGCAAACGGAGTATAAATACGGGCCACAGTCTTTTGGCAATTTTCATGGTCATGCCAGTAAAAAACGGCTGGGTGGTAACCCTAGTAACTAGTCAGTGTCTGTTATGGAACCAGTACTCTTAGGCCTAAATTGTACTCAACTGGGTGCACCCCTCAGCAGTTCTGAGGCTTTTTAAAAGGCAAACACATATACTTTTAGCTCTGTGACAGGAACCCCGCATCCAGTGATTAATTTGTGCTTATTTTTCAGGACAGGCGCTTAATTTTCTGCCTCAAGCATTGATTGCGAACAAAAGACACATTTGGGAAAGATGGAGGAAGAGAAAAACGAAAAAGCGTCACAAAGGGAGAGAGCAGAAAGCTGCAGAAGTGAGCTGAAGGAGCAGGTTTGGGCTGTAAATGGATTGAAGAGGCTAGATATGGCTTCAGGATTACAGTGCCTCAGTATTCCGTGTTCGCACGTTTAATTGCAGAAGACGCATATTTTAGAGGGGGGCTTTGGGCACCAGCACGTTTTTATTTACAAATTAAGCACTGCCCGTATTCTGATACAGCACTGAAGATACATTGTATAAAGCTAAAACAACACAATGACTGGGTTCTTCAACACAGTCGCAGTAGATTATTGAGGCCAACCACTGATTTTGTAAATAAACTCCATTTCGGTTCACTGTATGTAAATGTGCGCCATTAAAATCTGTCTAGGGGCTTGCTCTAAGAGATGACAGACACTATGACACAGCATTGGTTAAAATCGTATTTTTATCAAATGAAAAACAAAAACACTTGCCTGTGAAGTTGCAAAAGCCGAGGAGCTCTGAGCTTTCCAGAAGACTATTTGATGCAAGCAGTCTCCTTCAATTTAGACAAAAAAATCTCAATAAACAGGAACCTTTTTGCTGGGATTTGGAGCCTCTTGGAGGGCTTCCAAGGCAACAACCCACAGTAATATTAAGGTTGAAGTGCTGATGAATAACACATGATCTTTCTTCCCGATGTCATTCTACTGAAGGGCATTGCCATATTTGCAAACAAGCATTGGCAAAGCCAGTAGGTCTCATCAATCAAAGAGCTATAGGCGTTGTCAATTGAATTGTTTTTAGCCATGTGGTATGGAGTGGATGTCTGTAGTGTGGAGTTGAAATGTGTAGTGTAATTATGTGGCATGGTGCAGAGTTGATTTACGTGGACTGTAATTATGTTGCATGGTGTGGAGAAGGGGCATAGTAGTTCAGAGGAGGAGATGCATTTGGGTAGAGAAGCAGTGCCCCGGTGGTCAAAAAGAATGGACTACTGGTCCAAAAGACAGGTATACCAGGACAGAAAGAGAGTTATTATGAGTCTGAAAGAGGGTGAAAAAGATGTGTATACGTGGGTGAGAAATTGTGGTATATCTGGTTGATAAAGAAAGGTTTATGTGGGTGAGAAAGAGAAAAAGAGGGGTGTAAGTGGGCGAGAAAGAGGGATGTATGTGTGAGAAAGAAGGGCCTTTGTGTGGCAGAAAATGGAGCGCTGAGGGCACAAGAGCATTTACAGATCATTAAGTGGGGCATGAGTGTAGCTCAGAAAGAAGCCATTGTGGCTAAGGAGAGTCATGTGTTTTGGGAGAGAAACTAGAATCGAGGAAAATCTAATATTTTTAACCAGGGGCATAGATGAGTATGAAGAATAAAATAGTGACACAAGGCTCAGAACTGGGCCTATGAGGGCATTTACAGGTGGATTGTGCGATCCACAGCAAACTTAACTACTCTACCTCTCTGTAAGCAGCTATCTTTTGCACAGTGAACAGTGAGCACTCCAGGCATTGACGTGAAAAAAAGTACAATCACCATTAGAATGAAGCCTGAGAGAAACCGAGCCTACTAATGAACATGGATAGAACTTGGAGTGGGTTTTCACAGGAAGTATTTACCATAGGCATTCATATGTGCAGGGTATGTATTCAGAACTGGACAAAGGTTATATTTGACACTTGTATCATGTTTATTATTTAACACCATTAATCTGAAAATCAATTACACATTGTTTTAAAGGCATTGTGTGTATATTTACTGTAGAGTTAAAAAATTGTTTTACAGCAATTATAGGTGAATTAATTATTTACTTGCTGGGTGCACAGTTCTTGAGTAGTTACTCCTTTCTAAGCTGGGCCCTGCGTGCATGGTGGGGAATAAAGAAATACGATCTGTGGAGGGAAAGAAGCAACAGGAATGAGGGCGGGTGGAAGGAGATGGAGCAATTAAAATCCTACTTAAATGTGTTATATAGTCCCATTACCTACTTTCTGCTACAAATCCAGAGCAATAAAACATGAAATCTGAATAATTTTCTATCTTACTTTGCTCCCAAGCACTTTCCATGCCTGCCTTGAATGACAATACATGACATGTACTGCGCTCTGTTAACATTCCTAATTTGATTTGCGTGGTGTGTATATAATTAATGTGACAACTAAGAATAATATGTTCAACTCTAGTCAATATTGTATTCTAAAAAACATTTGTATTTTGTGACATTTTTGGTTTCAAAGTACTGTTCAAGAAGATAAAAGTGATGCAACTGACAACCAAAATTCAAAATCTTGCAGAAAAAAATGCAAGTATGGGTCAAATATCACAGCTCTGCTCTGCAACAAATATATAGGCCAGGCCAGTCACACACAAAACAATTATTCAAGTCCATAAGAGCAGTTAAAGGAATAACTCACAAATACAGGAAAATTCTGAAAGGAGTTCTACACTGGACTATGAGCTCATAATATAAACCAACATAAACCCTTAATTTTCTGCTGCTAATCCCTTCCCAACATGCATTGTGAAGTAGCATTGGCAACACAGCACTTTTCACAACAAATAAAAAAATGACTTCATTTTTGTGATCAAAACTACATCATATTGTTCTTCGCTATTAATATCATTCCTGGCTCGAGGAAGTTAGTTCTTTGACAAGCCCCAAACTGCATGCAGTAATCACATTTTTGGATGTCATTTTAAGTGTCGCCTGCAACAGTGCATGTGTTGAATGCTCTCTCGCTTGGGAGCGATATGGTATACAACAAGGGTGTTGCAGCATGCCCGTTGCATAACATTTGTTTGCTTCATTGTCACTCTTATTTGCTACCTTCTAACTGGCCAGCGCCTGCTGGCTTCCCTCCCTCTTCTTTTGGATGGAGCATTGACCTAGTACTAATTGCTTCAGTTTCATTCATTTCCTTGAACTGTTCATGCTGTGATTGAGGTGGTACATTTCTTTTTTTCTTCTTCCTTGTTGTACTTGTTGAATCACTTGCCATTTGAAGGTATGTTTTATTATGCCAAAAACATTTCAAAGAAGCTCTTTTCTCCTTTGAAGTGGATGTTTATAGTGACAATAGATGTTATCAGCTTTTATTTTGACAACAGATGTTTGCTGCTCCCACATTTATTTTCCCTGAGACATGGTAATGGGCGCAATTGTTTTTTACATGTGATAAGATTTTTTTCTAAATGTCATTTTTTTGTTTTTCACCCATGGGAAGATTAACTGATTTGCTCAGAATTACAGGGGTGTTGTGCAGAGACTTAACAAGCATTGACAAGACTTAATAAGCATTGACAAAGCCAATAGGTCTCGCCTTTGCAGCTACTGACTATGCCATTGCCTTTTGTAAAGCATGCGTATTGCTGATTTTGGAAATGATTTGTAGCCAAGGTGTATAGCCACTTGGCTGCAGTGCTGCATGGCTAAAAATAATAATAATAATAACAACAAACAGGACTATGATAAAACACATTAGCTCTGGCTGCATAACTACAACCACTTCTTCTGTATATGCTACTGACATTACAGACATCTAGGTGGGTCTGACAGAAAAACATGTAAGATGTTGTGGGGTACAGAATGCTGCAGCTCGATTTGTCACTGTCCACAGATGCCTTGACCCCATCATATGTATTCTTAGATGCTTCCATAGGTTCCAGGTAAGAAAAGAGAACTATTTAAAGCTATGCTTGTGGTTTAACGGTTAGTTGTGCGGTTAGCTCATAACTCCTCCACATCCTTTTCTGGCCATCAAGTTTCAACATACTCTGCATTTGTCACAGCTCTTACCTTTGGATATACCCAATTCCAAATAATTTTCCTTCAAAAATTGACTTTTACTGTTGGAAAAGAATGGAACATCTTTCCCCTAGAACTCCGTCCCATGTCTTTGTTCTTAGCCTTTTGGGGAAATCTATGTTTTTTTTAAATAAAGTCATAAAATGTTGACCTATCTATGTTCTGGTTACCCTTTACTGCAAAAACAAAACATTGGTACATGAGTGCTTTACGAAAATGAGTAACATGAACATATATATATGTATATAGCATTAGTTGCTTCAGAGGCAGTGTTCCAAGAGTAGAGGAATACATTAGGAGATTCTCTTTCAACTGTCTGTACCACCTATGACTTTCAGTCCACATATAATAATAGTTTGAGAGGATTCCTACTGTTATTCGATCAGTCTCATTCCCTCAACATCAGGGATATAGCTATCATTAGTGCAGGGGTGCCAGGGACTCGGTGGGTGATAAAGCCACAGCACCCCCTGCTTGAGACATAGGGCCAGATGTAGCAAAGGGTTTTACCCATTTCTATGTCTATGGGAAAATGTGTTCGTACATATGGCCCATAGCTACCAAATGATCGATGCCTTTTGCTATCAGTGAGGTGATGGGTGTGCACACGTTTTTGCTTCCTTGGAATATTTCCAAAGGTACCGTTGCTACTGGCAGTGCTATGCACATAAAACAAGGTATCAACATTTCTTTAAGGTATGAGCAGATTAACCGATGCAGAGCCACAGAATATTGAGCGGACACCGAGTCTCGAACCTGGGTCCCGGAAGCTCTAGCAGTAACGCCACACTCGTGTGCGCGTGCGCCTTAATAGGGACTGGAATTAACCGTAGTCCACGGATGCCGCCACTTAGTGTCGTGGCCCTGCTGAAATGAACATCATTGATAGATCAGAAACGAGTTAAGCACGCCGAATTCTGTCAGCATGCAGGCCCACACCTCTCTGTCCCACATTCAATATACAGTGCAGCAAGTAAACGCAGGCAATCCTGGCTGGCCAAACAATGCTTGAACCACAATTGATTTCTAATAAGTCAAAGAGAGAAATTGAGTGAGCCTGAAGCGCCTCCATACACGTCCTTTTCATGCCAGTCCTTTCTGTTGTTTTCCTTTTGCCTTTGCTGCCATGCAGCTCTGCTTTGCATTCTGTGCAAGTTCAAGTATCAAAGGACAATAAATCAAAATTTATTACACTTTCCCCTACTAAAATGCAGTAAATTTATTTCCATTTCTCCGCAGACTTCAGATAAATCAAGAACACTGTCTTCGTGTCAGCTGCAGCATCTTCCACCAATTTGTGAAGAGTTTATGTTCTGCATTCTCACATCCTGCCTCTGCGGGTCCATCGCAGGTCTGTGATTCCTCATTAAGGCTCGGCTCCTCGATGTGCACCGATGCCACTCGAGCACAGCACGTTGGTATTTTCCCAATATGGTTTACAATAAACAACTCCTGCTGGCAACAGCCAGGGCACTGTTTAATCTGAAGGCTGGGAAGGTGTCATATTTTTTTTGAGTCATACAGTTTTGTAGTTGAATGATGCTTTTTTTGGTAAAGCATATGTCCTCTTTAGATTAATTTAGGTTACAAATTTTAAGCAACATTCAACCTATAAAGTGAGAATATTTGTGTGAACTGTGTTGCACTCATGAGAAGTGACAATTGAGAATTCAATGGCAGTGCCAGCGTCGCCTGCTGCATTCAGCAGACCTACTCAGAAAGAGTGGTGTGTCTTGCTCACTCAGACCTTGGCCTCTCTGCTGAACACTTGAAAATGGATTCAAGGTTGTGCAAAGGTCATACTTCTTTGTGGGTGAAGCGAACACCTTCATCACGAGCCAAGGGGTCATTGACCAAACATAATTTGTATGATAGAGATCTTGATGTCAAGAACGTGTTGGTTAAAGAGGGCATCATTTTTGCCTGCGAATGTCCGAGTTGAATTTCAATGCATTCCTTTAACATTTCACAAGTGCAAGGGTGCATTTTGATGGGAACGAGAGTGAAACCTCTGGATTTGAGAACTGTAAAAAAATGAATTTGTTTGTATAATCATGTAGCTAAAACGTATGTTGTTCACGGATGTTCACATGTCTACCTATGTTATATTTATGCATAAATGTGTCACGTGCCTTTGCTTATTTCTATTTTAGTGTCTTGAAAATGTTAAAATGTCTGGCTGACCCACCCCATGGATTTTGTTTAGTTTGGCTTTATTATGGATCACTCTTCTCCCTACCCTGTGGCAGGCTTGTAGCAAGACAGCATTTAGTGGTTGGATTATGAGTGCCATATGTACAGGAATGCAGGTTTAAATTAGGGCTGCATCATTGAGAAGTTGAGCAATGGTGCAAGTTTTCTCAGCACCGCCCCATCAAGAGACCTCATTACAGGCGTATTCTAAGCCTGTTGAATAGACATATCAATACAAGTCATCAGTGAACATACAGATGCTAAGACATCAGAGGCACAGTTATTGCTGGAACAATAACACTGGACTGGGAAAGGTGATGAGTAGTTAGCACTGAATTAATCCATCTGTGAGATAGTACTTGATCCTTTGGGACAGCAAAATAAGTTTACACTTGGAATAAACCATTAGGATGACAAATGATGCAAACTTAATACCATCATAGAATCCGTGCAAGTGCCAACAAGGAACTGATGACAATAACAAGCATGCCACTCCCCATGACAAATGACTGGTACAAGGCGCATCCCTCACTTCCACATGCTTGCTTGGCACTGAGAAACAAGACCTGCCCATGACGATCTCTGAGGTCTTAACACACAACGAGAAGTGACAGTCAGAATGTGGAGAACTTGAGGACACAACCACTAATGGAAACACAAGGTGTGAAAAAGAAACACTAGAACAACAGAGATCAGCACTTGGAAGACAAACCAATATAGACTAAATTAGGGATGTAATGAACAGACATGGGTTGAGATTGAGGATTGACCTCCAGGTACATCTTTCCAAAGAGGATCACCATACTTTTGGCCAAAGCTGTAACCATGCTACTAATGCCCAAATGGTGCCAAGGTGTCTTTGGACATTGATGACTTTGCAGTATATAAAATCTCTAACATAACATAAATCCAGCTACAAACTGAGCATGCCCAGACTTCTCCCTTGAGGCTTCAAATCTTCGGATGATTTCTCAATGCCAGCATATTTACTTAATGACGTTCACATGTAGCTCCCTTCGACTAATTCCTAGGAGAGTTAGTGCAGCAAAAATGTATACCATGATCTGTCATTCCGTAAATGTCCCAACTTGTTCTTCGGCAGAAACAAGTGTGATTGAATTTTTCAAAGCTCTTTCAATTGAATCAGACCCATGATTACGGTTCAGAGACAATTGATGTGTTTTCAGCTTCTAGTTATGCACGAGCTTTCACCTTGACAACAGGCGTAAAATAAGAGGGAAGAAATGTGAATCTATTTCACCCAATCCAATCATTATAATAAATGTGTTTACAGTTTATATGAGGTATATTCACAGTTCATAATTATAGCCGCCAATTAAAAAAGCCTGCTTCTGCTACACTTACTACAACAAACCAATGATTAACCCGTTAAATATGCCTCATTAGGTAACAGTTAAAACCCTTTTTACAACTAATTCATATTTCACCACTTAACAAATCATAAAGAAAATGCAGTTTAGGCAGAGCAGTGCCGTTCTATGCCACTTTCCGTAGAAAATGAATACCAACCTGTTATTTTTCCATGTATTTTTTAAGTAACAGGTTGCCCGTGGCATACCAAGTTTATGGGTTAAAAATAAGGAAAAAAACAAACGTAAGGCTTTTTTATTGACTGTTCATTCCAAAAAACAACAGAAAGTGTATTTTTCTTTACAAGAGAACATTCACATCTTAAATCAAAGCATACGTGTACCAGGAATAATTGAATATATATCGAACAAATATATGATACAAGACAAGATTCACCAACATTATTCATCAATAATTACAACCATTACAAACACAATTTTTGTCCTGGCACTGAAAGCGTTATTATTGAAGAACTCGATAATAATAATTTTATCATCCTCCGAAGAATGAAAGTCAGAGCAGTCATTCTGAGCTTTGAAGCTACACACAGGCCTAGCTGCAAGAGTTCAGCCACATGAGCTATCCTGTAGGCTCAGCATACACACTCAATAAGTGGACTTTCAAGGTCCATTCTTGGTTCCTTTGGTTTCCGAGGACAGACTAGCATTTCATCAATTCTGTTGGGCATTGTTTCAAACCTGCTTAAGATCACGTGACACCCCTTTTGCTGACAACCCTGAAGTCTTATGGTATTTATGCAGCTCATTACAATGAACTGTTGTAACGGATTATAGCCAAAAGTAGTTCTGCATAGGTCTACTTCTCTTTATCCTTATAGACTGCACTTCCGGGCTAGCCCAGCATACCATTTGACCTTTGCTCACTTCCGTTATATTCTCTGCTTTTGTTTACCTTTACGCCCCTTTTAATGGTAGGGTGTTTTGGGGTATTTTTGATCTTTGTTATTGCCTTTGATGACATTTCTTCAACCTCACTCTCGCTATCTTTTCATCTTTCTTCCAGTGAGGGATTTTAGACCACGGGTCTAACTTCACTCTCATGACAGGACTGCAGATTTTGAGTTTTAAGTTGGTAGAAAGTTGGTGGATTTCCTATTTGGTCACCTTCTGCCAAACAGTTGCTTTGGGGTCTTGCTGCTTCCTCTGTGGCACTGCTATCCCTGCGAAAGTAACAACTGCTTTTATTGCAATTACAGAACAAGAAACACTTTAAGTGTCTCCTGACAAGCGCTTTAATTCCCTTATGAGGCTATGAAGTGTTCCTCTGCAGGTATTACGCTATTCTGGAAAAACCCAGGGTTTGTGGTTAGTCCACTCCTTGATTCGTTCAGATGAAAGCCATTTCATCCATTAATCCAGAATTCTTGTGTCTGAATTTAATGGGTTTTTGGCTTGTGGTTAAGATAACCATGTCATGCATTGCACCTCAGATTCTTGTGACTAAAGTTTATTCAGTTTGGATTGGTTAGGGAGTTAGAGGATAGTTTAGTTTTATAAATAAGTGATTAATGGATTGCATTAGTGGAGTTGGAAAGTTGGTAAAATAATTGATGGTTCATGCGGATCATTTGTGGGGTGCGCAGAAGGATTACAAAGAAAATTCGGAGGCTGTTATGTTACTGGTGAAGGTGCATACAGGAGGGAAGCCATGTGATCAAGGTGTAGCGTGTAAAACCATTCATTTGCCACGAAAAGACTCATAGTGCTATATTTTCAAGGCTCTCACTTTACATTCCTAATATTACACTAGACATGCCTGATTTTTGCTTTGCATGTTTCTGATCTCTGAGTTTTTATTGATGCTTTACATGAATTATCAGTCCTGAATTTATGTTTATAACTCCAAAGCTTTTCTCCAGGTGCCAATAACTATTGCATGAGCAATTATGAGTTCTGATGGAGAGATGCTTTGGGAGGCCAGTCCGTCATTTAACATGAGTAAGTTCCTGGTACTTGTGTACAGTACAATTATTAAACATGATATCATTTGAAGCCTCAAAGCAGGGATTTAAAACTGTACAACTAAAATGGCACACTCTTCTTAATGATTGATGTTTAGAGCAATGTCCCCGGTAAAGAGTAAATTCAAGTTATAACAGTGGCAAGTACTAGACTAAAACAATACTTTATTTACTAGAGCATTAATAGGGTGCAAGCTGATGCGAGAGGACACCAGAATTTAGGAAGCTGAAGAGAGTAATAATGCTGGCAGTGATATTGGGTGCGAGGGACACAGAAGCATAGGCTGCTGCAAGACACAAAGAACGGGCAGAATTTCTTCTGGAAAAGAAAGAAATGCATGAATGGGAGAAGAGTTTAAGAGGAATGGTAAAGCGGAATACAAGGGTTTCCTCTTTTGAATAAAATGATAATGTTTGACAAAATTCAATGTTTGTCATAAAAACATATTGGCAGAGCTCATTTGTCATTAAAAAACACCATAGTTGGATTCTTCATAGTCAGTTAGATCCTCCAGCCCTAGTTCATGTCTCCTGGTGAATAATACAAAAATCTATTTATTTTTTTCACAAGAATTTTAACAAGTACTCTATTAGCCACAGCACTGAGGCAACTAATGTAGTGATTACAGGATTATTAGTGTTTCCCTTTTGACTTGCAGAATCTGTAATGCCATTGAAGTCACCAAATAAGAGGTTAATACATTTTATCAACACTACAGAGTTGTAACAAAGAAAGCAACAAGATTTTTTCAGCGAGTTCGAACTTCCTGGATAAGGAACGCATCTGTAAAAAGAAGACTGTGCTGTGTGCTAAATATGAGCTTAAACAGTTTGCTCGGTAATTCATTTCTGAAGTGGCTCAATTGGTTCAAACTAATTTGTTTCTTTTCAGAGGACTTTTAGTTCAGAAAATTGAACTCACTTGTGCCGGGAGATAACTTTATAGGCTCTAGTCAATGAGTGGTTCTGGAACTTACCTTAACAAAGGTCGTCTATGACTGACCTTTTGTAAAATATTATGAGGCAAGATTTTCTCATGTACATCAGAAACAAGAGATTTCTCCATCATATTGATTCATGTTTCCGTCCAAAGTTCTATTAAGATAGGATGTTGCATTTCAGGTGCTAT
Organism: Pleurodeles waltl; assembly: GCF_031143425.1. NCBI lineage: Eukaryota > Metazoa > Chordata > Amphibia > Caudata > Salamandridae > Pleurodeles > Pleurodeles waltl. The sequence goes on from NC_090445.1 coordinate 1,105,671,290, forward strand.
GTCAAACCAGAGCTTAAATTGGAGCCTTCCACCTTATTCAACTTTGTAAATTACTCCCATTTTACCAAGAAAGTCTGGAGCAGTTTCTGACTATCCTAATATAACCCTGTGTGTTAGTTTATTCCCATCCCATACTACACATGAAAGCTGGTGTAAATGAAATCAGTGAGACCTGTAAGTGGTTTATGGGGAACCCTTGATGAACATGAAGCAAAGAGAAAACCAGGAGACCCACAATGCAGTGTGGTGCATTGTAGTATAGTGCATTCTGGCTGCCAAATAATACTCCAAAATACTGGGGGTAGCCATTATCTTTTGCCCAGGGAAACGTATGGAGGGGCTGCCTTTGTGGTTTAAAGTAAAAAGGAAGAAACCAAGGAATCAGCAGATACGGTCACTGGAATCAGGTTGCAATTCTGTCTCTGTTTTGCTGAGGTTGTTTACCTAGTAGCAATTTTTAAAAAATGTAACACAAATATTTTTAGACATTGCTTCCCATGGAGTTGGGTTCCATTGGATTATATGTTTGTGTCCACTAGCTAACTCTCTACATACACAGATTCCAAAATCATTCAAAGATGTGAAAGCTACCACTTTCCCGTAGTAGCTTCCTTTACTAGTTGTATTCACAAAGTGGATGAGGTTTTTGCCCTAGGCCACCTAGAAGGATCAAATCAGCTGGAAGAAATGGACTAGGCAACTAGGCAGACAGTGAGAAATTTAAGAAGTGGCATTCAACAATTGATTAAGCCGAACTACTTATCAGAATATCAGGGGCAACTGATCCAACATATCAACTGATTTACTGGCCATTAGTCATATCATCCCTTAAAATTAAGCTAGCATATGGTAGAAAACGTTCAAATAAGTTCAGGGCTTCATTAACCTTCACAACAACCCAATAACCCCAAGGTTCGTGTACGTTTAGAATGTGAGAAAATGTTTTTAAAAACATGTTTGGAAGACAAAGAGACAGTTTCTCAACCACCAGTGGAAACAAGTTCACAAACTATCTGCATTGAGTGACCAACATACATTAAGGGACAATATTAACTCACATGATGCCTCCATCATTCAGTCCACTGAAACTGAGGTAGCAATTATTGAATGGGGCAATATATTGGCAGTTTGTACTTTGAAATAAATCTGATGGGATTAACCAGCTGCAAAGATGAAATGTGTAATAACATCCCCTGTACTGAAAGCCTTTTCAAGACATTGCAATTAGATTTCACCATGGTAGTTAACTAGTACAGCACAAAGAAAGGCGTCAGGGAGTTTCGATCGATTGGCATCACCGGCCATAATGTCTTACCAGGCTCAATTTTCACGCTGAATGAAAGCTACTAGGAATGCTGTTTAATATCAGTTTATAAAGCCTAATTGCATTTGGCTCAAGTGCCACATTCCTCACATGGATCCATTCTCGTCCACCACCTTCAAGTAGGGTTCCAGATGCAATCCAGCCAATAACCGTTTAATAGCACTATTAGATTTGAAACCAAAGTATATGCAAGAATCCTTCTAGCAGAATTGGAAAGCTGGGAAGAAGAAGTCAACATTATCCCTTTCTTCAAGACTGGCTATAGACCAAATTGCAGCATGGCAGACAGCATCATATCTATAGCATACATAGCACAGCAAAAGGTGCATTCAAAAGGCAGAGACCTTTTCACATGTTTTATCAATTATAAAGCTGTGCTAGATGGGGTGAACCATTAAGTTCCTTAGAGAAAGTCTTCTAACTGGGGTTTCCACTCATCCCTGCTTCAGACCCACATACCTTTATACCTCCATACATTGTAGGTAGTTGAAGGTACATGGATATCTAAAAGTATCACCACAAATAAAGGCTTGAAACAGGACTGTGTATTGGCACTATTGCCTTTTCACTATACACCACAGATATTGGGATGTCAGTAAGTGCCGGCAGATCATTTTCACCAATATTCAGTACACATAAAATTAAGATTCTGCTATGTCTGGATGACTTAGTGATTAAGGAACAAACTGTTGTTGGTCTACAAAGAGCTCTAAAATGAATTGCAGAAATATCATTTGAATAATGAATGAATAGCCAGTCAACTTAAAACCAAAACAATTATATTTGGGAACAGTAAAAAGAAGATTGGACAAAATGATTTGTATGCACATTTAGTTATATCCTTTACTGCCATGTATATTTAGTAAGAGTTTGGATGACCGGTAAGCTGTCTCCCCACTACCATTTATCTATTTTAAAAAAGAAAGGTGAGGCCTTAGATTTACTTTGTGCGGATTTATCGGAAAATTGTTAAACTCTCAGATGAAGTTATATTAAAGGTTATCAGGATAAAGTTTTTATCAGTACCCGCATATGGTTAGTTTGGTTTCCCTCGTAGAATGATCCCTGCTCCAGATCTTCTTTGATCTATTTAGAAAATAAAAATCATCTTCCTCAGTGCAAATGGCAGTCACAGATGGTGGTACGCTTTGGGTTAATACAACAGGATCTTTCATTTAGGGCAGACTGCATTAAATGCTGCCATTAACACGTGGAAAGGAGGGCACATTCAAAGCTGCACTTAATTCCATCTTGTAAGATCATTTGAAACGCCCCAACTCCAGGGTCAATTATTTAGCTCAAGACTATCATGGCCTGGGATTAGAAGAGATCTGGACCACTAATCTTTCAAAAATGGTACTACCTTCAAATTTGAAAACGAAATTATCATTACTCTGATGCAGGGCAAACTGCATCCGTTACATACATATTAAAAACGTAAATTTTTGGTTTACTGCTACAGTATAACAACTAAACAAAAGTATTTGGAAGCTTCACTCATAAATCGATGTTGGGCAACCTAATACACACTCTTTCCAGTTTGGAAATTTAGGCAAGAGTGGAAAAACTTTACAACTCGAGACATGAGTAGCGATTATGCGACTAGGAAGGAGAATCCATCCTACTATGTTTCTGCACTGCAAAGAGAGAAAAAATATGCTTTGCGCAGCAACATATTAAATGTTTCTTAAGAGTACCATTAACTGGGCTTGGATGAAGTGTGCCAGCACAGCTCTCTCTCAGTTCTGTGAATAAGGCACCTTTCTTTACTGGGGCAGATAGGGACACTGTGGTCTGGGTTTTGTTTCAAAATGATGTTGGTTTCTCTTTAAGAACCAACAGGAGGTAAAAATTCCCATTTTCATATGGCTTTTTATCATGCAAGAGTATATTGCTGAAATACTGCATAGCTGCTGCTAAGAAAAAGCTATGCCTTCAAAGAAGGATGAGTTCTAGAGAGCTTCTTTAATATATCAGTTACTGTACATTAGCTGCTTCATGCAATTACATTAGCAACACTGTGATTACACTGCAGAGGAGCCCTTCATAAATAAACCAAAATGCACTGTGGCTGCACATGCCAGGCGCAACAGCGCTGGTACGTTCCTATTACACAGCTTCCCCACTCCATTGTCATCAGCATGACACCCCAGGGAAACCAAAGCATTAGAACTCTGAGTTGAATAATCCACTTAAATCTCTGATTCACCATAACCAAAATGTTAAAGAGATGGTTGGTTGTAATCTATAATGCCACTTGTCTCTATTTCAGTTATGACACCTCAAATAATACCAGATGCGATAAAATTCAGCACGTCTCGCTGGGAGGAGCAGATATAAAATGTCTCTCGATTGCTACCTTCATCATCACCAACAAGACCATTCTTTGGACCTCTTTGGCTCTGTCTTTGGTCAGCGTCATACCTTTAGGAGCCTGTGAACGGTCCTCACCATGGCAGTGAACTGCCAAGACAATGAAATTCCCAGCTTGAACAATATTGTCCTCAGGTGGAACTTCCAAAAACATTAAATATAAGGATGGAGATGTAAAAAAAGTGTTGACTTTTCCACTTTGGGAGTATCGGACACAGTTGTTCTTTGCGATGCTGAATTTTTTTCCCCTCTTCCAATGGCAAATACAAGCCCTGCTGACCACAACACAAGTGATCGTTTTTTTAATAGACTAGGAGCCTGATTCAGATATTGGCAGACGGATTACTCAGTCACAACGGTGACAGATATCCTGTCTGCCCAAATCTAAATTCTATTATTTCCTATGGGATTTAGATTTCTGTGGACGGGATATCCGTCACTGTTGTGATGGAGTAACCCATCTGCCAATGTCTAAATCAGGCCCTAGATATTTCTGACATGAGGCTTCTGACAGTCACCATAATTGATTAAAATGCAAGCTGTGTGGGAGAATTTATGATTTGTTGTGCATTGTGAATGTAAATAAATGCTATGCTACCTTAGGTTACATTGCTTTTTCTTTGCATTGTGCTATGTTATTATACATTTCATGTCGTTTTGCATTCCTTCTCAGTGCTGCTTCAGAAAGTAAGAGGTGTGATTTTATTTGACACAACTGTCTGTTGAATTAAAACCCTTGTTCAAAAAACAAAATAAGCTATGTATTTATATTGGTCGAAGAGTGAGAGATAAGTGTGTCCTTGGTCGCAGGGCATAACACACATTCGTAGAGGCCATAGAGAGAGAGAGCTTACTAGGCCAATTAATTGAGAAATATTCGGAATTACATTCCTCAATAGATTTACAATGTATAAACATCTCATTGCGGAAGTAACTAAAATCCAATTTGAATTCAGCTATTGGCTGAAAACTTAATTATGGGACAACACACAAGCGGCACAATTCAGCATTTTATGAATTCAACGTGAGTACAAAACTAATTGGTAGATGAAATATTCAGTAGGCATTGTTTTCAAGACTATATCTAAGATTATGATGAAAGGAGTGAATCTGACATGCCTTTTTTTTTTCTAAGAACCATGATATACCAGGTAAAGGTATAAGGTTGGATTTACATTTCTGTCTCATTATTCCATAGGTGAGCTAGGCAGTAGCCTTTAGTTCCCATCCCATCCAGCATCTTCCTCAAGCTGGGGCTTAGTTGGTTTCTATGTCGTTAAGACATGTGCAGGCCCTACATAAAAAATATAAATGGATGCTAGAACCTTGCAAACGAATAAAGATTGACTAATCAATGAGAAAAATGAATACATTTTAAGTCTGGTGGATCGTTTAGAAACAGAGCTTAATCACAGAATCTCCCTAGTTCCATTTGGGCCTGGAACCAAAGAAAATAACTGATTGTGTGGTATTTCATAGGAAAGCACTAGAGTACAAGAAGGTACTTCATCCTGATTGATGTCAACAAAATCTTAATCATTGAATTCATTAATTTTTGGAAAAAAGAGACAGGAACTCTACTTCGTTTGGTCATTTCCAGTTTCTTCATAAGGGCTATTTCTTCATCCTGACGTGCATTGCCACCAAAAAGTCTTCTAGGGCCATTCTGTGAACTGAACTCCACACTTCTGTTCTAAAACAAATTCAGGGCTTACCTTTCTTGGTTCTCGATTAGGAGGTCCATAGAAGGCCTTCTTAGAATACTACTATGGAAAACCTAGACTACAGGTTATCATCATAATGTAACCTGAAAACACACCTTTGTTAGTACCGATGCATCCATGTTTTTGTTTATGTTTGGCCCCTACATACATTCACTACTGCTGAGATGACCTCAGAGGCAGTAGGGGCTGCCACCGATCAAGGGTGGTGGGGTGGGGGGGTTTACTGTTGGGGGCTTAAAAATAATAATAAAGAACCGTACCTGCCTGCCACTACTAGCCTCCTCTGTCTCTTTGTCCTCCTGGCAGTCACTGTGCCACAGGCTCCCAATCCAGATACTGCTCTCATGCTAAAGCAAGCATGATAATGGCGCTGGGATTGGCATAAGTGGGCTGGTTTGATGCTCACTCAGGCACAGGGAGTCTGTGCCATTTCTCCAACCCGGCTGTGTAACACAGGTGAGTTGGAGAAATGTAAGTGTGCATGTTGGTTTGGCAAACCGACATGCACACTTTACGGTACCTGCCACTCCTCCTCATTATGGCCTGCCCCAGCCCCACCCTAGCTGTGCTGTCAGACAGTGACAAATAAAATGATAATAAAACTATTTTATAATCATTTTATTTGTCACTGTCTGACTGACCAGGGGGGCGATGCTCCTCTGCCAACTTGCCCCTGCTCAGAGGCAAGTTGGCACAATAAGTACAAGATTCCAACCCTCAAAAATGTAGACTATGGATACTCTCTCAGTGAAACTTATTGCCCCACTCCCATCACGTACGTTACAGGGATAATTGACACTTTTATTTTGCAAACTCCTAGACCTCCCTCTGGCCATCTCACTCCTTGGAGTGTGCAGTTTCTTTCTAGTCTCTCCTGGGAAACTAGGGGACAACATTATGCCAACTGGCAGCTCTGTCACAAGCAATTCGGTCAAGAACCACAATGATCTACCCCTGTAGATTTGTACACACCGTGAGAGGTTGTGGAAACGGCAATGAATGCTCCGTATTGAGTCCCGCTATCCCATCATTTCATTTGAGTCTGTAGGGACATGGGAGAAGTGGGGTAGACACAGGAAGTGACATACTACTATTATAATTAGTACAACTTTTGTGGTATCTGTGGAGTCTCAGGGGAGGATGTGCATCAGCATATGCCCTCTCAATGATATTCTATTATCCCTGAAGGCCAAGAGACGTTGGGAAGAAGGGTGAAGGACTATGGCACTGCTTCCTAAAGCTGTGCTATCACCGCAGCGAATAACAAGAATGTATGTTCGCTGCTGTGACATTATAACCGTGAAACAATAAGAAAAATCACTTCCTTGCTAATGTTTCTCTATGAAGACCACACACAAGAAAACATTCAGTGGAGCTATCAGCGCAGTTATTGAACCAGAGGCATAAGCACACTAAGGGGCCTGGAACGTTCCATTTTGGGTAGAAAAATTAGCCTTTGCGGTCGCTATCCATTTATCTCTCTCCTATTTCTCCCTTTCCACTTTTCAACGTGACTACATACGCTATCCCTCAGTCCACTCTCCATCACCATTTCAACTCACTTTCTAAACATTTTAATTTGTAATTTGTGGATATTTCCATCACAATAAGCATATTCCTGCCGTTCAGATCACAATAGCAATATCTAGTTATTTCCCTGATATCTCCTCATTAATCTCAGACCATGTTCTATATCTATAGATATCGCCCTGGAACGTAACCCTCCTATATTTGCTCAAATGGATCCATGGTTCAGGTATTTACTATGTACCTGTCTGTGTTGGATAGATGCACATCTTATTAATTTCCATCTTAATTCTTACTTAACTTAGCTGTCTGTCTCCAACTGTGTGACTGGCAGGATTACTTTGTGGCCCTGAATCTCGGATAATGAGGATGACTGGATGTGTCTTACGGGTACCTCCAAGGGAGGAGCAGATTCAGCTCCCTATTGTAGCCCCAGTCTAAAAGAGATCATGCTTAAGACCGAGGAATGCATGTCGAATTCCATTCATTCACCTACTCCTATGGGGTCGGTTTGTAGACAATAATTTGGCATGCCTCTATTGTCATATTTTTACAGTCCACCTTCTGATGGGGTAGTTAGATATACTATTCTTCTTACAATCAAAGTGTTTAATCATCATTCTTGGCAACCTATGAGAATGTTAGCATCAATTTGTCCTACGTCCGAGCTATTGGAAATTCTCCTGAGGCCACATGCTTTCTGTTGATGTAGTGCCTAGTGATCAGATCCATTCCTATGCATTACTGCCACTTTTCAATGACCCGTTGTGTGGCCAGTTTTTGATTACCAGTTCATGGTGATCGTTCACTTACACAATATCATTGATAACTCAGCAAATCTTGTTTCAGACAGATATGTTTGGGGTAGAAGGCTATGCCTAATATTCAATTTAAAAAAAGTAACATTTCCATCCCATGCTGGGCATGCACACTACATCTACTGACTGCCAAAGCTGGACAATAACTGGACATTGCCAAACCATATGCGGACTGTCTTCCTGTTGCAACCCGCCATCTGGCGGCATGCCCACTTCAAAAACTGTTCTAGGTGTTCTAGAGGCACTATGTGTATAATCAAGTTGAATAAGCTTCAGCCTGGCATTGCAGGACACTTTGTAGGGGTACACTATTAGTATGTGCCATTCCTTATCATACAAGATCGTATCTAGGACTTTCTCCCATTTGTCCATCAGGTGTGTTAATGAGGTTCCTGCTAGTTTCGATAGGGGTCTGTATAACAAAGAATTAATCTTCTCCCATTATACACTGCGTAGCGAGATTACATATAATCATTAGTTGGTGGCTCTGAGTCCTTAACTCCCAAAATCCTAGGAAAACCCACAGCAAGAATCCTGTGGCTGGGAAACTGTCCCCTTGGTAGCCTTCACGCTTCCTCCAGAGTCTCAAAGGGAGTTAGATAATTATCACTGAACATATCTCCTGCCACATCCCATCCATGTTTTCCCTAAGAGACAGATACCCCAGGATGTTTGGTAGGCTGCACAGACATGTTCAAATGGTGTAGGGAGACATCATCTAGGTTCTAAGTGTTGACCTGTGATTGCAATACATGACAAAGTACACTCGTTTACAAAATTATCTTTGCTGTTTTGGAGAAGGTAGCAACAGTTTGTATGGCGGGGTGAAATCATTGAGGGAGAGCCCATGCTCTACTTCAGAAACATTATGGCCTTCCATTCATCATGCAATCCACCGCATCTGGCCTGATATATAATGTAGCTCAAAATCAAGTATGCCCGTCCATCAATATTTCTATTCATTGTAAACAAAAGTTGTAGATGAATACAAGTATTTATTTTGAGTCGTGTGTGAATATAAAAATATATCTGAAGTGTTCAATCGTTAAACCACACTGGCTATGATGGTCCTGGTGTGGATCACCATTATCCTATCCACATCTATGTCATTAGCCGTGGATCAGATGACTCAATTTTAGATGAAGCACTACACACTGGAATGAGTCACAAATGTAGAAGTTGGATTGTTATTAAAATATCCCAACTAAAAAATACAGCTATTACAGTACTGCCTGGTGAAGTAGGTTTAGAATGCCTGTTAAGAACACCATATTTGCTCATTTAGAAGAATGCATGTAACTTCTGTGCTTTTAGAAATAATTTACAGCTAATAGAAATTTCAAGATCTCTGTTTTTATCTTTGCTTTGTGGGTTTCCATGCTGGGTTCCAAGCTCTACAAAGCCCAAACAGGAGCATAACTGGATCCCGGGCTCTTTGATAAGCCCAGGGTCATAGCGTGCATCTATTAAACCTGTGCACTAATACAACAGCACCATTCTTTAATCACCATTTTAGGGGCTGTTGAGCACGCAGATTATTATATTCAGTTTATAATGCTTAGCTCCCAAACAAATATTTTCCAATTTACTTGCTAGGCAGTCAGAACATTGTTTTGCATTCAATCAAGCCTGTATAAGTAGAGCAAGACAGCTGTAACAACGTGTACCATAACTGTGTTCTGAACATCTCTCTTCGTATATAAGGGCTAATGAATGAATGATTTTAGCAAATTAACTTCTTTAATTCGTCAAGATAGTTTTGTGTGATTACCACAAGCTATTGAAATGTGGGTAAAATTTGCAAGACACAGGAGGGAATCATGGCAAATTCACTAAAACTTCAATCATTCTAAGGTTGATAAAATGCAGTCGCTTAGGTTTGACTTCTGATAAAAAATTATGATCATAGCACTTACACAATGACTTGTTAGTCATTGTCGCTTTAATGCCATTGAAATCCATTGTACTTGTTTGGGCAGTTGAAATATGTCATATTATGTATGTTATGGCGGGAGAAGACGTGGCCTGTGATTAAATGTATGCAAATTAAATTCTTAAATTTGTAAAACCTATGAAAATATTGAGGCAAAACTGAAGGATCAATGCATTGCTATCAGCAAAGGACTGCAGCTCATAATACATCGTCCATTGGGTGGTATTTTTGGAATTCACAGAACCTATTCTAACAAGTCTCATAATGTATAGTGAACTGGCCTCCCTCCTCTAAAGTGAATTAAGTATAGACAATTTATTTCCAGAGTCTAGATTCCCTTCTCCCAATTCAAATAGTCCCAATAAATAGGCCAATGGCTACTTCCTTCTGAACTAATAACAAATATTGTAAAGTGGATATGTTGTCATTGGAGTATAAACGCCTACTCAGTATTAACTATAGAGGTAGTTATTCACTTTTTCCTCTTAACTATCACAGAAGTCAAAATCGGCTAAAACATAATTTAAAAACAGCAACTCTAAAGAAAAAAAATAGTCACTAATAGTGAAAATCAGTTTAAAACTCACATACTATTGTGAATCCAAAAACGATTCAGATTTCCCTCTATTACATTTACTACTAGAATCCAAACCTTATTGTCTGAAGTAAACATTTTATTGTGAGAATGAAAACATTTTTGCTACACATTTAAAAAAATATATAACACACTTGTGTACTGATGCTAAACAATTGTCAGTAGTTTCAAATCTCAAAAGCCATGTCCATTTTAACATTCTTGTGAATTACATTTCATAATTTACTAGAATTAAATCATTCTGTGGAAGTACAGAGGTCAATCAATCGAAGAATGATTGTTTATTTAAATGGAATCTCACACATACACAATAAGTTGCATCGTTAGTACTTTCTAAATATGTGTATTGGCATTCTGATTACATTTTCAAACCACTCCACCTTTCACCTCATATTTTACTAACATACCACCGTCATTCATTAATAATAATTTGTAATATAGGATTACCCATTAGGAATCTTCTTCATACAAGCCTGTGTTAGATGATAGTTTAAATAAAAATGTTCTTTTGAATGTGTGGTCTCAACCCTGATCTATATCCATAATTAACATTCACACCTTTCATCACTTCACAATGGGCTCAGTTTCTCTGTGTTCATAGTATTCAGGTGTATTTCATATTTGAAAAATATCCCCACAAAACTAGCACAATTTTCGCAACACTTTCAAAGTCAATGAGAATTCATGAAATTACCCACAGGTAATTGGCATATTCTGAAGTCTGGAACATCTTAAGCCGCGCGCTGTACTATGACCAATGTTGGTTGCCAAATTTCACAACTGGGAACAATAACTGAAACTCCCAAGAACACATTTGTATACTTTACATGTTTACATGATATAATGAGAGTCAGGAGAGTTGTTTTTGCCAAGGAGGAAGAGGAAAGGAGATTGAAATAAGCAAGAGAAGGAAACGAGCTCTAGGAGGAAAAGATGGCAGATTAAAAGAAAGTTAGAAGGGGCATGTGATGACAAAGGTAAGGTAAATGTGGGAGACAGTGGAACGCAGAAGAGAAAAATAAACAAAAGACTCCTCAGAAAACAAGTAATGCAAAAGATTTTAGAGTGGTTATTATGTTTAAAATTGCTATCTCATATCAATAGAACACTTACACTATTTCATTATGTTATATAAATCTATTAATTTATTCATTTTTTAATCAACAGTTTTTGTTGTATAGCACTGCCCTCTAACTAGGGCCAAAATTACATAATACACGCAGAGATGCTAACATTCCCCCCTTTCTCATTTGTGCCCCAATATGTGTATGCATATTAGAGAATAGAGCACACAGAGACCTATCAACAAATGTACTCTGGAAGTTATATATTAGTACTGCTGAGCGACTCTTTTACATACACATATTCCTTTGTAGGTTGGCCAAATACATCTAAAGTGGGATTAAAATGAGAATATTATGGGTGTATTTATACAATTAGCACAAAAAGGGACTTTGCCTTCTTTAGACATAACAAAGAGTAGGATTTTGTGGAACTGATTAACAAAGGCATGTAAGTACATAAAAAAGTACTCCTGTGGCACGACTTCCTCTACTCATAAATGCTTTTGTGAATTGACCCCAAAGATTTTACCACATTCCTCAAAACAGAAGCATGCTGTAGCAGGGCAACACTGAAGGAAACATATTGGGAGACGTTTGTGAAGGATATAGGAGCACCTTTGCCTGAAAATAATTTGATGGAAGGAACACAGTTACTGGTTTTCTAGAATGCATAGTTGTCTAGCAGTTTTTAAGAAAGACAAAAAGATGATCCATAAATATGCATTCTTAAAAATACATCTTTCAAAGTATTTATGCTGAGATGTCAAAATGAAAGAAACAAAACTCATAGAATGCTGAAAATTGTAGATTTGATTCTTAGGAAGAAATGCCAATGGCCCAGACACACATTGAGTGTTTCTCCTTATGAGTCGGCCTAAAGCGAGAGGGCAGTTAGCAAATGTGTAACACTATTTCTAAGCTCACCAGCTGGATACATTATTCCTCGGACTCTATGATGAAAGTATAGGTGCACTGAACTTACAGAGTTTCACTCCATGGAATTCCATGGAGTTACAAGAAAACTCTGAGGTTCCGTGGAGTTCTGCAAGCAGGCAGAAATCAGCATGTCACACTGCTCGCACTTATTTTTTAGCACTGGGGCGTGTTCCACACGGAAAAATCGACATGAATTCCATCACACGGAGCGGCAGAGGGTGCTGCGGCTCGAGTTATTCTTGCTGCAGCTTGAGGAGATTTTCTCCGTGCAAACAATCGCAATCACCTGTGTTGGGAAAATCTTGCTGAGTGCTCTGCTAGGGCGCAAAATCACTCTAGGGGACACCAATTCTCACTTGCGGTCACCCACCTTACCGTGGGTGATCTGCACACAAGAAAAAACCCCGCCACACGGCGATTGGCGTAATTTGGCTGGAACTCCCCATTACAGGTGTAACATGGATTGGCCAAAACTCCACCAACTCTGCCAGTGCAGCAGAATTTATCGCCCAGCCCTGGACGAAATTTTCTATTACATGGACACAGATTTAAAGTGTGCTTGAACCTGAAGGAAGGCACGTATGATCATAGTACTGAATACAGTATTTTGCTTATTGTGCACCACTGCTCAGTGACAACAGGATGTGATGGGACTCATACCAATGAGAAAAGATCCCTGCTGGATTAATATTACATAACACTGATGACCATCATCTTTAACCAAGGAATATAACTTTAGACACTGAGGCTCTCATTCCAAGTTATACAGTACTATGGGCATGGTAATCACATCAGATCTCCCTGTTACTGTTGGACCAGGACCTCTCTGTAGGGTCACCTCAGATTTTTGCCTTCCTTGGCTGAACCCATTTTTGTTGACTTTCAGGACTCTGGGCACTTTGCCCCTGATAATCAGTGGTAATGTGCATGTGCTCTCCCTTGAAAACATGGTAAAATTGGCTTACATCTGATTGAAAAATTTAATTTACTTTTAAGTCCCTCATTTACGGTACTTCATGTAAATTAAATGCTGTTAGTGGGCTATATCATTCATTGTGCCACCCAAAAAGTAGCCTTCTAAAACATGTCTCAGGCCTGCCATTGCAGCGTACAGTACGGTTTTAAACTGCAATTTTGGCAGTCAAAATAAACCTTTTTCCAGGCCCTAACCTTTTATTACTTTTGTCACCTCTAAGGTAGGCCTTAAAGGTTGATATGGCAGGATGCATGTATTTATAAAGCAGGACATATGTTTGTAAGTTTTTCATGTCCTACCAGTGACAATTTTCTAAAGCCATTTTTCAATGTGGTAAGGCTGTCTCTCCTTTAGACTAACATTGGGTTATTTTATTACACTTCATAAGTGATAACTTCAGTTTGGGAATGGATAGAGAAATACATCTTCCACATATTTAAATTGCATTTTTAAATCATATTTAATAGTAAGGTCAGATTGCAACTTATTATTTCCAAAAATGTCCGGTCTGGTAAGTTGCCATTTATCTGCTTAATTTAAATGTGTTGTTGTACCAGTGTCCTGGATTACCTTAGTATGAATGTTCTCTGATGTATTGTGTATTTCTTCCAGACACTGAGACAATTGGACCTGGGGTGTGGGATGGGGTGTTGCTCACCTTAAAACCGCCTTGAGGGGTTGTACTCAGCCCTTCCTGAGTTTCAAAGGGTAACCTTAGATCTGTGCTCACTCCCTACCGGACCTCTGAGGCTGCCTACTCTCTCATAGACATATGCAGCTCACACCTATGCCTGCCTGCCCTTTGTTACCCTAGATAGTTTGAAGTCAGATCTAGGAAAGGGAAAAAGTTCACAAAGATGGCCTCCCCAACCTACAGGCGGCCACTAGGTATAAAAATGTTACTCTTGGAGCATCTCATCAGAACACTCCAGGACCTGTGGAAGTGTCAGAAAAATGATTGTTCTGCTGTGGTGACCTGATCTTCATGTCAGACAATGACCACCTATGTCTGCTGCCAACACAATGGTCCAGCGGAGACCCGCTCCTGGCGACAACAACAATCTCCTCTCAACACCCTGCGAATGCGAAGCTCCATCTCAGGCTTGCCACATGGACTTGGACTTTGAGAAGGTAAACTCTCCACTGGGACAAACTTGATCCCTGTATCCAAATCACAGTCCCAACCCACACTCCATTGTGGTTTGTATGGGCTTGTAACTTTGACCTGGTCCAAAGCGACCATGTAACTGTGAGTGTTGCTTTCTGCTTTTTGGTGTAATGTATTTGAAAATTTAAAAAATCATAACTCTGGTTCTACTGATTTAATTTTTTATTTTGTCATGCCATATTATTTATTAAAACATACCCTTTTTTCTAAATTGGTTTGAGAGTTTTCCTGTGTTGTGCTTCTCAATGATTTACTTTTTGAGTGCTGCCTCAATACTTTAGACATTGCCTCTAAGTTAAACCTTACTGCTTTTGTGCCAAGCTATGGCAGAGTTAAGTATAAGTTTATTAAGTGACCTTTATGGTTCACCCTGATGAGAATTGTGTTTATTATTTAGGCAGGGCTTCCATCCCTCTAAACTAATAACACATTTTCTTACAGTTACTGTATGGTAAATACAAATATGCCCCAGTCCTGCGCAATTTCAAGTTACATTAGTTGCATTAGGAAATTACTGTGCATGATTTTTCCTGTCATAAAACTAAATAGAATTCTCAAATTTGTGAGGTTTAACCGTACTCTGGGCCTGTGGATGGAGCGGGGGCTGAGGAGGAGTGGTGGCTGAGGAGAGATGGGAGATTAGGGAGGGAAGAGGAATTGTTTTCTGGCAGAGGGAGCATTGCATGCTCACCTTTGTTAGAAAAAATACAGGGAATGAGGTTTGGTTATTACTGCAGCCAAAGCATTATGATATTTTAACAGGAGGAATTACGAAGACAAGCAAACCGAGCTTAACCTCTCTTCCTTTTGTGATTGTTTAATTCAGGTCAGTTATGGCACGCCAGAGGAGCACATGTCATTTACAGCATTTAAAAAGAGCAAAAAATGGTTGTGTTAAGTGCTATGCCATAACTCGTTATTATTTAATTCATAAAAATGCATCAGATGAACATTTATCCAAATAGTTGCATGGAGGATAACTGCACACATAGAATAATCCTGGCAGAATGCTTATACTCTCTAAAGAGAAAGAAAGTCCCTTAGTTGCCTCCATATCTTAAGCAAAGAAGGTGAAAAGGACATATTAATGGTTCTCTAGAGTTTCTGTAATTTTACTAATGGCTGGTCAAAATGTGTACAGGACCTAACGCACTGTGACAGACAATGGAAAGCAGACATTACAATAGCTATATACAGTAGCTAGCTAACATAATAACCTTGGGTGATGGGTTCATAAGCAGATTCTGTGGGCTGCATTCGGTTATCATTCAACATCTGAGCCCTATTTCGTTTCAAAGTCTAGACACATTTTCTCTGAGGCAGTACTTATCTAATCTGGCTAGCATGCAGACATCATATCAGTATTCAGAACAGTTTCTGCAACTTTGATGTGATGCTGGTTGGTACCTGCAGGTCTTGTCACCGCTGTTGCTAAAAAAAAGGAAAACATCGCAGGAACTGACATGATCATTCTGAGGGTTTTGGTGTGGAAACGTGGTGCTCCTCTAAATACTGCCCGTTTCATTTGCTAAAGATTTGGTCTGATTGTATTTTGGCTCGCATGAAATTCAGATCTTTCAGTTATTCAAGGTCAATGATGGTTTGGGTTAAAATAAGTGCAGGAGGGAGGGCGAGTGGACCTGATCGCTAAGGTAAACTTACACTTCTGTGCTTGTTTTGGAATTCGCAATTTAATCACAAATTTACGACTGCTGAGACTCCCCAGTAGGGGCAGAGAGTTCTGCACATACTGTAAAGGTGCAGGGTTCTCCACCCGACTGAGGAGTCTCCACAGTCCTAAACTTACTACTAAATCGCAGTATGTGAATTCCAAAACAAACCTAACCTCACACAAAAGTGTATTCTTTCCTTTTTGAATCATACCTAGGGTGTGTTTGGTTTCTTCCCACCAATATTGAACCGTATTTCATGTTATACTTTTATATCTTACATGTTTATTTTGTGGCAATCAAATGACAACTTTTTTGTTCTTTAAACAGGGCATGCGTATTCAGAACAGTAACTTAAATAGCAGTTTGTGTTAGAGTCCACATTATAGTGTTAAATTAAAAAAAAGGACGATCCACTGCACACAATTCTACTCACCGTCCCAGCAAAATTCTAGAAAATCATGTATATTACCAAACTAATGTCTTAAACGTTTCTCTTTTTCATTTGGTTGTTAGTTTATGTTCGCACAGGCATTTTAACATTTTAATAATGACACAGCTTGAACTTGCAGTTTTCTATTACATTTTGTCATGGTGGGTGAAACAAAAAGTATATTTACAGAACATCGGGCCAGATGTATGAAGCTTTTTTGCATTCGCAAACGGTGCGAATGCCCGTTTGCGAATGCAAAAAGGCCTTTCAGAATGTATGAAAGGCATTCTGAACGCAATTTGAAGGAATCGCTAAAATAGCGATTCCTTAAAATTGCAACACCATTTAGAGAATCGCAATTTAAGATTCTCTAAATGCGGCATTGCAAATAAGGAATCCTTATTTGCGATTCCTTAAGCACATGTATGAAGCAATTCCTTAATGCGAATTGGGCATTAAGGAATAGCTATTACCACCAAGTTGACCTTGGTGGTAACCATGTGCAAATTTAAAAAATGCATTAAAAATGCATTTTTAAAATTGACATGTAACGCACACATGCCCATTTGGCATGTGTGCACCTTACATGTCTTCCAAAATTGTTTTGGGGTGCAGCAGAGGGGGGTCTTATGCCCCCAGCACCCTGGAGTTTGCATTTCCCAAATTGCGAATTCCAGTTAGGAATTTGCAATTTGGGAAACGCAAAACATTCACACATATGGGCTGACAGGCCCATAGGTGCGAATGGGGGCTGTACCGCAATTTGCGATTCGGTAATAGCACTTGCGATTTTTAAGAAATCGCTATTACCGAATCGCAAATATGATACATAGCAGTTTGCGAATCAGAAATAGCGATCTCTTAAAAATCGCTATTTCCGAATCGCAAAAGGCTTTTTTCATACATCTGGCCCATAGTATGCATCCCCACTTTCAAACTCGGTTTTCCAGAGGTCAATCTGTTAGGCTTAATAAAGAAGGTATGGGAGCAATCATGGAGGGGAGGGCAGAATTTCAGATTCTACTTGCAGAATTGGAGGGATTTAGGGATTCTGCGTTACTGGTGTAACGCGGAATTACCAATAAACTCCTCAACTCTACCAGCGAAATTAATCATTACTGTAATTGGTTTTTAAACAGGGCAGGAAGGGGACACAGCTATCTCTGGTTAAAGACCACTGCAGATTAAACTTTAATCTGCAGTGATTTAAACATACAAGGACTGCTCCCACTTCCAGCCCTATTTAAACCACTGCGGTGCAGTGCATACCCCTTGATGCACTTAGGAAGGTAAGTATGTAGGGGCACTGAGGTGTATGCACTGCACTGCAGTGTACAGCGTAATCCTTGTTGCTCTTACATAAGTATGTAAGGGCACTGAGGAATAAGCACTACACTAGAGTGGATACCGCTCGGTGCCTTTACATACCTATGAAAGGGTACCTAAGTGTACTCACTGCATTGCACTGCAGCACATTTCCCTTGCTACCTTCACATAAGTAAGGACAAAGAGGGGAATGTTCTGCAGTGCGTCTTATGTAAGGGCACAGAGGGCTATGCACTGCACTTCACTGCAGTGCATACCCCTTATTGCCCTTACATAGGTATCTAAGGGCACTCAGGGGCATACACTGCACTGGAGTGGAGATCCCTCGGTGCCCTTATATACTTATATAATGGCATCGAGAGGTATGCACTGAACTGGTTTGAATACCCCTCGTTGCCCTTACATAACAATGTCAGGGCACTGAGGGGTATGCACTGCACTTTGTGGTGCCCACTCTTCCCCTTTGTGGAATTCAACAGGATCTTGTGGAATTTTAATGTAATTGCGTGGAATTCTATGGAATGAAACTCTGCAAGTTCCACCCACCCCGCAATCATGTCATATGAAAACTGAACAGAAGCTGAAAACAAAGTTAGTGTTTATGGTGAATTTTTCATTTCTTAACTAGAAAGTTTTGTCACTGGCATTGCATGTTTCATATACATCACTAAATCTCTTTCAAAGAGTGGTAGGACATGCGTTTGAATCTCAGCAAAGACAGCTCAGTCTTCTGAAACTGGTGAACTATAAACATTAAATTGGGTAATAGTAACCGATTAAAAATGTTGCTATGTTCAAATATTACTGGCTGGGAGTGGAATGCCAGTTTAGTTTTGAAGTTTATATTTACACATATAATTAACTTTATATTCCAAACATATTCGATTAAAGGATTGGCAGGAAATTACAACAGCCTCCTGTGACATGTACATGCAACTTGTGCTGGGATGCAAGAAGCTGGTTTAATGAAATAACATTAGTATCCAGCTAAGAATTGGTGTTGACTTCCACCTCTGCTATGAACATAAAGTGCATTTCTGATGGTAAACTCAGTCAAATAATAGGTTATATTGGTCAAAAGTAATAAGAAAGGTTTTTCTGGATGCTTCTGGGAATTAATATTTTTCTGTGTCAAAAAGCACGTCACCTATGAGGTAAAAAAATAAAGGTCACGACCGAGGCTTACCTGTAATTTCTAAGGTCATTAATTACATTTTACTTACTCCATCATTAAAGCACATTCATAGTTTCTCTTCCCACCATGATTCTTTTACAAAACCACAAAAGTAAGGCGCACCCTTTACCAACAATAGTTTGTATAGTTTATAGTCTTTTTGACGGCATCTCAAATCGTACCACAAGTCAGCAGAAAATCAGTCAAACTTAACTTAGAGGCAATGTGTGATGTATTTGTGCAGCAGGCAACAGTAATAAAGTGAAAACAACACAAGAAAAAACCCACATGTTCAGGCTGACCATGAAGGAGAATGGGTCATATTCAGGGACCAAACCAATCCAGCTGAAAAGTTACTTGGTAAGTCAATCAATAGGAGTTCCGTTCACGTTGTGAGAGGAGGCCTAGAGTCGTGGACAGTAGCCTATGTAGCACAAACAGCCCATTTAGCTCAACCCGGACAGTTGTTGCAGAAGCTTTTCATTGCCGTTCACCACAGACTATCATTGTTGACATGAAGAGCATGCTTCACCAGAGCTTCGCATTGGTGGTCGTTGCAGGTGGCAGAGTTTTGGCATGAACAGATTGGTTCATGGTGGCAAAGAACCAAACCCTAATGATTTTCACCTTTTCTTCAGGAGGAGTACACTCTGATGACAGCCATGGTTCTAAGACCTGGGGAGGCAGGTCCTATGGATCAGGACTCATTCTAGCAGAGGCAAGCAGGTCCCAGCAGGTCAAGTGGCAGCAGGTCAGCCTTTGTGTTGGGGGGGTACTCCCTTGTCCAATCCACACCTCTGGTTCTGGAAACCTTTCCCTTCCTCAGTCAGAGCTCCAAATTGTCAAGGGGTGAAAAACACAGGGCAGACTTGGTGTCAGATTCTTTTTTCTGTGCAGGGAGCAAAGCCGTTTGAAATGTCAGTAGGGCTAGCCCTATTTAAATACAATGTACCATGCCCTATGAGCCTTTATGGCCTACCTTAAAAAGGAAGGTTTATTCCTGACAAACGGTTTAATTTGTCATCTCACAATTGCGGTTGAAAACTGCCCTACAGAATGCAGTGGCAGGTCTGGGACATGTTTTATAGAGCTACTGTAGTGGCACAAGGAGTGCAGCTTATAAGTAAATGTTATGCCAGTTAGGAATAGACTCATTTTATCATGCTTCAAGGAGAGAGCACAAGGACTTTAGCACTAGTCAGCAGTCATAAAGTGCCCAAATTCTAAAGCCAACAAAATCAGCACACTGAAGTGAGGGGCAAATGTTTGAGGGAATACCATGCCAAGGATGTCAGCTCTAATAGTGGGGGAGAAACAACTACAACCATACCTTCAGGGAGGATTCACCAAGTGGCTCTACCCCAGGAATGTGTTTTTTAAACTAGACGAGGGTGTGGTGAATTTGACAAAACA
Source organism: Pleurodeles waltl (assembly GCF_031143425.1). Taxonomy (NCBI): domain Eukaryota; kingdom Metazoa; phylum Chordata; class Amphibia; order Caudata; family Salamandridae; genus Pleurodeles; species Pleurodeles waltl. Next base: position 1,105,691,744 of record NC_090445.1, read on the forward strand.
TTTCCTGAAAAAGTTGCATAAAAAGCTATAGCTTTAAAGAGAAATCTGAAAGGGTACTCGCTAAATATTCTAATACTTCTGAGTTTACCTCTTTAACCTTTAAGTATTTACAGTGGTATGTACTACCACTGCTGCAATGCATTATGACAACATATGGAACATGGAAGTAGCAAAACTAAAACCTAGGTAAAAAGAGTATTCTTACTAATCGAGGGCCGGGTACGCAGGACGCCTTTGTATATCATTTCCTACTAGTTTCACCATGTTGAAATTCTGTGAATAACAGATATTACTGGTACCAAATTAAACTGCAATTCTTGTCTATTGAACTAAGGGGAATGAAAGGTTGGATTATTCCTCAAGGGGAATCCAACTAATGATAACAGATTTCATTATCTTCATAATCAATCAAAAGATGTTTATTCGAGAACTCTGTTGAGAGCAAGCAGTATTCTTTTTATAGAAGTGTTACCCATAGATGAGACTGCATCAACAGTTACAGCTGTTTTTGTGATCCCAGAGCTCTGCTGAAACTGTGAAAGGCACACCTGGCAAAGCGCTATAGTGTGTACATCCATTCAGTAGGGCTTGGCAGCGGCCGAGTAAGACTAATTAAAATAGAAAGCTGCATCTACCAGGACAATTTGGGGCATATTTAAGACCCCCTAGCGCCACCTTAGTGCCTCCATAGCACAATTTTTTTACGCTAGATGGAGCTAAAGTGGCCTTTTCCCCACGCCGTATTGGCAAAGTGGCAGAATGCATGCATTGTGCCACTTTGTAAACCCTTGCACCACATTATGCCTGCACCAGGCATAATGTATGAAAGGGTGGCATTCCAGCACCAGGAGGTCTGCATAAATTGAACAGTGAAATTTAGCAGATTTCACTGCACCATTTTTGGCATCATTTTTAGTTCCTGCTCAGAGCAGGTGTTAAAATGACGCACCCATAGAAACCTATGAGCCTCCTTGCTCTTTGCTACACTAGTGTCAAATGTTTTGATGCTAGTGTAGCACAGCACCACAATGGCATCAAACATTTTGACTCTACTGTGCCAATGACTGCCATGGTGCGCTGTATTATAAATATGGAGCAACCATAGTGTCGTTAGGTGCCGGTAGTGAGGGGGGCACAGAAAAAGTGGCACATCAAAGTGATGCATCAACTCTGGTGCACCACTTTTTCCTAAATATAGGCCTTTATTCCCTCTCATAGTGCGGTCAATTTTGATGAAAAGTACCTCCAATCACTGACTGTTTGTAGGATGGCAAATGTAGTCACTATCTGGCATTTTGTCCTGTACTAAACATTAAAAACAGTCTGCGGAATAAAGGAATCTAATCTACCAAAAGTGAAAAGAGTTCGGCTCTCGTGACGTCTAATGCAGAGCTTCACCAAGCAATGCCTGGCCAGGCCTCAATACACTGACTCCATGCTCGACTACAGTAACACCTCTCTTTGTTGAAAATGAAGAGCTGCAGAAAACGTATGCCCTGCATTATTAGTGTCAATACTCTATATGTGTGCACTGCACATGCGCAGGATTGGCCTGTCAGTGCATGGCTGATTGACCTTCAATCATAACTCAAAGCAGGCAACTGGGCATTTGTACACTGCACTTTAAAAAAGGAAACACGTGTTAATGGGATTTACAGGTCAGGGGGGCAACAGGCGTCACTGCATTTACGAATCTTTAACTACCGTTCAATACCTTATGACTAATTGTGCGTTATAAATTATGGGGCAAAGGAGACTCGCATAGGCAGGAGTGAAGCCTGTATGTTGCAACTAGTGATTTTTTGTTTCAATAATTTAAAAAAATAAAGAAATACGTTTATTTTCTTTAAAAAACGCATAAACAATAAAACTCAGACAATAAATCAGCAATACCCATTTAATATGTCATTGCCAAAAGAGAGGTTAATAAAATTTGCACAACAATTCATTACGTTTTTAGAGGATACTTTGCAACAGCCATTGAAAATGTTGCTAAGAACAGTTGTTAATACAATTGTATAATAATGGTTGAATGACTGCTAATATTCAAGTTCCAGAAATTTGCATTGATTTTCAAACATCAATTTGCGTGTTTTAAACATACAAATGCATTAAATGCATACCCTCCTAAACTGATATTGAAGTTACAAATATATTGCATATTAGTTAGTGCTAACAAATTAAAGCCTCATATAGTGGTTTGAATAAATGGTTGCCTGATGTATATAATATGCAACACAAAAGCCCTAAATATCTGGAGGGCTGGGGGAAATAGAGGATTATTCGGGTAAGGGTACACGCTTGTGCTCTCCCAATCATTAACCAGACACCGAAAAAACAAACCTGCCCTTGTGATGCGCTCTCAAACTAGGTAAGCAATCACCTATAGTACAGAGTGATTCCTCTATTCCAGGTGACAAGTCTTTCCTAGTCACTAAGGCCAAGGGGGCCTTTGCCTAAAAGGAACGGGATAGCCTCACACACCTGCTGGGTGTCATGCTTCATCCTCTGCCATCCCACGTTCACCAAAGAATACACTAATGGAGAGTGGCCCACTTCATAAGACTGCGGTACCGTCTAGGGAAGACTCTCTGTCTAGTGGGTGTAATTAAAAATCCTTATCATCTGCCTAACCATGAAAACTACACTTTTATTGGAACAATGGGGAAGGGATGGTCAAAAAGAAATGGTGGGACACATGAGGCTATCTTATACAGCTCATATCCATAATGGTCGACATGATTCAGCCCTGAAAAGGCCCCCTCAGGATCCAGGGCTTTCCTCAGGATCTGAACCCTATTTATCCCTACTTATGTACCTAGTTATATGCTTATACACTCACTCAGTGGACATACATATATACAGTGCCAGATACTAATCTGGTTGTGCTAACATTGGTATTTCCTTTTTGCTGGGGTCCCTAAATTGGGTATATTAGGACCCCACGGAGGAGCAGAGGGGGGGGAACCTTGTGGTCACACATTTGTCAAAGGTCTCCCCCCATAGGCACACCCATTCAGGATCTCCGATCTCCTCCCAATGCTAGAATATGCAAAACTAAGGGTGAATTTCAATAAAAGCACATCCAATAATAACTACTCGACATCCTCACTTCAACATATTTTGCTTCTCTCTGTTTCAGCTACTGGCCATCAACAGTTAAAATGGTTGCACTAGTAGGATGTAATTGAATCTTTTTAATAAATAATTATAATAATCCTCATATCTTGTTTTTACATTGTGTTTCATATTACATGTAAGCCTTTTCTAAGTACCATAAATGACTGATGCTGTTTGCCCTATGTAAAGGTGCTTGATTTATTGATCTCAGGAGGATGGACGACCAAGTCGAATTTGATAGGATTCAAAGTTGTGACCTACAGAGCACCGCATATTTCAGGTAGGATAATTCAACTCCTTAATTCATCCTGACAGCTATACATTTGGACCATATGATCACAAACATTCACATTCATGGGAATATCAGCTTTTACTGCTACTTTGTAGCCTGACTCTGGTGTGTAATTAGGCAAAGAAATTCTAGTATTTGATTGGTGAAGCTTTCAAACTACATTAATTGTTCATTTAGAAACCTCCCCGACATGGATCACACTAATTTTCAAGCCAAGGGTAGGTCTTCTACATCCATTCAGAGGTGTGTGTGCTGCTGTGCTAAGTTCCCCATACTCAAATTCTTAGTGAGAGATAATGATTCATTCAATCGTAGCATAGTCTCAAATCCATCCATGTTTTCTCTGGACAATAGTTGTCACACAGAAGTTGAGGGTTTGCTAAATGTTTTGTGATGTTTGCTTTTCTTGTGCAATTTCATGAATTCTTCATTACATGAATTACTTCTCATCATGAGGTTTATAGAAGTGCAATATGTTGCACGTTCTTTTGATGCAGGGAACTGGTTGGAGAAAATATTTCTTACAAGAAACTAATTTAAACATCAAAAATATTGCGGGAGACACAGTCTCCATTTGCCTGTCCTCTTGCTCATGCTCAAGAGAACTATGAACTTGAGGGATGGCGTCACATTCAATTTTCACTCTAAAAACTGCTAACTGCATTTAGCAAGATTCTAGGTGTATATTCATGCAACTTTTCCAACAAGTCCAAGGAAAAAAACACCCACGTGTGAATACCTTCTGGCCTCACTGACTCATGTGAAGGGTGTGTAAACTGGTACAACTCCAATAATTAAGAAGGCAAATATATTAAAACTCTCTTTTCATAAAGAATACATATTCCCTGAAAAAGAAGATAGCGTCACTGCATTGTTACGAAATAAAATATTGGATTGTCCTTAATAAGGCATTGCATGGTCCAAGGATAGCCCTCTGAAAACTCCCAACAGTCCCTAATCGCTTAAAGCAGGATTGAACTGAAAAACACACTTTTGTAATCCTTCACAAAGTGGTGTAAAAGTTTGATTTTTGAAATTATAACTATGTATCCATTTTGGTGGAGATCTAATGATGCCACCTGTAGTTTTCACAAAATGACGACTAGTGACAGGTAAATTGCTTTTAAACAGGCATTCACGCCCCCTTCACACCCTTTGTTGGTCTACACCAGAGCACGTGATATGTCTTAGGTCCCCATCCTTACTTTCGCTGTTCAAAATAAATCTTGAAAAGTTTTCCGCAATGGATCCTGTATTTGCATTAAAAGCCCTAATACGTAATAACAAAAGCAGAACAAGTAAAATGGTTTTGACTGTATTTATACTTGGCAACAATTGCTGCTAAACTCAAAAATACACTTGCTGAAGTAGAGAATAGTTTGAAGTTCAGCAGATGTACCTCATTGCGCCCTTGTTTCAAGAATGCGCAAAGCAAATATTCTGTATTCTGAACGATTGGCTCCAGTGTTTCCAATAGGTTGTTTAGAGACATTACTGTTGAACCTAAATAGCCATGGACATGCTCGTTTTTTTTCCAGTTGTCACCTTGCCTCAGGGCACAGTGAGCTTTGTAAACGTTTTTTTTTTTCGTTTTTTTGCACGAAGTGTGCACAAATTTCCTGTTTCTAAAAAACTGTCAACCCCACCTTGTGATTGTCATGTTTGGTTAATTCTGTATTTTGTACATATTGTAGCTATTTGTATGCCACTTTTTAATATCTAAATTGTAATTTTGTAACACAATGTGATAATGCATCAAACTTTATAAACATACTAAAAAGAGCTGAAACAAAATACACTTCTGTCAATAAATACATGTTGACGTAAAGCTTTTTAGACCTTCTTAATACTGCAATAACAACTGCATACTTATGAGTTATCAAAATTCAGGTATAAGATACCACCGTAGAATAGTTAGTCCCTGGTTGTGACGAACTCACCCACCACACCGCTGGCAATTACAAGTTGGTGGGGGAGGACACAGGCACTGACAATCAGATGGCAGAATCTCCATCTGTCACCACCAAACTCCTACCAAACCCCTTGTATGTAATTAGTGGGTGGTGGAATATGCCACTGGGCCAGAAGGAACGGTGGATATGGCATGGGGCTGGCTAGGTCAGTGCTGGCAGTAGCCCCTCCTGTGGCACCTAGCCCTCCTCAGGGCTTAGTGATGGCCCAGTGATTTGTCAAGCCCCAGAAAAGGGAGAGAGATTTGTCTTTTGTCTTCCACAAGCCACAAAAGAGCAGCTTTCCTGCAGGGCACAAGCATCTCCGAACCAAAGGAGGATCCAGAGATATTGCTATCCGACATTGCGCACATGTGATATACTGGCATGTGGATTCCGCAGAAGTCCCCTTTTGTCAGTCGAGTGCTTATTCACTCCAGAGAAAGACAGTGCGTAATTTGTAAATAAAAACGTGAGGTGCCCAAAGCCCTCTTCTTAAACTTGTGGCTGCTGCAAACAAATGCGCGAACAGGGAATACTGAGGCGGCGTAATCGTAAAGCCACATTCGGCCTCTTTAATCCATTTACAGCCACTCCTTGCCCCTTCAGCTCACTCTTGCAGCTTTCTACTTTCTCCCTTTGTGAAGCGTATTCGTTTTTGTCTTCCTCCGTCTTTCCCATATGTGGCCCGGGTCGAGGCAGTGCCTATTGGTGGGTTTATTTAAGGGCCGTAGTGTAAATATTAGGTGGAGAACTACCAGCACCGGGTGGAGCCATCGTGAACGTGCATGATGCAACCTGGCAGAACAACTGAGGTTTAGAAAGCTCCTGCACATACTGAAGTAAAATGTAAAGTGAATTGGAGGAGTCGTTGGGGCGAAAAAGTGCGAAAGTGGGAAAGTGAGAAAGTGCGAAATACTCGCCATTCTGCTGATGTGCAACGCTCCTGTAGTCTGCGGTTGTGGTATGTGATCCACCCAGGTCTAGTGCATCCCATACCTCGTTTCTCACTGTTGCCATGGCAGCAAACATTTCCAATAATGGAGTATAGTTATTTTAAGCGCTATTGATAAATCAACAACAGGAAGAACAATCCATAAGGGGAGAAGCAATGCAGTTGTCACCATGACAGCTCGAGTCCCTCAGTGGTTGCCAGCAGTAATGGAAACAGATGAAGTTTTCAGAAGAGCAGCGTTTTGTCTTCCTGCATTCCTGTGTCACATATCAATATCAGTGCTTTCCAACCTCAGCAGACAAGAAGCTTCAATCTAGAGGGGCTCAGTCACGTGACATACGTCAGAGCAATGGTGCCACAAAAAAAAACCTGCGGATAAGTGAGTTTCTAACATTCGAACAGGTCTCAATTATCTTAGATTTATACATAGGGATTCTGGGCAATCTCTCTTCTGCTGAACGAATTTATGAAAAGTGCGCAGGCCACCAAAAAAATAACTTCATCCTGTTGACAAAACATGTGTACAACGATTTATCTGTAGCTTGAGGGAAAGAGAGCAGAAAAGCAGAAGCACACCCCTCAAATGGCAATATTATTTTACACATACCCAGGCGGTGAAATGGGAATATAGAAGTGCAGGTACTTGCTAAATTATAGCGCCTGTTGCTACTAAGAGGTTCCACTCTTCTCTCACTACAGGTAATGCCACCAGCTGAGAAGTGCAGATGTTCCTTTGTTCAAATTAAAGTGCAGGCCCTCAGAACTCGACAGTACCTTCCTATTAGAAGCAAACTATATACCATAGTCAGGGCCACTAGAATTATGCGGCAGGGGAAGGCCAAATTATGCAGCAGAGTTGACTAAATTATGCGGCAGGAAAAACCAAAGTATACTGTGTAATGCGGTACATTTTGCAATAGTATTGCTTTATCCTTTTGTCATTTTTACACTTGCTAAACCTGTTTGGGAATTGGATGCATCTTATTCATAACAGTTTGACACCCAAATATGGCAATATGAAACAGAAAGGTGAGCAGTCAACCTTTCCAAAGGGTCTTCCTCTGCGAAGCAATGTGTCACTGCGTTTTTAGTAACTTTTGGATCCTAAGAGCTAGCAACTACATGTGACACATCTATAATTATGCGAAAATCCCCGCAGTGGGACAATTCCAGCAGAACTTACAGTGGTTAAGACAAACAATATGAACAGATACATATACAATAGGGAGGCTTCTTAAGAAACCAAAAGTTATTGTGGATAAGATAGCTCTCAAAATAATTTATGGGGAGACTGACAGGATGAGGGGAACAGAGAGACAGAAATGGAGAAAGGTACACAGATAGATCTAGAGAAGTGGTTAAAACAGAAGGAGACAGACAAAAAGACAGGCTGTATATAGAAACGGTTACAGAGATTTAAAGTAAGACATATAAAGAAGGTAGATAGTGACAGTGAGAACATGCTAGACAAGTCAAGAAAGATTCATTATGACAAATAATAACAAAATAGGGAGTGGTAGACAGTAGTAGAGTGATAGGTGTGGAAGGAACAATCACTGGCATTAGAGAGAGCCAGAGGGAGATAGAAAAAGAAGCGGGAAGGATAGGTAAGAAAAGGTGATACGTAGAAAGAAAGTGAGGGAATCAGGAAAGGAGTAAAAGAAAACAAGAGAAATATAGTGAGGCAAAGACTCATTAATGTGTATTACATGTAACAAATTTAATGGCATGCCAATAGTAAAACCAGCAGCGGTTTCTTCTCGAGTATCAACCCCACCCACTGCGAGCCGTGCAGAAAAAAATAAAATGGCAATGAAACATTTAATTGCCATTTTATTTTTACTGGTGTACGCAGGGCACACTGCAGCAGCCCAGAGGCATGCTGGACATTTCTTCTGCTGCCAATTGGCAGCATGGAGGACTGAAGCAGGGCTGACTGCATTCTCCCACGTGTGCATGTCACATTGGTCGGCTGTTTGGCGCCAGCCAAACTGACATGCGCACTTTGAAGCTCTCCATCTATCTCAATCAATCAATCAAATAATACTTGTAGAGCGTGGCTAATCACCCGTAAGGGTCTCAAGGCGCTGGTAGGGGAAGCGGTAAGTGAAGGTCAGAGGAGATCAGGTGAAGAGCCAAGTTTTGAGGTCCTTTTTGAATTGGGAAAGTGTGCGAGATTTTCTGAGGTGGATCGGGCGGGAGTTCCAGGTCTTGGCGGCGAGGTGGGAGAAGGACCTTCCTCCTCCTGTGGCCTTCCGGATGCGTGGGACGGCGGTGAGTGTGAGGTCAGTGGAGCGGAGGTGGCTGGTCGGCGTGTAGAAGTGGAGTCTTTGGTTGAGGTATTCTGGTCCGGCGTTGTGGAGAACTTTGTATGCAAGTGTGAGTAGTTTGAAAGTAATTCTCTTGTCTATTGGGAGTCAGTGCAGGTCTCTCAATAGGGCAGAGGTGTGGCTGTGTTTGGGGATTTTGTTGATGAGACGTGCAGAGGCGTTCTCGATGCGGTGTAATATTTTTAGTACCTTGGTGGTGGTTCCGGCATAGAGTGCATTGCCATAGCCCAAGCGGCTGCTGGCGAGGTCCCGAGTGACTGTTCTTTCGTTTTCGGTGGGGATCCATTTGAAGATCTTCCTAAGCATGCGCATAGTGTTGAAACAGGCGGAGGAGACTGCGCTGACTTGGTGGTTCATTGAGAGCAAAGAGTCCAGGACGAATCTGAGGTTGCGGGCTTGTTCGGTGTGGGCCAGAGCGCTTCCTGTATCTATCTGTATTTGGCTGCTTGGTGGAGACCAAGCACAGGCCTCTAGGGCCTGAAGGAGCGTCCAGCCGGCCAACTCCATTTAATCCAGGTGCTTCTCTCATGCTGGTTAGCAGCAAGAGAGCATTGTCTGGATTGGTTAGGAGAGCAGAGAAAGCAGAAGAACAGCAAGGAGGATGCATAGTCCATTGGTAAATGCCATTTTATTTGCAATGTGTGATGCAAGTGTAGTGGTTGTGTTTTATTTTGCAGTTAATGTTGTTTTTATTTGGGCTTTTGGAGGAAGGGGTTATTTTATTTTGAGCTTTTGGGGGGAGTGGTGGTTTACTTTGGGGTTTTGGTAGAAGGTGATGTTTTATTTTGAGAAGTGGTGGGGCACTTCAGTCACCCCACCACTTTCAAAGTGTACCAGCTGCCCCTGGGTAAAGTACTGACCAGCTGATATTGGAATATCTGCTCTCTTACTTAGGAGGTTGACCTATTCTCTTAGTTACATACAGTACAATCAAACTGAATTTATGTCATACTTACAGCATAACTTGCCATTGTGTATTTAAAAATCAAGTTGAAGACCTTCGTATCCCATGATGACTAAAACATTCCAAACATGAAAATATGCTTCCACAAAACATCAGGGCAATTTTGTCTAAATGTGATATCACATCCTGAGATTTACAGAACCAATCAAAATTGTTTAGTACATTTTGGTGAGTGTGCATGCAGCTCAGACATTATGTTTCATAAATAAATGACTGTAAGTGCAGTCAAATAGCTTCTCGCTGAACTGAAACTCCTTTGCTTCTTCCAGAATGTCTGTTTGTCACAATGACAGAATGAGAATGAATTGTTCTAGCTAACAAAACTGCATAAAATGACATTCTGGTATTTAGATGACATGCTTAGTCTTATTTTCATAAAGCTAGAAAAAAGTTGCAGAAATCATTAAATATTCATTCAGAAACAAATACTGCCAAATGTGAAAAACATAAAACAAGACAAATCTGAACATAAGCATTTTGCTAGGCAAAATATGTTTCAATAGATATATGGGATAAAGTACCCCCTGCTGTACATTACAAGGATATTGTCAGGGATGTAGTTTGGTTAGTAAAATTGGGGGACGGGAGGGAGAGGAGCTTCAAATTTCCCAACTCTGGCTCATTAAGGCGTAATACATTATTTTAGAAGCAGAGCAGGAGGGTGCTCAAGGGGCAGTTGGAAGAGATAGCAGTGCTGACTGTTAGGGTTGCTTACAATATCTTGTAAAATAACCAACAGTTTTAAGAACTTTAAAACAGAGAGGCGAGAGAGAGAGTGTGTGAGTGTATTTTTTAGTGTGTGTGTGCATGTGAAATTCCTAGTTGAAATCTGACAGCCACCTCACCATACCCGACTGAAAGAGTGTGCACCCAACTATTTGCTGGAGAATACATTTATTGAGGGGGTTTAACACCCCAAAAACCCACAGCGAAGGTATGCCAATGAATACTGCAAATCACTATGGTGATCTGTGACCATCCAAAGTAATTCTAATGTGTCTTGCAATAGCCTTATAACGTAAGCAGGAGGTACTTTATTCTTTATAATAAATAGTCACAATCTTTCCACTTAAATCCTTGGTGCATTACTGTTTCAAATGAAAGAGGTAGCATGTTTGCAAACACAGAGAATAAACATATAATCAATATTGTAAAATTAAACATACCACACAAGCAGATAGATATTTGTTGCAAAAAGCTATTACAATTAGGTTAGAACACATCAGATTAAAAAAAATATCTGAAGCTCAGAATGTGTATAAACATGCAGAATCTGTCTTCCATGCAAAAAATAAATATGTTGCAAGTGCAAAAAAATAAATATGTTGCAATAAACATCTGTGTTCTGCTTAGCACTCTTCATCTGGAAAAATGGAGAAGAAGGAAATGCCACAGCCTTTGTGTTCTTGTGTTCTTTAAACTGCAGTTTTAATTATGCTCTGTGCCTTTCATCTTGGCTGCTGGCTCTGACAGTAAACATTGTGACGTCAGAACGTAAATGCACAAATGTATAACAGTTGAGCGGCTATGTCATTTCTTTATTGCAGGTGACTATGCACGTCACAAGTCTCCTGCAATAATGAAATGATAGACAGTGTTTACACAGGGATTGCAGGATTCCACGCATGCCATTCCTGTAAATTATAGCAATAACATATTTTAATCTATTAATTGGTAGGTCAGAGTTAGAGGATCACTTTTTTCTTATAGCTGTAAAATGGTTCTAACCTGAAATCGGAAATATCTCTGAGAAAGCGTTAGTCTCCCTCACCATAGCTCATTCAATCAAGCATGTCAGAAGTTTTTGCGAGACCCAGGTCAACATATTCAAATGGGACCCTCGAACGAATACCTGTTTCTAAGCTTAAAAAAACAAAAAGATTGTCTCTGAGGGAAAGAGGAGACACCACAGATGCTGCATCTAGTACCAAATCATAGTATTAGCTATGTTAGGAGCTTTATTACCGAAAAGTATATTTAGGTTTTAAAATCTATAAAAAACACTTTGCAGGATAAGCTTGGGGGCTTGAAAAGTGGTGAGACTAACGAGTAATGATGCCATTGCCTCCCTTCTAATGAACCTGCATTACAGGTGTTAGATGGTAGGTGGCTCTTGTGATGTGTTGGCAAGCTTGGACTGTTTGGATGGACTTACAAAACTAAACAAATGGAAATGATGGAATTCTGTCTAGCTGTGAAGATTACTTATAGTGATCAGCATAGGACACGAGGGGTTAGCAGCCTTGAACTGGAAATAGTCAATGGATTTTCAAATATTGATACCTTCCTCGGTTTCTTTTGGCCTGCACTGAACTAAATCAAAGTCAAATAGCTTCTGAGATTCTGGCTTCTCTTCTGGTGCCATATTGCATGAAGCTATGATTTCACACAATTCTGAAGGTTAGTCTTTGGAATCATGCAAAATGACCAGTGCACAAATTTAACTGGTAATGGGGAAATAATGGCACCTCAAAAAACTTAACATTTTACTAGCTGCAGTCTCGACAAACTGAATGCGAATATGCAAGCACTGCATACTGGCAATTTCCATAGTCTAACTATGTCAATTTAAAACTACTGGTTAACAGTATCAGGACCTAGGCAAAAAACAATGGTCTCAGATATATAAGATGTCCTTGCAGATTGACTCCTTGAAGCAAATGATCACCGTTGTGCAGTGCTTAATTTATAAATAAAAACATGTTGGTGCCCAAAGCCCTCCCCTAAAACATGCGGCTGCTGCATTTAAATGTCTGAGCACGGAATACAGAAGCAGCGTAATCCTGAAACCATCTCGGGCCCCTTCAATCCATTTAAAGCCACTCCCTGCCCCTTCAGCTCACTCTTGCAGCTTTCTGCTTTCTACCTTTGTGATGCTTTTTCGTTTTTCTCTTCCCCATCTCTCCCATATGTGTGTTTTGCTTGCAGTAAATGCTTGAGGCAGAAGACTAAGCGTCGGCCCTCAAAAATAAGTGCTGGTTCTCAGCACCGGAAACAACAAGCACAAATTAAGCACTGCTGTTGTGGTGCCTTTAATGCACATGCTGCTGTCACACTCCTCTTACCTCGCAGTTATTTGCCATTTATGTAACAATCAGCCATTGCCATGGCATTGTGGCACCTAAGGAATAGGGAAATGCCTCTCCAAAAGGTGCCAACAGTGCTTAAAGTACTCAAATTGTGCAATTGGTGGGCACTGGGTGGTGGCTTGGTGTACGCCAGCACTCATTTTTGGGGACCTGAACTTATTTTTCATCATCAGACTTTGAACCAGAGCAAGAGGTAAAAAGGCAGGAAGAGGAAAAATGGGGTAAGAGAAAGAAATGAAAACCGTGACAAAGGGGAGAAGCAGGGATGAAAACGGGCCCGCAAAAGGAAGATAAGGAGACCGGACATGAGCAAAAGAGGATGAAAGAAGCATAAAGTGGATTCAAGAATAGACCACTTTGGTATTTGGCATCTCCAGCATTTGGATCCACCAGCACCTGGCACGAAAGAGAAACGGGTGCCCAGGGGGTTTCTTGAAAAAACATACTCTAGGTGGCTTATTGAAATATAGTATCAGCAAAGTAAAGAACGCGTCCTAATTAATCATAACAAAAAACATGACTGTATATGTCACTCCACATATCTCCATAAAATGGAAGAAAAAAAGTTAAAAGATTGCGATACCCAGTGCGGCATCGAGAAAGCAGGAATTTAACTGCAGGATACATGGCTGTGTCCAGCAGCGCCGCCGCTCGTGCAACATTTGTCGGATAACTTATGACACCACTAGAAGAAGACGCTAAACACGGATAAAGCGGGGCCATGCTTAACGCCGAAACAAATTTATGAGCAGAAAAAGTCACACTTTTCCCTCGACTCGGAAAATGATGCCCTCCGGTTCGGTGCCTGGTTTAGAGGAAAAGCCATTTACTGCTGTTCTCTTCGGGCTTTTGCCCTTTCACTGTGACATTAAACAGAGCCATCAAACCGCTCTACAGAGTGCTAAACTGTAATCGGGCACACACCAGAACTGGCATGGAGGGGATTGGGGTTGCGAGTTCACCGTCTTGCTGGATTTGGCAGATTTTAGAGACAGATTCAAAGGCGAGGCGGTGTCTGGAGTGTGGGATCAAACGCCAAATGAATACATATTCCCTTTGTGATTTGTACATCTTCCTGTGACGGGTGAAACTGGCATCATTTAAGTGCTGATCTCCACGTAAAAACCGGAGAGCGCGAAAACCAGAAGGGCCGATAATCAGCGGCTCCCTTGGCTGATAAACGGGGTCACCGCTCTCGCAGTGCAGGTTACAGGTCCAGCTTGTGCCCCGCTCCCGCTGATAACCTTTCACGGAAACGCGCCTGTTCCCCAAGCTGCTTCGCAGAACACAGAAGAGCTAAAATTGCTTTTCGGGTTATTTTAGGATGCGTCGTCCCCTGCGTCACCCCATGTTTGTCGTACGGCTCACGGATGTTGAACAACATCCCGATGAAGGTTGTATGATTATAGCGTGGTCCATATTATCGACTGACAATAATATTGCATCCATTGCGTCGCGAGCTGAGTATATAATTAGGATCTTACCTCAGCGTCTACTTAACAAGCCATGTCTCGATGATAATTATTTCGATGTAACAGATGCGATGTTTTGGTCATGGCACATAATGCATGCAATATAGTCGAGGTATACCCCAGTGAACACTGATAAACTAGCTTTCACATTACAAAATAAAAATGTTGAAGACGCCTTAGAACTGGCATTCATGCTGTTGTGCCACTCACTAGTGCTGTACAAATTAACAATATTTCACGCTTCTTTCCGCTTTCTTTCCTTTTTTTGCAGCTTTATATAGCGCAAACGCGACCCGAAGGTATTGGAGCGCTTTATATGGGCACCAGTTACATTACGCAAGGACACAGTCATGTTTTGATTTCTTGTAGGCAGGGGGACATTAAGTGATTTGATCAGAATCATACGATGCTGAGCCGATGCCAAAACTGGTTCTGTAGCCCTCCACTCTCAGTCATTCCATTGCTTTCTTGCAGTAAGTCTTGTATTGGAAACCTATGGACATGTGTCAAGGAGATTTCATACGGTTGCTGCCCTCACCAGCTTGGTAGAGAAGTGTTTATGCCAAGAACTGTGTATAGGGTTGTTTCCATAGTACAAGTAACATACATGTGCCTGTCACCCATTGCCATTACAGTATAGTTATTAGCGACTTCCTCACTGGATCATAGTTGAAGCCTGGGATATCTCATCATGCAGACTGTGAGAGAGGAGAAACTCGGGAGAAGCTGTAGCGAATGCATAAGGATTAATATTTTTCAGTGCAAACACATTCACTGCGGGTGAACCCACTAGGTGAAGAATCTCCTACAGACAGCTCAGGAGCTACTGGTAGCTCGCCAGTACCCTACAAGTAGTTCCCTCAAGTTCAGCCCACGACATAACGTAATTCTGAAGGTCTAGATGTACATGAGCGCAGCTAGACATATAAAGGGGAGTGGATGAGCAGAGACCATTGCAGGAGTATGTTGTAGACTAGACTTGGACTGTTAGTTTTGATGAGAAACATCTACCTCAGAAGGAGATATTACACAGAAGTATATATTTTTCCCATAGTTTTGGAATGGTGCAATGTCAAGGCTGGTGAATTTAAGTGGACACCTGATAGGACTATCTTGGTGATAGTATTCGGGCGAGGAATGTTGAGGATTACAGGCCTGACAGGAAGATGTTCAGAGTTTAGCTGTCTGTGCCTGGCGTAATCTAATGTAAATTCTACAAAGCATAGGTAAACAATATATACCACATAACTAGCATCCTTTAGGGCAAATATTGGATTATTCTGGCACCACAGCCTACATCTCAGCATCATGGTTTCCTGTCAATTACTGTTCCTTAGAACACAGAAAGAAGCAATGGGGCAGTGTGCCGTTAAGGCCACGTAAACGAGGCCCTTAATGCCTGTCCTAAAAATCCAACAACAGATCTGGAGGTTTTTTCCAGCCACAGGCCCAGTTCCCTGCTTCCTGTTGTATCTGAAATGCTCAAGAAATTAGTTATTGGTCACCTTAACAATTTCTTGAATCAAATAATCTTTTGTATGACTTGCAGCCTGGATCCAGGCCATGTCATAGAACTGAATCTGTCCTGCTTAAATTCTCTGAGTTTATAAAATTGAGTCTTGATCAGGGGTACATAGCTATTGTGGTCTTAGATCTCTCTCGTGGCCTTTGATACTGTTTCTTATCCTATATTGAAACAATGCTTAGCTAACAGTTATATTGATGGTTTTGCTCTACAATAGTTTTAGTCCTTTTTATCTGATTGCATTAATTAAGTCCATCTTCCTCCTTATTCATCTGCACCAAAGCCACTGAACTATGGAGTTCCACAGGGATCGCGCCTTGAGCCCCACATTTTCAGTGCTTTTATGGCTCCATTGCTGAAATCATTCAGCCTTGGGAAATTTAAGGTGGTTTCATATACTAGTGATAACCAGCTACTGCTGACATTCTTAGAGGCAACCAGTGCACACCAAAACTCTTTCCAATCCTGCCTCGTGAAAGTGACCGACTAGGTGAAGTACAGCTGTTTAAAGCGCAATACCTTTAAAACTGAAGCTCTGCTCTTTCTTTGTTCCCCTTCTATCAGGTCCAATGCCTGGTGCCTTTAGAAGCCTCCCCACATTTTAATAGGTCTTTTTGAAAACACATATCAATTACTTTCATAAACTAACCATAACACTTAGTCCTAGTTTTATTTGCTCTCAGTATTTTACCCTGTACGTTTTTGTGCTGATGTTTTTGTGTTATTTTTTCATTTTAATAAAGAAGTTAACAATAAAACTTCTTAAAGGGGAGAGAACATCAGCATCACATTTACAGCTCACCACGGAGTGCAACCAGCGATGTATCAATCACAATTTGTAGGTCCATAGCACGCAATACAGTGCAAAGGCATTAACATAAGGATGGGCGTGGTGGTGGTACTGGGTCCCCATCAATCAGGTCCAGATCATATAGTTTTCCTCACACCCTATAACATTTCTGAGGGCATCCCCAGCTTTTATATGTAACTTTCTCTGCTGCCATATACAAGTCCGTCCCATTTCTTCATGCATGACCAATGGGGACATCTGGCACCCCGCAGTGCTTCACACATCTCTCTTTGCCATTGTATGTAGTCTCTCCTGGTCATAGTAGACTCTATGTAGTACCCTGAGTTGGATTAGCCTCAGCTAGCTCAGACTTAATAGCTACCTCTCTAGGATACATCAGGGTCCCACCAGACCTGCAGATTGCTCATTGTATCAAACAACACTCCTTATGTGGGGTAATGCAGATTCTGAGGTGCTCAAAGACCTCTGTCTCCTCCATCAATCACTGCAGGAGGACTGTCTGGTCTATCACTCCGGTTGACCGGTAAAGCACTTACTCCCCCCAGTTTATTCTGTAGCCAAAGTAGCTTCTGTAGGTTTTAAATAACCACAACACAGCTGGGACTGTCATTGCCGGATTCGTTATGTATAGCAGAATATCGTCCGCATTTAGCAAGAGATTTCCTCCTCTATGCTTGTATCAGTGATCTTCATTCCAAGGTGGGTACGTATTAAACAAGTCAAGGACTCAATGGTAAACAGAACCAGGTGGGAGGACATGGACAACCCTGCCTGGTCCCCCTTCTAATCAGGAACAAGGATGAAAGAGTACAGTTCACTGTCACTGTCAATGCTGGGATTTGATACAACATTGCTATCCATTGTCTATAGTTAAGGCTGAAATCAAACTTCCCCAATGTATGCGTATGGAAGGGCCAGTGTATGTCATCCAATGCCTTTTTGGCATCCAATGTGGGAAACAGATGGGGGTCCCACCTGTCCCAAGTCTCAGCTATGCAGTTGTGGAGCTTTCTCAGATTCAACCTAGTAGACCTACCAGGCCTAAAACCTGAGATGTCCCTGTGTAACAAGGGGACAATAACCCCAAGGAGCCTGGTTGTGAGGATTGTGGCTAGTATTTTGGCTTCAATGTTTAATTAGGAGATCAGGGGATACAACTCACAATGGTGTCTGGGCTTGCCCTCTTCAGGGATCACAGTGATGGTGTGGTGAAAGTCCGTTGGCAAAACCCCCTTGTCCCGAGCCTCATGGAGCATGTTCAAAAGATGCAGTCCTAGGAGCCCGGAGTAGCACTTATAAAATTCATTCTGGATGCCATTAGGACCTGTCGCCTTACCAGTTTTCAGCTTGATAATAGCTGTCTGATCCTCCTCAAGTGTAATATCTCCCTTCAATGCCATCTGGTCATCTGCCAGCAATATCGAAGTAGCCACCGTGGCAAGTTACTCTATGATTTGGTTGACATCTATCAGCTGATGCACCTTATAGATTGACTTAAGTGCTGGGCAAATGTGTCCGCTATACGGTCATCCGTTACCTGAGTTCCACTGCAATAATTAGTGATGTGCCCACTCCTATTGGGTCTCCAATTACCTCCCGCTCAACCAGGCCAGCAGCTTATCCACTTTGTCTCCAGTATCATATAATAAATGGTGTGTGGGAAGCATTTGCTTCTTTACTTTCTCCTGTGCAAGGTTGCAGTAGTCAGTATGTAGTATTTCAATCTATCTAAAGACAAGTTGATCAACCAGTGCCCCGAGGGAACCAGTTGCAAAAGTTGACATTCTATTGCCTCTATTTTCTCAAACCTGTAACCTTAAAAAAATGCATACAACACAGAACTGGGATCTCCTTGCCCCCCTCAACTTACCTCCCACCAACCCCCCGCAAGTATACAACCACCTTCAAAGAAAATTACAACTATTCACGAGCAAGGTCTGTCGCCCACCCCACCCCTGGAGATAGCTACTACCACAAATCCACCAGAGTCAAGCTGTGTGGGTCCATCCAGAAACACCTGACAGGAATCAACCAGTTAATTCGATGTCCTGTCTTCCATTTCTGGGTTCAATGGAGCACCCTCCAAGCGTCCATCATCTCCATCATCTGTGGTGTAGAGGAGGATGGCCCCTTCGCTCCCCCTCCCCGAGTGTGTGTGGTGCACCAGGGGGTAAGTCCCCCTCAGAGACAGTTGACTCTCCAATCTGCCGGCGAGCACCACTCGACAGCGGCACTTGTCTACTGCCACCCACCCTGCTCCACAATTTCTTCTTTTTAACTGTATGCCAGCTCTTGGGTTGGGCCCCCAGTTCCTCCTGTCGATTGCTCAACCCTGGCCTCTCACTTACTGGTTTAAGTGATGTTCATTCCTACAGCCATTGCCATGCCTCCTCCGGGGAATTGAATATGAAGGCCTTTTCTTGGAAGAGTACTTTGAGTTTTGCTGAGAATAAAAGCACATATTGCAACTGCATAGTGCAGAGCCTGGCTTCAATAGCATCCTAAGTCTGCCTTTGTTTCTGTACCTCCCATGAGTAGTCTGGGAAGATCATGATTGTGGGGGTGTCATGTTTAATAACTCCTTTATGTCTGGCCTCTTTAAGGATCATAGCACAATCTTGAAAGATTAGGAAGTGGGCAATTACCAGCTTTGGGGGAGCTCCAGGCAGGGGCCTGCCACTAAGTCCCTTTCGTTTTTTTGTTTAACCTTTTTGACAAATTTCATAGGCCCTGGTGGGGGGGGGCACTTTGGAGCACACTTCCCAAATTTTGGTTTCTAAGTCCTCTCTGGAAGCCTGGATCGCGGCCAGTAGTGCTGCACTGTCAGGCATCGCAGGGGAGTCACCTGGGCCCTCCATGTGGGGCCCCACAATCTTTGCATATTGTCAATCTTGCTCTGTCAGGGATGCCATAGTTCCTTCCCTTTCACCATAAGGGCAAGGGCCTTCGCTCAGGGCAGTCACCATCCCAGGCCTCTCCAACTGTCGTCAGGGTCGCTGTGCCACCCACGCCATGACCAAATCAGAGGTCAGCTTCACCCAATGTGTGGGGGAGAAGAGATGAGGAGGGTGGCTCAAAGTCTGAATGACTCACAGTCCACTACAGGATGTTTAGAGTTGTCAAATAAAGCAGGCCAGATGTGTCAGACAATCAGATGCCCACAATGTCTCAATCAGAGCCCCCTGGCAGGGGGAAAGACCCCCCCCAACTGATCCCTTTCAGGTGAGGGGCTCACCCCACATGAATGGGGCTCCTCTGATGGACTCCCCAACTCACTTGCTGGCCTGGCAGCTCTTCTCATCCGGCCACGGGCATGCCCGTGAACTTCACTGCATCCCGAACTCTAGGCTGGGAGGGGGGTTTAGCCCACTGGCCCATACACAAGATATGCCGAGGACAGTCAGGGCCAGCTGAGCCTCGAGGTGCTTCACCTTTCCTCCAAAGCCCTACTCAGGAATGAGGCTGGAGTGCATCCTTCAATGGTCCTACAGCACGCACCCTAATCTGCATCTCCAGGTCTTGTTCTGCTCGAGCACCATCTTGAATACTCGTTCCGTCTCTGAGCATTGTCCTCGATTCAATCCGCAGCACTCAGGATGGGTGCTGAACCACCACTCTGCTTCCAAATGGTGCTAGGTTCCTTCCAAAGCAGGTTGCTGTGTTTTATAAGGCGGGGTGGGTCATATACACTGCTGGATTGTTGCAGGATCGGTGTGGCTGGATGGAGCACCCAGAGGCTGCGTGTAGCCCTGCATCTTTCTGGACCTGCCCCTCTTTAACTGTTGTTTTTTATTTTTAGGATTATTGGATTGTGCTTGTTTTTTCCATCCTCTTTAGCCCTTGTTCAGGTTATACGTTGTGCTAGACCAAGTTCTCTAAAGGGCAAGCAATGGTATCCAAAGGAACAACTGAACAAGCCGCCTGTGGCTTTCTGAATTTTGAATTGTGTTGATGTTCAGACAGTCAACTTTAAGCCTATAGCCCCTCTTCTACCTCTACTCTGCAGTAACTTCTAAAAATTAATATTGGAGAACAAATTAAAACAATTAAAGCTAATTTACTGACTCTGATGGGCTTTTACTCTAATGTGACATCTATCTACACACTGACTTCTGATTCATTTAGTAAAAGCCCCTCTTTCATAAAACATCTTACATTATCTCGCCTGATATCCTGATAGGCGCAACCTGGGGTATTAATAATTGAGTTTACTATTGTGACCTTCACCCTATAAGATTTGTCCGGAAACAGAGTTATTATCTAGGTTGAGCACATCCACCCACTCGTAAGACCATTCACTTACTTTCACACGAAAACGTAATCACAGCGTATTCAACAGTACCACGCTCTCTTTATGGTCATAGGGGTGAAGGGGAAGGGATGGTATACTGGGAACAAATCTAGTTTCTGCAAAGGGCCCGTTTAGATAAAAAGATGTATGTTTAATTTAAAAACACAGACACAACCATCTTACACTGGATGTATTTGTGCCGCCAACCTTTCCTGACCTTCATTCCTTAGCTCAAGCTATTGATCGTAAATCTCTACCACCTGACAGGCATGATGAATCAGCGTTAGGGCAGGCATGTTAATCACTAGGATTCTAAGATTTAGAATCAACATTCAAGGTTTAATGAGTCTTTCTTTGGTTTTCATACAGTAAAGAAGAGAGCAATGGTGAGTGAGCAAACAAGGGGAATTGGGGGATGAGTTAGGAATGGCTTATCAAATCTAAATAGGAAAGTCTTTCTTCATTCCTTAATGACCATTCTGTCCTTTAACTGCCTGATAGCGAGCAGTAACATGCTGCTTTTCCATTGACAAGGTCGAAACTGGGGTACTGTTTAATGGTTGAGCAGAGGTGAGTGTTAATGTGTCGTTTCTTATGGTTTATTGCTGCCCAGAATGCTTATGTCAAATTAACTGACAACATTAATGGATGGCCAAAGTCATAGACTGACAACTTGTTCACCTAACTATCGGCAATTGTGTTCTAAATAGGAAGTAACATTTGTAAGAACCCAATATTGTCTTATTAATAACTTTGCAGAAGTTTGGGAGTAGTAGTTCAGCATGTTTGAATAATTACTGTTAAAGACCACATGGTAAATCAGGACACTGGACGCTCTTATAAGATTAAGACGATAAAGTGCAGCAATTACTACATGTTTTCACATCCAAGAGAATATGTTTGTGGTGAGTACTGTGGACAGACAGAAATACTACAGAGGAGATGATCAGCAATTCCTCAAGTAGATAATGCAATCACTAGATCCGTACTTATAGTGATGTTACATCAATAAGTAAATCTTCGCTACGAACACTATCTAGAGAAATAAATATATGATCCAAAATTCATACCTTTGTCATATACATGGAAGAGGAACTTTGGCCCTTTAAGCAAACTCAAAAGTGGGCCTAAGAATCAGCCTTGTGATGTTACATCATTTTGGGGACCATAAGTCTTTGAGATGGTGACCAATATTTTAGTGTGGTTACTGAATGAACTGAATGTAGGTTTTATGTTGTATCTGTAACACTTACAAATCAAACAGAATTTTCTTAGAGGGTGATGCATCACTTGCGTGAAGTGGAGGCGGGTCTCACCTGGCAGTTTGTTTTACCCAGTCAGTCCCCTACTCAGTTTGCTAACTGTGTTTGCATTCCACATTCAATGTATATGACATCACTATATGTACACTGAGAAGTAACAGCTAAAAGCACAATGCAATTAAATAACACTTACACAAACCTCTAAATAATACTGCATTCACAATTATGACTTTCTTGGTGTTTTGGGTAATATAAGGTGATATGTAATCTCTCCTGTATGCTAAACAACATTTTTAATTGCATCTGTTGTATCATCAGTGAGGCCAAGAGCATGATATCAGGTGTGTGAGTTATGGTTTACATGGCTGTTGTGTTAGTTATGGATTGCAGAATTAACCATAACTCGCAAATTTCCGCGTTTTTTAAAATTTATTTTGCATCCATAACAAACTGTTTTTTTCAAAATGAATATATATGAATATGTATGGAACTAAGTTGGTATGCATATAGGACAAGTGTGCAAATGTTTGACTTTTCCAAAAGTCAAATTTATGTAAGAAAGTCATTCCTCAACTTAAGCTGGAAAACATAGAGCTAGAATATTTTACTACTATCAAAGCAGATGTGGAGCATGGAAAAGCCGGCCCCAGTGATATACCGAACTGCTGAATGCCATTGAATACCTGTTCCGAGATCGTAATAGACATGTTGATGCACCACATTTCCGTGGCTCCCTTCAGCACCATGTTCAGGGAGAGGCAGAATACAAATCCACCAAGAAACCAATTAACAGCTCCCGGTTATTTAAGTTAGGCCTAATCTTTAAGATTTGATTACAGAAAAAGTAATTCCGCTCAAATCTTAGCGAGTATTGCTTATGTGTCAAAGCACATCCTTGCGTAAGCCATAATAAATGCAAGGTCATATTTTATCTCAGAAAGGGAGCTTACATGTAAAGCTTCTTTCCAAAGTCAATAAGATCCTAGCGCATTAAATACCGGCGAGGTCAAGTGAATTTTGACAAGGTTGTATGTGGTAGAGAGGCAATTGAACCTTTCTTCAGGCGGGTATTTTCAGTGTAATGCAAAGGTGGCTGCCTCAGAGGTGTTAAAAGTGGTCTGGGTGACCGAGGGTAAAGAAGCAGATGTTGCATCGATGGCCATCAGAACACTTGGCACTTATGATTCTGCTAACTCGCACCACATCCTCCCCTCCCCACATCTGCCAGCGAGGAGCTGACAATGCACTGACGTGCCCTGAGGATACTGAGAAATGATATTAAATGCTGTGACACACAATAAACCCTCCACATTATAACACTTTGAGAAAGAAATTGGGTTCTTTGCAAAAAGACTATGATAAAAGGTGGTTCAAAATAGATATTGAGACTTTACATAGTCCCTCAAGGGCAATAATTCCCTGCTACAGTTGCTAAAGCAAATGTATTGTCACATTTCACAAATCACTACACAAAAAATATGAATAAAATCAATTACAATTTTATTTTAGGTCACAGTTTTATCTATTTATTTTTAGGAACTTCCTTCAAACCATTCAGTAAACTTTCCATCTATCAGATTGTGTAGCATCATTTTTAGGAAATGATATTGTATTACATTATATTGACCAAACTCTATATTTTATAATCCAGATCCAATGAACTGCCCGTAGGGCCATTTTCAAACTTTATACTATAAGCAAGATGTGAGAAAGTCACCCTTTTAGCATGTTCATCCCAATCTTTCTGACTGATACTGATGGTAACTGACCCTGCCTGTGCAATGGGCTCTGCTTAAAAGGGCTAGGACCTGTGCTCTAAATAAAAGGTATATGGTCAAATGGCACAATGTTCTAATTCGAATTGGCAATGACCGACCCTGTAAGTCCCTAGTAGATTATAGGGCAAGGGGAATTCAAACTACCTATAAGTCTCTTATTTTTAATATCGGAAGGAAGTTTAGAGGCCCATTAGATTTTCTGCACTGGAGTCTGTACTGCTGTGTGCCTGCTCTAATTTTTAAAGGCTGCTCTGCCTTGCAGACTGTCTTTAAAATGTAAAATGTATGCAAATTCGACTTTGGAATTAAAGGTATTTCTGAATTAACGATCTACATTATTTTTAAATATTTGACACCCTAAGGTCTCCCCTAGATGCCCCAGGAGTAGGGTGCCATGTAACTATAAGCAGGGACAATTTAAACAATGTTTTATATGCCCCGGTGAGGGAATATCTGCACCTTTCATTTCCCCCCATAGTAGAAAGTTCATTCCATAGGTTTTAATGGATTTTGTTTTCATAAGGCTAAATATTGCTAGGAAAAAGACAAAATGCCATGAAAGGACTCATAGGAATGGTAATGATAAATGCATTTATTTGCAAGTGTTGAATTTATCATAATTTATACACAAAATAAATTATGAGACTTTCTTTACTGTAAGCCAAATTCCAATCTGCTAGTGGTCTCTCCTGATTGGCCAGCCCTAACAGGATTAGCCAGGCTGCTTTGATAAGGTGATAAATGGCCTGCTCTGAGCAGAGGTTATCTGATGGGGGAGGTAGGCAGATGATAAAGCCAGGCCAGGAATGGGGCTGGGTGAATCAAGCTGAGGCTCAAAAGTATACCAGTCAGAAAGGAATGGAGCCAGGCCTGCCCACTTACCCCTGCATCCCACATATATTTCATGGGCTTAGGAAAGGAATTTACAGATGCCCGCAGGGGGAGTTACTGGAAATAAGCTACACTAGGAGGTTGGTTTAGCCAGATCTTACTCCTCTAGAGGAAAATCATCCATTTTGGTATCGTACATAGCCAACAGCGAACTACATCTGACGGGGGAATCGCACTATGCAAGCACTAGGCTTACAATGGCCAATCGATTTGAACTCTACTGATTTGTATTTCTTCCTACGTACCTTTGGGAACAGTTAGTTCATATACTGTACTGCACAAGTACTATTGGACTGGCGGAATTCCTTCATCTAATTGGAACTTTTTACTTATTGACCGGACATACTTTAAAGAAAAGGGCTTGCTTCTGGATTTATATCATTTCCTCTTTTTTGCTCTTGGAATTATCATTGCCTTGACAGTCACGTTAGTGATGAAACACGTGTTGGCTGTCCATCTAGACATCTAGAATGAAGATATATATGTCACATATGAACTGAATTTCTACTTTTCTTCGAAATAAAAGAAGATAACTACTCATGGTATACATTTCTTTGAAACACAGAGGACTTGATAATACCATTGGGATCGATCAAAGAGATATATTTGTGGGCTCCTTTTCTATCAGTCCACAGTGTGCTATGGTTGTATTGTCTTTGAATCCATCTTGGAATGTTAAAGTGCAGTGATTTATCGGACAAGAAGATACCACAATTTGAAGGAAGTTGTCATACTTCTGCATGGCACCCTGCAGCTCATTGGACAAGGATGCCGACTGACTGTCTCCCAAGATGATTGAATAAAAGTGGCTGATCTGCATTGGGATTCAAATCTGCTGCCTGAAACCACAAGAAGAAGAAGGACTGCCCTGCTGAAACGCTGGTCTGCAACCCAGAGGCATGAACACTGAAGGACTCAGGAGTGGACTCCCTGAAACAATAGGTTAAAAGAGCTTCCCTGCACCAACTTCCACAATAATCTCCAGCTTGGAGTCCGACCAGAGAACTTGCAAGGAATTTGCCAGCTGCATTGTGCAAACTGTAGTCCTGACGTTCCAACTCAGAGATTCTGGTGCTTGGCTTGGGGTTGTGGATCACTTTCCAGCATCAAGATACACTTCTGGAAGTAAGTGTAATAGTGTTAAATTGCGGTCAACGGTAACTCTTTATTGTAACCCAGTCCAGTGCAACCTTCCCTTTGAGCGCCAGTTGCTTCTAAGTGCTAGTTTTACTTTTAATCTTTAAAGGTTCATATCTCTGGTTCCCTATTTTGGATTTTTAAAGTGTCATTTTAAAGTGTCATTTTAAAGATAAAAATGTTTACTATTTTTATAAATTGGTGTGAGATTTTCATTGTGTGTTGTGTCTTACTTATCATTGTATTGGTGTATTTGAATGGTTTACATACCTGTCTCCTCAGTGAAGCCTGACTGCTCATTGCCAAGCTACCACGGGCTGAGCCGGGGCTACTTTGTGGGACTTTGAGTGGGCACAACCCTATGTTGGGGGTGTATTGCTAGTGGTAGGTGTGTACTTACCCCTACCGATACCCAGCCTCTAACACAAGGCCAGTGGAATTATGAGATTCTATATTTTTTGCATAAATACCATTTTACTGCATTTGCTACATAATCCCTCATCTGCTGCATGATATACCGATTTTAACTAAAAAATTGTTTCTCGCAATAAACGAATTAAAAGTTACTAAAAGCTTGGTGACACATGTTCCTGTACAGCAGAAGGCCCTTCACAAAGGTTGATTGGTCATCTTTCAGTTGCTTATTGCTATTTTTATGTATTAAACTGGTACTAATAAGGTGAAAACTTGTTCACAATAATGTTATAATGTCTATAAATGGCAAAATATTGAAGTACTACTTTCACTGAAAACCGTGCTGTATTATTTTGCCTTTTTGTGCTACATAATTTATTCAACCTTGCTGTGGCTTCCAAGGAGGAAATAACTCTCCCCTATTTTAATGGCTACTGCCTTGTATTCCTCATATTTCACCTCAAGCATCCCAATAGTTTGTACTTCAAAACCCAATCATTGTTTACTAAATGTGCTAGTTTCCGACCACAAAGGCACACTTTGTGAAAATTGGGAAATTCACAATGCTCTCCATTGCAAGTTTCCCAGACTCACCATCTGATTGCTAGTATAAATGATCTTGCAAAGCATTGGCTCATTACTGTCTTATGCCCAATTCTTTAAGTGACAATGTGAATGTTGATAGTGCCGTGCACATGGCACCCATGCAGTTTCACAAGTCCCATGCAACATTTCTACTGAGACCAATACCAGGGAGAGAAAAAGCTACTCAATCGACTCAGACATAAGGAAAATAGTACATTACACAAGCCGGGGGTAGCCCAATAATTATGACCTATGAAGGATTATGCTCAGTAGAGGCATTGATTCTAAGAGCAATGGTAGACGCTTTATCTCTCTTCCTATTCACTGTATCAGGTCCCACAAATGAACACCTTTATTTGACCACTTCATTTGATGATCCTGTGGTTGGCTCATGAATCATGAAGATTAAATGTCCATGTCAACATCATGTTCTAACGTTACTCAAACTACCAGAGTCATATCAAGCTGATTATGTGCAGAGGCAGAATCATTCCATTGTCCATAAAGGGGACTTTGACATTTCTCTGGCTCACAACACTTTACCAGTTCACTATTTGCCAACCCAGAATACTGTGTCAGCAAAAAGTGTCGCTTCTGCTGAGTGACAATCGCCAACAGTGATTTTCATAAGGTGTTCTGAGCCATGGTATTACTCCTTGTATGAAATGTTCTACCTAAACAGCCAATGAAACACTACTTTGTGAGACAGCTCGTTGAGTTGCTCTAAATGTGTAGGATATCTTGTCATCATAAGTAACTTTAAAATTAAATTATCACTGATCCCCTTAGTAAACTGCTTCATTCGTGTTGGGAGTACAGCACTTGACAACAATGTACTCTCAATTGAAAGAATATTGAAGAATAGTAACTGGAGTAAATGCATGTACATTTTTTCTTGAAAGAACAACACTATTTCCACTAACTAACATTTAACCACTGGATTAAACACTACACCTGGGTTCCGGAGTAGCATGCTACTCACTGTAAAGCACTTCAATGCCTCGTCAGGGATAGTAAGCGCTATAGAAATACAAATATGGAAATGATCATCAAATTGTCAGCCACAAAAGGACCAAGAAATAATTTAGGCACTATTCAAATTTACAGAGAGATTTATACCAGTTCCCCAGTGATCAGAGCATTTACAATGTTGAAGATCCTATGAGCAAGATATGAAGTGTAGTGACATTGATCCTGAAATTAAGTACAATTAAATATATATATATATATATATATATATATATATATATATATATATATATACATATTGATTGAGCCATTATATTTACACATCTAGTTCTGTCTTGTGAAAGAGCTCAGCAGTAAACTTTACATAACCTTTACATAGCGATTATCACAAGCAACCATATTAGCAATTAATATCAGTAGCTGAGGAATGCCTTCTTTACCATAAAGAAAGGTCTGTGCTTGGTCAAGTTCTTGCGGGGTATATTATGACTCTTACAAACAATGGCGGTTAATAATCGCACAGTGGCACCCAGAGCTAACAGCTGATGATGCTATTGCAGACACTGTTGGGATGTGGGCACTACTCAGACCCACTATTTTGTCTTGTTTTAGTCTTGCATGGAACTAGGTTGCATTCATGACTAGTGAATGGCACACACGAAAAATTAGCAAAAGAGTCATAAAAAGCAGAAAAAGACTACACCTCAAGGTCCATCCCATTAGGAAGAAGTTGCCTCATTCCAAGACTGCATGTACAAGGCATTCGTGGGGTTACAGAATTTGCATAATGTCACCTTATGTTCACTCTTCTTATCGTTTTGTCTTGAGAATTTATTTTTAACATTACTCCGTTTCGTACTCGCTTGTTTTGATGTTCAGAACAGTTAGTGAACCTCACTGTATTTTCATTTCACCTTACACCAGGACAGAGTCTGTGTAAGTTACGAGATTCCTTAAGTGTGGTATGTGCAGTGCATCGATTTACAAATAGTTGCAGAATAATACAGCACACTGGGGGCGTAACACAGGCCCCTGCAGCCCCTGTGGTGCAGAGGGGCCCAAACTCGACAGGCCACCCCACACCTTCAAGGTGCCTCACTTAGCCCAAGCCCACCGACTCTTTGTGAGATACGGGAAACTCTGGCCCCCTCACCACATTCTGCAGGTAGGGGCGGGGAGTCATGAATTTATATTATGCCACTGCAGAACACACTCTATGTGGAGCAGATTGGGTGTCTATTAACAACAAGAGTTCCAAAACTGCTCAACGCAGTGCATAAAAATAATGAAAAGGTACTCTGAAATATTATTCCAATTTGCCTTCTGCAAAATTTTAAGTAAAGCTTTTTTATTTCAATTCGTGCAATTTCCTTATTTTGTGTAATTCAGCATGTAATAAACATCACGTTTAAGGCTTCAGCTTTTAATAAACTGCTAAAGACAAAGGACATTTGGTGGCTTGTTCATCCAGTAGGTGTTCATGGTCAACCTTTGGGACACAGATGTATCCCAACGCCACATGCTTTAATCAGGCGAATGACAGACAGCAAGGAAAAGAAAATACCACTACTGCACACTATGTCTGATATTACAGACGGAGGTCCCCAAATTCACAAAAAATCCCCAATGTTGCATCACTTGCTTACCATTGGTGCAAAAACGCCCCTACACGATTTTCCTGTCATTTCAGATACAAGTAGAGGCCCACCGAATTGCTCATTTCATCCAATGTGCATCAAAAACCAGTAATGCTTTCACGACACAATACCAGCTAATTACCTTATCTAAAACTATACAATTATCATATTATCTATTGTTACTTTATAATGTGTATTCTATGGAGACAAGTAATAAAAGCTGGCACAAACATCTCTGTTGCTATCATCATTCAGGTGTCTTTCAATGTAGCTGGTGCTTAAAAAGCCCTTTGATGTGATGCATCAGTCCTCAAGTGTATGATTGATGTACAAATTGACATATACTATCTTAACGACCACAAGTCTTTTCATTCATGCACTCACTTCTAAATCCATTCATAAATTCTGGAGACATGAGTAATCGATATTCCCTCTAATAAGTGTGTTCTTCACCCACAGGCATAGTGTTGGAGGTGGTAGACAGACTGATCCGGCATTGGCCAAAATCATATTCATGTTTGCGAGGTAATTGATAGTCTGCAAATAGATCATCCCGAGCTTTATAAGACGCCATTTTAGGGCACTGGGGCTTATGACATGAGACATGGCAAGTGATACAACTCAGGTGACAGGCTCCTTCCTTTGTGAGTGTCCCTAGCGTCCTAAAGAGCAAACACAGAGGCTCCTGGGATACACTCTGCTGTCCTGTTTTAAGGCTGATAAAGCAGAAATGGCAATTCGTGAACGCTGCACGATGACAGATGAGTAACAAATCGGCAGAAAATGTAGCATGAAAGAAGCCGTCTGATTTCTCGCTATATAATATGATGCGATATGGATCTAAACTGTGCTGGCGTGCTTGTTATGCGCCCAACCAGCTACAAATGGATTTTATATTAAGGGATGAGGGTCCTGTTACTGAGTTAATCGGAGCCCCCGCTGGCAGAGGGGAGCGAACCATCTTTAAACTCAGACCAGAAAGGTACAGGGTTGCGAGACAGGAAATTGGAACCTCAACACAAATGTGATAGAAGTAGAAAGAGGCAGCTTTTGACAGCAGATAATGATTACAAGGATTTTTGGTCTTACAATACTATAACATCAGTGACCTTAGACCATGTCTTACCTTTGCTTGCTTAGCACAACCATGTCCACAATAAAATACGTTTTAATAATGTTATCATGCTGCTTAACTCCAGTGCCTAGAGTGCCCTGGTGGTTGCAGGTGATCGGCAAAGAACTCACATTTGGAGACCAGGAAGTATTTGTCAGCACTGGACTTTGACTCAGAGAAAAAGATCAAGGTGGAGAACGTCCAGCCTGGGAAAAAAGTGCCAATAGGAGAAAGCAGGATTAAAAAATAACCCGCAAGACTGAGATTAGACAGAAGGACAATAACGTAGTAGATGAATGAGGTTTGATATAGAATCAATTATATGAAACCTTGGTACTCAGAAAACCTGACTTACAGTGCAAGTAGCAGGTTCTGAGAGGAACCTTGGGCCCCTGTGTCTAGTTATTTATTTTTCAAATTAAGCACACACTGCTGCATCAGCTATCGTAGAAGGCTATTCTGTTCATTGACTACGTTTGATACAACATATGATAGGCTGAATCGCCAAACTTGGATTAAAAGTCAGAAATATTCAACAACTGCTTCAAAGTTTGGAGCTAAATTCTAATTTCGATAGGATTTGCAAATACTTCAAGGTTGCTGTTAGAGATGGGGTCTCTAAGTGGCAGTGGTTTGTACCCTGTCCAAGTAGGGATCCTCACTCTAGTAAGGGCAAGTGAGCCACATAGCTAAGATAACCCCTGCTGACTACCTTGGTAGCTTGGCACTAGCAGTCAGGCTTATCTGAGCAAGCCAATGTGCTAAGTATGTGTATACACACACACACACACAGAGTAACACAGTGAAAACACTACAAAAGGACTCCACACCAAACTAGATAAATAGCCAAGATTTCTCTGAATAAAACAGGACCAAAACAACAAAAATCCAACATAGAAAAGTAAAGATATCACTTCTTAATGGTTCAAATGAGACTTAATCCATAGGAACCAATATGTGTATCTTTTAAGCACAAAGTACCTGGGATGCGTCAAAAATAAAGGATGCAGGTCACAGTGGAGGTGGGGCCTTGAAAAGCAAAGCAATGGCTCGGTTCCTTACTGCGCAGGGAGGTGATGCGTCAATTCTTTCCTCACAGGAGAGGCGATGCGTTGGTTCCTTACTTGCAGGGGAGGTGATGCATCGATTATTTCCTAGCAGGAAAGGCGATGCGTTGATTTCCGGACACTCATTCTCAGTTTCTTACTGCAGTGAGGAGTCAATGACAAATTGAGGCCCGGGGTCAATGCATGGAAAATCCAGATTTGCTGTGTTGATGGAACCACAGTGAAGCAAATGCTGCGTTGATTCTGTTGCCATGAGACAGGCACCTGGTCAATTCTCCAGCCGTGGGACAGGCGCTGTGTCGAATTTTCTACTGTGGAATGTTGGAACATCAATTTTCTCTTTCAGGTCACCAACTTACACTTCCAAGGGCCCAGGTACTGGAGTTGGCACCACTTGACAAGCCAGGACTTTCAGCCCAAGAGCCCAGGCACTGGCAGATGAAGTCTTTGATGTCCCTGAGACTTCTTAACATGAAGCAAGCCTAGTTCATGCTCTTGAAGAACCTTGGAAAGCAGGATGTAGAAAGCAAAGTCCAGTCCTTTCACTCCCAGGACAGAAGCAGCAAGCAGCAGGCCAGCACAGCAAAACAACAGGCAGAGAGGCAGTCCCTCCTACATCATCTAGATTTT
Source organism: Pleurodeles waltl (assembly GCF_031143425.1). Classification (NCBI taxonomy): domain Eukaryota; kingdom Metazoa; phylum Chordata; class Amphibia; order Caudata; family Salamandridae; genus Pleurodeles; species Pleurodeles waltl. The sequence goes on from NC_090445.1 coordinate 1,105,724,026, forward strand.
CTTCCTGGCAGAATGTCCTCAGTTCAGAAGGGTTCTAAAGAGGTTTTATTCTAAAGAGGTCTAGTATTTATACTCATTTCCACCTTCGAAGTAGGCACACTTCAAAGGAAAGTCTTTGTAGTGCTCAAGACACTGCCTCTCCTGCTGTGGCCCCAAGCCACAGACACACTCCATGGGATTGGAGACTGCTTTGTGTAAGTTCAGACATAGCCCTTCTCAGGTGCATGTGTCAGCTCCTCCTACCACTTTAGCCCAGGAAGAGTCATCAGGATAAGCATGGCGCACCTCAGCTCTCTTTGTGTGAATGTCTAGAGTGAATTGACAAACAGCTCAGCTGTCATCCTGACCCAAATGTGTATTCCACAGACAGTCAAAGGGACAGAATGGTTAAGCAAGAAAATTCCCACTTTCTAAAAGTGTCATTTTCAAACTTACAATTTAAAAACTAACTTCACCAAAAGATGTATGTTTAAATTGTGAGTTCAGAGAGCCCAAAACTCCACATCTCATCTGCTCCCAATAGGAAATTACACTTGAAAGATATTTCAATGCAATCCCCATCTTAACATATGGGAGAGATAGGCCTTGCAATTGTGAAAAATGAATTTAGCAGTATCTCACTATCAGGACATGTAAAACGCACTAGTACGTGTCCTGCCTTTTAAACACACTGCATCCTGCCCATAGGGCTGCCTTGGACCTAACTTAAGGGGTGACGTACATGTAGTAAAAAGGAAGGTTTGGGCCTGGAAACTGTGTGCACTGTCCAGGTAGAACTGGCAGCTTACAACAGCACACACAGGCACTGCAATTGCAGGCCTGTGACATATTTGCAGGGCTACTCAAGTGAGCGGCACAGTCAGTGCTACAGGCCCACTAGTAGCATGTGATTTACAGGCCCTGGTCACACATAGGGGGTCATTCTGACCCTGGCGGTCTTTGACCGCCAGGGCGGAGGACCGCGGGAGCACCGCCGACAGGCCGGCGGTGCTCCAATGGGGATTCCGACCGCGGCGGTAAAGCCGCGGTCGGACCGGCACCACTGGCGGGGTCCCGCCAGTGTACCGCGGCCCCATTGAATCCTCCGCGGCGGCGCAGCTTGCTGCACCGCCGTGGGGATTCCGACCCCCCCTACCGCCATCCAGATCCCGGCGGTCGGACCGCCGAGATCCGGATGGCGGTAGGGGGGGTCGCGGGGCCCCTGGGGGCCCCTGCAGTGCCCATGCCACTGGCATGGGCATTGCAGGGGCCCCCGTAAGAGGGCCCCTAAATGTATTTCACTGTCTGCTGCGCAGACAGTGAAATACGCGACGGGTGCAACTGCACCCGTCGCACAGCTTCCACTCCGCCGGCTCGATTCTGAGCCGGCTTCATCGTGGAAGCCTCTTTCCCGCTGGGCTGGCTGGCGGTCTGAAGGCGACCGCCCGCCAGCCCAGCGGGAAAGTCAGAATTACCGCCGCGGTCTTTCGACCGCGGAACGGTAACCTGACGGCGGGACTTTGGCGGTCGGCCTCCGCCGCCCGCCAAGGTCAGAATGAGGGCCATAATGTGCTTTACTAGGGACTTACTAGTGAATCATATATGCCAAACATGAATAAACCAATCATCAATTCCATTTAGACAGACAGCCCTTGCACTTTAGCACTGGTCTGCAGTGGTAAAGTGCCCAAAGTCCTAAAGCCAGCAAAATTGAAATGCAGCACAGGATCAAAAACAGGAGGTCAGAAGTACAAAGTCAAGGGAAACTCTGCAGAAAGGGTCATTTCCAGCAGTTGCACATTTCTTCTTTTTATTTTTGTTTCTCCTTAGGGGAAATATTTTTGCCCATGGACAAGGTAATTTTCCTAAAACTCACAATGAATACATTTTCTGCCAGATCCATTGGGAACACCCACAGCCTTGCCCTAAATTTCTAATCACAGAAATACACAATTTTTCCATTCTCAAAAGCATTTGTGAGAGTTAAGTTCCATCAATGTGTGTGTGTTTGAGTGTGGATACTTCGAAGTTATCGAATGGTGTTTAGAAATTTGAAATTCTCAAAACAGATTGGCCATAAACTCCAGTTCTGAATGGTAACAGGACTTACTGTCTGGATCAGGAATCAGTTAAAGCTAGAAAAAACAGATTTTGTTTGTTTTCTCTCAAACATTTCATGTGTTGCAATCACATCAAGCGTCAGAGTTAGTACTGGCCCATTAATGAACAAAACATGTTGGAACTGATGAATAAATGGTGCCCTATTTAGTAGTGAGCCGTTGATAATAGCTCAGTATTAATACTTCATAGAAGCCATTCAATCATTTGGGACCAGTGGCGGCCTGCAATTTTAGGAGGGAGGGGGCGGACGAGACACACACGCACACATGCACACTCACTTACACTCATACATTCACATACCCACTCAAATGTACACATCCATTCACAACACTCACTACCAAATATTCAAACATATACAAACGCACCAAACATTCACTTAAAGAAAACACACAAACACACACACATTCAAATGTAGCTCAGCCTCGGATGTCCCAGGAGGGTTGGGACTGCTGCCTTCCCTCACTGGCTGACCTAAGGTCAGCCAATGAGTGAAAGGCAGCAGTCCCATGCTCGTCACAGAGTGGTATGGGGTCAGTGGGACTGATGACTTCACTCCATTCTGTGTCAAACTGTCACTGACTGACATTCGGCCCTGGGTGCTTAAGGGCTTAAAACTGAAGTACCCATGTCCGAGTCAATGAATGATACTACCCCTTGTCACAGAGGAGGAGGACCTTAAGGATCTTTGCTGAGCTGAAGAGGTCAGGTCGACAGGAGATGTGACCTCCTCAGCCCAGCAAAGTTCAGTTCAAGCAGTCAGGAGCCTGAGCAAATAGTGCATGTCTAGCTCCTGGCTGCCTGACCTGAAAGTGAAGTGTGTCTGTCAGGCTGACCTTTACCCAGCCTGACTGATGCTCTTCTTGTGGGGCAAAAGGTGAGGGGCATGGTCCATGAGCCTCAAAGGAAGGCCACAGCTTTTTGTGCCCAGAAACAACAATGCAGGTGTTCAGCTGTTATTGTAATAGGACCTCAGTGTCCACTTAAAATTTGACAGACTCTAGATGCCTAGGTGTTGAACTTAGGTGCACAGAATTCTTTGAGAAAGCTAACATCCTTCAACAGCTCAAACTAGAGCAAAATACTCTTTAGGTAATTAAATAAACCGTCTTTGTGCTCCTGAATATCGCTTCCGCCAGTGTCTCGAGTGAGCAGGGCTTACATTTCCTAGCAGCGTTTCTCATTCCGTCTCTGAATGAGAGTCTGATGTCTTCATCGAAACGCGAGGGTTTTTTTTTCTCGACTCAGGGTGACCTTTTTCTTGGTAATGACGAGGCAGTTTAAACACCAGTAATCATATGCCGAGGCTGTGCTTTTAACACAAAAGTATAAAACACGAACCCACTTGGGGGATTCGCGGAACTTTACAACGGGATACGAATACAGAGATTTGCACTTTTTTGATCACTAATGTGGCTCCCGTCGGTAGCAAAACTCAATACTCCCGAAGGGCGGTTAGCTGACCTTGCATCTTTGTGAGAAGTAGGCGTCTCAGCCTCCAGTTTGGATTCTTGGGAAAAATACCAGCTAAAGTTATTATTCTGTACGTTTTTAACGAACTGTGCAACATGTAAATATGGGAGAGGCTCTCTAAGTTCAATGAAAGGAGCGGTACCGCACATGCAAAGTCATTGCTCAGATGATGGAGTAAATCGCCAGCAAACTTGATTTTATAGAGAATTAAAAAGTACATCATCCGGAGTGGCCTTTGTGCACTAACCCCCACATGAATTATTGGTAATAGTATTTCTGCATGTTTTAGTAGTGATACCCAGCACTCGAGTACTTTCTACTGGGCGTGGTATTACCTGGTGGCATTATAGCACACAGATGACGTAATTGTCTTGCTGAAAAATCCACCTGCTTCACAGAGATGCAGTTAAACGTGCAGTAAAAAGCCCTGCATTGCCTGGCTCGCATATTATTTCCCATTACAGGTTGTATACTTCTAATATCCAGTAAAAGGGGTGGTAACATCAATCTATAATAAGAAAATATTAGGACCGGTATTACCACTCTGTTTCACCAGCCACCTTGTAATGGAGCCCATAAAGCCAAATAAATCGAATTCAGAGAGAAAATGTGTGACACGTGTGGTAAAATACTGCTTTATTTAAGTTACTTCAGCTTAATCTCTGCTTAGAAATTACAACGTCAAGACCATTTGCTTATAACGCCCAAAAAGTCAACCTCCCAAATGTATGCAACTCTGTGCTGAAAACAAAGTCCACCCGTTAAAGTCTGCCCAAGGTGGCATTTTGTCCCACAGAAAGACATAATGGTTAAGGCTCTAGTTTGTAGTATCTTCCAAAAACATTTCTGTCTTTCTTACTTTTTCCCTTCTTTCCTTGTGCACACTGCGGGAAATGTCCCTTTCTACAGGGCCACCCCAAAACATTTTGCCTTCCTCCTCCTATGTTTTTTTACTTTGTTTTTGCTGGCCTTAGAACTCTGTGCACTATACCACTGCTAACCAGGGCTAAAGTGCTTTTGCTCTCTCCTGTAAACATGGTAACATTGGCTTACACCCAATTGGCATATTAAGTTTACAAGTCCCTAGTGCAATGCACTACAATTGCCCAAGGCCTGTAAATTGAACGTAACATTTTGGCTTCACCATAACCCTTACATTGAGATTAGCAGTAGTCTAATGACATTGTGGCTTCTGTAGACTGGCAAGAACAGATCATCCTTTAACTTCATCTGAAGAACGCCCATTGCAAGACCATGTTAAAACAGTCATCCCTCAAACATTTCCCTTATCACCTCTTCTTTGCTGAAATTCCCTTTTTTAGCTTTGTGACTCTGTGCACATTGCCGCTTCTTACAAGTGCTAAAGTGCTTGTGCTCACTCCTTGAAATATTGCAAAATTAGTCTACACTTGATTGGCACATTTAATTTATTTTTAAGTCCCTAGTAAATTTGTGCAACATGCACCCAGAGTCTGTAAATGAAATGCTACTAGGGGGCCTGCAGCACTTATTGTGCCACCTGCTTAACTAGGCTTTTAAAGCATGTCTGAGGACTGCTGTTGCAATCTGTGCGCAGTTTTAAACCTCCAATTCGACCTGGCAAAATAAGCCTTTTACCAGGCCAAAATCTCCCTTTATAATACACACAAGTCATCCTGAAGGTGGCCCTAAACAACCCACAATACAGGGTGCAGTGTATTTACAAATCTGGGCAAGTATTTTTAAGTTTTATATCTCTTGTTGATGAAAAAACACTTACATTTAATTTTCACTACTGTGAGGCCTACCTACCCCATAGGATAACATTGGGTTACCTCATTACATATAATAAGAGATAACTTATTATTTGGAACGGCAGAAATATCATGTTTGGTCTCAAAAGAATTGCAATTTAAAACTCTCTTGAACAGAAAAGTCAGATTTTAAGTCACCATTCTGAAAATGACTCTTTTAGAAAGTTTGCATTTTCTTCTTCTAACCATTTCGACTCTGCAGATTTTGTGATGGGCCATAAGACTGTAAAAAATGAGTGGCAGTAGTTGACATTTGTGTATTGCTCCCAGACAGTGAGACGGGGGGCAGGTTTTGGCATGATGGTCCATTCTGTCAGGATAGGATGGGTGGACCTGTCCCCCAATTACATTTCAAAGGGGTTGCTCCCAGCACAGTCACAAAGAACTTGATTCCAGTCATTTGTCACTATAGATCTCCTGGAGCCTCGGCAGGGGAGGAAGAAAATTCCAGAACCAGATGTGGGTGGAAGTTCAGATGTTTTGCCCACTGAGTCTTGCACTAGCTAGAAATACTGGGCCCAGAGATCAACTCTTCAGATCACTCCTGTACCTGCAGAGGACCCGAAGAAGGACTACCTTGTACTTCAGTGGACTGCTGTGCTGTGAGGAGTGCCCTGCTGCTTTTAATCCTGCCTTATTTGCTCAGAAGACTGCTTTGCTGCTTGAGGCCTGCCTTGTTGCTTGGTCCCAAGACTACCAGGGTGACTCGAAGGGCCATTTGGCTGGCCTCCTGTTCTATTTACAGGCAAACAAAAAGATCCTTAAACCTTGAACCCAACCTTGGAGTCTTCCTGAATTTAGTCCTGCAGGTGTTCCCAACCAGTCCTTGGCCCTTGGAAGTGGTACTAAAAGTGCCCAAATAGTCAAAAACAGAGAGTTTTCACTTTATTACTGTTCAAGTGAAGCATACTATTTTACACATAGCCTCTAAGTTAAGCCTGACTGCTTTTGTGAGAAGCTACCAGATGTCTAAGCACAGGTTAATTCAGTGAATTTTTATGGTTCACACTGACAGGGACTGTGGTTGTTACGTGAGGAGGTTTACCAACCCCCTCAACCAAAATCATAATTTCCTATAGGAGCCTTGTGTGTTCTTATTTGAAGGACTGATCAAGAGCATGGCAAAACACTTGCCACGTTAGTGGAGACCTTCATCTCTGCCCTGCCTGGTGGAGGACTCCCTGTTATGTTCAGAGAAGCCAGCTTGCTTGTGGACGATCGCTGTGACCTCAGTATATTGCCTGAGGATGAGTGAAGAACTGTACATGTTCAGATGCCATGTTTTGGGCCCCATCAGCATTGTTTTTTGTTTCTCCCAAACAAACTCCAGTAGTCAGTCACAGTTTTCTTAGGAAAAAGCCATAAATCAATGGCCCTGAGTTGTAGCTGGTATCCTCCTGCATGTTGAGGTATTGTGTGTTTTCATCCCCCCGGGATTTATCATGCTTCTTAAAATGAATCAGGGCAAGGAAGATCAGTGAAAATGACCCCACTCTAAGCAAGGCAGACGTACTGTTTCTGCTTTGCATCAACAAAGCTTTTGTAACATTTTTCAATTTGCCCCACACCACTAATGTGAAGTTTTCTCATTTGCAAACCCACACAAGTTAGCAGTATTCTGTGCAATGGTTGTCTCGCCCATGATCAGACATAAAGAGTCAATTCAGGGAAATGCCCACAATTTCATATATAGCCTGCCTCTCATCTAGTGTGTGAAGTGAAATTTTAACCCATACTCACAGATTTAATTTACTCTTCTCAACTTCTGTAAGTACATGAAATTTAGCAGTAATATATGTGGTGAAATCGATTCGTTGTCATTTTTTTTAAATCAAACCTTTGGTGGGAATGTAACTCAGGACACCAAGGATTATGTGTAATGTGTTTCATGACAATGTATACATATTTGTCCCCTGCCTTATTCTCGCCTTCCCCTGTTGTTAGGGATGTGCATGGCAGAACTCTCTCAATGGATGGTAGCCCTTGGGGAAACTGAGCTTGGGTTTTCTCCCTGTATCCGCGGTTTGCTCCCACAGTGTCATTTTTTTTATATGCATGTATGCAAAAAGCACTATTTATTAATCTCAAAACCTGCTGCTTGGGAAAAATATTCCGTAAACTGAGCCTTGCCTTGCTCAAATGATGATGCAAATCCGAATGAGAAATATGCATTTTTAAAAGGTCCTTCTGTTGAAGGCCATCACAATTTTTCAGAACAAGTCACTTCAGAAGTTTAAAGCAGTCATTTTGCCAAATTAACTCATGTAGAACTCTGCAAAAACATTGTGTAATGGGAAAAAACTAGGTTACCAGATAGATTTTCCTCTGTAGAATTTTTACATTTTTACCGAAACTCCTAGAATACTCAACATCTTAGATTCCGCAAAGAGCCTTTCACTGTCAGGCGATGCACTGATCTAATAATAGGCAAAAATCATGTTTAACCCGTTATTACCCAAAACTTGAAGGACACTTTTAGAGTACTGAAGAAATGGCTTCTGGAAATTCTATCATTGGACAGGCGATTTCCATCATTTCTTCCAAAGCCTTCCAAACTGGAGGCTAATTTTATATTTATAATGTGAAAGCCCCTATGTATACAGCAGAGAGATAACTCCAGTTTACCCAGTTATGATTTGCAGAAAATAAATACAGACAAAACAGAAAATTAATCTCTCAAAGATTTTAATTTCTTTCTACTATTTTTTTTCACCCACATGTGGCGGGGGTTGTCTCACATGATAAACCGAGGTGATATCTTCCTTGTCTTTGTGATATTTGCCATTGTATATTAACAGCAATAGTTCATCCAAGCAGAGAGTGCACTGCTCTTGAGTCATGGAGCAATTTGTACAATAAGGGATTAGGAAAAGTGACAAGTTGAAGATCACGAGATTTAATTAGAAATTTTCTTCCATAAAGGATAAGATTGCACCAGGGTTGCCGTTTCTTCATCTTTAGGGTTTAATGGGTTGATGTACATAACACAGGCATATGAATATATCACACCAAACAGGCTGATTGAATGTGGACCAGGATGCTGAAAATGACATATTATGGAGGAGGCGGTTCCGGTGCCCCCTACTCTTTAATCGCTCATTGCTCTTGACTAAAGAAAACAATGGCCTCCAGAAATCCTGCAAACAGCGGACACATTAAAAGATCTCATACTGGAGTAAAGGAGAGGTACATAAGAATGTGATGGCTAGAACTAAATGGAAGAACAGGAAACATTTGATGCCACTTAGAGTAGTTCAATTACCACCACTTTAATGTGCTTAGTTTAATTGGAAGCATTGCAGTTAAAGAGTAAATACAACACTAGAAGTGTGGAAAAGTACACTTTTTTTAAATATTATGAGAAATGTTGGAAATATATGCAATATTAAGCAAACTTACTGGAATATGCTGAAACGTGTTTTGATGGTATCTCAAGAAATTTTCATACAAAGGTATACCTTTCAGATAGACCTGACATCCTTGGCATGGTATTACCCAGAACACTTTACCTTCATCCCTCCTGTTTTGTTAAATTTGTTTTTGTTGCCTAAAGAACTCTATGCACTTTACCTCTGCTAACCACTGCTAAGTGCTTCTGCTCTCTCTCTAAAACATGGTAAACTTGACCTACACCTAATTGGCACATTTAAGTTACACGTAAATCCATAGTAAATGGTACTAGATGTACCAAGGGCCTGTAAATTAAATGCTACCACTGGGCCTGCAGCATTTCTTGAGTCACCCACTAAAGTAGCTTTTTGTAATGTGTCAGGCCTGCCACTGCAGTCTGTAATGCAGTTTTGAATGTCCGCCTTGACATGGAAAATACACCTTTTCCAGGGCAAAACCATCCATTTTAAATCTTATAAGTGACCTTTAAGGTAGGCCCTAGAAAGGCATAGGGCAGGGTGCATGTTATTAAAAAATTAGGACATGTGGGTTTAGGTTTTACATGTCCTGGTAGTGAAAAACCCCTAAATTAGTTTTTCACTACTGTAAGACATATCTCTCCCATTGGCACATACTAGGTTACCTTATTACATTTAAAAAGTTATGACTTTGATTGGAAGCATATATACATTTGCTGTTTGGACTTATACAAATTATTATTTAAATCCTCTTTAATGGTAAAGTTGGATTTCAAGTCACAATTCTGAAAATGTCACTTTTAGAAAGTTGGCATTTTTAGTGTCCTAGTCATTTGTGCATTCTGCAAGTATTCAGGTCACATTACTGCGAATGGCTTTGTTGATGGAGTTTGTGCATTCCTTCCAGACAGTGACACAAAAGGGACTGGGTGCGGGTATGATGGGTTGTCCTGACAGAATGGCTGAGGGAGGAGCTGTACACAACATCCCTTGCACTTCAATTAGCTTGGCTCTAGTACACACAAAGGACACTGATCACAACTTATTGTCATCCCAGACAGTTTGGAAAATTGACAGGGCAAGGGAAGACATTTCCAGAAACAGATGTGGGAGTAGAACAGGATGTCCTCCCACACTCAAAGGCTGGCAGCAGGTATAAATATTGCAGCTTCAAAGCTATTCATCAGAACATTCCTAGACCTGTGTAAGTTACAGAAGAAGATTGCCCTCCTGCCAGAGTACTCCACTGCTTCTTGAGGATTACCTTGTTGTCTGAGATGCTAGACTGGACCTGTTTGCCTTCATCTCAGGCTAACCCAGAGCGACTCTAAGGATCAGTTAGCTGTCTTTCTGTGTGAGCTGCAGGGACACAAGTTCCACACTCCTCCCTGCAACTGCCAAGCTGGCCTACTGCAACTGGACCTTTGTGGCCTGCCAACGGACCTGCCAAAGCCTGATGACCTCTGCTGTAGTGAGTCCCTGTTCCTTAAGAGGTGTCTCTACAGCTATTAGACTGTTGGCTGGCATCAGAGAGAACTCCTACTTGCCTAACTAAAGGCTTCATCACATCCGATGCTGAGTGACGCCAAGTAGTGCAAAGCATCTTCACACAGCTGAAGGCTTCATCGGAAACTGATGTTGAGCGACGTAAAGCCCTGCAATGCCTCGTCACATAGCTGCAAGCTTCATTGGTTCCAGTGCTGAGTGATGAAAAACCTGATAAAGCCTCACTGCACAACTGAAAGCTTGAGCTGAACTGATGCAAAGCAATGCAAAGCCTCACCTCCCAGCTGCACTCCTCATTGGAACCAACCCCAAGCCTTGCAAAGCAACTATGTGCAGACCTCACACCAAGGACATTGAGGTATTACTCTCAGTGGACCAAACTTGTTTCTGTGCCCGGCCTGCGCTCCATCGCGGTCGGTGCAAACTGATTGAATCTTTGTTATTCTTGTATCATTTTATTTATTAAAATTTGCTCTATTTTTCTAAAGTGGTTTGGGATATTTCTTATATGGTGTTTCCACTTTATCACTTTGTGTGCTGTATAATTTACACTGTGCCTCTAAATTAAGCCTGACTGCTTTGTGACAAACTACCGGCGGGTTAAGCACAAGTAAGTTTAGTTTTGTGGTTCACCCCGACAAGGGTTGTGGTTGTTGCCTGAGTGGGTCTTCCACCCCTTCAATCAATAACCCAACTTCTTACACTTTCTTAAAAAAAAGTATAGGAGACATTGAAGTAAAATAGTTTCAGCAGAAAATTTCTCTTTCAGAGAAATGTTATGAAGAAATCAATCTCCCATTAACATAAAAAAGACAAAATTAAATCGTGAACAATTTGCAAATTTCGGAAATCTCACAAGAGTTATTAAAACTTTGCAAGGCCTGCACAATTCCCAGCTTGGAATACAGGGTTTTAAAACTGAAAATGTGTATACTAAAATTCACAGTACTATGAGGCACACACACAATAAGAGGCTGTATGCTGGTAAGCGTTGTGGATGAAACAAACCAATACAAACTAGGTGAAGCATTGAAAAGAGATTATGAAACCGACAAATTCAGCCAAAAGGCATTAGAAACACGGCTCTTTAAGAATGGTCACCCTGCACCTGAATGTAAATCTCCTATATGGACCTTGGGAACATCAAGGCAACAACCAAATTGCACTTGATTTATTATATATTCAAGTCAATGTGAGAAAATGACAGAGCAAGCATGCGAGTTAGCTTCAGTTCATTAGTTACTCCTTTTATTTTTTCAAATGAAAATATTTAACTACTCAAGAACCAAGAATACAAGAATATTCCTAAAAGATGAATTCACAGTTTACATAGCTCATTTGGACTTTGTAGTTTTTTTGAAAGAGTAAAGTTATCTTGTGCCATGAAGGAGAAATTATATATTTTTGTTAAAAGCATAGATTTTGGTTTGTAGTTTTTTTCCAGTCTTCAGCCTTTTCTTGCTTCACTCATACCTTCATTCCTTCCTTCATCAGTGTGATACCAGAACACCGTGACCTAAATATCCTTTGGCAAATATAAGCCCATATTTATCCGTTTTTTAGCGCCACATTTGCGTCATTTTTTTACCCAAACTTACAAAATACAATGATATTTTGTAAGTTTGCGTTGTTTTGCACCCTAAAATGACGCAAATCCGGCGCTAAAAAAGTATAAATATGGGCCTTGGTGTGGGAAATATTGTTCACAAAAATATTGCTACATTGAAGTTAATGGAAATTCTACATTCAGCGCAATAATATTTTTGTAGACATATTTAAGCCACAACATTTATGTCGGACAGCACTTTTATCATTGATAGGATAACATACACACCCCTTCCACATTGTCTTCCTTTTTCTGCACATTGTTGCTTGCCACAAATTTGTCTTTACAGAATATATGCTACGACGAAAAGTGCTTCAAGGAAAATAAGTGTTGTGTATAATTCGTAAAGAACTCAGTGCCCATGCCCCTTCTGTGTGAAGTGGAAAGATTTGAAGTGTGCAGAGGTCGGTAGTCAGTGCTACATGCTTGATCCGAGGAAATAGAATGCCTTTGTAACACTGATAGGTGTGGGGATTTTGAGGAGTTTCGGATTAGCAGAAAAAAAGGTCGCTGGCCAAGGCAGAGGTAGTTCTAGGGCATAGAAGGATTAGATGACTGTTTGTAGGCACAACCACGCAGATGGTGCCAGACTCTCTGCACAAGGCTCGTATGCATCCACTGCAGTGGTAAAATGTTGCTTCTGCTAGGCAGTCACGGTCCTTCTACCAACCCTCACACCGATTGTGTATTTAGAAGGTAGAGAATACGTGCAGAAGACTGGTTATGAATAGAACATTGTGGGTAATGCAGGCTGTCATGACGTGGAAACATTTAACAACAGGAATCCGGTTGAGAGCGTGCAACATGGGAGAGGTTCCATGTCGGAGGACATCTCTCCAAGAATTGCCAGCATTTTGGATGCGGTGAAGAAAGGTAGTTTTAAGGCGCAAGTACAGAACATTATCTTAGCTAAGGCATGAACAGAATGGCGTTTACAGGGTGCACTGTCTCAAAAAGAAAGAAAATACTTAGTATTGAATAGTTTTGAGGTGGAAAAGGGGGGTGCTAACATACTTGCATAGTGAATAATAGCCGTCAGTCAAGGATTAATCCAGTATCCATTAATGATTTGGAGTGGGTGGATCAAGAGCCCACTGAACAATATATCCTGTTGCTCTAAAATACAAATCTGAAGGGTTCAAGTTCAATCCAAAGCCTTAGATGCAACAGCATGTGGTGAAATTGGTCTCGTATAGTTTATCTGCATAGTGTTTTATGATCTGAAGTCTTTTTTAATAAGTATTCCTCTAAAATGTTGCCAATGTATATATAGCAGAGGATGACACAACCACAAACAGAGGAGATAGACTCCACCTACGGTGACTGGTAAGCATCACAGTGTATTCATAATTGGCATCCAAAGGTTCTTCTGGCACTATCACTTCAAACCGCACAAACAATACATATAGCTAGAACCCAGGCTACATCTATCAAGAGTTAGAAACTGGTGGCACCTCCTGACTGAGAATTATGTAGACAGACACCAAACTCACAAAGTGCATCAATGGCAACCGGAAAAGAGGCAGTGTAGGAATAGAAGCATGGACCCTCTGGTTGGACCACATTGGACGTCACTGCTAGAGTAATTGGAGTTTATCATGTATTTACCACCATAAACTGGAGGTATGGAGTCTCACTTGAAGAAAGAGGGCAACACAGGGTACAATTGAAATGTGGCACTCACCCTTTTAAACTGTTTCAGTTGAATCAACACAGATCTATTTCAGGTAGAGATTGAAGTGAGACCAATGGACAAGAATGCAGAGTTATGTACAGCACAGTTTACTCCTTACACTAGGTCATACAGCCACAGCTGATAAGCTCCAAGTAGTGACAATAAGCCAGGATCTACAGACCCAGAGTAGAGAAACAAAGAGGAAAGTGGAGTGTTATTTTGAGTGGTAGATGACAGATTGTTGTTTCCTGTCTAGGATGGGATTCTCTAGTAGCAAGAGGAACAATGGCAGAAGACAGTTAAACAACATGGAGAGAAGATTGGCCAAATACCCTCTTTCCATGAATCTCTATATCCTAGTCATGGCCGTTCAGCACTTACCATAGTAGGTGTACCAAGAGATGGGATCAGCAGCAAACGGTCAGGGACACTCAACAGTTCCACTGCCAAATGAAGAGTTGAAAACTAGAGAAAACAACTTCCAGCATCTGAAATACCAGATTTAGTTAGAGGGGCCAAGCTGGTTTAGTGGGTAATAGTGTGATAGTGTGTTTATCAATGCAATAACCAAGATGAGACACACTTCAATATTTGTTGAGCTTGTTGGTACTGCAATGAGTTTCAGGAAATACCAATGAGGTGCTATTGTTGTTGAATGGCCAGGAGGTATTTGTAGATTAGATATAGAAAGGAAGAGGCTTGGAATGGTTTGAAAATTATATATATATGTATATATATATATATATATATATATATATATATATATATATATATAGCTAGAGATAATTAGATGGTGCTACCATTGACTAAAACACTCCCACAAGGAACTCTTTAGTAATTATGTTTTTGAGAATTAATGCTCTTTTTAGTGTCGAGCGCACAAAGCGCTCTGTCCCTGTTGTAAACTCTCTATGGGCTTGTAAACACACCCATGTCACGCCCATGGTTTGTGGGCTTGCCTTTTAAAATTTGCTTGATTTCATTAGTGAAAGGTATGCATACGTCAAGCCTTTTCCCGTGTTTAGCCCTCCTCCAGCGCACCAGCCAACAACTGAAAACAAACGAGGCTCCATGTTTTCCATATGGCTTCTGGACTATTTTTTCTTTCCCTTTATTTCGTAGTCTGCGCGATCTTACTGGGCAGTAGTCGAGCACTTTGCATGACATCGATCCTGTTACATGGATAATTGCACCTTTGCCGGTTACATGGCTAATTGTACTTTTGCTGGTAACATGGATAATTGCACTTTTGCCGATACTTTTAACTGCGAGCGACCTTCCTCTTCCTTTTCTGTGTCTCCTCACACTAATGGCTACCGTCGACTCGCTTATGTGAAACTGTTTTGTTTTTCATTTTCACTTTATGTGGCAAGAAAAGTCTGGTTAGGATGCTAATAGCTCTAACTCGAGCAAACGGAAGACCCACTGCACTGCAAATGCTTGTTTATTTTCCTGCAGGCGAGTCTGATTTGGAAAATGGACTGCAGGTTACATCAGAAGCATGCATTTCTTTCTATACATGTAAGGTGCAATGCTGTTCACTAAGGTGGTACGCTCATAACATAAATATAATAAGAATGACAAAAACAGTCTGTGAATAGTTATCGCACAGAGAAATCACTTGGACAATCAATGCATTGCAAAGTGACTTGTGAGAAAGCCGATTGAGTTCCACATAGTGTACTTTTATTCTCTTTTCCATTCTAAAAGTTACAGAAATACATAGCGCTGAGCTTTTATGAGTAAAGAACTCAAAATGAGTACTCAAGTTTCGTAGGTCCATGCTTGAGTAGGTTCATCAGTCCAGATGTTCCTTGCATCCTAGGATTTATAGTCTTGATTTTATAATCAGACAAAACTAATTAAATAACCCCTCCTTGACATTATTTCACATTCCCATAACTGATCTGACCAATCCTCGTTTCTAAACTAGAGTCCCTTTCTCACCAAAACTTTCAAAATGCCACCACTAATGTCTTTCAAAACATATACAATATTGGATACAGCAATCTATTCTCAGGTGCAACTAAGCATATTTTATTTAGAATCAATTACTTTATTCTAATGGTCTTAGGACATATTCTAGTCAACAGCCCAGGGCCTGATTACTAGTACCTGCTGACCGCTGCAACCTTGGCAGTCTGACCACCAGATTGTGATGCTGGCGGTCGGACTGCCACAAGACGGCAGCCACTGCCAGAATTGTGTATCCCGACAAGTTGGCAGTGGTGAAAGCCATAATCAAGCACAGTGGTACCGATGTCGGCACTGCCGTGATGAAGCCACCATGAAAAGGCCAGGGTAAAGGCAGAGAAGGGGCCACAGGGGGGGCCTCTGCACCGCCTATGCCCATGTCATGGGCAATGTAGAGGCTCCTGTCAGCACACTCAGAATGCACACTGTCTGCCATGTCAGACAATGCGCATTCTGACTGTGCTGGCAGCAAACTCAGCGCAGGTGGCATTGGCCTCAACTCTCTTTTAGAGTAGAAGACAATGCCGCTGCACTGACTGTCCCACAAGCCCTACAGGAATGTCATAATACAGAGGCCTGGAGGCTGCCGGCTTGGTGACGTGCTCCAGACCGTTATCTTGGTGGTCTGGCGGTGGGACCGGCATGTTTGGAATCAGCCCCTTTGTGTATATATTTTAGCACAAAGATCCACCTCCTGGCTAAATGACAGGCAGACTCTCTGGTGACATGGAGTTTACTCTTGATTGCAAGTGAATATCACATATACATATTGTCTACATAAGTTCAGTTTATGTCCCTTCTGGTCTTTTGCATAACTATGTATATATGGCACACTTAAACATTTGTCTGATCTCTAGGTACTGATAACATGTGTTTATTATTACCCAACTCCGTGACACTCATGTTATTGCCCACTGCTGAAGATGAGAGGCTGAATGCATGGCTAAATTTCGAAACTTTAGTATTGACACTGAATTTAAAGACATTCAACTATGAACGATACATTAGTTCGCTGAGCTACCATACATGGCTTTGGCTAAACTAGAACTGTACTCAGACATAAGATTTCATATTTTATGCAGTGTTTTTTGTTTTCTGTTGCACAGTCAATTGATTTCTATGGAATTGCTGGTCTTGTTCTCTGTCACAACTGGGTAGATTTCTGGTGAAGTTGGTCTTTTCCTCTGTCTTTGCTGACCATGTTTTTTGGCACATGTACAATTATTCTGTGGCAAAGCAGGACTTATTCTAGGGTACATTTTGGATTATTTTCTGGCACAGTTTTCTATTTTGTCCTAGGTGGGATTACACTCTGGCTTCCATCCATGGTTGTGCTATGAATAGACTAATATCAAACCCTTGCACCACAATTTAGCTGCATCGGTGCCAGAAAATGGTAGACAATGAAAAAACAGTCCCTCGCCTTAGACACCAAAATATGTACAGATGGTCCATGCACTGTCTATGTCATAGCTGAGTTTATTCTTTAGGTCAGATGTAGTTCATAACCATGATAAACATGACATGGATCTGCCTGCTCTGAAGCACCATGCTCACTAGAGTCTACAGCACCATGGTGAGCACTTTCACCAGTAAATTATTTAGTGGTACACTTATTACGGTATTATTGTGGCTTCTCTTGTGAGGTCTCATTGTGAAACTGCCAATGTGGAAACACAACCACACACTGCATCCTTGTCACCATATGCAACTACATACAAGGGAACATCAACATTAGAAAACAGTATACTACAAGAGTACTGTTAAAAACTACTGAAAAGAAATAAAAAACAGAGAAGCAGGTGCCCAAATATAGGCAAAGAAATTAGAAGATTGGTTTATCCTAATCGCCTGTCTCCATGCCTATTAAATTGAATAGCCACAAATACACTTTTGGGCTAAATCACATATTTAGTGCTTGCTTACATTTTCTATCCATAGTTGATAGGCAAGACTGCTGTAAAATATGCTTCTAATACAACCCTGAAATTATTGCCACTGTTTTATGCAATGGTTTATATTCTGAATTGAACCATCCTGACCTATTATGGGCAGTTTCAGACTGGACCATACGTTCTTATATTTTATAACAAAGCAAAAACATATCTGGAAGTTTTTTTTTTTATTCAAACCCTTTACATGAACCAGGGAAGACTGAGTCAACACCTCAGAAAAAAATGCCACAGTACAAGGGACCGCATGGTTTGGCTTTCCTGTAGTATGACTTTTATTACAATGTTATTCATATGCCTGCCAAAGTTATGACCAATCCCAAGAGAAAGAAGAAAAACATCCAAGAACAATAATTTGATTCTAAAATTTAATGTAGCAACTTGGCCTATTAAGATTCATGAACATAGCAGAGAAACTGCTTACACATTAGAATCGAAAAGTACCAAAGATGCAAGCGGGTGGGAGGGGAGATTTAGGGCAGGGACACTGCAGAAGAACGGGCTCTTATTTTAACAGTAAACCTTGAATAGCTTTTTGCCTGACAAAGTACAATGCACATTACACCAGTCTTCTTTCAGACATGAGCATAAAGGTTTTAAAATGCATTTTTGCCGGTCCCCAGAGAAAAATTAGCATAATGTACATTTTGCTTGCTCTCTAATTCCAGAGCAGACAATGCTGGTAAATTGAACCACGAGGTCCGTGTATGATCATATGTAATGTTTCATGGGTAAGAAATACTGCAGTCAACATGTCTGTCATTTTCATTTATAAAGTGTCTGATATTTACTGGATTCAGTAATCCAGTCTATTGTAATCATCAAAGGGGCGATGTAATTCTTCTGGGAGACCCATTGACCTCTGGGTGAGTGGAGGATCTGGCTACACCCAGCAGGTTGAGAACCTCCTCCTACAATTAGACATTCCTGCCTGCCTTGCAGGAGTTTGTGGGCCATATTTATGACCTGTTTTGCATCGCTCTTTCACCATGCAAGCCTTATGTGAGATTAATGAAGCCACAAAACGCCACCTTGTGTGGCTCTGTGTGGCTTCATAAATCTTGAGTAATGTAATGCCGCAAACATTCCTGTATTAAGGTACTCTGCACAAGGGTGTATTTTCATGGGTGTTGTGTGTTCTCACACAAAATCCATGGATTGTGACCCTTTCCTAGATTCACAAGAACTTGTAAACCTGGGAATGCACCAAATAAATACGCCTCGCCAGATGAGCTGTAATGAGGAGAAATATGCTTGAATCTCCTCATTTTTCCTCTTTCTGCAGCACACATAGAAAGATGAAAAAAATCTCTCCGGATTGTTTTTGTGAAGGAAGGTGCCCCTTCCTGCACAAAAACAATCCTGCATGCAACACAGGCACCGTTGCACCATAGTGCAAGGGTGCCTGCATTGGTGCCAGACTGCCTAAAGGGTGCCAGCGTAGGGAAAAGGGCAGGAATATGTAGTATTCTTTTAAATACTGTGCATCCTGCCCTTTCCCTGTGATGCAAGGATGCACAGCAAGGTGACGATGTGCTGTCCTGCGCCACAAAATCCCTAAATACGGGCCTGTATGTCTTCAGTACATCCACATTGAGGCATTCTTTAGGGTCGAGAGCACAAGCGCTCCGTCCCTGTTGTAATCTCTCTTTGGGCTTTTTACCACGCCCATGTCTTGGCTGACACTTTCATTGGCTCATTGGCTTGCCTTTTAAAATCTGCTTGATTTCATTAGTGAAAGGAATGCATAGGTCATGCCTTTTCCGGTGTTTAGCCCTCCTCAAGCGCACCGGCCAACTACTGAAAACATACGAGTCTCCATGTTTTCAGCATGGTTTCCGGACTACTTTATCTTTTTATTTTCCACGCAGCGCGATCACGCTGGGTTTTACATAGCGCATTCGCGCTCGTTTTTTAAATATTAATTTGAGAGTTTACAAGGCTAACAGCTCTAACTCGAGCAAATCTGAGACCTGTTGCATTGCAAAAGCTTGTTTTCTTTTTCTGAAAGAAACTAACAAAGCAGGACACATTTCCAGAAAAAAACACAATGACCTTGATGCACAGACGCTTAATCCTTGCCCTTCAGGGTCATAGGTGGCAGCGCACATGAGGAGGGAAATCCAGTAACGTTCGCCCTGCTCTATATGCAGTGACCTGGAATTCCTTTAACTGATGGATCACTGGGAAAATATTTCCACCAATGCAGCCATCTGAGGGTCTACCATGAGAAAATACGCACTTCCCCTACCTCCAGATGGGGCGAGGCAGTACTTCACCGGAGCCAGTGTTTTCACGTGGTGCTCACTGGTACTCGCTTTTCGGGACTAGAACTTATTTTTCCTCATCTGACTTTTCCCCAGAGCAAGAGAGAGAAAAACACAAAAGGGAGAAAGAGGGAGGAAGAGAAATATTGGAAAGGATCACAAGGAAGAAATGGCAGGCATGGAAAAGAATCTGAAAGAGTGAGATAAAGCGTAAGAGTGTATGGTGATAGATGAGAGAGGCACTTATTCTGTTACAAATTAAGCACCTGGTTGGGGGAGGCATGTGGTTGAGGGACGGAAAATCAGAGTGACCGTGTAAGTCCGAAAATATCCTTTTAAAGGGAAAAAAAGAGAAAAGGTAATTTTGGGACTACTTCTAAACATGTTGTTTAGAAGTATTATTTGTAGTAATAGTAATGCATTAACACAGATAACTCAGTATGCATTCCCTGGAAAGAACAATACTTTAGTATTTATGAGGGGAGGAGATGAAAGGAAAACTTAAAATTCAAAATTCTCAGATTTTTCAATCTGATTCACGTTTGCTTTTCACAGTTCCTCGACGTGCCTGCCTGCTTGATAGACACTATGTAGGTAATATATAAGCACCAACTTTTCTTTTAACATGTTGATGGGGCTTTGTGGATAATACCTAGCAACTGGTGCTGTGTACTTTGCAGGATTTGTGTTACATTGCGGTCAACAAAGGCAGCCGCCTTAAAGCAAATCACAAAATACAAAAGTGGAGAAACAACTTCAACACATCGCCTTGAAAATGCACCTTTTTGTTAGAAGACGTGGAGAGCACAATGAAAAACTGGCCTTTTGCCTGAGGCTTCGAAAATCCTTGCAAAAGAAGTGAACTTCTGGATGTAACAAACAAACATGTTGTAAAAATGGGCTATATTAAAAGTAACCATTTTTACACGTAGTACATAGGAAATGTGGTTCAAAAACAGCTACTTAATCTTTTGATAGCTCTCCACACAGACAGTCTACAAAGTTTGAAAAGTATATGAATTGTACTGGCCCTCTCAACCGCCCCACACGTCCGCAGAACTACAACCGGGGGTAGATCATTCTCGAACCTCGCCGCCAAAACGTGGAACACTCTTCCCACCCACCTGCGCCAGACCAAAGACCTCCTTACCTTCAGGAAACTTCTCAAGACCTGGCTGTTCGAGCAGTAGCAGCACTTTCCCCCCTTCTCCTCCCTCCTCAGCTCCTTGAGACCCTCACGGGTGAGTAATGCGCTTTACAAATTCCTGATTGATTGATTGATCTGTGGTGAGCGACCAGTTAATTTAACAGAAATGGAAGAATGGAGGCAAACAGTCTTTGGTTTCGGCTCTCTAATGTATTCGTGAAAATGAAAGTGTATAGTTGGACCTATGCATAGTTTGTAATGATAACAATATATCTTCTATATCGGTAATGTCCTGGAATGGAGAGTTAAAAATAATTGTGGTTTAAAAATGTTGGGCGTATGGGTGGGGTAATAAATTTGAAGGAGTAATGCAGCCACTTTATAGGAGGGATTTCTGTTTTAACAATTATTCTTCTAGCATGACATTTCCGGCTGCTGATCTTACCATTCCCTTCATTATTTAACCATCATTCATGCTGTCTTGATCTCAAGTTATATTTAAAGCGCTCTTGAACCATATTGGTTCAGGCCTGTACTACACACAAGTTAAAATGAAATAAAAATTTAAGAATGGATGTGTTGTACTAAAAACCATCACAAAAAAATTGTCATGTATGTATCAACATATAGGGGCCTAACTCATGAAGGCATTTTTTAGTAGATAAAGAAGTACTCCTGAAGTAGTCTTTGACCTACTCTTACATTATTTTGTGAATTGATTCCCAAATATCTAAAAATGGAATATTCAAGAATACATACACATAAAATTAGTACAAGTCGGAAGCACTGTGCCCCTTTCCACTTTTACTTATAAAGAATTGGAGGTTTCAAGGCCGATTTGCTAAAGGATGTAAGAGTACACACAAGGCTGGCTTTAGGGAGGTGCGACTGGTGCGGCCGCACTGGGTACAGGCCTGGTGGTAGGCAATGACCTTGATGGGGGTGGGTGGGAGGGGCTGTGTTGAGCAATAACTTACAATTTAAAAGAGCCTTAAGCAGAGTTCCATTCGTGTCCACCTGTCAGGCAACAATAAAAATGTCAAGATAACTCTTGTGGTTAATGTTCCTGCTGGAGAGAAAAATTTGAGTTTTGTTATAAATTAGCGTAGGGGGTTAATATGCCTGCTGAAAAAAAGAGATATGTATTTTATGTTGTTAGCTGAGTGGATCCGTAAAGCTAGCCTTTACCAGATTTTTAAAACAAATGAAATATATGGGAGGGAAGGGCTATGGAGAGATGAGGTGCATTTTTGCCGGGTGGTAGTGCTGGAATCCAAGGAGGAGGTCATGGGGGGTCACCAAAAAAGATTGTCACACAAGGTGGCACCAGTGCTAAAGCCGACCCTGAGTATATAAAAGAGTATTTCTGTATTAATACTTCTCATAATCAAAATGCTTTTGTGAATAGGTGCCATGTTGATAAAATACATATATATTATATGTTGGATATGACCAGGCATAACCAGCATACAACAGGGTGTAAACTTCCTTAGTAAGCCCTTATGTGGATTGACATATTCTAGTCAAAGACAACATCTGGCCGATCATACCACTTCTGAGACCACATCCAGATTCCGTTTTCACTCATGGAGGCTATATCTGCAGTATTTCGTCAAGTTCATAAAAAATATGTGTCTATTAGGATATGGTCAGATGGGAAACAGTCTACCGGCGAGAATTTCTCAAGGTTGCATGATTCTAACCATGTGACCAATGAACAGACATCACAAATATCAAAATGTGTATCGTAATACACAAGAAAGTAGCTGGATAAAGATAGATACATTCAAAGTCTTAAATGACAGCTTGTCTGTCCCAAGGAGTTTGGCATAGAGGTACATTCCACCTAATTGGTGTCCCCTCATAGTCACTGCTAGAAATGGATCAAGATAATGACCCACTTTCTTTTTGACTGACTGAGGAAAAGAACATACACAAAGATTAGCCTCACTGTCAACCAGCTGTGTTAGTGCAACTATGATGAGTGTAAAATTTATAGGTAGTTGGCCTTTAGTAACACGTTGTTAAAAAATATTTTTTCAGTGGATGTTTTTAAAGAATGCACTTCACTGATTTTACAAAAATAATTTGTATCTTGTTTATAGTTTTCCTGAGATGTTGATTACTCGACTGAAAAAGAAAGACCCCGATGGACAAAGCATTCTTGCAGTCACAAATTCTAGGAGTCACAAAATCACCAGCATAGCAACCACTCAAATGCAGCTCACAATGTATAAAGGTATCCTTCTGAGGCAGAAATGTCTTTAAAAAGTGCCCTTTGATACCCCTAATGAATTGTAAAGGAAAAGGGTCTATGATTGTCATCCCTCTCTCCTTTGTATTTCTCTATGCAATATATTTGAGAATGTACTTTCCAAATCCATCAGATCTTCCCCAATGACACCTAAAAAGTGTTGTGTCAAGTGCATGTTGTCCTATAAAGCTGCGGAAGGACTTTCCCCAATTATGACACTATACTCACCATTGATATCATGTTTATTTTGCCCCATCATAAACAAGTTACAATTCATAAAAGTCCTAAAATAGGCCAAAATAAATCTGCTTGAAAATGAAATACCTCTCTGTGTCATATTGGGACAATGTCAAATTTACAGTTTGTTGATACATCAAGTTGAGCATGTAGAAGCACCCTTCACCTTATAGTGTAAAAGTCTACATGTTAAATGATTTTATATAATGTGAGGCTGTAATACATTCCCATCAATATTTATGCTCAAGGTCTGGAGAGAGTTTTCTTTTCATAATGCATAATGCCTTAGAACGGAGGAGATGGTTTAGAACAGTACAGGGAACTAGTAAGCCTGTGAGGTAAGAAGGATCTATACGAGATTTAGATTCATGTAAACTTTTTAGAAAAACCGACCAGTAAAGAAGCGGGTCAGTCACCACCAAAAGTGATGTTCTTTGCGTGATGTACCTTATTGAGTAACACTAAGCTACAGTCTCTTTTTTCACAATTGTATGTTTGTATAGAGAACAAAAGTATAGTATTAATGATAAACAGGTCAGGAACCAGGTATAGCATTAAATTGGCTTTTAAGATCTTTGACCATGAAATAGCATGTTTAAGTGCACAATCCTTCTTTTTGTAGTCAAGAATTCTGAATCCAAAGGATATTAAGTTGAGAAAGAAAAAGGTGTTTCTCTTGAGCAGTGACTCATTGAAATTAACTTTGT
Source organism: Pleurodeles waltl (assembly GCF_031143425.1). Lineage (NCBI taxonomy): Eukaryota > Metazoa > Chordata > Amphibia > Caudata > Salamandridae > Pleurodeles > Pleurodeles waltl. The sequence goes on from NC_090445.1 coordinate 1,105,748,082, forward strand.
CTTTCCATGCGCTTCATAGATATTCTTCAGCAATAACGAACATTCCTGATAGTGTTTTTGTTTGCAGATTAAGGGCCTGATTTAGAGTTTGGCAGATGGGCTATTCATCACAAACATGACGGATATTCAGTCCATCGGATTATGATTCCATTATTTCCTCTGACCATCCTAATACGATGGCCATGATATCTGTCATGTTGTGACGGAGTAGCCTGTCCGCTGAACTCCAAATCAGGCCCTAAGTCTTTTTGTTTTGCGCTGATTATTCACAGTACCAGGACACCAGATGGCAGAAGTCAAACTGTACAATCAGTACAATGAATCTATCAATTTCATACACACCAAGATCCACTCCTAGTGTTAAGACTGCTGGTAACCTGAATAATTGCACTAAACAACAGGTCTGCATGCCACTTGATGTGGCTTTCTATGAAATCAATAACTTGTCTTCTAACAAGGAAAAAGTCTTGGAATCAGCATGATATCTTTTGACTTCAAAACTGAATTCTGATGCGCAAAGTCTTGAGCAGTCTGTATTTTGGATTAGGAATTTTTTCTTACAAACATATTATTATAATAATAATTTACTTCTACCTCTCTTATTTTTCAAAGCTATTTTGGTAAGCTATGTAACTACATTTTAATTATTTTATTCTACTTTCAGGTGATATACTATTGTTTTTTCATTTCCTTATTATCTGTTATAGTGGTGCATTCTTTGGAAGAGTGCCCTTTGACATTACATTGAATTTTTTTAAAGTAGATCATAGAATTTCATGTACAAATATCTGACATAATGATTGATTTAGATTTCCATGATGATTGAGGCGTTCTAACTGTTTTCAAATCATCTTCCAGAAGCAAGGCTAGAAGATGGTCATTTTAAGTATGTATTGCATTATGTGTAGGAGAAGAATAAATTCAATCCATTCATATGATTGATTAGGGAAAAAAAAGTCACCCATTCTTAAAGGAAGTGAACAACTAATAATTAGCTATGTGTCTCAGTATTCATAACTATTTAAACAGGATTTATTTTACAACCCTGGTCTGATGAGAGGCCTAAGTGGACAAAATTGGATTATAGTGTGTGACATTTAAGTTGTGCACAGATTCCTGAACCAGATGCATTTTATCGTCTGAGCTATCATACCAATGTTGAAGATGACATTCTAACAAAATTGTGTTGGTATGAGAATTTCTTTTATTAAAAAAGATGTACCTATGATAATCATTTACATATAGGAGTACCTGAAAATTAGTGAGTGCTTAGTGTATCATAGAGGTTTCAAAAATAAGTGATTGAATTGTTCTTGTTTATGTAGGACATAAAACTTGCTATTAAATTTAGTGCACTCTCAAACCATAAAATGCATTTCCTCTGATCCTAAATTGTGACCAAACTATCAAACAAGGAAGCACATCAGCCAATAAAACGATGTGTCTTTAGGTGGAATTTGTTCAATGAGAAATGCTAAGAGTGGCCCAGACCTGACATTTAATGGTGTGTTGATGTGTGACCCTTTAATGGTGAATGCCAAAAATCAGTGTTGGTGGCATAAAGTAAAATCTTCTTGGCGCCTGCTGAAGATGTGTCTAAAAAGAGTGTGCAGTCTAAATACTGGAAGGAAATATTCAGTGTAATACAACAGAAGGATGATGTGATACAATAAATGGAGATATTCTAACAAGCTTCAGACAAGTCCAATGAAAGAACCATTTGGGTATTCAATTAGTCATCATTAATGGGAAACATATGAGAGTGTGAAATATAATAGAAGCTGATGTGAACAATATGTAATCAAGAGTAGCTGAATGCCTTCTAGAAGTGATAGAGGTATTGTTATTTAACTTCTACTTTCTTGTAATTCATGTGACTGCATAGAGTTTCCAAACTACTGTGTCATTCACCCTCATCTCTCTCATTTCCAGGGGTTGCCCATGCAAACCTATTTTACTGCACCAGGCTATTATATCAATCACTGTTCTCTAACTGAAATAGAATATGCTTTGGGCATACCGCAGATGATATTCCCAACCTGAAGCTGCTTTTCCCTCACTTACCTTTGCTGATACAGTATTTAAGATTATTTATTTAACTAATTACTTTTGATTAGGGTTGTGCATACTTTAATAATTCTATTACTTAAGCTCCATTAACTTATTGATCTCTTTACAATTCTGTAGGTGATGTTGAACCATTCTTATGAACCATGGACCATTATGCTTTAATGAACAATCCAGAGGCTCACACAAGAAAGTAGCTTGAGTTTGGCTTGTAGTTTTATTTTCATTTGAAATGTGATGATTGCTTTGCCGGGACATCTAGAGACACCAGGAAGGGAGGAACTCACTCCAGAGACCCCACAGGCACCAGGGCACTCATTGTATCAGCTGCCCCAGCAACAGGAGTTCCCATTGCAGAGTCGCTGCAGGGAGGGCGGGGCTTCTTCTGATGTGCTATAAAGTGCATAGTGCACTCCAGAGGCGCAGGACATCTAGAGATGCCAGGAAGGGAGGACCTTACTCCAGAGACCCCAGAGGCACCAGGGGAACTGTTGTACCAGCTTCCCCAGCGCCAGGAGCTCCCATTGCAGAGTTGCTGCAGGAGGGCGGGTTTTCTTCTGACCCGTTACAAAGGGCACCTTGCACTCCTGCAGCTTGGGAAATCTAGAGACACCAGAAAGGGAAGACCTCACTCCAGAGACCCCAAAGGCATTAGGGAACTCGTTGTACTAGCTGCCCCATTGCCAGAAGCTCCCATTGCATAGTCACTGCAGGGGAGCGGGGCTCCTTCTGACACACTACAAATGCACCTTGCACTCCTGCGGTGCAGGACATCTTGAGATACCAGGAAGGGAGGACCTCACTCCAGAGACCCCACAGGCATCAGGGGACTCTTTGTACCAGCTGCCCCAGTGCCAGAAGCTCCCATTGCAGAATTGCTGCAGGGAGGCAGGGCTTCTTCTGACATGCTACAAAGTGCATCTTGCCTTCTCGTGGCATGGGAGGAGCACATGCGGCACCTAGGCAAAGTCCAGGCCATGGACGGGCCCGCCCTTGCCTGTCAGAGCCCAGAGGAGGCTGTGCTGGCCCACACCTCGAACATCCAGCAAAAGGTACTGTGTGCTTTTTGTTGCCAATGACTTACATCTGTCAGACCTTCATTACGCCCCATAATATTGGAACTCTGTACTGTGTGGGAGAGCCCGTGGTCTTGCACTACTGAGGTTGCAATCTTTCTGCTTCCCCTCTAGTCTGGACAGGGAGAAGTGGAAAGCTATGGAGGCTGTCACAGGCCCCCCTACCGCAAAAATATGTCTGAGCTCAACTAGTGCAAAGTGTGTCATGGACAGGATGGACGTTATTTTGGAGAAAGTGAATGAGATGTTAAATACTCCAGTCAGTTCAAACAATGACACTTCACCCAAATCTCAGGCCTGCCATGTAAAGAAGAAAAGAGCTAATAAGAGGGTCCCAGAGAACTTTACAAGGAAAGTCAGCTGATTCCACCACAGAATCTCCCGACCCCCCCTAACCATGCAGGTCTTCCAGCATGGGGCATTGCTGTGTCCACATAATACTCAAACATTATTTGTGAAAACAGGTTTGCTGTCCTAAATCCTCAGGACAGTAGCACCAGTGCCTCAGAGATGGGGGCTCTAGACATCGATCATCCTGGGCCACCCGTAGATTTAACTAAACTATTATAGGTGATTGGGTGGGGGGGGCTCAAGGACGAGGTTATGGCCATGAAAGACTTAGCAAAAGCTCTTGAAGCTAAAATAGTTTAGGGCAGGCCAACAAGGGTTTTTTTTTTTACACTCTTCCATGATGACCTCACCCGGGGTGGGGTGGGGGGGCCTGGGACCCCAGTACATGAGCAAACATGCTTTTGATAAGTCTGCCCCGTGCCCCAACCCAAGGCCATTTCCTTGCCTCGGGAATGGGTAACCCCACCATTCCACCAAGCTTCTCTCTTCCGCCAGCCTGGTATTGGTCCTTCGATTTCTGGATGTTTCAGGGTTGTAGGTGGGGGACATAGGAAAAATGAAGGAACAGGTAGGGGATGGGGCAATATACAAAAGTTGGGGCTGCCAAGGGTGGGCCAGGAGGTGGTCCTACATGAGCCTTACAACATTCCTCACCCAGCATGCTCATATACATCTGGTTAACCAGACTATTACAACAGAGGGAGCCCGGTGGGCATAAGACCCAGCAGTATAATCCCAAACAGGGGCAGTTCTTCCTGATAAATGTTCCATAGGTGACGTCCAGAAGCAGGGAAGACCAGAATTCCATGGCAAATAAAGTCATCCACTGACTAAAGTATGTTAAGGGATGTTACTCAATTAACAGGAGCGACATCACAAGAGCAGAGCGCATAGAAATTCTGGGCAGGTCTCTGGATTTAGTGGGAGTGTCCCTGAGGGGACTGTGGACTGGTCAACGGTTTATTATCCATGGACGCATGCAGAATATTCCACGATTCAGGTCAGATATAGGGGCGACTACAACTTGCAGAATGTCCCTAGCTGTGACTTACAGTGTGACTATGTCAGGCATAGTGGTCTGGGGGACATTGACTGACCATGTAATACCTCCCAAGTTGACATTTATGTAAGTAGCCCAGAGAACTGGCACAAAGTCACTGGGGAGGAACACCTGGATTGTATGAAACCTGAAAAAGAGTGAGCAAGTGAACAATCTACAAACTGTTAGGTATCCACTCGTGCAATTAGTCATGGGGAGATGGGAACAGCCTGCCTTCTTCTAGTCAGGAGCGTATTTATAGAGGTCAGGTGAAGCCTCCCATGAAATGCTCGAAAGTTGACCAATCCATTGGAATAAAAAGTTTGATATGGAATGCCGCTGGGATTGGTACTAAGTTGGTGGATGCCGTCTGGGGTAAATTTATAGAAAATTATGACATTTGCCTATTTCAGGAAATCTGGAGTTTGTGGCCAGTCACTAGGAATGTGTACACTTCTTTTTATTCCTATGCAGTTCGATCACCCAGAGGAAGGCCCTCAGGGGATTTGGCAACATGGATACTCACAGGTTTACAATGTTCAGTTAAGAATTTATCCACAAGGTCCCTGGACTTGCTGGCCTTAAGAATGGGCTTAAGCAATAGAAACTTGCTAATTAATGTCTATAATTGAGTTGTAGGGAGGAAAGATGAAACCCAAGTGATACTTGCCCTGGAGGTTTACTTGACTGAGCATAGAGGTGGTGGGGAGCTCACTATAGTGGGTGACTTGAATGCTAATTTTGAACCCCTCTGCTCACTAGACCCAGACTTATTGGAAGAGCAAGATAGAGAGTGGAAAATTCAACCCCCAGATCTTCCTCCTGTCAAGTGGTCCCTAAGAGCAGCACAGATACTCCCTCTTGTACTGACTTTTGATCTAGGAGCCACAAATGTGCAGACTCGATGTGATATAGGGTGGCAAGCATGCTTTCAATAGGCCTGGAGCACAAGTTGCATTGACTACTCTATGATCAGTCTAAACAGCAGGCCATACGTCCATGACATGGTGGTCCTTGACATGGTGGATAGTGGCTACAATGCCCTGAGCATGACCCTGTTCGTGTTTTGCTAATGCCTCCAAACTTTGGGGTCGCGTCCAAGTAGGAAATGCTGAACTCTCTAACAATGGAAAGGCCATTAAATGGGGATGGGTCGAAAGGAAACTCGATCTTATAGAGTCAGTGAACTCCATGGTCACGGAGCATATCGAATTAGTAAACAAACTCTCCCCAGAGGTGAGAGGGCTGGTTTTGGCAAAAGCCAATGAGCCTTTTCTTGAAAATATAAGAAAGCTGTTGGTCCAGGACACTAAGTGCCCACGTGAGAGGCAGAAAGAAACTCCCTGGTAAACCAAGGCTTGTAGGGCATCCAAAACGCAATTACTGCAAGCAATTAAGGTTACGTTGAAGATTGTGGCTTATAGGTCAAGTTATAAGAAAACATTGGAAAGGGCCAAGAGGGACTGGGAAGATTCTTTGTGGGACGAGGTGTCCCAGCCCTGGCTTCCAAAGACAATGAAAAATACTGGGCCAAAATGGGCCAACCTCACATTTCGATATAATGTTGGCAAGAGACCTGTGGAATATTTTGTACAACCCCAGGATTCAGTCTTCCAATTTAGTAACTTAAATTCTTGCTTGAATGTCCAAGGGTGGGTTGATGTGGACCCCCAGCTGACAGAAAACCTAAAGGAGCAAGATATCCTAGAGGTAACCCTTCGAGCGACTGAGGAGGCCATCAGTTTTTGCGTGGGAAGACACCTGGCCCTGACCAGATCCTAAATTAGCTTTATAAACTCAATCTGGGTATCTAGAGTTCATACCTGAATCATCTTTTCAATGCCATCCTAAAGTGTATGCCAGTTCCCGCTTCTTAATGGCTGGCAGTAATTATTCCAATCCATACGAAGGGCCATTACAGTGCCCCTAGCAATTATAAGCCAATTAGTCTTACAGGTGCCTCCCAGAAGATCTTTTGTAGACAAATTTTGAATCATATCCTAGAGTGGATAGAGGTGAACAATATCCTATCCGAGTTCCAGGTAGGGTTTAGGAGAGATATTAGCACATTATACCAGATTTTCTGCTTCAACAGGCTCTTCTGGAAGGCAGTGATGATAAATAGGGGCAGCTTTTTTCCCATTTGTTGACCAACATGCTGCCTCTGATCTAGTACTTTCAGCCATGCTCTGGACATCTCTGGATAAAAAGGGTATGCCACCACATCTACTGGCTATTTTGGTAGGGCTGCACAAGGAAAATTATGCTTGTGTAAGATGAGGGGATAAGGGGCAGTTGCCCCACCCATAAGCATTCGGAAGAGAGTTAGGCAGGGATGTGTACTGGCCCCCACCCTATTTTACCTCTACATAAATTATGTTGTGAAAAGGTAGGACAGGAAAGGATGCGCTTCGCCTTGGGTGGGGACCAGGAGAGTGCCGGCTCTGCTTTTCCCAGACAACACTCTCCTGATCTCCAAATCGCTACGTGCATTGCAGCACCTTTTGGATAATTTGAATACTTTTTGTCTGGAGCGGCGTTTGGAAGCCAACAGCACAAATACTAAATTTATGGTTTTTAATCCAGACAGCGCTAAACTTTACAATTGCAATCTTGTCATAGATACAACCACCCCTACTGAGCAAGTATCTAACTTTGACTACCTATGGTTGAGGCTAACACCTACCATACATTGGTCGATGCAGGTCTCAAAGGCTGACTGCTCACTCTTGCATTATTCACCTCAACTGCTATTGTTATTTAATAAAACCTTTTCTAACAAGGCCGCTCCAGTGATAGAAATGTATAAAACCAAGGTTCTGGGTCCAGTTCTATACGGAGTGTAGATATGGGGTTATGCCAACTGTAATGGCCTCTCTCTCTCCAAGAACAGTTTTTTCCTGTAGTTGTTCGTACTTCCAAAGAGCACTCCTCTAGTTCCATTGTATTTAGATCTTGCATTCAAGACAATTCCGAGGAAAGTCGAGGTTCGATTTCTATTGTAGGGCACAGGATCTGCTCCTCACCTGCCCTAAATGCTTCTAGAGCATTCTTCAGAGATGTGTTAGCTCTCCCTTGCATCCAGCAGATACCCTGATATACATATTAGGTCCCTGCTTAGGAAGCCAGGGTTGGAAGATTTGTGGGCAACACCTGAGGTTCTCACACTTAGCTCCAGAACCAACATCAAATCAGCCTATTGACAGATGGTATATCAAGGTTTAAGCTGGCCCCCAGCTGCAAGGACACGATCGATGAGATCATTCCCACCTTGGCCAGGAAACTGTTTTTACAATTCAGATACCAGACCTTACCAATTAGGTCCTTCTTTGCTAATTGGGCAAACATGTATCAAGAGAGTACTGAGTGCCTGGGATGAACGGGACCTTTAGAAGATCTACCTCACATTTTGTATTTTTATCCAGCCTACAATGCCCAGAGGAGAAAATGGTTACTACCTCTGTGTAGATCGCTGGGTGTTACTTGGTTGCCACAAGGATCTTAAGAACTGATACTTCCCGGCTGGTGGTGTTTGTGTTTGCAAAATACCTCCAGGCAGCCTGGATTTGGCAGTCCAAATTAATTTGTGCTATCAATGCTGGAGCATCCAATAATACTCCTCTGGAAGGAATGTCTTAAATATCTGAATCCCATCCTTGTTTAATCTACTTTATTCAGTGTTTTTATAGATTTTATCTTAGGAATGTCTTTATGCATACTCTGTCTACCATGATTTTTACATACTGTTTTTATCTTAAATCTTAATGGTTTGTGCACTTTGCGGTTCAACTTCTAGTGATAGACAGAGCATCTGAGTTGCCTCCTGTTGGAATTTTTAGTACCGGACGGCATGATGGGCCCATTTTGAAGCCAGATTTAGGCTTCCTCTGAGGATTTTGCTTTACCAGATCCTTTTATTAGTATGTAGTTATTTCTACAGACTCCAACTGAGGTATTTATTGTGCTTCAGGATGCACTCATTTCTAATATTAGACTAACCATTTGTATTGCACTAGATTAAGTACTGTATTTATTATGTTCTATGAAATTTATATCTGTTTTATTGTGCTTTTATGGTGCTTTGAACCGAAATAAAGTTGATATAATGATGATGATGATAATAATTGCTTTAGTCATCTTTGAAAAAGGGTCAAAGGGTGAGAGAATGAAACAGATCTGAAATAGGCAAAGGTAATTTAGTGTGATGGATACGTTTAGGTAAGAGGATAACTCAAGGTTTACAAATGCAGTGGACAGGGGCCTTGTTCCTCTAGATCATGGGTACTCACAAACATTTTCCAAGGGGCCACAAAGTTTGGTCTGTGGATATAGATCTAGTGGCTGAATCGCTCAATGTGAAACCAGAAAATGTGGCATTAATCCCAGCTTCCTCACTTTAACAAATTGTGTGATCCTAGGCTATTGTTTTATTTCACGTTCCCTTCATTTTCTTCATTATTATATGTAGGAGGACTTCACAATGCATGACTTCAGTATGTGCGCTGTATGAACCCTTCTGTGTTAATAAACTATGAAGCTGTTCATGTATAATAGCAAGTCAAGTAAATGAAAGAGTGCAGATAACTGACTTGCCTCTTAATTCACCATTGGCATTGTTATCAAGGTGGGCGTAAGAATGAATGTTTCTGAAATTATGTTTGAAATCTATTGTTCTTAAAAAAATACTTCTCCATGCACCGATATAATCTGATGTAGTAAAATGAAATGGTCCTGCGTACAAATGAAATACACTTTTTGAATTTTTAAGAACCCTTTTCATAGTTGCAGACATTTGCTGCAAGCTTTATTAAAAAATGAAAGTGTTCCTGCAGTTAAGCGGTTCAGGACAAATTCCTTGCTTCCTTTCTTTATCTTTAATATTGTTTAAATAAAGTATTGCCTGTTAAGTCAAGTAAACAGCAGCCTAGTGCTACTGCTGCCCTGGGGGCCGCATATAAAGGTCAAAAGGGCCGGATGCGGCCCCCGGGCCGTACTTTGAGTATCACTGCTCTAGATGTACCTGTTGAACCTCACTTGCTGGCACTGTCTATTTATTAAATTCAAAATTTGTTGTATTCAATTGATTCACAATAAGTTAGATTGTAATCCCTAAAAATATATTTCAGAATAGTATCACATAAACAATCAGACAAAAACGATAATTCATATCTCCACTCTGGCAGTGTCTCTCCCCAGACCTACAACACCAATTTAGTAAGCAGCAATATAAAATGTCATATCACTTGTGACCCAGCAAAAAAAAGATTCTACTTTTGCTTTGATTTGGCTCTGAAATCTTTGCTCAGTTTCTGTATGGAGGACTGTGTGTTCTCGTGAGTAATATAGATTGCCCTCTACGGCATCCACCTTAATCTGGATCAGTTAAACTATAGAAATTCCATTTTTTTTAGTAAATGTAGCCTTTGAGAGTAGTTTTTCACAGCAGTCGGAAAGGTTGAATGATAGATCTAACTTACCTACACTAAGTTCACGTTTGCATCCAAAAAGTGATATAAAAAAACACAAAAAGCTTACACTTCAAAAGTAGATATTAACGTTTATATAAAACATTAAAGAAATTATAATGGGATGGATGACTGTAGATTCTAACCAAATTGTGTTTGGCAAAACAGTTTCTTTGTTTTTTTAAATCAATCTGAAAATGCAACTCTCAAGTATACATTTCATGTGCATATCAGGGTAAAATGCACAAGCAAATATAGCTTGTTAATTCCTAAAATGCAAACAATACCTAATTGACATAATGCATTGTAAAACAGTAAAATAAAAATGTACAGTATTAATAGTGCACATAGTTGGGAAGATCATAGATAAATCAAAACACGAAAATGTTCAGCTGATGGGTGCTTTTGAGAAATGCTTTCTTAGCTGGCTCTTGAGACTGCTCTACACTGTGATGTGATGTATGGAGATAGGTACCCGATGCTAGAGCTGTTCTTGTACTTTATGCTTTTTTCATTTCCACTGCGCAATGGACAGTTTGGGAAGAGCAGAGGTTTTTTTAAGAAACCGGATGCAATTTGTACGGTTTTTGTTAGGTGCCCTGCCTCAGATGTTCATCCAGACAAGGCTGAGTGAATTTATTTTATTCTGGCCTCACACTGTGATGTAGCCTAAAACTATTAATGTATTGTAAATGTGTCTGTGTTTTCTCAAGCCAAATATTATTACAATCAATATATTGTGTATATTTTTACATCTGACATATTCAAAAAAGTAAAACGGAGTAACAGATAAACAAACTTGGAATACAAGACAGTTTGAATCAATAAGAATTTATGGGTGTTCCCAGGGGAGGGCCAAATCGTGGAATGCTATAAAGAATGAATGGCCACTTTTTTGCTGTATGGCATTAGAAAGCAAATTAAAGTTTAGTGTCAAACATAGGTTCAAAATTTTAAAAGGTTTATACAACTTCTTCCGAGGGTTGAGGTGAACGGATTCCAGTTGGCCCTTCAAACATATGTGTGGCTACATTTTCATAGATCAGTGTCTCCTAGGAATTCTGTCCAATTTATCGGATATGGGAAGATATATGGTTCTGTTTCAAAACATTATATTTAAGCCATTCTATCTAGACTGAGAATCAGAGGAAAAGTGCTATTAATGAAAATGTCAGCTCTGTGACTGTTATTTTTTCACAGTTGGAAAGAGAGTTCAGATGGCAGTAAGCTTGAAGTTCAACACCAAAAGAGCTGAACTAGGAAGAGTTAAGTAGAACTGTAAATTGTCAGGGGCTTATTGAGCTAAAATGATGACTAAGATTGCAAATTCATTAAGAATAATATGCAACCAAATTAATACATGCTAAGCATTTAACTGATGAGTTATTTCATATTTGATGTAGTGAAAAATGTGAATGTGCACGAAATAGTGACAGAACATCTAAAAACAATAATCACACGGATTTGTTCCTAAATGTGTACATGTATAGAATGTTGCATTTGATGAAAATTTTAAATAAATAATGGCTTGACTTTTTTTAACAACACATTAGCGACTGGGCTCAGTAATGGCTAGAGGGTCGATGGAGAAAGTGCAATTAGTGAATTCCAGTCTGAGTTTGGGGAATTAATTACAAGTCTGCTAGAATAACTTGTGAGAAATTCATCTATTGTAGGAGTAAAACAGTTCTAATGGTTTTCAGTATTTTTCTCCCAAGATAAAGGTCAATACAAGAAACAGATTTTCCTTTTCATAATGGGATTATGTACATTCCCCCAATAATTCAGATAAACAGTCTTGTATATTCGTACTGATAATTAGAAAACTATCTGCAAATAACACACAATTTGAGCAAGAGATACAGTGAGGATTACACTGATCTAAAATTCGTATGTAAGTTCTTTGAAAGTACTTGGAGCCCATCTTAACCACAGACCATCCCTCGTACTTTTATGTACTGTTCTTGGTAAATGCATCTAACTTACTTGGTGGTGTCAGAAACTTGCTTTGCTGCACATTGTTAGAGGAGCATGAACAATTAACTGGCGTCAGTGCTTACCCACTGGCAGTGCGGATATTCTCTGGAAGTGCTAACAAGGAGAGATTGTCTTTCAAGAGGCAGGTGCAAGCATGATTTGGAAAACTGAAATATAAAATAGCAGTCCAGACTTTGAGACTGATCACCCTGGACACAGTGGTGCTGAGCCTACAAGCAAAGACGGTGTGGGAGGCAATACACTTTAAAAGGGTGCATTTTCCTTTGAAATCCCATTTGGGATTTCGTCAAACGAAACAGGTTATCAGTAAAGTAGCGCTCCAAAATATGAAACCTCCCAACTTTGAGCGAGAAGAACTGTGATTTCGTAATGTAGCTGAAGGTCAGCCAAGAATAGGTAAAACAATATTGGGGGCAAAAACCAGCCACTGCATCCCTTAGTCTCCCATAAATCAATACTTCACTCTAGTCTAATTATCTGAAGATAGGTTTGGTATAATCAAGAAAACCATGGTACCATTAACAATCTTTCAAGTTTGGACCATAATTTGGTGCAACCAAGTGATTCAAAAGCATTCTTGGCATCCACAAAACAACTGAATAAAGACATTTTCTCATAATAAATCCCCGACCAACAGCACATTAGTCATTTGTGGATTGGCCATGTTGAAACCCTGCTGATCTAAAGGGATCAAACATTTTTCAGTATGCCAGCCATTTAACTCTCCCCCAAAATCAATGAGGAAAACATTTTTTGGAGCATATCTATTTGTGTGACGAAGTGTTAACATGCAAAATCATCTAAATAGTCTATTGTTTATCTAAATAACCTATATTATTCAAAGGGTTTAATTATGGCACCCTCTCAGGAAAGGGGGATTAATTCACACATAATAATCCATCTATAGTGCAGGTATCAATGTTGTGCTCACCAATAAGGGCTCCTGCCGTACACATAAGTATAAATACAGTCAGAGTTGGCTGCTCTGGAAAGGCTCATTTATGTAATCATTTGTTTGGCGCAGAAGATGTCAAACATTACAAACTCGATATATTAGAGTTGTAACGAGCACCTTTTTATATTTTTTATCTTTTTACAGTAGCATAAGATGAGTTTTATATATTTCTCCTTACATATCTTCTAGTAAGTTATGATGTATGTATGCTTTGATGAATTTATGTTTAATGGAGATTATTCCCCGATATAAATAATAAATAATACAAATACTCGTTTTAACATCACCTTCACTGTTGTCAACTCAGAGAGTTCCTCAGTGAGCCTAAGGAGCTCTGAAGCCCCCATAATCAGATAGGAGGAACTCAAACAAGAGTATTGCTGCGAGTTTGCACTCCAGTGCTAAATGCATTGTTTCATGCCCATGATTATCATTTGCCAAAACACACGAGGGCCCACTAACTGGAAAACATTCAGCATCTCTCCACAATTTTTGAAATCGAACCTGGTTCTTTTTCTCTTACAGTCTGGTGATACCCCTTTCCCTTACATAATCTGCGATTTAAATCGTTTCCCGATACTTAACATTCTTTCAGGCCTGCTTTTTCCTTGTTTTAATGCATTTGACGTTTTGTCAAACAAATGTAAGTACAAGCTACGATAAGAGCAATGTAACTTCTATTGATTTGCCTCTCGAAGCAACCCTCTATTTGCATTGTTATATGTTCACACCAGTTTAGACAAGCAACTTTCCCCTCAGTTGCATTTCTTCTTCACAACAGTCTTCTCTTTCTTCAGGATCACACTGATCCTGCAACACTTAGCTATCATTAATACAAATTAGCATTAAAAAAGGAGCTGTCTAAACAAGCAAACCACAAATGTTTAGAGTTTTTCTTTGTTCTGCCTTGAAATATTTTTGCACAAGGTATAGCCAGGCAGAGAAAAGTACTTGGTGAAATGTATTTCACATAAAATGTACAATTTGCTGAATATTACATGTACTTTCCATCCTAAATACTCACAAAATTCATACTCACTTTTATTTATATAGCACCACCACTGTCATGATTATTTTTGGAAGAACACTGCACTACATGTTACATTTAGCTTATCATCATCGTTAATTTTTAGAATGCGAAATATTTTACTTAATACATGACCCGTTGCTTGTTTTAGAACTAATGATTGTATGTGTTTATTGTGATTTTTTTTTGTTTTTTTTAAACAGCTAATTTTGTCTATGCAATAAAAATACTTTACTTCGCATTTAATACTGGCTTTAATCTTGTGAGCAGACGACCACTGCAAAAAATTTATTATTGTTTGTTATTAACACCAGTAAAATATTATTGTGATTTTCTAAACATTTCAAGATGGCTGTGATTGATGAAGATGCAATGAAGATTTGCACCAAGGCTCCTCTACAAGGTCTTATGGGATAGGGGAATAACATCAATATTGTTTAATAAAACATGGTACGATCGCTGCAGACAGCAAATGCAATATTGATAATGTGGAATCTGAAGTGAGGATTATCCGAAGATTGCCTTTAGATGTCTGAGGTTTCGAAATGCAATATAGGTTTAAACCAGAGGTGTTCTGTCCCCATCAGTGGTATGAATGGCACTTTTACTCATTGACAAGCTATGTTTATACACACTGGCGCTGGAAGCGGTGGTGCTGGGATTGATGCATCACCCTCAAAAAAATATGCTGGAGTTCTGACGGTGGATAAGTAATAAAGATGTGTTGAAATTTTGTTTTTATCTTGTCACATTTTCTGCACAAAAGACAGAGCTCAAATGTCAGGCTAGTATTCTGACAAATTGCTGCTTATTCTTTTAACATGGAGAGTGGTGTTTACTTTTCTTTCTCTGACTGCAAAGTGAGAGGATTTGATAAAATGAACAATGCAGCCGTCTTGCTGTGGTGAAAGCAAAGGCTGAAGGATGTCCTTTTTTTATAACACACAGCGAAATGTAAACTATTTAAAAATGTCAAAACGTAGGAAAACAAAAATTTAGCTCTCTTTTTGGTAATTCTGAAGTGTGATAAAAAGAAGGATTTTAATAAGATCAGAGCTATTTAAGACACTGTACTTGGTGACACCAAAATGACAAATATTTGCTGAAACACGATTTCCACACATTATGTCCGTTCAAAGTTACTGGTCCTTCCAAGGCAAAATGTGCTGCCTGTAAAGCATCAGAAGCTACTGTACTATGCTTTGGTAATATATATTTCAACACTGTGCTCCAAAATGCACCGCCAACTCCCTTGCTGACTGGGCGCAGGCAATTTGCTACACTTGTTCTTTGAACAACCCTTGGACTTTTCACAGTTCTTAGAAGTTCAGTGAGGTAATATTGATGACGGCGCCCACATGACGAAAATTATTAGAGCACCACTGTTTTTACAATAATGTTTACATTCTCTTGAATATGCTCTCAAGATCACTGTATATGACTTTAAAGCAAGACAATATGTATGTTTTTAATATTAGGAATCAGGGCCTCGGGCTGTAATATTCTGACTTCTGAGAACCCACTGTGCTGTTGCACCCATGAGGATTTTGTAGTAAAAGTGCTTATCTCTGGTGGGCCTATAACAGGCATGAAAACATTTGCTAGCGGTCTTTTTTTATTTATGATCCTCCTGGACTAGCTAAGCAAGGGAGTGCTGCGAGATATGAAACAGAGCTGTCTGCTGCAGACTGTGTTTTGTTAAACATCACTCAGGCCGCTGTGCCAAGCTGGCTGTCACTCAGCCCCGAAGGCACACAGGAAGGCCGACTCTGTAAACAAACAGCCTCTACCAACACACCGAAGATGTGAAAACATCATCAGATTCTTATCCAGGCCAGAGCAGCACTCCCAGAGCAGATCATAACCTGGCTGGGATTTATTACTTCAACAGGCTTTTTCTGTAATATCAAGTAGAACAGCCAGGCAGCTTCCCAAGATGGCGCTCCCTGGCCTCAAATATACTAGGTAGTGAAACTGGAAAGAGCATCGAATGCAGCTGGGACCTTCTGACTGGATGTTCTTGATATGAGACACATTCTAAAAGGTACCAATAAAGTCCAATACCCAAGAAATTAACCATAAGGAAATAATAGATATAAGTACTATAGAAATGACCTATAATTAATGGTTCTATTTTGGAAGACCTGCAATGTCCAGAGAACACATGCAGTGCTATGTAGAGAGACAGTGCAACTGTCTACGAATCAACAAATATAAGAAAATGTATTGAGGGGTTAAAGGCAAAGAGCAATAGAGAGAGAAAAGAGATGCGGGTGGGTGAAAGAAAGGGGTGCTGTAGAAAGAGGAAAATGGGGAGGTACAGAGCAGCTAGAGTCGGGAGGCATAGGGGAAAGGAGAAATAATGATGTAAACCGTGTTACAATTAAAGGCAACGAGACAGCCGATGAAGGAATTAATTAATGACAAGAAGTCAAATATATGAATAAATTAAACAATGAAAAGAAGGAAATTGTCCACTGCAGGTATGTAATACCCCCAAAATGTATTGGCCCATTAACCCCAAAAATAGAGCAAACACACAGACAATTCCAAGAAACTCATGATCACAGTTATATTTTATAGCTTTCTGAAGCATAACAAACTGAATGTTGGTTCGGATGGACACAAGGTTTACAGAAAAGCTTTAGTAAGATAAACAAAAATCACAAAATATTAGGCAATATGTAGTAAAAATCTGTAAAAAATAACCCTATATACAAAAGACATGGAAGAATATCGCCCAAAGCAAAGTGATTTGCACTATGCAGATTTACGAAAAGATAGTACCTTCTTGAAGTTCTGATTTTCTGAGAGAATTCACCTCTTCAGATCAGCCCACAGCCTGTTACTATCCCTTGGCCCATAACTTCTCATGTTCCATGATTCTTTGCCCAGTTATGGTCACCCTCTGGTTGATGCTTAAACACCTTTTACCAACTCCGGCTTTTTCATCAAATATTCTGTGTGTTTGTTAGTGCATCAGCAACCACTCACTCACAGCACCTGCCTTGCCTCTCCCCATTTCATGCTCCTTCTCCTCCTCAGCTTCTTCGTGCTTCTTTGTTAAGCATGTAAAAGCTGTTCTCAGCTGAGTGTGGTGCTTCAGTCACATAATCAAATACATTTTATATAAAATGCACTTATGTGGTAAGGTAGAGTAGAAGGTGGTACTATTAATCTGCTATTGAAGAGGTTGCATGACAGAGATTGACAAGCTTTTAAACCAATCAGAGATTTTCAGACCAAAATGTCTCTAAAATGTACTTGCACTAATGCTCACTTCCAAACGCAGATATAAATGTCATATAGCAAATTGGTGCTGAGCGTTTGTTACCTGAAAGTCACAGGTTTGTTTCCCACACCAATCAACCCTGCTTCTCAGATTTTTTGGGTTGATGATGTTGATAGCGTGGGGCAGGTGCTGTATAGATTGCCATTTCTACTGTGCAAACTACTATAAATGTATCGTTCTAACCAGGCCTTTGTGGAACAAAGTGATGAACTTACATGTCTGAACATTTGGATGTTGAACTGTAAGGGAAGATCCAACCATCATTATAATTTGGAGCGTAAACTTTGCTTTGGAAAGTCAGTCCATGAAAAGGAGAGCTGAGATTGTGAGAGATCAACCTATACTGGATTCCAGTGTCACAGCAAAGCTGGAAGAATAAAGGTCATTTTTTTATCAACCAAATTATTTGACTGATTTTTTGTCTATTTAACACCTCATAATGAACACATTACTTTTGGACACATAGGGCCTCATTACGACCCTGGTGGTCTAATGACTGCAAGAGTCGTGGTGGTGGTCAGACTGCCGCCAATGTGGCGGTCTCTGCACCATATTATGACAGCAGCGCCACAGTCAAATCGCCAGCACCGCCAGATTACAAAATCACGTTGGTCTGGCGGTGCTGGCAGTCCTAATCTACCAGGGTAGCACTGCCCTGGGGATTACAACCCCCTTCTCTGCCAGTGGTTTCATGGACGTAGCACCACCATGAAAAGGCAAGCGGAGACAGGATGCAGAGGGGCCCAGGGGTACCCCTGCACTGCACATGCACTGGGGATGGGCAGTCCAGGGACCCCCCTGGCCAGCCCTGTCGCAATGTTCACAGTCTGTTTTGCAGACAGTGAACACTGCGAAAGGGTGCTGGTGCACCCTAAGCACTACAGTATTTGCACCCGGCTCTATCACCAGACGGAGACAATGCTGTAGGCCATTTCCTACTGGGCCAGTGGGCGGAATCTCTCTTACCCGGCAGAAAACTCGTAATGGGCCCGACGAGGCGGCTGCCACACTGGTGGCAACCTACCCATCAGGACTTCGGCGGACAGTCTTTTCTGTCTTCCAAAGTCATAATTAGCCCCATAATCTTTCAAAAAGGAGGTGTATTGCTGCACTTGCTTTGGTGGTAGGGTTTCACGTGTAAATTTAAAAACTGCTGCTTTAAAACGAAAGCATCCCATTCTGGAGTAATGATGGAAAAGTATATCTACAGTTATAGAAATAAAAATCTATGTCTGCGCTGGGCCCAATTCACTTCTATCTTAATTTTTCCTTATGCTGAATTTGTTTTGCTGGTTTGGTATGAAATTGTGGGATTGGTTTAGTGTTTGGCCAATCTATAGCTGCCACAATCAGGTTTGATTGGGCAATAGTTGTCTGGGAGAGGCAGGAAAACAGATCCTGCATTTTTTAGAGGAATGACCCACAGGTAATGCTTCACTTCTGCACTCTTTTCATCTTAAATGGAAAAAGGCAAGGTTGCCTTTCAGATGCTGAAGAGAAAACAAAAACGTATTAAACTGCGCTCGCAGAGTGGGACACTCTTAGTGCAAACACTGCCACTCCAGCCTTTCAGCTCTGCTGTTAATAAAGAGATGTTCTCTGCTCTAATGGGCAACGGAAGCCTAGGATGGACAAAACGGACAAAGAAAATGAGTCACTCAAACCCCTTGCTTATTTAAATTAGATCTTTTTAAAATTCTCTGCCCAAAGATAATGCATTCATCCATGAGAATTACCTTCCAGACATTAAACAAAAGCCTGCTATATAGCACCATATTAAATGCAATCAGGGAACTAAATTAATGGTGCTTTATGGATTGTCGTTCTGAGCTGTTTTTTTGCCTCATCCAGCACACGAGGAGACTGAGCAGTGTCTTTTCAGACTAATCCAATCTGATTTCCTTTATTAGATTACTACAATATAGGCCAGCTTTGTACTGTTCTTTCAGAATTGCCTCCATTATTTTGCATATGGATGGCCCTGTCACTTCCATTTTTAGCTCTAACTACCCTTTGAATGCCTGCATAATGCTCATTTGTCCTTTTCTGCTAAAATTGCTCTGACGAAACGTGCAATCATTTTTTCTTTATTAGTGTATAGCTAGCATTCCCCTTGGCTTTTCTGTCAGGAGAACATACTGGAGAGGAGAGAGGTCTTCCAAAACATTCAGCATTGCTGGATGCTATTCCAAACCAGGCCACAGTGGGGCTCTTTACCAGATTGTAGGGAACTGGATGAATGGGTTACTCACTCAGGTTGAGACGTATATTGTTATGACCGAATGTCAAATAAAAGGAACAGGATTATTAAGGCCCTCTGAACGGGGTGCACAGTGTGGTGTTTGGCAACCTCCACCCGTGATATGTACACAGAGGGAGTGGTTTTGCTCTCATTGCATTACTCAGTTATCACTGTAAACAGTGGTGCTTATATAACTCTACCCAACCCTCACTTGCACCCTGTGTAACTTCCGGTTCAGATCCGTTTCCTTGGTAGCACCCCTCTAACTGATGCCCTCTAACTTAAAATGACTATCGCTCTACTCACTTTCAAAGTACCTCTGAATGACCAGCCCCTTCTACTGTATGATGCCCAATTGCAGCACCACACCACCAGACTGTCACCTACACTGAATAAGTCCTGATCACTTTGTACCCCTGAATCTTTTGAATGGGCAAACATGTGCAGTTCACAACTCCGCATTCTCCTTCAGTGCATCCATGAGCAGTACGTCTGGTCAAAGTGCTTGCATACCAAACTTTGATCAAATTAACACAAATGTATGCCTGCCTGGTCATTGGCGAAACAGTCATTACAGCTTAGTGAAAAAAAATGAAAAACACAGCCGTTCTGTTACTAATACTAAGTTCTGCTCAGTAGTACTAAAAATGACAATATGTGCAAAGGTTGTAAAGTTGTATTTAGACCTTTGGGTATTTATTTAAAAAGCACCTGGCAGAGCCAATGGATCAGTGTTTAAGGCCGGTTGGCAAGAATGCCACCCAAGAGCATATGGACACTCATGGAGCATGGGGAGACGGTAGCCACTGAGGATCAAGGGATTGTTCAGACTGATCGACGGGTTATCCAAGGTCTGGAAATGTAATGTACTATGAAGTGGTGAGTTTTTAGTTCTTCAGCAACAATGTTTCCGCAGTCAGTCATCAATAATACTTCTACCATGTAGAAACTTAGAAATGCTAAGCTGAAGTCAGTGAATACAGAAAACACATGCACAGAAGTGCTTGCTACAATCATCTAAATCTAACTAATGGGTAGCAGCCAACCATCTAAATACAGAGTAACTGACTAACTGCACTGCAACTGATCCGTTCTCTCGCCAACCACCTGCAAAGAAACCTTTAAACGTTCTAACTGTCCCATCATTCCGTCCTCCCCGTTAATCATCACGATCGCAAGTTTCCTGGTTTCCAGCTATGGCAGTAATGGAGTGGGGGGCGTGATCCATAGGAAAATACCGATTAAAAAACTAACACTGCAAGTTCTGCAAATGATACTACCAGTTACTGTATTGAAACCACTGCATGATTTTCGAAAACATATTTTTAATATTATGAAGTCAAAATAAACCTTGTTGCTTCATTTTCCGAATGGTTAATTCTTCCTTTCTCTGCCTATTTTTGTAATACATTCCTAGTGCCCTGAGAGTATAGGTTTTTAATTGGCCATTGTCTAGTGCCACACTGGTGAGCCCCAGAAGCCCTTTTTAAATGCATTCTCTTGAACACAGGCCTTTGGAAGAGTACGGACCATGCCTACAAACAATTTCTGCTTTTGAGAAAAACCCTTGAAATCAGAAAAGCAATCGCTTTCAAAGAGAGTATTTTCAGAGCGTATGGCATTTCGAAATCCGCTCAACCTTGAGAGGATCTCGTGTGAATGCAATACTCTAAAATAATTCTTTGTGATTCATTCGGCCTCCAACATAAAACTCTGTACATGATAAATGTGTCCTTTATGTGAAAAGCGCGTAATAAAGAGAACAGAAAGACGTCAGCGCTCTGATTTTGTGACTCTGTCTTTCAGTTTTTTCTCAAACTCATCACCTTATGGGGTTATATTGTGCTGATCCACAGCCTCGTGTGCAGTGTGCCTTACTGGAGCCTTCCCTTACACCCATTCTTGATAAGTTCACTGGCCTCAACCGCAGGAGCTTAGATTTTTATAGACTGGCCTTTGGTTGTTTCCTGCAAAAACTATGGAAATTATATTAAACTACTGAAATTCCATTCGAGTTTGGCTTTTACATGAGGACTGGGACCTTTGCAAGGTTGTTTGATGCCAGTGTAATTTGCGTTGAGCTACTGGTGAGGAAAAGCTAAGCAAGTTATGCACTGACTTACAAAATATTTGGAAGTAAATCCCACGTGCCCACGAGAAAAGCCCTAACATGGGACTCGCAGTGCAGGGGAATTGACATTCGCATGAGAAACCTATGCACGTGTTTAGACTTAGGAAGAGCAGAACGCTCTGTGGCCTATTTGTACGTTAATGTTATGCAACTATGCAAGTCATGCTCAAAGCCCAAAAGCGTGAAATACCATACATGAGACCTTTAAACGAGCTCTACAATTTCATCCCTTTTGCCCGGTTTCCAATTCTTAAAACCTTTTGCAGTTTTCCTAAATGTCATCTTCTAGTTGAAATAAATAATGAGCACATCCTATCACCTGGTGCTCCAGGCTTATACCAAAAACAGCTATAAAATAACCAAACAACAGACCGATAATATATAATGATGACAATACAAACATACATTTTATATATTATTATTATTGCTATTTTTAGTTAATAATATTACCAATAATGGTATTATTAGGTGAACGCATGCACATTCCTAACAAAATTAGTGGGGTTTTTGAGTAGTAATGTTTTAGTAATGAGCTAACTCTGTTTCAAGTTGCCCTGGTCGGTTTCCAAATATTTCGAAAACACAATTTGTTCCAATATATGTGCTGCTCAATCTCCTATAGATTGTTCAGCATTGAATTGGTGTGGTGTTGGACGTTTCCTGCATAAGGACATGGAAAGAAAAATACGGTAGACATTGGTTTCAGTGAGGCCTTTTAGAAGGATCTACCACGTTAATCATAGTATGTCCTTTTATATGCTCTAAATGGTATGTTATGTTCAATCCATTTGTCACTTGCCACTAATGGCACCAAAGTACAGCTCAAAATGTACTGCTATAAAGGCATACAGTAAGAAGCAGAGCGCCACAGTTTAGTCCAGAGGTATTTTTATCTCATATGCAGGCCTTTTATATTTGGCCAGGGTCCAAACTTTCTGGTTCCACTGGGAACATCCCTGTCAAGTTATACTGGCATACAGAAGTTACAAAATGATGCCCGCATATCCTTGGAAGGCATGCTTTATAGAATAAGTACTCACGCCGACAAAAAAGGGTTCTATTTGATGTAATCCATCTGTCACAGTTCCTTTGTCCTTCAACATCTCTACTTATACAACTGCTCTCTTCATTACAACAATAACAGACTAAGAACCATCAGAACAAAATGACTAAGATGCAAAATAATACTGAAATTGCTTATAATGTAGCCTTATCTAACATTTTTAAAATTCATTTTTATTTTTTTAAACAGGCAAAGATTCCCAAATGTGAAATACCACATCAAAGTAAATTTAACTCAGTCTTTAACTCCTAGGGGTCTTGAAGAAAGACCTAGAGCATACAGAGAAATAATCTGGTGCATCCTTCGTATTATTTACCACATATCAACAATAAATGAGAACCAATGACAGAATACAAAATACGGTACCTCAAACCATGCACACAGTAGGCACAAAAATGGCCCTCACCATGAGGTGTACATTTCACAAAGATTTTTCTTTCAGTAATTGTGTCTTATTTTAGACCTAGGAATGTCTCACTCTTGAATTTCCAGTACAAAGATATAGCTAAATACAGAAAAGAGGATTGAGCATTAAGCGATACAATATACTATTAGGCCACAAGTGAATACACAATCGCTGCTCCTAGATTTTTAAATACTTTAACAACGTTTATAGAGCTAAAATGTAAACAAGTATGGTAATGTATTTCGCATAAAGTCAAACACTTTCAAACATTCTAACTCTCTCATTTTGAACCCTTCATTCTACTGCCACATCAGGGTGTGTATTGACAAACCTATTATAACTATTTCCTAACAATTATAGTTTAACAGTATTAATTTGAAAGGAACAGTAATAACCACAATCATAACAACTCAAGTAATAATAATGCCTTTTGTTGTTATTGTGGTTACGTCAACACACATATTACCTTATCAGGTAAATAACATTGTCTTTTTGCTCTTTATCTTAAGATTAGACTAGATATGTTGTTGTACGTAAAGGTCGCTATAGTCTTACACAATTTAAATGCCATATACTGGCTCCAAAGCTTGCTTAACATCCACAGAAATTAGTATGTTAAATCAAACAATTCCACAATACGCAAACCTTTATATAAAATACACTTCAGGAATAGTCTTCTTCATAATTCAAAATAAACATTAGTACTCCTACACAAATTAGTTAGAAAGGCAAATGTGATATGTCAAGTTACATAAACAATCTGTTATAATAATGACACCCCGAAAACTCTATGAAACACATCTTTGTGTTGACTTAGTAACTAAGTTGATACCGCCATACAATAGAGCCTCATAGCTCGCAGTAGTGAGCTATACTGGCCATTAAAGGCCCACTCCAGCATTAAAGACCCGAGCCGAAGGAGAGGCCCTTTACAATGGAGTGATACTTTAATTACTTCAATGCCAGTATAATCTAGCTACGGATGGCTAACAGGCTATTAGAACATTCTGCCACTGAAGGGCAGAATGTTCTAATAAATAAAACAAAGGCCTCACAGAGTCCAAGGGGATTACAATACCCTCAGGCCCTGTGAGGCCTTTGTTCTCAGCAACAGCTGTGATCAATATTGAAATGTTGGAGCTCTGGGCTTCTACTGGCCATTAAAAGTTCAGAGCACTTCATTGTTTTCAGTAGAGCTCTCAACATTCCAATGTTCTAATCTTGTTTATAAACTGGTTTGTGATGGACACTGTTGTCTATTGTTAGTGAAAAACAATAAACGTCCAAGTCCAAGGTTGCAGCCCCTTCCCAAACTGACACACACAGAAAAAGGCAATGATTTTTTCATTGCAGGTATGTAAAGTATACAAAAAATACTCTAACTTATGTTTGAATTATATGGATGTTCCGTAGCACAAAAAGTGTATCTAAGATGAAAAGTGATTTACCACTGCTGAAACAAGAGACATTGAAGCTCAAAACTCAGCCTGGAATGTAAATGCAAAGTGATCTTAATTTTATGCAGGGCGCTCTGCCTGGTGTCGCAATTACCTTTTAATACAGGAATTCAGCTAGATATGATAGCGAGGCTATGTGATCTTCACATTTCATCAATTCTGAATTTGAAACAACAATGAGAGATTAGAATAATTCTTGATCCCTTCTGACAAAACCCTGGCACCTTAGATTAATTGATTGAACAACATCCTGTCACCTAATTGCCTACAAATAGAATCCCCCGTCAGCGACAGAAGACATAACACTACAGAACTCCGTGAGGCCACCTCTTCTGCCCCGCTACCACAGAAATAATTATCTCACGCTTTCCACTCCTTATGCAGCCAAATAGCCTTCAGCAGTGTTGTTATTCAAAAGGCAAATGTACTCCAAGACCTACACAACGTCTCTCTAATTTGAAAAATCACTTCCAGACAAAAACAGCAAGGGTTGCTTATCATTTGTCCATGGCACGACCCACTTGAAAGAAAACAAGCTGTAAAGTAGAAAAAAATAATGAAAAAGGAAGAGGATTTCTCGCCTTACCTGAAGAAGCCAATAGCACCTTCTGTGGAAAGTGGGGATAATAGAGGAATGAACGTAGCAGCCATACAGACACTGTAGGAGAAAAAACAAAAATATTGGTTATAAAATAAATTAGCTACCATATAGTGTGCACAATATTATACATCTCTCTCTCTCTCTCTCTCTCTCTCTCTCTCTCTCTCTCTCTCTCTCTATATATATATATATATATATATATATATATAACAACACAGTCTGAAAAGATTAGAACAGTGCACATAACTGAGGGTGATGGTGACACAGGAGACCAACCTGGGAATAACCAATAAATCAAAGAAAATCACTGCACTTGAGAAATCGCCTTTATAGACGATAAAGCAACACCAACAGCAAACCACCAATGCGTTCGTTTCAACTCTTATGAGTCTTGCTCATGGTTAGTGAGTCCCTCAACAGTTTCTAAAATATATATAGCCGATTCCTTTTGACATTTATGAGGCATTCTGGATCCTGTAGTTTATTCTCATCATAGCAAAACACAAAAAAATAAACCACTTAAATGCATTACATGATGGTTCTACTAAACTATCAGGTTTGTCACTTGTCATAGAGCTACACGTATGACTAACATTGTTGCATGTACATGTGTCTTCCTCTATTAGTTTTACAAAGTGTTTGTTCTGCAAAATGCAGTGATTAAGTGTACCAAGCTATTTAATTCACTTGTGTCAAAGTTATGAATAAATCCATGGTTCGGCATTTTCTGGTTACATAAACCAATTAATCGTAAAATTTTAGTGTGATACAATTAATCACTACCCTTGTAATGCACTTGATGTTGTGATTTTATGTGGCTACATGGCCCCACTCTTTCAGTGTGTTTGGAAGTCCATTATTAATTTAATATACCTAGTAGTAGTACCTAGTATTAAGACACATGCAATACAGGCACATATCTAATATGGGGTTAATTGTTGTAAATTTGACCATGAATACACAAGATAACACCATCATTATACTAACCACGTATGTTAGGGCTGATGGCCCACACTTCCCTTGTAATCCATTTTATGTGGTGATTAAATGTGGCTACATGGCTCCACTCTTTTGGTGTGTCTGGAGCTCTACTACTGATTTAATATCTTTCTGAGTTCCTAATATTCAGATACACACAATACTGCCACATATCTAATATGTGTTTAGGTGGTGTGAATTTGACCATCCATACACAAAATAACACCATCATTATACTGTTGTCAGCGGGACTATGACAGCTGGCAACGCATATTGAAGATCGACTAGCACAATATAACAGCAAGATTAAGTTCATAGAAACGCTAAGTTTCAAGTGAGTTGCTTTGTGGTTTTGGAATTTGTCACCTGCCACAGTCTAACCCTAAGGACACAATGACTATGGAGAAGCCGGACGAGTAACTCTACCAGCCTCGTATATGAAGTGAGTAGACCACAGAAGGGTATGTGTGGCGGGTAACCCAACATCTTGACTTGTCGGAGGATAGAGCCGGTAGGAAGTGATACATTATTGCCAGCAGAATTACCCGAGCTGAAGCGTGCTACTAGTGACAATGTATCACTGTGAATGAGTACTGTGAAGCAGGTGGGTAAGAGGTCTGTTGAGTCAAAGGCCTTAACTTCAGAGCAAGGCGGAACATAGAAATATATATTAGGCCACTTGCCCGACGTCTTGATTCTGTGTAAAATACAGTTAATATAGCATTGCCAGCAGGAGTTATAACAAGTTTGAGCACGCTAATTGTTACAATGTATCTTTTGAAACAAGGCAATGGCACAGCGGGAGATTGAGAGTTCCACATGCCCAGCACATAGAATCAAGCAATTGAGGAAATGTTTTTAGAAAACCTTATCAGCAAAATGTCCTCTGACGCATAAAAGGTAATCGAGCCAGGACAAGGATTACACATACCAGGTTTAATCAAATGCCTGATTGCTTTGCTTGGCACGATATATGGAGCGGAAACAAGTGATAAATTGTTACCAGCAAGAAGAACATGGACAGTTTGGGTTGAGCCCTGTCAAATGGAGTCGGAGGATGCCGCACATAGAGGAGTCACCTCAGGTAATAAACATGCTGATTCCATTGCAGCAGTGTGTTTAGTAGTGTGGAAAGGCTGTGTACTTGCTTTGTGTATATAAAGAGTAATTTCATAGTATGGATTCAGCGTAAAAATTGATAGAACAGTTCTCCGCCTTAGAGAAAGTGTTTTAAGAAGTGGCAACTTTGTGAGTTTGGTTTGAAATACATGGTATTTCATGATAGAAGCCAGAGCTGCAAACCTTGCCAAACCACCCTGAAATTAAACCTGAATTACTACTGGAGGGTGGGGCGACAACATGACAAGCTCTCGCAACATGATGTTGATTCTTGTAAAATATGCTAAAATTGATGTGGAGGAAGTAACTAAGGCACCTCATAACATAGAACAGAAATTGAAGGAGTTTATTGATAACGAGGATATTAAAAAATTATGAAAAAAGATGGAGGAAAGAATTGAAAAACAGGAATCAGAATTAGAGGCACCAAAGCAGAGAAAGTTTGGGCATCATGAATTGGACTACAAAAACGGTACCATCTTGACGTTTACAAAAAGATCTGAGGCAATTAAAATGCAATATTCCACAGATTCAAAGATTAATCTCTCGGCTATACCAGAAACAGTAAGTGAGTAAGATACTGATCTGAGTGAAAATTAAGATACTAATGAGCCCAAAAGAAGGACAACATTACTAGAAGAGGTGCAACTAATGTACTCAGACCATCAAACTTCAAAAGGCAGGGGCTGAGGGCGCAGCCAGGGCGGAGGCCAATTAAGCAACACTCAAACAAACACACAAAGATCAGGAGAGTGGGGCGGGAAGAATGAGTTACCCTCTATGACAACTGAACTATATGTAATAGAGAGAGGAGATGACAATCTAGAGGTCAATTTATCTGACTATAAATTAACGAAGGAAGAAAACACAGTTTTGTATTAAGACCTATTGTTCTGCACAGAACATCATTTTGACAGAGTGGAGACAAAATTAGACACTGACAAATTGAGTAGAAAAATTAAGTTGGCCAAATACTTTGTGAAACAAGGGCCCAAACCTGACATTGGATCAAGATCACAAAAAGATACCAAGCTGACCACAGAACAAATCTAGGATGTGAAGGTGTGTTATGAGCTGATGCATAATCTTGATGATGAAGAGTGCACTACAACACAAGTTCGGCATATCAACCCATGACCATATCTATAGTCATTTCAAACCAAAGTCCAAGTTCAGTCCCAGACTAACACCTGGTAACAAAATTGATTTATTTCATGAGCTTGTAACAGCCAATTTGGATAAATTGATAAAACCGAAATCATTCCCAGAATGAAAACCTGACGAAGATGGAAAGAAAAACACTACAACAACTTATTGACAATGAGACCATAATTATCAAATGAGCGGAAAAGGGGGATAACATCATTATCCTGAATCGTCAGGATTACTTAAAGGAAGCTATGAGGCAACTACAAGATATAAACAGCTATTTACAATTGGATAACACTCCCATCAATAAGATCATTCAGATATTTAATACCAAGCTTCAGTTATGGCACCAAAAATTATTAGTCAATAATGAAGAATATCAGTTTCTAAGAAATGAACATCCTATAATGCCCACTATTTACTTCCTCCCGAAAATTCATAAAACGCTATCTAATCCTCCCGGCAGGCCGACTGTCTCTGGATGCTGGTCGCTATTTGAGAACATGTCTAAATATGTAGATTTCTACCTTTCCCCTATGGTAACATTATACATCAAGGACACTGGAGACGTTCTGAGAAAAATAATGACATTACATGTCAACCAAGCAATTTACTAGTAACTATATATGTGGTGTCATTATACACATCCATCCGCAATGAGGTCGGCCTAAATGCAATGCAGTATTTCCTTAGACAAAGAAAGATCAGTGAACCAAGGCACTCCGAAATTCTATTGGAAATGATTGAATTGTGCCTCCGAATAACATCTTATTCAACCAACAGGTTTACCAGCCGGTACCCACGACTACAATGGGGGTTTCCTTATGCCAATCTCACCATGGGCTGGTGAGAGACGGGGGTTGTTTGGCAGGACAGTAACGAAGAACATCTTTCCAAGACTGCACTATGGTTGGGATATGATCTATTTGTGATATGGGATGATACCAAGGATGATTTAAGCTGATATATTACTATACTGAACAGCAATAACTATGGACTAAAGTTCACAGATAATTTCAGCATCACACAGGTGGCTCTCCTGGACAACCGGCTCTACATTGAGAATAATCAGGAACAAACAACCATGTTTCGGAAAAATTCAGAAATGAATAGTATTCCGCATGGAACCAGTTTCCATCTGATACCTCTTCTGAAGCAGGTTCCTTTGAGGAATTTCTACATACAAGACACAAATGTTCAATTGATAATGATAAGGAAATACAATTTGAGGATGTCAAGCAAAGGTTTTTACACAGAGATTATCCTACAGCCCATTAGAAATGGGAGTCTCAAGAAGCAGATCTTTGACTCAACAACAGCTTTTGATGGATAAGACTTCTGGAGAGAAAACTCAAGAAACTAATTGTCCACAGTTGATTTTAACAGAGAATAAAGAGAAATTCAAAGGATATTCACGAAGCAATGGAATATTCTAAGCAGTGATGCGGGTATTGCAAGAATTATGAGCCTAAAATCCCAAGTGTCATACAGAAGTTCACAATCTCTAAGGGATATGCTCATCAGAAGCCCTTATAGGCCACCAACAGTTCAAAATTGTCTGACACAAGACAATACAGGATTCTACAAATGCAATAACTGTAAAGCGTGTAAGGTGGTGGGGATTGTAAAGAATTAAGGATGACAAAAGTAGAGAGGTCAGTATCATGCAAAGAATAACATGAACAGGTCAATATGTTGTTTGATAGAATATGAATGTGGATTGAAGTACATAGGAAGTACAACATGCTCTTCAAAGAAAATAATACTTGAACATATAAGACCCATACAGCATCACGATCAGAGTTACCCGGTTGCTAAGTATTATATTAGGGAACATACAGATGACTTGAGGACTATGAAATTTTCTGGCATATACCTGGTCAACAAAGAGGATCGTGGAGGTGATAGAACTCTCAGACTATGATGATTAGAAAGTAAATATCTCATAAGGTTACGTACAAAGTCAGCATTGCGGCTGCACACAGATGAAGAGGTTCATGTGCATTTGTATGAATTATGACTGGTATCTAGATGTGTTGACATTTCTTTAGGCTACATAAATGTATGAACTATCTTCCTGCAAACTATACTGCATCTTAGCTATTTTTACTTGGCTAACATGGTATTAATGGTTGGATGTACTAGGATTAAAGCTTCAAGATATATTGGAATGGGCCTGCAGGGCAGAAACTGAATAACATTATTTCACAAAATATTTGCATACCCTGAAAAATAATATCAGTGGTCGTCTTAGTGTGGGCACTCAGCCCTGACATATGCTGTTAGTATAACGATGGTGCTATCTTGTGTGTGCATGGTCAAAGTCAGGCCAATTAAGCACATATTAGAAATGTGCCGGCTATTGTGTGTGTCTGAAAATTAGCCACTCAGCCAGATAATAAATCAATAGTAGACCTCTAGACACACCAAAAGAATGGGGCCATGCAGCCATGTGTAATCACCACATAAAATGCACTGCAAGCAAGGGTAGTGAGCAATTGTATCACAGTGGCATATTACGATTATTTGGTTCATGTAACCGGAATTTGCTGAACCATGGATTTATTCTCAACATTGACACAAGTGAATGAAATAGCTTTTTTCACTTACTTACTGCAGTTTTCAGGTCAAAGACTTTGTAAAATCAATAGAGGAAGGCACATGTACATGCAACAATGCTTTGTGTAGCACTATGACAAGCGACATAACTGATCGTTTAGTGGAACCATCATGTAATGCATTTAAATGTTTGATTTTGTGTGTTTTGCTATGATCACGATGAACTACAGGATCCAGAATGCCTCATAAATGGCATACGGAATCAGCTGTATATATCTCTGAAACTGTGGAGGGACTCACTGACCGTGAGCAAGACTTGTAAGAGTTGAAACGGGTTGGTGTTTGCTGTTCAACAAATAAATGCAAAAAAATTGGAATGCTGGAGTGTGGTGATTTTCATTGTTTCTTATTAAATTTATGCTATAAATGACTTGGCATGTACAGTCAGTATCTATCTATCTATCTATCTATCTATCTATCTATCTATCTATCTATCTATCTATCTATCTATCATATATCTATATAGATAGCATTATTCTAAGGAACATTCACATTTTCAATTGGTCACTATCAGTATAATGTTCTGCATTTAGGAAACTGCATAAATACTGATTACATGTGAATTTATATTAGCTACAGTGATATATATATATATATATATATATATATATATATACATATATATATAGTCAAAGTTCTTTCAAGTAACTAGTACTCGCGCCCTAAGGTAATTATAACAAAGCAGACAGTGATTTGCGCAACAGGGCTGGCCAGGGGGGCCCTCGCACCAAGTGCAAGGGCAGTGGATGGGCCCCACCCCCAGGCCCGCAGCACCCAGACCAAGCCAGCATTTACAAGGCTGTGAAACCGCCATGTTAATGACAGCGTAGGGGTAGTAATCTCCAGGGCAGCCGGCTCCGTCAGCCTGCCTGGTAGCCAATTAGTGGTGGTGACAGCGGTCCGACCGTGGCAATTTCGTCATGGTCGTAATGTCCATGCCTGATCGCAAACGTGACCCTGGCGGTCATCACATAATGAGGCTCTTAGACTATGACGTAAGATACTGTCAATAACTGCCTGGATCATGAATGGGGGTTGGGTGAGACGGGGTACATGTATAAGCATTCATTTCTAAGGCAAGATAACTCTTCATGGACAAAAACATTGGACGTTTATTAGTCTGACTGCCCACCCCTCAGGTGGATTTGTGAATGTGTATAAATTTGATACATCACATTTGGTGCTGATATGTTAATCATGGCCTGACTGTATGTGTTTTTTCTTGGTTTGTAATGGCATTGAGAAAACAACATTAAATAAAAACAGAAACCACTGGCACACTTTGTGAACAATTGGAAATGGCAGAAATAAGCCTCTCTACTGAGCTTGTAAGATACCCTGCTTAGTGCTCATTATAGACCCATCTTCTGCATATATGCATATAATGGCTACGTTGACAGATAATCACAAGAGAAAAGTACTCAAATGCCTCATTCATGACTCGAAGATAGGCATTGTTCCCGGTTGTGTATACAGAACCATTTGCAATTGCTCTCTGAAGAAGTCTGCCACGTAAAAGATGATCTCAAGAACATAGTTGTATCCTCACTTGATGCGGAGAAAACCTTTGACCATGCTGAGTAGTGATTTTTTCAGAATTCTGGAAAGAGCAAGCATCAGACCTGATTTTATAGCTGATTTGTAATGGCTGTAGGTTGGTCCATCTGCACAAATAGACTGCAGGGGTTTTTCCTAACTTATATTTTTCCTACCTAAAGAGGGTCTGAGACAGGGTCACCCCCTTTCCCTGCTCCTATTCCTTCTCACCCCAACGTATCAAGGTACTGGCTGGACAGATAATATATACTAACTGCCACCAGTGCATGTCTCCCTCATCACCCAAATGGGCTGCATTACAGGACACCTCAGATGTAGAAAATGCCTTCTCCCATTGGAAGATATTGGTAGCCACATTGTTTCCCACAGCACACATTTGTTTCAGGCATTGGAGATGAGACCGGATTCCATCAGAAACAATATAGTTCTCAGAGCTTCTCTGGTTGGTGTCACTTGAATGTATTATCTCTAGACTGCACAATCAGGCACCATTATTTGATTGTGTTTGGGGTCCATGCCTAGAATCTTGTGTATAGCAAAGCTCTTAGACAACCAAGACCGCTCTCACACAACCCCCGTTTTGATATGTTCCATCCATTTCACTTTCCGCCCCCCTACAAGACATTGACACCATTTATATATTAGGATTGATAGGCCTAATATATAATATGCAGTAAATATAGAGCCCACTGTAATACCTCAATGAATTGTCAGGACCTCAAACACACTCTATTACATTTAAGGTGCCACTCAGGTAAAGGGGACACACTAATATGAAATTACATTCTATTCGTCCTTCCCACGCCTAGTTATCCCCTGGTCCACATCCTTGAGTGAACACATTTCAGCAGACCTCACTGTAAGCACTGGCAGCCACAGTCACAGCCCTTTCACTCAGCACTGCTAGAATCTGTCCTTGCTAAGTCTACTTCTGACCAAAGTTTGCACCCTGTTGAAGTGGCCGTATCTTTCTGAAATAATAAAAGGGTGACCCAGCCAGACTGACAAAGCTCACTAGAGGGTCCATTTCCAAAACACTTCAATTCTTGGGACATATACAAATTGTAGCTGAACCCATTAACTGTCAAGGAGTACATATGCTTTGGGGGTGGGACGGAAGAGGCCAGCAACATGCTACCTGCCAAATTGGTACAAAAAACGTCATACAAGTTTCCCGCGCAATTCCTCCGATGGTTGAACGTTTGTGAATATATCCGGCAAGGTTTTGTGGGCTATAAATGGTAGTACTTGGCCATGTAATTGTCGGAGGTTCTTTTAAATGGCACACAGTTCTTTAATTCCGCTTTAACATATATTGCTTTGTAGGCAAAAGGTGCTTTTTAAACAGGGTGAAATATTAGTAGATGACACTTCCTGTTTTTCCAACCTCTGTCGACAGGATGCGATTTGGGGTAAACTTTTTCTTCTCTTTCACTCTGCCATGAAACTTGGGCCCATATTTATACTTTTTTTGCGCCGCATTTGCGTCACTTTTTGACGCAAAAGCGGCGCAAATTTACAAAATACAATCATATACAAAAAAAGTATAAATATGGGCCTTGATTTTAAAGACCCAATTTTTTTCGACGTCTTCAGTAGACAGATCATACTCAGATCTAGCAGAAAGAAAGGCACACGATGGGTTGCCAAAGGGTTACATGCAATCCATGACCTATGTAGAAAATTACCTGCTTGTCATTGATGAGGGATATGCCTCAACGCATTTGCTGTTGGGCCTGTCAACAGTCTTCACAATAATTGATTATTATTACTGTTACTTGACTGGTAGGAAATATAGCTATCAACTTTCAAGCAAGAAAAGAATTGACATCTTCCATAAAATTGTCATATCTTCTCTCTTAACAAAACCCTGTGTCAGCATCCTAGAGGTGCAGTTATCAGTATTGTTAAAAGGTATATGGTTGGCCACCAAAGGATCTCTTCTCAGACGGACCCGAATTTCATCTTGCATCCCTGAGAGAATGTCATACAGACGAAAAAAGACTGCTAGATGATAGATTAAAAAAGATCACACGTAATTACCGACGTTAGCGATAGAATGCTCTTGTGTTTGGGAATGTGTTTCTATTGGCCACCCTGTTAATAAATAGGACCCCCTTTTTGTACAGGTTCTCAGACATCTCAAGTAAGAGCCTTCAGTGCCAAAAACTAGGCGTTTACAAATTAACAGGCGTATCTCTGTCTCCATACGACCTCTAAATGTTTTTATAGTTATACACTTGGGTACCAACATGCCTGGTCTATGGAAATCTGCTGTACACTTAGAACCAACTTTGCCTGATTAAAAAAACGGAAAAAATCTTCAATCCTTGCAATAATTCCCCCAATTTGAAAGAACGATGAACTCTTGATTCCTGGCACCAAACCAAAGCACCAGTTATTTTGGAAAGCGCACAAGTCTACTTTCATCTCGTGATTTTCCTTTAGGTTTGCTAATCTGTGTGGCTAAATTATTTGCAATCCGAAAAAGGGTCCTCTAAATTGATGGTGTGCTGATCATAAATTGATTAGTCAACACTGGAACCTTTTCTGCGTGACCCTCTCACTGGCACAAATTGTAAACAATGTTCACAGTTGCATGTGAGCGCTTTGGAGCTACTGTTTGTCAATATTTTCCCACCAAAATCGTTTGTGTAATCACAAAATATCCTTATTTGCAGACATGATTAATATGGTATTCATCGCAGGTCGTGCCATCGGTTCTAACGCCACAGCTTCTATTTTTGAATACTTTTTTCTTGTCCTCGTATTGGGGCTGATTTATAGAGAGCTTCATTTAGCAGCAACAACGTTTCCTTAAATCTTAATAATAGGACATAGAATCGTATATATCAATTTTCCATTATGTACTTCCAGCTAGTTTTCTCTTGGGGTTGGATCCTTCAGGTGTAGATGTTTTAGCACATGTTAACTATACAAATATTTGAACACTACAAGAAAAAAAAACGTTAATTCTCACACAGCTGTTACTGTATTAGGCGGTAATGTTTGTGTGCTTGGAAAAGGACTCATCCGGTATAAAATGACAGCAACTGACTACTAAAACTAATAACGTGGACACTAAACCATATGGCAACGGCACAGCTTCTACTGTATACTTTTGTCCTTTGCGGGAAGGATAGGCAGATGTAGGAAATGAAATCGGCTCCCCACCACCCCCCCACCCCAGAGTCCATATATATGAATCCAGCACCCCCGCTGAGCTGTACTTAACTCCCGGTGACACTTAGCTGCTTGCAATTCATCAGTTTGCCACAGCCGAAAATGCACTTTATATAATACAGTGTGCAATGAAACCTCTGCATAATGCAAACACATTGAAAAGAGTATCGCCAGAAACCGTAATAGAATCATAAATATAAAAAATGACAGGGATAAATGGACATGTCTTCTTGACTAATGGCCAGCCAAACTTGGAAAAACAATACATTATGAATAATATATGGGTCATCATCGGAATGACCTTTGTGGGACAAAGAATATGATGAGACACCCAGGAAAGAAAACAAAGAATGCCTTGTTGGGACTTTAGAGCTGAATTGGTATACTAATGACTTGTAGATACTCATACAGCAGCTTTTACCCCTTAACGATAATAGAACTACGACAAAGTCACTCTAATGTCACCCATGCGCCTCTGTCCGAGATAGGGCACAGCCAATCAGAATTCAGAACTTTCTCTCCGAAAGACAACAGAGCTGAGGCACTCACTGTAACATCATCACTGCGCCTAGGGCACATCCAATCACACTTACGTCTTATCCTCCATAACCTTTTAATTTTTACACTGGACCGGACACGCCTAGTATTTGACTCTCAAAGGCTGAGAAGATTGCAGCAAAGTAGTCGGAAATCAGAGTTGTGCCCCTGAGAGATCAGTATGGCTATAACAGAATGAGTCACAGGTCAGGCCAGTAGCTCCAAATGTCCAGCCACAAATCAAAGTAATTTCAAAGTCGTTCCTGCCCCTTGGAAAGTGTGCTAAATCAAAATGAAGGACTGTGCAGAAGAGACCTGATGGGCCGGGGCAGGGCCAGGAACAGGTCAAGCCTCTCCAGCTGAAAGGCCAGTCAGGAGTAAGAAAACATTTCTGTGTTTCAGGCAGTCAGGCCAAGGACTAGTCAAGTAATATTAATAGTAAAAGCATTTCAGATCACCGTTAAAAGGAAAAAGGGGTGCCAAAATGTTGAAAACCTTACCACAGAAAAATGCCAACTTGGGGGCATGGCTAGCCTGCCTAAGATGGAGGTTGCTACTCTTTAGTGCACCGGTCTGGCCCGCTCTATTCTTAACTTACCTGGTGTCACAGAGCCAACATTTCTCCATTGAGGTTGGTGTTTTGATTGTCGACACGATTGGACCCATGTGGCCAGTCCGGCACCTGTTCTTGTGTAGGCATGTTTCTGCCCCATCAAAGCTCTGTAGTTTGTCATGTATTATTTTTCTCAATCATGGGTGGATTGATATTCTGTAACTTTAAGAGTCACACTTAACAGCTATAGAGGGTGCAAGATTACATGGGAGATGGAGGGTGGCAGTGCTTTTATACTGCATTCTCTGCTTATGACAGGAGAGTTCTTTACTGGGTGAGGCAGGTGTATGATTTAGACCACTGTTAGACCTGGCATCCTTGGTGTGGTTTTCCCTGCCTTTTTGCCTCTGTCTCCTGTATTTTGGACTGTGTGCTGGATTTTGTTTTTCTGGTTTTGATGCTCTGGGCTCTGACACCCGACTACCACTGCTGGCCAGTGCTGAAGTGAAAGTGCTCCCTGTGTAAATTGTGATTATGATTGGTTATCTTTGATTGGCATACTTGATTTACTACTAAGTCCCTAGTATAGTGCACAATGTGTGCCCAGGGCAAGTAAATCAAATACTACTAGTGTGCCTACAGCACTGATTGTGCCACCCACAATGAGTAGCCCTGTAAACATGTTTGAGAAACACCATTGCAGTGTCTGTGTGTAAACTGCCATGTCAACCTGGCAAGGGCACCCACCCAAACCTTCTCTTTTAGTACATGTAAGGCATCCCTAAGGTTGTCCAATGCAGCCCCATGGACAGGGTGCAGTGTATTCAGAAGGTAGGACATGTGTTTTACATATCCTAATAGTGAAATACTGCTAAATTCAGTTTTCACTATTGCCAGGCCTATCTCTCTCATGGGGTGACATGGGGATGCCTTGAAATATCTTTTAAGTGCAATTTGCCATTGGGAGCAGATAGAGATGTGGAGTTTGGGGTCTCTGAACTCACAATTTAAAAATACTTATTTTGGTAAAGTTCTTTTTTAGATTGTAAGTTTAAAATGCCACTTTTAGAAAGAGGGCATTGTCTTGCTTAACCATTCTGTGCTTCTGCCTGGCTTCTCAATACACATCTGGGTCAGACTGATGGATGGACTGTTTGTGAATTCACTCTAAACAGTAATACAAAGGGAGCTGAGGTGTGTCCTGCATATTCTGATGGATCTTCCTGGGCTAGGGTGGAGAGAGGAGCGGGCTCTTGCAACTCAATAGGCCTGTGCCTGTCTTTACACAAAACAGTCTCCAACCCTTCTAGAGTGTGTAGGGGGCCAGAAAAGGGAGAGGCAGAGTCTTATGCACTACAAAGACTTTCCTTTGAAATGTGCCTACTTCAGAAGCAGAAATGAGTATAAGTATTGAACTGCTGACCCCACAACTTCAGAACACTTCTGGATCAAGAGGAACCTCTGCCAAGGAGAAGAGCTGAAGAGCTATGAGGAGGACTACTGCCCTTTTACTGTGTGTGCTTTGCTGGATTGGCCTGCAGTTGCTGCTTCTGCTTTGGAGAGGACAAAGACTGGGTTTGCTCTTTATCCTGTTTGTAAAGTTTCTCCAAAGGCTTGGGCTGAGCTTTCCTCCTGTTAAGAAGTCTCAGGGACAGCAAAGACAACACCTGCCAGCCTCTGGGTTCTCCTGCTGAGGACCCTGAGTTGCCAAGTGGTACCCACTCCAGTTCTCAGGCACTTGGGAGTGAAAGCTGGCCTAAAAACAAGAAGAACCAGGCACATCGACTCCAGAACTGGTGCTGCTGCTCAACTCTGCCTGCACTTAAGCTATGGTCCCTGCTAGAGTGCGATGATCGTGACTGACCCCACAGGCCCGATGCCGCTGCAGCGCCTCTGAAGTCCTGAGACATCACGAGTCCCGAGTGCTGTGTCACCGACGTCCAGGATACCCGACTCCCCACGACTCTGGTGGTCCCGTGGTGTGACCGTGACCCCCAAGAGGTCGCCCCACCACATCTTGCCCTGCCAGATTCATGGACCCCGCCGGATCGTAAGGAACCGACGCCTCATCACCAATGCCGCATCACCTCCCTTGCAACTGTATGGAAATGACTCCTCACCTGCCCAGCCTCGCAGTAAGGAACCAAATGCCTCACCTCCCTGGTAGCAGTAAGGAGCCAATGCTGCACCAGCTCCAGTGACGCCTAACCTCTCCGACTCCATGCAACAGCTTTGTTTCATCATTTTCAAAGGTACTGTACTTGGGGGTCTGGTGATCCCTGACTGGCGCCGCACTCCCTCACAAGTGGTGTTGGACTGTTGAGAATGACTCTGTCAACGACGACATGATAGCTTCTGTTCAAACTATTGTGTTTCTAAGCTCTTTGTTGGGTTTTAATCTTTAAAAAATCATATATTTTCTTGTGTATGTTGGAATTTTGTCATTTTTGTCTACTTTTACTCAGATAAATACTGGCTATTTTTCTAAAATGGTGTGGAGTACTTTTGTGGGGTTTTCACTGTGTTACTATGTGTGTGGGTACAAATACTTAACATATTACCTCTGGGAAAAGCTTGACTGCTCGTGCCAAGCTACAGAGGGGGCATGCAGGGGTTATCTTAGGAGTGTTACTCCTTTACCCTGTCTAGAGTGAGGATTCCTACTTGGACAGGGTGTCAACCGACTGCCAACTAGAGACCCTCATTTCTAACTGCCACTCACATCTGAAGTGGACAAGGAAGGAACATTGCTAAGCAGTGAACTAATATTATTTGGTAACATCTATGCCCCAATTCTGAACAACCATAGTTCATTTCCAAACTGTCCCCAGTTCTTTCAAAATGGTAATGTGCCCTGAATTTTGAGGGGCAACAATAATTGTGTTTTAGATATCCACCTGCACCGTTAACACCCTCTACTTACATGCACGCCAACAATATATAAGGCAAAAGCTCTAATGCAATTGATTTTACCTTGGTCCATACCTTATGCGTAGAAATCACATAACGCAAATGCTTGGGAATACCCCTATTATCCGCCCCAATATGAAACACTTATGACACTGGATCTCATCCTTGCCACTATCATTATGATACTGCTGGCTTCCCGTGCCAAATAGCCCTGTAAAACAGTGTGGGATCATAATCCTTTACTAGTCTGCATGCTATGGGAAAAAATTCATACCCCTATTTTGTCATGGAAGTTTCAAGATTCTATGTTGGAAGACAGCATTTAAAAGGCACTACTGGATCGAATGGATCAGGGGATATTTGAAACAGAACGAGGGCTCTACAGACTCTACCTTAACAGAATGAGAGGCATCCATAACAGGCTCTTGTCAGGCCACTGAAAGAGAGATATGCACTTTGGGGACCACTCTGAGACATCTAAGGATTGCAGACTCACACACCTTTGTTGTTGTAACCTCTTTGGTTGAGGCTAGGAAATGTCATGCAATGGTTGTTGGAAAGGCTGAGGGACATTGATTTCATGGTGCTTGACCTGATCCTCTCTGCAGGGTCATCCCCAAAAATTTGTCCTCCACTCCTCCTGTTTTGCTCCCAGTGGTAACCAGTGCTAAAGTGCTTGTGACCCTCTCCTTAAAACATGGTAAAATTAGCTTCCATCCAATTTGCACATTTAATTTACCTGTAAGTCCTTACTAAAGTGGTACTACATGTACCCAGGACCATGTAAATTAAACAAGACTAGTGCGCCTGCCGCACTTTTGGTACCCCAATTAGGTTGCCTTTTAAACATGTCTCCGATCTGCCATTGCAGCTTGTGTGTTTGCAGCTTTAAGCTGCCATGTTAACCTAGCACAATAAACCTTCCTTGCAGGCAGGGAGCAGGGAAGAAGTGCTAGGTGAACCTTTAGAGGATTGGACTCACTAGATTGAAAGAAGAAGAAATACTTGGCAGCTCAGAAATAGTGAAAAAGGAGGCATGTCAGAGGTTATTCGGGAGAGATGGGCAACAAACTAAAGGAGACCCTGCGTAAAATGAGGACCTGTTCCAAAGTTTGAAAAATGTCCTGCAAGGAAAGTAAAATCATGAGAGTCAGCCTCTGGTGCCATCTATTGGCATCAGTCATGTTATATGGTTCATCAATAATGAAAACGGTAGGATTGCTCTAAAATCTAAGGGTAAATGCTGCAGCATAAGCACAGGGCCTTCGAAAAGCATGAGGCCTGGAGAATAATGACCTACTCTCGGCTTTTACAGGCTCGTGGAGAAGACAGACAGTGTTGGGGAGAAGCACTGCAGCGACAGAGGTGAGCAGATGCACTGCGTACAGTGGGTTGAAGTGTAACACTGGGAAAGGTGAGAGT
Source organism: Pleurodeles waltl (assembly GCF_031143425.1). Lineage (NCBI taxonomy): Eukaryota > Metazoa > Chordata > Amphibia > Caudata > Salamandridae > Pleurodeles > Pleurodeles waltl. The sequence continues at coordinate 1,105,789,279 of NC_090445.1, forward strand.
GTAGGTGAAGTAGTGTATTAAGGGGCATAATTAAGAGCCCCTAATGCCACCGAAGCGTCACTTTTAGCGACACTCCGGTGGCTCTTTGACCTGCGCCGTGTTTACAAGGTGGTGTTAAGCCACTTTTTGTGGCTTAACGCCACCTTGTTAATACGTCTCCTTCACACGCAGCCCTTTGCGTGGAAGGGGAGTGCAATGGGTGTTGCTGTGGGGGTTCCTCTGCAAAACCCATTGCATTTTGACGCTGCCTCAGTTTTATGAGATTTCATAAACCTGAGGCAGCGCCAAAATCTAACACCACTCTAGGGGTGGCGTTAGCAAGGCGCAATGAGAAAGAATACCTCCTCTTTTTTTTACTTTTTCTCTGCCTGCTGCATTCTGCAGCAGGCAGAGAAAAAGTAAAATGCCAGACATGATTGTTTATGTGCGGGAAGGTGCCCCTTCCTGCACATAAATAATCATTTCAAAATGACGCTTTGGCACTTCTGTGTGTGCTGCATCCTGCAGCACAAACAGAAGTGACAAATTACCATTAGTGATTGTTTATGTGCATGAAGGGACACCTTCCCACACATAAACAATCAATCCCCTCAACGCAGACATCCTTGCACTATGGTGCAAGGATGCTTGTGTTGGCGCAGGCAGCTTAATTTAAACCCAGCGCAGGGGATAACACAGGGGTGTGCCATACTCAATTAAATACGTCACATCCTTGCATTGTGAAAATGATGGAGCAAGGCGCTGCCAATTTTGGCGCAGCATCGCGCACTGTCATTTTCTTTTAAATTTGGGCCTCAATGTCCTCTCTGCTTTTCAATCCAGGTCCCTGCTTCTGGGCCCTTCTTCAGTCTCGGAGGGTGTGCAATAGTTTTACGGCTCACTGACTAAACGGACCATATCGCCACTCCAAATAGGCCTTTCCACACCAATTTAATGAGCTCAATAAAAGACTAAATACTTGAAATAGCCATAATAGTGCAAGGCAAATTCAATTGTCCCTGGCTCCTAGCTAGAGGCCTGAGGACCATAAGACAGATCCTCAGGTCCAAAGTGTGGTTTGTGAGATTTGGTTAAGTCCTAGAAGGACTCTTCCTTCCTCGTGCCCTTCAGCCACAAACAGGAAGCTACTGAGTAGATATAGTTGAGACAAAAACAACCCTGTGATGTTATTGGCAGTCAAAGGTTCAAGATGTAATGTCCACACTACCCATACCCCCACGGGGGCTCAGGCATCGACGGGCAACACAAGAAGTTTTTATTTTTCTTGTGATTCATATTTGTGGTTTACAGTACCGCAGCAAAAGCTTTCACTTTGAGGCTCAGTCATGATTTTAGCTTTCAAACTACCTCCTCCTGTAATTTTCTCAGAGTGCTTGATTATACTACTAAGCTCGCTGCCATGTCTAATACACTTTTGTGCTTGTCATGTACAAGGAAATGGGCAGCGTGCGCTTCCAAACAAGTCAAAAATAAATGGTGTTGAAGACATCTTTAAAGTGCCTTCTTTGGACGAAGGTTGTTTCTGTACAAGTCAATTCAGCAAAGTGTAGTGAAGCTGTGGCTGGAAACATCATGACTGAGCTGGCGGGTAGTAGCAGCACTTTCTATAGACTATTTGGTCATTGCTTTTACAATAATCACAATAATTCATTAGATCAACTGCACTTTCTAATCCAGAATGGCTGACACACAGGATCCTCCCTGTATTACCCTAATACAAAGTATTCTCAACTCAACAGCTGAGAAGGACTGAAGCTCTTTAATCGCCTGGCTCAGATTTCAGCGCTAGGTTTGCTCAAATATATTCCAATTCTCCCCACAACGAGTTGATTAATTGTATTATTATAGCATACACTGTCGATATTTCCTTGGTAACCAACGGTATTAAGCGTATTCCACATTTGCATAAAATCAATGTAAAATGTATTTTTTGGGAAAATGAAACTCTAGAGCTAAGAGTAAAATGATTGATGGACACTTGAAGAGCAGAGGAGCTTAAACTTTCCCTTGCTAACTGTTTATTTTTGTTTCTATATATTTTGAGCACATAAATGACAACAGGGTGTTATGTCATTAGAATAATACAAGGCCAGATGCATTGAGCATTTTTGTATTTGCAAACAATCCGATCAGTTAGATCAGCATCGGCAGCGGGACATGATGGGGGTAATGGTTCAGAATCGGGGACTCTAAGCTCTCCAAAACATTAGGAAGAACATTTCTAAGGTAGGCAGCAAAGGTGCTACTAGCTCTAAGCATCGTGCATAAAAGTAAGCACCAGCATTACACATGGAACACTAGAAAAGTAAAGTATTGAGTGGAGCAGATCTCTGCTGTGTGCAAAGAAATGACCGAAGTCTCAAGAAGTGAAGTGATGAAGTGGGCTAGGAACCCTTAGTGGAGTGCGGTTAAGTTAAAATTGTTCCACATTGTCATTGGTCAAACAATCATGCGATAGCCATTAGTCCACTAATATTATTATTTCAAATCTAAGATATAACTAAACAGTCTTTCACACATTGGTGATTGGCTCCTCTTCTTCTGCGCACATCGTTCGACTCGTAAAGAAGCAACTTTCATATCCTTCTGTCCGAACATGCATTGTTAGTTCCTGGGAACATCGCTTTCTCACACATTTTGAGTTAACATTTGTAACAGTTTAAGAATATTCAGGTTTCTACACACATTTCATAACAAACTGTTTCTTGTGAAGACAGGAAAAAACATTTTTGCTACTACTATGATTTGGTCAACCTTCAGTTAGAACAATGCATCTTTATTAGGCAAGCATGAGATCATACTTTATTCTGACATTGCATTTTTCAATATGAGGCTCTGTAACCAAGGCCTAAACCTCGCTAACTTGAGGCCTACAGTTAATTTAAGCAAATACATAGCATTTAATCGTAAGTATAACATATTACTGCATTTTCACATTCATATAAGTTCTAAATAATCATTAATATGCTTTTTATAAAACATAATGCAGTAGATGGCGGCCATTCAAGTGGCAACTTTTTCAAGCTGCACGTTATTTTCTACGTTCATTTATTTTCTAATGGAATACAAACTACATAATACATTAAATATTTTATTAGTAATATTTTCAGCGCTCACAATATCTGCAAATGGGAAGGGATCCCCAAATAGCCCCCTTCTTTTGTGAATGTTGAAAATAATATTTTTAAGAGAATGTTATCCAAAAGAAAAAAATGCTTTATTTAAACGCAGTCAGAGACGTGGTTGTCTGTTGACCTCAGCAGGCCAACATCCCTGTGGTGACTGTGATTCATGATAGGTCGTAATTTGCATCCTATTTCATTAATATACATGAAGTAGGTTGAATTGCAACCCACCATGAATCAGGGTTTTGCAAACCACCGGTATGATGCAGTCCATAGGTTATTTCACAAAAACAAAATGGATTCGGTAAAAGTCAGTAAGCAATTTGCGACCCCTTTTACCAAATCCATTCTTAGGACATTGACCCACAGATGAGTGTTTGACTTAAAACACAGAAAAAATTAAAATAAAGTGTCATAATTGTAAAGAATTTTGGAATCATTTTGATTTCAAGAATCTGAAATATCTCAGAACACACAATATCACTCAGACGTTTAGATCAATTCTGAAATTATATGAAACAGAAAGTGGATCTGTGGGTAGGCCATGATTTTAGGTGTACAACATTCATATTAAAACCATTTAACCCACAGCTGTTTTACATTTTTTGCCCAGGGCAAATGTTGACTTTGTGGTAAGGCCTACAGGTAATTGACCTGCAAAATGCTAGCACTGCATAGCCAATAAATTGTTTTAGCATGGCTCAGTAGCAGCACAGAAAAAGTTTAAAGAAGGTTCTGCATTTTTTAAGTTGGGGAATCTGAGTTTGTTAGAGGACATGACATTACAAACTTTCAGAGACACCAGAAGCTTTCAGTTTCTTTGAAACATTAAATGGTGATTTGCAATTTTTTTGCTTGGTGAGTAGGCTGTCTTGTTGATACTGTTTATGTTTTGTGGATTTCAGCGGTGTTTTCAAAACCATTTGTAATAAGTGCTAATTGGGTTTTAGCTATCTCATTACCAAAATATACAAAAACTGTGTTTTTTCGGTTGTTTCAAGATATGTTGTTTTTTGCAGAGATTGTTATAAAGCACATATTAAATTTAAAGGAGAGGAAAAGCAGGTTATGTTGTGTCTTCCCATTGGCAGCGTGCCCAGAGGACCTATGTTATACCGTTTTAAGCATAGGGAGTCTGTACTGCACTCTGGCTCATGCTCACATCTCATCACTCTCTCACAGCTCATTCCATCCCACATTATGTCAGGACGCAATGTGGTTTACAAGGGTAGGAATAGATTAAAACAAGTAAGAGTGATATATTCAAATGTGTTAAAAAACAAATGTCTTGGTACAGTTGGGAACATTCACATTCACCTACTTCCTAGTGAATAGCATGGCATTGTAGGGATGGTCAACCCTGTTATCCTTGTGAAACATTTAAAATTTAGAATTTAATTAGATTGATTTTTAGCCCTGCATTCTAAAGCGCCTGTAACTTGATGCATTAAGTAAACTTGTCACTGCTTTTTGGCATTCTTTGCCTGACAACATTAAGGTGGTGCTGTTGTTTTGTGGACATGCATAGCTGCTAAGTATACCAATGGCAAATGTCTCACTTTAAATCAGTCCTAACCTTTCAATACACATCACATAGTATTCTGGGGCTTGAAGTTTTACTGTTAACATTGTAACTATGGGCACTAAAATCCCAGCAGTAAAGTTAGTTGGGTAAAAAGCCAGGATTACCTGATGGTATAAAAACATAACAATGGGACACTCTGCAGCTATGCATTTTGATGGCATGTGGAAAGGCTTGCATCATGTTTTCATCACTGTCCAACATGCATTTTGACAACACTCTTTTGACTTACCTGTCACTACACCTTGCACTGTATGTTTAAAACCTGAGGTGTTTGGAACTTAGGCCCACATGTACAAAGATCCAGTATTGCGACTCGCGAACTGCAAGTCTTAGCGACTCGCAATTTGCGAGTCGCAATACCGGATGTACAACAGTGTACTTTACACTGTTTGCAATTCCCAATGGGGTCGCAAATGGCCTACCTCATGCATATTCATGAAGTAGGTCGCAATTTGCGACCCCATTGGGAATGGTCGACCTCACAGTGATGGTGGCCTGCTGGAGACAGCAGACCCCCATATCCATGACTGCTTTTAAATAAAGCAGTTTTGTTTTTTTTAAACAGAGGAAAAGGAGATGCATTTCAAAATCCAAAATGAAAAGTTTTCTTTTCATTTTTTCAGCGCAGGCACTGCCTGCTCTGAAAAAATATTTTCGCTGCCATTCACAAAGGGGAAGAAGTCGCATGGGGACCCCTTCCCATTTGCGAATGGGTTAGCACCAGTTTGAAACTGGTGCTAACTGTGATTGTTTTGCCACCACATTCGCGGTCAGAAAACAATCCTACATACCATTTGGATTTGGTATTAGGAAGTGACGCCCTTGATACGCCCCTTCCTAATACCAAATCGCAAAACCCAAACTGTGATTCAGTAACAAGTTACCGACTCTCAGTTTGGGCTTTGTACATCCCAAAATGCATTTTTCAAGTTGCAAACAGTCCGATTCTGCGACTTGAAAAATGCTTTGTACATCTGGCCCTTAGTTTCCTAACGATCCTGACGTATTAGAAAAGGAGACTGATGTATCAAAGGGTTTTACACACTCTATAGATGCTAGTGCATATTGGTGAAGATTGTAATGAGCCATTACATTGATAAGGCCCCAAAAGCTATTTTCACTGCAGCAGGTTTAGTGATTCCATAGGAAAGCATTTGGATATAATATTAAAATGAAATAATCTATCTCTGCTTAGGAGACGGCTACAAAGTTCATTATTTGATGTCTTTGATGTTTTAAAATATGTATTACAAGGCCACTTCATTGATAAAGGCAGATTTTTACTAAATATTTTACAAAATGTACAAAGTCACACTTGGCCTGCCTAAAACCTCAAGAAGCACCTTTGCATCAGCTTCCAACTTTCACGCAGAAGCTGAGTAGCCCCTTTGACGAGGTGTGAACCTGCTCTTACAGCTGAGACAAAGGCTTTTGATGTGGGGAGGTGTTCTGGTCCTCTGACAGGATGAACATCTGTGCAATGCCCAGGAATGTAATTATCTTCAATTAGGGTTATACTCTTACAGGCAGATGTAGGTAACACCTCGGCCTACCCCTTCATTTGTCCCTCCAGTCACCCAGGCTCCAATCTCACAAGTGGCTTTGAGTGTCTACAGAAGAAGGTTGCTCATTTCCCTAGCTAGACCTCTAGGGTGGGCACAGGAGCTTTGTACAGGGAAAGAAAGGTTCTACCATGTTGGATTTAGGTGCACTGTGGGATTTTTTTTATTAAAGCACATAGTACCTCATGTAGCATGAGGTACAATATTACCACTCACTTATGAAGTCTAATCTCACCAAGTCTTGCTACAGGTTCAAGAACATTTCAATGTGAAAATCAATAGTATGGCAGAAACATGATCTGCGAACATATATTGTAGCAAAATACCGTCCCTTAACTCATACAAACACATTGTTGCCAACATGTTTCTGCAAGACTATTAAAGGCAACAAAGACACCTACACATATTTACATTTTAAAAAGTGTTAAATCTGAGTAGACTGTAAACAAGCCCCCAACCCGATAATTCTATGTGAATATATTCAAATGAAATTTACTGTAATTCATAGTTTTCAAATGGCACATGTAATGACATGTTATAAAAGGGCGTTCAGGCAGTTCTGTTTTTTAAACCTACATCATTACTATCCTCTAGGTCCCAGGTCCCAGCATACATGGTAATAGCAGCTGAAAAAAAACAGAATTCCCTTGAAGTAACCCTCTCACTCTAAAATTATGTAGTAGTAAACAGATCGGCCATTCCATCATTCTATAGCTTAGTGCTTCCATTCTTGAAAACAATGTGGTGCCATGACTTTGTTCCTTTACGAGATTGCAGGCATCCTTCTAGATGCTGTGTTCAGCAGACATGCAGTCATATTGGAAATATGTCCTAACTACGGAGACCTGTGAGGTCGAATCCAAATTCTAAATAAAACAGACCATGCCACTGTGCCCAAATAAGTGCAGCTGAGCAGTTTGTTAAACACAAAGAACAAACACGAAATTAAGGTCAGGCACAGAAGGGCTGGAATTCAATTACACGTTGCAATGCATTTTATTAAAAGGGAGTCTCTGAGCCAGCTACCACTCCTTTGCAAAATACACAAAGTACAAGCAAATGACCACTGAACCCAAAAAACTATCCTGACATCTGTTTTGCTCCTTCGGGATTATTTTTTATTGATTTCATTATCGTGCCAAGTGGGCTGCGATTCGCGGTAACAAATAGCTCATTCAAGACTGCTTTGATATGGTTGTGTTTCGGGAGGGCGTGTTACCTGGGTTCTGACCCCAGACATTGTTATATATTCTTGTTGTGGTTGCGGGTTGGGAGTACTGGGAATTATTTCTGAGGACCGGGACTTGTTTATTATCATCAGACTTTGGTTCAAAGTAAGACAGAGAAAAGCAGAAAAGGGAGAAAGGAGTAAAAGAAAGAAACGGAAACTGTGACAAAAGGAGAAGGGAGACATGAAAAAGAACCAGCAAGAGTGAGGTAAAGAGATGTAAAGTATAGGGTGGTGGGGAAAAAGCAAAGGGGTGGAATCAAAACTGGACAACCTACGTATGTGCAAACCTCGACATTCGGTGTTGCCAATGGTGGGTGCCTGCAAAAAAATTTTGCGACACCACGTTAATTTATATTTTGTTTTTACAAATTAAATTATATAAATCGAGACATCAGTGACTTGAGTGTTCACGTAGGGTGATAATATGAAGAAGCTAGAAACCTAAGCCTGGAAGGTCCACATGGAAACGTTTTATTCGGTGCCACGTGTGTCACTGCAATCTGTTTTTGAAATTTTCCTGCGCCATTAAGGCTGATAAACTGTTTGGAGACGTCGCCCCCTTGGAGAAATGCACTGCCTTTGAGTTGCGCCAGCATTGGTAAATCTGAACAGTCATCATTGTTTGTACAGACTGGTACCAGCCAGGGGTGGTCACATCACTCCATGTCATCACGGATTCTCCTTCCATCCCTGGGCTTCCATGTGACAGCCTCGTGCATTCTGCTGGTTGTAGCCTCAGGTTACTTCCAATAAAGTCATTATATCAACAGACCTGGTTATAGTTTATAGGCTAAATCCCAGGACTTGAAATCCTTCCCCCTGGGCCTCCCACTCATGTTTCCTTTCCACTTCTTTCTGCCCCTCACCCTGCCCATGCTGTTGGTGCCCAATATTCTTCTCGGCCCGATGCCATGATTCCATACTAGAGGGATCCCACCTGCCTTTCACTCGCGCCCACAGAGAGCTTGTGGAAGATAGATCATTGGATCTAGGAATACAGTTGATGAGCAGCTCAAGGAGGGGTCAGGACACACGAGGAAGATGTATGCTCAGGACTTGGGGAAGTCTAATGAGTAATTAATAAAATCCTCATTTTACCCCTTGTCTTTTGTCTATCTCTCACTCATTCCTGTGCCTCAACCTCATTCCTCTTGTGTCTTCAACCCCCTTATTTTGCTCTTTCTTCCACTTTCTGGTTTCCCATCCTTCCTATGAAGATGCTACACAGTGTCACCCTTTCTCAGTTCCTTTATCCATGGGTCTGATATAAAGAACTGTTTTGCAGCCACAAACTCCACAAGTATCTAAATCAAAGGGTTTTTGACCACGGCGCAGTGTTTTCCCATGTACTAAAACCCTTTTGTCACTCATTAAGAAGGTTAATTAGAAGCGGGAGTGAAATTAGTCTTTCCTACTAAATGTGAGTCACAATGAAAAGTATCAATGGTTTGTGGCCGCAACCACAGTGGCAAACAATTGATCTCATGCCAACACCAGGAGTGGGATGGTATCTGATTCTCAGGAGAGCAATGCGTGCTCTCCCCTAATGTATTCTCAAAGACAAGTCTGATTTATTTATAAAAAATATATATTTTGCATTTAGAAATAAAAAATGTAAGACTAAGGTCAGCTGTCCTTTGCAGGCCAACAGCACTGCATTCACAGTCAAACCCAGGGTGTCACATTTAACAACCTGTGTAGTTAATATTCATTGAGCAGGTTATTTTGTGACTCTTTAAGAATGCACACTTTGGGATGGATAGATCTATCAACAGGTTGCATCATAAAAAGACCGGGTGGTCTCAACAATTTTGTGCGCAATATACATCCACTATTTGTGACTTGCCGGTAAGTACATGAAGTCCCATATGCCTGCTCCCTTCTGCCTATGCCCCACTCTGTGGTTGTCCTCTTCCTCACTGCGGCTCTTTCCCAGACGGTGTCCCTTCTCTTCCTTACTCACATATTATAATCTATCTTGCATCACATTTCGGTGCCCCTGACCTCTACCTGTGTATAACACCACCCCTGGTCCATCTTACTTCTCAAGTCTTCCCCATGGGCCTGTTTGTGCTTCACCCACTCACTTTTGGCCCTCATTTTATCTTTTACCCCCTTTTTCCTAATTTTCAACCATTCTACACTCTCTCCTCTCAACCACTCTATAGTCCTTCTCCACCGGCATTTATCTTGTCTCCTGTCTGTCTTTTACTATTTCCTGTAGAACTTCCCTTTCAACATAGTACTTCTGCTTCCAGATCCTGCTGGTGGCCTCTAACCACTGTGCTTGTCTGTCGCTAGCAGGCATCTCCTCTCTGCAGAGTCTGTGTTTGCCCTCACTGGCTTCAACCTCACTTTTTACCAGTGGCAGCCCTTCATCAGTCTCTTTTCCTCTCCGCATGTCCCTCTCCATCTGTCTTTGTCCCTACCAACTTGCATTTGTCCACTCGCTCTGTGCTGATTAATCCAGCCTGAGTCCCTGTCTCCTAATGACAGTGACCCTCTTTCCCCACTTCTGTCTGTTATTCGCCCTCATGTCAGACCCACCTTCCTCAAGCCGACGCCCATTCTGTCCTGTGTTTAAGAGCTGATAGTAGCACTGATTCTCCAAAGTGCATCCTTTCTCCCATCTTCTGTACCTCTCAACACCATATGCCCCTGCTGTACTTCTCCTCTCTTCTCACTATACCTCATCCATTAATGCTCCCCCTCTTTGTACCTCATCCTCCGTGTGTCAGCCTATTCTTGGCTGACTTGGCATCTTCCCAGTTCTCGTTCTCCCTACCTCAGTGTGGCTGACCATAACCTGCCTGTTTCCACTTACTTCTTCCTGACTTTGTATGAGAGAATGTGGACTGATTGTGTGTTCTACTGTACCCATCAAGTTAAGAGGAGGCGGCAAGTGTCTCTGTAGTGCCCACTTAAGGACACCTCTGTTTCATGCAGCTACAACTTTACCTCTGTTTCATGCAGCTACAACTTTACCATTACACGTATTTATGATTCAGCGCCCAGTCAACATTTCAGAATGTGGCAATAGCATGTAATTAGCTGAATCATTAGCTGACATATAAATATGTCCCAAAATTATGCCTTTTACTGAAAACTGACAGTGCGCAAATCAAGCCACAGCCTTCCATCTCTCACAGAGTTTGTCCTCCTACACCTCACATGGCTTAATTTTTTTTCAACGCTCAATCACATCCCGCAATCCACAAAGTTCTTGTTGCAATGACCATGTTACAAGCTTTCTCAATTGTGGCTACTCCAATGCTTCCCTGCTGGACCCCAGTGCAGCTCCTCGCAACTACATTCAAACAGTCCTCAACATCCACCGCCTACAAATTCAGATACTCGCAAGGAGTTTCTCGTTGAATTTATGTTATTTTATTTTCTTGTTTATGGAGATTGATGCATTGCTGTATTGTTATTAGTATGGTCTTACATGATGTTGAGTTACAGAAACTTAACCTTTTAGGATTCCATCAGAGACCGGAGTCTAGTTTTCAGTTTCACTTGGATGGTGGGCAAAGGCGGCTGGCTGTTATTTACAGTGGGGCGGTGGGGGGAGAGGGGTACAATAATGATAAAATAAAAAATAAAAAATATGGCACTTACCTTTGGACGGACATCCTCCTCTCAACGTCTCTCCTTCTCTCCTGAGTCCAACACGCAATGGGACTCAGGAAACTGCACTATCTAATCCTGTCACTGCTTTCATGCTAGTAATCAGCATGAAAGCAGGGTCAGGATTGGTGGGAGTGGGCTCTCTCAGCACTCACCAGAGAGCTGGAGGCCCGTGCCTTCTCTAACCCAGCTGTTTTAAGACAGCTGGGTTAGCGATGATTACAGTTTGCATGTCAGGCTGGCTGGCGCAAGATGGCCGGCCAAAGGGACATGCGCACTTTAAACAAGTGCACAGCTCCCTGCTGCCACTCAGCATCAATTGAGCCTCCCCATCCTGACACTCGGTTCAGGGTGGGGTACTGAAAAATAAAATGGTAATAAACAGAGTATATTAGCATATTCTTTTTCAGTCCCGGGGGCCTTTTTCTTAGCAGGGCGACTCTCCTCCATTCCCATGGAGGGGCCGCCCCTGTGGGTAGTGTAGTGAAATAATATTAAATGAGCATGTTTTCTTGTAAGTGTGTTGTAGTGGTTACTTGTCCGTGTTGTGTGAAGCCGGAGATCTTTCCGAATTCTAAGCCAGTGAGCACTGTTTTCAAATGAAAATTAGTCATTAAATAAGCATTGTTTACCAGACATCTGTGCAACGCAGTTCAATCTTCACCATGATATTTAGAATGGTAGAGACAGTGTGGCTAATGTTTCCTTACTGAACAGAACATCAAGTCCTCCGTGTAGCTCCAAGGGTCATTGCAGACTGATCAGCAAATTATCTCTAGCAGCTATAGCAGCATACCGCATTATGCACTGCCTGCTAAGAGTCATAACCAAGTTAGTATTAACCCGAGATTGGGCAAATTGATTACATCTCAACCACCAACCAAAAATAAGAACTGTATAATGTCTTTAGGGGAGTTTGTGTTTGGGAATTAGTTCCAAACAAATTGATTTCAATCTGATTCTGCCCCGGGTGTTCCTCCGAATGAAGCAATTCTGCAGATGAGGCTACTCTGAGCTCAGGCATTCCAGGTCTGTGCAAAATAATCATTAATGCATTTTGGTGTCACTGCCTGTAGGAGCCTATTCATGTGACTGGAACTGAAAGCCTGAGCTCCCAGATAGCATGGGGTGTCGATGCAAACGTCTACCATCCCAGGAGTCTGCAGATCCGCGTCAATGTTTACCAGTGGCTTGCGCTTATTATGCAGAACGTTGTTTACATCCTTTGGGGGGTACATTGGAATTTGGCTGGAAATCTTCATACTTTTTAGACTATATATATATATTTTAGAGATCATTAGAAACGGCAATGCTAGAGGAATACATTGTAGAAAAGAGATGGCAGAAGAAATGCAGAGAAGTGGAGACACAAAAGAGAAACAAAAATTTGTAGTGGAAGAAAAAGTAGTAATGAACGGAAAATGGACTAAGGCTCCTCAACAGAAAGAAGAAAAGGTTGAAGAAAAACGTAAAGGGAAGGGATAGGAAAGGGAAGGAACGGAAGGGAAGAAAATATTTGACAACCAAACTTAACGAAGATAGAATTGGGAAAAAAGATGGAAAGAACAGCGAGGCTGAAGAAGTTGTGTAGAACAAGGGAAAAGGGGCAGAAATTAGAAGAGTGAGTCAAAGCATGACAAAAGGAATACGCCTCTCTTTGTTAATGCAGTCTGTTAATACGGAGTGTTCCCTAAAAGAGACTGCGGCTCTCGTATAAAGAAGGACTACGACTGTTTTGCTGCTTTACAGAACGCAGTTGCAAAACAATCCAGGTTCACAGAATTTCTCGTCCACGTTCCGCAAAGTTCAAGGGGGAAATCTCCAAAACAAAATTCACGAAACCTTTCATGAACTTTTTGGTGTTTACTGGTGGCTCACGAAGCACATAAACCACGCACATCGCAAATCCCGCTGTTACTATCTTTGGGGGAGGGGGCACCTTCACAGGCACATTTCACAGGTTTCGAATTTCGGCGGAATGTTTAGTCCAGGACTAGTCTGTGGGCTAAAGCTGATATTAAAGTGCTTGTTCACCCTCCTGAAGTATCTGTTGATATGTACTGAACTGGCACTGTAGCCACAAAGTATATTAAAGTCCTGTTCGGTTGACTTGGTGTTTTCATTTGCAAGTAGGCATAATTAATATTAATTCACAGTAGTTAAGTCTGCTATCGCAATGGTATATGTATAAAGCTTGACTACTGCTAGTTCAGCAGGGCCCCCAGTTATCTTTGAACAGAAAAAACTTCAAGGACAGGCGGAAAAAATGCACAAAATCTGATTTGAATGTTTACCCATATATACTGAATAGTTATGGAGACTTCAGTACGAAAATATATTTATCCAAGTAGCTTACCTCAGCTCAATGGGTTTTGGGGTTCATAGTTTGGAGGTTGTCCCTATTTTTCCAGGGCTCAAAGACATATTCGGATCTGAAAAAATGGTCTATTGCATACCGTGGCGTTATTACATTGGACTGGGCTCCTCCACAAAGAGAAAACACAGAGAGGTACGTGGTGAAGGGGTCCCTGAAGAAGCAGGGCTCCAACGCTGCCTTTGCGGAGAGCGGAACGGTAGAAGCAGTGGTGTGCACAGGGCCGCGCGGTCCCAAGGCAATCAAGCACATTTGTATCCCATCCCTTGCATACCTCCTGTTTTGACTGTGTGCTGAACTTTGATTTTTCTGGTTTTAGGTGCATTTTTACACTGCTGACCAGTGCTAAACTGCGTGTGTTCTGTTTCTTAAACATAGTAACATTGGCTTCCCCATGATTAGCATTTTTGATTTAATAGTAAGTCCCTAGTAAAGTGCACTATGTGTGCCCAGGGCTTGTAAGTCAAATTCTACCAATGGTTCTGAAGCACTGGTTGTGCCACCCACCACAGTAGCCTTTCAAAGATGCCTCAGGCCTGCCATTGCAGAGCCTAAGAGTGCAGTTTCACTGCCATTCCACCTGGCAAGTGTGCTCACTTGCCAGGCCCAAACCTTCCTTTTTACTACATGTAATACACACATAAGGTAGGCCCTTGTTAGCCAGAGAGCAGAGTCAATGCATTTAAAAAGTTCGCCATGTTCTTTTAAGTTTAACATGCCCAGGTAGTGGAAAACACCTGAACTCGTTTTTTTGTTTTTTTTTTGCAAGGACTATCTCTCTCATAGGCTAGTATGAGGATTGCCTAAAAACATCTTCTAAGGGTAATTTCCAATTGGGAAAAAATAAAGAATGGAGTTTGGTGTATCTGGACTCACAATTTAAAAAAAACATCTTTTGGTAAAGGTACTTTTCTTACTTTAACCCCTCTGTGCCTTAGCCTGCCTCCAATCCACGTCTGGTCTGTGTGGGTTTAGGTGACTGCTACATCTGTGCTTGCCATCCAGACAGCCATAAAACACAGGGCACTCCACAGCTCTGCATTCCATCTGCATACTTGTGAGTCTCCCTGGACAGGAAGGGTGGAGGGGCTTTAAATGTTAGTGACTTAACCCCACACAAAGGATTGATAACCTCCCACAGACCTCCTGGCAGATAGAACTGGCCTGAACGAGAACTGGGGCACTTCAAAACCACTCTTTGAAGTATCTGTCACTTCCCAGGCACATTTGGGTATAAGTACTGGGCATTTGGCACCATATACTCTGAATACTTCTGGACTGAGGCCAATCTATCAGGAAGAAGGACTGCAGGGTTGCTACTTTACTGTTTGCTCTGCTGTGTTGGCATGCCGCCTGCTTCTTCTTGCCTGGGAGTGAGAGGACTGGATCTAGCCCTCTGCACCCTGAAATGTAAAGTTTCTCCAAGTGTCTGACTGAGCTTGCCTCCTGTTACTGAAGTCTCAAGGACACCAATGACTTCACCTGCTTCTTGCTACCATTACCTGGACCCCGCTGCTGAGAGTACTGCTCTACCAAGTGGTGCCAAATCCAGTCCTGTACCCTTGGAGGTGAGTGTGATACTGCAACACAAGAACAGACGCAACAACATCGGCAAGCCAATTGGAACCGATGCATGCCACCACAGAAACGCTGCTTTGTCGCTGCCTGCACCGAAGCCGCAGACAACGCTGTCCGACTGCGCAACACAATCACCCCTGACTTACAACGCAGTCCTGGTTTGCTCGACGCAGTACCGACACATCGGAACCAGTACTCATCGCTTTTGGACATTGAGGCATCAAGAATATTGGACGATCAGGAAACAACGCATCCCCTGCAAGTGCAACGCATCTACTCCCCCAAATCAACACATCGTAACCGAGCATCAACGCAACAAAGGTACTGTCAGCGGGTGTGTGTGGCTCCTGTACCCGGCCTGTGCTCTTTCGCAGTGGGACTGCACTTTTGAATTTGCCCCGGTCCAGCGTAACTAGATAGTTCTGGTTGGAGCTATTGTCTTCTAAGCACTGAATTTTGATCTAATCTTGGAGAATTCATAACTTGTCTTGCATATGTAGGACTTTTGTCGTTTTGAGCTTGATCGACTTAGATAAATATTGACTTTTTTTCTAAACTGGTGTGGAGTTCTTCTTTGGTGTTTTCACTGTGTTACTGTGTGTGTGCACTAATACTTTACACATTACCTCTTTAGTTTAGACTGACGAACTGTGCCAAGCTACCAGAGGGTGAGCACAGGTAAACGTTTAGTGTGTATATTACTTGCCCTGACTAGGATTGTGGTCCCTACTAGGACAGAGCTCAAACCTGTGCCAAATAGAGATCCGATTTCTAACACATGGTGTAAGGGTTAGTTGAATTTGTGTGTGCTAGGGGATGCTGAATCATAATAGCATCCCATATAGAGACAAAATTGTACTGATTTAGGCCGGGTATGCCAAGTTAAGCAAATTGTATTGAATAGATCTCTGACAAACCTTATAGAGCTCCATGACATAAATATTAGTAATTGTTTTTACTCAAATTACCATAAATCATAAGACAACCTAGCATGTCTCCACCCCATATTCAGGATTTGTGGAATGTTATGATGTGCACTTACAAGAGTGAAAAATCTTTCAAAATGGCAGACTTCTAGCCGTTGGTATTTCGTTCTGCAGGTTAGAAATAGAGTGCTTCAGTGAATACCCCAGCAATATGTGAATTCACACCCATAGGTTTGTGGGCATCAAATACCCCTTGCTTGTATTTGCAGACGCAGAAACACTTCCCAATGTACTCCTATGGTATGTAAGAGCATGTCCCTCAAGTTTGGGAAAGGGAAGAGAACACCTTAATTTTTAACAGAGGTGTATGAGATAGGGTTTCTCATTGGGGAAAATATTGCAAGAGTAAATTTCCGACCTTTAATTGCAGAGCTCTGTGAATCAGAACCACTGTTTTTAATTATTAGAGTACACCAACTTTAGTTGTTTCTGGCCAAAAAATGAAGATGTCTATGTTTTACATCATTTGTAAGCTGCTCAACATTTACTTTCTCACTCCCTGATGTGGTGCCTGTATAATATAACTATCAGCATAAATTGTTATATTTTGTCTACATATTGTTGTCTAGTGGTAACATTTTATAAAAACGTGCGCCTCAGTCATGGTAAAATTCCCTGCTTACAACACTTCTAATAGTAGTACGGCTCTGCACACAGCTATAGTAAGACTTGTCAGAGCAGGCTTTCTTCACATAAATACAGGGTTTCTCCACATACAGGTTGCATTTCATGACTGGACCACAAAAAACACCTCTTTAAACCAACATCCAAAATCTAGCCAAAAGAGTCTCTGTTACCTCTCACAGGCAAAGGGAATTATGTAAGCTCTTCAGTGTGACAAGGGAAGCCACTGGTTCCCTGAGGGTGACAGTACTCAGCACTAACTCCATTACTGCGAGTAGAACAAGGTGTTTAGGAGTTCGCTTAGGGTGTGGCCTCCGACCAAGAAGCCTACCCATCTCATCTGTTGGAAGCCGCCATGGAGCCCTTGTTGCAGGCTCCACCGCCTACACGGGTGTCATGTATGAGCAAATGTATAATAAAAATATTGTTATTGGGGGTGGACACTCAATTTGGTACTGATTGGAGTTTTTTGTGGGAGGCAGTGCGTCTTCGATGCACTCTGGATCATGTTACCTCACCCTGGTCAGGACTATCCTTGTAACACTATCTATTAGGGATTTGAGACCCTTTTGGTCAGACCTTAAGTTTGGTCTGCATGTCATGCCCCGGATGCTGACTTTCTGCATCTCGCGTGGCACTGTGAGGGAGTTCGTACTTTCTGGATTGAAGTAATGCATACGATTGAGGAGATGACTGGCCTGGTTCTGCCCTTTACCCCTAAACTAGCGCTTCTTGGATATGTTGATGAGGTGCCGTCGGCTCACAGGAGACTGGTGGGCCTGCTGCTCTACTGGCTAAGTGTACGGTTGCGATGTGCTGGGGTCGCGGCCGGGCTCCTCGCGGATCTGACTGGCTGTGTGATGCCTCATTTTGTCAAGAACAATTAATTATCTTTTGGGAGTTGGTCCCTGAGGGTTCCCGGCATAGGGATTTATGGGCTCCTCTGCACTCCTTCTTGGAGTCTAACTTGTGAGGCTGTTGATGCGAACTATATCCTGCCACGCGCATAGTAGTTCTGATTTCTGTTGCTGCTCTCATGTGCCATGGCTGTTATGTGAAAATGGATGGTTGCACTGCTTTCCTGCGTTTCCTCTCTGCCTGTCCCTATTCCTTTTCTCTCTGTTTGTTGTGGATATGTTTTCTAGCCCTACGAACGTCTGTTTTTCCTGAACTTGTCCCTGGTTTTGCGCTGGTAAATGTTTTAACACTCCTGTTGATGGTGCTTTATCTTGACGTGTTCAGTTGGACATGGGGCTGAACACCGCTTGAGATTGTGACAGGCTGTGTTGAACTATGTATTAGGTATTTGTATACTACATGGGACTAGGTGATGTATTGATTTTGCTCCTCCGTTCAGCGGGCTCTATTTGTTGTATGTTTATCTTTATAAAATGAATAAATAAATTTTAAAAAAAAAAATTGGTCTGCATTTTTCTGGTTGCCTAATAAAGGGGATGTGGTGTAGCAGAAATGTCCTTTGCAGCAGGCTTCAGACTAATTTGCACTTAGTTACTTTCCCTCCCTAAGGCAACAGCTTAGAAACGCTAAAATCCTGCCCAGAAGAATACCGACTTGTTAATATAGGTCGACTCAAACATTGAATGTTTGATTGCCTCTTATTATGTATCACCTTCTCTTTCAAGGGTCTGTGACATTTGTTATATTTTACTTTCAAAGTCAACACGCTTAACAAGGGACTATTTCTTGACTGTCGCCACTTTGTTGAAACACTTCATATGTTGCACTTGCGATTCAATCTGTGAATCCACTAGATCTGACAAAGCTCTGTAGGGTGGTCCGAAATTGTACACTGGAAATGGTTGTCTTTTTTCCAATGTTCGGTGAGCCTAGGTATTGGCACGCTGATAGCCTCTGAATTTCTAAATACACCTTACAAACGTGTCCATGATAACCATTTTTAGGGTCGAGCACGCCCAAGCGCTCTGGACCATTTTATAATCTCTGTGTGGGCTTCTAACCACGCCCGTCACTTTCATTAGTTTGTGGACTTGCCTTTTAAAAATAAATTGATTCAATTTGTGAAAGGCATCCATACATCATACCTTTTCCCATGTTTAGCTCTCCTCGAGCGCTCCGGTAAACTACTGAAAACATACGAAGCTCTGCGTTTTCAGCTGGTTTCTGGACTACTTTATCTTTTCATTCCCTGCGCAATGTGATCTGGCTGGGCAGAAGTTGAGCACTTTGCATGACATCGACCCTGTTACATGGATAATTGAACTTTTGCTGGTAACATGGATAATTGCACGTTTGCCAGTAACATGGATACTTGCACTTTTGTGAATAAGTTTCACTGTGAGCGAACTTCTGTTTCCTTTTCTGTGCCTCCTTCACGCTCATGGCGACCATCGGCTCGCATATGTGCAACTGTTTTACTTTTCATTACTAGTTTATGTGACAAGAAAAGTTAGGTTAGGAGTTTACAACACTAATAGCTCTGACGCGAGCCAACGCGAGACTTATTGCATTGTAAATGCTTGTTTGTGTTTATAGATTGGAAGAGGCAGGTACAAAACACACATACTTATGCCCCACCTAAGCAGTGACATAGTTGATAGACATAAAATGCAGCTGAAAAGTAAGTGGCGTAATCAGGGCACCTCTCTTATTTTATTATATTGTCAAAAAGCTTTGAGCAGGAGATGCCTAAAGCACATAGTGCCAGACTTAAAAAGCATGTTGATGACAACTTGATTTGGCATTACACCAAGCATCTTCATGCGTTCGTTGGTATAGTTCTTTCAACCATCACAACACATTAATTACATGTAATAAATGGGTGCGGGGGAAATAGTGTGATTTTAACAAGTAACTCTGCAGTTAATTCCCTTTGGAAATTACATTATTATCTCCACGCTCCTGTTTTTTTTACCAGAACTTATTTGTGTAATGATGCGTGCCAAAGTACAGTGGCTGTTTTCATGCACCATACTTTCATGTACTAGAGGGAAAAATATGCAGTCATAACTGCAAACAGACTATTGTGGGAAATATGGAATTAACTCGCCTTCAATTCTCACTGGTTCAGCTAATAACCTGTTAATTGATTGATTATTCAGCCTCTTTAGTTAATGAATACAGTTAGCGATAATGAGGTTCTAATTGTGAATAGGTGAAAATACGCAGCTCCAGAAAGGGAGGGAGAGGTGTTAAAAACAGATTACTTGTGGGAATTTAATAGGGAAAAGGTACACTGACATTGATAATTTGAGCACGCGCAGACTTGTTTCAATGTCCACAGATCAAATGAGTTGCATGAAACACTCATTGCCCACAAGTGTTTTTTTCAGGGGACTAACCACATAATAAGGAAAGTAAGTCTCTAATAATAATACTAATATAAATAAAAAACAATAACCACAATAATAAAGTACAAATAAGAAAGATTATAGGCCAAAAACATGGCAGTGATAAACAATACAGCCGCAGCAAGCGCTATACCAAGAACAGCTAATTAACATAAAACCTGATTCACAAAAGTTTTTGCAGATTTACACATCTAAATTAAACGCCAAGTGCACAAAATTCTACTTGGTGAATACAAGATCCCAATTGTGATTGAATGTTACATCTGCATGGTTCATTTGCAAATGATTTTCACCTTCAGGTTAGACCTTTTGGGGTGGTAAAATGAATGCTAAAGGGCAGGAATTTGGAAGGTATCTAGTGTGGCCACCCTGCAGGTACAAGCTGAACACACAGACCCGTCACATGCCCCAGGCAGACGGTTCTTTGCTCTGGGAATGCATGCAAATTTGTATTTTGTACTAGGGCTGGGCAATATTTAAATCAGCATAATTTGCATAATTTCAGAAATTTGATGTTATGCATTTTACATGAAGTTCCCATAGTTATGCCATGATGCCATTTCACGTACGTGTGCACCACTTGCTGTAAATATTTACCTTGAAATGTGCTATTCATGGTAAAATCAGAAGACGAACAACAGAATGCGAGTGGCTGTTGTTCACGGTGCTTTTTTTAAATGCACCCTTGCGTCAAAAATTAAAATTGACGAGAGAGTGCATTGTGCAATAAAATATAGCACTGAAATGATGGATTCACAGTAGCGTAATTAAGTGTAATTTCGCCCAATTTTACATAATTACAAGAAAGCAAATTACAGACATTTTGCACACCCCTGTTTTGCACAATGCACTTCTACAAGGGTACGATTCAAAATGTGTCTTCTACACCGCTTCCAAGGCCTCCCCTGAGACTGATTTAAGTAAATGCTGCAAGTTGGTTTCACTGTATTAAATTGTGCAGGGGCGGTCTTTTGACCCCTTTCGACAATGTGTTTAAGGAAGTGCACGGTTTGCTAGTGCACTGCATAATTTGCAACAGTTATTTTCATTTGGTTATTAGTGTACCAGTAGTGATAACAGTCGCGTATACTTGGGTATCTGTATCCCAAACAACACCTCTTTTCACAAATAACATGTAAAAAATTGCCAATTGTAATTACCATTTTTCGGTACCTGATTAAAACAGTTAGAGAAAGAAGGGAGAAAATCACAATTTAGCACACTCGGGGCTGATTGCTAGTGCCCTGGATAATTCAGATCCTGCTGCAAACCCCGTTTCTACTGGTATCAGAATTATACAGGGCCAGCTTTAGGGCGGTGCGACCTGTGCAGCCGCACCCGACTCTGAAGTTGCTGGGGTTGCTGTTTAAAAATAACCTATGGGTTTAATAGAACCATATACAGAGCTTCTTGTGTGACCAGCAGTTTTCAGGCAGCAATAAATCTGTAAATATAACTCTGATGATTCATGTTCCAGCTGGAGAGAGATGGGACTTTTGTCTAATGGCAGTTTTGACTCACCATAAAGTAGCTCAGCGGGTTAATGTGCCTGCTGCAAAGAACAGTGTGGCATGCAGATCTTCCAAATGAGCGTGAATGAACTCAGTAGTGCTATAAAAAATGAAAAGCGTGTCGGAGGTGGGCTATGGAAAGATGATGGGCACTGTTGGAGGGTGGTAGTGAGGGAATAAGTGGAGAAGGAGCTCATTGGTTTGGGGGAGGGGGGGCGCAAAGAAGACTATTGCACCAGGCATTGGCAGCGCTAAAGCCAGCCCTGGAATTATATACCATGTGGAGTTTGCTGCACCTGTAACTACCAGAAAGGATGAACCCAGAACCTCTGCAATTTTTTTCAAAGTATACATGCGCTATTTAAACCAGCTGATGTATACCAGGAGAAAAATGCTTAGAAAACACAACGAAATGCAGGTTTTGGTGCAGAAAGCACCTTCATCTGCATGCCATTGCCCATTTTAGGTCAGAAGTTATTAAGTGCTATGCATCGCACCCAATAAATTCCACATGCCAGTGTCAAATGTTAACAAAGTAAATGCAATACTGCATAATTTTTTGGCCAAATTTTGCACAAATTGGGCACATTTCCAGAAATTTTGTGCAATTACGCCTTTAGAATGAAATGTGGTTTACCAATATCTTGCTTGACTTTTTTAAGTGAATGTGCACCTCACGTGAAATGGCTCGGTAGATACCAGTAGGAAATTGGCATAAATGTATTGTGGCATGATGTTTTCTGCTCAAATCTTTCTCCTTCTGGCATCGCGCAATACTTTAAGGGAGATGGTGCTCGCTTAAAAAAGTTATGTAAACCTACGAAATTATACATTTTGACATATTGTATGAATTTTGTTGAACACAAAAAATCGGAAATTTCGCAAATTTCGCCGGTCTAGTTAGTATATTGTCGGGCCTAATTATAACAGGTGCATAAGTATTGCAAAATCCAGCCAGGGCACTCCTAATCAGAGCCTAAATACAATCAGCAGCACCTGAGTAATAAAACCCTTGCGGGAAAAAATGAATGATGGGCTTGCTTGGGTGCTAGATCTGTGATGGAAACCCTGGCGTTGTCGTGACAGACCTTTGGATGAATTCCCTCTTGTTCGATTACAGAAAACTGCAAACGGTGGTCGAGAACATCGCCACACAACAAATACACAAACCACTGCAGTTAAAAGAATTAAAAAGCGCACGAGAATATAGGCGCTGCGTTCATTGTAAATATTGCCTACTCTAGTTCCTAAAACGTAAACAAAAAAAATGGATATTCACAAGCTACTGCATATTCCGCAAAGTGGTCTGGACACCCAACTGGGTATGATGTTGGCCCTACCACAAAAAAGTCATAAATACGTAGATAAACAAAGCAAAGCATGAACACATGCCTGCTGTGAAACATCTGGCCTGCACATCTGGCAGACACCTCGCATCCGGCCAGTGGTCACTCCGCCACTGTTCTGCATCGCTTGCATGTTTGGTGCAGGCAGGCCGTTTATTGTTCACTGAGCCTTGCGGGTGTATAATCAAAAATCTGCCACTATGATCTAAAAGGCGGCAGTGCTGCTGCAAAAGGTCACCGCGACCTCTAAGTGTGACTCGGGATCCACACTGGCAAGTACCATGGTCTGCCCTTCCCAAAGGAAACAGAAGTGTTAACTGCACTGATAATGCGCCACCGTGTCCTGATTTAGTTTTATTATTTGGTGATGATAAGCCAGTTGAATGGCCGGTTGACAACATCAGGGGCCATATTTATGGCCAAGTCACCTTGCTGTGCTGTGCAGCGCCACATGGAGAAGGCCAGGAATATGAAGTTTTTACCCCAATATGGCATTTCTGTCCTTTACCCAGCGGTGGCACACAATGGGCTGCCTAGTACCAACACAGACAGCCTCCTCACACGATGGTGCAAGGGTGCCTGTGTTGCTTGTAGGATTGTTTTTGTGCAGGAAGGGGCGCCTTCCTGGACAAAACAATCCCCTGAGGCTTTCTCCTCTTTCTATGTGTGCTTCAGAATGCAGCACTTGCTCCTGCTAGGCCTGTTGGAGGGTTAAGAGGTGAGGATGGAAGTTGTGGAGGGTGTATCTAGTTCAGTGCTGTGCAGATACATCTGTCTGCTGCTAGGTCTGATGGAGGCGCAGGAGTAAGCTCGGTGGTTGAGAAGGGTGTATCTTGTTTAAAGTCGCACAGCTGTCTGTGACTACTGCTAGGCTTGATGGAGGGTACATAAGGAATTACAAAGTTTGTGGAGGATGTATGCAGTTCAGTGGTGCCCACCTGCTAACGGCTGCTGCTACCTGATGCATGTCTCCAGACTTAATCTATACAAAAGAAAAGGAAGGCGTAGCAGCATTCTTCAAAGTGGAAGGGACCTTCTCTCAAAATACTGTGTGCAAGACAAACCTTGTTATCCAGCGAGTAATTTCAGGAAGATGCAAATCAGGAGACCTGAGTACTACAATAAACTTTCCCACTTAAATGCATTGTGTGATCCTGGGAAGATCCCTTTAACTCTCGACGTCTCATTTCCATTTCGTGCTGATGCTGGAACAGTACAAACAGGGGAAAAAATAGAGATTAAAGACAGGGTCCACTTTGGATCTTTCTTAAACTCAGATTTAGGAAGCTCGCTGGAGATGGTGCTGATATCAAAGTATGAGCTGCAAGTGAATATTCAAAGGAAGCAAATCGTGATATGTTCAAGCCGTCGTGGAAAAGCTGTAAAATGTGTTTACCACCAAATAGGCCAGACTACAATCACATATGGACAGTTCACAAGTATTTCAGTAGAATTGCTGTCCACCTACAAAACACTGGTGATCAGTATGGATTTCCAAGTACAACAACTAAAGGGCCCACTGTACAGTACAGAAGTGGAGATTGACATCCAGCTATGGTTGGGGCTGGATGTATTTTAATCTTTGCCTACCTGCACAAAATTAGAGCAGAATAAACTCCAGTCAAGAGTGAGGGAATGGTATTTGGTGGATTGAACAATATTTGCCATGTGGAATCTAAACATGCTGGATATTTAGAGGTAGCAGAAGCCAGACCAGCACAGTTTTGGCTAGGTGTGATGTGCTGTTCCACCTCAAAAAGCCCAAGCACGATGATTGGACTGCAGACTTGCCACTCTCTAAGCAGAGACCCACCCATCACTATGGTTGCTTCTTCTGACAATGGGAGCTTCTCCTGTCCTTACAATGAAGGCTTTTCCTGATCAATCGTGTTTCCCCTGTTTCAAGATTCACAACTGCTGCCACTAAACTCAAAGGATTGCATCTCAGATTTTTACTCTTTTGCATCATCTTCAGAAGCAAGAGGAGTAGAACTGTGGACACCTGTGGCTTTCCTTTCCTTTGCCCACTGCTGTCGCAGTATATTGTCCTAGTCTTGTTTCTATACGCGTGTGCTCAACATTATACTTGATGTAATTATGATGGCCAATTGTAAACTTGCCATGCATTGCCACTGACCTCCATTCATCAAAAACCACAACAATGTATCAGTATAGCGGATGACCTTGATTTGGATTGGGATACAAAAATGTGATCGTTGATGGTTCACTTCATCTGCTGCTGCCCTGGGATGCAGCATCAACCCAGATTTGCCCCATCAGTACTTACGAGATTTGAAAATTATCATCTGCAGTACCATCTTCTGTACCACTTCTTTACCATAGACTCTACAGTCTTCTGTACTACATTGTTAACCACCATCTATCTCACATTCTGCCCGAACTACCGTGACACCTTTGTGCCATGTGCTGCACTACCAATTGTAACTCCACACACCGCTGTCTCTACTTTCTAATGTACCACTTCACATTGTATCCTTTAAACCACCTCATGTGCTATTCGTGCACATTCTCCTGTAGTACATCATGTACTGAATCCTGCGCCATCCTTGCACAATCTACTATACCACCTCTTCTGGTCCCTCCTCTATTACCTTCTCTGCCTTCACTGCTTTTTTCTTCTGTACCACAACTACACCAAACGTACCATCTCCTGAGGCATCATTCTATGATCTTCTGCACCACCATACACCATTCTCCTTCCCATCACCTGCATTACCACACATACCACCTCTTGTTGCATGAGGCTTCATTTGGAATGGCAAGGAATGCCCTAAGTCTTTCACACCATTTATATTGAATTATAATAATACTGCATTCAATATATCGACCCAACCACATTATCGCCTTCTAAGCAAAAGTACACAGATGTGGCAGTAAGAATAGTAAATATATACTCATCTTGATGAAGTAGCGGTAGATATTGAACATGATACGATTATGTGGTGGGTTGCTATTTTCAACATCAATATAGCATCCTACAACGTTTGACGAGTACCACACAACTGCAGGGGTCAAATAGGTAAACATGTAAAGCCAACCAAGGCAGCTATCACTTCAGGGGGAATTCTGCAGCTCAGCTTGATTACCACGTACAACGTCATTCGTCTCCCTGCATGCGAGTCATTTTTATTGTAAATAAAAACTTTTGTTTGCAGTCTATTCCTGTTGAGCTCAAGCACACTCGTGAAAGGTTTATGAGACGAGGGAGGTAATGGGGTTTGGGAACAGACTCAACCGGGTTGTCGGAGTCTGGACAAGTGTTAGGTGGATTGTAAGGAGATGGGCAGACTCGACACTAGTGGGCTGGGGAATGTTTTAGGTTAATTCATTGAGGGGTCAACTGCTGCTGTCTAACATCAGTTTAACTTAAAACAGATCCTTTGCCAGTAATAGTGCAGATGTCGAGGCAGACATATTCCTATTAAGGAGGAAACCATCGTGTTTCTCGAGCAGTCAGAAATGTTGCCGTGATTGTTAAACGGCAATAGATCTGTGAGGAGCACATTATGACCGAGTGTAAGTCATCAGCCGGCGCAGTGCTCGGTGTCAGGGGGCTCCGTTGACATTTAAAAGCAAGGGACGTGGACGGTGACTTTCCTGAAAATGTCAACAGAAACCCAAGATGGCATTACAACCCTAATTAGGCGCATTTCCGAGATCATGATGTACTTTACACGGATTGCATTTGAACATCATTTGCATGGAAATTGAAAGAGTTCCAGGGAAGGAGAGGGAGATGGATTGCCGGTGACAGACAGACAGGGAGATAGACAGACAGATAGACAGATAGATAGATAGATAGATAGATAGATAGATAGATAGATAGATAGATAGATAGATAGATAGATAGATAGACTGACAGATAGATAGATAGATAGATAGATAGATAGATAGATAGATAGATAGATAGATAGATAGATAGATAGATAGATAGATAGATAGACAGAGATAGATAGATAGATAGATAGATAGATAGATAGATAGATAGATAGATAGATAGAGTGCAAAGAGGCAGAGAAAAGAAGAACGACTCAGAGTAAACAGTAAAAGAGAGAGATAAAGGTAAGGACCCGGAGGCCTCCATACGACCCCCACTCCCCACCAGAAATACACAAACCGCCAACTTTGGTTTATTCAAACATCAAACATCTTATAACTTTTCAAGCATATTATATATTTACATCTCCCTATCTACATGTCATGAGCATTTCTGTGACCATAAATCAATTCTGACAGGATCCCTTCCTGTCCTGAACCACCATTGGACCACACAGGTGACCCATCTATCACCTGTATCCCTAGGAGGGGCGGTTACCCTGACTACACTGTACCTTGTCCTCATGCTTCGGGTTCCGCCCCCTCCTCCAAACACCAATCAGACTCGGGGTGTAACGGGACGGCCAAGGGCTGGAGCCCCATGTTCCCCCCAGCGATCTGAGCTCCCTTACCCCTTGATCTGGTGTGTACATCCATTGGTTGGCTCAGAACTTCAGGATCCTATCCCAGGTGTCCTCCCGGGGGCCCCACCTCGGGGACCCCCCCTGTTGCTTCTAGTCACATTTATATCTCAATTCCCGCCACGAGGGCGACCAGGGCCCAAATGGTCCTTCGCCCTCCCCACCAGAAAACAAGCTACGCGCAAAGGCCCACATGTCATGAATGAATTGATCGGTCCCTGTATCAGATAGGTGCACCTGGTCCTTGTGGAACATGTGTGAGCCCTTTAATAGTTTGTGGGGGATGTTCCATAGCCGCCCTGGGCCCGGGCAAAGTTTTGCCATCTCAGCATTCAGCCGCCGTACCGAAACATTGATAGTCTTTGACCTGATCCCATCGCCCCATTTTCGACGTGGCACCATGTGGGACCATGTAATCGCAGCATTTGGAAATTGCTTTGACAATTTAGTAATCTCTAAAAATAGTGTTTCTCTTAGCGTCTTGCGGCCCAATCGCACCAAGTCGTTGCCTCCTAAGTGAATAATGACAAGACCGGGGAATGAAGCCCCTCACATCCCTTCGCCATATTGACCAAATGCTGTAGCTGGGTGACGCCCATACCACCAATTCCACACCAGCGGAACGCCACACCTTGAACCATCGCCGGATTCGACCCACGGAGCTGTTGCACCCGGTACGCCGCCCGACGAACAAATGAATGCCCCAGAACCCAAACTATACGTTGAGACATCGTACTGAAATGAAAAGAAAAGAGCGTGAGGCGTTCATACACTAGCACAGTGTTACCTTTACACCAATTCAGGCCTAATGTATCGTCTGTAACACTCCGATGACCACCGGCCGATGCCTTTCACTGCGGTGGCCGTCAAGCCCGCACTTGCCGCTAGAGTGGCTGCCACTATTTTAAAAGAATGTGAGGAGTAACCTGATTGCTCCAAGCCTAATGCCCTCAAGGCCAACTTGAAGATCATCAAGAATTGGTAACGCGATAAGCAATCCCCGTTAAGGTGTAAGAACAAAGCGGACGAGCCAGCCCGGGGGCGGACCTGGAGGTAATTATTCGTAAGCAGTACTGGGCATAATGGTGAACCGGGTGCGGCCCTGAGTGAGATACGCGCCCCCCTCTGAAGCTGGTCCGACTTTGATTTGCGCAAGACTATTGAAAGTAGCTCAGCACCGGATGTAATGTCACCCCACTGTAGCCCCCCCGCATGATCGCCCTTGGATGCGCCCACCAATTCACTGATTCGGAAGGCCCCGTAAAAGGCCAACGCAAAAGCTGCGGAGAATAAAGCGGCCTCAGCGGGGGACGAGCAGATGCTTGGGAGTGCGCCCAGTATGTTCCCAAGCAGGGTTGCGGTAATGGGGCGCCTAGTATCTGCCTGAACACGAGCCACCCTGGCCCACCCTGCTAAGGCCCTATTTATAATAAATGTATTCAAGGGTGCCTCCATGATTTTGATCTTTGCGAAGAAACGTATCGCCGCCAAATAAGCCTTTGCGCACGATACTGGACGCCCTTGGGTTTTTAGATGCTTCAGGAAAGCACAAACCCCCAACTCGGTGAATGGTTCAGAGATCTGCCGTGACTGTAGGAACCGCCTGTAATTGTAAAAATCATTCTCGTAAGCTTTCTTAGTACGTGGTGCTAGAGATGTTGCTACTAAATCGGGGAGGGTGGGGCACCAATTCTCCACAGAGACTCTGGGAACTCCGTCATCTTCTCCATCGCCTGGGGGTGATACCGCAGAAATTCCTGCATTAATGAGCGAGACAGAGCGTCAGCTGCGTTGTTATGAGCCCCTGGCACATGTTTAGCCCTGAAAGTAATGTTGTGTTGTAAGCATGTCAAGATCAGGTGCTTCAACAGGCGGAGGACCAGCGGGCATGAAGCCCCTTGGCGGTTAATGACTTCTACCACTGCCATGTTGTCAGACCAAAAGATTACCACCCTATTCTCCAAAACCTCCACCCAGATATTTACCGCTACCACGATAGGGAATAACTCCAAGAAGGCTATGTTCTTGGTCCAACCCCTGCTTACCCAATCCATGGGCCAGTCAGCTCTGCACCACCGGGGGCCCAAAATTGCTCCAAAACCGACGCTACCCGCCGAATCAGTATACAAACCCAGTGTTGGGCTGGAGATTGCCTTTTTGGGCCAAATGACTGCACCATTGAACTTTTGCAGGAAAAAATCCCACAACCTTAGGTCACCCATGACCTCCCCAGATAGCCGAGTGTGGTGATGTTTTTCAACCAGCCCGGACATTGAACGAGCAATAGATCTAGAAAAGGGGCGGGCCATGGGGATGATTCTCAGAGCGAAATTTAGTTGGCCTACTAGCACCTGAAGCTGGTGTAAGGTAACTCTCTTCTGAGACAACATTACATGAATGGATTCCTTGAAAGCCAGCAACTTCTCCTGAGGCAAGCAACACTCCCCGGCCACCGAATCAATTTCAATTCCCAGGAAAGTGATGCACGTGGTGGGACCGGCCGTCTTCTCGGGGGCCAAAGGAACCCCGAATTCCTCAAACATTGCAATTAAGGCCTGTAGGACCCAACCACATTTATCAGACCCCGGGGGACCCAAGATTAGGAAATCATCTAAATAATGAAGGACATCGCGGTGACCAGTGCGAAGTGAAAAAGCCCACTGGAGAAAGGTGCTGAATTGTTCAAAATAACTGCATGAAATACTACAACCCATGGGCATGCATTTATCATAGAAGTATTCCCCATGGAACTGAAAACCCAAGAGGTGATAATCGTCTGGATGGACTGGGAGAAGATGGAAAGCTGACTCAATGTC
The DNA here is from genome assembly GCF_031143425.1 of Pleurodeles waltl. NCBI lineage: Eukaryota > Metazoa > Chordata > Amphibia > Caudata > Salamandridae > Pleurodeles > Pleurodeles waltl. The sequence continues at coordinate 1,105,819,451 of NC_090445.1, forward strand.
GGTCTTTGCTAACAGGGACCCTTGGCCCAAAGCCCTTACCTTTTCCAATGCGTTGTCAACGGATGCATAGCGGACAGAGCAAAGCCGGGGGTCAATGGCATCGTTGACCGATGACCCCCGGGGGGCATACAAATTGTGAATCAGCCTGAACTGTCCTGGTTCCCTCTTGGGCACTACTCCCAGCGGGGAGCACACAAAGCCGGATAAAGGTGGTCTTTTAAAGGGGCCCGCCAGCCTCCCCAGGGCCCGCTCTTTTGCCAGCTTCCTGGCCACCACACCAGAGTTCTGTGACGCTGAGACTAAGTTTTTACAGTGATTTACTGGTGTAACATTTGAGGCGGGGATCCTGAACCCGTAGGAAAACCCGTGAAAAAGTAACTTTGCGGAATCTAAGGCAGGGTATGCCTGTAACCATGGGAGTAATGTGTTGCGTCTAATCGGAGAAGGCAGAGGGTGATCAATTTGCTGGCTTACTTGAATCCCTGCCCCTCTCTTTAGACTTCTTGATACACTTAGATTCAGGGTGGGAGGGGTGTCCGCAGAAGGAACAGTTATGCCCGAACTTGCAAGAACCGGCGGGACGCGAACACGCGTTTCGGTTGAAAGCCCAGCAAGAGCCCTTCCTCTCGCTATGGGCCTGAGTCCGAAAGGGCTGCCTCCCGAAAGCCTTGTTGTTAACGCATTCCAGCCATACATTAACCTCAGTTTGATCCCATCCAATGGAGGGATCCTCCACCCTAGCCCAGCGGAAATCCCTGTCGTATTTTAACCAAGCGTACCCCCCATAAGTGGGCTGGGCCTTCAATATTTTATTTGCGTAGTATATCAAAGAGGCGCCCAACTCCGTTTTTTTCTCCAACAATACTGACATGAATACATTAAAACCCAATAACCAATTTGTGATACTCTCTTCTACCTTGGGTTTCCTATCCCCAAAGAATGAAGACTTGGGTTCTTTATCTTTAGACTCGGCCTCCCTCCTTTTTGCCCTTATCAAGGAAAAGATATCCACAAATTCCCCTTTCCAGATCTTCTCCTTAACCTCTGCAGCAACGTGTGCTGTCAGCTTACCTGGTCTGGATAGCAACGCATCTGTAGTCCCCTCGTTTGTAGAGTTATCCTGGACCGTAACCTTGCTGGGCCCAGGCTGGACATTTTGAACTATGGGAGGTGAGGCGACAACAGCGCCCGGTGTCAGGGTGACACTCGGGCTGAGAACAGATGCCTGCAGGTTCGTTGTATGTGCAGTCGATAGTGCATCCACTTGACGCCATAGTTCATTTAGTGTGCTCTGCAAAGAATCATCCGCCCCCCACGGCGCTATAGGTGGGGGCGAGTTAACAGGTGGTGTACTAATACTGGCTAGCAACCTTGATACTTCAAGCAATGTTTGCCTGGATGGGTCCTGAACCGGTGCCAGATGCTCAGGGGCCTTGGAAGCAGGGGGGAGTACAGGCAGTGCTGTAGGTACTGCTGCAGGTAAAGTTACCCCTGCTAAAGGGGTGGGGGGGCTCCTGACTGTGCTACGGGTGCCAAAGAGGCCAAGGATTTCCGAATATCTGCCAAAACCCCTTCTAACCCTGGTACTGGTGCTATGCCCTGAATCACGGGGGAAGGGGCAGCAACCGGGGGTGGAGGTTCTAACAGGTCAATAACAACAGGAACATTGGCCACAGCAGTAGTGGCAGCCGTAGTGAGTGGCTGTGAGGGGGGTGGGGTCGGTGCCTGCGCTCTACCCTTTCTTGCGCGCTTGACTGGGGGAAAGGCCGCGCTTGGCGCTACGTGTGACCGCTTAGGGCGGCTGCACGTCTTCCCACCTGTATCACGAACGGGAGAACCCATGACCTCACCTGCCTCTTCTCTCCCTAATTTCTCTAGGACCAATCTCAACAACTGTGATAATTCCGGATCCTTTCCCTTACTTTTTGAGGCACTCGCCTTCTTAGGGGCCATGATCAATTGTATGCAAGAATCCCTCCTAATCTGACAATGACAAGAAAATACCTTTCTATATATATATCTACACTTACATATGCACACACATATATTCTCTTATATTTTTTTTTTTTTGATTGCGTTATTGGTGAACCTCCAACAAAATGAATACAACACCGTTAACTAATTAATTAAGGACCAAAATTATCACAACCTGACCCAGCTAAGATCAGCCAGGCAATGAAGCGGGAAGGAGGATTGCAAAATACAATTCTTCAAGGCAGCACCGAGATGCCGGACCAAAATAAAAAAACGACTATCCGCGTTTAAAATAGGACAGTAAACAATGTGCAGAGGTAACTGTTAGTGCCTAAAAAGCAGTGGTCCAACATGCAAGAAGTGTACACGAGGAATGAGCCACAGTAAGCATTTAAACAATAATCAACCCGGCCACCAGTGCACATTTATTTGACTAAAAGCAAGCTCACAGAAAAATGCTAACAATTTTAGAATTAATTGAACGCGCGGCGCGTCTGTCCCACTGCAAATTAGAAACACGCTATACACGAGTACTGTTGTGGCTATACCCAGGAGCGACCCGACCTCACGCAAGGAAACCCTCCCTCGCCTTAGAAACTGCGGAGGTTAAATGTTAAAAACAGCCCCCCCCTCGGCTCGGGATGTGCGCACAGGATTAAGCACAAAATTAAATCCCCAAAACAGAAGATTGCCACCCAAGCCTCCCGAACTACCACATGAATCTACGACGTAACAGGAGCCCCCCTGCCTATACTTACAGCTTCCTCCTTGATGTTGTGCTGACCAACGCGCGCAATCTCCTGAAGCTTTTTCCCCTCCGCCGGCAACTCCCCACTCGCTCCGGCCGACAACCGCTCCAAGAATCCACTCTGGCTCCGACTGCGGAATGTTCCTTGCAACTCCGCCAGCTCGGACCTCGCAGGAACAACAGGACCGTCGCACGCAGGTAAAGGAAGTTAAACGCGGGACCCCGCTCACGTCCAGCCGCCGCAGAAAGGTAAAGAAGGGCTTGCCTTCTTGGGGGGGCCATTAAATAGCCCCCCACCAATCTGCGGCGGCCGGAACCAGTCAGGGTCCAACGTGGACCCACCGCTTGCTCCCGGGGAGACTTCCGCCCCCAGGCCTCGCGAGGCCTGGGGGCGGAAGTCCCCCCGGCCACCTGCGCACCACAGGTGCGCACCCGTGAGGAGTGCCGGGCCTCGTAGCCCCCGGCTCCTAACGGGCAGCGCCCCCCCACTTTGGCGGGGGCGCTTTACCCAAAGACAAGGTGAGAGAGAGAGAAAGAGGAGCATGAAGAGATGATAAGTAAGAAAGAAAGGGGAGATGCTAAAATGAAAAAGAGAAAGGCAGCCTTAGGAGAGAATCAGGTAGAGAATGCAGTCACAGGAGTGTGGGGTGCAGTCTAGTTTTATTTATAAAAAATATCAGTAATCATTGATGTTTTATGCAGAATTATGTCAAGGCCGCAAAGTTATGATGGAGGTTATAACTACTGATCCACTGGGTCCACATGATGAGTCTCACAACTTTCTTCTCTGCAGCAGGGGCATTTAATCATTATGAGCTTTGAGAAAGTGCATTATTAAGTTCAGTGGAGAAACGTCAGAAAATCTTAAGTAGTGACAGTAAACAGACTTGAGATATGAGGTTGCAGTGGGCGGAGCCCTGGAATCAGATGATGTGAAATAGCTTCAGAGGAGCTGGGAGATAAGATCAGAGTACCACGAGCTAAAGTCTGAGAAAATTATATGCCGAGAACTTGCGTTCGCTTCCTAAACAGTTGCCCAACTTTTAGGAGAACCAATGCCCTTTCAGGGCATTACTCTCTGAGAGTGCGCTCACAAAGCTCACGCAGGAACGTTAGTGGTTTCCTGTGCTCCTCTACTACGTAACGTGAATATCAGGTCTAATCTGCCAGTTCCCAAACAGCGAACAAACACTCTTTGCAATGCATGTTATCCTGTCAGTTGATGGTCACTCACACCGCTTGACCGAGTGAACCAAATGCAGTGTAGCGCCTGACTCCTTAAACAATGTAATCACACTGGAATCAGCCCTGCGTAGAGCCACTCTCTGGTTGGTCTTGTGTGAGGGGCAAGATTTTCTGAGTAACCAACCCAGGAGTCAGTCCTGACTGATTTTGCGCTTACTCCTCCACAGAAACAAATCACACCAATCAGAGATTACCAGCGATCTCTACTCTCCCTCACCAGAATGGCTTGTGCTTTGGAGGGCACTAAAGATGGTGCGGTGTATTCCCCAGCCTATCTGCTATCCCCTGGACAAATGGAGAGGCATGATGTACTGACTTACAGGAGTTTGCACTCACCTTTGCCAACATGTTCATACAGTAGAGTCAAGAAACCCCTGGTGTTCAGAGCTCTCTCTCCTGCACACATAGAAGTTAACATGGCCTAGATGGTCTATGGTTTTCAAGAACCCAAGGCATAAGTCTGTTTTTATGGCCATGGGTTGCTGGCGTTCTCGTATGACCCCCACAGCATGGCCTGTGACTGTGGGACTGAGCCAGGGATAGACAGAGCTGGTCACCTGAGCCCACCTTGCCTGACAACAGCACAATGGGAGTCTAGGTATGTGAACCCTGCCCCATGTGTCGGAAGAAGCTGTGTGCGACCATTCATTTGTAATGTAGGGGGAAAGAGGTGCAACAAGGAATCAGATTCCCTTCTTTACACAGGTGTGGCAGCCAAAGTGGAGTCCTTGAAGAAAGAGCCTGTGTATAAAGAGTGTAACAGTAGGTCTGAAGAAGGCAAAGTTCTCCATCTGTCAACAGGAAAGACTCTGTGGTAAAAGGAGAATCTATGATATGATACCACAGAGCCCTAAATGTTTTTATCATAAAGCAGGATGCTTGCATGAGAGAGGCCTGAGATATTGGAATGCAAAAGTTTGAGAAATATGATCAGAGAGACTGAGAGTTTCCATAAGAGAGGCTAACACATGATATCAGCAAGGTCCAAAAGATGGTGTCGAAGAAGGGGAAAATCCACCATATGGGTGATTTGGTTGGCGCCACACCAGCAGAATGGGTGGGAAGGAGGTCATACTAGTAAAATGATCTGCAGCACTTCCTCATCGGACTTTAGCAACGGAATAGAGTGGAACATTTTACACATATTGTACATACACATGAAGAGTGCCTTCAAGTGTGTGAGGGGGGTTTGTGGGAGACTGAGCAGGGAAAAATATTGACTTATGCACTAAAAGAAACAAAGGCCCATATTTATACCTTTTTAGAGCTGCATTTGTGTAATGTTTTACGCAAAAGCATCACAATCGTACAAAATACAATTGTATTTTGTAAGTTTGCGCCACTTTTGTATCAAAAAGCGGCGCAAATGCGGCGCTAAAAAAGTATAAATAGGGGCCTGGGTTCAGCCCAGAGCCCCCTGTTTCCTCCTTTCATTGTTATTCCTGAGAGTGGGTGAGCCAATCAAGGGTGAAGGTAGTCACCTTTGTGTTGACAGTATTGTGCAACCTGTTATGAAGAAGTCCGCACTCTCTCAGCCTCCTTTTCATAAGAACACAACCTGGCATCAGTCTCCTTCAAAACACCAGAGTAAAACTATCATTCTTGGAACACTCAACACCTTACACTTTAAAATACATACATCATCATGACTAGTTTATATCATAACACATCTTCCCCTCTTCACTGTGAACCACTAAACTCTTACATAGTAACAAAACAAACTAAACTCCTACATATTAACAAAACAAACTACAACTACGTTAATCCTAAATCCTAACCTTCCTAATGTCTCACGTAATCTTTCCGATAAGTAGGAGATTTACAAATTATTTTTCCAATTGTCAGTCCTCGCAACTCACCCCCATTGTGTATAGAAACACTGAACTTGTAACATTTATTCACTTCCTCATCTTTCGTAAACATCAACCCTGAATTGCCTTCATCTTCATTTCTCATACACTCTCCTTCTTTCATATAATGCCACAGCTATCAAATTCCACCTCTCACCATTTTCCAAAATCACAAAGAACGTTACTACACGCTGAACTCAAAAAGTCTTTCTGAACTTGGAGAGTCCTCTCTGGACTCTACCAGATTTAATTTTGACCCAATCTTCTACCTCTAATTTATGTTTGGTTTCCTTCTCCATACATTTTTTACTTGTTTGACCCCTGCCACCATTTATAAGCCTTTCCTTTAGCCAAGCTGGCACCAATGTTGTACCTGGTAACCTCCCCCGCATAGATAAAAAATGTGTTTCTATGTCTCACTATGGGTAGTTTTGCGATGTGCCTAAAATATATCAGATATCGTTTCCCAGACATTGCACGGATTTACGAGTGCCAACTGAATGGTACCTTTAACTAACCTATTAGCCCTCTCTGCTATACTATTCCCTTGAGAATTGTATAACGAGCTGCTCGAATGTCTCACAACTCCATCCCCCTGAAAACGTCACCATTTCACATGAGGTCAACTGTGTGACGCTATCAGTTATAAAAACCACAGGAACACCTTCCTCTTTAAATTATTTTATCAAAATCTCAATTGTGGTTCTTGTTGTAACATTCTTCATGAATTCTACAATCAACCACTTGGAATGTACAGCTACAATAACCCCTGCGTATTTCATGTTGCCCGGCAGCTACACCAAGGGCCCAGTGAAATCTAGACATCCTGTGTGCCAGGGTTTGCCAGGATCTTCTAAATAACCTTACAAACTCTTATTAATAAGAAGCCTTTTCTCACTCTCTTTACACATTTTACACTTGTCTACCCATTCATTGATTTGGTTACCCCCCACCAGAATCCCCCTTTTATTCTCTTAATTGTTAAGCCTTGAACCAAATGTCCTTTATGTGCCAATTGAAACAACTTGTACCTCAAAATTCCCGGTGGGATAAAGCGATCCCCTCTCATAATCAAATTTTCACCACACACAGATAATTTATCTAGTACTTTTAGATAAGGTCTCACCGGCATTGGAAGTGCAATCTCTCTTACCGCTCCACAATGTACCATCTTAACAACACTCTACATTATCACATCACTTTCCATTTCTTCTTTCCATTGTGCCTCAGTAAATGATCCCAAACCACAACGCACCACATCTTGTATGGACGCCACAGCTCCTTCATCATCTGAATCCTTTACCCTTGAACCATCTACTGTTTCCCAGTCAAATGACAATCTGGACAACCAGTCAGCTTGAACATTTCTCCAACCTTGCAGAAACTCAGCAGTATAGATGTGTTCTTGAAGTCTGGCTGCTAGTCTGGCCAGTCTGGCTGATGCTTTGCCTGCCCCACCTGAAGCTAAGATCTTAATAAGTGGCTTATGATCAGTTCTTATATATACTCGAAAATACTCAGCACCCCACGTAGCCGCCAAAGCTTCATGTTCAGTCACAGAATAATTTCTCTCTGCACTCGTCAAAGTGCGGATGCAAACACCACAGTTTTCTCATTCTTACCATACAACTGAGAGAACACCACCCCTATAACTATTGCACTAGCATCGACTGTGAGTACAGATTTTAAATTATAGTCAAAGACAGTTAAAATTCCAGCTTCACATATTTCTTTCTTTATGCTGTCAAAGCACTATTGTTGCTCTTCCACCCACATGAACCTGTTACCCTTACGTAATATTTTTTTAAAATCTTCTGTTTTATCTGCAAATGTTTCAACAAACTTTGCATAGTACTCTACGAGACCTAAAAATGATCTGAATTGATCCTTATCCCCTGGAACAGGTGCTTTACTTATAGCATCTAACAGAGATTGTTTCGGTCTGATCGCCCCCTTTGAAATGGTGTATCCCAGATATTCAATCTGAGCAGTCAACAAAACGCATTTCTCACGATTTAACGTTAACCAAAACTCCTCCAATTTTTTCAACACTATTCTTAGGACAGCGTTGTGTTCTTCCACTGTCTTCCCCATAACTAATATCAAAATCTGGAAATAGATTACATTGTTTATTCCTTCTGAAAATCTGTGTTATCATTCGTTGAAAAACACTCGCTGATGGCTTGCTAAGTATTTGAAAACTCTTTGTCCTTCTCTACCCAGCGCACTTAACAAAAGTGCTTTTTTTCTAGCTGACGAAAAATTTTGACCATCAAGAGCAATGATGTAGTTCTCTAACATTACCCCCCAATCCTCCCAACAAATGTCACGTTGACCCACCTGTGACAAGAAATATGGTGGTGTTACAATATTTCCTTGCAATGCCATATTAAGAATACCTTAGAAATATAATAAAAATAAATGAGTAAATAAATAACACAATAAATCCCTTCCAGTGGGATATCTCAGTAGAACAATGAATATATCATTTTAACAACACCTGTGAAAGTCACTACTTCTGTAATTATTATTGATAACTAGCACACAATGTCATATAAATGGTGTGTGAGCCACCGCAGATATGGAAGTTTATTTCTAATTGGTAGCTAGCACACAATGTCATATACGTGGTGTGCGAGTCACCGCAGATATGCAAATTTAGCACTCTAGTTGCGTAATAATGTTTTTTTTCACAAGTACATGACTTCCTGCGTGCACACATACGCTCATCCTTTCTTCTCATTAAGTTCCCAGTGCTCTAGTCGTTTATATATTTTTTAAACACAGATGACTTCCTGTTGTACACTCCGCCCGAATTTGAATTTAGTGCGCCACTTGAAGGCAGGGGTTTCCAAATACGTCGCTCTGCCTGAGCGATACCTCTCAGCTATGCAGCGCGTGACACAATCACTAGCCACAGCCCTCACCGCACCTCAACTGCAATGGCAAATTTTCAAAGAAAGGTAAGGCGCTCCGAGTGCTTGTGTTGCATTGTGAGAAGTTTGCGATAAGTAGCTAGCTGACAAAATCAATAAATCTTCATGTACCTCAAACCCTCAAGCAGAAAAAAAATTCCTTCAAAGAAGTGGGTTATTCAGACCACCCAGGTTGTGTCATCAGATTACTAATGATCGTCACAAATATTCGCTTGAAGCATGGTACTGGAGAACATCGAAATGAAAAGCCAATCGTTGCCAAAATGTTAAGAAGAAGTCAGCACTCTCTCAGGTTCCTTTTTATAAGATTTGTTGGAGAACACAACCAGTGTTGGTCTCCTTCAAAATGTCAGAGTAAACTGGCATTCATGGAACACTCAACACCTTACATTCTAGAGTACAAACATCATCATAACAAGTTTACATCCTAACACAAAAATTACTGCATGACCTCTTCAAGTCCTGTCTTTTTTCCTTCTCTGTGTCCAAGGCCTCCCCCTCGGCGCACTTGGGTATTGTTTTTTTCCAAAGCTAGGGCTCAAAAGACATCTGCCACCTGCATCTCTCTACTTTTTGTGCCCAGACATGGTCTAACAACACACAGAAAGAGATATAATAGAGAGGATGAGTGGGTCTGGGTAGTAAAAATCTACAATCTTTGTAAAACCAGAACTTCGTGGGAGACGAGATAAAATATGTCAATTGCAATGTGTTAAAATATCAGAAACACTGCACTAGTGGTCTACTTTTAAAGGTAAGAGCAGCAAGGGGAAAAGAAACAAAGAACATTTCGGTGGCAATCTGCACAACCTTTGACCCAAAATAAAACATGATGGACTTTATGAAACCAGCTGTCCCAGAAGTGCGGCCAACCGTGAAACTGACGATTTTCCTAATCATGCATGGACACGAAATATTAGCTTTAAATTAATTCATAAACATCACCTGCTCTTGTTAGTTTCATCTTGATGGCAGACAGTCTGAATGTAGAAGTCGGTTATCCAACGTAAAGAGGTCAGAAGGATGCTTCTGTACTGTGTCAAGTAGTGGTGTGCATTTGTAAAGTTTTCTTCTCTCAGAGCGTAATTTGTAAAAAAAAAAAAAAAAGGAAAGAAAAGAAAAGATAAAGAGTGCCTGAAACTTCTGCTCAGAAGTCTGCAGCCTATGCAACTAAAACATAGCCACCGTGCGCATCTAGAATCCACCTTGTGACTCTTTAATTCATTACCAGACTCTCCCTGCATCTTTATCTTAGGGGGTCATTTTGACCTCGGTGGTCTTTTGCCAAGACCGCCGAGGGACCGCCGTGCAGAAGACCGCCAGTGTTGGCGGTTTGCCGCTCGGCCTTTTATGACCGTTGGCAGCTCTCCGTCCTTTTTCAGATGGAGAGCCGCCAACAGCCATACAGGGGGTGGCGGGAAGTGGAGGTTGCTCCACCTCCACCGCCACGCCAACAGAACACCGCCCAGCGAATCACGTCCTGTGATTCGGCGTGGCGGTGATCTGTTGACGGTGTGGTGTCGACGGAGCAGCCCCCATGGCTCCCGTCCCCTCCTGGAGGATCGTCGGACCAGGTAAGTTGATCGTCCGTTAGGGGAGGGGGGGTGGTGGGGTGTTGTGTGCGTGCATGGGGGTGTGCGTGTGTGTATGTAGAGGGGGTGTATGAGTGCGTGTATGCTTGCGGGGTGTCGTGTGTTTGGGAATGGGTGTGTGTATGTCTGTAGGTGTGTCTGTATGGATGTGTGCGTGTATGTTTGAATGTGGGTGTGCATGTCTGACTGTGTGTGGATGTTGGCATGTATGTCGGTGTGTGTGCGTGTATGTGTGTTGGTGGTGCCTGCGTGCGTGTTGTGTGTGCATGAGTGCTGTGATGTTGGGGGTCGGGGTGGGCAGGGGGGTCCTGCCACCTTTGGGGAGTGGCAGGGGTGGTGGGGGGTGTAGGGGAGGGAGTTGGGGTGGGGGGTGGGGGAGACCCCTATCAGTGCCAGGGAAGGAATTCCCTGGCACTGATAGTGCTTACCACCATGGATTTCATGGCGGTTTCAAACCGCATGAAATCCATGGTGGGCAGCCGGGTCCAAATACCGCCGGCGGTATAGTGACGGCCGCCGGGCTGGAGACCCTGGTCTCCAGCCCGGCGGTCGTCTCCGCCCTGGCGGGCGGAAAGGAGAACCGGCGGATGACCATGGCGGTAACCGCCATGGTCATAATAAAAATAAAAAGGCCGCCAGCCTGTTGGTGGTCTTACCGCCGCTTCTCCGCCTTCCGCCAGGGTCATAATGACCCCCTTAATCTTTTACATTGCTTTTTTCCCCTTTGTGATTGATTTCTCGTCTTTGTCCCCCCCTCGTCTTTCTGATTTGTGTTTTACCCCTCTCTCGGCCTTGGGAGATATCTGAATAAGTGAAAATAAGTGCCGTCCCCAAATAAGTGCCAATGGCCCCACTGGAAACCACCAGCTAAAACTAAGCACTAACGTCCCCCGAGTTTCCAATTATCCCTTCAAATAATTTAAGTATTACCTATGGTTCACAAATTCTATTAAGGACCGGAGGCTTCGATTATGCTTTCTCTTTCTTTTACTGTCTCAACACAGCAGCCAATCAAATAAAGTTAAAACAAAAAACATCAATACCCATGATGCTTTACAGTAAATCACATGTTCCAATCACGTCTCAAGACCTCAGTCAATATAAACCATGACCCCTTAAGTCACTTCCTCTTTCTTTGCTGCTCCGCAGCTGATAAGTACTCACTACTTTCCATAATTACACGCTTGTATTGTTGTTTTTCCTGTTGTTTTGTTGAGTTTTCCTTATGTTTGGTGAAGCGATTCAGCTCGCTTTCATCATTGCTATTTATATTGCTTTTCGCGCTCTGTTTTCATTATCGGCTTCCTTGCCGAGTTTGGGCCTTTTTTAGTGGAGCGGGAGCGGCATACGCTAATATTGCATGTCCTATTTCTATTTTTTCTTCCCCTTGTCGCGTCGCGTCATGTTGCGTTTTACAAGCCGATCTTTATTAGAGTGTTTCCTCTGGGAGATCGGTTCGTTTCTCTGCAGCGCGACCGCGTGGAGACACCCTCTCCTTGTTAGTGTGTTCCCAATATGCTCTGCTGCTTGGAGCTCGGGCTGTAATAATTAAAAAAGGCTTTGCCAAAAGTGCATATTTTCACAGGCTGGTCCCTCCACATTTTATTGGCCTGTTAAGCCTGTTTGGGGTTTTTACACTCCCCCTATATTGATCTCTCCTGCCTATAATTTTTATATCTAAAATAAATAAATATATCAGGAGAATGACTCAATGGGATGAGACTGAATTAGGGTATTTCCCTGAAGATATTGGTAATCAGCTTGAGATGAACCTGGTTGAAGCCCTTGAATGCAGAGTCCAACAATCTGACAACGATGGCCTAGTTGGGGCTTTGGGACCTTTTTTCTGGTCAACTACTTGACTATGCAAACATCCAGGGCTGGATGCAAGAGCCCCAGACTCTGGGCAAAGGGTTTCAATCTAAATCTAAAAACATTGTAAAGGGATTTGATTCTGCGTCTGTGGACGCCCATGCTGACACTTTTGAAAAACTTTGCCGCAAACGAGCCAGTGAGCATAACTATAGCGTCAAAAAAGACTAGTTTTCCCCTTCTTCTGACAAAGATACCTCATTTGAGGATTCTGATGACTCTGATGCACCGAGTCCAAGCAAAAAGCCTAAAAAACAAGTTTTGTCTCCTAAAGTACTAGATTTTGAGATTATCCACCATAGGGCGTCCAATTGGATTCCTCCCCTGGAAGTGGCAAAGTATGTACAGTCCCACATACACAAGAGTTTCGATAAGGAGGTTCGGTCCCTCCTTCGAGCGGAATTACTTAGACTAAACCTAGAAGGCAAGGTTGCAGAAACTCTGGAGACTGATCCCACTATGGTGACCTTTATGAAAACAATTGCCAGGGACCCTAAAAAAGGCCTGGACAGTACCAGGCATAACTGCCAGAACAAACTGTTAGACATGTCTGGTAGTTTGACGAAAATTCTAGAATAGGCCTTCCACACCAAGGAATCAGGAACCCCGGTGGACACCAGCATTTTAATTGGTTGGGCGTGAAGACCCATATGCCAACTTAGCAATACTAACTGCGTGATTTAATCTGAATGCAGGAAGTCCATCCTTATGCGCATCGACCCTAAACTAAATGACTTAGCCACCTCAGAGGCTGGTCCTTCGGCCGACGGATTGCTCTTTGGGGCTTCTTTCATTAAATAACTGGCTAAGTTCAGTTATCCTTATTTCTCCCTTGACAACTCCCAGATGTCCCTCAAAAAGGTTTTCAAAAGAGGCCTTTTTCTCAGGGCCGGTCTTTACCGAGGGTGAATATCCGGGCGAAGATCTTTTTCACGTCCTCAGAACTACTATCCAAGAGGAAGAGGAGGTTGGTATGGAGAGCAGTCTTCAGATGCCATCTTCTACCCACCTGCTCCAGAGGAGAGCATTCCAGATTCCGAAGAGGGTCCCGATGAGGACAACAGGGAGCAATTCAAGGCACTGGATATTCCAGTAAGCATTATACCACACTCTCAGGTACTACTGGGGGGCAGAGTGGGATTATTCCTAGATGACTGGAAACAGATTTCTGCAGATCCTTGGGTTCTTCAGAGGGTATTAGGCTTCAGGTCAAAGGTTCTCAGGACTCCAAAACAATTGCAACCCCTTCCTCAGATGTATTTTTCCCTTACATATCAGTCCTTTATAGACTTAGAGATTCATGCCCTTATCAACAAAGGGGCATTACGTTTTTCCTCCCTCACTCATGCATTTTATCAGCCCCATTTTCCTAGTAGACAAGAAAGGTGGGGATCATTGCCTCGTGTTAAACCTAAAAGATTTCAATTATTAGATCTTGTACAGACACTTCAAAATGGAAGGAATACACATGTTGAGAGATATTCTATTAGAAGGCGACTGGATGGTCCACCTGGACCTCAAGGACACCTCCCATTTTTCCTCCACACAGGAGATATTTACAATTCCTGTGGAGGGGTCACTGTCTGTAGTTCAATGCTCTCCCTTTCGGTCTGTCGTCAGCCCCTTGGTACTTCACCAAACTGATGAGATCAGTGGTGGAATCACTTCAAGCAAAAGGGGTGCATTTGATCAAATATTTGTAGGACATATTATTGATGGTCTGACTCATCTAGAGTGGACTATTCATCTCTTACAGGAGCTGGGCTTTCTTATCAATGTGCAGAAGTCACTATTGAGTCTGTCTCAAGGTGACAGACTTCCTTGGCTTCAGGATAGATTCAGTCCGATCAAAACGTATTCTTTCCTCTCAAAAAATTTGCAGCAGTAAGAGAGAATTGAGGTCTGCTTTAGTCAGCCCGACTGTGTCATTGAGGACGATTGCCAGGTTAGTGGGTCTTTTTGACCTTGTCCATTCAGGCCATTTGTCTGGCTACCCTTCACTATCGTGCTCTTCAGAGATTCAAAATCCAACACCTGCGGAAGGGTCTGAATTATTCAGAACAGATTCTGTAATCTGACGAAGTGAGGTCGGAAATTCATTGGTGGCTAGAGCATATAGATTCTTTGAAAGGCAGAGCCATTTTTGGTTCTTACCCAGACGTGTTGATCGAATCGGATGCCAGTCAGTGGGGCTGGGGGGCTCGTTACGGTTCTTTGGTGACAGGAGGCCGATGGTCGAGATTGGAATGGATTCTCCACATCAATTGTTTGGAGCTTCTGGCGGGCTCATTTGCCATAAAGAGCCTCTCCCCTCAGAGGACGGACTGTTGCGTATTATTGAAGATGGACAATATATCAGCAGTCAGATATGTCAACAAACTGGGGGCAACGAAGTTCAGGATCCTGGCAGAAATTGCCAAGGAATTCTGGCATTATTACCTCAGCCATCTTCTGGTTGTCCTAGCGGATTATCTTCCAAGTTCTCAGAATACCATAGCAGACTGGAATTCCAGATATCTGAGGGATTACATCAACTGGAAACTAGACCCGATGCGACGAGGATCTTTTTGCTTCACGTCTCAACTCTCAGATAACGAAATTTGACAGCTGGCGTCTGGACCCTCTGGCGACAGATGCCTTTCTTCAGGATTGGACGCAGTTTCGGAAATATGCTTTTCCACCTTTCCTGATGATTCCCAGGGTTCTGTCTAACATAAGGCAACAGAAGGTGGCGATTGTCCTAGTGACCTCATTCTGGAAAGCCGAAGCATGGTTCCCGGTAGCTTTGTATTTAGCTTGTGCTCTCCCGCTTTTCATTCTTCCTCGTCAGAATCTTCTGATGAGTCTCAGTGTCTTCAACATCTGTTGGTCCCGTCAGAGAAACTGATATTGATGGCTTGGATGGTTTCAGGTCAAGATGGAATTTCCTGGGCATTTCGCAATAAGTTTCATCAAACAGGCTGGGGCTGCAGGCACTTATAAACGGTATACCTCAGCCTGGTACAGATGCAGTAGTTGGTGTGAAGTGTGGGGTTTCGATCCTGTGGGGTCGGACGTTGAGTTGATTGTGAATTTCTTAACTGAACTCACAGGTTCAGGATTGGCCTATGGAATGGTCTATAACTTCAGATGCGCCATCTCTGCTGGTCATGAGCCATGGCTTCCAAGACATATGCCTTAGGTTCTCGTTTAGAGGACATTATGAGGGCAGCAGACTGGTCTTCTGAGTCTACTTTTTGTAAGTTCTACCACAAACCTGATGTTGATGTAGCTACAGTGGTAATTGGACACCTCTGAATGAGCATAATCGGAGCCTCCGATCCTGACATAGAATAAAAAATATTCTCACTTACGCGTCAAGAATTTTCATTTCCATTAAGGACATGGAGGTGAGGATTATCCCTCCCATATATATCTTTATGACAATTTTCAGGGTTTAGTGTTAAAAATCTTTTGTGATTTATTGTAATACATGGTTATGGATATGGATTTTGCCCTCCCTAGTGTTTTATAGATGTGCTCACAGAAGTTTTGATAATTGTATATTTATTTTGGGAGATATTACCTTCAGGTTTTGCTATTTTAGGGTCTGATTAGAAGACACCATGAACTATGAATCTTCCACTCTTCAACTTTCGGAGAAGACAGCTATGTGGACTTCGTTCTTGTTGGAAGGGATTCTGCTCCTTATCGATATGGCTCCTGTTGAGCTTGACTTGTGGTTTTCCAGGATTTCGGATCTGGTGGTCTTTAGAAAAGTTAATCTGTAAGGAGTTTTGTTTCTGATGGTTGATGCTTATCTGACTTCGACAAAGAAAGAGGAAATGACTTAAGGGGTCATGGTTTATATTGACTGGGGTCTTAAGATGTGCTAGGAACATGTGATTTACAGTAAAGCATCATGAGTACTGGTGTTTTTTGTCTTGACGTTATTTGATTGGCTGCTGTGTTGAGACAGTAAAAGAAAGAGAAAGCATAATCCTCGCCACCGTGTGCTTAATAGAACTGAAAATTCTTGACGTGTAAGCTAGAAATCTTTTTTGTTTTCTTCATGTGCTTCCTGAGTAAATAAGTTCAGCAATATCCAACCACTTTCAAAGTTGAGAGAAAAACATTGCTAAAGGTAACAATTGTGATTGTAGAACTGTAATATTTGAGTTTTGCGTTGTTACACTTCCTCAATAAATAAAACAGCACGTCCATTTTCAATGCAAGCAATGACTTGTGAGAAAATATTGGCATTTGAGGAAATGTTTGTAATTGATAGGGAAAAATGCACAAGTGAAATGCATAGTAAATATAAAAAACACCACAGTGAAGGCCAGTATTCAGGACCTCAGTGAGAATATGCTTACATAACAAAACCTCGAACATCCCTAATTTTACCCTCCTAGAAGCAAATAGAAGGAGTTCACTCCAGTGAGGACTTTCTGTACGTTATTTACTGAATCATCCCTAAAAATTGCTCTATGTTTTTCTACAGTCCAGAGTATGAAACATAGATGTTGAAGGTTGGCACGAACCGGCAGAATCAATTAATAAAAGACTGTATTAAAACACGTTTGAAAATACTATTCAAGCAAGGCTCTTCATAGCGTGGCTAAAATACAGAATAATTCATACATCTAGTTATGATCTGTAAAATGCAAAATGATAGAGGTCGTGCTTTTTTGTACATGTCTACATTTTGAATCCCTGGAAACACTGCAATTTGTAAAATGAATGTCAGTCAAATTGTATGGGAGAGAAAACTGCATAAAACATTCAAAAGGTCTATGAAATATAATCTAAGGTCATCATGATATGCACTGTATACACTGCTCGTCCTTTAGTGTTGTGCAGTCGATTTTGTAAAAATGTCTTTTCATTATCCTCTGGCTCAACACAGGGGAGAAACCGAGGTAATATGCGTGAGCCTCAGAGGAAGAGAAATCCCACCATAACAGCTCTGAAACTTTAGATAGATGGTATTGTGTTTGGTCTATAAATAAATTATCAACCAATAGGGTATGTATGTTATATATTTTATGAATAGAAGCTGCAATTATATTTGCTTCTCTCGTGCTTTATAATTTATATACTGTGGAAGTGAAGTAGTAAACGAATCATGGTGCAGAACAATATTGAATAATTATAGATGCACCTATACTGAAAAGACAATGCATTGTGGCGAGTACATGGAGATCAGGCAACTGTAGAATTTAAATTATGCCACGCAATACACATAATTTCAGGAACTTTGCATTAAGCTTGTTATGTGAAATTCCACCATTATGCCACTTCCTGTAATTATGTGCAATTTGTGGAAAATATGTAAAGCGAAGGCACCGAGCAACAGAACACGAGCGGCTATTGTCCCCAGTGCTTTTGCTAAAAAAATCCTAGCGACAAACAAAATGACGCAGGAGTGCATTTTGTGCTAAAATATAGCCTGAAATGACAATTTTGCATTTCTCGGAATTGTGCATAATATCCTGTAATATTGCCATACTTTTGCATAGTCATTTAAAAGCAAGTTAAGCAAATTTCTCTAATCCCTAATCAAGATAGGTCTCTTATGGTGGTCAGGCATGCTTTGTATGACCCCGTTTCTGAAAAAGAGAAGATTGGGTTATTTTTGTGCAATCTGTTAGATCTTCACCACATTATATAAAATATTAAGATTATACTGAAGATGTAGCTGAAATAGGTCATAAACATTTGCAAACGATAGTGTCTCAAAACTTCAAATATAATACCTAGGCATTATTAGTTCTACAAAATAAAATATATTGAAAAAGGAACATTTCCCAAAGTGTTTGTTACCAAATATATTAATGTAAGGATAACATGAAAGGGGTGAGGATGTTAATTGTTAAGGGTTAAGTGTAAGCAGTTAAGAGTTGGAAAACAGGTTAAATGTATAAAGTTAAGAGTTTGTGGGATATAGAAATGTGGGTTAGGTTTAGGGATGGGGTTATGGGTTATGACATTATGGCGTGGTGTTGACAGTAAAGGCCTAAAGTTTAGGGTATAAAGTTTAGGGTATAAAGCAAAGGCGTATTGGGTCAGAAGTCAAGGGTTGGAGATTGTGAATATTGAGCTACATGTTAAGGGTTTGGGCTATATGGTTAAGGGTTCGAAAATATAGGATTTTAGACAAAGGTTGCAGTTAGTGGTACAATGTTAAGGTCATAGGATTACGAGGATAGTGCTAAATATATGGGGGAGAGGCTATGATTATGAGTTGACAGATAAAGGGTTATGGGTTTCGCATGACTTAGAGTTTAAGGGTTAGGACTTTGGGATGTGAGGTACCGGTACCAGTGGGATATGAGGTGTCCGGTATAAGAGGTAAAAGTTTATGGGTATAAGTCATAAGATATATTGGTTAGGGGTATGGGGTTGTGGATGGACCAGGAATAGGTCCTGGTGCATAAAGTTAGGGGTTTGGTGTATAACTTTAAGGTCAAGAGCATGTGGTGTAGGGGTTAAGGGTATATGAATTTGGTTGTATGGATAAAGAAGCAAGCGTTAATACAGAAAATTATGGTTAATGTTACAGGGGTATGTGAAAAATGTCAAGTCAGCGGCAGCCCAATCTTAAGGGAAAAGTGGCCCTAGTCCCAAAACCTTTTCTCAGTGTGAAGAATATCTGTCAGGCTGAGTAAAGTTCAGACTTACAGACACTCTACTTTTTTTGGTCAGACACCCAGGCACTGTACATGCAGGAAATGCAGAGGAGTCTTGCTGGATGAGCTGAACTTTGATGGGCTGAAGATATGACTCACCTATGGATGTGACCATGGGGCTAGGGTGCCTGCACTGGTGCTAGGCAGCCAAAATGGCACCAGTGCAGGCAAAAGGCAGGAGTGCACTGTATCCAGTTTTGGGTCCATTTTCCCTCTGTGTTGCTTCCCACCACGCTCAATTTTTATGCCTTTTCCCTTATCTTTTTTAAACGTTATTACCACTCAACAAGGTCCTTTGTTGTTCCACTAATGATGCTGCATAACCAAAAAATCTCCAAACCTCCTTTCTTTTCCCACCTGCCTCCTCATCTTGTTTTTTTCTTTCTTTTTGGAAGAGCTTGAGCGGCAAGGTGCTTCCTGGCCACTCCTTTGATAACCAAAAAGTGCTTTAGGCCAATTTATATATTTTTATATAATTTACTGTTGTATTTTTAAGTGGTGAAATCAACATAAAACAAAGTGGTCAGTTCAATATGAAGCATCATATAAATGTGTGCCGATACATGTGCGCACATTCACAACAACACTGTGGTCATTGAGGATCGTGATGCAAATGTGCATGGGTGATGAGGCACGCAATAGCAGTGTATTTTCTAACTTTTTTTTAACTGATGCTGTTCGGCTTCAGTCATAACATATTTATGCTGGAGGCCATCAGAAAAACAAGTGGTTGGCAATGTTAATAGGTCTGCAAAAGCTTGTTGGTAGGGTGTCTGCTGCTTCTTAAAAATTAGGGCTGTATGAAGTTGCAAAGTTTTTTTTTCCCCTGCAACCTTGTGAAGATTGATGGAAGCATTTGTAGCCTAAATTGTCGATAATGGCCATCTGGCACTGTTTCCAGAAAATCGTGTTCTTCTCCTCAGCAATCTGATTGTAAGTTGAAAGGTTATGCGTCATGGGAAAAATTCAGAGAACATTTCAGAGAAAACATATTTTCCAGAATCAAATTATGCCTTAAATCTGTAAGTAGGCTCATTTACAATCAATGGGTTCTGTTTAAGCCGGCTGATTTGGTGTAGTGTGAAAATAATTTTGATATGTAGGAACAAATGTTCAATTATTGAAAACTGGATATCATTGCTAACTATTAGATGTGAAAAAATCGTGAATTCCCTAAACTTGGGAGATAAAAAATCATCCTTTTCAAACCTCAACTCAAGATGCTTGAACTACAAAAATACAACTGAAATTCAAGGATGATGTGTAAGAGTTTGTACATCTAAGATTCAGCCCCTTATCAATTAATTCTTCATAGTGACAGAGGTAGAGCCTTTACTGCAACCTCAGATAATGGAAACAAGGCAAAATATAATGCTTTACCAAGAACGTGCTATCCAAATTCTTTTCGTCAGGGAGTGCTTAATGTGTGCTGGTGGTAGCAAGTGATGGCACCACCTAGACTTATTTTTCTTGAGCAGAATTTGTCCATGAGCAAGAGAGAGAGAAAGGAAGAAAGGGAGAAAGGAGGAAGAGGTAACAAGCATTGGCAAAGCCAATAGGCCCCACCTAGGTGAGAGCTATTGGCTTTGCCAATGTATTTTAACCGTGTTATACAGCAGCATAGCTGCTGTTCAGCATGGCTAAATGTTAATGGCATGGCATAGGGCAGAATAGCAAAGAGAGGAGTAGTGTAAATAAGAGTGGAGTGACATAGAGTGGGGTGAAGTGCTGTACATTGGAGTGGCACCGCAATGTTACCTGTGTGCCCACAAGGCACCAAGTCAAAATGTTGGGGACCGCGGGGGGAGTCTCAAGGACCCGCAGTCCCAGCCAGCTCCCCACCTCCTGTGGGAGCTAGCATTGCTATCACAGACAGGGAGCTGCTAAGCATGCATTCATTTTGGGAGAAGGGGGGTGCAGAGAAAAAAGGAGTCCTAAATCAGGCTTCAAATCCAATGCATTTTCCATAGACTTTCGTATTTCGCATAGAGCAAAAACCTTCAACCGTATTTTTATGAAATCTGGCAGTATTACATATTGGGAGTGCTGGGTGGGGTGCTGCAGGTAAGAAGAGTAAGTAAATGTTAACTTATAAAGTTTTTTCAGTTTAGTGATATCTTGTAGCACAATGCTACTAAAACTATCAAGGAAGCAAAAAGAATAAACTAGACTGCATATTTTAAGTTTCATATTTACTACATGAACAACTGAAAGACTTATTTATGGTTACATGCTAATAGAAACCTATAAAAATACATAAGAAATTGAATACATCGCAATCTACATAGGTTTGCTTTGCATGCTCTCAGGCTCACAAAATACAGCTGTGCCCAAAAAGCCAAACAAAAAAACATTTCCTTATGTTCTCCTGCGCAACAAAATGAAAATGGGACCTGGCAGTCAGCTACACAATTTACTATATGGAGGACTTGATAATTGGTCATTAGGAAAAAAATTATAATCTTAATTTTTATAACGACAACAATGGCTTTCATTCAGTTTAGGCTCCATATGCAACACAAACCTACTAAAAGTAGCAAGGAAGCCCAAAAACATAAAACTAGGTTGTAAATGTAAGGTTTCAGAATCACTACATGCACAACTAAAATACACATTTAAGGTAAAAAGAAAGAAAGCATATTAAATCTAATTTCCACGCTGCAGTTATAGTTAGTATTCCAAATATCATAATTTCTCAGATATTACATCCTTAATAAATTTCCACCTGTTTGATAAAACACCACAAAACTTTCCAGAACTATCGCATTTTCTACATTTTGAGATAAAGTAAATGTTTGTGGTGAATCTTCAAAGGGTGCAAAAATAAAAGGGGGTATCAAAACAGGTTTCCAACAATTCATTTTCTATAGACTATTGTATTTGACGTAAAGTGAAAAAGGTTGAATGGAAGTACATGAAATGTGGCAGGATTATGCATTATGGTGCAGAGATGATGCTTTTTGGGAACTGCAATTATGTAGGGTAGGTATTTTTCAAGTTATAAGACATTTAAACTTAGTGATATCTGTCACCACAGCACTTTCGCAGAATTTCACAAAATTTCGTGAAAATACCACAGCACATGGCTGTAAACTTATTTAAAAATATATTAAAAAAAATAAGTAAATGTTCCACCTATTACCACTTTATAAAGTGGTAATAGGTAGGGACCTACTACGAACCTATATCTAAGGCCCTAACACTGAATACAGCCAAAGTGTAGTAAAAAGAATATGGCTGCCTTTTCATTTACAAAAACAGTCATTACCAAATTATATACTGACTTCTCATGACCATGTGCCACAGTATACTGCAAAGTTATCACGGTATACCGTGGCCCAAAATATAATTAGGGCCTAGCTGAAATATTGGATTGTGGTACCCGTGTGTCATTCTTGGTGTTGCAGGGGCAATGCAATACTTAGGTCAGTTTTACACAGCAACACAAGGCCACCATGCGTAGCCATGCATGGATTGGAAATTCTGGAGAAACACAAGGAAGCACAATTTGTTGTTTTTGTGTTACTCTGCACACCATAATCTACATTGCTGCTAAATTTCACATACATCCATATCACACACCACTGTAGTCACTCTACTATATGCTATTCCACTTTAGGCCACTGCTTTCTATGCCTCTCCGCCGTACGAGACTCCACTCTAAGCCACTCTACTCTGGTCTATTACAATATGTGCCCCTCCACTTTATGCTATTACACTATATGCTATTACACTCTCTACCACTCCACTGTATGCCACTCCACTCTGTGCTACTCCACTCTATGCCATTCCACTGTACACTCCTCCACTCTATCTAATTCTACTTTACAAATCTACTACACTCTGTAACACTTTGTCCCCATACACTCCACTGTCTAAATTTGCACTCAGCTCTATACCCATAAACTATATTGTACAGCACTCTACTCCATTTAACAATATTTTTCAACACTGTATTACACAGCACTCCACTCTAAAGTATGAAACACCAATCCAATGTATAAGTTTCCTTGACTCTACGCTATGCCACCCCAATGTATGCCACCACACTCAACACTAATCCACTGTACCCTACTCCACTCTATGCCATTCAACTGCACACCATTCCACTGTATGCATTCCAGTCTATGCCATTCCAGGCTTCTACAGTCCACTGTACAGTATTCTACTGCACACCTTTTCTCTGTATGCTACTCCACTGTACTGTAATCCACTCTATACCACTAAAGTGTATGCCGCTCCACGCTGTGCCACTCCATGTATGACACTCTCCTCCACACTATATAACTCCACTCTATAAAAGTCTGCCACACTTCATGGTACTCTACGACATTGCACTCCACTCTATCCCGTTCACTCCACTGTCCAACTCTATACTCCACTCTATGACTATACACTCTAATGTACAACACTCTATTCCACTATGTGACACTTTTCTATATGACACAACACACCAATCTACTGTAAGACACCCACTCCAATTTATAACAGTTTACTCCCATGCCATTCAACTCTACGACACACCAATACACTCTATTGTACTTTACACCCCTCCTCATGACTCTACTCCCCTGTATGCTAACTATACAGCAATCCACTCTATGGAGCTTCACTGTTTCACACACTGCTGTACCCTATACTACTCTACTCTACAATGTTCTACTACAATATTTGACTTCCCTACATGTGACACCATGCCACTACAGTATACAACACTTTTCTACACTGCACAATATATTTCTACATTCTACTCTACTCCACTCAATTCAAATCTACAGTACTCCAGTCTATCAAAATAGACTTTAAAAAACTCTCCTCCACAGTACATGTTCGACACTCCACATAACAACTCTGCACTTGCGACACTGGACTCTACAATTTAAAACATAGGGTGTCATTCTGACCCCCGCCGTCGGCGGAAGCTGCCGGCCTGGCGGGAACCGCCAGAAGACCGTACCGCGGTCAAAAGACCGCGGCGGTCATTCTGACTTTCCCGCTGGGCTGGCGGGCGACCGCCAAAAGGCAGGCCGCCCGCCCGCCCAGCGGGAAAGCACCAGCAACGAGGAAGCCTGCTCCGAATGGAGCCGGCGGAGTTGCTGGTGTGCGACGGGTGCAGTTGCACCCGTCGCGATTTTCAGTGTCTGCCACGCAGACACTGAAAATCAATGTGGGGCCCTGTTAGGGGCCCCCTGCAGTGCCCATGCCAGTGGCATGGGCACAGCAGGGGCCCCCAGGGTCCCCACGACACCCGTTCCCGCCAGCCAGGTTCTGGCGGTGAGAACCGCCAGAACCAGGCTGGCAGGAAGGGGGTCGGAATCCCCATGGCGGCGCTGCTTGCAGCGCCGCCATGGAGGATTCCCTGGGGCAGCGGGAAGCCGGCGGGAAACCGCCAGCTTCCCTTTTCTGACCTGTCCATGACCGCCAGGGTCAGAATGACCCCCATAGTTTATTAAAAATATTTAAAACACATTAAAATTCAATGTAAAAAGCGAGGGCTAAAGCTTAGTTATAGTTATGGAAACGCATTTTCCCTATACAAACAAAGTATACATTAAAAAGAATTTTAAAATTCTAAAGTTCTAGTAGAGTGTTGCATAGTTCAGCGTTGTTGAGTGTAGTACTGTGCAGTAGAGTTGGTTAGAGTCTCATACAGTGTGCTGTTGAACATAGGAATATCACTATTTGTGAGATCACGGTGCACAGTAGAGTGGTGACTTATAGTTAGTGTTACCTGGTTAAGAAGGTGAATAGAGTGTGCAACAAGGTAGGCTACTTCAAATAATTTTACGGTGCTGGATGAATTGCAAATGAAAGTTAGAACTGTAACTTTAGAATTTTTAACGTTTGTGTAGTTTACACTTGTTTTGTTTAGACAAAATAATTTTTCCTATCTACAGTATAACTGACCTTTAATCTTTTTTTTTTAATTGAACGTATACAGGGACGCAGCTTGGTCAGAAAGATTAGGGCGGTGTGAGCTTCAGATTTTCTGCAATCAGTATGGTATATAAATGAGTTATACAACAAGCATGGTGCTTAAGGGGGGCCTGAGGGGCAGCATAAAGGGAGAGAAATTCGGACAGGTAGGAATACTAAGAGAGAAAACACAATATTTTGTAAAATAACTGATATTTTCAGGACTTTCAAAATGGAGAGTGAGTGTGTATGTGTGTTTTTGTCTGTAAATATGTAAGCATTCCAGGTGAAATCCAACTGACCTCTCACAATACCCAACTGAAAGCACCTATACCCAACTATCTATCAGAAAATACATTTATTAGGGGGAGTGTAACACCCAAACACCCCCTGAATCTACCTCCCTGAAGATATACACTCACGAACACACAACTTTTCTCAAACAGAGAAGCATTTCTGCAGAATTAGCTCAAGTGTTCAGTTGATTGTCAAATAAAGTATGCATTGCTCAAATAAAATTAGGAAGCACGTGAACAGAGGATCAGAAAAAAGTATTCTTATGAAATATGAGATCTATCACGAATGCTACTCCAATATCATTTATCTAAAATCCTTCCAATGGGAGTGTGAGCTGCACTCATCTATCTTAGTTATTGAAGATTTTCCTCTGCCTACTCCATATATGATCCATCTAATATAAATACGTGTTCGAGGAAGAGGGGTTGTTTAATGAGCCAACAGTTGACAAATTTCACCAGGCTCTGTTTTCACAGATCTTCAGCTCTCTAAGGGAGCAGTGACGGCCAAAGCCAACTACACAGACGTCAGTGAGTCAAGAGGCACTGACAGAAGCATTGCACAGCCACAAAACACAGGGCGACTCTGTTTCTCCGGGAGAGCCTCCAACAAGCCCTTCTGCTGCTTCCGAACATTAGAATGCAATTATACGCAGTGTTACATTTTTCATGTCAGCATCCCGGACTGCTGTCATGCAAATACTGGAGGCGAACTCATCAAAATCAAAACGTGTTTCATAATATTTGCGATTGGGATAAAATGTATTTCAAATATTTATGAAACACTAAAGCGCCCTATAAAAGTTTATAATGTTAAGTATACTTACACATTTTAGAAAAAAGTGCTGGCAGGCGGTAATTTTGCAAACCAAATCAACCGCACTCATCTTCTTGACATTGGAAGGGTGATGGACTAAGTAGCCTGGTATATAGCGCTGAAAGTTTGTAACAATTGTTGATCGGTTTAACAAGAATGGAATCTGTTTAGCTGAGTTATTGGCAGAGCTATCTTACTGTCTTGCAGCGGGATTGATTTGAATGGGCCCAGTTTTCTCTGTCTCTTAAACTGATCACTCCTTCATCCATATGCATTTGTCCCATGATGATAATTTCTGGAAGGACAGGTTAACTTTATTTTCAAAGTCGGGTTCTGTTATTAGTCGATATGTCTCGTTTAAAACCGTAAATGCTACGTTTTTTCTCCACTCTGAGGTGGGCATGCCACCTCATAAGAACTTCAGGAGAAAAGGCTTCTGTGACAATGGTCCCCATATCTATTAAGAGCGCAAACCAGTAGCATGACTGAGGCCTTCTGATTTTATTGATGTAGGCTTGGCAGCTTCCACAACGAAGTTTTGCAATAATCAATACAAACAAAATAGTTTATTTATTTCAAGCGCACACATAAATCATGTCTCATATATAAAACCGTATGATCTATGTGCATAAGTGCACTATTTAAAAAAAAAAAGTTAATATAAAACCAGGAGCTATATTCACAAATAACTTTTTGTCCATAAATACGGTTATGACCTAAATTACCTGAATTAAACCTTCCAGATATTTACAAAATTAGTGGAAGTTTTAAATCGACTAATTTAATCCTCTTTCAGGGCAGAACGAGGAGCATATCACCCAAAGATGAATTTTGAAAGGGAAATCCCTTGCAGTCTGAGGAGCCGACCTACAGAATCTTGCTCAGTCGCACCATTTCTTTTGGAGGAAGTTAACACTATTTTTATGAATGTGACTCCAAACCTACAGCACACCACATTTATCTGAATGTAATCTGGTAGCTGAGGGATCCAAAAGGACTCAAAGGCAAACATGGAAAATCTGAAGTTTGAAAGCCTGTGGTGGTTCTTGTTCTATACCTCTGTGGTTATAGCCGAAGTGAAATTCGTATCTCTGAAGATACCTGTTCATTCCTCTGGGACTGACCAGAACTGAACTGAAGAGTTATTATAAGTAGTACATGTTACTTCCAGCTGCTCAACCACTACTGCAGTAAAACTTGGAAGTATTCACACTTTTATGAGAAGGTCGGGGTAAAATACTTCAATGCTGGACTGCTCCAATGTTTATGTGCATCAGAGCTTTGAAATCACACAAAATTGTCCATGATGATCTCCATCAGATATGTATACGGTGGTAAAGCCTTGTTTGGATATGTCCTGCTGACTTAACTTGCCATAATGAGAAAAGATCTGTAAAAGTGGCTTGTAGTGAGACCACAGAGAAAAGTTGACATGTGCACTGGACAATCTTGCATCAGGCATTGGCATTGGCCACAGTGAAACACTTCTAAAACCAGTAGCTTTCTCAACCTGGTTTTGTTCTTCCTTGGAGACCTAAAATACAAGTCCAGAACTCATAAGCATTCATTAGGGGGTCATTTGAACCTGTTTGGGTGTGGAAGTTTCAGCTCAGGAAGAAATAATACCCAGTGATTATTGTCTTTATCGTCCCTGACCTATTCTGCCTATCTATCTATTTGCCCTAATGAGCTTGATTTTTTTTCCCAACTTTTTGAGCTCTTTCCATTGTTGTATAAACTAAAAAAAAATTGTGGAATGAGCCCATGCCTAACATTGCTCAAATTGACAATCACTGGAAACTCTTAAAGAAATTTGCCTTCACGTTCCTTTTTAACTTTCTAATCCATTTTAGGATATTAGGTAATATACTGTTTTATTTTTTGACTTTGACCTTGTTTTTTCCTTTTTTTGCTGTACTGCCTTAGAAAATGTGCTTCCTTAAAACGATTCCTGCGAGTACTCCTTCAAATTCAGCCCATAGTAAGAATGAGTTAAACATGAATACTTTAAAAAATCGTAGATTTATCTCTGAATGGTCAACTCAGATCACTTGCCTTAGGAGTCAGGCCTCCTCCTTAAGTGCTTTGCCCACTATTCCTTTACCACGGAAGAGATTTCTGTTTCTATTTCTATTTCTTTTTATTGCCCACACTGAAGCAAAGCAGCGTAATGCAGGTGGGGACTTTATGGCATTTGGGGGAGACAGAAATATACAGTAATAATTATTAAAAGAAAGGAGAGAGGTCTGAAATAAGCCATTACATCACATGATGTCTGATGGTGAAAGTCATAAGGAATGGCTGGAATACTGGAGTTCCAAAAGTCGATAAATATGTGCTCAGCTAATTACATATCACATACACGTGATCTGTAAGTAACTTGTCTGCTCCTGGCTTTTCAGGGCACCAGCAGTTTGGTAAATAATGCTATTTCCTCATAGTATTAAGTCTATGGAAAAAATATTAGGGACGGCAAGTAGTCAGTAAAATTATGTCAGCGTCACCCACTGACCAAATTCGGAACACCTCTCAAGTACATAGTCATTTGAAAAGTTAATCTGAAGAGGTGGCTCTAACTTGAACCCAACACCCCAAATTCCTACGTAAGGGTATAGATCGTGCACATTTTGAACATACTAAATAAAATCCAGTTAGAATTAACTGTTGTGTTTATTGCACAAAAATATTTTTGGTAATGGAATATTTTGTTATGGAGAGATATTTGCTGAAGTGTAAATATTTGCTGCCACTTATGGGAAACAACATCATTCAGAAAGCTGAAGATTCACCAATGTTATTTGTTTTAAAAAACCTAAGCAGCTTCCCAATTCATAAGGCTCGAGAGCTTCTAAAATGGCTTAATAGTGAACTTGCAAACGTTTTATTTTGCACAACACTACTCATGTATCAAATATCATAGAACTGTACAGAAAAGAAAGGGGTGGATCTCATTGATACATTGGTGAAAACATAGGCCCTAATTTAGAGTTTGGTGGATGGGATACTCCGTCAAAAATGTGATGGATATCTGTCTGCCGTATTATAAGTGCTGTTGATTATAATGCACTTTGCCAAATCCGAAATTAGGCCCTCAGTACTTAATTTTTCAAAAAATAGTGAACGTGAGCTATAAAGACACAAATGTAGTTTCTCTAGGGTTTCAAATTAATTTTCAATAATTAATTGAAAGGGAAATGTTTAAAGATTCCCTGAAGCCCATCAATATATGTAGTTTCACAGGAACTCAAACAAAAGGTTATTTTCTAATGTAGGAGAATGTAAAACACCTGCAGGAATAAATCTCCTCACAGTTACCTCGATATCCATGATGACCATCTCCTAGGACCCCTTAATCAGTGACGATAGACAATTTCGAGGCAGAGGAAGATGTCATGGCCAGTTGGTGAGAAGGGATCCACCCTAGTGGCAGCGGTGTTGGCATCAGTGCAGACACCATCAGCATGGTCTCATCTGTTATTCGTTCAAACCTCTATCACACATCAATGTAAATTTAGCTCCTGAATAGGGACAGGCTTCTAAAGCTTTGACAGCACTGAGGCAGACACTACCGAAACAACTGTTCTCTGGCCTAAATGAAATTCAGAGTCAACAGTGTAGAGCAAGGGAGGATTTGATTGCCTGATAACCCAGTGCTGCTGGAAGGATGGTAGGTCTGGAGCTGAGGTGGGCATTTGTAAGGCAAAATGTTCCTTAGCTCAGCCCACCTCTGTCCCCATACGCCCTATTTCCTCGTGCAGTGGATTTACGCTGCTTCTGCATAGGTTGATTTTAGGATGTTGCATACTGAAAGTACTTACTGAAGAGATCGATGCATAATCTGGAAATTATAGTTTTTATATTTCCGGGGTAGCTCAGTGGGTTAATGTACACATTGAAGATGTCTTTGAGTAACTTGTCATGTGTTATAAAGACGAGAGCCCATGATGAGTTAATAAATCAGTTGCCCAAATCCTTGTTTAAATTGTATGGCTACTACGCAAAGAAAGAGAGCTGCATTTACTACTGCTTCTAAGCTACCGAAATTTGGGTACGTTGTAGGTCACAGGTTAAATTTGAGTAAGGCAGACTTACTCTTTCCCCTTATGAGACTGAGAAATTAAGCTCCGTTTAAGCAATTACATTTAATTCATTGTTCAAATTTCACAAGATTTGTGGGCATGACATTTATTTTTTTCTTCATTGACACTATTGGTGGGTTGTGCCCACCTCATCTGCTTATTCTTCTACTGGATGTGACATTAGCAAATCACTACTTTACCATGGCTGTGCCAGCCTATCTGGCTTAATCGTTGGACATTAGATCCCTCCACTTCAGATATGCACTCCACTGTTCTTCTACATTGATATTTGGGCACCATTTGTCCAAAAATGAATACTTTTGAAAATTGTTATACAAATTAGGGAAATAATGCAGGGTTTGATGAAATTACAGCCAGTGCTTGTAAAAAACAGGTTTTGCATGTTTACAAACCTATGTTTGAAATTAGCTAAGGCATCTATCTGTAGTGTTTGGAAATTCAGAAGATCTAGGTGTATAATGTGCAAAAGATAATATTTAGACGGATGTGTCCCTACGATGTCCGAATACATAAGCTATTTTTTCACTGCATATGATGTGGTTACCCTTTCCTATGATAAAAGCCTATAAATCTCATACGTTGGCTAGCTACAGAAATCATCAGTGGACCACTGTAAGATTTATCAAAATAATAAATTGATGATGAATATGGATCTGGTTAAATATGCTGCAAAGATGGTTTTATTTCAATTTGTTTTTCTCAGCTTGAAAGCTTAATTCTACCATGCTAAGCTCTACTTTATTCATTAGCAACAATTACCTCATTGGTGAAAGTGAGTAGGTTTGGCCTGCCAGTTGTCCTCTGGCGGGATGACTTGGAGAGCATGAGCCCCTTGCTATCTTGGAATGTGGGAGAGTGGGGTGAACAGAAACAGCAGATGATATCACAAAGAAGTGGTTAGGGCCTGTTGCTAGTAAACAGGGTACCAAAGTGAGCAATGCCATTGGTGTTAGCCTATTCTCTGCTAAACTATCACTACTCACAAGAGGAGGGGGTCCTGGACTCAGAAGCAGAAAGAGTTTGCTTTCTAGAGAAACTTCCTTATTTTATTAAGACAACCCTTGGATGGGAATTTAGGTTCCCACACAACAACACTACCATCTTGAAATACTCCCATAGCATGATTCCCTGGCTTTGTACAGAGTGAACTGAAAATAAGTACTGCGGAGGAAAGCTACTTTGGCGATGGGAATGGTTTTAGGATTGGATGAGGGGTTATGAACAGTCACTGGCAAGTGGTCCTTAACAGAAAAGAATATCACCATCAGCACCTCAGAATAAAACTGAGCTTGGGGAAGATATGAACAGCGGGAACATGCTGCCTCTGTCTGCAGAAGGAAGGAGATCTTGGATCACACTTCCCCCAGTGTCCAAAAGCTTTTCAAGTGCCTTTCCAGGGTCACAAGTCCAACAGCAGGTCTCCTCTAGTCTTATGATCATAAAGGACTAGTAGTTCATTTTGTTGAAACGCTAGTTTAACAACGGACTAGAATGTGGAGGAGGCCTGGTGGGAGGGATCAGTTCTACCTGCCTCAGCCAGCTAATAATGACTTTGGGTCTCATTACAAGTTTGGCGGTCCACGGACCACCAAGCACACAGTGATGGTCGGACTGCTGCACTCCTGGCAGTCCGACCCCCAGATTATGATACTAGTAGTCGGACCGCCAAGAGACTGCCGACACCGCTGGGATCACGGATCCCGATGGGTTGGCAGTGGTCGAAGTCGTGATCAGCCATGGCGGTGTCCATGACAGCACTGCCATGCTGATCACAACTTCACTTTCTGCCAGCCTTTTCACTGCAGGGTCCCTGCCTTGAAAAGGCTGGCAGAAAGCCAGTGCTGTGGGCACCCCTGCCAGCACCCCCGGAATGCGCACTGTCTGCTAAATGTGTTTTTCACAGGTTTTCAATAATGCCTATCTGATGCTTTTCTATGAAATCTTTATGGTGTTAGACATGTTTAATTGGTAAATTATTCTTTTTTTTAATGAATTGTTTTGGGTTTATCATTATTTTATTTTCTATTGCTTTGGTTTCTTGCATATTTAATATCCATTTCTCTACTGTCTCAAGCCTTTGCTATCAGGATAAATCAATGATTTTCTCATTAAATCTATCTTTTACCTAAGGCGTCACTGGAATCCTAGACTGAAGAGCGCCTTCACCCCACTAACCAACATACCTAACAGGGGTGTAACGCAGACCCCTGGAGCACAGGAGGCCCCCACCTTTCCGAGGGGCCCCAGTCCATGAAGAGGGCCTTATTCATCCAAAGGTCAATGAATTATTGTAAGAAATGGCAGACTTAGGCGCCTCTCCTTACATTCTGCAGAGAGGCCTCACCATTTTGTGTTACCCCACCATTCCCCATATAATCCAGTATTTCACAGATTCCCTTTTTTCATCATAAAAGAGGGCTTGATTTATCTGAAGCCAGACACTGGTCTAAAAAAATCTGAGAAGCTTTTTCAAGCTAGTTTGTCACTTCTTGTCAAGCCAAGAATGTGTTATATGCAGCACATTTCTGGTACTTAAGAAGTGTTAATATAAAACCATTGACCAATCATTCAAGGACAGCTAAGAGTGGAGCAGGACACTTATGTGCTACCTCACAAAAAATTCAGACTGTCATGGCTGCCCGAGCATTCATGTACAGTAAACTTGAATAATAAAAGTAAGTACAGGTCTACACCTTTGGCACTTGGAAAAATCACATCTTATGCACATCCGGGTAGTAATATCATGAAATGAATTGGACCAATGAATAGTCCTTCATGTCTGGGTTGAACTTAGGGGCGGCCACTCCACTACAGCGGAGGAGTGTCACCCCACCCTGCTGAAAGGAGGAAATAGGGAAGTAGAACAATAAATTGATAATAAAAGCATTTTTATTATCATTTTATTTTTCCGCTCTGGTAGTGCGAGCGTGGCCAGCATTCTCCAAGTCAGGAGGAGGTGGGAGAAGAAGTAATTGGTGCACTCCAAGTGCCCATGTTGGTTTGGCCGGTCGTCTAAGGCTGGCCAAACTGAAATGAACACTGAAAGCTCTCCACCCGGCTGGTTGGCACAGCCGGGTGGAGACCAAGCCCAGGCTCCTACTCCCTCCCTGAGCAGCATTTCAGCCCACTCATGCCAATCCCAGCACTTCTTTCATGCTTTTTAACAACATGAGAGAAGAGTCTGGATTGGGTACGGAGGAGAGGAAGGCAGAAGCACTGAGGAGGCGGGAGTGGCGGAGTGTTCCTTTTTTTAATTATTGCCCCCCACAAGTCCTTCTTGCCAGCAGCCGCCCCTGATTGAACTGTGCTCTGTGAATGATGATGCATGGAAACTTTTAATTGGTAGACTGACAAGTGATTTGTCTGATTATTTCATATAAAAAGCAAGATTACGCCTCGCTGCCTCTTTGTACGACTCCTAGCAAAGATTTGAAAACAACTGATAACTTAATTTACACCTTTATATTTAATTTGAAATCCAAAATTGGTTGAGAACAAGCATAATTTAAACTAACTCTAATTTATTTACAACACCTTGCCAAGTCCATTCAGCTCATTTGGATTATAGTTTAAATGGCGTGATCCACAGTTTATTTGGAGTGCTCTGAAAACTATTAGCTAATATGAGGTCATCTTTAGCTGGTTTAGCCCGCCCCTCCCCGTGTGCGTAGCGCGGTCAATATTTCCCTTTTGCACACTCAGCCACAGGCCCACCCTGCTGCATCAGCATCTCTGTGATCTCATTTGTACTGGACTTATTCCAAGCAGTTAAATGAAGAATGACGCGTTAGAAAAAGGCATCCCAGTCCTAAGCATTGCAGGCTGCTTAAATGTTTAAGCAGGACTGTTCCAGGGACGTAAGTAAATCTACATTAGACAGATATCGTGTGGGTCCCTGGGGAGGCCTCTTCGACCCGCAACCTTTGCTATGCTCGGCACAAACTGTGCACTTTCTGGCACATTCGAACCGCTATATTAAGTGCGTATGAGGCCTCAGGAGGGAAGTGCGCGGAAGGCGCGAGGTATCTATTGATGTGTTTCTAAGCCCGCGCACTGAGGACGTAGAAACCTCTGCTGCTTTCACTCAGCAGCGCGCCACACATTTTTATTTCTTTGAAGCTGCACATTTTCACATGAAAAAAACACAGCTCCTGCCTGAGGAAACCCCAGAGGAACCGAGGAGGGCTGCAAGGTTCACCTGATGACTTTCTTCTGTGTGTTGGGGAGTGAATCTTAAGCCCGTGGCCACCCCCAAAGCTCTGGGCAATGACGTCCGTGGTCACATTATTCACAGAGAACATCTGAAAGTCGTAGTGCCGGGTCAAATGGAGGGTTATCGAAGATTTTAATGGAGAGGGCGAAGGAAGGGAAGAAAAAAGACTAAAGCAGAGTGGAAGGAAGAAGGATGGAGGCATGGAGTAATAGAGAGGGGAACAGGGAAACGGGGGCAGTAAACGAGGCGGCAGGACCTGAAATAAAGAAATGGTTGCCGGAAATATGTAAAGCAAGGAATGGATGAAGGAAAGCCGAAAAAGATAATTGAAACAAATGGGAGTAAGCAAGGGAGGGAGAAAGGGTGGATCTGTGGATCTAAATCTAGGATACTGAGAGGGCCATTAAGAAATGTGAGGGAGCTGCGGTATGGGGTATAAATCCTATCCTGCGCATGTCTAAGAACAGTGAGTTTTACACCTTTGGTAGCATTGTTTCTAATAAATATACTTTTTTTTGGATGCAAGCAAACATCTTAGCGTTTCTGAACCTTCTTTGTGCTGCCACAGGAAACGGCAGGGGTATAGGGCGTAGGCAGTGACCACAGGGTATGGCAAGTGCCCTCTAATCATGACTGCAAGGAGTACACACGGGACACTGTGGGCAAGGGCTTCCTCTAAACTATTGTATTTTCTGTACTTAAGATATGTAGTTATAGTCTGTTCCTGTTAGACCTGTCAGCTCCTGGCCTGATTTTCCCTGTCTTTTTGGCTTCTGATCTCCTGTTTTGGTCCTGTGCTGAACTTCGTTTTAGCTGGCTTTAGGGCTCTGAACACTGTATCACTGATGACCAATGCTAAAGTGCAAGTGCTCTCTGTCTTAATTGGATTGGTAATTGGGTCATTCATAATTAGCATATTTAATTTACTTTTAAACCCCTAGCACTAGAGGTGCCCAGGGCCTGTAAATCAAATGCTTCTAGTGGGCCTGCAGCACTGATTGTGCCACCTAAGAGTAGCCCTGTAAACATGTCTCAGACCTGCGACTGCAGTGTCTGTGTGGGCTGTTTGGAACTGCCAGTTTGACCTGGCAAGTGTACCCACTTGCCAAGCCCAAACCCTTTTACTACATGTAAGTCACCCCGAAGGTAGGCCCTATGCAGCCCCATGGGCATGGCGCAGTGTATTTAAAAGGTAGGACATATACTGGTGTGTTTTACGTGTCCTGATAGCGAAATACTGCTTAATTTGTTTTTCACTATTGCAAGGCCTAGCTCTTCCAAAGATTAACATGGGGATAGCCTTGAAATATCTTTTAAATTCAATTTCCCATTGGGAGCAGATAAAGATTTAGAGTTTGGGGTTTCTGAACTCAAAATTTAAAAATGCATCTTTTGGTGAAGTTGGTTTTAAAACGGCAAGTTTGAAAATGCCACCTTTAGAAAGTGAGCATTTTCTTGCTTAACTATACTGTTCCTCTGCCTGGATCTGGAAAAAGTGTCTGGGTCCGGATGACAGTTGGACTGTTTGTGAATTCACTGCAGACAGATCACAAAAGGAGCTGAGGTGTGCTCTGCATATTCTCATGGGTCTTCCTGGGGTAGAGTGGAGGAAGGAGCTGACACTTGTACCTGAATAGGGCTGTGCCTGTCCTTACACAAAGCAGTCTCCAAACACCTCGAGTATGTCTGTGGCCAGGGCAGGAAAGGCAGGATTTTGTGCACTACAAAGACTTTCCTTTGAACTTTGCCTACTTCAAAGGCAGAAATGAGCATAAGTATTGGGCCTCTGAGATTACAACTTCAGAGCACTTCTGGACTGAGGACATTCTGCCAGCAAGAATAGCTGCATGCTGTAAGAGGACTGCCACTCTGCCTCTTGCTTTGTTGTGATGGCCTGCTGCTTGCTACTTTTATCCTGGAAGTTAAAGGACTGGACTTTGCTTTCTACATCCTGCTTTCTAAGGTTCTCTAAGGGCTTGAACTGAGCTTGTCTCCTGTTAGAAGTCTCGGGGACATCAAAGACTTCATCTGCCAGTGCCTGGACTCTTCTGCTGAGAGTCCTGACTTGCCAAGTGATGCTAAATCCAGTCCCTGGGACCTTGGAAGTGGAAACTGGTGTCCTGAGGAAGAAAATCTGTACATTGGATTGCAGCGGTGGAAAATCAACTCATCACTGGGCTGGGGGCAGAAGAATCGATGCAGTGCCTGCCTTGTGGTGGAAGGATCGACACAGCACCTGTAGGACCAACGCTTCGCCTGTTCCACAGTGGCGCTATCATCACAGTGCATCTGGATTTTCTCATGCATGGTACATTGGTGTAATTTACGCATCAACCCGCACCGCACCAAGGAACCAAGGCTGTGTGACCAGAAACCAACACATCATCTCTCCTGCGGGGAGGGAACTGATGCATCACCTCCCCAGCCTGTAAGGTACCAATGTATTACCTCCCTTGTCAGTAAGGAACCGAAGTATTGCCTCTTCTGCGAGGAGAGAATCGACGCATCAACTCCCCTGTCAGTAAGGAACTGATGCATCACCTCCCCTGCGCAATAAGGGACTGATGCATCATTTTGTTTTCCGGCACTGCACCTCCTCTGCGCCCCACATCGTCTTTGTTTTTGACGCATCCCAGGTTCTGTGTGTTGAAAAGAGACAACCATTGATTCCTCTGGATTAGGACTCTTTGCAACTTTTTAAAAGGGATATCTTTGCTTGTGTATGTTGGATTTTTGTCGTTTTGGTCTTGTTTTATTGAGTATATATTGGCTATATTTTTAAAACTGGTGTAGAGTCATTTTGTAGTGTTTTCACTGAGCTACTATGTGTGTACAAATGTCTTACACATTGCCTGTGGGTTAACCTGTACTGCTCTTACCAAGCTATCAAGTGGGTAAGCAGGGCTTATCTTGGCTGTGTAGCTCCCTTACTCCAACTAGAATGAGGGTCGATACATGCACAGGGTGCAAACTACTGCTAATTAGAGTCCCCATTTCCAACAGTTCACATGCAGCACTTATTACTGCAAACTTTTCTACTTTTTTAAACCCACAAATAATAAGGGTACTCATCATTCAATTCAGTCATACTCTTTTGTTGGTCTTAGAAACCTGAATGACTGAGAACCTCTGCAGGTTCCTGTTGGGATTTAAACTTGTGCTCAGCAAGGTAAACATAGATCAATAAAGATGGTACAAGACTAGCAAATATACCCACCAGTATACACTTCTTTAACTGAACTCATTGTCTATCTGAAACAATTGTTTTCTGCGATTAATGCAAAGGCAGGAAAAATAAATTCCATAATATAAATACATGAGAAGAGAGACCAAAGGAAGGGAAGGGAGGCAGTGTAAAGATGAAGCAGATCGAAAAAAGGGGAAAGAAAGGCATACCCTACATTCAGATATCGTATACAGTTTATAGCACAAAGCAAATTTCAGAATAATACATTTACTTTTTATGATTGCACAGAAAAAAAGAGAGTAGCAGCACTCTGTGACAAATATTATTTCCAGTCAGTAGTTTAGTCAACCATTCCACCTGGATCATAAACCAGAGTGCATCCGCCGGTCATTGGTTCAACATTTATCATACTGAGCAAGATTATCTTTTTAAATGTGTTAAATGATTACCATTACAAGTAACAGAACAGCATCCTTTAACTACAGCTGTCTTATGGTGGTAGTTGAATCTCTCTAAAGTTATCTTTTGTCGGTTGGCACTTTGGGAGAGAGAAAAATCAAACAGTAAACATCTGGATACCCAGCCATCTCATCTATAGGATTGGGAATGCTCAGTCCTGCTTTATAGACTAGCTGGTAAGTTGGGATGGTCAATAAAATCTCATACACATCAGATCCTACTTGCTAACCTCGTATCAATGGCTTTTTCACAACACATGTACATAAATGCATGTTTCAAACCACTTTCCATCCAGTTTAGCTATTGGGAGATTGTCATATCATCTTTAGTGCAAATCCTGGACTATGTTCTGAGACCCGAAATCTACCAATGTGAATGGGAAATGGAAAACAACAGTCCTGATAGGGTACAGGCAATAGGGGAAAAACAACAGAAAGGAATGAGCAATGCAACCTAGCGTATTTATCTGATGATTTTGGCTGACGTGCCATAATATGTTAGTTTGAAGTCACTGGCCAGCACCAGGGTTGAACTAGCCCATAGGTCAATCAGGTAGTGCCCAAAATGCTATTTTGACAGTCAGTGTGTAGGCCGGTTTATTGTCTGTTTGTGGGCTTGTTCTAGATCTGCAGGGCCAGTTTTTACTGATCATTTTCCTGATATTAAACCACAAGTTGCCTGTAGTAAGCTTAAATCCATGCAGTCATTGATACCTTGCAAAACACTTAAATAAGCACCGTGTTTTTACGAGTTCAAAACTGCTCTAATTTCCAAACTTGGGCGACTTTTTTAGCTAACTAATTTAGTAACGAAGGGCATTTTTTTTGGGTGCTTGGGCCTTCTTTCTATCCCCACCCAACCCTCGCCTCCACCATTTAATCAAAACCTTTAAGGTGGTTACGCTAGATGGCTGCATTTCTTTTTGCACCAGTCCTTTTCTCCTTCAGCCCCTGCAGAGATCTGGTTTCATTGTTTTTATAATGTCCCCATTATAACTTGTGTGGATGTCTGTCGTTTTGTTAGAGGTACGACACATGCCCATATCTACCCTTACATGATTATTCTGTTTAAATTATTAATTTTCTAGCAAAGTTACAAATATGCTGAATCTGTTAAACAACAGCCTGAAACCCGCTGCTCCTTGGACGTTATTTCACCAAAACACCAGGGTAGTGGAAAGTGACATCACACGCCCTTTGACCTACCCTTTCACTCATGCACACACATGCTTACACATAGACACACTTTCACACAATCTCTTTCATATAAACACACTCTCACCGGAAAGCATGCACACAACATACATTTAAAATAAGTTTTTACTTACCTCAGCTACTAAGGAAGGCCATATATCAGCCAATTGTACGTCATTGTTTATTACCCTATTAGTGAATAAAGTAATATTATTCACTATTAGTGTAATAAAATAAATTGCCGAAAAAAAGGGACAGTGGTATACCAACTGAGCTTCCCCTATGTTCTTGGCACTGATTTTGCCATCTCTGAGGTCAGGGATCACAAAGGCAGTGCCAGGGGTCACTAGGGGCAAGCCAGGGGTAGCAGCTGCGACCCCTGGCAATCCGAAAATGACGTCCATGACCTGCTCCAGTGGAGGGAATAAGATGTGGTGAAGGTACTTGGAGTGAATAATGTAGGAAATGCTTTGACACTACCCTATTTGATGTGTGGGACAATCTGTGTCCAATCTAGATTCATAGAATAGCAGGTAACGTTGGGAAAATTGACCAAACTTCCTTTGTCTCACATACTGATTGTATGTGTTACCCTCCTGGCAGTGGTATTTTTCTTAATGCACGTAAGGCATTATCATCATTCTTTGGTGTCTTTTTTCAAACCTAAGCGTATCATTACAAAACAAATATTAGTGAGGGACTGCACATGGCAGCCATTCCGTGGGTATGGGGACTAGTCCAATGCAGAGATATGTTTCCTGCTTCTAGCACAAAACTTTTGTTTCTATGTAGTATGCCCTTGTGATGAGTCACCTTGCCTGGTTTATGCTGGTAGCTTGTTGGGTCACCATATTTTCCGATACAGTTATTTCCTCAGAGAGATTGGACCAACACTCTTGGGTCCTCAGAGAGTCTGAATCTACTTGGACACAGGGCCTAACAACCTAACACTGAACGAAAAGACATGCTAGGGAATGGCCCTAGAAGTATAAATAGCTTTCCCAAAGCCCCAAAGGCAGCCCCAGTGTGGTAAATTTACAAAGAGATATACTTCCATGCCAAGAAAAACTGCAACTTCTGTGTAAGCACGTCACAAAGTGAGAATGGTGTAAAGTATGAAGCCTGACGTTACTTAGTTACATGTTATATGAACAGTGATTCA
This sequence comes from Pleurodeles waltl, assembly GCF_031143425.1. Taxonomy (NCBI): domain Eukaryota; kingdom Metazoa; phylum Chordata; class Amphibia; order Caudata; family Salamandridae; genus Pleurodeles; species Pleurodeles waltl. The sequence continues at coordinate 1,105,859,682 of NC_090445.1, forward strand.
GTGAAATACACTGTCAGATTTGGAGAAAGTGGGAGTCTCTCATAGGCACGCCTCAATGAGATAAAGGGCCATGTTAGAAGAGTGTTGAGGGACCTGGAAGACACGAGTTGTGTATGCTCACAGAGTACTGGATTTCAAAAGAAGTCATAAAAGTTTGGAAATTCACTTGCCACACTTATGCCTAAATTGATGTTGAGTATGTTAGGCCAAAAGGAAGGTGAATTCTACCATTCTGTTAAACACGCATTGGCAGAGCCAAACCAGTTCACCTTTTTTTCACCTACTGGCTCTGCCAAATCTACTTGCTGATACCGTGCAGAAAAGTTTTTGCAGTTTCTATGTAGAATCGGAAAAAAGAGCAACAGACGCTGCACATTATTCCATAGGTGTGCATCGGCATGGTGACCTATGCCTATGAATGCATCAAGCATGAACACTTGTATAGAATCATGGCAGGTGTCATTTCATATGTACTAGTCAAAGATAATGAACACCACTATGATGGAAAACCAATAATAATTTAGTTGTGTGTAAGTGCATTCTACACCGCAGATCAGTCGAACAGCAAATGGCAGCTACTGGACTTTCCAAACAAGAAAATGTAGAAGATCACAGTGGATTTAGGGGCAAAGGAGGAGCAGGTGGGTGAGTCAGTGAGGGATGCAACGGGAAGTGGACAGGAGGGTCATGGTATCAATAGAGACATTTGTGGCAAGGGTAGGTGGAGGCCAACAAATGGTAAGAAATGAAAAGCTTATGACATTGTAGGAAAAGGAATGAACAAGCTTGGGAGAAGGATGAAGGAGCAGCATAGAACACACAGTGGGCCCAGGTGTATGGAGAAGCAGAACATGACTGGGAAAGCTAGAATCACATCCATTTTCATTGAGTGCTGAATTAAGAAGAAAAATGTAAGTCTCTGAATTGTGCTTTGGATGAATATGTCATCCAAGGAAAGGGATGGTAAATAGGCAAAGCTTCAGGGGAAGGATAAACACATAAAAAAGGCAAGCAAATAAGAAGCAAGCAAATGAGAGTGACAATAGCTAACCGATGGTTAGCAGTAAGTGAGCTCTTAGGCCACGGCAAATGTCTGGTATGAGCCATAAGACGTTTTCGTAGACAGACAACAGAAAGCGACCTCATAGAGAGGCTAAAAATAAAATGCTTTGTATGGTAGTTGGCGATATGCAGAGGAAACGTGTTAGATCAAGGAGAAAGAAGTTGATAATTAAATATATTTCAGTTCCTGACTTTCTTTAACCCTGAACGTGCATGGCAATCACTCATAAGCAGAGTTAAAATCAGTTTTGTGAACAGGATACATTTCCTTGTTTGTGTTGAAAAATGTGTCAGTTACACAGACGTCAATGACATGCACGTGGAAATGTTCGTTAATTGCCAGAATGTTGTAGCATCCTCTCAGGCATAGATGTGAGGAGCGCTTAACCTAAATTGCAACTTTCCTGTCTTCTTTGAAGCCAAGCTTTATAGAGCTGCTTTCCATGTCTGATTGAAACTGTATGTGTTTTTTTAAGTTAGTACATGTATACGTTTTTTTTTAATTTAAGTTTTACTCATTCTTCCTTTTGCAGAACTTAGTTAGCCTGAAAATGGCGTAGATCGCAAACAAAGCTGGTTCTCTTGGGCTCCTCTTGCCAGGCAGCACATCAGTTTCCAGGAGAGTCCATCTAAGGCTTTTTTTTTTTTTTTTTTTTAATATTGTCATTAATATTTGAATGTCAGGTAGAGTTATTACTTTTCTCGTCGGAAGACATACTTCAATTCTGCTTCCTTAAATAATGGATCCTCTCGGGGGCTTGACTGGGTGATCTGAGGTATCCCCTCGGATTCAGAATAGTAATTAATGATTTCTCGAGGCGTAAAATGGCCGCTCTCTGCTCTCTTTGCAGGCCAAGTAACCATGACACACTTACATCACTTAGTTAAAGGACTCTTTAAAAGGAATCCTTGCCTAAAACATGCAAAGGGGGGTTTCATTAGCTGTGTTTTTTATTGGAGAGGTAAAAAATGCAGAAGCCTCAGTGTCTGTGGCTATGTTAATGCTGGGCTGGGCTCCCGGCCAAGGCATTAAGTGAAATCGAATTCCTGAAACCCGCTTTAATCAGCAGATTTTTAAGGTTAGAATTACTCTCTCCTCCAGAATGCCTGCCAAGGTTAATTCTGTCATGAGCATGCAGAATTAATGGGCCGGACACAGCATTTTTTTGTTTTTTAAGTGTGATCATTATTTTTTTTTGGTTTGTAAATTAGTACAGGGAAGCTGACTTTTGTTTGCTGTTCAATGTGTGAAGCAGGTTTTGCATGGGATGTCATTATTGGGTGGGGACTTAGGAGTGGACGCACACATGAAAAAAAAGCACAGCGTCGGATGCCAATGCTTTATTTATTGCCAGACAAGGCAGCAATTTCTCTTGAAAGGAGAGCTCCCTCTAAGAGCTGCTGAGTGGTGTTTTTTCAGCATTTAGGGACAATGGAAGTAATCTACTAGGTCATTTGAAGAATCTAAAAGAAGGCACCAGACCATTTTCTATTGGACAGTGACAACCACAACTGCTAATTATAAGATGAGTCAATTATAAGTTACAACCCATGACATTGCTGTTTGATGCAACACCACAAAATAAAACGATGGCTGGAGTGTTGAAACTTTTCAAACACTCACCTTAAATCACAGATCTGGATTTAACCCATTGTTATTTTGCTCGTCATGTCACCTCAGTTTGGACCCAGCCATATGCAAATAAATCTTGACCCTGCTCCTCCCGGGAACAGTGCACTGCCAAACCAAGTCCTCCTTGGACTGAAAACAAGCATACTGTTACCATTTTCAGAGTATCACCCATCACCAGCCAGGCTAGCTTGAATCCAGTGATGCAGCGAGCAAGAGACACACTTCTCAACATACCCTAGACACTTGGGTGCACATAGCAACAATGCAAAATAAAATGATGGACGGAGTGTTGAAACTTTTCACTCACCACCAGTCACAGATCTGGGTTTAATCCATCATTATTTTGCTCGGCACGTCACCCAGTTTGTACCCAGCCGTATGCAAATCAGCTTTGACCGTGCTCCTCATCGGAATAGTCAGGCGCAAACAGGCAAGCCAGGTCCTCCCTGGACCATAAACAAGCATCAATTGAAAAGCTTCAACACCCCACCCATCTTTTTATTTTGTGGTGTTGCTGATTGCTACTTGATGTACGATGTTATTGCTTGCCTTGTGACCACAGGGTGCACAGGTTTACAGTGTATACAGAAGAGATTTTTACTAGAGGTGGGCAAACCAACAAATTAATTGGAGAGCCGAGGCAGAGTAGAGCTAGGGGGGTCAGGTTTGGCTCTAAGAGCCTCAGATGAGCCAGGAAAAGCATTGGTATTTAAAATCTGCAACAAATGTAAATATAAAAAAAAAAAAAAAAAAAAAACAGCCCATGTCTTTGTAATGTCAGAGCATTTCACTATAGTATATTAGTTACTTTCGCTACATTGTATGTTATTTGTAAGAATTATTAGTTGCTATAAAATGAACTTAGAATCATTAATACCCCCCCCATTTACCCCCCTCCCCGAGAAATGATGCCATTAGTGACCCTAGAAGAAAGTGAAGGGTCATTTGCCCCTATATGTTGCCGAGAGTCTTATTAAAGAGAGAGCAACATTATAGTCTGTTGAACCATGTACAAGAGAGGATTTTGTATAGCAGGAATCTGAACTGATGCACTTCAAGGTGGTGTCAAATGCAATGATGAGGCAAAATATGATGACATTATTGCCTAGGATCACACAATTTGGTCTAGTGAGATGAGGATCTAAGGTTTCCTGGTCCCACACTGCATAATTCTACCACTTGACTTCTTGGATAGAGCTCACAGCATGCAAGGTTTCTGCATGGTGAATTAACCTCTGGAGGAGGGCAGCATTCAGATGGGCTGTACAGCTCCTGCCTGTTTCCCAATTTATCAAGACCACGACTGGACAGACTCTCCAGCAGGGCAGATTTGTACAATGAGATTAGAGCATGGCAGGGAGAAGGCGCTCCAAGGCTTGGCTCATTTTGGGCTCAGAGGTCTAAGAGTACCTAGAAATGAGTGGGGCATCTGTCTCTACCCTGGTTAGAGGCTTCAGTGCTTCACTGACCACTACTTTTTGCATACTAATTAGCTAGATTAATTTGAGGCGAAACTCCAGTGGGTTTTTATTTGCACTTTCTAACCCCCACTTGCCTGGCCTCACATTTTTTGTATAGCCAAGTGGAGTGTGAAAGCAATTCTGAAGCTGTTCACACTGACTGTGGTCCCACCAATGACTCTCATTTGAAATGCTCAGATTTTGGTTGCACATTTCGATTAGTTGTGGCAGAAATTTCCATTATGTCGGCATAAATGTGCATAGTTTCAAGTTATTCTTGTACCACAAAATTATGCTATTATGCCATGTAATTTAGCAACCGTTGAGGGAAAAAACCTAATGAAGGAGCACAGGCACATTAAATTCTCAGAGCAAGAGCGGCTACTGTTCGAATTCTGGTGCATGTAGGTCTTTTTTCTTAGAAATAAATGCATCATGAGGTGGTGCATTCTGCGCTAAGAAAAAAGAGCAAACATTTCAGATTACGGTTCTCACATAATTATGTATAATTTTACACAATTTTATTGTAATTTCTAAAAAGGAAATTATGCAATTTCCTCACACCCATAATTTAGTCAAGACCTTTCCGGTGATATGCAGTGATGGCATCTGTGTACTTTACAAGACCCTTTACAGAAGTACTTTGACGACAGATGTAAACTTATGAAACAACTTTCCGTTGGAGTGCTGAGATGCTGGGTTAGTGCATCGTAAAACCCCTTCCTGAGAAATGCCCTGGAGCCAGATGCACACTCACCCATAAACTTTTTATGAAATGCTCCTAGGCCACGATCCTTCCTGAGACGTGTTCCTCAACCATGATTCGTCTTGTGGCGTACTCTCTAGGTCACAGTCCTTCGTGCCAATTGATCTTCAGTCAAGGCTCTGTTTTAGTACTCAGAAGTCAACCTTTCCTGAGACTTGCACTAGGCCATGATCCAAACCCATTGGACATAATGCTCCGGTACAACCCTTCTTGTGAAGGATCCTTATCCATTCAGCAGTGAGACTTTCTGAAGGGCGTCAAATCCATGACCTTCCCTCTGAAACTCTACGCATCTCTGACCCGTCCTATTAAATACTTCTGAACTATGTTCCCTCAATGCAAGGTGTTTTTCATCTATAATCCTTTATGTGCAGAGCTCTTCAGCATAAAGTCTTGCAGCAAAGGCCTCCTTAGTCATGGCCCTCCCACATTAAGGGGTCTAAGCCATGACACCTCCCCTTCTGCTGAGCCACCAGGAGAATCATGGGGGACAGCATCACAGGAAGTGACGTCTTCAGCACTAAAACACTTTTCAATGTGCTTATAACACTCAGAAATTACAACGAAAAAGTAATAAGCCATTCTGCTGTCTCAAATAAGTAGATACCAACACGTAATAAAACCAACAGTACAAAAGGCAGCCCCCTAGAATCAGTGCATGATACACACTTTGGCTTATCCAGATCAGCTGTGTTTCATCATCATACTTTTTGGGTGAATTGTGTTGCATTGTAACAGATGTTTCCTATTTTTACACACCATATTGATGAATTGGTTCTGCCTTAGCCAACCTAACAACTAAATGCGGACTTCGCAATTATGGCCCTTCCTAAACATTAATAGGACACCGGTGAGTGCTCAACATATTTTGAAGAGGTCCTTTGGCAACGCCACATTCAAAATTGGTACTGCCTATATACGAATTTACATCAATGTAATAGTGACTATGCCAAGAGCACACAGTACAGGTGGCATCCGGGCAGACACTAAGAGCCAAGGCCACCTTACGAGGAGAAGAGTCCACGAAATTGCCTCCTGGTTATAATCCATGGCCTCACAAGTGGCCTTGTCACAGAGGAGGCATACCGCACAAACGGCACAGTGCTGTTGTACCTAGGACTCCGAAGTGCTAGCGTATAGCCCAAACAAATTAATGAAAAATAAAGTAAATGGACCTGGAGAATGGGAATTCTTCACTTTAATTTGGCAGACCCACAGCTCCTGCTTATACCTTTATCGTCGTAGATAATATATATATTTTTTTCCTGGCAGGGCTTTTGTTTGGGCGAAGAATTGCAGAGTTTGAGAATGTTACAGTGAACAGGGTCCCCATTTACCACTGTAAAAAGAAAGCATAACAGGAAGAAAAACCAGAAGTTGTGATATTCTATGAAACAAAAAATGTACAGAAGAACAGCTTTTGTTTTGAGAAATTTGGGGTATTTGAATTTATTGTCATTAAATAAGTGACTGTTTTATGGAACTTTTGAGTCTTTTTCCTGAAAACTTTACAAGATAATGACAATTTTCTTTAAAAATTGAATTTGAAGATATACGTTTTGGCAGTTTTTTGCACTGCCCGAGTACAATTTTTATCATGTTTGAGAGAAGGGGTCTGGGGTTCTTAAGGATTCTTTTTTTAAAGAGTTGCAGAAACATCTTCTACTTTTTTAATGCCACCGTTGCTGTTGTGACTGTGATCTGCAGAGGATTTGGAGCATCATGCCTTAGTGTTTTGCTGGCAGCAAATCCTCCAATGTGGCCATCGTTAGTGTTTGTTTAGAAATGTACTACTTTTTTCTGGCAACTACTTAAATATGTATTTTTGAATTTTGGATGTGCAAAATATATTTGTGATAGCACAATTAAGTAACAAATATTTGCTTTGAACTACCATTCATGGCAGGGAATGTTGAGGGATACAGGTGACGTCTGCAGGAGAATAACGTGATCCCATAAAGGGTCTTGGATTAAAAATACCTCACATACAACAGAATACTGGGAAAAGGTATTAGCACTATTCAGGTCCAGGTAAGTGTAAACGTTCTAAGAGGAGGACATTCAAGTAGTCTAAAAATGAATCAACAGTAAATACACGTTCTACCCCGAGAAAAACCTCTGAAAGCAAACGTCGTAATGAGAAAGTAGGAGTACTGGTAAGACTGGAAATCCAGTAGAGTTGGTGTACATCTGTGGTCAGCAAGCACTGAGCTCTAGCACTCCAACCTTCCTCAAGAGCATCTGTTCATCCACTTTCAAGAAGTACACTAGGCCTGAGCAGTCAACCACTTTTAATGACCTATGGCACAACCTGAGTTCAAGGGTGATACAAACACTGAGACCCAAGACCACAAGAAATTGATGAACATTATAAATGATGGGAGTCAAATGTTTACAGCAAGACGTTTGCTCCATAACATCCTTTGAGGTTTTTTGATTTTGGCTTTGAATTCTGTCTGCAGGTTCCCTGCTTTAACTGGACGTGAGTCAATGTGGTGGGATGGGAAGTTCTTTTTCATTCTCAGTCCACATTAGTGGAATGTAGTTATAAGGGGATTCCCTGTACCAATGAGTGTAGCTCAAGCAGGGAATGAACCAATGTAGAGAAAACTACTATATGAGCTACTCGAATACATATGAAGATACCATGATCTTCATAAAAACAACAATAAAGTTAAGGATAATATGACCTAAGTATAATAAGCCAATGATACACATATGATATCGGACTGCTATATACTTATTATTAGTTACAGATAAAGTAATCCCATTATATGATTTTATATATATATACTTAGGTCATATTATCCTTAACTTTATTGTTGTTTTTATGAAGATCACGGTATCTTCCTATGTATTCGAGTAGCTCATATAGTAGTTTTCTCCACATTACTGGAATGACCTATCCCACCAACTTCCACCAAGCACTTAGGTTTCATGAGGGCACATAAAATTAACTTGTTCTGCTATGTCCTTGTGGGGGTGTAATGCAAGCCCCTGCGCAAGGGGATCGCCCACACTTCAAGGGGCCCACCATTCAGACCAAAGCATATCTGTAAGCTATAGGAGACTCAGGGGCCCCTTGTCACATTGTGCGTTACGCCACTGAATCCTTGCTGCGTTACGTCCTTGGGTTCCTTCCTTCTGAATGCCACATTTCCTGGTCCTATCACCAAGAAGTTCCAGTGCATATACACTTCCAAGCATCTTATCACCAACATTCCTCTAACAGGAAAGCAACGCTTTGGCACTATTTGAAACTTCCGTGTTGTGCATAAGTGATGTTTTCAAGTCTGGTTATTCCCGAAGACACATTTTCATGAAGCAGTCAAGTCGAGGAGAACACCTGGTTGCACAGGTAGGTCTCTGGAAGGGGTGACACAAACACTGACTCAGTATTGGCTCTCAGACCGAAAACTAAAAAGCTACATTTGGTCCGGTTAAATTTTAGCCTTTTTATTTTTGATTCTGCCCTTTTACACCTGCTTCACAAAACAATACATGTATCTGGGAACCATAGGTACATTTATAGCAGTGCTGTTCATGTCTCTAAATACCACTTAAGCACTCAACACAGGATACAGACGGCGGGGAGCTATATCATAGGGTCCGGTACACAAGCCACCGCCTCTAACAGGCAAACTATGTAGTCATTTACCTCAAGTATATAAGAAGATATCCAAACAAAAATGAACAAACATTTTTATCTAAACAAAATAAAGTAATTCCAGCATCTGATAATGCATAACATCGCTCTGGAGGACTCAGTGTTCACATTGTCAATGGGGTTCAAAAAGTTCAGGAGAGTGCCTTCTCTTGGTTGCTTCGTTAAGCATCAATTGATGTTTTTATGCATTACTGTGTCACTGGAATTAAGCAATGTCAGCACTGATAAATAATAAGGACATTTTCAACGCCATTTTGCAGGAGCAATCAATCACCCGGCATTATAGTAATACTACAGTGCAGCTAATGACCGCCCTCACATAAAAAGCATGCCTGTTGTTCCATGTCGGGATGCTTCAGAGAGTATTGAGGTTCAACTGTAAGAATTGTGAGAAAGCCAGGAAAATAAAACGACATTTGTAAACAGATGAGGCCACAAAATACTGTTTTTCATAAACAATCATTGTTAATTATCCAAATTTGCTGAGATAATGTGGACAACTATTCCACGAAAGCTTGCATACCAAATGTCATTGCTTTCTTGGAAAGTTTGATTAGTGAAAGATGTTCCTTTTACTCATCTTTTTCAAGGTATAATCATTTTATCTGGCCTGCTGTACAATAATGTGGTCCAATGGGACAGTGTGCACAGAAGTAATCATTACATGAGTCGGTAAACATTTCTGCACTAACCTGGACTTGATTACATTTCAAAATATTCCCCTTATTGCGAGGAAATCTGTCCACACTGTGGACATTCTTCTACACCAGTAAATGTGGCTATAGTGGGAAACAAGCCATTGAATTCTAAAAGGAGGCAAATGTGCAAAATGTTGCTAGCTCTGTACATTGAAAGGATTGTGAGATATGGATTGTTTGTAGAACTCCATACAATTCTACCATTAAAGCCAATATGTAATAAGTCCATTAGCATAGATTCAATGAAGGGCAGCCCCTGAAATGACAGTCAGAACTCTCACTTTTTTGCATGAGCAGTAAAAAAGGGAGTGGTTGTTACAGTTTTTTACTACTGTGTGAGGAGTAGTGTCAAGAGCGTTCGACGATAGCCACGTGGGGTGAGATAAATTAGGGGTACATTGGTAATAGTGCAAAGAATCAAAGCATCCTCAAGGAGGTATTAAGGTGTTTAACCAATCACCATGATGCATGATCATAGCCCACAGCCAGAAAGGTCATCTAATGTAACTCGTCCGTATGAATCTGAAATTGGTAATAAGACGAAACTAGACTCTGTTTGCCGAATTGTATTTATTCTATTAACATTTCTAGCTTTTCCTATTCCAAATCACTCATTTTCGTTTCATCAGCAGGGTTTCCAAACAAATAAATCCTACTTTCAATGAGAGAACACTTTGTGCACTGCGGCGATTCACAGAATCCCTCATGTCCAACAGAATAAGGTATACAGCTTTAATCCAAAATGGCATGTGCTAGAACACATACAAACTGGGCACTGCATAGTGTAGAAGTCCCCAAGTTAGGGGAGAGTTTCAAAAATTCCTTGGCCACTTCCATCTTTTGACGCCTCTTGACATACAAAACAAACATTGGCAAAGCCAGTAGGTCTAGTTAGTACTGCTAGCCGTTTGGCTATGTCTTTTGCAAAATATTATCGTTGTTGGGAGTTTCTGGGCCATCGCTAATATGAAAACATCTTTATATTTTTTTGTCTTAAAAAGCACAAGTTGCTGTAGTAGTTCCTGGAACTGAAGACAACCACTTTATGTGCAGATGTACCCCCTATCAAAAAACAGCTGCCACTCAAAAGAAAGCGATCCAATGACGGAAATGCACTGATCAATTGACCCATGGTGCATGCGGTATTGTGTTGAAGAAAAATGTGAATTGCAAAACAAATGACCAGTGGATGAAGACAGCTCAATGAAAGCCCCAATTAAGTGTGCTCAGAGGTTGAAGCAAACGGGATGCTTTGAGAACAATGTTCCCAAACCTTTTTGGTTTTACCGAAACAGTTCCCATAGTTGGTGTTAAAAACAAATGTCAAGCCAATCATGAGTTGAAAGGGAAGTAGATGGTCTTCTGCACTGAGAAGCCAAAGAAGGGACAGGCAATTAAAGCAGAAACTAGCCTACTTTACAGTGCGCGTGCTAGCTCACAGAAATATAAATAGGTTAACTTGCTTCATCAACACATCTAAAAGCTACCTGGCAGCCAGTACAGGCTTTATTTGATGGAGTCATTTGAAGCTTCAGGATGACCAAGATTTATTCTGTTTGAGAGGCAATGTAAAGGTGTTACCAGTTCTGGAATGCCTTCTTGTAAAGGGAAGCCTTAAGCACTCGGTTCTGCCCCAGCAGTATGTCCGGATTTTTTGCTGTGTTTATAAACCCGTTTTTTAGACTTTTTACTGTAGGTGAGCCTCATTACCAGTGTCTCATCCACGGTAATCACACAGTAAATGGACTGCGTGTGTTTACTTCCAGTATCTGCCTTTAAGATAAGGCCGCTGCAACGCAGCTAGGGTAAGGGGCACTTGGCTGGATAGTCGTGAATATGTGTGCACATGCATGTGCACATGTGTGCGGGCTGCATGTGGGAGACTACTGCTGTGTGCAGCCTGGTAATGGCACACAGGTAGCTTAGCGCAATGGGGACTCTTTAGGGGTAGGTATTCACCCGGGTTAGACCTCATGAGGGTAGTGTACACTAGTTGCGAGAGTCAGTGTGCTTTACTGTTTTAACTATATTGACACTCCATTATGCACATAGGGAGGGAACAGCCTTAGAGTGCAGTTTCCCTTCTCCTTTTCCTACAGAGACCATTGGCATCTGGAATTAGAGTGTAACCTGTCTGAGAAAACCAAATGTGTACCTTGCAAATTGATAACTGTATATCTTGTGGGTCATTCAGAGTTTTCATATTTTCCTGGCTCAGCTCAGAATCAGAGTCCAGGCCTGTTGTCACCCTGCTGTGTTCAGTAATTACCTTTTCTCCAGCAGCAGGTACAAAGGCCGCCCCCACACAAAAGGACAACTAGAACTACTTCTCCTTGCTCCTGTGGAGGAAAGGAGGTGGGGTGGAAAGCTCTGTATCAATCACACAGCGGTCACACTGCACCAAGGATGGGCCCGGCAAAGCCCACTGAGCAAAGGAGAGCACCCAGACAACTGGAGCCAAACCACTGGGGGCCGCCCTTGAAATTCTAGAGTGCAAGTCCCTGGAAGTGATGTCAGTGAGGGGTGGAGCTGCAGTAGTTAATTTGTGAATAAAATGTGCTGGTGCTGAAAGCCCTCCTCTGAAACACATGGCTACTGCATTTAAATATGCAAGCACAGAATACTGAGGGAGCATAATCCTAAAGCCATCTGGGCCTTTTTAATCAATTTATAGCCACTCCCTGTCCCTTCAGCTCACTCGTGCAGCTTTCTGCTTTCTCCCTTTTGTGACGCGTTTCTGTCTTTCTTTGATCAGTCTTTCCTGTATGTGTCTTTTGCTCGCAGTAATTGGCTGACACAGAAAAATACGTGCCGGCCCTCAAAAATAAGTGCCAGTGTCCCCTACCAGCAACTACCAGCTCAAATTAAGCACTATAGAGCAGAGAACCCAGGAGCTGATGTGACCAGTGGCTCCTTGATGACACCATTTTGGATTGTCCCAACATGGTGAGCAGGAGGTTTGGGACAGGGGGTGAAGAGGTGATGTGGCACCCCAGGTTTGGTTAGGGGTGCCTGTCTTCTGGAACCTTCCTCTCCCCTTTGTAAACTCTTGCACAAGGGAAATACTCTCTCTTGCCCATGGATTTTCCAAGTACTTCACTGCTGGCTCCTTGGACTGCCATGGAGAACTGGAAAGAGGAACCCTCACTCAGGACTCCGGACTGTGCCCAGTTCACCCCAGGACCAGTGAGTTGTCCCAAAGCCAGTGAGGCTGCGCCCCTTACTCCCACAGCTGGGGTCAGCCCTGGACATTTCTGCACTCACCAACAAAGCTACAAAAGAGAACTGGCACAGAGAACCAGGAGGCCCAGCTTTTGGAGGACTGCACCACATTTAAGATGAGAAGGATTGTTGCAACTGCCATTGATGGAGAGAGCTCACCCTCTGGAGTAAAGTGAGCCAGGACTGTCCAAATTGGCCCAAAGGGACCAGAGTTATTGCATTTTAAGATTTCGTGTCTTTTGACCTATTTTCCTCACTCGGAGCACGTGGGGCTCTGCTTCTGTGCTAATAATTTCCACTGGGGTAGACCATGGCCCGGGTGATGGTGCAAAAAAGTTATATCTACTCTATTGGGGGAGAGTGCGTGCATTTTCCTAGCTCACCCGGGGACCCCAACCCTGGGCGGATTCATAGTGCGGGCTGATACCCTATTCCTGACTGCTGTATACTCTTATTTATGGGAACGCCCTCCCATCACCGGGCCCTAGGATGGCAGCAAGAGGCTTCCCGCACACGTCCACCTGCTGGAGCGGGCAGACACACAGAAAGTCTGCTGGCTACCAATGGAAGACCTAAAAATGTGTAAGGTATTGTGGCCTCTAGGGGGTTATTGTATGGTTACATTGTAATGCTTTATGTTGTGATTACAATGTAATGTTGTTCCTGGTGGTTACCCCCTCAAGAAGCTGAATGTACAGTTATACTGCAAGATTTTTCACCATGCTATTTTCATGAGGTTACGCCCTCCAGGGACTAATTATATGATTACACTAATTTTTTCAATGTGATATTTTATTGTTTTGCCCTCTAGGGGCTGTTCTGACTATTACACTGTAATGCCAGATGCCTAGTATAGGAAGAAGTGCACAAACACACAGTCGATTTCTGATAAATGTTTTTTTTTTGCTTTCATGATGAGGATTGCATATGTTTTATTGATCCGGCTTGTCACAGTTATGACAATGATTCATGCCAAAGTAATATCTTTACTACACCATGACTGTTTGAACTCAATTGATATGTTCGGGTAATCCCTCTAGGGGGTCTCCAGTGGTTGCACAATGTAATTTATAGTATGTTCAATTGGCCAATGTATCTTTTTAAATTACTCCAAAGAATTTAGTAGTGTGTGCGTAATAAATGTACTTCTCCTTTTTCTAAAGAAAAAGTACTGACTGGACAATCATTTACTGTTATTATTGCATGCCAGTGATTGGTGATTCCTAGCCCAGACCACCTCCCTTGAGAAGGCCTTAGACTGCTCTGCCTTGCTACCTTGTGAGGGTCAAGCGCTACAATGGGATATTTGATTCCCTATGAGGACAAATGTGGAACTATTAAATGTGCTGGCCACACAGCTAATGGCCCAGTTTCCAACAAAGCCCATTAAAAAGTTTGCACTGCGTACAGTCTGCTTATTACTAAAAATATAGCTTTTGAAAGAGCTGCAAGTACTTAGATAATGAATCTTCTGAGCATTTTCTAGTGACCTATCAGACTATAAGAAGCCTATTTTATTCTGAAATACATTTTTTAAACTTCAGATTACTCTATACAGTGAAATGTTTTTGTAAACGAATGACTGCCATATCCACAGTACTTTCTGTCAAAGGTTGAGACTTCATAGCACTATAAATCCACATGCTACTACTGCCCAGTGCATCAGCCATGATCCAAACCAGAGACACCTCATTGACACACAGACACCTGAAGTGATTGTCTACAACAGCTGAGTTTTCCTTCCAGATCAATGTATTCTACATAGATTTAAGTTGCATTGTTTTTTTCCCTTCAATGTGTGTGCAGGTATGTGTGTGCAGGTATGTGTGTACAGGTATGTGTGTACAGGTATGTGTGTACAGGTATGCAGCTAAAGGACAGCAAAACAGTTAAACATTGTTGTTCTTTCATCCATGTCTCTGACTACGCCCACACACTCACTGACCCCGCCAACATTGTACTCAGGACCACCGTTCCCATCCTTGCACTTCAACTGCATGTTATATTTAATAATAGTAAACTCAACTTGTCTCGACATTACAGCAGACCAAAACCCTTGTCTACCTGCACCGAATTCCAAAAATGAACTAGTGTCCAAATCTGATGTGCCTTTTGAGCTTTAGGCTATGGTCAAGTAAAGTCATGGGCACATAATTTACCTTCTCCATTGGCTCCGCAAGGTACGGCAAGCTGCCCTCGTCTGTGTTTTTCTTAACTAAGTCCCCCTACTGGTCTCTTGCAGTCTTCATCTCAGAGGTATCCACCTGCCTGACATTTTAAATAAACTTTCCTCGTACCAGAGGAGAGTCGGTGATTTCTGGTGCTGGGCACCAGTACCTGTCAGCACCGGCTCTAGAGACAGCTCACCACGAGGTGGCGCTGTCTGTCACATTTTTCAGATGAGCACACCAACAGGCTTGACTAATGGCAGATCTTAAACCCCGTCGATATTTATTTAAATGAATAATATCTGCCACTCTCAACATTATTACAGCTTCTGGTGGCCTTCAGCAGTCTGAATTGTCACACTTTTAGGAGTGCGAGAGTTAGTTATTGTGTTGGTGCTGTCATTGGCTGCGCTGTCCTCTTGACAAGGGCCCTGGCACTTACTTTTTGTTTACTAATAAAGCGCCGCTTTTCACCCACGTCAATATATGAATCTGATGCTCTTTCGGAATCCACAAACCTCTAACAAATTTTTGTCTTTTGGGACTGTAAATCTTTTAGCATTGTTTGAGGTGAGTGCAACAGGTGCCGAGAAACTGTCTTACGGTATTAACATACTCACAAAAACTTAACACAACGTAATATAACATGGCAGTGCAAGGTATACAGTGTATGTTTTTTTTATTTTTACTTAATTTAAAACTAAAAAGATTCTCATTTAATCCTTGTAGAGAATACTCCAAAAAGAGGAACCCCACGAGTAAGAAAGCATTAATGACTATACTGGAGATAGGTGTACCCACAAGAAGGCGATACAACACTTACAGCTCAAGCACGAGATACTAAAAAACAAAAGCGCGGAAGTAACATATGAATTAGAGCAAACACTGGCCCGGTGCAGGACGGCCGCACGTACAAGAATCCCAGGCACGTGCCTTACTTTCCTGTGCGATGGATTTGGATGTGAATGTCGAAATCGCCTCCCCGTAGCATTACTTTGTTCCCCTTTATGGACCCAGCTCTACATCCAGTATGATTGTATTTCAGAAAATATTTAAACTAGGGAGAGGGGATGTGAATAATTACTTCAGTTATGTTTCTCAGCCTGATTCTGCTTTGTGGCCTTATGCTATTTAAAAACTATCAGTGCCATGACATTAATACCGCATAAAACACAATTTCTTCAGCTGAAACTCAGCCTTTCTAAAGCGTTTACCTTTTGGTTTTAATAATAATGCGGTCCAATCCATATGCGAATGCGGGCTCCGTTTGTATTTAAATTGGAAAGCCTTCACCGGCGGAACAGTATATCAGGAGGCCGAGGACGCGACGCGCCGTCTCTCGCTGCTGCTTACAACTCGGCTGACAAATGCCATCATTATTATTTATACAACACTTACAGCTGAAGCACAAGATATAAAAACATAACAGCGCGGAAGTAAAATATGAATTAGAGCAAATACGCGGCCCGGTGCAGGACGGCCGCACGTACGAGAGACACAGGCAGTGCGTTACTTTTCCACCGGCGTCTATTCTCCGCAAGGTGGGCCCGATTCACTAAGAGACTTTAGTGTAGTCAAGTTACGATGGTTCGCACTTGCGGCGGAATCTCCATACTCGGGGCGGAAGCTCCAAAGGGCATCTTCTGCAGGAGAGATTCCGACAAGAGTGAAGAGGCGGAGACTTCGCGATCATAACATTTTTACGCGTAAATCCTTTTGCTAAATGGGGCCCTTGACTTTGGGGGAAGGCCTAGCTCTGAAGGCATCAATGGGTGAAGGAATAATGGCTGTGGGCCTCCTTTAGTAAGCGGCGGGGGTTATGAGTGACTGCAGCGTGCTGCAGAATGCCTCCCCCATTCACCAAAGTTAATGGAAGATAGTGCACACAGAAGCCCCCAAGTGAGGCGCACAAATGAAGGAACGAAGGTGATGGCAAACGAGAGCTACAAGCTGGAGCTGGCCTTTGGCATGGGCGAGCGGGACCAGGCCCTGGCACCAATATTAGGGTGCAGCAGGGAGCTGCCTGATGTAATGCCATGCAAGCAGCAGCTCGTCCATACATCCCACCTGGTCACCATCGGGTCCCCGTAAACACTTTGTAATCAGCACTTAATGTACCTCAGCATAATTGTTAGCCCCCCATTTGCCCCCTGTCCTCGTGCCTTCTTCTTCACACCCCCATAACGTCACACCGCAATGACCCCATGACCCAACGACAATTACCAACTTATCTTTTTTCCACCCAGGCGCTGTGCCAGTCAATCCAATTTATGGCCAGCCTGGCTGCTTGCCCCTTTCAAAGATGCCAATCAAGGCCTGTGCCATTGCACAGTTAAGGCAATGCCCCAATGTGATCACAGACAGAAAGACGATTTGCTGTTGAGAAGTACATCGGGGTTCAGGCCCAGTGATAGGAAAAGTGCTTCTTCCCTGAACCCACCCTTCAGCTGAGTTAAGGCAACTCCACAGCAACAGGAGCCAGATGTATGGTGCAACAGGAGGAGCCAAAAGCACAAGCTGGTGTGAGGTAGCCTGAGGTAGCAACCAGCGTAGCCTCCAATGAAGGAGCAGCTGCCCACAGCAAACTCTGCGGAGCGGCAAAAGGCAAACAGCAGTGCGGGCAGAAGAACCTGGAGAGAGACCCATGTCGCTCCAAGAGAGTGGCAGTCATCACAGGGAAAAGGAAGTCTTAAATGGCTGACTGGAAGGGTAGATTGGCCAGACACGTGCCTATTGAGAGGTCTTCTCACCTGTACAGGTGTAAAAACAATTTAATTTCAGAACCAGGTCTTCTAACGATGTGAAAGACTAATTTACTATTTTATGCGTTAAATTTGAAGAAGTTAAGGAAAAATGTTATGTCCGATACCACTAACATACGGTGTTAGATTGTGATAATAACTACTAATTTTTATACTGAAGACAACAAATTTAGGGGGGAAAAGCGTTGGTACCGGGATTTATTTTAAAATCTGCAAAGGCTTAGAATGTTTTTCAGTTGACTTCAAAAGATGTGGTTTCCTCTGTGTATGTTTGATGGAGTTTTTTTTATCATAAACAATTTAAATGTAAAAAGAGGCACCTTACCATCTTCAAATATATACTGTATAAGTGAAAAGTGGTTTTAACAACGGATCTGTTCTTTAGGCCCTTTCCTCTACCAATCCCTACATGCGTGTAATGTACGCAGTGCACACTTTATGCATGTATAAGAATAGGAAATTCTTCATTTTTCAGATATTCAAGACTGTCAATTTCACATCATAAATGACTTCCAGACACTCTTCAGAGTGCAGCCACTTTTTCAAGGGTATTCATAATTCAAATGAGTGTGATCTGAGCACAAGTAGCCGGCACGTATGTTTCAAATTAGAGTACTTTGTTTTGTTAAGCAGGATTATTTTACACATGCACTCATTACTATCAGAAAAAATGCTTTTTGGCGCTGTCATTTGGAATTTACCTTGTGATTAGCACTACTTGCCTACTGTATTGCTACTTGTCATGTCCAATCTCAGCCTTTATTGGCCAGGGAGAAGAGACACATGGAATCACTCCATTTCTATATCCCTGCTTTGAGACACAACACATAATAAAGTACATAAAAGAGGAATGAGAAAAAGCAAACAAATGAAACCAAAGGTAAGAAGACAATAAAATACTAACTTGTTAAAAAAGAATGAAAATAATAAGATGGAAGCAATGAAGCAAGAAAATCGGAAATGAAGACAAGAAGAAAGTAAGAATGGAAAAGAAGGAAGGAGCTTGAAAAAAAAAGCAGTGATGAAGGAGAAAAACAAAAGAGGGAACAAAAGAGGAGAGAGCGAAATGTGTACGAGAACAAAGGAAGTAAGTATGGAACGAGATGGTAAAAAAGAGAAAGTGTGGAAAAATTAAAGGAAGAAGAAAAATAATAAAATAATATGCAAAGTGAACAGATAAACATAATTTGTGAAAGGAAGGGCTGGAGAAAATCTAAGATAAACATTGTTTTGAGTTGAAAGGAGGCAAGGACGAAATGAAAGAAGCCGGAATGGGAGCAGTCTAGGATGTTTGGAAGAGAGGAAGGGATAAAGCCAGGGAAGAAAGAAGAAAGATAGGAAGACGGTAGCAGTGGCGGCTGCCACTCAATGGGAATGGCGTGACAAGAGGGGCGGGGGGACGGTGTGAAAATAGAAAGAAGAAAAAAAAAACGCTTCCCTGTAGGGGAGATGTGTTTGTCTCCCCGCGATCCTCGTCTTCTTCCTGGGTGCACACAGGCTCCCAGCCAATCACGACGCTGCTGTCACCAGCATGGCAGCAGTGTCGTGATTGGTCTGAGCAACCTGCTTTGCCGCTCAGACAGGTAGTGGGAACCTGGGGCACGTTCTCAACTCGGCTGTGCAATACAGCCAGGTAGAGAACGTGCAAAGTGCGCATGTCTGTTTGTGCGGCCAAACAGACATGCTCACTTTATAGTGCACATAAAACTCCTCCGGCCCCCTACCTTCAGCCCAGCCCCGCCTTAGCGGAGGAGTCACTCCTGTGTGGTAGAATTGAAGACGGGAGGATACACGGAGAAAAGGAAAGAAGATTAGAATGGAGAGAGTAAAGAAGGATTAGAGGGACGAAGGATGGAAGGAAGGAAGAGAGTGAGGAACCGGGAAGGAAGAAAGGGAGGCACAAGGGAGGGTGGAAAAAGGAAGGATGGGCGGGTGGGAGATATAAACGAAAGAGGGACTGAAGGAAGTAAAGACTGAAGTAAGATAGTGGGGGAGACAGTTCATAGGAAGGATGGCAGAAACAAATAAAACACTTGTGGATTGTGGATAAAACGAGGCAATAAATGAAAGAAGGAAGGGAGGAGGAACAAGGGAAATAAAAAATAAGAGGAATGAGAAAAAAATAAAGAACAATGAAAAGAAATGCAGTAGGGGAGGATGTAAAAAGAAAAGGTATATTTCTAAAATCTAAGGGCAAAAAAAGAAGGGGGGAATGCTAGATGGCAATAGAGGAACTAAAGTAGCGAGAAGGGTGAAGGGGGAGGTGTGGTTAAAGAAAAATAGAACCTGTAAGTAAGGCATAAGAGAGCTTTAACAACAGCTTCATGGGACACCTTCCCGCAGAACGTGGATTATGTGGATCCAGCTAAGTGCTTGACTGAATCCTGCCTTAGGTGGTTCTGCATCTCTGGAGTCTCATAGAAGAATGTATTAGGGGTGGAAGGTCAGAATGAATCCGTCAAGGTAATCCTGAAAGGAACTCCTAATAATAACTGGGGACAGGGAAGAATGCATTCTTACCTGGGTGGCCATCAATTCTCAGCATATATTACCACGACAACCGAGGTTGTGTGCGGTTAATCCTTACAATACCGGCTCTCCACGGTAGACAACGCAAGAAAAAGATACATTATTGTTCTGACTTAGTGGCTGTGCAGTTTTCCAAGTTTAGGCTGGCAATTTGCGGCGCACGCGGAAGCAGAGCTCCTGTGCTGGCCCAGTTCTGCCAGCAATAGATCAGGAGGAGGAACAGAGGGTCAAGCGAGTCTTTGAGCACGGCATACCACAAATATCAAGAGAGAATAAGGGATGAACACACACAAATCTTCACTAAGAGGCAGAAAACGAACAGGTGATTTTTGTTATTTTTTGTCATCAATATGAAAAGACAACAGCGGTGAAAATCTATCATCTGCCTCAAAAAAACGTAAAACAACACTGTGAGAAAGTAACCTCTTTCTAGCATGGTTACCCCCATTTTTGGCCTGTTTGTCAGTATTTGTCAGTGTGCTTTTACTGTCTCACTGGGATCCTGTAAAGTCAGGACCCCAGTGCTCCTAGTTTGTGGCCTACAGGTCAGTATGTTTCACTGTTTTGTCAGTATGCTTGACTGTGTCTCTGGAGTCCTGCTAATCAGAACTCCAGTGCTTATGCTCTCTCTGATTCCAAATTTATACTTACATTCTGGTAACCCAGTATTCTGCTCCAAATTGGCATGCTGGACCCCCCTCCTAAGTCCCTAGTGTATGGTACCTAGATACCCAGGGCACTGGAGTTCCAGGAGATCCTTATGGGCTGCAGCATTTCTTTTGCCACCCATAAGGAGCTCATACAAACACTTCTTCAGGACTGCCATTGCAGCCTGAGGGAAATAGTGTAAGCATTATTTCACAGCCAATTTCGCTGCACCAAGTCACTTATAAGTCACCTATATGTCAGGCATTCAGACCCTATATGCTGGGTGCAAGGTACCTGTGTGTGAGAGCACCCACGTCATCCAGGCCCATTTCCCCAGACTTCGTGAGTGCGGGGACACATTATAAGTGTGCACTACATATAGGTCAATACATATATGTAGCTTCGCAGTGGTAACTCCAAATATGGCCATGTGAGGTGTCTAGGAACTGGAAATTGTACCTTCAACTGA
This sequence comes from Pleurodeles waltl, assembly GCF_031143425.1. Lineage (NCBI taxonomy): Eukaryota > Metazoa > Chordata > Amphibia > Caudata > Salamandridae > Pleurodeles > Pleurodeles waltl. The sequence goes on from NC_090445.1 coordinate 1,105,880,766, forward strand.
TTCTGGTATTGGGGGGCAATTCTATGCACCCTGGGGGCTCCACCGTGGACCCCCAGTACTGCCGTACCAGTCTTCTGAGGTTTTCACTGCAGCCACAGCTCCTGCACCTCACAGACACGCTTCTGTCCTCCTGGGGTCTGGGCAGCCCAATCCCAGGAAGGCAGAACAAAGCATTTCCTTTGGAACAGGGGTGTTACACCCTCTCCCTTTGTAAATAGGTGTAACAGGCATGGGAGAGGTATCCTCCCAGAGCCTCTGGAAATGCTCTGAAGGGCACATATGGTGCCCTCCTTGCATAATCCAGTCTACAGACGGTTCAGGGTCCCCCAGTCCCAGCTCTGGCATGAAAGTGGACAAAGGAAAGGGGAGTGACCACTCCCCTGTCCATCACCACCACAAGGGTGGTGCCCAGAGCTCCTCCAGAGTGCCCCTGGGTTCTGCCATCTTGCTTTCAGGATGGGCAGGGAACTCTGGGAGCATCTGAGTGGCCAGTGCCAGCAGGTGACATCAGAGACCCCTCCTGATAGGTGCTTTCCTGGTTAGGTGGCCAATCCCTCTCTCAGGGCTAGTTAGGGTCTTTCCTCTGGGTGTCTCCTCAGATTTGGATTGCAAGACTTAAGCAGGAATCCTCTGCAACCTCTGCTTCACTTTCTACCGTTGGATCAACCGCAGAACTGCTGCAGGAACTCTACAACTGCAACAAAGTATCCAAGAAGGCTATTGCAACTCTGCAACTTCAGCTCCTGCCAGTAACTGCAACAGTTTCCAGGTTGTGCACGCTCTGAGGACTTCCTGTCTTCACTCTGCACCAGAAGGATCAAAGGAATATCCTGTGAGTGATGGAGTCAGTTCCCTGCTTCAGCAGGCACCTCTCTACAGTGACGACTGGTACTCTGGGCCCCCTCTCCTGACAATGAGCATGGATCCTGGAACACAGGTGGTGGACCGAAGTGACTCTTACTGTCCAAAGGTCCAACTGTCCAAATTTGGTGGAAGTAAAAGCTTGCCTCCTCGCCAGACAGTGCCCCAGTGCACCTCATTTTTTGCTTCGCCAAGGTATCCTTCATGCACAGCATGGCTCAGGTCCCTAGCACTCTATCCTGCGATGCTCAGCTCCCTGAGTTGCTGCAATGACCGCAATTTGCAACTCCTTTGACCAAGTGTCCTGGGACTCCTATGGCCGCAGCCTGGTCTTCTGAGGGCTCTCTGAAGTGCTGAGAGCCCCCTCTGTCTCCTCAGTCCAGGTTGAGACCCCCAGGTCCCTCCTGGGTCCAGGTAGCGCCTTTTACTGCCAAACGCACCTTTTGCGTGTGCCAAGGCTTGGTGGCAGGATCCAACAATGAAAACCAGCCTGTACCTATCCATTCGACGTGGGACATCTATTGCACCAAGCATAGGAACCCGCAGCTGTCTTCTTTGGTGCATCTCTGACTTTTTCTTCCAACCGGAGGTTCCACTTTTGCACCTTCATCTGGGTAAGCAGGGGCTGGACTCTTCAGCTGGTCTTGGACTTGGTCTCTTCTCTCCGGCGGACTTCAGGTCCAGGAATCCAACATTGGTATCTTGCAGTCTTGCTTGGTTTTTGCATTATTTTTTTATCACAACTTCTAGTGTGTTCTGAGGAAACTTTCTGAACTTTACTCCTGCTTTCCTGGGCTCTGGGGTGAGGCACTTTACTTACCTTTGGTGTTTTCCTACACTCCCAGCACCCCTCTACACACTACTCTTGCCTAGATGGGAAACCAACATTTGCATTCCACTATTTTAGTATATGGTTTGTGTTCCCCCTAGGCCCATTGTAACCTATGGTGATTTTCACTATTTGCACTATTTTATAACTTTTTACTTACCTGATTTTGGTTACTAGTGTATATTTTATGTATAATACTTACCTCCTCAGGGAGTATAGCCTCTAAGATATTTTTGGACTTGTGTCACTAAAATAGAGTACCTTTATTTGTGGTAACACTGAGTATTGTCTTTCTTGTGTAAGTACTGTGTGACTAAAGTGGTACTGGAAGAGCTTTGCATGTTTCCTAGTTCAGCCTTGGCTGCTCTGCCTACAGCTACCGCTAGACAGACTGGCTTCCAGACACTGCCTACATTTCACTAATAAGGGATAACTGGACCTGGCATAAGGTGTAAGCACCTTAGGTACCCACTACAAATCAGGCCAGCCTCCTACAAACACTGACCAGACACCTCCACAAAGCCAACCACTTGGGTGATGAATAAGTTTGTAAGGTTATCGCCTACAGAAATAAAAATGCTACAATGCCATACTAATAGCAGATTCTGTGAAGTGTTTATTAACAATAGCTAAATGCTGTGAACTTTCTAGTTGGTGCAGAAAGACTTCCCATACAAGAGAATGAAGGGACTTTTACCCTGGCCCAGGGCTGTGAAATGAAAGGTCTGAAGGACAAACCACCACATGCCAGGATTCCCAAGATACACAGATTTTATTTGTAAAGACCTCAGAACTTATTTGTGCTAGATTATGCACTCAGATAAATGATGTGAGTCACCAACTCTATATAGAAAGTTTGATATGTGGAGGGATGTTCTCTAATCTGACTGACCTTGAAAAAGCACATTCTGAGGGCATGGCTACCATCCACGCAAGATGTGGCTCCCAACTGAGCTCTCCTGAGGCACTTGCATCGTTAAAGTAATTATCGTCCCAAATTTCCTACCGCCACTCTCCCACAGATGCGTGGACCACGTTATGCTGGTGCACCCGTTTTGACAGCAACCAGGACCCTAGAGACGCTAAGGGACCGACACACCTGCAATGCACCGAGACCTGCACTGGACAAAAAGCTGGTGCTCAACTCTCATTGTGGGTTGTGGCTGTAAATCTGGTGAGCATTCTGAAGCATGGACTACGAACCCACACAAGGATGTGATCCGATGCACTCTGCACTATCCTCAAGACAGTGAGCTTCTAATCTGTTTCTATGCCCCCTTCACTTTTCCAGCTCTGTGTACCGGCTCCCCTGCTTTGCCCAGTTGTTGCCCATCTAACGACCGGTCCTTATGACCTCCTGGGGATTGACCCACAGAGAGCTCCTGCTTACTCCTGCTTGGTTAAAAAGATTGGCTTAACTAAAATACTCAGTTTAGTGTGCCACTTATACAGGATTACTGGTAATATATTGGAATGTGCACCATTTTGTATAAAAGGAACCAAATAAGTATTTAAATGTCACTATGTCAGCTAGTAACTGAACATAAATGACCACAATATGAATGCTAAAAGAGCAATAACTGAACACTGGAAGATTACCTATTAAACAATTAGTTTACATTTTCTGGAATGTTAAACTTGGTTCAGACAACATTCCAAAATCAGCTACTATGCGACAGCTCTTGCAATCTATAGCCGTGATACATTGAAACTATAAGGGCATAATAATAGATGCTGTATTGTGCTTCCACTGAGACGCGCTCCCACAACGAATCTTATTGCATACGACTCCTCTATAGGGGTGACCTATTACAACAATCTTCTTGCATAGCACAAAATACTTTATCAGACCCTAGTATATGTTAGAGTGCCCACATGGGCTATCACTAAATAATTACAGTTAATTATCTTCTTTGTGAAGACCACCTTGGTTCGCTTCCTTGTACCAACATTTGTTCTAACGCTAACACTTGGACTATAAATCATTTGCAGTTCTCTCAAACAACCCATCTCATCTCATAAGGAACACGAGCAATCAATAGGAACACAAAACCCTAAAACACAAGGAACCTAAAACAGAACTGAAAAGATCCAAACATAAAGCGCCATTCCTGGAATCACCTATCAAAGACAAACAAGAAAATCAATCGACCCTGGATGCGCTTTTAAAAAATCTAAACCAAGTCCATGACATTGCTCAGAGTACTAAAACCAATATTGACTTATTGCAAACGAAAGTAGCTGTGATCAGGAGTGAACTAAGGGCCTGATTTTCGTGGATGAGTTACTCCGTCACAAACGTGACCGATATCCCGTCCGCCGTATTTTGATTCTCATAGGGTTTTAGGGGATTGGAATATGGTAAACAGAATATCTGTCACATTTGTGATGGAGTAACTCCATACGCCAAACTATAAATCAGGAACTAAATCCAAGAGTTTCTGTACACTGAAAACTGAATAAGTTTGACAGAGGATCACCTCATTGCACAGTCCAAACATCTATTAAAAAATTACAATGTTATCTCAACTCTGAAGTGTGATGTCACCGAGCAGGAGGATCGCAACAGGAGCAGGAATCTTAGGAATTTTGGATTACCAGAAGGATCAGAGGACAAAGCCCTTCTCTGACTGCTTTTCTTGAAAAATGTATTCCAGTACCCTATGGATCACATTAAAAAAAAAGATTTTGCAGAGAATTCCAAACCATAAACCAAAGAGTTCATCTACACCACAAGCGCTCATCTTTCGACTCTTGTGCTATCAACATACCATACTTTTCCTGTCACACATGAGGAAACCCAAATCATCCTTGTGGCAAGGAGCCAGGATCACCATTTCCCAGGACTAAGTCAGGGACAGGGCTTTCTCACCCTCAAGAAACCTTTGTTAGACAGAGTGATTCAACACTCTTTTATAGGGTCATCCAAATTCAAAATTGACTACCAAGGCAAAACTCATGTTTTTATGGATCCCAGGGAACTGAGAGCCTTCTTGGATAATAATATAGAGACTCATATGGAAGAGTCCCAGGATGGTCACAGCTGAAGACTGTACTGTAACGAGACAGGTTCCATCTATTTTGTATGCTTATACTACACACCATTTCATTATTGCCTAACTACCTAATTGTTTACTTTTCTCTGATCAGACCTACAGTTTTTCATGCAATATCGCAATTTTCACTTCTATGATTATACCACATGACATAATGTGTTATATAGAATGCATAATGATTTATCATAATTTGTTTATTATAACTTATAACCTTTTGCAGAGTGTCCTTTGACTTTAACTGCTTAGTGACATGTTACTGTCACTAATATAACATACCAGTCAATTTTATTAAATGTTAAAGGTACTACTTTGAGTCCTACACTCTGTTATACCGTCCATGACCCTATAACATTCGGATGCTATGGAGCAGTGATGTTTTTGTAACAGTATTGCAATAGTATTTTGGGGTAGTAATACTAGGATGTAATGGTAATACTAGGCTGCCTGTGAGCATTTACATTTCCTCAACTAGTAATACCGTTATAGTGTAATTAAACTGATGATTATGGTACATATCCTTGCAGGACCTAATATGATTGCTTTTGCAGACAAGTTCTCTACATTAGGTTTTTGAAATGTTTTACTTATATACTTGTGGTCCAATAGGGCCTTGTTTGTCCTTTATCAATAGTTACTGATACCACAAGCTCTTGCACCTCTTACTGTGTCACTATTTGCCGCTTGTTAGTGATACCCACTGCTCTACACTCCTCACCTCGTCTTTTTAGAAACTTCTCTCTCTATTGGAGACATGTGTTTCCTTGATGAACCCTGTTGTTTTCTCAAGTACTGCCCCTAATTTTTTGCTCTTCCACTACCCTGCATCATGTGATTCCTATATATCCCCACTGGCCACTGCACAAGTGATGGCCTCCCATGAGACTGAACTCATCATGAACAAAATATTAATGCCTGACCAAAACAGTGCTATGCTTAAAGTGGCCTTCCTAAGCACCAAAGGTCTCAACCATCCTGTCAAACTTAGGAATTCTTTTGACTACTGCCACTCCCATAAGAGTGACTTGGTCTTCTTAAACCAAAGTAGCATATAAATAGGCTCTTTCCATACCCACGGGCTAGGTGTCAGACATTGCCTGTTCTGCAATTTCCAAAAAATTGAGTGATTACATAAACCTCCAAGAATTCTGGCCTCTCATTTATATCTTCAGTACCAGATAACACTGGCAGATGGCTAAAAACTCACCTACAGAATACCACAACTGAAATATATTCTGGGAACATATATGTTCCCACAATAGATTACCCCAAATTCTTGAACAATCTAGCCACTAGATTCACAACTTTCCCCCAGATGCCCGGATTACTCTTGAAAGCGATCTTAACCTCCTTTTGGACCCCATTTTTGACATGCAATTGGCTTTTAAATACAGAACTTCCAAATTCCACAAAACAATACATGCCCTCTGTACATCTCATAAACTATTGGATGTCTGGAGATTTCATAACCTGTCTGGTAATTACTTCACATTCTTCTCCTCCTGGCACATTACATTCTGCAGAATAGACTACATGTTACTCAACTTCTCCCTTATCCAACACACCAGTTCAGCCCACATAGAACTTATTATAATTTCTGACAACGCAGCTATCTCAATCACACACCAACCCCTACCCACTCCCCCCAAAATGAAAATCTGGCGAATTAATTTATACATTCTGGAAGACTCAGACTTGATTGAGGAACTCCATACAAAACTATCTCAATTAATTCAAACAAATAAAACCATGTTTTCCTCCCCAATAATTCTCTGGGGATCCCCAAAATGCCATTTTAAGGGCCAAGTCATAATCTGTTTCTGTCTTGGAAAAATAAAATCCTCCCTAGACCAATTAACAACCAAAATGTAATCTAAACAAACAATTTAGAGGAGAACCAATAACCTTTGTATAATGACTACCCTTAACCGTCATAAATATGAGTTCAGTACAATAATCAGTATCGTGCACACCTATGAATATATGCTCAAGAAGGGAAACATTGTTCTATTTGAATAATGCCGGAAAGTCTCTGGCCGCATGCTTAAAATTGAAACACAATTTCAACCTCATCCAATCAATTAAAGATGAACAGGGTAGGATAAGACATCAACAGAAGCTAGAGTTAAGATATTCCAGTGCTTCTACTCAAAGTTATACACACCCTCTCTAAATACTTTCCTATGTGCCTGACTAGAATTTCTACAAAACTTCACAGATTTAAGAAATATCAAATAGCAAACAATTGTCATCATCCAGATTACTTAAGAGGAGATTACCATTGCCATTAAAACTATTCCATTGGATAAAGAACCGGGCCTACACAGCATCCTGATTTAATTTAGGAAAATCTTTACCATACAATCACTGACATACTATATTCAGCTCTTTCCCACTTTTCAGATTCTGACTCTGTTTCAGGGTCCGCCTCTGGAAACACTATCATGGTTATTCCCAAAGATGGAAAGGATCATTCCAGCCCTATAATTTTTAGACCAATATCACTCATAAACCTGGAAGCAAAAATATGTGCAAGAAGCCTTGCCAACCGCCTCGCCCCTGGATCCAAAAATTAGTCCACTTTATCCAATTTGGTTTCATCAAAGGATGCTTGGCTAGCAACAACATTCGTCTCTTCTCCCTTTCATTGAAAAAACCTCTTCACCAGCAGCCCCCATTGCCCTAGATGCGAAGAAGGCTTTCAACAAAGTGTTATGGCCATACATCAAGGATGTTCTATTTAGACACAACCTAGGGAGAAAGTTTGTCAAGATGACCACAGCTATATATATTCTACGCCTGCCCTTTCTCACAAGAAGACTTCTTATCCAGGCTTTGATACTTTCACGTCTGGATTATGGTAATTCCCTCTTTCTTAGTTCCCCTGGCTATGTCACAAGGAGACTGCAGGTAGTGCAAAATGCAGCCGCTCGTCTACTTAAAAATACATCTAGATATACATCGGTCAAACCTGCTTTAGCTTCTCTCCACTGGTTCCCTATAAAGCAGCAGATCAACTTTAAGACCCTATGTATGACTCATAAAGCACTTTATAACAAGGGCCCCAAATTCCTCAGGCAAAGTATTTCATTTTATGTTCCGGCAAGACCATTGAGGTCCTCTGCTGCCCTGTTAGTGCAGTCCCCTCGTTTTAAGAGAACCACATGGGGAGGTAACTCCTTCATAGTCAAAGCTGCACATCTCTGGAACTCCCTCCCCCTAGAGCTCTGACAAGAACACCTAGAATTACCTTTTTGCAAAAAATTGAAGACTTTCCTATTCTCAGTATAGACTCTTTTACTGGGTCTTGATCTGGGCTCTGACCTGTCTTTTAGCGCTGGCAGGTCTTCTGGTAGCCATGCACTCTATACATTTCTTAAACTAAACTAAACTAATCCCTCAGCTAGAATTATGGTTAATGGCGCTCTATCTCAACCCTTAACATTACAACAAGGGACTCGCCAGGGCTGCCCCCATCACCTTTCATATTCCTACTCGCCATTGACCCCCTTCTAGTAATGCTGAATGAGTCAAATGATATCCCCTGCATCTCATCCAAAGGCAACCCATATAAGACATCTGCATGTGCAGACAATATTTTGATATTTACAGCATCCCTCTCCCAGGGCATCATGGAGATTTTAAATATTATTGATCAGTTTTCCCACTTTTCTGGCTAGTCCCTGAACAGAGAAAATTCTGAGCTTCTTCCTCCAAATGTCCACTGTAACTCGTCGATGCTTGGCTCCTCTAATTTTAAACGGAAATCCTCTATTAAATATCTTGGAATATGGATTTGTAATGACTTGTCTGAACCTATCACTATCAATGAAAACACAACTCTAACTAAACTAAAGGAAATACTGACTGTGCGGTCACCTAAATATATCTCATGATGGGGTAGACTTGAAACCATCAAAATAATGGTATCGCCCCTGATCAGCTTCTTATCGAGTATGCTTCTGGTGTGCATTTCCCAAGATATTTTTCTTAAGGTTGATAAATGTGTCTCAAGTTTCTTCTGGGTGAATAAATACCCAAGGTTAGCCTTTAAAAATTGAGAACTCCTACCAAATTGGGAGGCTGTCATTTCCTAAATTTCCATACTTACCAAACTGCATTCTTAGCAACCCAAGGAGCACAATAGTTTGAAACTAATCCATTGAAAACCCTGTTTGGCTTGATGTGGAATTGTCAATCAGCCATCTTTTTACATTATTATCCACTCTGAAGATGTCACACCACACATACAGCCATTCAAAGAAAATATTCAAGGACATTATCTCTGCCTTATTGATCTTGGATCTGGCGACTAATATACATAAATTCCTTTTTGCGTCTTTATGGAATAACAAAAAACTACAAATCCCTATCTCATGAACCATTGCCCCGATATGGGCATCAAAAATGCATCTTGACTATATCAGACCATTACAAGAACACTGTGTCACTATCATTTAGTTAATTAGAAAACAAACATGACCTCTCCAAACTAGACTTTAAAAAAAATTCAAATCAAAGTAAAGATATTTAAGTATGCTCCGTACACAATTCGTTCCTACTACGGAAACTGCAACTAATATTATTTGGTGGTCATGCTGCCTCTAGATTCTACAAACTATTTACTACTACTGAAATCCTTTGATGTCCCCTACTATCACAAAGATGGTCTTCCTGTTTTATTTCTAAAGATTTAACATCGCCCATTGAGGAGACCTGGTCCAAAATAGGCTTCAAATTGATCAAAACAAACTAATCCCTTCACTAACCCAGACCAAATGCTTCACTGCGTATTCTCTTTACTGGACTCCAGCTAAACTGTTCAAATTGAAACACAAAGATTCCAAGGCATGTTGGACCTGCGATACATCGCGTAGTGAAAAAGATCATATGTCCTTCTCTTGTACACACCTGTCCTCCTACTGGTGAGACATCTCCTCCCAACTTCATAAAATCTTCACAATCCACATCCCACTATCTTATCCACTTATCACCCTGAGCCCACATTTTTCAGACCCTCCTATTGATCTTCTCAATTTGGATATCACCTTACTTGATCTTAAACTCACTACCACCATTAAAGTAATCCTGATCAATTGAAAAGCCATTAATGATGTGCCATTTCATACTTGGTGAGTTTGGGTAACCTATCTGATACATGTATCTCAATCTCATAATAAAGGTCATCCTGTAACTTCGCTGTGCATATGGGAAATGCTAGGTCGCTTCATTCCCAATCAACCTTTATAATGAGAAACGTTTTGATCCATTACGCTTAATTTCAATCTCTGATTATTTTTCAGAACGCAATGATTTCCTCCCTTACCACATGACTCTTTCCCCCATCACTCTATACTTCCCACCCTTATTTGTTTTCTGACCCTCTCTCTAGTTTACATCTATATTGACATGTATGCTACATGCACATTATTTAGAGACATTACACTGAAATTACTTATGCATCTTAATCCCACATTGACACCAATAATTCCTGATCACTCTAAATTCTTATTTCCTCCTTTAATGTAGTATGCTTTGCAACAAATCATTTTACAAAACTGACTTAATGATACAAACAGTACAAGATTGATTTTTTTATTTGATGTCTATATTTATATATACTTCATTTGCATACGTCTTGACATTTGTATTAGTTTGCACAACTTTATGTTTTACTAAGCTTTTTTTCTTCCTGTTCTGTATGTTTCCTCAATAATAGAAATGGCAACAAAATATTTAGAATAAAAAAATGGCACATCCTGCCTAAAGGTATACTTGTCATTGTTTAGACAAGTCAGAAAAGTTGGCAATAGGCAACTGCTCCTTCAAGACATGTTTGGTTGGGACAGGCCTATTTGGATGGCAGGCTTGCCTGAAATATGAATGTTTCTGGCCTGATGTTTACTAGCCTTTCAGAGGCCCAGACCTGTTGGAGATATCTTGACTCTTACCCAATCAAATGTCTGAGGACAGAGGCATACTTCTATGTGACAGGGCATGGGGCAAAAGCTGGAGGAACTCATTCTAGCCAGTACCATACATTAGAGATGGTAGAGTGGATGGGGAGTCTGCCATTTATTAATGGATTCTCCATAACCCCCCTCCTCTAAATCCTACCTGTTGATCCAGGAAGAGTTGGAGCTCAAAGTGATGGACTGAAATATCTGCAACGCTTTGTTTTCTCAGCAATGTAGCGTTACAAATGGCTTCCCTTAATTGAGACCTGAGCACTTTGCACCAAATGTCAATGCTTGAAATTGGATGTAAGAAGAATGTTCGTAAGATAAAATAACTTAAAATAAAAGAGCATGAATCTATCCAGATAGTGGTTTTATGTAAGATTTTAGAGCAACCACCTGTTTTTTGCAATTTAAGCATGAAAAAGGGGTTTTGCTGCAAGAGGGCATGTTTTTACTTTTTCAGTCTTCTGTCTCCTGCATGTTATTTAGGTTTACTATTTGCTATGGATATCCATAGCACTTTGAAAGGTTTGATAGTTGGCCTACATTGCTTACCAAATAAACAAAAATGCATCACAATACAATTTATTTGTTTTCAATGGTTTTTCGCCAGATTTATATAGCACAAACACGACTTGAAGGTATTGGAGTGAATTACATGAACATCAGTTACATTACACAAGGTATATTTTTGGGGGTACTGTGAGATAAAGTGCCTAGAATAACAAGATGTTGAGTGGACACTGAAACTCACACCTAAATCTCAAATTCTGAAGTCAGCAGCTGTGACCAACCACAGCCTCTCCCTCAATACATTTCTAAATAAATAAAATGCCATTAGTGCCTCTTTACTTGACACTTTTCCTGATGGATTCCTTTTAGTTAAAGAAGGTAAATAAAGTTCGGCATAAAGGCAGGTGCATAGCGAATAATCCAAAAAACCTGTAAGGTGACCAGAGAAAACAAAGAAAAAAATCACCTTATTCTCTGTAACTATTTCCAGCCGCGCTCTTAACAGTTTTGCATCAGCTGCTCACACTTTTACCTCACTGTGCCTTTCTCAGCATGCGTGAGATCATGCCTTTTGGAACATGACTGACATGCAAACCCTTCTCACGGGCCACAACAACAATATCATATACAGAAGGAGACTGAACTACACAGTCTTTGCAGCTCAGGCTTTAGAGTGGTATGATTTGTGAGAAAAGTAATTAATGCGTATATTAGAAGACTGTGAACAAGCTGCGTGGCCATGCCACACACTTGTTGTTTGCTCTCAGGAATATGCCCAAGATGACCTGAAGAGATTATTGGTTTCAAAACCTTGGTTAATACAACAACCATAATGAATGATGCTCCTTATCTTTTCCTATTTTAATTAATATCTCCCTTAAGGATCCAGCTGTTTCTTCATTCAAACTTAGCATGAAGGGCCTTAAAACCAACATAAATCATGTGAATTATTGAAAAATTAGTGTACTAAATAAAATGCTATTACATTACTGCATTTGTGTACCATGTCTGATTTTGCTATGAAGCTAACACCTCTTAATTACACTCATGGTATTCAGTTTCCAAGTATTTTGGATTCTCATATCTTGCTTTCCCAAAACTGTATAACTGCAGCAACCAAGAGCCAGACAATTACCTGAATATGCAATACTACAATTGTGTCATTCTTCCACGTTAGAGTGACACAATGTCAGGGTGGTCTAGCCCAATGTTGGGGCTGTGAAAGTGAGGGTACTTTTGTTTTCTGGAGTTTGATTATTGTAAGGGAGAGCAAAAACGGGTATCCTATAAATCTCTCTCCTTGACCCAGCTTACAAAATGTAGTGAACACACGTGTTGTATGATATATTTTCTTGTCCGACCCATTGGATGACTGCAGCCTGTTCCTGGATTACATGACTAGGTATAGTTGGGAGCTAGCCTTTCTGTACTCCTTCCAGTCAACCATACAATAGAGGGACAGGGTGTTGGAAGGATGGCCCACCCAAGCAGGATATGGGGCAGAGCTGTGAACAGCCTCACTTGCACTTTAAAGGCACAAAGAAATTCACACTAGTCTATTGTGCCCCCAGACATCCTGGGGTGTGGGCAGGGAGGCGGGAAATTCCAGGTACGTCTCTGGGGTGAAGCCTCCAGATATTTCTTCCACTTTAAAACTGTGACCAGGTATAAGTATTGGGTCCTCAGATAGTCTTCACATCTGGACCTGTGGAGGATTGTGAAGGACTGTTCTGCTACCACGCTACTAAGAGGACTGCCATGCTGCCCTGCTGCCCTGCTGTCCTGCTGCAAGAAGGACTACCATGTTGCCTGAGGAAAGAAGACTTGACCTGTTACTTGAACCCCAAAGCACCAGAGTGACTCCAAGGACTAGCTGACTGGCCTGCTGTACTGAGCTACAGGGGCATACCAAGCACCAGAACCCTGTCCAGCATCTACCCAGCTTCCCAGACCCAATTTGACCTGCCTGTGCCATGCTGCTGACCTCTGCTGAAGTGAGTTTTGATCTCCAAGAGGTGCCACCCAGGTCTTACACCATTGGCCGGCATCACAGTATATTCCTCCGGGCCCAGCCATAATGTTCCTCAGAACCTATGCAGCTTGATGCTACTCGATGCTGCATGAAGTAGGTCCTTACATTGCAGCACCTCCCAGTTCTTGATTGGTGGCCACATCGGAACCAATGCAACACAATGCAATTTGACAGAGGACCCTGAATCGCAGCAATTTCCAGCCCCTGGTCGGCAGCATCACTGGAACTAACGCTTCAAAACGCAAATTGACGCAGGACCGTGCATGGTAGCCCACGCAGCTCCTCAGCGGAACTGACAAGTATAATTCTCAGTGGGACTAACCTGGTCCTTGTATCTGGTTTCCACAGCATCGAAGTCGGCCTCAACTTGTGACTCTTTCCGACTCCAGCGCAATCAGACACCCACAGTTGATGATTTGTGGTTTCAGGTTCGATACTTAGATAAATCTTTGCAATTTCATATTACTGGTTCTACTGATTGGATTTTGTTTATTTGCATTTTATTTCACTAAATTACTGCAGACGTTTTCTTGTGTTGTTTTTTCACCTTATTACTGTTTGTGTGCAGCATAAATACTTTACACTTGACCTCTAAGTTAAACCGGACTGCTTTTGTGACAAGCTAAAAGAGAGTTAAGCACAGGCTGATTTAGTTTCACCCCATTTAACCAACAACCAGTTTCTCACATTAACCAGTTAGGTTGGGTAAATCACATTTGTAGAAAGAACATGCTTCTTTTAGCAGTTAAAGACCATTACCTAGGCATTATTTAAAAAAAGAACAACATCCAGGAAACTTAGAATTCCACTTCATAGCTTATTTTATATTTTCAATATGGTCTACGCCTCTAACAACACTGTCAAACTGGTCAAAGCAGAGCAAAGCTGAGCATGTCAAAATATGAAAGAATAAATGTTAATCATTTTTTGTTTGTTCTTCAGAAACTGAAATCTTGGGTGGGTATTAGGTAATGTATAGCGAAGCATACAGTCTGTGATATGTTTTACTGACAGGGTTGAAGTGTAAAGTTATTGTGCTAGAGAATCATAACAATTAAAAATGCACGAGGGTATTGCTTGTTTCATTAAACATTATGCTACATATTAATTTTTATGGTTGGTGACAATGTTTTCTATTCAGTGAAACAAATGCTAGTTGTGAAGAGAGTTTTATCTAGACGGCATGACATTGCTGAGGTTAAATCATTAATCTGCTGAGCTATTTTAACAACTAACCGTTAATTTATAATTTGTTGGCCTGCTAGATTTTCTCATATGATTGTGTTTTTTAAACATTTGACAGTCACCTTCTGCTGTTGACAGAAACCTGGAACTGCTCAGCCTGGAAGCCTTTGCTTCCTTTAATGTCTGCATCATTTAGGCACGATCATCAATGTGAATTTTGATATTCTATTCATACACACTTTGAAAGTGATCTGAAAGTTTGTGTAACATCATCAAAGAATGAAATCAAACAGATGACCTTATCAACTGTAAGATAGCATCACGATGACGTCGTCCAACATTAAGTCTACGATTGTGGAAAATCACTTTTTCAGGTAAAAATGCACACAGAAAAATACACCAATATATGCATACACGAACACTGGTAAAGGTACCCATACATTGCCATACAAAGGTCAGTTCATGTGACCTGATGATTATGATTTAAGGGTCAGGTCTATCAAAGGGTTTTACCCATTCTGCGCCTATGGGACAATGTTGTAATAGGTATGGCTTTAAAACTCCAAGGACACAGAAATTTGGTATGGTGAGTTTCGGATTTGTTATTCCACTAATGCACTGTGCATGATTATACTTATGGCGTCACAGATGACATTACAAATTACACAACCTGTGACATTTCTGTTATCACCAGTGATTGTTGAGAGCATCACTGAAGACATCACGTGGGCTGATCAAACGGTAGACCCTTCCCGCAGAGCCTACTTCGTATAGTGAAGGACAAGCATGGTAGGATCTCACAGAAAGGGCACGCTACATGACTAATGTCTTATATGGGACACGGGTAGTCTTTTGCTTATAACCTCAAAGTGACCTTAGTCCATGAATATTATTGTCATATTATGGAGTTCCTTCTTTCTCACATATCTGCTTGTTTTTCTTCATGTTGCAAGACTGTAATGCATTTGTAATTATAATTATCAAAACGCTGGAAACAATTAAAAAGAAATTATCATGGTTTCATAAATAGGATACCGTTACCGTCGTATTATGACCTATAATTATACAATAATTGAACCTAGTATTTTTATACATCAGATGTTGAGTTAGGAAGCATTTCCCAGTCTAGAAGAATCTGAACTCCCATTTCACCATCTGCGCGTCTTAAGTACGAAGGAAGGGGCGAAGGCAGAGGGAGAAAGATTATATTGCTGGTGTGCACTATAGAAGTGCCAGATCATATAGCATAAGTACCGCCCCACCAGTGGAGGATTGTGACACTTTTTCTGGTGCAAATATAGACAGATCTGCAGGTTTGGTTGCAGAAGTGTATAGTTGTAGTGATCGACGTGCTGGCGTTTTTAATAGTCGTGGTGGAGGGAGTGTGTGAGGCTTAAGTGAAAGTGATAGATTTTGTTGAAGAGTATGTCATGCTGCAGATTTTACCTGAGAGTAGTTGTGGGCTTGCTGGTACATGCATTCTTCTGTTTCCCACTGTTGTTAACAAGTTTCATAGTTGATTAGTGTTCTCTTGTAGGATCATTAGGTATCCCACCGAGCTTGAAAATTCAAAGAGACAAGGTATTACATCTTCGAAAAAGGAAGGCGTTTTTCTAATGTGTGTGGGGAGGGAGATTAGCAGCTTGCTGCCCTGGACTTAGAAAGACCACCCTCCAATTTCTGTGAAGACCTGCAGAGTTTTCAAATTAGAACAACTTTTCATGAGCATAGACAGCACCTCTAAATTAATCCAAGCACCATCAGCGATTCAGGTGCTTCCCCACTAGTTTCTAACAAGATGGTTACATCTCTTCTTTGCCACTGAAGACAGACTGGCAATTAAAAAGAAAAATAGGACTACATCCTATTCCATTTACTTATGTGCACTAATCCTATCCACTTCCACACAGAAAACTCTTAAAACACCCCATTTCTTAGTTATTTGCCAAATCTTTAGTCTGGACATCTGGCTGCACATGTCTCTTTTTTCCTTTAATTGAACGTTACATCAACACAACACTATCTCCCAAAAACGTGGAGTTTAGCATATTGAAAAAAATGCTTTTGATTTATTGCATCCAATGCTTGTTCACAAGATTCAAACATACCACCTTGTGAAAGGATTCAGCAGTAGGGGTGCGTATGTTTCATTGCAGACCAAGGGCCTGATTAAGAGTTTGGTGGTCTTCAGACTGCCAAACGCGCTGGCGGTCTGACTGTTAGATTCCAATCCTGGTGGTCAGACTGCCAGGAGACCGCCGCCACCACCAGGATCAATTGATGCTCATGACAGCATCACTGTGCTGATCACGACTTCGCCTTCTGCCAGCCTTTCCATGGTGGTTGCACCACCATGCAAAGGCTGTCAGAAAGCCAGTGCTGAGGGCCACAGGGGAACCCCTGCACTGCTCACAACCATATATTGGGCAGTGCACATAACCATATATTGGGAAGTGCAGGGCTCCCCCTTCCGGGATCCTCGGAATGCGCACAGTCTGCTATGCAGACAGTGTGCATTCTGAGAGTGCTGATGTGCTCTTTAAGGGACCGTGGACAATGCTGCCGCACTATTTCCGCTGGGCTGACCAACGGAAATGTCGCAATACGACATTTATGTCAGTAAGTCCTGTGGGGGGTTGAGGCCCCTGGCTTGACGGCAGCCTCATCCCTGCAGCTTTGCCAGTCCAACGGTCGGACTTCAAAAGTCGTAATCGGGCCCTAAGTAAAAGGAACAACCTTGAATTATAGCATCCAAAGTGGTGCATCACTATCAACAAGATGTTCACACACCTGCTTTTGGGAGTTGTTGGTGATGATCTGACACTCTTTTCCTGGTGGACTTTGGTAAAATCAGTGGCAGTGGTAACATGGCTGATACTGTGGGTAGTCATCTTTCATGGATGTAGTTCTGGCTCCAGATTTCATGTCCAGGTGAACCTTTTTTTCTGAATCCCAGATTATCATTTTTTCAAGTAATTGATAGAATAACAGGTAAGTGTTTGTTGGACCTTTGTTAAAAAGAATAATAATAATAAAATAGAGAACGAATTGTTGAAATGCCTTTTGGGAAACGGCAGGCAGCTGCATTATTGTTCATAGGTAACCTTTAGGTTCACACTATGCTTCAGTGGCTGCCATGAACAATTGACACCTGTCCATTTTCCAACTGAGCCTGAGTGGAACTCACAGAATTTCACTCCTTGGAATCACGCAGAGCTACATAAAAACTCTGCAAGATTCCACAGAGTTCTACGGAAAATGCATGTTGAGCTGCCTTCTCTTGAATTTTAGCACTCATAGCATGTTCCACACTGAAAAATCAGCGCAAACTGTACCACTTGGTGCACAGGTGCTCTGCCACTTCTTATTAGAATATCAACAAGAAAAATTATATTTGAGATGATTTTGCTGCCTATCAAGGAGCAACTACACCTAGATGGCAGCCCTCTGACCCAGATCTCCTACATTTGTAAAAACTCACCATACGTCCTCGTAGCATATGGAAATTGCACTAGGGGATACCAAATCTTGCTCACCAGTACGCATTCTAAAGTCTGTCATTGTTCCTGTTGTCATCACATTGCTCGAACAGGAAAAAATGTTCTGCCATGAAATAGGTAGCGGAAACCTGTGTTACAGGTGTAACACGGAGTCAAAAGCTTGTTACCATTCTATTGTGTGTATATGGCCACAGACATGAGAAAAACTCTCAGTAGGGGCCTGCCTAAATTTATACTCCTTTTAAACACAAATTTGTTTGCCCACACTCAAAATTTGAGGTTCTGAACTGGCAAACAGACAGTTGCATATCAGGCCTAAAGTTGAGATGGCCATCTGCAAATACTTGTAGATCCATCTTTTAAGACTGGGCCAGGCCAACTGATATCCATAACACATTAATGGAGACGCATGAAGCTGGTGGTCCTAAATTGAGACTGTATTGATTGTAATGCAATTATTAAAACTTAATTTTGTCACTATGAGCCTCACTGAAGTACCATGGCACAGGGCTTTGTCAGAACCATGGGACTTTGAGGCAGTTCACTGTATGGTTAAACTTGATATCACAAGATAGAACCACTTTTGAGTGTTGTTGTATGTGGCAAAGGCTCTCCACATCACTCCTTCCCCAGAAAACAACACTTATGTCTAGAACTGCTTTTCCAAGCAAATACTATTTTATATCATGATGTTGTATCAGATAGTAAATCTGGCATCAATAATATGGGTGAAGATTTAGAAGGATCTTTGAGTGTTAATACTCCCATTACCTCGCCCATATCTCTACTAAGAAATGGTGTGCATGTGTGTGATTTTTTACACTAAAAGATTTGTGCTTCAATATTAATTTATAAAACAGACTGTAGAGATATTTATAGTATATTCCTCCCCATGTATTTGGTCTGTGGACAAGGGAAGAACAGTTTCCCTTCAATACATTGTGAAAATCACAAGTACCATTTTATGATTTTTGCCCTGTGTGGTCAAGTTAACCTTTTAAAGTTATACACAAACGAACTGAAATAAAGTGTATAGTGATGTTAGATGGTAGACCATCGATGCATAAACACGCCAGGCCAGTGCTACTAGTTAGTAAAAGGAGAATGGTCTTAATTTCAGGCATAAAAGTGAAGACAATCATATTTTTTGTGGAAAGATCCTGATTCTGTGGAATGTGGTAGAATAGAATTTGCCCATATTTCGTTTGATTCAAGCTTCCTGACACCAATCCTAATCCTTGTGTTGGACCTGTTACATGTTGCTACCGTGGCTGCCCCACCAAATGAGGCACCAGTGCTGGACATCTATGTATGGACAACACACTGCTCCCTGACGGGGTATCCTAGCTACAGCCATGGGCAGAAAATAAAGGGGGAGATACAACTGAGACATTGTGGTCAGGGGGCGCTGAGGCTGTGGATAGGGGACTTTGAAGTGGTGGAAGCTAAACATTGGCTAAGACGGGAGCCTTCTAATTTTTGAGATGGTAGCTGTAGATATGGTTACTGGGTGCACTGGCTGGGGAAAAGTTCAACTGGTAATCACATATTATTTGGCACATATTGTTTTAAACGAATTTGTTTTTATCAGATATGCAAATTCTCGAAACCTTAACAAATTTCCAGCAAATGTCAGGCACTTGCTGTCCCTGACGACGTGACCTTTTTCATCCCTTACGAATGCTAGAACTTTTAGTGAAACTCTACCCACTGAAAAATCCAATTTGGATCCAAGTCTGTTTATGAAACATTGACAGCCTATATACACAACTTTATCACTCAAAGATGGAAATGCGACTACTGCAAGTATGCTAAAGTGTCTGGGACAGTGAGAAAGCCGAGTTCAATGAGAACTGCCACTGTTTAACCCGTAGGAGTGTCAAGAGTGAAAAGAGTACCCCAAGTTCTTCCTATTTGTTCTCCTTGAAGGGTATTTACCTCGTAATACAAAGTAATAAGTGCTCAGTGGGTGAACAGCCGCAGGTAGGTGGTCCACACCCTTCACACAGTGACTCATCCTTGTTTACCCAGCCTGCATCAGTTCCTTCCTCCATCACACGTCAATCCACAAGAGATGCTTCAGCATTACCAATCATAATGGAATATATCATTATGGTAAAACGTCTCAGTCTAAGTATATCATCAAATTGACACAGTGTGTTTACTGCCAGATTTCATTTGGAGAAACAAAAAGCAGTGCTCAGCCGAAGATCTCTGACTCATCAATTTTACCTCCGTCAACTAGAACAATCAAAATATTAGCTGATGTTCTAATGAGTAGTGAAACCCCTGAGCCTCAAAGTACATATAAGAAAGTTGTTGTCTCCTCACACAGTGGCACATATTTTATCAGGTGTTTTACCAAAATAGATATTATATTCCCCTGCATTTATATTACACTACTTACTACAAAGGTGTTGTCAAGATAAGTAGATAGAGAGTTGGCATAGTTTGCATGATATATCTGAATGTCAATATTCTTGACCTCGATATTTTGACATGCAAACTTGTGTCAATAGTGGAAAACAGGGAGCTCAGTCACCCTGCGGCTTGCATGCATGACAGTGCTCATTATTGCAGCGCGCCACGCTGCTGGCCCGCATTTTCCCAAGAAGAGAGCAGGTATAAATTGGTATAAAAGGAGCACTTTTATTGCTCACTGAGCTCAATCTGTACAGTATAATATTCATGCTCAGGCATGTAAACAAAAAAAGATCTGATAAAAATAAATCTACTAAATAAAAAATGAGCCAAATAATGATATATGATTTCCAGAAAAGCTAAACCAATAAATCTGTGAAATGGATAAGCTGGTTTTACCCTAATTTGTCAACACAGCAGGTGAAAAATTCCCTCTGAAGAGACTTCTTAACCAAAGAATGCAATACATTTGAAAGCATAAAGCTAATTTATTGGATTTTGGAATAAAGCCTTTTCCATTTTAAAGTGCTTATTGTAAAGGGGCAACCACGCAAGGGTTAGCAATTCATTTTTGCCCCTATATCTGCAGGTTAAGTAGCCATACAGAAGGCATCATAAATCATAAATATGCGATGAAAAATGAATATTGCTATAACTATAATAATAGCTTATTTATTCTGGTGATAGCGGTCCCTCTTTGGAACACTTGTACAGAATAAACAGGGGGAAGAAACTGGACTCTCAATTCTATTCATAACACAAATCCCAATAGAGAGCTTCTGCTTGGTTTAATGTTTTTAGGTATGGCATTGCAGGTTTAGCAGTAACCAACCTCCAACCTCATATTTTCCAAACGATGTATAATAAACACACACACAAATACGCACACACATATAGGGACTTTCTGACACTCCTTTTGATCCATTGGTCTGTCCACGTGTCATTCAAATGTAGCTACTACTTACGAGACCGTACATCATGGGACACTGAACCCGCCTTTTTCCATCACTGACTTTCGCTGTAGTGTGAGAGACAGCATTTTGTCTCATCACAGCTCATCGCATAGCCACCAGAAAAGGAGTTCACTTCAGTGCCAAGAGTGGTGTTACTGGGCAGCCAGTGCCCCTTTCTTTATTTTTACGCATGTTTTTCATTATTTGCATACATTTGCTAATAGATATAGACACTTGCCATCCATTGGCGTTGGCAATGGTTTTCATTAAGTTGCAGCTACCTTAGGAATTAATATGCATGAACCAAATTAGAAGTGACATATGGAGGACCATCCCACATTTTTGTATGAGCTGTGCTGGGCCTAGGGAGGTAGGGACAACAGGCATGCGCATCAATCCAGGCAGAATATAAACTGCAAGGAGACACTCACAATAAGCCATGGGATGTAATAGAAAAAGAAAGAAAAAACAGGAGAATAAGGCAGTAAGGAACTTGGAGAAAGTCGGGATAGTCACAGGAACTCTATACCTCGACTGTTCTCTCTATGAGATGACCCAAAGAATATGGAACTAACAAGGGTCGAAATGCTGTCTCACAGAAGACAGTGGGAAAGAGGTACAAAACAATCTTTCCACTGTGTTGTCAGCAACTCGGAGTCAGTGTATGGGACAGCGAGACAGTCAACTTCAATTAGAATTACCACTGTTTAACCAGTAGGATTGTGAAATATTGTGACGAAAGGGGGACAGAATCACAGTCCGATTGCTACCCTGGTGGCAGTGTAAAACAAGCATTGTCAATGCCAATAGGTCTGGTTTTAAAGGAATGTTTTATTGTAATGTCAAGCATTACAAGAAAATAGCATGGGAATAGATATGTATTTGTGTGGATGCAAAGAACTGTAGAATAATATTGGTGTAGGTTAAAAGGTGAAATGACAGCTGCACTATCAAGCCATTTCTAAAAATCCACGTAGGTTGATGCCTGTCCTCCTCTAATTTTTCCTGCTGTCAGAGAAGAACAAAATACATTATCTAGTTATCTAAGACACTTCAGTAGCATTTCAATGTCATGTGTGTGCACCTGAAAGTTCAAGCTTAGGTAGGTGGATAAATAAAAAAAAATGCTCACAGCTGGTAGAGGGCAAGCACTTGTTTGTTTTTAGCACACAACGTATGCACAATCAAAACATGTACACTTGGCTCCCCACATGTTGATGGAGCTAAGGCCCCACTCTAGTGGTGATCACATAATTGTCTGGCAAAAGTTGAGCTGCCAAGCCAGACCATGAAAACAAATAGATATGTGAGTGGGCAAAGGAAAGTCCAGTACCACAGGCACCCTTGTCCTTCATTTTAAGCTGCTAAGCCTGGGTTTCCAGTGAGGCGAAAGGTAGCAGTAATTCCCAAATATTTAACAATCGAAAATTTGGAGGCAGCAAAAATGAACAAGGTCATATGTATGGTGCCATACATTATTGGTTCAAAAAAACAAAAACAAATGTCCTTGCAAACTTACTAAGCATTCCTATCTAGAGTAAGACATGCGTGAAAAGCTTCAACCTTGGCACAGATGAGAGAAAAAACACAGAAAGACCAATAATAAGAAAAAAACATGTAAAGCAACACAAATATAGAACAACATAATACCATTCTGAAGTGTAGCTAAGCAGCAAGAAACTAAAATAAAATATAACTGCTAAAGTGTATTCACTTGTTTAATTGCTCCATTGTTGCTTTGAGGCCATTTGCAGTTGTTCTTCTGAGTGATAGCACCAGATTAAGGTTTGGGTTGGGGATGGTTACAGGGCTGGAAATCGGATTTAGCAATGAGTCCAGCAATGACCAGTGAGGAAAGAGGGGTCCATGTAGGCAGTGGGATCTCGGACCGTCTTTTTCAAGTAGTAGTGATGTCAACACTAGATCTCAGCATGGACGTCATTTAGGGGTGTCCAGATGTCGCAGCTGTGACCCCTGGATTGTCCTTTGTGACCCCTAGCCTCAGAGGTCGCAAAACCATTGCCAGGAACACAGGGGCAGCTCGGCTGGTGCTACACTCTCCTCCTTTTCTGGCAATTTATTTTAGTACATTAACAGTGAATAATAATGCTTTATTCACTAATACTGTAATAAAAAATTAAGTACAATTAGCTGGAATATAGCCTTCTGCATGTTGGGTGCGTGCCTGTGAGAGTGTGTTTATGTGAGAGACACTGTGTGTATGTGTGAAAGTGTGTGTATGTGTAGCATGTGTGTGCATGCGTGTTGGACTTTTGCTTATGCATGATCATCCTGAATCTTTTTGGCTCCTGCCTCCTATTTGTTTCTGACCTGTCGCTGCTGGCTTTTGAACTCTGAGCACTTTCCCACTGCTAACCAGTGCTAAAGTGCATATGCTCTCCGTGTAAATTGTATGTAATTGGTTTATCCATGATTGGCCTATTTGATTTACTAGTAAGTCCCTAGTAAGGTGCACTAGAGGTGCCAGGGCCTGTAAATCAAATGTTACTAGTGGGCCTGCAGCACTGGTTGTGCCACCCACACAAGTAACCCTGTAATCTTTGGTGAAGACCTGCCACTGCAGTGTCTGTAAGTGTATTTTTACACTGTAAATTCGACTTGGCAAGTGTACCCACTTGCCAGGCCTAAACCTTCCCTTTTCTTACATGTAAGGCACCCCTAAGGTAGGCCCTAGGTAGCCCCAAGGGCAGGGTGCAGTGTATGGATAAGGTAGGACATATAGTAATGTGGTTTATATGTCCTGACAGTGAAATACTGCCATTTTTGTTTTTCACTGTTGCAAGGCCTGTCTCTCTCATAGGATAATATGGGGGCTACCTTTAAATATGATTAAAGTGTAGATTCCCCTAGAGAGTAGATGGACATGTGGAGTTTGGGGTCCCTGAACTCACAATTAAAAAATACATCTTTTAGTAAAGTTGATTTTAAGATTGTGCGTTTGAAAATGCCACTTTTAGAAAGTGAGCATTTTCTTGCTTAAACCATTCTGTGACTCTACCTTGTTTGTGGATTCCCTGTCTGGGTCAGTTTGACAGTTGGGTTGTTTTTCACCTCGCACTAGACAGTGACACAAAGGGGGCTGGGGTGTAACCTGCATTTCCTGATTAGCCATCTCTGCTAGGAGGGAGGGGTGGAGTGGTCACTCTCATCTGAAAGGACTGTGCCTGCCTCTGACAATGCCGGCTCCAACCCCCTGCTGTGTGTCTGATGCCTTGCCTGGGCAAGGCAGGATTTCACAAGTAGGTGTGAGTCCCCTTTGAAGAAAGGTGACTTCAAAGACTAAAATGGGTATAAGAAGGGCACCCAAATCTACAGACTTTAGAAACACTTCTGGAACCAAGAGGAACCTCTGCCTGGAGAAGAGCTGATAGCTGAGGAAGAAGTGCTGCCCTGCCTGTGACTGTGCTTTGTGGAGCTTTCCTGCAGTGCTGCTTCTGCCAGAGTAAGAGGGCAAAGACTGGACTTTGTGTGCCTTCCATCTTGTGAGGAAATCTCCAAGGGCTTGATTTAGAGCTTGCCTCCTGTTGTTTGAAGTCTCAGGGACAGCAAAGACTTCTCTCTGCCAGCACCTGGAGTCTCTGGAGAGACTCCTGCTCGACAAGTGGTGCCCTATCCAGTCCCTGGGCCCTTGAAAGGAAAGCTGGTGGAAATCCAAGGAAATCGACTTCGGACGACTTCGGACCGACGCCGCTGCTGAATCCGGTAACGCCGCCTGCACCTGACGCGCGACCTTCGCTGGAACGCGACACTCTTCGCAGGCCTGTCGCCGCAGCAGCCCCACTGAAGTCCACGACTCCGTGGAAGTCGCCGCACCACGTCGTGACCGACGCCGCTTGAAGTGCACGAATTCAACGTTTCGCACAGACGCCGCGATTCCTGACTTCGCGCCTCGGCTTGTTTTCACTCTTCACCAAAGGTACTGTACTTGGGGGTCTACACGACTCCGTGTCCGGAGCCGCTGGTGTCGGCTTGTTGGGAACGACTCCGTCACGACGCCGTGTTAACATCTCATTGAAGCATTTTTGTTTCTAAGTGCTATTTTTGAGTTTAATCTTTAAAAATTCATAACTTGACTTGTGTATGTCGGATTTTTGTAGTTTTGGTCTTGTTTTGTTTCGATAAATATTTCCTATTTTTCTAAACCGGTGTTGTGTCATTTTGTAGTGTTTTCATTAAGTTACTGTGTGTGTTGGTACAAATACTTTACACCTAGCGCTCTGAAGTTAAGCCTACTGCTCTGCCAAGCTACCAAGGGGGTAAGCAGGGGTTAGCTGAGGGTGATTCTCTTTTACCCTGACTAGAGTGAGGGTCCTCGCTTGAACAGGGGGTAACCTGACTGTCAACCAAAGACCCCATTTCTAACAATGCAGGAAAGGGAAGATCAAAGGGTATGTGATGTCATTTTCTGCTACCCCTAGCATTTGGGTAAATTCACATCCAAGATCCCAGATGTGGTCCACTCTGTGTCATACCTTTATATTAAAGCAGACACTCTTTTCATAAAGTTATTGAGCAGAAGCTGACACACTATCTGCGTTTCTTGCCTTGTTGATATGATCAAAATAATTTTTCTTCAATAACTTCAGAGCAATGCACAATTTGTGCAATTTGATTGGGTGTAAATATGCAAAATTTCACAAAATTCCAGAACAATGATGTGATTTTACCCAAAAAATGTGAAATGCATAATCAGCATTTAGGCCCATATTTTTACTTTTTGACGCAAGGGCTAACGCCATTCCAACGCACCAGACGGGCGCCTTGTTTATGGATTGAGGTTAGCCGGCGCTGCGGACTGGTCAGAGTAAAAATAAATGACTCTAACCAGGCAGCGCTGGTGTAGGGAAAAATAGGGGTTGTGCGTCAAAAAATGGTGCAAGTCAGGTTAGAGTAAAAAATCATGGCTCTAACTGGACTTGCGCCATTTTTTGACGGACAACCCTATTGAAATGACTCCTGTCTTATGGTGTAAGGTTTGCGCCGAAAGAGCGTCAACATTTTTGACGCACATTCGGCGCAAATGGAGTATAAATATGCCCCTTAGTGCTATATTTTATGCTGAAATGCGTCCCTGGGTCCTATTTGGTATTGTAGGAAAATAAATAGCACTAAAAACACAAGTGCCATGAACAACAGCCACTTATGTGTTGGTTGTGTACGTTGTTCCCATGCTCCCACATAAAACATTTGCCACAAACACCACATAGCATAATGATGCAATATCAAGAATTTCATGTAGCAAGTGTAGCGTGACGTTTGTGAAGCTATGAGAGATGGCATTGGCATAACGGATATTTCAGGCATGCTTACATTAATAGCATGGCTTGTGTATATAGTTATTTCGGTTTGTAAAACCAGGCATCATGTGCATTGCGTTATGTGAGCATAAACCACTTTAAACATTTTGCATTGTAAGAAATTAAGCTACTAGTTGAGAGGGGTGGAGGCCCACTCAAATGACACAGTCCTTGTCAGTGTGAACAAAAAAAAAACACTAAATAAACCTGTGCTTAACCCTCTGGCAGCTTGGCTGAAAAGCAGCCAGGCTTAACTTTAGAGGCAATGTGTCAGTATTTATGCAGCACTCAGACAGCAATAAAGTGAAACACAACATGAGAAAAATGTCAAACCAATTTAAAAAATGGAGTAACATTGAATAAATACAATGAAACAAAAAAACAAAAGCCCAATAAATGGAACATGGACTATGGTTTTATTTTTAAATTAAATTACAAAACAGCATCAAGGAGCACAAGCTGCCTCTCTAGGGTATCTGGTTACTCTAGACCAGGTCATAGTCACCAGTTCAGACCCACCACAATGGAGTATGGGTTGGATACAGGGACCAGGTTTATCCCGGTGTAGAATTCACCTTCTTTGAACCATGTTCATGTGAGAAGTCCCAGCCGAAGTGTCTCATTGGTGAGGGGCGTAACAAGTTCGTTGTCAGCACAAGGAGCAGTTGTTGCTGGAGCCTCATTTTGGAGGTTGATGTTAGTGGTGACTCTTTGGCATGAAGAGATGCAGCGGTCATTGCTGACGTGGACGGTTATAGCTAATGTGAAGATTCCACTCGCATCATGAGGAGCTAAAAAATCTACAGTCCAGCAGAGGCCAGCAGCAAGACAGCTGGGCAGTTGCAAGGAGGCCTCTGGAAGATTGTTCTGTCTCTGTAGCTCAAACAGGAGGTCAGCCAACTAACCCTTGAGGTCACTTCTGGGTATCCTGTGATCAAGGCAAGCAGGCCTAGTCTTCCTTCCTCAGATAGCAGGACAACCATTCTATTGAATCTCCCACAGGACCAGGGCTGTTCTTATGAGAGGTACTGCAGGTGTAACATTTAAACCGAGTGTTAGCCTTTGTGGGAGGTGGGCATTCCTGGGCTACACCTAAACTGATTCTGGTCATGTCTTCCTTTTCCCCTGGGTTTGGCTCCAAACTGTCTAGGGTGACAATCAATCAATCAATCAGGGATTTGTAAAGCGCACTACTCACCTGTGAGGGTCTCAAGGCGTTGAGGAGGGGAGGGGGATAAGGTGGGTGGGAAGAGTGAAAATGATCTACCACTGGTTGTAGTTCTGTGGACACGTGGGACGGTTGCGAGGGCGAAGTCAGCGGAGCAGAGATGCCGGGTTGGGGTGTAGAAGGAGAGTCGTTTGTTGAGGTATTTTGGTCCAGTGTTGTGCAGTGTTTTGTAAGCGTGGGTGAGGAGTTTCAAGGTGATTTTCTTGTTGACTGGGAGGCAGTGCAGGTTTTTCAGGCGGTCTGTGATGTGGCAGTGGCGGGGATGTCCAAGATGAGGCATGCAGAGGCATTCTTGATGCGTTCTGGATGCGTTGCAGCCTCTTCTGGAGTTTGGTCGTGGTTCCTGTGTAGAAGAAATTGCCGTAGTCCAGTTTGCTGCTTACGAGGGCTTGGGTGACTGTTCTGGTTTTGGTAGGTATCCATTTGTAGATCTTTCAGAGCATGCGGAGGGTGTTGAAGCAGAAGGAGGCGATGGCGTTGACTTGCTGGGACATGGATAGGGAGGGGTCCAAAATTAATCCTAGGTTGCGTGCGTGGTCGGTGGGAGTCGGAGCGGTTCTGAGAGTGGCAGGCCACCAGGAGTCATCCCATGCGGAGGGGTGGAGCCGAAGATAAGGACTTCCGTCTTGTCCGAATTGAGTTTGAGGCAGCTGCTCTTCATCCATTCGGTGATGGCCTTCATTCCTTCATGGAAGTAGGTCTTGACAGAGTCCTTGGTGAGGGAGAGGGTCAGCTGGGTGTCGTCGGCATATGAGATGATGTTGAGGTTGTGGGATCGGGCGATGCTAGCGAGCGGGGCCATGTAGATGTTGAAAATGGTCAGGCTGAGGGACGAACCCTGGGGTACGCCGCAGATGATTTCGGTGGCCTCCAAGCGGAATGGGGGGAGGCGGACTCTCTGGGTTCTGCCAGTGAGAAAGGAGGTGACCCAGTCCAGGGCTCTGTCGCAGATTCCAGCATTGCAGAGGCGTGAGCATAGGGTGTGATGGCAGACGGTGTTGAACGTGGCCGAGAAGTCCAGGAGGATGAGGGCCGCGGTTTCGCCACTGTCCAGTATGGTTCTGATGTCATCGGTGGCGGCGATGAGGGCGGTTTCGGTGCTGTGGTTGCTGCGGAATCCGGATTAGGAAGGGTCCAGGGTACCGTTCTCCTCTAGGAAGCGGGATAGTTGTCTGTTGACGGCCTTCTCAATTACTTTTGCCGGGAAGGGGAGCAGTGAGATAGGCTGGAAGTTCTTGAGGTCCTTTGGGTCCGCCTTGGGTTTTTTGAAGAGGGCGTTGATCCCGGCGTGTTTCCAGCTCTCCGGGAAGGTGGCAGACTCAAAGGAGCTGTTGATGATCTTACGTAGTTGGGGTGCGATGACAGAGCTTGCTTTGTTGAGGATGTGGTGAGAGCAGGGGTCAGATGGAGAGCCGAAGTGGATGATGTTCATGATTTTGATGGTGTCGTTGTCGTTGACAGGGGTCCAGGAGAGCAGGAGGTTGGTCGGAGGTGAATCTGTGGTGTTGGTGGTTGCTGGGGGGGTCTGGGTGTTGAAGCTGTTGTGGATGTCTGCAATCTTGCGGTGGAAGTAGGAGGCTAGGGAGTCGCAGAGGTCTTGGGATGGCGGGATGGCGGGATGGCATTGACGTTGGAGCTGGGGTTGGAGAGTTCCTCCACGACGTTGAAGAGCTCCTTGTGGCTATGTGCATTGTTGTGGATTCGGTCATTGAAGGCGGTTCTTTTGGTGGCTCGGATGAGTTGGTGGTGTCTGCGGATGGTGTTTTTGAAGGCTGTGTGGTTGTCCAGAGTCTGATCTTGGCGCCACTTTCTTTAGAGTCTTCTGCAGCTTTGCTTAGATTCATGGAGGTTGGCGGTAAATCAGAAGGCCTTTCGGTTGGTGCGCCTATTGGAGGGATTCTTGATTGGGGCGAGAGTATTGGCACAGGTGTTGACCCATTGCCTGAAGTTGCGGGCAGCTGCATCAGTGTCGGTGGTGTCCATGGGTGGGTTCTGGGAGAGGGTTGCGATAAGTTGGTCTTCGGTGACCTTGTTCCAACTGTGGTGGGTGATCCGTTGTGGGTGGTGGTGTGTTGTGGGTTTCTTGAAGGAGAAGTGGATGCAGCAGTGGTCTTTCCGGTGGAGTTCGGTAATGTGGCTGAAAGAGATGTGATTGTTGGCGGGAAAATAGGGTTGAGTGTGTACCCTGCAGAGTGGGTTGGTGTCGTGACGAGCTGTTTGAGGCCGAATTTGGAGAGGTTTTCGAGCAGGGTGGCGGTGTTGTTGGCGTTGGTGTTCTCAAGGTGGAAGTTTAAGTCTCCGAGGAGTATGCAGTCAGTGGATGTGAGGGCACGCGTGCTGATGATGTCGGTAATGGAGTCGCTGAACTGCTGTCGTGGGTCGGGGCCTGTAGACGAGGGTCCCTCGAAGGGTGGTGTTTGGGTCAGTGTGGATTTGGAAGTGCAGGAGTTCGCCAGTGCTGAGGGTGTCTTCGGTGTTGGTCATGATCCTGAGGGTGTTCTTGTGGATGATGGCGATGCTTCCTCCTGGTTTGTTGGAGCGGTCCCTGCGGGTGATCTTGTAGCCATCCAGGATGGCTATGGCAATGTCAGGCACTAAGGAGGGGTTCATTCAGGTCTCGGTCAGGAAGGTGACATCTGGGGAAGCTGAGGCGAGTAGATTCCATAGCTCTACTGCGTGTGGACGGAGCGGGTGTTGAGGAGGATACATCTGAGATGGTTGCGTCCTGCCTTGGTGGGTGTGTCGTTGGCGTGGAGGCTGGTGAAGGTGCAGTTCCGACAGGAGAAGGGTCAGCGGGTGGTCTGGTGGGAGGCTTGAAGGTGTTGAGGGCACAGTGGGTGGCGTCGTCGTAGTGAAGACATGAGTGGAAGCGGTGGGGGGGGAACGGGAGCCAGGGGTTCTGGCACTAGGTGCGGTCACGGCGCTGACTGGCTTAGAGGGGCTTGCATTTGTCGTGCCTTCGGCGTGCCAGCGGCACAGCCGCCATTAAGTAGGGAGGAGGGGGCGGGTCAAAAAGGGGTGGAGACGAAAAGGGGGCGGGCAGCAGCGGCAGGGGAGAAAGAGAGAGTGGGATAGTGAAAGTGAGAGAGAGAGAGCAGAGTGAGAGAGAAACAAGGAAAAAGAGCACTAAGGGACAGTAGTGGAGCAGAGAGCAGAGCAAAGCAAAGCAAGGCTGAAGGTAGCCTAGTAAGAAAGCAGATCTCTCCCACTAGACACCATGGATGAGGCGCAGGCAGAAGCCTGCGGGTGGAGGAGGGCCTCGAACTCCTGAAAGGGGTCAGAAGTTCAGAGAAGCCAGGGAAAGGGCTCTACTTAGACGGATGAGCCACGGGAGGTAGAGCAATGCACTGACAAGGTCAGGCAAGACACAGGCCTAGTGCCAGGTTCCTTTGTATCTGCTGCAGGCAGGATCCTTTGAAGTGCATTCCAAACAGGACACAACTTCTCCCCAGCTAGCCTGTCAGTAAGATCCACTCCCCTCTGCACGCAGGCCCCATTTGCCTCCATGTCTGGAAGGAATTTGGTTTGGACTGGAAAATGCCAACTTCCTAAAAGTGGAATTTTCAAAATAGTAACTTAAAATATGACTTCACCATTAAAGCGGGTTTTAATTTTTATTCCAAATAAGTGGAAGAAATATTTCTCTATAAGTTTCCAAACTGAAAGTTGTCTGTTATTAGGTGTAAGATGGGAACCTGGTCTACTGGAGATATAGCCTTGCTACAGTGACAAACAACTTTAGGAATTTTTCACTGTGTGGACCTGTAAAACTTAAAAACACACACGTCCTACTTTTTAAATACCACTCACCCTGCCCTATGACATCTTAGGGCTTACCATCGGGATGACTTAAAAGCATTTAAAAGGAAGGTTTAGGTCTGATAAAAGGTGCATTTTGCTAGTTTGAAATGGTAGTTTAAAATTAGGCCTGGACTGAACTTGCGGAGTTTCACTCTGCAGAATTCCACAGAAATACATAAAAACTCTGCAAGATTTCACAGAGTTCTGTGAACGGGCAGAATTTGGGCACATTGCGCTGCTCACTCTGATTTTTTGCACCGGGGGCTTGTTCTGCGCTGTAAAATCAGCACGAACTGCACCATACAGCATGCCAGAGAGTGCTGCTTCTTTCTGCAGCTCGAGTTGGTGTTCTACTCTAGTGACATCTTTCTCAACGCGAACCATCGTGACCTGCTGCGACTGCCCATGAAATCTTGCTGGGAGGCATTCTAGTGCCCAAAAATTGCCCTAGGAGACGCAAATTCCTGCTGGCAAATTGTGCATGAGAAAAAACATTTTTCACCCCCTATTTAAAACTGGTGTGTAGGCACAGTGTCAGGCCCGAGGCATGTTTTACAAGGTTACTTTAGGGGGTGGCACAATGAGTGCTGCAGCCTTCTAGTAGCATTTCATTTACAGGCCCAAGTACACACAGTACCATACCACATACTAGGAACCTATATGTAAGTTAAATAATTCAATCAGGCATAGGCCATGTTTACCACCTTTAGGGGGGATAGCACAAGAACGTTAGCACTGATTTGCAGGGGTAAAATGCATAGAGTCCTAAAAATCAAGGAAACAGGTTCAGCAAAGAAAACAAAAAATCTGGGATGACCCTACAGAAAGAGCCTCATCAAACAGTCACATAATTGAGAAGACAGATGCACAGAAAGGCAACAACTACTTACTTTAAATTTAAAAATTCTAAATTAACTGCAGGCTGTTTTATAAAGCTCTTTGGGCACCTAGGTTCAGCTCTTATGCCTAAATAACAACTAACTCAAAATTGTGTTACTTCTGTAAAAGCCATAAGGTGGGATTGTACCAGACATACTCTAGGGGGTTGGAGACTGCCTCGTGTAAGGACAGGCACAGTCCTATGAAGGTACAAGTGTCAGCTCCTCCCCCCAGGCCAGCTGTCACCCTGACCCAGAAGTGTATTCCTCTCCAGGCAGTGGCATTTTCAAACACACAAGTTAAAAATCACCTTCAGTAAAATATGTATTTTTAAATTGTGAGAGACCCCAAACTCCACATCTCTATCTGCTCCTAATAGGATATTAAGCTTAAGAGATATTTCAAGGCAATCCCCATGTTAACCTATGGGAGAGATAGGCCTTGCAATAGTGAAAAACGAATTTCACTATCATGACATGCAAAGCACAAGGGTACATGTCCAAACTTTTAAATACACTGCACTCTGCCCTTGGAGTTACCTTAGCTGTCCCTTACATGTATTGAAAGGGAAGGGTTGGGCCTGGCAAGTGGGTGCACGTCATGGCAGGTTAAAATTGTTCACACAGACACTGCAGAGCTACTCCTGTGGGAGGCACAATTAGTGGCAGGCCCACTAGTTGTATTTGATTTACAAGGCCTGAGTACACAGTGTACTATACTAGAGGCCTACTATTAAACCAAATATGCCAGTCATGGATAATCAATCATAATCACAATTTACAGAGGAAACACTTGCACTTTAGCACTGATCAGCAGTGGTAAAGTGTCCAGAGTCCTAAAGCCAACAAATACGGTTCAGAAAAAAATAAGAGAAAGAAGGCAAAACGTTTGGGGGCCAGGTCCAACACAGGATATTCATCTTCTACTAACTCCCCATTTCCGAGTGTAATGAAAATCAGAAATGCAAGCAGCAAATTGTACATTCGGGTTCATTCAAAGTACTTACTCTTTCAGAGCAAACGCACAAACGAACAGTCATTCCAACAACATCGATACAAAGACAACTTTTTGTCCAATTGTGAAAACAGCTGTTTATTCACTTTTATTTTAATAGTTTCAGTCCTATGTACACATCCAAGCGGGGCAGAATGTTTTATGGCAGTAAAAATCGAGCTAACCAAATGAAAATTATGAAACACATCAGCAGTTTACAGAGTTCTTACCGAGTAAGAATGGGTTAATCATTTTGAAAAATATAAGATTTTGTTTGATTTTGGCAGTGGGAGTACCAACATCCCTAAAGGCCCGAAACACAATGTAGAGCCAAGCACTTAAACTCAATTAACAAAGCACATATCCAGATGTCTCCTTGTGAATATTAAATATTTTTCCTGGTCTTTGTTCCAGTTTTAAACAAATTTAGCCCCCCACAAGCAGATGAGCAGTGGGGACTTCTAGGTGTGTAGGAGTTACGAGTTGAAACGTCGCACAGATGATGGATTGCGTTTCCTGCGGCACTTTATATCATGTACACCGAAGCAAACACCCCGTGGTCATTTCTAGAGCATTCGTGGCAGAAATCCGGGCTTTTAACATCTCTAATATTCACATCCTATTTTTGGAAATAGGAATCACCCAATAGATTGCATCAAATGTTTCAAAAGAACATCTCCATTTTAGTGTTATGCGTAAACAATTTCTATTTCACTCCGAATCAGGATGGAAAACTGATGGAATTCAACGGGTCACCGGTTAGACCTTGTGAGAGAAAATTATTTAAATAATGTGTAGGAGGTGTTTGTAAAATACAGGACTCGCTTACATCAAGGTGCAGGAAATAGGTCAAAAGTATCCTACATTTGTGATAACCAGTGTTTAATTTGTGGTGGTGGCAACAATCACTTCTTTTTTGAGGAAGTGTCCCTTATTTTTTATTATCAGACTTAGGCCACAGGCAAGAGATAAAGGAAGAAAAGGGAGACAGAGGAATGAGGAGAAGCATCGGAAAAGAGGGACAAAGAGCAAAAGCAGGGATGAAAAAACATGACCTGCAAGAGGGAGATAAAGGCACAGAGGATGTAATGGAGTTGAAGAGGTAGAATGTGGAAGAAATATTGGACCCCCTTGATATTTTGAAACTCTAATAAAAACATTAGGTCCCTGCAATTATCTTCTATATAAAAGATGTTGATGTGGAATACTGCTTCCAAATCCATTTAGGAGCAGGCCAAGTCAGGCCCACTCAGTGGAGTTGGTTTCTCACTGACATAGATAATTAGATAAAATGTGTTGCTAGGTGTAGGAGAAGGAGTGCACTTAAATGTGGAGGGCATTCATATACAGCCTGTCATGGGACTACCAAAGGTGGCATGGGATGTAATGTAAACACGGAAAATAGCCCATTTGACCCGGTTGGGTGTTAAAAATTGCCATAACTGGGGAGGAGTGGACCACTTACCCCACTGACATCTGTGGAACTACACCTGTCGCACTTGTTCTGCATATGGCTCTGAACCCTTCATGCATGATCAGTAACCTTGCTTTATAAATTGTGCAAATGCTTGTTTACATTTATGCTTTAAATGGTGCCTAAGATAACCCAAAAGAGTGGCCAAACAATGACATAATCAGACTACATTAAACACCTACGTGAGTGATTGTATTATGGGTAGTGAGCAAGGACCTACCTTGAAGATAGCATGATTACCTTCCACAGTCCCTCCCTCCAGAAGTCAACTAAATGCCTACATTCACCCTTTGTTGATCAGCTAGCCACCCCATAAGCTTAACAGAAATGACTTGGTGGGAGTCCTTTTTTACGCAGCATGCCATACTTCAGAATTCTTAAGACACTGCCGACAGATGGAGACCCATCTGTTCACCAGTGCATACTTTCTTTGAGAGCTATAATCTTCCACAGAACTGACTCCCATATATCATGCAATTCTTGTTGCCTCTTTTACCTGAAAGCAGTTTGAATAGCCATCAGCTCTATATAAAAACAACAAATAAAATAATATCACTAATAAATCTAAAGTATTATGTACAGTTTTGCAACATGACCAAAAAGGCATAATAAGCAAACACCTGCAATCATTTAATAACTGCAAAATGCCTTCTCCGCCAACCTCTAAAGAAGCAATTTGTATATGACTATAGCAATTATAACCACTGGTCTTTTTTAAATTGTATGCCACCTGAGTTTTTGTTTTAGGGGCAAGCTGTGGTTCTGGGACACGCTATCTGCGAAAACTAACCTTCAGTACTCTATCTTCCGAATGTATTTAACTGGAAATATCTCTAGGGCTGACTACCCAATACTAGGTGAAGGAATGTTTTCTCATACTGTTGATGATGTAAAGAATATAACCATTTTATCATGCTGGAGTAGATGAAAGTTAAGATTGACCCACGTCCTAGAAATGAACCTGTGCCCACAGCATGCACATAGATCTCTGAGGAACCCACTTTAGATTGCAGATTTGCTGATCAGCTCTAAGCGGGTTTCAAAAAGATGCAAACTTTTCTCTTTCTTGCTTGGAACAGAAGGGGTGTTGTTGGCCTACAAGCACCACTCCTTGCGGCATTTACTGGTGGTAGTTTGAGCACTGTCTGAGTGTCTTACTTTTCTATGGAGCAGGTTTGGAGGAGATTGTATGACCCATCATACTTTTTTTTTTTTTTTTAAACATGTTTTTATTGATTTTTCAAGACGAAAGCCATACATTTTCTGGCACACATAGTCATTGATAACAAATTATCATTGGTTACAGTCTATCGTCTGGCTCTCCCATATTAATGGTCAATGTATATATCAAACAGCTAAGAACTTGTGTGCACTTCCCGGTCCGCTGATTCTGCCCATCACTACCGAGGTCGCCGCCACGTAGGGCAAAGCTTTCAGTTGCAATGTGATTCTATTACCACTAGCGCCAGGGGCCCACGTGACCACACGGGCGAGGTCGGGGAGCAGAGGAGACGGGGGGGGGGACAAGGCGGAGGGTTATGGCACAGTAGGTTTTAGCGCAGGTGTCTATTAATTGATTATGCAGGCCTTTTGGTGCTGTGGCATGCTTGCATGGGGGGATGGGCTACTAAGCTGTCAGTGTTGGCGAGGCATTGATGATGGGTATGTGTGCGTCCCCAAGTGTAGTATTGCCTTTCTGCCGGGGGCAGGGCCCGCGGCCTTCCAGGTGGATACAGCTATCTGTAATTCACGGGGGTCTTTCATCGTTTTTGGCTTCTAGCCTAGACACTAAGACGCCCCAGGTCTCGCAGCCCGCCTGCCGCAGTCCCCTACGGGTTAAGTTTGTTAATACCTGATGCTCAGCTCGAGCCCAACGTAACGTAAGAGCAAGCCAGACTTTTAAGTCAGGCGCGTTGCAAGCCTTCCAGTTCATTGCTATCAATCTTTTGTACATTACATACGCTAGATCTACAAACCTGTGCAAGTGTTTATTTCTTTTCGTCCTTGTCCTTAATCCGAGTAGACAGGATTTGGGATTCGTGTCCAGATTGAGCCCCGTGATTTCCGCTAAGGCTGTGACCACCCCCTCCCACTCCCCCCTTAACCGCGGGCACTCCCAGACCATGTGATAGAACTGTGCTGCTGGTGTTTTACATCTGGGACAGGCTGGATCCGATCCGGGGAACATGCGTTTAATCCTGGCTGGCGCCAGGTATGTCTGATGTAGATAATTGAACTGTGTATATCGGAATCTGGGGTTTCTTGAGACCTCACGTGTGTGACACAGAGCTTTTGGCCAATCTGTCCCTGAGAGCGGATTAGGCAGTACGATGTTCCACCTCTCCCTAGCTTTCTGCAAGTTGTCTTCCGGGGGTCGGTTCAGAAGTTTATAAAGGTTTGAGACTGCTTTTCCTTGGGGGTCCCAGTTCAGCATGTGGTGCAGGGTAACTGAGATATCAGGCTCTACGTCGCCAGATGCCCACGTTTTCCTGATTGCATGGCATATCGCGTGATATGCCAAGAATTGCCCCGGATTGATCTCTGTAAGGGCCTGTATAGCTTCGAAAGTCATTAATTTCCCTTCCTCGAAACAGTCTCCTACTGCACCAATACCCGCGTCTAACCAGGTTGTAGGTGAATATGAGCCAGCTTCCACCCGCCCGGGGAGCCTATCCAGCGGGAGGAGTGGTGAGTAGGGTAGTTTTTTAACTCCTTTTTGGATATACTTCTTCCAGTATGTGTGTGCCACTATCATCAGCGGGTTTGTGCATGTGCTTTTAGTCTGCTTATCCAACAGCCAAGCTAGTATGGGAGCGCCTTGGAGTTGGGATTGTAACCATATAGTTTCTGCCGAGCTAGGTCTGTGGAGCCAATTTAAGATCCACTGCAGCTGTGCGGCCGCAGAATAGAGCTCAAAGTTTGGGGCGCCCAGTCCACCCATTGCTACCAGATGATGTAGCGTGGTAAGTGCAACTCGCCTTCTGCCCTCTCCCCAAACCAGTTGTAGCAGGATGGAGTTCAAGCCGACGAAAAAGCTTTTGGGGATAATGATTGGTAGGGCCGCAAAATAGTACAGCAGTCTGGGTAATATCAGCATGTTTGCTATAGCTACTTTACCCAGTGGGGAGAGAGGTAATTTATTCCAGAAGCGTAGTGAACTCTTAACAGAGGACACCGCTTACCCCAGATTTCCATCCCTTAAATCTTCCGCCCTGTGGTATACGTTGATTCCTAAGTATTTAAATGTGTTGAAGCACCATTTAAGGTGGCCTGGTGGGGCACTTTCTTGCCTCGCAGGAGCCCAGCTGGTTAGTGGGAATATGCAGGATTTCCCCCAATTAACTATTAGACCAGATACCCTTCCGAACTCAGACAGCAGCGACATCACTGGGGGCAGCGACTCCTCCACTCTGCGTATGTATATCAGGGCATCATCTGCGTATAGTGATATGGAGTGGAGAGTGCCGTTCCTTGACACCCCCCATTCTTCTTTTTTGGCCCGGACGCGTGCAGCTAGTGGTTCCATCGCTAAGGCAAATAGGAGGGGGGAGAGGGGGCAG
Source organism: Pleurodeles waltl (assembly GCF_031143425.1). Classification (NCBI taxonomy): domain Eukaryota; kingdom Metazoa; phylum Chordata; class Amphibia; order Caudata; family Salamandridae; genus Pleurodeles; species Pleurodeles waltl. The sequence continues at coordinate 1,105,919,326 of NC_090445.1, forward strand.
CCCTGTCTTGTTCCCCTGTTAATCGGAAAGCTTTCTGATATTTCTCCTTCCATCTTCACCCTAGCCTGTGGGGCAGTGTACAGAATGCGTACCCAGTTTGTGAATTTTGGGCCGATACCCAGTAACTGCATAGTGGCAAACAGGAAGTCCCATTCTAATGTATCAAACGCTTTTTCTATGTCGAGCGATATTACCACCTCCTCGAGTGCGGTCAGGGGAGTGTCACCCATCACACTGAGCAGCCTCCGAATATTTAGGAAGGTGTTACGTTTCGGGATGAATCCATTCTGGTCATCGTGTACCAAGATATGCATGTAGGGAGCTAGTCTGTTAGCCAGGATTTTGCCAAGTATCTTGCAGTCTAGGTTCAACAATGAGAGAGGTCTGTAAGACCTGACGTCAGTGGGGTCACGCCCCTGCTTTGGAAGGACCACTATCATTGCCTCTCTCATTGAGGGAGGCAGGATACCATTGGTGCCTGCTTCTTCAAACGTTTTTAGGAGATGTGTGTTAAGGTGCGCCGCGAAAGTGGAGTAGTATTCCGAAGGCAGGCCATCTGTCCCTGGGGCTTTATTCCTGGGTAGTTGTTCAAGAGCCTTATTAAGTTCCCCTAATGTGATGGGGGCTTCCAGTGTCTCTCTGTCGACATGCATTAGTTGGGGTAGGGGAGAATCTGCTAAAAAGGACTCAAGTTGTTGGATGGTACATGATGTGCTTTTGGTGTATAATTGTGTATAATATTCCCTAAACGCATCATTTATTTTTACCTGTGTAGTAGCTATTGCACCTGCGCCTGTTCCTATCGCCCCGATCGGAGAGCACCGCCGGTCCTCCCGCAGCAGCCATGCGAGCAGCCTACCAGATCTGTCGCCCTCCGATTGTAGCCTAGCCACGTGGTGTTTGTGATCGTGAAGGCGTAATGTAGCATCAGCCTTTGCATGTTCCGCGCGCATTTCCTTCAGGGCCGTGTATGGCGTTGCATTGCGGGCAACTGCGTTTTCTAGTGCTCTTAGTTTCTTCTCCAGCTTGCTAACCTCTGCATGGAGTGTGCGCCTCACCCCCCATGTAGTGGAAATACAATGTCCACGGATCACCACTTTGTGTGCGTCCCACTCCGTTGCTCTTGATTTTGTGGTGCCAGTGTTTAATACCCAATACTGTTTCAGCGCTGTTCTCAGTGAGTCTGTGAACGCAGGGTCGTGTAAGGCTTCCGCTTGTAGCCTCCACGTTGGGATAGCCTGGCGCTTCCTGCCCCAGTCCAAAACTATTTTAAGCGGTGAATGATCTGACAATGTCTTGGCTAGGTATTCTATTCTACTGGTCCCTGTGCAGATCTCCTGGGTGCCCCACATCAAGTCTATCCTGGTGTGTACCTTATGTGGTGCTGAATAAAATGAATATTCCCTGTGTCGTGGGTGTTTCATGCGCCATATGTCATGAAGGCTCATGTTACTAGCCCATATCGATAATGGGCGGCTGGGGTGTCTGATGACTATTGAATCTGTGGGGGGATTTGACCTGTCCAATGCTGGATCTGGCGTGCAATTAAAGTCACCTCCCCATATGGCGGGTGTTTCAGGATTCGTTAGTAACGCTGGAGTGAGTGTGCTCAGGAACTCAGGCAGTGCGCTATTGGGAGCGTATACCCCTATGATTGACAATTGTCTGCCGTCCAGCTTACCCTCCACTACCACATATCTGCCCTCGTGATCTATCTTGTGTGATGTTTGGATAAAAGGGACATTCCCTGCTATCCATATAAGTACCCCCCTCGCGAAGGTTGAATAGGATGTGCCCACAATCTGACCTCCCCATTTACTGCGTAGATCCTGCAGGTCTGGGTCCCGCAGGTGAGTCTCTTGTAGTATTGCAATATGTGTGCCATGGCGTTTGAGTCGTGCATGCACCCTGGACCTTTTGCCCGGAGTCCCCAGTCCCCTGATGTTCCAAGTGACTATGTCATATTTGTATGCGCTATGGGTTGTGGATTGGGCCATATTCAATTTGTGAGTGCATGTCTTGCACCCCGGATCCCGGGAAGGCCCATTGGGTCCCCTCCGCCCCCGCCGCCCCCGCGTGCGGGCCCCCTGCCTCCGGGCGTTTAACCAGTGTTGCGAGCAGACCGGTAGTGCACGAACTAATAGTTACCCTCTTTCCCTCCCCAACTGGATCCCAACCCCAACTATGAACTTGCAACAGGCTACACACCCATTTTAGGTGCGTGCCAAGGTGTATCCGTATGGATATCTGCGGGGAGCAATAATACTATCCGGATGCGGCTCATTTTGGGGGCTCGCATCCTTCTGCAGACACGGTCCGCAATTGGCTTGGGGCGCTCCCAGGGCACAGCCATCCGCCCCCCCACCCCACGCTGCCCGCCGCGCACAATATGAATAAAGGAGTTATCTCCAGGAGCAAACGTGCAAGGATACATAAGTTCAGGTGATGTGACCAACCACATCAGGAGGAGGTCGCAAAGTTCAGTTCTGTATTCAGGCTGTGACGGTTGGTCCCCCCCGGGGGGGGATAGTTCAGTAGTGATTGTTCAGAGTGTGTCTGCGGACCTAGGGGTGAGCTCCGGGCCCCTCAATGCCTCCGTTAATGTAGAGTCCGAGCTGACCGAGTCAGAATCCGAGCCCTCCACTGGCTGGGTCCTGAGCGTCTCAAAGGAATTCTGAGTTAGTAGGGGGGTTTCTTTAAGGGCCCTGGCTCTCTCCTCTGCAGCCTGTTCTTCCGTGGGTTGACCCCTGGCTCGCCTTTTGGATCGTTTCCTAGGTTTCATCGTTGACCAGTTCTCGCCGGTACCAGCTGCCTCGCGGGGTTGGGCGAAGCCTTTGGCATGCATCCACGTCCAGGCATCTTCCGGTGAGGTGAACATATGAATGCGCTCATCTGTTGTTACATGTAATTTAGCGGGGAACATTAATGCGTATTTTATGTCATACTCCCGGAGGCGTTGTTTAACTTGGGTGAAGGAGTTGCGTTGCCTTTGCACTTCCTGAGTGAAATCTGGATAAGCGTAAACAGTCGAGTCCTCATACCTGTATGGACCTTTGCTGCGGAACTGTTGAAGTATCGTATCCCGGTCCCTGAAGTTTAGGAACCTAGCTATCAGTGGTCTCGGAGGTTGGCCCGGTGCCGGGGGGGCGTCCGGGGATTCTATATGCTCTTTCCACTGAGAAGAATTTGGATGGGTTCCCATTCAGGACCTCTTTAATTAGCCAGTGTTCCAGCAGGAGCTCTGAGCTTTGATCCAGTGATTTTTCAGGAAAACCAAGAAAACGTATGTTGTTGCGACGGGATCTGCCCTCCGCCTCCTCTGCTCTTCTCATCAGTGACTTTACTTCTGCATCTAGACGGAGAACTTGTTTTTGGTTATCCGCTACCGAGGGGGCCAGGTCACTTAGCACCGCCTCCGCTGTCTTCACTTTATCAGATAGTTTGCCATGGTCTACTCTGAGGATGTTCAGGTCTTGCGATACCGTGTCTATCCTGGTCTCCAGTGAGGTTTTAGTGTCCATGATTGCTTGTAGTATTTTCTCGAATTGCGAGGAATGTGACATGAGCGTGGACTCCAACGACTGCAGAGAGGGCGTATGCTGCTGATCTCCGGGAGCCTGGCCTGGCGTGTTCCGGTCCTGGTTTTTAGCTGATTTGAGCCTTCCGGCCATTTTGACTTATCTGTTGCGGCCTGATTCTTCCCAGAATCTCGCGCTCACCTACTTTCTCTGGGCCCTGTAAGCGACGAGGGCATATATGTCCCCGCGGGGCCACGCCGGTGCAGATTTCAATTTTTGAGGTTTCGGCCCTACTGTTGGTTCTCTTAATGAGATCTTATTCAGGTGGTCTAGTGCCTCCCGACGCTGGGTCCACGTGCATGCCCCGAGCCCCCGGTCAGCAGCCAGCTCCAGGCTCTAGGTCCACTTTCAGTGTGGAGTAGAGGAGTGGTATTCCCAGGTGTGTTTACTTAGTGTGATGCGGGCTCGCACAGTTCTTTAAGCACTGTTCCTCCCTGTGGTGCAGGTCGGCGCCATTTAACAGAGGATATGGCTTAGCTTCATCCTGGTCGACCCTGCGCAAGCCACGTCTATGGTAGCTTCGATATCCAGCTGCAGGTCCAGAGACGATTCCTGGGACGGACGCTCCACGCCAACCGCTATAGGATAGGGAGGCACCCCCAGTGGCCCACAACAGGATTCGTCTCCCGTCCTTCTTCCCCCCTCGCGGCCAGGAAGGGGTAGGCGATGCAAGGCGAAGGCAGTGACCAGTTCCCCTCGCAGCGGTCCCCGCAGACGCCGTACGTCCGTCTCGCCGTCAGGACCTCCAAATCTGGCGCAGAACCCCACCCCAAGGGGAGACGGCGCCAGCGGCCTCCAGGAGAGGGCGCGTCTGCTGTGGCCGAGCGCACAGCCGCCCGACAGGGCCCGCGGCCACGCGTAGCAGCGGGGGAGTCCAAGGAGCGGATCCCGACCCGCTCATGTAACAGATACGCCCCTGGCCTGTTGTTGTGGTCCCACAGGGCCTTTTGCGGAGTGGTAGGCGCGTCTCTCCGCTCGCTTCCAGTCACGGCGGGGACGTCCACCCGGGGTCCCTGCAGTCCCCGCCGCTGAATCGCCGCTGCTCCTTGAGGCTCCCCCGCGCCTGATTGGGGGGGAGGGGAAACTCCGGCGGCCGATTGGCGTCGAGGAGGGGGGGGGGCACCCAGGGCGGAATTACAGCTTAATATGGGTTTATCACCCTCGCGAGGTGGGCCGCTCCCCGCTTCCGCGCACCCACCTCTCCTTCAGTCCTTAAGGCCGCATCCAGCCCGACGCGGCCAGCAAAATGGCGGCCGCAGCTCCCGGCTCCGAGCCGCTCCGCGGCAGTCCCTCTGCCCGGCCGCTCGATCACGCCCGGAGCCGCCAATGAGAGGAGAGCGGTCCCAGCCGCGGATCCCGCCGCAGGGCTGCGACAGCGGCGCCCCAGAAGCGCCCCGCAATTATTTACGAGGCGAGCCCGAGAGGAGCGCTTAATCAAGCGTCCCTCCCGGTCGCCATCTTGGCTCCTCCCCATGACCCATCATACTTAAGTAGTCATGCAACAAAGATCAGATCGAGGACCTCAGGCTCCATACCCTCCTTGCTTCAGATACATTTCACAGAAAGCTGTCATGGCGTCTTATCCTTAAAGGAAAGGGGTGCAAGCACAATGGCTAACAATGGCCCTGAGATGTGGGTCTTGACTTAAAAGTGATAAGTTTATTTGAGCCGCTGGTGTAGGAGGGTATGGCGTTGTCTCTCTTCCTCTCCTTCTTATCTAATGTGGTTGGTAATGGCCATCAGGGTGGTGATGGCAGTCACCATACATGCTCTTTCTGTGTGAAGGCCTGGGGAGGTGGCTCCTTGGGCAAGGGGCTATGCACAGTACAGAGAATGTCTTACCAGTTCACGAGTGAAGATAGGGAGCACACCATGGCTAGCCAAGTTTCTCCCGCTTCTCCCTGCAGCTCACTCATGGTCTGTGAGCTAGTGGTGTTGCTCTGAAAGACTAGCAGGTCTTGTTTTTCTGTGACACAAATATCTTCTGCAGGTTAGAATTCAGTGAGTGTTTAAACAGAAAATATAAAGTTCTGAATCTTACTAGGACTGGGGCCAGTTCTGTAAAAAGACTGGCAAAAGCTTTTTCAGTACTGCTTGTGATTTTGTAATGTATTTAAAGGAGATTATACCAAAGACTTATGAGGAGCTCATGCCTTGAAGAGGACGCCGGGTTTCTCTTGGGCAGGGTGGTGCTCAACTCGTACAGACATAAGATTTTGGTAGAAGATTATTTTTAGATGCGGGAAACAAAAAAAGCCCTTTCTGCTGGAGACACAATAACAGACTTCGAGGAACCATAAAGAAAATTTGCCTTACTGATTAACATACACAGAAATGCTGTGTTCATTCTCACTAAAAAGAGGACTTTGGGGGGAGATGAGCAAATTGATTAAGATACTGAAAGGAATGGATAAAGTAAGTTGTGCAATTACACTCGTAAAATACTGGAAACTGAGAGGCATAAATTCAAAACGCGAGAGCAAAGAAATAGCAGGGAATTTATTTTTAATGCGTTGGGTAATAAACGTATTGAATGTGTTGCCAATGGAGGCCAGCAGAGCAACAAATCTAAGCAGTTGCAAGGCAGAGAGCTGGCTCTGTCACTTACGGATAAAGGAGGCGAAGATAAGGAGTGAGAGCAAAGAAAGGGCGAGAAAAATACACGGTGGAAAATAAAAATATAGAGATACACAGGGAAGATGAGAGAAGCTAAAGAACGAAAGATAAATCGATTATTTAGCTATATATGAATAGTACATATATATATGTTTGTGTATATATATATATATATATATATATATATATATATATATATATATATATATAAACACACACACATAAATATATATATATTTACAGTCAATAGTAAGTAGTCATAGTCTGAGAAACCCATTTTATCCATGCCATTTTCCATATGGATTTTAGATCTGATTACAACTGAACGGAATTACACCAAATTTTTCAGTAAGCCAAATCTTGGCCCAGAAAGATCTCTTTTCATTATTTGGTGCAATTTCGTTTAATAGGTTTTGAAAAAAAGATGTACATATTTCTAGAGACGTGAAGGGTCCGCGGAAAACAGAGATCTCAGATTGAGATCTGATTGGCTGCCACCACTTTAACCAGGATGTAGTAGCAGCCATCTTGGGACTCGGACTCAGCCAAGTACCAAGAATAAAATGAAAAAACAACAGAAGGGTCTGGGTAGAAATGCCTTGACACCCCTAGGCCTGGTGATGGAGTCCCACAGGGTACCGCTGGAGGTCCAAATATATTCTACATTTTCCTGCAAGTTTATGGTGGATCCACTGATCCGTGGGATTTTTTTTTTTAAAAGCAAGTGTGGTTTCCTGTGCTTGCTGTTTTTGCTTTTTTTGCCCCCTGGGTGGGCCAGCTCTTTACCCCCTCCCCTTTCTGAATTTGGCCAAGCCCCAGGAGATGGGGTCCCTGTGGCCAGAAATGGGCCCAAGGAGGGGGGCTGCGAGCCTCCCTCCCCATTTAAGTGGGGTTGGCTGCATGTGGGTGCTTGGCTGCTGGGCCTGTCTTCAGGCCACTTCCTGGCAGGTAGTATAAAACACCAAATTGTTCACATCGTGAGGTGACTTTTTATGCAACACTGATGGATATGGGTAAAGCTGGTATGCAGGCTTTGGGCCACATTTTTCCTGCCGACTGACATTTTGTCCCGTATAATGCAATGCCTAATTAAATAGGGCTGCATTTGCAGGGGAGAAAATCTGTGTTTGCAGGTTGGTGGGGGGGCACCCTCTGTTAAAAAAAGAAAAAATACTCACTGAGGGGCATACACTGGCATTGATAGTGAGTTGGTGATTGCCACGCAGTGGAATATTCACAAATCACCAAAGCCCAATATATGTATTTTTAAATCAATGGTAAAAATGTGTCTTACCGACAGCATCCTGTCAAGCCAGGCCCATTAAAGATGCAATGGTGAGTGACTGACAGTTCTGTAAGTAGAAGAGATGTATTTGGAAAAAGATCACTGAGATCCTCCACTATACAGCAAAATCTCAGATTAGCCCAGGTGACAGAACTGTTGGGATTATCATAAAGTACAAAGCATATACTTACAGGCTAGAAGTTTTTGTACCATCCATTGTCCCATCCTACAAACCCTGAATACAGAGTTATGTTTAAATGATTTGGAAAGACCATATAAATGGTCTTATTTAGAGGTTGGCAAACATGCCATTCTGTTACATACTTGGCAATGTTCTGTGTGCCATAGTACAAGTGCTTTATAACCTTGGGCACTTGTAAAACAGTGGACTAGATATCTGTCATGTTTTGATATTATATTGCACTACGTTTTTACTCTATCTTCAGAAGGTGGTATGGCATGATATAAAGACTTTTACTTTAGAAAGGTATGGACAATTGATTTCTTTACCAAGTAAAACAGCGATTATGAAACCTTTATATAAGAAAAAAGGGGAGTGTTCTTGGGAGAAGGTGACAATTGTGTTGCTTGGGTTTGAAAGCTTGCCTTGGTCATTGACTGAAACTGTTATTATGGGTAGATTGCTTAGTATGCCTATGCCAAGAACGTAAAAATGTGAAATTGAAGTGTAATCATGTGAAACGTAATCCCAAGATATGCATCTACTCCTGATGTACTCAACCTTGCATAATCTCACAACTCCAAAGTCCCAGTGCTCTATTGCTCCCTAGGAAATGTTGCCCAATATATAGAGCAAAATATTCACTGACTGAAATTCAGATTGGCTATTCAGATCATTGTGCCACAGTTAACAATCTCTGTGATCATGAAGAAAACAACGCACAAAGGCCATTTTTATATGCTGCTTGTTATCTATAACTCATTCCGTTTTCCGGTATTTCGTGTGTCCATGCTCCACAATGAGTAACGAGCCCACACAAAATATTACTGTGGCACTTGCAGCACTGGTTTGACAATTACACAATTTTTGACCAGGGGCTGAGCGGGGAAATTAATTCTCCAGGTTGGGTCTCTTGTGGATATATACAGTAAATAGTGGTTAAAGAGCCTAGCGTAATAACCTGTAGTAGGAACTGATGTTGCCTGAATCTCTCAATAACGTAACAATATTCACCATTGGCTTATCATGTGGCTAGGATAATTTACTCTGGGGAGGTGTGAGAAACACCTGCTTTTTATTTGCAAACTTTCACTAGCTTTTTTCAACACGGCTCAAATTTTGTAAAGTTTTTAATGTTCAAATAAATGATAAATAAAATACGTCTTATTGTAAGAAGTGTTTTTTTTAAAAAAGGCTTTCGCCAAAAATTCTCTCGAAAAACACTATTTTGCAGGAATTTTTAAACACAGTTCTTGGTAGTTTACAAAACTTTTCAGCGAAGTTTGTCTTGCTGCGCTGTTGTTCGTTTATTAACACCAACAAAAATGTTTAGAAGCCTTTGCCAAGAGGGAAGTTTGTCAGTGGATGTGGCTTTGACAAATCATTGCATTGTAAACTTGATTTTGGCTGATCTCGCAGTAATATCTTGGTGGCATTATTTGATTTAGGAGGGGGCGCGAGGGAATAATTATGGATTAGATGTAGTTGGTGACTTTATAATATACAGAGGAAGGGACTGAGGCATCAACTTGCATCATTATTCTTTAGGCCCTATATGATTTGAAGGGGTACTCATTTGTACAGTGCTCTAAAAAGGAAATGTGGCTTTTAATGAACAATAGGAAATCACGGTTTCGTTCCATTCTTTCCTGATACAGCATTGATTGTGACAGACATTTTGCAACGCACAAACGCCTGTAATACAATCAAGAGAACACATTAAGAAACATCCACTCTTGATAACAAGAAAGAACACATTTTTATGAATCACAGGCTCTGGTAACTCGCTTATATAAGTCTACAGCATGTATTTCTAGAACACTATTGTGAATGGGGAATTTAATTTCAGATCTCACTGCCTGATGCACAATGTGGAGGATGGCCAGAAACAAAATTATATCAGGGACAAGCTGCATCTGTGGGTGACTGACCTCGCGGAGGAATTCAGCTGGATGTAGCTGACCATGCAATGTCCCAGCCTGTAATGGGCAAGGACAGAGCACACTTGGTGACTGGCACTCGTTGGCGGATCGATCAAGCGACTATGAAAATTGGCATCCGCTGTAAACTAGCTGGCATTGAGGAATAATACAAAACCTGTAGCATTTGGGACCCAGGAGAGGTCCAAACTGAGAAATGTGTGTCCAGTTGGGATGCCAGTGATATCAAATAGAATAGATATTAAACAAAAAAACGTAAATCCTGTCCTTGTTTTACATGGGTGAAGTAACTGCTTGCAATGTATATAAATATGAATAAAGTTTGCATATCACAAAGATAAACATAATTGTACCTTAACATTCCAGTCTGGAACCATTGTTGGATCTGCAGCTTTCAGTGTGTTTCACACGTTTATTAAATATGCATTTCCTTGCAAGGATATCATAAAGTAAAAATAATTTCTGGTTTTGTGCTGAAGCCCATAGCCTGGAGGATGACGTTTTACGTAAATGCAGTCAGATTCCAAATTCACGCAGGAAAGCCAGAAATGTATAATCCACTCGGAACCCCCCGGCGATTCCCGCCTTTGGGATCAGCTGACTGTGTTTGAGTACATTTATAGCTTGTTTGCCAACATTTTTATCTGTGCTGTGAAAAATCTGATTCCACAACAGCAAAGTTTCAACACAGCCATTGAAGAGTATATAATGAATGCAAACAAGCTGTTGTCTCACCCCTAATTATGAGTACAAAGCTTCAGCGGCATCTTCTGCGATGCATTAGCATTAAATTGTGGGGTAAATCAATGCAGGCTGGCTGCAGATCCTTTTTGCCTTCAGTTAGTGTCTGCATGTAGTTACTTGAAGAGGTTATAATCTTAGAACTGTGATTGGGGGCTGAGAATGTTCCATTTGCCCTTTGATGACCTGTGCAATTCTAGTGGTCAGTCATCTTTAAATGCTGCTTGGCCTTTTCTGTTAAGATATGGAGTACTAATATTTTAGTAATCGCGTTTGCTCTTGATAGAAGGTGGTATGGAGACCACGCACACGGCACTGGAGTAGGAGGAGGTCTGTGTAGTGTCTCAACCGCCATCTAAAACTGCACAAAGACGCACAAAGGTGCATGCGAGAATATGAGGTACAACTTCCAAGGGGTACGCTACATTTGTGCCGGGTATTCGCTGAATTTTCGTGATTTGTAAAACAACTGTGGAGTAACGTAAGGTACTGTTTTCTGGTGGTTTGCCAAAATGTGGTGAAATAGAATTTGTGTGCGGATGTAGAACTGTTCTACCTTCTAATCTAGGCCATATGTGTCATGTCAAATGTATGTTGGGAGCATATTTCATTTCTGTGGCCGAAGTTCAAGCCAGGAAATAACTGCAGAAAATTAGAGGTGGTTGATCCACCAGATTTATAAATGCGAATTAATTATTTTTCCCAAATCACTTTTTTGTTTTAATAAATCACTTTGCTTTTTAAGAAGCTTTTAGTTTTAGAATGGTTTTGAACAATTTGTTTCTGGGATATTTTTGTTTTCTGAGAATTAATTATTTTTCTTTTCTCTTCAACTTGGCTTTTTCCTAAATTGGTGATTTTTCTGAAATATTGCTTTATATTTTCAATTTTAGACAGCTGAAACGTTAATTCATCCAGTTTTCCCTTGGACTGTCCTAGAGGTAAAGAAGCTAGCTATGTAGATTCCTGAGAGGCAAAGGGTACATGTTTGTATAAGGTGAGCAAATTAAGTAGAGACTATCTCACAAAAGACTTCGTAGCCTCCTTCTAAACGCTGTTTGTCGTCCACTGGGTCAGGTTTGTCAGGAGAATGCTGGCAAGCCTGCCGCCATGGACGTCATTTAGGGGCCGCCAGGGGGCGTATTTGCGACCCCTGGTCCCAGCAGTGGCCAAATCATTGCAGAAACACAGGAGAAGCTCGCCCCAGTAGACACTGGTTGGGGCTGCAATCTCTTTGCTTTTTGTCAATTCTTTTTACACTAATAGTGAATAGTAACAATGTTCACTATTAGTGTAATAGTAATGCAGTGCAATTATCTGGAATATAACACTCCCTAGCAATTGAAGTAAATAATAAATGCTTTTGAATGTATGCTGAGTCCATGCTTGCAGGTGAGAGCATGTTTATGTGAGAGAGTGTGTGTATGTGTAAGCTTGAGTGAGTGAGCCAATGTAAAGGTCAAATTGAGTGTGATGTCACTTCCGTTACCCCTGGCCTTTTGGTGAATAGACGTTGCCGCTTGAATTAATGAAAACATATTCATTTTAGAAAACAAAGGAAAGATGAGTTTCACCAGTACAACTTCCACTAGGGGGGCCACCACCGTTAATTTATCAATGGACAATATCTCATCACTGAATTATATCATGGAGGCAGCACTGGAGTTCAGAATAATTCTGGGGCTTGAACAACAGCCAAGGCTCACATATAGCAAATTATATTAGTCAACTGTTCGCAAAAGTGTGTGTTATTTGACATCCTGCACTTATATATGTACATGGTATAACAACGGTGACTCCTGTTCAGCATTTCTGCTACAGTAAACTAATAAACTAATGATATCTGAGTAGCTATCAATACTTGTGATTGTATGAGACTGTAGCAAGGTCTTTAATTGGGATCCACAATTATATAGCGTCCAGTACCAGCAACTATGCGCTGCTATGATGCACTGATATGACGACGGAGTGGATGAGATACAACTTTCATGTGATAGAATGAGTGCAATGTAGTGCAGGTGTAACCATACTTTCTAGTCACAAGCTGCTATTTTATATTTATGAGACTTTATCACTCACATTTTGGAATTAGGGAGAGGTAACTTCTTTTCGGTGGTAGAGCTTCAAACTTAAATTCAGGCGATTTACAGCTGTAGCGCTAAGTTCAGTACTGTAGCAATAGATGTCGGACTGGTATAGCTCAGCTATTAAGGGCATTTGTTCGAAGGTTAACCCGAGCATCACAAGGTTAAAGATGAATAACTTCAGCTTTTAGTTTCACTCCTTAAAAGAGTGGCATGCTTTTGCAGAAAGCACCTTTAATCGGATCCCCATGATCAGTAACCACACATCTTCATTTTCAGTTCTCAAATAGCTGTGATGAAGGTACACGCAGGAAGCTTTTGGGATGATATACACCCATCTAATATTGGTTATCTTACCCTTTATAAAGGAACTAGGGGCCACATGTACGAACGATTTTGAACGTCCCAAACAGTAAATCTGGCTGTTTGCGACGAGCAAAATTCACTTCCGAATGTACAAACCCAGTTTTGCGATTCAGTAAACTTTTTACAGAATCACAAAACATGGATTGCGACTCTCAATTAGGAAGGGGTGTTCCCTTCCTTATTACAACTCGCAGTCCCACGTATGATTGTTTTGTGACCGCGAATGCAGTCACAAAACAATTGCAGATAACACCAGTGTCACACTGGTGCTAACCCATTCGCAAACGGGAAGTTGTGAATGTCACTGGAAACATTTTTCCACTGCCTGCTCTGAATAATGAAACAAAAACGTTTCATTTTTTGTTTTTGAAATGCATCTTGTTTTCCTTTCAGGAAAACGGGCTGCATTTACAAAAAAAAAAAAAAAAATGCTTTATTTAAAAGCAGTCACAGACATGGTGGTCTGCTGTCTCCAGCAGGCCACCATCCCTGTGAGGGCCGCCATTCCCGGGGGGGGGGGGGTCGCAAATTGCGACCTACCTCATGAATAATCATGAGGTGGGCATTTGCGACCCCCTTGCGAGTCACAAATAGTGTCAATAACACTATACTACATATGGTTTTGTTTTGCTCTCTCGTGTCATATGCTTTTTATAAAACAGAAGTTGTTTGGTGGCTTTAACACTGCAGAAAGCAGCATAGAGGGGAGGGACTACGTGTCCCATGAGACTATAGGACTCTGGATGCAGCTTATGACAATCTTCTCCACCTGCGAGGCCAAGATCGCTATAAAGCGAAAACAGGAGTCCTGAGGCATGGGAGCAGCATTGAGGCGAGGGACTACGTGTCCCATGAGACTCCGGAGCTCAGGAGATGGCCCCTGACAATCTTCTCCACCTGCAAGGCCAAGAGCCCTATATAGCGCCAAAAGGAATCCGGGAGTGCAGGGCCTGCATGGGACACACCCAGGCAAAGCCCGGGCCCAGTGCAGGCCCGTCCTGCACCCGTCAGTGCCTGACCAAGGTTGGGGTGGGCCACCCTTCTTAGGCCCACTCTCCAATATCATGGGTAAGCGCTAATCTAGCTGCCTTGCCAGAAGCAGACACTCCTAAAGATCCAAAGTGCGAAGGAGGAGTTGGGCCTAGGGATGGGTTTAGCAACACTCAGCTGGGACAAGCATTCAGTGAGAGGCGGTGAGGCATTGGGGTCTGGGCAGTGTGTAGTCCAGGGTGAGACCAACTTGTGTGAGTCCCCAGCATGAGTAGTGAGCCCTCAAGAGGTTATTAACACAGATGTTGCCACATCAACAGAGAGGGCCCTTGTGGTGAAGTTAAGGAAGAGAAAGGCCCCCAACGTAAAGCACATCCCTAGAGTGATGTTCCCTACTTCTCTTAAGAACTCTAACCTTCTATGTGGCGAGAGAGTCTCACCTGCCTCTGACGCCTTGCTTGATTCTATTTCTGTTGCTGCTCTGGGAGGCCACATGCAAACATTTTGGAGCCATTGTTTAAAGCTCTGCACAAGAACGTTGTGCGGACAATGCAGAATCTGATAGAGGGACTGATGACATAGCTGGGAGCAAAAGAAACATCCTTTAAAGAGTTGTTTGTTGGGGTTAAGGGGCACCTGGGTATATCTGTGATACAAAAATCTGCTCTTTCAGTAGAGGGACAAGGTGTGTGCCCTGCTGATTTGGGGCCTGTGCCAGGCACTTTGCCCAGTCGGGATTCCGATACCTTGCTAATTGATTCAACCCGCACCAGGTCCACGCCTAAGGCATAATCACTCTCCTCTGCCCATCTGCGTTGTTAGACCAGGCTGCTCTCCCTCCCCAGCAGACATTAATACCTAGAAGGGCCACTCTTTCCCCCACGCCTCAAAGAGGAGCCAACGGGGAGGCTGAGACCTGCCCGTCACCATCGGCCTCTAAAGGGACAGCACCTATGACTTGTAAATAACGGCTGCCACTTGAATCAACTCTGCTGGTAGCTGCCCTGGTGGGGGTACTCTGCCTAGGACCAGGACTAGAAGAGCCCACACCAGAATGTATTCGTAAAGACAGATCTTGGTATAGCAACACGCTGGGGGATGGGGCTGGGGCCTCCTCTCACATTATCATGGCCAGACAGGTGGGGGAATCCAGTAGAGGGGGACTGTGTAGTTGTGAATTTTGATCAACCTGGTATTGCAGGTAGGCTGTTTTACAATGAGCCTAATATCCAACAGAGGGGTATCAGGGCACTCCGCTTGGGCTTTTTCATCCCTCAATGTATAATGGGTGGCAAGGGTTAGCCAGCATACTCCAGAATCGGCCCCTGAGTAGGTACCTTGCACAGGACAGTGGTGCGCAGGTTGCTTCCATTAAGTTGCCTAACAGATTTCATCCTCTTAGCAATCTATACCTCAATGATTGACTGAGCCTATCACCAACACCTGTTTCACACCCCCCAGAAAGTAAAGAAACAGAGATGTCCCTAGGGGCTTGTGCGGTTGATGCTATAGATTATAATTTAAATGTGCTCTGTTGGAATGTAGCTTGTTTAGGTAGTAAGAGGAAGGATAAGAGTTGGCTTAAGATCTTATCAAACCAGTAAATTGAGGGTTTGCAAGAAACATGGCTCTGGTGTCCTCGTTTTTAATGGGTGGGCATATGTCTTATTTCGAGCCCGCATTGCCTTCTCAGTCAGGCAAGGCCAGGGGGACCTTCCTACCCTAATTTCCCTTAAAATTCCAGAAACTGGTCACAGGTTCTTTTAACATTTTGGCGGTGTAGTTAGTTTTTAATATTGTACCTAATTTATTCATTTTGTATTTTTATCATTCTTTTATTAGGGCTAGACCCATTGAACACTTTCTTTCCCTAAAGTATTTTTAGAGTCTTTAGAGGAACAACAGAATTCTTCTTATTTGGTTATCATTTTAGGCAGTTTTGACCTGCATCTTTGCCAAAGGGGGTGTCATGTTTATGGTGATCTTGGTTCAGATTACTACCCAAATGCTCATTTTGAGCACACGTTACAAGGGGTGTTGTAAGAGGATGGGGTTGCAGATGCTAATTTACAACACATTGAAGGGGGAGAGTAGTGGTCTGAGTAGCCCCTCATTCATGAGTAGAGGAGCTAAGTCTACCATTGATTATATTTTTATTTCTACTTTTTTGGTACAGTTTGTCCTTTCAGTTGGGATCAAGTGGCATTATTTTAGTGCTCAAAATGCTCTATTCTAAAATAGGTGGTGGGGGAAGCTGGTGGTTCTCTTTTAGGTCCTAAAAATACAAACATTATTCCCCACGGTCAAGCCCTTAGATTGAAGTGGAGCAAGGTTATCCAGGATCAAGTCACTAATGCTTTGTTTGGGGTCTATAGGGAAGAGATCTTGTGTGCTGAGAATGTCACTTTTTGTGAAACTCTATTAAAAGTCTCTTGGAGGATTTGTCAACAGATAGCTTATACTTTAATGAAGTCACCAAGCAAAGCTGAGTCGTGGTTTGATAATAAGTGCTTAGAAGCACACCAAAGGTTTATGATAGCACTTAAACAAATCCCCCAGGACAATAACGAAATAGCCAGGAGAAGGAAAATCTACAAGTTAACCCTGGCAGTCAGTAAAAAAGAAATTAAGGAGAATGCATGGAATGATTTTTTGCACCTAGATGGTTTAAAAAATAGTGTTATGTTATGGGAGATTACCAATCACCCTTTTTTTATGGGGGCTGTTAATTCCCCTACTGACTTACCATATCTGCGGAAACATGGGTTTCTCATTTCCAGGACATTTACTGAAAGCCCTAGAGCACCCTCAAGTATCAACACAGGTTCTCTAGAAGCGTAATCATGACCTGTTTTTTTCTGAGGAGAAAGTGACTGCAGCTATTTTGGTCAGGTCAAAGGATAAAGCCCCATGCTTGGACGGAGTGCCGGCAGATTTATATAAGTCAAATCCATCTTTGTGGGTGAAAATTCGTACTCATGTTTTTAATGCTGCCTGCAAAGTGTGGGTGCCATCCTCCTGGTCCCAATCTGTTATTATACCAGTATTTAAGAAAGGGGTGCATACAGATCCAAGATGCTAAAACTCCATAGCCCATTATTGACTCAGTGGTTAAAGTCCTAGGGAGAGTAATTCTGTCGAGACTGACTGATAGGACAACACAATATCATCTCCAACCTACAATTTTGGTTTATGCCTGGGAAAAATTACTATAAAGCAATGCCTTAACCTACAGTTGATAAAAGAGAAATATACAGTGGCCAAGAGAGGCATACTACAGCTGGCCTTGTGGACTTAATGCCCGCATTTCATATAGTGAGTAGACTATGGCCTCTGTTGATTAGTATGGCGATGGATCATAATATTGTTCATTTTCTTCATGAACTTCACTTGGATCTTTCAGCCCATGTAAGATATAACCATACGGGGAGACTCTCTTCATAATTTAATGTTCATAGGGGCACGAGACAGGATTGTATTTTGCCCCCCTTGTCATTTGCCCTATATATTAATGACTTGGGCCCATCATTATGCTCTGCTTGTAGAGATGTTCTTCGGGCAGGGCCCCAGCTTACACCTGCACTTCTCTATGCAGACAATGCTATCCTGCTTGCCAGGACAGCAGCCAGGCTCCAACATCTACTGAACTCCTTTGTAGAGTTAATGAACTCCCTAGACCTGAGTACCAATTTTGTTAAGTCCCATTTGATGGTACTAGGCCAAAGGAATGGATCCCAGAGAAGGCAATATGTTGATGACATTGAAATTACTAGGCTCCCAACATTTTCCTATCTGGGAGTCCTGTTCGATGATAGGGGTTCATGGTGCCCTTTAAGAAAAGCAAATAGTAACTCCATTTCAACATTACGGCTGCAGTTCTTGACTTATCCAAAAAACTTGGTGCTAATCCAGTTCAGGCCCTGCTGCAGCTATATAGGGCTAAATGTATCTCTATTGCCTGTTATGGGAGTGAGTTTTGGGGATATAAGAATCCCGGAGTCCTACATATAGTGGAAAATAAATTCCTTTGGAACTTGCTTTCAGTCCCTCAATCCGTAGTTTCCTAAATTGTACACAAAGAGTTGGGGATGGGGTTAATCACAGACCTGGTGGCAGTTTCTCCTCCTTTGTTTGGGATTAGGACCTGGATTAACCCTGTCTTGAATTTAAACAAGAAAATAGTCAAAGATTGTCTATCTTTAGATCGTGTCAATAGCGTCCCCTGACTCTTGCCACAATGAGACCTTGGCACAGAAATTGGATCAACCTGATTTGTTTGCATCCCCTGAGAAGCTTACCAAGAACAACCTGAACTGGGTGAAGAGGCAATTTTCATCTATTATGTGTGCGGAGCAGGAAGCAAGGGAGTTTAATAAACCCACTGTAAAGGTGTATAATCTGACAGAATCTTATCTACTTGAGACTTTGTTACCTTACCACTGCATCCTGTTAACTAGGTTCAGATTAAATCTTGTACATTGGCTGCTCACTGTACCCGGGGGAGACAGCAGGTGGGGAATTTGGCCCCCTGCACCTGCAGTAACATTTTTACCCAGGACAGTCTCCATTTTGTGCTGTTCTGTGATCATTTTTGCTTACTACGATGGAGCTTTATTTTTCCATTACTAAAAGGGAAGGAAAGGGCTTTGTACAAGCTAAACTGGCCCTCGTGTATCTTCAGATGCTATCTTGTTCCCTGGAGCGCTTTGGTCGCTGCCATTAGATATGGGAAAGGTGCGGGTGGTAGGATTATTATCACATATTAGCTCTTAGTTGAAACACATATTATAATTTTTTGCCATGACTTTGCATTAAAATGTTTTGTGTGTTTATCTAAGTAAATTATTTGTAGGTGTCCTTTTTAATGTTTTTAATGTTTTTATGCACTGTTTGTAAGGGCTTGTCTGAGGAAGTGAAAGGCAAATGGGAAATTAGTACAAAGTGAGAGCAGGAAAGGAAACTTTCATTCGGAGCCCAGCAGAGGCATGCAAATACATAAATATCCACCCTAAAGGGTCAGTCAGCTGCAACACAGTAAGGTTACATCCACATCTACTCCAGTAGTGCTGCAAACTAAACAGGCTGAAATATACTGTAGCCAAGCTTCGGAGTAAGCCACCCACCTCACATGACCACTCATCGCTATTGCAAAGGAACCACATACAAATCTATGGAGGCAGAAAATAGTACTACTACCACCAAAACCAGAACCTAAAAACAAGAAAATAAAATGGTCATATAATTTTAGAGACTGTATACACCCACCCCATGGCATTATAAATGTTTCAAAATCTTAAAAATTAAAATAAAATAGAATTCATGTGAATGAATGGCCATATACAGTCTGCCATTGCAGACACTATATATATTATATTGTAAAATACTTTAAACAATGTGTAAAAATAATCTAATTAATGGAAAAATTGTCTCGTAACTATAAACATTGAAGACACCTCTACAAATAACATTATAAAAAATATAAACATAATGAATGAAAGCACATATAAAGGCTTGAGGATGAAAAAGTATATTGATGGCGAGGTGGAATACATAGACTACGTTTAAATGTGGGGCTTCATTTCAAGTCGCACACCATCATTCTACTGTAGTTCATTAGAGATATGTATCTGATCAACACCAACACGTGCTAAGATGGCAAAACTGATTGACGTAATTTGTTTTAACAATACTGAACACCTAGTAGTATTTCCATGTTTTGAAAATTCACTGTTCTTTTCGCATTGAAGAATGTTTTAATTTTCCATTTTCGTATTCTGTGCCTGAGAAGGCCTCTGCCTTCATTTGAAAAACTATGAGCTATCCACTATAAGTTCTATTGTTCTGAGCTGAACGATTGTATACACGTCTCTCTTTTAACCAATTATGCTTGCTCAACAAATGTAATAATCTTCCTCAAGCTTCGCTGATGAGATCCCAAGGCCCTTAAAACCTTAAAATATGTTCTCTACTGCAGATGCTCCCTGGAAGTATGTAGTAAATTGTGGGTATGTGTGAGACAGCAAGGAACACCCAGGCTAATGTCTATGCAGTTACAGGGCTAACAATACGCTACAGAGTTCAGGAATTCATTGCTAGCAGAGGTAGCAGTTTTCTAATAATTGAGCCTGTTTCCGCTGGGGCCTTGTGTTCCCAGGTGGACAAGAAGTTAATATATGTATTATTTATTCTCCAGATTTCTACCTGCATGATGGCACTCCATTCTTTGGCATGGGGTGTGAGCACATCTTAGATTTTACAATAGTTGTTTTCAGGAGCATTTAACGGTCTGATAATATAGCAGCAGTGCTTAATTTGTGCTTGTTGTTCCCAGTGCGGAGCACCGGCACATATTTTTAGGGCCGGCGCTTATCTTTCTGCCTTAAGCATTAGCTGCGAGCAAAAGACACATATGTGAAAGACGAAGGAAGAGAAAAACGAAAAAGCGTCACAAAGGGAGAAAGCAGAAAGCTGCAAGAGTGAGCTGAAGGCGCAGGGAGTGACTATAAATGGATTGAAGAGGCCCGAGATGGCTTCAGGATTACGCTGCCTCAGTATTCTGTGTTCGCACATTTCATTGCAGTAGCCGCGTGTCTAGGAGGAGGGCTTTGAGCACCAGCACGTTTTTATTTACAAATTAAGCACTGTATAGCAGTCAGTATTGCATCATTTCTTTGCCTAATTTCTTTAGGAATCAGACAGTTGTCGTATTTACCCTTCTTAGGGTCTGATTTTGAGTTGGGTGGAGCACTCTATAAGTGGGATACACTATCCCATCTAATTCCCAGTTGTAATCAATGCAAGAATGCACCAATTGAGGTCAAATGGGTTTCATGCACAGTTTTCCAGACTCTGGAACCACATTTGGTATTCATCAGGTAATTCCTAGTCAAGCATGTTATAGCCCATTCCCAACCTCATGAACTCATGATGGCTAGTAACCTGGGTGGAGATACTGACATGGAGCTGCTATTTCTGGGCCTGGAATCTCCGCCTGCAGTTAGCTGCCATTAGGGTATCTGTACCTCATTGTTAGGTATGCATGTACATTGGTGCTTGGGTAATATGTGATAACTCTGAAATACGTGTGTGTATTTGTCATGTGATGAAATGTGGATTATTATAGGGTGTAGTTGTGTCCCCACATCATGTAATAATGACACAAACCTGTATCAAGTCCAGTCAGGTTAGTATGTAAAACCCTAGTTCAGTCCTGGGTAGCTGTGAATCAGTCAAGCTTTACCAAACCATAAGTGTAAAGGATTATGGAGTACCAAAACAGTTGAGTAAGAATAAAACACAAAACAATACGAATTTGCCACTAATTTATAAAAATAGGTTGTGTTTTTACCTTTAAATAGACACCTCTAGGACGAAAATTCACCAGAGGGTTCCAGAGGTATGAATTGTCAAAGAAAAAATAAATCACTACTTTTTACTAAATGTAATAAACCTTTGTCATCTACCAAGATCACAGTTTAGGATTAGCCACATGAAGCAATTGCAAAACAGCTATATGGGCACTCTTGGCATGCCAACTCCAAAAGGGAGCCAATCACAGGGACCAGTCAGGTCCAGAGGGACACTCACCCGTAGGATTAAGCAGTCTCCAATACTTTTCTGAATCCTATGGGCAAACTTCCATTGTAGTCAATGGAGTGGTCCAGATGCAAGGAGTGCAGAATGTGGAGGATGCTCAATGATGCTAAGCAGGCTGAGCCAGTGTTGGAGGTCTTCCTGTGACCACTCCTTGGTCCTTGAGCATGAGCTATGGGGTTGACTTTGGCCTCAGGGTTTAATATTCCACAAAGTAACAGTGACGTGTAGCGGAAAAACAGTTGTCATTGGTCTCTGGTTACAGCAAAATCAGTGGATCTCTTTAACTTGAAGGACCTTCTGTGCTGGGTAACTAAACTGCACTCTCCCAGGTCCAGCAGACTTGGGTGCAACTTATGAGCGCCAGGCTGAAACCCAGTGTCTAGCAGCAAAGAGGCTTTTTGGCCCTGGG
This sequence comes from Pleurodeles waltl, assembly GCF_031143425.1. Classification (NCBI taxonomy): domain Eukaryota; kingdom Metazoa; phylum Chordata; class Amphibia; order Caudata; family Salamandridae; genus Pleurodeles; species Pleurodeles waltl. Next base: position 1,105,941,112 of record NC_090445.1, read on the forward strand.
TTCTCAAGGGCGTAGGTTTCTCCATTTCTATGGCCCTGGGGCTGTAACAGAGAGTCAGTCACTTGTCTCATAGAATCACCTTCTCTGGCATTTATGGGCAACTTTTTCATGAGTGGGGCACTGCAGATCGAACCTCTCTTTGCTGGATCCAGAGACCAGCAGGACAGTCCTCCTTCGATCTTATCTCCAGTACAGGGGTTATCTGAAGTCTCGGTACATGGGGTGCCAATTTTATGCCTGCTAATCTTGAGTTTGTGGTAACAAATAAGCCAATGAGCTGTCAGTTCCCCCCTACCTGGTGACAACTCCCTGCAAAGGGCAGCATCCTGCTGTCTCAGTGTGCACTAATCTGCCCACTGCATACATGGCAGACTCCCGCTCTTGGTGTGTGGAGCTCCCTAGCTCACCCAGTGGTAAGTCTGCTTGGAGGCCACACTCCCCTTAAAAAAGTTTTGGCAATGACTTTTCCCTCTCTACCAAAGATGCCAACCTGTCTGTTAAAGCAAAAGAGCAGTCCCTTCCATGTGTGGCCAGCATTTGTCCTTCAAAGATGGCTTCCCCTCTGAAGCTCGCATTTGGAGCTCACACACACTCTGACCATCCTGCCATGGGCATGTCACACTCCTTCACTTGGCATGTTCTACATTTCTTTTCCACAGAATCATTCTCACCTCCTCACCAGGAGAACAGCAAGCTCCCTTGATGACAACAGCTACTGACTGCCGGGGCAACAAAGTGGCAACCGTTAATGAAATAGTTACATTAAATTCGACTTCAGCAATGAGCTGGGTTTAAGGTAGAGGTTTGTTTGACATCCAGAAGTACCATATTCAGTAGTCCAATGTGGAAGTTAGCACTGCTGAGTTGTCACCATGTAACTTCATACTCACTGATGGGGCTACTACCCTTTCTACAGTAAAAACAAACATGTGGGGTTTTTACTATCAAGAAACATGCAAATGCATGTTCTCCTTTCTAATATACTGTACCCTGGTATAAATTATATGAAAAGGGACGTTTTGGGCTTCGCCACTGAAGGGAATGCACAGTCGAGTTAGCAATTTGAAAAATGCCCTACCAGTCTGAAAGGGTGGACTGGGAGCCATGCTTAGCTTTGTTAGACTAATGGTGGCACAATCAGTGCTGCAGTCCAATAGGGATGCTAAATTTACAGGCCGTAGGTCTCCCTGGTGTCATGGACTAGGGATTTATACATAAATTAGCTTATGCAAATTGGGGTTAAGCCAGTTAAACAGATACGTAAGGGTCAGAGCACTGGCACCACTGAGGTCTGTCTCATTAGCAAGAGTACGTCCACTTCCAGAGTCGAAAAAAACAGCCTCATCGTTCCGAAGGATTGGGGGTTATCACACAAACAAGAGTCATTTCCTTACAGAATGGGTCATTGCACAACTAGAGCCCTCTTCCTGCCTAACACCTCTTATGAATTTTAATCCAACATTTGATTTGATACTTGCGATGATGAATGACAAATGACTACATTTAGTGGATTTAGAATTTCCATATTGTTATTTCCCCAGAAAGATTCATCATACTGGAAATATAAACCAAATCTACTTGAACTTCCAGTAGTTCATCACTCCTCTTTCGTGATAAAGGTTTTTCCTAAACCCTGCCAGTAAAGCTTGGCACTGCACAGGAGATGACCATTCCTGTTCTTTTCTTCAGCTTGTTTTTGCAATTTCCTGGACTAATTGTCAATTGACATGATCTCTCAGGATCACCCCACTACAGCCAGGATGTGGAAATAAGTGAATATTTTTTGCGACCTTATCATATTCCTCCCAAAAAGTAAGAAAAGTCTCAGGAAGTTCTATGAGAGCAGGACTTTGCATTGAAAATCGGCCCCTTCTCTTTGGTTTACTATGAGTGTATAATTGGGGGTAGCCTCTTTCTTGCAAGTGTTCAGTCACTCAAAAGGAAAACGATGCAAGGTATGCAAACTTATGCAAAATGCTTGTAAAGTACCGGAGCATACAGTTTCACAAAACTCACAAGAAAAATACACAACCCTTTTCAATACCTGCTAATGCAGAGAGCAAGACGAGAGTCTGGCATATGCCAAACGAAAATGGCACGCTACCCAAGCTACACGAAGAACAATCATCAGAGACTATGAAAAACAAAATGCCTGCAAGCTCAAGATTTTTCAAACACCATGCTTAAGGTGAAGAGTTGATGTCTTCTGGATGGAGCCAACCTTGTTTAGATACTGCGGGTTAAAGTTAAGGGGTAGAGGACCTTACCGGAGTCTAAGTGTTATGTGGTGCTACCTGGCCCTTTCGATGCTAGAACCATGAGAAAGCAACTTCCACACCCATCATCAAACGGGAAAACCTATATTCTCCAGAACGTATTAGCTAAAGCTAGTTGTTACACTTAACTTCTGGAAGAATGACGTGTGGCTTTCAAGAAACACTGGCATTGCTATCTTGGCCCAGCCAGGAAAACTCAAGATTTAGGCCCATATTTAAGAAAAAGTGGCGCATCAGAGCTGATGTGCCACCTTTTCATGGCCCTCCCTTACCAGCACCTAACAACTCATGGTTGCACCATACTTATAATACAGCACACCTTGGCAGTTGTTAGCATATTAGTGTAAAAGAAATGTATGCCATTATGATGCTTTGCTACACTAGCATCAAAAATGTTGATTCTAGTGTAGCAAGGTGCAAGGAGGCTCATAGGTTTCTATGAGAGCATCTTTTTAACACCTCCTCTGCGCAGGCGTTAAAAATGATGCCAAAAATGGCACAGTGAAATCTGTTAAATTTCACTGCGCCATTTTTGCAGGCCACCTAGCGCCAGAACAGCCTCCTTGCATATATCATGCCTGGTGCCGGCATAATGTGGCACAAGGATTTACAAAGTGGCGCAATGCATACAATGCACCCCTTTGTAAATATGGCACATGGAAAAAAACACTTAAGCGCCACCTTAGCGTAAAAAAAATTACACCATGACGGTGCTAAGGTGGAGCTAGGGGCTCTTAAATATGCCCCTTAGCTTATTCACTGGAAATGTTGCACACCATCAACCAGTATCACAGTAGAGAACTTAAACAGTGCAATTGTTTAGACCATAGATATATTAATCATAGGTGTTGATAGGCATGATCCATGTCAGGATTAATCACAACCTTCACATAAGGTACAACAAATATGATTGAGACACACTTAGATAGGTAATAATGCTGAAAATCTGGGATGAACCGGGTCAGCTTGGACATGAAACCCCCAACACATTAGACAGTAACTGACTCAAACATAAGTGCACACTCGCCAGAGTAAGCTGCTTTCAAATGTTTTTCTTCATCCTTGGCATAGTCCTCAAGATTTGCCATAAAGGTAATTTTTGAGGTAATCACATCTAGCTGTTAGCCTCAGTCAGCAGTTTACATGTTCATGAATTGGTACCTTACCACATAGACCATCTTTTTTTCTTTCAAATAGTTTTATACATTTTTTTAAAGGGAAAATAGAAAGCAGAAGAAACATATAGTGATGATACCAATAACTGATCTATCTTTTGGAATTGCTTAAGACCAATTACCTAACAAACAGCAAAAATCAGGAATTTCAGCGAACAAAGTGCACATCCCTAATTTTACCATGTAACCAAAGAGCACGTTTTGTAATTTAATTGGGTGTCAACTCTCTTCAAGGAAGCACATGAAGCAACTGATTCCCCGGTCACTCTAGCAGGTCCAGACTGCAGATCAAGACACATCCTTAGGGTGACCACCTCACCTCACTAGTTTCCAGTCCTGCTGCTAGTCACCTACAATTTATTCCTATCAGTTTGTTCTTTATCTAGTTAGTTCAATGGAAACAAACCAAACTACAACACCAGGAAGGCATATACTAACATACACAAGCCCAGGACTGGAATGTTTATCTGTAATGACATGGAGTGAGGTGGTTTTCTTTATATTACTCATAATTTTACCGGAAAAGTAAAGGGCCTATATTCTGTAAGTCGCATCTTGTGTAATAAATGTATAGTTTTAATTGTGACTATGAAATTGCAATGGGAAATTCTGAAGGCTCCCGCGTGGACATCTGGGAATACAACGACAACAGCGTTCAAACCAATATAAAATGCTGATTCAGACCTTTTTGCACTTGAGTTGGATGGTTAAACACAACGAATGCAGAGACTTGCAGAGTGACACCTGCCAATCTGGGAGATTCTTTCTTGAGCTACAGATATTGGAGAAAAAAATCTAATGGCGGCTTGCTGAAATAATATTCCAAAAAATAAACCTTGACCCTTCTTTCTAGGCCTGAGTGAAATTTGATTTCAGAAGCAAAAAGTCACAGGACCAGCGTCGTTTGGGTTCCAAATAGTTTGCAATTTTTTCTCCTTTATGCTCACTTAATTTTCACCCAAAGGAGGCTACAGTGAGGAAAAGTGTGTTATAGAAATTGTAAAATGATTGCGTGCCAGGCCTGAGAGACAATTTCTATTTGAGCCGGGCTCTTGCAATTATCTCTTGTGACTTTTGGATGTGAAGTAAACCCTCGACATCTTCTTCAATTTTCACTTAGACATGCACAATGCTTTTTGCTTAATAAAAATAGTTAGTTAGCAAATCAGGCAAATTTTACTTCGAAAACGTTGTTCCGTTTTGCCCAGCCCTACTTCTTACCCCATGTACTGTGCAGGTATTTGTGCAGTGCGTGAAAGTACTCAGTGTACTTAAGCTGCACCTTCTTCTCTAGTGCTTGCGTGGACTATTAAAAATAGACACACAGTAAAATTCCATTTGAGCAGACTTTCAAGTGAAAACATTGTGTCTTTTACAATGCTTTTAAGATCGTTAGGTTCAAAATGTCACCATTTTCTACGTCAGTGTAATTTTTGTGTACTTTTCCTGTGCGAGTGACTTGTACTCCCAGAGGAAACTGCACGTTATACACTTACGGATAAAAGTAATGATTTGCTGGTCGTGTGGGAAGAAGTCTAAGTGGACTGAAATGAGAAGAAAGCTTCAAACTCTACTATATGGAGGGCAAAAATGAGGAACTTTGCAAACCTTTGTCTACGTTATAAAAACTTCGCACATCTAACACTTAATAATATCCTACAATGGCGTAAAATATTTAGTAACCATCTTATGTTAAACCTTCGTCTCCGAACCCATTGCAACGCACAATTGCAATCGTGGGGTTCCCGCGCTCTAAATTTGCCGCGAACCGCAGAGTAATAACTTGAAGTAATGGCATAATTTTGGACATTTTGCTTAACAAACGTAACACATGATTCTAAAAAGGATGCGAATCTCGCTAGCATGATTTCAATTACATATGTGCTTAACTGCCTCTACCAATCACAACGGGTCCAACACAACGAGCGGGAAAACACCCCCGTAATAATCTCCCACACAGCGCTGCTAGCAGAATGAATGTTACGCTAGAGTCGAGGCCCATGGAGAAACAAAACACACTCATTGTTAAGTGCAGAGGTTATAAATGCCAGCAGGTGCCAGGGCACAAGTCGAGGGCACACGCGGATGGGCGGTGTCCACCGACTATTTTTACAGGGTGAACCCCCGCAACAAAATTGGGCCCCGGTGAAATTCAGCAGCGCCTGCATGTTGTCTGCTCTCTGTTTTGAGCAGCAAAGAGAAGGGGGCTTTGTTATTGGACATTCCAGCTGGACCCCCTAAAACAAATACCCCGTTCAAGGGGTCATCAGCCTTCCCTTTTGACCGAGTAGGATCCTGGCTGGGCTAGCTGGGCCCTAATACCTTAATATCTATACAGTGGAGGAGGTAACTTCTCACTTAACAAGTACTTGAAAAAAACTAAGATCTGGAAGCAAGTTTTTCACTTTATTCAGTCCCTGTATACAAGTGATTTGCATACACCTTAAGAATGTCAGATGTATCAGTCTGTATGAGTATTTACACAAATAATTTAAATACCACTATTTTTATAATTTTATTCTTTTTCAGCGCAACACATCCCAATATAGGGTGTAAGAACATTTTACATCACACACATTATTATACATTGATAATAACTCTCACAAGTGTGTAAAACAATGTACAGGATGCATTACAAAAGGCAACAGGGCTGTAAGAGTTTGATATCGCCCTTATCAGTAGACATTATGGGCCTGATTGAAAATTTGGCAGATGTCCCGGGATGACCTGTCCGCTGAACTTCCGACAGGGAGGCTGCAGCCATACTGGCTACCCTGCTGCCGGGCCCATTACAACTTTCCCACTGGGCTGACGGGCGGAAACCAGGGTTTCCGCCCATCAGCCAAGCGGGAAAAGTGGCAGCGGCATTGTCGACCGGCTCGTAATCAAGCAGGCGGCAATGCTGCCACCAGCATGGTGCACCAGCACCCTTGCAATGCTCACTGTCTGCACAGTAGACAGTGAGCACTGCGAGGGTGCTGGGCAGGGTTAGCCCTGCACTGCCCATGCCAAGTGTATGGGCAGTGCAGGGGCCCCCCTGTGGCTCCCTGTACTTGTTCTCCGCCAGCTTTTTCATGGCTGTGAAACTGCCATGAAAAGGCTGGTGGAAAACAATGTCGTAATCAGCAGGGCAGTGCTGACTTCAGCACCGCCCTGACTGATTCTAACCTCCACCACCATCAGCCCGTCGGGATAGCAGATCCCAGGGGAGACGGTGGTAGGTTGGCGGGGCTGCCCAACCTCGTAATGTGGCAGTCAGACTGCCACAATTGTGATGGTCCGACAGCCACCGCAAGTGTGGCGGTCCAAGGACCGCCACCGTCGTAATCAGGCCCTGTGTGTTAAGAGTGCATTGCGGGGAGACACAAAGTCAGGATTTCAAATGTAACACAGTGCTTTGGGTTGTCTGTATTAATATGACTTTTTACTACTCAAAGAATCCCTTTTAGCAGCCTTATAATAACAACAGATTGAGAAAAAACAATATGGTCTAAACCAGGGCCACTGAAATAATATTGAGGGACATGTTTTGTGGCAGGGTTGACAAAATTATGCAGCAAGAAAATGCAAATTATGCTGTGTAATGTGGCACATTTTGTGAAAGCTCTACTTCTTTATTTTGTCATTTTTACACTTAGTAACATTGTCTGAGAAAAGATTCCACCATACAGCAATAAACGACTGAAAGATGTCCAGTCAACATTTGAGAAGGATCTTCCACTATGCACGGTCACATGACGCCACATTTTTTATAACTTTTCAGGCATCTCAGATAGAAACATATTTCGTTAAAATCTGCAGATTATGCAGCAGGTGATGGATTATGTTGAAAGTGTGGCAAATCAATAACTATGTGGAAAACACTGCAGCTGTGGAATTACATAAAACCAGTGGCCCTGACTAAACAAATTCTTTACAGTTTGCATGCAGGCCCTTGATGCTGGTTCATTGCTCACTATGCTATATTACAACTGCAATTTATGAACTGTAAGTTTACAAAAGTGTCTCAGTGTTGAAAACACATTTCTATCTACATAAAATAAAAAACTGTCATCTGCAAGTTACAGGGTGTGCTTTGCAGAATACACATTAACACTCTATGCTACTTTGAGTCATGACTTGACAAAACAGATCTCTCCAGCAAGTGCCGTAACCACTAGAGCAGTGTTTTTCGAAATGTTTAATGCTGTGCCCCCCTCCCGCCCCCCAGTGGGGAAAGAAAATCATAGCCCCCCTTCAGAATTTTTCACAATTATTCTATTAAATTGGCAATGTTAAAATATGAATGGACTTATTTAAACCTTGCAGTTAACTTCTGTTACCATTTTTAAAATGCAATAAATGTTTTTATGCTTAAAAAAACAATGTTATCTGCATAATGCTTCTTTTGGCCAGAGCCTGATGCTCCCCCTGGGATCACTTGAAACCCCACAGGCTTTTTCTGTTGTATCATAAAGTGCAGATCTCGCACTGCAGGTCTGCGCTATTGCTTACTGTAGTGCGAAGAGTTGGATTCACAGGAACTTTGCAATGGCTGTCAGTGCGGGCAGCAGGCTATCCCACCGTTTCCTGTGAGGAGGGTAGCAATTGACCCAGGCCTAGAAATTCAAGAGCTGAATGCTTGGATGCTTTCATGCATTGTGAGAAGTGACTAGCCACCTACCAAGAATTTGAAATTTTTGCTGTATTCCACATTAATGGACTCTTTGTTGTAGAACAGGAGTAGTTAGTTCAATATTATGCATCAGTTCTGAAATAGTACTCTTTGGTTATCGAAAACTCTGGGCTGGACACTTACCTTCAAGGCCCCTTTACTAAAATCTACAGGCTTCTCTCTGCTCTCTTTGAGGTTCTTTTGGTGGAATTTTATTTGTTGGTCTTTGCTTGGTGCCCTGAGGAAGGTGTGTGATTTAAGAGCTGTTTTACACTGAAACGCGTGTGGGCACAGCATGGGAGATCTGACAAATTTTCATTACTATGACACAGGGTGGGAAGCCTGACAAACCTACAATATTATAATTCAAAGAATATTATAATATGAGAATGATGTTTGATGACACTATAGGACAAGAAAATGTTATAAATTTTAATAAAAAATCAACTTATAACCCACCTCCTCAATTGCTCGAAAAAAATGGCTAAATATATATCCATGGAAATTACTTTTGTTTCTGAACATATCATTCTTCAATAAAGTAAATCAACATCTTTAGGTATCAAAGTCTATATTTCATTCTATAAATGTTTGCCATTTAAATATTCAGATCTTTTCAATCACTCTTTGTTGTGTGTCATTCCCCCTAAAAAACTATATGCAACCATACTACATTCACACTACTCACATACCTGTTTACAATTTCTCTTCAAGTCCACAGTATACCAACGTTGTTTAGCATAAGAGCATATGATAGTTATTTACTCTGAAAATCGCAATCATATTGTTATTTTAGTCAAACATTGTTCGCCATTGTAATCATTCTTCCTAATATGCATAGTATTCTCTTTTTCTCAATTATTCACAAAATTATTTTCTAATATTTTGAAACGTCACAATCCTGAATCCATATTCATGTTACATAACTGCGAATTTTTCAGGTTGATGTACCAGTGCTTGCAGACTGCTTGCACACGTTTTGGTGCCAAACTGACCAAGCTGGTTACCTTCTTCAGGACACACAATACATAGAGTAAAATCCAAAGGGTGGCCCAGCAGCATGACATGCCTAAATATCACGATTCTTAATCAAGTAGCATGAAGGGGCTATAGCCCGCTAGAGTTTTCTGTGTGCCAAAAGGCTTCCACTGTAGTATTGTGTGAATGTAGCATGCTTTTGTATTGTTTTTAAGGGAGAATAGCAGCACAACAAAGCAGCAGAGAGTGATTGAATAGATCTGAATATTTAAATGGCAACAGATGGCTCACTGTTCATTGTCATAGGGATAATACTCCGTCTAGGAAGACAGATCCTACTGCTCATCACAACAAAGATACCAGATACATGGTATTCTTTAAGTGATTTTCACACCAACATGCTAGGGATTAAATGATATAAAAGGTTACACTAATTACTCATTTCTTATGATTAAACAGCCTGTTGCTTTATAGCATGGCCCATCATGTCTTAATTAATATGTGGTGCAGAATAGTAAGCTAGAACTGTATCTTTCATAGGAAATGTTGTTTGCCGTGTTTGGGCTACCAAATGCAGTGTTCAACTTGCATTTTTTTTATAATGGTCAAAGTGGGCTAAAATTGTCAGTGTATACCATGGTGGTATGCTAGATAGGTTAATACATTATATAGTTTTGATATTCACAATTATACTTTATGGCATTCTTAATCCAGTGCACGAACCATGGTTTGCGGTGCCATGTTTAGTGTGACTAGCTTGTAGCACTTAGTGGCTTCTCTACTCTAGTTAGTCACCAAACGTCATGAACATTTGAGCTGTTAATTCCTTCAGACAGGAAACACAAGTCACAGACTTAAGTACTGATTAGATTTCATTTGTTAAATCTTTTCATGCACTCAAATTTACTCATGATAGACCGGCTAAAGAGGAAGGTCCTAAGATCTGATGCCTCTTCTTGTGATGTCACTTTCTGTGAGGTCAAGGGCGGTGATGCCACTTTGATATCACATGCGACTTCAAGCACCATGATGTCACTTGGATACTACCTAACTTGGTTAGTACACCTACTTCTTATTTTTAGGACTTGAGCCCTGGCTGGTCCTGTCATCATAATCTGAAAGCACTTCTAATCTATGACAAAAACAACTGAAGAGAGAAATTTCACAAGGATGTTGAGAAACCTCAAAGGTCTATGGCCCTACTTATCTTCCATCAGACTGATGTAGCTAACATGCTTTGAGATTATGGAAGCCTTGGGCTATATTCATAAATGCAAAAAAGTGATGACAAAGCCCCCCCTTTTCCGATCATTCAAGCATTTATGCTTCATCGATCAGACGACCAATTATATCACAATTCCCTTCAGCCAAGGTATACAGCTTTTGAGAGCAGTGCGCCCCCAGACTCAGGTCTGAATACTCTCGGAGACTGCTGAGCGATGTTTCCTCCAGGAAGACGCGGCCTGTTCAACAGCATTTATTAAACATCAGAGCTCAGGCATCTATAGGCTTTTATTATCAACAATCACCGCGGGGTCCTGGCTTTTTGTCGGAGAGTTATTGTTTCATACCTGGGAGCCATTTCCATCTGCGCCATAAAAGCGCACTATGGAAACTCCGTTTAAGACTTTCAGAAAAAGTGTGGCGTCTATTAGAAGGCACGTACGAAAAAATCTGACAGTAAATGAATTCATCCGGACAGACCATCTTCAAAAGCGGACACCAATCTTGTGTGTTTTTTTTCTTCATTTGCGTGTCTGTGTTTTTTTTTTCCTCAAAAAAAATTCTCATAGTGGTGTCAAGTGCCTTTTGCCAAACAGATATGAGATGAGTGCCCTCTGAGAACAGGGCATCGGTACAGCAGATGGTCTTTCCTCCAGGAGACCGAGTCTAAAACCACAGACACGTTCAAAAGCCATTTAAACATCAGATTACTTTCGTTCTTGTCAGCTAAAGTAGCCGGGAGACATCAGCAGTTCCAGCCTTCCCCATTAATCAAAATTCAGTGAGGAAAGCCGGTGTGTTCCTGTGCAATCCCTGGACTGGACGCCGTCTCACGCGCTGGGAATCCAGGGCCATCAATCACACTTTGCTTCCCTCAACACCGGAAGAGATTTGTTCCCGCTTCTTTCGTTATTCTCTGGTTCTTTTGTTTTATTTTTTATTTTTATTATTATTTTGCCCAGATGATGGTTCCGCCCAGGGGACAACCTGCGGGGCCTCGGCGACTATGAAGAACCGACCCAGACGTTTTTGTGTGAAAACCGGGCACCTGCTTTTTAATTACGGGGCTATTTGTCAATAATGATAATTAACAGCCTGCCAGCGCCTTCAGTCCGCAAAGAGTCCCCTAAAGTGTAGTTTATCTATTAAGACCACAGAGGCCTTACGTTTTCCAAAGGTAGGCGTGGGTAGTCCGTCTTTTCTTCATTTTGCTTTTGTACTTTGTATTTGTTTTGGTATTGAAATTTGATAGCATGGATACATTAACTCAGACAAAAATGAAATTAAAAATAAACTCCAAATGAATGTCTCCATGTATAAAATGAGTATGGCATTGTTTGGAGACTTTCTGATATTGAAGACTAGGGCCCATATTTATACTTTTTTAGCGCCGCATGTGAGTTATTTTTTTACGCAAATGTGGTGCAAACGTACAAAATATAACTGTATTTTGTAAGTTTGCGCTGCTTTTGCGTTAAAAAGCGGCGCAATTGCGGCGCTAAAAAACTATAAATATGTGCCATAACTGTATTTTGTAAGTTTGAGCCGCTTTTGCATCAAAAACTAACGCAAATGCGGCGCTAAAAAGGTATAAAAATGGCCTAGATGTTTACTTTCCAGGCAAAGCCTTTAACTTACCTAGAAAAAGGGAGAAGTTTCTCTTCTGTGATGAAACTCATTGGACTACAAAAACCAGACTGCAGCGTTTGCAATGAAAGCGCCCAGGTGACATGGAGGTATGGTATCTAGTGATACCCATGGCAGAACAAGATGCTAAATGTGGCTTTGATTGCTTCCAGCCTGTGCGATTGTGCTAGCTCCTAGCATAAACAAACGCTTGAATTATTTTATATGGAAGACACAATGTAGGGTTTGGGCTCCGATCAAAATAAGTTTGAAACAAATTTGTGAATCTGGTTCAGACTAGATGGAATCTGCAAACAAATGCACAATTCAGCAGAAGCCGTGTAAATATATCTAGGACGGCATATGCTTGCTCTTTACGTATTAACAACGCAAAAAGATGGAGCAAAATGTCGGCACGAAAAATGGGCCAGAGCCTTAGGCACTGGCCTGCAATGGTGGAGTGCGAAGTCAGTAGTGGTTAGTGACCTCAGCAGAGGCTGTTAACGGCTGTTAATACCCTGAGTGGCTCAGCAATAAAGGCCACTTTGTGAGATACAGGCCACACAAGCGTGCTTGTGCGCCCACAGCTCGTGTCCTTACTCAGCCTTCATCTGAACCACTGTATCAATTTCTAGAGGCCTCACCTTCAAGAGGGTGAGGGACGGCCTAGTCATGGGTCAGAGACCGGAAACCAAGTTGGTGTACAGTTTCTATAAATGTATCCACCTGAGACTGTCGAGATATGAGCAAAGACAGTCACATTTGTAAATGAACACCATGAGAGAGGTAGATATCATTATGCATAACACCTGCCACTACTACTGCTAATAATGATCTAAATGTCATGATTCTATCGCGTACAATACCACCTTTCTAATTTCTATGTGCTATAGAAAGTTTGTGTAATTGACCCAATGTCCTCTTTCACAGATAGGCTACTCATCACTTAAAAAGGATGAAAGAGACACCTAGTCCCACAGTCAGGTGGGCCTAAAACTTGTAGGCTGCACCCAGACCCTGGAGCTAAAACAGCCTTCTTTGTGTAGTTCTAGTTTCATTCACAAATCCTGAGGTTTTTTAGAACGTTTCCTCTACATGTGCATTTAATCTGTGTGGCAAACGCACGTCCAGAAATCATGACACACACACTGCAGCAGTACATCTTCAAAGAAGCAGATGGGAACATATTCAAAAGGTTATTTTTTAAGGTGAATGATCGCAGCCCTTCACAACCTGTAGTATCCATTGCACTGGCATATACATAGGTAATATTCATTCTCAAGGGCTTTCTGCATGCCAACATTCTCTCCAGTGGTACCATGTTCGGCATAACCATCCATTCAACAACCTACAGTATACTCTGCACACTTGACATGCTTTTGTATGCAAAAGATGCTTTGTGCATATGCAAAAGCCAAATCCCGACTACAGATTAAAGGGGTGACCCTTCTACGCTTGCAATAGAAAAGACCACTGTGTAAAACCTCCACGCATGGCAGACTTCTTATAGTCATGAGTCTAGGGTTAAGGGTAAGAACATGGGATGTACTCATAGGGAGTGGGTGGGGTGGCAACGAAGCATCCTAAACTTTTGGCATTCTGATGACTTCTTACAAATACTATCCGCCCTTATATTTAATTCTGAATAACGCTCTTGAGTGTGAGCAACCTGGGCCTGAAAGTAGCTCAACACCTCCATATTTTCAGACGGAATATAGTGGAAGGGTCTTCCCACCATGGGAAAAAAAATGTTCCCACAGTGGAAAATGTCTCCACATAAAAAAATAACTATTTCCGCATCAAATGAAAAATGGTGGAAACAAGAAAAATGTTCAGGTGCACTGTTTTGACTCACAATTTGTGACTGTTGGGATATATATTACTCTCAGAAACCTATGACTTGCACAGATACCAAGGAGAAATCCTGGGCGTCTTTGTGAATCCATTAAAGAACTGACATTTTTGCAAATCATGGGTAGAAAAAGGCACGTTTTCCACGAAACAAGTCGTCTGTGAGTTGAGCTGAACCGACTGGAGGGAAATATGGGGATACAATGTTACTTAGAGGGAAAGTCAACACTGAAAATGTTCTTTTTGACGGTCACCTGCTCGCTACATCGTGGCTAAGCTTTACACTTTCCTTACAAAGTAGGGCGACGCTGGGAACTTTCGACCTTAGTGAACCTGGGAAGATTCACACTTTGACTCGACTTAACATGAGGCAAAATGTAGTTGGCCTGTCCAGGCCCAGGTGACTTTTATGCCCATCTAATTTACAGATTTCATTATAAATCATTGGCATTCTACTTATTAGATACTAAGCAATATGTTCCTTCCTATCTGCAATAAAAAAGAATTCTTAGTCGTATGTGGGTAGGTCGCCTGGCCTTTGCAAATTTGTGTTTGTCTGACGTAATCTTCCATGATTTCAGAATTCCACATCATGCAAAAGGTACAAAAGTTTTGTCACTTCAATTTTTCAGGATTTTCTTTCATATAGGAGACTTTTTTTAAGTAGAAAATGTCTGGCAAGAGTCAAATTCTAATTATATGATTGATACCTTTTCTCCTCAAGCCACTGCACTGCTGTTTTTTTTAATTACTTTTTTGTGCAAGAGATACCGAGTAAATATATTTCCCCAAAAATATATTTTGAAAATTGTGCACACCCAAAGTAACATTGTCAGTGAGCTGATGAAATTATCAACTAGAAATATGAGTACACGTCCAAATGCAATAAACAGATCCTGGTAAAGAGCACATATTGCAGTTCATGAACAGTTACAAATAATGTGCTTATCCCTTTTTTCATGGGGAGGCTACTTTTTGAGTACCAGAGACAATTAGGTTTCTTTCCTCCTCTACTGCTACAGCGGCCTTTCTCTGTTTTAATTTATAAGGGACTACTAAATCCCTTAAGTCAAAAGTAACTCGATACCAAGAGAATCTACCAGCATCCATCATATTATTTCATATAGGCAAAAAAAATCTCCCAGAGGAATTAATCCTTTGCTCAGCAAAGACGGCGCCTGGAATCCAGGGGAAATGAAACACATACACACACACACACACACACACACCAACACTATCTTGTTATACGAATGATCTCAACAACTAGGTCACCAGAAGTCTCTGTTCTTATTCAGAACTCAGTGACCCTAACAGGTTGTCAGAAACTATGTGAGACCCAGAATATTCTAAATTTCATTATTTGAAGAAACTTGATAGGTGAACCATACAATCTGAACATAAGATCCCACCAAGGATGATGTAAGGCCCGTCCTGAAGGGAGGAGGAGCCTAACCCCACACCTTTTGGACGCAAAGGTCAGCCTGACAGACACTGTTTTATTTTTAGGACATGCGCTAATTGAGAATGCTCCTGGCTTCATGAGCTGAACTTTGCTGGGCTGACGAGGACACAGCCCCTGTGGACTTGACCTCCTCAGCCCAGCAAAGGTCCTCAAGGCCCTTCCCTCCTGATGAGGGAGAGGGTGAGTGATAGCCTCACACCCAGGCACTTCAGGTTTAAGCCCTGAAGTGCCCAGGCCAGAGTGTCCATCACTGACACCTCATCACAGAGTGGGTGGGGTCAGCAGTCTCTCTGACCGCATCCTACTCTGTGATGAGGAAGGAACTGCTGCCTTCCCTCATTGACTGACCTAGGGTAAGCCAATGAGGGGAAGCAGTAGTCCCAACCCTCCTGGAACCACGAGGCTTCTTTTCTAGAGCTGCAGTGCAGGAGAGTGTTGTTTATTTATTGACTGGTGCACGTGTGTATGTAAGAATGTGTGTGTATTTGGGAGTGAGTGTTGTGAATGAGTGTGTGTGCTTATGTCTGCTTGTGAATAAAGTAGTGTGAGTATTTATGTGCATGTGTGTGCGCATTCCCAATCCGCACCCTCTCATTTGGACTTACCGGCCACCACTGTCAATGTGCATCTAACCTTCCAAGTGACAAAAGCATAACCACAATGTTAGGAAAGCTCTGACGACAATTCTTTTATGAACACAAATAGTCCAGTGTTTTACTAATGTTTGTATTTCAGACAATGAGCTGTGCTACACACCTTGAAGTATAAAAAAAAGCAAAGGATGGAATGCTTATATCATTTCAAATATTGGTAATTACTCGGGCCCGCATCCCAGTCTGTCATTATTTTGCACACCATGCCACTTAAGTCTGGACCCAGCCAAAGAGACATCTTAAGGATTTTGGGGGGCCTGGGACACGCATATTTTGGGGTCCCTGTTCGGAACATTATAGAATTTATGATCCAATTTAAATTATTCCATGCCCTCTTTGGCCAAGTCACTGACAGTGCACTGGCACACTTGACCAAATTCTATATGTGTTTAAATGTAATATTCAGGAATAGTGACATGTTTCCGATATTGTAACATAGCAGCATCACACTAATATTGTTGCAAATAATCTCTTTGGCACCCTCCCATTCCTCATATGTGAGGTTCTGTGCTGCTAAACATTTTTTTTCCAAGGATGTTGTATGCAACATAACACACAACATTTCTCTGCAAAATGTCTGTTATAGACAGTCACACATCACAACATAAAACAAAGGAAAACAGCATGTAAAACAATCTGTTTAAGAATTGTTCTCGCTCTCTGCAGAAGAGAGCTGGCTCTATTAGGGCCCCCCTGAAAGGCTGGGGCCCTGGACCAGAGACCACTTTGACCATGCTTTAAAAGATCTCTGCCCAGCCATGTACAAACCAGTTTCGACCTTGCAACAATGGAACAGTCCAGCCCAAACTGCGAGGTCCCATCCTCCCTGAACCGGAAGAGAACTAACTTGGGATTGGTTTCACTCTGGTTAGGACTCAAAAGCCAGGTATAACTTGGTTCCAGTGACACAGTATGCACAAGACATGCGCCTGAACATGCCAGTTGCACTTAGGGTGACAGATTAAAGTATACAAAAAAGTGATGGATGGTACACTTGACCTAATGTTTAAGTGGCCTTAAAATTATTGAGTGTGTGGGAAATAAATTTAACACAAAACATAAAAGTTGCCTCGATCCTTGCCCGTAATCCTTCTGGAAAAATGTTGTTCCATAGGAGGTAGGTTTTGGTACTAGTAACAATTTCTCAGCTCCCAACATGGCTAAGTCCTTCTTGTAGGCCATGCAAGGGCCCATAACAAGAAATTAGGGGCCAGATGTAGGTAGCCTTTTGCCCGCGCAAATGGCGAAAAACGCTGTTTGCGAGGCGCAAAAGGCCTCACGCGATGCAGAAACACATTTTGCGAGTCGGTACCGACTCGCAAAATGTGTTTCCGACTCGCAAAGAGGAAGGGGTGTTCCCTTCCTATTTGCGATTCGCACCGCGATGTAGAGTTGATTTGTGACCGCGAAAGCAGTCGCAAATCAACTCGCAGTTACCACCCACTTGAAGTGGATGGTAACTCATTCGCAAACGGGAAGGGGTACCAATGGGACCCCTTCCCCTTTGTGAATGCTCACAAAATTATTTTTTCAGAGCAGGCAGTGGTCCTATGGACCACTGCCTACTCTGAAAAAAACCGAAACAAAAAGGTTCCGGTATTTTTTCTATTTGCAGCTCGTTTTCCTTTAAGGAAAACGGGCTGCAAAGAGAAAAAAAAACTGCTTTATTTAAAAGCAGTCACGGACATGGTGGTCTGCTGTCTCCAGCAGGCCACCATCCCCGTGAGTGCCTAGACTCGCTATGGGGTCGCAAACTGCGACCCACCTCATAAATATTTATGAGGTGGGTCTTTGCGACCCCATAGCGAGTCGCAGAAGGTGTCTGAGACACCTTTCTGCATAACATTTTGCGAGGTGCAAATTGCGAGTCGCTGGTACTCGCAATTTGCACCTCGCAAAATGTTTTCTTCCTACATCTGGCCCTAGATCTCTTAACGCCAGCTCTCCAAGCGTGTTCTTAATGGAAGAGCCTTCACACCCTTTTCCCTACAGCCATCAACAAATAAAAGACCTGTACCATATATGTGTATGAAAATCCTGAGGATCCAGGAATGTGATTTCAAGATTTCTGGGGCCTAGAAAGCAAACAGAAGCACAGTGTATGCTCTAAGTCAACGGTACTCAAAGTACGGCCCGCGGGCCGCCAGCGGCCCCACGGACCTAATTTGGCGGCCCGCGAGACGCACACCAAACGCAATAAACAATGGCCGCCGTATGTAAACATAGAGGAGGGCCGCGGGAGCATGCTCCCGCGGCCCTCCTCTATGTTTACATACGGCGGCCATTGTTTATTGCGTTGCCCTGACGATCGTGGAAGCCAAAGCCCCATAAAAGTCAGCGCTTGCAGCTAACTTTTACGGGGCTTTGGTCGTCTGCTTGCTGTCACCGGCTCCATGTCTGCTGCCCGCCTGCCTGCCTGCTGTTCCAGATTTGTGGCATCTTTACAGTGCTTTGAGTCAGGTAAGGCTCTTTGGTTATTTATTTATTTGTTTTTAATGTAGTGTGTGTTACTGGGGTAGGCGTGTGAGCAGATTGCGCTGTGTGTGTGCGCTGTGTGTGTGTGTTACTGGGGTGGGGTGAGAGCAGATGGCGCTGTGTGTGTGCGCGCTGTGTGTGTTACTGGGGTAGGGGTGAGAGCAGATGGCGCTGTATGTGTGCGCGCTGTGTGTGTTACTGGGGTAGGGGTGAGAGCAGATGGCGCTGTATGTGTGCGCGCTGTGTGTGTTACTGGGGTAGGGGTGAGAGCAGATGGCGCTGTGTGTGTTACTGGGGTAGGCGTGAGAGCAGATGGCGCTGTGTGTGTGCGCTGTGTGTGTGTGTTACTGGGGTAGGGGTGAGAGCAGATGGCGCTGTGTGCAGATGGCGCTGTGTGTGTTACTGGGGTAGGGGTGGGAGCAGATGGTGCTGTGTGCAGATGGCGCAGTGTGTGTTACTGGGGTAGGGGTGAGAGCAGATGGCGCTGTGTGCAGATGGCGCTGTGTGTGTTACTGGGGTAGGGGTGGGAGCAGATGGCGCTGTGTGCAGATGGTGCAGTGTGTGTTACTGGGGTAGGGGTGAGAGCAGATGGCGCTGTGTGTGTTACTGGGGTAGGGGTGAGAGCAGATGGCGCTGTGTGCAGATGGCGCTGTGTGTGTTACTAGGGTAGGGGTGGGAGCAGATGGCGCTGTGTGCAGATGGCGCAGTGTGTGTTACTGGGGTAGGGGTAAGAGCAGATGGCGCTGTGTGTGTTACTGGGGTAGGGGTGGGAGCAGATGGCGCTGTGTGCAGATGGCGCAGGGTGTGTTACTGGGGTAGGGGTGAGAGCAGATGGCGCTGTGTGTGTTACTGGGGTAGGGGTGGGAGCAGATGGCGCTGTGTGCAGATGGCGCAGTGTGTGTTACTGGGGTAGGGGTGAGAGCAGATGGCGCTGTGTGCAGATGGCGCTGTGTGTGTTACTGGGGTAGGGGTGGGAGCAGATGGCGCTGTGTGCAGATGGCGCAGTGTGTGTTACTGGGGTAGGGGTGAGAGCAGATGGCGCTGTGTGTGTTACTGGGGTAGGGGTGGGAGCAGATGGCGCTGTGTGCAGATGGCGCAGTGTGTGTTACTGGGGTAGGGGTGAGAGCAGATGGCGCTGTGTGTGTTACTGGGGTAGGGGTGGGAGCAGATGGCGCTGTGTGCAGATGGCGCAGTGTGTGTTACTGGAGTAGGGGTGAGAGCAGATGGCGCTGTGTGCAGATGGCGCTGTGTGTGTTACTGGGGTAGGGGTGGGAGCAGATGGCGCTGTGTGCAGATGGTGCAGTGTGTGTTACTGGGGTAGGGGTGAGAGCAGATGGCGCTGTGTGTGTTACTGGGGTAGGGGTGAGAGCAGATGGCGCTGTGTGCAGATGGCGCTGTGTGTGTTACTGGGGTAGGGGTGGGAGCAGGTGGCGCTGTGTGCAGATGGCGCAGTGTGTGTTACTGGGGTAGGGGTGAGAGCAGATGGCGCTGTGTGTGTTACTGGGGTAGGGGTGGGAGCAGATGGCGCTGTGTGCAGATGGCGCAGTGTGTGTTACTGGGGTAGGGGTGAGAGCAGATGGCGCTGTGTGTGTTACTGGGGTAGGGGGGAGAGCAGATGGCGCTGTGTGTGTGCGCGCTGTGTGTGTTACTGGGGTAGGGGTGAGAGCAGATGGCGCTGTATGTGTGCGCGCTGTGTGTGTTACTGGGGTAGGGGTGAGAGCAGATGGCGCTGTATGTGTGCGCGCTGTGTGTGTTACTGGGGTAGGGGCATTGTTTTGAAAAAGGGGGTGGGGTGGTTGTTCCCCCTCTAAGCCCCGCCCCCTCTAAGCCCCGCCCCCCGCTGTCACTTCAGTGCGGCCCTTGGCCGCAAACCATACTGCAATTTTGGCCCCCGAGAAAAAGTTTGTGAGTACCCATGCTCTAAGTCATGAAAAGCGACTCTTATTGCAAGAGTAGTAGGTCCTGTCCGAAGCAGCTTACACACATTGTTCATTAGTCCTTGGAAGTGATGGCAACCATTCATTCATTTGCCTTTGGCAACTCTGGTTGGGGCATATTTTAGCTGCATAATAAACTATTTTGTCTACAAAAAAATAAGAGGATTTTTTCTGAGGAATCTCATAAAGGGTTGTTTTTGTCAGATGAACATCTGGTCTTCGTGCAATTGTCCAACCAAGACACAGAAAGCGGAGCACAAAATATACAAAAAGCACAAATAAACAAGTTACACTAAGGCCCTCATTACGACTTTGCAGTCTTTTCTCAAGACCGCCAAATCAGCGGCCGCCAGATGACTGCCAGTGCTGGCACTCTTCAGCCCGCCATATTACGAGTGCTGAGGGATTTCCACCACAAATCAAGCGGAAACCCATCAGCAGTCGTATTGGCGGTTGGTGCTGAAGAGGTGGTCCTACCGCCGGCACTGCCATACCAAAAGGACGCCACACCCCGTATTACGATCAGTAATACCTCGTGGTGGTGTCCTGATGGCCGGGCTCTGATGGTGAAGGAAGTGCCGGGACAGTCCCCTCCCAGACGACCTCCTCGACGGATGAGGTAAGTTGATCGTCCAACAGGGGAGAGGGTTCGGGGATGTTGAGTGAGTGTGTGTTGTGTCTGCGTGTGTGTTTGAATGTGGGGGGTGTTCAATGCGTGCATGTGTGAGTGCGTGTTTTAATGTAAGAATGTGGGGCTGGGTGCGAGTGCATGTTTGAATGTACGAATGCGGGGCTGAATGTGACAGCGTGTTTGAATGTATGAATGAGGGGCTGAGTGTGAGCGCATGTTTGAATGTATAAATGCATGGGTGAGTTGGGGTGCATGTATGAGTTGTGGAGGGGGATTGCATGCGTGTGTGCAACGGTGTATAAGTGAGTGTAATGAACGTGTATGTCAAGTTTGCGTGGGTGCGTGGGGGTGGGTTTGTGTGCATGTAGGAGTGTTTGGGTGTATGTGTGGAGGTATGTTGATGTGTGTACGATTGTGTCCTGGTGACAGGAATGCTTATTCCTGTCACCAGGATGCAAGAGCGCCAGCATTTTGCTGGCAGTGCGACTTTCAGGAAAATGTTGGCAGTTTCCAGCCTTGTAATACCGCTGGCGGTATGGTGGGGTTCACCGTGCTGGAGGTGCTCACCTCCAGCATCGCAGACCGAAGAAAAGCAGTGAGACGGGTGGGGATTCGGCAATTTGGCTTTGACCAAACCGCCACCCTCGTAATATGGCAGTCTTCACCACTGTCCCGTCAGCGGTGACACCATCACAGCGGCCCTGTTGGTCTTCGGACCAGCTGGGTCATAATGAGGGCCTAAGTTAGGCAAAGCCCATAGAAATGTTTCCATCCAGCATCGACTAGGTTGCATAACATGCAGGGTGTTCAAGTTACCAGTTGCATTTGGATCACCAAGAATAAGTCCACTTCGAGGAAGCTTCTGCAATACCTGCAGAATGAGTATTTAAAGCCCCCACACTTTGGCATTTGTCTGATCTGTACCCACACTTGATTCTAAGTCCATCCATGGCCACAATAGCTCATCAGTGATTGCTTGCTATGTATTGTTTGCGGAGATATTGCAAGAGGTATGACTCATTAGAACTTTCAAATTCTTGGAAATTATTGGGGCAAGTTAAAATGGCACATAGAAGAGCTTAAGGCTAAACTGGATAGTAATGCACATGATGATTAGTCAGCGATATAGAAGAAGTTGTTTTATTGGATCAGAAATAATGTCTTGTGTTGTGGCATATGGAAAAATATGTTTACATTCTGTGGCTTATGATATGTCCTTAAATCTGTCACTCGTATGAGGAATGTTAAGCTGTGATTTCTAAATCTCATTATTTTCCTGCCATCACGTGGAAAGATGGATTCATTTGAAAGTGATAATCTTGTAAAAGGACCATTCCTTTATCATAAAACAATATTCATTCCCTCAATTGGGAATCGAGTTGGTGTATGAAACTGAATTCCCCCAGGGGCTCACACACTTATCAAATGGCAGACTCATTGCTCAGAGCCAGGTGGATGGCCAGCAGCTCTTAGCTTGGACCATTAATACCTTTTGCACGCCTGGAATACTTTTGTCCTTCTCATCAGTTGTGTGAGCCGGCTGTTCACTTTGTGGCATTTGCTGCGTCAGCAATCAAGACATTTTGGATGGCATTGCAACACTTCTGAGACCTGACCTTGTGCAAAGTACCATGACTACGAGTTTTTAGACTGCTGACTTTGATGTATGCAGAGAAATTTAGCGAGTCCTTTGGATGTGAAAAAATTGCATAATTTAAACAATTTGGTGGGACATCAAGTAGAACTGTCATTTCCTGCGGGATTTACAACCTAAGGACACTCGTGTGTTACCGCGTGCCGTATGTAATGCATAAAATACTGTTACTTTTATGTTTGTTTTTTCAGTTTTTTCTGCTCAACAAATCGCATATTTTTATGTATAAAAATACGCTTCATTGAACAGAACAAATGCTAACTTTGAACACGTATGACATGAATGAACTATGAAGCTTTAAAAACATTACATTAATTTCCGGGGGAAAAATGTTTATGACATCACAAGTGCTGCTGAAATGGTTGCATTATATTGTCAAAGAATAATGAAGAAAAATACACCTTATTTTTTAAACTTGCTCATTGGGCCAGATTAATGCCGATTGGTCTTTCTCAATGCTTCACGGACTGTTCATAATTTATACCCCTTAATTCCAAAAGTGCATTTTTTTACATGGATCATAACATTAGATCAGCGCAGATGTCACTTCCCTCCTTCCAGTTCTACCAGAAATGAGTGTGGCAATCTCAAAGTTATAATAGTTGTTTGAGACTTTAGTCTATTTTCTCTATAAAAAGGATTAGTTATTATTTATCATTACACATGATTTCTCTTTCAAGCGTATTCATATGAAATGCTATTTATGACTTTTTGCATTTCCCATTTATCAATTCAAACTTCCGACACCTGTCCCTCTATTGTAAAAGCAACCAAGGCTTTCAAGCAGCAAAAATAATATAGGTAACACTAACCTAGATCTCCATTTCCATCCCGTTTTTGTGAATATATGTTCATCAACATTAATCTGGAAAGGATCCTTGCCTTTACAAAATACTGTAGCATATTTCCGTATGGTCTGAGACCACTCCAAGCCAGAACTGCACAATGAGCAAAGCCATTTCATGAGCAGGAGAATGCACATGGGCATAATAGGTGAAATACAAGAAATATGATAATCAAGATATTACCAAATGTAATTTCTTTTACAGATTTATGTCAGACAGACTACTAATGGTGAAATGGTGAAGTTATGACAATGCAACTGTACTACTATCATAGCTATGACAAGGACAGCACTATTATATATATATATACATATATATATATATATATATATACATATATATATATATATATATATATATATATATATATATATATATATACACATTCACCTTATACATAGAAATATTTGGGGCATGTTCACATACTTCATTTTGTAGTATGTGAAGAATTACTACAGTAGGACTCACAGACTACAAAATCCAATCCACTAGCCTACGAGCTGAGACCTCCGACTCCGCCTCTCCAATTTTCCGTTTTCAGGTTTTTTACTCGAAAGCCTACGTTTTGTTAGCAAATAACGAAGAGACAAAGAGGAGTGACTAGAAAATGGGTCATAACTACAAAATTGGAAGGGTTTAGGTAATGTAAGGAGGTGTTTCAGAAGGGACAAGCTATACCCACTCACAAAGAAGTAAGCCTCTTGCTATTCACAAAATACGCTTCTAAAGTTACTACAGCACTAAAAGTGGCAAACAATAGAAAAATATACTCCAATCCAGTCTAGGGGTAAGTCAAACACCATACATGGCCACTCACAGGTACAGCAACACACTGCTATTATTATATATATAAAGGAGGCTGGGGCTTAAAATAAGACACTACAACACTACAACAAATAATGTTCAACTATCTATCTATCTTTAAAAATTAAGTTCAACTTTGATCTTTTATTAATTCAAATATTTAAATCAATTATACACAGCATTTGGCAACTTTTAATAAATATTAAACAAAAAAGTGTTAGTCTGGGTGAGATTTTTCTGAATGCATTCTTTAATAAATATTTATAAATTAAATATATTTACATCATATATTTAATGCATCTTCAATTTAATAAGTAAAAGTGCTTAAAATTATATTTTATTAGTTCCTTGTTTATAATGAACATTTTAGATTATATATTACTATTTTATACTAAAATAGTTTTAATAATTTTGGATCAAACGATATTTTAATATTTGTCCTACCCCATCTAATATTTTATACGTATTTATTAGGAAAGAATAACCTTCAAACGAGCTCACCAAAAGGTAAAAAAAAACTGTGGTGATATATATATATATATATATATATACATATATATATATGTATATATATATATATAGAGAGAGAGAGAGAGAGAGAGAGAGAGTTAGCAGGCAGAGGCATGTTTGAAATTAATTATGCCCGTGAAATGTGTGAATTTCACATCATAAAAGAATTCACATTATGAGAGGGCAGGAGACTGGTTCATGAGTTAAAAGTCTGGCTCACAAGACATATTTTGTTTCAAACAATGCCTTTACATTTTTGATGCAAGGTAATCCCTGGCAGGAATGTTTCAATTGAGGTACCATCAAACAACAATGTAATGACATTTTAGACAATGTTCTGGAAATTTTGGAAAAAAGTAACATCGTTTAGCACTCCCCTCACACATCAAACTTAATTCTCATAATCATTACTTATTAGGTGTTCTCATAGCTAAAAAAAAAACCTGTTCTTCTTTTTTACATGCACAACAAGTAGAGGGAAATTCATCAATCAAAATGCCTTGTTTGTTTTTGTACTTTCATGATTGTTTTGGCTGTCAAACCCATTAAGGGTCCTGGGACGTATTTAAAATGTTTAGCTGCAGGCAAAGCACCCGAGAGATGTTTCTGACGAGCTTTGCCAATAAATGGGTTGATAGCAAATTCCTCATTTGTTTTATACAGAACGCTGCTTGCTTTCAACATATGCATCTCTTAGATCTCAACATTTCCTGCTCAGGCACTAAAGGTCGGCAATGTTTAAGCAAATCAGAACCTCGGAGACAAAGGAAGGTGTCTGTGTTATACAGTCACAGTTAAGCAGACCATGCCAACAACAAATAAAAAAAAAGAAACTTACCAACACTTCTTTCTTTGTATAGCAAATATAGAGTTGTCTCACACTTTTTTAACTAGTGAAGTATGCAAAATTCTCGCAAAAACTTACTACAAGCGTACCACTAGTTCTGCAACAAAGGCACTTCTGCATGATCATCCTGAGTTTTATAAATATTTACTATTTCTTTGAATCACAAACGAGAAAAATATACGCAAGTTATGGTCGCATATACAATAAGAAACACATGCTAATTGGGTAATGTAAAAGAAAAATACCCAATTGTAAATGTGTAGGAAAGTATATAGTTTGGAACTCTGCAATAATAGGTTTGTGTCATACAGCTTTTCAAGGATCTACAAATAACACAACAGACACGAGAGCCTTGCCTCTTGAAGAACACATCCAACCTTGACTTGGAAGCTTTGACTGGGGGTGGATCCAATACATTTCCTTTCCTTCAACACTTTGTGGGCTTCTAGAAACCCTCTATTTTGTTTCGCAGAGAAAATATGGTGCACTCCACTAACGGCGGAAATTTCTAAGTGTGGTGGAGGGGTGGACTACTGACGACACATACGCTGCATCTTGTGGAAACACAAAGCGAGTCCTAGCGGCTGCTGCCACACATTGCCCCGCGAAGCACCGAATACTGAATGGAAAAGAGCAGAGCTATTCAGGAAAGGGCCGTCCATCCGCTGTTCTGACGGAAAGCCACTTCACTGCCAAATCCGAGGGTATAGTCTGAAAAAATAAAATGGCTTCCCCCTGGTGCTACTGGCAGTGAATCTCCTATAGGTGACTTGTTTACTCATTTTGTCAGACCAGAGGAGTCAGCTGTCCAGTGCAGGGCGTGATAAAGTGAGTAAGCACTGGGAATTGGCAGTGACAGCACTTATGAAAGAAAAAAACAGGAAAGCACGCATACTGCTGTTCAGGCCTAGGGAGAACATTCGTACTGGGGGGCGCTGTGGAGCTGACCTATAGAAGCTGGGAACCTATAAGTGGGGGAGGGACACAGGGACCTATAAGCGTTTGGGATGCATATTGTAGACTGCACTAGCTGCAGGATCCCCCCTCCCATCACCATTCATGAACACACTGCTTAGCTCAAGGCCTTTGCATATCTGTGATATTATAATTAGGTCTCAGTGTACACAGCTTTGCCTGTGCACAGATGATATGAACCTCAAGGACATCTCAAAGCATGTTTCAGGGGGTCTTGTTAATAGAATTGATGCTCAGCAAGAGCGAACGTAGCCAGGGGGCAGTGGAGAGCAGTATGGCAAGTCCTGTAATGTATGGAACTTATAGGAGATGGGGGCAGTGAACAGAAGGCAGTTCATATAATAAAGACTAACTTAAGGATTTCTTGATCTATTCTACAGCATGCCGACATTTATTTGGTTGAAGTAGGTGGACAAGTGTTAGCGCCCATATTTTGCAAAGTAGAAAGCACTTACATGAAAATCCCACAAATTAACAATACTGCAGGGTAAGGCGAGGCAAAGAATCTCTCACAGGCTCATCAAATGCACTTCAAGCTTCACTCCAAGCAGACAGGTAGAATGGTCGATGAACGCTACATTGTGTGTATATTTGTGCTAAAATGTAGACATTCAATAAAAAATAAAGGCGGTTCACGTCTTCCCTACCTACTGTCTATGTTCTATCACAAAAGGTGCCCTGACAGAGAGTGCGCCCCCCAATAAGGCACTGGGCTCTGACGCAGTCTGCTCTCTAAGAAAGGACTCAAAAGTTTGATGTTCTTAGTATAATAGAACTAGTGTTGGTAGATGTCAATAGGTCTTCCCAGGTCCATGTCTTGGTGCTCTCAGTGCCTCCTGACTCCTAGAAATTCCTTAGCAGCAGAATTTGGTTCAAAGTGGCCGTTGACTGGATTACCTTCCTCACGGGAGGGCTCAACAATATGTTTTCAATTTAGCTGGGACCTATTAATCTAAGTTCCTCCCTCAAGTAAGTGGGAGCAGCGTTATGTGGCGTTGGGAGGTTGGACTTGATCCCAATTTCAACGCCTCCTTTCTGAGACCGACCTGACAGCCCTATATTTTTGTGTACTGATAAAAAGCGTCTCATAACGCATCTTGGATGGGTTTTCATGCTTCATGTGTATCGTAATAAAGAAATATGGATTCTGAAATTTAATTACTACGATTTGAAGGAGTGGAGAGAGATATGAGACTTAACTCTTACTGTGCAAAATGTTACATTTGCTTATTTATTAAACTTATAAACCTAAAAAAATCAAGGAAAAATAGTAAAAAAAAAAAAAGAAGTGAGGACTTTGCTCAAAAGTGCCAGTCACTGCAGCAGTGTAACACTCCCACTGCTCTAAAAGACCAACCGTGTTAATTTCATGCCTCCAGAGAAAGATACTATAGCCTTCTGCCAAGGACTATACCGGTTGTTAAAGGACTTGAACATCAGTGCGGGGCCTTTAACAACAGATATAGCCGGAGGCAGAAGGGCTATAAGTCTACTAGAACATTCCACCCATTAAGGGTAGAATATTCTAAGTTACAAAAAGGAGAAACAGAAAGACAAACATTGATATTTTGGAGCAGAAGGCTTATACCAGCTGTTATAAGCCCGGAGCCACTCCATTGTCTTCAGTGGTGCTCTCAACATTCAAATATTTAAATATTTGTGACAGTGTTTTAAAGTAAAACCATTCCTTTGCTAGGGCTGTGCAGGGTCCTTGTAAAACTAAAAATGTAAACAAAAAGGTAGGATTAAGTTATCTTGCAAATCATTAAAAAATTAGGAGAAATCACTATGCACATCGTAGTTGCATTTTTCATCAGAAAATGTTGGTTTGTATGATAGAACCATGCATGCGGCAACCACGCATGCATGAACAACGCGTCAGGACAACAACCGCGTTGTTTTCAAGCATGCCTTTACCATGCATGCCTTTATAATGATTTTTCATTGAAAAGGCATGCCCAGTAAAGGCATGTGTGGAAACGGCATGCATGGTTGTCGCATGCCATCCACCCACCCTAAAAACAGAAGTACCCTGACCGCCCCACCCTCAAAATCTACCCTGATACTCCCCCACCCACCCTGAGCCCTAAAAGCGACCCCCACCCCCAAGAATAAAACAACCCAGCCCCTAAAAACAAAATTATCCTGACCCCCCACCTCCCAAAAACAGAAGTACCTCAACCCCCCACCTTTAAAAACTACCCCGACACCACCCCGCCCACCCCGAGCTGTAAAATCGACCCCCCAAAATAAAACTACCCAATGTCTAAAAACAAAATTACCCCGACCCACAACCGAAAAACCGGACCCCGCCTGCCCTGAATACAAAGTTACCCCAACCCCGCCCCTAAAAACCCCTCCCCC
This sequence comes from Pleurodeles waltl, assembly GCF_031143425.1. NCBI lineage: Eukaryota > Metazoa > Chordata > Amphibia > Caudata > Salamandridae > Pleurodeles > Pleurodeles waltl. Next base: position 1,105,970,053 of record NC_090445.1, read on the forward strand.
ACCCGCCCTAAATACAAAATTACCCCAACCCCACCCCTAAAAATCAACACCACGCCCTAAAAACAAAATTACCCTGACACCCACCCCTAATAACCCACCCTAAATACAAAATTACCCCAACCCCGCACCTAAAAACCTGACCCCCCACCTGCCCTGAATGCAAAATTACCCAACCCCCCAGCCCGCACCTAAAAACCTGACCCCCCCTCCTGCCCTGGATACAAAATTACCCCAACCCCTCACCCTGCCCCTAAAAACCCGACCCCCCACCCGCCCTAAATACAAAATTACCATGACCCCCACCCCTATAAACCTGACCTCCCCACCCACCCTAAATACAAAGTTACCCTGAGCCCCCACTCCCACTCCTAAAAACAAAATAACCTGACCCCCCAGCCTAAAAACCATAGTACCGACACCCCCACCCAGACCCTAAAAAAAAATTAAGTAACCTAACCACCCCAACCCCTTTACCCCTACCCCCGCCTCCACCCCTAAGATAAAGGCCTGCGTTGTTCAGGCAAGCGTCGTTCCGCTTGCGTGAACAAGGCAGCGTGGTTCCTGACAGTTGATCTTTCCCGAAAAGGTTCACCCTAGTATCTAGAGTCAGTTTTGGTTCTTGCTCATAAATTGATCAATGCCCTGGAGACGTATTGCGAGACTTTTATTAAAAACTCTGGGCCCAGATTTAGCGCCAGAACGCGTGTTGCAGTATCAATGCTCGGTATTTTGCACGAACACAGTCTGTCAGCCTGTTTAATATTCCTCCCTGCTTCCTTTACTATGTGTGCAGGCAAGAAGCCTAATATTATATTTTAATTATTGAAACAGACTTGGAACACTCACAGTCTAATGACAGCATGGCGGTTTTCACTAATGTTTAAACAAGCACTGTCAATACCAACATGTTTGGCTTTTGTGTAATGAATTTTTTTTCCCAAGCATCCTGTATGGCGCTGGCATCCCCAGTGTGGACGTCCCTCCAATACACAGAACAGGAACACAACTGGGAGCAACAGTACACGCTTACCAGCCTCTTAGGGAACCGGTTCACTCGGTGTGGTTGCAGTCCAAGCTTCCCCACATTCACAAAACAGATATAAAACAGGCCGGAGAAATGCAAGCTTCTTCACGCTTAGGGCAGGTATTGCCTAAGGGGCAGCAGTGCAGAGGCTTTAATCACATACACAAAGCAGCCACAGTGAATGTGGCCGCACTGAAAACTCCACGCTTGTCCAGGACGTGTGCTAAAGCTATGCAGCCTTCAGATGGGCACACGATGGGCTCTAGGTGGGTATCGGCAGACACGGGGAAGCAAGAGTGCAGATGTCAGTAGCAGTTCTTCCTTCCCACCCGCTCTCTTACGCGCATAGAATTTGTGACAATTTACAGTGCCTTCAATGTGCAAGCTTCATTAGCACAGAGGAGCACATGCAGCAGTAGTGAAAGCTTCCCACTCAAGGGCAGCAATGGACGCTTTCTTTGCACAGATAGACCGAGTTTAATAGACTAATAAGCAGTTCAAGTTTTCTTTGCATACACAGAACAGTACAAATATATGGGAAATAAATTTGTGCTTTTCCTTTGCAAAAAATAATTAAAATGCCCCAAAAATATGCAGAATTACACATTATTGCACGAAATGCAGGTCAGGTACTGTGAGCTATTTTTTACCTCAAAATGAATCCCCGAGTTGCATTTTGTGCTTAAAAAATAGCGCAAAATGGCATATGATGCAAACAACAGCACTTCGTGTTACATTTGTTTGTGGTGTTCTCAATCTGCCTCTATGGACTTCTTACACAAATTAAATCTCAGTTACACGATGTAGGGGTAATGGCTTAATCTCAAGCAAAACAAGCATAACTTAACATGTTGGACAGGGCATAAACAAACATGTGCCCAGGCCTACGTGCAGGCAGTAGAACCACTACCTACAAACACACACTCAAGATGCCACCTGGTTTTGGGGACCATTCCTCGCCTCATGATGGGAAGGGCAGGTCACTGGTGACAGAGAACCCCCTAGATGGCAGTTAGATGCCTGAGGATCAAATTTTAGTCTTTTCTTGCATGTCTGTCTCACTGGGCTCGGGAGGGGTTGGTTCTCATCTCACATTGTTCACAGTTTGTATTTTAGTGACAGGCCGAGACCCTTGTGGTGCTCAATGTCTTACTCAGTTTCAGCTCCGGCTTCTTTGATTTCTACCTGTCTGGGACGTAAGAGCAGGCCCCTTCAGTACTTAAATATGTGTACCGTGTTGCGCCACTTATGGGTCAGATTGTCTGATGAGTGCTGCATCACGTGTTAGGTTTAATACCTGTAACATCTGCAAGGCTCAAAATTAATATTGGAAACTATGGCTGAATCTTCATTTGTCAGATGTTGCAAGATAATGAGTCTTGGGACAATGACAAAGGTGTCATCCTTGTACCACAATCGCTGTATGATGATATTTCTCCTTTGATATGTATTGCATCTTTATTTTTTTAGCAAACCTGTTAAACATTAAACATTAAAAACCTGGCAGAGTGAGTCAGTTACAATATGTGGGTTACATATTTTACACAACTCCTAACCACATACAAAAAATGTTCTAAAAAAGATGACACATGGCTGTCAAATTGTAAGCTTAACCGTGGGTGGCACACAGGCACTGGTATTGTCACTCTCTTACTGATAACCAGCACCAGGTACATCACAGGTAGCATCAGTGCAAGCTTCCTGCACATACACACCAAATAGGTACAGTGAAGGAACTGTAGTAAAATTGTCACATATACACAAAATAGGTGCAAGTCGAGGGCGAGGCAGGAAGGTGTACTCAGCAGTAGGAACGGCGGACTCTTTTCCACCAGATCACAATCAAGGCACAAAGGGCACACACCAGAGTTTTCAGTCCACACTATACAACCAGCTTTCCTTACCTCATCGCAATCCTCCTAAGAACTATGGCAAATATGGTGCTGGATATCCACTCGTCTACACATATCACCTGCCACTTCCATTTATGAGGCACGAAATCATCAAGCTCACTCATTCAAACTGGCTAAGTAAACAGAAGACAACTTTTCCTGAACCCCCTCAGCAAATGAACATATATCACGATTTATCCAACCAATCCACCCATCTTTTCCCACCATCAATCAAAGTCACAACACTTTCCTACCACTAAGGGAATATGTTTCTTGCTAAGTGTGGTTGTCAGCATCTGGGATGGACCACCTATGGCCGGCTTGAAGTAATTACATGAAAAATAAAGCTCATTAAACTGGATTGAATCTCAAATAAAAGCATGTGCAAAAAATCCTAGACAGGTTCTTGGTGTTATACCATGCACTAGGACCTTAAAGGATTCAGTTTCAGGCAATAGGGAATGGTAGCAGTCATCCATAGGCCAGTTTTGCCTTCAATTTCTTCATGGTTCTACCGGTGAAGGCTGAATTTGCACATATCTGGATGACTCGAGTTGTCTAATGACAACAGTTGAAGAGTCACACTCTTGCCAAACAATGTTCGATGGATTCCGTCATTTATCATGAGTAGCCCATTACTTGATAGGTATAGTCCAATATTTTTCACCGTGTGGTGCTAAACTATTGCATTTTTTTGAAAAAACGGTCAGCATTTTACACACAATAAACAATAAAAATGGCAGCAGAAATGAAAGTACCATCATACTCCGTGATGGTCTGCCTTGGAACCATCCTTTTTACATAATTTCGCAAAGCGAATCAAAAAAACACTTTTCATTTTTGAATTTTTAAATTCAAAATTCTCATGCACTTTCATGTTGCAACAATTTTAATAATTTACATTGCTTTGTGGGCTGTGCTCTTACACTATGGGGCTCATAGGGGGATTTTCCTTCACTCCACTTATGCATCCTAAAGGTGAAAGTTTTACAACAAAGTTGAAAGGCAAGTACTTCAAGATAATCTACTCAGGAAAGTTCTTTAATGGTATTAGAGTGTGCTTTCCGGGGACACATTACCATAGTAAACAGATGTATGCCTCCTGATACCCCAGGTAACTCCCCATCACTCAGGGACACTGAGGAATCTCCTGGTGATCCAGTGGTATGTGTCCCCCATCACCCTCCAGAATTACTGATAACTCTTTTATGGGTAGCTCTGGGGCAGAGAATACCGTGCAAATATGCAGCCATGTTTGAAAAAAATGTGCCCCTCGGAATTAGAGCTAAAATACATTGTGCACTTCTGAATAATATACTGTCTAACCCAGAGCAGTTAATCTTGCATTTTCTAAATTATTTTTGCACCATACAATGGAAGCCAGCTATCTGCAATATATTTGCTACTCTTCAAAGAGCCACCTTAGATAGTCATCAAATGTTTGGTAAAGCATCTGAGGAAAATAAACTCTTATTGTGTCTATGGAAATGCAATGTTCCTTTTCTTCTTACTCCGTCAAGAGGTGGTCTTTTTTTTCAAACAAAAAGCGAAAATTTAGTATTGGAGCGTTTAAGATGTGATCTATCAAAGGCTCTAATTTTTATAACTGTAATTCTTTTAATAAGGGCTGTTTAAATATTTAACACAAGAAGGGATACGGCCAGTTCAACAAGAAATGATAGCTTTAATATGCTCCTGGTTGCTGAGTTTGCCACTTCTAAAAACATACTCGCTCATAAAAGAGTTTTTTTTTTTTTTTTTTTGGAGAGTGAACAAATAGTTACTGTACCTCAATTCCAGGAGCTGGAACAAGCTCAGATTTCTACCGGCGCACGGGGGTATTGTACTTTTACATAATGAGAACAGGCTTAGCCACTGGGTATGTAAGTGCAGTTCAATTCATTATAAACAGCTTCGTCTTTCATCCCCTTGCAGATTAGAAACCTTTTAAAAATGATGTCACATCTTTGGAACTAATCGAGCATATTTATTAGAATATTTAGTGCAACTGATAAATAACAATAGCTGGGGCACTGTTATTTATTGGGTGTGATATGGAGCATCAACTACAAGGTTTTCCCCGTTAATGGCAAACATCCTATTTTCTTTTTTTTTCACCAGAAGCCACATGTCCCATCAATTAACAGTCATTTTCCATTGTTAAACCCTGGTAGATGCTATCTCCCCAAATTATATGCAGAGAAGTGAAATTTATCACGTGCAGTAGTTTAGGGTGGGTGTAACTGGCGTAATTCTCTCTAGCCTAATTACTTGTGATTACCACAAAATTACTCATAATCATGCGTAATAGTGTCACAAGCGTAATCCATTTTCTTAGTGCAAAATACACCCTTGAGTCCAAAATTAACCCTAAGATGCATTTAGTGGGAGTAAGATAGCACTGGATGCAACGGTACACAAACAGCAGCAACCAGCAGTTGTTCACTCTCTTAGCCTGTTGTTTATGTGCTCCTCCAGCAGGATTTTTGCCACAAATTACTCTTAATTACTCAAGCTGCCCTAGTCACATAATTTCAATAATTTTGCATCTCAAGAGTAATGTCTAATTACTTAAATATACCAATTACTCTGGCGTAATTAACATTTCTACCAGGCCTTCCACTAATCACTATGGGCCTAATTTATGAGGTTTTAGCGCAGGGCAGCAACACAAGGATTCTTTTGATGCAGGGATGATTGTTTATGTGCAGGAAGGGACACCTTCCTGCACAAAAACAATCATAAGAGGCGTTTTTCTCTTTCTATGTGTGCTGCAGAATACAACACACATAGACAAAGGAAAAATGAGGAGAAATAAAGGTATTTATCCTTGTTGCGCCTCCCTTACACCTCCCCTGTAGAGGCGTAGGGTTTTGACACATTCCCAGGTTTACAAATCTCGTAAATCTGGGAATGTGTAAAAAGCCATGGGTGTTACGGTGGGAACACCCACCGTGACACCCATGGCACGCCTCCGCATCAGAAGGTGTGGTAAAGCAGTAATTTGTGCTGCATTGCCTCAGGCCATATGTACAAGGCCATAAAAAAGGCTTTACGTGGTGTTGCAGATAAGGCCCTGCAATGTGTGCCTCCGGCCTGTCACTAAAAGTGACATTCCGGCAACGCACTGGGGCTTGTAAATAAGCCCCTAAGTGTAATAAACTCAACAAAACATATAATTGCAACCACTGCACACATAAAAGGTTGTTTAGGAGCTGCAATTTAGTGGCAACTCCTAAGGAGGAGCAATGTGTGATTTTTGTCGCAGGGTTTGCAGGGCATGAAGACCTCACAACTTTGAACGCTTCTTGCCTCTTTACATCAGCGTGAACATCGTGATGTTTGTGACAATTTATGCTTGTATATTCTTGCTTAATGCTAATAAAATGGTTCTGCAGAAACAAAAATGCGGAAGAAAACAATTGAGGCTTGATTCATAAAAATAGCAGTAAACATGCCTTTCAGTCATACTATTAATCAATGGGATCAGGTTTACTACTTTTTGTCACTCACAAACATTGCCAAGAGTACACCTCGAAACTGAGCCAGTCACAGGGTTCCAGGTGTACTACAAGCACTGGTTTGGATGTTGTTATTAAGTACTTGTACATGTGATGCAATCACATATTGGTATAAGGCAGGCCCGTTGCACAATTGCTATTTTTCTTTTTCTTCTTTTTCTCTACTAGGAAATCATTTTTTCCAGTATCAAAAAATCCTTTCCCTTTTACCAACCACAAACTTTCTGGTTCTCCATTTCCCTTTATAAGAAGGAAGGAGAGTGATTCAGAGCCTTTGCTGGTATACATCTGTAACCGTTTATATACTGGTACACAGTGCTTAATTTGTAAATAAAAAGGTGCCGGTGCTAAAAGCCCTCCTCCTAAACACGCGGCTGCTGCAATTAAAAGTGCGAGCACATAATACTGAGGCAGAGTAATCCTGAAGCCACCTCAGGCCTCTTCAATCCATTTACTGCCACTCCCCGCCCCTTCAGCTCTCTCTTGCAGCTTCCTGCTTTTCCCCTTTCTGACGCTTCTTCTTTTTTCGCTTCCTCCATCTTTCCGCCATGTCTTTTGCTCAGAGTAAATGCTTGAGCAGAAAACTAAGCGCCGGACCTCAGGAATAAGTGCCGGTGCTCAGCACCGGAAACAACAAGGTCAAATTAAGCACTGCTGGTACACAGTCTGAGAGAAGTATGTGAATGTCTGAATGCTCACAAGTGTAAAGGCATTGAGAAACTCTCGAAGGAACCATACCATTCATAGTTCACTCTCCACCTCTTAGCATGTGATTTACTACTGTTTAAATGTTCAAAGTAATCACACAATGGTACATTAATTTACGCCTACAAAATATTAGTTTTTTTGGATAAATGAAAAGTGTAAAACCAGAACTCTTTGACCATGAATACATGTTTATGGCCAAAATGGCTTTGTGATAATAAATCTGAATGTTCTTCCCTTTAGCAATGTCACTGAGCACACAGGCTTTAGCAAATTGTAAACCTGCAGAGAATAATATGCATACATTTTCCACGTCACCAGAGTTTTCTTAGAGTGCAAGTTATCTTTCGGCATGGGGAAAATAACATGAACGGGCGATGGTGGTTGTAAATCGTGAAACTTTGAAAACCTCTTCAAGGGCAATATTAAGAAATTTCCCTGGAGTTTAAAGAAATGACTTTGCACACCCGCCTTTCAATTCAATACATATACAAATGCCCTTATGCCTAGAATATATGTTAGGTAACCATACATATTGCGCCATATTCACAAGGATGTGTGTATGTGTACACATCTCCTCACTTGTAGCTCTATACTTGGACGTAGGTGTAAATATCCTCATAGATGGAATTAATCATTTCCATGTTTAAATTTACACCTAGCTGTAGACGTACAAACCTCATCCCCTAAAATAAGGGAAAAGCCTCCTACAACCACAATTTACAACTGAACATTTACTACCAGTAACTTTTCACCTGTTTGTTGAGCTCTCCACCACCTGCATGTAGCTCTCCCTAATAAACACAGTAGAGAAATTTAAGAAAAATAGTTTTAAAATTAAATTAAAAATGCAGATATAAAAATAGTGTTTATTTCAAAATATTAAAACACATTTCCCTAACTCCTATTCATCTAGACATACCACAGTATGAAGGGGTAATGAACCTGTATTAAAACAACAAACTATTAAATTTTATCTTAATTACATTTATATTTTTTATTTAAATCATTTTTTTAATAAATTACATTTTAATTTTCCGTTCCCAAGGCTTTACAGTATCATTTGTTTTCAATGTGTCACCAATGTGGATGTGAGTTATGTATTATTTTATTTAGCTTTATTTAAAGTGTTATTTAACTGAAGTTATTTCATATGTTTCCCAAAGTGTTAGCGTTGAATGCCAATATTGTCTGCCTCCATTGATTTCTATGGGCACATTTTGAAGTATGATAGCTGGCTTCGTGGGGAGCTTGACTTACAACAATTCTGGACTGGAGCACATTTGAATCTGCTTTATTAGCAGAACTACTGTAGTAGATTTTTTTTGTGTACTGTGTGAAACTGAAATTATCTTTTTGGATATATGTTTGTATACTTCCCTTCTCCAAAACCCTTGTTCAGCTTTGTGTAACCTTGCCTATTTTGTAGTAATGGTTCTCCATTTTCAAACCACTCTTCCTTGTCCCTGTCACATTTATTACTAAATCCTATACATAAGTGTGTATGTGGTGGTCTCTCTACAGAAAATATAGGTGAGGCGGAGATATAGAACTCCAGTTTGTGAATTGTATTTTAGATTACTGTAGTAAAGTAATATGAATTTACATATTCCAAAATGGCATTTGTGACTAGCACCCTAGCCTTCAAGTGCTTTACTAACAAGTTATGAATAAAAAAAAAAATAACTGGTCATTCACAGGAAATCATAGTTATCCTCTGTAAACTCTTTAATTAAGTTGTAAGGTTTGAACACCATCAACTAATAAAAGGAAGTGCAACTGGTTGAATATTTTTTACAACTATGGATGTGCAAACTTTGCCTATGCAGTTTTGCAAAGTTGACAAATTGCCCACGCCAGAAACATAGCAGTTTCCATGCCTGCAGCAGGGCGGCCAGGGGAGCTTGTGTTTGCCCTCGCTTGATGAGAGCATTTTAAAATCCCCCACCAAGCAAGAGCAAACTCCAAGGGCCTCATTTTAATATTGGCAGATGAGTAACTCCGTCACAGGCCCCAATCCGCTTGGTAGGCAGGGATGTGTATTCCCCACCCCCTTTAATATAGTGCCAAGCCTAGGGATGTGGTCCCTGGTGCTGAAATCACCCGGGGAGGGGGGTGGGCGTGCCCCACTCCCCATTTAATATACTGCTTGGCCCCAAGGGGATGAGGTCTCTAGGTTGGAAATTGGCCCAAGGAGGGGGTTACATGCTCCCCTCCCGCTTGAATCTTGCACAAGGCTCTGGGGGATGTGGTCCCTATGGAAAAAATTGGCTCGGGGAGGGAACCACATTCCCTCCTTCCACTACTATATACTGCTGGACCCGGGTGATGGGGTCCCCGAGGCCAAAATCAGGTCCTTGGAGGGGGCCTTTCTGCCCCTCCTCATAAAATTGTACCAGGCCCTGGGGGGAGGTCCCTAGGGTTTAAATTGGCCTGGGGATGGGGGCTGCATGCCTATTTCCCACTTCAAAATTGCAGCGGGCCCCAGGAGATGGGATCTCTGGGGCTAAAATTGGAAACCTACACTAAGAAATTAAGTTGATATCAGTAGAGAACTGAGTACTGTCAGCAGTGTTTGCTCAATGCAGACAGTTCATTCTATACCACACTCTTTGCAAACAGTGAGCTCTTATGAGAAATACACCACAGAGTAATCAAGATAATCTACTAAGAACAATCTATGCAACATCCTACGCAATAGTTAATAAAAAAGACACAGTTAGAATCTGGTGCACACACTCTCATATGATGTAGAAATTGTCATGTTGATACGAGTCTAACAACTCAAGGCTGCTTACAAATGTTAGCATCTACTACGTAGAATGTTTCTCCTATTGGAAACTTTTTCTTCAGAACCAAAACGTTTTGTGGAGCATAATGAACACAAGTCAACTGTCATCTGCACACAGTTGTACTCTTGAATGCAAACACGTATAATGTGTTGAGTACCCCAACAGAGCTATGGTGCATTAGGAGCACATGCATTTTTGCAAACACTTACACCCATTAGCTTGACCCAAGCTGTACAAAAACAAGTAGAAAAATAATATGGTAGTTACCAACCACAATGTAAACTGTAAAACAGGCTTTCACATTCATCGGATGATGTCATTGGTGATGTCATCAGTGATATCATCAATGGTGTCATTTGAAATGTCATGAGTGTCATAAATAATGTCGTAGAACATGTCATGATTGGTGTCACATGTGAGGTCATGGTTTGGGCTCAAGTTATAGTTAGTGCTGCTAACTATAAATGGTGAATTTCTTTTTTTTTTTTTCAAAACATTATTATTGTCACTGACAAATTCACCTACTTATAACATTTCTTTAACATTTGTTTTTTGAGGGACTATTCATATATATTATGAGAAAACAGGGCTGATTGCAGAGGCCCCTAACTTCTTGCCCCCATTTTTTACTTTTTGTGGTGTTTTCCTGACTCTAATGGTGCCCTGGGTACTGCTAACCAGTCCCAGGGCCTGTGTGCTCTGTATAAAATGAGTATGCAAATTAGACTAATTATAATTGGCTAAGTTAACCTACCTGTAAGTCCCCAGTATATGGTAGGGCATGTAGGTTTATGGACCCCTGCATAGGTGGTGCCCCAACAGGTGCACTGCTGAGGTGCCCAGTGTCATTTTAAAGGCAGGCCTACCTTGCTGGCTGCTCTTAAATTAAAGTTACATGCAAATTCGACTTTGCAATTAAAAGTAGTTCCAAAGTCTTATACTACCTTATTTTTACATATAAGTCACCCCTAAGGTGTGCCTTATGTGCCCATAGGGCTGGGTGCCATGTAACTATAATCAGGGGCCTGATAAAAATTAGTATTATAAGCCCTAGTGAGATAAAACAGCCAAATGTGTTTTTCCCTCATTGTAGTGAATGGCCTCCATAGGCTAGAATGGGAAGGCTTTATTTTAATTTATAAAGTCCCCTTAAGTGTCAGATACCTCAGGTTTGGTATCAAATTAATTGTTATAACAAATCCCACAACTCACAATTGTTGGATTTAATATAACTTGTCCAGGTAGTGAGTTTAAAACTCTACCTAAAAAGCTGCCAACTTCAGCCCTGTAGTGCTCTGCTCTGATTGGCTAGCCTTTGGCAGCCTGGCCAGGCTGCCTTGATGAGATGTGAAGTAGCCTGGGCTGAACACAAATGAATGTGCATGTGGGAGGAGAACTCCCCTCAGCAGATGGAGAAACAGGAAGGGGGAGGGCTGCCAAACTGGTGTTCAAAGACAGGGAAGAACATTTGAAGTAGCCCACCATCTCCCTCACATCACCTCCATCACATCCTGCAAACCCAGACAATTAGGTGCCCTATCGATTAGATTAGAAGAGGGCAAGAGAGGGGTGTGTTCAAATTTTTAGCCCCACCAGTGGGCGGGCTCAGCCAGATGTAACCTCCAAAAATCAGTTTCAGCCATGATGGATTTTTGAACAATGTTGCTTCCTGGGATTGATTTTTGCCACACTTCCCAGGAAGTGGTCATCACAGGGGGAAGGACCCTGCATCTGACTTGAGAACCAGGACCCCCTGTTTTACACCGAGGAGCAAGGATAAATATGGAAGAGCTGCACCCATACCTCAGATCCCTAACCGATTTCAACAAGGAAGAGCTATAGGAGAAGAGGGACTGCCCTGGGGGACCCCTGACCTGCACCTGGACACTGCACTTTGGAGGACTGCATCAGCTGCACACTTGGACTTCACCACAAGAAGGACTTTGCCTGGCTTCAACTGGTTCAAGGAGGGACTCCCTGTTTCCTACAGATGAAAAACTGCTAACCAGAGTCCCCTGCACCACCTCCTGAAGAAACTGACCAGCTGACCACGGTCCAGTGGCCAAATTGGAGTTTGCGCCAGGTGCATTCTGGGAGTTGTAGTCCGCACCCTCAAGAGGCATCTCGGATCTTCTGGAACCTTGGGGTGAGCTGCGGACCTCCTGAGAACCTAAAAGAACATCTGGGAGAAGATCCAGAAGTTTGGAGAACTTTTGGGAAAAAGCTCCATAAAGGAACTGACCCACCGCGGCAACTCTAGCCGGCTTGTCTCAACCGCGACCCGTCCTAACTTACAGGTTCGGCCCGGTGAAGAAAATCTCAGAAAAAGTCACTAAGTCAGAATGTAGAAAGTTGATCGTGACCTCCCAGGAAGGATTTTCATCTCGTAAACAACGACTAAGTCTGAAGGTAAAAATCTCCATAAGGACTCCTGCAATGCGCATCCAAGGAAGACATCCAGGAGGTTGGATTGAACTGGCGACTTGGTCCCGCTGAAGAAAATCTTCAAGAAAACGACTAAGTCTGAAGGTAAACTTTTGACCGTGGCCTCCCGCTGGCTGAATTGCGGGCTGAATCGCGGTCGGCCTTAAACTTTCACTTTGCCCCAGTCGAGTTGTGACCAGATGACCAGATTGGCGCTATTCGTTTCTAAGCGCTAAAAAGCATTAATTCTTTAAAAATTCATGTTTCAGCTTTCCCTTATCTGATTTTAACCGTTTTGGTGTCATTTTAAAAATAAAAATATAATCTATTTTCATAAATTGGTGTTGGATTTTTATTGTGTTTTGTGTTTTACTTATTTACTGTTTTGTGATTTGTAAATGCTTTACACATTTGTCTCTTAAGTTAAGCCTTGTCGCTTGTTGCCAAGCTACCAATGGGTTGAGCTGGGTTTAATTTATTGAGATCTAACTGGACCTAGGTGGAGGTCAGTGGCCTATTGCTAAGTGTAGGTACTTACCTGCCCTTACCAATAACCCATTTTCCAACATATATACATTACCTACTGGAAGTCGGCCATAGGTAGTTATAGTTAGGATCATGTTTCCATAGAAAAAGCGTTTTTTGACTTGCATAAATCTTTGGCACCATTTGAAAAATCTTCACTAAATTTTCCCCAAAAAGTGGCCCGATGATTCTTGTTGTGCACGGGAAGTATCAGGGTGATCCATCAAGTAAGGGCCGAGAAAAAGGGGCTCAAAAAACTTGTTTCCTATGTTAATTCCCATACAGCCTGTCAACACGTCTACAGCCAAAACCACTGGATGTAACTAGACCAAATATGGCAGAAAGCTAGCTGCCAGTACGCAGATTGTGCTTTTTGTCATTTGGTGTAAATCTGTTCAGTGGTTTAGAAGATATTTAAGGGCAAATACATTTGTATATCTCTTGCTGCGATTAATCACGAAATTTATGAATTTTCACAAATATGTGTGCAAAAAGAAGTGTTGCAATTGGCTGACCGCAACCTGACTAGAATGTTGTGATTGCTGTTTTATTTTGCACGACACGGCCCCCGGGGTGAAAACTGAAAGTGGCATAAGGGGTCGGTGAAGGTACCCTGACCCCAGGGGTGTGATATAGGTGTGTTTTAGGGGCAAATTATAGGTTTAATATAATTTTGCGTGACGGCGCATGATATTCATGAAAATTTGTGATTTTTCATTAATTTCCACAATTTATTTACAAAATATTCGCGATTATGGAAAAATCTGAAAGAAAAACCAAAGACTCGTTCATTTACTTCTCCATTCACTCATACATTCATACATGCATGCAGAGGCTCATGCGCCCACTTACAACCCACTCATAAACACACACACCAACTTTCAGTTCCACTCAGATACTCACACACCCACTGACACATCCACTGACTGGGATAGGCCCTGTGGCCTACCGGCGCTGGGCATGGCCAAAGGCCATGCATGGCGCAGGGGTGGGTGGTTATAAGGGCTTGGCTGAAAGGTCTGACTGCAAGGCTAGACCTTGCAACCAACCCACTCCTCACACAGCCAAAGGAATAACGTATAGTGTTTTAAATTACTTTATGTTAAAAAAACATAGCAATTCACTAAAAAAAACCTGGGTGGGCCAGGTTCCAGGGCATTGAGAGCTAAAATAGGAGGGGGCCTCACTCCTAGGGCTTATTGTAGCCCGGGGACCACCTCCTCCCCAGGGCTGAGAGTAAAATATGTGGCGGACTGCATGCCCCCCCTGCAATCCTGAGGTCGTCCACATCCCTGGGGCATAGAATAATAAAATAATACAGGATGTGGCTGTGCGGCCTTGAGGCTCCTTCCATGGTCGTGTCACTTTCTCTCTCTCACTTCCATCCTATTACAGGACTCAAGAGTGAGAAAGAGATAAAGAGATTTGCTCTCATGTCTCAGTGGGCATTTCCCTCCTATAATTTCTTCTCAACTTCAAATATTAAAGGTACATACCGGAAGGTGATCTCACTCTTTTTTACTTGACAAATACATTTTATTTTTCAATTTGTCTGGAAATATCTGATTTTAAGTATATCGTTAATCAAAGCCTAAAGAACCTCTCAGTCTCTCCCTCCATCACTCTCTCTCACTCTGTTTTCCTCTCTCAATCTCTTTCTCTAATTATCATTCTGTCTCTCAATCTCTTACTTTCTCTCACTCTCTCTTCCATCCCATAATGGGTGGTTATAAGAAGTTGGAGCAGGGTCTGGCTGGAGGCCAAGCCCCACAGCGAACCCCACCAAGCACAGCCAGAGGTTATGTGTGGCGTGGCATTGAATGATAATAGGAGGTTGGACACAGGGCCTAGCTGACGGCCAGGCCCTGTGGCCAATCCCCGCCCCGCACTGCCAAAGGCTGTGTGTGGTGTGGGGTTGGTTGGTTATAGGGGATTAGCCGCAGGGCCTGATCATAAGCCAGGCCCTGGGGGGAAATCCACCACTGATGGCTGAAGGGTGTGCACGGTGGTGGTTGGATTAAGGTATAGTTATTAAAATTAGTTTACATTTAAAAAAACATAGGAGTTCACAGAAAAAAACAAAGATTACAGGGTGTGTTGTGCTTCCAGTGCCCATCTCGTCTGCCTGCCATTGTCAGCTTGCTGCTCTATCCTTGACCCCTACCCTCCTTTTTCCATGGGATGGCCCCTGTCTCCTCCCTTCTGCCTTGTCTGGTCCATTGTCATGTCCCTGCCCCTCACTCTTGCCCCATATGGTCTGTTATGCTGCAGCTTTCCCCCTTGTCTGTCCAGAATGGTCAACTTATTGTCCTTGCCGCTTTCCCCTCTGATCTCTGTTGTACATGTGCATGGCCCTGTTCCCTCCCTATCACTTTCCGTGGTCCTTTGTGCTGCACTGCCATCCCGTTTGACTTGTGTGATGTATTGTGCTCCTGTAATCACATACACACTTTTTTTTACACCCCTTTTTTCTCGGCCCCTGCTTGACAGATCACCCTGAAATTTCCCATGCAAAACAAGACCCTTTGGCACACTTTTTTTCATCAAACGGCACCAAAGATATAGGCAAGTCTAAGACACTTTTTCTATGGAAACGACATCCTAACTATAAATACCTACTGGCGACTGCCACTAGGTAATATATATATATATATATATATATATATACATATACATATATAGATGCATATATATATATATATATATATATATATATATATATATATATATATATATATATATATATATATATAGATATATATAGCCTAGTGGCCATTACAGCGATGTTATAGTTGGGCTCACATTTTAAATATACAAAACCATAGTAATTCACATGTTATAGTTAGAGTTATCGCAAGTAACTCTAATTCGTGCCCTAGTGTAACTGTAACTCGTGCCTTCATCATGCACTGCTAATTACCCCACAAATTACGGCACTCATGATGTCTTTGATAACATCACTGATAATATTGATGTAATATTTGTAGTGAAAAATCTGTGAATGACAGGGACGCAAGCTATAGTTATCTCACGGCACGAGTTATAGTTACTTGAGTTAGTGTTATTTCAAGTAACTGTAAATCACAGCCTAAGGTAACTATAACTCGCACCCTTACCACGCACTGCTAATTATCAGATATTACAGCACTCATGACAACTTCTATAACGTTAATAAAATTAAAAATGAAGCATTAGCAGTCAAATGAATTAAGAAGAAACTGTGCATGGCTGGAGCGCGAGTTATAATTTCCTTAGTGCACGAGTTATTGTCACTTGGAATAACTATGACTACTGAATTTCTAAGGTTTTGAGTGAGTAACTCTAACGTCCTTGTAACCTTTGTTTTATTCTATATATATATATATATATATATATATATATATATATATATATAAATATATATATTTATATTTATATATATATATATATATATGTATATATGTATATATATATTATATCCAGCAAATCCCGAAATACCGAGGCTCATAAATGTGGCGGTCCGACCATGGATTCGGGAATATATGTGTGTGTGTGTGTGCTGTCAGAGAAATACCACATAAATTATCTACCTATCTAAGACACATCCTTTTAGTTCAAACCATTTTTATTGAAATAGTGAACAATAGCAGAGCCAATAATAAAGGCTCATTGCAGGTTACATAGTGAAAACCTATAGGACCTCAAATGTAACGCTATAGATACGTGGCTTAGGTGGGTGCAACAGAGTATTAGCATCTTTAGTTATATCTTTTCCATTAAAGGCAGTGCTAAGGAGCTAAGTTTGAAGTCTCTGAGAAGGTGGTTTTTGGGGTCCTTGTATGTGCTCACGGCGAATGAGCTACGTAGATAAGAAAGGGAGGGAGGGGAAGAGAGGCGAAGGGGAAAGAGGAAAAGGGGAAGTAAGAGGAGAGTGGATCAATGGCAGATACAAGAGGGCAGATCTCCTAAGCATGTGACAGTATGTAATGATAAAGTTTATCAGATGGGTAAAATCACACCTACAATTGTGGAGTCTAGATTCTGGACGATACATAAAAAACACTAGACTCCCTCCAGATTGCATAAACCTGGGATACTACAATCAGATAACTGCTGGCATTGTGGGGAATCCCCCGGTACAGTCGAAGATATGTCTCTCACATGCAAAATGGTAACCCCAATTTGGTACTAAATCCTACAAATGATCTACGACATCTTCAAGATTTCGATTACACCATCGCTTCTAATCTCATGCTGGGTTTCGTAGCACACCCAGCTAGCACGGATCTTCCTTTACACGACTCTCTACTATTGGACCTAATGCTTGCCCTGGGCTCTAAAACAGTCCTATCAGAATGGAAATCGACTACAGTCATCCCCTCTAAAACGTGGGGGAATACCCTATGTGCAAAAAACTGCACAACACATCACATATATTCTTCCTAAGGGACAAACGTGACTTACACTTACAAAACATAGACCCCCCCATAATCCCAACACCTCTCTTGCTCACACAAATCTAAGGCACGTCTTTAGCATTCCATTGTCATGTGTGTGCATCTGAAAGTTCATGCTTAAACAACTGAATATATAATGAAACTGATCACAGCTGGTAGAGGGCAAACACTTTTTTGTTGAAGCACACAATGTCTGCCCAATCAAAAAATGTACTCCTGGCACCCAACCAGATGGCAAAGCCAATGCTCCTCTCTAGTGATGCTCACATAATTGGCGACAACTGAACTGTCAAGCCAGACCATAATGAACCTGCAAGACTGAGAAAATGAGACAGTGTATGGTAGTGAAAGAAAACGTTATGAGACAAGAGACTGGATCAAGACAAGGTAGCCCTAATAATTCAACAGCCTAGTGTAGGAAAGTACCATCTTGCCTGGCATGTTACCCATATTTCACTGTATGTATGTTGTTTTAGTCCTTGTGTCACTGGGACCCTGCCAGGCAGGGCCCGAGTGCTCATAGTATGTGCCCTGTATGTGTTCCCTGTGTGATGCCTAACTGTCTCACTGAGGCTCTGCTAACCAGAACCTCAGTGGTTATGCTCTCACTGCTTTCCAAATTTGTCACTAACAGGCTAGTGACTAAATTGACCAATTCACATTGGCATACTGGTACACCCATATAATTCCCTTGTATATGGTACTGAGGTACCCAGGGAATTGGGGTTCCAGGAGATCCCGATGGGCTGCAGCATTTGTTTTGCCACCCATAGGGAGCTCTGACAATTCTTACACATGCCTGCCACTACAGCCTGCGTGAAATAACGTCCACGTTATTTCACAGCCATTTACCACTGCACATAAGTAACTTATATGTCACCTATATGTCTAACCTTCACCTGGTGAAGGTTGGGTGCAAAGTTACTTAGTGTGTGGGCACCCTGGCACTAGCCAAGGTGCCCCAACATCATTCAGGGCAAATTCCCAGGACTTTGTGAGTGCAGGGCCACCATTACACGCGTGCACTATTCATAAGTCACTACCTATGTATAGCGTCACAATGGTAACTCCGAACATGGCCATGTAACATGTCTAAAATCATGGAATTGTCACCCAATACCATTCTGGTATTGGGGGGGACAATTCCATGATCCCCAGGGTCTCTAGCACAGAACCCGGGTACTGCCAAACTGCCTTTCTCGGGTCTCCACTGCAGCTGCTGCTGCCAACCCCTCAGACAGGTTTCTGCCCTCCTGGGGTCCAAGCAGCCCTGGCCCAGGAAGGCAGAACAAAGGATTTCCTCTGAGAGAGGGTGTTACACCCTCTCCATTTGGAATTAGGTGTGAAGGGCTGGGGAGGAGTAGCCTCCCCCAGCCTCTGGAAATGCTTTGATGGGCACAGATGGTGCCCATCTCTACATAAGCCAGTCTACACCGGTTCAGGGATCCCCCAGCCCTGCTCTGGCACAAAACTGGACAAAGGAAAGGGGAGTGACCACTCCCCTGACCAATACCTACCGAGGGAGGTGCCCAGAGTTCCTCCAGTGTGTCCCAGACCTCTGCCATCTTGGAAACAGAGGTGTTGGGGGCACACTGGGCTGCTCTGAGTGGCCAGTGCCAGCAGGTGACGTCAGAGGCTCCTTCTGATAGGCTCTTACCTCTCTTGGTAGCCAATCCTCCTACCTTGGTAGCCAAACCTCCTTTTCTGGCTATTTAGGGTCTCTGCTTTGGGGAATTCCTCAGATAACTAATGCAAGAGCTCACCAGAGTTCCTCTGCATCTTCCTCTTCACCTTCTACCAAGGATCGACCGCTGACTGCTCCAGGACGCCTGCAAAACCACAACAAAGTAGCAAGACGACTACCAGCAACATTGTAGCGCCTAATCCTGCCGGCTTTCTCGACTGTTTCCAGGTGGTGCATGCTCTGGGGGTAGCCTGCCTTCACCCTGCACCAGAAGCTCCGAAGAAATCCCCTGTGGGTCGACGGAATCTTCCCCCTGCTAACGCAGGCACCAAAAGACTGCATCACTGGTCCTCTGGGTCCCCTCTCATCCTGATGAGCATGGTCCTTGGAACACAGCAACTCTGTCCAAGTGACTCCCACAGTCCAGTGACTCTTCAGTCCAAGTTTGGAGGAGGTAAGTCCTTGCCTCCCCACGCTAGACTGCACAGCTGTGTACTGTGTGATTTGCAGCTGCTCCAGCTCCTGTGCACTCTTCCAGGATTTCCTTCATGCACAGCCTAGCCTGGGTCCCCAGAACTCTGTCTTGCAGTGCACAACCTTCTGAGTTGTCCTCCGACATCGTGGGACCCCCTTTTGTAACTTCACGTGGACTCCGGTTCACTCTTCTTCTAAGTGCCTGTTGGGGTACTTATGTGGATGCTTCCTGCTTCTGTGAGGGCTCTCTGAGTTGCTGACCACCCCTTCTGTCTCCTCCTCCAAAAGGCGACATCCTGGTCCTACCTGGTCCTCAGCAGCACCCAAAAACTGTACTGCAACCCTTGCAGCTAGCAAGGCTTGTTGGTGGTATTTCTGCATAGGAATACCTCTGCAAGCTTTATCGCGACGTGGGACATCTATATTCCAAAGGAGAAGTTCCTAGTCCTCTTCTTTCTTGCAGAACTCCAAGCTTCTTCCATCCGGAGGCATCTTCCTTGCACCTTCATCCGGGGTTTCCTGGGCTTCTGCCCTCCCTTGGACACTGTTGTGACTATTGGACTTGGTCCCCTTGCCTTGCAGGTCCTCAGGTCTGGAAATCCGTTGTCAGTGCACTGCTGGTGTTTGTTCTTCCTGCAGAATCCCCCTATCAAGACTATTGTGCTCTCTGGGGGTAGTAGGTGCACTTTACTCCTACTTTTCAGGGTCTTGGGGTGGGGTATTTTGGTAACCCTCACTGTTTTCTAACAGTCCCAGCGACCCTCTACAAGCTCACATAGGCCTGGGGTCCAATCGTGATTCGCATTCCACTTTTGGAGTATATGGTTTGTGTTGCCCCTATACCTATGCTTGCCTATTGCAACCTATTGTAATTCTACACTGTTTGCATTACTTTTCTTGCTCTTACTTACCTAATTTTGGTTTGTGTACATATAACTTGTGTATATTACTTACCTTCTTACTGAGGGTTCTCACTGAGATACTTGTGGCATATTGTCATAAAAATAAAGTACTGTTATTTTTAGTAACTCTGTGTATTGTGTTTTCTTATGATATTGTACATATGATATAAGTGGTATAGTAGGAGCTTTGCATGTCTCCTAGTTCAGCCTAAGCTGCTTTGCCATAGCTACCATCTATCAGCCTAAGCTGCTAGAAACACCTCTTCTACACTAATAAGGGATGACTGGACCTGGCACAAGGTGTTAGTACCTCTGGTACCCACTACAAGCCAGGCCAGCCTCCTACACCTAGGCATTCAACAGCACTCATGTGCTTTTAAGAAAAGCAATGGACCAATGATCAATCGATCCGTCCTTCCCTCCATCAATCCACCCATTGATCCATCCATCAACCCTCCCTCCCTCTCTCACTCTCATTTGGGTGCTTATATTACACAAAATACAATGAAATAAAAACATATTTCATAGTGAACCGAATAAAATGTAGGAAATAGCTTAATGAAATGTTAAATATGGATTTCAGCATCATAATGACAGCTTTCAAACAACTCTGCAAAACGTTGCAACAGTCTGGGCAACTAGGCACATGCATAATGGAGAATAAAACAGTTTTGAGCCCTAATTAGGAGACAGTTGTTACAAAAGAAAATACTAGTTTCTGGCCAGTTGAAATTACAAACTGAGATTTGCAGTGGTTCCAGAAATGCTAAAATATGTAAAGAGGAAACAACCACTGAAGATGTGAATAATGAGTAGAGGAGAAGCAGAGAGGAAACAAACCTCACCAGTGATGCATAAGGAAAAATCAAAGGAATGCAGAGCAGAGTCAAGGCATGAGGAGTAGTATCAGATGTTCCAGTTTTCCTTTGGTCAGGAACCAATTATGCTAAGAAATTGCTCTTCTGACTTAAGTTGAGACTGACCAAATGTTTTATGCATCTCCTTATTTTGGGTTGAAATTCCCCTTTATGGAAATGAACAAATAAGTGCATTTTATCTGATCCATCCACTGTATCTTTTCTATTGCATAACGTATAACCAAAGTAGGAGCATAAATAACTGGATGGCAAACATCACACTTCTTAAAAAATCAAAAGACAATATTTTACATAATTCTCAAAACACAAACAAAGGAGCAGCTCAACTGATAACCCAATCAGAAGCCCTACCGAGCAGTGCTTATTGTTAGTTGCTCCTCAGTGTAGTATCGCGGAAGAACATTTCCTAGGGCACTCCATCTATCTGCATCGAGGTGAGATTCAGATACTTGGTATGCAAGCTATCACACTCACCTAAGGTTCAGCCTGTTCAGAAATGCACATTTCTTTATTAAAATGGGGATACTTAAATCCCAGTCTAATTTTATCTTTGGGGAAGCTCTGTCCCTCGACTGCCAAGAGCTAAAACATGGATACTATACTGTGATTTGTATGCAAACTCCGGTGTCTATCTGTCAACATGTTTGTCTTCAGTGTCTGTCAACCCTTATTTATAATCCACCACAGATTAATGAATGACAGTAGCTCTCATCAAAGGAAATTTGATTAATCAATTCAAGTACTTAATCACCAAGTGAAAACACTTCATAAGACCTTACTTTGATCATGATGGATATTGGTTGAAAAAAACTTCAAGGGGTCTCTTTTTCCATCCATTACGCAAAATGCAGAACCATATTTACCTGTCTTGACAGGAGTATGGAACTCCCAATTTGTTAAGGGAAAACTCATCACTTGTCAGAGATAATATAAACGGACAACACCAAAGGCCACATGGCATTGGATTTGCATTGCGTCTTTCATACAAATAAGCATCTTCGTCTTATTACTCAGGTGCTCTGCAGAGCACTCAGACAGAACACGTGCATGTACCAGGTAGAGACTATATGTACCTGCTGCTCCAACAGTTCAGAGAAAAGTCAAGTGATGGTCTTATGGAACATAAGCTAGATTCAAATGAGAAAGTGCGGTAATGATGGACTCGATTGCAAACAATACATACAACACCTACTCAGAATTCAGTAAAAATGTAAACCAACTTGCACAAATCTGACAGACTCTGAAGACCTTAAGTGCATCATCCTCCAAACATTACAATTTTACCAATGCAGGGTCAACGATGACTTGACACTAGCTTCAATCTCCTTCAAAATGACCTGATTCAAATGTTCAGGCACTAGACAAATCTGACTCTCCATAATTTTTTTAAAATCCAAGTAAACTGAAATTTTAGAAATATGTGCCTTGAAAAGCATTTTTGAGTGCATTTATTACATAATTTCATAGTTTCAACAACAGCAAGTTACTGAAAATTGGGGACCCAGTGCAGCCATCAACAAAGGCAGGGAAGCTCTGAGGAAGCAAAGACTGTACCCAGGATGGCATTGGTGTCAATTGGATGTGGTTTGGCATTATTCCTGCAGTGAAGCTCTATATATTTGTGCTTCAAAGCTTTCTGTTTTAAGACCTCCTTCAGCAGGGCAAACTGGCAAGTTGAGGCCGAGCAGCGATTCAACATTTACAGCTACAGCTTCTACACTGATCCTGGTCTCCTTCCGGTCTCCAAGCAGAAAGTTGGCAAAAACATCGCACTTCAAAGGGGAGGTCGGCCAACTGGCCCTTGGAGACGTTTCTGTTTGCTTGGGATCAAGGAAAGCAGATCCAGTCTTCCTTTAAGTTCTTCAGACAGCAGAAGCATCCTTCTTCTGATTCTTCACGTCCAGGAGCATTGTGTGAAAATGTCTGTGAAGCCCAGTTTTGAATCTTAATTTCTCTAAATCTAATGAATGAATTGAGATCAAATCACAAAAAGCACACTCTCTGGCCAAAGATCTAGCTTTATGTCAAATCTGGTGTAATTCCATTCAGTCGTTTTGGCTATAGCTATGTTTAATTTTCCTATGGAAACGTTAATGGGGGACAAGTGTTTTGGGAACCTGTCTTTCTCGATCCCCTGCTTGGCAAATCACCCCAAAGCTTTTCAGTGAGGAGCTGATATTGAAAATCATTTTTTAGCAAAGTTTCTTGATAATTATTCAAACGGCACAACAAAAAAATGGTCTTCCATGGAAATGTGGTCCTAACTTTTACTAATTCCTAATTTCAGATGTCATCAGAGATGTTATCAATTATATCGTAGAACATGTCATTAGTGATGTTATTTGTATTTTCATCTGTGAATTCATAAACTGAGCAAGGCACGTGCACAAGTCATTGTTACTGGTGAATTTCAGATGTTTTGGGCTTTAAAATTTTACATTTTAACGTAACTCTATCATCACTTGAGCCTTTAACCTAACCACTTTAACCCTTGTTTTTATTAATGTATTCTGGAGTTTTTTGTAATGTAAAATAAGATATTTTTGCTATATCTACCTATGATATCAATTTAACCTTTGCTTTTTTCCAGCGAATTTCTAGTTGTTTTTTTTAATGTAAAATAATATCTTATTACCATTAGGCCTGGGCAGAGTTTGCAGAGTTCTGCTAAAGTGCAGAGAAAACGTTATCATGCTAAGCAAGTTTTGCAAGCACCAGAGTGCGTTAAGTCGAAAAGGTCGCGCTGTTTTTTAACGCTGGTGTTTTTTCCTGCGGTCCTGAAATCAGCATGAGGGGCACAATTCGCAGCGCAAGAGGAAGCTGTTTCTTTTTGTCACTCGAGTAGATGTTCTACTTGAATGGCAGCTTCCTCAATGTGAGCAGCAGGTTTCTCAATGCGAGAAGTAGCGACCTGCTGTGACTGCTCGCGGTGAAAAAACCTGCTGGGAGGTTGTATATTATTTTCATTTTTCTCGCTCCGCTCGCCAACCTACAGTTGGCAAGCAAGAGTAAAAACTCTGCTCCACGCCTCTCCACTGAGTTTTTGGGAACTCCGTGCAGGGTTGGCAAAACTCTGCGAACTCTACTGGCGGAGCGGAATTCATCCCCCACCCCTAATTACCGTTCCACCCAAAGCGAGTGACTGACTACCCTCTGAACACAGCCTTAGCCTATCCCCTGCATGGGGTTTTCCACAGGGCCTGTCCAGTGGCCAAAGCTTGCACCTAACTCTCGCTGGTGATCGACTCTGTGCCAACTACAGCCTTCAGAAGGGTAAAGACTAGCATAGTACAGTTTTGTGAGTGTCTTACCCCTCAGCAAAGACCTCTATACAGGGTGAAGGCTGTGTGTGACAGCGTTTGGTGTTTTGTTTTATTTTTAATTTTCTCCCCATGAGACCACAGAGGGGCCCAGCTGAGTCCCTAGGCAATACTATAGGATAGTGATGTCATTTTAAGACCCTTAAATTATTTTTTTTCTATTTTCAGGACTTGTGGGCTGAGTCCCTAAGTCCACAAGTCCTGTGATGGGAGACACATAATTTTTCTCTATTGCGGCTAGACAATCATATCAGTTGCTCCTGTGGGACCAGCAAATCAGATAGCTTTTTTGCCCACCTGACTTGCTGGACTCCCATGTTGCAAGATTTCTATAAAATTGTTACCTTAATGTCTCAAAAAGTGTGTGATGGATTCAAACCAAATCACAAAACACATGTTTTCTTGGTAAAGATATGGCTTTCTGCCAAAGTTGGTCCAATTCCATTCATCCATTTTGGCTTTAGCTATGTCTAATGTTTCTAAGGAAAAATGCATGAGAAAACATGTTTTGCGACCCGTCCTATCTACTCAGCTCCCACTTGAGGGATCACGCCATAATTTTCCAGGAAGGGGCTGAGGTGGATTAACTTTTTTTATGGAAAATTATATAGAAAAATCATGAAGATTTGTCGAATAACACCAAAGTAATTAGCAAACCTGAAAATCAATTTCCTATCAACTATACCAAGGAGAAGGGGAGTGGGGCAGGAGCAGCAAGCTGGGGTTGGGGCAGCACAATGCCAGAACCTGCACCCAACCCCCACCACTGTGCACTGCGATGGACATCTTACTTAACTTTTAAAAATCCTAGAAACTCACTGAAAAAAACAAAGGTTACAGGGATGTTATAGTTAGAGAATCGAAAAAAAAACTTTGGAAATTCACAAAAAATCCAAAGGTTACAGGGACATTATAATTAGGTTTATATCTTACACTCACAAACCATAGAAATTCAACAGTTATAGTTATACTTATCTCGAAAAACTACAACTTGTGCCCTAAGGTAACTTTCACCCATGCCCGACCAAGCACAGTTTTCTCATGTATTATTTTATTTCAAATGTTGCAGTGATATTATCAATTATGTCATAGAAGATGTCAGGAGTGATGTAATATGTGAGGTAATTAGCAGTGCATGGGGAAGGCATGAGTGGGCCCAAGATCTAGCTTACTGCCCAAGTTTAAATCCGTTCAGCGGTTTGGGCTGTAGTCAGGTTTAAACTCCATATAGGAAATTGCATGGGGAAAACATATTTTGGGACCCCCCCTTTTTCTCTGCCCCCGCTTAACGAATCACTCTGAAGTTTCAAGACAGCAGCTGAAGTGAGTGGCAAGCTAGTTTTGAATTTTTTTTGAAGATTTGTCAATCAGCACCAAGGTTATTAGCAAAACAAAAAAAGTTTTGTCTATAGAAACTAGGTCTTAACTATAACAATTTACTGGAGACTACCAGTAGGTAACACACACACATATATATATATATATATATATATATATATAAATATATATATATATATATATATATTTTTTTTTTTTTCACTGAAAAAACAAAGGTTACATGAAGGTTATAGTTAGGTTCTGAATCTACTTGTAGAAAACCACAGAAATTAAGCAGTTGTAGTTAGAGTTCTTTCAAGTATAACTTGCACCCTAAGGTAACTATAACTCATGCCCCCCCCATGCACAGGTTTTTCTTCACAAATTTGACTGCTAATGTTTAATTTATACTTTTAAGGACGTTATAGACATTCTCATGACTGTTTTAATATCTGGGGTAATTAGCCGTGCATGGCAAAGGAGTGAGTTATAGCTACCTTGGGCACGAGTAATAGTTACTTGACAGAACTCCAACTATAACTGCTGAATTTCTATTTTTTGTATGAGTATATTCAGAACCTAACTATAATGTCCCTGTAGCCTTTGTTTTTTTTTAGTGAATTTCTACATTTTGTGACATAATGTAATTTTCATTACTATATGTTAATCCAAGTACCACCGCGCACAGCCTTCAGACAGGTCATGTGAGCAACCCCCATAACAACCCAACCCTATGCTTCATATGGCCTTCGGCCTTGCTCAGCAAAGGTTAACCACCCAACTATACGCAGCAGGGGTTGGCCGCCGGGCCTGGTCTGCAGCCAGTCCCTACAACCAACATCTATAATAACCCAACCTCTCATGGCCCCAACTCCCCATGCTGATTTTGGCCCCAGGGACCCCATCGCCCAGGGCCCAAACTAAATATTTAATTTTTTGGGGGGAGGTGGGCTGCTCAGCAATCCCTTCCCTGGCCAATCTCGGCCCCAGGGACCACATCCCTCAGGGCCTGGCATTAATATTTAATTTGTTTTGGTGGGGGGTGCACGACTCCTCTCCCCAGGCCAATCTCTGCCCCAGGGAACGCATCCCTGGAGCCCGGCTTAAACCTTTAAGTTTTTTGGTTGGAGGGGGCCGCGTGGCCTCCTCCCTCCCAGGGCTGATTTCCTCCATCCCCCGAGGCCTGGCCTAAATATTCTTTTAGGGCTAATCTTGGCTCCAGGAACTCCGTGCCCAGGAGTGTGGCCTAATTATTATTATTTTTTAAGTGGGGGGGTGCATGCCCCCCCTCTCCCCAGACCAATCTCAGCCCCAGCAACCTCATCCCCAGAACCTTTTGGTGTCCTGAACCTGACTCTATTCAGTGTTAACTCCCACTTAATCCCCTCTTATCACATCACTCTTAAACACTGACTCTTTTTTCATTTTCTTCTGCCTCATGTTTTTGGGAAAATTCCCTTACCTAACTCCTTTCAGTCAAAATGTAATTCTGATCATCTGAGTTTAAATGCTGTAATTCAGCTAAACCACTGAAACAAATTATTGGTACTGAGATACCCCCCATACCACACCGTCCATTGCATGTCTCTCTACAAAGGACATTTAAATTAAATGTGCAGGGTAACTAAATGATTTGACCTACTTGCAATACAGTAGACCACTTTTTGTAAAAAAAATGATTTTAAACTAAGTGATAGCTACTAATTGTATTTAAATTAAATAAACTAGTGGCAAATATTCGATTCTAACAAATGTGAAATTGATAAAATGAAAGTAGATAACTTAACTAAACGTGGATTAATAATTATTTCAAAATATTATTATTGTTGATTAAAAAGATTTTCGATATAGTGGCTTTGAAAAATAATGAGTGAGGATAAATGTGTTATTCCTAGGGTATCTAGTAAGCAGTGCTCACTAAATCTCAATTCATGAGCTGCTTCTGCTAATCTAAGAAGTCACATATAGATGTCCGTCCTAATGGCCTGATTTACACTTTTTGCAGTTTTATGGAATCTCAGATCCAAAAAGCTATACTGCAAGGTACATATATTATTCAAAACCGAAAAATGAAAATGAATGTGTCTGCTTTCCCCAAATTACCGGCTTGTATAATGGGTGAATCATAGTATTTTATTTATTTATCCATCTTCTACATCCCAACTCTACATATTGATAAATCTACTAAATGTTTATTCCATTATGGTTTTCGTTCAGAAGTAAACTTTATAAACTCGTGTAATATTTACGTAAGGCCTAAATTAGATCGGAGTAGAAAAGTTCGGCGAAAGCGTGAATGTTACAATATTATTCATATAACAATATTTATATGGTAAGCAAATCATTGTGCATCTGAGTCTTTTAAAGATGAAGCCCAGCTCTTTCAGTTATACCTTTTCTTATAGTATGCCTGTGTGGAGGTCACTGCTGTGGCATTAAGCATGTATGCTTTCTGTTCTTTGCTTGGATGTCATATTTGTGAGGGTAAGCAAACATTGTGGAGCTCTCAAGACATTGGCACAGACATTGGCACAGCACATCAGTGAAAGGGACAACTTAAAAACTGTGATGGAGATATGATAGCTCCTGTGGTTTCTGCATGATATTAGCTTTGACATTCTCATGCCAGTACTCGAAGAAGACAAATAACAACCACGGGCACAGATGTGCTGGCTTTTTCCCCAGTTCAAGGTACCTTCCAATGATCTTCCGGTTCACATTTGCATGTGCGATCCCATCGCTGGGGCAACAGACATGATTTCAGTCAGTGTTTGGCCATTAAAGACTCACTCCTCTTGGAAGCATCTGTACATCATGATGAAGACTCAATGGTAGTAGCTCTCATTATCAGGGGCAGTAAAAAAAATGCACCTTCTTAAGGTTAAAGGGCAGCTCACGTCACAGTAGCACAAAACAAAGAAACACTACCATCAAGTCCATAACTCACTAGGAGCGCTATCACTTGTGGGGCAGCCTGGGTAAAGCTCGAGACTAGGGGGGGGGATCTGTAAATGCAGTAGCGGCTAGCGAAATAAACTGGCTCCATGGACTGAGATGAGCCAAGTGTTCATCTTTCTGCCATCGCATTTTAATGAACCTTTAGAGTCAGGAAAACAAGCAACAGAGAAGACGGACTGGAAAACAAGCTAAGCGATTCATCTTCTGGTGGGCCTGGAGCATAGCAATGAATAGTTAATTGTGGATACCAGGCTGTCCCGTTCGTAATTCAGCTGATTTGAGAAGGCGAAGTGTCATTTGAACATTTAATGAGAGAACTGTGACCGAAGGTCTCTGGGAAAATCTGCAGCCCATATTTAGAAAAAAAAGTGACACATCACTTGGAAATTACCCCATATAATATATGCTGTAACTGTTGAAAAATAACTCAATCTAAACAGAAAGGGTTTCGGTGAACATAGTCGGCTTTTGTAAATACAGAACTTCACAAGTTATCGCGGACCATAGTAGATTCATTTAATGTTTAAAAAAATTTTTTTTACAAAAGTCGTGTTTCAAGACAACAAACTGCACGATGTTATCCCACTTTCTTTTGCCATATGATACCTACAAGTTCTTTCTTAACCAAGATGTATATTGATGAAAAGTGTCAAGTTATTTTTCTAATTGCAAAAATATATTCTTTGAGGGGATTAAATAGTTCAGTGGGTCAACGCTCAGGCAGAAAGCATCTATGTGCCAGCGAGCGCTGTGTTTTTCCACCCTTTCCGGACTTGATTACATGCTATAGGTTGATTTGGATAAGAGGAACACAGAAGAACGCCTGGGGCAATATTATGAACATGCAGTGTATTTTTTCACTTTCTTTTCATGTTCCCCGGGCAAGTCCATATTACAGAAGGGTTTGCAGACGCTGGCACAAACCTTTCTCTAATGCACGTTGTATTAGTTCATATTTCGTGCCAATGCAATATGAAAGAGCTACTGCACAATTTGCAAGACGGTACCATCGGAAGGAGTGCAGAGGGTCTCATGGACTCTCCACAGCAAAATGCAGTGACTTGTGGGGGACCCATGTTCTGTTCTAAAGGCACCACTGCCTTCACCTGCAGTGAAACACCGAGGGCGGTGTCAGCCTGTCGTATTCCAGTGCTGCCCCCCTCCGGTGGTTATGCCACCCTGGAGAGCGACAGCAAGTGCTGGAACGATTGCATATTTTATGCTATTTTGTGCATTGTTACTGTCTGCTCCAGGTGCCCCGAGCAGAAGTGTGCATCCGTCTATACCTAGATTATGCACTCAGTTATGTACTCCAGAACGGTGGTAATAATAGTGCATCTACACTGCACGAATAGGAAAGTATTGGCTATATCTTAAAGAAATGTGACTGCGACTATTTCATTACCAGTAGCAGCCAATGTCAGGGAAGGGTAGTGGAGTGCGGTTAAGGAGATTGGGGGATAGGGCGTGGGCGACAACAGGAAAAAATAAAAATAAAATCTCTTCTGCTCCTCTGGCTCCACGGCATGCACAGGCTCCCAGACTGCCCTGCAGCCAATCCTAAAGCTGCTCTCATGCTGGTAGCAGCATCAGGATTAGTTTGAGAGCCCTCAATTTGACCTCCCAGACAGATTGGGAGCCTGTGCCTACTGTCTCCAACTAGGCAACACAGCTCAGGTTGGAGACAGCTCAGTGCACGTGTTGGTTTGGCCATCCTAAGATTGCTGGTCAAACCCACATGCGCACTGAGGGGAGTGCATAACACTCCATCTCCATGGCTGTCATCACAATGATGACCCCACCCACAAGATTCAGAAAGTGACGAAAAGTAAAATGATAATAAACCCGGTTTATTATCATTTTATTTTTTAAGTTTTGCCTCTGCTGGCAGGGGGGTGACGCTACTCCGCCTTAACGGAGGAGCCTCCCCTGCTGTTTACTGCAAAAATGTAGGGTGAGAGCATGGGAACAGTGCAAATGACCAGAACGCAAGCATCTTCTGTTTGCAGTGCATGTATTTCTTATGGGTATTTTTGTGCAAAATGCTGCCTCACATCCAAAATGGATTCAAGTGTGCGCCCTGTGCTGAAAGATAGCCACAAAAGTCAGTTTTGCATTTTGTACAATTTTGCATCAGTGTTCTAAAATTTTGCATATGTGTGCAAATTATGTAACCCCTAGTTGATACCTTGTAGCATGCACAAAAATCACTGCAAAGACCTCTTGATGCTGAAACCAGCTTGGTACAACTCACTGTAGGATGGCCCTCTGTTCAATGCTTTCTTGAAGTTAAGGATTGCTCTTATTTCCTGTATAAAGGGGTGGGTGAGAATCACAGAATTTGCTGCAGTCCCAGGGAAGGTTCGGCTGTTACTGGAACTAAAGAACTAAAGAAGCTTCTCTGATATAGAGTTGGATGCCCTTGATGGTGTACAGTGGTGGAATGTCTGATTATAAATTACATTACACAAAGAGTCAATATGGATTTCGAATCAAAATAATTTCTAAGCCAAAGATGTATTTTTGAATATACATCATGGAAGCACTCACCACATTTTACCGTTGCATACCTAACATTCCAATCACTCTAAGATCTTTGCAATGATATAATCGTCATTTTCAGTCTTTTATGTGAAATTATGGGATGCTGGCAGTAGCTGTTCAGTGCTAGAAACAACACAACTATAAAAAATCAAGATTTCCACAATTTGTCTTCACCCTCGGAGGTCCATGGTAGTGGGAGCACAAATGTAGAAATGCAGTGGGTTCCGCTACCAATGACCTCAACGACTCCTATCGCCTGTGCATTGCTGTTATTGTACTGTTCATTTTGTGCTTTTTGCCTGGGCTAACATTGGATATGTTCAGCCTCAGCAGAACACCAAAAGCAGATCAGTAGTTAAGTCATCTTCTCCCCTACAAACCTACCACAGGTCACATCGCATAAACAATATAAAATGCTTCCAGACTATGACCCTGGTCAGAAATACGAAATCAGCAGTTGTATTAATTTTCAGAAGTATTTTTTGTTTATGCACTAGCTTATTGTCGTGAACTACACTGCATAAGAAATACAGTGGGATGTAATATATCTTGCATCACTCAGTGTTTGAAGACCATACAGATGGCTAAGCCAGTTTATTGATAGCTGTCCTACTTGTAGATAAGTACAATAGTAAGTCTGGGTTTTTAAAATGTGTGCTCCTTTTTTTTAAGTCTCAAGAAATCTGAGAGCAGGCAACTTTGAAATAAAACCAAAACCTATGAGGCCAAAAGTATTATAAACTTCCCAACTTGCAAACTGAGAGGTACAATTGGGAAAAAGGGTATATGGAAATAGAAAAGTGTCCAATAAAAGAGAATTTAATTTTTTGTACCCGCTCTTGATACAAGATATAACTTCATCATCATTGTCTATAAAAGAATGACTTTCACTGTAAAATGCTAGTGTAGATGGGCATGATTATTCTGTTTCTAAAGTGTCTTGTTACAGTTGCTAATGATTTTCAAGATGTTAGAGACCAAACTATCTTACAAATAGGGCTTTTATCTGGAGTTTTCTTCTACATTCGTCAATGTACACAAAAATTAGTTGAAGAAGAAATATTGAAATATTCTTTGTGATTTACAGAACATGAGCCCTGATTTCTGCTTTTTATATTGTACGGAAATAGGTTCTTTGTTGCAGTAACCCCACCCCATTTTTTGCCTGTATTTGATGCAACTTTGACTGAAGTGCACTGGGACCCTGCCACCAGGTCCCCAGTGCTAGTGTCCTATCCCCCAAATATGAACAACTGACAAAACCTTTAGCACCCTATTTAAGTCCCTCGTATTTAAGTCCCTAGTACTTAGGGCCACAGATGCTAAGAGGGTCCCTCAGGGCTGCAGCACAAATTGTGCCACCCTAAGGGACCCCTCGCCAAGCACGACAGTCTGCCATTGCTGACCAAAATGAAAATATAACAAGTCACACATCCCTGTGTGCCACGTCCCCTAACACTGCATGCAATATATGTAAGTCACCCCTACAGCAGGCCTGACAATCCCACGGCAGGGTGCATTATTTTACATGTGAGGGCATATCTGCAAGAGCCTCTGCTAAGTCTTTGTCTATTCTCAGACATACTAAGTGGTCAGGGAATCCATTTTAAATGCATGTGCTGGACACTGGTCAATACCCCAGCTACATGATGGGGCTTCACTGAAGATAGGGCTGTTTAGTATCAAACATCTCGTATTTGTGAACTGACACTGATGTCAATGTTGAATTGACTGACCAATACATGCACACATAGGGCATCTTAGAGGTGTCCCCTGAAATCCTACCAGCTTCTGGTGTGCTTGCTGACTGGTTTCTACCAGCCTCCCTCCTGAGACACGTTTTGTCCCCTAGGGTGAGAGTCTTCTGCTCTCAGGTGGCCCAGAATAAAAGCCCGTCTGAACATCCCCTCCCAGAGGATGACCTACTGATTAGCCTTCTGAAGGGGCAAGACTCAAAGGGCTGCCACATTTGAAATGTGAATCTGGCACCCCTCACAGGAGAGGAAGCCACCCCCTCTGTCCAGAGCCCACTTGGCACCTGGACAGGCAGGAAAATTAACTAGTCAGGTAGGTGTGCCACCCACAGGCTAGTACCACCCCTAAGGAGGGCTACTGCAAGGTGGACACAACATTTCAGACGTAGCCATCTTTGTGATGGCATACATAGGAATAATGGACAGAGTTATGTCCATTTCCCACAGAAAGTTGTCATATAAGGGGCATAGGGACCCCAAGGGTCCGTAGTCCATTGGCATCTACCCTACACACACTAACACCTCTAAATTCAGTATTTAGGGGAGCCCCAGGCACCAGAGATGCAGATCCCGATGAACTAAGAAGGCCAATGACACAGAAGAGCTGTGAAAGCAGAAGAGAAGAAAAGAAGCAGCTGACCTGGTACCAACCCCACCGGCATATCTGCTTCCTTCATTGAAATCTGCACCACAGTCGACTAATCCTGCACCTGTGACTCTGGAAACCTGGGAAGACTGCCTGCCTTAAATAAAGACTCAAGACCTCCCATGAACAGAGGACCTGTTCTACAGCAAACTCCAAAAGAAGGGGCACTGAAACCTCTGGAACAACCAAACCTCAACACCTGAGGTCCCCACTACACCTGCCTCCTCTGCCTGAGTTGAAGTGGACCAACAAAGCTCCCAAGTCCTCCAGAGTCTGAGTCCATCATGGCTTCCCCCCTCCTGGACTACTCAACGATGCTGCAGCCTCTGCACACAGACCCACTCCACCACAACCCCTCTGGCAAAGAAAACCTGACACCTAAAGACACCTCTGTACCCGTCGCCCTTAGCCGTGGAGAAGAGAACCATAGGGGCCTACCTGTGCCCGAGCATTCCGACAGAATCGATATCTGGCGGTCACAACGTGGTGAGGTGACTTCCACAGAGTCCCAGACTTCAAAGTGGTTGCAGCGGCGTCTGGCCTGCAGGGTCGTTGCACTCAAGCAATGACCACGGCTTTGGTTGCAGGCGGCGTCACAGGATTCGGCAGCGGAGTTGTCCGAAGTCAGGTTTCTTTGGATCTTCTTGGTTTTCCACCAGCTTCTCCTTTCAAGGGCCCAGGGACTGGATTATGAACCACTTGGCAGGGCAGGAGTCCTAGCAGAGAGTCCAGGCGCTGGCAGAGGAAGTCTTTAATGGCCCTGAAACTTCAGAACATGGAGGAAGTTCAGTCCAAGCCCTTGGAGATTCTTCTCAAGCAGGAATATACCACAAAGTCCAGTCTTTGTCCCCTTTCACAGGCTGAAGCAGCAACTGCAGGATAGCCCAACAAAGCACAGTCACAGGCAGGGGCAGCACTTCTCCTCTGCTCTTCAGCTCTTCTACTTGGCAGAGGTTCCTCTAGGTTCCAGAAGCAAATCTTGAAGAAATCTAAACTCTGGGGTTTTGGGTCCAATACCTTTACCCCTTTCTGCCTTTGAAGTTGCCTAAATTGAAAGAAAAGTCTCTGTTGTTTACAGGATCCTGCCTTGCCCAGGCCAGGCACAAGACACATACCAGGTTGTTGGAGCCTGCATTGTGTGAGGGCAGGCACAGCCCATTCAGGTGGAAGTGACCACTCCTCCCTCCACTCCTGCCCAGATGTCTCATCAGGAAATGCAGGCTACACCCCAGCTCCTTTTGTGTCACTGACTAAAGGAGATTCACAAAGGAGCCCAACTGTCAGTCTGACTCAGACAGGGAATCCACAAACGGGCAGAGTCACAGAATGGTTTAAGCAAGAAAATGCCTACTTTCTAACAAAGGCAGTTTCAAACTAACAATCTAAAACAACTTTACTCATAGATGTATTTTTAAATTGTGAGTTCAAAGATCCCAAACTCTATATTTCTACCAGCTCTCAAAGGAAAACTACACTTTAAGGATATTTAAAGGCAGACCCCATGTTAACCTATGAGAGAGATAGGCCTTGCAACAGTGAAAAGCGAATTTGGCAGTATTTCACTGTTAGGGCATGTAAAACCTTTAACATACAATGCACTATGCCCATGGGGCTACCTAGGGCCTACCTTAGGTGTGACGTACATGTATAAAAAGGGAAGGATTGGGCTTGGCAAGTGGTTACACTTGCCAAGTCGAATTGACAGTTTAAAACTGCACGCACAGACACTGCAGTGGCATGAGCCATGTTTACAGGACTACTCATGTGGGTGGCACAATCAGTGCAGAACAGGCCACTAGTAGCATTTGATTTACAGGCCATAGGCACATCTAGTGCACTTTACCAGGGACTTACTAGGTACTGGTCAAATATGCCAATCATGGAAAAGCCAATTACACATATGATTTCACATAGGGAGCACTTGCACTTTAGCACTGGTCAGCAGTGGTAAAGTGCGCAGAGTAACAAAAAAAGCAGAAACAGAGTCCAGCACATAGCAACAACCTGGGAAGCAGGGACAAAATGTGAGCGGAGACCACTCCAAGGATGCCAGGTCTAACACTTACCTATCCCATTCCAAGGGGGCAGCTGCTCAAGCACTTGGTCAAAGTAAACCTCCAGCCATGTCCAGAGTATGAAATGTACATGTTTCTGGGAGTTTACAAACTTACAAGGCTAACCATGACTTGTTCTGCTCATTTCTCAACCCCTTGTAAGATAATTATTTCTGCAGATTTCTCCAGACTGGTGACAGCAAAATCTGCAGTAGTAAAATCATTTACATCTGACAATATTTCTTTTGTGAATTTCCGACAGGCATAAATGTAGGTATATGAGAGGGTAAATTTAGTTTGTGATAAAATTGGCTGCATGAATCTGGCACTGAATGTTCTAAAAAATTATTTTTAATGATGACATCAATTTTTACCTTCTGTTTTTGTGAGTTTCTTCTAATTTACAGTGGCATTGTGAGTAGAAATAACTTGTTTACTAACTGGTGCTTGGCAGCGATGTTGATTGACATGCAATGAAATAAAATGAATGGACAACATCAGCATAAGTTGTGGACAGTGCCATGCAGGTTATTATTTGGTAACTTTTTTAAACCTATATACCCTGAGAAAGACAGTGAAGTCAGTTGAAATGATCGGTACACAGGATGCACTATGTGTTTTTTGCTTTCAATGTGCTTATAGAGGTGGCTTTGGATGGATACTTTCCACGGTAAATGACTTTCTAATGGTGTGATTGCTGATGTGAACATAGGTATGAGGGACTGCTAATTCTTTGCTTCTTATAACCCACGGCCTTTTCAGATGTCTGCCAGGACCTGGGCAGGATTAGTTAACTACCAATTCCTCAAATGTAAGGTAGAAGAGCCTTTATTCCCCCTAATGCAAACTGCCTCCTGGATTCCTCTTGAGTGGTGTTTCTTTGAGCAGATCTAATGACTTCATTGACTTACTATTGGTGTTATGGTATATACTGGCCACTTTCCAGAAATTTAATTGATAAAGCAGTGCCTCCCAAAGGTAAGAGCATAAAAACAATTTCCTCTTAGTGGGATTTTATGAGGTCTCCATAGAGAGAGCTGCATGAATCAGTGACACCGATTGTATAAGACTAGAATATTGATGCCATAATCGACTCATCAGCAGTAAGAAGAGGTCATCTTAAGTCTCTCCTCGATTAAAAAAAACACTCATTTATAAATGACGCTGAACAACATCTGAGGGATTAGGTACATGATTATGGTCTCTATGCCAATGCTTTCGTCTAGTGGGGAAATCAAGGCTGGAACTCAAGATGGTTTTGTATGATCTGAATCAGAAAGGGGATTTTTAAGGTGCTTTAAGGGTATCTGATCCAGGCCAGTAACTAAAGCCAGGTATTATATTACTAACATTGCAGTGGCCCCTTACTCTTTCAAAATATAGTAAGAAGATAAACAATTAAAAAGCTTGAATTCAAACCATAATGGTCAATCCAATCATCCCAATCTTTTTTTACATTTCTGGTGCAACTATGGCTCTTGTAGTTCACTTTCTTAGCAGACTTGTGCCAGTCCATTTTATGTCCCCAAATATCTAACTTTAATACCAGACTGATGGAAGAAATATGACATGTTAATGTTATTTTAGGTGAAAAAAGATGTGGAAAGTGCTCTGCTACTAAAGTAGGGCATTGTATATGACCTGCAGGATAGAGCAGATGTGTTTTTACAAAACTGGTTGCCCTTTCTCTCCGGACCAACGAACTGAGTTCTTCCCATGAGAGGTCACAACCAGACTACACGGATGGGGGCTCCGCTTCCCTGAATCATTTACCATCACTCCTTACTTAACTATATTCCCTCCGATCCGGTACTGACCCCTAATGGATGCAAGCATGCATTCTATCGTGGCTGTGCTGCTCCCCCCCTCGCCACTTTCTTTTTCATTCTCATCTTCGTTAACCTCTTCTCCTTTCCGTGCTACCATCGCTCCGTCTATACTATGACCCCAGTTCTGCCCCCTTCCTCTTTTTGTGCAGTTCTTCCCCTTTCAGTCACTACTGCTAATGTTACTACTGCCCTCTCTCTTATCATCATTAACCTCTTTCTTATATACATTCCTGCCTTCGTCTACGCTCCTTCTCTTTCCTCTTTCTTCTCATTCTTATCATCACTCTTCCTCCTGTACTATTCTACCCTAATTTTCCTCATAGCACGCTTGTCCTCCCCGACCCTCTATTGGTTTTAATTTTTTTTATTTTTTATTATTCTTTATCTTTTCTTCTTCTGCATACGCATAGCCACACCCTTCTCTTTTTGCTAGTCTGGTTTGAAAATTTCTCCTCCTCAGGATAATTCCTGCTCCTCACTTCTGATTACTTAATATCTGTTTCTTATAGCGTTCAGGGTTGTCTATTCTCTTTACTACACCACTATTACTGGGGAGTTATTACACTTCTGCGCCCCCTACCCGTATATTTAGGTTCTCTTTAAGGCCTCCTTTCCCCATACCAAGGTCAGGACACTATTCTCTTCTACACTATGCTGGGACGTCGTTCCTAATCCTTAGCACATACCTTCTAGCTGGAGGTCTTTCAGAGCTACCTCCTCCTCATCATCCAGCGTCCTCCTACAACATTCTATTTGCACCTGTCCTTCTCACTTATTTAGCTTATCTAGTGAAGGACTACTCTGGAAGGATACGACTATCCTGGTCCCTTTTTGGGGCTAGGGGCAAAGCAGAGAGAGATTGTTAGAATGCTATTGAATCCTACAGCTAGTTTAATGATACTGCACTACAGTTATACCATAGAGTGGTTGTGTTCTTCCTCCTTGGTTTTAGTATAATAGGATACTGTATGGAAATATTCTTGTACTATAGTACTGTAACTATTTTTCTAATTCAAAACTATACTGGTAACAATTGTATGCCATAAACGTAGATACTTTCTTAATCTGTTTATTATTTTGACATGTGTATATATGACAGACTATCAGCTGTATACGTCATGTAAGTCTTGAAGGCCTATGGTCTGTATTTTTGTGTGTTGTTTCAAGTTATGAAAACAATAAAAAAGTACAACACAAAAAAAAAGTAGGGCATTGTGACACTAAGGGGATATCTGACCTTACTCACAGGGCAAACATTAGGGCTTCTGCACTTTAAATATATTCCTGAACAAGATTAGGGGACTGATGTGTCTGCAGGTAAAGCATTCCATCATTTGGCTGACTGAATAGAAAAAGATTAGCCTTCTATTGTAGATTTCTTGATCAATGGTACTCTCATCACGTTGACATTAGCCAATTTAGGAGACCATTTTAAGATAGTGACAACTC
Source organism: Pleurodeles waltl (assembly GCF_031143425.1). NCBI lineage: Eukaryota > Metazoa > Chordata > Amphibia > Caudata > Salamandridae > Pleurodeles > Pleurodeles waltl. The sequence continues at coordinate 1,106,009,181 of NC_090445.1, forward strand.
TGTATAATTAATATGTTGATCCTTTTGGAATAATCTGTGTACTTTGCAAAATACTTTAAACACAGTCCACTTCCGAATGTGAATTCAATGCAGATTCTTGAGGTGGAAGGTCACCTTTAAACGCCTTGTAGACTACACCTGTGAGTATGAGCTAGAGTATGGGATCAGCTTCATTTCCTTCATTTTGCCCATACATTGACTAGCCAGTGATTTTAGACCAGTGGTTCCCAACCTTTTGACATCTGTGGACCCCCACTTTATCATTACTGGAACCCGGGGACCCCCAATGAATCATTATTGGAATCTGAGGACCCCCACACTGAGTCATTACTGAAAGCTGGGGACCTAATCAGATAACATTATTTAATTTTCTAAACAGTTGGGGACCCCCTGAAGATACTTTGCAGACCCCCAGGGGTCCCCCAACCGCAGGTTGGGAACCACTGTTCTAGACAGATAGAATAGCCTCTCACCTCATGTACAAACGTCCTGGGCATCTAAGCTTTGTAAGCCCAACTGCACCCAATAGGGTTAAGTTTTTTCCCTCAAAAAAGAGGAACAATTGAGGCTCAATTGGAAGGGTAAGATATTAAGTTTGCAATTTGTTCCTATAGGATAGCTTTCAAATTTTGAGTAAGTGTCTGACGTTCATGGAATCCTGAGAGAGTTGTAGAAGTGCTGCTGGAAAACTGTGGCAATTCTGGTTTTGCAGCAATATGCTTATGCCTAGTCTTTACTCATACAAAATTAACATACAGTGGGAAATTCTGAATTCCAATTGAGAAAAACCTTTCTTAGGGTATCTAGATTAAATTTTCGTTCTCATCCTGGAGAAACATAAAATCCTGCTCTTGGTAGGAGTAAATGTATGTGCATTTCCAGAATAGAGTATGGAAATAGTATAAAATCTATGAGACTCTGAGCCTGATTACGACCTTGGTGGAAGAGATTACTCCGTCCCAAATGTGACATATATCCCGTCCACTGTATTACAAGTTGCATTATATCCTATGGAATTGTAACACAGCAGACGGGATATCCGTCATATTGGGGTGGAGTAAACCCCTCCGTCAAGGTCATAATCAGGCCCTCTGTGTGTTCACCAGACCTTGCAGGTAGGACCGCCGTGTAATACACACAACCATGCCACTAACCCTAAATTTGAAAATATGGAGTTTGTTTTGTACTAACAGACTTTTGAAATGCAGAAATTCCATTTGAAGGGGTAAAATTCTGCAAACCCTTGTGAACTAAGCACTTTAAGGTTTGCAATACATGATCTTTGTGAAAGCACTGGATCGGCAGTGAAATTCCTTGCTGTGGGACTGTAGGTGGACCCTTTTAAACTGCTCACACAATAAACCCCCTACGTTTCTTACAATTGCAGATGCAAATGTGAGTTTCTATTCACTCCTATGAAAAATAGCAGATGAGGGAGTAAAGCTTTGTTGATTTCAGTGTGCACGCTATGTCCCCATGCTTTTTTGCTTTTTGATGAATAACACACAGAATAGAGTTCTTATAATCCTGTTGTCTGTAGATGGTACAGAGATAAATTATAATTAAGAGAGGGAAAATAATCATTAAAAGAGGTCTCCGCTGTGAATAATTAATCAAGCACTTCATTGTGTTCCCACTCATTGCATCCTCTTGCTGTACAGTCAGCAAATTGAATAGTACAGAGAAGACCCTGGAGGCTGATCAGAGGAAAGGGAAAATCCTGCCCCTGGTACATGTAAACCTGACAGGAGTCTCACACTTGGAACACAGAAGTGCATCGACGAAAGACCGCAATTTCTGTTAACAAACTGAAATGTTGGAAAAGGATGAGAGAAAAATAATATATTAAAATTATGAAATGGTGGAAATGTTACCTTTGAGAATGAACAAGTCAATATGATGCTGAATGTTAGATGTGGCATTATCTGGCACCCATATAGATTTACAAAGAATACGCTTTTTCAAGATCAGCATATCAAGGTCTGTGTCTGATGTTGATTTATTTTTTAAAAAATAGAAACGTCTGTAATTTTTCTAACACAAGTGTAGAAAGGGTCTGGGCATTTCTTGTTCATGTCTTCTCCAGCACATACATTAACTTGAAAAATCTTTGTGTACGTGCCTGTTTTGCTGACTGTATAGCTTGCCAACAAAAAGAGGCAATTACTGCACTGTATTTCGTAGTTCGAAAAACGGGATGATGATGCTGCCCAACACTCAAAGTACAGAGACTCATTACATTTAATTTCTGTGTGCTATTGTGATATTTCGAGTGGATAAAATATTTTCAGAGACTGTGCACTGTTCTTTTATCAATACGGCAGTAACCACCTGCATACGTTCAAACAACTTTAAGCTGTAAGAATCTGCTTTGATGGATTGATGAAGATACAGTACGAATTCACAATCAATATTATACCATTTCTGTTTGGATGGAAGAATGTGCCTAGAAGCAATCCAGTTATCAGGATACTTTGGGGCGTATTCATAGGCCCCAAGAGTCACTTTTCGTGACGCTCCTGTGGCGCTAAGCACTGCGCTGTATTCACAAGGTGACGTCAAGCCACTTTTTGTGGCTTAACGTCACCTTGTAAACACAGCCCCTTCCCACGCAGCACTGTGCGTGGAAGGGCGTGCAATGGGTGTTGCTGTGAGCGTGCCACAGCAATACCCATTGCATTTTGATGCTGCCTCAGATTTATGAAATTTCATAAACCTGAGGCAGCGCCAAAATCTAACGCCACCCCCAGGGGTGGCTTTAGCAAGCACAACGAGGAGGAATACTTTTATTCCTCCTCATTTTTTGCTTTTTCTATGGGTGCTGCATTCTGCAAAATGCCAGAAATTATAGTTTATGCGTGGGGAGGTGACGCTTTGCGCAGCACACACAGAAGTGCCAAAGCATCATTAGTGATTGTTTATGTGCAGGAAGGTGTCCATTCCTGCTCATAAACAATCACACCCCTCAATGCAGACATCCTTGCACGATGGTGCAGGGATGCCTACGTTGGCAGCAGAATGTAGCCCCAGCGCAGGGGACAACACAGGGGTGCGCCGTATTTACTTAAACTTAAATACAGTGCATCCCTGCGTTTCTACAGAGACACAGCTCTGCTCATTTTGGCACAGCACCGCGCTGCACCACTTTTCCATAAATCGGGCCCTTTGTATATATGTTCTTATCGAACAATTTCTGTACTATTCTACAACTTTATTCGATAGAGCCTAGAATTTACATGTTTCAAGTTAAGCTGGAGCTTAGGCCCCAGAGGGCAAGCACACCTAAGCCCCATTAGGGTGCTTCTCTGTGACTGATAACACAAATAACCTACCTCATCAAAATTCAAAGTTTTCAAGTTCCACCTAGGGACTTCAGCAGCTGAAATCTCAAGTAGCCCTGGGGAAAATGTTATTTATGCTGGAGTAACCGAGTAATTTCTGTAATTTTATGTCACTCTTTTGATGTGATATGACCAACATTTAGGAGATAACTCCCATTGCTTAATTATGAGTAATTTGGCACAGAGGCACAGGGATGATGAATTTAGTGAGGGCGAGAAGCTGCTGCTGTTTGTCTGTTGCATTTAGCTCTGTTTTATTAGCAGAAAAGGCATTCTTGGTCCAGTTTGGAAATATAAATAGTGCTAAATTCTGGGTTACACTCCTCATGGAATTCCATGTATTCTAGCATTATTCTGCTGTAATTTTGTATATTTACTCTACAGCAAATTACTTGAGTTACTCCCTCCCCTAATCTCCAGCTAAAAGGCCTGCGGTGTATAAGGAATTACAAGGAGAAACAAATGCCACACTTTAGATTCCTCATTTCTTCCTGGCACTTCCGGGTTCCTCTTGCAATCCCTGGTAACGTCACACCTCTTGGGTTACCAGTGCACCCAGTAACAGATGGAACCATGTATTTAAAGTACATTACCTGCAACCAACATCAAAATGAACCTCCCTTTTGTTTCATCAATCAGTTATGCTCAATGAGTACTTCAACTGATAGATACATAGATGCAAAGCCATGATCCCTCCTCAGATGCAACTCCCATAAAGGTAGCTAATAAGACAACACTAAAGGTGATGGAAACGACATGAAAACTCAATTTTCAAAAAGCGTCATTGTTGATGTACTTCCTCATACAAGGTTCATTGTACTGGTAAGTGGAACTCAAATTTGGAATACATGCCAGCTACACTATCAACAGCAGGAGCAGCATACATATTCAGCAGTAGCCAAAATTGTGCGGTATTTACAAAACAATGCAGTCATCATGACCTAAGTTAAAATAGATCATTTGGCTAATTTATTCAGAGAGATTGTGAGGGTAAATCCGCAGAAATCACTCGCAATGCGTAAGCACAACTGGGATTAAGACATCCGCAGGAAATCTGACAATGCTGTGCATTTTCACAAGCAATTTTGGCTGCAAGAGAAATGCTGAGGTATTACCAAGGTAATAGGATTACTAATTCCTCATCCTCTAAAACAGCCTCAAGGACACACTTGTAATGTGGTTAGCTCACCTCACCCCTGAAGTTGCCGATGGCCTCAGCATCTGTCACCCGGGGCATGGTGGGGGAGGGTGCTGTCTTAAAGAGGAAGCTACAGGAGCACTTGTAATGAGCCCCATGTTGTGGTTTGAAAATCATATTTTAGGTAGACTCCATAGGTACCCCTAATATCAGAGCCAGAGACATCACACATGATTGCATGAAGATATCACAAAGGCTCACAGTTTTCGGTTCTTATGATGTTGCCCGTGAATACAGACAGAAAAACTACCTCTTTACATGTCTATATTGATGTTTAAATGTATATAAATACGGAAGTGATTTTATTTCTTTTTAGTGATTCTTACATTTATGTGCGTTAATTTACCATCTCTGAGTGTTAACATCACTGAAACATGACAGGCATTCAATAATGAGTGTATGTTTTTGGTTTAAATAAATGTGGGAATATACTAGTTTCAGCTTTATTTTTTCACAAAAGCAAAAACAGAAATGGATAAAGACAGAAAAAATAGCAAGTAAAGATGGGCATATAAAGACGGATTTTTTTTTAAGTCATAAAACCCGGAGCCCTAATAAAAACAAGGCACAACTTCACAAACTGATACTATACACTTATGTAAATTGACTATTTGGAGAGGGAATATACGAGATCATTAGCTAGAAGATGATGTAAAAAGGTCACACTCATTTTTCATTCACTGTGTTTTCAAACATGCCATAGCTTAGTTGCAAAACTAAGCATTTAATTGGTAAACACATTATCTGTCCGCAATGATAAATCATGTTGGATCTGTTCGGAAATCAGGTAATTTCCTTGTTAGATAACTATCCCAGGAACATAAATGATTCAGCGGAAATCACAGCCAAATGAAGAAAGATTGTGCCTTAAAACATACAAATGTGGGCCAAGCAATCCCGCTCTAAATTATTCGGTGCAAGAAAATTCTGTAATATTTTATAGGTAAACAGACCGACCCTTCAAATACATACTGGGATTCACTGAATCATACTTGAAGCCCAGAGTCAACATCACACAAGGAGTGGGGGCAGCAGCAGGTTCAACCCAAGAGGCAAACGTGGGATAGCATTGGGAGATCAAGTGAACATCCATTCCCCTACAAGCTCAGCTGCTGTCCCTCTGCCTGACTCCCTCTGAATAGAACTGTGCATGCTCACTATGCAAAAAGCATTGCCCAGGCACAGAAAGTAGACCACCATCCAAAGGATGGCAAGTGATTGGTAGATTTTTTCCCTGAATGATCCAATCCTAAAATGGGTGGCCTGACTCCGCCCACTGAATAACTAGAGCTGTATTTCAATCCCTTAACATCCTACACTTAATTTGGCCAATGTTTGTCAGTCAACTCTGTTTTCAGTCATCTCACAAGTGGTGGATGACATGCAGGGTCAGTGACACTGGGTCTCTCCACAATGAGATTCTCTGCTGGTTATGTATTTCTGTAGATTTCAGGAATATCAGAGTGCCTTTACTTCACTTTTATCTTTCTAGGGTTCGTAGGCTAGCCTGAGGACCCAGTTGAGGCCATTGTCTATCTCTGTAACAATTGCCGATTCTGTCAGACAGTGGGCACAGAGGCCGTGCAGTGCTTACCACAATCAATAACTACGACCCCTAATGTTGAACACAGAGCTGAAAGGGAACAATATGCATGCGTTTTTCTTATCTCAGTTCGGGATTGACTGTGCCTATTTAAGTAATCCAAAAAAAATGCATATCTTTAACCCTGTGTCAGAACCAGTCATTGTAGTCCGAGACAGAGTTTAGAGATCTGAGAATGGGGGCTGTCCATCACAGACGCTACCTTAATACTCTTCATGTGAAGCAACGGAGGTCCCTCAAAGCAGCAAATACACTTCATAACTAGGGGTGGCTGAAGAATTCTGTTCCGCCAGCAGAGTTCGCAGAGTTTTCCCCACTCTGCACAGAGGTCTGAAAAACTCTGCGAAGTGACGCAGAGTGAAGTTTTTTTCTCTTGCTCGCACTCACCAATGTTAAGTTGGCGAGCGTGAGAAATTCCTAAGTTGGTGAGTGAGATTTCAGAACACGAGTGGCTGCATTGGGCTCCGACCGGTCGTGATGAGAAAGCTGCCGCTCGAGTAGAAAATCTACTTGCGGCAGAAAGAAATTAACGCCTTGTGGCACTCCACGTGATGCCATTCGCACTGATTTTACATCGTGGGACAAACTCCTGGCACTAACAGTCATGCGAACAGCGCGACTTGCCAAAACCCCACCACTCGCGGAACTCCGTGTACCACAGCAGAGTTTTTCGGCACTTCTTGGAGTTCTGCTTAGCAGAACTCCACAAACTCCGCCTAGACCTACTCAAAATCTAGATATAGTCAATAAAAGTGCCACTACATTTACTAGAATCAAAGAAACCCCTACAATCCACATTTCAGCAGAAAGCAGTGCAGTGCAGACAGATAACACTTCTTACTCGAGCAGTGGCAGCTTGTGATTTTCAGAAGACTTGTGTAATTATTGCCCTGAATGCCAGCAAGTGAGTGAGCCCATCTTCTTCTTGGAGAGCTTGGGGGGGTTCTCACCCTCTGAAACATTTGAGAAAAACAGGGACAAATAGTGTATTTTAAAACACAATTTGTAAATACATTTGCTGAAATCCATAGGCTCTGAATTCGAGAACTTTCACAATGTACCATTGAAGGACTAGGATGCTAAACTGACCCATTTCATTTTTCAAACTGTCCAGAGGGTGACTCCATATGTCAATAATGAATAGAAATGGGAAAAATTTAATTTACACAGGCATAATTAATGTAATGTTGGTAATTTTGCATTATGCTTGTAATGAGAAATTCAGAAATTACACCATTATGACATGTCATGCAATAACATGCCACTGTAGTAAAATATTTACTGCAACATGCCATGTGTGGTATACATTTATTGACTGTGCAAACGAACAACAAAACATGAGCAGCTGTTGTTCAGGGTGTTTTTATTAAATGCAGCCTCATGCCAAAAATTGATGTGAGGACACATTTCACGCTAAAATATAGAGTGAAATGATGGATTTGCATTTTGTGTAATTAACCATATTTTGCATAATTTTGACATAATTGTGTGAAAAGCAAATTACTCAACTTCTACACACCCTTTATAATTAACTCCAGCGTGCCAGGATCAGCATTTTGTCATGGATGACCCACATATGCCATTGCGGGTCTCCTTGTACTACAAACTACATACAGTATACCAGAATTTTGACATTGATGACATCCAGATACCATTGTTATTGATATTAAAATGACCCTGTTAGACCTGACAGCCTTAGGGTGTTTAATCCTAACTTTTTGCCTGCCTCCCTCCACCTTTTGGACACTGTTTTTGCTGGTATTAGGACTCTGTGGACCTTACCACTGCTAACCAGTGCTAAAGTGCATTTGCTCTCTGCCTGAAAACATGGCGACCTTGGTTCCTACCCAATTGGCTTATTTAATCTGCTTGTAAGTCCCCAGTAAAATGCACTACATGTGCCCAGGGAGTGTAGATTAAATGCTACTAGTGGGCCTGCAGCACTGATTGTGCCACCCACATAAGTAGCCCCTTAACCATGCCTCAGGCCTGGCAATGCAAGGTCTGTGTGTGCAGTTTCACTGCCAATTCGACTTGGCATTTAAAAGTACTTGCCAAGCCTTAAACTCCCCCCTTTTTCTGCATATACATCACCCCTAAGATAGGCCCTAGGTAACCCATAGGGCAGTGTGCTATGTAGATGAAAGGCAGGACATATAACTGTGTAGTTCAAATGTCCTGGTACTGTATAACTCCTAAATTCGTTTTATACTACTGTGAGGCCTGCTCCTTTCATAGGCTAACATTAGGGCTACCCTCATATACTGTTTGAGTGGTGGATTCTGACTCAAAAGGAGTAACAAGGTCATATTTAGTATGGCCAGAATGGTAATCCAAAATCCTGCTGATTGGTGAAGTTGGATTTAGTATTACTATTTTAGAAATGGCACTTTTAGAAAGTGAGCATTTCTATGCACTTAAATCCTTCTGTGCCTTACAACCCACGTCTGGCTAGGTTAGTTGACAGCTCCCCACTCAGACAACCCCAAACACAGGATGCTCAGTCACACCTGCACACATCTGCATACTGAATGGGTCTTCCTGGTCTGGGAGGCTGGAGGGCCTGATACTTGCATTTGAAAGGACAGTGGCCTGCCCTCACACAATGGACTTCCAAGCCCCCTACTGGGACCCTGGCAGACAGGATGGAACTGAAAGTGGACCTGGTGCACTTCTGAACCACTCTTTGAAGTCTCCCCCAGTTCAAAGGCAAATTTTGGTATTTAAATAGGGTCTCTGACCCTGCCAACTCAGACACTTTTGTAGAAACTCCTGCAGACACCTCTGCAGACACTTCTGGACAAGATGCCAATGGTGAAGAAACTCTGATCCAGAAACTGCAACCTGCCAAGAGGAACTGCCTGGCTGCCCAAAGGACTCACCTGACTGCTTTTCTGCAAAGGACTGCTGCCCTGCTGTTGCCCTGCTGCCTTGCTACCTTCTGAATCTGCTGAGAAGTGCTCTCCAAGGGCTTGGATGGAGCTTGCCTCCTATTCCTTAAAGTCTCAGGACCAAAAAGACTTCATCTTGCAAAGAACTCCTTTTGAGGTGAAAACTTCATGCACAGCCTGCCAGAAACGATGCATAGCCTGCATCGCGGTGAGAAAATCACTGCACGCTGAACCGGAACGACGCAGCCTGGCTCAACGAGAGGAGAGCGATGCAGCGCCAGTGTTGTGACCGGAACTTCGATGCACGGCCCACTGGATCGATGCATAGCCGAGCTGTAACAACGCAGCCCGACTTCCTGCAAGAAGAACCGACGCAGCATCTGCTGTGCGACAGAAATTTCCCCGCATCGCCCACCGGATCGACGCAGCTCCTCTGACTTCATCCTGCATGCCCAGGATTTCTCTGCATTGTCCCCAGGGCGTCTGAATACCGGCAACCCGGAGAGGATCCAAGTCAGTGTGCCGGAAATCTACGCAAAGCCTTCTCTGCGAGGAAAATTATTGACGCATCGTCTGTGTGCGCCCACAGAAACCGGCGCACACCTCTCAGTTTTCCACACATCTCCTCCTCTGTGGTCCCTTGTGGAGAATTTGAACGCAAACCAGGTACTTTGTGCTTGCAAGAAACACGTGTTGCTTTTTAAAGACTAAAGATTCTTTATCATTTTCTAAAGTGATATCTCAATGCGTACTTATCAAATCTTGATCGTTTTGACCTGCATTTAGCCAGATAAATATTCTATATTATTCTAATCACTGTGTGGTGTATTTTTGTGGTGCTATACTGTGTTATTGCATGATTTTTTGCACAAAAACTTTACACATTGCCTTCTAACTTAAGTCTGACTGCTCAGTGCCAAGCTACCAGGGGTGGGCACAGGATATTTGGATTGTGTGTGACTTACCCTGACTAGAGTGAGGGTCCTTGCTTGGACAGGGGGTAAACTGACTGCCAACCAAAGACCCCATTTCTAACAGACCCCCTGTAAGCCACCACAGGCAATTTGTCATGGGAGCCCCATTTAACATGAATTATCTAAAATACACCAACAACTGCATTTTGCAACACCATCCCTCTTCCTTTATGTCAAAAATTACCTTCAATAAGATGGTCCAGAATGTTGTTTTGACTGCTTCTATTAGCCAAAAGTTAGCTCCAGAATGCGAGGCCCAGTAGCAGACTGACCAGCATAACGCATACACACACATTCTCATATGCTCACACACTACCACCCTTATTGTCACACTTAAATGATCACGTTGACTCACTCACTAGTTCCATTCAATATCTCATAATATCTCACTCTCAGTCTCAATCTGTCTGACATCCTGTCTTTCTGGCAGGCTCCTGTAGTCTCAACCACTGTCTCGGAAGTTCACAGTTTCACTCATGTTCACTTGCTCAATATTTAACATGCTCACAGTGTCTCACTCACATGTGCTCACTGTATCAGTCATGATCACACTGACTCACTCACATGATCACGGTGTCTCATGGATGTGCTTGCACTGCGTCATACACTCTCACTCAAATGCTCTCACTATCTGACTCACGCGCTCCCACTTTCACTCACTGTCTCATGCACGCTCACTTTCATACTCATTTATAGACAAACACTCGACCTCCTACAGACACAGATTTAACTTGAGAGCACGTACCATCAGCTGCCTGCTCTCTCGCCTGCCTGTGCATGTACAGCACTACTTCCGTTCTTCAGCGGTCAGTACTCTATTTGAAGTTCCCGCATCAAGTAGGAAGTTCAGACCTCCATCCTGCGCAGTTCATCTGCCTAGGCTAGGCTCCAGCTTTCAGCATCCTGCTTCTTCAGCCCTCCCTTCCCTAACTTGATAACAAGTTATATAAGGGTGGTGTGCCTGGCTGATTGCCATTTAGTCCAAGGCACTGCCGGGCTGGTGCCTAGGGCACCTAAGTTGCCTTTTGCAGTGACCCTTCTGCACTTCATATTTGGGGTGGCACTGAGGCGTGGCAGGCCCCTGAGGTCAGGGGGAGACTTCACTAGCGCCTTGACAACATCTCTGGTGGCTGGTGCAGGTGCCTTCATATGCCTGTGCAGCCACCTCACAGATGTCACGGCGCACCTTAGATCGCGTGCTTGACCTGATCAGCTTTTTTCTACTATGCTAAGAGTTAATGAGCCTGTTTTACTCACTGTTAATAGATTAGATAAAAGGGGCAGAAAATAAGTAGGGTAAAGAAGCAACATTCATGAGCGAGCGACTCCTGTAACGACGTACGTTATATGAATTCAAAGCAGTACAAAATCCGTATCAGCTACTAGAACCTAAGGGAAAGGGACTTGAATGTGCTGAGCAATGGGGTTTCAGGATTCAGCGGTACTCTACTGTGGTACTTTTATTTCTATATATCAACTTTAACCCAGGAGTTTTACCTTCTCAGTTTGAAGAGACATAACGATTGAAGGGCTTTGCATTCTTTTAGAGGGCTGTTTCATGAAAGTGATTTCAGGCAAACACCTCAAACACCTTTTTGGAGCTGCAAGGATTTCAGGAGATCCAGACAAAATTACGCTTTGGTGTTTGGGTGCTCAATTTCATCTAACAAGAAAGTTATTATTTGCTTTTTAATCAATTCTGGTGCCCTCTCGTGGCCACTTAAAGAGACACTTTAGTGCAGCAGACTACATCAGCCATGTAGTAGCACCACTTGAGCAGATATGATCATATCATAAGCCGCTCAGCAACTTCCTTCACCATCCACTCACCGTCAGACGTACTTTATCATATGACTGATGGACTCAAATGTGATAAACGCAAATTACAATTTATTGTTGTCTGAACTATATACTGTAATCTGTAATTGTGTGATCTGTATTTTGTGCTCCTAAGCCATGTAATCAGTAAATGTGTACTATGCACTCATGAATCATGTACTTATCAAGGTTTAACAAATGTTATTCTGGACCCTAGCCTTGTGTCCAAACAAATTACTTTCTTAGATCATGGAGGACTTAGATAACACTTACAATACTGAAAAACGAAATATCTGTACCAGCGGTTGTTAACCTTCTGACTTCTGTGGACCCCAACTAAATCACCCCTGGAAGCTGTGGCACCCCGACTAAGCAATTTCTACTATTTGAACATCAAAACAACACACACAAATATACATCAAAAACTATACAAATTATGAAATGCTTGATTTAGTTCACAAACAATTAAATGTATAACATCATTATTTTAATGTTAAAGGGAAGGTTGAAGCTTTTCAATATTTTATTTTATTTCTAAACGATGAAGTGATATATCAGGATAGAAGGCGTCTGCATTTGGAAAGGTATAGTACAGGGAATAAACGCTACCATAAAACTCTGCATACATGCCCTCTTTTTGTCAGCACATACTAGTCCTTACAATGAGCTACCAATTATTTGCTGTGCTTGTGCTGCTCCCATTAATCAAGCCAAGGATACCAACTTAAAAGCTCCCAATCTCAAATTCCATCACATTTTGCAGTGTTTTTAAATTTTACATTATTTTGTTTTTTTGCGCTATATGTATGTATGTGTGTGTGTGTCTGTCTGTATATATATATGTTGGACTTTTGCTTATGCAGGATCATCCCCAGTCTTTTTGCCTTCTGCCTCCTATTTTTTTCTGACCTGTCGCTGTTGGCTTTTGAACTCTGAGCACTTTCCCACTGCTAACCAGTGCTAAAGTGCATATGCTCTCTGTGTGAAATTGTATGTGATTGGTTTATCCATGATTGGCATATTTGATTTACTAGTAAGTCCCTAGAAAAGTGCACTAGAGGTGCCCAGGGCCTGTAAATCAAATGCTACTAGTGGGCCTGCAGCACTGGTTGTGCCACCCACATAAGTAGCTCTGTAATCACGTCTCAGACCTGCCACTGCAGTGTCTGTGTGTGTATTTTTACACTGTAAATTCGACTTGGCAAGTGTACCCACTTGCCAGGCCTAAACCTTCCCTTTTCTTACATGTAAGGCACCCCTAAGGTAGGCCCTAGGTAGCCCCAAGGGCAGGGTGCAGTGTATGGATAAGGTAGGACATATAGTAATGTGGTTTATATGTCCTGACAGTGAAATACTGTTAAATTCGTTTTTCACTGTTGCAAAGACTGTCTCTCTCATAGGATAATATGGGGGCTACCTTTAAATATGATTAAAGCGTAGATTCCCCTAGAGAGTAGATGGACATGTGGAGTTTGGGGTCCCTGAACTCACAATTTAAAAATACATCTTTTAGTAAAGTTGATTTTAAGATTGTGCGTTTGAAAATGCCACTTTTAGAAAGTGAGCATTTTCTTGCTTAAACCATTCTGTGACTCTGCCTTGTTTGTGGATTCCCTGTCTGGGTCAGTTTGACAGTTGGGTTGTTTTTCACCTCACACCAGACAGTGACACAAAGGGAGCTGGGGTGTAACCTGCATTTCCTGATTAGCCATCTCTGCTAGGAGGGAGGGGTGGAGTGGTCACTCTCATCTGAAAGGACTGTGCCTGCCTCTAACAATGCCGGCTCCAACCCCCTGGTGTGTGTCTGAGGCCTTGCCTGGGCAAGGCAGGATTTCACAAGTAGGTGTGAGTCCCTTTGAAGAAAGGTGACTTCAAAGACTAAAATGGGTATAAGAAGGGCACCCAAATCTACAGACTTTAGAAACACTTCTGGAATCAAGAGGAACCTCTGCCTGGAGAAGAGCTGTTAGCTGAGGAAGAAGTGCTGCCCTGCCTGTGACTGTGCTTGGTGGAGCTTTCCTGCAGTGCTGCTTCTGCCAGAGTAAGAGGGCAAAGACTGGACTTTGTGTGCCTTCCATCTTGAGAAGAAATCTCCAAGGGCTTGATCTAGAGCTTGCCTCCTGTTGTTTGAAGTCTCAGGGACAGCAAAGACTTCTCTCTGCCAGCACCTGGAGCCTCTGGAGAGACTCCTACTCTGCCCTGTGGTGCCCATCCAGTTCCTGGGACCCTGAAAGGAGAAGCTGGCAGCCTAAAGACAAGAAAATCCACGCACAGAGCGCCGTGCGGGGAAAAGATCGACGCGAATCCGATCGGCGGCTGAAAAACGACGCGCCGCCAGCTCCGCGGCTGAGAAATGACGCTCGCAGGAAACGCGACCTAAGAATCGACGCACGGAGCAGGAGAAACGACGCGCAGCATCGCTGACGGAGGCTGGGAGATCGCAACCTGCGCGGCTGGATCGTCAACTCATCGTGCGGCTGGATTTTTGACTCGAGTACCGCCGTGCGGAGTTATTTTCGACGCACGCCCGCCCGTGCGGGGTTATTTTTGACGCACATCAGGTACATTTTCACTCTAGCAGCACTAGTGTGTTTTTAAAACTACTTAAAGACTCTTTTTGATTTTTAATTAATAACTTGACTTGTGTATGGTGGATTTTTGTCGTTTTGGTCTTGTTTTGTTTAGATAAATATTTCCTATTTTTCTAAACCTGTGTTGTGTCATTTTGTAGTGTTTTCATTGAGTTACTGTGTGTGTTGGTACAAATACTTTACGCCTAGCACTCTGAGGTTAAGCCTACTGCTCTGCCAAGCTACCAAGGGGATAAGCAGGGGTTAGCTGAGGGTGATTCTCTTTTACCCTGACTAGAGTGAGGGTCCTTGCTTGAACAGGGGGTAACCTGACTGTCAACCAAAGACCCCATTTCTAACATTGGTGATCAGCGGTCGGGATTTGGACTTGTATTTGTACTTGACATACAGTGATTAAGTGTACACTACTGTTTTGATCTCAGACCACTACGTGACCACATACTACTTGTTTGGTGATCTTTTGCTTTTTCTCTTAAGGACTCCTTTTTGTTCTACTTCCATGATTTTGCTGATCCCTTGACTGATTCTTTTTACTTCATTGGGAACTTATTTTCTGCCTTTGGAACTTTGCACTTGTGACCATCATGTCTCAATCTGGAGATGCAACAGCTGGAGCTGTGTTTGAAATGGAGAAACTGAAGGAGTACTCAGTTGCTCAATTGAAACAGTTCCTTAAAGATCTTGACTGTCCCACTAAGAGCTCCACCAGGGAGGGGGAGCTGCAAAAGGCACAGAGGGCCGGGGTGACAATCAAGAAGGCTGGAGGGCACACAGAGGAGGAGAATGTGGGTGGGGAAGTGCAGAGGATACACAGTGGTGTAGTGGAGGTACCTGTTACGCCTGGGGGGAGGGTCCCCAGGAGGGGTAGCAGGGTGTCGTCTAAGGGTCTGACTCCTAAAGATGTGCAGGACAGACAGGCAGAAAGGGTTCGCCGGTTGGAGGCAGAAAAGTTGAGGATGCAAAGGGAGTATGACAAGTGGGAAAGGGACTTCGAGATACAAAGGATGATTTATGCTTACAAGCTTAAATTGAAACCGCTGGAAGTCATGAGGGCTGAATCCAGCTGGAATGGTGGCAGCAACAATTTTATATCTAGTGCTGCTGAAGAAATGCACATGCCCAAAGATGTGGTGCCCTACTTGAAGGAGGGAGTTAACACACACCAGGAGGTTCAGGGGTATGAGGTAGCTCCAGTGATGCACAGGGTCCCTGAGGTGGATTGGGGAACTGGCATGGGGAGTCATATTCCTACTGGTGGGAAGGACACTCTACTGACTCTAGGTGAGAGTGACAGGGAGAGGGGTTCCCCCCAGGTAGAAGTCCTGGTTATGGAGTGTGAAGACATCCCAGAAGAGTGTGGGTTGAGTGTCAGGGACAGTCAGGTACTGTCTCACCAGTCTCAGGAGGGTGATGTGGGGTGCTTTTTCAAAGCAGAGTCACTGGATGGTTGGGTGAAGGGTACTTTGGTTAATTCATGTGAGGGGCTGAGTGATGTAATTGCTGGAGAGCATATGTCTAGTCCTTATTTTCCAGAGCTATGCCAACACCAGGTGGAGTGTGAGTTCTCTGACCCCAGGGAGCTTACAATGGAGGCAGACCTCTTGGTGAGTACCAGAGAGTCTAAAGAGGCATTTGGGGGTGCTCCTGAGAGGAGTGGTCTAGGTATTTCCCAACCAGGTGAGGTAGGGAAGGATTGTAGTGTCCCAGGTAGGTCCCAGTGTAGTGGGATGGGTGAGGGACCCCATGTCTAGTCTCTGAGGAGAGGGAATGGGGATGGGCTGAGGTCCAAGGTGCCCGAGATCCGGTCCCAGGTCCTGGAGGGTTCCATGAGGGAACACCAGGAGGGGAGCCTAGCCTGTACCATAGGGCCATCTGTTGAGGGAGACCCCACAGTGTCAGGAGAACTTGGGGGGGCGGCTGTAGCCAGCGTCCCACCAGTTCTGGTGTCTGGCAGTACCACTCCTAGTGAGGGGGTGCAGAAGTCCAGACAGAGGGTTGAGAGGGGGTTGCGGACCCCAGTGGAGAACCTGGAGGGTCAGGGGTCAGCTCTGAGAGCAGAGCCCCCCAGGAATGACCTTGGTAAGACCATTTCTGGGTTGTGGGGAATCCAGACTCTGTCAGATGGGCAGAGGTCAGGAGACCTGCGCCAGCCAGACTCTTGTGTGGCCCTTGGGGACAGTGTGTCCCTTGAGGGGGGTAAGTGTGCCCCCCTGGAAGTCCTGGTGTGCCAGGCAGTGGTTCAACTGCAGGGTGGTGACTCTGGGTTGAATGATCAGGTTCAGGGGGTAAACTCTGACCTGATGGGGGGTAAGTGTGCTCCCAAGGAAGTCCTGGTGCGCCAGGCAGTGGTTCAACCGCAGGGTGGTGACCCTGGGTTGGATGACCAGGTTCAGAGGGTAAACTCTGACCTGGTGGGGGGTAGGTATGCCCCCCAGGAAGTCCTGGGTTGCCAGGCAGTGGTCCAGTCTGTGGGTACAGACCCTGGACTGGAGGATCAGGTGCAGGGGATAAACCCTGACCTGAAGGGGTGGGCGGTTTGCCCAATCACCCCCCCTGGTGTGACTTCAAGGGGTACTCTCCCTGAGGGGGGGTGCAGAACCCTGAGAGTAGGGACAGGGGAGAAAGAGCCTCACCCCTGGCTCCAGTGCAATCTAAGGGTACAGACCCTGGATTGGAAGGCCAGGTTCATGGTGTCATCCCTGACCTGGTGGAAGAGAGAGTGGTCAAAGGGTGCCAGGCACCTGGGGCTACCGCCCCCCACTCTTCACAGTCACAGTGGTTAGAGAGGCCTGAGGTCGGGCTCTCATCCCTGACAGTTGTCAGGGGTCACCGTGGCTTGCTGTCCTGGTGGACAGAGTTGCCCCTGGGGGGGGGGGAGAGTCACACCCCGGGGGTGGAGTGGGCAACACCACTGTGTTGGCCCTGGTGGTACTATCTGCCCATTGCAATTCATCTGTGAGCAAAGTAAAGTTAGGTGCTGCACCGATGGTGTCTGTAGATGTGGAGAAGGGTTCCCCATGGGTTAGCTTAGTGGGCCCTGAGAGTATGGACAGAGGGATCCAACTGGAGTCAGGAAGGCGTAGAACTGGAACATGCCCCTGCTGTTGTGGGCCTGGGTCCTTGTTCTATCGCCCCAATCAGGGAAGTACATCAAGGTATTGATTGTTCTCCCCTGGCTTTAGGCTGGTAGGGGGTCGTGTTGGACTTTTGCTTATGCAGGGTCATCCCCAGTCTTTTTGCCTCCTGCCTCCTATTTTTTTCTGACCTGTCGCTGTTGGCTTTTGAACTCTGAGCACTTTCCCACTGCTAACCAGTGCTAAAGTGCATATGCTCTCTGTGTGAAATTGTATGTGATTGGTTTATCCATGATTGGCATATTTGATTTACTAGTAAGTCCCTAGTAAAGTGCACTAGAGGTGCCCAGGGCCTGTAAATCAAATGCTACTAGTGGGCCTGCAGCACTGGTTGTGCCACCCACATAAGTAGCTCTGTAATCATGTCTCAGACCTGCCACTGCAGTGTCTGTGTGTGTATTTTTACACTGTAAATTCGACTTGGCAAGTGTACCCACTTGCCAGGCCTAAACCTTCCCTTTTCTTACATGTAAGGCACCCCTAAGGTAGGCCCTAGGTAGCCCCAAGGGCAGGGTGCAGTGTATGGATAAGGTAGGACATATAGTAATGTGGTTTATATGTCCTGACAGTGAAATACTGCTAAATTCGTTTTTCACTGTTGCAAGAACTGTCTCTCTCATAGGATAATATGGGGGCTACCTTTAAATATGATTAAAGCGTAGATTCCCCTAGAGAGTAGATGGACATGTGGAGTTTGGGGTCCCTGAGCTCACAATTTAAAAATACATCTTTTAGTAAAGTTGATTTTAAGATTGTGCGTTTGAAAATGCCACTTTTAGAAAGTGAGCATTTTCTTGCTTAAACCATTCTGTGACTCTGCCTTGTTTGTGGATTCCCTCTCTGGGTCAGTTTGACAGTTGGGTTGTTTTTCACCTCACACCAGACAGTGACACAAAGGGAGCTGGGGTGTAACCTGCATTTCCTGATTAGCCATCTCTGCTAGGAGGGAGGGGTGGAGTGGTCACTCTCATCTGAAAGGACTGTGCCTGCCTCTAACAATGCCGGCTCCAACCCCCTGGTGTGTGTCTGAGGCCTTGCCTGGGCAAGGCAGGATTTCACAAGTAGGTGTGAGTCCCCTTTGAAGAAAGGTGACTTCAAAGACTAAAATGGGTATAAGAAGGGCACCCAAATCTACAGACTTTAGAAACACTTCTGGAATCAAGAGGAACCTCTGCCTGGAGAAGAGCTGTTAGCTGAGGAAGAAGTGCTGCCCTGCCTGTGACTGTGCTTTGTGGAGCTTTCCTGCAGTGCTGCTTCTGCCAGAGTAAGAGGGCAAAGACTGGACTTTGTGTGCCTTCCATCTTGAGAAGAAATCTCCAAGGGCTTGATCTAGAGCTTGCCTCCTGTTGTTTGAAGTCTCAGGGACAGCAAAGACTTCTCTCTGCCAGCACCTGGAGCCTCTGGAGAGACTCCTACTCTGCCCTGTGGTGCCCATCCAGTTCCTGGGACCCTGAAAGGAGAAGCTGGCAGCCTAAAGACAAGAAAATCCACGCACAGAGCGCCGTGCGGGGAAAAGATCGACGCGAATCCGATCGGCGGCTGAAAAACGACGCGCCGCCATCTCCGCGGCTGAGAAACGACGCTCGCGGGAAACGCGACCGAAGAATCGACGCACGGAGCAGGAGAAACGACGCGCAGCATCGCTGACGGAGGCTGGGAGATCGCAACCTGCGCGGCTGAATCGTCAACTCATCGTGCGGCTGGATTTTTGACTCGAGTACCGCCGTGCGGAGTTATTTTCGACGCACACCCGCCCGTGCGGGGTTATTTTTGACGCACACCAGGTACATTTTCACTCTAGCAGCGCTAGTGTGTTTTTAAAACTACTTAAAGACTCTTTTTGATTTTTAATTAATAACTTGACTTGTGTATGGTGGATTTTTGTCGTTTTGGTCTTGTTTTGTTTAGATAAATATTTCCTATTTTTCTAAACCTGTGTTGTGTCATTTTGTAGTGTTTTCATTGAGTTACTGTGTGTGTTGGTACAAATACTTTACGCCTAGCACTCTGAGGTTAAGCCTACTGCTCTGCCAAGCTACCAAGGGGGTAAGCAGGGGTTAGCTGAGGGTGATTCTCTTTTACCCTGACTAGAGTGAGGGTCCTTGCTTGAACAGGGGGTAACCTGACTGTCAACCAAAGACCCCATTTCTAACAATATATATATATATATTTATCTATATATGTGTGTGTATATATATGTTATATGAACCTTTTACCAAAAACCAATAATAAACTATGTCAATTATCGTTTTTTGATCAAAGGGGGTGGGCCACAGACTGTGACGAGCACTGAGGGCTCACTGCCCTTGTATGTTTGGCCGGCCATCTCAGGCGGGCCAAACACACATGCGCATTGTGCTCTCTCCAGCCCGGCACTGTGTTGCTGGGCTGGATAGAGCAGGCACAGGATCCTAGTCTGCCTGGGAGTGCCCTGGCTGGGCGCTCCTAGCCAATCCTAATGCTGCTTTTAGCAGCATCAGGATTGGCCGCAGGCTGGGAGCCTGTGCCTGTAGCCAGTCTGCGCAGGGTAGGAGCGGCGCAGTGGTGACAGCGACGGCTGGGACGATTCAGGTAAGTTTTATTTTACTAATCCCCCCCACCCAGGTGCCGCCCCGCCCCTCTTTACACCATGAGCCGCTCCTGTTAATCTTTTAAATAGCTACAGACCCCTGAGTAGGTGTTGTGGACCCTCACGTGTCCACGAACTTCAGGTTTACAAGTTCTTATTATTACCGGTCAGACAGGACACATGATTCGAATTTCACAGCTGCAGGGCAAATACAAGTGTGCTTGTTGGAGCAATCCTATGCATTTCTAAATGGCAACAATTTTTGCCCTTTTGCAGTAATTCTGTGCTGCCACTTTAAGGCTCCCGTCTTACCTCACCTTATGGAAGTGCCAGCCCTTCCCTGGTCACTCTTCCTGGAATGTTTAATGGTCGACGGCTAGAAATATTCATTCATTTAATGTAGAACAATCTGACAGAATGTGACATAGCCTAGGACAGTCTTTGATCCGAATACCTTTCCTGATTAAGTCAAAAGAAAGCCGTTGCGGATTAACAACCTTCCCACGAGGATGGCAAAATAAGGCCCTACCTACCGACAAGGACGACCCGACATCATGCAGCCGAGCAAGGTGGCAGAGCACAGATAAACAGCGCTGCAACTGATGTAAATCTGCCTGGCGCTGCACACTGGAAGCACAGTGTAATGCTGGCAATTACAACCCCAGTAGTTATAAATATGTACTACACAAGAATAAAATGACTGGGTTGGAATTAGTGCAGCAAGGTTTGGCAAGGAACTCGCTGAATAATAATGAACACCTCTGCGGAATGTCTAGACAATGCTGAAAAGCAATTAAGAAAGCAAACATGGTTAGGATCAATTGCTAGAGCAGGATAGAAGCCATTTGTAGTTGGAAAGGTACAATAGGGAACAAACGCCCAGTTAAACCGCGGTTAAAAAAAAACAGCTACGAAAAGATTACATGGACCATCCAAAGATGCGAGATGATCAGAATGGGACTGGGAAATTGCATATTATATTTTCATATATTATGATATTTAATACTATGTTACGTTGTGTTGCAGGATTTTTTTTTTATAGTTTTTATATGCGACAGCGATCTTCAATTTTCTTGTTTTGTCAGGACTAACCAATTTGAACATGATGGCAAGTCCCATCAGCTATCAAGTCAGGCATCTTTTTTTGTGAAACAGCCCTCTGTTACGACTGAATTAAAGGGGCAGGTGAGTTGGACTTTGCCTTTCTGCATGATGGGGCCCTCTGTGCCTAAGTCTAACCCCCTGGTGATGCCTAGATAGTCCTGACCCCTTCATCCAGGGAGAACCATCACCTCTGGGAATCAACAGTCTCATATTCCTGTCTCTCTCTGTCCCTGGGCTTTCATGTTTAGTGATCCCAAAAGAGCACCTAAAAGTCTCCGACTTCCTGTTTCCGCATTTTCCTTGATTATTGTCTAACAGGTGCTTGAACAAAAGCCCACTCTCGACTCTATCCATTTCTTTCGAAGTCCCCCGCACTCAGCTGGCCTCAGAACATCTCCTACGTGCGTAATCACGCGCCCGAGAAAAGGTCAAAGTGACCGGCGCGATTTCTTTTCCCACTCAGACTGAGAGTGAAACGCCGGTTTGCACTTTTAACTTTTAGACCATTAGAAAGCCGTACATTATAGGGGTCTGGAGAAAATGTATATTGCCGAAGAATACAAAACAACTTAGGCCCATATTTATACTTTTTTAGCGCCGCGTTTGCGTCATTTTGTGATGCAAAAGCGGCGCAAACTTACAAAATACGGCGCTAAAAAAGTATAAATATGCGCCTATGATCGAAACCTCACCAAATGACAAAACGAGAAGGACACTGAAGTGGAACGTGCAGTAAATAAGTGCCTAGTAGAGAGGAAGCGCATTTACTCCAAGGGCCCAGGGATAGCAAATAAATAATACATGTGATTTGAGTTGTCCTTTTGTGTTAGGCACACTGGAATTCTTATTGGAGGGTGAAGACTGCGAGGTCTCAGAGATCGGGACTGAAAAATGAAAAGGGAAGTGGTGGCTTTGGTGCAATCACCGACATTTGGTCCCGCCGGGGGATGCGCGAGGCAGCCTGAGAGGCAGCTGCCTGTCCCACGCGCGCGCCTCATGTCACAGGCCATCCGCTGGAAGGAATGCAATAAATATTTGTGCTAGCGCAAGGAACCGAAGTTTAGTATTCCGTGAAGAGTAAGGAATCAGACAACAGTAAATACTGCAGGTTTGTCTCTGGAAATGAATTCGATGTGCACACACTTCCTGGAGAACCGAATGTCATTTTAGGAGATCCATAATATTGTGCCACAGACACATTATAGATGTGCATGCAGGTGTCAGTTTAGGTCATGCCATTGAATAATAGTGCGACCCATCTTTACGTTTTGGAACATATGTTACAATAAACAGACATTCACTGATTTAGCAGTACCTGACATGTGGTCCAATTCAAGTTAAAATCTTTGTATATATTGACTAATAGGAGAAAACACTGCTTACTGGCTCAGCAGTTATAGATTTCATGTTACAATAACTTACAGAGAAAGAACAATTTTGCTAATGTAACGGGGCCTTTGTGATTTTTATCTTCTTGCAGTCACAATTGCCACCTGGTAACTTTTGTTTGTAACTTATATATCAAAGAGAACGATATGCTATGTAATACTACTCTTGAAGGAGGGCACGGGCTTTGTGATCAACAGTGCAAAAATACATGTCAAAGACAATGCCAGTGCGCCTCAAGGAAGGTTCAGGAACTTGTAATAGGTGGAGTTGACAGGTCGTGGACAAATAGGCACAGGGCTTGGCCAAGGGCCAGGCCCTGCTGCGAAGCCCTACTTTGCATGGCCAAAGGACACATGTAGCGGGATAGGCGTGTTGCCAGGAGATAGGACAGCCAAGGATTCTACTGCCTCTGCATGCAGCAGGTTTTCACAGCAAGGCTGCCTGCTCACGGGGTGTTGTGAAGGTGACCAGGCCTAAAGCCAGCCCTACATTCAACTTCCACTGCACAAGGTTGAAGGCAGAGGCATTTGCAGGGTGACAAATGATATCAAAAATGATAAGTATAGTATATCATCAAAACCCCCCAAAAACACTGAAAAACCTTGTTAGAAGAGAAGTTATTGTTTCGTCTGCAAATAAAAAAGCACAACTATTGTTTTTGACAAACTCTGACATCCAATTAAAAAGCTAAGTTAAAGTGTAGATTTGATTATGAAATAAAACCTAGACCCTGAAATTCACCAGTTATGCTTAGTTACACAAACTTCAGTCTGTGACCACCACTATTTCAGTTCGAGCCCTGAGAATTTGTAACTGGCGTACCCCTAATCAAGAAGCATCAGTAGTTTGCCTTGCAATATTTTTTTCCATTGTACAGTCTACATTTGTCTTTATGCCCCACTAACAAAACCTGAGTATACTCAATATGATACGCATTGAAGTCCTTTCACCAGTACTTGACAATTATGTAACTGCACTGAAAGTGCTGAAGGTATCTTTTGTAGATTGTGATAGCTTAATAGTTTTGTTACAGGTGTAAAAAGGATTCAGAACTTTGCAATTAGAAGAAAAATGAGCCGGGGAGTTGCATTGGCAGCAGCACTGAGAGCACAGTTGGGACAATGTGAAGGGAGAACCATCACATGAAGAGACAGCAAAAAACACATGCACTCCTATGGAGTGATTAAAGGAAATGTAAAACAAAACATTTGAAAATGACATCGGTATTGGAAGGATAGAAGTCATCAGTTAGAATACTGTGAGACCAAACAGCTCCTCGGTCGGACAAAACATTAGAACAGGGAATGAAGTCATTGAATCATGAGGAGACAACTGAGATAGACAAAAAAGTAATCCAATTATGAGCAATTGGCTGATCCGAAGCCCACTCAATTTATACTGGAAAGAATGGGTCTGGGGAATAGACAGCTTAAGACCAGAATTCGTTCTAGGAAATGTGGGGTAATAGACCTCTCCTATTAGAAAAAGTACTAGATCATCCACTACACCCACTTATGACTAGTGTATATAAAACTATATATCAGTTCCACTAATAAAGTATGCATATGGATATTTCTTATATGATGCATATTGATTGAGTGGTGTGCAGAAGTTCTGATTAGTTGGTATTGACGTGGAGGAGTCCAGCTCTACAGATTGAATGCACGTTTAATGAGAAAGACGCGGCTCTGCCAAATGCCAGGCAAGACAAGGGGTATTGATGTGGGAGAGAGCTAAGAGAGCCCAACAGCAAATTTGACATGGTGGAATGTCAGAGTGATATACAAGCAGAAACAGTAGTTTATGAGGTCCTTCCGAAAATCATAGGAACAACAAAAGGAATGTTAAGGCATAACTGTGACAAATCAACCAGTTCCGGAGAGTGTTGTGGAACCAGGATCTAAGAAACAGAAGTGTTTTTGTCACAGCACAACCCCTCTGGATTTGATTGAGTCAAAAACTTTTATAAGAAAGTGTACTAGACTGCACGATGTAACAGTAGACACAGTTTTCTTGACTGAGTTGTGTATTAATCAAACACATACCTTCACTGGCAGAGAATTGCAATAATGATGAGTTTTCATGTTAGGGCATTTTTTTTTAAATAGCAACAAACTATATGGTCCGGTAAGTATGCTCTAAAAACATCACATGAAGTCCAAGCTAAGGGAAATTACTAAAATGAATGAGTGTTATAGTCACAATCTATCTATCTATCTATCTATCTATCTATCTATCTATCTATCTATCTATCTATCTATCTATCTATCTCTCGCTCTCTCTCTCTCTCTCCCTATATATACATATATATATATATCTCTCTCTCTCTCTATATATATATATATATATATATATATATATATATATATATAGGTTAGAGTGGCTAATTTGGACTTGGCAAGTTATCTTTTTTGTTGGTCTGCTGGCACAGATAAGCAAGGCAACAGTCTTCCAACTGAGATTACTCGATGAAGAACTTCATTTTCAAGGCCCTACTGGTGCTGATTTGCTACACACAATGTGTTTTTCCAAAACACAACTGTGATCTCAGCTGCCTAAATAAAATATTCTGGAAATATGACCCATGTCAGGCTCTCAAGAACGTCCCTGAAAGGGTGTCAAACAAAGAAAAAAAGACATGATGGCAGGTTTCATTAGTTTGTTGCAGAAGGGGGTGTACAGGAAATTGCATTGAAAAATAAGCACTGATTATATTTAATTGAAGCGGCAGAGACACCACTTCAAGCAAAGTGCATTCATCTAGTGACAAGGATGGCCATTATTGGAAATTATTTCACAACAAGATCAAATTTACTGTTGACGGCTAATGAACAGCCTGTGGAAAACCCGATTGAAATCTCCAAATAATTTGCAAGCATCGAGGAAACAGTGCACGTAAAATCTTTATTATAATTTGCATCTCACCAGCACTAGCTTTATGGTTGGGAAAATAGGTTCTAAGAAACGTAGCAGATATACACCTTACATCTGTTGTGCTTATTATCAAAAAGCATGGGAGTGTCCTACTTTCCTGTTTAGTTCAGCTTGTTAGTCTACGAAGACTTAGCATCATAGGTGCACAGCGTACCCTCTGCCCATTGCTGCAGAGACTGGGCACATTAAACGCGAGTGTTGAAATGCAACAAATGTCTGTTTGAGACCAGACTTGTCTGTGACTTCATCTAATGAGGGTTAAATAGCCTCCATGGACACATACAGCAAGGGCTGCAATTCGGGGTTACATGGCAGCCACAAGCCATATACACATGTGTCAAGCCATCATAGTTGTGCAAACTACAACAAACATTGGCAATGCCAATAGGTCTGGTTTTAAAAGAGTGTTGTTTAGTAATAGGACCAATTACAAATAAGAAGGATGGAAATGAATATCTATTTGCGTGGGAGCAAAGAAAAGTAGAATTTTATTGATGTAGGTGAAAAGGCTTGGTGACAGTTGCACTGCCAAGCCAGACCAAAAAATCCATGGAGGTTAATGGCTGCCCTCCTCCCATCGGGGCTGCTGTCAGAGAAAAACAACCTAAATTATCTAGCTATCTAAAAATACTTTAACAGCATTTCAGTGTAATTTGTGTGGCCCAGAATGTTCAAGCTTATGCAGCAAGATAAATGAACAAAATGACCCCCAGCTGAGTGTCGGGCAGGCACTTTATTTGAGGAAGCACACATCTTCTGCCCAAACAAACATATACACCTGGCTCCCAACGTGTGGACAGAGTCAAAGCACCTCTCTAGTAAAGCTCACATAATTTTCTGGCATCAGCTGCACAGTCAAGCCAGACCATAAAACTGTTAGCTTTCATTAAGTAAGCTGAAGCTTTTTAATTTTACCATGCTATCAATGGCATTGTCCCGGGGTGGAAATTGTGGAACTGGAAAAACTGGAGGAGCAGGGTGCACCCTCCGGAAATCACCAGGCGGTGCCAGGGAGCTGTAGGATGCTTGGAGTTGCATATCCTTTGACTTGGGAACTTCGTACTCCCCAAATGTATGTAGACAGTGGAAAGAGTAAAAGCTTGACCATAAATGAGGGTTCAGAAACAGCTGTATGTTTGCACCAATATCTTTCTCACAAGAGTTTTATTAGACTTTCACCCTTGTCACAAAAACATTTCCAAATTGTCCTCAACAGCCAAGTAAGTTTTGAAACCGTCAGTCTCTGGCGTTTGATCATCAAAGATTACCCCTTTCCCTACTGCCTTACATTTGTGGTAATTATGTTCATCCATGATGACTGTTTCATACATTTGAATTTCAGAGCCATACCACAATTAATTTCATTGAATTACTTGGTTCCTCGTCTTCTTACAAAAGTTCTTAACAGCAGTGCCACACTGATCCTGAAACATCATCTAGCCTCATCTTCACACCACAAATATAGGAAGCAATCAAAAGTTTAAAATTACAAATTTCTGTGCATCAAAAAATCCTACAGATTTCAATGTCTGTAAGGTTTGAGACCTGTGGTGTTAGTATTGGAATGCTATTATAATATTGAATAAAATAGACGTCCACTATAGTCTGGTTCTGAAAACACTTCACTAGTTCTTCGTGTGCCAGGATTAAAATTCATAATGATGTGAGCATATGTATGGTCTGGTGTAGGACTGCTGAGACAAGAAAACCTAGGAAAAGGCAGAGAAGAGGCAATGTTACAGCATCATTAAAGAAGCTGCAGTAGTAACACATTTAATTGAGCAATTCATGCAGCTCCAGGCTTGTTAGAAAATAGCAGGATAGAGTCTTACACCAGGCCTAACCAATCAGATTAACCTCAAGCCTTTACTTAATTCCAATGGTTCAATTCCAATCAACTTTATTTCTCAACAACAGTTTCCAACTTTCCATTGAAAATCCACAGAAAAAAATGCCAAACCGCAAATAACCACTGATCACCGAGTAGTAGCATACTTCTAGCAAAAAACACCAAAGATATTATCTGAAGATGACATGACAGATTCTCACCAGTCAACCTCTTCCCAAATGGAATCAACAAAGAATACACAGAACATTTAGACATATTAACCTTGCCCTTAATTATTTTCACAAACCTATTCTTCAAAGTAACAACATTTCTACTGCATTCTAACATAGCATCATCGCACATTTGATCAAGGAATCTGCTGACTTGAATACTCCCAATTATCCTCATCCATTGCTGAATCTTCTTACTTTTCCAAAATCCTTAAAAAACATTGTCGGAAAACAACCAGTGTAGACCAACCATGTCCATTTTTAGTCTAAATTGCAACATACCCTTATAAAATGTTGACCAGAAGATCCTCCTCCCCTGCCATCTGTGGCAGTATATGAAATTTAGACTTCAGTACCAACGGACACACAGTCCAGTTATCTCTGGCTGTTGTCACCAGAAGCAACCGGGCACCTTATTGCCCATCTTCCACTACGGCTCACACTGAACCCCAACAAGACTATCAATGTTGTCAGTAATCTTTAACACCCACCTCTGACTTCTCCTTAAAACTCGGGCAGTGGTGACCTAATATACCCCTCCTACAATGAGGACCTTCAAACCTACCTTTATGTCAAAAACAAGTAAAACCAATACTAGGTCTTAAAAGCCTAGCAGGAATCTCAAGATGTTGACAGAACCTCCATTAAATAAAAATGCTGCTACTCATCCTAGTAAACCCACATAGGAATTAAAAGCTTAGGAATCAATATACTACTTCAAAACCACTAAACATTTTATGTGGTCTTTGCATGCATTTGCTACCTATTCCTACTCCGGCGCATCTTCTCTTTCACCTTGCCTGCCACTGAGTAGGAGTGCGAACACCATTGACTCCTGATTAAATTACACAAAACACTAAGGCCCATATTTATACTTTTTTAGCATTTCATTTGCATAATTTTTTGACGCAAAAGTGGCGCAAACTTAAAAAATACAATTATATTTTGTACGTTTGTGCCGCTGTTGTGTCAAAAAAATGATGATAAAGTATAAATATGGGCCCAAATCGCTTATCTCTTGGGGACCATGAGTATGAATATGATTTTTCAATGGTAAAAAAACACATTTAATGTCTTTCTACATAAAATCAGATTCCAGCTCCTCATTTATGCCCAAATTAAATCCAAGAGCCTCTGTCTCACCTGCAACAAAAGTTTCCGAGAGCTCCAATGCATTTTCACTCTTGTGATAGGTGTTCAAATCAGTATGAGAAGAGTACACACTTATTCGATTATACCGCCTATGTCTACTGGAATTTCCTCTGTTTGACCCCATAAACCTAAGTTTGCAACAAACCTGCTGAACTCTTGAACACATTTCCACTTCCACTGAGAAAATAATTAAGGACTTTATCTAGATAACAAAGCTATGCAATAAACTACAGGGCTAAATAGCCTAGATACTCAGTGCAGGTATTTGTCAAAACCTTCACCAGACCCATTGAACGTCGTCTATTGCAAAAGGAGGAACATGCTTTTGTGTTTCTAGGCCTGGAGTATGAAACTCGATCAACTCGGCCTTTTGTGCTGAAACCAACCTCCTCAACAAAACTAACATTTTATGGATAATCTGTGTTCTGATTTTTTACCGTAAGGTTAAGCTTGCAGAAACAAACCGTACCACTGTTGTATTTCATTATTTAATACATGTATTCATTCCTCCATTTGGTCCTTCAAGATGAAGTTTATTGCATTAACAGAATCAATCACAAATGACCATGAACACAACAAAGGGTCTGTTACGTGAAACACTTTGGGGATGGAAAGACGTGTTGAAATTGAAGCAGTGTATTAAAATACATTTATTAAAAAAAAGAGCTTATACTTGTGTGGATTTCCTGGTTCTATGAAAATAAATGAGCATGACATGTGGAGCAGGGAAAGGCTATGTAATTAAAATAAAGATCTTTAAATTGTTTCTGAATTGTGAGTGATTTAGAACCTTACTTAGAGTTTAGTGGGTGGCATAGTCAATCAAAATCAACATGTAATCCATCAGATTACACGCTGTAGACCACAATGCACTTGTAATACACCGGATGAGACATGCACCAGGTCTGTGATGGAGAATCTGGTTACTGAAGTCTAAATAAGGCCTTTGATCTTTTCTCAATGGAGGTAGACGTGTGTTTCAAAGTTTAGCAGGATTGGTATCCACCTAAAAACCTTGGGTAATAGAGAGGGAAACTCAACAGACAAATGACACATTACATTAGAACGAGTGTGTACTCTTTTCACACTGAACTGAACACTCACCACAAGAGTGACAATGTATTGGAGTAAGGAAGAGGAGTGGAAGTTTACTCGAATGCTGGAGGCATCCCATAATGCTGTTTGGGCCACAGTAAATTGATCACGTGCCCCTGACATTCTAGCCGTGTGCTGTACCCCAAATAATGTATGCAGTGCACTAGTTGAGCACTTTAAAAATGCAATGTAAATCTAAAGTTCCAAGTTCAGCGAGGAACTTTCTGTGAAATTCCCCAATAAAATTATTGTTAGGGTAATCCTGTTAGTTTAGCTGCCTGACAGATCTTCAAGCACCTCATTCTCTAGCACATGCTGAGATAAAATTAAAAAAAGGCATTGAAGTGCTAGGGAGTGAGAGATTATACAGAATTTAGGGGCATACTTACAAGCCTTAGCATAATTTTTTTTTTACACTAAGACTGCACTAACCAGTCCTGAGCCCTGCACCATATTTACAAAGTGGCACAAGCAAGCATTGTCCACTTTGTAACCCCTTGCGCCACACTATACCTGCACCAGGTATAATGTATGCAAGGGGACATTCCCCCTCAGGGAGGCCCCAAAAAAGGTGCAGTGAAATTTACAAGATTTCACCATTCTAGCGTAATTGTTTAACGCCTGATCAGGGCAAGCATCAAAGTGATGCTCGTGCATTAGCCTATGGGCCTCCCTGTCCTTTGCTGGACTAGCGCCAACATTTTTGGCATTAGTCCAGCAAAGCGTCACAATAGCATCACAAGTGTTTACACTATTGTCCTACCATGCATCATGGTGCACTGTATTGTAAATATAGTGCTACCATGGTGTTGTAAGTAGCGTGCAGGGTGATGCAAGAAAACTGGCGCATCAGAGCCGATGCACCAGTTCCTTGTAAATATGCCTTAGTGTTTATACGCGTGAAAATTATTTTGCCCATTAAGCCCTTCCTATGACCAGGAGTGTGTTCCTAATCCTAGCAATAAAATTAGTTTTGTCACCTAACAGGAGTGTCTACTAAAGCAGGACAAGTGAGATCTTATGTCTGTGGAGGAACAAGACACCAGCTCTTCTCTGACTCTATCATGTAAACCTTTAACACTTTAAGTCCTAATCATCTTGTGCAAAGCTGCATTCCATCTTGTTTCACTTATGCTTCCAGCCAGCGCTGGCTTTAGCACAGGTGGCACCCGGTGTGACAATCTTTTTTGGTGCCCCCTCACCCAATGATCACCTCCTCGGATTCCCTCACTACCAGCCGGCAAAAGTGAGGTTATCTCTCCATAGCCCCTCTCCCACATACA
The DNA here is from genome assembly GCF_031143425.1 of Pleurodeles waltl. Taxonomy (NCBI): domain Eukaryota; kingdom Metazoa; phylum Chordata; class Amphibia; order Caudata; family Salamandridae; genus Pleurodeles; species Pleurodeles waltl. The sequence continues at coordinate 1,106,040,315 of NC_090445.1, forward strand.
TTTCATTTATTTTAAAGCGCTGCTAAAGGCTGGCTTTACTAATCCTCTCAACTATCCACATAAAATACAGTTCTGTTCTCTATAGCAGGCATATTAACCCCCTGTGCTACTTCCTGGTGAGTCAAAACTGCCACTGGACAAGATCTCTCTCTCTCTTGCAAGAACATTAATCACAAGAGTTATCTAGATATTTTAATTGCTTCCTGAATGCTGGACACACAAGGAACTTTCAGCAGGTGTTTTTAAATCGCAAGGTTCCTAAGTTATTGCTAAACACAGTGCCCCCCTGAGGTCAGCACCCCCCCCCCCAGGCCGCACCAGTTGCACCGCCCGAAAGCTGGCCCTGATTCCAGAAAACCATGAGAGAGATCTTCGGCCCTCCGAGCACACATGTTGAGCAAACACTGCCCAGGAAAGGTCATATAAACCAACATCAAACACAAACCATTCACCCCAACTCCCCTAAAAATTACACAGTGAGCTCCAAACCTTCAACTTCCCTGAACTGCCAAGTGTCTGGTGCCCCAGCAATGCAACCAAAATATTTATCATTCCATAAGTACAAAATCGTAGCCAACAAAACGATGGACCCTAGGGCATCCCGCCCACCCATTAGTTGCACCATGAAAGAAAGTGCTTCTTTCTCAGGCATCATGCACAATCACACATCAACGATAGCAGTAAAGAACAATAGGTTTGTGGGTGTAAAAGTACAAGAGCACCAACAGGGTCATCCTTCAGTTTTCATTATGCAAACATGATCAGAAAATGGATGTCATCAGCATATGAGTATATCAATAGAACAAAAGTTCCACAGTTCTCAAATAGAGGACAGAAGAGAGGTAGAAGGTAAATCAAGGAACGTGAGAGGGAAAAAAAGGGTAAGAAGGCAAGAACCTTCCCAAAGCCATTCCCCACACCAAATGACATCACTTTCTCATCCTCGTGCCTGGGCGAGCATGAGGCAGGAGATTAGCAAAACCATAGATCATTCATTAATCATTGAATTGCACAATGACATCTGAATATATAGATGTGACTGCTGGGTCCTTCTTACTCTTCTCCATGGAGTCTCCTGATCTTTTCTCCATTTCAGCAGAGTGGCTGTCCCCCTCGCAGGTCTTGGCTGATACTATACATATGTGGGACACTTTCTGCCAGAAAAAGCATCACTTATTATTCTATAGACTTCTGTCACCCACCCAGGAAATGTGACCTCCAGGTTCAACTTCTGCGTACAGTAGGTCCTCATTCCCGCCTGTGAAAACTTCCAGCCAAAACACCATGTCTGGTCTCCCATGTTTCTGCACAGTCGTAGGCTGGAGAAGGTTCTCTGAAGAAAACAGATCCCCCTTCCTCAGGGCCTTCAACTTGTAGGAAAAAGCAGCATTTTTTGAATCTGTATTTCTCACAGTTTCCTCTTTCACTTAATAAGGGTCAATACTACTATTCGACTACCATGGTGTAGTCTGGATAAATTAGGGTCTTAGCACCATCAACTCAAAAAGGAAACTGCTGTCACACCAGTTCAGGGATAATGATTCTGACGTTATTAAATGGTTGTCAATTTAATGGATTCTGGTTGTAAAATTGTTCCAAATTTTCCTCAATAGGTAGGCAAAGGATTCCCTTTCAGCTTTAACTTGGTAAACCTTTGAATAGAGTCACTACTACCTCTACTCTGCATTTAAAGCTATAAACTGAGTCTCCTATGTTTGTCTGCAGCCGTGTGGAAGATTGTTTCTCTCCCTTTACTCTCCTGTGGGATTCACAGCTAGGCTTTGCAGATCACTTCCTCTTTGTCAAGTTTTCAAGGCCTTCAGTTAGTCTGTTTCTGAGATCCTTCTGTCCTGCTTGAGAGATGCAAGAAGGGTGCAGTTCGATGCAAATCTGGTGGGCCTCGACTCTAGGCCTGGGCGGAACTCACATAGTTTCACTCTGTGAAATTCTGTGGAGTTACACAACATCTCTGCAAGATTCCACAGAGTTTTGAGGGCCAGGTGGAATCAGCACAATGTGCTGCTCATGCTGATTTTTAGTGGCGAAAGCTGCTTCGATGCTGTAAAATCAGTGTGAATCGCGCCATTTGGGATGTCAGAGGGCACTGCGTCTTTCTGCTGCTTGAGTAGATTTTCTACTTCAGCTGCAGCTTTCTCAATTGGAATGGTCACGACCACTCTCTTTGAGAAATCTCACTGGGAAGCGTTCTAGCACCCAAAAATCACGCTAGAGAATGAAAATTCTGACTGGCGCTCACCAGCTTAACATTGGCGAGCTGCACGTGAGAAAAACACTCTACCACATGGTAGTAGGCAGACTTTTGCTGGAACTCTGCGCTCCAAGCGGATTGCAAAGTGGGCAAAACTCTGAAAACTCCACTGTCGGAGCAGAATTTTTCACCCACCCCTACAGTCTACTTTGACACCTACACAGTAAGTATTTCTTACCAGGCTTCTCACAGGTGGTTAGTAAGCAGTGTCCATCCTAGGCATCTGCTCCATTGGCTTCTTGTTATTTTTCCTTACTTCTTTTTTTTTCTCATGCAGGCTTTTTTTTTTACTGTGCTGCAGACGGAGTCCTCTTGTTCTGAGACCACTATACGGTGTTATTCGGTCTTTCGCAAATACAGACTAACTTCCTCACTGATTGGCTATAAAGAAAATATGCTTCTGGCAGGTTAGGCTGCGGTATTTCAGTAACAGGAGCTTTGTCATACATTTTCTGGACCAATCCCCTTGCGATGCCTTTGGTATGCAGATGGATGATATCTTGGGCATCTATGCCAAGTTGGAGACGATGCAAAGACGAATCGCAGCCAGAGGGCACAAGCCGGCATTCACTTCAAAAGATTTCACAGCCATTAGTTTCAAAATAAAGACAGGTTTTCAAAATCCACTAATACATTTATTGGATTTTAACGACGCCCACAAGCCATCAGTTTGCTCCACGCGCACAAGGTTCGAAAGTAATTGCATCCTCTTAAACAACGCGAGCTTCGCGCATCTGCAAAACCGCCTTACTAGTTTGCTTCATCAGCACGCCAGTCATTTTGCTTCCAGTCCTTGACACAAAGTCCTTCAAATGTTCCAATAGTGCGCAGCATCTTACAAACAAGGGGCGGAAAACACATCTATTGAAATGTCTGTTTCGGAGCGAGCCCCATGGGCATTCTTTTCCGCCGAGGCCGCGTGCCAAGCCCACCTGACGCATGTAAACCAGGCACCGACAGACTCCTCGACTCTCACAAAGCAAGCCAATCAGCGGCGGAATATCATTAGACCCCGATGCTTTACAGTACTCATCCTCGAAAGAGCTCCTCAAATTCACAACGGATATCAATCACAGTGAGAACCACCTAAAACGAAAGCCAACCGAACCATAATTGATAACTAAAATGAAAAACGCAGGGGAGATGCATTTTCGGACTAGGAAATAGGCCCATGCATCTAAATAAAAGTACCCCCCTCCATAAGTGAATTAGATAGCTAAAGAAGTGGCCCATGTTTGCAAACTGGGTCAATTTTGAACTTCAAAGACACACCATGAGTGTTTTTCAAAGGTTGGAAGACTGCTTGGATTTGATCTTGCTGCAGGCAATGTTTGTTTTAATGCCAGGGAAATCAACTATTAAAACCGGCCCGGCAGACCATAAAACTGGCCTAGAGCCAGCCAAAAAACTGGCCCACAAAACTGACATTTCATACCAGCCCTTCGGGCACTGACTGCCCGATACAGCTTAGGATATGGGAGAAGGGTTTTTAGGAAAAGGAATTTAGAGATTTCCCTCATAATGGTTAAAGATACATTTGTATCCAACAGCTAAATGCACTTGGCATGGGGTTTAACACACAAAATACCAGGGGCTGTATTCATAGGCCCCTAGTGCCACAGGAGCGTCAAATTTAGTGACGCTCCTGTGGCCCTAAGCACAGTGCCGTATTCACAAGGTGCCTTTAAGCCACTTTTTGTGGCTTAACGCCACCTTGTAAATACGGCCCCTTCCCACACAGCAACACCCTTTGCATTTTGACGCTGCCTCAGATTTATGAAATCTCGTAAATCTGAGGCAGCGCCAAAATCTAATGCCACCCCCAGGGGTGACGTTAGCAGGGCGCAAGAAGGAGGAATACTTTTATTCCTCCTTGTTTTTTGCTTTTTCTATGCGTGCTGCATTCTGCCGCACGCATAGAAAAAGCAAAGTGCCAGAAATTATTGTTTATGTGCAGGAAGGTGTCCCTTCCTGCACATAAACAATCATTTGAAAATGACGTGTTGGCACTTCTGTGTGTGCTGCATTGTGCAGCACACACAGAAGTGCCAACGCGCCATTAGTGGCACTATGGTGCAAGGATGCCTGAGTTGGCAGCCAATTATAGCCCCAGCGCAGGGGGAAAGGCAGGGCTGTGCCATAATCCCTTAAATACGGTGCATCCCTGTGTTTCGAAAGTGACGCAGTGTGGCGTTGCTAATTTGTTTGGCGCAACACAGCGCTGCGCCACTTTTCTTTAAATCTGGCCCCCAAGTCTCTGACCAAGGAAACCCTCTATGATGCAAATGTTCCACAGTGGCCAAGCTCGTTAATGTAATGTTGCTTTCCAAAGATGGTCGGAATTAGCATTCTTACCTTTGTGCTTTGTTTACTATTTGAAGATGGATTGACCCAGAGACGATACAAATAGTCGGGGCCATTATGCAGCAGGAGAAAGCTAAATTATGTGGCAAGATTGAGAGAATTATTTGACAAGAAAAGGCAAATTATGTGCCATAATGCAGCACATTTTGTAATAGAATTGCTTCATGATTTCATCATTTTAAAACTTGGTAACACCGTCTGGGCGTGGGCTACATCTCAGTAGTCCCATTTCAACACCCAAATATACCAATGAGCAACGAAAAGGTGATCAGTCCAGTTTTGCAAAGGGGTTTCCACTGTGCGGCAAAACAGGTTGCTGCGTTTATAGTAACTTTTGAGCTGTTTGAGCTAGAAGCAAAATTGTATTTTAGTAAAACCTGCAGATTATGCGGTAGAAGATGGTTTAAGTGTCAAATGTGGCAAATTTATACTTATGCGAAAATTGCCACAGCCTCACAACCACATAATTACAGTGGCCCAGTAAATAGTAAATGTTCTAAGGTGCATCTTTGTCACAGCAGTGCCTAATTTGTCGAAGAAATTTAAGTGTAAGGTCCAAAAATCTTATTGGGAACACAACATAGGCACTGCTGAAAACAGGGATGCTGAATACCAAAACCACGTAGGGCCTGATTTAGATCTTGGCAGATAGAATCCTCCATCACAAACGTGATGGATATCCCATCCGCCGTATTACGATCTCCATAGAATATAATGGGATCGAAATATTGCAGAAGGGATATCTGTCATGTTTGTGACAGAGTATTCCACTCCAGCAAGATCTAAATCAGGCCCACAGTCTTATCTTGATTCGGCCACATGCATTTTTCTCCCACCGCCCTAAACTTCATGGCTCTTTATCTCACTATTGTAAGTATTTTTCTACCTGCTTTCTCCTGTTACCTTTTTTCCTATCTTTCTCCTTCTTTCCTCTTTTCTGCCTTTCTCTTCCTTGCTCTGTGTCAAAGCCTGATAAAGTACAAACACAATATTGAGTGCAAGTGCCCTCCACCTAAGGGTACCTGCAGAAGTTAAGCGCTGGGTTACAGTTTCAAAAATTCAGATCACTAAATTCTGAGAGGAAAACATGGCAGATTCCAAATGCCAATGAGTATGAATACCAAATTTGTGATACTGCAAGTGACGAGTTTCTTCATGGGAAAAATATTTATTGTAGAGAAAGATAAAACAACAGTACAAAAAAAGCAATGGTGTTGCATCAGGTTTAATTGTAAAAAACATACAGTTTCCCTGGAAGACATTAGAACCCACAGAACTAAATAACGATTTACAAAGTATTTCCAGATGCATGACCAGAACAAATTACACCTTTACATGTGTATGAATTGACATCCAAACAAGAGTGTAAAACTGTAAGTGTCAGTTTCTGATCCGTTTCACTAACTGTGTCTGTCTTCACCCTATTTCTTGCAAGAGCATGAAAAACTTACCAACACTCCCCAGGTAATTAAATAAAACAAAATTACCTTCAGGACTGATACCAAGATTTAGCAACACAAACATATTAAACCCCTGCAGGAAGAATATCTCACAACGACAGTCAGAGATTTTGAGTTTGTGCAGCAACCAAGGAACAGAGACAAAGGGAAACAATGGAGTAATAGTGGAAATGTAGCTGCAGCAGATGGCACTTAGCCAGAGTTAGCAAACATTGGCTAAGCCTATATATCTGCCAGGTGTGCAATATTGTATTTACTTATTTTGCAAACATATGAAATATGCAAAAAGAATAAGAAAAACAAATACAAAGTATAAAAGTAAAGAATGGCTAAGCAGCCGAGGCACACAAGCCCTGGCACTGAAGTGCATTGCTTTTCAGGAATCTGACTACATGTGATCAGCCAAAATGCCAGTACTCACACTGCAAGAGAACCAGTGTACGGAGGGTGCTAGACTGTTGCTCTAAATGACACTTGAACAGACCAATCGACGAAGAGGGTTGACAGAAAGCCCCTGTTTGTACCTCTTGTTAGCCTGAACTGTTTGAAAATATTAGGCTGGCTTACAAGCAGCTAAAGCTACTTCTAGGCCAGACCTAAAAGTGTCATTTTCTTTAGCAAATGCAAGCACATCTAGGCAATCAGTTGAGCTAAACTACGACACAGGTTCTTGTCAACAGAACGTCATGATTACCATGGTACCTGTGGTTCAGAGCACCATTCAATATAACCACAGACTGTAGATATAGGCAATAGAGAAAGGCACAGTTGGAATCCAAGTGAAATTCACAATTTAAGAATTCATCTCATTTGGGTGTTTTGCCTAAATCTGGATTACAAGTTGTGTACACATTTCATGCAGAGTTAGTCCCTGCACAAACAACAACCAGGTAGAACATGCTAAGGTTTGCACAGAGAAACAACTCAGTTTTTGGCTCATAACAGTATTAGATGTATGGGGTTACGTCATTATTTCCCCCGCTAACTTGTAACATTTGGAATGAGAAAGTAATACCATGCCAACAAAAGATAATCAGTGGGAATCAGTAGCACTCCCCTAAGTATTGCCACTTGACGGTAGTTCTGTTTAGAGAATGAGATCCTAATTTACTTATTACCATGTCAAAATAAACCTCTCATCCCACATAAGATTTGAAACAGGTACTTTTTTGCAGAGCCTTTGTGCTTGACAAAGGTACAGGAGTTGTAGTTTAACATTCTGAGCTTTTTTGGGTTAGTGAAAACCATATAATGTTTGAAAGTCGCTCACATTCACCTGAACCTATGCACATATGTTAAGCAGAAATGACTTAATTGCACATGCACTCACATGTACAAACACACATGAAGCAGACAGATCTAACTCTACGTCATGGTCCTGTACAGCTGTGGAGGGCTCCTTATGAAATATCAACTCAAGACGGCACAATAAAATCAGAAGAAATACCTTAGCAGTTGTGTCTTGTTTGAATTATGCTTTGACCGAATCACATTAGCTCTGTTTGTAGTAGATACAAACGTGAGAAAGATGAATATATTCTGAGATACATAAAGTGTGCAAATGACATGGGAAGTGCAGTCAGATCTGGTTTACCATAAATGAATTCACAGATGTGGACTGTTGGCTTCCTAGGTCCTCTCTTACCAATGGCCAAGGGGCTGGACTGGTCATGTGGGACACTGGGAAAGTCAATGGTAGGCGGAGGGGTCTGCTTTTATGGGTGGATGGATGAGGGATCGCCAGCTATCCAGTCTCAGAAACCCCAAAGGGTCACACATATTTTTCTAGAAAACGTGTATAATTCCGCCCATCCTCCAAATCTTCCATTTGGAGTCACTTGGTCAGTACAGTATGGAGTGGTATAAACATAGTTCCTGGTCAATGACTGCCTGAACAAACATTCCAAGGCCCAATTTGTGATGGTGCCCTAACAACAAATTACATTTGCAGCCAACTCGCTACTCCAAATTGAACATATCTCGTGTATATTTCTGTTTACTTTTCTCCAAATGAAACCTGACACAAAAAGTGTGGAACAACAGCACACTCGTGCTGTTTGTGCATTTCAGACCTGGGAATGGCTTTCACTTTTAGAACATTATCTTCCGAGGTACTGAAATGGGCTATAAATTCCCCACCCAGTTAATAATTCCCGATCTATGCGCACTTGAAGTATACTAGCTTTTAAAATCAGGCCCCAAGAGTGATAAACCCACTCTCCACCACAGCTATCCATATTCTGTGCTATGTAACCATCTGTTAGATACAAAACTGTTTCTCATTGCTGTTTCCCTATTAAACAGCAGCATATATTCAGGCCCATATTTATACTTTATTTAGCGGCGTATTTGCGTTATTTTTTTTACGCAAAAGCGGCGCAAACTTGCAAAATACAATTGTATTTTGAAAGTTTGCGCCGTTTTTGCGTCAAAAAGCGGCGCAAATGCGGCGCTAAAAAAGTATAAATATGGGCCTCAGTGTCACTGATATTATACTATTCTGAGGCTGCATTTCTTTTCGCATAAGTTTGCATTGGCTGAATTTACCACATAGTCCCTCATCTGCTGCATAATATACAGATTTTAACCCAAAAAAATATTTCTAGGTCAAATTGATCAAAAGTTACTAAGAACACGGCAACATGTATTTGCACACTCTTGAAGGCCCTTTGCTAAGTTTACCTGGTCATCTCCAAGTTGCTTACTTCTATTTACCCTTATTAAACTGGTACTAATGAGTTGAAATATTTGTCCAGACAGGATTAACATTTGTGTAAATTATAAAATAATGAAGTAATACTATCAAAACATGTGCCATTTTATGACGCATAATTGTCTTTTCTTGGCGCATAAATTAGGAAACTGAGTAACATGAATTGGTGCCACCCTGTCAGATAATTCTAGTGGCCATCCACATAGTTGAATGTCTTGCTTCACAGAGCAGACTGGGTAATAGCGTCAGATTTCGTTCTTTTCATAAACAGTTTAACAGCGCTTCTGTTATTTGTTGACCCGTTTTTTTTCCACGTTCTCTATTAAAGGAGTTATTTTGCTCCTTCCCATTATGACCAATTTGCAGTCTTTGCAAGGGTAGCATATCTGCGACATTATGCCAAGGAAACTAGGCCAAACCTTTATGGTATTTAAAACAGAATACACTCCATTTCATGTTACTTTGTACACTCCATTTCATGTTACTTTGACAAGTTTCAGTTTTTAACTAGCTGTTTTTTCAAGATGCCACACCATGGCAATTGAAGATATTTTAGAATACAATTTTTATGATTCGCTTTGACTAATCTGCAGAACCCATCCACGCTTATTATGCACCTTTCATAGGTACATAGGGAAACCACCCATCAGTATTTCTCAACCTGAAATTTCAGTATATCAAAATACTGTGAGATTCCAAGTTTGCCTCCAACGGTGCCCAGAGAAATAGGAACTACATTCTGCAGTAATACTTCATATTTGATCCCATTCCCTCTTGGTTGATTTCCTGTCAGCAGGTTAAATGCCTCTTGGTTGTTTGTAACCAGGAATGCCGTATCACCACAATCCTTATAATTCCCAATTAATCCTGAAAGACATTGTAAATCAAATCCGGAATCATAATTACACAGTACCAAAGATGGTGGCCTAAGTCAGATTGTTTTTGGAGTTTCCTCTTAAATATCCTTTCCATTTTTTCAAACTCTAAATATGTTTATTACTACATTTTTAGTTGTTCTGGTCTGCCACGAAGGTACTGAAAGTTGAGAAGTGATTTCACAATAGAACTAAGCCAGCAAGGCACTGACCTGCCTTAGGGACACAGCAGGCGTGTGGACATGAATTCACCAATCGCCCAGGGTTATTGAGGTGGCATAATGCATTATCGGACCCCTTCCCTGATGACACCACAGGGATGTCTTCTTTGCTGGACAATCAATAGCCTTTTCCTTGCCTCAGACCCATGTTTACCGTCCCTTCCTGCAGCTACATACATGACCTTTGAGGCCAAGAGTAGCAAGGGCAGGTGCACGGGTTTCAAAGGGCAAACCACATGTGGCTGCTCTATTCTTTGTTCACATAATTGGCGTCCTTGGACAGACTGGATTTTCAAGGAGGTAGACAGAGCTACCAGACTGGATGGTGTTCGGGTTCACAGGATTCCCTGATAACTGCTGTACCTCACAGTTTAAACAGTGGCCGGGGACTATTTTCTTCCTTGCACTAGGATCCATGGCACAACGGCCATGCCACCGGTTACAGTGTGATGAGATGAAACATGAGGGGGGGGGTCCTAAATGAAGTTAGGTACTTAATGCCTACAAGTGTTTTATATTACTAGAATGCGGAGCCCGGTTAAAATCGTAAAAGGCAGGAACTTTGTTTATGAGTGAGTTTTACCTGTTGGAATGTTTGACAATATCATGTGACAGTAACAAGGTTTTGCGGAGCACAGCAATAACATATTCCTGTCCGTGATAACTGGCGAGCAAGTGAGAGGAGGCACAGCTGCTGCTGAAATACCATTTCTTGCGAGATGCTACGAATTATGTTGTCAGAACCCGGGAAAGATGAAACAGTGCTGACCTCTGGGAAAGTTCTCCAGCAAGTATCTTGTAAGGCTTCCATGGCTACACCTTTTATTCCGGAAACATCCAGCGGGATGATGCTTTGTCTCCGATGCTGAGAGAAGGTGACGGGCACACGCTTATTATCTGAGAGAAGAATCTCTTCCATGGAAACTGGATTGTGGCTCAGAGGAGAAATGAGCTCCAGAAAGATGCACAATTGCTTCCATCAACCCTCTTCCTCCCAAATCCATCACAGAATAGTTACTAAGAATGCCTATTACGCGGGCACTAGAATTCAATGACTGCCGCTTAATCAACTATAAGTGAATCATACATGAAACAGATCTTACATATTAGCATCCTGTTAGGCACCTACAACGATTTTGGGTGATTACAGAGAAGTCACTTTTCCTTAGAGACCTTCAGAGACCTGAAGCCCAGTGACACAAAATGGCGCCATTTAGGTTTGCAATGGTCTGGAGCAGTGCATTCTTAGCAGGTGGCGTATCAGAATATATTGATAGTAATGTGCATAGCATCCAAACATTACGAAAGGCGTGTCAGTAATGTAGGAAGCACTACTCATTGTAATACGAAAGGAAGGACAAGAAATAGTTGATATTATGCTCCCTGTATGCAATCTGATAGAACTTGGATTTAGGATAAAGCAAACTGCAGAAATGGAAGCATTGTAATGGCCAGGAACAGTATGACAATGAGGCCCATATTTATACTTTTTTAGCGCCGCATTTGCACCGCTTTTTGACTAAAAAACGGCGCAAACTTGCAAAGTACAATTGTATTTCGCAAGCTTGCGCCGCTTTTGCGTCAAAAAATGACGCACATGCAGCGCTAAACAAGTATAAATATGGGCCTGAGTGTGCAATGTCCCTGCTGGCACCAAGGCATACATTTAGCTGGGTGTACCAGATGCAACAAGCATTTGCTATGCAATAGTTCTCGTATTTGTGAAAGTTAGAGCTATTAGTGTTGAGAATTGAATTTTTCTTTACTTTTCTTCTTTTGTATGCAGTGGAGTGATGATACTTGCATAGCGCTATTGCCATTCGTGTGACCTTGAAGCGCTGGAGAGCCAGAAAATAGGAAATAGGTTATGAGGGAGGGGAGACAATAGTAATACACTGGCTGTGAAAAAAAAAAAAAAAAAAAGTAACAACATCCTGGAAAAAGCCAACACTCATAGAGAATGCAAGATTAAGTAAAGCATGTGAAATGTAAGCAGGAACAACATGGTTACGTTAATGCTTCTAATCTAATACTTCTAATCTGCTGCTGAAAAAACCCTGCAACACTTACTGTTGTAATGTGCATGAAGCAGAGAAAGGGTGTAGTACCACAGGCTGTCACTAGGTGTCCCTTGGGACCTCTTTTGGACACATAAGGCACTGCACCCTGCAATCTTGAATTCAACACATTCGCAATTACTTTTGGGCGCAGTGCTGAAAAACAAAGCGTGGCTCCCGTTTTGATTAAAGTTTTATGCTGTGCATTCAGGTTATGAAGGAGTGGAGACAGGAGTAATATGCTGTTTTAAAAAAAAAAAAGTACGAGGTTGCGCTATATGAAACTTCACATAGTCATTAAAAAAGCTTTTCCGATCGAGTATGTGCTCAATAAAACTTTTTGTCCTCATGTAAAGCGCCCAGACACCACAAAGAAACAGCGGCATGCCGAAAACAAGGAAGAGGAAGAAACAACATACGGCCACGTAGCACGAAGCAGCGAGGCAAAAAATTAAATAGTGCACCACACTAAGCTAAATGGCTGAACACGTAACAGGGTTAGTCTGAAAGGCAGAGGTAAATGAGCCTCAAGGCAGGACAAACGTTCAGCTTTTACAAAACAAATCCATTGAATTTTGAAAGGCAGGCCAAGGAACGACTGATAGTAATGGCTGTGAGATGGGTGTGGTTAAAGCCCACAGATGTAGATTACAACATGTAGAGAGACAGCGTTTGCGCGCTGCCTAGGCTCGACATAAACAGAACACCCCATTATTGATAATGCGCTGCCCTTGGCAGTTCAAATGCGGTCTTTCCTCTATGGGACAACCAACATCTAAATACAGCGGGCGGACCGTCACGGTGGCCAGCGGGTTTCAAGTCCAAAAGTCGACTGCAAGACCATTACCCCCAACATCTAAATCAGACACTCAGTCTCTCCAGGGGCTCTTCCAGCAGATACTCCATTCACCTTTGTACAACCCTTGGGCCATTGACTGACATGATTGAGTCCTTCACCTTGTTGGTCTACGCCTTACCGCTACCCCTTCTGCTACCTATCGCCACCTTGAGATCTCTTGCCATTAGTACAGTGTTCTCTACATTTCCCAGTCCTAATGATGATTGTCCTTTCATCATTGAGGTTAAAACACAGTCGATCTGAATACATATATACTCACTGACCCCCTTTTTGTTTATATCTGCCCGAGTCCGAAGTCATTTGTTCTTATTATGTATACAGACATCCATTTGTCACGTTTGTTCACACTGTGTAATCACTCTTCAGAGTACTTGAATGTTTTCATACAGCATACATGCCAATAAGTGTATCTAAAGTAATTTGTTTTTGGATGGCTGGACATTTTGTTTTAATGATTTGCTCTTTTTGAGTGAAATTTTCATCGATGTATTGTGGAAACTCAGTTCTAAATAAGTCTATAATGTACAAACCTATAGAATGGTATGGGTGCACATGAAAAATGCTCCCCTTATTTTCATGTGGCCAAGCCTCCAATAAAATGACGGAATTCCCCCCCAGGAGGGCTCCGGCGCTATCTGTGTTGCAGTACGAGCCACACAAGCATTTGTGGGTCCTATAATAATACACAAGTGCCCCGAGGCATAGAAAGTGGGTGCACACACCTGTTGTGTTCATGAGACACTTTGTATAACACGGCCCTACGTTTCTTTTATGGTTATTTAAACTAAAGTTAGGATGATACAAGAGGAATAAAAATTAACAAGCAAGATATGACAACCATCTAGATTAAGAGCCTTATTTGGAGTTTGTTGGAAGGGATACCCTGGTCACAAATGCGGCAGATGCCATGTTCTCCATATTACATTTGCATTATAGCCCATGGCACTTGTAATAAGGTGGGTGGGGTATCCAGGATGAGGTATCCAGAGAACTCCATCCACAAATCCCTGAATAAAAACCTTAATCAATGGAATCCACATTAGAACAAAACATTGTGTGGGGTGGCATTAAATCTTCCAACTAGAATTTAAAAGTCAATTGATTAGCCTGGAATCTTAACAGCACTAGCAGACATTTTAGGATAGGGCCATTTAAGAATTTGACCATAGATAAGTGTAGAAACACCAAGTCAATATAGCTAATAATGTACCATTCAGCAGGGATCTTCCAGTATGCAGAGGGCCTAGCAGGAGAAAAAACTCTTCTGGCAGGGAGGAATTGAGTGGCGGATCTTCCAGGACACCTATTGATGGGGAATGGAGTTCTGTCTGAGGCTCCATTTATAGTATGCCAGGTTGCTGAAGTGTGGGAGCGTGCAATCACACTAGCACTTCTCACAGCTTCATATGCAAAGCTACTGCCGGACGTTAGACAAATACAGCCAGTGATTGACTTGTGCCGATGGTGCGCTGGAGTTTGCGTTATAGTGGGAGACCTGTGCCTGAATGAGTCCTTCCTTACTGTGGAAAAGGCAGGGAGTGCTACCAGATACCTCCCGGCCAGTTTCTGCAATACACCAAGATATCCTGCACGGTTAGAGCAATATGGCCTGCCTTCCCCTCAGAGCCAGAGGAGTCCCACATTCTGAATCTTTCTGAATCTTTTGCAACCACCAGGGGAATTATATGCCACATTTATAAGGCCCTGAAACTCGATCGCAGAGTAGATGTGATGCCAATTCAGAATAGATAGTCAGATGACCTACCACTCCCCCTCACAGACACTGAGTGGTAATCAGCATTTGCACCGGTGCAGGAAGTGATCAGCAAAGCATGGTTCAAGCTCATACAGTTTCACTACCCACATCATACTTATCTTATTACCCAGAGACTACAGAAAATCTACACGTTCATCTGGGTGCCCGCGTTGTGGGTTAGACCCGGCGACATTCCCTCACATGACTTTTGAATGCGCAAAACTACAAGACTTCTGGGCTGAAACACTGAGTGAACTGAGTAGAATAACGGGGATTCAGATTGAGGCTTCGATTTAACACTCCCTGCTCTGAGTTCTTGCAACACCCAAAAAGGAAAACAAAACGTGACATAGGTTTGCCCTGCTGGGACTGGTACTATTCAAGCGCCGTATGTGATACATTGGGCCCAGTTCCACCCTCCCACAGACCTATGCGAGGGGGGGATAGCAGAGGGAAGGAGACTGAAACTGGTACACAGGAATGAGCATGTAGTGCGCGTTTTAGAGATATGGAGTGACATGCCAGATGAGCTGGAGGCGAGGGAGCTCCAACTAACCGCATGTGCAGGGCACCCATGGGCAACAGGTACAAAGGTGACACAGAGCACAAACGGAGAGACCAGTCCAGCCCCCTAGGGGGTGCGCAGGTGGGTTGTAGGGGCTGGAGGCAGAGGGTGGATAACTAGGGTCCGAAATGAGTGGGAATGAGATTGGAGAGGAGCCCCATCGGACATGTGAGCTGCTCCCTGCTGGTGGTGTTTGTGCCTGCCCTGCACATCACCACTCCCCAGATACTATGGTGCTCCCTGCAAATGGAGTGGTCCCCTCCTGCCCCCTGTGGCTGGGGAGGGTACAGAAGAATGAGGTGGGATGGGACTCGACTTCCGGGGGGCACATGCAGTTCACTACTGAGACTTTACCCCACGATGGGAGTGCGGCTGCAGCTACTAACAGATACTCTCTTCCCTGACCCCACGCACTCCTTCCCCACCATACAGGAGCTGAAGATAAATAAACACTCGCTGACTAGCTACTGCCACATTTGTTGGTTATTGGTTACATGTTTAAGGACGTTCTTTAAAAAAGGTCTAATACTACAGGACAGCACTGCTGGACTTAAAGTTGGATGCACCACTGGACTGCACCCTGTGTGCTGGTCGGATAGCTATAAAAGAGGCTCGAGTGGTAGAGACTTTCCTGGGTGATCCATCAAGGCTCGCTACACTTAGCTTAATGGACCATTATGTTACGCACTTACCTTGGCCAGTTGATCCCCCTTATCTGTAACATCATGTATTTGTAGTATGTCTACAGTATGCCAGCATATACCAGCTATGCTATATGCTCAAGCAATAAAGAATAGTTAAACAAAAAAGTAATCCCTACTGTTTATTGTAATTGCAAGTCACTGAGGAGTTCTATGACCATGTAGAAGAAAGTGGCTGAAGGCAAAGTTCCTTTATTAGGTCTTCAAACTCCACTGTTTCATGTGAAAGAGATAAGATGTTCGTAAGCATGAAGAATAAAATTACAATCTCAACAGAAATATTAAACGCACCAAAAGGCTGTTGTATATTTTTTGCAAAAAATATTAGGAACAGTTTGATACAAGTCGGGTTAAAAAAAACCTGTAGCCAAGAATGAGTAGAAACATGCAGAGAGATTCTGTCTTTCCTATTATTACCCAAGGCATGGAAAAATAGACACGTTGCATAAATATCTGCTTTGTGATTACCATATTCATCTAGAAAAACAAGGCAGAAGGAAAAGCCACCTTGTAGTTTTGAAACTGCAACTTTAAATATACTTCATGACCTGCCTTAAGCCTTGGCTGCGGGCAGCAAGTATTGTGACGTCATAAGTCAACTGCAATAAGTTCTTACAATTGAACAGCTACATCATTTCTTTATCACTGCCAACTAGGTGCATCTGAGGTAACATGTAATAAGGAAATGAGAGACAGGCTTTTATACATGGATTGAAGACTCCCAGGTAATAAATATGGTGTTATGACATCACAACTAGAGAACAATGTTTTGTGGTTGTACTTTGATTTGATGTTCAAAAATTGTATGCTGTGTTTCTAAAGCTTGCGGCAATTGATTATGTGGCCAATGCTATTTTATGGCTCTGTATCTCATTTATTGAGCACCAACCTGATTTAGTTCCATCATCAGTGCTTGGCTGTGATTTGGAAAGGGCTACGCTAGTCAAGATGAACGCTTTTTTCCTGCTTTTCATTAAAACAACTGAGTAAGTCTTCTGGGTCCCGCACTGTCTCTGCCCTTAGGAATGAGCATCTATTTTACAGGCGAGCTGAACTTGCATGCTAAAAGTAGCCTTTAAAAATAGTGCATTAAGCCTTGCCAACCATGGTTGTCTATAGGCAAATCCCTTTTGAATCACATATAGAATTGTACAAAGGGTTCGTAATAGAACTGTCTGGCAAGCACAAGGAATTTCAAGTAAAGTCCTAATTTATTGATGTTTTATGCAGCACTAAAACTCTGGTACTCAAGTACGGATTATTTTACCGTTGTTGTTGAGCATTAAGAGGATTCACAGAGCTGTAGAACTTAGAATGTGTACGTTTTCCACAGTGTACAAATCACTATTTCACATTATTTTCCAACAAAATTCTCACAAGTCCTTACAAGGGGAAAGCTATTGAATTAACACATGGGCAAACAGCACATGTGCAATTAGCACTGGGGCAAATGCTGCCCCACATGAAATACTAAACTGCTGTTTACAACTACTGGATGAATTCCATTTTGTTTGCAGTAAGAACCACAGAATTTGTTTCTTTTATTAGAACACATACAAATAATATATGGACATGTTATTAATTTGGTGTTTGGATTGGTAAGATTAATTCTAATATTTATGTTTGGAAATGTCTTGTATACAAGTCATTTATGATAATATTATGAATTTTTTTATGAACAGTTGATACTAAAATGTTGATACTTAAGAAGTCCTTGGAACACCTGATGGAAAGTCAAGGGGGTTATACAGACCACAATGAGGACCGCTTCATGGTGGTGTGTGTGTGCATGCATGTGTGTGTACTATTTACTATGTGAAGAAACTTCTGTATGCATTTCTTAAACACAGATGGTAAATACAATGTATTGCACTTTGCAGAAGCTTTTCAAAACCAGTCACTTCGATTTAGTCTGTAGACCAGTCAGATAAAAAATGTATTTAAAAAGAGTTCAATCAATGTGGTGTACAGACATTAACGAAATGGCTCAGACCATTTCCTGAGGCTTAATTCAATAACATGCATTCCTCGTCTCCATCACTGCTGGAAAGTTTAGTCTGCCTCAGCAGTTAGGCAAAGTAATTTTTTGCCTATTTTATTTTTCACACAATCTCTCGTCTATCGCAGCTTGTTTCTGGATTAAACTTCAGTACCTGAAATATAATATAATATAATATAATATAATATAATATAATATAATATAATATAATATAATATAATATAATACAACTATTGCAAGTATTTCATTCATAGTGCCAGGGATTTAAATGAGGCCAAGTTTAAAAACTGCAGCTAACATCTGTTCTTAATTTGTGCAGGTGGTTGCAGGTGGTGGCAGTCATCTGTTGGGGAAAGGCAGGAAAGATAGAAAGAAGAAAGAGGGAAAGGCAGGAAAATATTGACAAGAGGAGAAAGCAGGGGTGAAAAAGAACTGGCAAGAGCGAGGGAAAGTAGCTGCAAGTGTGGGAGTCTGAAGGAAAATCATGCTGTGGAAAAAGGACTAATCAGACTTGGGGCCATATTTATACTTTTTGACGCAAAACTGCGCTAACGCAGTTTTGCGGCAAAAAAATTAGCGCCGGCTAACGCCATTCTGAAGCGCCATGCGGGCGCCGTATTTATTGAATGGCGTTAGCTGGCGCTAGCCGACCGGCGCTGCCAGGTGTGCGTGACAAAAAACGACGTACACCAGGCAGCGCCGGCGTAGGGAAAAATGGCGTTTGGGCATCCCAAAATGGGGCAAGTCAGGTTGAGGCAAAAAAATCGTCTTAACCCGATTTGCGCCATTTTTTTCAGGCGCCCAGACGCCATTAACATGACTCCTGTCTTATCAAAGACAGGAGTCATGCCCCCTTGCCCAATGGCCATGCCTAGGGGACTTCTGTCCCCTGGGCATGGTCATTGGGCATAGTGGCATGTAGGGGGGCACAAATCAGGCCCCCCTATGCCACAAAAAAAAATTAAAAAAATACTTATCTGGACTTACCTTAATGTCCCTGGGGTGGGTCCCTCCATCCTTGGGTGTCCTCCTGGGGTGGGCAAGGGTGGCAGGGGGTGTCCCTGGGGGCAGGGGAGGGCACCTCTGGGCTCATTCTGGGCCCACAGGTCCCTTAACACCTGCCCTGACCCAGGCGCTAAAATCCGGCGCAAATGCGGGTTTTTTAGACCCGCCCACTCCCGGGCGTCATTTTTGCCCGGGAGTATAAATACCACGCATATGCATCGGAGTCATTTTTTAAGACGGGAACGCCTACCTTGCATATCATTAACGCAAGGAAGGTGTTCACGCAAAAAAATTATGCTAACTCCATGAACTTTGGCGCTAGACGCGTCTAACGCCAAAGTATAAATATGGAGTTAGTTTTGCGTCGAATTTGCGTCGAAAAAAACGACGCAAATTCGGCGCAAACGGAGTATAAATATGCCCCTTGGTATTCCTCAACTGAAGCACTTGGCAATCCTGGAAGGAGGATCCTAAACAAAACACAAAAAAAGATCTTCGGGCCCCTCAGTAATCCCTGGGAAACTATGGCATGGTGCAGTGTTTGATAGGCATTTAATTGTAAAGTAAACTGCATTGTCCTTCCCTGCAGCACAGAGACACAAACTGCCATCAACAGATGCAGAACTTTTCATGATCACCAAATGCACATTCCTACGTTCCCGAGTATCCAACGGGCCTTCTGCAAGCGGTGTGAGCTGCAAAACAAAATGCAAAATATTCTTTTTCTACTCCTTTCAAATCCACGGCGTTCTGTAATGCCTTTCAGGCGGCCTTTCAAAGTACAGGGACGACTCGGGATTGTTTAAGTCATGAAAACTTTTACAAAACAATTAAAACCTTCACTATTCATCGAGAAAACATTGCGATAAAATGTCAGATGTTTAAAATTCTTTTGAAGTTAAATTAAACGACCAGAAACATTGTTATGATAGCAATGAAGCTGTTTTCTCATTTTAGTTGGAGCTCATTTCATACAGTGATTTTTTTACCAACACTTGCTCCATGTACTGGTGCAGGTTGATGGAATGAAATGTCCCATGTAAGAAGCCTACAATGTCTAGGTTGTGATCAGATTTCAGCAGCTAGAGCCAGACTTCCGTAGACATTTTTCATACCTAAAACTAATTTATAAGTGAAAATTGCAGAAATAACAGCTAAAATGTGGAAAGTGGCATAAGTAAGCGAAATCCACCTGCATTTGTTATGCACTCTCATGTCTTAACGTAGGCGTCTCCTGTATGTGTGTAGCGGGGTGCGTTAGGGGAGTGGTTGCGTAAAGCCCGGTCTAATGCTGTGCATATCGATTCAAGTTCTTGCACTTTTTTTAAATGCTTTCCTCATTCTTCTCTGCAGACGTCAGTTACAGCATAGAGGTAGGTCCGGGCATAAGGCAAGCAGAAACTGTGAGAAGGAGACCTCATTACCCAATTGTTCACAGACAGTGAGGAGGAAGAATGCACGTGCCATGGAAAATACTTCATAGTGAGAGAAAAAAGGATTTTCAAAGTTAATTTAAAGAAGTTTCAAAATTCCAAATCTTAAAGTAGCTTATTTTATGCCTGTTAGGTAATAGTCAGCTCTGGTTTGGGAACTATTAATGGGTGTCTTTTCATGTTTAATTCCATATACATAGGATAAATTATGTCTGTTTCAGGAGGGAAGTTTATTAAACACCCGGGCCGAATTAATGTAAAAGCCTATGTATGCTTAATTTAGTGAAGTTGTATTCTGTCCCACTTTTCGTAAATCGAATTGGTAATGCTTGCATACATTTATTTACTCTTAGAAACATTTTTATAGTGCACCAGGACTGAGATTCAGTTTAAGGGTGCTTTACATTACAATGGGTGTATGAGCAGTTAAATTTTTTTTTTAAAAAAAGTTGCACGAGAGCAACGCATGTTATGTGCAAAAGGAGATTAACAATATAAGCTTTTGAGTGGTTTCTGTTGTGAAACATGATTACATGGGGGGAATCTGAGGTAGAGCGATGCATGAACAAACGTTGGGATAAACTAATTTGTAGCCTGGGGGAATGGATTAGTTCATATTTAGAACAATGTTTGCCCATGTGTTTGGATGTTAACTCAGTTATTGTTTGAAAACATGGGACTTCAGATGTTTCCTGAAAGGTGGTGAGAGGCAGATCAGGTGGTAGAAAGTTCTGTGCTGAGACAATAGCTCTAGAGGAGAATTGTTTGTGGGATGGCGTGGTCTTAAACTCAGGGATTTCCACGAGGAGCAAGTCTCGAGATTCAGGGCGCCTTGAACCAGCAGAGATAGTCAGTTGGTTAGTGGTGTTGTGTGATTTTTGGGCAATTAGCTTCCACATAATTAGGGCACATTTTTAGCTAAATTATGCATGATTACACAAAATGCAAGTGTGTCAATGTTTGCTGTATTTTAACATGAATTCCATCCTTGCATCAAGATTTAATACGAGGATGCATTCCTCACTAAAAAATAGTGCAAAAACCCAAAAGCACTGCAAACCACAGCCGTTCGTGTTTTGTTTTCCTTCTGTGTTTGCAGTACATTTTACCATGAATGGGCTCAGAATTACATCAGGTAACATAATGGAGTAATTTTGGAAATTTGGCATAAGAAACAAAATGCAAAATTCACAAAATTATGCAAATTATGCCAGTATAATTTATATTTTCTCAGGCCTATTGGTTTGCTAGCTAATGAGGGTTTTTGCTTGATGAGCTATTGTAATGGAATTCTGAAAAGTTTTACTCACTTTCAAGTGGTTGCTACTACTTTTAAATTATGCTTTTACCTCTCTTGAAGGCTTCTGTGCCTTCCATTTCTAAATGCGAAATCTTGATGAAAACTAACCTTTTTCTATTACTGTTAGAAATGTTGCCAACCACCTCTGTTCCATTTTGTAGAAGATTTTGTTCCTCTGTGTGTATCTTCTATTCTTATACTTTCTTTTTTTTCTAAACCAGTCCAAAGCATCATTCTATATATTAGCAATTTATCAATTATATCGAAAAACAACGCAGTTCAGTTTTGCACCATTGATTGCAAGGATGGGGCAAAACCAGAAATCATAGCAATATAAAGTTCGCCCCAATGCTCTAAGTGAAATATTGTTCAGTGTTTTTGGAGGCAGTCATGCTTCATGAGAGATTCAAGGCTTTAAGTCGTGACGACTTTCGTATTTGTTTTGCATTATAAACACCACTTCAGTAAAAGTCTCAGAATACCTTTCAAGCCAGGTGTGCTAAAAAGAAATCGCTGGTGGGTTACAACACATCTGACCTGGGACCAGTAAAGACCTACCTAAGTTGTCACCATGCGGGCTTTGCAAAAAATGACAAAGTATTTTAGCTGTTAGTATTCATAGAATTTAGATGTCAGCCCCACTAGGACATGAGTAAGGGTGTCAGGGGTTTGTGAAGATTTCCGGGTTTATTTCATCCATGCATTTTTTTGTTCCTGCAGATAAAGAGATGATTTGCACGCTAACACAAACTGGGCACCCCATGAGACAGGTGTTCATTGCATAACTACAACACAATTCAGTGCTGGGACACTCATCCACATTTTCCTCTTTAAACCTACATCTCACTGAGCCCTTCTATGCACAACGGCGTTAGCAGGTGATTCACAACTACAGACTTTGCAAAGAGGGGTAATGCGCTGCTTGTGCATGTTTTCACTTATCCTAAAGTGTGAAAATGGGAATGCGCTATTTGCCGTCACTATATGCACCAGGGTTTTCGTGCCTCAAATCATGCAGGCAAACACTGACAAGGGCCACATTTTACCACTACCTTGCAAGCTCGTTTCGGGCACAAAGGAGAATTTGGGTGTAGATTACCAGTTCTAAAACTATGAGGGTCTAACTGCAAATTATATATTTTGCAGGCCCATTTGTAAAGCTTTAGGCAAATATACATCCAACACAAATTGTTGCAAAAGTCTAAATTTACAAAGATATGTCACAGAACGAAATGCATTGCCCAATATGTTAAGTTGCCGAGTTTTGTAAAGACTTGGCAACACTTGAACCAGAATGAAAGTTATGAGGCCATTGTTATCAACGAGTGCACGAGTTCATGACATTTCACTACAAAGCATAGAAACATTTCACGAATTAACTAAAACAAGTTCCGATGTGGTTAGGTGGATCTCATCGAGTTGTTCCCTGCTAAAATTATTTTTTGGCAATTCACGATTCCTGTCCCAGTCAAACACGATTTTCCTAATAATTTTGGAGATTGAAAAATATCCTATGCTTGGGTCTTAATTTTGATTTGCCATCCATAAGCGGCGCTGCAGAGAATGGAACAACACGACCTCATACATCACCCTTCTCCGGCTCCCCATTACAATATAAACTTTATGTCTAATCTCTCAGTTAGGGAAGACAAGAGGGGCTCTTTAAAATGGAGGGCACATAAAACGCTGCAGACGGGAGAGAGGTTTATGGAACCTCCTGGCCGATCGATTTTACGGGGACACTGAAGTCTGTCAAAAGGATAATAATATTGCTCATCAATAATAGAATCAACACGGACTAGCGAGGTATATGGAACCGATTCATCAATGTAAATATTTACAGGGCACAATAAATTACGGCGAGCAGTCTCCCAGTGTACTATGTTAACTCCAAAGAGAGCTCCTTCTTTCTGCTGACAAAAGGAGACGCCATCTTTTCTTTCTGAGTAGTGTTAAAATGTGAGTCAGCAGTAGAAGATGGTGTTTAGTAACCAAGTTGAGGATTTTCAAACTAGATGGTCTAGGTTCTAATTCTGGCTTCCACACTTGACCCAACCCGTGTGAACTTGGACAAACCACTTAATTTTAATGTGTCTCAAGAGATCTCAAAGGCAAGCTGAACTGTGAACACCACTATTAAATGATGATAAAAATAAGCCCCAGATGACGTTGCTGAGCTGTACAAGTCGATTAATTCTGTAAAAGAGTAACTGAAACGGTCAAGGTTTTAAATTGTTATTTTGGAGCAAGAAGTTCTGAATGGTAATTCAAGTTCCTCCTGTTCGCAAAAAATGGATTGGTTTTGAACAAATCAGTACCTTTCTAGAGTAACGGCTCGCCATCCTGGAAACACCAGCAGGAATTGGACAGATGATAAGGGCGAGAGGGAAAAGTGGACACTAAAGAGGACGACTTCACAGAAGAGATTAGTAACCAAGTCTCCATCTCTCGGACCCTGGGAGACCTCCCATAGCAGGAGTGACTTTGGATGACATTAGGTCAGCTTTCCAATGATTGTAGTAAACAATTGAACCTTCTCTGTAACATTATAAGATTAAACGAAAGCAAGAAATGTCCTTCTATAATTCGACAAAACTGTTTTCAGTGTTCGGCAACCTAAGCACATTAAGGAAAACACGGAGAAGACTCAGGATTCAACATCCAGAGATAGGCCAGAACCAAAGCCATTGAGTCTGAAAGATGCTAGGTATCACCTTCTCTATGACCTGTGTTTCAAATCTCAAAGGTCTGCCAGCCACAAAGGTGTGCTGTGTTCTTACCCTTTTAGATGTAGTCTAGTGGTGTCTGAAGACACCCAGCCCTACTCATTACTACAGTGCTCCTAATGTTCATAAAATAATTGTAATATTCAGAACTGCACCACGTAATAGCCTCCCTGCTTCCAATTTTATACATGTGCAACAAAGAGTTCTTCTCAAAATGTTAAATTTGAGAATAATTTTACAGATTCATTTATGTGGGTGGTTTAAGATGTGACCAAGGGCCTGATCATGAATGTGGAGGAAATTTACAATCCTTGCCAAAGGCAAATTTGGGTAGGGATCAAAATTCAGAGTTTTGAAGTAAATGCAGCTGCTCCTTAATTTTCTCCTGACAGATTCCGGCATGTCAAACCTGTCAGACTCCATCAACGAAGCAGGTGCAGGAGGTGTCTGATAAATGTGGAATTGGTATGATAAACACAGATCCCACTCTTAATTCTACATTTTCCTACACAAGCTCACAATAGGAGGTATTTACTGCACCTAGAAAAACTCCCCCGAGGATATCGGACTTTAACCGATGCAATAAATATCACTCACCTCTTGAGGCAACCTCATAATGGTTGCCTTGTCTGACTCACTAAAAGTCATTAGAAAATATGGTACTTGTAGAGATTTCTCACCATAGCTATACCTTATTCTCTATTTTGAGAAGCTCTGGGAAAAAAAGGTGCTAAATTGTCCTCTTCAAGACATTATATGACCCAGCTGTTACAGCCAATTGGGTGGCATTCCCACCAAAACCATTACTACTCCATCATAGGCATACATGTCAAACTTCTTTTAACAAGCCAACTTTTATTTCATATTTTTATATTTGTGATACACATTCTGCCTGGATTATCTCATATTAACAACCTCTGAGCCTCTTGTGCTGTTCCAGCACCTGGCCATTTGTGCAGAGCCAGTCAAAGAGGAATCTGTGATGAACAAGCAGTGAAGCTTTCCAAGGACAATTGTGGAAAATTGTTGTACTATCTTTTTATCCCCTCAAGGTTCTTCAGGCAGCACTCCACCCAGGGGATCCAGATGATGAATGATGTGGAGTGTCGCCTAAAAAAGGTCCTTCATTCTTTTCTGTCATCCAGAACATTTTTGGAGAGTTGTGACCGAAGTCGATGACCTGGCTAGAAAACGTAGATTCGGGAGTCATTTAGCATGATCCTCTCTTTACCCAACCAATTTCTACTGTATATTGTTAGACAATAACAACTGTAGGACTTGTTGTTGAAATGCCTTTCAAAAGATGTGTCTGTAATTAAAAGACAGTGCAAGCTTTGTTTGATAAGAATCGTTTCCTAATACCTCTTCGAGACCTTCTTAGATGTACAATTTATACCAATATTTTAAGACATCATATAATGGAAAAAATAATTGATCACATTGGATTTATGCTACTTATGTTTCTTAAAAAGTTGGGCATTCTATTTAAAGTTGTAAATGAGGGAAAAGTGCCTATTTGACAGGCAGAAACAAGATGACAACGTAATGGGCCGAATCTCTGATGATTGCAATCTGTGAATAGAAAATATGGCTATATCAGTCAGTAGACTTGAATGCCCAAACACCCTACACAAGAGTGGTTTAGAATGACTAACAAAAAGAATTCAAGATTCATGGAGCTGCACTGGATTGTTAGGGACTGAGCTTTCACAATTGCATATTTAGTTTTGACCCTTTGGTAGGGATCATCATTCCAATGATTTATTGATGCCGGAGGTCGACAGAGGCGCAAATTACATTTGATATTGTTTGTTGTATGCCAAGAGCACTTCCTTGGCAAAGAAGTGAGCACAGGTACTTTGATGCCCTTCGGTAATATCAATGTAATAGGGACACATTTTGCATCAGCACAATGTCAAAGTTGTGTTTCAACATTTACATCTGGGAATGGCCTCTTTTACACGAGAGAATGCTTTGCCCACTGAGTCCACACAGTACAACAGATACAGGTACAAGGACAGGCAGGCTGCTTGGAGGCACATTGACTGTGGGCCACAAAGGAATTGGCACCCAATTAGTGAACTCCCTTGAAAGCACCAATTTAGAAAGGGCACAGGGTTCAGGAAATTATATAAGAAATCCTCTGCAGGCAGTTGAATTCCTAATGTCCACTCTTGTGTAGCGGGTCCTCTATCCCTTCCTCAAGCTCTCTCTGCCCCAGTCGTCTGTGGTTGCACCCTCATCCAGTGCCCCCAGAGTAAACACAGATGCTACACCGTATTAAATCATAAATGTGCTGTGGTCTGTTGCTAATGCAGGCTACACTTACACTTGAACTGAGGAAGGCGCAACATTGACTCCTTTCCATAGACATATTGATGTCCTCGCTCCTTTTCACATTACATGGACTTTCTGGTGATGGAAAGATATGTCCCATTGGAAGCAATTTCCATGGTTCTTAAGGTATTCCAGCCTCAGACGGCGTTTAGGATTTCGAAAGCATGACACAAGGGCTGAGCCCAGCTCCAAAGCTCTCTCCGGACTGAAAGCCATTGGCTCCCTGGAACCTTGATGTCGAAGTTCGGTCAGAGCTTAATTCAAAACACACATAGAGTTCTGCAGGTTGAAGCTTTCTGGTCATCACTGTATTAATTTTAGGAGTTTTTTGTTTGGAAAGTGGAATAGTGTGTGCAGGGGTGCCAGCAACATATTTTAGAGGACAGAACCCTATTTTAAAAAAAAAATTAGGCTACTGATCGGCTCTGACATTTAGAGGATTAGTTAAAAACGGTAGCAGTGGCGGACCATCAGCCGCCATGCTCTCAGAAAAGCTCGTATTTTGTTTTGATTTGTATTCTTTTACTGACCAACATCACATCTTCATTAGCTACCCTGGCAGTAATCTGCATCTGATTGAGATTAATAGAGAACAAATTTCCAAACACTTTGGCATGCAATTTCATCAATCTATGTTCTGAAAATTAATCTTGTGGGGTGACCTGCAAAAAGTGTTAATTACAGTTTCAGATGTGAATACATCAAAAGTTTCAAGGTTTGCACGAACAACAACTGAAAGCCAATGTTCTGTGCTGGAAAAAGGAAGAACTTGTTTCCCCTCAGCGAGCTGTTCTGCGGGGCCATAACTAGATCTTCACAAATGCACTTCAGATTATGCGTTTTTCTAGGCCAGGCACATGCTTATTATTCCTGCCTAAAGCCACACAGACGTTTCTGTTCCTGAAATTATTTGGTTAATGCTGCATAAAATACCTTCATCCTCCTTAAAACTTTGTTTTTCCCTATATTATCAAGCAGAAAGTGCTTGGAACTTGGAGAATTGTGTTTTGTGTTTCGTGACAGAATTTAAATGATGTTTTGTGTCTGGAAGAAACCTGTAAACGGTACCACTTTTTTGTACAAATTCAAGATTTTGTGCCCTATATTTCGAGGTGGGTTCAAAAAGTTTGAACGGAATCACTGGTTAGTCAACATTAATACAGAGGAACAGAGTGAATTGTCTGATGGAGCTCACATATTGGGTACAGGGAAAGTAGTGAGGTGGCCGACACGGATCAATGTTTATGGGAGGAGCTCATGAGACTGAAGACACTCATCCAGGTGAACAACTTGCAGCTAGTGGTCAGCAGCTACTGATTTTCTAGGGGAGAACTGAAGTGAGTCTCTCGGTCATCGACAAAAATTTATTTGTCTGTGTACCAAACATGGTAAGGTTTAGCCCAACTCCTGTCTTCGTGTTGCTATTAGAACATAGCCTAAAATAGAAAGACTCAAATAGATCAAATGAAATGTAACACCTTCAGAGAAGACAATAGAGAGAAGGATAATTGAGTAGGGATGTGCCAAGTTGGGTGGCACATTGGTACAAAAAAACGTGGAGCCTTTTTAGGTGTCAGTTGCAGACAGCTTTCAGGCAGACCTTTTGTTTCCAACACATATATTCATAGTGGGCTTTAGTCAGCCTGCTGCTCATGATTGGCTGGTTAATTTGATGTCTATCTCAGATGGCTTTCCCCAGTATATTTGTGCTTCAGAAGCATTTTGGTCCCTATGTTCTGACTGTATAAGTTGTATCCTTCCAAAGCATATTTGAGGGACTCTTTGTTTATTTGTTTTTGGGCACATCATGGGAGTGCAAGTGCTTTATTGCTCACTCTCAGCCAATTTCCTTTTTAGGAGTAGCTCGGCCATTTAAAGCAGATTGTCTTTGCCAGTGCTTATTTTTAAAAGTTTTAAAGTTTACCAACTTGACTTAGCACAAGGTTGGCAATATCAGTGTAAGAGATAAAAAACATTAGCACAAAAAAACAGGTACTCTGCTTGGAAATGCAAACTTTCCCACTGCCCACCCGTGCTAGGGATGGCATCAAGCTTACCTTTTGCCTATGCCCTGCCATGGTCCTTCTCAGTACACAGAGGTGTTACTGAAGTACTTCTGTGTTCTCAAACCCCCATGGAGGAATGTCTGAGATTAAGGCGGTGCCCCAGATTGGGGAACGTTACGTACAGGCTTGTGCAAAACAATTGAACAAATCAACGTAGATTGATGTATCTCTTGTTCGATGGGAAATCAGTCTTCAGTGACTTCATAATTTTAACTGCTAGCATAGAGAGTGTAAATATGGGGAATTCCACACTTCGTACCAAGTAGGTAAGTCCCCAAAAAGGGCTGGTTTGTGCACATGCCAAACAATTTGCCCAGCACTACAAGTGAAAGGACCCAAGCAGAGCCAGTCATAAGGGAGAAGAGACCATAGAAATGCCATTGCCTTTACTCCTGA
The DNA here is from genome assembly GCF_031143425.1 of Pleurodeles waltl. Taxonomy (NCBI): domain Eukaryota; kingdom Metazoa; phylum Chordata; class Amphibia; order Caudata; family Salamandridae; genus Pleurodeles; species Pleurodeles waltl. Next base: position 1,106,069,417 of record NC_090445.1, read on the forward strand.
TACAGCTTGGCACCTGCTGCAGACCAAAATAATCAAACAAATTCTAGCAGGGCACCTACATAGAAATTTGCTACACCCATTTGAAAGTTACTGGATCAGAGAGGAATGTTCAGTGAAATAAGTATGAACTTCAAAATGTATTCTCATGAACAGGCAGCCTGAGATTGCATCTGAAGAGAGTCCTTACTCGATGAAATGTCCACAAGTAACCAACAACAATATTGTGTATTCTGGGGCCACCCAAAGTGCCAGCTACGACATTTGTACTTGAAGTCGTCACATATGTGACTTCATGGTAAAATGTGTCACTGTGCTCTTAGCAGTCAGTGTCCTGTTTGCCTTTCTTGAGGAGATCAGCAGGAGGAAACACATTAGCAGTCAAAGTATGGTGGACATTTCTCGTCACTATCCAGTGCAATTCAGCTTTTAGGGAAATTAAAATTCAAGTGGTCAAGGGTCTGTTGTGTTTGGATTCAAACAGCTATATAAGGGGATATTTATTTTGTGATTATGCCTGCACAATGAGGCCTCAAGGAAAATGTGTGCCAGAGATTTGAAACCAAATGGACGCCAGCCCACCCACGACTAGCAGCACATGTGACGTTGTTGAAAGTATTTCACAGACATCATCATTCTCATAAGTGAAAATGGCTGACGTAAGAAAATAGACATTTCCAATCAATTCAATAATGTTTTTTGTTTATAGTATTTAAAGCCTCATCGTTTGAGGTAATTTATTTTCACTCAATCTGTTTTAGAGTGAATAAGCAAAGGACAGAGGGGCAACTCTCAGACTGTGATTATGTAACCTTTTATCCCTTTAGGAAATTGGGGTAGCAGGGGTGCATCCTCTGTATCAGGTGTTCTACAGGCACTCTTGTTAACCACCAGTAGCTATCCATTACCAAGATCATCTGGTGTACATTCCTGTTTCTATTCTACCCAGATTAGAAAAAAACAGGGTTGACTGGCTTTCTAGTATATAATGCAACTAAATGACATATGAAGGCCCATATTTATACTTTTTTAGCACAGCATTTGTGTCATTTTTTGATGCATAAGCGACGCACAGTTACAAAATACAATTGAATTTTGTAAGTTTGCGCCGCTTTTGCATCAAAAAGTGGCACAAATGCAGCGCTAAAAAAAGTATAAATATGGGCCAAAGTGCTTGTGCTACCAAACGAATTACTGGTCTTTTATGCCTATGAGTTTTTTTTATTTATTTTTTTATTTTGGCTGCAGAATCATTGTGTGCCATGAAATTAAAGCAAACCACATTATGGCACCACAATGTCTGTGAGTAGATTCGGTTGGTGTGTATCCAGGTGATGTTTTCTATGCACAAGATCAACCCACCATTGCGGGACAGGTGTGGTATTCTAATCAGGTTGGCCTTTTTTATTATTAATCCTATTTTATATCCTAATGCACCAGTTAGGCCTATATTTACATTTCCACAGAAGTCCATTTAGCAAAAAACTGGCAAAGACATATTGTGCGGCAGTAGCATACCTGTGTTGTGTCAAGCGGTAGGAGGATGGAATAAACGAAGGCCCAAATTTAAGGGGGCCAAGCGCCTCCTTGCTCCACATTAGGATCCCTTTTTATGGTGCTAATGTGGCTCAACGAGGCCAGATTTGCATCCCAAGTTTTACAAAGTGGCGCAATGCATGCATTGCACCACTTTGTAACCCCCTCTGCCACATTATGCCTGCACCAGGTATAATGTATGTAAGGGGGCATTCCCCCATAAGGGGGACCATGTTATTTTTAGCGGCTATTTTTAACGCATGAACAGAGCAGGCATCAAAGGGAGGCACACCATTGTTTATAATGGGCCTCTCTTTACTTTGCAGGTTTACCACAAAACTTTTTGGCTCTAATCCTGCAAAGTACAACAATAGAATCAAAAACGATTATGCTGTTGTCCTTGACCTGCACCATGGTGGACCATATGTTAAATATGGCGCACACATGGTGGCGTTAAGGGGAAGCTAAGGGGCGCAAGAAAAGTTGTGCTGCATGTATTGCAGCGCCACTTTTCTAAAAATTTGGGCCTAAATAAGGAGTAGAAACTTCTCTATCACAAAATATTCGCTCCCTGCTCCAAGTGCTTCTCTGCTCGTTTCCTTATCTGACTCGATCAAATTGTCCCCATTGAGGGACATTTCATCAAATGTGTTCGACTTTTTAAGATCATAAATATAGGCCTGTTCTAATTAGAAAAAGAATGTGTCGACATACTGAGCCAAAAAAACGGCAAGAACTTTAATGCTAATGAATTACAATCAAACTCGTTTTTTACTTGATGTAAAAATAGCACATTACACAATTCCAACAAATGTGACAAAAGGTATGTTTTACAAATTTCTGTCTCTGTTACAGGAAAATCAATACAAAGATGAACTTGGTAGCTACCAATTTACTGTCTGTCAGAGGATTAAGCTATGTGATATCCATTATCTGACATCATAGAAAGTGGAAAGTATGTACAAACTTCTTTCTTCTGTGTTTATGCGATATATAATTTTAAATTTAAAGCTGAAGATTCAGAACTCAAAAATACAGGGATTTACCCGGGAACCGCTGAGCAAAAAATAAAGACTTTTCACCATTGCACAAAATCTTTATCCATCTTTCTAACATTCTGAGTGGTCAAACTTCAGAGTGATTCAAAAGTCAATTTTCTTCTTATTTTCTCTTCCATTTGTGTTTCCAAAAACTATTCTACCAAGCTGGCAGCCCAGGATTTTCAGACGCACGTAAAAAGACAGGAAAGCTATCCATCCAAACACAGAGGGAAACCTATTATTACAACAACAAAAAAAGATTCACGCTAGCTTTAAACAGCCCAGCCTAGTTCAGGTGACGAATTCGATCGTAGAATGTCAAACTTTTCATTGAGGGCAACCCATTTTCCTGCAGTAAAGGAAGCTAAAAAACGCTGTTCCCTGATTTCCTGTTTTTTCAACATCAATATGTATATATGTTCGCCATAGCTCAAGACAGATTAATTTGGCCCTACACCATTACTGTATTTTCTTCGTCTTAATTTGTTCTTGCTCATTTACTGTTTGTTATAAATTGTATACAGTGCTACAGTCTTGACTCAAAGACTGGGAAAGTCTGAGAGGGAATGAACACTTAAAAATATCATCCATGCACCAATCATGAAAATGGCACATATTGCAATGTCAGATAATGGCCCTCATTATGTCCGCCGCCCGCCAAACTCATACCACCGAGAGACCGCCTGCGCAGTCCAATCACCGCTATTTGGAGTTCACCGCAGGGCCGGCGGGCAGAAACAGCGTTTCCGCCTGCCGGCCCTGCGATAAACTGGGCCTTATCATGGCAACCGGTTCCTAATCGAGCCGGCGGCAATTTGACGGTGCGGCAGCTGCAGCAGCACCCATCGCACATTCCACTGCCCATAATTCGGGCAGTGGAATGCACAATGGGACTGTGCATGGGGGCCCTTGCACTACCCATGCCAAGCGCATGGGCAGTGCAGGGCCCCCAGGGGGCCCCCCGATGCCCCTATTCCGCCAGCATTTCCATGGCAGTGGAACCACCATGAAAAGGCTGGTGGTATGGGGACTCGTAATCCGGAGGGCAGCGCTGCTTGGCTTACAATCGCCGGGACATTCATTTTCATTTTTGACACATCCCATTATACTTTAGATTTTGGCTCTGCAATTTTATACTCAAGCTAATATAAGTTATTTGTTGGACTTGGCCAAATCTCCCGGGTCACTCCAGATTTTTGCCTTTCTCTGCTTTCTTTTCCTGAACATATTTTTGTTGTCTTCTGTTTTTCCACTGCTAATCCATGCTAAAGTGATTATGCTCTCTCTCTTAAACAAGGTAAAATTAGGACATTTCATTCGCTGGTAAGTCCCTAGTAAGTCCCTAGTATATGGTACCACATGTACCCATGGCCTGGAGATTAAGTGCTGCAAGCGGGCTGCTGCACTCATTGTGCCACCCACTAAAGTAGCCTTTTAAACATGTATGAGGGCTGGAAATGCAGCCAATAATGTAGTTTTAAACTGCTATTTTAACCAGACAAAATAAACCCTTTGACATGCATAAACCTTCCCTTTTTAGGTCGAGTGTAAGCGGTGGACCTCAAGTATACTTTAGTAAACATCTCTGTGGGCTTCAAGCCACCCCCCTCCCCAGCTTCTCATTTGCATGTTTCAGAGTCCTTTAAAAATCCTTGCTTGCTAGTGGTTAGTCCTGCCTCTTTCTCTTCCGGTCCACCCACAGAGCAGGGAGTAAGTACAGTATCATTCCGCTTTGTTGTGCTAATCTGTTTGTGGGGGGAACTATTTTTTTATTTGTTTCCTGCTCGTGTGAATGTTTGCCTTTGTTCAGCTTTTTTGCCATAGCTGCTTGATTCTTTTTTTTCTGCAGGGTGGCAGGGGAAAGTTTTTTTGCAGAGATGCTCCCCCTTCCTTTCAAATTCCAGCATGATTAAAAACAGGCCTGTAAATCTTTCTTTTGCTCGCATGACATCCACTTTAATGTTTCAGCATCGCACACTTTTGATTTTATCTGTGTGGCTCTGACAGCTGGTCATTAGGAGCTTACGCGCATGCGCCTTTTATATATGTTCAGCCTGTTTATTTTTTTGGACTGTCACCTTCCTGCAGCAGGTACAACCACCTCACAGCAGCACAGGGTGTATGCATCTGGTACATGAGTGGATAGAGGCCTCCTCCAGCACCCTCACTCAAGCCGAAGAACTGGGCAAGCAGACTGCGTGCTTGGAGAAGCAGAGTAAAAGAGGGCTGAGAAGAGTGAAAAGCAAGCGAGACCCCCAAAGCGGCCTGCATTAATGAAAACATTAATTTGCCTTCATCTTTTTTCTACCTGAAGAATCTGAAAACATAGATCTGGTGGTGCCGCTGCGAGCTTGACACATAAGTAGTGATTATTAGCCAAACACTGTTTGCTATGTAAACTTTGTTTTGGAAGCTTGTTAGATAATTGTACACAATGCTTAAGGGAATGAGTCGGTTGGTGAGTGCAAGTGATAGGCATGTTTTGGATTGCAGTGTATCCTTTTAGGGTTATAAAGGAGAATATTTGCTAGGTCCTGCTAGGTACAGTTGTGTTGTTTCATTCACAGAGTTTGGGGGTGGTGTTGGCGAGGAGAGAGAGACAAGGTAATGAGTTTGAACACATAGGAGGCCCTTGAGAACTCCTCTCTCCCATAATGTAATGTATTGATGTAACTGCTTAGAACACGTGCGGTATGAAGCACTAAATAAAAACAATTTTTCATTATTCTAGTACGCAATAGGGTGTACAGCTAAAAGTATGTGTTTTAGGTGCTTGAAAGGAGGCCAGGTGACAGAATTTTTTGAAAACCGTTAAACTAAGTTTTAGATATTGTCATTTACGATGCCAATAGCTCTAACTCTTGCGAATGCGAGACCAATTGCATTACAAATGCTTGTCATATTTCTAAGTGACTCATAAGGTAGGCTCTAAAGGATAATAGGGCAGGGTGCATTGTATTTAAAAAGCAGGGCATGTGGGTGTACGTTTTACATGTCCTTACATTGTAAAACTAAAATCGTTTTTCACTACTGGCTACCTCTCCCATAGACTAATACTAGATTATCTTATTTCAATTAATATGTGCTAACTTCAGAATGGAAGCTGATAGAGGAGTGCTGCTTACACTCAAATTATTTGGAATTTTAAATCCTCTGTAATGGTAAGGTCAGATTTTAGATTCTAATTCTGAAACAGTCCCATTTAGAAACTTTCCAGTTTTCTGCCCCCAATTTTATGGTGCCTTTTTTTAAAAGCGTTTTCAGCTGCCTGGGCTTGTTAATGGTTCCCCAGTCAGGAATGTGCATTGGGTCCAGACAGTGAACAATGGGATCTGGGTGTAGCTGGGAGAGTGTCTTCCTGGCAGGATGGCTGTGGAGGAGCTGTACCTTGTCCTGATTACATTTCAAAGGACTTTGCTCACAGCACACAGAAAGGCACCTGATAACATCCCTGGCCTGGACTTTGTCACCCTAGACAGTTTGTAGACAGAACAGGAAGAAGGGCAAGAACTAACTAAAACCAGTTCTGAAGGTAGGCCAGTGAATTCTCCACACAAAAGAGACACCTGGTATACAATTAGCACCCTCAGAACCACTTAGAACACTACTGGACAGGTGGAAAATTCAGAAGGACTGCCCAACTGCCAGAAGGACTGTCTTGCTGACTAAAGAAGTACGATTGGACCTGGTTGCCTTGATCTGAGGCTACTCAGAGTGACTCTAAGGTTCAGTTGGTTGATCTCCTGTGTGAGCTAGAGGGACAGAACAACTTCCAGAGGTCTCCCTACAACTGCCAAAGTGACTAACCCCAACTGAACCTGCCCTGACCTGTCTGAGCCTCGCTGCTGCACCCTGCTTGAATGAGTCCTGATCGTAAAGAGGTGTCTTCCAAGTCCTGGGCTCTTATTTGGTACCTGCAAGAGTTCCTGAGAAGCAAAAATAGGGGTTCCCCCCAAAAATATTGATACTGGAGCAGGACAGGGAAAGCAGAACAAAACAAGGAAAGAAATAACCCATTTACAAAAGTACACTCTCTTATAGGAATCGTGAAATTAAATGTGGCATCAAAATAATTTATTAAAATGAAACATATCTGTTATTTCTTTTGTTTATTTAGAATTTGCATACAAGTTCTACAAAATTATTAAAGCATTAATATATTTACACTGCCATATCGCCCCAGAATTTGAAAGAAAAATACATTTCACACTCACAGCCTCCATACATACCAATCAAACCTAGCATATCATACTTAAACTCAAGCTCATTGAAACTCAGATAGAATCAGTCTTGTACAGCACCCTCTTGACTTCTGTGAGCGAATCCTTAAATACAATGAGCCTCATTATGAGACTGTCGGGCCGACTGGCAGCCCGCAAGCCCCGTGGGAAGGAGACCGCTGTGGAGCTGGAGGTTCCCCCTTCCCAATTACGATGTTTCCACTTGGCTGACCGGCATAAAACCCCTATATTATGAAGTTTCCACCAGTCAGCCTAACGGAAACAGTGCAGAGGCATTGGACTCAGCGCCTCATGGAGCCGAGGCCAATGCCATCACACAGAGGGTGCCCCAAACACCCTCGGAATACGCACTGCCAGCTGTAACATGGTTGTGGCAGTGCAGGGGCCCCCGTGATTCCGAGCAGTGCCTTTCAGCCAGCTTTTTCATGGCAGACCCCACCATGAAAAGGTTGGCGGAAAGAGGACTCATGATCAGCACAGCAGTGCTGAACTCAGCACCACCGTGGCTGACCATGCCTCCGACAGTCGCCAACCCAGAGATACCCATGATCCTGGTGATGGCAGTGGTCCCCTGGAGGTCGGACCACCAGGGTTGTAATCTGGCAGTCGGACTGCCAGGAGTGCGGTGCTCCTACCGCCACCCCGGGTACAACTGTCCTATGGATCGCCTTACTTGTAATGAGGCCCAATATCTTGATATAGCAACTCCTGAAGCATACAATATATACATAAGATAGATAATTGAATTTACATCACTGATAGGACGATTATTCCTGTAATTAATCACTTAAACAATACTCAATGCATTAATCATAGTAGACAGAAAGAAACACATAAGTAAAACAAAACAAAAAAATTCTGGCAACTGCACAACTAAGTTGTAGGTGCCGATTTGCGTTTCTGTGTCAAATGGTCAGCTTACCACACACCGTCTTCAGGGCAGGAGATGTGTCAGACGTAGAATAAAACCCCAAACGGGGGTCGGGGCAGCTAAGACAATTCTCTGTAGATTTCTTAAAAAGAGGCCTAGTATGTCCAGCTCCCAAATTGGCGAATAAGGAACAAGAGGCCCAAACAGGTGCCTACTGTGATTCTCTGCAATAGAACTAGGAGGCTCATCCTCCTATTACTACACAGACAGTTACGGGGGACAGCTGGGCTACTGTAAATATTTTGATAACCAGGCCTGATTGTAAGGCAGAGGGGCCCCGATCTTCACCCAGATAGTATCTAGGTTGGTCAGGTGGATACGTCCTCTACAAGATGCCACAGGCTCTGTGCAGCCCCCAGTCACAACAAACTCCCCAAGTGTTGGAGGTGGGTTATTTCTTTGCTTGCTTTCATCTGCAAGAGCTCCTCCAAAAGTAGAAGGTGAAAATCCTAAAGTTTGGTTTCTTCACGACTGCGAAATGACCTGTTAGGGCCAAAACTCTGCTGACCACAACAGTTGGCAATGCAAGACCTAAACTTCAAGCTACAGGAATGACAGCCTCTGGTGACTGCCAGTATAAAGCACCAGCTTGGACTGCCTCTTAGTGTCACAGCAATGACCATCCACCTTCGTGCACGAAGCCAACTCCTTACTGCCCCCTCCAATGTGAACGGGACCTCTAATGCCAGACTTGAGACGTTAACTCTTCAGTGGGGCTAACGCAATCCCTGTGTCTGGCCTGCACTCATTGCGGTCAGCCAGAACTTGTGACTTTTCCCAGTGTAGCAGAACAAGATAACAAGTGGCACATTCTGTTCCGTGGCGCTTTTGTCACTAAGAATGTTGAAATTCAATATCTCCAGTTCAACTGATTGAATTTTTGTTGTTCATGTATCATTTAATTGTTAAAGTTTACTCTATTTTTCTAAATTGGTTTAGGAATTTTATTGTGTTGTGCTTGCACTTTATTGCTGTTTGTGTGCTGGATAAATACTTTAAACAGTACCTCAAAGTTAAGCATGCCTGCTTTGGTGGCAAGCTACCAAAGGGTTAATCACAAATTAATTTACTGACCTTTGTCACTACACTGGTGAGGATTGTGGTTTTGGCTGCCTGGGACTTCCACCTCTCTCAATAAACACCCCAATTTAATTCATAACACACATATTAGCTCCTTCCATTACCACAGACAGTGCACCAACTTAAATTGGCACATGCTGTTCCTGTCTTACACCACTGCAGTGCAGAAGAAGGAAATAAAAGCTTTTCCTACAAACACAAGATATTTTCATCTCCCTCATTGGCAGTCTTATGGTGTTACAAATCAAGGTTTGTCTGCTCCCACTCCGCCTTCCTGCACCATACAGCTTTAAACCTGTGCAACTGAGGCATTTCCATTTTTAGTATTTTAATTCTGAGACTACTGTGTATGAAAAAGTGAATTATGTTCAGCTCTAGTTTGGAAATCAAACCTCATGACTCATAAAATAAGATTAGCTTAAGAGAAAAGTTTGGAGTTTCGGAACTTTTTCAGTGGTTAAATTGAAGCATTTTCAAGCACGGGCGTTTTTTTGCACCAAACGTTATTGACCCTTCACCCTGAGTTAGGTATCTGCACTTTAAGTTCTTTTAAATGCAAAAAATGAAATTTACGCCTGATAAATGTCTAACTGCAGCAGTGTCGTTGAATTTTCTGTTTTCAGGTCTTGGATAAAGACTGAGTATAAAGAATCATGCAGCATGCTGGCAAGAATGAATACAAATCTGTCTGGTGATCAGCAGAATAGAGCCAACAAGCATTGTTGCCCGTGAGTGGTACAGAAAGGAGAAACACTGATCTCAAGAACTCACAAGGACATCAAAATGAATGAGAACCAAATAAATAGCGCCCAAACTCGCGGGCACTCACATCTCAGATGAATGCAACTGACATACAAAACAACTGGGAAGAGAAAGATCCCTCACAGTCTACAGTAACCCATACTGCACTTTCCAACTCAATTTACTTTGAAAGGGGAGCCCTGTGTCGGGGTCAAATTTGATATGAAGGTTCCACATTTTTATACCACAGGCGGTATGGAAGCAATGACAGAAAATCTTTAAAAAATGCACACATGGACAGGCAGTCACCAAGTGCACAATCAAGGAGAAGTGGTAAAAAAATAACATTAAAACAAAACATTTGTTCAACAAATCTGTAGAACCCAAGGGAGAGAGCAATGGACTTCATAAAGAGTGCAAGCACCTGTGGGCGCACTAGGGAGACAAGCCGCTGCCCGCAGGAAATTCACCAAGAGCCATGTGTGAGGTTAATGTCTAAGCCTTATTCCATAAGGCAACCATGTCCTTTGAAATCATAAATATGGAAGAGCTGTAGACACATTTTATGAGATAGCCATCTAGTGATGCATGACACACATGAAGGCGCTGGTTTGGGTAAAAAGTTTTACCGCCGGCTAACGCCATTCCTACGCACCATGCGGGCGCCTTATTTAAGGAATGACGTTAGCCGGCGCTGCGGACTGGTCAGAGTAAAAAAAAAAGACTCAAACCAGGCAGCGCCTACATAGGGGAATTTGGGAGTTGTGCGTCAAAAAATGGCGCCAGTCAGGTTTGAGGCAAAAATCATGACTCAAACCGGACTTGCGCCATTTTTTGATGCACAACCCCCATTGAAATGACTCCCTGTCTTAGCAAAGACAGGAGTAATGCCCCCTTGCCCATTGGCCAGGCCCAGGGGACTTCTGTCCCCTGGGCATGGTCATTGGGCACAGTGGCATGTAGGGGGGGGGCCCAAATTAGGCCCCCCATGCCACTTAAAAAAAATAAAAATAAAATACTTACCTCAACTTACCTGTACTTACCTGGGATGGGTCCCCCCATCCATGGGTGTCGGGTGGGCGAGGGTGGCAGGGGTTGTCCCTGGGGGCAGGGAAGGGCACCTCTGGACTGCTTCCATGGTCTGAGACCATGGAAGTGAGCCTACAGGTCCCTTAACGCCTGCCCTCACCCAGGTGTTAATAAACGGAGCACATCAGGCTGTGCGACGTTTTTTAAGGCCCGCCCCCTCCTGTGCGTCAAAATGACGCAGGAGTATAAATAAGGCACACAGGCCTTAAAGTCATTTTTGGGGGGGGAATGCCTACCTTGCATGTCATTAACACAAGGCAGTTTCCTGCATCCAAAAAATGACGCACACTGAGGTTTTTTGACGTCCGTGGGGTCGGGCGTCATAGTTTAAATATGGGGCAAGGTTTGTGCCAAATGTGCGTCAAAAGTTTTGACGCACAATCGGCGCAAACAGAGTATAAATATGCCCCTAAGTTTATTATCGTTTTTAGAAAAAGGGGCGGGTTCACAGGCTCTTACGAGCACTGAGGGGGAGTGCACAGCACTCCCGCTCACTGAGTATGTATGTTTGGCCGGCCGTCTCGCGCCGGCCAAACACACATCTGCAGTAGGGCACAGGCTCCCAGTCTGCGTGGGAGTGCCCTGGCTGGGTGCTCCCAGACAATCCTGACTACTGGCCGAAGGACAGGCTGAGAGCCTGTGCCTGCAGCGAGGAGAAGCGCAGTGGTTACGGAGGCGGTCGCAACATTTAAGGTACGCTTTTTTTTTTTTACTAATTACCCCCCACGCGCCGCCCCGCCCCCTGCTACCACCGTGAGCCGCTCCTGCAGGACACACATCCCAACTTCAGCAAATACCTGATGCCCCTACAACTTACTGAAATACTCCCTCACCCATCTATGATGTATGGGCAGCTAGACACAATCACACTGCAAAACACCTGCCAATGGGCTGACTCACCCCCTGTTGTTTTCTGGTAGCAGATGTGTGAGTGAATATGAGATTCCAGCCAACCAGAGTCAGTAGACAGGGGCACTTGTAAGCATGAAGGCTCTAGCCTTTAGATTTACAAATTGGCATTTATTTGTATCTATATAGTATTTCTATAACACAAACCTAGACAAAAGGCAGCTGAACATTGTACATGGTCAAAGGCAAGCTTAAAGCTGGCAAGTAGTAGAAGAGGAGCAGAGTTGTGGACGGTTAGTGCATATGATGGAGTGTTCTTTTTTGCGCTGGTTTGCGTAAAAAAGTATAAATATGGGCCATAGTTTATTATCGGTTTTAGCAAAAGGTTTGCAGCGGCTGCTGCTGGCGGGGAAGGGCAACGTTCCGCCCTCCTTATGAAGGAGCTGCCCCTGGTGTCCTGCCCAAACTCTACAGTGGGTACTGGTATTTGCTGATGGCTGGCTGCCAGCAAAACCCAGTGATCAGGTGTCTCAGGGTTTGTGCCTTTTCTGGGGGCCCTGAGACTGGTCATGGGGCACTGAATGTACTGCAGAGAAACTCTGGCTTTCTGGCGTCTGGCTTTCTGGCTTGTGGCAGCAGGTGCTGATTGCAACCTCGAACAAGAGATGGGCAAAGACAGAATACAGAGAAAGAAGAAGACGAAAAAATGGCAAAAGAATAAGGGAAGAAAAAAAAAGAAAAGCTGGAGAAGTAAGAAACAGAGGCAAGAAGAGAATCATTGTAGAAGAGAGGCATGGTGAAGAATCAAGAAAATTAAAGTCGAAGTCAAAAAATAAATCAAAGTTGGGAGACAAGAGAACCAAGAACACCGGGAGGATAAAGATGAACAAGCATTCGCATGTATTATTTCACATGCAGCATTAACATGAGCATTGTGTGATTATTGTGGCCCTTTGCATCAATGCACACGTCGCCATAAGACATGCTCATCCTGTTGGTTTTTGTGTTGGCATAATTTCACACAATGTCAAAATACGAACATCGTGTTGACTGTTGTAGACTCTTGTATAAGTACTCATGTACCCATTATATGTGCATAATGCGCGGTTTTAGCCTCATTCGTCATTTCATGTGCAGACACAGCGTGACCTTGGCGTTCATTGTCCTAGTCTCTTGCGGCAATGCGCATACCGCTGTAACACGTGCATCCTGTTGGTTGCTTTAGTCGCGTGCATCATTTAATGTTGTACCTCACGCGGCGTACATACTAAATCGAAGCGGGAACACTGTACACCGAATGAGAATACTGGCATCTCCCAAAAAAGAAGCCAGGACACCTATAATGTGAAAACCCATATGCAGGTCATTCTGTAGAAAGCACAACACACGCAACTGCCAACAAACATTATTTTCTTCCAGTTGGAGTTTTAAATTGTATTGTTTTAGTACAAGTATGTCCAGAGTAGAATTATTTTGCTATCTGTGGAATCTAAGACATGAGCAAACAAAGTTGGAAAACGTCCAAAACTATTAGAATACTGGAATGTTGACCGAACTTTCAAGACAGTTAAGTGGTGAGGGCCAGGTAATGGATGGCATAGACTTTGTACTCCAACATTGAAATCCGTGTCTTTCTGTTTCCACCTGTTTATTCTAGAACATTCTACCCTCAGTGGATTGGACATTCTAATAGCAATAAAGGACTTTTTGCCTCGGCCTATACCAGTTATTAAAAACCTAAGCTATCGCCAGCCGTTTGGGCCTATAACTCTGGTTCTGGGCCTTAAATAACTGGCCTGGCCCTGGCAGCAGGCTATCATGCTGATATACGCCTCTGACTCTTGCAGGCTGCGACCATCAGTGAGCCTTAATTCCAATAGTGACTTAACCGAAAGCCAAAAAAAAGCGCAAATTATGTGAATAGAAATATCGGGAGCACTTAAAAGTACTGACACCTTAACTAATTGGGGAATTATGCCAAAATCCCACTGGAAGTATGCGTTACATCAAATGTGATGCAGTAGCACATTAGTCCTTTATGATTAATGTCATTACATTGAATATCAATGAATTAATAATCACTGACTGCTGTACTTAAAGTGTTGCTAAAGTACTGTTTTTTTTTACAACGTAGAAAAGCCGATGATTTGGAAATGATAAGTGGGCCCTTTTAAAGGGAGATTTCTCTTTCTAGAGCAGCGACTTGCTACGTTTTGCTACTGAGATTTCTCTTCCCTGGTGATTTCTCCTTTCATCTCACTACAGCATGATGTGCGTTTATTGGCCGATAAAGCAATCGCAGTTTCTAATTCAGCCCATGGAATTTTTACCAGCCTTTGCCCTCCTTTTCTGGCTTGATTTTTAGAAACACCAGCCCAGTTTTAAGAGGGTCTAGCACCTCCTTGCGACACATAAGCAACACTTTTCTTTTTACGCTAATGTGGCCTATTGGGGCCAAAATTACTGCGCCAGGTTTACAAAGTGGCGCAATGGATGCATTGCAACACTTTGGGGCATATTTATACTCCGTTTGCGCCGAATTTGCGTCGTTTTTTTCGACGCAAATTCGACGCAAAACTAACTCCATATTTATACTTTGGCGTTAGACGCATCTAGCGCCAAAGTTCATGGAGTTAGCGTCATTTTTTGGCGTGAACACCTTCCTTGCGTTAATGAGATGCAAGGTAGGCGTTCCCGTCTTAAAAAATGACTCCCAGGCATGTGCGTGGTATGTATACTCCCGGGCAAAAATGACGCCGGGAGTGGGCGGGGCAAAAAACCCCGCATTTGCGCCTCTTTTTAACGCCTGGGTCAGGGCAGGCGTTAAGGGACCTGTGGGCTCAGAATGAGCCCAGAGGTGCCCTCCCCTGCACCCAGGGACACCCCCTGCCACCCTAGCCCACCCCAGGAGGACACCCAAGGATGGAGGGACCCATCCCAGGGAAGAAAAGGTAAGTTGTGGTAAGTATTTTTTTTAAAAAAAATTGTGGCTTAGGGGGGCCTGATTTGTGCCCCCCTACATGCCACTATGCCCAATGACCATGCCCAGGGGACATAAGTCACCTGGGCATGGCCATTGGGCAAGACGGCATGACTCCTGTCTTTGCTAAGACAGGAGTCATGTTAATGGCGTCTGGGCGCCCAAAATAAATGGCGCAAATCGGGTTAAGAAGATTTTTTTGCCTCAGCCTGACTTGCCCCATTTTGGGATGCCCAAACGCCATTTTTCCCTACGCCGGCGCTGCCTGGTGTACGTCGTTTTTTTTCACGCACACCTGGCAGCGCCGGTCGGCTAACGCCGGCTAACACCATTCAATAAATACGGCGCCCGCATGGCGCTTCAGAATGGCGTTAGCCGGCGTTAATTTTTTTGGCGCAAAACTGCGTTAGCGCAGTTTTGCCTCAAAAAGTATAAATATGGCCCTTTGTACCCCCATGCGCCACATTACGCCTGTGCCACATTATGCCTGCGCCAGGCATAATGTATGCAAGGGGGGTCGTTCCCCCATTAGGGGGGCTGAAAAAGGGTGCAAAGAAATCTACAAGATTTCTTCGCACCATATTTTTTCGGCATTTTTAGCGCCTGCTCAGAGCAGGTGTTAGAAGAGATACACCACTGCCAAAAAGTTGGCGCTAATCTTGAACAAGTCATCAATAGCGTCAAAAATTCTGATGCTATTTCCCCCTACCCTGCACCATGGTGCGCCGTATTTTAAATGCGGCACACACATGGTGGTGGCGTTTGAGGGGTGCTAAGGGGCGGAAGGAAAGTGCCGCTGCACTAAAGACTGCCACTTTTCCTAAATCTGCCCAATGCTATTTTCAGGTACATTTTGGGTCAGGGTGACTTCAGCCCTGGTGCCGCAAGGTACAGACATTTTTTTTAGCAACCTTTTCCTCTGACCTCCTTCTAGGATTTTCTTACTACCACCTGGAAAAAGTGTCCCTCATCCCTCCATAGCCCATCTCAAACGTACAATGAAAGGCTGGTGTTACTAATCCACTCAGCTATCCATATAAAATACAGATCTGATCTTTTCAGCAGGGGCTTTAACACTATAAGCCACTTTATGGCAAGTCAAAACTGCCACTAGACAAAACTCTTATCCCTCACTAGCAGGAACATTAATCACAAGAGTGAGGTGCCATTTTTATTGCTGCCTGTAGCTGGCACAGCTCTGCAACAGGTGCTTTTAAATGGTAAGCTATTGCTCAGCACAATGCCTCTACTGGGGTCAGTATCCACCCTCTGGGTCAGCACCTAGTGCGGCTGCACTGGTCGCACCTCCCTAAAGCCAGCCCTATTTTGGGTTCCATTTCACGTCCATTGTGATGGACATCATAACATATCACGTTTGAATGCCCTTACACCCAACCAGATTTCAAGCAAGAAATCATGCCACCAATGCCCCGGAAGCACTGGCAAAGCCAATAGGTCATGAAAGAGGTGACCTATTGCCTCTGGCAATGGGGTGGGGGTGGTGAACGGGAGAGAGGGTGTGAGTGTGAGAAACCAGCAGTCCACGTCCTTCACTGCTGCAGTGCTGAGGGGGAAGCATGGATGGGGCAAATAAGCAAGAAGACTGTGCCTGTATTTGAGTCCCAAAGTTAGTCGCACTGCTGGAGTAAGTATTCTCGGGTCACCTGGGTCACTCAGAAGCCACAAAAAGAGTTGCAAAATTGAGGCTTGAAAGAGGGCAGGTGGAGGTGTGAAGGAGATGCAACTGTGACAGGGACGGGTGGTGGTGAATAAGAATGGATGCAGTGAGTGGGTGGGTGGCAGAGAAAAGAAGCAACAAGAGACGGGGATATGGCATTCAGGATAATGATAACAAGAAGCAAATAGGAAGGCACAAACAGGGCAAGAAACAAGCAGAATCAAGCAGAAAGGCACAAACAAGAGGCAGGAAAAAAGCAGAAAGGCACAAACAGAAGGCAAGAAATGACCGGAAAAAGGGCAGAAAGGAACAAACAGAGGGTAAGAAAAGGGCAGAGAGGTACAAACAGAGTGAAAGAAATGAGCTGAAATTCATAAACCAAGGGTAGAAACTAGCAGAATGGCACACACAGAGGGCAAGAAACAAGCAGAAAGGCACAGAGTGCAAGAAACAAGCAGAGAACAGGCAGAATGGCACAAACAGAGTGCAAGAAATGAGCAGACATGCACAAACAGAGGACAAGAAATGAGCAGAAAGCTGCCAAATGAAACTAACTGAGTGACAGGAATAATAGCGCTCCTAATGCGTTGTGGTACAGGTCACTTATTGAAAACAAAATAAAAAGGTAGTCCCAAAACAATGGCTAAGAAATGGCTGTTGCTTACATTAACAGTAGTTGGCCGGTGCTCTCGGCAAGGGCTAAACACCAGAAAAGGCTTGCTGTATGCATGCCCTAGACAAATGGGGATACCGCAAAATGGAGCGATGATGGTGCCAGCAAATGGGAAGGCTATGGGTGGGCAAAATCCCACAGTGTAGATACAGCACTTCTCGTTTCAAGACAGGGCATGCTTGCATTCTAGAGCACAGACCTAAAACGTAGCTGTGCTCAAGTATAGACAACTTGTCCAACAGGTACTAACAGAGTGGGTGACCTGAACTTTGAATGGACACAATTTTAATATTGAAGGCTATGCATGAGTTGATGCTTTGATGGACTGGCACTCAACCTATATGACTAGTGCTACAGTATTGATTAGGACCAAGACCAAACCTGTTTTTAAATCACTAGAAGTAAATATATGTATTTGTCAAATATTTATCAATATATAATGGCCATCTGGATGTGTTTCACATGATCTTGCACTTTGTCAAGCCTTCTTGCATGTGGGATCAATTTGCAGTATTTTTGTTATCACTTTTCTGGATTATGCTTATGATAGCACCATTATCCTTAGTATATCTATACATCTCCATTGCAATTGTGTTCTTGAATCCAAACAGTTGCTCCTTAAATGACGTACATGCGTTAGGGCACCTTAATATGGTTCCAGGCTGCACTTCTGAGGTATAAAAGTGACATATCAATGATTAACTGTATTAAAGCACCTGCAGAAACTGGACTAATGTAAAATACTCCCAGGCTGGAGCAACACAAGCAGACAGTGCTCAATTAATAGTTGACTCATTCAGTAATGAGATCACAGTATTATCAACATGTAAGTGTCTCAATTTGCCTTATGTATGGATGCAGAAAATCAATAAACAAGATCCATTGTTTTAGAAATAGAAATCTTAAACTTGAGGGTGGCCTATGTTGACTCCAGGTCTTGCTCATTATAGCATTGGTTGTGTTAAGGGCTCAAAGGGTGTAGTAGAACACATTCTTGGAGACCCTTTTGATTTTATTGCAGTAATCCATCAAAAGATGTGACCACACTTTTTCAAAGACATCTGATCTGAAGGCCACAACAGGAATTTAAGAAAGGCAGTCCATGCCCAGTCAGCCACTTATCAATGGTCACATCCAGTCCAGACCACCACATTCTCCAACAAGTTATCTAGAGAGAAGGTACTATAAAAATCCAATGAGGGCAGACACATTTCATGGATGCTTCAAACACCTGTTACCAGATGAGCAGGTGGAACTGAGGACTAGGGGTGCATGAAATACAGGTAATTTGCTTCAGCATAACTTAGAACATTTTCTGAAAAATCACACGAAATTCAGCATAATTTTGAAGAATGCAAAACTGTCACTTAGCACTTTATTTTTGAGTGAATTTAGTCCTTGTGTAAATTTCTGCTGCATGGCCACATTTATGCACTATAAACACCACAAAAACATAGTTGTCACAAAAAACAGCTGCGCACATCCTGGCTGTTCACAGGGTTCCCATGGTCCTGCACTATAATTTTGCCACTAATGATGGAATAAGTATGAGACGTGGAATCATTTTTGGAATTCCAGATAACCAGCGTAATGTGAAATTTCTGAATTGGCACACATTATCCTTGTGTAATTTAAATTTTACCCCTGGGGCTATTAAGGACCCATGTGGTACAATCTCTTCAACTTCAGGTTGACAGATTTGTGGGTGTAGCATAGACACAAAAAAATACTCAGATCATTTGCTCTCACAAATACCATTTTCTTGGTGCTTCTTTTGACAGAGAGAGAGCTCCTTACACATTTTGCTTAAACCTCAGGTTTGAGGCAGTTCAGCAGCATGTGTGATATTATGCCATCAGCTTCATGTAAAATGCTCTATCACCTGTAATGGCATCTTGATGCTGGAGTAAAGAAAGCATCCTAGCCAATACTAAACCACTGCAACACACAGCCATGTTTTAAGAAATTTACCGAAAGTTGAAAGTGATGAAATGTGACAAAACAACACCAGAAGAAAATTCCGAAATGAGAGATCGATGACAGAAAGGCAGGGCCACATATCGGTGCCTTTTGATTTTGGGGTCAGCTAAAAGTTTAGAAGTTGAAGACCTAGGGTATCTAGCAAAGGTGCTGAGACACGAATGTGTCAAAATAAAAGAAGGAGAGTATCTGTAAAGCGTAGCGTAAGATGAACCTTAGAAAGTACTGAGTGGGTATCCCCAGTATAGGGCATACATGGCAGGACGCCTTAACAAGATGACCTGTGAAAGAGTGTGGTTTCGCTGTGCCACCACGTCTCTGGGAAAAGAACGTGAAAGGGTGTTCATTTTTGTTGGTCACCATGTGCTGGTCACATTTTGTAAAACACAACGAAATTATGTTATATAATTTCTGCACTGCAAAGCATATGAGCTGGAGTGCATTTCTGGACATAACATTTAATCAAAGTTTTATGAATATCTATTTGAGACTAATGTTTAAAATTATTATTTTCATAATCATTTTGCATATGCTCACATGCAGTGTTTAGAATTAATTCAATCAGGAAGTATATTTGTGTTTTATTAACTTGGCAGGAGTGAAGGCCTACATATATCATTTTATTTTTGCAGTTAAATTTCAATGTGGAGTTGTTTTTCTTACATTTTTCTTTCAAGATACAGGTGTTAGGAGCTAAGAAGAAGTCAATAAGAAGCATATTGTGCATGAGAGATTAGAAAGCCTGAGACGAGCTATGCAAGGACAAAGAGAGGAGTGTTTTGGAAGCTTGGCAGTTGTCACTATTTTTGAAAGTGCTGAGACTGAAGAAAATAAACAAGTGTTGATGTATGGAAGGTTTGAAAATTGTAACTTCCAATTAAATTTAATTAGGGTTCAAATCGAGAGGCTTCAATTGTGATGTCATCTAGGAAAACTGTAATTTAGGGAATGTTTAGTTAGTGAGAGATTGAAACCCTTCCCTATTCTTAGAGCTGAATGGATCCTTCTGATGTACAGACCTCATATTTTTCCACATGGCTTCATGCCATCACACTTCTCTTGACTGATTATTCTACTGAATTTCTTTTTGCAGAGCTTTCTCAAATACTTCTGTAACATTAGAATAGTCAAGTATTACTTTAAATGGTTAAGCAGGAGAACTTGGTGGTTCTGGTGACCAAGAATAACAGAACCACATGTTTTCCTGATTTTCTGCATTGTGGCAATTGAAGTTTTAGTCTTGTATATGCTAAGTTTAATATTGTACAACACTTTAATTCTCCCTTGATGATTTTATATATTTACACTGCAGTTTTGAGACTCAGTAATGTTAAGTTGACTTTAAGTCTGTAAGAAAGCCCTTTTAACCCTCTGCATTGACTCTGAATGTCATTATGTGATATTTGGGTGGTACAGAATTTGTTTAATGAATTTGATAACTGTTACTCTTCGCTCCTCGGAACTGAGAAGCAAAGATTAATTGAACCCCAGAATTAGTGAAAGGGCCCCAGTCTCGATCAACCTCCTGCAAAACACCTAAAACATGAAGACACCAGTTAAATTCATGACGGAAAGGCTGGGAAATTGTCTAACCAGATATAATGTGTATCATAACCTTTTAAAGGCTCTGAACCTAGGAGTATACGATCATTTGACTCTGAAGCATATACTGCTCTTTGAATAATCTGCTTTGAGATGTCACATCCATCTGACACACAAACTACAATATTTTATCCTTTCCCATTCTGTTATGTATTTGCAGCTTATAATATGGCCTGACCCTCAACAGTACATGAAGATGAAAACTGCAAGTATGAGGGCTTTTGAAGAAGTTTCTTCACTGCTTTCTGTTTTCTCAAGAAAATGTTAACATACATTGAAAAGAATGAGTCTGCAAAGGGATCAGACCCTCTGAACTTGCTTACAGTAAAGACACCAGCTGTGCTCAATATTGACGCTACAGGGCTTCTATCAAGACAAACCCAAACCTTCTGCTATAGGCTGGTGGCTTCCATGGAGCTGATTATGTTAATTTGAAGGGAAATGTAGCATTGAGACGTTCACCTGCTCAAGGTAGGACCACGATCTGGTTGGGTAGTGTCCTGCTTCCTATAGACAGAATTCATACTTTTATGGATTCAAGAAATAAAATCTCTGAAGGCCAGGTGAGTATTTGCAACAAAGGTCGTCAAGTTTGTTTCTGAACATTATTTCAAAAGGATGTAACAAAAAGTTCAAATGACTAGATTTGTTATAGACCTCTGGACAGATCTATGGATTTTTTTTTGCTACCTGAACAATTAAAAAAAAAAGTTAACTTTAAATTTATTTTATTGCAAATGTAAACGTATAAGTACGTTTTTAATATGATTTTTTCTGCGTAACTTAAAATAGTACTAATAAATGAACAAAGAAGAAAGAATGACTCAATGGAAAGCACTGAGAAAGTGAGAACAAGCAGCGATGGAAAAACATCTTACAAGAGTGAGATAAAGAACAAGAAGTTTGGGGTGGTGGAAGAAAGTGGCATGAGATGGAATCAAGACTAAACCTCGTATTAGGCAACATTGGCAGAGAGCGCATAAAAAACTTTAATGATACATGCCCTCAATTAAAAATCTACTATCCAGCTTGGAATAATGTTTAATTATTTTCAGTCCGGCTGTCTTGCTCCTACTGCAATGGGTGCATAGATCCTAAAACTTGCATCAGTCCTAAAATAAAAAAAAGATAGTGGATCTGTGGAACTCTGTGCCAGTCTGCGGCCTTTGTATTGCTCTGTCAAGCCTCTGTGATTCATGGCAAAGCGATGGGAGGAGAGATGCAGGGCGCGTGGCTTGAAAGATGGAGAGCGCGCTTTAAAATGACTGAAATTACTGTCACCAGGTCATAGACTTCTGCCCTCATGAATGCTTATTGATTGCTCTGACAGCAGAGGATTTGAAAGATCTGTCCTTAACCAGGCCTGTCCTTTTCTCCTGATGAACAGAACAAGATAAACGCCTTGCAAAACTAATCTCGCCGAATATATCAGGCGGGAAGAGAAAGAAACATGCAGGAAAGACTGGACAAACCCAAAGTTTTCTCTTCAAGTTTCTATGTTGTGACAAAAATGTTCTTTGCCTTCAGTCAGTGCCTTCACCTTCATAAAATATGTGATATTTTGGTTTATGATTTAAACGTTTTCCCATTTCACACTGAATTTATGTTCTGGGGAAAGAAAGGGCCCTTTCGTACTTACAGAGATACCTGGGTATTTGGGATGTGTATAAAGCAGGCCCAGAGGTGTGGCTTGGTCGGTAAGACGGGGGGGGGGTGTAAGCCTCAAATTTCCCAACAATCATGTTGGCACATAGGTGCTTATATACCAAAGTCTCACTCAATGCAGCAGCCACAAATTCTGTGCTGTGTGAGAAGGAGAGCTCCTTATTTACAGAATTAAGGCACTCTCCTCCCCTCTCCCTATTGCCAGCGCACAATCAGGTTGCCCTCTGCCAAGCACACACCTTTGCACCATAGTGTGAGGCTGGCTGCGTGAGCCTGGCATAGGATACCCATCCAGTCGAAAGCACACTGTTTAGACTAACTTTAAAACTTTTCCCACTTTGTATGTGTGCTGTAGAGTGCAGTACACATGCCAAGTCAGAAAAGAAAGGAGAAATAAAATAATTTCTCAGTGATGCTGCCTGCTTGAAATGGGTGTTATTTTTTTGACGGATAACTGTCTAGTTTTTTTTTAGTAAATAGGGTTTTGAGTAGAACATCATCGTGGTTGCATGGGAATGCCCATGTGCCACCAATGGTACGTCCTTTGGTGCTAACTAATGCAAAGCAGCACTATGAGCTATTTTGCATTACTTTCAGGTGAATTTCAAACGTGAAACAAGTTTTGTGTTGGAAAGTAAATTGGGAAAAAGGATTTCGCATTGATTTGCTTCACTTTTGTGATACAAACACAGCCCAAATCTTAGTAAATTTACCCCATAATGATAAAATATATAATACGACAGGCAGGGCGCATGATAGGGATTAAGGTCGGCTGGAAAGAGGGAGTCATACGGATTGGTAGTTGAGAGAAAACACATTATTTTGTGAAAAAATAAACATTTTTTTATTCTGTTTCCAAAGTAAATATAAATCCTAATTGGATTGAGTTTCTTATACATTTTGTTCTTCCCATTTATTTTGATTTAGTAGTGACCGTTCAAGGCATGTTCCTTCACAAGGGGCCCCTCCTAAGCCTGGGGATGGTAAGCATATGATTTTGCTCACATCTGTGCATTATGGGTTATCACCCTTGTTTTCATTGGTTTATCACGGGTGACCTTGGCATTAATCAAGTATATTGAAATTTATGACTTTTTTTCTAGGGCGACCTTTTGGTTCTTTTTGATTGACAGTTTACTCCAATGTAAGTGACTGTTTGCTAATACATATACAAATCAGTTTTATGTATTTGACATAAAAAAAAATGTAAGCACCTTTACTAATTATGAGTCAGGAGAAGTCCTGTTTACATGATGGTCCTGAAGAAGCGTCATAGGATCTGTATAGACCTTCGGACGTGAAAAATGTTGACCAGTGTTTAGGGGAGAGGTGATAATTTCCCCAACCCCATCCACCGTGTGAAAGTGGCTGAGCATTAATTCTCAAATTCCACTTTCCCCGTGTTTTTAATCTTGGTCTAACCCCCTTCGTTCAGACACAATAAATAGTGCTGGTTTCTGTGGGGTGCAGAACCAATTTTAACTTTCTACTCTCCTCCCAGAAATAGTGCCTGACCATAATAATTTCCAGTGAGATTTACCATCACAGGAGTCACTTTAAAAAATCTCCGCCAAAGAGTCCCCTGAGGGGGAGCCCATCAGACATTGCAGCGCCAGTCTGACGAGGAGCAACCCGATGATGAAGCATGACATCCGTTAGGATGTGTGAGGGCTCTTGCTCCTGAACTATAAAGTTCCCCTAGATTTATTCTTTCTCTGGAACAGTGTACACCTTTTTTGTGTGATTAGTTAGTTGGGAGACTGTACACTGGACCTTAAACCTCCCTGTCCCTCTTGTTGACAATCTGATAGACACCAGACTATACCCGACTGAAAGCACCCCAAACAATCCCCCTGAAGCTATACCCCTGAGGAGGCCTGTGCTCAGGTTTGTGGGAACTGAGAGGCTCAATGATTTCAGACCAACTCAATGATTTCCGACCAACTTAAATGATGCACCTGACTAAAATATGAAATAACATGCAGTTGGGGTTAACTCACAATGACCTTTCACAGAAACATTGCTTGATATAACATATGAATATATCTGACATTTGGTGGCTTTATTTCAATACATTCTAAAGCAATTACTCATGGGAATTGACTTAGACTTGTGAGTTATGGCTTG
Organism: Pleurodeles waltl; assembly: GCF_031143425.1. Taxonomy (NCBI): domain Eukaryota; kingdom Metazoa; phylum Chordata; class Amphibia; order Caudata; family Salamandridae; genus Pleurodeles; species Pleurodeles waltl. The sequence goes on from NC_090445.1 coordinate 1,106,093,626, forward strand.
CATGTCACAGGTATTGCATAATTTATGTGGATTACGAGTTTTAAAACCAGTGATAAATGCAATGTCCTGAGAAATAAAATAATATCAAATTATATTATGTATTACGTAAGATTATTATGACTTTTTAACATGAGTTCTTGTGACGTTTACAAACCACTCCACCTTAGCTCTAATGGTGTATCATGCCAACAATCCAAGTCAGTGTTACAACACACATGTTTTTTTTTTTTGAGTGTGTGCAAAAAACCAGAACAATAAAAAACATTGCACCAGGTCCCTAACGTCACATAAACATTCTGAAGCGATGTCAATGTGGAGTGTCTATACGATTTTTTATTCCTGAACTATTGTTTTTTAACTCTGATGATAATGCGCTCAACATTATTATGGAATGCAATGCTTCTTTCCCTCGGTGAAAGGCTCATTTGAAACCTAAACTTACAATAGTTAAGCATGGTTATCTTTCTATTGGGAAGCCTATACAGTCTATATAAATGTTATATAAATATATTATTTGAATTAGACAGTGTTTGACTATTTTAAAACTTGGACAGTTCCCTTCTGATTACATCTGTTACTAATCCAGTAATAAAGCATTATGAAGATAAATTGTTACTCCTCTTCTACCTCTACTGTTCTCTTGTAGACACATCATGGATTGCCATTAGTAGTTTTTTTGTCACACTACTAAATTCATCGTCGTTAATATTCTGCCTCTAGCATGAATTTAGAAAACACTATAATTCAGGAGCTCAATAACCTTGTCTCCTTGAGTTGCCCCCCAACCAGGGAAAAATCCTTCTTTAAAATGCCAAATCTATAATTAATTACATACTTATGGCTCAACCTCTTAATGTCCATTCACGAACATGTATTCTGTTAGTAGCTTTTACAAGGTATATGGGACCAGGCCCTGAAATGTGATGACATCGCTTGTAGAATGGTTTTACTGTACCACCCAGATAGGACAAAGAGATGCTGCAGGGTCTCGTAGCTCAGTAGACTAATGCATGCTTGAGAGGGATGTGTGTTAGTCCCCATTGCCATCTGTTCAAATTCTGATGAGTCATCAGTTTCCTCATTCTAAGGTCAATAAGAAGAATAGCACCGTGCCAAGTAAAACAAAGACCTTTCGTTCAGCATTGGGCTCACATGACATTTAAATCATACCTGCTTAGTTTGCCTAATTTCAGGTCATCTGTGTTATATTTGTTATGTGGTATTCCTGAATTTACGCTATTATGCAATATTGCACAATTGTGATGGGTGTGCAGCAAATGTATAGCCTGCAACAATGCAAAGAGCTGAGAGGCTATTGTTTACGGAAATCGTGGGTTTTGTGCTATTTTGTTTGTAAAATGTGTTAAAACTTGATGCAAAGACACATTTCACGCTAAAATATATTGCTAAATTAAAGATGTACATTTTGCATAAAAAAAGCAGAATTTCCCAAATTTTGCATAATTACGCGAAAGGAAACGATGCACATTTAACACACCTCTTTTCAGCATCAACCTAGCGAATAAGGCGAACACGCAGGGCCTGATTTATACTTTTTTAGCACTGCAGTTGCGTAATTTGTTGACGCAAAAGCGTAATTGAATTTTGCAAGTTTGCGCCGCTTTTGCGTCTAAAAATGACCCAAATGCGGCACCAAAAAAGTGCAAATCAGGCCTGCAGTGTTTTGTGACTGCGATATTTATCTCCAAAGCATTTCTGCTTAAACTACTTAATAAAGCTTTGAAACCTAAGGCGTGAAGGACTTTTGAAGGAGCAAGCCACGCATGATATTCTTTGCCAAAAGTCATTATTCTAAGGCTGAATCCTTTAGTTAGGTCCCCTAATGACTATTTCTCTTTTAGAAATATGCAAATATGACATACATGGTGTTTGTTTCTATTAAAGGGCAGACAAATACTCCTCAGAACACTTTAGCAAGCAAGTATTCAAACATACTTGGTCCCTGCACACAGCACTAAGTCAAGAGGTTCTCTCTTAAAATAAATTGTAATACATACCCACTTCTTTTCTCGAAGAAAAATAAGAAACAAGGCACTAAGAAAGGCAAGAACAACATTCTGTGCCCTTGGTTGATGCAAAGCTCTTGTCCTTTTCATGCTACTAGATTACAATTATAGATGTATCTCCTCCCCTTGGCAATTTACCTGTCATGCTCCAGTTTCCCTTACTTAAAGCACGTTCTATTTGTTATATTTTTTAAATGAATGTCATTTGAAAAGCAAAATATACAAAATAATGAAATAAAAAAAGAAATTGTAAATAATTAGCGACCTAGTTCAGACCACATAACTCAACTTTTCAGGGTATTTAAAGCATGATTAACCAGTAAAATCTTTGATCATTCCAGCATATGGTTTATTGTTGCATTAATGTACAAGTTACTTACCTTCGGTAACGATATATCTGGTTGAAACATATTTTAGTTGCAGATTCTTTGCCATAGAATTTCCCCCAGGCATCAGACTGGATCTGGACATTTTTCTTCGAGCAGTACCCCTGCGTGCCGTTAGGTGGCATTGGTCGAGTCCGCTGGCGTCGTTGGTGCTGTAGTTGCTGTGATGATGTCACAGTCGTATATAGGTGCTACCCCGGCATGCTAACATCAGTTTCTTTTCACAACTTTCCACGCCAGTAGCGCAGAGCCATGAAGAACATAGAATGGTGTGCCAAACTAGGGTTCTTAAACGGAAGATCCTGTCCCTAGAAAGCAGTTCGCAGTGCGGGAAGGATGGGTGGGTCAGTAAGGAATTTGCAACTAGAATATGTCTCTACCAGATATCTCATTACCGAAGGTAAGTAACTTGTGCACCTGATAGAGACTTATAGTTGCAGATTCCTTACCTTAGAATAGATACCCGAGCAATACCATCCAAGGTGGTGGGCTGCGAACCAAGATCACACCAAAAAGTCCTGCAGGACCGAACAGCCAAAGTACCTGTCTCTGCAGACCTGACTGTCCAGGCAGTAATGCTTGGTGAACGTATGTAAAGACGCCCATATTGCCACCTGGCAGATATCCAGGACTGGAACTCTGTGTACTAACGCTGTGGTAGCAGCAGTTGCTCTGGTTGAAAGCATGTGCAAACCCTCAGAGGGTTGCTTTTTCGCCAAAGCGTACCACATTTTGATGCAGAGGACTACCCATTGTGAGATGGTCCTCTTCTGCACCGCCTTTCCTTTCTTCGCACCCACATAATCCACAAAGAGTTGATTGTCCACCCAGAAATCTTTGGAACGATTTAGGTAGAATGCCAAAGCTATTTTTGGATCCAGATGGAGTCTCTCCTTCTCATGAGAGGGATGTAGGGATGCGTAAAAAGAAGGCACGGTGACAGATTGGCCTACGTGAAAAGGTGTCACCACTTTGGGAAGAAAGGAAGCCTTTTTAAGAAGCACCACTTTGTCAGGATGCACTGCTAGGAATGGTGGCTTCGAAGAGAGAGAGCCTAAAGCTCACTCACTCTGCGAGCAGAGGTGATAACAATCAAGAAGGCAGTTTTAAGGGCCAAGAGCCATGGAGGACAGTTGTGGAGCAGCTTGAAAGGAGCACACATGAGGTATGTGAGGACCAAGTTCAAATCCAGCTGGGGCATTATGAACGGAACAGGAGGAAACAAATGTGTAAAGCCTTTAAGAAACCTCCCAACAATAGGAGATTTGAATAGAGAAAGTTGGTCTGGTAGACTTAAGAAGGCTGAGATGGCAGACAAATATCCCTTGAGGGTGCCCAGAGCCCTGCTGGGCAAGAAAGAGAATAAAGAGGAGAACCTCTGAGAGAGGTGCAGAGAAAACGATCAACCGACTTTTGATACAATATGCCACAAATTTCTTCCAACGACAGGTTTGTACCATTTTGGTAGAGGGACGCCTGGCTGCCAAAATGACATTACAGAATTCAGGTAAAAGGTCAAAAGCCGTCAACTGCCGCCACTCAATCTCCACGCAAGGAGGTGGTGACTGGACAGGTTCAAGTGGATAACTGTCCCCTGCTGTTGTGACAGAAGATCCCCCCAAAGGGGCAGTCTGATCGGAGGATGGATGGCCATGCTCAATAGCTTGGGATACCAGACTCTTCGTCTCCAGTCCTGAACCACCAGGATTACTTGGGTCCGGTCTTGCCTGATCTTTTTCAGAACTCTGGGCAGAAGTGGTATTGGCTGGAAGGCGTACAGGTGGTCTGAGCTCCACTTGTGACGAAAAGCGTCGCAGAGCGAGTGCTGCCTTGGAAACTCCAGGTCAAAACAGCCGACACTGTGCATTCTATGTGGAGGCGAACAAATGTAGAGACCTTGCACCACTTCTGGATGGAGATGCCATTAGTGAATAACTAGGCATCGACGGCTCAGTTAATCTGTTCTGACGTTCAGGGAGCCCGCCAGATTTATAGCCACCAGAGAAATGCCATGGCATTCCAGCCATGTCCAGAGGTGAAGAGCCTCTTGACAAAGGGTCCATGACCCCACTCATTTTGCTTGTTACAGTACCACATGGTGGCGGTGTTGTCAGTGATTACCTACACCACTGTCCCTTTGAGAGAGGGAAGGAATGCTTTCAATGCAAGTCGGATCACCCGGAGCTCCTAAAGGTTGATGTGGAGCCCGAACTCCACCAGAGGCCTCTGATCTCCACCTCTCCCATGCGCCCGCCCATCCCAGGAGTGACGCATCTGTCTCTACTGTGAGATCTGGTTGGCGAAGAGAGAGGGATCTGCCGTTGACCCAATCTGGATTTGATAACCACCACTGCAGGTCTTTCGCAGTTCCCTCTGAGATCTGAACACTGTCTGAGAGATTCCCCAGATGCTGTGCCCACTGGAACTTCAGGTCCCACTGCAGAGCTCGCATATGCCATCTAGCATGTTGGACCAGCAGGATGCTGGAGGCCATGAGGCCCAGCAGCCTCACAGTCATTCTCACCGAAATCCAGGATAGAGGCTGAAACAATGGTATCGTAGCCCAAATTTCCTGAACTTGCTTTTCGGGCGTATGAGCCCAAAACTGCACTGTGACCAGAACAGTTCGGATGAAAGGGAGCGACTGAGAGGGAGTCAAGTGTGACTTCAGCACATTTATAGTGAACCCCAGTAAATGCAGGAGGTTTGCTGTAGTCTGGAGGAAGGAGATGACTTTCTTGGGCATGTCAGCCTTCAACAGTCGTCGAGGTAGGGGAAGACTTGAACCCCTAACCTGGGCAGATGAGCTACAGTCACTACCATGAGTTTTGTGAACACCCAAGGGGCACTGGTAAGGCCAAAGGGGAGCATGGTGAACAGAAAGGACCCGAGCTAGGGTTAGCATCTTGAACTTCTCCTTCTTGAGGAATAGATTGAGGGACTGGAGATCAGGATAGGGCGAAGGCCCTTGTCCTTTTTGGGAACCAGAAATTATCAGAAATAACAACCACAACCTACTTCTGGTCAAGAGATCCTTGACCCCCTCACGGAGAAGTGCCAAATGATCTTCTGATGCATGATCAAATGATGGTGGCATGGCTGGAGGAGAAGTCTCCAAGGGGAGGGAGTAGCCCCTTCGAACGATGATGAACACCCACCTGTTCATGGTAATGGATTCCAAATGGGGCTGGTGATGGCAAATCCTGCCACCAACTGATACAGGATGTTCCGACAGACTAGGATGGTTTGGAGGCAGAGAAGGGGGCTGGGTGGACTGGGCAGCCCACTGACTCCCTGATCCATAAGCTTGTGGCATCCCACGTCCGCAGCCACTCAAGGGTTGTACAGCATGCGAAGGTCAGTGGCCAGGTGGAAAGGAACGCAGTTGGGTGCCCCTTCTGTAGTCACAAAAGGCAGACTGTTGGGTGCGAGGAACAGCTGCGACGCCAAGGGACTGAGCCGTAGCCGAGGAATCCTTGAAGCGCTCGAGCTCTGAGTCCACTTGTCTCCAAAGATATGGGTGTCAATAAAGGGCATGTCCATCAAGGATTGCTGGACATCCCCAGAGAAGCCAGACATCCTTAAATAGGCGTGGCGTCTCAATACCACCGCCGATGCAACCGATCTGCCCAGTGAGTCAGTCGTATCCAGTCCACAATGAATAAAAAGTTTTCTAGCTATCGCGTCAAGAATTTTCAATTCTATTAAGGACACGGAGGTGAGGATTATGCTTTCTCTTTCTTTACTGACTTAAACAGCAGCCAATCAAATACAAGTAACAGAAAAAACTACAACACCCAGGATGCCTATCATCCTGTCACATGGTCCAATTACCGTCCATGTCCTCTGCTATGAGTCCTTTGACCTATGAAGTCACTTCCTCTTTCTTTGTTCAAATCAGATAAGATCAACTTGAAAACGAAACTTCTTACGCCATCCCGAAATCCGGAGTCATGAACTTCTTCTCCATACTGAAGAACCGAAATTTGGATGGCTCCATGCCGGAGAAACAACCGGTTAGAACATTATAACCCAAACTTTCCTTGAGGTTATGAATTTCAGGCGTTCTTCTGATCAGAAGCTGTAACAATAAACAGGTAGGTAATATCTCATAAAAAATACATTGTCTCAAACTTTATACTTGAAAATAATGGGAGGGTTAAATGACAATATATCATAAGATATGCACAATAATTGATAATAAATATTCATTATATATAACAAGGGAGGGATAATCCTCGCCTCTGTGTCCTTAATAGAATTGAAAATTCTTGACGCAATAGCTAGAATTTTTTTTATTCTGTCAGGACCGGAGGCTCCGATTATGCTAGTTTAAAGCTGTTCCATCTCCACACTAGCTACATCCAATACCGGTTTATGATAAAACTTACGAAAAGTATTTTCTGAAAACCAATCTGCCGCTTTCATTATGTCCTCTAAACGAGAACCTAAGGCAAATGATTTTGAAGCAATAGCCCCTCTAGCAGAATGGGCCCCAAATACAGAGGTGCCAATACCTGCTTCACTCTTCAGCCATCTCATCCATCTAGCTAAAGTAGCTGAGGAAACTGGTTTAAAAGGTTTTTGCAAAGCAATTAACAATTGACCTTTAGCATCCTGTTGAAATTCTTCTGTGACAACTTCATAATCCTTTAAACACTGAACAACACATAATTTTGAATTTTCAGTATAAACTGGATAGGATACTGACCTGCAATTTGTTTTAGTTCGTCTTGTCACTGAAAAGGAGACTCCTTCTGGTGAAAAAGTTCTACCTGCTAAATCTAAGGCTCTGACGTCCGAAACTCTTTTGCAAGAGACAAGGCATAAAAGCATGGTCAATTTAGCTGAAAGCTGCTTGCGAGACAAATACCTGTTGGCAGGCCAAGAATCAAGTAAGTTTAAAATAATATTAACATCCCATAACACAGTATATTTAGCTTGAGGGGGTTTTGAAAGACGTATACCCCTCAAAATCTTGCAAATTAATGGATGTTCTCCAATGGGCTTACCTTCTAACTGAGAATGTCCTGCTGAAATGGCAGATCTAAAATTGTTGATCGTCCGATAAGCCAGACCCGAACTAGCTAGTTCTGCTAGAAAGTTAACAATCAAACCAATATGTGCTTCCACTGGATTGGCACCCCTTCCATCACACCAACTAGACCATCTGCGCCTGGCTGAATCATATCTCTTATGGGTACTACTGGCCCAGGCCTGTTTAATGAACTCCGCAGCTTGTTGCGAAACATCTGGGGTATTCCATCTCGACCTGAAATTAACCAGACTAGAAGTGTTAACTTCCCTGACAAGATCAGAGGATGTTGAAGGCCCTCTGGACTCAACAGAAGATTTGGACGAGGAGGAATCATAAGAGGAGAGGCACAGGCTAAATGAAGAGCACTGGGGAACCAAGGCTGTGCTCTCCAAAACGGAGTCACCAGAACAATCTCTGTTTTCTGTCTCCGCACTTGAGACAGAACTCTGGCAATCATCAGAAAAGAAGGAAACGCATAACCTCAAAACTGGGACCAGTCCTGAAGAAAGGCATCTGTCTTTAATGCATAAGGGTCTGGACGCCAACTGTAAAAAAATTTAATTTGGCAATTGAGTCGTGATGCAAACAGGTCCACTTCACAATTGCCCCATTCCTTGACTATCTGAGCAAAAATCAGAGGATCTAACTTCCAATCGCTGGAGTCTGATATGTATCTGGAGTTCCAGTCTGCTATAATATTCTGGTCCCCATGCAGGTATTCTGCTATGACTACTAAACGCCGAGTTAGGCAATAATGCCAGAAGTCCTTGGCAATCTCTGCCAGGATTCTGGACTTCGTGCCTCCCAATTTGTTGACATACCTCACTGCTAATATATTGTCCATCCGTAATAGTATGCAACAATCTGTTTTCTGCGGGGAGAGGCTCTTTATGGCAAATTAACCTGCTAGAAGTTCCAGACAATTGATGTGAAGGGATTGTTCCCATTCTGACCATCTGCCCCCCGTCACTAGGGAGTTGCAACAAGCTCCCCAACCCCATCTGCTGGCATCAGATTCTATTACTACCTCCGGGCGAGAACCGAAAATCGCCCTGCCTTTACAAGCTTCCATGTGATGAAGCCACCATTGAATTTCCGATCTTACTTCGGTAGTCAATGGGATTTGTTCTGAGTAACTCAGACCCTGTTGTAAATGTCTGATCTTGACCCTTTGAGGTGCTCGATAATGTAGGGGTGCAGAGAATATCGCCTGAATAGATGAAGCTAATAAGCCCACTATTCTTGCTATAGTCCACAATGATACGGTCTGGCAGGTTAAAACCGATCTCAGTTCCCTCTTGATGTTGCGTATCTTCTGAGAGGGAAGGAGAAGTTGACATAAAGTGGAATTTATCTGAAATCCCAGAAACTCTATTATCTGTGAGGGTATCAACAATGACTTCTGTACATTGATCAGGAAACCTAAATCTTGTAGGAGACTGATGGTCCAATCCAAGTGCGAGATTAGGACTTGAGGGGACTGAGCCATCAGCAGAATATCGTCCAGATATATAATCAATCTTACTCCCTTTGGTTCTGAGGCATTCCATCACTGGTCTCAGTAACTTCGTGAAGCACCAAGTGGCTGACGATAGACCGAATGGGAGTGCCAGGAACTCCAGGCATTGACCCTTCCACTGAAATTGTAGAAATCTCCTGTGGGGAGGAAAAATTGGAATCGACAAATAGGCCTCTTTTAGATCCAGACGCACCATCCAATCCCCTTCTAACAGGATGTTCCTTAACATGTGGATACCCTCCATCTTGAAATGTCTGTATAGGAACCACTGGTTGAAATCCTTTAGGTTCAAGACTAAGCGGTGACCTCCTCCCATTTTGTCTACTACAAAAATAGAGCTGAGGAAACCGAAAGGATGAGGGGAAGCAAATTGTACGGCTCCTTTGTCTAAGAGAGCTTGGACTTCTTTGTCTATAAAATCTTGATTTGCTTGGGAAAAACACATTAGTAACGGGGGAGAGAGTTGTTTGGGGGTACTGACAAACTCCATTCAAAATCCCTCTACTGTTTGGAGAACCCATGGATCTCTGGATATCCGTTTCCAATTTGTTAAGCAAGATGCAATTCTGCCCCCAAGTCTGACCTGAGAAAAATGAATAATGCTCACCTGTGAAACTTGAGTCTTGGATGGCTCCTTGTTGCCCCCTGCGATGACCCCTGCGGAAGCGGGGTCGACCCCCTCTAGGTCACGTGGGGTAGAAGGTGGAGTCTTGATCTCCGTACCAACCACCTCTGCCTCTTGGGTAGTCGTTCTGGGGACTGTTAAAGGAGCTGCGGCCGGACATACGTCCCCCGTAACGACCAGCCCTGCCAAAAAGGCCTCGTTTGAAAACCTTCTTGAGTGACATTTGTTATTTGTCAAGAGAAGAAAAGGTGGAGCAGAACTTGGCTAGGTCTTTGATGAATGAGGATCCAAAGAGCAGTCCTTCGACCGAAGGTCCCGCATCTGAGGACGCAAGATCCGATAATTTGGGATCAATGCGCATAAGCACCAATTTCCTTCGTTCTGCTGAAATGGCAAGTTAGAATTTCCTAATAGACACACAGCTCTTTGTGCCCACCCGATAAGGACATCGGTGTCCACCGGAGAACCATATTCTTTGGCTACATACGCCAATTCCAGGATCTTAGTCAAGGGTCCTGAAAGGTCCAATAGTTTGTCTTGGCAGTTACGCCATGAGCGGTCTAAGCCTTTTTTGGGATCTTTAGCAATTTTTTTCATGAAGGTGACCATGGTGGGATCTATCTCTGGAGTCTCAGAAACCTTGCTCTCCAGGTCAGGTCTGGGGCACTCCGCCTTCAGGCGTGACCTAACTTCTTTATCAAAACTTTTTCGCAAATTGTCTTGAACATATTGCGCTACTTCGGGAGGGGGAACCCAATTGGTGGACCTGGGATGAATAATTTCTGTAGGATCAAAGTCCAGAACCTGGAACGGGGGGGCGTTTTCTTACTTTTCTTACTCGATACAGGAACATCAGAAACACCTGAATCGTCAGAGGAGGAAGTCTTATCAGAGGAAGAGGAAGAAAGGGGTATTCCTTTTTTCGAACTGTAATTGTGTTCGCCACTGCGTTTTTTCTGCAGTTTCTCGAAAGCGTCAGCATGAAAAGCACTGACCTCTGCTCCTGGTTCCAGATTTTTGGCTTTATCTTTTACTTTTTTGGGTTCTTGTTGTCCCTGAGACCAACCCTGTGATCGGGCGAGGTCAAATATTTGCCCAGAAAAAGGGCCCAGAGCTCTCACTAGAGCATCATTAACTGATTGTTGGACCCTGGTATCAAGGGCTTCCACCAGATCAACTTCAAGTTGATTGCCCAACTCCTCTCTGTAGTACTCGGCTTCTTGTTCATCCCATTGAGCCATGGTTCAAGAGAAGCAACAGTACTGAGGAGGAAAAATATTTTAAATCAAGAGTCCAACCAGGGGAGCGCAAAAACCCCAAGTTCAGGCCAGGAAAAGGAGCCCTTAAATTAAAGTGTGGAGGGAGCAACCTGAAATGCACTCTAGGCAGAAGCCTGTTCCTTATTTTACAACCCAGTCAGCTTTTTTAATCTGCTGGGCGTCAGGGAGCAAGTTTTAGTTGAGGGAATAGGCACAGACGAACACGCAGCACACACAAGCCGATCGATTTCCAAATCTGGAAAGAGATCGGCTCGATAATGCGTGTGTGCGCGTGTGCACGCTAAAAATAGAAAAGAGACTGCCCGAGGGCAGCTCAGCTCCTGCTCCACAAAAAATCGGGCTTCATAAATTGGCAAAACGCCAAAAATACTAAGCGCGAGGGCGCTTAAACAAATAACATGAAAGCGCGCTGAATCGCAACGCTTATTTATGCAAGTTACACAATCTAAAACACTCGTAATACATTAAGAATAGAGGAGAGAAAATAAACGTGTACTTATCTGCTGCGAAGCAGCAAAGAAAGAGGAAGTGACTTCATAGGTCAAAGGACTCATAGCAGAGGACATGGACGGTGATTGGACCATGTGACAGGATGTTAGGCATCCTGGGTGTTGTAGTTTTTTCTGTTACTTGTATTTGATTGGCTGCTGTTTAAGTCAGTAAAGAAAGAGAAAGCATAATCGGAGCCTCCGGTCCTGACATAGAATCATGAACTTCGCTGCATCTCTCCCGTCTGTAACGGCTTGGGAGAAAATGGTCTGGGCCTTCTGCAGAACTCGAGGCAGCACTTGCATGACCCTATCCCAGAAAGTATGCGAATAGTGGCCCAAAAGGCAAGTGGTGTTCACGGACCACAGCGCTAGACCGGAGGAAAAAACATCTTCTTCCCCAAGTTGTCCAGTCTTTTGTCAGGGGAGGTGTCCAATCCACTGATATCACTGAAATCCTTAACCCTGTCCATTTCAGGGTCAAGCTGGTATTCTAAAGGGTCCAGCGACTCCTCTACACTATTCCCATATCCATACCCATAGCAATAGGGGTCAGGATCAACCCTGGGCCCAGGAGAGCCCATGGAAATGGCATCTGCATTGAGCAGTGCTGTTCCGGCTCCGGGTTGTCAGGAATTAGTATAGGGTCATCGTCGATTGTGGGCCCAACTGACGTCAGGAGTGTCAACGTCTGGCCCAAATCCGGGAAAGGTCGCATTGGCACAACCAGCGTTGGGGCGGATCTGGAAGCGGATACGGAGGTGCCCTCCAGTGTTAGGGCTGAAGCTAACGACTTGGAAACTGAGGGGTCCCTCACCAACTCCCCTGGGCCTGAGGGCACCAAGGGTGGGTCGGTCTGCCCAAATATGAGGCTCATGGCCTCATAAAACTCCTTGAGCTGGACTGGGTTGGTGCCAGCTCCCAGAAAGTCGGGGAGGTGAGGATCAGACCCAGTTGGAGGCTCCGAAGACGGATGCCTACAGAGTCGATGCTCTTCCTGCGTTCTGTCATCCGAGCGACGGGGTGAAATCAAAGAACGTTTGGCCTTTTTCGGTTTCTTCTTTTTGTGACCCGAATGTCCAGATGACTTGGATGATGAAGAGCAGTGATGACTACGTTACTGGTCTCCTAACCTTCCTCTCAAACGAGACGGGGAACGAAACAGAGTTGAGTACCGGTCCGCCATGAGTTTTAGGGAACGTTCCCTCAAAGCCTTCCGGTTCATGGCCCGACATTCGGAGCATGACTTCGGGTCATGGTCGTGCTCCAGACACCAGAGGCACATGAGGTGTGGATCTGTCACCGACATCATTCGGTGACAGGAGTCGCAGGGCTTGAATCCAGTCTTACAGCACATCCCTCGACGCATCCAAAACTTGTCAAAAACAAATCAACAAAAATGTCACAGTTAGTCAAAAAATGACTGGGTAGCTCTTCACCGGATCTGCGCGAAGGCTGGTGCGGAAAGAAAAGAACTGATGTCAGCACACCGGGGTGGTGCCTATGTATGATCATTGCGACCATGACGCAACATCCGTGGAGTAGACCAACGCCACCTAACGGCGGTACTGCTTGAAGAAAAATCTACAGATCCAATCTGACTCCTGGGGGAAATTTGAGGAAAGGAATCTGCAACTAGAAGTCTTTATCAGATTTTCAGCTGTATTTTAGCACAAAATGCATTCTTGCATTAATTTTTAGCTAAACAAATTGTGCAAAAAAACACAAGTACAGTATGCTGGTCATTTGCTTTCTTCCCGCCCTCGCCCACTAAAATTTGGGAGTAGGTGAGGTGGCATAATGGCATCACTTCCGGAACTTTATGTAACAAGCCTCACTCAAAATTTGCAAAGTTATGCCAAAGTAATTACAATTGAAAACAGGCCTACTAAACAGACTTCCATCCACCTGTATAGTAACAGAAGGCAGTCCTTTTATAATGCCAAAGAAGATAACAAAATTGAGGAAAGCTCACAATCAGATTATCGGATGGCACGAATAAGCACATCTATTTTGGAACTAAGTTAAGCAGAAGATAAGCAATTGTGATAGTCTTGGAGAAAGATGCTAGAATTCTAACACAAACATCTATTTAGATGGTACAGTACGTTTTTCCTTCTTTATCTGGCATGAGCCCTGCAATACTTGTCAATTTCTGGCAGCTGCCATCATTTGTATTTTAGGAATATATCTGAATTGTTATATAATTCTCAAATAATTACGGATAGTTGCATCCCTTATCCCCTTCTGTCTTTGTTGCAATGTATTACAGTAATGCCATCTTGGAATAACAGGATGGCAACTCTCCATGTCCGATCGGAGAAATACATTACCAAAGAGACACAAGATGTCTACTTTAATTAGTACAAGCATTTGCACAGTGATGATCTTGTTTATTATGTGCAGCAGTTCCAGGTCATCCGAAACTAACAGCAATTAATCTGAAAAGGTATTCGTACAGGATTCATAGTCGTAGGGACACTATTATCGTCTGAACAAATTACAGATGACGCAAGAGAGTCTGAAGACATAAACGAATGATCTGGGATTAATATCAATAGCATGGAGGAGGGGTGTTCAGTTATGCGTCCTTTCCCTGTTGGTACCAAGACTGTAGCCATATTGGTTGATCATCCAAGCCTGTCAATGGTGTGTTTATCCTTGTATCATATTACCCAGTTTTAAGGTATAAATGAATGCTGGTCTATATTGCAACCCAGATCAAGACGCATGGCAGAGCTCTAAGTTGCACATGACCAGTTTTTGCAGTGAGTTGAAAAAAGGTGGTGAGGGGTCTCTAAAAGGATTGTGGCCTAACAAAGAACCCACTACAAAAGGCGTGGCCTGTATAACTACAGTGTAACCTATTACATGTGAAATACAACCACATGTTTGACAAATTCACAATGCAATGCACCATTATCCTGGGCCATAGACAATAAAAGTCTTCAAATGAAAACAATTATAAGTATTTGGATCATTCACTGTTTGCCATCGCTGCCTATGGACAGTTACTTGTACATAGAAAATTGCTTGATTATTCTCTGAAGATAGCCTCCTCAAACTTTTCTTTCTTTCTTCATTTTATCTTTCTTTCATGGCTGAAGGTATATAGCAGAAAAGATACTTCACAACTGTTCTTGATTAATACAACTCACCAACATACTATTTAGAATGTGCTTTGTTTTTGCTTACATTGTAATTACAAAAAAGTGCACCCATATAAAATCGTCAACCCATTACAGAGCCCGGTAAAAGGATTCCCTAATTTCCGGAACTCACAAAGGTGTACTTTTCACAGTGTATAACGCCGATCAAGACACATGCCTTGGACACAAATAGTCCAGTAAATACACTATTCCCAGAGGGTCCAGGCACACAGCATGTGCTCGCAAGGCACATATGACTGTCTCACAGAGGACAGGCAAACAGCCTGCTCAATCCCACACCCTGCTTTCTCAGGGCCCAGGTACAACACGATACAGTCCCTGGGCGCAGGCACACAACCTGCACTGCAAAAACGAAAGGCACACCCTTCGCTCAATGTCAACAGGCACTTTCCTTGGGATCACTCAACTGTCTTTCAAAAGCAAAAGTGGTCCACTCTAATACTGCACGTTTACTTTATTAATTAAAATATTTTGCAGAACACTGGTTGGAAACGGTATGCAGTCTTTGTTACTCCCGCGTAGCACCTGGTAGAGGCACCACGTTTCCAAAATAATGAAAAGGAAAATGGTGCACACCGATGCTTAGAAGGTGCTACTTTTGTGCAACCAAGCCCGCATGCACCTTTAGGCCACCAGGTGACATCAGAATTGTAAATTTAGTATGCATTCGAAGACAGAAATTATTAAAAGATACAATGGCTTGACCTCTGTTAGACTTTGGAAGCAGTTTTTCCTTTTAAATAGCTGTAGCTAGTGATGTGTGTGCCTATCTCCTGAGAAGTGCAATTCAGCGTGATTTTCTGAATAACCAAAAAATCTGTAACTAATAACTAAAATTTGTATTTGTATTTAGGCCCGTATTTATACTTTTTTAGCACTGCGTTTGCGCCGCTTTTTGACGCAAAAGCGGCGCAAACTTACAAAATACAATTGGATTTTGTAAGTTTGCGCCGCTTTTGCGTCAAAAAGCGGCGCAAAAGCGGCACAAAAAAATTATAAATACGGGCCTTAGTATTTAAAAAGCGCATTCCAGCCGTGACATCGAAGCGCTAAGTATCAGAGGAGCGAGTGTCAGAAAACAGAAAGTAAGAAGACAACTACTGGGGAAAAAGCCAAGTTTTTAATTGCTTCCTGAAGGCCATAAAATGTTGTTCCTTCCTAATATTCTGGGGGAGCAAATTCCAATGCTTGGCAGCCGCTACAATAAATGCTTTATCTACCATCTAGCCTTGCAAGTTTGAGGGACACGGACCAGGTGGGGTCCTGTTGATCTGAGCTGGCGGCTCGGCGCATACCAACGTAGCCTTGAAGAAAGGTATTCAGATCCGGGCATATGTAAAGACTTATGAGTCAAACATAGAGTTTTAAAAGTAATGCGCTTTATGACGGGTAGCCAATGCAATTGTTTCAGATTACTGCTAGCTGACGCTGAGGGGGAAAGATCTAATATTAAGCGGGCAGCTGTATTTTGAATCACTGGAGTTTCCTAAGCGAGGAGTTGTCAAGATTGAGCATAAGGGCATTACAGTAATCTAATCCACAAATTACTAATGCCAAGATCACTGTGATTCTAAATTCCTTTTGCAAATAAGGAAGAATTTTCTTCAGAATTTTCAAAGTCCAAAAGCTAGATTTGGTGATGGAATTTACTTGGGTCTTAAAAGATAGGCAGTTGTCGAATATAACTCCCAAATTTCTAGTGGAAGTAATGGGGGCAGGCAATTCGCCACACTCTGATGGCCACCAGAGTGATCTCCACAATCCCTTGCTAGAGCCAAAAAACAAAATCTCAGTTTTGTCGCCATTCATCTTCAGTCACTTCAAGCCCATCCAGCTGTTAACCTCACGCATACAGTGGTGGAAGCGATCTGCAACTTCTTCCCAGTTCTAAGGGACCGGAATGCATCGTCAGCATAAGAAGTGGACATAAGGCCAAACGAACAAATAAGTCTGGCCATTGGGGCGACGTACAGATTAAATAATGTAGGACTGAGTGAGGAGCCTTGAGGGACGCCACATGGAAGTTGATATGTCAGTGCCCTAAGTCTCCACAGCTTACTGTGATGGATCTTTCTCCCAAAAAGGATTCCAGGATATTTAATGCTGTACCTCTGATCCCTGCTTGATAGAGACAAGATGCCATGATATGAGGGGAGATAGTATCAAAAGCAGCTGATAAGTCCAATAGAACTAATATGGCTCCTTGCCCCTCATCGACCAATCTACGAACAGTATCTGATGTGGTGATAAGGGCGGACTCCGTATTATGGACTTTCCTAAAGCCATGCTGAGTGTAAACTAGGCTACCTGAATTTCGGAGAAAGTTGTCTAGCTCTATATTAATATGTTTCTCAAAAATCTTTGCCTGAACAGGTAGCAAAGCAATAGGCCGCAGATTTTTTAGATCATGTACTGTTCCATCTGGTTTCTTTTCCAATGGGACCACCGTCACTTCTTTCCAGGATGGAGAAAAACTCCCGAAGTAAGGACCTCCCAGAAGATCGGAGCAAGGGCTATAGATACTAAATCAGGAACCTGCTGTAAAACACGAGGCGGGCAGAGGTCCCTGGGGGAGCCTGACTTAATTCCCATCATAATCTCTTTAATCCTTCCTAGTGGTAGTAGCAGGAAGTTAGTTAACATGGGGCAGTCCTTGTCTAAAATGCTATTTAGATAATCATCTGGGTCATATATCCCCACAGAATGAGTAAAACTCACATGGATTTGTAGGACTCTATTTTCAAAGAAGGTTGCCACCTTATTGCAAAAGTCTTGCAAATTCTCCAACTCAGGGGGTGTAGAGGGGACCGTAAGGGAGTGTACTACTTTGAAAAGTTCTCTAGGGGCATTTGATGCCTTCTTAATTTTCTGAGTAAAATAATTGGATTTAGCTTTAGTACTTGCATCTTTATAGGCCCTAAGAACAACTCTAAGCTTCTCTTTCCCTTCAGAGTTTGGATCTAGCTTTCATCTCCGTTCTTGTTGGCAATATTTTCTCTGTCCTTAGTTAACCAGGGGTAGCTAACTTTTTTAGAAAAGCAGGGGTTCTAAGTGGTGCAAGTTGATCAATTGCAATATTAATACCCTGATTAAAGTTGTCAGTTGCAGGCAGAGCAACTTTGTCCTTGCAGCTTCCCAACCCGATACCAATGCCAGGTCTAGTTGTTGCCTCTTAAAACGATTCAAGTGTCTGACTGGCTTCATAGTGGGGTTAACATGCTGAGAAAATTGGACATTCATGAGACTGAAGATAAGAAGATGGTGATCAGTCCAATCAAGCAGCCTATTTGTCAGCACAACCAAGTCATCATGACGGGCAAATATCCCATTTAACAGATGACCTGCCCTGTGTGTGGCTGTCGTGACTTTTAATTCCCTGTCAAAATCCTCCATGAGATTCAAAAACTCTTTGATATGTAGGTCCTGATTATCATCAAAGTGAATATTAAAGTCTCCTAATATAATACATTTAGTGGACATAGTTAAAGGCTCAATTATGTTTGGCCAGTGCTGCAAGAAATTGGAGGAAGGACCCGGAGGCCGATAGACCAAGAGGCCTTCAAATAGTACAGTATTTTTCTGATGAATTTTAAAGCAAATACCCTCACAAATCTCTGGTGTGAGGTTTATAGCTTCCCAATGACAGAAAAGGAGGGACTTACAGATAATAGCTAAACCTCCTCCTCTACTAGAAATTCTATCCAATCTACAGAATGTGTATCCAGGTGGTATAACAGCTATGAAATCAGGGTTGGAGTCTTCTTTTGACCAGGTCTCGGTAATAAAGAGGAAGCCTAAATTTTGATGAACCATTAAGTCTTCAATTTCAGTCTTATGTTTAATTAACGAGCATGCATTAATTAGTGCACAAATCAGAGAGTAAGCATTTGGAGCAACTTCCTTTTTGGACCTTACGCATACCTCCTGTGCCATAATATGAGGAGAAGTAATGTCACATGATATCCAAGGTGACCAATTACAATGTTTTCATCTTCACTCTTCTGAATTCTCTGGGGTAACCTTAAGCATATGCTTGCATCCCTGGCTTCTCGCTAATGAGCGGAGGGCATGAGAAGAGTAAGAGATGCGGGCAGGCATCTTCGGCCCCCGGCCCCAGTTGGTCGCGGACGGGCGCAGACGGGCTTGCCTTAGGCGCGGCCGCTGTGCGGCCACATCAGCCCTAAAATAAGAGCTCCGGCTCCAATTGCGCATGCTCAAGTTACAGGTCAGCAGCTAGTCTGCTGACCTGAATTCTCCCAAAATGGTGGAAAAACGAGTGATGAAGGGGAGGGCTCTAACAGGCCCCTCTCCTTACAAGAAAATCCAACCGGGCTTTTAGGCCCAAAATAGCCGACAGTATTAAAAATAAAAATGTGTCTTTGCCCCCAATCTAATATATATATATATATATATATACATACACACACACATATATATATATATTTGACTTTGCAAGTCTCTCTTTTTATTTAGCATTTCAACCATCTTTGTCTGATTGTATTAAAGATCTACAGAAACATGAAAAAAGAATTAGCAAAGGCCAGAGGCTGGCAGTCAATGACAGACCTGGATTACCTAGGTCTGGAGATAGCTAACACCTTTTTATTTTACTCAAAATATGTGTATAAAATCGTTAGATATAAGACTTTTCACCCAGAATTAATTCCTTAGTTTCTTGTGTCATTCACATTTTTCTTCCACCACTCCAGCGTGCATCATGGGGCAATGAAGCAGCCCATTTCAGACACTGGACGACTTCACTGTGAGTTACGGCATGCTGCCCTTTCATACAGAGCACATACACACATAGGCCCATATTTATACTTTTTTTAGCGCCGTATTTGCATCATTTTGTGATGCAAAAGTGGTGCAAACTTTCAAAATACAATTGTATTTTGCAAGCTTGCGCCATTTTTGCGTCAAAAAGCAGCGCAAATGCGGCGCTAAAAAAAGTGTAGATATGGGCCATAGTTCCAATGAGTGCCAGGGAATAGGAAGGTAATGTGTGCTTTTTTAAGACAACAAAAAAAGGGCCCCTAGCCATTGTTTTAATTTAGGATGGCCTGGTAGCTTGCAAACAAGTTTTGAAAAAATCATGAGAGAACAAGGTAAGAATTGTCAAGACCAAAAGGCAGGTTGCCAATGACAGACCTTTTGGTTGTGACAATGCTTGTTTAGATATAACTTCTGCCACGTTTTTCCAGTTTAACTTGATGAAAGTTAACACTGCAGCTCCAAGCTTTCTTTATAACTAGCAGGTGAATGAAACGTGTTACTTTGTTACTTTGTGTGAGGAGCATTCCTAATAGTGCATTTGACTAGAGTAACATGTTAGCGTGAGCATCACTTTCACATGAAATAAGTCATACAGCACAGAGGCAGAACGATGGAACTTCCAAGAGCTACCTTTCAGCTGCACCTGCAAGAAAAGTGACAGAAGCAGTGGTATAGCAAGATTACAATGGGCTCTAGAGCAAGCAACAGTGGCCTCTTGGCTTGACAGTAAAAATCAACTATAAATAAGGTTGAGGGGACCATGGCATCCCTGGGCACTGGTGCCACTGCACCTGCTGTATCTTGTGACAGCTACACTCCTGGATAGAAGTTATTCTGATTAAATAATAATAAATGACTGTGATTCTGGAATTTTGTGATGTAGACCATTCTATGCCCCAAAAAAGTGTTGGTTGGAACTTTCGCCTTCATTTTTTTAATTATATGCTCCTGTTGATTTTATAAATTATGTGTATAATTAAAAATGTTCACCTCTGTCACAACACAATCTGGTCTGAGACATCACTAACACACCATTCTCAGCTTGTGACCCCAAATCTAGGCTGAGGTGAAATTTCTACAACACCAGGTTAATCTTGCATCATTTCACGAACTTTGAATTGTGCTTCTTACTTAACATTTTAGAATATTTGCTATAACACCACATTCACAGGAACAATTTAGCATGGCAGCAAAACTAAAGACTGGGGTACCAGCGTTCAGTTTGTGGCAATGGTGTTTTTTAAGATAATTTTTAAGTATGAAATGCTTCCTTGGTTCCAAAATGGATGGAAGGGTACATTTCATGCTAAACATAAGCCCATTTTGCATTCCATTTAAATGTGCTCATTTATTTTACTGAATTTCATATAATTATGCAAAAGCAAATCATATATTTCACACTTTAACACCCAAATCCTCTAGTGGGTGACTCCAATAAATTAATAGAAAAGGGAAAACTCATAAACAACACTGGAGGAAACCCAATCATAGAAAACCAAAGTTTAAGGAAGGACGAGATTACGTAAATACCAAAATATCTAATCTAAAGGAGCATTTTAAAGGAAGTATAACGTTATGGAAAAATCCAAAATTACATTAAAATTGGGGGTGTTTAGGGTCAATGAGGGTGTTTTGGGTTCAGGGATGAGTAATGTTTAGACGTGAGAGTTTTGAGGGGTCAAGAATGGAAAGTTCTGGTGTACACATGAGTTTTTAGGGATTAAGAATGGGTGGATTCTAAGGGTGTTGAGTGTTTTTTATGGTTCACAGTAGTTGTTGGTGGGATTTAGAGCTCCAAGGGTTATTTAGGGTTGAGTGATGAATTATGTTGTGGGTTAGTAAAGCTTTTTTATGGTTTAGGCATATGTGGTGTTTAGGGGTGTTGAAGGGTTCAGAGATGGGTGGTGATTAGATGTAGAAAGAGTTTTTTAGAGATGAATGGCATGTAGGAGTGATGAGGGTTTTTTAGTGGTCTGAGATGGATGGTGTTTAGGTGTGGTGAGGGGTATTTGAGAATCTGGGATGGGTGTTTAGGGGTGGTGAAGAGTTTTTAGGGGGTCAGGGACGGGTGGTGTTTAGGCACAGGGTGGGAGGTTTTATGGATTTGGGATAGTTGGAGTTTACAGGTAGTAAAAAGTTTAACGTTCTGGGATGGGTGGGGTGTAGGGATTTGTGATGGGTGGAGCTCAGTCATCAGGAGGGATTTTTAGAGTTTAGAGATGTTTAAGTTAATGGGCCAGGGATGTGTGTAGTTTAGTCTGAAGTAAGTGAGTAATCAACACAGGAAGCTTTAAAAAAGTACTGCAACACTTTCTACGCTAAGAAGCCACAATTATAACCAGCCACTTGTCTACAGCAACACCTCAGATCACCTAACTCACTTGTACAGCGTCATGCCTCACTTACCATTGTCTATGGGTGTTAAGGTCCCCCATAACTCAAACGAGGCTTGCGTTGAGCAGAGGGCATGGGCCCAACTAGAAAATGCTGCAGTTGTTTTATGTAGAAGAATGTCTGAGGACCATCAATAAAGGTGGGGGAGCAAATAAAGAGCGATAGCACATTGGGCGTTCCTGTGAAGTGTGTTGAGTAGATTGTCTCTGCAAAGACTAGAGGTTTGAGAAAGAGTTCTATGTCAAAACGTTTTATCAACAGAGGTAAACATCCATGTCTCCCTCTCTAAGACATCCTTGGCTCACTTTTAGTAAATGTGCAGAGCAATTTATGCCACCGGAAAACATATATTATTTATCACTGTTCATTCAAATAAAATTGCTAATAACAGAGCTTAAAATATGAACCTAATTTGACAAAAAATATATGCCTTTGTTAGGAATACGTATTATAAAATTGTAAGAGTTGCATTAAAGAATCAAATTATTAACACAGAAACACTGAGGTGCAAATTAGAAATGGGGAAAATTAATGCAAATAACCTTTTATGTATCCCAAACGCCTTTGAAGGGTAATAGTGTATGAAGTCAGAGAGGCAGCCAGATACAATTGTGTTTCACATTGGCAAAAATGCGTGCAGTGAAACAGATAAAAACATTGCTCCCTGTTTGCTGGAGCAAAGCCGGCTCCCACAGGAGTTGGGAGCCGGCTAAGACCATGGGGCCTTCAGGCTCCCACATGATCCTCTGGAGTTATTTTTTTTAAATGGCCTACTGGGCCAGCTATTAGACTGTCACCCAGTAAGTTGAAGGATCAATTCTTGGTATCTCATCCTACGTTTCTTCAATTAATAAGTTGCCTGTGGCATAGTGGTTAGGGTCTCAGACTGTCACACTGAAATTTGTGGGTTCTACTCTAGGTGTGACTATGGTTGTTTCCATATTAATTTTTTTTTACTTCAAAATATTTAAGGTACATACCGAAAGGTGATCTCACTCTACTTACTCGTCAAATGCATTTTTTCAATTAGTCTGAAAATATCTCATTGTAAGAATATCATTCATCAAAGCCTGAAAAAGCTCTCTCTCTCTCTGTGGTTATAGGGGTTTGGCTGCAGGGCCTGCCTGCAGGCCAGGCTCTGCAGCCAACCCCCGCTGCACATAGCCAAAGGCCGTGCACAATGCTCAGTTGGGTGTTTATTGGGGTTGGACACAGGGCCTGGCTGCAAGCCATGCACTATGGCCAACTCCTGCTGCACATGTCCAGCATGACATCTTTGATAACATCATTGATAATATCAATGTCATATTTGCAGTAATATTTTTGATGAAGAAAGTGTGCATGGCGAGGGCACAACTTCAGTTACCCTAGGGCAAGAGTTATAGTTACGTGAGATAACTGTAACTATAACAGGTGAATTTCAATGGTTTTGTACATTTAAAATGTGAGCCTAACTAGAACGTCCTTGAAACATTTGTTTTTAAAGTGAATTTCTATGTTATTGTTTAAATTCTATTTCCTAACTATAATATTCATGTAATCTTATATATTACAACAAAATCTCCTCCAAAAGGAAGGTGACGCCATTGCAATAAATCTACCACATGCACCTTGCACTTTGTAGTTCGTGTTTTTCCTTTACAAGGAGATTTTGTTGTGATATTTTTGCAACCAGCACCCGGCACAGTCCACTGCGTTAGTGGCCCTCTACGGCTGGAACTTATACAGGAACGTTATAGTTAGGCTAAGATTTCACTCGTACAAAACCACTGAAATTCAGCAGTTGTAGTTAGAATTATTTCAAGTAACTATAACACGCGGCCTAAGGTAACTATAACTTGCGCCCTCGCCATGCACTGGTAATTGCTCCAGATATTACAGCACTCATGACAACTTTCATAACATCAATAAAAATATCAATGAAACATTAGAAGTCAAATTATTGAAGAAAAACTGTCCATGGCTGGTGAGCCGTGGGTGTGTAAGTGTGTTTGTGAAACCTGTGTGGGACTGTGAGTGCGTGTGTGAGTGATTTTGTCGGTCTGTTACCGGGTGCATGAGTGGCAGCATTGGTGTGTGAGCGTGCATGTGTGTGGCTTCATGGGTGTGTGAGTGGGTGTTTGGGTGTGTAAGTGGTTGTGTGTGTGTCGAGTGGGTGTGTGAGTGACTGTGCGAGTCTGTGAATGGGTGTGTGAGTGGCTTTCTAGGTCTGTGAGTGGGTGTGTGAGTGGCTGTATACGTTTGTGAATGGTTGTATGGGTGTGTAAGTGGGTGTGTGGGTGTGTGAGTGTGTGAGTGAGTGTGTGTGCATCTCTGAGTGAGTGAGTGTTTTTTTTTCTAATTGGGTTCTGGATCCCTGAATCCACCAGAATCTACCTGAATCCATGAGAATCCGGGGAGGATCTAGCTAGGATCTGCGGCTCCTCGTGTGGTAAAAAAAAAAAGAAAAAGGTTTTTGAACAATTTCTTGCCTATGAGAGGCCCCTCACAGACACCTCCATTAGTCCCATGAGGTCAGGGTACCTCGACCCCGACCCCTTCTATCACTTTTTATCTTTATTTTCCCCACTGGGAATCGAGTCCTGATTAACAAAATGGCTGCCGCAAATTTACTTTCAGGTTTTGCCCAGCCAATCGTGACATTGCTGTGGGTGTGTGGATTCACGAATCTGAGAAGGATCCCTATATATACAAATTTGAATTTTCTTTCACATCTCAAAAACTACTGAACAGATTTACACCAAATAACAAAAAGGGTTATTTCTGGCCCCTGAGCTACCTTTCTGCCAAATTTGGTGTAATTCCATCTAGCGGCTCAACCTTTATTCCTGGTCAAAATCCCTATGAAAATTAACATGGAAAAACAGGTTTTGCTCCCCCACCCCCTTTTTCTCGGTCCCCTCTTAATGGATCATCTCAAAACTTTCCAGACAGCAGCTGACATGAGCATCACATTTTGTGAAGATTCGTCAACCGGCACCAAAGATCTAGGCAAGTAAAAAACACTTTTTCTATACAAACTAGGTCCTAATTATAACTACCTAGTGGTGATTGCCATTAGGTAATATATATAAACTATATCTAATAACTTTTTAATAGATAGATATATAGATAGATAGATAATTTGATTGTGTGATATATTCTACATTCATATCATTGACAATGGCAAAATTAACAAAATGAAGTAAGCATTTCCCCAAACTCATTTTATATTGACAATGAAATCGAAAACAAAGAGTCTATTTTTATATATTTTTCTACCAGATATGTCATTTTATTATGTATCAACAAATGTGCCCACGGGGCTTGAAGAAATACAATGATCCCTGCATGCCTAAACCCATTCTCTAATGTGTCGATCATTAATCAAATCTGCTTTGAAAATTCAGCCTAAGTAGAAAAGTCATTTGAAACAACTTATCAAGTGAATTTTGTGTCTAAAATGGTCTAATGACTCGCTTTCCCGTCTGAAAGAGAAGGCATTATTCTTCAAATAGCAGTGGCAAAAGTACTTATCTGTTTTATCACTGCCAACTGCTGTAGCACATTTTCATTTTAGATATGTTTTGGGGGAAAGGTGAGGTTGACCCTCTGCAGAGGCAGCTTGTAGAATTACTCATTAAAAAAAATATTCCTAGTAATTGTTTACAGAAAATGTAAGCTATTGCTCGTACAGTGACTTAGGAAATTCAAGCACAATGACGCAGAAAAAAGTTGAAAATGTTCAGGTCCATCATATGTGTTGCCCTGCAGTAATTCACGTATTAGAGAAGTCCACCCTTGGTGCACGAGGGGTGGATCCATGTCAAATTTTCAGCATAGCCAGTGACGATGAAAATGATTCTCATTTAGATTAATTGTATGCAACTTTACTTGGAAGAGACTAAGGCCCTCATTCCTACTCTGGCGGGCGGCGGTCGCCGCCCGCCAGGCGGGAACCGCCATATGGCCGCTCCACGGTCGAAAGAACGCTGCGGCCATTCCGACCTTCCCGCCGGCCCAGCGGGAAGGCGGCCTGCAACACAGAAGCCGGCTCCGAATGGAGCCGGCGGTGTTGCAGGTGTGCGACAGGTGCAGTTGCACCCGTCGCGCTTTTCACTGTCTGCTAAGCAGACAGTGAAAAGCATGCTGGGGCCCTGTTAGGGGGCACCTGCACTGCCCATGCCAGTGGCATGGGCCCCAAGGGCCCCAGGTCACCCGTTCCCGCCATCCTCTTCCTGGCGGTGAAAACCGCCAGAAACAGGCTGGCGGAAAGGGGGTCGGAATCCCCATGCTGGCGCTGCTTGCAGCGCCGCCATGGAGGATTAGCCCAGCCGGGGGAAATCCGGCGGAAAACCGCCGGACTCGCTTTACCGCTGCGGTCGGAATGGGCTTTGAAGCACCGCCAGCCTGTTGGCGGTGGTCAGAATGACCCCCTAAGAAACTTAAGTTCAAAGCGGAACATCGAAATGGAGCCTGGCATAATATTTATAGTGTTTGTGTCTGTCTCCTTTGAAGTTAGTGACCGCTTGCAGAAAATGATATTGAGGTTGATAACACTGACCTACAACTAAATTGCTCTGAGTGCATTACCTGCAACTACTTCCTAACGGTAAGAATATTATTACTGGTTTTATCTCAATCTTGTCTACTTACCCATATTAACCTTTATATTTATATATCATGCTTACCTTGGGGTGTATGTATGTATGTATGTATGTATTATTTGTGAAGTGTGAACCAAGCCAAAAAGTCAGTGAAGTGGTGTACAGGTTCAAGGGCAACCATACAGTCATTGAGTGACAGGAGAGGCAGCTAATTCTCTGAAAGTTACTGCATTGTGATGTAGTCTTCTTAGGTGTTTTTTTAAAGAGTTCCTCAATTGGAGAAGCATACGAGATGTTGTTTTGATTATGGAGATGGTGTTCTAGATCCTTGGTGCCTAGATGGAAAAGGCCTGGTGTCTTGGTTTTCTTTTTTACTCTTGTTAGTCACCAGCCAGTCTGATGATGTCCTGGCTGAAGATGTGCTGATGGTGAGTTTGCTGCAAGATAAGCAAGGGTACTAGTAATGATGGTTTTGTAAATTATGCAGCTGGTTTTGAAGATGGTGTGGGTCAGCAGAGGGACCCAATACAGTTCAGTCAGGATGAGGGGGATGTCATCAGATTTTTTCCAACCCTGGCTGTGACATGCAGTGGCTTGTAATATGCCTTTAATGGAGGTCATTGTGGAGTCTGGGAGGCCATGGAGCAAAGAAATATTACTCCCCAGATGCAAGAGTACAAGGGCTTGAACAGAAGTTCTGAAGTTGTTTTCTGGAAGGAACCATTTGACTTTCTTTAGAAGAGAGACCTGGTACTAGATGGTTGTTGTTTTTTGCCAATGTATTTTTTGAGGTTAGCTTGGAGTTCAAGGTGAATCCAAGTGACTTGGCATTCAGAGAACATTTGTGCTTGAAGCTATCAAGCTTGATGCTATTTACAAAGGTCTGTACTAGCTTTGCTTACTGTTCTTCTCAAATAACAGGAAATCTGTCTTCACTGGAATGAGCTTCAGATTGGCACTTGACATCCAGGTCTGGATGATGATGCAGGCAGTGTTTAAGGGCCTGAATATCTGCAACAGAGGAGACTTTTCTGAAGAGCTGTGTATCTTTGGTATATCGGTGAATCCTGATGTTATTATCTGTGAGTAAATCTCCAATGGGCTCCAGGTAGAAGTTGAAAATGGCCTGAGACAGTAACGAGCCCTAAGTGACTCCTCAGGTGATAGGGATCTTTTGAGATCTTATAAGAACTGGAGGTGCTCATGTCAACAAACTGTTGAAAAATAGAAAGGTAGGAAGAAAACCAGTGAAAGACATTGCCAATTAATCCTATTGGAAACTTTATGGTGTAGATTCAGGTTGGATGGTCAACCGTGTTGCAGACAGCTGAGAGTTTCCATAAATATGAAGTCAAGGGTCATCTTCATCTCTTGTCTGGAGTATGTCACCTATGTTGTGTAAGGTAGAGGTCATGCAGATGGTTAACACTGATTTGATTTTGGAGTTGAGCACTCACTGCAATTTTAAGAGCTTGTAAATAAAATATAGATGATTTACTGGCCTATAGTTGGCAAGATCATCATGGTCTAATGAAGGTTTCTTTCGGAGTGAGAGAATCTGGTCTGGATTGAGAGCTTCAGGGAAGATATGCTGAATGAGGGAGACATTGACAACTGTGCTTAGCAGTGAGAGAGCTTCACCAGAGAGTGCTTTCATAAAAGATTAGTGAAGGCATCATCTTCAGAAGTGGCTTTGAGAGAGTTGAGTATGCAGGGGAGGTCTGTGAGAGACAGGGCTATGAAGGATGACCATATGGGAGTCTACGAGACGGGGTGGGCCTAGGTGAAGAAGCAGGTGTGGTGTTGTCACTGTACTTTTATATCTTTCTCAATTTTTTCACGGAAGACGAGGATAATTACATTGCACATATCTGTGGAGTGTGGGGTAGGTCGTTCAGCCAGGACACTGATGCAGTGGTACTTGCCTGCAAACCGTTCTGCTTCTGGTGGTGATTTCATTGATAGTATTGCTATAGTATTTTGCTTTTCTCGCGCAGTGTGGTGGGTTTCATTACCATGAGGTCATCTGGAGGACTGTTTTTCTTCCATTTTCCTTTCTGTCTGCAGGTGGAGGGTTGATTGTGAGGGCTGGTAGTTAAGGATGTAGTGGTCAGGTCGTTGTCACAGATGCAATATTATTGTCATGTGAGATAAGGCATGCACATAATGTGAGCCACTTTGGCGGCCGAATATATTTTACACTATATAAAAAAATTGCAAGTCTCTCAAGGTCTGCAATTATACGATAGAAGAAAATAGCTGTAGCTCTGGTACAGAGCCACAGCCTGATTTTAATAGACACATGAAAAAATGGCACACTCGAGTTCATTG
Organism: Pleurodeles waltl; assembly: GCF_031143425.1. Classification (NCBI taxonomy): domain Eukaryota; kingdom Metazoa; phylum Chordata; class Amphibia; order Caudata; family Salamandridae; genus Pleurodeles; species Pleurodeles waltl. The sequence continues at coordinate 1,106,122,246 of NC_090445.1, forward strand.
GGAGGGCACTATAGAGAGCAGGATAATTCAGCAATGCTCACCCATAAAAAAGACCATATGAAGCTCCTAAGCAGAGGAAAGCATGCCACTCAACATTCATGAAAGCATAAGAGGCAATTGGCACCGACTGTATCAGACCTCACAGTCTTTTGTTGAGACAATTATAAAATGCAAATATTTATAAATCTCACATAAAGCTTGTGATCCAATATTATCTTGCCAGAGAACATGAGGCGCCCGCACAAAATTGTTATAAACCATTCTTATTAGTGTGCAAAAGGGGGTGGGACGCCACAAGTTCCGATGCTTTCTGTAGGCTGTTTCCTCCACCCAACATGTGTTTGCAGCAATTCCGACCGGTAATTGCATTCTGTTTTGCAACAATTGTTGTTTCATCGGATTATATCTCTCCGCTATAGGCAGTTCTCCAAGGGTCCCACCTACACCATGTGTCGCACCTGCTCTCCGCAAGCTTGGATAGTGATAAATTGGGCCGCAGGCATTGGAAGGCTGATTACCCTGGCGCGGTCCCCCATGAAAGGAAGCTCGAACAGCATGGTGAGGGATGAAGGATGGTGGAGGACAGCAAGAGTGGTGGACTGTGAAAAGGACGATTTAGTTACTGAGTGACATGTGAGCACAATGTGCAAGGTAACATCGGGTGCACAAAGAATTAGGAGCCATCTGCACACATCATGGCAGCTTGTAAATTAGGATACTGTGTATATATCTGAATTGTCTTCAGAGATACACAGTAGAGAGATTTCGGAAAGGAAGCGGGTGAAGGTTTCAACAGCTTTTATGTTGGAACCATAAACTCAAGACGCTCTTTCTATCTCTCAAACCTGTCAGGTACACCAGGGGTGCACATTGTTTATAAGGCATAAGGAAGGGATTTCATTCACAAAGAATACTACAGGAAAGTAGCATGTGTAAGATTGACACAGGCCTCCTTCCAAGGATGATAAACAGCTTAGATTGTGGGACAGCTCTGTGGGATTAAAGGTCATTAAGATGATGTTTGCAACAAGGGGAAAAGGATTTAGATTTCACAACTGCACCCATTCAAAGTTGATAAAATTAATACCAATTAAGACGGATAACAATAATACCACCAAGAGTACAGATTCAAAATGTATTGTATTTTGAGCACTGTATGGCTTGTTGCCTTGCGCAATGCAGAAGGCCGATCAGTGTTACTGCAATGAGAAGACAGTTGGGCAGATTAGAAGAGGTGTGTACTCCCAGCACATTTTCATTGTCGTCGTTTCCGACAGGGCTTTGGAAGCGGCTACCAAGATAACTGTGTTTATGAAACACTGGTCAAAAGTCATCCCCTTCCACACATATGAGTAGTCAGCACCAGTAAGAAACAATAGGGTCAATGCAACTAAATATGCTAGACTGGGTATATTCATTTTGTATTGTGGTTAGTGTATTCAAAGGCATATGCCACTAAGTGGTCATATGTGACTGAAAGTGTCACGCGTACAGCAACCTATGATATCTTTCCACCATGAAATATACAGGACTATCATTATTTTTGCAATCACATGTAATCCTACAAAAATATACTGTCACAGGCCTATAAGTAAATTTGGTAAGATTCCAATAGGCCAGTCATTCCATCTAAAAGCTAGCCAGCATGAAGTAGAGTCAGTCTTGTTATGCTTCTAATCATACCAAATGTTAATTTTGTTTTCTTTGTTGGTCATGGGTAAAGCTGAGCACAGGCCAAGCAAAAGTAAGGTTTCTAATCTTGTCTTACATACAACCCAGATAGATCTCCATTTCTAAGTCACTGGACCGTTGTGAAAACTCCAATTTTTCAAGTTAGCTTGCATTTCAAGATGCATGGGTAGGATGCTTATACCCAAGGGTGATTGCTTGTAAGATAGAAGAGAAGGGCCCATTGTTCATAATGTCTAATAATAAACCCAGAGGCAGTGCCCAGAACTTTTTTTATATCACCAGGTAGCGATCGTACTCTCTATACTCACATCAATAATGCATAGTAGAGCTGGAGGAAGCATATTCTCCACTAGTATCTTTCCACCCCACCTGACATCTGTATCACTACACATCTATCACCCACTCACAACACTCTGGCCCTCATTACAAGTGTGGCGGTCTCAAGACCGCTACAAGTGTGATGGTGGATGGACTGCTGAAGACAGGGCGGTCGACCGCCCTATTACGACCATGGCAGATGGATCACGGTCTGAGCGCCAGCCACAGCAGGTTGCTGTCTGTCGACAGCCTGGCAGTCTTGGCAATCGCAATCCGCCAGGGCAGTGCTGCAAGCAGTGCTGCCCTGGGGATTACGAGTCCCTTTTCCACCAGCCTTTGCATGGCAGTCTCACCGCCATGCAAAGGCTGGCGTAAAGAGGGTGTCAGGGTCCCCATGGGGGCCCCTGCACTGCCGATGTACTCGGTATGGGCAGTGCAGGGGCCCACATGGACAGCCCCGTCATGCATTTCACCGCCCGAATTACGGGCAGTGAAATGCATGATGGGTGCTGTTGCACCTGACGCACCACAACATTGCCGCTGGCTCGATTACGAGCCGGCGCAATGTAATGGTGAGTTTTCTGCTGGGCCAGCGGGCAGAAGCACTGTTTTCGCCCACTAGACCAGTGGAAAATTCCTAATAGAGTGGCAGCATTCCATCAGCACTGGCGATATGCTGGCTGCAGTGGCTTCAGATGTCTTGAAAAAAGACCGCTGAAGCCGTAATGAGGGCCTCAGTCTTATTACAGAGAAACCACCTGCACGCTAACTGATGAAGTATAACGCATTAGTCGGGATGCTCAAACCATGCACACAATAATCTGATGAGGCACCACCTAATCGCTTCTCTGAAACAAACCATTTTCTTGAATGTGCACCACTTCTTCTCTGAGTAAATCAAAAAATGTGTGGCACTTCACTGAAGAGTGCCCAAGACCACTAGAGAACCAAACACAAGCAGAGATGAGCAAGTTCTTGTGTTGATACGATCACTGCTTAATCTGTGATCTTCTAAAGGGCAGTGTCGGCCAGCATAAGTGTTGAGGACAAACAACCACACCGACCCAATCACTGCCATAGACTGGACTGCATACTTACTTGCCTGAACATGGGCTCTAGAACAATGTCTCCCAACATCTGTGCCATTGGCCCTAAATCGTCCTTCAGGTTCTATGCAATTTGTGAAAAACAATCTAAAATGTTTCCCCTACAAGGGGTACAATTTGCGTCCTGTTGCAGTGGTACTTTCGACCTTTTTTGGGTTCTGCCATCTTAAACACAGCATGTCCTGCTGCCGAGAGAGCTCCTAGCTTAAATTCAGTACAAACTGGGTACAATAAGTAATGGATTTAACGATATCCTTGTTTTAATGATATTCTCTCTTGGAACTCAACTGTAAAATTAACTCAGAACTTATAGTTCTTACTAAAGAGACCTTTATTTTATGTTCATCATTAACTGAAGATGTTCTGCGCTTGAAATGTGTTAAACTATATTAAAAGAATTGGAATGGCTGAGATAAGTTTCTCATGCTTCGCTCTGCTGAGGAGACCGCGGCGCAGGTTTCTTAAGATAAAGTCGAAGGAAAAAAGTTATAAACTCAGTTTTACTGACCAATTAAAATACCATGCTTAGTTGGTCCTACCCCCTTCCACCTTGAAAAGAACAATGTAATATTCAGAAAATTATGACCTAATAAAGTTCAACCTGGAAGATTATAGTTTGAATAGATCCTTAAACAGTAAGAGTGTCATAATAACCTGTCCTATAATTTCATTTCACAACCGACTGCATTCTGGGAGGTGTGGTTTATATGCACAAAAGGAAAAGGGCATGGCACACAGAGCCGCAACATAGTATTGTATTGTACATGAGCTTGAGAAGACACTAATGCATGACTTCAAATATGCCTTATCTATATTGAAGCTCCAGTTGTGTCAATATACATTAGGAGTTAAAGGTGAGCTATCCAGCAGTGCCAAATAATAGACCACTACACATTTTTTCCTGAATGTGAGAATCAATCTCAGTACCTTACTTCTTGAAAAAGGTACAATGTTATGTTCTGGAACTACAAACTTAAGGAAAACCCTTGAAAGGAACAACCACGTGACTTACTAAAAGATGCTTCTATAAGAAAGAAATAAAATTAGCCCCATCTCAAAAGTTATTTCCGTGTGTAATTCTGATATGCGGGTGTAAATCTGATTTGCAAATGTAAATGGCTTGAGAGTAGGGCTTTAAAAAAAAGGTGACCTTGTACACATGAATTCTTTTACTCAAAGCACAATATTACTTCAGGATGGTGTAATATTATTATTGAATAAGTGCCACTCAAGATATGGGAGCGAGAAAGTTTGTGAATACCGTCAAAACTCCAGTATGTGGGGTTTCAAAACCCCCCCCCATCTCCTTGCCTTCCTAAACTAATTGATGAAATTCTCATTCAAAAAGTGGAGGGAAGAGGAAGAGAAAATCCCCCAAATTGATGGTTGATATTGGGAAACTGTTTTCTTTATTGGTAGATGTGGACCAATACGGGCCAAAAAAGGAACTCACAAAGATTTTTCAGCCTTAGGCCTTGGCGTTGAAAGCTCCTAGTGTCAAAGCCTTCCAGACATACTGGTAGAACTTTTTGGAATGTCACTAAGCTGTAAATGTGTAACCATGCATACTGATTACTTCCTTTGTGAATTGGGTCTAATGTTCTTGGGCTCTGATTTTTAACTATTGACCATTTTCTGTCATCACGTAGAATTTAGGTCACATAGGTAAAAAATACATAAATTAACATCTACAGCATGCAGTTATTTGCCACCTAATGAAAAACACCCTATGTGTTAAGCAATTAATTTAGTAATAGGGCTTTGGGACATTGTTACTTCACCTACAAAGTTGTGAGGGGCGTATATCTTTTGCACTTCAGCTTTTGTACCTCACCCAACTACTGCTAGGGCTTACATATTTCCAGTTAAAACAGCTTTACAAGAGACTTTTTGTACAAATAAATATATTTTGTAAGACATATCTCCCACTAACAATAGGATTGTCTCCCACAACCCATATTTTTAGTTCATTTTCACCCATGTTTTTATAAATGTCTTACCATTGTTAATGTCATAAAGTTATCACAATGTAAATAAAAAATCTTCATTAAGTTGGTGGAACTAAAGTTTCCCTACTTTGCCTCCCCCTACTCACCAATCACTAATTATTCCTAAGACAACAACTTCACACTTCCTGGGTGCAAAGTATGGGAATGTAGACTACCACTATTTTATTTAATAGAATTGTTTTTGATTTAAGTACAAATGATTTACTTGGTTTGAAACATACCATAAAACCCAAACCATTCTAGAAAAATAATAAATAAAAGCAGTAAAGTTATTTCAAACATTAAAGATTTATTCTAAACTGTTCAAGTCTGATTGGAATTTGATTTTTGATGTGATGATCTGATGACTATAATAAGTAGCCTGTGGTGTGTTTCCATTAGGCCTTTTAGCACTAAGAAATAACATTTCAGGAACACTGTATACAGCAAACTTTTTATACCCCGGGAATGTTCTGAAGGAATTAGTCTGGAGTGAAAAACAAGTTGTCAGGAAGATATTAATTAAATTGAATGCAGGGGTGCCTAATAAACACAACAAAAGAGATTTCGAAGTATTAAAAGTGGAGGAATGCTCACTTAAATCAGGAAAAGCAATTTAAATATGATTATGCAGAATTCTGGAATATTATTTTTTTCAGCAATTATATCTGAGTGGGATTTCCCACACATACTTAAAGAGTGTACAAAAGATGTTTTGCATAAATTACTCACCTAATCATTAAAAGATGTAACAATATAATTATTCCTATGATAAGATAAGTATTTGTAAATAATAACAACATGTATGAAGAAGATGCAATTGACAAAACACAGAGTCCGTAAAGGCAAACCGGAGGTATGCCATACCAAGCTCAGCAGGTGTCAAATAAGGGCAACTGACCCCACAAGAAGATTAAACATTTGTCTAAAGTAATGGGACAATTCTTCATTGCAGAACACTTGAATATCATCAATTGGGGTTAATCACAGCTAGTAGGAGTTTAACTGCTTTGAAGAGAATATTGTGTCAAAAATACCAAGGACCAAAATATTGAGAAGGTAAGTGCAAATATATAAGTATAGGTTTACTATTTTTAACTCCACATCTATGTACTTCGAAGATATATATATTGTCAGGGCACACATATTTGGAGTTATATATAGTAAAACTTTGATTAACATTAGAAACTTACCTACACAATATTTTTGTCCTTAATATTCTTGACATGATATTTGGTACCACAACATTTGTGTTTCCGATATTCTGTCTAAACTGTGGATGAGAGCTGTGCTGGACGAGTGCAGGAAAAGAGACACGCTAGTTGGCCTACTGGATGAAAGCCTTGCTAGAGTGCCTACAGGGTGAGGGGCTTGCGTGTGTGCATGCAGGGTGCAGCACATAGAAGCCAGACCTACTAGCATTGCCAATGCTTGTTTTACTCTGACTATGCTCAAATGCGAAAGAAGGTAAGGAGTTCATCAAGTGTTCCTTTAGTAGTTATTAAATCATAAGCTGGGAGCCCAGCAACAGATATGTCTGTACAAGTTACGGTGCAGATAATGAAGTAGTAAATGGCAATAAATATGGTATAAAATGCTAAATTAATTTATAGTCATTTTAAAAGAAATAACTTTTAGCACTTTTCTTACATATCAATGAAGCTCTTGATTTTCAGGCATGTCTAAATAAACCTCAATGTGACCCAACGTGTCTTCCATCACGATGATGTCCTTTGCTTTCTGGAAAGACACTTAGTGATACAGAGACTTACACTAAAGCTGGATAGAATTGCCCAGTCCCACACGCAGTACAACTAAACCTCTCCTCTAAGTGGGCTTCAGTGTCAAGCTGCATGTTTCCAGTACTGTGTACAACAAACAGTTAACACCCCACAAAATCTTCCTCCACGGTTACATCTTTGGCAGCTCAATTGATGGTGTTTCAGAGGTACTGTGACCTTGCTTTTTCTGCCTTTTGGGGTTACCTTTGTAAAGGTAAACTCAAGCCTGCCTAAGCCAATGCTTCATTTTTAAAATAAATAAATATAGTGCAGGGGGCTCTTTTTTATTAGGGACCTGGCAGGAATTTAATGATTGGCAGGTCTTGATTCCATCTCTTGCCTCTTCCACCTCACTCATCTCCCTGTTTCTTTATCTCACTCTTTTAGGCTCTTTTTCACACCAGCATTCTCCCATGCTAGTTTTATCATCTTTTACATCCTGTTCCTTTCCCCCTTTTCTGCCTTTCTCTCTCTCATGCCATGCATCAAAGTATGTTGATGACAGCTACTGATCCGTAAGAATGAGATCCGGTGCCCATCACAAGCAAGAACTGGCACAAATAAACCACTGTGTCTGTCTCGCTCACAGGGCAAGCTCACTAGTCACAAGCTTGTTGAAAAATAGTATGAGCCGTGTGACCTGCCCTTGAGATACATGCAGCTCCAAAGAGGAATTGTGCTAAACACAAAACAGAACCACTAAACATAAATCACTACCTAAAGCAAACATGCTTATTTACTAGAAAATCAATCAAACAGACCAATCTAAAGTTCACTACTTGACTCAGTCAAGCACATTGATTATGTTACATATCCTGCCCTTGATTAGTAATTATCTTACACTTGCTGCCACAAACTTCCTTTTAGTTCTAAGATATACAAGTGTTAAATTAGACCGATTCACCTTGAAAGAACTTTACTTGTTTTTGACCAAAAGAAAATATGTCAGCTCCGAAATCACTCTAATCTTGGCACGATTTCAAATTAGAGAATTTAATAGCAAGGAGCTTTGTCTAGAATGAAAATGATCATACTCCCTATATTTAGAGTGCTCATCTCTTGACAATATTTCTTTCTCTTGGCACTACTTTTCAGATTCTCTACCATAGAAAAGCCCTTGTTTTTGAGAATAAAAGGTATGAAACATATTATTTAAGCCGCATCTGGGTGTCCAACCTACAAATCTCAAATACTTGAGCTGAATCAGGCTTAATAAGGTGTTGCTTATCCCAAACAAAGAGGCAATCAGACCTTCATTTTTAAAAAAAGCAGTAAAACTGTGGGAAAGGAAGAACAAAGAGTGGACGTTGTTAGCTGTGCAACCAATCTGAGGGGCATATTTACAAGTCCCTAGCACCATCTTGCGCTGCACTAGCATCATTTTTTTAATGCTAAGGCGGCGTTAAGGAGGCCTTTCTCCTGTGTCGTATTTACAAATTGGCATAATGTTTGCATTGCGTCACTTTGTAAACTCTTGCACCACATTATGCCTGTGCTAGGCATAATGTATGCAAGGGGAGGGCGTTCCGATGCATGGAGGACCCGGAAAAATGGCGCAGTTAAATTTACAACATTTCACTGCGCCATTTTTTCTGTAATTTTTAATGCCTGCTGAAAGCAGGACTTAAAATGACACTCTCATTTTAACCAATGGGCCTCTCTGTGATTTGCTGTACTAGCGTTAACATTTTTTACACTAGTGCGGCAAAGTGCCACAATAGCATCAAAACTGTTGATGCTATTATCCTAACGACTGTCATGGTGTGCCATATTGTAAATACGGCGCAACCATGGTGTCGTTAGGTGGGGCAGGGGTGATGCAAGAAAAGTGACGCATTGAGACGATGTAGTGTAGTGTTTTCTGCGCACATTTTCTGAAGATTTTTTAACCTCACAAACTTCATGAAAACTAATTTTCCTGGAAACACATAACAACAAAATAAGATTTTGTAGCAATTTTCTTCTCTTTTACAAAAAATAACAATGTTCGGGGTGTAATTTTCAAGCAATAAGGTTTGCATAAGAAATCATCTGTAATATTTTATGCCGGACTTTGTGCAGGGGGGGTAGTTTTACCATTAGTGGTGAACTATGAAACTTGAGAAAGTTGTGAAGTTTTACCTCTTCAAAAATCAGTATTAACAAAATTAAAATGGTGAGCACCCTAAGTCCTTTCTCTCCAAGACTTCACAGTAATTTCGGAAACAGATGGAATTGCTAATGATTTGAGAAAAACACCATTAGGTTTTTGAAAAATCGATTTTTATATACCTGTTTCTTTATACTATCTTGTTTATTAGGTGTTTGTTCTGCGCTACACTCTATCTTTTATTAGCTTCAAGGCACTCTTCACAAGTCGGTAAACATGACATATTAAACAGCATGTGTACATACTAAACTATAGAAAATGTAGAAAATATTAGAATTATTAGAAGTTATTGCAAGTGAGACACAGTTAAATTGGAACATTCAAGCATCAAATCTCGTTTTTTCTGGTGACTACGCACACAATTGCCTCAATGCATTGTAGTTGTAGGAAGCAGGGCGGCGCACATGACAAGTTAGAGTCGCACATGGTCTCAATAGCAGATGAAACAAAGAACAGCATAAAAGTGAACTGTGGACATGAGCTATCAGTCCCAGCAATGGGGAAGCGGACAGCTATCTCTGGCACTAAGGCTGGTGTGCAATAGAGTACAGTCAATTGGCGCTAACAAGGGTATATCTAAAGCCCTTGCTAACCAGATGAATGAAAAGTGATGAGGAGTGGGGTTAGATACTACAGAGTGAGCTGAGCTAAGACATGGTCGTCTAAGTCTCCGTAAGGTGCTTCGTGGCTGTTTTGAAGAGTCGAACACCAGGCCCATGCGTTGACTATGGTTCGGGGAGCAGCAAGCTAAGAGGTCTCCATGGAACAGTGCACTGGATTACGATGGCCGGGTATCGTCTTTAGGTTCCTCTTTCAGGTCAGGCAGAATGCCACACCCCGTTGTCACTGACTTCTTCTGTGTGCAGAACTTTACTCCCAGCCTCGGACACTTTTAAGTGGTCTGATGCCATACACTTGGTGTGGAAGGTCCCCTAGTCGTCTACTTCATAGTTATTGCCCTTTTAGCAAGTAGTAGAGCAAGGTCTACAAAACGGGCAGCTATATTATTCTCCTTAGGCCACTTACAGCGCTGTTTCCTACATGTAGGCACACGCCAGCTAGCCAGTTTAATTAGATATGAATGTTCTTCATAGGCAAGATAACACATGTTCAGTATCTCTTCAAGCATCATTCAATCCCAATTCCAAAAGAGGCAGCCTTTTTAGACTCCTTGAAAGAGCATGTAAGGTACCCATCCAACCTTTCAGCCTTCCAAACTGCACTCAGTGTACACATATTGCAAAGACGTTATTGAATCCAGCACCAGGAGTCTCATGTCCCTTACAAATGCCATGAGAACTAGATAGATAGATAGATAGATAGATAGATAGATAGATAGATAGATAGATAGATAGATAGATAGATAGATAGATAGATAAATAGACAGATATCAATTTTTTGAAGAGTATTTCCGTGCAATTATAAGCAGAGTATATTACAACAGTATTAGTAAGCCATGGCTGTGGAAGAGATCGAGAACAGTTTAGGGGTCAGGTATTAGATATATGAAAAGCATACTTATTAAGCACTGCATCCCATGATAAACTAGACTTAGGGCACAAATTATAAAATCAAAGAAGAGGTGGGTGAATTGGACGAGACTGAGAGATTTGGAAGAGACTGAGTCGGAGGTTTGCATAGGTATTCCACAGCAGTGGAAAAAGGGAGATACCTAACAGTGCCCACACTATCTCTGTCTGCCCTCTGAGATAAAGAAAAGCAAATCAGTTGACTAATTTCTGTAACCTCTCCAAAGCAAAATACCAGACCTCACTATTATACCCCGATGAATTACATCCCTGGTGTGGTTAGTTTAGTTCAGCAAGAATACACAACCTGCTCTACCATATTAACGACGATCACTACAAAGGGACGTCCTCGTGCAGAAAAGACAATAATCTCGCATAAGTACCTGAAATGTTTCAGTGTCTGTAGGAAAGGGCACCCGACCCCTAAATGTATTTAAATATTGGTAACCCCATTTGGCTAGTTTAACTTTCAGGTAAGCTTACGGAACAGTGGTGCACCTTTAAAATGGCTTCGTGAGAAGCCACATGACCACTGAATTGTGAATTTCACCACCAAAATAAATGGTTTTAAACACCTGACTTCCAGTCTGCCTCAGCAGGTCTGATGTGCTCTGAGCACAGCAGCAACAACAGCAGATGTCAGAGGAAAACATTTGTGGCGTATGAAGGCGTATTTTGGACATTATAAGAGCATTGAAGTCTAGAAGGCATGTGTGCATAATGTCGAAAAAAGTAGGAAAGATCTAACATTTAAACTTGTATGTCCAGGCACTGAAAACACACAGAAATTGCTCTTCAGTGCATAGGCCTTGGCTTCCTCTTTCTTTGTAAAACCGTACACGTGAATAAAAGACTTTTTTTTTCAGAAGTCAGGTTAGGAAAAAACTTGAGGAGATAATTTATTCACTATTGGGACTTTAATAAAAAGTCGAATTCAGTCGTAAAAATACAATTTTTGTTTACTATGCTCCAAGGATGACTTTGTAAAAACGTGTTTGTCTCCTGAAACCATTGTCAGTAATTAATTGAGTTCGGACCAACTTCTCCCACATCCGTTGTCAGTAAACAACTCTTTAATGAGGTGTAAAATACTTTACTGTGAAATAGCTGCTGGCTTAGCTCACTGGAAAGAAGACACGGAGGAGTTAGTTCCAGGGCATCCATTGACACTTAGCAGAGGACAGAACACCGGAACATCAGATGGTCTTCATAAAGATCTAACTGAAACCGTCAGTGGTGCATTTGAAGCAATTTCGCTCCCATCCAATCAATTTCCTCTCACAATAGTGATGGGGATTGACCTCAGAATCAGTTGAGGTTGGTTTCAAGGGGAGGTTGTTCATTTGCTTAGGAAAGTCTCTGGGTGGGAAATCAGAGTGTTGCACATTTGTGCAAGGGTTTTACAATTATGGAAACCCTTCTAACTGGAACTTTTGCCTTCAACTCTCCTGTTCTGCTGACTTCATTTTCACTGGCTTTAGGACTCTGCGTACTTTACCACTTCTAACCAGTGTTAAAGTGCTTGTGCTCTCTTCTAATAGAACAGGCTTACCCCCAATTGGCATTTTAGTTCACTTGTCAGTCCCTAGTAAAGTGGTACTACATGTACCAAGGGCCTGTAAATTAAATGCTACTAGTGGCCCTGCACCATTGATTATGCCACCCACTTGAGCAGCCCTTTAAGACTATCTCAGGCCTGCCATTGCAAAGTGTGTATGCAGTTTTAAACTGCTATTTTGACCTGGCAAAATAAAACATTTGCCAGGCTGAAACCCTTCTATTCAATACATGTAAATGACCACTATGGTAGGCCCGGGACAGACAAGAAGGCAGCGTGCATTAAAAAGTTGGACATGTACTTTTAGGTTTTACATGTCCTGGTAGTGAAAAACTCTTAAGTTCATTTTTCACTACTGTAGTGAGCTTACATTTCCCATAGTATAACATTGGGGATACCTTATTAAATTTAATAAGCTGTCACTTTCAAATGAGAAGAGGTAACCAGTGTGTGTTTGATGTCTTTGGAACTGTAATGAAAAATCCTCTCTTATGATAAAGTTGGATTTTAAATTACAATTTTGAAAATGCCATTTTTAGAAAGTTGTCATTTTCCTACCCTAGCCATTTAGTGCCTACAACCTATCTCAGGGTCACATGACTGGGTGTAGCTCACATGTGGGCTTTGTGTATTCTTCAGAGACAGCTATATATAATAGAAAGCTTAGGTGTGCCTGGATGGGCCAATCCTTTTAGGATGGAAGGACAGAACAGGGCACAGCTCTAGCTACACTTGAATAGAGTTTGTCCTTCCTCTAGGCAAATTACTGCATACCCCCTGTAGATAGCCTGGAGCAAGAGCAGGGGAGGCAGGAAACCTGTGCATTTCAAAGGGAAACCTATAGACGTTTTTCTCACTTCTAACGAGGCACCTCGTATAAATAATGGACCTCAGACACCAGCTCTTCAGTACACTTCTGGACCTGTGGAGACTCTGCCAAGAAGAAGGAAGGCCGTGCTGCTGGAAGGACTGCCACTTTGATGGACTGCTGCCCTGCTGGACTGCTGCCTAGCTGGATTGTTGCTCTGCTGCCCTGCTGCATGAGTCAGAGAGATTGGACCTGCGCCTGAACCCATTACTCCCAAAGTGACTGCAAGAAGTAGTCTGCTGGTCTTATGTTCAGAGTGATGGAGGCATAACAGGATTCCAACCACCTGAATGAGCATCCAGATAATGCTGGCGAAATCCCCTAATCCCCAAGTGGTGCGTCTTAGGTCCTGGACCCTTGCTGTAGTCTCAGTGGAGATGAATTTAAGTTTTTAGGCTCTTCGCAACTGCAAATGTGCCGCTAAACTCCAAACCTTCTTCCTCGCACTAATGCGTCAACCCGACATTTTGCGCTGCAACATCGACTGCTCGTGAGAAACACTGCCATGACCGTTCATGATGACAACAGGATTATTGCGCTACATGATGACCATTAGTGACGCCAGCCCTTCTCTTTGCTTTCCTGCTCCTTGTAGTCTCCTCCACTGGAAACCGGACACTTTACAGTGGATTGAGAAGGTAACTTTTCAGCAGGACCAACCTGGTCCCCGTATTCAACCTGCTTGCCATTTTGGTCAGCTTGAACTTCTGACTTTCTCCCGGACCCGCATGGCCAACTAGCTGCAAGTGGCATTTTCGTTTTTTTGGCACTATTTTTACTTACATATTTAACATTGCATATCTCTGGTTCTACTGATTGGATGGATTTATGTCATTTTGGTGTCAAAATAATTATTACATTTTCCTCTATTGTTCCAAATTGGTAGGGGATTTTTCCATGTGCTGTGTTCTCACTTTATTACTGTTTGAATTGCTGCATAAATACGTTACACATTAGCTCTAAGTTAAGCCTGACTGCTCTGTGCCAAGCTACCAGAGAGCTGAGAACATCAATTTGGGGTTTGCTTGTGCCTCACCTGAAAAGTATTGTGGTTGCTGCCTCAGAAGGGTTGCACCACCCTCAGCCAGTAGCCTAATTTCTCACACCAATTCTTTACACTGGTCCTAAAAATCTATAGGTGTCATATGCGTACATTTGATTTTCTACTACAATATGAATGGTCTAATTTGCAGTAATCCTAATTATACAACCCCATTAACAACTGTGCTTTGGAATCAAATACTTAATCTTGAAGAAATTTAAGACATTAAGATATCTTTGGTGTATGAAGGCATTAGTGACGTATTGAGTTCTCCATAACCCAGCAACCTCTCCTATCACTTGCTGATTTATGCTATTATGAGTCTGTACAGCACTCTGTTGCCTTTTGGCTAGTTTTGCGCTATGGAAATACCATATACATACATGCATACATACAAGAAATTAGCAAGCATCTGCAGATGTTCAAATAAAGATCCCACATGGGTAATAACCGGATGTCCTTCACAGGGGTGTTATCATCTTATATCTTTTTCAAGATGTATAACAGCAGCATCCAAGGATCGAAAAATACCTGAAATTACATCACAAGTGCCAAAGTTTTTTTGCAATTTCTTCTGTGTGGTCAGAATTCATCACACAATAACTGTTTCTGTTTGCTGATAAACAAAGGCCCTCATTATGTATATTTGCCTGCCCATCGTAAACTCCCCACAGTCGTTCTCAGCCTACTTGATTATCAGGTTTGGGTTATGAGACAAGAACTCACTGCCCCCTTCCCCTTTGGGCAGGTTAAGAAAAGGGCAACAGAATTTCACCCCCGAGTTCTCTGAGTCTTTCAAAACATGGTATTGGTATCTAGTCAACTGTGGTATATGTACATACGGGGGAGGGTATAAACAGAGGAGCTCCCTCAGGCCAGCAGTGCTCGTTACTGGATCTGTCATCTAATCAAAATCCAGTTTTAAGCCTCATTTTCATTTCAATGGGTGAGGAAACTGTAGTGCAAATTATAAGTTGGAAAAGGTTGCATTTAAAAGCCTAGGGCCAGATGTAGGAAACGATTTGCGACTCGCAAACGGCAAAAATGGCCATTTGCGAGTCGCAAATGTGAGTTTCCTATGCAAAAATGCATTTTGCGAGTCGGGACCGACTCGCAAAATGCATTTCCGACTCGCAAATAGGAAGGGGTGTTCCCTTCCTATTTGCGACTCGCAGTGGGATGCAATTCCATTTGCGACCGCGTACGTGGTCGCAAATGGAGTCGCAGTTACCATCCACTTGAAGTGGATGGTAACCCACTCGCAAACGGGAAGGGGTCCCCATGGGACCCCTTCCCCTTTGTGACTGGACCCCATATTATTTTTTCAGGGCAGGTAGTGGTCCAAGGGACCACTCCCTGCCCTGAAAAAATACCGAAACTAAAGGTTTCAGTTTTTTTTAAAGTGCAGCTCGTTTTCCTTTAAGGAAAACGGGCTACACTTAAAAAAAAAAAACTGCTTTATTTAAAGCAGTCACGAACACGGAGGTCTGCTGACTACAGCAGGCCTCCATGTTTGCGAGTGCCTTGACTCGCTATGGGGCCGCAATTTGCGACCCACCTCATGAATATTCATGAGGTGGGTCATTGCGACCCCATAGCGAGTCGCAGTCGGTGTCTGAGACACCGTACTGCATACCAATTTGCGAGTTGCAAATTGCGAGTCGCATGGACTCGCACTTTGCAACTCGCAAATATTTTATTTGCTACATCTGGCCCCTAGTCACAAAACCTAGGCCATGGGTTAAGGCATTCAGGTCCACAGGTAGCAATTCATTTTGACAATAATTAGCCACTAGTGAGGTTGTTGGAGCTGGCCAACCCCTGTTCACCTGTAAAGAGTTCTGAGCACAAGTGTCTGCATTCTACTCTCTACTCAACGTTGACCCTCCCTTCAGTGGTGTCCTACAAAGGAATGGCATTTGACTTTGCCATGACCTTCACTATGATTTTCTTAGTCCCAGAATTGCATATGTTTTGGATTCATGCGACTCTCCATAGTCCAGCTTCATTTATTACTCCCAGACATCTGTAAATATTGAATTTATTGGATTTGTTTTTTTGTGTCTCTTCACCTTTCCCTGTACTTTAGACACAGCAGATGTTTGTGTTGGTTATATTATTCTTCAGCAATGGAAGGATATGTGGATTCATGGTTGACTACCTGTACATTCTTTTTCAATTTGTCTCTCTTCCGAGTGGTAATAAACCCCCTTGTATTTAGATAACTTACCTGGTTTTGTTTAATATTTAAAAAATTATGTTTACCGCCAACATTTTATTTATGGGTTTTTTTGTATTTGTAGGACTGGTATTACACAGGAACTTGTGATTTTAATTATAAATCCAGCATTGGCAAAGACCATAGGTCTCAGCAATGCGAGAGCTACTGGTGTTTTCAATGTGAATGTCTTTCAGCCATGTTGCACAGCAGTACATATGCTGTTCCGCATGGCTCGAAGTTATGGTAAAAAGTGATATGATGCTATGAGGGTGAAGAGACAACCCAAGTGCTCTATAGCCAGGACCTAAAATTAATACGTCCATGTGTAATGTATCTAATGCCCATATAAAGTGCTCTAATACCGTCAAGTTGAGTGTGTGCTGCTGAAAACTGCAAAAAAAAATGTGGCGCTCTTTACTGTGCCTGCTGGGCATAGCTGCAGAAAACGCAGAAGAGGCTGAGAATGGAAAGGAGAGGGACAGGTAAAAAGCTGAACATGAGCGAGGGTGGGGGGTGGATAAAGAAAACACAGACAGGGTAGGGATAAGAGGGAAAAGAAGCAATAAGGATGAGGGTTGGTGGGAGGAGAAAAGAACTAATATAAATGGGGGTGGACGGGAGGGAAAAGGAGCAGCTGAAAACACAAGCACTCAAATGCCGTGTTTAAACACATATCAAAATTTAGCTCCAAAAACAAGAGCAATGGATGGACACAAGTACCTTGTCCATAGTCTAGGGGAGATCCAAACACAGGAAGAGGAATGACATGTGCATGCCATGACAAAAGGGAATGAAGAATAACACAGCAACGTTGAAGCTAACAAATGTTAAGCCTATGGGCGGGCTGTAGCCCCCTAAGTGTAAACAAAATGTCTTGAAGAGACAGCACATGCGCTGTCTAGCCCAGATCCCATGAGACAATGTTTTGTGCAGATGGTTTGAAATAAAACTGGAGTACCTTCTGAATTTAGATTGATGCTTGAAGATCCTGGATTCCTTTCAGACAAGTAGGGCTAACAGGCACCCTATCAAGATCTGTTTTCTCTTGAGGAGAAGAAAAAGATTCCCTTTCTTCTAGAGTGCTCATAATTTGGGATAAACCCTCTAGAAGGGTTGTGGCAGCATTTCTCCCACCTCTTCTTTCAAGAGGCTAAACAGCTTGCCTCATCCATGATTTTATTCACGTTCATTGGTTGCTACTGTCGCCTACACAACGTTCTGAAGTACTGAAACATTATTTATTTTTTAGGCTGTGCCTCCGTTGCTGATCCTTTGTCCTATACTGCACTCTACTTTAGAGAGAGTAATAGGTAAACAATTGGTCACCTCCTACTAATACAACTCATCAAACAACAGAATTGGCTTATGTCAGTTTCAGGAACATGGAGTTACCTAATAACATCTCTCCTACAATCGACTGTAGTGGCTCAATCTTGCGTGGTCCGATCAAGAGGCCGTGGACCATATTCTTACGTACAGAATGCTGGTAAAACATTTCATTTGGAAGAGGACCGGTCCTTACACGGACAACAGCACCTTTATTACTCTGGGCTCGGTATTATGAGTACCACTGAGTTAGTTAAGCTCATAGCCAGTCCTTAGAAGCGTGTCTGTTTATGCGTGAAATTTGTAAACAGCTGTCATAAATTCACATATATCTTTCACGTGAATTCCCGTGTGTGGCATATATACTGGGGAAGATCCAACAGGTAAATATTAACTCCTGCTCTTTACATGAATCTGTTAGATGAACAATTAATACATGTTCTGCAATACTGTTAAACATGACCCGGAAGTGCTACCTTCTTCCCAGAATGCTTCCCCAATCCTGTATAGTTTGTTAAAAATGATTTTATTTACAGATAAAAAAAAAACTATCTACATATTTTAATTGTTCTGTAGCATCCGACAGTCAGGCAGATAAATACAAAGCTGTAAAAGTTTCCCACGAGCCCCGTACATAATTCCGGTTTCTGAAACATGAGGGCACAAGACTCTTGGCAACAAACGTCCCTTGTTGCAGCAGCGTTTTAATGGTCACAGAGGTAAAATGCGACATCAAACAGAGGTGCTATAACGTTTGTAAAATGAATCCAATTTTTATGTGCCCAATCAAAAACAATGGGATACGGCCGAACAAACCTCTGAAACAGGTAAGTCACTCTATAATGGGAGCAACAAAAACATCTCTTTAACGGGCTCAATCTGTGGAACATCAAGGTTATATGCGGACAATTCCCTCAAATGGCAGCAGGTCGCAAATACTCGGAAAATGCAGCTTTCTTTCTGCATTGGGTCCTAGTTTCACAACTATATATTTGTAATGCGAAAGTATCTTCTACTTTGCTGCAGATTTGAATGGCCGTGTTAATCCCCAATGTTCAGTGAGTTTGCAAAATGCAGCAATATCTCCAATACGTTGTTCATTATTATATGAACATTTGTTAGCCTGTTTGAAAAACTAAACTCTTTTTTATCTTTTTATCATTACAACATTAATGTCAGAATAACCTTGCAAGCAGATACTAGAAAAACATCTGTTGTGTTGCAGATTTGCCTTAATCAAACAATTTCCTTACAAAAAGGTATCGATAAAATTGTATCATGTATTCTGCTCACCTAATGCAGTTACACAAAAAGAAATAGAGACACTTGTTAGCTTGTTTTAAAAGAAATAGAATTTGTCCAATTTCTCACACTTTCGAATATAGAGGAGCGGGCAATGTCCTTCAAATGCACAAAGTAGACTATTAAGGAAGACCACTTAAAATATTTAGACCCAAATATTTAACCTCAAATAAAAAGTAAGATTGTGTAATAAGAAGTTTTCTCATCTCCGATTCTTAAATTTTGTCTGTGAGTCCCGTCTGTGACTTTTGTTGGCCAACACTAATTTCTCCTGGGCAAACCCAGTGTTGGCATTTTCCTATATGCCAAGCAAAGATGAAAATGGCCGTCATTTCTTTAACTCTCTCCTCGGTACTGGTTCCTCCAGGAGACCCACAAGCTCCCATGCCTACATTAAAGTGCAGATGTGAATGGAAGAAACAACCTTGATAAAAGCTGTCTCATTAGTTATGCCTGAATCATACTTTGACTATTAATGGATGCGTACAAGCCAGGAGAAGATGTATGTATCTTCTGCTGCTCACTAATCTCCAACTGTTCATACAAATCATCTGGAAATCAAGGGTGCTTAACTTTAACTTAAGGGTTTTTCATAGCGTTTTCTATGTACACCGCTCAAAGAGAAGACTGATTCGTGCTAGAGCCAAGACTAGCAATCGATTTTAATAAAAGTTTTAAAAAATGGAGAATTGAGGTGTTTAACACACTTGATTCTGGAGTGCAGAAAAAAAGGTGCCTGCAATTAAGAAATGTGGGTCCTAGCATCCTTTGGGAAATATATAGTCATGGTGGATTCATATCCCTCATGGCTCCGTCCTTCTGGAACCTTTCAATTGAGAGTCGGTCTTTTTTGGTGCTGCTGCAAATCTTTGGACCACTCTGCTGATTTTGACTTGAGTGGACTCCAAACCCATGAAATGTGACTAACTGCACTGAAAATCCAGCTTTTTCATGATATCAGATTCTTTGAATGTGTATTTTTGCAGTCCCAACATACTGTAAGCTAGAGAGAAAGAGTTGAAGAACTGCTTTATCTAAGCACGCTCAGCACTCGGATGTCAAATAAGGTGGCACTAGTAGAAATTTTTTCTTTATTGAACCCGCAAAGTGACAATCAACGCTCAACTATGCCAACACATCGAGGACAACAACATCCTAGATGTCTCCCATCAGGATTCAAAACCAACCACAGTACCAAAACCGCCCTCCTTGCAGCCACAGACAACATTTGCTCCCTCCTCGACCAAAGACATACAGCAGCCCTCATCCTTCTCGATCTCTTGGCCACCTTCGACACAGTATCTCACCGTACACTATGTGGCAGACTCCACGCAGCAGGCATTTAAGGCAAGGCACTTCAATTGATTCACTCCTTCCTGACAGGCATAACACAGAAAGACTGCCTCCCGCCTCACCGGTCAGAATCCACCAACATCAGCTGTGGAGTACTCCAAGGATCCTCGCTGAGCCCCATGCTGTTCAACATCTACATGACCCCACTCACCCCCATCGTCAGGAACTATGGGATGAATATTGTCTCCTACGCAGATGACACCCAGCTGATCATCTCCGTGACTGAAAACCCATCCACAGCCAGGAAGAATTTCAGAGACGGGATGGAAGCTTGGCCACCTGGATGAAGGAAAGCTGCCTCAAGATGAACTCCGAAAAAACTGAGATCCTCATCCTGGGACCCTCACCATCAGCCTGGGACGTCTCCTGGTGGCCCTCAACACTCGGCAAATACTCAACCCCTACAGACCACGCACGCAACCTTTGGCATCATCTTCGACTCAACGCTCACCATGACCAGGCAGGTCAACGTTGTCGCCTTCCACACCCTCTGACTTCTGCGAAAGATCGTCAGATGGATACCAACTGACTGCCAGAAAACCGTGGCACACGCCCTTATCACAAGCAGACTTGACTACGACAACGCCCTCTATGCTAGAACCTCCAAGAAAAACCTGAACAAGCTGCAAAAGATCCAGAATGCCGCTGCCAGACTCGCCCTGGACATCCCCAGCCGAGAACACATCACAGAACACCTGAAGAACCTCCACTGGCTCACTATCGAGAAGAGGATCAACTTCAAACTCCTTGTACATGCCCGCAGAGCCCTCCACAACAACAGACCTTACTACCTCAACAGCTCCATCAACTGGTACTCCCCCTACAGACCTCGCCAACAATCACTCGGCAACGTACCCCGCATAAAGAGGTCCTCGGCTGGAGGAAAATCTTTTTCTTACCTGGTTGCAAAATGCTGGAATACCTTACCATCGCACCTCAGACTGTCGCCATAGCTGTCTCAGTTCAGGAAGGGCCTCAAGACCTGGCTCTTTGACAGATCTCTGAGGTCACTCCTCAGTGCTTCGAGACCCTATGGGTAAGTAGTGCTCTCTACAAGCTTGTGATTGATTCATTGATTGACATCATTCCTATCCTGTAGCACTCACACTTCTCTTAGTGCAGTGTAGTTAATTCAAAAACTTTGACCACTAGTACTCGTCCGATCACACCATAATAATGCTACTCAATGACCTGTTCATGAGCTCACACTCGATAACGTAGATAACATCACAAATTGCTTCCTCAATGGCAACCATGGTGACATCACTAATGATGTCATCAACAACATCACTTGTGTCACAACTGACTGCACTTTTGTTTTATTTTTACTTTTAGGGGGAATACAGCCTTACTTATTATTGTATATATATATATTTTAGGACATGAGGTTGTTGACTTGACTGTGGTATTGCAGCCTTACTCCTACATTTATGAGTATACTGATGTGCATTGCTTTGGAGTGTGTCATATATTATGTACGTGGGCCACTAGCAGTTCACAATAAAACTGCAACTTTGTAGCCACGTTTCATATTTTTAAGCATACCTTGGAATTGAGAGTGCAACTGCGGGAGAATGTTCAACTGTCCAATGTACGTGATAGTAAATAGTTGCTGATAGTGGAACTTCAGCCTTAAAACCGCAGGTAATAAAAAACTGTGCACAGCAGTAAAAGATGTGCCCTCCACAAATATTCTCTCGGAGGATGTCTAGCTGTTGGTTGCATTACTAAAACCAAACAACTGTGTTTCATGCTGCATGAATATATTTTACTTGTGAGTAACAGTACGTGGGTTTTCATCTCTATATACAGTAATGCATCATGAATAGGAGAATGGAAATTATATTTATTTTGTTTTAGCATAATTATGCAAAATTACTGGATAATGCATGTTATTCCTTAGAATGGAAATAGGTTATTAAGGGCTATATTTTAGCATGGCTTGAGTCTTTGTGTTCATTTTTGATACAAGGGTGCATTTTCCAGTAGAAACAATAGCATGAGAAAACTTAAAAAGCAAACAAAAGCAACAACTCATGTTCTGCCCATCTGTGCTATTACCAGATGTTAGCTGTAAAATAGTGACACGAACGCATGTTATTAGGATGCATGGTGAAATTGCATAATTTCTGGTATTTCGATTAACAAGTGTAACAGGAAATTCCTGAAATTACCTCAATTAAGCCGGTGTACTTTATAGATTACATTTTGCCTAGGCTGTCATGATACTTCAAATATATTGTTCCTACCCTGTTCCATATTATGATTAGTGCAATGGGGGTGTCATGGCTGTGTAGCTAGCTATCTATAGCTGGGAAACTGCAGTCGATTTACGTTTTGCATTTTTATCATAAATGAGAACCCATTCAAATTCCCCCACACAAATAATGTATCTTTCTACTTTTGGCACAAGTTTCAACATGTATGTGAAACTACACACGTGGAAATGTCTGTGGTTTGAGTGTGAGAAAGCGTTTGGGGTGTATTGTTGGAGTTTGGAAATCAGGGGGGGTTTCTGAATGCACAGGATGCTACCAGAAAGATGAAAATAAGCAATGTCTTGCATTGCAGAATGAGCGCTTTTATTTGACTTCCAGTCCTTGTCTGGCTTTTTCTCTTATGCTTCCAGTTTCACTTCATCTTATTTTAGCCAACTTGTGCTCTTCCTTTCACTGTCTCTTACTTTATTCCATTTCTTCTTATCGCGATCCCACACGTTCTTCCACTGAGTTGTGTTTTGTCTAGATTTTACAGTGGTCCCCAACCTTTTGACTTCTGTGGACCCCCACTTTATTAATATTGGAACCCTGGGACCCCCCACTGAATCATATTGGAATCCCGGGATCCCCCACACTGAGTCATTTCTGAAAGCTGGGGACCCAATCTGTTAATATTAATTAATTTTCTCAGCAGTCACGGACCCCCTGAGGAGGCTTTGCGGACCCCCAGGGATCCCCGGACCACAGGTTGGGAACCACTGGTCTAGAAAGATAAAACCAGCTCCTTCCTCCCCTTTTCCTTAATGTTGGTCCCTACAACATTAATTAGCAAAGCACTATTCAAATGCTGACTACATCACTTCCTGTGTTCATTCATCCATAAGGTTTGTTGGTGCCTAGAGCATCTTCTGAAGTATCCAAAGTCTGTGGCAGAAAGATGAAAGTGAGAATGGCTGTCAGAACATCCAGGTGCCAAGCAGCCGCACAATTAGTACGCAATATCGGCAAATTGGATGTTTGTGGTGACAACTTTCCAATCCCTCCAGAAAATCAAAGGTCCTGTCCTCTAATCTGGAATGACAAAGCTGAGGAGCTAAGGATGCTGAGATGATACCTTGACACATTAAGATCGGGAGATGCTGGATGAAGTCACATAATTATGTGTTTGGTTCTGAGGCCATAAAACCGCGTCTATCATTGAGTGGTTCTCAGTTTACTAGACTATAAACTCGTATTGAGCATACTATTTTATATTATCTTCAAAAGTTGTTCATACAAACTACAGCGAGAAAATTCTTTGCATGTGTAAGTAATGATTGGAAACAACCCAAGTGCCAGGCAATGTGTGTGTCTGGAGTGGTTTCGTTATCTCTAGTACTTGAATTAGCTACCTAGAACACGTTTCATAGTTTGCCAGAAAGATTTTATAGACAGGATACATGCTCTATATGTCATACAAATTTGCTATACCTCCACCTTCGTCTTCTGTCATATCACTGCAGTATTGTCCTGCGACAACCAATACTTACTTCTTGCAAGACAGGCTTGTCTAAAGTTAAAACGTTCCCCCTGTATTTACTCTATATTTTCAGATATTTTCCTATTTTAGAAGTCCAAGTTAGAAACAATTTCTTAAGATGCATCATTATGTCTGACTTACGTTCTATTGCTGTCCCTGATGTCCCACCTCCCTCTATGACGTCAGTAATTGCTATCTGACTATTGGACCCATTTGGTATGTGCTAACTAAAAGGGTTGATAAAAAGCAAACAGACAATTAAATCTCTAATAATTCACACTCTGCGGCTATCGCTGAAAACCATTGTCGTTTTTAAATTATAAAACTATGTCCATATCCTTTAATACACACGTGTTCCTTTGCCCTCTGTGGTGTACAAGAGCACAATCAACAGATACAATACTGTTCTTGATAAATAACTACCTTATATAAGAAACCATACCAAGGGCCACCTGAATTATGCGGTTTTGCAGTGGTGGTACTTTCTGAATATACATACTCTTGCTGCAAATGCCACATAATCCATCATCTGCTGCATAGTCTGCTGATTTTAATAAAAAAATCTATCTCAAAAGTTACTAAAGACACACAACACTGCTGTGTCAGTGGTAGTCCCTTTGCAAAGGTTGACTGGTCACCTTTCCGTTGCTTACTACTGTATTTGAGTGGCAAATTAGTACTAATAAGGCGAAATCTTGGCCCAGATAGTGTTAATGTGTAAAAAAAGGCAAAATGCGAAGTTAACAGTGCCACAAAATGGCTTTGTTAAGTTGTATCCTTTGCCTTTTCTAGCTGAATACCTTAGTCAGTCCTGACACACATAATAAGGTCCTCTCCTTTCACATAATTCCAGTGGCCCTGACCTTAACCCCTCAGTTTAGGTTTTTGTATCAACACTCAAAAGTGTTTACTATAAACCCAGTGCCAGGCCTTTTGTCAATCTTGCTATTTGTCGCAGCCTCTTCCTTCAACGTCAAGGTTGGCAAGGAGCTGCCCGCTCTCACCAGGCACATTTTTAGGGATTTAACAGACTGTTTCTTCTCCATCTTAACAGGTAAGCTGGGGCAGTGGATTTAATATTTTTTAAATAGGCCACTGGAATTATGTGCTAAACTTATGTTTACATCCTGCATCTGGACAGCTCATGCATTTGCACACGTAAATGTTTCCCTCATACTCTGCGCTGCTTAATCACATATGCTAGAACATCTTTTTTAGCGCCGGATTTGCGTCATTTTTTGATGCAAAAGTGGCGCAAATTTACAAAATTCAATTATATTTTGTACGTTTGCGCCACTTTTGCGTAAAAAAATATCGCAAATGCGGCGCTAAAAAAGTATAAATCAGGCCCCAAGTGTCTTAGGCGCTTGCTGCCAGTGTTTACTATTACAGCGGTTGCTGAACACTACTGCTGCTACCTAGTGCCTCTTCCACCACCCTACTCTCCCTGTCTATTTAACTCACTGTTGGAGATTCTTTTCATCCCCGTGTTCTCTCTATGTCCGACTATTTTGCTACCTTTTGTTTCCCCATTTTTCTCCCTTTGCTGCTCTTTTGTTTCTTGCTGTAGGGCAAAAGCTGATGACGAAAAATGTTTCGGTCTCTACAGATGCATGCGTTGCCTGGTGCTTAACTTGTAAACAAATGAGTGCCGGTGCCCAGAGCTCTGCTCAGAAGCCTGCTGCCGTACAATGAATTGGGTGAAACAAACACAACACCACAGTTTATTTAATCCACTACAAGACACTCCCTGCACGAGTATTTTATCTTTCCAAGTTCCTGCTATCGTCCTTTGTGATGGTTTTTCCGTCGTTTATTTTTTTTCCATCATTTTTCTTTTTTTTTACCTTCCTGCTCTCATAAATGTCTGATGCAGAAAAATAAGTGTTGGCCCTCAAAAATCACTGCCCGTGACCCCCACCGGCTCAAATTAAGTACTGGCGATGCCCCTCACCCGCAACCACTGGCACAAATTAACGCATAACGTAGAGCCCTACATAGCTATGTTTTAGCATTCGAGCTGCAGTGAAGGATGCTTCGAACAAAATACAAAGTGTTTGAAAGCGATTTTTTTTTTCTATGAAAAAGAAAGAAGACACGTACTTTTTGTAGAAATTAATTCTTTTAGAAATATATTACATTGTCAAGGACTTGGACCCTGCTGCAGTCCCCTGGCATGACGGAACTGTTAACAATGTCACCTCGGGCCCATCTGTCGGCGTCATCATGCTAATCGGCGTGTTTTTATTTCCGCAGGTGGCGCGCGCACAAAGGGAAACCGCCACAGATCCGCCTTACTGCACTTTAGAAAACACACAGAATGGAAGAGACACTGAGTAATCTTGATACATTATTCAACTGCCACCATTTTAAAGCTCCATAAGATATGTAATTAAAATAAATTCATTTGGAGGTGGGTGCAAAGGAATGCTTGATACAGTGTAATCCCCCATCAATCTGTGTGTGCTTCTCCTCGAATTAATTTTCATCAATGCCTTTTAATCTCCATATTTTCAGGAGATGCATCAACTGTGGTCTTCGGGTGCCCCTTTTACGGTGTGGCCTCACCATACTTGACAAATATGTCAGTTTCGTAAAAGGTTAATGGGATGTCCTACTGTGCGTGAGCCACAAAAAAGGAACATTATTTTAAACCCTTTGTGGTACTTATTGTCTTTAGAATCGTGTAGTGGACAGTGAAGCAAGCCAATCAAAATACAAATATCTCATTAAATAAATAACTTCATTTGTATTGTTTCAGAACGTATGGAGTTTTCTAAAATCAAATCTATTAACCTGAAAAAGTGTTTCTAGAGCTCCTGTGGCTCACTTTCATTTTAGAAATACATTTTTAACACCTTATACATTAGCATCAAGGTTTGAGTCAATTATTTTAAATTTACACTTGCAATAAACATTGGGTACCTTAAAAATATGATATAAAAAGCTACAAATCTAATTTAAAAACCACCGTTCTAACCAGCATCTCACTTTATCTTTGTTCATAAGTCAACTGGAACAATTTTGATATCTTACGACCCTAATAAAAGTGCACTAACAAGATAATCCTTATTGACTGTAATATTGACTATTTGTATAATATGCATGAGGTATGAATTGTCCCTTAGCCCTGTAAATATCCGAGATAATGCTATTCGACTCATCAATACTCATTTCATAGTCCTCGGGAGGATGGAAGACTGCAGCTTTGATAGCATTCCATCAGCCATTACCTATAACTTTGATGCGCATGATTTTTCCAGCAGGACTTTAAAGCTGAACAAGATCTCCTCACCATTCTGCACATGGATCTCGTATTCCCAAGGGTCGTGTAAATGGCTCCCAGTCACAAAGAATAGCTGTGGAGGAGACATATATTACCGTATTCTCCTTGTTTGCCTCCATCTGCTCAATGGTAGAAATGTTGGGGTAAGTCCCCTTCTTTATTTCTGGTGTGCAGAGCCTGTTTAAGTGTGTATTTGGGGATGTGTAGGTTAAGTTGGTTTTGGTCTGTTAATGCAATGTTACCTCCTCCTTTTGGTTTGTACTTTAGGCTGCATTGCAATGACAAAAATGGAGGGTTACATTTATGCAACGCTCGAATATGCCATTATCTGGGGACACTTCTCCTGTGTATCTTTGATCTTGGTCAAATCTGAAAAATTTATGCGGGAAAAAACTAAGTACCATGTCTTGGGATTTTTCCACCCCCTTCATTGGGTGCAGTTTCTTTAAAACTGTATGTGAATTCTAGTTTGATGTATATGGAAGAGGTGTAATTTAGCATTTAAAGTTATTAGATTGTGTGAAAACAAACCAGAATTGACTCAGAAGTCTCACATGGAGACAACCTTTTTCTATGCATAATCCACAAATCTTGCTGAAGCCTACAATATGCCTTGCTAAGAAGGACAATACATTTACTGGCTGTTTCAGCCGAATCTCCAGCCTTTCATGAAGCTATTGTGACCCTCCAGTGACCAGCCTTTAGGAAGTTAGGGCACTTCACCTACCAATCGGTACGTGCTTTTCCTGGGCAAGACCCCTTGATTATTGAGGTAAGGGTTCACATTGCCAGGTCCTTGGATTTCCTTCTTGTCGGACTCATTGGTCCTTAGGCTGAGACCAATTACTGTAATTGCCCCTTAGGCCTTCTGGTAGCTCGCCCCAAATATTGCAAATAAAGTCTTGGGAAAAATGTTGTTTCACCCTCTCCTATTATCTCATGGTAACTGATTATTGGGTGAAAACAAAACAAACATTTCCAATAACCCATTCCACAAGTCATTCTAAGTCGTTTGGAGTCACTTCCTTTTCTTTTCCTGTCCTGGTATCAGAGGCTAGGTCCTTCTAATTCCTAATTTGAATCTGAATTTAGATGGAATCAGGATAAAACATTGTGTGTGACCATGAGCATCAATGAAAGGGATCTGCCAACATTTTCCAGTTAGACTGTGTCCACACGTGTGCACGCTGTTAGTTTGTCCCACTTGGTCTTCCACCGATGATTTTCACAGCAAAATGAATGAGACTTGTCAGTCCATGTTTTGGAAGTCCACAACATATAGACCCTCAAAAAGGGAAAAAGCACTCTCATTTTAATTAAAGACAAATAAATACCACATTTCGTTGGTCACCCATGAAATCAGCTTTACTCAAGAGTAAAATACCAGTGGTCCATTGATCTCTAGATAGGCTCTAACTAGGTTTGCCCTACACAAAGACCCATATGTGAATTTATACATACAAGACTGTGGGAAAACCTGGTGGAGATGCTTAAGGAGGCGTAAAGGGAGCAGTGCTGACTGAGAGATCTAAGAATGGCTACCAATGTGCTCACCCATAAGGAGTGAAAACTGATTGAGCAGCGTCTCTCATGAAGGCCTGCTACTTTGCTCAGTTTAGAAGTAAAGATCTTGACAAAGGTGTTGGTGAATTCTCTGATCCAGGCCACAGACAAGTTAATAGTCCTAAATCAGTCGGCTTCATTCCCCTGAGGTCCACGTGGCATAACCTTGAAAGACTCTTTGGGCACCTTGCAAGACTTAAAACTCTGTAGTCTTAGATGCTTAAAAGCCATTTAGTTTGGTAGAGTGGCCCTGTCTCCTGCCAGCCCTACTGAACATGGGGATAGGACCTGAGTTCTGATCACAAATTAGGTTCCTCTATGCCAAACCGATGGCAAGAGCCATTGTCAATGGGGCAGTGTCACAGGAGTTGAGGCAAAGATGCCCGCTCTGTCCCCTGCTGTTTGTGCTTTATTTGAAACCCCTGGCCAATTGGACAAGAGTGGACTCCCACAGCCTTGGGCTAAGGTGGGCATCAGGATGAGAGGGTGTGATTTCTCTTTATGCTGACGATCTCCTTCTCTATTTCACTTACCAGTTACATTCCATACTGAGAGTACTGGAAATTCTAGACATATTTCAAAGATTCTCTGAAGTGTGGATCAACTATCACAAATAGGTAACATTCCCGATCACCAAATGGCAGCCTCAGGTGAGTTGGAAATGCACACTAGGACTCCTGAAATTATGTTTTAATCTCATGAATTGACTCTAAAAACTCAAAGACCTGATACAATCTGAATGTACTCCATTGGATTTTATTTGGTTTGATAAATAAGTACCAAATACAATTTTGTCGTTGATAAAGTGTGACGTAAATACAGATTTTAGTGCTTAATGTCCTAGTATTTGTAGACATGTTTCCTTCAATATATTTTGGCACGTTTGACCCATTGAAATTTATCAGGCAAAATCTGCAGTAGTGTGGGTTTCACCCCCAAAGTCCTAGTTGCAATATATGCGCTAAAAGGAGTTACCACATTTCTTAGTTCACTTGAACTCTCATAATAAGGACCTAAATGTTTTCTGGCTCAAGCCAGAGAAATCTGCATTTCCTTTAGTTTCTTGGCATATGCCAATTCCGCCTTACTCCACTGCCTTGCTTCATGCAGAAAGAGCCATATTTGCAGAAAGAGCTGCAAATTGCACCCCATTTGTTTTACAATGAGTATGTAATTTTTTGAGCCAACCCATATACTAATAAGGCACTTTGCGTAAAACAGAATCGTAACAGGCTGCAGAATGAACATTAATTATAAAGACTGAAATGTGCAACTTCTCACGATTGACTACAGTCACAGACATGGTGGCCTGCAATGGACAGCAGACACTATTCCTGATTACTGAATTTCAAAATTGACATTGTCTTTAAAGCTGCCTGATTTCCTTGAAGAAATCTGAGCTGATTTTAAAATAAGAGTTTTCAATTTTGAAATACTACAGTCAGAGTTAGCAGTGTTCACACTGACTACATCCTACTCCCCCCTAAGAGTTGCCACCGTAATTCCACAGAGGAAGGGGTTCAAAGGAGTGCTCATCCCGTTTGCGTATTAGTTTCTTCCCATCTTGACGGTCAGTAACTGTTCAGTGGCTTGTGACCGGAATTACAGGCACACACCACTGATAGACAGGGCATGGATTTGCAATTTGAAAGGAATAACCAAAGCACACCGCTTCCAAACTGCGAATAGGAAAACATTTCTAAACCAGCTTTACGAGTCGTAAAATCTTTACAAACTCACAAATTGGGTTTAGTAAATATGAAACAGGGATTATGCTATCACAAACCATGTTATTTTGTAAACGTAAAAACCGTAGTACAGCTCCCTAAAAAAATCTAGATTAGGTTTAGGGTACTTTTTTAATGTTCTTCCTAAGGAAACATTTATCTGCATGAAGACAGCTCTTGTTCAAGGGGCACTTTGTCATACATACTCCACCACCAGCACCCAATGAATGTAGATGTAGGATCTTAAGTGATGCAAACGCTGTAGGTCATTTTGGGTGTTAGCCACTTGTGATCTGCCGACTCCCATTTGAGTGAAACCAGTTTTCCAATTCCTTCTCATAACTAAGCATACCTTGTTAATTTTCTGCAGCCTTAAGTGGAAACTCCCTAATAAAACGACTGCTTACTCTGAATTGGTAAACCAGAGGACAGAAACTCTAAACGCAGATTTCACTTTTTTCGAAAGTTAGTTAAAGTTTGCGAGCAAAAATTGAAAGGCACCATCATTATGGAAATATTACATTTCAGTCTCACATTTTAATATTATTCAGTTTCATTTGGGCGGCGCATTTGCAACTGCATTCCACTATATTGCACAATGACCCCCCGGTTACTCCAAAAAAGGAGCAAAACCCTTCCGCTGAAAAACAAAATCTATGATGCTTTGTTGTTCCGCAGACAGTTTAGGTGACACAGCATTAGAAAAACTGACAGCACTTCCTGCATGCACTTCAACAGCAGAAGACATTACATATGGTAATCTGCCAAACAGCAAGCATCATTACTCAATTATGGTAATATTATTTTAATCTTCCTAAACAAAATGTGATCAAGGCTTGTTTCAATATTTATTGAACGTAACCGTTCACAATTTACCTCCAGGTGTCTGGGTTCTGTTTTCGTGTAATGTTTACATAAAATGCAGATTTTCCTGATAGTTTCCCTAATGGTGGGCTGTTTGTTTTTTAATGAACTTCTTTGTCAGGCAATTATGCTTATTTTTTCTTTGGTGCTAGGAGAAGATAAGTACATTAGTGTTATAAACATACATTTTTTCAGTATAAGGTTGCATTTTACATTCAGAATCTGTATTATACATATTGTTGTTAATTAATATTCATGTATCTGTTTTGTTCATTTACATAGCATTTACACTGGGTGTTTGGAATCTTGTTGTTTTGAGTTTATTTACTCTTGTTTGATTTTTGGAACTGTCTTGGATAAAAAACACTAATGTTACAAGATGTTATCGTTGTTTCATTTAATTTTGACATTTCATGAGTTTTATTTTAAAGAGTACTCGTCTTTTTTTATTCAGAGAGGATCATTACTCTACAACCCTTCACCCCTTATTTATGTTTTCCTTTCTCACTTCACCTGTGTTTGTTTTAAGGATTGTAGAGCTATCTACATCTGCATCATGTCCAATGCACAGGCTCCCCAAGTACCCTAAGTATAGTTCGGCGGTACAACATTTGTTTTTTGTTTTTGTTTTTTTACCAAAGTCTGCTTTTTTTAACAAGAAAAACGCAGCAGGGCACACAGCATGGTGGTAACAACTTCACTGCCTTTGTATGCTTTTTCTCTTTTCAGTATTTTATTTGAAGAAATCAATGCATGGCATATCTGGCCAACATTTCATGATATTTTGCTGAGAAAACAAAACTTCTGCAAAGACCTATTGTGTATCTTTTACGTTGCCTGCCGAACCCTCGTCCTGCAATTGTGTCCCATTTGTGAATTGACACCACAATGTTAGACAGGAGCATAATATTGCCAATAAGCACCACTTCAATGCAAAATATATTCTGCAAACCATGAATCTGATGCTTGGCATGAATAAGGTACAGACCAAAGTCAGACAATTTTCTGCAGGAACAGTATTACATACACGTTTAAATAAATAAATAAAAAATACTCTATAATATATAACATATATACATACACAAATGTGTGTGTGTTAGTCTAAAACAGCGCATCTGTGAAAAAACGTTTGAACTCTGTAGGGGCTTGAGAGATGCAGATGATATATTGGTACTAAAACATCTTGGCATATTTCCTGTGAGAATTTTCAAGCTTTTTTGAGTACAGTAATAATCTTTGAAATTTATGATACTCCCTCAGTAATGTGACTGGGAAATAAAAAGGGCAAACTCATCCACTAAAAGGTGTGGTAGTAAATAAATAAATCATGTGGTCATTCACTCCACACACAGCTCCATCAGATTCAGCAGCCATTTTGTATCTAGGCTCAATGCATAAGAAGACAGGTGAACCCAATATTCTTGCTTCTGGCTTACAATACAATGCAATGTAACCTTTTAACCACTCGCCTTGCAAAGGAGCACATTAACGCCAATATTTATACTTTTTTAGCGCCGCATTTGCGCTGCATTTTGACGCAAAAACGTCGCAGACTTACAAAATACAATTGTAGTTTGCAAGTTTGCGCCGTTTTTGCGTCAAAAAATGACGCAAATGCGGCGCTAAAAAAGTATAAATATGGGCCTAAATGCTTTTATAAAATATACTATGTTCTCAATCGGGCGTCCAACAGATGGCCCTCAAGTCTTGCCTTCCTCTAGGACCCGCTATGTAAGCAGAAGCTAGGCCCTCCTCACTGTAGCTTCTGTGACTGCAAGGCAGAGCTCTGAAAAATCAGAAGCAAGAAAACTCATGAAGTAAGTTTACACTACATATAACTGAAACCGGTGCCAGGAAAAGAAAGGGATGACCTTCAATGAGCTTCAGAATATTGACGCTGTTTGAAGGATATCACAGAGTGGTCTGATGTAGACATCGAGCAAAAGGGAGGGAAAAGGCAGATGGCTAGAATTAACATATAATACTCCACACTGCAATATTAACTATTTGTACAATAATTAGACTATTCATGATATAACTATATTCCCAATGTCTGCCAAGTTGTGCAGGCATTACATCACACGACTGTAGAATCTAGAGATCTTGAAAGGTCCAACAGAAAATGAATCTCTTTCTATCGTCTGATTTTCTGGATCAATTTTCAGGTTTGATCAGTGATTGATTCTTGAATCTGAGCAATGAAGAACATACTTAAATCACTGAGTAAAGTCTGTTTTACAGCAAATGAGGAAAACAGTTGTAGATAGGTGTAACTTCTAAGACAAAAGGTGATTTTGTCAGCCTTCTAGCGATACTTCCAAGAAAACAAAGTAATAGGACAGGAGCCACTAATGGAAGAATTATTTGATGCTTGTGTAACAGTTTAATGTGCTCCATGAAAGATCATTGTATGTTACTTGCTGATATTTCAGTCCCTAGTATGAGCTAATATGTAAAACTAACTGAGAGAGGGTCAGCACCAATAATTGTGAACTGTACTTGAAGCTCATAAATCATCAGTTGGCTGATTATGCCCCTCTCCCCTCTAATTTAGCATCAGGATCCTAAGGGTTTGGGGGGGTGCATGCCTTCTCCCCTATTAAAGTGTTTGCACAAAATCCCCTTGCCGACCCCAGTTAGTTCATTTATCTGAAACACAGGAGCTTTTTAAATATTACCACAGATTTGCAGATCCAACGCAAATTTGCAGAACTATTTTTTAAATATTTGTTTTGACCCCATGGAGATGGTCCCAACCGGGAATGGGGGACAGGGTATCCTGCCCCTCATACATTTTTTACATTTTTTAGATGACAAAGGACTGAATATAGAGTTGGCAGCAGTCACTTTGTTTTTGAAGTGGTGGCAGCCAATCAGATCACATCTTGATATCTATGGGCTCTGTGGATCCTCTGCAGTGTGAAATATCAATACATTTTGAGTCTTTAAATCTCAAAAACTACTAAATGGTATTGTATTTATTATCATTGCTGACTGTGGGAAGGGGCACAAACTCATGAAAGACAGAACTTTGAAGGAATCATCATCATCAAAAATCTGTATTCATTTTGATTCCAAATCCATAAAAGCATACAATCAAAGAACGATATACATCAAGGTGTAAAAAGTAGCATCAGCTTCCAAGAAATGGCAAAAGAAAAACAGCGTGCAATTTAACGATGTAAAGAAAATATTAAAACATCTTATTTAAAATAAAAGTGTGAAACGCTCAAATATTAAAATTGCACATTAGTCCAAACGCATGTAATAACACATCTAGAAGCAATTAGATGCAGTTAAAAAAAGCAGTTATAAAATCCATAAGAGAAACTATAAACATGAAATAAAATATTATAAAAGACAGAAGAAAGTGGATCATCCCCAACCCTCCAGTGGCACAGGTGCCTTTTCCTGAGTCTTAGCACGCCTGACAGAAAACTAGCCACATTACAGCAGCCTAGATGGGAGGCAGGTTTCACCTGTCAATAACCTTTCCCTCTCACCAGTGGTAAGATGTAACGGTGTCTCAAAATACTATAGTGATTGCAGAAAAAGTTAAAGTGCATTGTGTCCTCAATAGAATTTTTTTCACGGGAACATGGCCCCTGATTGTCCACATTATGGTGACCCTGAGCTTCCTTTTAAAAGCGAATGTAAAAGATTTAATCTAAACGGAGTTAGTAGGAAACAGTGATGAGATGAAGTCACCACTCTCAGGTAGAGCTCCATACTTTAGTCTGTTTTCAAAACTATGTATGCCCTAACTATAGGTTTTTGTAGTCCCTTTCCTTCTCTCTCAATTTTGGCTCTTGCTATAAATTGCTTTTTAATTGAGGGTATATCTTTTTTCTTAATTACCTCAGGTGCCCCAAATAGTACTGCACAGCCAAATGTCTCCAGGGAGTCTTTATTATAGTGCAACCATGGAATGGTAAGGCCTTTCTCCAAGGCAAGACAATCTCTTGTGATAGCCTGGTTTAGCCCCAATTTAGGGCTTGACCAGACTTTGATCAATCTGTCTATAAGGGAGAGAGCCAGATTGTCTGAAATATAATTCCAGGCCTAGTTCTTCATGTGCTATAGAGGTAGGAGTTGATTGTGGGAGACACAGCAGTCTTCTTACAAAGACATTCTTCACTCTCTGTATCTCACCACTGTCTATAAAGCCCTATAAATCACTTCCATAGCCCGCTATCACCAGCCATTTGGCATGGTAAACTTCCAGCAATGCCGGTGCTGGTCTGGGCCCCAACCTACCTGAAAACTCAGAGTGAGGCTACTGACCAGGCCAACACATTTCCCTTAACCCTTCTTTGCGAAATCCAAGATCCTCTTTCATCAAAGATAACGCCTAAGTATGTCACCTCCTAACACCCCCTCAAAAAATTTCTAATGAGGCTTATTCGAATTCCCAATCACCACAGTGTGAAACTTAGAATAGTTTACATCCATATCAAGAGAGGCCATAAACAAGAGTCGAGAAGTCTTTGAAGGCTCACCGCGGTTCTGGCTAACAGAAGCGTGTTATCTGCGTACACAAGTGCCAGGATTAACAATGCTTCAACCCATGGGATATCCTTAGGAGTTGCACACAAAAACGGGCTCAGATTGTTAATATACAGGGTAAACAATAGTGGAGCCAAAATAAAACCTAGCCTTACCCCTCTATATATTTTTATTGGCGCTGTCAGGCACCCTTCAAGATTAAATCTGACTGTGGCCGTTAGATCCTAGTGAAGGTCATGTAGGAAACTAGCAATGCAGGGCCAAGACCCATATCAATTAGCATCAACCATGATTTAGTTCTAATAACTCAGTCAAAGGCCTATGATGAATGTATGATGGAACAACGCATGCGGGAACCACACATGCCTTAACAACGCGGTTGGAACAACGACTGCTTTGTTTCCACCTATGCCTTTACCACTCATGCCTTTACAACGATTTTTCATTGTAAAAGCATGCCTAGCAAAGGCATGTGTGGGAACGGCATGCATGGTTTATCATGCCACCTGCCCGAAGGCCCAAGAGTACCCCTCCCCTAATACTTAAACTACCCTGAACCCCTACCTGCCCTAAAACCAAAACTACCCTGACCCCGCCCATAAAAACAAAACTACCCCAACACCCCCTCCCGCCCTAAAAACAAAACTACCCCAACACCACCCCTCGCCCCTAAAAACAAAACTACCCTGACCCCTACCCCACCACAACAACCGCATTGTTTCCATGCACGCCTTAACCACGCATGCCTTTAAAACGATTTTTTTATTGTAAAAGCATGCCTAGTAAAGGCATGTGTGGGAACTGCATGCATGGTTCTCTCATGTCAAAGGCCCAAAAGTACCCCACCTCCAATACTTAAAGTACCCCAACCCCCCTCCCACCCTACAAACAAAACTACCCCGGGCACCTCACCCCGCCCCTAAAAACAAAACTACCCCGAACCCACACCCCACCCTAAAAAGAAAACTGCATCGACACCCACACCCTAAAAAACAAAACTTCTCCGAACCCCCACGCTGCCCCTAAAAACTGAACCACCCCAACAACCCCTCCCACCCTGAGCCCTAAACATTTCCCTGACCCCCCCCACCCACCCTAAAAACAACTGACCCCCCAACCGTCCTAAAAACAAAACTACCCCAACCACCACCCCACCCCTAAAAACAAAACTACCCGACCCCCCACCCACCCTAAAAATAAAATTAACTCAACCCCCACACCGCCCCTAAAGAAAAATAGCCCAATCCCACACCCCAAGCCCCTAATCCACTCCACCCCTAAAAACTAACCCCCAGCTCTGCCACAGCCCCACTTACCTGACCACATAACCCTAAAAAGAAAAAACACCCTCCCACCCCCTAAAATAAAAATAGCCCAACCCCTCCCCCCACCCTAGGCCCTTTATCCACCCCACCTCTAAAAACTACCTCCCAACCCTGTGCGACCCCCACCTTAAACCCTACCCTTAAAAAAAAATACCCAAACACCCCCACTCACCCCTAAAAAAATAACCCAACCCCCCACCTCCACCCCAAGCCCTTAATCCTCCCCTACCCCTAAAAACTACCCCAACCCTGCCCCAACCCCACTTACCACTCTGCCTTTTTCTCTGCCTTAACCACGCAGATGCAGCCGTTGTTCTGGCAAGCGTGGTTATGCTTGCATAGGAAATGTCTGCATTGTTCCCAATGCGTTGTTCAGGACGTTTTCCCCTGATGACAGATCCATAAAGGCTAAGTGTATCTGCTCTCTTTTGGCCACTGTATATTTTCATGGCTATCTCTGTCCAATCTCTGGGGGGTTCCTTTGGAGCCACTTTCAGACTATGGAGGCCTTTAGAGCAATTAGAATCAAACCATCTCTTACCTATAGGTTGACCATGACTACATTTGACCCTGAGGTTGCTGTTAATTTGCTTACAACTTCTGCCAAGTGCATTCAGAAGCATTTCATAATTCCCAGAGTCATTCAAGCACAGTTGGAAGTCAGTGTCACACATGTCATAGCAGGAATTAAGGAAGGTGTCATGAGGAACCTTACTCCATTTTAACCTATGCCCCTGGTCATGTGGGGTAATCTCTCTATTAGTAGGGCTGATATCTGTTGTCTCAACATTTTTGCTTCCCCAATCCATAAAAGGGGTTGGATGGTTATGGTCACTAAATACAGACCACTGTACTTCAAACCTATACACAGACTGAGCCAGGTAGGTCCAAACAAACACATAATCAATAATCGTGTTGGCCCTTCTTCCCTTAAAAGATGGGATGGTAAGCCCTTCCATGCCCTCTCTGGTGTATACCAGGTTGAAATCTGCCAAAACATTGTCCAGAAAACTACCCTCAGTAGAATGTTCAAAATGATTACCCTGTTCGAAACCTACATCCAAGGTGCATTCAGTGCCATACTCAGGGTACACAGATGTAAATTAAAATCATCCGATAAGACCATTGGATAGGGAGATCCATACTTGCCCTCAAAGGTCTTTAAAACAGAGTGTAGGGTACATAAATATTCAGTGGGGAATTTCCAATCGTGAGAGTTATAAAAATGTAACAAAAAATACTGGGTAGACCCTCACAATCTAATTTGACAGCCAGCAAGTTGCTCGTATCAGTTGCAGTCTGGGTGGGGGTACACCTTACATCCAGAGAAACCCATAAATGCAGACCACCCTTAGCTCTGCCTACCCGTGAAGGCTTTGCTAATACTGAGAAAGAAGTATATCCTTCTAAACAAAAATGATGCTCTGATTCTCAAGTCTCTTGCAATCCCACAACATCAAATTCTCTAATTTTGTCGAGCTAAACTTAATTTTCTTTTTTCATTCCCAGCCCAGCAATATTCTTATGGGAAATTTTAAGAAGAGGTAATCATTTATTCTGAACCTCAACAAAGGGCTTGACTGAGCTCTAGGTGGGGCATCTCGAATCTGCTCTGAGTCAATCGTTGCATTCCAGATACTGTAACCTATTCCTCATCCCCAGTGGTGCTGTAGAACCTCTATTATAACAGTATAGTCACCCCTATTATGGAGATACGTATGCCTAGGAGGAAAAAAAAACCTAATGGGAGCACTTGAATGCCCAGCCCATACACCCCTTATGCAGTATTGTGAAAGAGTCACCTCACGCTGTGCGGGTGCCTAAAATTCAGCACAATACAATTCCCTTCAAATAATTTTTGCATGGGGCCTAATCAACCCACTTGGCTGGCCATGATAATATTTTCACAGTCGCAACCAGGTACACACCCTTAGAAGAGCACCAATGTTTAACTTTTCAAATGAGTTCATACTTAGGCCCTCATTCTGACCCTGGCGGTCGGCGGAGAGACGGCGGTCGGACCGCGAACAGACCGGCGGTATTAAAAATGGCATTCTGACCGCGGCGGTCCCCGCCGCGACCGACCGCTACTTCTCCGCTCCGACCGCCGCGGCGGTCATGACCGCGGGGCTGGAGTTTGCGCACTCCGGCCCCGCGGTCGTCCCAAGACCGCCAAGGGTATTATGACCCTGCCTACCGCCGCGGTTTCTTGCGGGCGGGAACCGCCGTGCGAACCATGGCGGTAAGCACTATCGGGGCCAGGGAATTCCTTCCCTGGCACTGATAGGGGTCTCCCCCACCCCCCACTACCCACCCGAGTCCTCCCCCCACACCCTCCACCCCCCTGCCACCCCCCAGAGGTGGTACGAACCCCCTCCCCACCCCCACCCCGACATGTACATACATGTACCCCGACATGCACACACCCCCAACATGCACATATACACACCCCCTACACACACATACACAACGGGGACACATACCCGCACACATACATGCCGACATGCGCACCTGCCGAACAGCACACATTACCCATAGACACAACAGCACCCCTCTACACACTCACACGCACACCCCCATGCACGCACACATCACACAACACCCCCCCACCCCCTCCCCTCACGGACGATCAACTTACCTTGTGCGTTGGTCCTCCGGGAGGCGACGGGAGCCATAGGGACGTGACCGCCAACAGAAGACCGCCAACAGAAGACCGCCACACAGAAATGTGGGTCGTAATTCTGTGGGCGGTGTTCTGCTGGCGTGGCGGTGGAGGTTGACCAGTCTCCACTTTCCCGCCGACCGCCAGTGTGGCTGCTGGCGGTATTCCGGCGGAACGCTCCCAGCGGTCGGAATACGCGCAGCGGCACACCGCCGCGGTCGGCGGTCTTCACCGCGGCGGTAACTCGGCGGTCTTGCGAAAAGACCGCCAAGGTCAG
The DNA here is from genome assembly GCF_031143425.1 of Pleurodeles waltl. Classification (NCBI taxonomy): domain Eukaryota; kingdom Metazoa; phylum Chordata; class Amphibia; order Caudata; family Salamandridae; genus Pleurodeles; species Pleurodeles waltl. The sequence continues at coordinate 1,106,162,427 of NC_090445.1, forward strand.
AATGAGGGCCTTAGTCTCCTCTACCCATGAGGTCAAGGGAGGAATGTTTGCCAGAATAGCCACAAAAGAGGCAGTCTGGGTGGAGATAAAGCCTGGAAGCTAGGGCCCGGTGTTGCATACAGATGCGATTTGTGAGAGCCCCAATCCCACAACTGCTATTCTCAGTAACTGATGTAGATAACACAGCTGGCTGCTGCCGAAGTGTGGTAGTCAGGGTATGCCCCTCAACCTGGCCACGCCAGTTTTCCCACATTTGGTACCTGAGTAATTCCCTTCTTCATGAGCAAGTTGCGTCATACGTGATGATGTCTGTAACAAAGTTTGGGAGACTCTTGGCCTGCCCTCCTGGCCATTCGGATGTCCTCAGACACCTCAGGCACTCTGGGGCATGTAGTCCTCCCCTCGCAGGAATGAACTTAATTCAAAATGTACGATCTCGTAAGCTGATTGCAAAAGCAGGACAGGAAGTACAATCCCCTTGTAGTCCACGCAGGGGACTGTGTGTTCGACTCTTGCGATCGTCTTGGAAGAGAGGCATGTGTTAGGTTTGAGGATGCAAAGAGGGAGTGGCTCGCGTCAAGGAATCATGATGCTCTTCTCCCTCAACAGTGGCAATAAATAGCATATTATACTCTGCATATCTCCATATCTGACTTATGCCATGACTTTTTACATGTGTATTTGTTTTAACAAATGTATCTAACCGAAACCAGGATGCAAGGGGTTAAAATTGTGCAACAAGGTAAATTCACACTACATGGATATCTGACTACACCACAATGGCATGGTGGATAGATAGATAGATAGATAAATAGATAGATGGATAGACAGACAGACAGAGTGAGAGAGATATTTATATTGTATTTATATGGTAATAGAACAGCAGTGGCACTGAAAACACATTTCAGCATCCCTATTTTTGTAGTTATGTAACCCTAAGTTTTACAGAAAATTGGAAGGTACTGTGAAAACTGTGAAGCAACTGTTAAATTGCTAAGAGTTTCACCTGCAAAATATTGAGACAATTTAATTACACAGAAGGCAATCACTTTTAATGTGATGAAGTGGATAGCCACATGACAGTTTATGCATCTGTTATGGATATTGTATTTGTATGGATTCCATTGCAGAGTAAAACCCTGCACTGCAAGAGGATCACCGTGTCCCACACCTAAGATCTGCATGTTGGTTACTCAAGGGAGTTATCTAGCAGGTACACTGCAAAGCTTTTCAGAACTTTAGATAAAAAGTACTTTTGTCTTTGGAGAGCCTCTCTGGCACCAAATAAAGATGCCTTTTCTTTCTTGTGGTTTTGAACTATCTACCGATGACGCGATACGACTGCCTTGCAACCTAGTGACAAGTTGTACAAGGTCAGAGCTGAGCAAATAGTTAAAGTGCAAAGAGTCGATGTGGCCTTTCTCATGGATAATGAGACAAGTCAGCAACATGTTATTCTTTAAGAGAACGAGGAATCGTCATTGTGAACCTTTTTTTTCTACAAGCTGCCACCAGCTTCACCAGTCTGTGACCTGTGGCCCTTCAAGGGGGGATTAAGAGTTACTGCTCTTATGCAGCGGTGATTGGTGGTGCCCAGTGCAGTAGTCCTTGTTTGAGTCCCACCTCCAATGATCTCCTGCTCCACAGAATCCCTCACAAACACACTCCAGTGGTCCCCCTCTTCTCTCATAGCCCTTCTCTCACATTCATTTAATTTCTTTTATAGAGCTACTCATCCCAGTGTAGGGTGTAAGAGAGTTTTACACCACACACATTTTAAGCAGAGACAATAAAACGTACACATTTGTAAATCAATGTATAGGAAACATTAAGAACAATTAGGGATACAAGGTGTAGAGATCGCATGTCATCCATATGGGTAGGCCTAATATGTTAAGAGTGCTGGGACTGGAGGAACAAAAACTCAGAATTTAAAACATAACACAGTGGTCGGGGTTTGCTAAGTAAAATGGAATGAATTACTACTCAAACAATCCTTTGTAACCATCTTAAAATAATCAAAGATTCAGGTTCAAAATAAGAAGGTCTAAACCTATACCTTGCTGTTTGTGTGCGGCTCTTTGATGCTGGTTCATATCTCACTGTGCTATATTTGAGGATTGTAACTTATGAACTGCAAGTAATAAAACACTCCCTGTGGCAAATGGAGCAATTTACTGAGCTATCTCCATAAAACACATAACGGTGATTTCATACTGTTCTCTGCAGCAGGCAAATTAACCCACTGTACAACTTTATGATGGGTCAAAACTGTGAATAGACAAAACACGTTTCTCTATTAACTACCAGCTATCTTGCAATTACTATTGTACCCTCAAAATTGCTGGGCACAGAAAAATCTCTGCACACTGCTCTTTTCTTCCGTCACACGCTTGACCTGTCTGCTCCGTTATCTCCTCCCATCGCAGTGAAAATTATGCAATTGGCACCTGGTGCGGAGGCACCAGTCCTACTGCCTTAAAGCTGGCAAGGATTACATTAAAACAACGAGCAGTAGAATCCCTCCTCTCACCAATGGCAACAGGCACCACTTCACAATGCAGTATCTACTTCCTCTTTGCTGCACCCCAAAATCACAATTTTTGAGTGACACTCAGAGAGGACACTAGATGTGTCCTACTTGGGGAGGGCTCAGGTTCATCAGTTCCTAATGCAAAATGGCAACTGCACCATCAACTTCTGCATCTGCACAGAGAAATGCACAACATAGAATGAATTTGGAACATAGAGATGCCTGTGTCAGTTACTGCCTGTAGCAGAATTTGTGTAATAGACACCTGAGGCTCCAAATGACAACTTAAGTGAGCTAGTTGATGTGAAGGAGGTCACCCTGTCAATATCACTTGGTGAATTTGTCTGCCACAACAATGTTGGTTTCCTATCGAGGCATTTTCGCTCTCAAACGTCACATTAACAACTAGAAATTACTTTTGACACTGCGCATGTAGATTTCAGCGCTTTTCGCTTGGTGGCCCCGGGCTTGTAGTAATCTGTCGTCTCGCAGCCTGTCCCATCTTTAAGGGAGTCCTTCCCCCAAACAAGTGTTGCAGGAGCAAACAAACAGCTAACAGATCTTGCAAGTATGGCCAGTAATAGCCTGCTTCCATCCTCGCCCTTTGGCTTTCTGCCTTGTCTGTCAGCAACACAAAGAGAGAAGGGTAGACCAGCCAAGTTTCCCTCGCTCTCTACTGACAGGGGCTCGCAGCCATTCCGGATGAAGATAGGAAATGAAAACGTTATGAAAACACATCAGAAAAGTAGTCTTTCAAATTCTGCACACCTGCTACTTCTAAATTGAGATTTCAATCACTCTTGGCCCTCAAGGTGAGGTGCAGAGCATAGTTAACTGAGTACTGAGACAGCCCTGCCTAGGGTTGTGCACTGTGAGGCATATATCTCCATCAGGACTGGATATTCTGGCACCTTCCATCATTTGTAATGTCTCTGAGCAAGTCGCTATATATGTATCTATCTATCTATCTATCTATCTATCTATATATCTATCTATATATATATATATATATATATGTATATATATATATATATATATAGCGATATATATATAAATATATATATATACACACACACACACACATATATATATTATGTGTATATATATATGTATACATATGTAGCAACTTGCTTAGAGACATTTATATAATATACAGACATTATATATATATATATTGACTGAAGGAATAATACCCAAAACATTAATTTTCTTACATCAGAGGTGCAGGATTTAGCGAGGGCCTTGTTTAAAAGAAACTTTGGGGATTGTGCTATTGTAGGTAACATGCAATACATGAATATGAATCCAATGTGAATATAAATTAAAAACTAATGAGGGCCCCTATATTTTGTTAACACACCTCAGAAATTGTTTTGAAGTCTCCATTAGTCGCTGAAACAAGATTTTATGACATATATTATGACATATATTTAAAAATAATTTGATTTAATGAAATGCTATAAACTACATATAAACTACATATACCAGAATGCAATGTGGAACTCAGTGAAAAACACCTTGGATTGTAGTCAAAACACTGTTACAATTTGGTAAATATGTATATAGAAAAACGTTTAAATTTTCTTTGTTAAAGTATATATATTTAGTGATGTTATGGAGTAACTCTTGATAAGTGGTGTAACTTGAGTATTTTTTCTGTTACTTTGGAGTACTTTATTTTAAGCGCCGAAATTAGCACACAGGAAACACCTGTGAACAAGGTCTGGTGAGACCGAAACGCGTCAGGGGATTCCTGTTTGTTTGTTTATGATCTCACTAATGTATTAAAAGTTAAGGTATTTTTGGCACAACGACAGAGTGCGGTTTTCTCTTGCTAAAACAGAAAGAGAATCTTGTTTTTTGAAAATATGGTTGTCCTGCCTCAAACCAGCACCACCGGAGAATTAAGTGCGCCGTAACACGCAGATCAGGACATCTTTTCTTTCATATATATATATATATATATATATATATATATATATATATATACATAAATGTCTCTAAACAAGTCGATATATATATATATATATATATATATATGCAAAAAACAAAGGAGAACTCTGGGAAGTTCCCAATTTTAGGTGGAGAGCTGCTCTAGTAAGGAGCACCCTGCAACACCAGCGACACTCTAGATTTGCTCACCTCAAATGTCTGCTTATCTAGCAAAGTCTTTAAGCATAGGATTAGCACAGTGCTATCCTCGCCGAGCTAGATAATGACAAAGTCTATATATATATATAGCGACTTGCTTAGAGACATTTATATATATATACAAATATATATAAAGACATTATATATATATATATATATATATACACACACACACACTTCTTCACTGAACAAACCAAAGGTAACATGGATGTTATAGTTAGGTTCAGAATTTACACATACAAAACAATAGAAATTCAGCAGTTAGAGTCATTTCAGGTAACTATAACTCGCTCCCATGCACAGTTTTCTTATCAATAATTTTATAGCAGATGTTGCAGTGATAATATCAAAGATGCCATAGAAGATGTCATCAATAACTTATTATGTGAAGTAATAAGCTGTGCATGGTGAAGGTGTGAGTTATAGAGTTACCTTAGGGCACGAGTTATGGTTACTTGAAATAACTCCAACTATAAATGTTGTATTTTGATGGTTTTGTACATGTAAATTCAGAACCTAACTATAACAACCCTGTAACCTTTGGTTTTTCTGTGAATTTCTATGTTTTTTTCATGTATAGTAATTTTAATTACAATACGTTAATCCAACCACTGCCACGCATAGCCCTTGGCTGTACGCGGTGGGGGTTTGCCACAGGGTCTGGCCTGGGGCCAGGTCCTGAAGCCAAGCCCTTATAGCCATCCACCCCTGCGCCACTCACAGCCTTTGGCAGCGGGGTTGACTACACAGCCTGTCCCTGTCAGTGGATCACTCCCGCTATATTTGCGAATATTCGCGAATATTCGCGATCATTCGGAATATGCAAAAAAAATGTAAAAAGCATTCACAGACTTATTCATACATGAATTCATCCGCTCAGACAGGCACTCTGAGACTCATGCCCTACTCAGACACCCACTCAGACACTCACACACCCACTCAGACCCACTCATAGACTCACACACCAAATTTCAGACCCACTCAGAAACTCAGTCACCCACTCACAGAGACAGGACCTGTGGCCAACCTGTCCTACGCAGAGCCAAAAGCCATTTGTGACACTGGTTGGGTGGTTATAAGAGTTTGGCTGCAAGGTATGGCTGCAGCCCAGGTCTTCTTACCAACCCCCGCCGTGCATGAAAGCTGTGCTCGGCGGGGGTTGGAAGAACGTATAACATATAGTAATTGAAATTGCTTTACGTTAAAAAAAACATAGAAATTCACTGAAAAAAAACAAAGGGTAAGGACGTTATAGTTAGGCTCTGAATTTACTCATTCAAAACCACAAAAATTCAGCAGTTATAGTTAGAGTTCTTCCAAGTAACTATTGCTCATACACTAAGGTAACTATATCTCGCGCCTTCATCATGCACAGCTAATTACTCCACACATTACATTATTGATGAGGTCTTGTATGGCATCTTTGATATTATCACTGCAACATATGCATAAAAGTATTGATAAGAAAACTGTGCATGGCAAGGTATGAGTTACAGTTACCTTAGGACGCGAGTTACAGTTACTTGAAAGAACTATAACTGCTGAATTTCTATGGTTTTGTACAAGTATATTCAGAACCTAACTATAATGTCCCTGTAATCTTTGTTTTTTATATATATATATAGATCGCAGAACAATTTGGAGTGCTTGTAACTAAAACAAATAAACAATTACTTTGATTTTTAAAATTTAAAGCAAAGAAGAACCGTTCACCTGGATAACAGGGATGTGCGAAATTAACCTAGATATGTAACGAAATAAGGAATTCTTTACCAGATTAAGTTGCACCCCCGTGTGAGTGTGAAATGACAGAAAAGTACTAGTGCGTGGAATGAGACACAATCTTACTTTAGTTTTTGTTTTGGTTTTTGCCTCAAAGGTATAGCTGTAGGCATGGTTCATTTCAATCAAAATGATTGCCCCAAACTTTGACCAATCGTGTTGATTAAAATTCTGAAGAAAATGAGATTTTCAGTGGGTGAGAATTGAAAAATGAATTCTAGATCTCTGGTAACTTAAAAATGATGTCTCCATGCTGCTTGAAAGGGGGGTACTGGGGGTTATCATCCCACAACAATCACAGACCTTAATACTGTTATAACAGTGGCAGCATCGAATAAGATTACAATTGCTACCATCCCTTTTAGGATAATCAGTAAAGGCCACAACCTGCCGTCCTACATTCAAGTGACTCTGCTTTGGCTCCTGCTGTCATTCTTTTTCTTGGACTAGTGTTCGCTCATACAGTGTGACTCAGACCAGGGTCTGAAACAAAACCAATCATTGCTAGGTTGACTTTGGTGACAGATGGTTATGACGCAAGCCACCTCCTTCAACGCCACATCCTGGCTGTTACACTGTGTATTCAAATGTTTGCAATGGAGGCTGCTATTGGTTTGGCTGGATAAATCAAGCGGGGGTGCTTATGTAGATAAAGATCAATCTTTAAGTTTAAGGACTGTAGGCCGAACCTCATTGCATCTTCTGCTCATAAGCATTAGGTGACGGCTACAGCTAATGTGGACTATCTCTTGATAGACCCGGCTTGAAAACCCACATTAGGCCATCATATGTTTCAACTACTTATATGCATATGAGGATAGTGTGACTATTGTCTTAAAGACATTGTAATTTACGAGGATAGTGTGACTGTTGCCTTAAAGATATCGTAATTTTATTGGTAATAAGTATCTACATAATACATTGTTGATTTTTAGTAACACTAAAGGAGGCATCTGGATTCAAAAGTTTCATTATGTAGTGTTCAAATAATTGATGTTTTTGTCTAATAATAATTTATGTGTTATTTTTGTCTCAAGAAATCAAATTCATCCCACCGGAGTTATTACTGTTTCTTCTCTCGCCGTTGGTTTGCTGTAACTCCAAGGATCTGGCGATAAGCAGTGCTACCCCCTGAAATGTCATCATCAATATACAGGCGATACTCAAATCTACTTAAAAATCTCCTCAAGCAACAATCTAAAAATCCCCAAAGATGACTTAGATTTGATCTTTAAATGGGCATCAGCAAACACTTTGAAACTGAACCGTCTATCAGCAAGCTACAACGTTGACTTGTAACTAATGACCTTGCTAATGAATTCTGTTCGCCTTCATCAGCTTCATCTGTTAAGTTACTTTGATTTCTTATCAACAGGAAGCTCTCTTTGGAACCTCACATCTGCAAATTAGCTCAAACAGCACATGTTAATCTATACCAATAAAAAAAAGAATAAAACACCTTCTCTCTGCCCATCAGCTTAAGACTGTGGTCCAAACATTAGTTGCAATTGATGGAGGAAACATCATGTTCTCAGGCCTCAAGACACACATTGCCTTCCCTAGATGCATCACCTTCAAAGCCCTTCAAGCTAGAAGACCTTTATTGAATTTCTGAAAATCTCAGATGGCTCTTGAAAATCCTGCAGTGAAGACTCAATCTGGTTACAGTCTTTGAAATTCAGAACATCCAATGCTCAAAGACAATCATTTTCCAGTTTGGTGCCCATAGTCTGGAACTCCCTTCCTAGCTGATTAAGATTGGCGCCTGACATCCTCTCCTTTAGAAAATATCTCAAGATATTCGTACTTGAAAATCCTCATACTTTAAGTTACACATGATACTCTTGCCCTCTCCATAATACTGACATTTCTCCCCATATGTCACTTGTAAAAATAACCAAATATCATCTGATGGTATTAACTATTCATCTCTTACACCATTCTCCTTCCCTTCCCAATACCCATTCCCCGAGCTCTCTGGGTTCTCTTCAAATTATTGCTAATGCATGATGTTAATGCACCTTTGACTTCACTACCCTATTTTTGCTGAACCCATTTCTGTTGGCATTAAGACTCTGCGCACGTTACCACTGCTAATCAGTTGTAAAGCGCGTGTGCTCTCTCTAGAGCACAGTAAAATTGGTCTACACCTAATTTGAACATTTAATTTACTTATAGGTCCCCACATGGTACTACATGTACCCAGTGTCAGTAAATTAAATGCTACAAGTGGACTGTAGCACGTATTGTACCACTCACTAAAGTAGCACTATAAAAGATGTCTCAGGTCTGCTATTGCAACCTGGAGTGCAGTTTTAAATTGCCAGTTCGACCTGGCAAAATAAACCTTTTGGCAAGCCAAAGTTGATCTTTTTAATACTTTTAAGTCATCCCAAAAGTAGGCCCTATAGGCTGATCTGGCAGGGTGCAAGGTATTTAAAATATAGGCCATGTGTACTTAAGGTTTGCAAGACCTGACAGTCAAAAACCCCTTAAGGCAAACCTAGCTCTCCCATTGACAAACACTGCACTGGTTTAGCTTATTACCCTTGATAAGTGATACGTTTAGATTGAGAGCAGATAGAGAAATAATTCTTCCACTCATTGAATTGTAAATTAAAATCAGATTTTAAGTTATTATTCTGAAAATGCCTCTTTTAGAAAGTTGGCATTTTCCCGACTTAACTAAATGTGCCTTTTTGCAGTGTCCAGGATCATATGACTCATAATGACTCTGCTGAGTTGTGATGTGTATTTCTTTCAGACACAGGACAAAAATTATTTTAGTGTAGGAAGGGTGATACTCTTCTGAACAGCATGGCCAGGGGTTTTGTACTCCTCTCTTTCTGAGCTTCAAAGGATAAATCTACCCCTTTCCTGACTTCTGAAGCTGTCTGCCTTGTTACTGACAAATGCAGCTTGCACCAGGGCCTTCCTGTCCTTGGTCACCTTAGACAGTTTGGAGCCAAACCAAGGGGGAAAAAAACTGACCAGAACCTGTTTAAGGGTGGACAAAATGGGGCCAGCACCAACTGGACCATTTGAGACCTGCTGCTGGCTTATGCTGGATTGAGTCCTGACTCCCAAGATGTGCCTTCCCAGGTCTTGGACCCATGGATGGTGAAAGGGAGTTCTCTTGCATTCACCAATATGCAAGAACTGGACACCATGTGGAAATCCCCTCAGTTGTGGGATATTCATGACTGCAAATGACAGCCCACATCTCTTGTCAGCGCAAAAATCCAACAGCCACCTGCCATTTGCATCAGCAATGACCACACAGGTCTTTCGCCAATGCAAAGCCTCCACAGCGACCTGCTCTTCACACCGACAATTATCTCCTCATGCTTCCTGCCAATGCTAAATTACAGCTGAGTCTTCTTACATGGAACTGGAATGTATGAGAAAGTAAACTTCCCACCTGGGTGACCCTGGCCATGTATCTCACCCATTGCTGTTGGCCTGAACCTGTGACTTCGAACTGGTCCAGCACGACGAGAAAGCCACAAGTGGTGCTTTGTGGTTCTTGATGCTATTTTTACCTAAAACTTTAAAAATTCATAACTTTGGCTCTACTTATTGCATTTTTGATGTTTTGGTGTTAGTTTAATTTTATTTAATGCAATGTACTCTATTTTTCTAAAGTTGGTTGGAATTTTGAAGGTGTTAGCTTTCACTTTATTACTGTTTGAGACCTGCATAAATAGCTTACACATTGTCTCTAACTTAAGCCTGACTGCTTTTGCGCCAATCTACCAGTGGGTTAAGCACAGGTTTATTTAGTGACATGTGTGATTCACCCTTACAAGGATTGTGTTTATTATTTGAGTGGGGCTCACCCCTCTCAACTAATAGCCCAATTTCTTACAATAAATGTGTGCTGAGACATTCTGTTTGACCTGGAGGACTAAGCTTGACTTTCACAACCTATTTCTACACAATAGCGCATGTGAAAGTCCACTCACAGTGACTTACACTCCTGTCACTAGTCACTCTTAACATCATTAATACCCGTGTTTAGCAGATGGAATAAAATCACAAATTCACTTGTTTCATGTGAAGAATCTCTCTGAGGAGTTAAACTAAACAAATGTCCGATTCCGAGCAGCGAGTTAAATTTGCTTCCTGGACACATCGAAGTTTGCACAGGAACCGCAATTCAAAGTAGAATGATAATTGGCTGGAAAAAAAGTCATAATATGAGGAATTTGGTGCTGTTAATACTGACCCCAAGTGTTATGCTTCATTCTCATGTAAAAAAAAATCTGAATAAAATGTTGATCACATTCGGGGTAATACTATTTACTGAGGGCTGTAAATACTGCCCCCTATATTGCACAACGCTGAATCAAGGCCTTAAAGAGGGCCATACAATTGAATAATGTCACTATTCACTTCAACCTCATTGGGAGGCCTGGGGGCTATGCTAGCGTTTACATTAATCTTTTGAGTGACAAGAAGGAGAAACTTACCTTCGAAGCGGACAGTTAACAGACATTTTTCAGCAACATGTTGTCTCAGAAACTGCACCCTCTTCAATGAGGGTGTCTACAGCATAACCATGGTACTGAGTAGAACCATTTCTGGACTAGAAGCCAAAATCAGTTCTGGAAAACATTTTCAAACCAGCCTCTCACATTACATAGGAACAACAAGCTTCGCAATTATTAGCAACTCTCTCAAGCAAGGCTCAAGGGTTTTCCAACCCAGGCAAACTTGGGAAAAATGGGCCCAAGCAGTACATTTTACAAAACAATTTTACAAACATATTGCTGAAATATATCCAATATATTTGTTGTTGTGGATAGAAACTAATGAGCCTGACAGAGTATCCGGGAACAATATATCTAATAAGCAGATCATCACCAAAAAGAACATTAAATAAATAATCCACCTGCAAAATCTCTTGTCATTTTAAAATATGTGTCAGGACGTAAGGGCCGTCATGGTCCTTATGCAAGTTAAGAATCCATCAAAATGTTTGCACCGACAATAAAATGATTAGAAATATTGTATCTGCCAGAGGAACACATCAATTATGCAGGGGTACTTCACAAAATGGGAGTATGTTAGAAGGCATCAATAATGCTAATAAAGCCAGTACTCCTGGCATGAGACTCTTTAAGGACTGGGGAGTTTGAAGTGCTAAAGGTTTAACATAGTGGTAGTAAGTGGAAACTCATGCCAGTAACCATTTAACAGTGATTGTAAGGCACCACTTCCCTGCGTAAGCAGTAGTTCCACGTCATTACCATGACAGAATCTTAATTGCAGAGGCATATCCAGGTCCATTATCATGGCGAAAACAAGCGTCTTCACTATGGTAAGCCCCATTTCAATGGAAGCACCACTGCCAACAATTAGCTACTCTCTCTATTTCCAATTTCTCCTTTGCTCCTCATCTCTCTTCACCCTGCTACTTGGTTGCACCGGATCTAGATCAGATATCAGGGATTGTCCAGTGATGGCTGCCTACACTTAGCGCTATAGGCTTGAAGGACAGCTGCTGCAGAATTGAATGAAGGTCACATTGCCTTCTTCCTCTATTTTATGGATTCAGTCCTGAATCAAGGTGGAGTGCACGTTCCTCTAGCTTCTGACCCCTACTCCACTCATGATTTTTTCTAAAATGGGGTGCATACATTTCAATGTCACTTCACAGGTCACATTTGTTCCACGCCGGAGAACAAGCTACCTGTACAAGGTGATGTCTTCAGTCAGGGATGCAAATGGCTACTCAGACAGGTGAGCAACAAAGCCTGCAGCGTTGGCTAATACGGGCCATGAGAGCTTGGATCATAGTAGGGCATTCACTTTGAAATTAGTCACTAGTTTGTACCCACCGACAAATTGCAGAAATGGCCAGCTGCCAAGCCTTGGCAATGCAACATTGACATCCAAAGTAGTTTTTTCTTCACTGGGACCTCAAATATTTTCCAAGTAGCCCTGTGAATTTTGTGTATACTTCAACGGTTTATTCCTTTTAGGAGACTCACTAGAAACAGTGAGCAAGTGTGCTAAGGAAATAACTGTTTTTATATCCAGTCCCAAAGTAGAGGTGATTCACTGTGTAGTACATCACTACTTCAATGTGATGCACTCTATTGAATAAAAATTTAATTGATCAGGCCCTCCTCCAAAATTGAAATAACCTGCAGGAGAAAATAAGGGCATTCCCCACAATACTTAGAATTAGGGGGATAGTATTTCAAATCTCAGCAGATAAGGAAGAACTGACACTTGTAGGTCATTTGTCCAGACTCACATCATTTTCATCAAGTGGAGAAGCTGCATTTAGAATCCATTTTTCGAAGTTCCATAGCCAATATTTTAACAAAGAGACAAGAGTATTTAACTATCAAGACTTTCAAAAAGGGTGGTGGTAGGTAACAGTGAACAGAATACCCAACATTCTGTTGAAAATAAGATATTGGAGCGTTATAAAAAAACATTATGAAACAGATTTGAAAATGCTATGATAGAAAGGGAAAACAGACTGCCTGTCACAAAATACAAACTGAAACAAGAAGAGCATATTCTACCTTCCAGTTTAGGAGAGCACACATGGCAAATTTACTTTCCTACATGGAGGTGGATTATTGGAGAGAAAGATTTCCCTACTACAACCCTTTAAAAAGTACTCTGAGTTTCACGTGGCAGTACATTACTCAAGAGTTCTGTCATTGTGGAAAGAACCAGGCAAAAGCAATCTTTCAGCAGATGGAGGAATTGTGCCAATATGCAGTCAATAATTATGGTAGTGCATTCCGTTTCAAGTCAACCGATTGAATAACTGTATTAACATCAGCCAAAGCTACACTAGTATTATTGATAATATTGATATTTTTAAACATAAACCCTATTAAAAAAAATAAAGAGGCAGTGGACTTCTTGATTAGCACGCTCTCCGCAGACCTTGCACCTGATGAATTGAAGGTACTCACCAAAAACATGGCTGCTTTGGACTGTAACTTTCTAAGAACGGGTGCAAAAACGTGATCTCGCATTGCAACAGCTGCTTTTACAAACCGTTTAACACACAGTTTTATAAGAAATAACTGCACTTATGGCACAGTTTTTAAAGAGGAAAAATATTCCCTTAACAGCCAGGTTGTAAAGAAATCATGTTAGTCCACTTTTTTCCTCTAAAGATGTTCTTTTTTCTAGTTTAGTTCCTCCATCCTCCCATTTTCCACGCTGACCCTCGAACAGCTTTGTAATGAGCTCTGCCAGTCGCTGACAGGACAGATAATGAGATCTGGGATAATTAGTGCACGGTAAGCCAATGCAAACCTACCATGAATTCAAACCACAAACAACATTTGAAGATCTATGGCGGAAATTGATGGGAGCCGGATTCCCCTTAACCCAAACTATTAGTGTCAATATTTGCTGTAGTACCCAAGGAGATGCTGTCAGGGCGGTGATCTATGCTAACGGGTCCTTATCATAAAACCACTAAGTGCTTTCTTTACACCAAACATGAAGGATTACCTACTTGTGCAATGATTTAACACTCAGGAGAAAAACAGACTATTGGGAAAAACAATTTGTGATTGTTTTGCCATTTATTTTAATTCTGCATGTCAGCAAAGTCCACGTGTTTTGAATTTTATCCTTTGTTGTTCAATACAGGTGAATGGGTAATGAACCACTGCAGCAAACTAGAGTGTTGTAGCTGTTATGAGACCCAAGCAGAAACTATCATTCTGAAGAAAGGAAAGGCTGCAAATCCGTCTTTTCTTTTTTTCTTTTTTAAGCGAACAGTAATGTATGTGTTCTGACATTATCTTGTAAAAAGTGTCGCAATATATTTGCGTAATAATGGTGGTTTTAGATAGTAAAGATGGAACCTATGCATTTTCAAAGCATTCTCGCCAAAAGGATTATAGAGTCTGGAGAGAGGTGATTTCACGAGATGTATAAACATAGATATGTGATATTACATTTATAGATCTGTAAAAGGTATTTTAAATTCTTTCACAACTCTCCTTGAAAGAAATAGGAGACTGCATGTGTACTTGACAAACTTCAGGAAGTTCTTCCCTCTCTCAATCAGTTTTAAATTCTCACAAATTTCTCTATTTCTTTCGGGGTTTAGAGGCCACCAACAAGGCTGTATTTTTGTTTTAGCCACCAATTATTTAAATTAATTCCATTTTGAATAATTGCATTTCAATTTATCTTATGTAGATATCCTAAAATTATGGCATTGACTTGGCCACTGGATTGCACCTGTGCTTTTCATCTCACCTCACTAATTAACCATATTCTGTCAATTTACAAATGTCTGCAGTAAATATCTCCTCAAATTATTTAAAGAGTGTAAGAAATTGAGTTATTGTTTGACTGGGGTGTGAGCCCTGGTCAATCAGCAACAACAGTTTTGGTCAGGGTGTGGCACATGCCAACCCTAAATTAACCTGTGCTCATCCCTCTGGTAGCTTAGCACAAAACAGTCAGGCTTAACTTAGAAGCAATATGTAAAGTATGTGTGCAACACTTCAAACAGTAATAAGGTGAAAACACTGCTCAAAAAAGATCCCACCTCAAGTTAGAAAAATAGAACTTTCTTTAATAAATATAACAAGACCAAAGTAACAAACATCCAATCAGTAGAACTAGAAATATTCAATCTAGTGGCATAACGTTAGTTGCCACAGCCCTTGTGGTGCGGAGAGGCCCCCCAAACTTCAGGGGGCCCCCTCAGCAGTACACTCTGCATGGGCCCCTGGCCTTAGAGCTTCTGACTGGATGGAGGGGGTCCATCCATGTGCTTTGTGGGGTGGACCCCTCAGGTTTTGTTTCACGTGTGATTTAATTTTTAAGGTTTTAGTGAAAATAGAGCCAAAAAAGCACAAACCACCAACTCTGGATGTCTGGTCGCACCAGACTGGTACGAAGTCATAAGTTCAGGCCAACCGCAAAGGACCGCGGACCGGCCACAGGTACCCAGTTAGGTCCTCTGAACAAAATACCGTAAATCCTGGTTTGCAGAGCGTTGTGAGTATCCGTGTCAAAGACGCACCGTGCAGCTGAATCGATGCATAACTACTGAGGCCTTGCCATGAGAACCAGAGACAGGCTGTAGGTACCAAATGGCTAGGGCAAGAAAATGCCAACTTTCTAAAAGTAATTAGCAAAAACACAGTCGGACCCGAAGGGGGAATAATAAACCTAGACTTCCACAGAAATAGTTGTCAACAGACCTTCATTAGATAGGTTGTACTTAAATTTAATTATTAAACAAAATACATTATTCATACCAGGAATTTTAATTTGGTTCCAAATATCAAACATATAGCAGGTTCTCCTAAAAAGTCTAACAAGTGTGATGGTGCAGTGCAAGTGATCAAGTAAACAAATGGTGCGCAAGTGCTATATAAGATGCAAGTATATAGATGTGACTGATAGGGACATATAGATGGAACACAGCACTCAACATGAGAGTGTTGAGATCCTTAAGCTAGCACTATGTTGGCATTCAAACAGTGATATGATAAGTGGCAGCACTGTTAAAATATAAAATGGTGAATGAGATCTTCTAAGATCACAAGAGCAGTGTAAAATGTTCTGTTGAATTTTACACATTGGTTGATAGATGGTTCTTTCATCCTCAGGTGTCTCCTGTATATATTTTCACCCTGATCTACAAAATTGTGTGTTTTTGTGTCAAAACTTCAACAACATCTACAGTGGATTGATTTTGAAATTTGAGTGGGAATTTCAACACTCATATTGAGTCCTGTGTGTTCCATCTACATGTCCCTTCAGTCAGATGTACATACTTGCATCTTGTACAGCACTTGCACATCATTTATTTACTTGACCACTTTCACTGCGCTGTCCCACTTTTTAGGAGCACCTGCTATATGTTTTATATTTGGAACCAAATTAAGTCATATTAATGTTTGCTTTGCCAGGTCAAAATGGCAGGTCAAAACTGCACACACATAGAGGCCGCAATGGCAGATCTGAGATGTTTAAAGTGCTACTTAAGTGGGTGCCACAATCAGTGCTGCAGGTCCACTAGTAGCATTTAATTTACATGCCGTGGGCACAGGTAGTGCCACTTAACTAGGGACTTACAAATAAATTGGGCATATCTAACATTTGGCCAATCGAACTTGTTTTAAGGAAAGCACAAGCACTTTAGCACTCGTTAGCAGTGGTAAAGTGTGCAGAGTGCTTAGGCCAGCAAAAACAAAGTTAGCAAAAACAGGAGGTTTGAAGGCAAAAGGTTAGGGTAAAACCTCTCCAAGGATGCACAATCTCACAAAAGTAAAAGAGGGTAAAATGTTTTGAAAGCAGTGGTGTGAAATAGAGGTCCAGGTGCCCCGCCACAAAGCCAGATTTTTGGGATATCCATATATTTAATTTTTTACACAATTGTGATGTAAATGGAGGCCAGTCATAGCTGGTGGTTATCCTGAAAAACTGACAGACTTATGTCCCCTCAGCATCAAATCTCGACAAACCCCACTGTAAACCTGGAGTAATTGGTAATGCCTGGATGCTGGCCAAACAAACTATTATTGTGGATTTTGAAATTAACTTCTAACATCATTTATCGGAGGCATTACTTGATTTACCTCATGTGCCATACAAATTTGGCCACACATCCACAGTGCTAAGATCAGTCTGTTGCCTTTTACCAAACTGAGACTTGTGAATATATCAGTAGGGATGCATAGGGATGCATAGGTGGTGCCACACAAATCTTGTGTTTCAACTGTTGCTGCATGTTTTCTAACATAATGCGGTGAAGAGTGTGTGCAGACATCTTCTCAAAGTGGAAGACAGCAACTATCATTCTTGTTGGAGAAGGTTTACTATAAAAATACATGTATTCTAGAGGCCGGGTACAAAGGATCACACTGAAGGATCAGGGATTGCATAAATACAGTAGAAGATGCTGCTTTCTTGGTAGAATTAAAGCCCGAGAACTAGAGGTCAGGATGTGGGCCAGATCAGATGCTCAGAAGAGACAGGCAGGGGATTACAGTAGACAATGGAGCCAATTCACTAAAGCATTTAGGAGTATAAGTACAAGCATTACAGAAGTTCTTGTTTACATACTCTTGCGTGCCTTTATAAATCATCCCATTATGTAAAACTGCCTATTAATAACAGCGCAAAGAGGGTACACTCCTTTCTGTCTGTACTAATTGTATATGAAAATTCTTTGAATATGCCATTTTATTGCCATTTTAGATGTGCTGGAACCACTGTATAAAGGCTTCTAAGCGTACGTAAAAAGAACACAACAAGATTCCTACTTTACCATACCTCAAAATGCCTTTGTAAACAACTAGAGATCTTTTGAAAACAATGAGTAGATAATGGAGGACAATTAGGTGTTTATAAGTAGAACAGAAAAACGTATATGGTAAGGAGACTGTAGAAGCAGATGGATAAGTTAACAAGCAATTCAACAATGTTGGAAACTATTTCAAACTCCTCATTTGTCGATATCACAGCTGGGATCTCATGGAGAGAAACTCCAGTTGACTATCAAGTTTCTTACACTAGTACATATAGTATACAACTATATATAATTCTTAGTGCTTATATTACTAAGTGCAATGATACATTATAAAACCTAGAAAGAAAGTTTTAGCCCTCCCTTACTAATGGACTTCAAACAAGGAACTATATAAAATGTTTCTCAGCCGTAAATGCGTGCCTTGCAAGGAGTTAATATGAATACAGAATACAGATCTCCTCACCACTAGAAGCTCTCTGGGAATCATTATTAGTGTCATACATTCCTACCATTTAAATCGGCTGCTTGGAGATTACGGACACCGAGAATATCAATAACTCTGGGGACGGTGTAACTGTATATGAATAGTCCTTGACTATCCCATTTTATTACAATTTTAGATGTTTGGGAGCTAATACACTAAGGCTCCTAAAGGTACGCAAAAGAGCACCTTGTAAATGCCATGCGGATAATAACAAAAGTTACAAGTCCCACCAGAATTAACTCATTATTGCAGTGTGGCTCTATTTGATTCTTGGAAAAACCTTTTTTGAAAATACTATTCAAATGGAGATTCATAGATATTGATTTATGGAACCTTTTTTTTTACAATTCATGTTTTTAAAATAGGTATACTCTACATTATCCTACGATAGCCACCACCAGACTCTCTTAGGTGCGAGTTAACATCATAGTAAAAAACTGAAATATAGTTTGAAAAAGTGCTGGTAAAGAATTGTCAGTTCCCTTAGTCTCACATTCCCTTTAATGTTGCACTTTCTGCTTACTAGCTCAGAAAGTTAAATCTGATCTTGAACTCCTAAATGCTGATTTACCGAATCGGGACTTGGAGAATGTTCTAACTTCCGGTGCAGGATATCTGCTTATTTTGTAGATAGTGCGCATTCTTATATTTTGTATTAAGGGTGGGAACATGGCGATTCCTGGGAATGGCCAGTCACCTCGTCATTGAGAATGTGTTAAACACCCACAAAGTCACAACTTTGATGTTATGAGAAATATTGACAATCTCTTTCATTGCCAAATTGAACACTTTAATTTAATGCTTAAGTATGTTGGAGTAAGTAAGTAAATAGGGGGTGAAAATCCTGAAACACCCTCATATTTTCGGGGCGGAGGCGAAGATGAGATCCCGAAATAAACAATATATGAAGAGTTGTGGGTCCTCACATGATCTGCTGGGGCATGGCTGCAAATAAACTTGTAACCCTGAAATGTATACAGATTCTTGTGTGTAGATTACTGTGAATCACTAAAATGAGCACATTTAATCAAAAATGTTTTCTGGTGGCTCACTTCAGTCCTCTTCACTAAACATTTAATCAACCTTTATCTCCCAGCCTTGCTCAGCCACGAGTGACATTCGAAATCCTTTCAAAGTGTTGCCTAAGGAACAGCTGTGGCCGTACCACTGATTTTGCATCCTGGTGTGGCCTTATGGAGTCACGTGACCTTTCAGATAACCAAGACTACAATAATGGATGACGGCATTATGTAATTGCTACTCTTAATTCAACGGCTTCTAAGCATGCAACCAGCAGTAAATAAATAAATGCAAAAGTGGATGTCAGCCCTCCTTCAACTTCAGTTTTTACACTTCGTATGAGCTAACTAAGGTTATGCAAAATTTGAAAGGATTTACAAGTAAACCACACCAGACATTGATGGCCTGAGAAGACTGCACCGTGGGATGTGCGGTTCATCAGCAAAGTGAGGCCCTACATCAGAAGAAAGTCTGATCTTCACTCTCACAAGAATAAAAGGAACAAGGAAACATGAAGACCCTTAAGTTCTCTTTTCCCACAAATCTGATTCAGATGCAAAGTTCTGTGTGCATCTAAATCAGGACGTATCACACCCTGCACTGGTTTTCGACATACACGACTTTTCCAGGTACATTCTGGTGAAAATTGCTCAAGCAGACATTGAGTTTCTTTATATTGTGGAAGAGGAAAAACATACAGTATTTCTGCATTATCAATCATTCGAAGGTTTGTGGAGTGAGAAAGAGGGCCAATGAGCTCCTCAGAGGCAAAGTGTCTCTAAGTATTAATGGAAAGTACCACCCCACCCCCATGCCCATTTCACAAGGCAATTTCACTTGCTTACTTCCGCCACCAAGGAAATTAACTGAAGCCCTGCACCTCTGCTAGCATTTTGCACAAAAACCTCTTACCCTGATTACAGTGACAATCTTCATTAGCAGATGAAGGCATTCCCAAACAAGAACAACCCTTCCTAATTAACGGCTTGTCTCCCGCTGCCTCATTAAAGATGGTGGCAAGAGGCACTATTCTAGGAAACTGGTGTCTGCAGAAGAGAGGACATAAGGCAGAATCTTTGGAGGACAGTATCCGCTTTTGGAGTCCTGCTGTTTTATTTCTCACTGCAGCGAGCTCTGCGTAGCACCTGGTAGATGCACCAGGTTTCCAAAATAATGAAAAGGAAAACGGTCCACATCGATGCTTAGAAGGTGCTGCTTTTGTGCAACCAAGCCTGCATGGTCCTTTAGAGCGCCAGGTGACATCAGAATTGTAAATTTACTATACATTCGGAGATTGAAATTATTAAAAGATAGAATGGCTTGACCTCTGTTAGACTTTGGAAGTAGTTTTGCCTTTTAATAGTAGTAACTAGTGATGTACTTGCCTATCTCCTGATAGTGCAATTCAGCGTGATTTTTTAATATATATAGATATATATCTAGTAACACATTAATTGTGGCTACCCAGGAAAACTGTGCAGTATTTTCTTATGTAATGAGCTGATGGCACAGCCCGCAGTGGAGATCAATGAATGCACAGATTGCTGTAAAGGTCGATTACATGATTACATTCTCCTCTTTGGAACCGAAAGATCTATCTTTCACTAGTGGCAGTCATACTTAGGCCGTTTGTGTGATCATGGCTAAATTGCTTTATTTCCATGTGCATCATTCTCTTGACTGCGATCACTTAAAAAATGGAACATAGGTCTTATTTATAGTTTGACAAACAAAATACTCTGTCACAAACTTGGTGGATGCCCTGCCAACCGTATAACAAGCACAATATAGCCTGCTGCAAATGTAATACATTGGATGGGAAAGCTGTCAAATGTTTATGAAGTACTCCAACCACCAAACTCTAAATAAGGCCCTCTGAACCACATTTGAAGTGTGGCATGACTGGCGCGGTGCCACTTCTATCCTAACTACAGGATATCTGCGGCAGAGCCACAACTGGCTCCACTATTGGAAATTCCTGACCAGGGGGTCTGTCTGCCACAAGAGTACTAAGTCACATTGCAAAGTCAATGGCAGACCGTGGGCTCGAAAAACAAATAATTACCCTCACCAGCAGGAAGGAAAATCCCTGCATGTCCCAGCCATTTAGGCTTTTTTGTCTTACTGAAATAAGCTCCTGCTTTGGGTGTTTATTACACTAAAACCTATTCTGAATGGTGTGCCAGTGATGCAAACATGGTGCCCTCTGGCCATTCATCTTTTCCTTCAGATGCACTGAAAGCATAGCGAGCCCCATCACGCATGCAGGGGATCACTGACTATAATAGGTGGTCCACCACCAGCAGTGGGAAGACCAGATTTTAGTTGACCTAGTAGGCTGGCAAGCCTGCCACCATCCTTTAAATGAGCCCCTAAGAATAGTTTCCAAATTCTATATGAAAAGAAAATATACTTGGAAGGTAATAATTTTGTAAGGCACAAGTTTTAACAACAACACTGAATGCTAAAGGGAATACACAAATGTATTGTTTCTTTACAAGATATTGTATTATTTTATCCTACTCTGGATATTTAGGCATAACGGGTGCAGCTGCACAACAGTGGCGTGTTTTTAAGGCAGAGAACATGAGCAGGGAACAAGGTTTTGAATTTCCCTCAAAAAACTGCAGATCAGCATGCACACCCCACAATTCACAACTAAATTTCAGAGTTGAAGAATTACGACCCAAATTTAGGGCAAAAGCTTAATGCATCGCATTATATGTGAGCAGAGGGGAGGATGATACATCTGCATCAGAAGTATGCGTTATTCCTTGTTCACTGTCTGGTGTTTCCTGCCAATGGGAGGAATAATTCACAAATTGTTATGGCTAGCAAGTGTAAGATCCTCACATAGAGGAATGTAAAGTAACTCAAGGGTCAGATGCTGATCTTGAAAGAAAACTTCCTTTGAGTAATAGCATTCAATTTACCAAGATCTTGATAATGAAGGTTAGACTAAAAACTCTCTTTAAAGAGTTTGAGGGAGGAGGGCATCCGATCTGTTCTTGACTCCCTGCTTGCTTCATTTGTATCCCTTCTTTGATTTCAGAATTACTTTTTGCTCTTTGCAAACGTTGTGCATCAGGCCTACATGTGCATCCTCCTTGATTTGGTGTGTTCCTTACAAATCACCGAAGAACTGAAGAGAAAGAAACACTGTGGAAGGTTTGTGTGACACTTATGAATGCTGTCCATTCTACAGTGCTGTCACCTAGCATTTTGAATAATGTCAACCTACTCTTTCTTGAATAATACCTGTCACTTGCTGTTTCTTCTAGTATTTTTGAACAAGACAAATCCAGGTCAAATAAGGCTCATTTAAAATAAGGCACATAGTAGGTCTGTGCCTGCTTCTGTTGGCAGCGTTGAGATCCTCTCCCTTATATAGCTGCTCTCTCAGTCTCTTCACACTACATTTATAATTTGATGAAGTACTGCATTACTATTGAGATTTAACAAGTTAAGTAACCATTCTTGATATCTGCTGTTTGAGACCCCAGTGCTGTTCTCAAAAGAGAGCGGTGCAACTATAGACCACAAGGTATTGACCAACACAGTGTCTTTTTGATTGTGAAGAATTGGCACATTTGTTCAATTAAATATAATGTTGTTATTCGTCTCCAAGCATTTTTAATGTCTGTGACTAAAACCGAGACTACACACCCTGCTGTGCACTTGTTGAAATACAACAGGTAGATAGTTAAGCAGATTGACACAAGGGAGACTGTTCCAATGCTTTTTGGTGATGTGGATGAAATAGTAGTTTTCAGACCATCTATGAATTAGACCATTTTATGGCTTCTAGAAAGAATTTGATGTCCCAGAGAAGTGGTGCCACAAGTGTCTACCTGTAACTGCTGTAGCACCTGGCCTGACAGCAATTTCAATAATCTGGCGTTATAACCAATAGTGTATATGAGGGTAGAATACTTCCAGATTCTTGTTATTCCGGGATATACTACTGGATTCACAGAGAATTGGTGGCAAAGTCTATGAGACAGAAACAAGAGTTAGAACACTGGAACATTCAGAGCTCCATTGAAGACAATGGGATGGCTCAGGGCCAATAATAGCTGGTACACTCTAACATTACAATGTTGGTCTTTCTGTTGCTTCCCTTGTAATTTCTAACAATCAGCCCCCAGTGGATAGAACGTTCTGACAGCATTCTACCTTTGCCCACAACTGAGTCCTATAACCCAGCTTCAGGGCTTTCACAGCTGTTATAGTCCATGGACTCAGGTTATGATGCTGTATTAGGAACATCTTTAGAATTCAAAGTTATTACAATTGCCTTGGAGAAAGGTATTATGGCAAACAGTAAGTATTATGCTATCTGGCCTGTTATTAATATTACTATTGTTTTTATTTTAATTGTTGCTACTAATGCTGTGCTAACAATTTTTTTTTATTATTAAATACATTATGTTTATTTATTCTGTTATTATTGTTAATATTCACGTTAATACTATACAACTAATAAGCAGTGCTTAATTTTAGCCTGTGGTTGCCAGTGGGGGGGCACTGGCACTTATATTTGGGGGCGCTGCACTTATTTTTCTGCATCAGGCATCTACTGCGAGCAAACGACCCATATAGAAAAGACGGAGGTAGAGAAAGACAGATAAGCATCACAAAGGGAGCAAGCAGAAAGCCTCAAGAGTGAGTTGGAGAGGCAGGGAGTGGCTGTAAATGCATTAAAGAGACCGAGGTGGTTTAGGATTACAATGCAACAGTTTTCTGTGCTCACACATTTGATTACAACAGCGTGATTACAGCACCGGTACGTCTTTATTTACAAATTAAGCACTGCTAATAAGTATGGGTGTTGTTATTCAATTTATAGACGAAGTGTTTTCAAGTTAATCATAGCAGATGGCAAAAAATGCACAGGTTTGGTATACCCAGCCCTGCCTACCTCCCTCCCTTTCCGATTATAGCAAAATTACAGACTCTTTCCCGCTCCGTTTGTCATTGTGGGAGTTCTTTATTATCTAAGGAAATAGGGGAGGCCCGACGGTGAGGGTAAAATAAGTCATTGTTCCCAACTAAGTAGAGTAGTGCAGAGCCGCTAGAAACGCCGTCTTTCATGAACACCGCACGTAAGAAAGGTTCCACGCGCCTTGGACGAGAAATGGGCCGCGGCACTTATCGAGGGGGTATTTGTTACAACCCCGTGAGTTATGTCTGAAAAGAAGGATCCATTTCAGGTGCTGCCCTCAACCCTCATTCAACACAAAGATGAATCTCACTTCTCGAAATAGAGGGGAACCTTCCCCACTGGGAACGGAACAAAAGATGCTTAATGGCAGCGGTTGTTTAGTGCAGTGAATGGGATCGCCCACTGTGCTATACTGCCTGCTCTCACAGGATTTCATTCCGTACCGATGAGCGTGCAATCGTGTCAACAACATTTAAAACGTCAGACAACACGCAGTTCTATATCTGTCAGAAGATCAAGCGGGACAGGGAATGGCGAACCCTGCTGCATGCCTTACTTTTTTTTATTATCATAATTTTTAGTTCTCAAAACAGAAAATAACATCTTGACCAGAGGTGTTGCACAAGAAGTCAGGTGGCAGTTATTATATGGGGCAGTCGCTGAGTAGAGTGGTGTCACATAAGACAAGAGTAAAACAGAATTTGTAAAATAAGCTATAGTTTGGAGAGTAAGAACACCAAAGGCGGACAGCCATATGCAACACTGTACAGGAGAATATATACAATCACGTCAAAAAAGCTAAGATAATATACATTTGAGCCAACACGTGGAAAACGCTTACTGTCGCTGGCCTTCCGCTCTCAGGGGATGTGTTTTCCAGTTTAGATGTAAACTCCTCTGTTGTAGGCCTCGTCCTTACGTTCAACAGGGAACAATCCAGTGACTGGTTCCAAAAACGTCAAGGGCTCGGTATCTGAATGGGGCGCAGGCTGGTACTAGTATTGTAAGTAGATGCTGGGTGCATAATCTTAAACTCTGTGAGGTGATATACCAGCAAACATGCCCCACAATGTCTGCATTTAGTTCTGAGAGGAACTACAGTGTAACCTCCCCCTCTTGAGGAAAGTGCGTTACTGAATGGGTAGTCTCCACAGGGTACTCGAGAGATGTAGCTGGAATGAATCCAGAAACTGCAGTTTATGTTTTCTGCATCCCATGGAGAGATGCCATGAATGGCCATGTGCATGCATCTGTGAGATGACTCATGCACATGGGCAAACAAGTGCCCTCGTTTCCATGGTCCCACGCCGCCATGCAAGTGCAACTAAGCTTGCATTCAAAAACACAATTGCTGGCAGAGCCTCTGTGATAAAACTCATGTCACAGTGCCTGATGCTCTTTACATGTAATGAAATTATGTTTTCCAGTTTGCATGGGTTGGAGCAAACATCTTAATCAGAGTCACTTTAAACATTCTTTTATCAAAATATTTTGCTGACAATCGGTAAAAAGGCCAATGCATGGGTTTCTTATTTTGAAAATTATTTTTGTTGACATTTTGCTCCAAAGTTTTAACAGAAAATGACGAAAATTCATGAATTTAATTACATTCGTGATTATTTCCATAGAATGTCATAGAATTCGTGGTAGTGAACTCCAGCAAGTACACTCACCACCAAGATGACCTCACAGTCAACAGTGGTCCCATTCAGGCACCTGTCCCATTCCTCCTTGTAATGAAAATCCTACTTAAAGTCTTCTTACAGAAACCCTATGGAGAGAAATATACCATTCTTGGCAGAACTTTGGTTTTAGGCTCTGCAAAGGGTGCAATTGGGACTGTCATAAATATAAATACATATTTATTATTAATACTACCTGACAATACTTGATCAGTAATATAGACAGAAATAACTTTGTTGCATTCATCTATTGACTGGGTGGGAAAAAAGTTTGTACAGTTGCGGCTAGAAAAGTGAGTGTCATTTTAATTACATACAGTAACACTTCATACCAAGCCTTTTGCTTTTTAGTTTCTTGTTTAAAGAAATGTACCTTGACAGGCTGTGATGTACAAGAACATCTTGATGCACAGTTCCTGACATCTACTGTGCTATGCATAATGTATTAAAAATAAAGTAATTAATTAATGCATGGGCCCGGAGTTTTTCTTAGAAGTCAGCAAATGCCAGATTTGCGAATCCCAGGGATGCATCTTTCCTTCACCACCACGTGCTTCCTGTCTCCATGTCACTCTTGTGGATTTTTTCAACCCTGCTTTTTCCCACTGTCACTGTTTAACAAGGCAGATTTAGGAAAGATCTTTAGTCACCCCTCGTTGAATTATTCCTGAATCTGCGACCAGTGGCGGCTTATGTTATCTGTTGGATAAGTAAGTGAGACCCTTCATTTCCACAGCTGGAAATCAAAGATCAAAGCCAGTTGTCAAATTGAAGAGTTTTGAGGTTTTCATCGAAAGACACAAACAGTCTGGAGAGCAAGACTCTCAAAATGGTCCAGTCTTAATACAATATTGACAGAAAGGAGGGGGAGACCATTTAGTGGACTCTAAATGCTGTAGACTTGAACTGTGCTGTCGGTAATAGTCAAGAGTAACAGATGAGCTAGATATTCAAGCTCTTATTTTGAAGGTCATAAATGAGGGGTCATACTACGATTTTGCAACCTTTGGCTCTTTCCAAGCATCACTAATCTTGGCATAGAGGCTTTGTGTGATATTGGTCAATCACTACTTGTTGAACAGCTCTTTATATTAACAAGTTATTTTTTCATTGACTATTATTATTGTATTTTTCAAGAATGTGCTTACTGTTAACAGGCAAGAGCTGATAAAGCCAATAGGTCGCTCCTGTGGCACCTCCTCACTTTATTAATCCATGTTTTCTGTCCCCCAGTTGCAGGGGACATGCACACATAAGAGCAGCTGCATTTTTCTGATGTTTTTCTTAAAGCATACAATAAAACATTTCAAGATGGCCACCACAGATTAGGACAAAAAGGCAGCCATGTTGGAATGGTTTAAAAACTATTTGGAAAAGGGTGCCTGGTGATACAGTGCAGGAAGTGGTAGGAGCATGAAGAGGCTGAAGGGAGGCAAAGGTGTGCTGAAGGAGTAAGGGTTTGATTTAGATCTCATTGGATAGGTTACTCCGTCACAACAGTGCTGGATATTCCATTCGCTGAAATATAAATCCCATAGGATACATATTTTGGGGATTTATATTTCAGCGGATGGAATATCCGCCACCATTGTGATGAAGTAACCTGTCCGCGAGATCTAAATTAGGCCCTATATTTTTTAATAAGAGAATGAATAGGTGTAGAATAGGTAGGGATAATCATGGAGACTGAGGGAGAGAAAATAGTCCATCACGCTCTGCAATGGAATATCCTAATGTTGGCAGTGTAATGCAAAACCTCAACCAGCTACAACACAGTGAGACCAAAACATTTAATGGGTGAGACAAGCATAAGAATAGAGTAAAAAAACATTGAATTAAGAGCAATAAACTGAGACAGGAAAAAACGCCATTAAGTCATGAGAAAATAGCGAACCCGACGTCCACATTGGATGCAATAGGATTGTTGATTAGAGACAACTAAAGCTGTTTGTATGTGAGATATAAATAAGGTAAGCGGAACGATGCATTTTTAAAAATAAAATACGAAATTTAGGAACCCCTGTACAGAAAAAACGCCATATTTGTCACCAATGTGAGGCATTCGGTTTGGCATGATTGAATGAGTACAAACTTAAAATAATCTTTCAAAAATGCAGAGCATGCTTAATGTCATTTGCATGGACGTGTACGAAAGCCCCGTTGGTAGATGCTCTGTAGTTACTAGGCATACATTTAAGATGCGTTTTTTACTGTTCCTTGTCCTTGACACAGCATCTTTCCTGAGTTGTAGGTCAAACATCTTTTGATCTGCTCTATATAAAACCTGCCATCACTCATCCACTTGATATGAAAATAGCCTATTGTGCTTCAAGATGGCAAGAATGAAAATAGGATTTTCAACTAGGGCTACTGGGACCACTTCAGAGCACTTAGGATCTGCAAACCTCAGTGATTTAGGGCAAAGAAGAGGAAAGTGCACCAACACTAGCTGAGCGAACCAAGAAAAGCGCATCTGTCTCCAGCCTATGGCTGTGATTTAATGTATGTCACATCAATTTCTCCCATGGACAGCAAGTCAACAGCAAGCAGAATGCAGAAATAAATCCACTGTATAAAGAGCTGGATCATCGCAGTCACTGGAATCTAGGGAGATAAGGGTTAGTGCGTAGTGCCCCATAAATCAAGATGACTACTCGATCACTTTCATCAATAACATTTGTAAGGATGGAACTACACTGTTTGTATGAGGGAGTCTATACACCTGAAACTGACACCAGGTGATCTGAGTGGGGTCTAAAAAAAATTCTTAAGGTTAACAAATATTTTTCAGGGAAATATAAATAAGTTTACCATTAGACGTTTGCTACTAAGAAATTCCTAAATAAATATAATTGAGTAAATAAACACCAAGATTAATTTTAACAAAGATAGATCGATCGATCTATCTATCTATCTATCTATCTATCTATCTATCTATCTATCTATCTATCTATCTATCTATCTATCTATCTATCTATCTATCTATCTATCTATCTTTCTTCTTTGGCTGTCTTTCCTGACTCGCTTTTCCATTTTCTTCACTAGTTGCACATCCACAAATCACTCATAACAGAACAAATGAAGCTGCCTTCGAATGATCCACCGGGAATACGTAGCTATCGAATATCTAAAGAGAGAGAACCGATGTGTTGCAGTTCTTCACAAGAGTGTTTCCTTTTTATGTTCACTGGACGTGCCAGTACAGAGCCCCTCTGAATTTTAACTCCATTCCCTGCTTAATCATCCTATTTTTATTAAATGTTGTTTTCTCGTTTGAGTTGGACACACACTTCCACCAATAGTGCTACCCACTCCCACCATGGGCATTGTACTGTGCTTGCTGGAACCCTGCAGAAAGCCTCCCTGCAAAAATTGTTGAGTTGGGGGATTCAGGGTAGATGAGTGAAAGCTTGCTCCAATCTTTAGCTTAGTCCTCAATAATGTCCCCTTAGTTAACACCACAAATTAAACCAGACAAAACGAAACCAAGGGTGCAAACACTAAAGTCAAATAAACTTCAAAATTTAGCATGCTAGGGCATTGAAAACTGGTGATCATTATAGTTTGCTGTCACCACATCTCATGTCAACACACCCACTAGAAAAACTATATACAACAACAACAAGCATTTGCAATGTAATAGGTCTCGCATTTGTTTGAATAAGAACTATTGGTGTTGTAAATGAATAACTGGACTTTTCTTGCCACATAAATTGGTCAACCCTAATTCATAATTTGGTCCTCTCTGTCACATAATTTCAGTGGAACTGCATATAACTAAAGCACTTCCAGTTACCTTCTCCCTCTATCTGCAGCAAAAAAATGAAAATATTGCCATTATTTATTATATTTTTTAATAATAATATTTTGGGATCCCCCTCCAACCTAGTGTGGGGACCAAGAGATGACCCAGAGAGAAAGAGCACATTGTGTGGTGAGTGTAACGGGCAAAAATGATTTGTAAAAGGAATGCCCTGCAAAACATTATGGGACACGTTTTCGAGTGCAGGGAACATTGTAGTATCTTGACTGCAATGCTTAGAACAGCCCCTAGAGAGCACCACTAGAAAAATAATGTTTGTAAGAAACATGGTCATGTAACCATATAGTCAGCCCTAGAGAGAATAACCACATGAAAACAGAAAGGCAGAATGTAACGCAGTGTGACCATATATTTAGCCCCTAGGGGGTGTAGTGCAGTAGTTCCCAACCTGTGGTCCGGGGACCCCTGAGGGTCCGTGAAGCCTCCTCAGGTGGTCCGCGACTGCATAGAAAATTAAATAATATTAACAGATTTGGTCCCCAGCCTTCAGTAATGACTTAGTGGGGTGTCCATGGACTCCAATAATGATTCAGTGGGGGTCCCCAGGTTCAAGTAATCATAAAGTGGGGGTCCATGGGACTCAAAAGGTTGGGAACCACTACTGTAGTGCATTACACTTCTAGCAAGCCTACTAGAAGGCCTATTAGAAAAATATTACAAACAAAGCCCTTAAAACACAAACTACTCCCAGCTGTAAAACAAAAGTTCCAGCCATGACAGAGCTTAAAAAAGACATTGAATGTTGGGGGAAGTTACTATTTTGGGGTCCCCCAACCCAGTGTGGGGACCCAGAGATGACTTAGACAGAAAACGTGTGTCATGCTGAAGGGTCTTTAGAATATAAAAAAGTAGCCCCTTTTCCTTGTCTCAGGCCTGCCATTGCAAGGCCTGTGTGTGCAGTTTCACTGCCACCTCGACTTGGCATTTAAAAGTACTTGCCAAGCCTAGAACTCCCCTTTTTCTACATATAAG
The DNA here is from genome assembly GCF_031143425.1 of Pleurodeles waltl. NCBI lineage: Eukaryota > Metazoa > Chordata > Amphibia > Caudata > Salamandridae > Pleurodeles > Pleurodeles waltl. The sequence continues at coordinate 1,106,193,085 of NC_090445.1, forward strand.
TCACCCTTAATGTGTACCCTAGGTAACCCCTAGAGCAGGGTGCTGTGTAGGTAAAAGGCAGGACATGTACCTGTGTAGTTATATGTCCTGGTAGTGTAAAACTCCTAAATTCGTTTTTACACTACTGTGAGGCCTGCTCCCTTCAGAGGCTAACATTGGGGCTGCCCTCATACACTGTTGAAGTGGCAGCTGCTGATCTGAAAGGAGCAGGAAGGTCATATTTAGTATGGCCAGAATGGTAATACAAAATCCTGCTGAATGGTGAAGTCGGATTTAATATTACTATTCTAGAAATGCCACTTTTAGAAAGTGAGCATTTCTTTCCACTTAAATCCTTCTGTGCCTTACAATCCACGTCTGGCTGGGCTTGGCTGACAGCTCCTTGTGCATTCACTCAGACACACCCCAAACACAGGGTACTCAGCCTCACTTGCATACATCTGCATTTTGAATGGGTGTTCCTGGGCTGGGAGGGTGGAGGGCCTGCTCTCACACAAAGGACTGCCACACCCCCTACTGGGACCCTGGCAGACAGGATTGAACTGAAAGGGGACCTGGTGCACTTCTTAGCCACTCTTTGAAGTCTCCCCCACTTCAAAGGCACATTTGGGTATAAAACAGGGCCTCTGCCCTACCTCATCAGACACTTGCTGGAGAAGAAACCTGAACCAGAAACTACATCCTGCCAAGAAGAACTGCCTGGCTGCTCAAAGGACTCACCTGTCTGCTTTCTACAAAGGACTGCTGCCTTGCTGAACTCTTGTCTGGCTGTGAAAGTGGTCTCCAAGGGCTTGGATAGAGCTTGCCTCCTGTTCCCTGAAGTCTCAGGACCAAAAAGACTTCTCTCTTTCACTTGGACGCTCCGTGCGCCGAAAATTTCGACACACAGCTTGTTCCGCGGCGAGAAAAACTCCGTACACCGACACTGATCGACGCGACGCTCTTGGGACGATCGAAAATCCGACGCACGGCTTCGCAAGGACAACGCCGCCCGACCTCTAGAGGAGAAATCGACGCGACGCCTGCCGTGAGATCGTAATTTCGACGCGCAGCCCCGCAGAACGACGCGCAGCCGGAAAACAAGCAGGAAAATCCCCGCACAGACCCGGGACATCTGGTAATCCCCGCTATCCACGAAAAGAGACTGCCCGCGTGCCGGAAAACGACGCACGACTTCCCCGCGTGGAAAATAACGACGCAAGTCTGTGTGTGCTGGGGAGAAATCGACGCACACACCCTTTTTCCACGCACCACTTCTTTTGTGGCCCTCTGAGGAGATTTTTCCACTCCAAACCAGGTACTTGTGCTTGAAAGAGACTTTGTTTATATTCTAAAGACTTAAGACACTGTATATCACTTTTCAGTGATATCCCTACAATTTCCCATTGCAAACTTTATTCTTTTTGGCCTACAATTATCCAGATAAATATTATATATTTTTCTGAACACTGTGTGGTGTATTTTTGTGGTGCTATATGGTGGTATTGTATGATTTATTGCACAAATACTTTACACATTGCCTTCTAAGTTAAGCCTGACTGCTCGTGCCAAGCTACCAGAGGGTGGGCACAGGATAATCTTGGATTGTGTGTGACTTACCCTGACTAGAGTGAGGGCTTTTGCTTGGACAGGGGGTAACCTGACTGCCAACCAAAAACCCCATTTCTAACAGGTGGGCATTGAGAAATGCACAAACGTGAATATATAGAATTCTCCATCAAGCGGTGCAGTCGGTAGAATCTTATATTTCATCTTTAACACAGTTCCACAAACTCAAAACAAGCCCAAGAAACATGCTCACTTCAACTCCAAACACGGCCCCGCTTAGAAGAAAAGTTACCCGTAAATGACAATAGGAGAACGTTTTCATTACTCCTGTGGTCCCTCTCATGCTTTGTTCTAGATGTGGATTTCTAAATAGGCTACGTTTCATCAGCAATAGTGAAAGTTACCGCAACCCGTACCCTCCTGGTACCTGAACCGAATGACTGCTGACCCGGTACTGCTAATGACCATCACTTCCCGCAGTGTCTCGTTTGGTTGGTAACATTCAATGGTCCCGAGAAGGAGTGATTGGAACTGGACTCTGCAAGCATTACGGCAAACGTGAGTCCTTCTGGTTACTGAGTTGCTGAGGTGGAGGAGTATTGCACAGTCCAAGCCTTCCACAGTCCTTCTGACAAGATTATGTAGTAGTAATGTGGATGATGCCTGCGCACTTATCACGCTACCATCTTAATGTCTACATCTTAGGGCCACTAGTGCAATGCCCAATAGGTTCAAGGGCCTTCTTCAGGACTAATGACACATGCTACAACGTAAGTAGACAATAGTCACTCTCATTACAAATAGTAAGTTTTAATTAAAATGGCTATAGTTATACTAGCAGAGTATGTAATCCTAGAGATTCTCTTGGGTAATAAAGTTAGGCACTCTTAACCCAAGGTAGGCACAGGAGCATCCCCCGGTAGTCACATGTCCATTAAGGGTCCTCCAACGGAGGACAAGACACAGAGGTTTTTGTGGCACTGGACCCTTAACGATTGTGTGTCTACCATGTGATGCTCCCGTGCTTATCTGGATTAAGAACCCAAACGTTATCACTGGAGAGAATCTCCAAGAGCAAATACTCCACGAACATAAATATAATAATTTTTATTACTTGGGTGACTCACAATTTGTAATGACAATGTCTACTGAAATTGAAGCAATTGACATATTAGGGGACATTAGTCTTGAAAGCCATTGACACAAGACAGCTTTGAACTAGAAGCCAAAACATGTGACAGTATGATGATAGGGGGTTGAGTGCCCCTGGATCATCAGCATTACCATGATTTTAATCCTATGAGAAGGAGCCCACAAACAAATCAATCAGATTGGGTATTCTTTCTAGACAGAATTAACCTTTTCTGATCCCAAGGTGCATATCTGAAGTCTCTGTGACAATATTTCTCTGCTGTACTTACTATGTAGCACAGCCTGTGATGAAACACGCCACTACTAGACGGTGAGGCAATATGCTAAAAAATGTAGGAGCGCTCTAGGAGCTGAGAAATTATTGTTGTTTTATCAATCTTTTCATGTTCTGTGGTTATAAAAGGGAAGACGATTGATGATTTTTCCTCTTTCCTCTTCCATGAGAGTTTGGCTCCAAAGAGCCAACCAGAATCCAATCCATTTATTTTATTTAACGCATCATAGCTGATAATGGAATCAATCCTGAGATTGGACTTTCCGGGGAAACAATAGATTTTTATTACTGAGCAGCGAATGCTCACATGACCCTTCCTGGTGATGACATCACCCAGTAGACCCCTTCTCAATGATGCAACTTCTTTGCCTGAACGTGGTGGATAAACAGATAAGCACCCACAGGGACATTGTTTAAGTTTTCAGGAGCACTGCCCGCAGGAGAATAAAAGAGTCCCTGTAGGGATTGAACTAAAGCATTGCTCCCGTCCAGGCAAAGAAAAAGGGATGTGATGTGCTTGGAATGTTCCACTCAAAAGGGGAAGGGGAAATAAATACCGAGGGAAACACGTACATCACAATTGTCTTCCCTGCCTGCCTTATTTACTATGTTATGTGAGCCAAGGACTCCCTTCTCTTATTTAAGTTCACCCGTCCGATAGCCCATCTTTTGTGAAAAGAGCAACTGAGATGGTGGGGCATCTCGAGTAAGATGGTGCACTGTAGACTTTTTATTGTGCGAGCTACACTAACCCCAAGCTCACATCGCCATTCCCATAAGCGTATTTAACTATCCCTCCTTGGAACATTGGCTTACCCGTGACATAGCAAAAGGTGGACATTTATGATTGTTTCCAGCCCCATTTGCTTAAGCAATGGGATTTTTATAGCGTAAGAATAGCTCCAAAGCAACGAAGCGCTATACAAGGGAAGACAGTGTAGAATGTGTATATTATTGCAGGCCGCTCCAGCCGCACGTGCAGTTTCATGTGTGGCATTCCACAGCACGCATAGTAAAACGGTGCAGGCAGGCAAAATGTAAACATTATCTGCGATGATTAGAAAGCATTTCACTAATTTACCTGTACCGATTTTTCGAGGCACCTGATGTATTCCGCTGATGAAATAATGTGGGATTCAATCTATCGATCTGTGCACTTGTTGCGCGATTTATGGTAGGCGGGCCTATGAAATGGGACTTACCTGGGCTCTCGGTTCGCACATTCCACTGCCGTCTACTGCTGTGGGGTCCTCCGCGGCCCTGGGACTTCGGCGGCCATTAAAAGTTCAGTTTGTTTGTTTCAGAATTCAACATGCAGAGCCGTGTGAGTGGAAACGGGATATGATAGCAATCTAAACAAGATCAAGTGTTGCTTCTGTTAATAACATCTGCACAGTGAGGAACCACAGCCTCCTCGCCTGCTATTTATAGCACAGCGCGCTGTTATCCTGATTCCGGGGATAGCGACGCTGCTGGGAATAAGGTACCTAATCGCCCATGAATGACAAAGAATATTTCACTCCCTTCAATGTATGCATAAAACCACTTGGAATATGAAATGGTAGCCTCTGTTTATCTAGAGCTGGTGTCCGCGGTAATTTCGCGACAGGTGGGAAAAATTAGAGGAATGTATTAAAAAAATCAGATATATTTTGTTTTCATATCAAATAAAAGGTAACCAATAATAGGGCCAGTGATGGGAAAAATGTCAAGAATAAATGTTATTTTACCTCTCCTACTGCATTCCCGAAATTTCATAAAAATGGTGTGAGTGCCATCAGGTGCATTTGGAAATGTGTCTGTCTGTTTACATGTGGGCACGTGGGCATACTTGAACGAGATTGTGTAGGGGTGACTGTGTGTGAGTGTAAGAGTGTGTCAGATTATAATTGGGCAAGGCTCAAACATTATCATGACCCTAAACAGTCATTTTGTTGAAACCCAAACCACACAATTCCATAATTTCCCCTGCCACAGAATATTAATAAATTGTGCCTAAAGAAGGTTTGTATTCCAGGATGTAACGTAAAATAGTACTCAAGGAGATGATAGCTGAAATACGAAATAATAAAAGTGAATGGGCATTGAGCCAATTGCATTCTATATTCCTTTTGTTTCTTTTTTTGAGGTCTGACGCTAGCCAAGAAGTTTTTATTTTGGTAAAAGTAACATTCTTATAGGGGCTTTCAGCCAGGCCCTTTCTTCCACCCCCTACAACCTAAAGTATGGAACAAGGGGTCGGTCCACTTCAGCCATTAACTTCACTGTGAGTGAGGACATTCCGCTCTTTCACAAGGAGCACACCCGCACACAGTCCCTTGAGTGCCAGGGAGTAGTATGGGGTGTGTTGTTAGTCAGTGTTTTCATTTCAGATTGATGAGGGCCCAGCTGCTTTCCTGGCAATAACGTTTTTCATAAATCATGACAAGACAAAACAAGCATTGACAAAGCCAAAAGTATGTTTTCAAGAGAAGTCTGGACTCTTCACCCTTTTCAAGGACGGTTGAACTTTCCCATCTTCGCTCAAGGGAAGATTACAAGATTACCTTCACTCACCTACATGCCCTGCATCCTCATACCTCACTCACGAAGAAGAGAACTACAGTCTGCAGGTAACTACTCTCCCATCTGTTATTCAGAGCTACCGGAGCTACACTGAACCCTGATTGATAGCAGGAAACACACCTTCGCACAACTAATACTTGACAGCTAAGTGAAAGTCATAGACTCAGAGTATACACGTAACATTTACATACTCGAATCTGTAAAAACATGCCCTAAGACCTTGCAAGCAGGCATCAGTATTTACATCCATCAACTCTTCTTGATGTGAAAGTTTGCCTGCTCGGTAGCTGAGGGGAGCTGTCCAGGTGCTGACCACTTGGTGGGATTTGTCTGCAGTGCGGGGAGCTGATATTGACTAAAGCCAGTATCACTGCAGGGAGCTGTCCAGGTGCTGAGCAGCCCACACCTACTCTGGGACAGGGTTTGGAGGAGTGAGGGTGCCTTTTAGGGTTAAAACAGCAAGACCATGTGCTAGTGCATGTGTCTCCCTTCTGAAACACTTTTGTGAACAGAAAGGGCTTGTAGCCCGACCTTTGTTTACCATTTGTTGGCTTGCCTGGCAGTCTTCTTTACAGCCTCGTAATTTGGCACAGCAGGCCTAGCATCATTTCCATCCTCTTTGTGTGAGGCAGTGCCAGTCCGCTGTGCCCTACGTGATTGACATACTATTTTGTTCTTTTTAACTTTTAGTGCCATGCAAACAGGAGGCGCGTGACCGGCAAAAATGTGCCCAGCAGGACAAACTAATTTAAATTGCAAAGATGTATTTTCTACAGTTAACTTGCTTTTATTTTACCAAGTCTTCTTTCCTCTCATTGCACTCATGTTTTATTTTGTTTTTGCTCATCTGAACTGTTCTCAAAAGATGAGGATGTTCTCAAAAGATGAGGATCATCTTGTTCTAAATATTTCAAAGCAACATTGTCTCTTTCTCAGGTGTAATTTCTGAAAATATGCTTTACATAATCCTGCAGTACACCAAAATCCACCCCACTCCAATTCTCTCCAGTCCAACCCACCCCAATCCACCCCACCTCACCTCACACCAATCCACCCCACTCAATCCAATCCATAGCAATCTACTCCACTCCTACCCAAACCACTCACCCCAATCCAACCCACTCCAATCCACTTCACTCCAATCCTCCCAACACACCCCACTCCAATCTGCCTCACTTCAAATCACCACACTCCTATCCAAAACAATCTGCCACACTCCAATTAAAAACAATCTGCCCCACTATAAAACAACCTGCCCCATTCCAATCTGCCTACTCCAATCCAAAGCAATGTGCCCCAATTCAAAACATTCTGCTCCATTCCAATCTGCTATACTCCAATCCAAAATAATCTGCCCCACTTCAATCCAAAACAATCCGCCCCACTCCAGTCCAAAACAATTTGCCCCACTCCAAACTAAAACAATCTCCCCCACTTCTAACTACCCTACTCTAATCCAAAATAATCTGCCCCATCCCAATCTCGCCCTCTCTAATTTAAACTAAACTGCCCCACTCCAATCTGATATACTCCAATGTAAAACAATCTACCTCATTCCAATGTGCCTCCACTCCAATCAAAAACAATGCGCCTCACTCCAATCAAAAACAATCTGCACCACTCCATTCCAAAACAATCTTCCCCACTCCAATCCACTCACTCCATTCCAAAACGATCTGCCCCACTATAGTCCAAATCAATCTGCCGATTCTAATCCGCCCCACTCCAATCTGCCCCACTCCAGTCCAAAACAATCTGCCCACTCTAATCCACCCCACTCCAATCTTCCTAACCCCAATCCAAAACAATCTGCCCAATCCAATCCAAAACAATTGGCCCACACCTCAATCCAATCCCCCTCAATCCAATTCACCCCACCCCACTTCAGTTCACCCCACACCAATCAAATCTGCCTCAATCCAATCCTCCCCAGTCAATCCAATCCACCTCATTTCTGTCCAATCAACCCCACTGCAATCCAATATACTCCACTCCAATCCACCACATCCCATGCAAATCCATTCCACCCCACTTCATTCCACCCCACTCCACTCCACCCCATCCCCTCTATTTCACCCCACTCCATTCTACCCCACCTCAATGCAATCCACCCCACTCAAATCCACTTCACTTCACTCCACTCCATCCCAATCTAATCCAACCCACATCAATTTAATCTATACCATCCCACCCCACCCCACCACAATCTAGTCTAGCCTAACCATTCCAGTTTCAATCCATCCCACTCCAATCTAATTCATCCTATCTTGTCCACCCATTCCACTTAACCCCACTCCAATCCAATCCACCCCACTCTGCCCCACTTCAATCTACCACACTCCACCCCACTCCAGCCCACCCCACTTGAATCCATCCACCCCATCCAGTCCACACCCACTTCAATCCATCCCATGCCACTCAATCCAACCCACCCCAATCGGCTCCAATCCAATCCACCCCACTACCTCAATACACTCCACCCTACTCCACCCCACTCCACTGCACTCCATAACACTCCACTCTACCACACACCACTCATTGACATCCCACTCTTTGAAACTCTTTTCACTGAACCACTGAACTCAACTCCCCTTCACTCAAACCTACAAACCTCTACTCCCTCTACTCCACTCTATTCCAACAAATCTGGTATACTACAACATGGCAAAAACACATGCCAAAAGTCAGTAGCTCTTGTATAGGCAAGACCTATTGACTTTGCCAATGCTAGCTAACATTTCTATGGGGGTTGTTCATGTTTAAGGGTGAGAAACAGTATGTGCTCATGTCTGTGTGGGCATCTGTGCTTGCATGCACCCTCCACTGATAGATTGGGTCTGTCCATGTGCTAAACTGTAGATCCACTACTTGCATAAGTGGCACGGATGAAAAAAGACTGCAGTACATTGAAGTTCTTGGTACAAAATGGATCCGTGATGACCGGATGCTTGCCATGTTTCTGGTAGGTACACTGATTACGCATGATTCACATCAGGATTGATTTGAGGTACATTCATCCCTTGCAGATATCTTGAAAATATGGCATAGAACTATACATCATGGGCCAACATGGAGTCCCATGAGTTAAGCATACATATTCATGCTGTTGTACCAATACAGGTGTACACACTTTGGCCATAACGAAGTTGGTAAACTGATATGTTATTAGCCAGGGGACGATCAGATATGTAGGGTTTTATCATTGAAACAACCATTAAAAAGCCTAGAACAGTTATCTGATATAAAGTGCAAATCAAGTGAAGGACAGTGAAGTAATCAAGGATCTGTGGATTTACACCTATCCGTGGTTAAGGTGGGTTGGTTTCAGGTGATTTTATGTGAGTGTTCTCAAAAGGCCTTGCTTCTGAACAGGTTAGGTACAGCATCACTCACGTGGAAGAAGGCCCAAGGGTTAGAAAACGGAACATTTCTCCAGCGAGATCACCACTATGTAGGTAGCATCTCCCATGCCTTGAGACCCTCACGGGTGATGTGCCATGTTCTATAAATTCTTGATTGATTGAGTGATTGATTATGTGTCCTGGTCTATATCTCCCAGGGTCATAATCTCAGCCGAATAGTGTGAAAGACGCACGATGGCTGATTCACAACTTCAATTTACTGCATTTTAGAATGCTGAGTTTCTCTCAGCCAATTAGAATGCTCAGAATGATGACACTAGCTTCAGTGGTTTACCTTCCTTCTAAGTTCAGTGAGTGTGTGACACTAAGACAGGAAGCAGACTAGGGTGGTTGACTTATAGTCTGCCTCTGTTCAAGTGCAAGAGGCAATAAGTAATACGTGTTTTGCCCAATCAACAATATGCATTAACAGCTGATAATTGCACTTCACGTCTTTATGCGCCGTGGAGGTAGGCCCATAATTGAAGGGTAAGCAAATAACACCGTCCATAGACGACGTTAAGCACTATTAATGTCCTACGCACTTAGCAATAAGACGAAAGTATTACTTCATGTATAATAACGAGGCAAACTAATTTGATTGTTAATAATAGGAATGAGCCTAAACATATGTTTTTATTCGGCGGTGTGTGAAATGTTCTCAAACTACAAGTTCCGTCGTGCATTTCGGGGTTCGAGGCCCCCCCTCAACGGGGCAGGTATCTTAGGCCCGTGATTTACAGCAGCAATTTAGAGCAAAAAGGTGTGTTGCGCAAGAGACTTCTGGACATCTGTGACTGAGCGAGCTAGTAATTTTCAAACTAATGGAATGTAGATTGAGCTGCAATTGTAACCCAGGGGAGATGAAGATTTAATATGCGTTTTGGAAATAAACACTCTCTTGGTTGGAAATTCACTTGAAAGAGAATTATCCAAACAACATTCATTCACAAAATAATAATAATTTAGTTTATGTTTCCATTATGTGAAAGGGGACTTATGCAATTCTCTACAGATGCAAATCTAGGCGGCTTGCATTATAAGGATAACAATTTATTTTTTTGTATTTTTACTTGCTGTCTGCATAAAGTCAGCGACATTGTTATACAAGAAAACACGAATACAAAATAGCTTTTCCAATCAGGGGAAATTGAAGGTCGTATTAAGACAATGAAGAACAGAAGACAGCTGGGCAACGCATACATTAGGAGTGAAAGTGAAGGTGAGCCTACTGCAGCAACATCCAGCAAATTAGTCCGGAAATGCTAAATTTAGCACGCCCCGTTAAAGAAAGCAGCACATTTGGTGTATGCAATACTCAACGTGGATAAGCAGATTTCAGCTCAATTTTTGTTCATTCAATGTTTTACCTTGAGTAAATTACATGGGACCAACTTTGTCCCAAAATTATTTTATGCTGCTATGCACCAAAAATGGCATTTTTAGAAATAACCTTAACGCCATTGTAACGTGTCACATTAAAATTGTGCAAGAAATTTTCACCTTAGGAATTTCACCTCACCAGAGGCTGCCTCCAACTCAGCACCAAGCAGGGCCTCCGCAACAACCTCGCTCCATCTTTATATAACAAAATCTCTGCCATTTAAAGAAACTTCAGTCAGACCCAATGGACCTTGCCAAATGTCTCCTGACTGTATCCAAAGCCCCAGTGCTAACCACCTGGTCCGTCAGCACCCCAGAAGAAACCACTGCCACCGTATGGTTCATCCATGCAGGGGCCCCATAGCACCCCGATCCACACCACACCTACTCCAGAGGACTGCAATCCATTACAGCATGATCACACACATCTGAATGCCTCTATCTCTTCTGTAACATTCCCAAATGGTTAGAAACGTGAAAGTTAGCTCTCATTACTGAAGAAACACCCCAAGGACCCTTTAATTCTGACCAACTACTGACTGACCTCCGTTCTATCATTCCTCAGCCAAGGGTTTAGGGAAAATCATCAGCAGATGCCTCACTGAATAGCTCCAATTCTTCAAACTTCTCAGTCTGGTTTCCGACCCGACCACAGCACGAATACTGCCCTCATTCACCCCACACATGACATCCTCATGACTCTGGATTGAGACTTGGAGCCCTCATCCTCCTGGATCGCTCAGCAGGGTTTGACATAGTCTCCCACTCCTCCTCATCCATAGTTTACATGATATCTGAATCCAAGGCACACAATCCGATGGATCTGTTCCTTCCTGACCAGAAGGACTCAGACAGTCAGCCTGGAACCGTACAGCTCGGACATCCATGACCTCATCTGCGAAGTACGTCCCTGACCCTTTTCAGTGCATACATGATCCCTCTAGCTGGCACCATCTGATATTGTGACATCAACAACATCTCCTACACTGACAACATGCAAATCAATTCCACCCGACCAACAAGACACCCAGGACCAGGATACATTTTAATGCCTGCATGTTTGAAATCGCCCACTAGATGAAGACCAAGTGTCTGAGATTGATCACAGACAAAACTGAAATCATGATCTTCGGGAAGAGCCCTTCACAGGAGAACTCCTCCTGGGGCAGTATAATACATTGTACTTGGGGGCACAACAGGTGTGTGCACCTGCTTTGTGCACCCTGTGTCACAATTGTAATACAGATGGGGCCACAGACAACTACCTGGCCTCTTCTGCAATACTGATATCACTGGTGCACGGGTAGTACCAGTGCTGTCACAAGAGTGCATTCTCTCTTTTGCATGGTGGCATGGCCCCAGAAAAAAAGGGAATCTCTTCGCCCTGGCACCGTATTGTAGACTTAAGCACAGATGCAAACAAGCCCGTAGAAGGAGCAGTGACTGTGCACCACAAAATGGTGATGTACTTTCAGTGTGCCTCCTAAAGGTTGCCCTCTCAAGGGGGGAAAGGGGTCCCATGGACCTTTTCCACCAGACATGTCAATCACTGCACCCGTCGGTGGGGGATCTTTAACTCCTCTGTTAAGTGCAGGAGAGTTGCTGTTTGCGCAGAAATACACACAGCAGCTATGAAACAGCTGCTCTGTATTTCATTGACTGTGCTGCACCCCAAGCAGTGTATGTTCTCAGCTGTCCCGGGGGAGCTTAGCATACAGTGTAATAGGGCACCCTGTCTCTGTTTGCACCTCAAACACCTTTTAAAAGATACCCTGAGGTGCAAACAAGGAAAGTGCACCCTATAAGTAATACAGCCCCTGGTGGTCACAGAGCTGGGATAGACACCCACACCCACCACCCATACCAAGAACCTCAGGATCATCATCAACAGCACACCTCAACATGACAGCCCAAGTCAACACTGTCACCACATCATGCTTTCATATCCTGGACATGCTGAGGAGAATTTTCAAAGGGCTCCCAATAAGCACAGAGAAAACCGTCATGCAGGCCAGCATCACAAGCAAGCTGAACTACAAGAACACCCTGTATGCCGGGATCAACAGAAAACTCACCAGAAGGCTGCAGACTATTCAGAACGTGGTCAACATAATCACTCTCAATCTTCAACAACACTCTCACATCACACCTGAAGCAGCTCCACTGGCACAAACAAGCACAATTCACAAGTTCTCACTTACACATTCAAAGCACTACATTACAGTGGCCCAGAGCATCTCAACTATCACACCTGCTGTCACAAACCTTCCAGACACCTCTGCTCGTCCAGGTGCTTACTTCCACAAAAGTGTAGCCTTCTTCCACATCGCTCCTAAAGCATGGCATGTCCTGCTGATAAACATAAGAGCTTCTTCCTCACTTCTCGAAGTTCAAAAGAGGCTGAAGACCTGGGCTTTTGAGTAGTCCATCTAGGCCCTAAATCTGGCTAGACTCACACCTGCTCAGCACGAGGTTAACCTCCCGGGTAATAGTATGCTCTACAAATGTGCAACAAATAACATTTGCATTTAGCACAGATTTCAAGCATTTATTTGACATAGAAAGTGGCTGGGCATGGCCTTTAAAATACCATCTGCTATCATAGGGACACAGATCTGTAACAGGGGCATTAACCAGAGGAGCTATCTTTACATTTTATTACATGCAAAAATTATAACAATGGCAGGTGCATGTCCCGTGGTTAATTAGTGTCTGAATTTGTGGAAACAGGTTGGCAGTGCACATTGATATCATTGTAACTCTACTTGGTGTAAACATTCTGATACACCAAGATGATATGTTATCATTAAATGAAGATGAATGCAATACAGAAGTCACTACAAAGTTTTAACCACTGAGTAATTGGATGTGTCAGAAATCTGGTTATTGGTTGAGAAGGGTGGAAGTCCTACTCAATCAACAACCACAGTCCTTTTCAGGGTAAACTACAAATGTCACTTAATTAATCTGTGCTTAACCCTCTGGTAGCTTGGCACAAAGCAGTTATGTTTAACTTAGAGGAAAAGTGTAAAGTATTTATGCATCACACAAACTGTAATAAAGTAAAAAAAACAATACAATAAAATTCCCAAGCCAATTTAGAAAAAATAGAGTAAATGTTAATAAGCAAAATGATACCAGAAAGACAAAAGTCCATTCAGTAGAAGCTGAGATATTTAATTAAATTTTTTTAGGTAGATATAGTGCACAAAGTGCCATGCATGGTTATGTGGTTGTGCTAGAATTGGGGAAAGTTACAAGTTCATGCTAACTGCGATGGAGAGTGGGCCAAATACAGGGACCAGGTTAGACACACTGAAACATTTACCTTCTTATAGTCTGGTGCTAAGAGCTCAATTCATGGTGGAGGAGGCCACGAAGAGAAGTGAGAAGTTAGCACTTACTAATTGCAATAAGGTATCTCATTGTTAGTCAATGGAAGAGCTAGACCTTGCAACGGTGAAAAACAAGTTTAGGAGTTTTCCAATGTTAGGACATGTAAAACCTAACTCCAAATGTCGTACTTTTTAAATATAATACACCCTGTCCAATGAGCTTTAAGTGCCTACACATGGGGTGACTTTAGGTATGTAAAAAAGGTTTAAGCCTAGCAAAAGGTTAATTTTGCCATGTTCAAATAGAAGTTCAAAACTGTAATACAGGCTGCAGTGGCAGGCCTGAGACATGTTTCAAAAGGTTTCTTTAGTGGATTGCACAATATGTGCTGCAGGCTGATTAGAATAATTAAATGTACAGGTCCTTTGTACATGTAGGTCCACATACTGGTGACTTACAAGTAAATTAGATGTGTCAATTAGGTGTAGTCCATTTTTACCACATTTTAGGGAGAGAGCACAAGCACTTTGCCACTGGTTAGCAGGGAAAGGTGCACAGAGTCCTAATGTCCACAAAAAACGGTTCAGCAACATAAGGCTAAATAAATCTGACGGAGGCCTTGCAAAAAGGTTCAGGTCCGAAAGGACATTCATGTGTCCAGGTGACAAATAGGATCACAAGTCAGATAGAGGCTAAGAGAGTCAACGTCAGAGAAAAATGAGAGCGTGTGAGACGAGAAAGAGGTAGAGAAGAAAGTGTGTGAGAGAGAGAAGGCTAACGAATGGGGGAGATTGTGTGAGAGAGTAAAACAGAACAATGATAGGTGCAGATGATAGAGACAACAAGAAAGTGGAGATGGCTCAACATAATTACAAGAATGAGAGAGAAAAAAAACAAAGAGATAAGCAGGTAAGAAAAAAGCAGAGCTGAGAAGGATAACATAGGAGAGAACAAGCCAATTATGATTTCCAACCGAATATGTTTTTAAACGGCACATAGATCAGCATTTATGTTCATACAGGGACAAAAAAGGGCCTGTGTGGATGTGGTTCCCTTATTAGGGTGAAATCTATTTCTGATTCTTTGAGTGTTGTTTTTAAAAGTGCATTTTGTGGTCCTAGCATTTTCAGGGTAGAGATGCACCCATATCAAATCAGCATCTCATTTCTAAAAATCGTACAAAAACTCATTGTGTATTTGGTTTAACTCTGTGCAACGAATTATCATTAAGCTAAGACTGACCCTCATATTTTAAAACACAAGCCCAGTAGAAAGATGGTAAGGAATTAAAGGAGCCACAGGGCTCAATGCTCCAGTAAATTCATGAAGTGACATTTTCCTTTATTCGGCCACTGAACTGAGGGCAAGCGTCTGGTAAAAGTAAAAATACATTAATCTGAAGGAAAGTGAAAAATAAACATTGTAAATCAGATGAAATAGCTATTATGATATAACGTGCGTTTTGAGACGTTTTTTGTTAGGGGAGCTTACAACCAGCATTTACCTTTTACCTGGGGCTCTGTTCTTTACAGCAAATTGGACCTTTCGCGGCGAAAGAAATAATTATTCTCGGAGGACTCGGGAGCTGGTCTTGAATGCTGATATGACACACAATGTCACCTTGCCAGTCATGAGGAGGGCTTTGACGCCGCGGCTTGGGCCCCGTCCAAATCCCGGTTTCTTTCGTGTAATGGAGGTCGCCTCTCAATCCAATCTGTTGACTGTCTCCAAAATAACAAGGAAGAGCCCTGCAGTCAGCATGTTATTTTTCTAGACTGGAAAGAATTTGTAAAGTGAAACGTGTAACCAAAGGACATGGGTGAGAGAGGTGACTGGACAGAGAAACAGGCAGGTCAGAGGAGAGCACCCCATCTTGGGCCCACTAGACCTGATTTCATCCAGTAGTGTGGGTATAGGTAAACGATTCACTGAGCTACCTTAGAATAATCATATCTCTGAAAATCTGAAAAAATGTGCTGTGTGATGTGATATATACATATATATATATATATATATATATATATATATATATATATATATATATATACATATATATATATATATATATATATGCAATGAAATAAACAAAGGTTACAGGGACGTTATAATTAGGTTCTGAATTTGCTCGTACAAAGCCATAGATAATCAGCAGTTATAGTTGGAGTTGTTTCAAGTAACTATAATTCGCGTCCTAAGTTAACTATAACTCGCCCCCTTGCCATGCATAGTTTTCTTATCAATAATTTTATTGCAAACGTTGCAGTGCTGATATCAAAAATGTCATACAAGATCTCATAAATTAAAGAATATGTAGAGTAATTAGCTATGCATTGTGTTTTATTGTAGGCCAAGTGGATGGTGGTCCTCGAGGCTGCGATGTGGTCATGCGCCCCCCCCTCCCTGTATGCATTGGAAGCACCGGGGAAGTGGTGGTCCTCGGGGTTCCTGGGGCATCACATGCCCCCGCATTTAATTGACTAATAGCACAACAGAGAGGTAGCAGTCTCCAGGGCTGCGGGGGGCCAGGGGTGCTGGGGCGTGTGTTGCCCCATGCACACATGATTTTGTTTTGCCCCAGGGAGGTGGCAGTCCCAGGGGCAGCGGGGGGCTAGGTTACCCCGCTACATGAAAATGCCAGTGCCCCCGTGACATGGCCCACCAGGGGACTATAGTTAAACAAGCGCAGGAGCCAGCGCTTTAAAAAAAATAAAAAAATTAATTGATCTGCAAATCACGGCAAAAATTTAAAGAAAAATGATTTTTAGCTCTAGTGGGATACCAGGGGTCAGGGTGACCCTACCCTGACCCCTTTCATTTTATTTGCTCTTTTTTCTGCCAATCAGCTGAAGCCGAGTCCCAACATGGCTGCTAACACTTCCTTGTTGAAGTGTTGGCATCCGATCAGATCGCAATACAAGATGGGTTGGGTTCATGGAGCCTTCGCGTCCCTATATATACAAATTTGGATTTTCTTTTATTTCTAAAACTACTGAATGGATTTACACTAAATAACAAAAATAGTTTTTTCCTCATAAATTGACCTTAATTAGCAGTGCATGGCAAAGGCGCGAGTTATAGCTACTTAGGGCATGAGTTGTACTTTCTTGAAATAACTATAACTACAACTGCTGAATTTCTATGGTTTTGTGCCAGCAAATTCAAAAACTAACTATAACGCTCCTGTAACTTTTGTTTTTTTAGTGGATTTCTATGTTTTTTTAACACATATGTTAATATATGTGTCAGGTTGTGGCGAGCCAATCAAGGGGCTTGCTTTTCCCAAAGATCTGAAGAGGATCTGTGGATAATCCGAGGAGGATCCGCAAATCCTCGGATTGGCTGAAAAAATAGGCAATTTTTTGCCAGGGAGGAGTTCCTAATGGACCCCTCCATGTGTCCTATGAGGTCAGGATACCTGTAACCGGACACCTTATATCTTTTTAAACTGTTTTTTACCACGCCCAGGCAAAGCCAGAAACAAAATGACTGCCACAATGTTTCTCTCAGGTTGAGGCCAGCCAATTAAGTCCTTGCTTTTCATCCAAATGCACGGAGGATCCCTGTAACCATTGGTTTTTAAAGTAATTTTTCTAAGTTTAAAAAAAAATATATTTTCTAAATATAATATCTCTGTAACCTTTGTTTTTTCAGTGCATTTCTATGTTTTTTTAAAGGAAAGTAATTTTAATTACTATATGTGAATCCAACCATGCCTGGTCACTGAGGCCAGTCCCTTATAAACACCAAACCCCGCGCCAGATCCGGTCTTTTGCTGTACACGGCAGGGGATGGCTGCAGGGCCTCTTTGAGTCTGAGAATAGGTGTGAGAGGGTGTTTTGGGTGTGAGAGCGGGTGTGACAGTGTCTGTCTGGGTGTTAGACCTGACAGCCTTAGGGTGGTCACCCCTAACTTTTTGCCTGCCTCCCTCCACTTTTTGGACACTGTTTTTGCTGGTTTTTAGACTCTGCGCACTTTACCACTGCTAACCAGTGCTAAAGTGCATATGCTCTCTCCCTTTAAACATGGTAACCTTGGATTACACCAAATTGGACTATATGATTTACTTATAAGTCCCTAGTAGAGTGCACTATATGTGCCCAGGGCCTGTAGATTAAATGCTACTAGTAGGCCTGCAGCACTGGTTGTGCCACCCACTTTAGTAGCCCCTTTACCTTGTCTCAGGCCTGCCATTGCAAGGCCTGTGTGTGCAGTTTCACTGTCACTTCGACTTGGCATTTGAAAGTACCTGCCAAGCCTAAAACTCCCCTTTTTCTACATATGTCACCCCTAATGGGTGCTCTAGGTAACCCCTAGAGCAGGGTGCTGTGTGGGTAAAAGGCAGGACATGTACCTGTGTAGTTTACATGTCCTGGTAGTGTAAAACTCCTAAATTTGTTTTTACACTGCTGTGAGGCCTGCTCCCTTCATAGGCTAGCATTGGGACTGCCCTCATACATTGTTGAAGTGATAGCTGCTGGTCTGAAAGGAGTAGGAAGGTCATATTTAGTATGGCCAGAATGGTAATACAAAATCCTGATGACTGGTGAAGTTGGATTTAATATCACTATTTTAGAAATGTCACTTATAGAAAGTGAGCATTCCTCTGCACTTAAATCTTTCTGTGCCTTACAATTCTCGTCTGGCTGGGTTTAGTTGACAGCTCCTTGTGCATTCACTCAGACACACCCCAAACACAGGGTACTCAGCCTCACTTGCATACATCTGCATTTTGAAGGGGTCTTCCTGGGCTGGGAGGGTGGAGGGCCTGCCCTCACACAAAGGATTGCCACACCCCCTACTGGGACCCTGGCAGACAGGATTGAACTGAAAGGTGCACTTCTAAGCCACTCTTTGAAGTCTCCCCCACTTCAAAGGCACATTTGGGTATAAAACAGGGTCTCTGCCCTACCACCTCAGACACTTCCTGGAGAAGAAACCTGAACCAGAACCTGCACCATGACAAGAACTGCCTGGCTGCCTAAAGGACTCACCTGACTGCTTTCTACAGAGGACTGCTGCCTTGCTGTTGCCCTGCTGTCTTGCTGCTCTCTTGTCGAGCAATATTTCCCTCAATGTCTCATCCATGAATAGTAGGTTCCAATTCGTTTTCAACAGTTCTTTCATTCCCTGACTTGTAGGACCAAAATCTCATGCTGTATCATTGGCAAGCTTTGATTTTGGTATCAATAATTCCTCTCATTTACGCCTCCCAGCTCTAGTCATGGCATCTACAACTACTGATTTGGGATGTTCTCTGCATGTGAATCTTGTGTACATATCTGTGTCCAGTGACTCGAATTCCTCATCCTCTGAGCGGTTACATCTGGCTCTGAACAAATTCAGCATATGGCACACTCCACTTCAAAGCCTGAGGGTGTCTGCTATTAGAACGTGTTAGTTTCCTCTGGATTTTAATGCATATCTTACCATCTTTGATAAAGATCCCAATGTCTAGATAATTGATGTTTGTTGCCCTTATCTCATAGGTGATTCTCAGACACTGGGGATTGTTGTTAAGTGAAAACATAAACTCTACCAAATCTTTTTGCTCCCCTTCCCAGATTAAAATTAAATCATCAATATAATGTGCCCATAGAACAACGCGTTCCAAGGTCCTTTGATGATCCTCTGTCCAAACAGTCTCTGCCTTCCACCACCCCATTGTCACGTTTGCATATTTCGGGGCACCATCGCAGTTCCCCTCTCTTGTAGATAGTAAGTTCCATCAAACAAAAAGGTGTTATGCGTTAGACTGAATTGTATTAACATTTCAGTGTGTTCTAATAGACTGATGGCCCTGGACCTCAGGGAATATCTGCAGGATTTCAACCCTTCCTCATGTTCGATAGAAGTATAAAGGGACACAACATATATTGTGGCCATTAAATAGTTCTTCTTCCATGGTATGTTGAATTGAATGATATGTAATTAGATACCTTGCTTCTTCTTCCTCTAAAAGACCTCTCTCAAACCAACTTTTCTATTTTTGATTATATATCTTCGTATAATCCTCCATTGGATTCCTCTGCAATTTTATGTAACTCACTCTGTCACCAAGTTGTCCCTTGTCCTATGCTTTTATTATGATTGCATCGTCATTTTGCAGGTCTTGCATTGCCGACCAATCCCCCTTTGTCATGTTGGTGTACTCATGCCTCCGTGATTTAAGCGCAATTTTTGTCAATCCTTCTTTTGTTACCTTTTGGAACAGATCTATCTTATTCTCAGCAGATAGTTGGGGACAAAAATGTGATTTTGGCTTACAAAGGCTAGGTGTTGCAGCATCCTTGGGAATCCCCAAGGCTTGACGTAACTTTCGATCTGATAGATTATCCAGGGCTGATGTTTGTGAGGTTCCCTCAGACTCCTCCTCTAAACATACAAATTCACTGAGGAAAACAAAAGTCACAGGGACGTTATAGTTAGGCTTACGTTTTACCCACACATAACCACAGAAATTCTGCAGTTGTAGTTATATTTACGTTAAGAAACTGTAACTCGTAGTCTAAAGTTAATTTCTGGCACAAGTTATAGTTTCTTCAGATAAGTAGAACTATAAGTTCAACTATAACTGCTGTATTTCTATGGTTTTGTGTGAGTAAAACATGGACCTAACTATAACGTCCCTGTAACCTTTGATTTCTTCAGTGAATTTATATGTTTTTTTAAAGTAAAGTAATATATAATTACATACATTAATACACCTACCGCCAAGCGCAGCCTTCATCAGTGTGCGTCAAGAGTTGGCCTCAGGGACTTTCCTGTGGCCAGGCAACCTGCAGGCAACCCCTCTCATGCACCCAACAGCATGTTGTGCACAGAGTTTGGCCATGCAAAGTGATGGGTTAGGTGTGTGAGTAGGTGGGTTTTTTCCATTCTGCTTCAGATATCCTTATCCTTCATGAATTCACACTGAGGGTCAAGCTGAGCCCCTCAGTGGATCGGCCCAAAATAAAATATTTGGGCAACTTTTGCCCATGAGAAGTCCCTCAGGGACCCCTCCATCTGTCAAATGGGGTCAGGATACCTATATCCTGACCTCTTAAATGTTTTCACACTTTAGTTTAACCTCCCCCAGCCCAAGCAACAAAGAAATGCCAGGTGCAACTTTTCTTTCAGGTTGTGGCCAGACAATCAGGGCCTTGCATTTGGTCTGGGATCCAATCCACAAAGGATCTGCGTCCCCAGATATCTATATTTTATTTCCAGTAATTACTCAAAAACTACTGAACAGATTTACACCAAATAACAAAAAGAGATCTTTCTGGACCAAGATCTACCTTTCTGCCAAATTTGGTGTAAATCTGTTCAGTGGTTCGGGCTATAGTTGTGTTATAAAAATTGCAAAATCCCAATGGAAGAAATGTTTTGGGTCTCTCCTTTTTCTCAGCCCCTGCTTTATGAATCACCATGAAACTTTCCAAACAGCAGGTAAACTATTTAGTGCACTCATTTTGAACATTTTGTGAACAAACAGCGCCAAAGTTTGTAGCGAAACAAAAACATTTCATATGTGTATATATACATATATATATATATGTATATATATGTAGATATATATATGTGTATATATATATATATATATATACACATATATATATCTACATATATATACATATATATACATATATATATATATATACCAATTAAAAAAATGCAGTTAAAGTAACATTACATTTAAATTATAAAATGAGACACAAGTCAACATTCAAAAATCCAAAAACACCAAATATAGATTAGCGAAGTAGCTAAATTTCGGGTCAACATCAAGCACTTTCTATACCCTCATGTATTACATTTCTCATGACATATTCAATTATATCACTGATGATATCACTGATTATATTCAAATAATACATTGTTCAAATTACTAAGGAGACCACCCAATGATTCTGACCATGTTCTACAGGCTTTGTGAACGAAAAGTAATACAAAAAGGTAAACCCATGTTTGGACTATTATAAGCTGGCCTGTAAGCTTTTGAAAGACATAAAAGAAACTGATATTTTGGAAGTGAAGTACTTTAGATGGATGCAATAAGCCAAAGGATGGGTGAGGGTGGTACCAGGCCTTGCAGACAACCTTCACTGTGTATGTACAAAGTATGTGCAAAAGTGGGGTTTGCTGCTTATAGATGAGTGGATGCTGACCCTGGTCACTGGTTGTGCCTTGTGTCAAATGTGTACAATGTATGGTTGAAGATCATGTGTAATGGTTATTTGATGCCTGTGGAATGTTATGATTAGGGCCATGCTGGAGCTTAGGCACTGAGTCCTAGTCTTGAGGCAGGATCTGGCCAGAGGAAATAACTGAGATATCATCAGCAATGTCATAAATGATGTAATAATTTAAGTCATAAGCAGTGCATGATGGGGGATCAAGGTAAAGGTAGTTCATCAAACCATAACTGGCATATTTCTGTGTTTTTTTTTCATGTTAGCTTGTGTCTTGTCCCGAACACCTAACTTACAAAAGTCACCTCAACTATTGTTTATTTTCAGTGAATTTCTGTTTTGCTTCAACATAGGATAAGGTCTTAGAACTTAACTATAACATCACTTTAACCTTTGTTTTTTAATCAGTATAAACAGGGGCGGCTTCTCTGTTAGGGCGGAGGAGCGACGTCCGCTGCCAGCAGCAGCAGCCGGCAAAGTTCTATAATAAAACGATAAAAAACTGTCTGTTATCATTTTATTGTAAAAGGGGCGGGACCACGGCCTGTGACGCGCACAGAGGGGGAGTGTTCAGTGCGCATGTATGTTTGGCCGGCTGTCTCAGGCCGGCCAAACACACATTTGCACTGGGCTCTGTCCAACCCGGCAACACTTAATTTTTCATAACATTGCCCGAATTTCACATAATTATGCAAATGCAAATTTCATACACCGCTACCCAAAATGTCTATGACAAAGTCATGAGATGAAACAGTTTTCTCTCAAACTTAAATCATTAAATCCCAGAAGTAGATCATCGTTTTTCACAAGGGAAAATCAAGCCCCCTCAAATTATGCTGCGGTGGAGCACAAAATAAAGTGGCAGGGTTCTCTAAATTATGTCCCAAGTAAAGCCAAATTATGTGGCATAATGCATCATTATTTGGTCATTACTACACATGGTAATACTGTCTGGGTAAAGATTTCTCCTTGGTAATTCAAATTTAACAAAATACAGACCTACGCAACTGAAAGATGACAAATTTATCTTTGTGAAGGACTACCACTGCATGTGAACATATGTTGCCACGTTTTTAGTAACTTTTCATCAGTAACTTTTCAGCTAGAAAAAAAATATTTTGTTAAATTCTGCAGATTATGCAGCAGATGGTGGATTATGTGACAACTTCTGCAAATCCATATTTATGCAAAAATAAACACAACCACAGAATCTCATAATTTCAATAGCCCTGGGTAAAATCACTTAAGAACTCCCCAGAATTCCCAAAATGAATACGACACCACCACTTACACTTTTTGTGACCCTCAAACCCTGCCATTCACTACAAATCATTTCAATCGGTAACATGACCCAGAGTCCTGCAACAGTTCCCACAACCTATTGATCTTCATTCAGAAAAAGTGCTTTCTTGTGTTTTTGTTTAAATCTGTAGTTTTGGAGAAATTAAATGTAAAAAAATTTGCAAATAGCATGCCACGAAGGTTCCCCCACCACACGGAAGTATTTTTGAAACTCCCACCAGCGGGATCTTATACAAAGTCTGCTTCCCGCCGGCAGGAGCTTTAAAAATGCTCCTGCCAGCTAGGGGCAGACTTTTGATCTGTTTCCCTGCCTGCACTGATGCGGGGAGCTAGCTTGGGCCACGGGGCCTGTGGCATTCCCCGTGGCCCCCAGTGAAGTGTATGGTCAGTGCCCTGTGTGGGCACCAGGGCACGCACCTATGTAAAATGTAGGTCTCAGTGAATGGGGTCACAGGGGTCAGAAAAGGTTTGGCCCCGCCATTTGAAGAAAATGCCCATGGGTTGGGTCCCCAGGGTCTAATAAGGTTCAGGAAGGGAGGCAGTGTGGCTCTATCTCTTTAAAATACATTGGGTAATGGGGGTTGGGGTCCCTGGGGCCTATTAGGGCACATGGCCCCCTGAATGGCCCCTTCCTCTTTCCATTAACTTGGCCCCAGGGGATGGGGTTCCCATTCCCAAGATAGCTCGGGATGGGGGCTGCAATCAAGCCTCCCCTGTTCAATTGTATTTGGCCCTGGTGGTTTGGGTACCGGGGACTCAAAAGCCAATCCTACGCTGTGTGGCAAAGGTTTGAGGCATGGGGTTAGTTGCCTGCAGGGTTTTCAACCAGGCTATGCGACCAACCTTCCTTCCCACACAGCTGAAAGTCCTGCACAGTGTGTGGTTGGCTG
The DNA here is from genome assembly GCF_031143425.1 of Pleurodeles waltl. Taxonomy (NCBI): domain Eukaryota; kingdom Metazoa; phylum Chordata; class Amphibia; order Caudata; family Salamandridae; genus Pleurodeles; species Pleurodeles waltl. The sequence goes on from NC_090445.1 coordinate 1,106,217,110, forward strand.
CCTTTGGGGAGACTGGCTACATGTGGGGGACTGGCCACAGGGCCTGTCCAAAGTTCAGACCATGTGGCCAACCGTTTTAGCAAAGAGAACATCATCCTATCAGAAACATGACTGAACCCGCAGCTAATTTTACACTGGCCGCTTAATGCAAGACATCATCGTGCTGGACTAAAATCGGCAACCTAGAAGCACGAGTCCCGCCCCCATAAACACAGAACTTTCTAGAGTCCTTTTATGATACTTTTGGTCAAAAAAGTAAAAGCCAGACATTAGCAGAAACTAAACACAATTGAAGGACATTGTGCGGCGGGTTAACTAATGCAGACATCTTACTCCAGAGGCGAGTAGTGTACAGAGGGCAGACTGTGAGCATATGGGTGGAGCCAAGCATGTCTTTCACTTATTTGAATATATATTTTCTAGGGGCCTATCCATAGATTGATACAACACCCCCTACGCTTTGCACTCCCTGAGCATAATGCCTGGCTGATGCTGATAAACTAGAAGCAAATTGTTGTTTTTGTGAGGCGATACAAATGACATGGCGAAGTAATGTCCTCACTTTCCTCTCATCAAGCGAGATCCAGTCAGTCACACAGTTTGAAATGGAGAAAATGTGACAGTGTACAGTGCACTAGTGCTCTGTAAATTTGCTAGGGGTCAACATGGGTCACCAGGCCTCACACTTTAGTACCAAGAATTAAAGTGAATCCGTAATCCGATGCATGTCTTGAATGGGAGCTTTGTGTTGTGTTTAGTTAATCGACTTTCAGCTTTTCAACTCTACCAATGAATAATCAAGACTCCATGTTAGGACTACAACCCAATGGTCAGGTCATACATAAGACTCCATGTAAGGCTGTATTACTGACACTCATGGTGGACACCAGCCTCTATTTGAGGTGCAACCTCAAATCCTAATAATCTATCTGCGACCCCATTTGAAGCTAAAACACCTGGCTCAAGAAGAACGCATGATGTAGCCTGAGCCTGGAGCATCCAAATCCCATCATGTATACCTAAGGGTGCATCAGTCCACTACTGTAATTTACACACGCCTCCATCTGAGTCTGCAGCACCCAACTACCATGATATTATGGAAACTGGATAACAGTAGGCCTGAATCACAAACAGACTTACAACTCGTAAACTTATGAGTGTGGAGCACCCGCATTTGGGGCAGAATCTCCACACTGCAGTGCTTAGTGAAGAGATTCCACAACAAGTGCAGAGGTTCTGCCCTGAGTGCAGAGACTCCACATTTGTAACTTTACTAGCCATAAGTCCCTTTGTGAATTAGGCCCTGAGACATCAAACGTTGTTACGGAAATTTACATGAGACACCATCTGACACCTCAACGCCCAATCTTCATGATATACATGAGAAGCCTTCTGCAGCTAAAACTACTAGCCCTGGTGATGTTATAGAGAATACCCTCATGGGACATCAACTGAGACTTCTGCACTCAACCCAACTCCTATTCTATTTTAGGGAGTATATGCCTGATGCTTTGACAGCCTTCATTGTGCACAATGGCCTCCGTAGAAGGCTGCAAAGCCCACCCTTATAATGAATGTGTGTCCTCCCTATGGCTATAACACTCAACCTTCATTATGTAAACAACATACATTTTAGGCCGCATTACGCACTTACACCTCTCTTACTCACCCAGACCAAGACATGAAAGGTTTTAGTTATAAATGTAATCACTTAAAAGTGCACTCTGTCGCATCCTGATTTTGTCACTCTCCATGCTCAACGCAAAGAGATAAACCACACTTTAGGAATAAATACATTCCATTTAATTAAAAGAAAAGAATAGACAAATGGTGTCCAATATACATTTCATAGCAAGATAGAATTTCTTCAGAGGTATTGCGCAGTTCCCTGATTTAGCTGAAGTGATCAGCCAAAATGGAAACTCCTCAGAGTTAGGTGGAAGTTAAATCTCTGCTCAAACCTATTCCCTCTGCTCTGCGATTCAATCACCATATAATTAGGGCAGGCCAATTGGCCACCTTCCTCCCTTTGGATCACCAGAAATCAATTGACAGGGTAAACCACCGTTTTCTAATAGAAAAGAGCAGCATCATCAGGCCAATTAATGATTTTTCTAGGTTTGGAATTGTACAGTGAAAGGCAAATCAATCTGAGGGGGTGGACAGAAAGCCGCAAACAAAGGTACAGAGCACGTTTGACAAACAAGAGCCAACCCGCAGAAGCTTCCCTTGCACAAGTCTTAGCTTGCGCTACTGTAGCGGGACGCTTCTTTTATAGGCGCCTGGTACTGACACTTTCCTCACATTGTCGACTAGTATCATCGTTTTTTAGATGTTAGCATCTCTGTCAATTGTGGTATCCCTGTCAGGGACACAGAGCATACAATTAATTTTCATAATCCAGAGTATTCTGGCGAGGACCTTTTAAGAGTATTGTCATGATTTCTATGGGTATTTAGGACATTGCGCTCTAAAATGGCACCATATATAACTGACCAGAAAGCAATGACATTAAATCATTGGGTCATACTTTAAGATAATTATTGTACTTATCATTGGTATCGTAGTGTTTTCATTACGAAGAATACCAGCAAAAGTAAGTGAATGACACATCTGACCACGGGAAAAGGAGGATAACATAAAGAGAGCTGGAAGCTTATGCAAGGGCAGGTATTACCTGTGACCATCTGGGCCGCTAGCGGCTAATCTATACCAAGTGATTTGTATTCATTTGGGAGAAAAGACTGGGGTGCTCAATCAAAAGGACAGTACAATGCGGCTGTAACAGGCAGAATTGGCTTTGCTGTAAGTGATCAGGCTAGTTTACATGTTTAGAGTACACATTTTAAATCTGCCTTGAAGTTCTTTTTGTGAAATCTGTATTATTAATTAGAAAATATACAAATGTCACATTCTGTCTTTCCACCCTGAAATCGTGAACGAAATCCTTTTTATGTTTGAAATTGCACGAAAATTATGTGGCATATAAAAACTATGCCTGGAAGTATCTTGCTTGAAAACCGAACTCCAAACATAACCTTCAGTGAAATCTCAAACAAGACGCTTTGCTTTAACCAGTCTCCGATAGGCAAAAAAAAAACATTTAAAAATGTTACGAGATTTTGATCACAAAAAAGAAAATTTGCCTAGATTTGGTTTGATTTCATGTAGGCTACTGACCTTATGGTGCTAATGAAAGCCGACTGAAGATGGAAATTTGATGAAAGCCATGTAGACAATGTGATATTTTGGATCATGTTTTGTACTTTATGTCAGCATGTACAATGTGTTGACTGACAGGCAACACATTCAGTTTCCAAAAATAAAACGGTTCCATCACACTTGGTAACTTTCTTCTTCTTGGCGTTGCTGAGAAGCTGTATAATCCTATTTCAGAGAAAGTAATCACTCAACTACAGAAGTAGTCTGTAGGATTCTGCAAGACAGGAGGACATGATTTTGTGAGGTCTTAAGATCAGTGTTGAGATTAATGTAATTAGCATTAAATGAAATGCTGCATTTTTGCCTTTCAGAAACTCATAGCTTGCTTCCCTGGTTAATGAGGGATAGTGTTGGTTTTGCTTGTAGACCCTGCATTATTAGAATTTTATGGCCTACCGTTTCCGAATTTTATTTTCGCTCATATTTAGCTACTAGCTGCCAAAGAGTCTTAATTCACTATGGAAAGCGGAGAAATGAAAACATCTGGACAAAGAAGCAAAGGAAAAGATTCTTGTATCTTATAACCATCATCCAACAGACAAGCCAGGGGATGGCTCTGACGCATTTAGAGATATGCAAAGTGGTATAAGGAAAGAAACACGCATTCCTGTTCTGTGTGTGCCTTGGTAAGGGGGTAGCTGATCGCAAAAGGAAATTTAGATGGAAGAAATGTACTAATCTGAGTGTTTCTCTTGGGATAATCCTTATGGTATAGCAGCTGGACCCATCTTGCCAGATAAGTGCTACCGCATTAGCCTTGACCCCTCTTCCTTTCTCTCATTGCTTAATCCATGTGTTCATAAAACATCTTTGTAGGTCAATCCTAGCAGCGCGCAAGTGCTGTCTCTCAACAGGTTGTAATCTATATGTGTGGGCTTGCACCCATCATTTTCATTTGTTCCTTGGCCTGCCTTTCAAAATTCCCTTGATTTCGTAGGTAAATGCTTTACGTTTGTCCCACCTTGAGGCTGCTTTGTTACCACCTTGGAGACTTACCCTGTTACGTGGATTATTGCACGATCGGCCAAATACATTAGTGTGGCGCACTACTTTTTTCTTTTGCCTTGTCGCTTTGTGCTCTGTGGCTGTATGTTGTTTCTTTGTGGTGTCTGCACCCTAAGGTTGCAAGCTGTGGGTGGGTGGGGGGTTCTTTTTTATTTACTTAATAATCTGTTTAAAGGCTCCTGTAACGCGAACTCTATTGGAGGAGACCTTTACATGAGTACCACTTCCGTACAAGTTTAGCAGCTAAAAAATATACAAACTGGTGTATTTTAAACAGAAAAAACACAGAAATCTTCAACGTGGCTCTCATGACAAAGAGGGAGAACCGATATTATAGTATTCACTGCACTCAGCAAACTCGGCGCACTTTTTTTACAAAAAATGTTGCCCCATAACTCAGCCTGTGCTGGTCCTACAACAATAGAACCACCACCAAAATGTAAAGGATGACATGCGCTTTATGTCTGGTCATCTCTGGGACTGCACCCTAGGTCGGGGGGAAAGCCAAAATCTCTCACACCATTCATTGTCTTTTTAAGTTCTCTCATTGCTGGAACCTTTGTTTTACAGCTGGGAGTAGTTTGTGTTTTTAAGGTCCTCATTTGTCATATTATTGCAGTAGACCTCGTAGGCCTGAAAATGTGCATGGGATTATGCCCTCTAGGGGCTAAATATATGGTTACACTGCATTACTTTCTGATGTTCTGTTTTCATGTGGTTATGCCCTCTAGGGGCTGACTATAAGCTTACATGACCATGTTTCTTCCAAATGCTATTTTTATTGCAGTGACCTCTAGAGGCTGTTCTGAGCATTAGAGTCTAATGCCAAATGTATGAAGGAATGCACAAACATACAGTTTATTCCTGATAAATGTTTTTATTGGGTTGACATGATGATTGTATAGGTTTTATTGATCTCTACTTTTTGCAGTTATGACCATGATTGGTGCCAACATAACATCCTTATTACATTATGACTGTTTGAACACTCTTGACTTGTTTGGGTGACCCTTCTATGGGGACACCAGTGGTTGCACAATGTCAGTTATGGTATGTTCCATCTGCCAATGTAATGTTATACAAGGCTAAATATTTATAAGGTCCCAAGAGCAAGACCTATTGGCTATGCCAATGCTTATTCTTGTTGGCACAGAGGATTAGAGCAAAGTGTGAGGGCTAGGTGCCAGATGTCCGGGGAAGCCGAATCAAAAGTTGACGAAAGATTCTGGTGAGCAATCTTTTAAGGCTATGTGATAACTATCTGATTCCCTTCCCCATATTCAGTTAAATGCAGTGCTTAATTTGGGCCAGTGATTACTGATGGGGGACACCAGTACTTATTTGTGGGGGCCTGCATTTATTTTTCTGCATCAGTAATTTACTGAGAGAAAATGATACAAATGGGAAAGAAGGATGAAGAGAAAGATGAAAAAGCATCACAAAATGTGAAAGCAGAAAGCTGCAGAGTGAGCTAAAGGGGCAGGGAGTGGTTATCAATGGATCAAAGGCACCCAAGATGGCTTTAGGGTTATGCAGCCTCAGTATTCTGTGCTTGCACATTTAATTGTAGCAGAAACGTGTTTCAGAGGAGAGATTTAGGCACTGGCACGTTTCTGTTTACAAATTAAGGACTGGTTGCAAGCATGCTTACAGTCACTGAAGATTCCTTGAAAGGCAAACAACAATTTCTTTGTGTTTTAAAGTTGAATGCCTTTTTTCATTACCACCTGAAATTGTAAACTAGGATCCCAAGATTACACTCATAATAACTTAAGACAGTGGACTCCACTGGAAGCAACAAGAAAAAGTGGACCATAGTGATCTGTTCCCTTACCCTTCAAATGTTCTATAACCTTTTCTGATTGGCAGGTTTCGAAAAGCAGGCAGCAATGCCTACCTATGGATCTCTTTGTTTAGAGATAATCTCTTGCCTATCTAAATTTGAATCCATTATACTGTGGCTTTATGCAGGTCTTCTATCTCCTATTTTAGGGTATCGTGGCCCAATCATCAGAGGTTTAAGGGTTGATTTAGACCCTAGTGGGCTAGCTACCAAGTCTCTGGGCCTCCACTGACCAAGTGGTGGGGATCGCCACCACTCCAGCTGCTTGGAAACCTATTCACTATATTGAAAGTTACATACTGCAGTGCTGGAGCATTTTCATTCAATGCGATATGACTGGCCAGACGAGATCACTTGTGTTGAAAGTACAAGGCCAGGAGAACAATTTAATGGAAGACGGTCTCTCATATTTTTTTTGACCAAACAACAAACCACCTAAACATGGGTTTCTTAATAGCTGTTGCATTTTCTGAAAATGGCAATGACAGCCAGCGGTGTTGGTCTAGTAAATCGATTAGTCTGACAATCTCTCACTGCCAGATGGGCCAGCTACAAAAGACAAGTGTGCTGGCTATGATTTTAACCCTGTCAAGGACCATCGGACCAAAAAGACCCTGAACACACTGACTATTTGATGCTTGCCTATATGGCAGGGCCCAACTGCCCAACAGGTCAGTGCAGCACTGTGAGTGGACATGTCATGGGGCACCAAAAGGCATTCTTAAAAAAAAAAAAAAAAAACTAAATCAGGTCTAAAAAAAAAAAAGGAATGTCCCTAATGTGCCATTTCTTCATTCTCCCTATTTGTGACTGCTCTGCTTTTCTTAGTCGGCATGAACAGAGCAAAACAAAAAACACAGAAAGTCCCCAGCAGTGGAATCAAGTAACCCTGTGGTGGAAGGTCCATTCCCAGAGGCGACGCGGTCAGAAACTCATCAGCTCCCGCACCTTTAAAAATGGCGAGGGGCCTGCAGGTGGAGGCATGGCAGATGTTCCAATCCATCCCGCCTCTAAGTAAGGTCCCACGTTTAATATGACATATTGGGGGTCATTTTGACCCTGGCGGTCCGAGACCGCCAGGGCTAAAATGACGGAAGCACCGCCAACAGGCTGGCGGTGCTTCCTGGCCTATTACGACTGCGGCGGAAGCGCCACGGTCGCACCGCCGGGGCCGGCGGTATTCCGCCACTTTTGCCCCGGCGGTGATAATCCGCAGCGCTGCCCAGGGGATTACGAGTCCCCGACAGCCAGCCTTTTTCTGGCGGTATGAACCGCCAGGAAAAGGCTGGCGGTACGGGGAGTCGTGGGGCCCCTGGGGAGTGCAGGGGCCCCCTGACAGGGCCCCGTGCAGCTTTTCACTGTCTGCATAGCAGACAGTGAAAAGCGCGACAGGTGCAACTGCACCCGTCACACGGCCGCAACACCGCCGGCTCCTTTTGGAGCCGGCTTCCATGTTGTGGCCCAGCGGGGATGTCCAAATGGGCACCGCGGGAGTGCGGCCGCATTGGCGGCTGACCGGCGGTTACAGCTTGGCGGGCGGCGGTAGCCGCCCGCCAAAGTTGTAATGACCCCCATTACCTGCTCTATGCCGTCGTCTGTCTTTGGGGAGGGTGTGAGCACAATTGAGCAGTAACTCGTATGGCTATTCTATTTTCTATGCAGTCTACATCTCCATGTGCCTGGCTGCACCCTAAATCACACAGGGCCTCGGGCTGTTCTTGTAAGTCTTCGGCTAGTTTTTTGGGGGCACACACATACATTTCCCTAGTTGAAACTGGGCAGTAACCTACCAGGCTGTCTCCCATAGAAGCACAAATGGTGATGGATTTTTCCAGCTTTAGTTAAGTGAAAATCTGAGATTTAAACTTAAACCAAGGAATCACCCCTCTTGACGGCCTAGGACTGGTGTTGGACAAGGTTGAGTGCCTTCTCTGGTGCGTGCTGCATGGTGTCCAATGTGCACAGGAGCGGACAGGAATGCTTGATGGAAATCAATCATTTTCACAGTAAATTAAATTACTCAACAGCAAGTGTGCTATACACATGACAGCACAACTAGTGTGCTCATACCTTTGTGTCCCCAGAACCCTGGTGTTTTTTTCTTCCTCTTAGTTTGTACTCTATAACAAGAAATACAATTTACACTCACTCACATGCCTCACACATTAAACAGCATGAGGCAACAAACATTACCAGCTTTAAGATGAAGCATGTTTTTGGATTTTTTTCCCACATTTGCATTTTTTTCTAATCCCACCGGACAAGGCTTTTGCAATTTTACAGGGAGCTGGCTCAGTACATTCAGACACTTTGGTTTTGTGCAAATTCAGTGATGCACGTTTTAATTTTGGCAAGGCGTGCTCAGCACTTCGTCATTCCTGGTGAGTTAAAATGATTTCTAAGTCTGTCTGTTTAATACTAAAATGGCATACCTTGCAGAATGCTCAAGTCCCCTAAAAGTGAAATGGGAGTCATTCAAGTGCATTGCCTGTTTCTTAAACCAAGGAATCCATCTTTTTTTTATGTACATAATTACAATTAAGGAAGAGATATTTGGCAGACATCCATGCAACAAGAGCCAGCTTGTACTGGGTTGGAGCTTCCATTGGGGAAGCAGGTGCAGTGACACTGGGGCCTACAGGCCTGAGGGGCTCACTCAACCCTCTTTATTGATATATGTTACAATTCGAACACCACCCCGGGGGGGGGGGGCGCACTTTTCCTTCCTTGCACCAGGGCTGCGTGATGCATCTAAAATAGACCATTCTTTGGCGAGGACCAGATATTTTCTGCACCCTGCCTAGTTTATAACAGCTCCATATTCCGCGTGTACCACCTGTGCCTCCACAACAACCCCCCTTCCACCCACCGAGGAGCATGCAGCTGCGGTTATGCTGAACGTCTTGTTTTCACCCACTGTGAATTTATATTGGACACCTGATCCATGTTTTCACAATGCTTGGTGAAGTTGTGGGGGCAACGCTGCCAGCCTGGATTTGGCTTCTGTGTATCTCCGGCATGTTAACACCAAAGCGGATCTCGAGCCGGCGTGCTGGGGATTTCAAGCTGCTGACAATGCTGTTTAATAGACATGTTTTAAGACTAGCGTGGTCTTACGGGGAGAGACACCGTCAGTCATTGTCAAATGATCTCTGACAAAAAAAGAGTATTGGACTAAAAAGTCGAAAACATTATTCCTGTGGGGAATAAAAGAGGGTGGGCTGTTACCGACGAAGCTTCAGTTCCCATCCTCCGTGTCTGCTTCTCGTTGTGAACACTCTAAAATATTACAGTGACCAAAGAAGTGTAGTAAAATTCATTACTGCCGGAGTTACACCTGCTACAGTTCGTAAAGGTATCAGAAGTGCAGAGTAAAGCACCATGTGAAACAAATGTCTGTTTTTTTGTGTTGTCACTATTATATTTCTCGTTGCACATGGTCTCCATAGCAAGCCAACAGTGGCTGCTGCAACAAATCTCAAGGCAGGGTGGGGGATTTGGGATAGGGGAAACAATAAAAATGTTTTTTTAAATGTACCTGTCCCGACCCTGCTGGCTGCCTCGCTCCTTTTCACTCCTGATAGTGTCCCAGCAGTCCCTGGGACACCAGCACAGGCTCCCCACGCAATCCTGGCGCTGCTCTCATGCTATACCTAGCATGAGAGCAGAACAAGGGTTGGTCTGAGCTTCTTGCTCTGCCGCTCAGACAGTGCACTAGAGTCTGTGCTGTTTCTCCAACCAGGCTGTGCAACACATGATATGCATCATCATTTTTTATTACACTAATAGCGAATAATGAAACATTATTCACTATTAGTGTAATGAAAAAAAATAAGAGAAAGCAGAGTGGAGTCTGAGTGGAAAGCAAGATGTCTATGTGTTCCTGGCACTGATTTTGCCACCTACGAGGCCAGGCGTCACAAGTCAGTGCCTAGAGTCACAAGGGGCAAGCCAGGGTTTGCAGATGCCACCCCGAGGAACCCCTAAATTACGTCAATGCCTGGAAGGGAGTGGGACTGTGTATGGCATCTGGCATTTTACGGTGGCTGATAGGGCATTGTGTGATTTTTGTCTCACTTTAGGCAGGTGTTTGCAGAAAGTGGTGGCGGGTAGATGGTGAGAGGCATGGTATTGTTTGGTTCACTATATTTAAAGATGGGGGAGGTGAGGGAGGGAAAGCACAGTGAGAGGAGTGGGTGGGCACTAAGAAGCCACGTATTTATCTTTTTATTGTGCAAGGGTATAAATTTATGGCAGGCAGGGCCGGACTGGCTGTGGCGGGCATCAGGCATTTTTCCAGTGAGATGGAACGGTGGGGGGCCGGTTTTGAAGCAGTGGGGGCCAGTTTTGCTACTGGGGGCCAGTTGCTTAGCAGAGCGGCTCCCAGTAACAGAAGCAGCAGAGATTTGCACTCTCGCCCCTCCCCCCTCCTCCCAGCACTGGCTCTCCCCCACCCTGGGGCTGGTCTGACAAAATTGCCAGGACTGCTTTGTGTTCCTAGTCCGGCGCTGCTGGCAGGAGGCCGAGTTGGGGATTTTTTAAACTTCCTTTTTTAAATGTTATGCGTGCTTTCTACATTACACTGCTATCCCTGAATACATGGTGAATGCAGGGACAGATACCTTTGAGGGCCATATTCATCATAAAATTACAGCAGGATAAAATCTAAATAACAGGATGTTATTCACCTCGGGGTTCTGAGTGACATTAAAGCTGAGTCACGACTTTTCAGACTGTTTCGCAGAAGCGCCCTGATGTTCCACATTCTTCCACATAATCCTTGCTGTAATCTGTGACCGTCCCACATCTAGTCTCGTTACTCCTCCAGCTGCTTGGCACTGCCTCCTCACTCTGCAGGGCCATCCACCCAAATCCCTTGGCTTTCTCCTTTGGCTTCACTGCTCCGGTGCACAGAACCTCCCCAAGGCACCTCACGCAGCTAGTTACCTTATTTGCATTCTTTCTATGCTTTGCATGCTACCCTATGTCCTGGATTATAATTTTACGACTCCATTTTTCCTCACTCCAGCGCGTTTATGACTCTCTTCTTCGTTTAGATCTTGTTGATATATTTACAGCTCGCTGGGTCCAAAGCATATGGATTTGCAAATCTGATTCCTCTGAATATGTAAAACTCAAATGCAAATGGGGCCTGAACTTGCATACATTCAAACCTGTGCCTTTGGGGGATCTTGAAGCCCATGATGAAAGGTGGCTGAGGGTCCAGGAGCCAGCAGGCATATTTGACAAGAATGAGGAATAGAAAACCTGTGCTGGGGGTTCTCCCAGACTGGTTTAGGTAAAGTAGATGAAATGTAACATGGGCTGGTTTTATAAATTGTATCCAAAGGATACAGAAACAAGCATTTGCAATGCAACGGGTCTCGCGTTTGGTCGAGGTAGAGCTATTAGCGTTGTAAATTGCTAACTGGACTTTTCATGCTACACAAACTGAAAATAAAAAGTAAAACAGCGACCTGATTCAAAAGCGCCACCGTGAGCCCAAAGAGCGAGACAAAAAGAAAAAGAAGTTTGCTCGCAGCCAAAGTTATGGGCAAAAGTGCAATAAGCCATGTAACACGGTCGATGGCCAAGATGGTAACAAAACAGCCCTAAGGAGGGACAAACGTAAAGCAGTTACCAATGGGAACAAAGGATTTTTGAAAGGCAAGCCCACGAACGAGTGACAGTGACAGACGTGTGCTGGGAGTGGTTAAAAGCCCAGATACCTACCAACACGTCGGAAAAGCAGCGCCTGCGCGCTGTTATGCTCAACCTAAAAAGGCATTTTAATTTTGCTACATAAACATAATCTAAACGGAGTAACGATGTTTTACCGTTAGAGAACTCAAATAATAAAACAAAACTTTTTAGATCTGGCATTAGCCAAGACTTTTTGATTGTACTATCACTATGTCTCCTGTAAGGTACTGTATTGTAACAGCTTTTATGGAGTGCTTACTACTTCCGACACTTATAATGTACTTATTGGAGCCTTCTGCCAGCCCTTTTCATCCTTTAATCTGTTGTTGTGTCAGACACGGCTTCCTTTTGACCACTGCAGCGCACAGTACAGCGAACGGGTCAGCCCACCTCAGCCACTGGCTAACTTCCATGTGAGTGCAGGATTCCACTCTTTCACAAGGAGCACATCAGCACAAGTGGGTTCTCTTTACTGCCAGGGACTGTTAAAGCAAAGTGTGTTCAGAATCCAGAAATAGTTTTGCATTTAGCCAATGTTTACTTTTTAAAACAGCAAGTGGCCATCAGCAACTCAAGAATAAAGTTTTATAAAAACCATGACAAAAACACAAGGACTGACAGAGCCAAAAAGCTGTAAACCAACACCAGATCTATTATGCTTGGTTTCTAAATGGTGGCAATCAGTCCACCTCTGTGACTCAAGTGGAGCATGAGGTATCTCTATGAGCAAACATTAATGCTCAGAAGCTCCACAGTTGGACATTTGCAGGTCCGCTACGTGGGACCTTAGGGAAAGGCTTGTAGATTAAGGCTGACTGAGATTGCGGAACAGTGGCACAATGCTCTCATTGGATAGGAGGTCTAGAAAGACTATAGGTTGAGGAAGATGTTTGCAACTAAGTGATTGGAGGCAAGGTGCTCAGCTGATGAATACAATGCTGAATAGGTGACAGAAGATTGAGATGGGAGCCCAAGTTCCATCAGAGAGAAGCAACACTCAACCTCTGCTGTCTGGAATCCTATACCCTAACAATTATGTAAAGTGCATGTAGAGCCTGAAATTAAATGAGATCCATGCACGGTGACAAGGCAATACCTTAAAATCTGGAAGGCCAGGCGAATGCCAGTCTTTGTAAGTGTTAAGACAGGACGCAACCCCCTCTCATGTCCACATTACACTTCGGTTAACAGAGAAAAGAATAAAGAACGGCTACTTCAAATGGCATTGTTTTCAGGAAGTGTTGTGGACAATAGACAAACGGCATGGATTGTGGCTTGCAGATATATTGTACAACATTTTCACACAAGGGTGTACCAGGCATAAAATAGTCACACCAGATTCCAGCAGGAAATGGTTAAAGACGAAACTGTCTCATTGTTCTTATACAAACAAAATATGAGGTAAAATGCATAATGCAAAATATTGTGAATTTTATAAATTTGAAGCAACTTGAGATTAATTAATTTCACAAATGCTACCTTGGCCTAGTACTGACACGCTAAAAAATAGAGGCCTTATTTAGGAGTTGAAGGGACTGCAATTGTACCTACACCTTAGCCCTTGCAACGTTTTCACAGTGGTGATTAGCAACCACTGTAGTTTTATCAATCTGCCTATGGATGTTGTTAAAAAACATATTTCTATCTTTCCTACTTCTGTATCTACCTGCTTATGTCTGTTATCAACTGCTGTTTATTACAATGCGGCAGCCTCCTATTTTAATAACCATAGTTAAAGAATGCATAATGATGTCTTACATCGGTAAAATCCCATATGGTGTCACTTCCTGTGATCAATCAAACATGCCAAAGGTGATGGAAGAGATGCTTAGAAATAGTCTAGGAACTAGCCATCACTCTGGCAGCATTCCAACCGATCGTGTTCCACCCACTGTGCCACTCTAGGAAGCGACACATCTTATGCATATCAGGGCCCACCTTGCTACATCTGGAAACATCCCATCCTGAGCTGCCAGTCAAGGATCTCTCCAGAACAAAAAATACGCAAACCCAGACCAGTGTCGATCTTATTAGACCTTGTCGGTGTGACACGGCTGGAGCTCTTAGGGTGTACCATCAAATACACAAACGGTGTTGAGAGGGTGTCTACCTATGGTCTAAACCACTGCCCATCGCTCTGGGCACTAGTCCAAACTATGGTTTGGCACCCACTCAGAACAGATCGCACGGTACCGTCTTGCATAAGGTGAGCCTCGGTGTCTACAGTGGCACAGGGAGCGAAAAAGCCATGGGGTGGAATGATACCCAGAGTGATTGCCAGTGGTTGGACTATTATGACATTCCTCCCATCACCTTTTGTGTGTCTGATGCAAAACTCTAAAGTTCAACTGTATGCTAGTTGGGGGTCTCTCGCCCACAATGCCAAACGATCCAAGCTATACCTAACTGACCAGGCCAATGGGCACCTTTTCCTCACATTTTTGATCAGTAATTTCTTTCAAAAAATGAACCTTGGGAACAAAGAAGATCTATCTGGATGAGAAAATCTTGGCCAAAACACTGTTTGCATTGGAGAATTTTCTTGAAATGCGAAGCTGAGGGAAGTTAGGAACCTGTGCAACAAACTTAAAATTGGAATGCTTGCAACTACGTTCTCATTTCAAAGCCATAGAAGATATAGCACACACTGTCTCCGCTGCTGCATCATTGCTTTTCTGGTAGAAACACAACCCACAATCCAAACAGTGAATTACTGGATGTCCACAAAAGTGTGACTGGCATCACCAGAATCCATTTCATATATGAACACGTTAACACAAGGTTTTGCCTCAAGGGCTAGAGATGTCTGTTGCCGGGCCTAAAAAGGCTAGGAGTTTACACTTCAGAACTGTGGAATGGAGTTCCTGTTTAACCTCGTCGCCATTTTGTTGGGCTGGAATCTATTTGAATTCTTATGAACCCACAATTAATTATGTGCAAAATGCCGACATTTTATGAAAATTACGCCCAATAATATGATATTCACTCGTGTATGCAATCTGAGTGCAAGGGAATACCTTGCGTCTAATAATAAGGAAAAACAGTTGCAGAACACTAGTTAAAGGAGACCATGTACAAAACAAGATATTTTGTGCACGACTTCAGAAAACAAACGTATGCATGTGTCAGCAGCACTCAAAAAACGTCATGAAATTTACGAAACACAAAATCAATGAATTTAGCAATTTTTGCGGGCCTAAAAATATTAAACTAAACAATATAAAGCATGATATATAATATTTTCTTTACGTCATCGTTTAAAGATACTTTCGGTAAGATTTACAAAATGACTGCAAGTATAAGCTAAAAATCCCCAATACAGGAAGACTACATAAATCTTTATTGACAGATGATGTTCAGAAAAACCTCTATTGTTGGTTTATTTCAATTTTCATTACTTATTAATAATCTGCCAGGCATGTGACTAACATGAGACAGGCAGATAATGACAAACCGTTCTCAAGTTCAAGGTCAATTTCTGTGCTTGCCCAGAGAAAAAACGAAACAAGTTGAGAACAGCATGCAAGTGGGTATTACAAAAACAACATAAGTCAGAGTGAATGCTGTACTGCAGTGGTTACCAACCTTTTCACTTCTGTGGACCCCCACTTTAACAATACTGGAACCCGGGGACCCCCACTTAACCATTATTGGAAACTGGGGACCCCTCACTGAGTCATAAAAAAAACTGAGGACCTAATCTGATTATATTATTTAATTTTCTAAGCAGTCACGGACCCCCTGAGGAGGTTTCGTGGACTCCCAGGGATCCCTGGACCACAGGTTGGGAACCACTGCTATACTGTGTAAAGGGTAAAGTAGAAAAGAACACAAAAAGGCAACTAGTTAGAATTAGGCTGAGCAGACTCTTGTTACGTGATATTTGCTGAGCTGTATATGTGCCATTTTCATGACCTCATGATGCTGTTGCATGCACCTTAATTGGCTTCAGCAGGAAAGAAGGGGTGATACCCAGCAAGAAAGAGGGGGTGATACCATCCTGTTGGGAACTCTGAGTTAATAATTTCATAACCAAAAATAAGTTTGTATGATTAGAGCCGGCTTTAGGACTGTGCGAGCGGTGCGGCCGCACCGGCTGCTGACCTGGATTGGGGGGGCGCTGACCTCAGGGGGCACTGTGTTTAACAATGACTTACGAAACTTGCCTTTAAAAAGCACCTGCTGAAAAGTTCCTTCTGCTCCAGCCTTCAAGAAACAATAAATATGTCAAGATACTTCTTGTATTTAATGTTCCTGCTAAGGAGAGAAAAGAGAGTTTTGTGTAGCAGCAGCTTTGACTCGCCATAAAGTAGCATAGAGGGTTAATATGCCTGCTGCAAAGAACAGAGCTATATTTTATGTGGATAGATAAGTGGATTGGTAACGCCAGGCTTTACAAGCGCTTTAAAACAAATTAATGTATTTGGAAGGGGGCCTATGGAGAGATGTGGGATGCATTTGTCGGGTGATGGTGAGTGAATCTGAGGAGGTGATCATTGGGTCGGGGGTGCCAAAAAAGACTGTTGCACAGGGTGCCACCAGCGCTAAAGCCGGCCCTGTGTATAAAGTCACAAATAATGCTAGAGCCTGGAAGCACTGTAAATAACTTAGGTCGTGAAATGGTCACAGGACAGTATCATAAGAGAGATTAGCTCAAATTTGCTACATTAACACTTTGAACAGAGTGTTTGCAACACCTATCCGTGTTACTTTCATCTGTCAAGAAAGGGTAACTGGACATGACCAAAGGCATTTTGAAAAACAAAATAATATACAACTGATGAAATCAAAAGCAATATAAAGTGGTGGTGAGAAACCACTGATAATAAATCACGAGGGTTGAATATAGAAGAAATACAGACTGTGGCAGTTTGCACAAAGTTTAAATGATGGGTCTTGCACTGATTGTCAAGCCCGAAACAGGCTGTCCAAGTGTGTATTTTTCACAGACATTACTAAGTTCAAGGACAGTAACTGGCAAGCTCCTGTCAGGCGTTCAGACAGAGACTACTCCCTTCTGAAGAAATCCACAATTATGAAATGTACATATGCAAAGGGATGGCCGGAACCAGCGGCACTTAAGACATATCTGGGAAGATTATGTTAAGGTGAGTAAACAGACTGCACTACATCTACCATGGTGCATTTGTGAGACGGTTTCAGGCTTGACAGTCAACGTGTGAGTCACCCGTTGAAATCTGACACAAGTTCTTCCTGATTGGAAGAGCTGGTAAAGTTTGTGTGAGCCAGCTGTTGCCCCTGGGTCCTCTAGGCATTTTACTACAAGAAAAGGCAGAGCGGGTCATGCTACCCTACAGACACCGTTCCCATATAACGCGCAGCAGCATTATGAACCATACCCATGTAATGGTATGGGCACTCTGGGCGTGCTACTCATGAGTGAATTCTTTGAAAATGTGGGTAAAAGGATTGCGCGCACCACACCTTCCAAGATGCATTTGGGGAGGACTATTG
Source organism: Pleurodeles waltl (assembly GCF_031143425.1). Taxonomy (NCBI): domain Eukaryota; kingdom Metazoa; phylum Chordata; class Amphibia; order Caudata; family Salamandridae; genus Pleurodeles; species Pleurodeles waltl. The sequence goes on from NC_090445.1 coordinate 1,106,234,358, forward strand.
CATGGTTGTGAATTAGCGTGCACCCATTTTTCGAGGTCACTGTTTCGAAGGGCACCATTTGGATGAATAGATATAGTGAAAAAAACAATAACACAAAAAATAAGATTCAACACTGAATATATTGTGTTTCATGAGTGAAAAATGTTTTGCAACATCAAAAATGTCGCAAAGAAAAATGATGCTATTGCTTTCAAGTATAATAAATGTGCCCCTTTTGTGGAGGAGCACATAAATTGACCACTAACAATTTCAAGACAGTGTTGCACTGAAACCAATGTCTACAAATGTGTGAGAGTGCGTGTCAGCAGGCCAACACTCCGTGCTGTATGAAAGTATCATTTGTTGCCCTCTGAATCATTGTTGGTGGTGCAAACGCTGACAGATCCGAAAAAAGAAACAAAAAAACTCGCTTAAAAAGGCTTTTACTAGGACTGTGTGCACAGCTAGAATTTTGGTTTATAGATCTGTCGACAGAAGCGAATACTTGTTTATTGTTGGAATTAATAGTGGAAAAAATAAAGGAAAAGAACTCAAGCACTGAAAGGAAAGCACATCTGTCGAGTTTTGTTTATTGCTTCGGCTCCCAATGTACTGCATTTGGCTAGAGCGGAAGGACCATTACAACACACAAATCCGAAAGAAAACCCATTACAGCCAATACGTTTTGCATCCATTACAAATGAAATACTTCTTCAGGGCATTGACGATATATATGGGCATCAACATGGCTCCGAAGAGATAAGCAGAAAAGGCTGCTGGGCACTGTGGAAAGTATAAAATATCAGATGGAAGAACTGGAGAGATTTGTTTTCCCCCTAAATTACTGTCCAGAAGCTGTGGAAAACCTTTCTTGCCAATAAAACAATACTCCAAAGGACAGTTCTACATTTTGCACCAGAGCAATCTCAATAACAATGGCTGCAGTAAGCAGACAACTGATTTATACAAGAGAGAAAACTGCTTTGCTTCAGCAGTAAACTTCCAGAAGAAAAAAAAACACAACGTGGGGTGATAGAAGCACTGTCTTAAAAGACAAGCATTTACTATGCATAGGGTCTCGCGTTTGCTCGTGTTAGAGCCGATCGCGTTGTAAACTCCTAACCCGACTTTTCACCTATCGGGCAAAAGTGCATTTATGCACGTAACCCGAAAAAGTGAAATCAAGTAGGTAAAGCGCTCGACTTCTGCCAAGCGAGATCGGGCTCGTAAATTAGTTTTAAAAAAAGTCCACCAGCCGGATGGAAAACAGCGAGCCTCGCATGTTTTCTGTACTTGGTCGCTGAGCTCGAGGAGGGCTAGCCACCGGAAAAGGCATGACCTATGGGTGCCTTCGACTAATGAAAGCAAGCCGATTTAATTAGGGAAGCCCACGAACCAATAAAAAGCACTGACGTGAAGTTGACAGGGCTCGGAGCCCTTTTCTAAATACTAAAGAGTCTCCCTGCTATACGCATGCGCGAGCGCATGCAAAGCAGGCTCGACCCTAATAAAGATATCTGCATCTTGGGCTCCTGTTATTATTTGTTTCCTATGATGGACCAGTGCGCCTGCACCAGGGAGGTAGTTGATCAACAGCCCCAGAAGAAAATGATGTGGCTAAAATTGCCATCTGTTGTGCAAAATGCGTAATTTCACAAAAACTTCATACAATTACAGAAATTGCACAAATTGTACTTGCCTGGTATTTCGTGTGAAAGTTTAATTGCTGGAATAACGGTGTAAAAAAAGTTACGCAAGATGCCAGTAGGAGAACGGTTCAGGGTGAAACTATCTCCCAAAAGATATTTTTTGCTTGAACTAGACTCCAGAACTAGAAAGTTTTACAAAACTGAGCAATGGGAAAATAATTATGCAATACCTGTAATATGAAATTTCCAAATTTGAATTTTAATCAGGACTGAACAAGCCAAAAAATACTCTTGTCTACCCAGAGGTTTGGCTGGTATGTGCAGTGGTGGTGTAATCTTCCACCACGCTACTTGACAAAGGCATATGTAAGGTCAGCTTTTCTTGGTGACATAGTTGTTCCAAATTCATGGACCATTCAGTATCCAAGTGATGTGCTACAGTGTCTACAACACTGATGGCCATTCTAGTGAAAATCAAAAGGTATGCCAACATTACGTAATGTCAGTCAAGTCAGCTTTATACGGTTTAAAATCAAACACATAAATATAAAATGCGGCAAGCAAAAAAGAATGTGAAAGGTATCCTAGGTAAAATTAGGCTCACTAGACTTGTAATAATACTGATTTTTGTGTAGTTTAATGGAATTACATTGTGTCAGGTGATATTTGTGCAGCCATAGACGTAACTCTATAATATTAATTCTAAATAAATATACTTGAACAGCATAAACACGCATTTGTTGCTTTAAACACCAAACTCTACTCCATAGCTTTTCCTGACATACGTAGCAATTTTAATAAAATTAATTTTCCTATAATAAAAAGGTGTAATTCATCTAGTATACACAACAACATTAAAAAAAAGTTGAATCCGTGCAATAGTGTTTAACAGTTTCCCATTCAAGACATGCTTAAAATGAGTTAGTCCCTTGCCCTCAAAATCCTGAAGGACACTTGAAGTGTAGGTCCTTGGGTTACATAAGCAATTGTTAAAATCTCCACCCAGAGAAATAGCATCTTTAGGTATTCAAATTTGGGAGTTAATTTTGGGGTGGTAATTATTTGACTAGTTTTTAAACATCAATTTGAAACTTGACGATTGTAAGATTTTTGTCACTTTGACTTCAAATGTTATTTTATCAAACTTTATTTGGGATAAGGGGAGAAACGTTTGCTATTTCAACTTTGTGGAGTTCTTTATTTTTTTAAACATCACAAACTTAATGAAATTAGAAATAAAAGAGGTTGAGGAAATCAGTTGTGGTAGGGAAAACAATAGCAATGTCTATCTTTAGGGGGAAAATGTGCATGAAATTTCTCCCACATTAAAAAAAATAGTAAACTGATAAAAAAAGTTGTACAAAGTGAACAAAGGTCACAACTTCATAAAGGAAAATAACAGTGCACTTTGATCAGTTCTGACAATGACAATACAATTTCACACAACCCTTGCCCAATATCATAGAGGTTTTTGAACAAAAGGTTTTGTTGCTCCAGCCAAAGAATGTAGAAGTGGGTGACTTTAGTGAAAAATGAAATTTCCGAAAAGAAGTTCAGAATTTGCCAATATATCATTGTATTAGAAAATATAAGAAACAAAAAGAGTACAAAAAGGGTGTATCTGAAGATAACCATTAGGATGGTAAAAAAGCTGACAAAAAATATCTGTTTTGTTCATTAAAAAAGATAAAAAATAAAATTTAAATTGAATGCAAAAATAGATAAAAAAATTGATTTGAAACAGAAAAAAATCACATGCATTCCGGAATTAGAGCATAATTTAACATCAAGGCTCATCCAGGACTAAAAATACGTAATCCCCTAAGAAATAAAAGTAAACTAATAGTTAGAAATTAAAAATCAAATTGTGTAAGAAATAAAATGTTTTTCTAAGGAGTGAGCCAGCACCAAAATGACAGAAGCTGTTCTCTTACATAGAGAAACAGTGCAACAACATGGGCCCATCATAACTGGGAGAATTAGGCTTTCCTCTAAGTGTTCCTAAAAGTTTTAGAAAGTGAATGCGCTCCCCTAATGATCACGTATTTTAAGATCATAGACTATACCATTTTATTCATCTTTCAAGGGACGTTTATCTGTCCAAACCCCACAATGTGATTATAGAACCATGGTCATCTCAAATTAAAATGAAAGGACTAACTTTTGGGTAGTTTTCAGAGAGGAGGTCAACCACCAGTTTGTCAAATGGGCACATGAACAGTGCATAGACTTTTAGCTCTCCTGGCAATTTTTCAATTTTTCCAAAAGAAGTGCTCCCAATCAGCAGAAAAAAGGCCTTAGTTTGGGCCATCGCTTGGTGCTTTCAATAGCCTGCTGACGTGCTTCACCTTAGTGGGGCACAACTATGACAGGACACCAAACAAACCCAACGAGTATTATTACTAAAGAGAATAAATAAGAGTGAATGTCAAACTCCTTACAACGCAGTCACATATTCTAGTGTGTTTCCAGTTCAGGGTGTGGAAATCATCTTTGCTCTTACAAATTGCACTGTGACTAGGTAGTCTTACGACCTCACACATTAAATTAAAAATACGTGAAAAACCAAGGACCCTACTTGCCATCAACCTAAAACAAACACAAAAGACTATGCTTGCAATTATCCCTCTGTGTTTACGTTAGCGTTTGCCTTGAAATGCTTTTCACCTACATTAATTTGTGTTAAAGAAAACAGTCAGAAGTCACAGGAAAATCCCCTTTTTATGGGCGAGCGCAAATCACTTCGTCCATTCTGTAACCTATCTTTGGGCTTCAAACTACACCCATGTCACGTCAGTCACTTACATTGGTTCGTGGGCTTGGCTTTTAAAATCCGCTTGCTTTCCTTTGTGAAAGGCATGCATACGTCATACCTTTTCTGGTGTTTAGCCCACCTACACAGCACCGGTAAACTACTAAAAACATGCAAGACTCAATGTTTTCAGCCTGGGGCCCGGACTATTTTATCTGTTTATTTTCCACGCAGCGCGATGGCGCTGCATTTTACAAAGCCCGATCGCGCTGCGTTTTTTTTCTGTACAACGCTAAAGGTGCTAACTCGAACAAATGCAGGACCCGTTGCATTGAAAATGCTTGTTCTATTCTGCAAGGTACTTTTGACATTGTAGCATGTACTAACCACACATATTTGTGTCAGCTGGTCGTAGTTCATGTCATGTCATTTATTTGCTTTCAGCCTTTGATGCAAATATGGATGATTTGATATAAATATTGGACAACTAAAGCTTCCTGTGCTTCTTGTAGACGTTTCAGAATTGTTTTCTCCTGGAAGGAAATACGATCAGAGATGGCTCCCCCATTCCGAGCCTCTCCATTGCAGAAGACTTGGCCCTTTAAAAGACTGTTGTCAATACTACTTTCATGAGCCTAGTACATCCACCAACAGAAGTGCTCGGAACGCTCTGTTCTCTTTATTCTCTCCATGATCAAAGGCATGTGGTGATATGGATATCATAATATATGAAGCAGCTCTTTAAGTTCCAACTTAAGTTTAAAGGGTTGCCCATCTTTTACAGCAATTTAAGAGGCATGCACACCCCGAGAGAAAGCGATAATACCAATCGAATCATAGAGAGGGTTCCAAAGCAAGGGATAAGTGATTATTGAGCCACGTTCACATTGCGCATCCTGTGTGTTATTCAAAGTGAATGAAGGTTCACCGCATATTTTATTGACCACAAAACCTGGTGGCAACACATCTGTATCTGGTTTGTATGGCAGCAAGCCTCCCTCATTTTATGTCAAGGTGGATCCCTGATCACAGTACTTTGTATTACTGGAAATGGAAATATAACTAATTTCTGATCGCATCCTTCTAGTGATTCGAGCAGTACAAAGTTTTGCTTTATATTATGTTCATATGAAGGACTTACCGGCTATTTTAGAATTTACTAAAGTGCCACCAAATGTTTTACTAACCTCAAGAATGTCTGACCACATGTCAGTGTATGACTGGGGCAAAGCATGGCCATGGGTTATTCTCCAATTAAGATATAATTTAAATGACCATGTCCCTGGATGTAATTAAAACTCACATGGCCCCTCAAAACACCTTCTCATAGATCACACGCCTTATGAAACTTCTGAGCACACCCAAGGTTATAACTGAAGCACAGTAACAACATTCCTTATATTTCAAACATCCCTTTGGATGTCATAGCCGCACCCCTGAGAACGTTTCGAGGAGGTGAAAGACAGGTATCATCCCCTGAACACAGACTTTTGATCAATTGGGAATTCCCAAAGTATCACCTCATATTTCTTTTGCCTCCAGGAAGCACACACTTGCATGTGAACTACCTGAACCAAGCCTACAGATCAGATGGCGTACTGCTTATCACAACCTTGGGAATGGTTGAAATGGTTGGTTATTTGTCTCATTCACAGATTTTATAGAAGATAACATCAACTAAAATCATTCAGTGTGCCTATTCATGGTCCACAAATCCAGTGTGATCCCGAATTCTAGTCCTTTTTAGGTTGAGAGCGCAAGTGCACTGACATGTTGTACTCTGTGGGCTTTTAACCACGCCCACCAATCGTCCATCACTAGCACTCGTTCGTGAGCTTGCCGTTTCAAAAAGCCTTTGTTATCGTTAGTAAATGTTTTACATTTGTCCCTCCTTGGGGTAGTTTTGTTACCGCCTTGGCCATCGAACACATGGATAATTGCACGTTTGCCGATACGTTTGACTGTGAGCAAACTTCTTTTTCCTTTTGTGTCTCTCCTTTGTGCTCATGGAGGCCATGGCGCTTTGAATTGGCTCGCTTATGTCAACTGTTTTACTTTTTATTTTCAGTTTCTGTGGCAAGAAAAGTCCAGTTAGGAATTTACAATGCTAATAGCTCTAACTAGAGCAAACCCGAGACCCATTGCATTGCAAATGCTTGTTTCATAGGTTTTGGAACTTATTTACTGTGTTTTTCCACCTCTACTATTTTCATTACATTAGTACAGGTGCGAAATTCAGATGACAATAACAATACAGCCACTGTGAGACAAATTGAAAAAAGCGTAGGCCAGAGACAGCTTTTAAATGTATGGCTGAATTAGCTGGCTCACTAAATGGAGGCCATATTTAGTTTCACTATGGCAAAGCCAGAGACATTGCAAAGTTGCGGCTCCAAATCACCTGCAATAAGACTATTCATTGAGCCACATCTCAGCTTCTATCAAGCTCTTTGGGCCATATTTATACTCTGTTTGCGCCGGATTTGCGTCGTTTTTTTTACGCAAATTCGACACAAAACGAACTCCATATTTATACTTTGGCGTTAGACGCATCTAGCGCCAAAGTTCATGGAGTTTGCGTCATTTTTTAGCGTGGACACCTTCCTTGCGTTAATGATATACAAGGTAGGCGTTCCCGTCTAAAAAATGACTCCGAGGCATGTGCGCCGTATTGATACTCCCGGGCAAAAATGACGCCCGGGAGTGGGCGGGTCAAAATAAATGACGTCCAGCCGCTTTTGCGTCGTTTTTTAGCGCCTGGTCAGGGCAGGCGTTAAGGGACCTGTGGGCTCGGAAGGAGCCCAGAGGTGCCCTCCCAGGCCCCCAGGGACACCCCCTGCCACCCTTGCCCACCCCAGGAGGATGCCCAAGGATGGAGGGACCCACCCCTGGGACATTAAGGTAAGTGCTGGTAAGTTTTTTTTTTGTGGCATAGGGGGGCCTGATTTGTGCCCCCCTACATGCCACTATGCCCAATGACCATGCCCAGGGGACATAAGTCCCCTGGGCATGGCCATTGGGCTAGAGGGCATGACTCCTGTCTTTGCTAACACAGGAGTCATTTCAATGGGGGTTGGGAGTCTAAAAAAATGGCGCAAATCGGGTTGAGGCGAAAATTTTGCCTCAGACTGACTTGCCCCATTTTTTGACGCCCAAGCTCCATTTTCCCCTACGCCGGCGCTGCCTGGTGTAAGTCATTTTTTTTCACGCACACCAGGCAGCTCCGCCGGCTAACGCCGGCTAACGTCATTGAATAAATACGGCGCCCGCATGGCGCTTCAGAATGGTGTTAGCCGGCGTTAACTTTTTTGACGCACAACTACGTTGGCGCAGTTGTGCGTCGAAAAGTATAAATATGGCCCTTAGTGTGGCTTGTTTCCTTTAGAATAGTTTAACAGCAAGCGGATGACTGTAGTTGAAGTACGATTTGTTTGTGTACAGGACATTTTGTAAGACTATATATAGCCAAAACAGATCTTCTGTTGTATGCATTTGCCAGCAACAGGCAATTTTGCACAGACACTTCAATGATCGACTCTTCGTTTATGTAAGTTTTGTGCTGTCTGATCAACGCAAGTGTTTTTCTACTGGCAGTCACTGCAGTGATTTACTTCAAGGCACTGGTGCAAATGCACTTTATCCAGCCTTAAATATGTCAAACAACTTCCTGAAAGTTCAAGTCCTTCCACCAAAGTTGATTAACACATGAGATTTGTGATCAGCATCGTAGTGCGCATGTATTCTACTGCCATCCGTCCATTTTCGATGCATTCAGCCAGAGATTCGCCTACCATCAGCTCCGAAATGACGTAGATCAGTGTCCTCTGCTCCAAAATGGCAAGACAAGCAATCCCATGCCAATAGGTGGTCCACAGCAGAACTGGTGGCTTACAGGGGAAAAGCCTTCGGTCTGTCTCTCCCCCAGTACTTACTTGTCTCGATTGGCTCTGTATCAAAAAATGAGTGACCATCAAAGTCCTCTGCCTCACCAAAAACACATCAATGAAAAAAGCCTCAGGAAACCTAGCAATATAATAAAATAATAATTATAGAATCATAAAACAATGTAACCCCAAAACAGTAACTAAAAAGGAGGCAGACCCATCAGATCCTAAGCATCCCGCCTCAACCACAGGCCTTCTTCCCTCATAAATCCTCAATAAGCAAACCTCTACGTTAATTCATTAATTCTTTCATTCATTTATTTGCCTCAAGTGTATATGTTCATTCGTATTCACTGTTCTTGCACTTAAAAACTGTAATCCAATTTAAATACAAAAAGTGTGATTTGAAAGCAATAAAATGTCTTTTCGGATGCTTTCTAGAAAGAAGACTCTGCGCCATGGTACCTCAACGGGTAGCAGAGATTTATACTTACACAGTCAGCTCAGTCAGTGTAATCTCTTGCTGCTGAGATTTCTACCCACAGCAGATCTCAAGATAAAACCCTGGCAGCTTTAACTCAGCTTTTCATCCTTGCATGGTTGATACATTGAAGCTAGCTGGCCTTAGCCGCTGTTGACAGGAAGATGGCTAATTTGTTTCCTATAGTGGGAGTGATTTTGCACCAGATACTGAGAGTTAATAGCTGTTAACTGCCTTTCCCCCTCATTGTGCATTCATCTGATGTCCATAAGTGCAGGGCAGTAATTAATAGCAATTAACTCCCTCAGCAAAGTGCATCAACTGTTAGCTGCTGTTATTTGGGGGGGGGGGGTGAGGAGGAAGATGATGCGAAGGAAGAGGACGAGGGGGAAGAGCTTGAGGAAATAAAGAAGGAAGAGAAAAAAGGAAGAAGAGATGATGGAGGAGGGGGGAGAAGAAGAGGAGGTGGAGGACCTGGTATCAGTGGAAGCATAACTAGTATTTCTATATTCCAAGTGCACATTGGGATTGAAGAAACATTTGGAGCCCAACTGAGCATTCCTTGGTTGATCATGTTTCAGGGATACTTAAACAAAAAGCTAACAGCCATTGTCTTTTTCTGCCTACTTCACCAGTCCTGGCTATGCCAAGTCTCCAGGTTTACCCATGAGTTACCTCTATTGCCTGATCAGAGCCTCTGCACGTTCATGTGTTACTATCCACCCTACAGAGGGCTGAGGAGCGAACATCAAAAGGTGGTAGGGGTAATCTTGCCAGGCGTGCAATGTGACTGAATACGTCAAACAAAGTATACTGTTAAGCGAATATGCCAAAGGTCATTTTTATCATAGAGCTCAAAGCATGCCAATGTCTCTGTGTTACAAACGACCCTTTTGATAGCTCCACGAGCGTAACTACATCAATAAAAAAATACAAACAGTGTAAAGAGTATTGGAGCAGAGATACGTTTATTACTAATTATAAGAAGCTTGACATGCCCCAACTCCTCGTAAAATAAATGAAGTCCATTTTTAATATCTGCCTGCCTGACTTCTAGATAATGGGCAAATGTACTTCAAGGTCACATCTCATTTGTCAAGTCAGGGGTTTTAACTGCATGTGCAGAAAACCAACAAAGGAGACAGCCCTCTGTTTAGCTAGACACTGTATACATTGCAGTAAAGTAGGGAATGAGTTTTATTTTAGCATCCATTAACTATTATAAAAAAGACAAACATATATATTATCTGTTTCAGAAAACAACCAAGCTGCTATTGAACTGCTAAAAGCTTACAGCAGTTTGTATCTGTAATAATCAAATCATTATTGCCAGGAACTGTGTAGGGGTGTGAAGGTTTCCAGCATTCCACGGAAAATAACATTTTCCCTGGTGGACAACTCCCTGTACACCCAATAGGTAAATGTTAGAGTAGTTTGTGCACCATAGTGGTGTAGCTGAGAGATATGGAAGAGCTGTGTAAATGATCAGGTGTACAGACACCTGTTTTTAATAGCCGTACACGTGCAGACATTCGGAATGCCTGCAGTGAAGAAAATCATGAAATTCAAAAACACCTTTTCTGTTCCATTTTGCTACCTTTGGAAACTTTTTCCATGAAATATCTTCTCTTCATACACCCACGCTTCTGAAAATGACTTGTAGTTACACACTCATCCGTACTCTCTGCTCCACTTACGCCTAGTTCGTGCATGCCGAGTTTAGAAGTGCAGTTACACGTGGGAATACATTACAAATGTATCACAGTGTAGATGTTTACTTCATTAGCATCACATTTACCTGTCCACTCCTCTGTCATTATCCTGTCACTTGTCTGCCACTACCCTTAGAACCCACGCGGGCGTCACTCAAGAGAGCCGAAGTTCTGCACAGATTGCAGAAGTTTTGCAATCATAGATGACACCCCTGTATAATAACTTAGGTTTTTCACTCTTTAGAAATCGCTACTTAATCAATCTGGAGCTTTACATCTTTATAGATGGGTAATTCAGACTTACTTATGTAAAAGGATTTTTGGATCAGGCCCGTGGGCTATGAAACAGAGACAAGAATCCATCATTTTTAGAATGTAGGGAGAACAGCATTTGAAGTCACTGTTCTTCGACTGTATTTGCACCCTTTATGGAAGGCTGAGATCGACTTAGCCAGTCAGTGTTCTGGCCAAACTCGTTCTGTTTGTTTGCCTTCTAGTTAAAGCTACAGCAAGTTGAAGCAGGCGATTATGTGCCTACTTTGAGCGAGTTAAGGAAAGTGCTTTATTTGTAAAAGAAAGAGTGCCGGTGCTGAAAGCTCTGCTCAGAAGCCCGTGGCCACTGCTATTAAATGTCAGCCTGCCGAATACCAAGGCTGTGGGAACTTGAATCCCCCGCTCCAGCCCCCCGAAACACTACTTTAGTCCACTGAAAGATGCACTGTGCCCCCTTACCTCGCCTTTGTGGGTTCATGCATTCACTCTTTGTGATTTTTTTTCCATCTCTGCCCTTCGGTCCCCTTAGTGTTTTATTTCTCTCGCTTGCTCTTTGGAAATGTCTTCAGAGGAAAAATTAGTGCCGTTCCTCAAAACCAGTGTCAATGCCCCCACTGGCAACCATCGGCTCAAATTAAGCACTAGTTAAGGGGAACAGGTGCTAATACAATTTATTTTATGCCAGGTAACAATGATTAAAATTGAGCTTCATGAATGGCCTCAAGATGATCCACAAAGGTATTGTGATAGTCATAACTATGACTTTTATTCCAATCACTTACATTCCTTGGGTAAAGTAAGCAGGACTTAAAGTACTGTATTATATTGTATTCACATAGAATTATGACTCATACCCAAGTGATAACTCTACATTTTCAAGGTATGCACTGTACTATTACTACTTTGAAGATGGTAATTAAATTTGTAATTCATTTTCATGACCAGTCCTCTGAATATTTTTCAAGATATATCAAACTTACTGAAGAACATTACACATCTACGAAGCAGATGTCATACACACAAACGTACACTACAAATATTTACATTCATAGTGGTATTTATGTACTGTACATGGAAAAACGTTTTAAATTTGCACCGAGTATCTTTGAGAAACTTGGTAAAAATACAAATATTTCTTTCCATGTCCATTCAATGAATCTTCTGTGGATCCTCCCACTGCATAGCTGTGCCCACCTTCACTTCCCTGTAACGTTCTGTTAATAATACAAGATAAGGCTCATACTTAGATCTCATAGATTCTTGGAACTTGCTTCATAGACTTATTGTTAAATCACATTACAGAAACAATTCATATTTAGCATAAACAAGGCACCTTAATGTGCACAACATCACATCATAAAGCACCACCAAAGTTGTAATGTATAAATGAAAAGGCTATACTCCTGCTAAACAATGGACAATTGACCAATCCCCAACACGCTTTCATAACTGACAGAAAAACCTCATGGCCTTTGACACACCACCCATAAACTAAAAAACACCCAAAGATCTTACTTGATTATCTCATTTTACTTCCATTCTAAATCAAACAAACTATTTGTAACATAACATTGTTCACACCCTGATAGAATATGTGATATGAAGTCATAATAATGACAATTAGCACCATACAAAAGATAACATCTTAACATTTTGAACACAACTTAGCAATTTAACTTTTCATTCATCAAACTCTTCAGTGAAAATTACCCTTTTGTCTTCAGTACATTTGATTCCTCATCACCTCTCACTAAATGACAGGCGTCATCTGTCACTTTCTCTGGGTATTCTTCAGAAATGGATCTGGTATTCCATAGTTGCTTATGATTGAACCAGACCTAACCCACATGGTCTCATTTCTCCCACTAAAAACTACGGGGCATATTTACAAAGAACTGACGCATCTACTCTGACGTGCCAATTTCTTTGCATCGCCCTTAAACCCTCTAACTACACCATGGTAGTGCTGTATTTAGAATACAGCACACCATGGCGCACATTAGCACAATAGTGTCAACTGTTTTTATGCTATCTGCGGCGCTTTGCTGGACTAAAGCCAAATATTTTGACAATAGTCTAGCAAAGCTCGGGGAGGCCCATAGGAAATAGCCTGATGTCAGTTTAACGCCTGCCTTGAACAGGCGTTGTAAAATGATGCTAAAATGGTGCAGTGAAATCTTGTAAATTACATGGCACCATTTTTTGGGTCTCCCTGCATGGGAACGCTCCCCTTTCATACATTATATCTGGCGCCTGTCTAATGTGGTGCAAGGGTTTACAAAGTATCACAATGCTAGCATTGCCTCACTTTGATGCAGGGTGAGGGCCTGTTTAATACTGCTGTAGTGTTAAAAAAAAATTGCTCTACGGCAGGGCTAAGTGGCACAAGGGACTTGTAAATATGGCCCTAAATTTGATCTGTAGATGTCTACAGCTCTCTGCAATTTTAGGAGCATTTATTGGCTCAGGAAATTAAATTGTCCAAAAGCTATTGCCTGAATGGACGTGGACAACATTTGTACACATGTGCAAGCACTGAAAAACACAATAATGGGACAAGTGACAAATGTTTGAAGTCGGAAGCCTGAACTAAGGGGTGTGTATGGCATGCTTAGGCGCAAACACACTTGACCAGTATTTAGAAGGGTGGGTGTGTTGTTATTTTCGAGGAACGTTTGACAAATTACATGAAATTATGGAATATTTTGCACAACATAATTACCATTATATGATGTGAAAGGTGAACTGAAGGGTATACATGGTATACCTCTCCTCCAAAAGAGTCAAGCTTCCAGCAAGGGACTGGTTTAAGGAGGAAATGTCTCTGCCTGTGGGTTCGCTGTCCCCACAATACATTTTCGGCACAAACCAGCAAAATCTTGCATAATATTGCAACATACAAATATTTTACCAATGTAAAAACATTTTGCAGGAGTGTATTTATTTGCTTGTTTACATCATTCCTTTGCAATTCATCTTCAAGTACACCTGAACTGATATATGCCCTTGGTTCCACAGTTTACCTGTAGACCTTCTGCTTATGCCATTTGCCCCATCTTCATATAGGCATAATTTAGGAAATGCATGCTTTCTGCATGAGTGAGGTTAGGAATATTTTTATGCTATGCTTTTGTGACAGAATTTTTTTGTTTATACATATATATATATATATATATATATATATATATATATATATATATATATATATATATATATATATATATATATATGTATATATATATATATATATAATGTAGGAGTAGCAATAGAAGCTGCTTCTCAGTATTTCATCAGTTACTCTTCCTCCATTGAAGCACTCAGCCCAGGCTACAGAGTAAGCTTTGAGTTGAATCCCATCTAGCAATTTACCAACAACTCTGCAACTCCATGTGATTCTGTTGTGCATATGCCAGCAGAACTTTTGCCACTTGCATGAGTAACTTCTGCATGGTTTTCTACTAACTCCAATCTTATTAGTTGCTGGTTATAGAACTCATTTTCTTTTTAGGGTTGGCCTGTATGGGACTTGAACCCATCATGGCACAAACATTGAATTCTATACTTAAATGCTTTGGATCCGCCCCTCTTTAGCCACTGGCTTTCTTGCTCCAAACGCTCCAGCCATTGGCTTGCAACATTATCAATCACATTGTGGATTAGCCCACAGGAGTATTTTAGCCTCACCATTTTACTGACTGTCTGGATGTGACTTCTACCACCATTTAAATGCATAAGGAACTATTTTAAAGCAAATTGTTTACTTTATTACTTGTAGCACCAATTTATTTATATATTTTGCTCTCCAGTTTTGGATCACAACTCACTGACATCTTGAAATTGTATTTTATATGATCCATAACTATTTTTCTCGTTCAAGATGGCTACTACCATTTTAATCAGTTGATGAGCAATCACAGTCATGTTGGGGATTGAGGGCTGGTACAAGCATCTGAAAAACTGATGCCACAGGAAGTAAATGAACCCTTTTTCTGCTGCATCAATTTCTTCTATGCCTTTGTTTGTGCTTTAATATAATAGGCTTGGTGATTGTACGGCAAACACTTAATAGATCCACAAAATCGGAAGGTATCAAACCTAAGAGTTTTGCTACTGCTTGTTTTTCTATTTTTGTGTATCTGTGGTGATGGGTGACAGTTTAACTGTCTTCAGGATTGGAATATAATTTGAGGGATTAGATCGTAGGCAAATAGGGAGATTTTCATACCTGTCTAGCTGGGAAAGGACACAGTATTCAGTCCTAGTTAGGCCTGGGCTAAAGTTTAAATAACAGTTATAATTGGCACAATTTTGGTAATTTGTGTAACAAAATGTAAGTAAAATGACTAAGATTACACCACACTGCTTAATTTTGGGGAGAACATTTAACATGCAATGGACTGTTGGGGAATTTTGAATGCAAGTAGCATTTCAGGTAAAAAAATTTTTTACCTGAACTGAGTCTTTAAGTTATTTTTCAATGATTTTCAAATCAAGCGACAGCATTTAGAATGTGACCAGAATTCCTTCAACAAACATTTGTGGCCGTTTTATATTTGTGGCTGTTTTCACCCTGGTACCTATGAGATGAGCAAAAAATAGTACGCATTTTTTTGTTTCCATGACTAAAACCTACTGATCAGACTGGTGGTACGTATCCATAAAAATCATGGCATCAGTGGTACCAACATGTAAAATTGGTGCAAATACTATTTTTATGCAACTTTCCACAATGTTAGCTTTGATTTGTTTTCAAACAGCACAAATACTGTTTGAACTGTGGATGTTTTTTCAACAGTAGTTACCAGTGGGGTAACAGTGACCCACACGAAAATTATGCCCACTACACCACTCCAGATTCTTGTGTACTGTTGGTAACTACCCATTCTGAATTTTATGGCAAGACCAAACCAGACTCTAATTATGGTTTTCTTTCCTTGATTTCACAAATAGCAGCAGTCAAGAAAACAGCAAGAATTACAGAACTCATAATGCCCATTAACACATAAACCAACGAGGAACAACATAATGCGCCGGTCAGAGATACAGGATGTAAAGAATACACTTAGCTGACAGCAGACAGGTTTTGGACTATTTCTCTGTTTTCTGGTTTAGCAGTAAGTTTTGAGTGCTTTATACGGGCTGTGATGTGGGCAGTCCATGTAAAGCGGAACACTGTGAAGTGGCCAACAAGCGTACTCTGGCTTTATAGTACAACTGCTACAAAATAACAGTGACTCAACGAAAAGTGCGTTTTTGTATATGTTATGTGGCGTTACCTGTGCACAAAGCAATGAGGATACAATTACTGCCCACCTAAAAATGTGTTTTTGAATAGATGAGGAGCATTTACTTGGGGGGGGGGGGAGTAGCAACAAATAGGTCGAGCTTCAAGAATTCTAAAATAGATACGCAGAGTGTTAACTGATAGACGCATTATGGTCTCCACCACACCACGAGCGCATACCTACTAACTTGGTGGGGGGAGAAATAGACCAGCCCGGAACAACTACTGATAAAAGGGATAGCAATAATGACAGTAACAACAGCAAGCGGAAATTGATGTTAAACTGTGATGCACCTAGCTGCTAGGTTCCAAGCTCTGACAAAAAAGGATCAGCTGTTGATAACTTTATCATGCCTAATGCAGAACTACCACCTATTTTGCTTTGTGTTTCTTTTTTTTTCTTCTATTCTTCTCAATCAAATCTGTTTACCAAAAAAATGATGAGCATTTACTGTGAGCCTCATTCCTCTCCATAGCTCCATGTAATACTTGCGCCTCCCGCAAGAAGCCATGGATTGATGCTTCTTCCCAAAAGCGGAAGTGAGGCACGGACAGCTAAGAGTGAGAATAATTTACTATCCAACGCCTGTCCCCGGATATCTGGTTGAGGTATATTTTCAGGAGAGCTTGTCATAGCGTTAACAAGGGGGGCAGACTGAAATGCAAGTTTGCAGTGTGTAACACATCTGCATGCTGACTAGATATTAGGCCCCGAAAGACGGATAAGTGCAACAGAAGTCAGCAAAGGCCTTGATTAAATTGGATATTGGAGCCCTCCGTTCCCTGTGGAACACAAGGGCTTGCCAGACACAATAAACCACGGAACCACCATCATATTCTTCTAGAAGTAACCGAGCACCAGAACCTCAACCCTTTATAGTTCAGACAGGGCTCTCTCGCATTGTTTTTTACAGCTCACTTTTGCCTAGTTCCATAAATCACAACCCCGCATAACAAACACGGACATAAAAAATATCTGGAGTGAGACAACAGCATTCTGTTCATTGAGGCTTTGAGCAAAGGTACTTTACAAAATGTCATCTTTTTAGTGCCACAGGACCAGTAAATCTCCATTCTGTGCGAACAGTTCCATAAAATCGAGACAATGTATGCAAATGTGCCTGCGCATTAAAAAAAAATCCGCTGGCAAGAAATTTCTCAGAATTATTAAGCAACTTCTCGGCGTTACTGGGAAGTTTATGGATTTAGTTTGCAGAACGTGAAGTATTACTCTCCTTCCAGTGTGTTCCTCATTACAAAATACAAAAACAGATGTCAGCAGAGCTATCCCACCACGATGAAGCATCCAGCCCTTGGTGCTCGCGCCATTTGTCTTTCCTGCTCTGTGATCATTTAAGCAAACAGCCATCATCATGTCAGATATCATGCACGGGGAAGGAAAAATCTCCAGCGTTGCTCGACGAACCGAGTTTATCAGCAGATACTGTTCTACCGGAACAGTTTTGTTTCCTGGGGAGAAATTAATCAGGAATAGAGCCATTGAGGAACTGTATACGGCTCCCTTTAGGAGATTCTCCGCTTTGACAAATCCCTTTCCACAAAAAATGAAAGTTCAGTTTAAAATTCATGCTACCGACTAGCACCAAATAGATATTAGCATATGGTCACCTTACCTACTGGAGGGATTTGGAACTACGCAAGAGTATGAATACATGAATACATATGGAAAAGGGGGAGGGCCGGGCAGTTAACACCTGAAACATGTTACCCACTAACATTATCGATGATGAGAAGGGGCGCCATTCGGTCTGCAACTACCTCCGATCGGTAATGAAGGTCGTTTGACCCTGTGAATAATATCGACCTACAATAATATCACACCCACTACATTGTATACCACTGCATCGTGATGTTAAGAATGCACTTTCTATTCTTAACTCCATTTGTACTCATCTCCACTTACGACGTATTGTGGTGTTTATGTTGATGCAATAGGTTTGCCACGCCAAGCCCACCCGCTATATTGAGTGTGTTCTGGTAACAGGTGAAGTCTACACAAGAAAGAGGGAGAGCAATGCTGAATGAGGAAGGGGCATGACGAACGAACAGAGGGCACAGCGGTTCATACTGCTTGAGGGCACCGGTGGAAGACAAAATGATGGCCCACCCGAAGAATGTGATGAGGGTCTCTCAAGTCTCCTATTTTGCACAGGTCATCATTAGACTTAGACACAATGGGATCTGGCGAAGGGTTGGTGGTCCCAGGTGTCAACGGGGCCTGCATCATATGCCCCTCCTTCAGGCTATGCGGCCAAAGCTTTGCAGTAGGGTCCGGACCTCACAAGGGTCTACTTGAAGCACAATGAACCGCAGACAGGAAAACTGGCCAACAAACCTCATGCTAATTTTCACAGTAACTGACACGAGGTGGAAATCAGGAACTTGGAACTGGAAGGTGTGCATATGCAGGCAGAGAGGTAACACATTCTAGGCCACTAGTAAGGGCAGAATTCACAACTGGTAGACTATTTTTTGTAGAGTAGACTTAGCATTGCAGCCAAAGACTTTGAGCAATCATAAAAACAAATTCATGAAATCGAAAGAACGTGCTTTCAGGCATATCACATTCTTTCAGCTACAGCACCCAGAGTAACATCTTTCAAACATTATTAAAACGCCAAATGTAATGCAATTGATCATTTTATGCAACATTTCTCAAGATGTTTTTCATTTCGAACGTGCCAAGAGCACAAACCATGGGTGGCACGATTTTCCACTGATATATTTGTGCTATCCCAAATGCAGGTCGCTAGTTAGCTTTCAAGATTACTAAATTTTAAAAGCAACATAGGAAGTAAGTTTGAACGAATGAAACACTTATGTTGTACTGTGCCTAGGAACAGCATATTAGTCCCAAAATGTCAGTTAATTTATTTTAAGTAACTGTACGTACACCACTTTTCCTGTGGAATCCGATACAATTATAAAGCACAAAGCAGATCTTAATTTTGTCTAGCAGTTTTTAGGTCGAGCATAGCAGAGTATAAGCCTTGCTCTTCTCAACAGCTGTAATCTATTCAGTGGGCTTTGACTACGCCAATCTCACGCCCATCACTTTCATTCGTTCCTTAGCCTGCCTTTCACAATTCCCTTGATTTCCTAGGTCAATGCTTTACATTTGTCTCGCCTTCAGGCTGCTTTGTTACCGCCTTGGAGACTGACGCTGTTATATGGATGACTGCACCATCTGCCATATACTTTTGTGTGTGCACACTACTTTTATCTTTTGTCTCACCACTTCACTCTGCAGGCGGACATGGAGCTTTGAAGTTTCATATAGCGCAAACTCGATTAGAGGTTTTGGCTCACTTTGCATAAGCACCAGTTACATCACATAGTTACCGAACTGGAGTCATTTAATTTTGCAAACCCATTTCTAAATTCTTCCCAGGTTTAGCAGTTGAAAAATATTCAAACTGCAGCGGTTTCAATAGAAAAAAAAACATAGAAATCCTCAAAGCTGCTCTCCCAGCACAGCGGGAGAGCCGATACTAGAATATTCACTGCACTCTAGAAACTCACCCCATAATGCCTTGTAAAATTCATTTTACAAAACATTTTTGCCCATAACTCAGCCTGTAGTGGTCCTACGACAAAGAGACCACCACCAAACCCTTCAGCATGACACACTCTGTTTGTCTATGGCATCTTTGGGTCCCCAAACTAGGTGAGTGGGGACCCCAAAATAAAAATTCCTCCTACCATTCAGTATCTTTTTAATGGCTGGAACTTTTGTTTTACAGATGGGAGAAGTTTGTGTTTTGAGGACCCTGTTTGTAAGAGTATTGCGGTAGGCCTGCTAGGCCTCAAAATGTATAAAGGTCTACGCCCTCTAAGGGCTACATATATGGTTACACTGCATTGCTCTCTACCATTCTGTTTTCATGTCATTATTCCTTCTAGGGGCTGACTAAATGGCTACATGATCATGTTTCTTACAAATGATATTTTTATTATGGTGTCTTCTAGTGGCTATTCTGATCATTACAGTCAAGTTAGTACGATATTTGTTGCACTCGTAAACTTGCCCCATAATGCTGTGTGGGGCATTCCTTTTACAAAACATTTTTGCCCATAACTTCAGCACAACATGCTCTTTCTGTCCATGGCATCTCTGGGTCCCCAGGCTAGGTTAGTGGGGATCCCAAAATAATAACCACTCTGACCATTCAGTGTCTTTTTAATCCCTCTCATGGCTGGAACTTTTGCTTAACAGCTGAGAATGGTTTGTGTTGTAAGGATCTTTTTTGTAATAATATCCTAGTAGGTCTGTTAGGCCTGAAAATGTGTAAGAAACTACACCCTCTATGGGCTACATATAAGGTTACACTGCATTACTTGCTGTCATTCTGTTTTCATGTGGTTTTGCCCTCTAGAGGCTGACTGTATGGTTACATGACCCTGTTTTTTCCAAAGCTATTTTTGTTGTGGTGCTCTCTAGGGGTTGTTTTGAGCATTACAGTCTAATGCCAAAAGTTTATTTCTGATAAAGGTTTTTACTGGGTGCCCTCTAGGGGTTGTTTTTTAGCATTACAGTCTAATGCCAAAGGTTTATTTATGATAAAGGTTTTTACTGGGTTTACATGATTATTGTAAATGTTTTATTAATGTCACCTTATTGCAAATATGACCATGATTCAGGCCAACGTAACTCCCTTATTACACTATGAATGTTTGAACACTCTTAATATGTTTGGGTGACCCTTCTAGTTTATTTCTCACTTATTTCTCTTGTTACTCCTCCTAGGCTGTCTTGTGCCTTTTTTGGGGGAATTGTGTTAGCCAGCCTGGAACATTGTTGATGAGGTGGCGAAAGTGGTATTCTATTGGGATTAGCATGGCAGATTTAAATTAGGATGCTAAATCGCAACATTTTCATTTTTTGGTGCAGATAGGGGAAGAAGATGAATGGAAATACTTTAGTTATATTCAGGGCCAGCAGAATTAAGTGGCAGGAAAACCAAATTATAAGGGAGGATTGACCAATTTATGTAACAAGAAAAGTCCAGTTATGCATTTACAACACCAATAGGTCAAACTCTTTCAAATGCAAGACCTATTGCATTGCAAATGCTTGTTTTGTTTGGTATCTGCTGTCTGGATAACAAACATTGCACTGTATTTTCTGCTGCTTATTTCTGGTGCCTCAACTCAAACAGTCCCCCTTCTCCATTTTCCTCTGAATTCAACTTTACATACACAGGACGCATCCTGCTCACTCACTCGAATAGCTAGTATGTAATTTCAATTTAGTGGGTTTCATCATGGTGCAATGACACACCTAACAAACTCTCTCAAATATTTGGTACCCTCCACAGTCAAATCTATATTATTTCAAATAATACAACCACTGAACATCATTGCATTTTCAACAAATACAGAAACAATATTTGTTTCAATCAATGTCATACATAATATATGACAATATAGCCTTTTGTTCCTCATCTTTCATTGTTTTGAATAGTGATCCAGCCACTTGTTTGACATTAAGGGGCATAGCTACAAGCTCCTTGCCCCTCCTTGGGCCACACTAGTGTCATTTTTTTATGCCAATGTGGCGTTAAGGAGGCCATTTCCGCACGCCACATGCATTGCCCCACTTTGTAGCCCCCTGAGCCACATTATGCCTGCGCCAGGCATAATGTATGCAAGGGGGCGTTCTCACACAGGGAGGCCCATACAAATGGTGCAGTGAAATTTACAAGCTTCCACTGGACCATTTTTAGCGTCATTTTTAACGGCTCTCTGAGGCAGGCGTTAAAGTAACGCTGCCATTGTTTTCAATGGGCTTGCCTTGACTTTGCAAGATAAGTGCCATAATTGTTGTCGCTAATAATGCAAAGCGCCAAAATAGCATCAACATTTTTGACGCTATTGTTATCCTAACGTGCACCATGGTGTGCCGTATTGTAAATACGCGCACACACATGGTGTCGCTAGGTGGGAACAGGGCGACGCAAGGAAAGTGACACATCAGGACTGATGCACCACTTTCTTGCAAATATGCCCCTCAGTTTCTTCTCTTTTATGCCAAATGCTAACTTGGGTTTCTTTTTCCGACTGCTTACCTTGCTGCCCCTCCTAACAAAAATAAAGATTCCTAACCCTGGTTTCCAGTAAGTGGCAGATAAAAATCAATACCGAATAAGGTTACAACACTAAATGATTCTCTTTCTTTCCCAAAATACTGTGCTGATCCACGGCATTGCGCGCCAGCGCCACTTATTTCATCAGCATAGAGTTCTGTCTTGGCTGCCCCTGGACCTGACACTTTCATGATGGTTTCAATTTTCTGCTCTTCGCTTTTCTGTTTTATAGCTAGTAGTATTAAAAGCTGGAGCATATCACTTTGTTCTTTTTTGTATAAAAACTCCTCTACCGCTCGTGGGTTCTATCAGTTTGCAGGAGTTTTTTCTTCCCTTCTAAGCCTGATGATTTGGCAGTAATAACACTCTGTTTAGGCTTGCCATAAATGTCAGTCCAACATAATATACTACAATCACATTTTATCCAGCTTTATGGGGATTTATTCAGAGCTCCACATGTGGACTCAAAGGACTAAAGAAAATTGGCAGTAATGCCCTTGCTTCCTCAGAAGAAATCAATGTCATAGCTCACAATACAGAGAAAGAGACGTTTCGCCTGTGCTTTTGCCGATCTCATTATTTTGAGAACACTGTCGGAAAACTCAAAATACTTTAACTCAAACCAATAATTTTATAATTTGACGCTATATGTAACAAATCAACAATACTGCCCGATCTAAAACAGGTTGATTCCATCCATTATAGAAATATACTCAAAAACGTGTTGATGTCCTTGTATGAGCTGGGCGTGGAATTGGTTTTAGGATGTATAGTTCATCCAGATGTGTGTTACAAGTTCAGGAAATGTCAGGCATAGAGTCATTTCGGCCCTCTGGCAATTTCATGCAATCTAGAAGTTCTCCTATTGAATTGAGAGAAGACACTTAAGGTGTAAAAAGTGTTAAGAACTAAAATGGAAAGTAAAAAGCCATGTGGGCACTTCACAAGGGGAAGAAAGTTAGAAGTACTAAGTCATAAGGCAAAGATGCCGATTAGAAAACTCTCCCACTCCACTTTGGCACTATCCTCAAATGACAGTAACTGTTCTCAATTCATAAAGGACTTTATGAATGCCCAAATCTGCCCAAAACAAAAATTGTCTCATCAGCCATTGTAAGTGTTCCTTTCTATGCTACTGCCTCCAAAAGGCATACAGATGGTTCTCGTTTCTTCCTTCCTGCTATGGCATTTTTAATTATTGTCATAAACAGGGGAACAAGGAACATGCTTATTTTTTGTAATGCGGACAAAGGAGAATATTCTAAGAGGGGATTGCATATTTAATGGAAGATTCAGGAACCGCCAGTCAGATACTGGGCTGTGTAGGGATGTTACTGCCTTTATGTGAAAAGTTAGGCTCATATTTATGAAAAATGGCCCACAACTGCGCTAGCGCAGTTGTGCATCATTTTTTTTAACACGAGCTAACACCATTCCCTAACGCCATCCGTGCGCCATATTTAAGAAATGACGCACAACGGTGCTAAGGAATGACTAGTATCTAAAAAATACACTAGCCGGGGAGGGACGGCATAAGGGAAAGGGCGCTAGTGGGTCAAAGATGACAGTAGGCTGATTAGCTTAAAAAAATCTCCCACTAGTCAAACTAGGATCATTTTTTGATGCAAAAGCAGCCGAAAATTGACCCCTGTCTAAGTACAGGCAGAAGTCATTGCCACCACCTCAATGCCCACCACAGGGGACCATGGTTCCCAGGACAAACCCAAAATACCCAGTGCAGGGGGCCCCATTTAAGGGGCCCCAGTGGCACACCACACACATACACATACACTTCCCTGCAATTTACCTGGGATGAGCTCCCTCCTCCTGTAGTGTCCCTGTGGTGTGGGTGATGCTGGAGGTTGGGGTGGGCAACTTTGTGGACATTCCATGGTGTTTCCCATGGAAATGGGCCTACCAGTACTTTAACGCCTGGTCAGACCAGGCATTAAATAATTACGCTAATCGGGCTTAGTGCCATTATTTAGGTCCGCCTCCTCGTTACGCGTCGTTCCTGTGTCAGGAGTTAAATATGCCACTGGGGGGGCTAGTGACATTGTTAGGAAGGGAAAGCCTACCTTGCATCTCATTGATGCAAGGTGGGTTACGCGCTTCCTAGAAATGGCGCTAGCTCCCATATTTTGACGCTACAACAGGTTTAACACCAACATATAAATATGGAGTTAGGTTAGCACTGCTTTAGCAACAAAATAAATTATGCTTAGGTGGCGCTAACCTTCCATAAATATGGGCCTTAGTATCCTAACTCCTGGCTCTTGGCTGAAGCATGCAAGGGGACCACAAATGCATTCACTGATCATGCATGGCCATCCACCTGTTTCATTGGTGAGAGATGAGTCAATAAGAGTGAACCGGATTTTCATTAGTGGCTTCTTGTATTACATTCTCCTAGGGTTGTCCAGATAGTTAAGAGAGAACGATACAGCATCTCAAGCTATAGTTGAGAAGGTTATATTGCCAGTGTGAATGAGTACCGAATTAAAGGGTACAGATTCAAACACTGGGTGACTGGCAAATATAGAGTTTATGAACCGTAAGCAGCATGCTTGAGTGAACTCCTCGTAGGATAATGACATTTCTTCCATAGAATGGCTCAATAGATCTCTCACACTTGATGCTCCAGTCTTAGGGAGTAGGCATCTTTTTGCTGTTGTCACAGAGCTCTCCGGATCCTTCTCATAACCCTAACATTTAATAGTGAAATAGAGTTAAAACTATCCTAAATGATTTAGGTATTGCAATTCTCCTTTAAATGATGGTGGCAAGAGATGGGCATGTGTTGGCTATGTCCTTTAGTCGGGTGTTAATTATTCAACGTGAATATCTCCATTTGTATCAATGTTTAATAGAAAATCTATAAATGGACATCGACCCAGGCTAAGACAGCCTCTTTTGTAGGACCAATAAACTGCTGATCAATAAGTTCAAAATGTTTATAGAGTACAGAAATAGGGCAGTGCAAAGAAAATTCCAAAATATATTGATGATAATGTTTAATGAACACTCAAATTAACAATAAAACATTGAATACATCAAAAACTAAAATGTCTTTTTCCAAAAGACGTAGGTCCGGATGTACGAAAAGTATGAAAGGTGTGCAGCGCCCTCTTTTGAAGTATAAGTGCACATAAATGATGTAAAGACTTGGCTAGTGAAATATTTTATAGTTTGGAAGTTTGAGCGATTAACAGCTGCCTTACCTCTGAGTGAGAAAGTTAACTTTGATTTGGCAACGATTTCGAAGATAATTATCTTTAGTCAAGGCCTGAGCTGCCTTCAGGAATTGTGGTTTGAAAGAGGTGCAGGGTCTTACAGTTTCGCGCATCATCTGTAAATCATAAGCAAAAAATATGAGGGGCAGATTTAAGGAAAGTGGTGCTGCACTCTGTCCCGCGCCACTTTCCTTGTGCCCCTTAGCGCTCCCCTACTGCCCCCGTGTGTGCACCGTATCTAAGATACGGCGCATCATGGCGCAGGTTAGAGAGCAATAGCATAATTGTTATTGATGCTACTGATGTACTCCGCAGGAGTAGCGCCAAAATATTGGTGCTACACCTGCAGAGTACATAGGGGCCCATTGTATTCAATGGTGTGCACTTATAACGCCTGCTGTGAGCGTGAGTTAAAAGTGACGAACAAAAATGATTCAAGGAAATCTCTTAGATTTCCTTGCGCCCTTTTTTTGGCCCCCCTAATGGGGGAACTCCCCCATTGCATACATTATGCCTGGTGCATAGTGAAATTTGGCAACTCATACCTGCTGAAATTCATAGGAGGAAAGAGCAAACGCTCAGCTCACAAAGCAAGAGGTCCTAAGAGAGGTGTAAAGCATGTCCCAGATAGTTGATTTTCTTTGCCTTTCCTCTGAAGATTTTGATTGTGTTCCGAACAGTCTTGATAAGTTCTCTCCTTTAATTGAGGATAAGGTAATAGGATTGCTGGAAACCACCAAATCAGGTTTCCCTTTGGGCCCTTGGCCACCATTTGTTCTGCAGATGGTCTCCAGTACAACTTTGGTGCATTTGGTTAAGCTTTTGAACAGCGTTTTGACTTCAGGTCTATTTCCACTAGGATGGAAAAAAAGCATTGGTTCGTCCAAATTTAAAAAAAACCTTCATTGGACCCTGTTGACACTAAAAATTACCTGCCTATTTCCTGTTTACCACTACCTAAAGAATTCTAGGAAAAGCCTTAAATGAAGACCTGATGACATATTTGGATGCCAATCATACGCCGGATCCATCGCAACATGGTTTTAGGCCACAACATTACACCGAATCTGCCCTAGTTATTGCTACTGAGGAGATTCAACTGTTGGTGAAAGGGGGAGGAAAAGCTGAACTGATCCTGGTGGACCTCTCTTCCGCATGTGATACGGTCAATCATTCTGTGCTTATAAACTGGATAGAGAGGGTGGAGATCGGAGGCACACCCCTCACTATCCTTAGTTCCCTCCTATCCAATAGAGAGTAGACAGTGGAGCTTGGATGGTACACCTCAAACTCTTTCTCCTTCCCTTGTGGGGTGTCCCAGGGATCATTGTTATCCCCTATGCTTTTTAACATCTATGTCAGAGCTTTCCAACCTGTGGTCCGCGGCCCCCCAGGGGTCCATGACACATTCCCAGGGGAAGGCACACCTCCAGCTGGGGCCTCTCAACAGAAACACATGTATGTTTTTATATTTATTATTTCCTTTATGCAGCAGCTTTAAAAGCACTGCAAAGTTCCTTGTACATCCAACAGTGTTTGGGCACAAATAAAAGAATCAGGATAACTCTGGTGATTAATGTACCTGCTGGAGAAGGAGGGAAGTTTTGTGGAGTGGCAGTTTTGACTCTTCTAAGGATGGTTAATATGCCTACTGCAAAGAATGTGTATCACACAAAGAATATCATTTTTTATGTGCATAGCACAGTGGGTTACTGCTTTTGTTACTGTGCAGTTCATAAGTTACAATCATAATCTAGCACAATGAGCTATGAACTGCCATCAAAGAGCTGCATGCAAACTGCAAGACACAAATTAGAAAGTTATGCTTTTTTCCCCAGTCTTGCACTATCATTATGCTGCTTCAAAAATGGTTTGCTTGTGTAGAAATACATTCTTATTATTAAAATAAAAGATATCCACTTTGTTATGTTCTGAATTCTGAGTTTGTACTTCTCCAGGCCAAGCACTCTTACAAAAGACTACCAGTATGGATGACATGTGAATCCAACACCTTGTAGTCCCCTGTACACCCTACACTGGTAAGAGAGGTGCTATAAAACAAAAGAATTACATGTGACAGGGATGCTAACGAGAAATGAGAGGCCCTTATCGGTTTACTTCCTTTCTCCACCATGTATTTATGTGAAAAAGCTTTCTCAGATCTTATGTACCTAAAAAAACAGAAATCACTTGGGAAATGTATAATCTGACCTGAAGATTTCAGCTTTTCTAAACACAAGCAATCATTGAAAGGTTAGTTACTGAGAAGCAGCGTCAACGTCCCCATGAACTTTTTCAATTTTTGCATATTTTTTCAATATAAAATAATTATATCTTTAGTAAGTTGAGTATTTGTTTGGAGTGCACTTGTTTGTGTATTTTTTGTGAATTACTGTTTTAATGTTCAAAATTTAAATCATACAAATTACTTGTGGTCCCCGGCTTCCAGTAGTGATTCAGTAGGGTCCTCAGGTGTCAAAAGGTTAGTAACCACTGATCTATGTCACCCTCCTGGCAAAACGTATTCGATCATATGGTTTTTCAGCAATATCGTAAGCCGACGATACACAAATAGTCATGTCAATTACATCTGACGTTGATGTTGTTGCCAGAAAATTAAAAAACTGTCTGTTACATATCACAACTCGGATGCAGGATAGCTGTCTTAAGTTAAACATTGAGGAAACACAGGTGACACTTTTTGGAAATTACATTTCATTCTGCAATGATTCATGGCGACCTAATCATCTTGGCCCGCTTCCATCCCCAGTGCGGAATCTGAGAAACCTTGTAGTCATATTTGATTGGCAGCTCTGCTTCTCTCATCAGATAAATCATATAACTTCATCTTGCTTCTGTTTACTCAAGATGCTTAAAAAGGTTTTTCCTTCTATTCCTCCAGACACGCAAAAAATGGTAGTGATAGCATTGGCCTTATCCAAGATAGACTATTGTAATGCCCTTAACTTGGGTTTTCAATTAAAACTTCAGTCCCTGCCAAATGTGGCAGTCCGGCTGCTTTTGAAAATTCCTAAGTTTAGCCCCATCTCTGATAGGATCCACAACCTTCATTGGTTACCTGTTTGTGAAAGTGTAAAATTCACAAAGCACTGCATGGGACGGGCCCTGTCTACTTTCAGAAGCTCTTTAAGTTGTATGTTCCTTATTGTGAGTTAAGATCATCCTCAACTAAACTGGTAACCATTACCAAAATCAAGGAGGCTAACTGGGGAGACAGACATTTTTTTTCATTTAGTTTGGAAGCTTTGGAACTCCTTGCCATTGCCTATGAGAGCTCAAACAAATCGGGTTATTTTTAGGAAATCATTGAGGATCTGGCTTTTTGTTTCTGTCATCAAGTAGTTTTCTTTCTTTGTCAGCTCAGTTGTAGGACGCTAGCCCCAAGATGCCTCTCTATTTGTGCGCTTTTACTTACTTACTATAAACCTGTTGCCATTCATACCCACAATTTGCCTTAGCAATTATGTTATCTGTAAATGGGATCGCGGCCAAGAGTGACCTGAGTGTTTAAGTGAGTTCTAGGGCAGAAATAGATACCCTAGAAAGATTTATTAAAAAAATTCAAGAGGTACAAAATGGATAAATCAAAGTGCAGATACATAAAGTCATTGCCATGAAGGCGCTCAGCAATAGGGCAAACCAGAATTATAGGTAAGTTTACCAGTATGAGAAGGAAAAAGGACATCATCCTCAGCAGCATCGGAAGGTCTCCCAGAAGTTCTGGCTCACTTCTAAACTTACTGGTTTACATAGGAAAGCTTCTCATATAATAGAATGAACTCTTCGGATTCATCAAGTTGCGAGCCAAAGAATACAATTTCAGCAAATCAGAACACAGAAGTAATAAACGTCAAATGCCTTCCCACCTAATCATTTTCCCACTACAGGAATATTGTTTCTGCACCCTCTATATTAATGTCATTCAGGGATTGCAGAACAAACGAGTTCCTAAACAATGGTGGTGTAATGTAAGTGAATGCAATACTGCACGCAGGAATAAGAAGCCTTGAGAGAAGTTACATTTTTGTGCCCATTTTAAAGGCATCCGGAAAGAAACAAACATGACTTTTCTGACTGTGAGCACCAGCAAGAATAAACAGTGAATATGCAGAATGAGAAATTCATTTACAGCAAGATGGCATCAAGGTGTAGCTGAGGCCTAGTCAGGATAATTCAAGAAAAGGTCATTGCAAAATCAATCCAAGGCAATAATATCAGATAAGTGTGCACTTAAAGTAAAATGTAGATCATTATTATGCACAATGTTAATAATACACAAATTTATTAATGCACGAAAACTCCTGCATGTGGGTAGTCTTTACACAACCACATGCCTCTGTGATCCACAGACACTCCCTGCCTCTTTATCTCACTCTTGCAGTTTCTTGTTCAGCCCTGCTTTCTCATTTTATTACCAGTTTTTGTCTTTCTTTTCTTCCTGTCTTCCCCAGTGTGTGTTTTTCTCTCTCCAGACTCTGGATCAAAGTGTGTTGAGGAACGTTAAGTTCCTTAACACATGCAACCACCATTCATATGCTGAGCACTCAGAAAGACTATTAAACATTGGCCATAATGCAGTTTTGATGAGTTTTGTTGTTTGGGATCACTCTGGAGTTCCTTTGTTTGTTTTGCCATTCCAGAATTCCTTTCTTTGTTTTGACATTGCAGAGTTCCTTTCTTTGTTTTGTATACATTTTGAAGGACACTAAGCTTGATAAAAGCTAGTTTGCATGTAGTGTGTGTCTGGCTAACTGCACTCCCCTAAGTACCTCCAACAAGGGGAGCATATTTGTCAGAAGTTGGTTATAAAGACTCAGGGTCTAAGCCTTTTTCATTCCTGACTAACTTGATGGCAGGGCATTGAACGGGGAAAAAGGTAGGTGTGGGGTGCAGAACATGAGTGTTCCAAAGATAAACATACAGAGGGACTCTATGAAATGCATTGGGAAAATGCACATAGGGACTGATATATTAAAGTCTTTTACCCATTCTATGTCTATGAGGAACTATGCATACACATAAGGGCCATTGTATGCCGTGCCTAATTTGATCCAGTGGTTGCCGGTGGGGGACACCAGCACTCATTTTTGGGGACCAGCATCAAGCATTTCCTGAGAGCAAGAGAGGGACACATACATGGGAAAGAAGGAGGAGGAGAAAGACAGAACAAATGTACCAAGGGAGAAAGCAGGGACCTGTAATAGTGAGATAAAGGAGCGGGGATAGCCTGTCAGTTGATTGACGAGTCCTGGGATGGATTCAGGACAATAAAGCCTTGGCATTCGGCACTCTGACATTCAATTGGACCGGTGGCAGGCTTCTGAGCAGACACAGCACTCATTATTTCACAAATTAGGCGCTGATGGGATGCAACCTTCAGGAGAAATGAGGTACGATGAATAAAGTAGAACTTGCTAGGCAAAACAAATGGTCACATTGAGAAAAGGATCAAAGTAATTTAAAAAATGGTCAGTTTCTTTTTTACAACCTACAAATGCAAAAGCACTGAATTTGACATGAATACATTATGGCCCCAATAGTAACAAATAGAGCTCACTTATGTGGATGAAATTGAGTCCCCACATCATGTTGTGTTGCACTCTCCAGCTGCCTTGGGGTTGGTATCTTTAATTTATGACTCAGGCAGGAAATGATCAGCATCAGTGCTTAATTTGTAAATAAAAACATGCCTGTGCCCATAGCCCAACTCTGAAACTCGAGGCTGCGGGCATCTTTAATTAATTTACACCCACTCCTTGCCCCTTCAGCTCACTCTTGCAGCTTTCTGTTTTCTCCCTTTGTGACGCGTTTTCATTTTTCTCTTCCTTCGTCTTTCCCACTTGTATCTTTTGCTCGCAGAAAATGCTTGAGCCAGAAGAATAAGTGCCGGCCCTCAAAAATAAATGCCGGTGCCCTGCACCGGAAATCACCGGCTCAAATTAAGCACCGGTCAGCATACTTCCTCTGACGCCCGAATGAACTGGCTGGAGGAGATCGTGGATGCTTCGGTGAAGCATCCGTGTCATTGTCAGGATTTTCACGTCTCTGGAGGAGAGCTGTACTTAGGCCATTTGAAAGCAGCTGATTCCCGGTGGGGATGCACGCCTCAGTGAACAGTTTTGAGATGAGTGATACTTTATTTCATGCGTCTTTTAAGGAAACACAAACGCACAATGCTTCGAATTTCACTTCACGCGGGTTTATCGGAGTAGCGGGGACGCTTAATTATGAAGTTGTCTCTTTCTTTAAGATTATTATTCATAATTAGTCTTGTGAGCTAAGTGGAAGCGCAATATTTTATGCAAGAAGCTGCAATGAATCTTTGTGTCATCCATTAGATGCGCTTGACGGAAACTACAAGCGGTTCAAGGTGTGTGTAAAAACACAAGAAAGTCTGAGAGTTGCTGCTCGCCTGTAACTGGGTGGGAGAAGGCCCTTTGACAGGACGGAAGTTACCACGTCCTCACGAGCCTGCCCCCCTCGAAAAGAGAGTCACCGCGAGTACAAGGATAAAAGAGCAGCTAGTTAAATGCATTTTGTGCTCGCCCCTGTCTGATGCACAATTCTTTTTCGATCAGATTTGTCTATTGGAAATTGCACAGACAGAATTATTGAATAATTAGCCGATCTGATGACAAAATGTGGGACGTCACCAAATGCTGCATAGCTGTCAACTGTCGCCCCACCATAGCATGTAGCGCCTTTCAATCAGTCCTTTTTAGGTCGCGCGCGCAATCCCTCTGAGGTGTTGGAATCTATCTGAGGGCTTTAAACCACACCCACTTCTTTCTTTGGGACACCCTTGCCTAATTCTCAGGACCTTTGGATGCAGGATGGTCATAAAAGTTGTTACTATCCACTGCAGAGGAGGTAATTCACAGTTAATTCACTAAGTAGTGGGCAAAGTGGCTTAAATATGCTTAGTGCAGTATTCACACATTGTTCACATGCACTGCCCCCTAAAGGGTCCCCTTCAGGGCCCCTGTTGATGAGTACTGTAGACTCTGCATAATGTTTCTAAAGGGCCAACTTCTTTCCCAATCCCCAGACCTTTCACCAGCTACAGCTGCCACCTTATCTTTTGGTCCCAACATAAAATATCCCAGTCTTCGTGGTCAGGACACAGTGTGGCAGAAAAACAGCTCAACTGTGAAGGGTGCAAGTGGGAATGTGTTGCACTGGCAAAGTTGGAAAACCTTGTGTGGCCTCTCTGCAGGAAAGTATCTGAGTTTGCTGCAATGTCTGAGCTACTGTTGCAACTTCACCCTTCTCTGGTCGAAAAAACAATCTATTGACTACGGAAAACTGGGTACTCACCACAAAGTAATGGTCGCTCATGTATTACTGGTCTTCTAGATTACGACTATGGATCACTAGTTAACAAACTCTGTGATCCTTAATCAAGGCATTGAGGCACTGCAGACAGCTGCCAACATACATGACCAGGCTTTGTGCATTTGTAAATGGACAATGCCTTTTCTAATGTGCAGGTGACAATGGTAAATCGAGTGTGACCTGACACAAGTCAGGCCTAATCGTCAGGTATTGGCATTTTAGTTTCAGTAAGTGCACATATTTCATTTCAGTTCCTGACAAATTCCGGTCCTATACCAGTTTTAGAAGCACATGGAAGGAAATGTTATATCTCTATCCTGCAGTTCTGCTGTCTGTGTGAGGAGCACTTTCAGCACAGATTTACTGTTGCAAAACCCCTAAAAACGTATGCATTTTATGGTATCTTTCTGCTGGTAGCTAAATGTACAGGTATATGAATTTCAGATGAAAGTAACAAATATCTCATTATTTTGGTGCAAAAACGTGATTCGTAATTATTGCATGTGTATAAAATACAACATAATTTCTGCAATTATTTTTGTTGCTATGACTGAACTTGATTTTAAAGTCAAAAAGGGACTTATTTATCCATGCGAAATGAGGTTTCCCCTTCATGGTTCCAAGATCAAGAATAAGAAGCTATAGGTGAGCCTCGAAGCCAGCGAGGAAATGAAGACGAATAAAGGAGTGCAAGGATAGGTTTCAGAGTATGAGAAGAATGAGGATGTGGGAAGTAGCCCAAAATCACCTCAACCAGGTCAGATAATTAAATACTGCACAAACCATTCAGAGACCAGCAGGGTGGCATCTTCCAAATTCACAAGACAAAAGCTGGAAATGAACAGAAGTTGAAGCAGGCACGATGTTGGTTGTTGGAAAGCAAAATGAGCCCCAGGCGAGATAGTTAGGCTGTTCTTCAAAAGGTATGTCAGAAAATAGCCCATTTCATAAGACTCAAGCTCAAACAGGGTTACTCTGATCCCTAAGAGTGCATCAAAATATTTTTTCCAGCAGCAGCCACAGACCGGTTGAGATCAGTGATAAAGCATGCAGCACCCCACATACTGTCACTCTCACCCTTCAGATTGTTAGTGGGATTAGTCACACTCCTGCTCTTCACACTTCACACTTCCGGGAGAGAATATTATTTCCATGAACAGTACTCTTGTTAGCAATGAGGACTGGACTCTCAGGAAGAACACTTTGTAACATGACAATAGCTCCTTTATCAGGACATAAAATTGTGTAATGCTCCGAGTCTGTTACTTTGCTCGACTAGGGGACAAACCAAGACTTTGGCATTTTTAACCATAAGGTAACTACCAACCTACTATAGTACCATCCAGTCTCCGTTTGCTGTGCGGTGAAGGGGCGGGAGGAACAAAGTAAACAAACATTAGATTAAAAAAATAAAAAAAATAAAAACGTTCATGCCACGCCACTCCTCTTTCTTCGGTCACTCCAGGCTCCCACCCTGCTCTGCAGCCAATCCTAACGCTGCATGAAAGCAGCCTTAGGATTGGCTGGAGAGCCCTGGCTGAGTGTTCCCAGGCAAACTGTACCCGTGCCTGCTCTCTTTAACCAGGCAGCATAGTGCCGGGTTGGAGAGAGCACAGTGTGCATGTGTGCTTGGCCGGCCCGAGACGGGCAGCCAAACACACATGAGCACTGAGGGGCATGCACACCACTCCTCTCCATGTGTCGCACCGCAGGCGCCCATGGCATCTCCTGCTCAGGCTTGCGATAGGGTCAGTGGTCCATTTTTCACACCGCTGGGCCCACTGTGGCCTTTTTCCTTGGCCACGGTGCAACCTGTTGCCCGCAGCAAGGTCCGAGGCCCAGGGTTGGGCATCGGGCCTCGCCGTGTTCAGCACGTGGCGTGAATGGTCGCCACGGGAAGTCCGCACCCCTCGGCTCTTCACTTACCTGGTGCCCTAATGTGAGGGTTCTTCTTTTCTTCCTCTTATTTTTCATGCAGTGGGGCCATATTTTCTTCTTCCCAGAGTTCAGTTATTTTTCCCTGCATGCATCAGTTTCCTTTTTTCTTCCTTTTCCATGATGCTGCTTCTTCCTGCTTTTTCCTCTGGTGTTTTCCAAATCCAAGATGGCGCTCTTTATTCTTCCTGCATGTCACTTCCTGTTTAGAGGTATAAAAGGAACCAGATTCTTGTTCTCCTTGCATTACAACACTTCCCTTTGGTGTGATCATCGCTCTCGCTTGCTAAACCATTGAGTTCAGTCCTGTTCCTATTTTCTTCAGCTACAGCCTGTTTCCTGTATTCCAGCCTTGAAGTCTTGTATCCTCACGTGTCCTTTTTTCTGTTCCAGGGAGTTCCTGTCAAAGAGGTTTTTTCCCTTTCGGTTTTATCTCTGGGACTCTTTTTGGAGGGCACGAACTGCAGTGGCGTTCCTTTGTCAGCAGCACCGTGGCTACTGGATGGGGTCGCCCCTACCTCAGCCAGAGCAGAACGTACAAGAACCAAGGTCACACTCCAGCTTCATCTGACCAGGGCAATAAGCAGAAGGCAGACCGTGACACCATAGCTGTCATCCTCCCATTGCCCTGCCCCTTTAAAAACAAAACAATAATAAACATTGTTTATTATCATTTTATGTTTGAAGTTTCGCAGCTGCTGCTGGCGGGAGGGCGACGCTCCCCGTCACAGCAGAGGAGCCGCCGCTGCTACCATCTACGTCTTATTGAGTAGTCGCCTTGATCATAACAGGATGTTACTATCAATAGCAGTTAACTCATGCCAGATCTAATTCTGCTAGATAAAGTAGTACAGTACTTTAAAAGGAACAGGGCAAACAAACAGTCATGGAGTTAGCGCAGAACTAGACACTGCATAGTTGTTCATGTGTATATTTTACATTCCACATCCATCCTTCCGGAATCACCATCTAAGAGCAAGCCTTTACTGAAAAACAGATACCAATGATCCAAAGTTTACAGTTTGAGAGGCAAGTGGCACTGGGCACTGAACTTGCATCACTATACAAATGGTGTTCAAACAAAAAGCATACCAAGACAAAGTCAAAGGTATTGGCTTTTTCAAAGGGTGTGGTTTATTTTATTTAATTTTGGTGCATATATGCTTTGTCTGAGGCAAATACTGATGGATCTCTTCCAAGGGTAAGCAGAAAATGAGGAGAGGAGAGAGTCAATAGAAATAGTTTTTTTCTCCATTTGGCAAGGGTGCAAAGAAAATAAAAAATTTTTTATTCTATTTCTCACTGTCTGCTACTGCAATACAAAAACTATATAAATTTAAATTACTGTAAGTTCTAATTCGATTCTTTCCACAAATACAATGCCAAATTATTTCTGGTACTGTTTCTTATTCGAAAACTGTCTGGTACATTTCTAATAAGCCAAGTATAAACTTTATGCAAACCAGAAAGAAGAACACAAATTTCACAAGTGGCAAAGTCATGTGGAGTGGAATTTGACAGTCAACTTATCAAAGAAATTGACAAGGACAAATGTGGCAGTACATCTGGGTTGGCATACATAGTTGTCACAAGCCAGCTAAATTTTTAAATAACAGGTGAGACAACATGTGATGCAGAGATCTTTGTTTGCCCAGCTAGGTCAGTATTTTAATGGCACCAAGCTACTCTGTTGGTCACTGTCCTTGCTGAATGCATTCTGGTCACAGCTTTGATTTCTCATAAAATAATACAGAGGGTTAATGTGCTACTGCACAGCAAGACGGGTAACTGGCAGACTAAAGTACACAAAAGTGTTGAATGGAATGCTTAAATTAACCTCAACCACTAGTAATTACTTGGCCACATCACATCTATCATTATTTTACACACCATGCCACCTCTGGACCCAACTTTATGCAAATCAGTCTTGGGGTAGGGGGCCGGAGACAGAGGCTGAAAATAAATAAATAAATAAGGTTACCTTATCGCTGTCTCCCACCGTCTCCCGCCGCCTTCCTCATGTTCCCTCGATGTGGTATTCCAGCAATCTCTGGGACACCATCACAGGCTCCCCAGCAATCCTGGTGCTGCTTTCATGCTAAACCTAGCATTAAAGCAGCACCAGGATTGGCCTGAGCGGCTTGGACTGCCACTCAGACACAACGCTGGGGTCAGTGCAGTTTCTCCAGCCTGGCTGTTAAACACAACTGGGCTGGAGAAACCTAAATGCGCATGTTTGTTTGGCTGGCCTAACACAAATGCACACGTAGGTGCACTCACTCCTCTTCCTCCCTCTCACCTCCTGTGGCACAGCCCCACCTCTCCCTGTACTTCTGGCTGAGCTAGCAGCAGAAAAATAAAACATATATGGTTTTATTTTTCTGCTGCTGGCTCAGTCAGGGGGGCGACACTCCTTTGTCATAGCAAAGGAGCCACCCCTGATTATCCGGCAACAAACAGCTGCATGCAAACTGCAAAACATATGTTTGGAACCTTACTTCTGTCACATTCTTTCGTTACTCTAAGGTTCCTAAAAAGAGCTCTTTTGCTAGTGATGAAGAGTTATTAGTAAGTGCAGCATAAATGGTTATTACTGCTCATGTAGACACATGCATCTAATATTCTTACAGTGCATGCATATCTCTTACATACACAGCTGAGAACACTCAAAACTCCCCCCGAGTCATAGTTTATCTCTTGAGCACTTGTGAAGTGACAGGCTCATTGTCTTTGTTTCTTGGCATCAATATATTAGGCTCTAGCTAGTCCCCAGACGGGGGAGACTTGAATAAGAGGACTCCTGATGTCCATTGAAGAGGGCATTTCGGCTGGTCTCATCTGGAACTGATATTAGGGGGCTCCCTCGCCACGTCCTGCTTGATGCCCTCAAGACAAAGCACCTAAAGTGCTGGCACGGCTGAGTGTGCCCCAGTGTCAGTATATTTCACTGCGGCTGGCCCAATAACAGCTGCCGGATTTAGGACCCGGATGGATCCCCCCTATTTCCAACTCTGCCTGCAACACAGTTATATTATTTAATTACTAGGTAACACAGCATCCGATGAGTGATAAAGCACTTGAACGCCTGACAACCAAATCTCACAGAAATCATCCTCACCTTATGTCAAATGTGGGCAAAGCTGGTAATGTTGTTTTAGGATAACATTATGGTTGTGTTTAAACTTTTTGACATTGTGCAAAGAGCTGCTTTAGGATGCATGTGTTGGCGCCCCAGTGAGCTGTTAGGTGAAGGTGAAAAGAAGGTGAAAAACAATCTAAAGCTCACAAGCTTCGCAACTGGTAGGATTTTAGATAGAACCCCACCTTATCTATCAAGATGGAGAAAGTTGGTAAATTACAAGTCTCGTCATTGTTTTTCCTAAAGATACAGTAAGATACAGTTATAGCCATCTTTAGAAAGACAAAACCCTCTATTTAATTCCAAACTGCTAGTTCCCTCCAATTTTGATTTTTTTTTAACTGCAAACTTAAAGGCATAATTTGTTCATGTATTCAATTGCTTTAAAATGTCAACCTATTTCCTTTTGACCATTACTTTCCTGTGAGTGTGTGTGGTCTAGTGTTTGGTTCACTATAACATTCTAACTAAAGCTGCTCTCATGAGTCATAGAGCAGACTAAATGAGACAAGGCTTTCTTTTAATTATGGAATGAGGAATACGTGGATATGCTGTAGATTCTGAAATTTGTACCCAAAATCCTAAAATTGTTAAAGACTAGTTACCCAACTCTGCAGCTCAATTATTTGGTTTCTGGGCCAACAACTTCGAAAATTCTTACAGCAAATTATAAATATCCGCTAAATAGAAAACAGTTGAGTGTGATTTTTGCATAGGAACAACATTTTGTAAATGATTAAGTTCCTAAAAAACCTATATGGTTCATAAAATAGAAAACAGACTGGTTTTGCATCAGAAAAAAAGATACACCATCTTGTGAGAGGTCAAAACTTCACGTGGGGCCTTTGTGTGTGATTTGTTTCCTTGTATAAAAAATGTGCCTGAGGGAAAGAAAAAATCCAGTAGACACAGCATCTGGTGCATCTAGTGAAAGACTGTGTTTTCTGTCACATTACAACACAGGTGTGTTGTGAAATATGTTTATACATATGGTGGGATCTCTGCACCGAGAAAGCGTGAGGCCTGGTGATCATTCCCTCCTTGCCTGCTTTGCAACACATTGAAGGTGCACTATCCATGTGGGAATGCAAACAGCATTCTTCCTCTGGTAAGAAGCAAAATACTGGTCAACCATACAATGGCCTGTTCCCTTCCTAGCATCCACATTTTCACATTCAGTATACAAGTACTTTTCAGCTTTCTACCATGATCTGATGCTTTCTCTGCAGAACAAGTTTACTCTTCCGACAGTAGTGTTGAATGGGTGCTATGGGCGCTAATGCATTCTAGGACAAAGGCCCCTCCTACTTGAGTAGTAAACATAGAAAAAGACAGGTATGGTTGGGGTTCAGAGGGCCCTTCATCCCCTGGGACTAGTACAACTGCCCCGGCTGCACGAATGCTAGCACCGCCCAGGTGTTGCCGAGTGGTGTAGCTGCAAGTCAATGTGGAAGGCTGACGCCCCATTAGCAAAATACGCTTACAATGTTGCATTTGCATGTTCTCTCTCTATCTATCTCTCTCAGTCCGGTTTACGTGAAACTGCCTATCAGGCTGGCAAAGTCAATCTGCAAACACAAAACTGTTTTTTGCGCTCTTGACAATACCACCAACAAATTCAAATAGCAGTGAGGCAAACAGGTTCTCAGGAAAAAAATCAAACAGAAGAAAATCCGTTTTGTGTTGCAAACAAAACTACTGAAAGAGGAAACTTAATTTTTTGAAGAAGTGTGGTTAAAGGTAAAGAGGCAAAGTTAACATGTATGACATTTGAATTGTCTCAGCTAAAGTATCACTTCAAAAATCATGTCTGAATACCTAAGGCAAATTTGAGAATGTAATTATATAAAACTAAAAAAATGGAAATACCATAGATCTGAACTTAGTAAAAAATGTAGTGCCACGTTTTTCTCAAAAATATGCAAAATGTCTTAAACGTTATGTACATTTATACTGCAATTATGTTAAATCCACTTTGGGATATTTCTAGTGAAAACTAAACATAAGGCTTGCCCCAGGCACAGTAAGTAGAACTGGTTTGCAAGAAAATATTTTTCAAATTGTTCTGGTCACGTCTTCCATGTAACATTTTCCAATGCATCAAACAAAATTGCAAAATTTTACGTTGGCATAATTTCTGAATTGCGTAATTACTTGATTTGCGCAAGTTGAAAGAAAAAAAACCATACAGGCCTAATGAGGACCCCAGGGTATATTTGCATAGCCCTACAGCTTTCAAGTGCATGGTGTGTGAAGCAGAGGGGGATTGCACACCAACAAAAAGTCACCGTGGGAGCAGTGGGGGCCACTTGAAGTGATAAACAGGCACGAAGCTTTCCAGAGAGCGGTCGTTACGACTGAAAACATCTGAGATGCCAGTGCAAGAATGATGCTGAAATCTGGTCCAGTGGGAAGTCCTTCGTGTCGAGCCTCCATTTACTGAAATCCATGAGGCTCAGACATGTCTTTTCTTAAGTGCTATTAATTACAGTCCTTTTTCTCGGGCTTTAACCTCTCCTTCCGCTAATTTATTTACCTGTCCCTTGTTAACTGGTTGTGATATATTAGCAATACTGATCTCACCCCGGCAAAAACAGACCAAAAGGCATCACTTGAAAGGAAAAATACTAAATAGAAAGAGAAAAAGCAACCCAGCTCAATCGTTTCTGCATATTTCAAAGTAGTTGCTGGTTATGTGTGTCATTTTATTGGTCTCCATCTAGAATTAGTAGTGAAATGCACGCTGGTGTTTTATAGCTATATATATACATATATATATTTCAAACAATAAAAAAGAGGTCATAGATACACTGTGCAATCTAAAAAAACACTTTTGCCGATCTCAGTGAGCTGTGAAACAATGACTCCCTCCAAAGCACTGCTTATAACCTCGCACGTCACAGATAGCATCACACATGATTAACAGTAATGCAACTATTCAAGCACTATGTGCGAGGAAATATCTGTTCTTGCTGGCCATGTTGCTTTAAAGATTTCAAAATCCAAACACAGAAATCATGAGTCAACAAAGGTCTATGTACCCCACTCCTACAAATGTGATGATTTATCAAACCCTGAGATGGCAAAGACAACTCTAAAGACACATATCATATTTTACATGATTTTCACCACAATAACAGCATATTTAGCACTTATGGGTTACACCATGGGAACTCTTGGGGATGAGGTGAGGACAGCAAGTTACTACACACTGGGAACACATTATATTCAAAGCAGGCACTGAGAAAGCATGTCACCCTTCTAAGGCTTTAACAAATGAACTTCCTAGAATATCATCACCCCTTCCAGAAAGGTCACCAACAATTAGCATAGCGCTAAATGATATTTTTAAAATGTAATAAAAACTAATGAACAAATTGAAAACAAAGTGCGCATAAATTCAAGCTGATCCATCAAATTATCATAATGGACTTTGAACAGGTTCAAAGATATCCTGAACCCCACGTGACATTGTCATTCAAGTTTATCAATCTGCCTGAAAATTAGGGATAGGTAGAACTCGCAGAGTTTCACTCCACAGAATTCCAAGGAGTGACATGAAAACTTTACGAGATTCTGTGGAGATCAGCGAATGGGTGGAAATTATCCTGCGCTTTGAAAATCTCACTTGTTACCCTCCTACCAACTAAAAATCGTGCTAGAGGATGCCATTTCTCGCTCGCCAACTTACCATCGGTCAACGGTGTGGGAGAAAAACTCTGATACATCACAGTTGGCAGAATTTGGACAAACCTCTGCATTACAAGCATAAAGTA
The DNA here is from genome assembly GCF_031143425.1 of Pleurodeles waltl. Lineage (NCBI taxonomy): Eukaryota > Metazoa > Chordata > Amphibia > Caudata > Salamandridae > Pleurodeles > Pleurodeles waltl. The sequence goes on from NC_090445.1 coordinate 1,106,275,918, forward strand.
GAATGGCCAAAGTTCTGCCAACTTCGCTAGCAGAGTGGAATTTCTCACCCACTCCTACTAAAAATTGGTAAAACAATTGAGAGGTGGGAAAATACAAAAACATGTTATTCAGATGAGGTATGCAACAATAGCTATATAGGAGGAATTGCCTACATGTGAGCAATTGCTCCTTCATAATTAATTCTTCATTTGTGGTAGCATTAAAAGATAACCTAAATGTCACAGATGAGGTGATCTGCATGCTATCACATCACAAGTGATATTACTAGTAACATCTTGTAGGTATCATGTATGCACTTTACAAAAGCACTACATATTGTGCATGGCCTTTGGCGTTGCTATATTAACTGTCTTAATCAGTCAGGGTATGCAGGCACATGCTATTCTGAGTGTATCCACATACAATTTCCTCTAAACTATCCCTGTACTGAGTACATGAGGGCATGTCCAAAGGCTGTGACATAAACACACCGTTCATACAATATGGCCATGGCCTATACTGTGCTCAGGATGTCACCCATCACAATGTGTGGTGCAAAGTCCTGAAGGGTGCAGCCTGAAGGCATGCTCCTCGCACTAGTACACATCAGGCATGGCCAAAGATGATACCCTCCATCTAATGTACACAGGGCTTTACCTTTGGCAGTATTCTATGAGTAGTACATATGTTCATTTTGCAGGAACTCAGCCAATGACCAGGTCATGCATGTTTTCGGTTTCAGATTAGATTGTCAGATCCGGGTCTTCTGATATAAACAAGAAAAGTATGCCCACAACATAGGACCAGAGAAGACACAAAATGTGTATAGGTCTACCGTTTGGATTCATAGATCTCTGACTGGTTCCAGAATTTAAAGCTGAACTTACCTTTTCTTGTCAAAAAATATTTTCATCTAGGCCATGTTTTGGTAGTCTAGGCTTTAAAGTACGTGGTTACAATGGCTTCTCCATGTATTTGTTCACGAGGGCTCAGAAAATGTCCCCATGAATCTGGAAATTTAGAATGCTTAACAAACAGAAAACATTCTGCCCACTTCAACTCATCACACAACACGTTTGGAATTCATACCATTTCAAATTACGTATTCTGTTTAACAAACCATATGTATTTCCGATTGTGCTATCTTTATGTATATTTCTCAAATACCACTTTAGGTACTTGCACATTTCCAAAATGTGCTCTGTTGTGCAAGATCTGGCAGCGTGCAACATTTGGTGCGGAAATGTAAATCCATACTGCCCTATCTGTGACAACAACTTTCCCTGTAGGAAGCTATGCCCAATTTAAATTTTCAGACTCTACCTACAGTTTTACCTCCTTTGACCAACTATCCATAAATCTGGCTTTATCATTCTTAGATGGCCAAATAATTGTGTGGGAATTTTGTGCAGATCTAATATGAGCTAATACTGCAAATCGCCACAAATGTCCACTTAAAATTGAAATTAACAATAAACTTTAAGAACATAGTCACTTTTCCCACATATGTAAAATGTTTTTGTGTATGGAGTTAGCTTTGATGCTCATACTACATGGTAGTACTTTTTGTGGTTGAAAGCACAAAAAGATGCACAAGGTCCAGGGAATATTAGATTATTCCTAAAACAGTTGCGCCTCTGTAATTATGAGAAATTATTTTGGTCAGGAAAAGAAACCTCGCCCACCTTTAAGTGGCATGCTTCCTTATAGGGTCCCTCCTCACACCGGCTAGTTAGCTAATATGATCGGCTCCCTAGACTCTCTGCATATTTTTGTGCTTTCTATTGTGTTTAGGGGAGTGATGCACAGCTGGTCATTTAAACACTCCCCTTAGACCCCCACCCCTTTTGTACACAGGGTCCTCTTTGTAGTTACATGATAATTTTTTCCAGTTGTGCCAAGACCTATATGGCGGCAGAGAGAATATCTGTTAACCCAAGACATTGGTATTGGACTCACAAAAAAGGTCATGCCACTGTGACAACTTCTAGGTCTTACTATTGTGGTGGTGAAGCTCGTCTGTGTGTATGATATATGTGGAAATAATATCATGCTACTGTTCATCATTCATCTGATTCCCATTGTGTTATATTAGATCTTTCGCTGCACTCGTCTCTTCTAGGGTGTGGCAACATTTATTTGTGTTTTAAGCAGCATAAATAGCGCTTAGGCAGTGCAGGGCAGAAAGATCTGTCTCTCACCATCGCCCCACCCCACTGACTCTCCTGATGGTCTGTACAGCACTAGATTGGAGTAAGCATTACTACCCATGCAGTAATATGGCCGACTTTATGTTTGTGTATTTCAAAGAACTCAACCCAGCAGTGCCCTTGCTAACAGGATAGGCCAGGCACTCTCATCATCGCTGACTTTATAACAAATTATGTCATAATAATTTTTTTAAGATATTTCAGTGTACTTAGGCGTCTGTGGTATCTCAATCCCTCAGAATTTGTAGCTTTTACGCCTTCGATAATGCCTCATCGCTGCATATTTGTAGGGCAGTCTAGTTGGTCATCATCGACGGTCGACATCACCACCAAATATTGAGGTAGAATAAATATTTCAAAAGATCGCTCTAATTTCAAACCTGTCCTACTCTGATAGCAGAATCTCGAATACTGTCTTATTGGGGTGCCCACTGTTCATCTCGCATTGCATTGTTGATGGCAGAGCCGCCCACAGTCTAAGTCCCGTTGTATGTGGAAACCATGTTGCTTTCATCGTTCTCTCTGTGGCCACTGTTGTGACATGTTTCATTTTCCACTTAGGGCCTTATTATTTTTACTTACAGAATGTTGAGCCAAGGCCGGGACTGAAAGAGAGCAAATGCCTGTTTGTAATTACTAGGTGTGCTAAAGTCTGCAGCTATGGATACAAAAAGCCTGTTAAATTTAAACCACCAAAATCCACCTTATGTCACATTTTTAAGGACAAATTGTTAATGGGTGCTTTTTAGTCGAAAGCCAGTGCTTTGTGTTTTGTCAGGTGTGCTATACACAGCACCACCCCTCCACCCCGCACCTCGTAATAGTGGCCTACTCACTAATTTACCCAGGAGTATGTCTTTCTGAATTCCCACCACATTCGATCTTGTTTAAAGGGTGACTGCCATGAAAAATACAATTAATGCATGTTTCAAGATACTTTCTGCTAAAAACAGGTCGATTGCTTTGTCTTTGCTCTGTTTGTGCCTTACAAGACAAGCACACTGCCTTCCATCTAACATGGAACAAGTGAGCATGAAACAAAATGCAAATGCTGGTTCTGCCTTTGCAAGGCGTCAATACCAATAAGAGCAAGCTAGAGGAGACGATCACGTTGTGCTGAGTGGACGAAATTATAACCCTAACTAATTTATTTTACATTTATAGACTTCGTCAATCCCCAGCCAATTTACAATTAAACACAGAATAAAATCATCCATTTAGTTTTGGGAAGAAGTGCTGCCTTTTTCGTAAACTGTGTATTCAGCAGCATGCTGCAGGACAGCATTTTAATTTAGTGGTAATGCCAATTTTATGTGGCAGGCTGCGAGCTTTTCTATTCAACACAGTGAAATTGTAAAATAACAAATGTAGATTTTGAGGACCTTAATGAGAATGTAAAATTCTAATGGGAGAAGAAGGCATGATGAAGTGTCCCAGTGTTTTTATTTCACTGCAGTAGGCCAACAGCAAAGTCGCTTTCATCAGGTAATAATGTGGGAAGCTATCTTCACATCAACAGCATGCTAGTAGAGTCCAGTGGCTTAACACAAAATGATGTCCCTTGCAGAATGTGATAAGGGGCCCCTGAGTCTCCTATATCTCACAATTATTAATTGACCTTGAGCTCAATGGAGCCCCCAGAAGGGGGCTGCAGGGGCATGTGTTACACCTCTGACCAAGTCACATCTTGTCTTCATGTGTCGCATGGTATCGGCACTCGGCACTCTTTGGAAAAGCAAAAAGATAGTAGTACAGTGTGCTCTGTCATGAGCCGGAAAGCCTTATACACAATATGCTTTGAAGATCAAAGTTGTAGAGTGTGCTGTGTTATTGTGTGTTCCAGGTTTCACAACCTTCTCAGTTCAAGGGAGGAGCCCAGAAGACCATGTTTTTTCTAGAGTACCACCTTCTATCCGAATCGACTCAGGTGCACTGGCCTAATTTGCAATATATCACAAAATGAGCTTTGGAAATGTTAACATACTAGCCAATAATAACCAGGTATGTTATTTTTCTTCTTCCTGTATATCAGCTTTATCAGATCTCCACACCATGCATTAAGAATCTTTAATGACAATCCAGCTAAACAAGAGGCTTTAGAAGTTCAGCCTCTCACGCTGAAGATTGACTTGCATATTTGCAGGAAAGGAGACTGAGTCTGGAGCCGAGCTAGACCTGGCTGGGTAAGTTGGAGTTCAAACCCCTTGCTAGGGCCCTCGTAGAGATTCAAAAGACAAAGGCCCTCATTACAACATTGGCGGGCGGCAACTGCCGCACGCCAAGTTGTAACCGCCGTGCGGCCACCAATGCGGCCGCACTCTGCGGTGCCCATTATGACATCCCTGCTGGGCCAGCGGGGATGTGGTCCGCAACATGGGAGCCGGCTCCAAATGGAGCCGGCGGTGTTGCGGCCGTGCGACGGGTGCAGTTGCACCCGTCGCACTTTTCACTGTCTGCAGAGCAGACAGTGAAAAGCCGCATGGGGCCCTGTCAGGGGGCCCCGCAACTCCCTGTACCGCCAGCCATTTCCTGGCAGTTCAAACCACCAGGAAAAGGCTGGCGGTAGGGGGACTCGTAATCCCCTGGGCAGCGCACCGCCGGGGCCATTGTGGCGGGAAACCGGGGGCCCCGGCGGTGCGATCGCGGCGCTTCCGCCGCGGTCGTAATGACCCTGGAAGCACCGACAGCCTGTTGGCAATGCTTCTGTCATTTCAGCCCTGGCGGTCCTGTACCGCCAGGGTTGAAATGACCCCCAAAGTGTCCAGCCCCATGCGGTCACACTGACATCCAGACTCTGACTGATAAAACTTCACTGCTTGATTATCTCCAGTTTCTGTAGCCAACTAATATATTGTTAAGTTAGCTATTTAAGTATTAAAATAAGAAACATCCAAATGAACCCCAACCCTTTCACATTCGAAAAGTGGAGAAAACCATGTACTTATTATTTAAACTGCACACAAACGAGGCAAAATTACTTGCTCTAATCCCTAATGCACAAGTAGCAAAATTGATGATAATGGATATACCAATATTTTCCACCAACGCAAAGTTTCGACAATATGAGCTTGGGAAAAACACGTAGTTCGAAGAAAATGTCTCTCTCAGAAAGAAATTCTCTACTTGAACCAGTCTCCTACAAGCAAAGCACTCAAAATTTCAAATGATGCGAAACCCGGAAATCTTTGTATATTTCACATCAAGCAAAATTCGGGAATTAAGCAAGATCACGCTACAATACAAGAATTTAAAAATGTACTGTCCTAACAGCAAGAGAATAGTTGAAGAAAAGAGCTATGAAATAAAGCCAAACAATAGTCAGAACTTAAGCAACTAATTATAAATTCCAATTTAGCATTTAATTTACCTAAATAGTAAAGGTATTATAAAGTTATTATATTTGGAAGTCTATTAATAGGTTTTCATGTCTTAATTTCTTCTTCAAGTGACAATTAAGCACACATTAGCGGTGCCACATCCAAGCTCGAGCAAGTTAATTAGCTAAAAGTAGGCTAGTTTATATATGCCTTACCTCTCTAGCACCCATATAAGGTAATGTAATCAACTGTTAATGGATACTGTGATAAATGCGAGTTAAAGGGCTATCAGAGGTGGTTAATTTAAAGTCTCAGTGAACCTTCATGTGTGAATTGAGGTTAATGAAATGTTGACCAGCAACTCTTGGCTCATGACTCAGCTTAAAAAAAGAAGCTTACAACAGAGACTGCTGCAAACCCCTCTGATGAAAATTGACTTTGAAGTCTTGTGAGAGCACTGCAGTTTACAATCTGCAGTTTTCAATGAAATCGCGGGATACTTCTTTTGCCAAATGGCTCCGTGAGTTCAGCACCTGCTGCTCCCTTCTGTGTGTGACCTGCAGGTCAGGAGTCTACACCCTGGCAAAGGCAAAATAGCCTTTCATCCTTCTTAGGTTGGTAAACTAAGGCCCGTATTTATACTCCGTTTGCGCCGAATTAGCGTAGTTTTTTTCGACGCAAATTCGGCGCAAAACTAACGCCATATTTATACTTTGGCGTTAGACGCGTCTAGCGCCAAAGTATGAGTAAAGAGCGTCATTTTTTTGCGTGAACGCCTTCCTTGCGTTAATGAGATGCAAGGAAGGCGTTCCCGTCTAAAAAAATGACGGCAACGCAAATGCGTCGTAATTATACTCCCGGGCAAAAATCACGCCCGGGAGGTGGTGGGTCAAAAAACCCCGCATTTGCGCCACTATTTAACGCCTGGGTCAGGGTAGGCGTTAAGGGGCCTGTGGGCTCAAAATGAGCCCACAGGTGCCCTCCCCTGCCCCCAGGGACCCCCCCTGCCACCCCTGCCCACCCCAGGAGGACACCCAAGGATGGAGGGACCCACCCCAGGGACATTCAGGTAAGTTCAGGTAAGTATAATTTTTTTTATTTTTTAATATTTTTTGTGTGGCATAGGGGGGCCTTATTTGTGCCCCCCTACATGCCACTATGCCCAATGACCATGCCCAGGGGACATAAGTCCCCTGGGCATGGCCATTGGGCAAGGGGGCATGACTCCTGTCTTTACTAAGACAGGAGTCATTTAAATGGCGTCTGGGCGTCGAAAATAATGGCGCAAATCGGGTTGAGGCGATTTTTTTGCCTCAACCTGACTTGCCCCATTTTAAGACGCCCTAACGCCATTTTCCCCCTACGCCGGCGCTGCCTGGTCTACGTGGTTTTTTTCCACGCACACCAGGCAGCGCCGGTCTGCTTGCGCCGGCTAACGCCATTCCATAAATACGGCGCCCGCATGGCGCTTCAGAATGGCGTTAGACGGCGCTAAATTTTTTGACGCTAAACTGCGTTAGCGCAGTTTAGCGTCAAAAAGTATAAATATGGGCCTAAGTGCCTTTAAATTGAGTAAAAGTATCATCTTCTACTTCCAGAGATTAAAAACCTCACCACTGCAGTGTTGAGTTCTATTAAAGGAAGAAAACATTATGACACAGTTTCAAACAGCAACAAAAATGTCAACTATACAACCCAATTGAATCAACTCTTTCACTAGAGCATAAAAAAAACCAAAAAAAACAGGCTTTTAGGCACCAGTCATTGGATGTTATTTCACAATTGTGTGCCCACCAGTTAACTCAAGAAGATAGTACACATAGTGGATGATTCCTAAAAAGGAAGCGGGGAATTTTATTACACCTCTGGGCTAGATTGACCGATCTATGAAGAAATAAGGTTGTAGCCTTTTCATTTCGCATCCACATGACAATATTTTAGTAGTCCGCGGGGTCGGAAAGGGAAAAAGCCAGCGGGTTATTACCGGGTGATGCATTGCTCACCAAGGGCAGCCTGGATCACCGAGCTCAAAGGGCAATCATTATGGGGTTTAATAGCAGAGAGGCTACCGGAAGCTGATGGATAATCTGAGGCACTGTGAGAAAGGGCCATTAGGACAGAGAACGGGAGAGTCGGGGACGGAGATAAGCAAGATTGGTAATGGAAATGTGCGCCATTTTGGGATGAGGAATAGTTGACTCTGTCATACATTGTGATTTTGTTGCAAAACTTTTGTCACCTAAATCAGCTTCACGAAGTGGCCCCGCGGGGCCTCTCCTGCTCTGGTCAGAAGGCGCACAGGAAAAAGGCATTTAGATGAAATTCTGTAATGTGGCTGTCCTTCCTCCTTGGATTATCTCCTTGGAATGGGAAATGAGGCGCTGACCTTGTTGGGTTTAAATGAAGAGCCAGTTAAGTACATAATTTACAATGGCGTCAACTAAAGTTTTTGAGGAGTCTGTGTGGGTTGGTGACTGAACGTCCATTCAATGCATGCATAGTTTATTCAACTTTTCTAAGTCACCACTGAGCAAAGCTGTGCAAGAGTCCACAGAAAAGTAAGTGCTGCATTTCACTGCTTTGCCTTTTGCTGTTAAATCTAAATCTGGGATTGTAAGCAACACCACGGAGACCTGCAGAGTAAATTCAACATGCTCCTGCCAAATTTCAAAGAATGCCACATATGCATATGGCATTTACGTCTGTGAAATCAGCATTGCTTTGAACAATGCATTCCATTATCTTTCCGCTAGATGGCACAATGAATTGAAAACTTTGGGGCATATTTATGAACCTCTTTGGTTGCTCTTGCACCACGCAACATGGCGCAAGAGCGAAGCAAAAGAAAAATGAGATTTATGCAGCCAGCAGAAGGTGCATGGCCCTGCATGGCTTCATAAATATCAAGTAATGTAACACACCGCAAATTGTTGCGTTGCATTACTCTGCACTAGGGAGTAATTTCCATGGGTGTTACATGGTTGTTCCTGAACAACATCTATTGATTCGTTGGACGCATTCCCAGATTTACAAGAACAGGTAAACCCGGGATTGCACAAAAAAGATACGCCTCCCCAGGAGAGGCGTAACAAAAAGAAATATGTTTATTTCTCCTAGTTTTTTCTCTTTCTAGGTGTGGTTAATTCTGCGGCACACTTACAGGAAAAGCCTCTCAGGATTGTTTCTGTACCGGAAGGTGCCCCTTCCTGCACAAAAACAATCCTGTATGCAACACAGACACCCTTGCACCATGGTGCAAGGGTGCCTGCTTTGGTGCTGGGCAGCCCATAGAGCGCCAGCGGCGAGGAAAGGACAGAAATGCACCATATTACCTTAAATATGGCAGATTCCTGCCCTTTCCTAGTGACGCAGTGCACCGCAGCAAGCTGACTTGCTGCACTGCACTGTTTTTTCAAAAATCTGCCCCTATGTCTGTGGCCTTTGGATGATATGATACGATCAACTCCAAATAAATTCCCCATTCTTGTTTCACAAAATAAACAAAGCTCATAGCACACCTAAAGGGCCTGAGTTATTATAGATTTCCCTTGACTGAAGTCCATTGTAAGACCGCCTTAAGTAAGGATAAAACGATTCTAGATTACTAAGGTTTTTCTCCACGGCCCAGATCAAATCTAAGACCGTCTTAATCCAGTAATAATGATGTTAAGACTCTCTTAAATAAGAACGTTCCCAGACCATCTTAAGACTTCAAAGCAGGACCAAGTTGGGCCGTCTTTTCAGTTTAAAGACTGTTTTTACCCCAGGGAATAATATTAGGTAACAAGGCCCTTGGCTCAGTGCACACCCATTTTGAACAACACTGTTGTCTTTGGCTTGGTTTTTCACCGTGCGACTCTGTTTCATATTGTGAGTTTATGACTTATGTGAATGAATGGAGTATTGAAAATCATATAAAAAGCAACATCTCTTTGGAGTGTCCAAAAGCACTAATAGTGCAAGGCATCAGACCTGATACCATGCCAAAAACAAATACAGTATACAAGTAAATACTAGGCCTTGGTGAAATTTAAATTACACACATGTAATTGACATAAATTTGGGAAGTTTAGGTTAGGTAAAATTTTCAAAGTTATGCCATTACTCGCCATTTGGCATTACTTGCCATTTGCATCAGAAATTTACTCTGAATACACAGGAACAAAAGAATTCAAGCAGCATGCTTTTGATTTTTGCAATGGGCCTCATGTCATAAATTGAAGTGCAGATGGATTTTACACTAAAATATAGCTCCAGATTAAGGTTTTGCATCTTGCATAATTTCAAGCAATCTTTCCACAATTTCCCATAATTATGTGAAAGCAAACTACATAAATTTTGCACACCCCTAAAATTAAAATTGCTTCATATAAAACAATATTTCGCATCAAAGGCTCTCTGTCCCGACTTTTGCTCCTATGCATGACTCAAAGAAAATGCAGTAAACTTTTTCATTCCTCATTAAACACAGTGGTTCCATCTACATCCGGTACATGTGACTACATGTGATAAAGAAAGTGGTAGAAAGCAGCAGATACACCAAATGCTGCCATTTTCTCCATTACCCAATTTAAAAATATGATTTGGGCCTACATCTCCCCCAGTATGTTTACTGCAAGAAACTGGGAGGTCCCATAGGTGTCTGGGAGCCTACGTAAGGGGAGTGTAACCACCAACAGGGAACCGTGATCCTCAGCAAAGGAAGATTTCAACAATACCGTAACATGTTCATTAGGCAAGGCATGGCCTATGTTTCCAATATTTTGTGCCAGAGCATCCCTATTTTTGCGCAGGCCCTCCAAACCACCCACAACGTTTGGTGGGCCTTAAGAGATGTGCACAGGAGACCATTTGTCCACCTGTAATGGGAGGCACTTGGAGTAGTATACCGATTTGGTATATAGCTGTGCTCCATATCAGTTTACCTAAAGTGATGGCAAGTGAAGCCTGGGATAAGTTTGTTTTTCAGCTCAGCACACATGTGCAAGTGTAGACTCTACGAAATGCCTCTATATTCTTCCAGATTTGTTTTCTCAAATAAACAAGATACAGAGAACAAAAGGAATTAATGCGTTTTTTGCCAACACCCTGGAGCTGCTGCACGCTGCTGCTGAGGGGCTGAACCAGCACCAGCTCAGAATTCAGGCCTCCATCCTTTCACTATCCTCAGCAGCCTGGGAGCAGGGGCAGAAGGTGGCAGAGAGCAGAGAGCCAGGTTGCTGGCAACGGGGACCCTGGAGGGACCCAGGTAAGACCCTTGTGTCATTTTCTCTTCTAGGTGCACACCGAGGCCGGCACTGGACATGGACAGTATTTGCACATGAAGGAGGACTGTGCTTGCAAAAAAAGGAAATATGAAGTCAGAGCTCCACTTGAAAAGAACCTGTCTCCCCAGAGTCCCCGGAAAAAGGAAGTGGTGTTATGGGGTAAGATGATGAGGCCAGCAGAGATAGCTGGAGACCAGAGGAGCATCAGCTGCTGAGGATGGTAGTTCAGCAGCCCCCGCCAGATAGGGAGGTGTCTGGCATGAGAGAGTGCCTTAGAGCCCAGTGGCAAGCAAGGCTAGGCACTTTGTGAAAATACCAGGCTGCTGGTGGTGAGCTGATTTGCTAGTGCTGAGCCCTATAGAAAGGGCAGTCTGAGGCTGTGTGTAAGTGCAGACAATGCAACTTCAAGGCTGGTGCAAGACAGGGGGTGTGCTTGGCCGTCCGAAGTAAGTTTGTGAAGGAGGGTAGTTGCTGAAGAGAAGTGTGCAGGTGTGGTTGAGAGCAGCAGGCTCCAGGTCGGTGGGCTGTGTAAGCACAAGAGGCCTGAAACAGCAGCTTTTGCTGCAATTTTGGCATACCCTGGCCTGGATGCACCCAATCTTGGAAGCGCTAAGTAGGGTCGGACCTGGTTAGTACTACTGACCAGACCCGACCCTGCTTAGTACTACTAATCAGGCCCGACCCTGCTTAGTGCTTCCGAGATCGGGCCATTCAGCACCAGGGTGGTAGGGCAGGCGGCCTCCGTGGAATAGTTTACCCAACTCAGCGGAATTCCACGGAGTAGAACTCTGTGGGCTCTGCCTACCACTAGTTTTCACCCCACAGAAGTGTCTTCAATTTCCTGCAACCTTGCCCTGGCTCCACTGTCTCTGGGGTCACAAAAGGCTAGTGTGAAGTTCTTTGTGTGTGAGCTAAATCATCTCCTTGTCAGTACATTTAGCAAGTGGATGGTGAGAAAACATTTTATACCATGAGTCTCTACAGACAAACAGTATTATGTAACACAGGACTGTTTGCAGTTGTACAAAAGTACCCCTTTTATTTCATACACTCAAAAAGTCAATAAAATAAAATACAACCCAATGTTACTAGAAAGAAAAAGGGAACATGATCCTCGCACGGTCTTCAAACTAGGGATTTTTACAGTCTTATTAAAAGACCTATGTTAAAACTCAAGCACACATTAAGCAGGAGACATAACAAAGTGTTTTGACCGATGTTCAAATTCTTTTTGCTAGGAATCACTGAGCACAGATATAATAGCGTAATAAAATGACAATAAAACAACAGTTGTTCCATACATTTTCCTTTGTAGCTTACTATATGAACAAGAGATCAGAAGTGTCAAAGCAATTTGTCAAGTTCTAATTAATACGAAATATTAATAATCTTGAAGAGACAATTCAAGCAGCTCCAAGTTTAGTTGCATTTGTTTTTTGTCTCTCTTCAAAGCAGAGTCACGGATACCTGTGGCTGTATCAAAAAGGGTACCATTTAGGTGGAATATCACATCATAAGAAAAAGACATCGACCTTTGTGGACAAATATGCATGAAGATAAAGCATCCCCACTGCTCTGGCACTCTTTTGTGCCGTATGTAGTTTTACTGCTCTACTCAAGATCATCGGATGTGTTGCAGTAGGTTCTATGTGGCGAAAACGGAGGTGGCAAAAAACAGATATGTTTTAGGACATGGACAAAAATTGGCAATTGCTTGCCTCACTTTCCAAGAGCCTCCTGGAAAAAAGATCTTTCTCAATCTTACCTCCATTTGTTTCTCTGTCTCAGCCTCAGTTCCGCCCTTTCACTACCCATACCGGTCTGTTGTCGCAGTGTCATCGGACACTATGGGCCTCATTTCGACCCTGGCAGCCGGCGGTAAGCTTGCGGTAACACCGGCAACAGGCTGGCGGTGTTACTCCAGCTATTATGACCGAGGCGCAATAGCCACGGCCATACAGCCGGCCCCTCCACTATTCTGCCAGGCTTTCACCTGGCTGTCATAATCCCCAGGGCAGCGGTGCAAGCACCTAGCCCTGGGGGTTATGAGTCCCCAACCGCCAGCCTGGCCACGGCGGTAAACACCGCCATGGAAAGGCTGGAGGTAAGGCGGACTTGGGGTGCCCCTGAGCCCCCTGCACTGCCCATGCACTTGGCATGGGCAGTGCAGGGGCCCACAGGCATAGCCCCATCGTGCATTTCACTGCCCAAATTTCGGGCAGTGAAATGTGCGACGGGTGCTACTGCATCCGCTGCACATCAGCATTGCTGCTGGCTCTATTACGAGCCAGCAGCAATGTTGATGTGACTTTTCCGCTGGGCCAGCAGACGGTAACACTGGCCCAGCGGAAAAGTCATAATAGGGAGCCAGAAATACCCCCGGCACTGGCGCTATTCTGCCTCCCACAGCCTCGGTGGTCTTTTTGAAAGACCGCCGAGGTTGTAATGAGGTCCTAAGTGTGAGACATATTGCTGCTGTTTTTGTTTGTCTTTTGATGTTTTAGGAATGCCTCATATATAGTAAAATATTGGTTGCCTGGCATTAAGCGGGGTTTATTTAGAAGAAAATGCGTATAAAATGTTAAAATTGCTCCAACAGGATTTACCCAAACTATATCTTGACTGAGGCACCAAAAACCCTCCTGATGTCAGTAGGCTGCAAAAACCTGTGAAGTTCACAACTTGTAACCTGCTGGTAATTCCGATTCTGGTGCAAACAAGAGTTTTTGCTAGAAGGCGCCTCATAATGAGGGCCTGATGGCATTCTGGTTTATGAACTGTAGATTTCAGAGAAAATGATTACATTTGTAGCCATGATATCTTCTCCAGTCATTAAAAGGGAATACTGTATTGAACCACCTTTTTGACATTGCTTTCAGCTGAATGTTGCAAAACAAAAGTGGTTTAGTAAGTACAGCAGCTGTTACTTCTCCTTAATATATCGTCCACAGGCTGCCCGTGTATCTGTAATTTCACCTGCTTTTTCCCTTGATGCATGTGCCAATAGATGTTTGCAGACGATTAATTGTTCTCCTCTAGAAAAGATAGTCAACCTCCTTTAAAAGGGAATTGATTAAGCAATGTGTTATATATATCACAGAGCACTGGGAGCAGAGAGATGGGTAGAGCTCTTTCACGGCTTGCAACTTTTACTCAACTTCATTCTGCAACAGTCTGTAAGAGTGTGGTTAGTTTGTCAAAGTCAGGAGCTGAAGATTATCTTCTCACCCAAGCAAAGAAACAGTATCCTGTCCTGATTTTAGATCGCAACAGACTCTGCTTGATGAAGTTAAAGAAAGACTTGTATAGAAAGGAACCATAGCCTGTTAATACCGTGGAGTGAAAACAGCAGCGGCCATCTTCAATGGCCCCTCACAGTATCTGCTCTCCATGTTCATGCTCATCTTTCTCTGCTCACACCAGGGTCGGGTCCACAAATAAGTGTGACTGAAATATTGGTTGAACCTGTTTCATGTTTTCCTCCCATTTTCCAGGTGAGCCTAAACTATGCCAAAGCTTTAGGACACCCAGTGACCATTTACTAGAACATGTATCTTATGTTGATATCCTAAAATACCAGCACAAATCTGACACTCTTGGACTTAATTTGGCACTCCTTCTGTAATCCAGTTTGCCCCTTTTAAAGGCAAGAACCTTTAAAGGGTTAACTCATATGGACGAGAGCAACACCGACAAGGAGGAGTCCTCCTTTAATGAATAAAATAGGCAAAATAATGCAGCACTACAATATTCATGTTTTGCATTAATGAAAATAGCATCACCACTGGGGAGAGAAGGAAGGTTTCCCGGATAAATTGAAGAATTTAATCACAAAAGGAAACGTATATTGAGGTGACCAGTTAAAAGAAGCAGCGCAAATTGGCATTCTGAATGAGTATTACCACATTCCAAAAGACACCCTTTGTGGTGTTGCTGCCCATGGAGCCAACATTGTGGTGTGTCCTGTGACCATTCCTACTTTCCTGGCTATTCTGTTGTGTCAGCAGTGGACAGTAACAAAAGAGGTGACGGTGTTGATTTCAATTCAAACAGCATTGATACATCTTAGACTTATGTCTATTAACTTTTTCCTGGGCAAGGCAACTCCTGCTGCGTCAAGATCCCATCTGACATAAAATTAACCACTTATGGTTTGTCTTTTCCAATACCTTAGTTGGGATTTTCATCTCGGCCTGAGATACATGTGTCAGCATTCAAGTGTGTCTGTAAATAGACAAAGTATTTAATCAATGTTCAGGCTATGTTAGTAATTTTGCATCAGCCACTAAGAAAGTTATATGGGAAGCGGGTGGGGTTTACACGTCAATTAGTAGAGAAAGGGCACCATTAAATAAAATTGGTACATAAAGTTTGAAAGAGTACTTCAGTGAAAACACTCAACTCTGGCCACAGCGATCTGTTTCCAAGCTCCATTTTGTAGAGGAGAATTTTTTAAACAAAATGATATGCCTTTATTGCTTTTGTATTAGCATGAGCAGGCAGATCCAGGAGCTGAAATTGGCTACAGACTGCCAAATCGGAACACCGTTGGAAGCGAGGAGGTGCCAGGTTCTAGACAGAAAGTCAGCTTTTACTGGCGCTCCAGATGCCGGATGATAAGAATTACTGATGCATTGCTTTCAAAGCATTTTGCTTTATGGCCTGGCTGATCCAGCTCTGAGATTCAGCTGCACTTCATTAGCATAGAGAATGACAGCCTACAAAAGGGTTATGCCACGGTATCAAAACTGGTCAGTCCATTGTGTTTCCACAGCCAGCTATGGATCATTTTTAGCAAACGTCTGGCAAATGTGCTTTCAGGCGGCATCTGTACACTTAATTAAGCCCATCCCCCTGGATTTGTTAGGAAGGGGTGGGGTGTCTCTCCCGGGGGGGACAAAATTAAAAAATTGAATAGCCCGGGCTATGCGATGCAACAGTAGCTGACACTGACTATTTGCTCATATCATAGAATGTTATTCACACAGCCAATTTTGGAATGGTCTGCTTAAAGCAGCATCACTTGCTTTGTCGGCCAGCAAAAATTAAAACGCTAGGACAATTAAGAACTGCACTTGTTATCTTTTAACTGGGAATATTGTTCAGATATTAGCATTTCTATCAAATTCACACGTTAGCTTTCTTTGCCATTAGGGGGGAATGTGCTAGACTTATAATAAGACAACACACTTAATTGCTTGTCAAAAAATTGCGGAGAAAAATGTGTATGACTTGCAATTTTAATAACTGAAAAAATCAATCTGCTCAGTGGAACTGAACAAGAAAATATTAACCTAAGTTATCAGCAGTTGCACAGCATGATGGTAATGGTTTTCCATAGGACAGTTCCTTCTTAAGTAGGCCGGTGCAAATTGAGTGATGTGCAGGGCTGCATCCCGACATCCCTACCGCAAATGGAGAGGCCTTAAGGGGAAGCCAATACTGGGAATTGAGAAATGGGCTTTCATTTTCTTTTGCAAAATTACATTTTCTTCTGCAGGTTCATGATAAGTAAGGAATGGATGTGTGCGCCCTGAGGAGCAACTTGTCTTTTTATTGACATCAATTCCAACCTATCTGTATTTTTAATCACATGAACAAAGTCACATGGGTGGTGATAATAAGAGATTTTCAGCATAAAATCATACAGGGTTCAAATTTTCTTATATTCTCAGATTGTGTTACCTTTCAGGCTTGCATCCTGATATATTTATTATGGAAGTTTCTTGGCTAATTCAGTTCCTAGTAAACTTATGGGAATTTCCCAAACTTTCCAAAATTCCTGGAAGTTTTCCAAGAGCGGGTCAAAGGGTTCCTAGATTGAATGACATGTCAGAACCGCCCTAAGTTAGGAAATCCCTCAAACCTCTACATTTAGAAAAACCACACAAAAACAATGATACTTAGGCAATCTTGAATGAGAATGGCCAACCTGCTGTAGAAACAAAATGTCTAGTCAATATGGTCAATATAAGAAAAAGGGATCTTTCTAACTGAAGAGGATTGCAGTTCTAAAACATTGCTGCTTCACCGTGAAAGGTTTCACTGAGCCTGCCTTCATTTGCAATCTACACAGTTGCTTTTGGAATGATTTTCAATTTTCTGGAACTGTGATGATTATATACACTGTTAAAGGCAGGATTCGGTTCAGTTTCATGTGCCCTTTTATTTGTGCTGACCCAGGGGACAGTATTATGTTGGAAAACACATTGAAAGTCATCCTTAGTGAGTACCTGGGCCCTTTTATATGACGCACAGGAAGTTCTTCCGGCCAAATTCAGGATACCAAAGTACGTGTACCTTGGAGATACAGATTCCATAGTACTGGTAATTACGGGGAAGGGAATGCACGTTCCTGGGTATCTCATAATTGGGGATTAAGCATGACCTTCATTTTCAGTTCCTAACAACTGGTTTCCAAACGAAATTGTGAAAATCTTTATTATGAACTGTTTTGCACACAGACCACTGGCAACATGGTTTTGCCAACACTTTTACATAAATGTAGGTCCAAATTTGTGAATGTAGGAAAATGTCTGCATTCTTTAACAATGTCAAGGTTGCAAATGAATCCTTCTAAAATCCCATCAGTGGGTGGGCAAACCATTGACATCCATGAATCCTTACTCTGCATAACCCAACAGACGCTAGAATAGTCTTGCATCTCCGACCCTAATAGATCTAAGACATGCTCTTCTCACAATAATCCATTTAAACGTTGTACCTTCCTGCAATGTTAATACTTTAAATAAATGTGACTTATGTCATAGGGGTCCTGTTCTTCATTTGCTTAAAAAACACTTTTGTTTTCCCAATTGCTTAATTTGTTTAAAAAAATATTAATACGTGCAGGGACACAGAGTTTTTCTTAAGATCCCCACCTGTAGCTCTTCTAAAGTCCGGAGTTGCTGAATACAAAGGCTGCCCAAATCTTGATTTCACCACACTGCATTCCCTGTCTCTTTACCTCACTCTAACAGGTTCCTTTCATCCATGTTTTCTCAACTAGTTTCCTATATTGCAGGTTCTCTTTCTCGTTCTAGGTGAAAGCCCGATGATGAAAAATAAGCCCCGGTCCCCCAAAAGGAGTGCCCACCACCTGCAACCACTGGGGCAACTAAGCACTGGTTTGTCACTTTTATATCTTCATTGTAAGTCTTGACCAGTAGCACAAAGATGTAACTGAATGCCGTTTTCCATGACCCTTCACCGAAATTCAGAAGCTCATTCTCCAGTGGTATGAGGCAATTTATGATCTTCTGTGGTCTCTGATGAGGGAGTTTGCTTATCTCTTCCTATAAACCATATTTTAATGTCCTGCTTCACACATACTTTTGGATTCCTGGTTCATGATTATTCTAAAATGCTATGGGCATGTCTGTGTCACGGCGCACGGGTCATCAGTCACGGGTGTACTTCAGTGTTGAGAGGATTACTGGCGGGAGAGGCTTTAGAACCAATATAGAGAATGATTCAATTACTCTATGATGCTCAGTATCAGGACTGTGTACAGAATAAGTAATGTTATCATTGTTTGACTAAAACACATTGAGACTGGGGCAAGAAAGCCAAAAAGCGCCATCATTGATTGCACTACAAGCAATCTAATTTCGTGAGGGGGAATTTGTACAGCTGTTTTTAAAGAAACAAAACCATTTCTTAAGCCACGTAATTGAAGGGTAATAGATCATCTTTAGGAATTTTCTCTTTGTGTGGTAACACCTTGGCACAGTTTTGAGAATGAACATTATTAACTATATTATCATAATTCCAGTGAATATCGATGCGTTTTAATGGAACAACTGTAGTTCTAATCAAGGAGGCCATTTTTGCTCTGCTAGTCATAGGTTTAAAGTACTGATAGAATTTGCAAGAAGCCAAAGGAAGCCTTATTAAAAAAATGCATTTACAGTCACCTTTCCCATGGTGGTACAATGCTGTTCTGAGAAAAGTGGACATTTTATACACTCTGCAAAACGTTTGATGCAACTAACAGAGTCTCATACCACCCTCTGGTAACTCTCTGCAAGTTAATAAGACACCCTCCACTGCCCCACCCACTATCCCTATTGTCCCCTGACAGCAGAAGTATTGACTTTAATTGTTCCATCAACTATGGACACAGTTCGAGAAGGGGGGTGCGAGTGTCTAGGATACAATTAAATATTAGGTAGACTGGCAATCTATTCCTATTTGGTAGCACCAAGTGAATGATGCACAATAGATCTCAACCTTTAAACAGATATTATCAAACCATTCTGGAATACTTCTGTTGGTGATGGCTAAAGGGAACTGTGGGTGCAGTACAGTAGGTAACAGGAATTACTATTAACAATTTACTGATACTCAGTGGATCAGTTTTGAAATGATTAAATGCTGTACTGGACCAGCTTTAATTCAAACCCTTTAGCTACTGATTACATCAAAGGTTGAATCAATCAGGCACTTAGCTTCTGATCTATGAATGTTTATTTGCCAATTCAAGACCACAATGTTCTGCATGGAGACATCCCAGGTCCTGGTCTGCACACTTAACACCAGGCAAAAAAGGGTAGCCAGTCAAACACTATTCAGTGGTGAAGTGGAGTCATCCAATACTTGTCCTCAAAAACGTGTCTGACCTTGAAAGGGTATTTTGACACAGCATTTTCCAATGTGACGTGCAGAAATATGTCATTCATTCACACTTGTGTGTTTCTTTGGAGACAAACCAGACTGGTCCAAAGCCTGTAGAAGCCCTTGCAGTAGCACACATTCTAGTTATACAAAATGGCTTGAACATAATTAAGAAGAAATGGCTAAGAAGTGCTCGTGGTATCAACAAGTCATTGGGAGTGAAACCCGAACAATCACCTTGCAATTGTTCTTGTAAAATCTATTCCTTTCTGATACATTGAGCACAAAGTACTTAAAATGCGCCATTTATTGTTTTTAAAGTCTTTACAGGACAACCAAACCACAATTATCATTTATGGCCCTAAAATGTATCAGGGTTGTCCAAGGGGTGATAGACCACACAATGAGAACATGTCTCACAAGGAGCGCAGAGGGTAGAGTAAAGGTGGCTAGGGTTACAAAATATCATTGTGCCCAAGACGCAAATTCACAGAATACTCTGAAGCACAGCACATGTTTGTAAAGATAACTCAACCTGGAGGATGTGTAAAATCTCCTAAAGTTTTTTTGCAAAATTACCTGAAATTCAATGAAAATATTGTAAAATAAAGTTGTAAGTAAAATGTGGTTTGCCAGCATCTCTTGAGACTTTTTTCACACAAAGTTGAGGTTTGCATAAAAAAAGTTTAAAGAAGGACTGGCACGAGACTAGTTCCACCAGGATATATTTCTCAATGAGACATTTTTGGTGCAAACCAGTCTCGCTTTTGCAAAAAACATGCAAAATTGAATAATGAAACTGAGGAACTTTGCAATAACCAAACTTTAGGATTTTCCAAAATGTTGCTAGTGTAATAAACATTTCACTCAGGCATGATTTGAATACACAAGCACTCTCATGTTTTGAGACAAAACAGTGCTTTGGTCTTATACTCATGGGCGGCTCCTCTGCTAGGGCGTAGGAGCGTCACCCCCCCCCCCCCGCCAGCAGCAGGAGGTGCAAAACTTTTATCGAAAAAACATATGTTGTTTCTATAAAAGTGGGCGGGGCCACGGGCGTGACGTGGACGGAGTGGGAATGCACATCACTCTCCCTCAGTGGGCCAGCCAAACATACATGTGCACTATGGTCTCTCAAGTCCGGTACTGTTTTGCTGGGCTTGAGAGAGCATACACAAGCTCCCAGTCTGCCTGGGAGCGCCCTGGCTGGGCACTCGCAGCCAATCCTAACACTGCTTTGAGCAACGTCAGGATTGGCCGCAAGGCAGGCTGGGAGCCTGTGCCTGCAGCCTGCAACAATGGAGCAGAGCAGATGAAGCAGCGTGGGAAAAGGGTAAGTTTTATTTGTATTATTTTTTTTGGGGGGGTTCCCCCACTCTCCCTGCCACATGCCACGCCGCCCGCCCCTTTTCCCTCCCGTGAGCCGCGACTGCTTATACTATAGCTAATTACCAAAGTGAAGTCAGTCATCAATCAATATCCCCTGCCTGTCTTTTATACTGAGGCCGGGTTGTGCAGCATTGATTGTGAAAATGTTGTCTTTTTCCACAGTTGGCTGCAAGTGCCACATGCAGTTCTCAATCTGTTAAAATCTTCGATCTTGCCATTATCTTCCCAGTCCGTCTGTACCCCCATGTCTCTCCATCTCTTCAAAATTGTTAAAGGATCGGATGGTTGACACTGCAGCATACAAATGTCAGACATCCGACATTCTTGTACAGTGGGGCTTCACATCAAACTCTCACTGAAAAGACACAACGATGTAGGGCCCACTGAGACCTGGAATAAGGAAGGGTTGCAGCTGAATTTGTGCATGGCAGTGACCATGAGCTTGCACCGAGGAGAGGCACAAATGTGAAATATATGGGTGCCAGACTCACCACAAGCTGTCCCTTTAGTCCACACATTTAGCTGTAGCAAAGTTCAGTAGCCGTACAGCTGTGAAACTTGGCACAGGTACACAGTAGCCTAGGA
Organism: Pleurodeles waltl; assembly: GCF_031143425.1. NCBI lineage: Eukaryota > Metazoa > Chordata > Amphibia > Caudata > Salamandridae > Pleurodeles > Pleurodeles waltl. Next base: position 1,106,297,282 of record NC_090445.1, read on the forward strand.
TACAATTACATGGCAGACAGAATTGCGGCGATTCTTTCCTATTGGGTATCTTCCCTTTGATCTACAAACATATGGTTTATTAAACCACACTTTATGCATTTGTTAAGTGTTGAGAATAAGTGGTGTTGGACCTGACATCCTTTGTGTGGTATTTCCCCAACATTTTGCCTTCCAGCCTCCTATTTTTGTTGACTTTGTTTCTGCTGGCTTTAGGACTCCGCAAACTTTACCCCTACTAACCAGTACTAAAGGGCTTATGCTCTCTCTTTTAACCATGATAACACTGGATTACACCTAATTGGCATATTCTGTTACCTGTAAGCCCCTAGTAGAGTGATACTACATGTACCCAGGGCCTGAAAATTAACTACTAGTAGCCCTGCAGCACTCATTGCGTCACCCACTTAAGTAGCCCTTCAAACATATTTCAGGCCTGCCATTGGAGCCTGTGTGTGCAGTATAAAATTGCCTTTCCAAACGTAGTGCCAGACCCAACCCCTTCTTTTCAATATTAACAAGGCACTCCTAGGGAAGGCCCTAAACAGCCAAGAGGGCAGGTTGCAGTGTATTTAAAAAGTTGGATACATATTTTTAATTTTTATATGTCCTGATAGTTACAAGCATCTACATTAATTTTTCTCTACTGTGAGGCCTACCATTCTCATAGGATCACATTGGGTTTACTTTACATTTAGAAGTAATAACTTTCAAGTGGGTGCTGGTAGGAATATTGAGTTTGGTGTCCAAAGAATTGTAATTTAAAGCATTCATTGGTGGTAAAGTTGGATTTTAACTCACAATACTTAGAAAGTTGGAATTTTTTTGCCGTACCATTTAGTGTCTGTACTCTGTTTTTAGGGTCACATGACTAGGTGTAGCTGGCAGCTGGTCTTTGTATTTTGTTCCTAGACAGTGAAACAAAGGAGTATAGTCTTTGGCAGTTTGTATCCCCAGATAATGTGGTGTCAGGGCAGGGAGGATGTAAATTCCAAGAACCTCTGGCGGTGGAAACCCCCAGACCCTTCTCCTACTTCAAAGTGGGCACAATATACAAATACTGGACCACCAGACCCAACTCTTCAGTACACCTCTGGACCTGTGAACGATTCAGAGGACTGTTGTGCTTCTCTGCAAGAAGTACTGCTACTCTGTTGCATGGCTGCACTGCTGTCCCGTTCCGCTGTCTCAGTGAAGGACTGAACCTGCATTTTGAACTCAGGACCACCAGAGTGACCCCAAGGGCTAGTTGTCTGGCCTCCTGATAAGGGACAGAAAATACCCCACCCACCTTGAACTCAGCACTAGGACTCTGTTGGCTGTAAGTCCTTCTCCTCCCCCAAGTGTCACCACCTCCATCCTGGACCCTTGGAAGTGGGACTGAAGGTACTCTGCCAGCCCAGCCACATCAGAGCAGACACACTGAGATAGCACAACTACGGACCTTACATCACAGCTTGCATTCTCCTCAGAATCACCATTGTATGACACATTCCTGATGCAACCATTAGTATTGCAAGCCTCAAATCAACCGCACCCTCAATGATGACACAGAACTAAGTATTGCAGCCCCACAGCTCTATGGACTGCCAGTGCGAGACACATCTTCTATGCAAGACTTTGCATTGCAAGCCACTCGCTGATGGAATCCTCAATGATGATGCAGGACTCTGCATCTGAGCCCTGCATCTTCTTGGACCTGCAGTAGCACGACAGATCCTTGATGCAGAATCTCACAACTCTCTGCAAACCAGGATTTAAGGTACTTATGTTTAGTGTGCCTAACTGGGTCCCTATAGCCAGCCTATGCACCATGGCAGTCGGCATGAACTTGTGACTTTGTCCTGGTTTAGCACATCCAGATTACCACAGTAGGTGTCCTGGTCCAGCACAGCCAGATAACCACAGTAGGTGCTTTGTGCTTTGAGGCACTATTTTTAACTACAACTTTGAAATTGCATATCTCTGGTTCTTCTAATTTGATTTGTGTGGTTTTAGTGTCAAATTATTTATTAAATTCTATGCTATTGTTCTAAATTGGTATGGGAATTTTCTTGTGTTGTTTTTTTACTTTATTCACTTTTGAACTGCTACATAACAACTGAACACATTGCCTCCAAGTGAAGCCTGTCTGCTTTTGTGAAAAAGCTATCAGAGGATTAGGCACAGGTTAATTTGGGGTTTGCTTGTGTTTCACCCTGACAGGGATTGTGGTTTCAGTGTGAGTAGGGTTCCACCCTACCGAACCAGAAACCCAATCTTCTACAAGTGGTATCACTATTTTCAATTTAATGATCCTCAATTGATCAACTTTGAAAGGATTTAACAGAGCCTTGGTCTGCTAGTATCTAAGCAAGTGGCTTGTAGTTCACATCAAATGTAAATAGGGAGTTCTTAACTTGTTCTTGATGTGTAAACAGTAATTACGATAATAACAATAATAACAACAACAACAATATTAATAATAATAATAATAACAATAATAATGACAACAATAAACATTATGGTTATTAAGATTCTTAATAAAGGACCCCATTTTTTTTAACCAAGCCTCATGCCGACACACCAAAGAGCAGAGATTGTTGAATATCAAAGCTGCCTATTCTTGATTCCATCTCATTCCCCCAGTTCTGATCGCTTTATCTCACTCTTGCATGTCCTTTTTCACATCATCTTTCTCCTTTTTCCTGTCTTTCCTTTCCTCCCTTTTCTGCTTTTCTGTTTCTCGGTCAAAGTCTGATGGTAGAAAATAAGCCCCAGGCCCCAAAAATGAGTGCTGGTGCCCACCACCTGCAAGCACCACCACAAATGAAGCACTGTTTAACTTGCTAAGCAACCTTATTGGCTGACCAGTCAGCTCTGATTAGTTGTCGCTCGGTTTGGCAAGTAACCATTTCGATGTCACATATTTTCATCCCTAGACATTGAATCATTGGAAATACTACCTTCATCTAACTGACTGAGGAGGAAGATGTGAGGTGCAACCCAGAATATATTAAGCATGAGGTATTGAATGAGTGTGTGTTCAATGTTACACTTCTCCTTGAACATTGTTTTCAAGTTATGTTCTTAACGTGTTTCTTTCTCTGCATATGTTTTATCAAAAAAACTAACAAATATGTGCAGGGAAAAGGCAGCGGACTGAAGAAAAAACATACAGGTATCAGTGTGAAAACAGTAATTTCATTGGGTATTCTCCATTCTTGGTTTCATACTCATAGAACTGTGGTAAAAGCCCATCCCAAAATGACTGTACCCAGTGGAATCAGTAATTTTGGGTATGGTATTATCAACGCAGTGCTTCTGCTAATTTATAAATGAGGATATTATTGTGTTAGTTACGCTCCATACTAACTTCATGTATGCCAATATTTTAAAAGAGGTAAGTGGAAGATTCAAAGGGAGAATGTATTTCCCCTATTGACTTTGGAGCAAAGGCAATTCTAGGAGGAGACAGACAAAATAAAGCCATTTTCAGCTTCAAAAATCAAAATCTCACGCCTGAATCAGGTCTATTGGCATTTATATAACATAGTAAATTAAGCTTGATCGAAGTGACAGTGCCCCAGATAAAGATCAAACTCTTGGCTATGGTTTACAAAAAAACTACATTTTTGTGAGCTCTATTATGAAGCTGAGGGCAAGATAACAGCAGATTTAGCCTTAAAGGGGTGCACCTCTTTCTTACCTCCATGTACAAGCTTACAACTATATAATCAGTAAATTTCTACATATCATAAGTACAAGCAGTATACCAGATACTAAGCACTAACATGAAATAATGTGTATTTATACATTGCAATTTTCACCCTATGGGGGTGTCTCTTGGCATTAGTGGCAGAGATAGCAGATGCTCTGGAAGGCCTTCCTTTATGAAATCGTAAGAGACACCTCTGTGGCAGGTCGTAGAAAGAGACTGCATAGCTTAGAGTAGGGGGCAATTTATACTTTCTGCGAGTCACAGCGGCCGACAGCCCTATGCATCAGCGGGTAAACTGATGCTCTACAGTGGTAACAGACAAGCATCTTCTTATCACTTAGCAAGCAACACTTCCAGTGATGGGGAATTGCGATGCGTGGCTTCATAGTGGACCACTTACGCATGCCCCTGCAGCGTCCTGTGGCACAGGGTGGCCATGCAACTCTTCAGGGGCCATATTGAACCCAATGACAATTAATATCTGTGAGAAATGAGAGACTTGGGGAACCACTCATCACTTTCTGCAAGGGGTCTTTCCTTATTCTGCGATATAGAACTGGCAGAAGAGGTCCATCCTCTGCTACTTACTGCCCTAAATAGATCTACCCTGTTCTTTTTCAACCTTCTTACAAAATTAACCCACAACAGCCTGCCATTCTCAACCTTCTCGCTTCTAAAGACAGCCCACAGCTACGTAGTATTAAATTTATCATAACTGATGCCAATATTATGTAGTCCTGTATCCCTTCTGTGGCTCACGGCTCCCTTGTACCCGGCAAAAGCATGGTCTTCTTCCCAGACTGCTACCCACACCGTCACCTCTCTTCAGAGTAGGAACAGTAGACTGCTTCCCTACATGGCAGGAGTGCCCACCATGATGCCCTACTGTGTGATAACCGGGCACTCTTGTTCAGCTCAGAAGAGATTATGCATTGCAACCAATCCTGATTATAGGTGAAAAGAAAACTGAGAAGCTGGCAAGAACAACATCCACCAATCAATTGGGAAAGGCAAATGCCAGAGACAGTTTATAATCCAGAAAGCAGACGCGCCGCCACTCTGTTCCAATTTCACATTGTAAAGCTTATGATCGCCCAATAATAGAGGTTTCCAAGAATGATGGCTGTGTCATGTTGCGTCTGGCAAACACAACACAACTAAGAGACCAATATGTAAAGGTATCATAAAATATAGTTTAAACAATCTCTGTATATCACTTCTATGAAGCGCACATTTCATGCGCCAGTAGTTAGCACCCTGCTGCCGTGTGTTGAGGAGTTTAACTGATTGCTTGATTCCCAGGAAGGCGGGTGAAGTACAGAGGGCATCGGCCTGGTTTAAGACACCAGCTTCACAGACAAGATGGAAGTGCCAGATAGCTTTAATTATAAAGCAATAAAAATGAAACTGATAAATCAATATGTATGGATCATCAACCGAGCATTCATGAGAGTAGGCACAAATGAAATTGACCTTTCTGCTTAATTCCTCAAATGAAACTAGAGTAGAACGTAGCCCTGGGCACAAACAGGGGCCTAATTCAGAAGAAAATAATTCTAAGTCTAAGGGACTAAAAGTAAGTGTACTCATTTCTAAGGCTGACAGTTTTCTGAGCTTCAAAACGTTTTCTTTTTCCAAGCACCGAACCATGACATCTACTCTTTTTGTTGATTTCGAGGAGAAAACAATTAAATCCTAACACTATGCTGTACATATGCCTCGGAAAATTGTGACAAAATTCCGAGCACCTGTTTGAAAGGATGTCACAATATGTTTTCTTCCCTTCGGAAATTTCTGCAAGTAAAAATAGGCAGGTGAAACTTGCTGAAATTTACAGGAGGCAAAATGGCAGTGATTATTAACGTGTGGTTAGCACAAAAATCTGCATGTTATCCGACCCTTGAACGGGAAAATCTTATTATTTATTGACTCTGATAAATAATGTTCCCTAGGGTGCTGTCATCTGTTGGATGAGATAAGTAACACCAAAATACTGAGGCACTCAAAATGGAGGTCTATCAGAGCTTGTGGGCTTCAAAATAGAAAATCTGAATCTGCTTATTTAGTACTAGGCAGTTCACATTAGACTATTTTTCTTGCTGATAAACCTATTTCCTTACTTTCACATACCATCTGGAGGATCCCTTCACTTATCCACAAAAAACATATTAGCACTTATTTTACTAATGCTTACAGGTTGGGAAACTGTCAGCAAAACATTTGTGGAATCCACAAATATCAGTATGTCTGAGATTCCACCACTTTCTGTGCCTATCCCTCTAGGTTCCTGCACTTACTCAAATGAAAATGCCCACGAGTCAAAACATTCAGGGGCATATTTATAATCCCCTAGCGTCACCTTGCGACACATTAGTGTTATTATTTTTTACGTTAATGTGGCCCTACGAGGCCGAAATCCCCGCATCGTATTTACAGAGTGGTGCAATGCATGCATTGCGCCACTCTGTAACCCTTTGCGCTACATTATGCCTGCGCCAGGCATAATATATGCAAAGAGGGCATTCCCCCATAATGGGGGGTGAAAAAATGACACAAGGACATCTCTAAGATTTCCTTGCACCATTTTTTACGGAACTTTTCACGCCTGCTCAGAGCAGGCATTAAAGGGGGCTTCCATTATTTAGAATGGGCCCCTAAGTACTCCGCAAGAGTAGCGCCACCATTTTGGTGCTACTCCTGCAGAGTACATCAATAGCGTCACATTGAAGACGCTATTGCCCGTACCCTGCGCCATGGTGCGCTGTATTTTAAATACAGCGTACACAGGTTGGTGGTGGGGGGGCGTTATGGGGCGCAGGGAAAGTGGGGCTGCACTCTGTGCAGCCCCACGTTCCATAAATCTGCCCCTCCATGTGAAAGCTCTACATACACAGAGACAAAAACACACACTCTCTCCACCGCTCTGCTTTGAAAAATTAAGGCCCAACCCTGCTTAGCACTTCTGAGATCTGGCGCATTTAGGACTCTGCAGTTCACAGAACTCTGTCTCTGCGGAATTCCACTGAGCTTATTTTTAAACTCTGTGGAATTCCGCGGATTTGGACTCTGTGAACTCCGCCCAGGCCTAATTTTAACATTAGATTTCAGTATGACTTTTGGAAAATCTGAAGGTCACATCCCCCAATCTTACTGACAAAGCTACGCACTTGGCTGCTTGAGGAATGTGTCTAATGACCAAGAAACAGATAAACATGAGGCCAATTGGAAATTTGGCTGTAGGGTATTATTGACTGTGATTCAAGTAGGTCACTTCTGCAGGACCCTATTGTTTATTGGAAACGGGGTGGTGAGGAGGTTGTCTACTTTCTAGCTGTAACATTATTTGTAAGGGAAATAAAGTTTGAAAATTGTTTATGTTCCTTATTACACCTTTACTGGTCTGTTCCTAACTACGGAACTGACAGATTAGGTAGATCATCAAATTAAGACTACCCCTCACACACTCCTAAATCTCCATATGTGGCTGCATGCAGTCCCAGCCTCTTTGTTGGTCTTTTATACTCATACTGTGCTCAGTTGTCACCTACATCTTCGCAGACTTGCAAGAAGAAAGAACTCCATTGGTACTCTAGGTCTTCCAACATGGTAATGAAATGGGCCACAGCCCTGCAGTCTTGCTGTTGCTGGATACGCAGAATAACTTTATGCATGGCTGTTCCTCTGAATTTACTGCAACAATGACATAAGGTGTGTCTTTGCAGTAAAGTCAATGTTTCTGTACAGATGTCAAAGCAGAAAGACCACTAAATGGTTTCATGCCATTGCTGGGAATCCTTGACGCATGTGTTATATTTTTAGTTTTTATTTGGAGAAAATGCTTCTGTAAACCAATCCTGAATTACAAGATCATTCACAGAATGAATATTTACTCGAAAATAGTAACAGACATCGCTAATTAAAAAACTACAGTGTGCTTATATTCCCTGAAAAAAGAATAGCCATTTTGATGGCAAATCTAAAATTACAGGGCAAAAATCTAGGCCCAAATTAGGAGTTTGACACATTTTGATGACAGAATACAGGGCACCTGGACATTCCCTAATCCAGCCTTTCTCCCTGCACACAAAAACAGGAATTGTGTGTTTTCTCTCCAGAATGGGAATAAATACATTGACTGGGAATACTTTTTTTTTTAATGTATATTTTCTAATTCTAGCGAGAAAACCGCTAACTTGAATGGGCTTGGAGACACTGGGCTTCTCGTTACCAGCCTGAGGTGGGATTCTTTCAGGAGGTACCATTCTGGGTAAGTAGCCATAACTTATAATGAGCGCCTTAGAGGCCTGTTCAAAAGGATTTTAGAGGCCACCAATATACACATGAGTCACAATTCACTGCTGGTGTGAAATGAAGGCATGTTCCCTAAATGGTGAAGTGATATATAAATTGAAGATGATTAGTTCAATGTCTATTTGAGAAATACAAAAGTCTAAATACTGACTGAGGAATCTGCATATGTAATAAAATAGTCATTCCCGTTTCAAAAAATGGGCTGTCAAAAAATAACGTGTTTTCCCTCACAGGAATTTTATAACTTCTGGCTTTATGAAAATACTCATCAATGTTTAATTACATTTTGGCATTCAATCAAAGGACATTTCTTTTTCAAACACTTTTAAAATCTAGCAACTCAGTGTGGATATGCTTCAAAATACTTCAGAAAAAAAGAGCAATCTGTGTGCATACATTGATCTACATGGGTTCTCGCTTACAGATAAACAATTCAACCCCCAAGCTCTCGATCTGTGGATGTTGTTGCAGTGTTGCAAATCCAGCAACTCTTTGGCTGGAGGACTTACTGATCCAGCTGAGATCTCCAAACCCAAGCAGGCAAGATTACAGAAATTAGCATATCCGCCGAAGACACCTATGGCAAGCATACTTTTGAAAAAGAAGATTTGACGGGTTGTGACTTTGATTTCTTTTGATCACTTTTCACTGAATTCAAATACAGACCTTGGGGGACTTGGAATGTTCTTTCTGAATATGGGAAAGAGTGTTCATGAAAGCTGAAGTTTTGATAGGTCCCTAAACCTATATTTTCTATTCAAAGCTGCATGCCCTTTTGCCTAAAATAGAATTAACCCACTCAATAGAGCAGTGTCAACTCCAAAATGTAGTCCAACGTAAACACCTGATTTCCTCTGAAAAGAACTGATCAGTGCCTTTTAACTAAATGTACTAACTGTGGCTCACAGTCAGAGGCAAGTGGCTGTGTTTGTCATATCTGAGTGACACACCCTGTGTTTCATGCACCAAACAGATAGTAAACATGCCTGAAGCCAAAGTCTGATGATCATCTTTGGTGCTATCTAAGTGGTACCCCGTTGTAGTAAACACAGTTTGCAGCCAAAGCCCGTGGGTCATTTTTTTAGTTGAGTGCTACCCGCAGCCAAGCACGATCTTTAGACAGCACATTTAATGAAGATGATCGTCAGCTGAATGCTATGGGCTATGTTTGGTGTCCCTGAGCATCACACACACACACACATACACACACGCACACACACACACACACACACACACACACACACTGCACTGCGTTTCATGAGGATTTAAATAAAACATGTTCTGGTCCTAAAATGAAGACAACACTTATGTTGAGCAAATTTAGAGGAGCTACATTTTCACCACCAAACTCAGTCACTCATAGGAAGGGAACATCATGTCCAGAACCATGCCTGTTGCAAACTTAGATGTTAGAGGCTGTCCGTCTTCTTCGTCCTTACAGCTGGATCTTTGATAGGTCCTTACTTGCTCCCACGTTCACTTTGATTGTGCTTTAAGCCTGGGTAAATCTCCCAATATTTTTTCACTACATTAATACAATAATCCTGGCATCTCTGTACAGCATTTAATTATTACTGCCATTATTGCCTTATGTATTATTGTACTTCTTGCATGCATTAAAATGTAAGACGGTATTCCCAATTCCCAATGCCCTTTACACTCAGAAATCAGATTTACTAGCAAAAACAACTGGATTTACACTGTCTTCACCAAACATGACCACACGGTCATAAATCCTTTAATTCCAATGTAACATTAATCCATGATCATGTTACATTACTCAGCAGTAACTATTCCACATGTAGGGGTGGGCGAAGTATTCCATTCCGGTGGTGGAATTAGTGGATCTTAGCAATTTTACGTTATGTTTGTAAAGCAGAGTTGCGGCCAAGTTCTGCCAATCACTGCATGACAAAAACATTTTCTCACACGTGGTTCCTAAATGGTATGTTGGCGACTGCAAGTATCCCCCTAATGTGATTTGAGTCACTAGGAGGACATCGAGTGAGATGTTACCAACACAAGAAGGCTGCTTCTCGAGTAGAACTTCTACTACAGAGGCAGAAAATCAACTTGAGTATTTGTGCCTTGTGGCACGCCTGTGGTGCCGTTTGTACTGATTTTTCAGCATGGAATGAGCTCCGGCACTAAATCGAAGCACGAGCAGTGTGGCATGCCTATTTCCACCTCTTGGTGGAACTCAGCAGAATCTAACTGAGATTTTATGTAATTCAACAGAGTCAAATTCAACGAGTTCCACTGCCACTCACATGGGGCATCGCAACTGAGAATTTTAAGGCTTTGTTAGCCTCGATAGTTTGACAGCACACACAAACATGAGACGTTTTAGGCATTCAGAAACTCCTTTCTGGCCTTTTATGACCAAGGAAATTATTAGAGATTTACTCCAGTCAAGGGCTGGAGTTTGCATGGTGTGTAAGGCAATGGAACACTCACAAATGTCACGGTTGTGTACTAGAAAGGTATTTCTATATAAGCAAAAAAAATTCAACCAGTGGAAAAAAGGGGAAAGTGTGTCATTACAGGGGCACTTTCTTTACCAAATGTGAAATTTGACTATGGACACAGTTCTGCAATGGAGAGATGCCAACACAAATCACATGACATTCCAAGCATTACACCCAGAACGTGAATGTTACACCTTTCTTATTATATACTTATTGTATCCTGGGTAGGCCTGGGCAGAGTTTGTGGAGTTCCACTATGGGGATCTCTGCGAAGTGCCCAAAAAACTCTTCTGCGCTATGCGGAGTTACATCAGCGGCAGAGTTTGGTTGTTGTTGCTGTTTACACTGATTTTCAGCATGGGGGTTTCTTCATCAACACAAGTGGCAGGTTTCTCATCGTGAGTGGTCACTGCCTACTGCAGCCTCTCGTGTTCAGAAATCTCGCTTGCACTTTCAAACTTTGTGATTGCTCTCATTCCCCAATTTAGCAATTGCTTTCGCTCACCAGCTTAAAGTTGGCAAGCAAGAGAAAAAACTCCACTCCGAGTCACTTGGAGGAGTTTTTCAGCACTCCACACTCTGCGCTGGAAAAACTCCTCAAACTCTGCCAGCGGAGCGGAATTCTTCATCCACCCCTAATCCTGGGAAAATGTTTGATTACCATAAAATGCATGAAACTACACTGATGGCAGAGCACAAATATCTAGGTGATGTTTCACGGTATTTCTTTGAGAATTCTGCCCCTTAATATCTACATTTTACAAAACTTATAGAGAGCAATGTTTGTAATTTCTAGGGGTGGGTGGAATTAGCATAATTTGATTCTACAGAAAAACACACAATTAGATTAAAATTCTGTCAGTTCCTGCGTAATTCCATGACAGGGCAGAGTGGGCATTTGGAACTACATTTGTAACCCAAATACGCCCCTGAGTCCAATAATAGATGCAAGGATGCATTTTGCGCTAAGAAATAGAGCTGTCAAATACCAAATGCACTTACAATGCATTTCGCTCAGTGCCCTTACATACCCTGCCGTGATTACTCGGCTCCCTTGTATAATCAGCAATAATTACTGCAGGTTATGTAAGTGTGCAGAGAGGTATGCACTGTAATGCATACTCTTCGGTACCCTTACATATTGTGCAGTGATTACTGCAAAGTATGTAAATGCACCAGGCATATGCACTGCTATGCATACCCCTTGGCAGGGGCGGCTCCTTCATTAGGGAGGTGGAGCGTTGCCCCTCTGCCAGCAGCGGCAGCTGCAAAACCTTTAAAAGAAAATGATAATAAACCTTGTTTATTATCATTTTCTTTTAAAGAGGCGGGGCCACAGAGGTGACGAGCAGTGAGGGGGAGTTCTTAGCACTCCTCCTCAGAGCGCATGTGTGTTTGGCCAGCCATCTAGGGCCAGCCAAACACACATGTGCTGTAGGCTCTCTCCAGCCTGATAACACAGTTGCCGGGCTGGAGAGAGCCTCCACAGGCTCCCAGTCTGCCTGGGAGCCCTGGCTGGGCGCTCCCAGCCAATCCTAACACTGCTTGAGCAGCGTCAGGATTGGCTGCAGGGCAGGCTGGGAGCCTGTGCCTGCAGCGACGGAGATGGAGGAGCGGAGCGGCACACGGGGTTAAGGTAAGTGTTTTTTTATTTTATTTTAATTTCCCCCACCCCCTCTCCCCGTGCGCCACCTTGCCCCTTCTGCTTGCCGTGAGCCACTCCTGCCCCTCGGCGCCTTACATACTAAGAGCATATAAGCCCTATATATTCTGAGTATGTGAGAGTGCCGAGAGCTATGCACAGCAGTATAGTCAGTGGTTTTTAAACAGGGTCATAAGAGGGAGCTGTCCCTCTATGTTAAAAAATCATTGCAGACTAAATTTTAAACTGCAGTGGTTTTTTAACATAAAGGGACTGCTCCCTCCTCCAGCCCTGTTTAAACCAAACGGTGCTGATTAATCCCACCAGCAAAGTGGCAGAATTGTTTTGCAGATCCATGTTACAACAGTAAAGCGGAATTACAAAATTCCTCAAATTCTGCCAGCGAAATTAGAAATTCTGCCCATCCCTCGTAATTTTTATTTCAGGGTATACACTTTGCATTTTCAACAGGATGAGCTTCCTGAAATTAAGTGACATACCCGAAAAGGCAATGATGTTACAAATAGTGGCTTTTTCCATCACATCATCTGACTACATCGTTAATGAAACAGGCCTGGCGGAGGAATCATGGAGTGCATAGGGTGATGGTATGTGTTCTTATCGGGCTACTATGTGCAGCGGTGATTCTTCGCCCCTTTTTGCAATACGTTATAAATGACTTGTAATTTGCTTCTGCAAAGTAAAGCTCATTCGTCTTCAGCACCTTAGTCTCTTCAGATGTGGCTTTGTTTATCACAGTATGTCTTTTCATGTGGAATACCTAACAAGAGCCACAGGCTGCCCCAGAGTTTCATACTTGTGTGACAAACAGCAGTTATTTACATAGACTTATAGACTGCTGTTGAGGGTTTTGCCAGTTGTTAAAGGCCCTGAAACCGAGCAGTAGGCGAGGGCATATAACAAGAGTGATGACTTTTAGCAACAGGTATACCCGAAGCAGAAGGGCGATTCAGGTATTAGAACAATCTACCCACTGAGGGTATAATGTTCTAAATTAAAAAGAGAGAAACAGAAAGAACAACATTGAAATGCTGGAGCAGAAAACCCATAACAGCATTTTGGGCCCGGAGACACTCAATTTTCTTAAATGGCGCTCTCAACAGTTCAAAGTTGTAATATGGTTTAAATAGTAAAAGCCTTGTAGATGCTAACTGTTAGACTTTTCATCCTTGGCGTGGTCTCCCTTAACTTTTTGCCTCTGTTCCCCAGGTTGTTGATGTGTGCTGGACTCTGATTTTATTGTGTTTGTTACTCTGGGCACTTTACCACTGCTAACCAGTGCTAAAGTGCAAGTGCTCCTGTTTAAAATATGTACGTAATTGGTTCTCCATGATTGGCATATTTGTTTTACTGTTAAGTCCCTAGTAAAGTGCACTAGAGGTGCCCAGGGCCTGTAAATCAAATGCTACTAGTGGGCCTGCAGCGCTGGTTGTGCCACCCACATAAGTAGCTCTGTAATCATGTCTCAGACCTGCCACTGCAGTGTCTGTGTGTGTATTTTTACACTGTAAATTCGACTTGGCAAGTGTACCCACTTGCCAGGCCTAAACCTTCCCTTTTCTTACATGTAAGGCACCCCTAAGGTAGGCCCTAGGTAGCCCCAAGGGCAGGGTGCAGCGTATGGATAAGGTAGGACATATAGGCCCTCATTCTGACCTTGGCGGGCGGCGGAGGCCGCCCGCCAAAGTCCCGCCGTCAGGTTACCGTTCCGCGGTCGAAAGACCGCGGCGGTAATTCTGACTTTCCCGCTGGGCTGGCGGGCGGTCGCCTTCAGACCGCCAGCCAGCCCAGCGGGAAAGAGGCTTCCACGATGAAGCCGGCTCGGAATCGAGCCGGCGGAGTGGAAGCTGTGCGACGGGTGCAGTTGCACCCGTCGCGTATTTCACTGTCTGCGCAGCAGACAGTGAAATACATGTAGGGGCCCTCTTACGGGGGCCCCTGCAATGCCCATGCCAGTGGCATGGGCACTGCAGGGGCCCCCAGGGGCCCCGCGACCCCCCCTACCGCCATCCGGATCTCGGCGGTCCGACCGCCGGGATCTGGATGGCGGTAGGGGGGGTCGGAATCCCCGCGGCGGTGCAGCAAGCTGCGCCGCCGCGGAGGATTCAATGGGGCCGCGGTACACTGGCGGGACCCCGCCAGTGGTGCCGGTCCGACCGCGGCTTTACCGCCGCGGTCGGAATCCCCATTGGAGCACCGCCGGCCTGTCGGCGGTGCTCCCGCGGTCCTCCGCCCTGGCGGTCAAAGACCGCCAGGGTCAGAATGAGGGCCATAGTACTGTGGTTTATATGTCCTGACAGTGAAATACTGCTAAATTCGTTTTTCACTGTTGCAAGGACTGTCTCTCTCATAGGATAATATGAGTGCTACCTTTAAATATGATTAAAGCGTAGATTCCCCTAGAGAGTAGATGGACATGTGGAGTTTGGGGTCCCTGAGCTCACAATTTAAAAATACATCTTTTAGTAAAGTTGATTTTAAGATTGTGCGTTTGAAAATGCCACTTTTAGAAAGTGAGCATTTTCTTGCTTAAACCATTCTGTGACTCTGCCTTGTTTGTGGATTCCCTGTCTGGGTCAGTTGACAGTTGGGTTGTTTTTCACCTCACACCAGACAGTGACACAAAGGGAGCTGGGGTGTAACCTGCATTTCCTGATTAGCCATCTCTGCTAGGAGGGAGGGGTGGAGTGGTCACTCTCATCTGAAAGGACTGTGCCTGCCTCTAACAATGCCCGCTCCAACCCCCTGGTGTGTGTCTGAGGCCTTGCCTGGGCAAGGCAGGATTTCACAAGTAGGTGTGAGTCCCCTTTGAAGAAAGGTGACTTCAAAGACTAAAATGGGTATAAGAAGGGCACCCAAATCTACAGACTTTAGAAACACTTCTGGAATCAAGAGGAACCTCCGCCTGGAGAAGAGCTGTTAGCTGAGGAGGAAGTGCTGCCCTGCCTGTGACTGTGCTTTGTGGAGCTTTCCTGCAGTGCTGCTTCTGCCAGAGTAAGAGGGCAAAGACTGGACTTTGTGTGCCTTCCATCTTGAGAAGAAATCTCCAAGGGCTTGATCTAGACCTTGCCTCCTGTTGTTTGAAGTCTCAGGGACAGCAAAGACTTCTCTCTGCCAGCACCTGGAGCCTCTGGAGAGACTCCTACTCTGCCCTGTGGTGCCCATCCAGTTCCTGGGACCCTGAAAGGAGAAGCTGGCAGCCTAAAGACAAGAAAATCCACACACAGAGCGCTGTGCGGGGAAAAGATCGACGCGAATCCGATCGGCGGCTGAAAAACGAGGCGCCGCCAGCTCCGCGGCTGAGAAACGACGCTCGCAGGAAACGCGACCGAAGAATCGACGCACGGAGCAGGAGAAACGACGCGCAGCATCGCTGACGGAGGCTGGGAGATCGCAACCTGCGCGGCTGGATCGTCAACTCATCGTGCGGCTGGATTTTTGACTCGAGTACCGCCGTGCGGAGTTATTTTCGACGCACGCCCGCCCGTGCGGGGTTATTTTTGACGCACACCAGGTACATTTTCACTCTAGCAGCGCTAGTGTGTTTTTAAAACTACTTAAAGACTCTTTTTGATTTTTAATTAATAACTTGACTTGTGTATGGTGGATTTTTGTCGTTTTGGGTCTTGTTTTGTTTAGATAAATATTTCCTATTTTTCTAAACCTGTGTTGTCATTTTGTAGTGTTTTCATTGAGTTACTGTGTGTGTTGGTACAAATACTTTACGCCTAGCACTCTGAGGTTAAGCCTACTGCTCTGCCAAGCTACCAAGGGGGTAAGCAGGGGTTAGCTGAGGGTGATTCTCTTTTACCCTGACTAGAGTGAGGGTCTTTGCTTGAACAGGGGGTAACCTGACTGTCAACCAAGGACCCCATTTCTAACACTAACTATGATTTTATCAATGTTTAATAGTAAAATAAGTTCACTTCAGTATGAAATAATACATGACTGGCAAAACTGAGGCTTTCTTTGCGAATTACAGAGGGCAAAAAATAGTCACCCTTAAAAAGAATCAGGGGTACTATTCTCATTTGCAAATAAGGGAAGTGCAATTTGCACACACACTGGTTTGTAAATGGAAATATATTTTGGATGTGACCTGTCTGCTTAATAGGTTGCAACACAAATTATCAGTCCTAAGGGGGCAAAAAACTACCTGCCTAATGATTATTAATTATGCAATTTACAAAATGAAATGCCCATTGATTAGCTGCAAATGCTGGGATGGAGGCCTGCAAATGACAGCATGCCTCAGTCCCTGGATTTGCTTTGCCAACCAGGAAACACTTGTTTTAAAAAGCCTGTGTCCATTAAGGAACCATTGATGCTTGAAAAAAAAAAACTCTTTGACAAGACACTGACAGAGCAGGAACTGGTCCCCGCAAAGGCTCCTTAGGTAAATCCCTGCATCCCCTTTGCAATCAGTTTCAACCCCGATTTGTGAGTCATTAAATAATTAATACTTTCTAACTGCAATTATAAACAATTGATACATTTCTTCCTGTGGCACAAATTCTATGATATTCACGTAAGCCCTTTCACAAGTCAGAAAGACTTTTTCAACTCATAAAATGTAATTTATACATTGTGAAAAAAGCCCTTTTGCAGTTGCAAATTCAACGATTTTACGAATCGTGGAGCCTGTAATGGAAAATGGACTTTGTGCATTGGATCCTAAGTGTGCAAATTATGCAGAGGCAGCTGGATTTGGGGAAAAGTGGTGGGGAAGGAGGCACAAAACAAAAAAGACACACAAAAAAAATACCTGCTGCATCGCCGCATGTTTGCCGCTCTTCCGGGTCCCTCGCTGAAGGTAGAGGCCCCCAGCCTGTCCTGCGGCCAATCCTAATGCTGCTCTGATGCTGCTGGCAGCAGGATTGGCCTGAGCACTCTTGATCTGCACATACTGGGAGCCTCTGCCTGCTCTCTCCAGCCCGGCAACATAGTCTCAGGTTGGAGACAGCTCAGTGCGCATGTGTGTCTGGCCGTCCTGAGTTGGCCTGCCAAACACACATACCCACTGAGGGGAGTGCATCTACCACTCCCCCTTGTGCCTGTCATCCAGATGGCCATGTCCCCGAAAAATAAAACAATAACAAACATTGTTTAGTATTGTTTTAATTTTCAAGTTTGCAGCTGTTGCTGGGGAGGGGGTGATCCTCTGCTATAGTGAAGGAGCCGCTGCTGAAATTATGCCAACAATAACTACTATATATTACAAAGGGTGCAAACCACCAGTGTCACATTTTATTGTAGAAAAAATAATTTTCTCAATAGCGTGTTGTGCAGATATTTGAGGTCTGAACCTCTTCTTTTCCTTACGAAAAATAAGTTGAAGGAGAGCAGCTCAAATTTTCAAACCCTCGCCGTGCGTGCCAGGCAGAGGAAAAATGCAACATAAAGATGCACACCACATGTTCCTCTCTGAAACAATTCATGTTGGTTAACATTAAAAATACAACAGACTCTGGTTTCCAGCGAGTTTCCAAACGGCTGTCCCTTTACATTAGTCAACTGGGTCTCGTGGGACCTTGGTGAGTTTTAAAGGTAGGAATTTTTGTTTACTAACAGAATACAATTCTAAAAGCATAGCATCTTGGTTGGCAGACAGGTTATGATTTTGTCTGTTGTGTTCATTCGTTCATAAAATAAACATGTCCTTCAATGGTCCTTCTGCACGCGCACTCATGGCACCAAGCACTTCATGGATTAAAAAAAAAAGCAAAATGTATTTTAAAACTGGGTGTAGATGAAAATGAGTACTGGAGACCTGGATGCAGGATGTAGCCACTATTGGTCAGCGGGAGCAGCTGCAATGAGGCCTAGGAGCGTGATCAGCCGTCAGCACTATTTATGGTTATGTTTTTACTCTACTACACGGCGGTTGGGAGCGAATTTCCCTCCTTTGCACTAGGGTCCACTGAATCCATGCTATGCCATTGCCTGATGAGACAATAGACTGTAACACACTTAAAACTATTTTGACCTTGAAGACCCAATTCAGTATGACATTTGAGAGATCTGGAAAGAGCAAGAGCACCTGCATCTGAGGTTGCCTTGGAACTACAAGTGTCTGACATCAGCTGGCTGTGTCGGTTCAGCGGGATTATAATTTCACTTTAGAGTTAGGGTTTTGCCTTGGTCACTGAGGGGCTGCTCCTGCTGGTGAGCAAGCACTGCAACTTAATTTCCCCTAACTTGCCCATATCTCCTGACTTCTAGCCCTAGCGGTGCACAATGTTTCCCTTTGACTCTAGATCTCCCATAGCACTCCATTGTATGAAGGTAGTTGCCCTGGTTTTAGAGCTTTTTCTAACAATCACTCTGAAGATGCAGCTGTAGAAAGATGTAGTAGTGCTTAGACCCTAAAACCAAGTTCTCTAACTGCTACTGTCAACTAGAATGTTAAATGGTGGCCACAAGCTCAGTTGGTTCTCCGTCCCTAAAACCGAGCACTTCCTGATGGTCTGCTGCTAGGGCAAATCTTTTAATAATGACATATGAAACAGATTACCACCTGTTATTATATTTGTGTATCACCAGCAAGTAGTATGTAAAATGCGCTTAGAAACAGACAGCAATATTCGGACGGCATGACTTGCACAAAAGACAAATCTGCATTGCTTTGATGAGTTGACTTCCCTCTCCTGCTCCAACCCTGTGATTTAATTAATGATATGTCCCATGTGTTGACTGCCTCTCTAAACTAAGTAAGCAATACTTACAAAACGGTCCTGCAGATTGCCAAGCTGTGAAAACCCAAAGAAATCCATTCAGAGTTCAGCCAAACTTCAATAACCTCTGTTCAAAAACATTGTATGGAGACTGGGCTTCAAACAAACTGCCCCTGATCTCACACACACGTTTTCCATACACACATGTATACTAGTCCCCATTTGTCTAAAGCTAAGTGCATAAGAATCAATTCTGGTGTTGTCATAGTCTTTAATTCGATTTTTCAAATATGGCATTTCCGTAATTCAATCCATGATCATATAAACTGTGTGCTAAGCTACCAAGTTTGTTCACTGTTATCCTTGTTCTAAATCTTGGTCAGTGTAGTCATTTAATTGAGAAGAAGCAAGTGAGGAGATTCCTGCGGGGTTAGCAGGATAGACTGTCAATTTGTCCCCAGTAATTGGTTCAAACAATCATCTGGAGATCAAAGGCTCCAACTGTCTAAGAATGGTCAAAAGTTCTCCTATTCTCAGGTGTGTAGTATTAAGACATTGTAGGATTTCAAGAGTGATCACGTTTTGCTATTTAAAATGCAGTGACATGACCAATGTGTAAATGCAGCACTGCGTGGACAAAACCTTACATCGCTATGAAGGACCTGGGGACAATTCGGTAGAACCCAAAGGGGGGAAGAGATCAGTGAGAAGGAATGAACTGAAAAACCAAGGGACGTGTTTTGAAAGTAATACTGGTTTTCACTCAATTTACATTGCATAGAGAGGCCTCTTATCTCCAGTGTGCCTTTTGTGAGGTGCAAAACGCAAGATTCAGATTCAAAGATCTAGTAGATCTGTACATCTCATTGCATTTTTCTGCACCTCTGGTAACTATTGAAAAGACATGTTTTATCAAAGCCTTTCAGGTACTTCAGATTCGTTTTAGAGTAAGCAACACATAATGTAACTAAAGAGTCCCTTCACACTTCACTTAAAAGGAATGCATTCCTCACTTTGAAGTAATAGGAATTTTTCATAGGGAAAAGCAATACAGAGAGTTTCTATGTCCCCCATTTTAACATATCTTACACTGCAATGTATGTCTCTAATTCAGCCTACAAGAATTAATGTAACAGAATTTGAGATAGGGATTATTGTCTACCTGCCAGAGCCTCAGAGTACAACTCTAATGTAGTCTACATTGGGCAGCTTCACACTATTTCTGGGACCTTTTAAACATGTTTCATAACCAGAAAAAGTATTTTCCAATATTTACTAGTTGCATTTATAATGTTGACCAATAGTAGTGAAACTGTCAAGATTATTTGCATTAGAATTAAAGACAGTTCAACACCAAAGATTAATGACTTATTTATGTCTTAAGTTACTCATGCCATGCATACCAATATTTCCCACACATGGGACTTCGCTGTGGGTTCAGTTTACAAAACAAACAGCCTAAAGGTATGGATAATTCCATGCAGAAACACAATTCTCTCCTTTCCAGTTTCAGGTGATATGCTTTATATGCTTGGGCCAACAAAATTACAAATTCTCACATGGTAAAGGACTTTTTCGTGACAGAAAAATTATACTCGTGTATAGAGTTATATCAAACACTAACAAAATATACACTTGGACTTTATCAACTTACAACCTGCAACTTATTTTGAAGGACAGGTTTGTGAACACTGGGGTCATTTTATAACTTGCACATAGCTGCTTCACAACGTGTGCTTAGATAAAGGCAGGAAACTCTAACTCAAACAAAGACCAAAAATCTTAACTTTTATCAACTGCTAATCTAGACAATTATTTTGACATATTGGTAAAGGAAGATATTCAACAGTGCAGAAGCAAAACAACAAATGATACAGAACTTATCACCTAACAAGCCATATAAGAAATAGCCTCACTTTTCACAGATCTGACAGCAACAAAGGTGTCTGGTTTGTAGTACTAGCATTGCTCCCATGAAGTACAGGATGAAAAGTGCTCCTTACCTTACAAGAAATAACCTCTTTCGGGCTTCTCCGTGCTCCCACCCGCTGCCGACTGCCATTCTGGGCTTCGCTGCCAGGCCGCCCTCCCCACCTCCATTGCTGGAGTCCCCCAGAAGCCTGTGCGAGTAGGAGAAGAGGCAGTTTATAAGTGCAGCACGTGGGAGCACAACAGAGCCACATAGAGGATTTGTTCTGGTAAAGATAAGAATCAAAATATTGCTGTCCATCAATTTAGTTATAAGCAGTTTTTCACAAAGTATAATTCTACCTCATGGTTCTGTTGACATTGAAAGACCACCGAAATGTTGGTCTGTGGACACTATGATGTCATCAATAGTAGACAACTATGCAGTATTGATGTCATCACCTGTCACACACATTAAAGGCAAGGCTTGAACCTGAAGATGTCAGCTATTTAAGCAAACATGTCGCTGCACTTTTCCATTCAGATGGAGCAAGGGAAGGGGACTTGCCCGAAATGAGTGGGACATAGGTGTTTTATGTACAGCTAGAAATGGAAAGCTGAGTAAGATTAGTTTGATTTAAGGTATCCCTGACTCCTATACATTTACCATACTTAGGCATATAATCTTTTAACAGGTTTTATGTCACCAGAATCATGTGATGGAAGTATAGCCATGTCATTCCCATTTACCCATCATTGTTTCATACGAAGTCTTACTATAAATACTATACAATGGCAAACATTCATCTAAATCATTAACTAATAATTAACTATTAATAAAAGAAAAAAATATATTCGGGAATTTAGATACTTAATTGGTCTTTTGCTGCTCTTAGTAGATATTAGCTGACCATGGTTCAACTCTTCACAAATCCTAATCATTACTGGTACATCATAAGGACTTACCTATAGAAAGTCCTTATGTAAGTCTTTCATGTGACGGCAATACCTTCCATTAATAATAATGTCACGGCTTAGTCAATAAAAATTTGGAGGAAATATTTTACTTTTTTTAGACAGTGTTCAACTGAAAAATGTTCATCATGTTTTTGTTGTTGAGCTTTGCTTTGAAGTAGTGGGTGATCTACCATCCCCTTCCAAGCACTTAAAATCTGTTTTCGTAAACCGTTAGTTCAGTGCATAAATACAGTTGTTTCCAGGTGCACTCGTGCTACGTTGACCAGTCCTGGTATCTGCCAATCCTTCAATGCTTCTTATTAATATTATTACTTTAATGTGGGGATGCAGTTATTATCATGGTATCAAGGTGGATTGATGATATATATTGAATTGAGTCCAAGTGTGAGACATATAACCTATTTCGTCTTACTTGATCACTGTGGGATGTATTCAAGGAACACCTCCTATTCCTGTGCTGCAATATACTCTTAGAAGAACATGAGGTGGGCCCTCAATCATATTGCCTTCGTAGCTGTTTACAATTGGAATTGTTCAGATGTCAACAATTGTGGATGCAAACTAGTTATAAATAAATAAAAGATAACAGTATCACAATCGACCAAAATTAACTGAAGGTTTGACTACATTCTATTATGTCCAGGTGGATCCTAAGGAGTAAATAATTGAATTCCTCTCTCACAGAACTCTGGATTTGGTCGCAGATGCACTGAGTCAACCTGAAGAATTATTTTCACCTGTCAAGAAAGGTCATTCTAGATCATGAAGATAATGAATAGAATTAAAAGTTGGTGAATTCTTTCAATGCAGTGCAGGAATAAAAAGCAATTTCTCATTTGGACACGTGCTGGATAAATTGAAGGACCATATTCCTACATTTGTCACAAAAGCTAGTCTTGTTTATCTCTTGTAATGGTCTTAAGGTCACATTTATTCTTCGGGTTCTAAGGCTGAGTCTTCCTTTTCTTATTTCAGTTTTATGTACTGCTTTTGCCAAATAAGCACACTTTCTTGTACAAACTAGATGACAAGTAATGGTTTCAGATTTCATTGGTAGTGTTGGAAAGGCAAACATAAACATGAAAAGAAGTTGGGCAAGAAATGCATGCTTGATTTCCCACAACTGCCTCCAGTAAATTCTTCTTTTCACTTTCACAAAACCTGTTCCATCAACTACTGCGTGGTACCTTGGTCACCATGCCACAATTTTCGAGAAACACATAGTGACACTTTAAATGAAAGAGGCCCTTAATGGACATTAAGGATAGAGACACTCTCCAATGATATTCTGCCTCAGAGATATTGAACCACGAGCTACCTGGTCCCTCCATTTTACCAATTAACATGGCAGTGCTTCCTTGTAACCTATGCACATGTACATGGTTCTAGATGCTTTTGACGAGAGTGCACACATGTAGACACACATGATGCCACATGTACAGATAACATCTTATCCTGCCCTGATCAGACACTCATCTTATTGTTGATCCATGTGGACATATCGTGTGTCATGAACAAACATACCTACACATAGAAAGGTGAGAGGAAAAGGGTCATCAATTGCTCATTGACCTATCTAGACAACACATACAGAGATTGATGAACCTCCAAACTCTCTGCCTTTTCTTATGATCGCATTATTTAGCAACAATGTCCTCACCCACTTTTCATGCCAAGCTTCATTATAGGGCATGCGTTTACACCTGTTGCACTATAGTGCACAGGGGTGGATCTGGGGCTTACAGAGCTCTTTGTTATAGTAGGGGACCCAGGTCATAGGAGATTAAACAGTTTAGATGGATCCCAAATCAAGTAGATATTTATTGTTTGGTTCCTCTAACAGGACAAATAAAAAAATATTTGGTTAGTTTTAGGGCATTTATCACCTATAATCCCTCAATTGATGTTAACATGTTACAGACGGTTTTATGCGCCCAGAGGGTCGACATCATTCTTCAGGACTAACAGATCCTTGATAATTAATGCTCTGAAGAATCAGTAGTTATGTCAGCAATCAAAAAGTGTTTGCTACACAAAAATCAAATAACTTTACTCACATGATTTTGAAGATGGATGACTTCACCTGTACAGGGATCATAAGTGCAGATGTGAGGGTAACTAAGCAGAAGGTACACATACAATAACTTTTTGGATTTATTGTCCCACACTAGTTAAAATGGTTAGTTAAAAAGTCATTTAAACGTGATGACATGAACTGAGGGATGACAGGGTGATAAATGCCCTAAGAACAACCAAATGTGTGTGAACCTGTCAGAGGAACATACCAATTAAAATCTAATTGATTTGGTATCCCTCTAAACAGTTTTAATCAATCACTAACACAGAGCTTTTGGTATGACCAAGATCTACTATTGCACACTACGGTACATCAGTTGTGATGAAGCATGCCAGGAAAACTGGGTATGGGCACTGTTTCCAAAATGATGAGACTATAAGAGAAGGCACATAGTCCTGAACTTCATCAGTACCTTTGTGTTATGAACAAATGTGAAAGGTGCAGCAGCTTATTTTGCATGACCTGCAAAATACTTACAACTGACTTGAACTTTCTAAAATGTGGAACCTCGAGTGGATTATGGCAATTAGAAGTTAGGGGATTATCAAGATTGTATGGAGTGAACCTATTTGTTAGGAAATACAGTGCCCCTCAGAACAACTGGACAGCACCTGAGAATATTTTCCGATAATCATACATCCCTAAGTCTTGTTATGTATTTTGTGAAGTTTGGCATATTACAGCCTCGGATATCTATGTCAGGCCTTTACCAGTCTTGAATGCAAACTCTGGTGAACATTGCTCAACACTTCAAAGTTTAGCAAGAATGTATCAATGTATTTAGACATGTATTGTAAACTTGGTTGTGTGACCAACATGACTTTAACCTGCTCTAGCTTTCCCCTAGAAGCAAGACTTATGCCAATCGCTTCAAGGTCGATGTAGTAAAAGTTGATGATTTACTACTGAATTGCTGAAGAAGGTCAGGAAGGCTACAAAAGTAAGCCATACACTACCCACTCACTACATAAGGTTATTGTCAGGCTTACTGATTTTAAGAATCGATGTCTGGGAATAGGCAATATGCAAGGAGGGTAACAGACACAAAAATATACCCTTAGATAACAATAGAGCCCTAGGAATAGTTACTTGTCATCCAGTTACCTGTATTCTTAGGGGAACAAGGCTTTTGGCAATGACGCATCATAAGTGATTTCTTTCTATCCATGTGAAGTGCACTGCTCAGCTGGGAGAAAGGGCAAGACATAGTGATGAAAGTAGAGAGTGAGGAGAGAAAGAGGATAGACAGGGACAGTGACCAAAATATTAATTCTGTCAGAAGGTTGTAGCTGAATTTTTGTTCCTTTTCCTTTTCCAGGCACATTTATCTGAGAGGCTTGGCTGGCCTTTTTCCTCCTTCACGAGGTCTCTTGCATTTCAAGTGCCCTGATTAATTTTCACAAAACAATAAAGACAGACTCCGAACTCCTTTTTTAGGAAAGAAAGAAATGAAATCCTGTCCAATGGCACAATGAATTGCTTTTAAATCATTCTCCTTTAATCGCACACAGATTGCCATAGAAAAATTTAGTATAATGTAGTTATGATTTTGTGGTCCCCGAGGGCTTTGGGCTGGCCTTAATCCTATTCATAGTCTAAATGACCTGCCATCTCCCGCACTGTGTGTACACCAAATCATCAGCATGGATGTAGGCAGTGACGGGTGATTTATCGCCCGCCGACCATGCAGGATGGAGAGGAGGATTTGACTTTCGACGTAAGCTGGGTCTGTGCCTAATGCTGAAGCATTTCATTTGGAAGATTTCTGTCCGAATTAAAGCTGCACTGCGTTATAAAGTAAGTAAGAGTAGATTGCAAGATGTTTGAAGGTGCAATGGTGCATGCCTAAGTGATTAGGCTGACCTAGGTATGAAGAATTTATTTTCACAGCCCAAGCCTGAACCTTTTGCACAAGCTTAGCTGCTGTTCCCGCTAGTCCTTACCTCCATATAAATATAAAGTGGCAAGGTCACCTTGGGTAGATTTACTTAGTACTTAGGCCCTGGCCCTGGCACAATGCTAATTACATCAATGTAATATGTGAATTTCGCCCTATATGCAGTTTTAAAATTTCCTGCACTATCACAAAACACAATTTCGCATAATTGTCTACTACCTGATTCCTGGGTGCACAGAAAATGTATTACACCACAACTATTTACTGCTACAACCAGAGTCCTCCGAGCACCTCGCATAACCGTTTTATGCAAGGTGTTCCATTCAGTGAAAATTTCAAACAAAATATAGCCACACCTCAATCTGAGTATTGAAATGTCGCAAATCTTTAATGACATTTTTAACAGGAAAAAAATCCAGAAGCCTGTTGTCATGGACCACAGGGGAAATGAGATTTCAATGTGGTACCTGAGAATGGATGGCTAGAAATTTTGGACATTTGAATGAAGGCTACAAGCTGTTTCACTTTAAAAATCATATTGTTCTTTCCTAGCAATGTTTCCACTGGTACTTATTCTCCCAATTAAAAATTATTGTATCCATGTTTTATTATTTTTAAATAAACGCTTGTTTGCTTGGGTTTTATTTGCTGCCTTCAAGCTTTGACAAGGGACTCAACTTTAGAGAAATTTGGAAGTGGGTGGGCCACCTACTATTTGAATATCCTCATACACACCCCTGTAACACTACTTCATGACAGTGGACAATGTACGCCCTGAAAAAATTAAATGATAAACGTAATACAATAAAAATCTAAATACATTAATAAATAGGTGCTGTCTGTAGACCCATTGCCTCAGCAAAGGCCCAAAGCAAAACTTTGCATTTTCTTTTAGGTGCAAATAAAAAACACATATTTTTCAGGTGGCTAGTGATTATAAAGAGGGTAGCATGACAGAAAAATAAAAGCATATGTATCCAAAAATGAAATCCCCCAAAATAAACAAATAAGCTGTTGTATCCTGCAAGCGGCAGGTGTAATGAAGCAAACAACGCTTTATAATGGGGAACATCTCAGATACAGAAACAAGACATATTTGTAGTGTGTTGCCACAGGCCGTGTGCCAAATCTGTTGTTCCTGACAGTGGGCTATTGAGATTCAGGCACTTGAATTTCTCAAAGATTAAAAGGTACAAAAAAGGATAGGCCCTGAAACAACTTGGAGCACAACCCAACAACCCGCACTCCATGAAGCAACTGCTTGCGGCCTTTTACAAACCATCCCTTAACACTTTAAAATTAGGGCTCAGGGAATGCATTTGATTTTTACGTTTTTGCTAACGTGGTTTCAGCTCGTTCTTTACTTGCATGACTGATATCGGTAAGCATTCGGGTCATTTCTAATTATTGCATATGGCTGGAAAGTCTTTATTCCCTAATTCACCATGCCCTATATTGTTTAATGTTATTGTCAATATTTTAAGTTTTTTAATACTTTTTTTCGTAATTGTGTAAATTTGTAGTGTCTTAAAATGGTTTGAGGGGGCCAAGAGAACATCTGGGTTCATCCTAACACTATGGAAAATACATTCATAAATTACATTTGAAAAGCCAGCGAGGAGGAGTAATACAGAAACATCATAAGGTCAGAATATTTGTCTCTAAAAAATTTGAATCAGCAGGGCCAGGGCCACCTCATCTTTGCTTAGGCAGTGAATCATTCCTCTATGTCACGCCCTGGCACTTATCCCGTCCTAATCAATCAGGCTCTTTTGTCCTGTGACGAGAGGTCAATTCGATATTTCAGCTTCTAGCAAGGGTTCCAGCCTGCCCCTTCCAGTTCCATACTGTTAGTTTCCCACACCCTCTCTCATTTTCTATCTCTTTAAGGTTCGCTTTGATATTCACTTTTATTTTCCCACTTGAAACGTCAAGATTAATGCTGTTGTAAAACAATGTTCTATGTGTTATTTTGTTTGCAAATAACATAGATGTATTGAGAATTAGCACTATTTAATTGTCAAATGAAAGTTCGTTTTCTACAGGCACAGGGGGCTTGCTTTGTTTTTTTCTTCTATAAGATTCGTAAAATGGTGGAAACCTCCCTGCTGACACGCACCTTCCACCTAACTCTCCCTCACTGTCCCTGTGTCTTGTGTGCTTACGGCCAGTCCTTAATTTGTGCTTGTTGTTTCCGGTGCTGAGCCCCAGCACTTATTTTTTGAGGGCCAGGGCTTATTCTTATGCCTCAAGCATTTGTTGAAAGCAAAAGACGCATGGAAAAGACAGAAGAAGGAAAAACGAAAAAGCGACATAAAGGGAGAAAGTAGAAAGCTGCAGGATGAGCTGAAGGGGCAGGGGTGGCCGTAAATGGATTGAGGAGGCCCGAGATGCCTTCCGTATTACGCTGCCTCAGTATTCAGTGAGTGCTGGCAGATTTAATTTCAGCAGCCTCGTGTTTAAGAGGAGGGCTTTGAGCACCGGCACCTTTTTACTTACAAATTAAGCACTGCTTTAGGCTTATGCTTTCCTTATCCCATTTGTTTGCTTTTTATCTGGTTAGGCAAGGAAAATACCAATTCGACCTACGCCTGCTTTGCTAATGCAGTTATGAGCCAGAATTGAAACAGCGAAGTGGAATATATTCAATGTCACTGTTCACAATGTAATTCTTTTTCTGGTGCTACGACGAGTGTGTCCTCTAATTACACAGCAGAGACAGGCTCATTTGGAGTGCTGCGGAATTATTGAACCTGATTCTACACCCGGTAATATATGACTCCCAACCTTGCATTTATTCTCTTAGTGCAGTGTTTCGGCCCAATTCCAACTTAAAAAGGGATCACCTGTGGTATGGGAGCCAGTGCGCACGATTATGTCATCTTTCTACTTTTACACATGTTTTCAGGTATTACAATATGACATCTGTATGGGGAAAAACCCGAGGAGCACACATATTTAAAACAAATTGTAATGCCAAAAGCGTGTTTGCACTTGAATAAGCATTGTAGGCCAACTTCTGGCGTGGGACAGTGTTTTTGTATTAGAATTGTTTTTTAATTTAATGCTTGTGAAATGTAGAAAGAAAAGATCACAGATGTCCAATTCACTTGCTGCTTTATCGTAAGGCCTGTCAGTGCTGTCAGACCACAATTACCACTGTGTCTCTCCAGTTTTTTTTTTTTTAATCATGTTCCTGATTTTAATACTTCCAAACATTTGCCACCGACTCAGACATACATTTCTTTACAGTATTGATGAACTCTTCGGAAGCCCGCGTTCTTGAGGGCCAACAGTGAGTGAGTCCGTACTGACATAAGGTCTGGGTCTGCAATCCATTAAAAGCTATAGTTACCACCACCAGTGCTCTGAAGTGGCTGCAAGATGACATGCCAGGACTATAGAAATCTCCCTAAATAAATACAAAAATATAAAAAATGAACGTTCCCATAACTTATACAATCTCATGGCTTGTAGTTCTACAGCCACAAACGACGGGCAGCTCCCCTACCATACTTTTACTACTAACATTTGTAAGTGTCTCCCACCTCATCCATCTTCTTCCTCTTGAGCAGACTACACGTATTTAAGTCTGTCAGTTTCTCTTCATAAAATTCCGGGTGAAATCGTAATAGCATCTTGGGACTCTCGTCTAGACGGTTTCTGATTAGTCAATGCCATCTAGACCCAGTAATCTTTGCTTCCTGTCTTACAGTAGTTACTCAGTTTGAATATTCCTGCTTGGTACAACCACCCACGTGTAACACAAAATGTTGTGCCAGTCCACAATTCTGTATGCCACACATTCATTGAAATCATTACTCAACAATACTCAAGGTTCTTGCTCGTATGGATAAACACTGTTGGCTTTGTCTTGGCTTTGTGGTGATCCAAATACCAACTTGTTACATGAGTGTTGGCTTAATTGTGAGGTGACTACCTCTCGCATTTGCTCTTTGAATTTCGTCAATCCACCTTAATATTTTTTATTTAGCTTGGTTTTCACCTCAATATCATACCTTAAGTCATGTCCGCAAAAACAGAAACCTGTGGGCTTCTGCCTTTCTGTAGCACTTCTGATCATTAGCAGCGCTCCCTAAAGCGGAAGAAAGGCAGCTAATACAAAGCACCACCGAGAAGTGACGCTAAATTTTTGAAAAACGCCCATTTATTAAATCACGAAATTCTGTTTTTGTGGGAGTGTTGAAAACCCTCATACTGCTCCTGCCTTCGTCTGAAAAATGAAGGGTTTTAACCCATAAATTCCTACCTATTCACCATGCTCAGTTCACAAGCTTGGTACTTGTGTCCTTACAAGCCACCTTTTCAGTTTGGTATTCCCATTACCAAACTGTGCACCTTAAATTCTGTTTCCTAATCTAAATCTCTACTCTCACTAGCAAATTAGATAAAGAATTTCACAATCGATCCTTTTACCTTTGAGACTGCAATATACCTGCAATCTTATTGGTTCCCCGAGAAGGTACACAATTCAAACTTTAGCTGACAACCACCATCTCAAATATATGTACAAAAAAGAACAAATAAAAATATCTACAAAATTGGTAATCTAGCAATATTGTCCAAATCCAAACTCACTTCCATCTATTGCAAGATTGTGTTAAATTGCTATTATAACTTCAGTCCTAACATATTTTGAGGCAAATGATTCACAAGGCATTAGGTGCATGTCAATATTTGTATAGATAGATATGTCAACTAGGTTTACAGTTTTTGTTTCTGATTTTTTTATTGTTTTACTTTATGCGTTTGCAGACTACATTAACATCAGAGGATGAAAATTACCCAAAACTTTACACTAAAGAGGATTCCAACCTGGTGTAGAACTCCAGCTATTATTACAACTGTTAAGGCGTGCGGATTAATGCATATTAGTCCACAAGCATACTTCCAGGTGGGTAACAATTGTGAGAGCTTGGTGGGCCATTCATCTGCACCCTGGGAGGGTTGATTGCTCTCTTTTCATCAACGATACTGATAGAATTATTCATTCCGAGTTTGGACATAAATACCATAACTGTTACAGCACATTGAGGTTCACTCCAGTGCCCATAATATCAGCACAAGGTCTTCATGGCATTTTTGCTTCCAATAATGACCTTGGTTGTAATTTTTGATTGCGAATGTCAGAAAATGTTTTTTGCATGCATTTTGGTAGTGTTAGCACCCGCTTTACGCAGATTCTTACCACCGCTACAAGCTAGTGGTAACCACCAGCTCAAAACTAGATAAAACAATTTCTATATTTTACTGGTTTAAACACTTGGTGATTTTAAACAATCTGAATACCAACACAAGAGGTTTGCTATGAAAGGCACTGCTACAAACTGGCACATTTATTTTTATTTTACATCTTCACTCGTGGTATTTGCTCGCTTATCCTTTGTGTTGCAACTCTTCCACTGGATAACTTCATGCAGTGGCCATTATGGTTAATTATGTTGTCCTCAACAGTTCAACCCTGCAGTTTTTCACAGACCTCACAATAATCAGTGTCTTGAATGAACAAATGCAGATAACACTCACGGGGTATAGCTCCAGGAAAACTTTGTCACAGAAGCTGTAATGACCGGAGAATCACACAACAAACATTATTGTACTTCAAACTATCATTAAAAACAAGGGGCCTCATTCACAGAGCCATTTATGTCTGTAAAGCTTTGAATGTTGCCATAAATGGCTCCTGTTACAAATAACAGCTATCTACAAAAGGATACCTGCTAGGTAAATGGTTTTACTACAGCGTAATCGTTTGCCATAAGTGCATAGAAAACGAAACAATAAACATTACTGGAGAGGTATGGAGAGGGACAAACAAGGCACGGTATTATGTAGGGCTGTGTGAAATATTCATAATTTGCTTTTGCATAATGATGTGAAATTTCATAAAATTAAAGATAAATTACACGTAGGTAAGCAAAATGAAAAACTGACATTCTGTGCTGTTTTTTACATACACAATTTGCAATCCCACAATGTCCTTGCCTGAAAATGGTTAGAGTACCTATACTTAAAAGCTGTGAAGGAAAACAGTCACCGCCCCCAAACAGGTTGGAGGTCAAAGGTAAGGAGTTTTTCCAGATGGAAAAATGTTTTCCCCTTGGAGAAAAAAAGCAAAATGAAATAACATGCGCATTTGCACATTGGACTGGCTTTCAACAGTGGGTAATTCTAAAATGAACCCTGTTCCAAATTGGATTACTATCACTGTATAAAAAAATCAGGACTCAGTAGTATACCTGGACAGCTGAGCCTGGCGCTGCTTCCCATGCATACAGCTAGCCAGTTTGTGAATAAGTTGTAACTATGCACCCATGAGGAATAATACTTCTATGAGTGCAGATTTACAATTCACTTTGTGGATCAGGCTCAATATATAGCACGGATGGATCACGTTACATTGAGAACCCTGGATCCCAAGCAGGTCCAAAATATCTGACAAATGAAATATAGAAATGAGAAGTCTCATGCAAGCAAGACTTGATATGGAGCAGCCTATTGAAATAGTTCTACAGAGTCAAACATAACTAAGGGCATCCATTAAAAAATGCTATTAATTGAGTTTTAATTTTGATGTGGATACTTGTGGTTGACCAGCATCCTTACATGAATATTTATCTATTTGTAGAACATGTGTAGGCGACCTAGCCACAGGCGTAGAAGAAACGTACAATAACTAGGATGCCAACAGGAATATAAAACAGCAAATAACATCCAGGAAAATTTAAAACAGTGTCTATTACAGAGAAAACAGGAGGAACGAGGGCTAGTTAGAGAGACGGAGTCTGGAAAAATTAGTTGTTAATTCTCTTCTGAATGCCAGGACATCATGGTTCACTTTGATATGTTGCAATATCACATTCCACCATCTGGGAGTCAACTAGAAAGCGGCCGACCCAGGGTGTTAGATTTCTCCAGTACCACTGGTGACCAACATAGTAATGGCTTCAGGATGAAGTAAATTCAGAATACAAAAATATTAGTCAGATATTCATAGTCATAGGCACCGCACCTCCAAAACCAGAATCTTTATGGCATGCACGTGCTTCACGTTAAGTGTGTGCAGCTATAGAACCATTTATGAAAAGCTGAAATCTATATCTATTTGAAATTGTACATATATTCATCTTATTACAGCTGGTCTTTTCTCACATGGATGCTACTGGATATTTTTTTATCAATCTAAAGTGGTGTAATATGTGATGTGATGTGTGAAACCGCTAATTTTCTCAAGATATTTAACTGAAATTAGGCTAAATTTCGTGAAATTGTATTACATTTTTGAATTTCACTTGCCAGTAGCTTAAGGTAAATTGAATGCAATGGCATACTTCACATTCAAAAGTACACAAAATACCAATAGGGATCTTTTCTGCATTGGTCACTGTCCCACAAGCAATTATTGTCGGAAGTTCCACACTGGCAATATTTGTGAAATTCCACAAAAATCATGGATGCCAATTGTCAAGTAGCGGATGTTAATTCACTTCACTTTTTTCAAGTTATCTTCAGGCAAATTGTGAACCTCTTCACAAAGAAGCTACCTGGGATAACCAACCCGATACCTACCGATTGTAGAAATTTACAACTGTATTGCAAATTCACAAACCAGTCTAAGTAACAGGAATTTATGATTTTCATAAACTTTCAGCCTTACGTCTGATTTTCCTAACCCTGTTGTTATAGGAAATCTGGTGATTGTGGCGATTCAACACATGTAGGGTCCAAAAATATCTTTCAAATTCATTTATTTATTCATGGAAATATTTTCCATGAATGCTCTTATCTTTCTTTCACCACCCTGTGAAGTTATAATATAATTGACACTTTCTTTACCAGATGATATATATAGAAGTGCAAAGAGTGTTGGCAATGCAATACAGATGATTCTTAAAGCTTGAAGCATTACAGGAGTGTGGAAGTTTACCTTATTTGCATTACATTATTTACACTGGAAGCTTACTGATAAGTGCCAAAGTGTCATTAAGAGTAGAGACTGTCATATGATTTTCAGAAGTTGGATGTCTCCTCTGCAGGCGTAACTTGACCTTTAATCCATTCACTGCTAGTTCTTTCCTGCCCAGTACTGATCCCTTTTTTGCCTATTTGGGGTCGTTTGCGCTTAGGCCTTCATAACTTTCTGTGCACATACGCTCTCCATGTCAAATTTGTGTCCTTTTTTTTCAACATTCTGGGGATTCTCAAGGTGCCCAGGATTTGTGGATTCCTCTGGAGGGGACTGAGAACATTTGCAAAATAAAGCAACATTTTGAGGTATTTATTTTAGAAAAGTAGGAAAAAAGTGCTCCAGATAAAAGTGGCAGTTTTCCCCCCTAAAAATCGCATCCATGATCGGTTTGGTGCACTAAATTCACCACCTTCCCAATGTTCAGGAACAGTCAGAGCTGAATTAAATAAAACATTTTATACCATAGTTTCAATATTTATCTAAGAGGTAGCCTATTTTCCCTTATTTGTGCTTTCAATCTACTTCCAGTTTTTGGTGGAAACCAATATGAAAACCATGGGTGATCGAGAACAGATATAGATTTCTGAAAAGTAGACAAAATTCCAAATCCAGTAAGGGGATCAAATGTGTAAATTCTGATTCCGTAAGGTTTTCTCAAGGAAAATAAATGTTGAGAAAAACAAATATTGAAAATTAGTAGGAAAAAACAGGCATTTGCAATAAAATTTTCATTGGTAACTTTGGGTCACAATGGCAGATTGGTAAAAGCAATATACCATTACATCCACTAGACCCTTCTGGTTGCAGGGATATAAGGGTTTGTAGGTTCTCCAAAAACCCGAGGTGCCCAGAGCAAACAACTGATCAGCACAGTACAATGGTGATTCATTGAGTACTAAGAGTAGACTAATTCTTACAGCAAAATAAGCAGAGTAAAAAATGGGTATCAAGGAAATGTATCTATTTCTGAAATGGGCACAAAATATAGAGCTTAGGAGCAGTGGTTATTTCTGCGTCTCTGAATTTGTGGGTATCCATACTAGCGTTTGATTTGGAGAGTATTTTTCAAAATGCCATCTTTCTTATACACTGGCTTACATTTGAAAGACACAAATGAAGCAAAATCCAATAGGTAATAACAAATGTTCTACTATTCTATGCTCCCACAAATCTTTCTACAAAATCTGGACCTCACTTGTGTGGGTAGGCCTAGTGCCCACGGCAAGAAATGGCCCAAAACACACCATGGACGCATCACATTTTTCCACCCAAAACTGACCTTCTTTTACCAATGTGGGTTGCTCTAGGTTTTGGACCCTAGCTTAGCTGGCACCCAAGGAAATCTGGCCAAACTCTCTATTTTTTAAAACTAGAAACCTAGGGGTATCCAGAGCAGGCAGGCTTGTGTGGCTCTCACCACATGTTTTTACCCAGGATTCCTTGCAAACCTCAAAGTTTGACTAAAAACACATTTTCCCCACATTTCTGTGATGGAAAGTTCTGGAATCTGTGGGGAGCCTCAAACTTCATTACACCCACATTTCCCCAAGTCTCCTGATAAAAATGATACCTCATTTGTGTGGGTAGACCTAGTGCCCGCAACAGGAAATGGCCCAAATAACAACATAGACACAGCACATTGTTCCACTGAAGACGGACCATCTTTTTTCAATGTGGGTAGCTCTTGATTTTGGACCCTAGCTCAGCCCTCACCTAGGGAAACCTAGCCAACCTGTAAATTTTTAAACCCCAGACACCTAGGAGAATCCAGGGTAGAGTGACTTGCATAGCCCTCGCCGCATTTTTTTTTAACCAGAATCCCCTCCAAACCTCAAACATTGACTAAAAAACACATTTTCCTCAAATTTCAGTAATGGAAAGTTGTGGAGTCTGCGGGAAGCCAGAAACTTCCTTCCACCGGGCATTCCTCCAAGTCTCCTGATAAAAATGGTACCTCACTTGTGTGATTAGACCAAGTGTCTGTGACAAGAAATGGCCCAAAACACAAAATGAACTCAGGGCATTCTTTCACCAAAAACGGACCCCCTGTTTCCGATGTGGGTAGCTCTATATTTTGGACCCTTCCTCAGTTGGCCCCTTGAAAAAACTAGCCAACCTATACATTTTTTAGAACCATACACCTAGGGGAATCCAGGATGGTGTGATTTCTGTGGATCTCATTACGTTTTTTCACCCACAGTGCCCTGCAAACCTCAAACTTTGCCTGAAATCATGAATTTTCCTTATATTTCTGTGATGGAACCTTCAGGAATCCACAGGAATCCACAAATTTCCCACCACTTTCTAGAGTTGTGAGAGGACCGGATCAAAACATGGACCTTGCATGGTGACTCCTATCAACCTCATTTGGATCCGTTCCTGGCTCTGGCGCTAGGCCCAGACACACAAGTGTGGCAGAGTTTTTATTGGCACAGGTGGGGCAATGATGGGTGGTAGGAATTTTGTGGATTCCTGAACATTCCTGAAGATTTAATCACCGAACTGGAAGGAAAATGTGTGAATTCAGGCAAAGTTGGAGGTTTGCAGGACATTGTAGGTAAGCCAATGGCATAGGGTACATGTGAAGCACACCACCCTGGAATCAACCAGATGTCTAGTTTTTAGAAGAGTCTGGATCTGGCAGGTTTTTCCAGGTGGCAACCTACCAAAGCCCAAAAGGTGTAGCCGTTCACCATTGTAAGCAGGCAATATTGGGAGCTAGCCAAGCTTTCCTGGCTCATATGTAAAATCAATGCCCAAAAGAGTCAAATGTCCTCTTGCTTGCCTTTGGGATGGGATGCTTTTGTCTGCAGCAGGATCACAAAGACTGTTGCCCCCTTCAGTTTTGGTGGGGCCATAACTATGCTGATGATGGTGGGCAGCTCCCACCCTTCTGTTTTTTTTGGATTTCCTGGTGTCCAGTGGGCTGTCTGCCACCCTAGGGGGCTGATCGGGGGTAATTATCCTCATGTCCCCCCGAGGGATGCAGAAAGACTTTGTCCTCATTTATTTAGGATTTGGGCATGACCATGCCCATGTCTATGGTGGGAACACCCCATCCCTCTTTTTTTTTTTAAATCTTCCCTATCCAAATAGTCTCTGGTGTATAGTGAACTTTCTGCCCCACTTCAGGGGCAGATGGGGGATAATAACCCCCATCTGCCCCCCTAGTGGGGGCAGAAAGACTTTGCCCATATTTTTGGGAAGGGAGTGGGGCCATTGGCATGCCCATTCTGGACAGCCCCCACACCTACATGAATAAAAACAAATCCTTGGTGCCTAGTGGGCTTTTTGCCCCAGGGACATATAGGGGGGCACTGCCGCCATTTCCCCCCTGGGGTGGGGGGGCAGAAAGACTGTGCTGTTTTTTTAGAAGTGGCTTGTGCATTGAAATGCCCATTCTAGGCAGCCCCACCCCTACATGAATAAAAAAAGATAGGTCCTGGTCCCTAGTGGACTTTCTGCCCATCAGGGGGCAGATTGGGGGCTATTGCCTGCATCTGGCCTCCAGGGGGCAGACAGACTGTGCTGATTTTTTAGGAAGGGTGGGGACATTGCAATTCCCATTCTGTCAGCCCCCATCACTACATTAATTTAAAAAATAATCCCTGGTGCCTAGTGAGGCTTTCCCCCCCCCCCCCCCCGGCAGGGGCAGATCGGGGTCTATTGTCACCATCTGCCACCTTGTTAGGCAGAAGCACTGAATATAAACAAAACAATGCAGGGGGGAGCAAAGGCCATTGCGCAAGCGGCTGCTCCCCCTCCCTGGTGTCTAGTGGTGGAACCTTGCTTGGGGATCGCCCTCTTGCAGAAATCCCCAAGCAGGGATCCTCAGATGAAGGGTATATTGGAAAGAGGAGATTCTCCCCTTTCCAATGATACCTCTCCCATCTGCTTCAGTGTTCGGGCCTGAAATAACCCAGCAAACACTGAGGCAGTGAAAGTGAAATGATCTCATTGGCTCATTTTACTTTCATTTTCACTGAAATGACATCAACTTGACATGCACACTGACTGTTATTCCAATGAAAACCAAAAATCACCTTGAGCTCCAGGAATGCTCTTCCCCAGCTCCCAAGGCTGTTTTTAGTAAACGGAAATCCCTCTTTAGTTAACAGCAGATGGATTTCCTGTGCATATGCAGAGGACGGAACAATTCTGTCTGCAGCACACGCCTTCCGTGACTGAGGACGGAACCATTCCATCCTCAGCACGGAATAGTCTTAAGCGATCTAAATCAATACCATCTGGTAAATGCTTGACTACACCTTTTTTTATCATGCACAGCTCTAAAACATTTTGGGAAATGCCCCAAAATCTTCAGACCATCCTTGACAACAGGATGAGTTGGAAATTAAAGACATATCCAGTGCTTATATTTATATTACGGAGTGGGCCAGTGACGAAGCCTGAAGTGCAGCTCTCCTAAATGAATGGATTGAGAAATGCACTTATGATGTATTTATTCATTCAGTGTGACTTAAGTTAACCCGCTCACTCATTCTAAATGACTCACCCAGTAGTCATGAAGTGAAAACAAGTCAACCACTTTTTCAATGTGAGTTGCACGCCCAGTTCTCCAATACCATTACACGTAATTGGAAAAGGCAGATAGTGTGAACGCTTAAATAGCATTCTGCGCTTGAGGCCAAATGGTCTCATTTAAAGTGTTGGGGACAGGTTTGTGAAGATGTTTTCAAGACATTCCTAATTCTGTCTCAAGCCAGGTGGGGCCTGATTTTCAAAAAATGTTTAATCCCTTCTACAGCTAGTCTTAAACCTGTATCAAATCAGGAAAACCCACTGTAAATCTGGCAACACAGTGTTGTCACAGTCTAAAGCAAGAGGTGACGGAACAATTTTTTGAGTGAGGGTTGAGCCCATCGATGTTACATCACTAAAATCATCGGGACTGTAAACAATCCAAGCGCCACACAAATAACAAGTACAGCAAATAAGTCACGCCCATTCAGCAGGAGAGTGGTAAGGGTGTGGCATGTAGTGGATGGTGTATTTTGGAGCTTGCTACCATTAATATATCACTAAAGTATGGTTTTCTATTGAAATGGCAACACAATTTCCACTGACATGCAGTTTTACTGATAAAGCTATACAGCATACAATGTGTGATAATCAGGTTTCAGCAAATATTTATTATTTGGACATCACCAAGTAAAATGTCTACCACTATTTTGATAATATTACAATCTTTATTTCTATTTCAACTTAGAATTACAGAAGAAAATTGTGCTTTATGTGTGCTTTCCTAGCTGCAGACATGTTTTCAAATATTTGGACTGTTTCTGTGAGGAAATAAAGCTGACATTCTACATACTTTCCTAGCACAATCTCCCTGTGACCCAGGAAGATCATCAGGATAGTTTACTTTACAAAATCCTGTAACTTTTATGTCACCAAAAAAAAGTAAAAGCCAATCCACATATCAAAATTATAATCAGCAATTTGTCTGAAGCCATAGCTTGACAATTTACTTCTGTCATTATAATGGCACAGCAAATGTGACAAGCTAAAAAAAAGCTCATTCACTTTTCTAAATTCCAGCATGTTTAATTTTAGTGCACTGCAGCGCTTCCCGAACCCATACTACCAGTGCCTATGCTTAAAGTCCTTAAAGACAGTCCTTGTAATTCGCTATTTTCAACATTGGAATTCTTAGAGTAAATTTTGCATGCGTATGGCAGACCTTGTAAGTCCGATGTGGCCTAAAACACTTAGATGGTCCAAAAGAATGTTTACAAAATTTAAAAAATGCAAATAATCTGATACACATGTTGTATGGTGGGTTTTCTCATGGGATATTCTGCATTGATGAAAACTAACATGAAGATGAAGATGCAAATTTGTAGGTATATCATGGCACAAAACAAAATTTGAAGTCTTTAGCATTGAAATGAGTCAGATTTACACCTCTACTTCCCTTAAATACTTTTAACGTCCTGATGAACAACTTCAGCATTTTTAAACTCCCTTTCTTAAGAAACAGCTCCACCTCATTTGAAACACACAAATGGCTTTTGTTAGACCTGACATCCTTGGTGTTGTTTCTTCTCACTTCTTGCTCTCTGACATCCTGTTTTCCTGAATCATTTTGATGGCTTTTAGGATTCTGGGAACTTTACCACTGCTAACCGTGCTAAAGTGCAAGTGCACTGTTCTCTAAATATGGTAACCTTGGTTTCTTTACAATTGTCCTATTGAATTTACTTGTATGTCCCTAAAAAAGTGCACTATATGTGCCCAGGCCTGTAAATTAAATCTGCTAGTGGGCCTGCAGCACTCATTGTGCCATCTACTACAATAGCCTTTCAAACAAATCTCACGCCTGCCATTGCAGAGCCTGTGTGTGCAGTTTTAAACTGCCATTTCGACCTGGCAAGCGTACCCACTTGCCAAGCCAAAAGTTAATTTTTTTATTCCATATACGTCTCCCCTGTGGTAGGCACTAGTTAGCCCCAAGGACAGAGTGCAGTGTATTTAAAAGGTTTGACAGGTACTTTTAATTTTGACATGTCCAAGTAGTGAAAAACTGCTAAATTTATATTTCAGTACTGCAAGGCCTAGTACTCCCATAGGTTAACATTGGGATTATCCAGAAGTATCCTGTTAGTGTAACTTTCAGTTGGGAAAAGATAGGAGAATTAAGTTTGATGTCTCTATACTCACAATTTAAGATCACACGGTGTGGTGAACTCTGATTTTAAATTGTAAGTAAGTCTGACGATGCACTTTGAGAATGCTGGCATTTTCTTATTTTAACCATCCTGTGCCTCTGCCTGTCTCTGAAAACACGGCTGGGGTAGATGACAGCTAGGCTTTGGACATTCCCTTTAGACAGTCACACACAAAGGGAGCTTGGGTGTGGCATTTGCATCCTGATGGCCTATCACCAGGCTGATGGGTCTTCCTGGACTATATGAGAGGGAGCAGCTGACCCTTAGATCTGAATAGGGCTGTGCCTCTCATCTCACAAAGTCCTGCATAACCCCCTGTAGAGTGTATGGAGCCAGGGAAGGAAGGGCAGGGACCTTGTGAAACCTCTTAGAAGCCTCCCCTAGTTCAAAGGCACATTTGGGTATAAGTACAGTCAGATAAATATTACCTATTTTTCTAAACTGTTGTGCAGTCTTTTCTGTGGTGCTTTTTGTGTAATGTAAGCAATGCACAAATACTTTACACATTGCCTCTTAAGTTAAGCCTGACTGCTCTGTGCCAAGCTACCAGAGGGTGAGCACAGATTAATTTAGAGTGTGTATCTTACTTATCCTGACTAGGATTGCAGTTCCTACTTGGACATGGTGCATACCTCTTCCAACTAGAGACCCAATTTCGAACAGCTTTTATAATAAAAAGTTATTTTTGTTTATATAGAACTCCTAAAACAATCATAAGTTGTTAAAGATTTTTTTCGCTGGCTGAATACTCCTGTTTCTTTGTTACAAATCACAATGTTTAATACAAAATATGAAAATACTTGTGTGCTGCATACATTGGTCCTTAGCTCGTAGAACATCTTCACTAAATAAATAACAATAATAATTTCAATCATAAATATGTTTCCATTAATTAGCCATTTTAATCACACTGCTTAAAAAGAAAAGTATTCTGTTTATTTTTTTAACAAATTTATAGGGTGCAGCACAAGTGTAAAGTGACTTGCACTACCTGGACCATAAGTAAATGCTCTTTTTAATGCCCGGCTCAATGATGCACAAACTGCCGAAGATGCTTTGCTGAGGTATAAACCGAAAACTTGAGAGCTATATAGAGATTGCTGCATTAGGTGCTTAGGCCACTGAGCTACATTACAAGATTCATAGGTATTTTATTTGCTGTAATTTCCAAGGGACACCTAATGCTGAGTTCATTAACAACTACCTCAAATCGTATGGCAAAGATATGCAATATCTTGCTTTGTTTCAATAGAAGGCAAGTATATTTAGAAATCCTTTTTCATTCACAGAGTCCTTAGGAGTGACGGATACTGAACCACAGAACATCATTTTAATCCTGAGGCTGAGAGCAAAATGCATTTAAAGGGTTGAGAGATTGCTTCGACCAATGGACGGGAAGCAGTGTGTGGCCTCGCGGGAAGGAACACGGTAGACACTCTAAACACTCAAAGACCGATGGTGCAGGCCCTGAACGGATGCCATTATTCTCTGGGGACACCTGGAGTCCATGAGAAAAAAGCAAGCTCCTGCTGGCAAGGTTGAAAACACCTGCACGAATGAAGCAAACGGTACTATTTTTGTGCGTGAGGAGCTGGGGGGGGGGGGTTTAGAAGGGAGCAGCAAACACATGCCCAGTGAAATGACATTTTGGGGTTGGCAATCCGTCAAACTATGCGGCGATTTGGTTTGCTCCCCCCACCCCCAACAATTTCCCTCTTATTTAACAAGACAAAATCGCAAACCATGCCACAGGCCATTCCTCCTAACAAGTCCCCTGCATCTCAGGTTTCCGCCTCAAAAATGTAGGTTAAATAAGCAAGCAGGCCCATGGCACGAGAGCGCAGCACTGAGCCATCTTATTGGGTTCACTCAACTATCTGTCACGAGGGAGACGTGATTCTGTTTTCGTTCACGATTTTTTTCTCTTTTCAAGATGAGGATAACCATAAGTACTGTCCTTGTCACAAGAGCATTTATGGCTATCATCTGTTAATGTACTTTAAACAATGACCTTTGCCTTCCCATATTTCTTATATTAAGTTTGTTAGACATGAAATGCTTTTAAGATCCAACAACGCTTGTCAGAAGTT
This sequence comes from Pleurodeles waltl, assembly GCF_031143425.1. Taxonomy (NCBI): domain Eukaryota; kingdom Metazoa; phylum Chordata; class Amphibia; order Caudata; family Salamandridae; genus Pleurodeles; species Pleurodeles waltl. The sequence goes on from NC_090445.1 coordinate 1,106,339,727, forward strand.
TGAGACAAATTTCACAGCAGGGCTGTTGGACTCTGACTTTAATTTCTAACCAATCTGTTCACCTTTTGTGGAAGCACTCCACCATACTCAAATATTCCTGTTAAATGCAAACATGAGTAATTTATAATCAGTTTGGTTTCATTCAGAAGTAGCTTCTATGAGAGACTCTTGAGAAGATAGAGCAAGTCTTGTTCTGACCCAGCCACAACATTTGTCATTCATAAACATTTTTGTGTCCGAGTAGCCACATACTTTCTTGAAGTCTGAAATGAATGGTCCTTCCATGGTATTCTTTTCAAGAGACTTGACTTTTTCCAACTCCTGAGTAATAAACACCATATACTCAATACCCAGGGCACAAGTCCTAAAAATAAGAAGTAGGGGAACTAAACAAGCTATATAGTATTGAAGTGACATCATGGCGCGTGATTTCACAGCGTGTGACATCGCAAATGGCATCACAGGAAGTGACATCACAGGAAGTGGCATTACAACCCATGACCTCACAGAACGTGACATCACAAGAATTGACATCTGATCTTAAGATCTCACACATATAATTAGCGGATATTTGGGTTGTGCCAAAAATGTTACTCAACCCTGACGCAATATCTGTGCCTCAACTTCAACATTTATTTTTTAAAATTTCTCCACAGAGAAATTGACAGAAGGATGAACTTAGCAATAAATCTGTTCTGCTTAATTGGTTGCACAGACTGCATTTTAAAAATCTTATGGGGTGAGGCATCTGCTGCAGAGAGTTTTGTATGCTCTGTAAATCTCAGGTAATAATAATAATGGTAAGATAACTCTGGTGGTTAACACATTTGCTGGAGAGATGTTGCTGTGTCTAGTCCATTTTGAATCAAAGCAGCATAGAGGCATAACCTATTTCCTCCAACGCACATCATGACATTTTTATTTCATATAGATAGGTAAGTGGGCTACTGTTTTAACATGTAGATTACTTTGTTACTTGCAGTTCATACAATGCAATCCTTCTAATTTACAACAGTGAGCTATGGAGAAAATCTGACTCCTACACCTTGTAACCCTCACAATCTTATGTAACACATCCTGTACATAGATTTATACTTTTATGATTTAATGTCAGTGTATAATGTGTGCAAATGATGTAAAGGGCTCTGACACTATGCATTGGGATAAGAAAGGGCTATAAAAGAAACAAAACAAAATAGTGGTATTTAAATTGCTATTTGCGTATATACAGGAACAAACCAGCGTATCGGACATTCTTACTGTGCATGCATATCTCTTAATTACCAGGATGGACCAAAGTCAAAATCATGCCCCTCTTAAGTGCCTGTGAAGTGACCACAAACCGTGTGCCTTTGTTTCTCCTCCATTGCAGCTAGGTGTGAGGCTCCAGATAGCTCCTGTGAGAACCAAAGGAGGCCTGATGGTCACTTAACTTCAGCATTTGTTTTGGCCCCAGCTCGAATTTAAAGTGAAAAAGCCCCCTCACTGCAGCCTGCATGTTGCTGCTCAGAAGGAAAGCAGAGAACCTGCAGGCACTGCTAGATGCATGGCAGTGTTTAAACATTACACTGGGATGAGTTCAGCATATGGCAGAATGGCACAGCTACTTGGCAGTGTGGGCAGCGTCCATGTTATAAAAGTAGTGAGTGGATGCTGTGCACCTGTGTGTACCCCTGACTTGTGCCTTGTCAATTCCTGCATGTTAAGTCTCTGCGACATACTAATTAATTTTGCTATTCAAAGTTATTAAAGTGTGAAAGTGAAGACTCAGGAATTTAATGCCTCAAGATTATAGTTAATTTATAATACTGATAGCTGTAGTATTAGGTCACTTTCTACTATTTAATATTTCTTGTCTTATAAATCATAATTGTTAAGTTGCTTTGCATCAGATATGAGCACTGTCCTGTAAAGGCAATTGAACGAATTTAAGTTCGAACTATCAACTTCAAAACAATATTAACCTCTTACTGTTACACAGAATGTCTTGAAACTCCTGGAGGACATTTAAATGAATAACTTTGTATTTACTCACTGTAAAATCAACCTTACCTAGGATGATGGATAGGACCGCCGTCAGGAATAGATTCAAATCCCATTTTGGTGATTGCTCTTTTGAAGGTGAGTGAGCTGGATTGGTACAAATCTTAGCTTTGGGGTATTTGAATGTTTTCTAATGGAGGCTGAAGGTTTTTTAATGCCATTGAGTTCGGAATCACAGTATGAAAGGGCATCCTCTTCGACACAGCACCAGAAAAAAGTGGCCGTTTGAAGCTAAACTTAAGCTGCTCTAACCAAATGGTTTCAATCTGCATTAAATCAGATTTCAGTACAACCATCCAATATGTGCATGTATGTTTGTATATTTAGTGGTATCTTTGGAGCGCAAAGAGAGCTAGAGAGCAGTGGTGAACTGAACACGTACCCGAGCCAAGGAATATGATTCAGGATTGCTTAAGAAGAGTAAGATTGTTTGTTTGGGTAGAACACATCATTTTGATATTTATGGTTCTCAAAATATAACTTATGCCCCATTCATACAATGCCCTATTGGCTTCATTATGATATGCTTGTCAGTTTGACCCCGGGAGTTGTTGGGAGTGGTAATCATCATACGACCTACATGATGAGGGGTTACAGATTTTCAGATGTTACAAAGTAGTTAAAGGAGGAGCATCAGCCCTTCATGAGCACCATCATCTGATCACATAGGAAATGTGGGTAGATTTGCATATTTGTGCCACGCTAGAATGACATTCTAAATCACACAACTCAATTGCTTTCACAGACAATAGCCAAGCACCATTAAAGACTGGCAATTTAGGTCAGTGAAGAGAATTGAACATGCCGGCTCATAGGGTTTTGAAACCTGTGACTTACAGTATTCACTTTCCATTAACAGCCAATCATCCTGCATGCTTTCCTCTTGAAAAAAAAAACCATTAATATTGTTGGCATGATTTAAAATAAGAATGAAAATGGGGACTTCATTAGATGCTCTTTTTTCTTAGGGATATAGAGAATGTGCATAGTTTACTTATGCGTAGTGAAGCAAAATTTTAGTGACATTACTAGAATTTATTAGTAATTACAGAAAATGCAAAATTGGCCTTTGGTGCTGTATAATAGTATGACATGCACCTTTGCAACCATCTTGGATTCTAGGATGCATTTCTCACTAAAACATAATTAGTGCAAAGAAACAAAAACACCATGAACAAATGCTCTCGCTCTGTTCTTCTCATGTTCTCTGTGTGTTTGCAGTAATTATTTTTTTTACAGACAATGGCACATTTGGGAGGTAGATGGGAAATGAGGTCCATACCTTGAGTGTGCTCCCAAAGAAAGCCTAAAAGTAATTTTTTCTTAATGGCAGGAGTTTGCAAAAAGATGTTATTTGAGCTACGGAGTGAGTGGGTTCTTCACAATATGGTCTGGTTGGGTTACAGGTATCAGGATATTCCATACTGTATGGCCTTGTGCACAGTGTGAATTTCGTCTTTGCTTCAATGAAGAGCCATTACATGGAGATCAGGATTGGAATGGTGTTGTCAATCTTTATGATTTTAAATATTATCCTAACATCTGCATTTAGGGCAGCCTTTAGGCCACGCTGATCAAATTCAGGGAAACTGTCAACAGTGTGATCCATAATCAATCCTGTGAGACAACTAGATATTGTGCCACTAGTTTAACGTCCTCCAGAGGGATAAAAGGATAAATGTCCCCACCCCTGTAACCATTCTTCCTTCTGTATCTCATTCTCTCTTTGCCATTCTTTTTTCCTATTCTGTCTCTCCCCAAATAACTCTCTCATCTACTATTGCATACTTTTTCGGTCAGCCAGTGTTGTTGTTATCTGCCCATCACTCTTCTCTCTTTTTGGGTTTTTCCTGGTGTTTTTCTATTCGTGATGATTTAACTTGCTTATTCTTCTTTCCTAATTCTTTTCTGCCTACGCTTCTGTCAATCCTTTGCTCTATGTTTTTGTATTCTACCACCTTCTTTCCCCTCTGTTTCCCTATATACATGTATTAGTTCATTATCCCACTTTTCTATCTCTTTTTTTGTTTTTGACCCAGCAGCAGCTCATCTGTCATCATCAAAATAAGCATCTTAATGTTCTGCATTATTCAAGTCACAACGCTGAGACATTTAGAGTGGATACACTCACTGAAGCTATCCATTGTCTCAAAGATCAGCTACGGAAAACCAGCCTGGAGTCCAGGAATAAGTCCAAGTTGTTACTTTATTTTACAATTCTTGCAGAATTTCTTGCCATTTTATGTTTTTGTGGCATTTTAGTGACTTTTCGACCCTACCTACCACATACAAGCACCATGAAACAACTTGAACCAACAAACAGTAAAAACAGTCTGGATGTTGGAAACAAACAGTTTTTTCGCTTTTTTCACTTCAATGTTTCACATAAAAAGTCACCTAAGCTCACTACCAAAATCATTCTGATCGAACAGTGTTAGACCTGACAGCCTTAGGGTGGTCACCCCTAACTGTTTGCCTGCCTCCCTCCAATTTTGAGATAATGTTTTTGCTAGTTTTTAGACTCTGCGCACTTTACCACTGCTAACCAGTGCTTAAGTGCATATGCTCTCTCCCTTTAAACATGGTAACCTTGGATCACACCCAATTGGGCTATTTAATTCACCTATAAGTCCCTAGTAGAGTGCACTATATGTGCCCAGGGCCTGTAGATCAAAAGCTACTAGTGGGCCTGCAGCACTGATTGTGCCACCCACTTAAGTAACCCCTTAACCTTGTCTCAGGCCTGCCATTACAAGGCCTGTGTGTGCAGTTTCACTGCCAATTCGACTTGGCATTTAAAAGTACTTGCCAACCCTAAAACTCCCCTTTTTCTACATATGTCACCCCTAAGGTGTGACCTAGGTGACCCCCAGGGCAGGGTGCTGTGTAGGTAAAAGGCAGGACATGTACCTGTGTAGTTTACATGTCCTGGCAGTGTAAAACCCCTAAATTCGTTTTTACACTACTATGAGGCCTGCTCCCTTCATAGGCTAACATTGGGGCTGCCCTCATACATTGTTTGAGTGGTAGCTGCTGATATGAAAGGAGTAGGAAGGTCATATTTAGTATGGCCAGAATGGTAATGCAAAATCCTGCTGACTGGTGAAGTTGGATTTAATATTACTATTTTAGAAATGCCACTTTTAGAAAGTGAGCATTTCTCAGCACTTAAATCTTTCTGTGCCTTACAATCCACACCCCAAACACAGGATAATCAGCCTCACTTGCATACATCTGCATTTTGAATGGGTCTCCCAGGGCTGGGAGGGTGGAGGTCCTGCTCCCACACAAAGGAATGCCACACCCCCTACCGGGACCCTGGCAGACAGGATTGAACTGAAAGGGGACCTGGTGCACTTCTAAGCCACTCTTTGAAGTCTCCCCCACTTCAAGGGCACATTTGGGTATAAAAACAGGACCTCTGCCCTACCACCTCAGACACTTCCCGGATAAGATACCTGAACTAGAACCTGCACCCTGACAAGAAGAACTGCCTGGCTGCCCAAAGGGCTCACCTGACTGCTTTCTGAAGAGGACTGCTGCCTTGCTGTTGCCCTGCTGCCTTGCTGCTCTCTTGCTTTGCTGCAGAACTGCTCTCCAAGGGCTTGGATAGAGCTTGCCTCCTGTTCCTTTAAGTTTCAGGACCAAAAAGACTTCTCTCCTGCAGCTGAAATCCCCGTGCAGTGAAAATTCAACGCACCGCCTGCCAAGAACGACGCACAGCCTGCTTGCGGTGAAAAATTCACCACATGTCGAGACCGGAACGTTGCAGCCCTGACAAAAGATCGACACAGCCCCAGCGATGCAACTGGAACTTCGACGCATGGCCCTATGGGATCAACGCAAGCCGACTCAGACGGCTCCCGACTTCCTGAGAGGAATCGACGCAGCGCCTGCCGTGCGGAAAAAAATTCCATGCATCGCCTACCGGAATTGACGCAGCCCCGCAAGCACAGGATTCCACCCATCGTCCCTGGGGTGTTTGAAAACCCCACAACCCGAACAGGATCCAAGTCTGCGTGCAGGAAATCGACGCAACGTCGTACCCGCGTGGAAAATAACAACGCAAGTCCGTGGGCGAAGGGGCGAAACCAACGCACACTCACCGTTTTTCAAGCACCTCCTCATCTGCGGTCCCTTGTGAGGATTTTTCAACGCAAACCAGGTACTTTACCCTGCAGGAGACACTTGTTGTTTCTTGGAGAAATTAAGACACTTTTTATTGCTTATACAGTAATATTTTAACTCTAAGACACTTGATATCACTTTCAGTGATATCCCTATATTTGCTTATTTCATCTTTAATCGTTTTGACCTGCATTTATCCAGATTTTAATATATATTTTCTAAACACTGTGTGGTGTATTTTTGCGGTGTTATATTGGGGTATTGTATGATGTATTGCACAAATACTTTACACATTGCCTTCTGAGTTAAGCCTGACTGCTCAGTGCCAAGCTACCAGAGGGTGGGCACAGGATAATTTGGATTGCGTGTGACTTACCCTGACTAGAGTGAGGGTCCTTGCTTGGACAGGGGGTAACCTGACTGCCAACCAAAGACCCCATTTCTAACAAACAGAAACAGAAAAACATGGGTGAAAAACTCCTCCCTGTGTACCTCGAGTCCAGAAATCACATCGCACTGACTAGCCCTGTCCTGCTATTTAGCATCTCTTCATTTAAAAATAAACCACCAAGGTTTTAAGAGTTAATTCCCCTTTTGGTTATGCCCCTTATGAAGGATCAAAATTACTGTTCTCATCATGTGTTGGTTTGAGTATAATAATGTACCATACACTTAACATCCAAAAAATCTAATAAAATATTGTCATCACTAAAAATAACTGACATTTAAGATTTAAGGGAGAAAACATAAATTTTATTTAAAAAAGTAAATTAGCTCAGACATTAGAAAGATATCATTATGTAAATTGACATTCCAGTATTATGTGGACGCATTGAATTAACTCAGAATGGCTAACTGCAAGTGACTAAAAAGTATATAATTGTTCTTTAAGGGAATGGCTATTGCATGTCAGTTAACTAGCAATAGACTTTTAATAGTGTTAATTGATATTTAAACCTATTGCCATTAAAATGCAATAACTACTATATTCTAATTACTATGGGGGCGAAATTAGGAGAAGTATTGATGGGATGTTAGGTGATTAAAAGAGAAGCATTAAAAGGTATTATCACAAGAATGATCAGGGATTCTGTTCCTTGGAGGCCAACACTTCTAGAAAGTCACCCTGGCTCTCTTTGCAACTCTTGCACAAATAACAATAACGGGATAGAAAAGAACGAGGCAAGCCAATTAATGTTGTGTTAATGACTCTAAAGTGTTTTGGCATTCACAGCGCAGACAGGTAAGACTGTGAATTAGCAAATGGTGTCCATTCCATGCGGCAGCAATGCAGTTCCCAATTCTAAACAACGTTTCTGCTTCTAAGTAAGAGTTTTGAGGGATAACGTGGCAAGCTACACACAAAATCTGTATTAGTTAACAAGTGCTTGGGAGTTTATTATACATGTGTAGATCTCACTTACAAATTAATAGCTTCCACCTCCCAAGCAAATTCATTCACATTTGTTAAACATACCCAATTGGAGAAGTAATTGGTGTTCCTAGAGGAGTGGGCTATGCAAAAGAAATGTCTATCAGAGAGTCGTAATCTTGGCAGAGACGTTTTACAGCAGTGGCAAAGCGGGAAATAGCCCAGAAGCCCAACCTTCCAAGGGGCCCCTTGGGAAAGTCAGTTTTCTCTTTATTTGGCCTCTAGCTGTGCTATGTCTCGAACTTAACCTTCCTCCCTCTCTGTCTACGACTGACTCTTTGTCATTGCAAGGATTTATGGGGTTCTGAGCAAGACATATCCCAACATGTTTGTGTAACCCTGTGTAAGAAATTGGTTTACTGGTTGAGGGGGTGAACCCCTTCTCAAGCACAACCACAATTCTTCACAAGATGAAGTCACAAGGAAGCCAAAATTACCATGTGCTCAGCTCAACCCTTGGGTAGATTGACACAGAGTACACAGGTTTAACACAGGGGTAATGTGTAAAGTATTTGTGAAACACTTCAAACAGTAATACAGTACAAACACACCACAACAGGATCCCACACCAGTTTATGACAATACACAATATTTAATAAATAAAAGAAGACCAAAATGCAAAAAAACAATTAGTAGAACCGGAGATATTCATTTTTAAATATTTTAGTACAAATAGCACCAAAGTGCCAACTGTGGTTCCAAAGAGCTGTGAGGCCGTGAATTAGAGTACAGACAATGAGGACCTGTCTGAGGATGTGTCATGTAGCAGCAGTTCCGAAGTGGCTGCAGAGACGATGCGGGTTTTCTGACGGGTCCAACCCACGCAGCAGCAGAGCAATGTGTCAGTTCTGCTCCGGGTTGTGTTGCACAGCAGAGGAGATGCACTGGTTCTGCTGGATCCAAAGGGGCTGGCAGAGCACCCTAAGCCTATGTCCAGAGGTCCATGACTGGGACGGCACCACTTCTCAGTGTAGACTTGCAAATAGCAGAGTCATGGTGCTGGGTTCAGGGCTGTTGGAGCCTTCTGTCCCTGAGGCTCTACTCACGAGGACAGCTAACTAGCCCTTCGACTTAATCTGGGTTCCTAGGTTCAACAGATGCAGGTCCTGTCCTTCTCACCCAAGCAAGAGGGCATAGGGTCAGCACAGCAAAGCAGCAGTCCAGCAAGGCAATAGTCCAGGCAGTGCAGTAGTCCAACAGATTGGAGGTCCTTCAACAGCAGAGTAGCCATAGGTCCAGAGGTGTACTGACAAGGTGGTGTCTGAGGTTCAATATGTATACCTAGCACTCAGAAGGTGAGAGAAGCTCCTAGAATTTCCCTTTGAAGCCCCCAGACATCCTGCCTTACCTGTCATGGCATCTGACTAATTACAGGGGGTAGGCAGCCCTTTGTGTCGAGGCAGGACACAGCCCATTCAAGTGTAAGTAGGACTGGACTGCTCCGCTCTACCATCCTGCCAGTGATGGCCCATCCAGGCATGCCTAAGCTCTTTATTGTGTATGGCGGTCCTGGAGGAATACACAAAGCCAATGGTCACCTCCACCCAGTCATGTGACCCAGAGACAGGCTGCAGGCACTAAATGGCTATGGCATTAAAACTGAAACTTTCAAAAGGTGTCACTTTCAATATGGTAATTTAAAATCCAACTTCATCACAAGTAAGAATTTTTCATTACAATAACAAAGTCACCAAACATAAACTGCTCATCTATTTGAATTTGGAAATTACAGCATATTAGATGTATTGAGGTAATTCCACTGTTATACTGATAGAAAAGTAGGCCTTGCAGTAGTGAAAAACAAATGTAGGTGTTTTACTACTAGGTCATGTAAAACGTAAAAGTACATGTTTTAATTTTTCAATACATTGCACCCTACCACTTGGGCTGCACAGGCCCTACCCGAAGAGTGACTAATATGTATTAAAAAGGAAGGCTTGAGCCTGGCAAAAAGGTTTATTTGCAGATCAAAATGGCAGTTTAAAAACTTCACACACAAGCTGAAATGACAGGCCTGAGACATGTTTGAAGGGGCTACGTGCCTGCAGGCCCACTGGTATCATTTAATTTATAGGCCCTGGGTACATGTAGTACCTCTTCACTAGGGACTTATCAGTAAATTAAATGTGGCTCTTGGGTATTTGCCAATGACACCATGCTTTAAAGAAGAGAGCAAATGCACTTTATCACTGGTTAGGAATGGTAAGGTGTGCAGAGTCCTAAGGCTAGCAGAACCAAGATCAGCAAAAATGGGGAAGGGAGGCAACAGGTTTGGAGGAAGACCATCCTAGGCTGACAGGTATAACACCTTCTTAAAGTTACTATTGAGTGACATTATGCAGGCTTGAATTTTTGAACAGTCGTAGAGAAATGAAGCTGTTGCAAGGAACTATTTACTACACTTCCAGACTGCTGAAGTCCTTAATGCAGTGGTTCCCAACGTTGGGGTCCACGATTGTATAGAAAATTAAATAATTTGAACCAAATAATAAATTGTATAAAAATAAAATGGCTAAATGTACAATAAAAAAAAAGATCAAACGTACAGTTATTCTAAGGAATTTGAAATTGGATTCTAAACATTAAATTGGTATTCTCAGATTGTTTCATGTGAACAGTGCAGGTGCATCAAACATAATATATCATGGACGATTTGTGGCTTCAATCGAACTTAGAGAAGTTCCAACCTTCCTATTACATTTTTTTTGTTTAAATTTGTTTGTAAATTAAGTAAAAAGTGTTATCATTTGTGTTTAATGAATGCTTTTTTCAGTATTTTTTGTGTATTGTTTTACAGTTTAAATCATTGACAATGTTTAGGCCTGGGTCCGTCTTCCACTAGTGACTCAGTGGAGGTCCCCAAATTTCAATAATGATTGAAGTCCAAAGATTAAGAACCCCTGCCCTAATGCAGTCTACATGCATTACAGATTACGAAAAGACATAAAAGAACTGCACTTTCAAGTATGGGCAGTTTAAAAAAGTGTCACAATACAATTAACAGGCGTTATGTGATCCATATGTGCACTAAGTAAAGATTCAGACTCACTGAAATCTTCAACTGACAGAGAAGTAAGGTAAATTGGGTTTAAAAAGTAGCCTAAGGGGGGTCGCCATTAGAAACTGTGACCTTTACTAGTGCAGGTGCTCACTGTGGCATGGCATTGTATATGCAGAGTCCGATTCACAGACGTACTGAGCAGTCACAAAGAAAAGCTGCTCACCTGCGGACTGCTAAGTACTAATTTGCAATCTGCAATGAAATTCACAAGCGTCACTGAAATTCATAATGCACACATTATATATTTACATTCACAGATCCTTCGTGGCATCTCCTTAAGTCTCCAAGGAGTCAAAGGTGCCCGGCTGCTGAGGGGAGGAGGTGGTATGTGTAAAGGGGGAGGCGTCCGTTTCAGACAGCTTGGACTATATGAGTACAAGCTACAAGCACCAAAGCGGACAGACACAACTCTTTAGGCCACCGCCTTCTCCATTCATTTTCCCTATCACACTGTACCATTCTTTTCAATAACATAACTTTAGACCTGGATCAAATTAAGCTAGGCTGGGATAATTCGAGTATTTTTGGAATTTTGTGTTATACTTGTTGCGTGAAATTCATAAACTGACTCCACTTCATGAAATTAAGGGTAATTGTCGAGTGGCTGTTTTTGAAGGTGCTTTTGTTTAAATGCATCTTCCTATCAGAAGCACAAGGAAAAAACTCATACCGTAATACAGCACAAAATTACAGTTTTGAATTCATGTAAGTTTTGCCATTATTTTATGATAACGCAATAGCAAATTAGTCATACCCCTACATAACTCATTCACAGAATAAATGCGGATGCATAAATACAAAAATGATAACAGAAAATAATTGTGAGACAAATCTATCAAACCCACATGCCTGCCTTCTGCACCACATCCAAACTCTACCTTGTCACCAACTGTAGGTCAAACCTCAACCAAACTCTTGCTCCAATTGTTTTAACCTTTTCTGAAGTGGTCTTAAGGTGCTGGACACAATAAATTACATGGGTTACTTTAACACTACCAATTTCTCCCACATAACATCTCTTGCTTGCTCCCTTACTTAGGCCTTGAGGCCAAAAAAGTGTCAACATCCTGAGCCTTTATCCTGCCTCCCAAATGTGTCCAAGCCCCATTACCTCCCGTCCCTCCCTCGCCTTCCTTTTAACCAATGAGGCCTCCCGCCTCCCCTCTAGACCCTCCCTTCCCCTTTCAAAAACCCCCCCCCACCCTTATCCCCTCCTGTTCTTTTGTCTAGCCCACGCTAGACGGTTTTCTTTCCCTTTCTTACCTGCACGGCGGGGCCTGGAGGTCGTCGATGGAGGCACTCCTCGGGACGCGGAGCTCCGCGAGGAGTGCTACGGCTGGGGCGCGTCTTGAACGAGCAGCATGGTTGATCGAGAGGCGTGTCCTGGAGGCCGGCTGACGGGGTCAGCCGGCCCTCTGTGGCTGGGACGTTGATTTCCGGGTTTCAGCGCCGCGGAGCCGCGGGGAACCGAGGGAATTCAATTCTGAGATGCTCTCAGGTAGGACGGGCGTTCGGCCCTTGGTTTTTAGGTATTTGATGAAATAGGTGACCTCTTTAGGGATTGGTGGAGCCCTGATTGGGGGGAGGACCAGGTGCCTATATAGAGGGTAGTTTTTTGGGGTTCAAGTCAGTGATTATTTGTTTACCATGCCTAAAGTTCCAGCAAAGAGACGTAGGATTGTCTCTTCTTCCTCGGAGGAGGAGGGGGGTGAGGCTAGCATTACTACTCCTGAGAACTCACAGGTACCTGGCAGGGGTACTCCCCTCATGTCCAGAGAGGAGGTTCAGGATATGATTGAGGTGGCGGTGACCAGGGCACTACAAGCAGGCGTGGCCAGGACTGGTCAGTCTAAATGTGCGCACTCATCGGTAGCAGCTAGGAAATCCTCATCGGAGAGTGAGGATGAGGCCCCATCGACGTCATCTGGGGGGAAATATGTTTCCAGAGAAGATATGTGGGAAGTGATGGCACATGTTCGGGACAATTTGGGTTTCCCAGTGTTTCAACCTGCAAACTCGGATTCTCATTTATTTCCTCAATATAAGACACCTTCAAAGTTTGCCATGCCTTTTCAGGGACCTGTGAGGGATATGGTGTTTCGTGAGTGGAAGGATGTGGATAAGGCTCAGGTTCCACGATTCCTTCAGAAACTTTACTTACTTGAGGGTGAGGAGGTTTTGCCTCCTTCAGTACGCCTGGACTCTATTTTGGCTACTCTGATTGGCAAAACGGCAGTCAATCCGGAGGATTGTGTGCCTACGGATGCCACTGACCGTAAAGTGGATTCGGGTCTTAAGAGGGCTTTTGCTGCAGAGAATCTGGCGCTGAGGGCAGGGATTTATTCTGCTTATGCGTCACAGTCATTGGTTCAAGACTTTGATAATCTGGCGGTGGCTGTACAGGAAGGGGCGGAATGTTCGGAGCTCCTGGCTGGTATGGAGCAGCAGGCCAGATTGTTGGCTGATGTGTCTTCGGATGTAGTCCGTACTTCGGCTCTGGCATCTGGGTCTTTGATTGGGGCTCGTAGGTCCCTCTGGTTGCGTTCCTGGAAGGCTGATCCAGGGGAAAAGGCGGCCTTGTTGAGACTGCCGTTTGAAGGTCGTACCTTGTTTGGAGAACAATTGCCATCCATGCTTTCCAAGGCTTTTAAGGAACGGAAGCATGCCTTACCTTATAAAGGGGGTTCTTCTTCGGGTACAGGGTGGAAGAAACATTCCAGATCTTCTCCTACTAGGGATGCTAAATCCTTTTCATTTAGGAAAAGGCGTTTTCAGCCGCGTTTTTCAACTAAGAAGTCTGCTACTGCGACCCGGGGTGGTTTCAAGAAGGGGTCCTGACAATCACTGTGGGCCTGGCAGAGGGCCGGTTGGGGGAAGACTGAGTCACTTTCTTTCGGCTTGGAAGGACAGTGTAAAAGATCATTGGGTACTAGACATTGTGGCCAATGGTTATGTCATAGATTTTGTGGTGGTTCCTCCAGATTCAGGGGTACGTCCCACACCTCTGCCTTCAGAGGGGTCACGGAGAAGAGCATTATTGGACGGAGTGCGGGACTTACTGGTCAAGGGGGCCATTTCCCACGTTCCGCTAGACGAACGGGGTCAGGGCACTTATTCGGTCTTGTTTCTTGTGCAGAAAGTTTCAGGGGGATTTCGGCCGGTGCTCAATCTAAAGGAGGTGAATACCTGGATCAGGACAGTGCATTTCCGCATGCTGTCCATTCAGACTATTTTTCCATTTGTCAGACACGGGGACTTTCTGGTGTCACTGGATCTGCAGGACGCTTACCTACACGTACCGGTGGCAAGATCCTCTCAAAAGTTCCTGAGGTTTGCTGTGGGTCAGGACCATTATCAGTTTTGCGTTCTGCCTTTCGGTCTAAAATCTTCTCCTCGAATTTTCACAAAGGTGCTGGCTCCTCTAGTGGCTTTGCTTCATTCAGAAGGGGTATTTCTGCATCCTTATCTAGACGACATTTTGATTCATGCCCAATCACAAGACCTTTTGCAGAAGCAGGTGGTCCATGTTCTGGGGGTCCTGCAAAACCACGGATTTTTAATCAATTGGGAGAAGTCAGACTTAGTGCCGTCCCAGGATCTGGTTTTTCTGGGAGCTCGGTTTCAGACTCTTCTTGGGTTGGTGACTGTGTCAGAAAAACGGTTGGGTGTCCTACAGGCTTTGGTAAAGAAGGTATTGTGGCGGTCTGCTCCCCGAGCTCTTCTATGGTTGCGTCTGCAGGGTCATTTGGCGTCGGTGATATTTCTGGTTCCTTGGGCACGTTTCCATCTCCTGTGCTTGATGACATGGTTCTTGAGAAGGTGGACACCAGGGTCCGGTTCTCTGAAGGACAGGGTTCCAGGGTCCGGATTGATTCACAGAGAGTTGCAATGGTGGTTGGATGCAGACCACCTGAGGATAGGGGTTTCTTTATCGCCTCTGAGACCCGTGGTGGTGACGACGGATGACAGCCTCTCCGGTTGGGGGGCATGGATGGGGTCGGCTCAGATTCAGGGGTTTTGGTCCCCTCGGGAGGCGAGTCGGTCGTCGAATTGGCGCGAATTGCGGGCAGTATTCCTGGCTCTGGTCCATTTTCAGGATTCCCTGAGGGGTTCGGCGGTTCTGGTTCGCACAGACAACTTAGTGGCCAAGGCTTATGTCAATCGGCAAGGAGGGACCAGGTCAAGGGCTCTGTTCAATCTAGTCAGGGAGATTTTTGTGTGGGCTCAGGAGTGGGTTCCTTCTCTCAGGGCTACGTACATTCGGGGGGTGGTGAATGTTCGGGCGGATCTGCTGAGCAGAGTGATTCCTTCCTCTCAACTTTTCTCTCTCCGGAAGTCTCTGTTTCAGCATCTGGTTCGGCTTTGGGGTCTTCCAGTGCTGGATGTGTTTGCGTCAGTAGGGAATGCGAAAGTGGATCGCTTCTGCTCCCGGTTTCGATGTCCCCAAGCATGGGAGGTGGACGGGATGTCATGTCCTTGGCCGCAGGGCCTTTTGTATGCGTTCCCTCCTTTTCAACTACTCAGGGCGTTTCTGTTACGTGTGAGGGATCTGGGGTCCAGGGTTGTCCTAATTGCGCCACTTTGGCCGAGGGCGAATTGGTTCCCCTTGTTGAGGCTGATGGCGGAGGGGAGGATGTGGCCTCTGCCTCTTTGTCCGTCTCCCCTGGAGTTTCCCTGCCTCCCATTGGGGTCATTGAGAAGGTTACACTTGACGGCCTGGAAGTTGAACGACGGGGATTGACAGGTCTGGGTGTGCCGGTAGCTTTGAGTTCTACATTGCTGGCTTCGAGGAGACGTTCCACTTTGATTTCTTATGGTAGACAGTGGAAGGTGTTTTCGTCATGGTGCTTAAGTCGTGAGTTAGATCCTACCTGCGCTTCTATCTTTGAGGTGATGCAGTTCCTGCAGGACGGTGCTCATTTAGGGTTGTCAGTGGCATCTCTTCGGGTGCAGTGGGCGGCTATTCAGGCATTCAGAGGACCATGGCGTAATCTTCAGGATGAAGGGCGCTTGATGCCGAGATTTTTTCAAGGGCTTGTTAATTTATTTCCTCGCCCGGTACGTTCTTTTCCTTCATGGGATCTGTCCTTGGTTTTGGATGTGTTGACGGAGCCCCCTTTTGAACCTTTGGGGGACTGTGATTTGCGCCATCTATCTTTGAAGACATTCTTTTTGGTAGCCATTACTTCGGCTCGTCGGTTGGGGGAATTGGGGGCATTGGCTTGTTCCTTTCCTTTTTGTAAGATTTTTCACGATCGGGTGGTTCTGGTTCCGGTACCTTCCTTTATTCCAAAAGTCAATTCTTCGTTCCATTCCCGGCAGGAGGTCATCCTTCCTTCATTTTGTCCGAATCCCTCCTCAAGGGAGGAGGTCCGTTTGCATTCGTTGGATGTGCGCAGGGTTTTGTTGGAGTATCTGCGGGTGGTGGCTCCTTTTCGTAAAGGGGATTCACTGTTGGTTAATTTTGGTCCGGCTCGCAAAGGTGAAAAACCTTCCACGGCTTCCTTGAGTCGGTGGGTTCGATCTTTAATTCTGTTGGCCTATTCCTTGAAAGGGGTGGTTCCTCCTCAAGGGATTCAGGGGAGATCTACCAGAGGCATGGCGGCTACGGTGGCGGAGCTTCAGGGGACTTCCGTGGTGGAAATTTGCAGGGCCGCCACTTGGGCTTCTCCTTCGACGTTTGTGCGTCATTATAGGCTGTCGGACTTGGGTAGTTTGGAGTCGGTGTTAGGTCACCGGGTCTTATCCTCTATGAGATAATGTTTGGGATGTTCTTGGTGCAGGATATTAAATAAAGGTCTTGCAACTCGATGTCCGTCTCCTGTGTGTTTTCTTGCTATGTCTCATTGGTTAAAAGGAAGGCGAGGGAGGGACGGGAGGTAATGCTTCCATTTTCTTACGATAATGGCATTACTCCTAGTCCTACTCCCTCGCCTTCCTTTTCCGTTCCCTCCCACCCTCCCGGTACGGACTGTCCGAGTTGCAGCTTGGGCTTGGTTTTTGTACAGGAGGGGATAAGGGTGGGGGGGGGGTTTTGAAAGGGGAAGGGAGGGTCTAGAGGGGAGGCGGGAGGCCTCATTGGTTAAAAGGAAGGCGAGGGAGTAGGACTAGGAGTAATGCCATTATCGTAAGAAAATGGAAGCATTGAGCTTCCAGCCCTAGCTCTGCTTGAGCTTGTACCTTGTTTCTCCCACATTGAGACTGGAGAGAGATGCACACCCCATTCTTCAACGAAAGAGCAAGTGCTTTGTGTGTATTTGGAGAATAATGGCTTCCCAAAGCTTGAACTTTGTTGAGGACAGACTGCTTTCAGCCACGACTGATTAGCTGCACCTCCCTCTTATGTTTGACGACAACCACCCTCATTCAGAACTGTCACATTACATATTGGACCAACAGAAATGTCCTGCAGCGAAGGATCATATCATGCAGTGATGCTGACTAAATTATGTATCGAGAAGTGTAAATTATGCATCCAAATGAAGCTCATTCTGTGGCAGTATAAAGACTCTATTGTCATTTTAACACATAATAATGCTATCTGAGCAAATAATTCCCATCATTTTTAGCTGCTTTCCTCTGGAAAATAGTAAATGAAATGTGACCAGTTAACTAATGCAAAGGGCCAGACATCCCAAGACAACAAGTTTAGCTTTTGACCCTAAACACAAAGGAGCTGATTTAAGGAAAGTGGTGCTCCACTTTCCTTGCACCCCTTAGCGCCCCCCCAGACCGCCACCTTGTGTGCGTCATATTTAAAATACGGTGCCCCATGGCGCAGGTAGGGGGCAATAGCATCATTACTTTTGATGCTATTAATGTACTTTGCAGGAGTAGCACCAACATTTTGGGGGTACTCCTGCAGAGTACATAGGGGCTCATTGTATTCAATGGCATGCCCCCTTTTAATGCCTGCTCTGAGCAGGTGTTAAAAGTGCCAACACAATGGTGCAAGGAAATCTATTAAATTCCATTGGGCCATCTTTTGGCCCCCCTGACAGGGGAATGCCCCCTTTGCATACATTATGTCTGGAGGAGGCATAATGCAGCGCAAAGAGTTACAAAGTGGTGCAATGCATGCATTGCACCACTTTGTAAATAGGGTGTGTGTTTTGGCCATCTAACGCCACATTAGCATCAAAACAATTATGCTAATGTGTTATTAGGATGGCGCTAGGTGCTCTTAAATCAGCCCCAAAATGTTTCATAAGTGGAAATTTGCAAATTGTGCAGCAAAGAGTGGATTATATGGCAAGTGCTGTAAATCAAAATTTATTTGGAAAGCGCTGCAGAGGCAGAATCACATACTTCAAGTGGCCCTTGTTATACCTCATGCGTTTTCATGAGAGGAATTGTTTCTATTGCATAAAGCACTGTGTGCTAGCGACCACTGCAATGCCTCAACCCAAATATAAGGTAAATGCTGTCTGCGCAGTGCTTAATTTGAGACAGTCGTTTCTGGTGCACAGTATCAGCACTTTTTTTTGAGGGCTGGCACTTAGTTTTCTATATCAGGCATTTATTGCTAGCAAAAGACAGTGGTGTGAAAGAGGAAGAGAAAAACGAAAAAGCGTCACAAAGATAGATGCAGAAAGCTGCAAGAGTGAGGTGAAGGGGCTTGGAGTGGCTGTAAATGGATTAAAGAGGGCGAAATGGCTTTATGATTATGCTGCCTCAGTTTTCTGGGCTCACACATTTGAATGCAGCAGCCGCTTGTGTCAAAGGAGAGCTTTGGACACCAGAAAGTTTTTATTTACAAATTAAGCACTGTGTCTGTGACAACTCTAGATCTAGAATTGCACTGTTAATTTAACGTGTTTTTATTTCATTTATAGTTTTTGAATGTTCAGTTATGAATCTGCAAACCGAGTTTTATGGCTGCATATTTTACGGTACTCAGCCCAGCTTGTTAATTAATCTGGCATTAGCCGGATTTAGAGTAGAAATACACAACTGATTTGCTTGCCAGTAACTTTCAATATAAGAATTTGCATGCATCCATCGTTTCACATGCTAGGTGACAAAAACAGAGCAGGGAAGTGATCAGTGAAGTGTTCCTAAATAATGACATTTCATGAACACAGTCCAAAGGAATCTAAGTGCACTGGATCGTATGCCAAGTAGCACCTCATTTCATTTCAAGGGAATTGTGCTCCAGTGCTGGGCTTTGGGGTGGCATCTCTTTATGGAACGTATTCAATCAATCAATCAATCAATCAGTGAATATATAAAGCGCGCTATGTACCCGACAGGGTTTCGAGGCGCTGGGGAGGGGGGGGTGCTGCTAGCGTTCGAAGAGCCATGTCTTGAGGAGTCTCCTGAAGGTGAGGAGGTCCTGGGTCTGGCGTAGAGAGGTGGGGAGAGAGTTCCAGGTCCTGGCGGCGAGGAAGGAGAAGGATCTGCCGCCAGAGGTCTTGCGCTGGATTCGGGGGACGAAGGCGAGGGCGAGGTTGGCAGAGCGGAGTTGACGTGTGGGGACGTAGAAGTTGAGTCTGGTGTTCAGGTAGGTGGGTCCGGTGTTGTGTAGTGCCTTATGTGCGTGGGTGAGGAGTTTGAAGGTGATCCTTTTTTCCACAGGGAGCCAGTGGAGGTCCTTCAGGTGGGGGGAGATGTGACATCGGCATGGTATGTCGAGGATCAGGCGGGCGGATGCGTTCTGGATGCGTTGGAGTCGTTTGATGTCTTTCGTTGGGATGCCTGTGTACAGTGCGTTGCCGTAGTCCAGTCTGCTACTGACGAGGGCTTGAGTCACCGTCTTCCTGGTTTCTGTTGGAATCCACTTGAAGATCCTGCGGAGCATGCGGTGGGTGTTGAAACAAGAGGAGCAGACGGCGTTGATCTGTTTGGACATGGTGAGAGCAGAGTCGAGGACGAAGCCGAGGTTTCGTACGTGGCTGGCTGGGGTGGGTGGGGGTCCGAGGGTGGTGGGCCACCAGGAGTCGTTCCAGGCCGAGGGGGAGCGTCCGAGGATGAGGACTTCCGTCTTGTCGGAGTTGAGCTTCAGGCGGCTGTTGCTCATCCACTCAGCGATGGATTTTAGTCCCTCGTGGAGGTTGGTTTTGGCGGTGAGCGGATCTTTGGTCAGGGAGAGGACGAGCTGGGTGTCGTCGGCGTAGGAGATGATGCTAAGGTTGTGTTGACGGGCCAGTTGTGCGAGGGGGGCCATGTAGACGTTGAACAACGTTGGGCTAAGAGAGGAGCCTTGGGGGACGCCGCAGATGAGGTTGGTGGCTTTGGAGAGGAAGGCTGAGAGTCGGACTCTCTGGGTTCTGTCGGAGAGGAAGGATGAGATCCAGATGAGGGCTTTGTCTTGGATGCCGGCTTCGTGGAGACGGGTTAGCAGGGTGCGGTGGCAGACTGTGTCGAAAGCGGCTGATAGGTCGAGGAGGATGAGGGCTGAGGTTTCGCTGTTGTCCATTTGTTGTCTGATGTCATCTGTGGCGGCGAGGAGTGCGGTCTCAGTGCTGTGGTTTCGTCTGAATCCAGATTGTGAGGGGTCTAGGATGGAGTTGTCTTCTAGGAAGTGGGCGAGCTGTGCGTTGACGATCTTCTCGATGACTTTCGCTGGAAAAGGGAGGAGAGAGATCGGTCAGATGTTTTTGAGATCGTTAGGGTCAGCCTTGGGTTTCTTGAGGAGGGGTTGGATTTCTGCGTGCTACGTATTCAACTAATTCACCTGAAACCAAAGATTTGTGAATGAAATCCTCAACTTTGATAACAGCAGGTTAATGCATGCTGGTTGTTGTAGTTTGGGTTTGGTTCTACTGATTTTTTTAAAGCTAATACAACCAAAAAATAAAGATGCGTAACTGAGGAGCCAAGGACACAAATCATGCTGTCCTTGAGAGCAGGGAGCAATTGTGACCCACATAACCTCACGGATTAAAGAATCTGGGGCAATTGTGGTTTTGGTACTACATGTAGCAAACAGATCTGAAGCGTAAAAACACAAACCTGGTCGCTGTGAAAATATTTTGCTTTATGTGAAGGCCAAGATCGGGGCCCTTTCCTTAAGACATGGACTAAAGTGCAAGGCTTCTAACTGGACACCCTAGCAGGTATTCAACCACATATCAAGTCACAAAATAGGCAATCTACTAACTAGGCTGCCTGCCAGTGAAAAAAAGACAGGAAAAGGTAACAAAATAATAAGGATCGATGAAAAGGGTGAATATCAACACACCTCTCACTTTCATGCTTTTGGCTCTTTGCCCAGTTATCTTACCTCTCTCTAATCCTCTTTACATTGTGGGCCCTTAACATTATAATGTCTAGCTTCCCCTCTGCATAAAGAAAGACGTGAAATAGAATAAGATCGGATATAGCATTTTCTCATGTTGGATGTGGTAGGCAGAATGAAAGAACATAATCCTGCTATTGACCTTTCTAGATTTGTGGTCCTTAGGATCTCACCAATAACCCATCTCATGCTGGAACTCGCGTTCTATCCTAAGCCACGAAAGGCTTGATGGGCTCATCTACCCACAAATATATAAGGGCTGTAGGCCTAACACGAATAATTAAACAACATCCGTGTCTTCGTAGTAGCTTAAAACAGAAGAACTGTAACTAACAACCATCAACATTTAGAATAGAAACGAGGTGAATCCATACATTTTACATGAAACTCAACAACAGGACTTTCGAAAAAGAGAGGAAACATAGCAAACATGAATCACAACATAGCTTATGTTACACACTTACTTATGTGATCAAGAACAACATAATGACATATCAAATTGCTATGATTACCAATGAAACTGCAAATTAACCTTTTTGACATTCCAATTGAACAATACAAACAAGAACAACGTTAGGCACAAGGCTGATCACTAGTTTCTCGGTTCTCAATAATGTGCTTTATTTCGAAAAATTGAAGCAATGACTTACTTGCAATACTTTATCAAACAATAATCTAAACTCCACCATATGAATACACAATAAGTAATAATGGTACATTTTCAAAGGAAAAGACAATAGATTCTGAACACAGATGCTTAAAAGGGAAGTACCTAGATTATAAAAGCCATGTCCTTAAATTCCATAGGGGCTTCAGTCTATTTCTTTCAAATATTTTTTAATCTCAAATGGACTTTTTACGTGGAACAATAATATTTTCTTAAAATGCAAAAAAGGAAACATGGACTAAACACAAAACAAAATACTCCAATGTCCAATTTTTCATATGGAATTATCTGTAAAAACAAAACAAAGATTTTCTATGAAAATAGTTAGTTTACACCGTTCAGGCATGTGACCTTTGGAAAAAAAGCATTTGCTATGTTAAAGATGATTCTTCCAAACTCAAACTACATGAGATTAAAGGCCATATGTACGAACACATTTTCCCATAGACAGAGAATGGGTAAAATCCTTTGCTACATCTGGCCCTAAATGTAACATCTTACTATTTTGAAGGGAACATTGCAAACCCCTGTGAAAAAACGTATTGATCTACTTATAATATCCAATTTATTAGCGTATATTTAAAAAACATAGTTTATTATTTTTATGAAAGCATAAAAACTTCAACCATTTAGACGTAGTATGTGTCTTGCGTGATTGCCGCTGAGTGTTCCTACCTCTTGGGTCCCATCCCTACGTACATCCTTTCTACATCTGGAACTCCCTCTCCCTCACTCCCCTTCCCTGAGCCGTGACCTTATTCTAACTGTAAGATGGACAGGCCAAAGGTATGCCCAAGATTTTGTTTTAGCTTGTCGTTGGGGTACTATTCAAGTACTTGTGTTAATGATGTGGGGCCAGTTGTCTTGAGTTTGGCAGGGCGCACAGCATACCCCAGTGAGCTTAACACCGTGGCCGTCACCACCCTCCAGTAGTAGGCAAGGAGCAGGCAAGACCAGAGCATGTGGATGAGTACAGCGCCTATCTCCCCACACCTCAGACATGCCGCGTCTGTAGTGCTAAAGTACCTATTAATATGCTCTGGGTCATACACACTCTCTGTACAATGTAGAAATTGATGAGCATGAACCAAGCGTTCCGTGACACTTTGGGAGTTCTCACAAGTATCACATCCTAATCTTTATCCCAAATGGGGCACCTCTAATCCTCCTCCCAGCAGCTTCTGAGTGTTGTCTAGGGGTTGCACTATATTACTACGAATTGCCCAGTAGATGCATGTTTCTGCCTTATATATTCATGATGATAGTACTATGTAATGGCATGTGGTTTGTTAGGGAGGCTTGGTGAAGCCGGTATCCTAATGTTTGCAGAATGCTGTGGTGCCAGCCCGGTGGAGGAGGAAATGCCCCCAAACTCTGATCAGAAGTCCTCAAAGGGAAGAAAGCTGTCAGCTCTAAACAGGTCGCCCACTTTAGTCACTCCCACAGCTCCCCAGTCCCCTAGCCCCCTCCAATCCTCACAGTGAGGTAACACCTCCATCATAAACATGGGTATCTCTGCAGAGTAGGGAGTTTTAGTGTATGTTTTGTGCACACATCTGTTCCAGCATCTCTGTATAGTGTGAAATTCTAGGGTGTCAGTGGCAGTTGGGCAATTGGATCTGAGCATGGTGCCCATCGGCTGTGAGAGCTCAGGGGTGAACAGACACATGGTTCGTTCCAGTGTCCAACGCATCCACTGTATGCACCATTGCAGTTGTGCAGCCAAGTAATGAGTCTCGAAGTCGGGGACCACAAGTCCTCCGTTGTGCGTGGGTGGCAGCATAGGAGAAAGGGCCACTCTCCTACGTCCCCATCCCCACAGAAAGCTAAATGCCAGTGAGGCAATTTCCAGAACATCGTTTGAGGAGAATGCATACTGGAAGAGTGCTAAAGTAGTATAGTAAATGAGGGAGGGCCACGATCTTGAGTAAAGCCACTCTTCCCACCATTGATAGAAAGCGAGTTTTCAAGAAATCTATATTAGACTTCAAGGTTCTGATTGCCCTTCCTACATTCCATTCCAGGATGTCGGTGACGTCATGATAGATCTTCATGCCTAAGTGAATTAGGCACCTCAGTGCTAAGGTTCTGGAGTGGTGGGGTTTTACTATCATCAGAAGCGATTTCGACTTTTTGCAAATTGACTTGAAAGCCTGAGTGTGAAACGAATGACTCCAGCAATTTTCTGGCTCCAATGAAGGTCATCCTCCATGTTCTTCAAGAACATTGGTATATCATCTGCTTTTAGTGCAATGTGGTGGGGGTATTCCCTTGCTATGCCTCCCTGATACCAATCCCCTTTTCTGGCCTGAATGGCCAGGGGCTTAATTGCCTGTGCAAATAGCAAAGGGGATATGGGGCACCTTTGCCTTGTCCCTCTGCCCACATTGTATGAGTACGATATGGTCCTGCCTGTCCGAACTCTTGCCGTTGGGTTGGTGTGTAGGAGCTTTGTCCAGGTTAAGAAGCCTAGGTCTAGCTGCATGTGTGCTAAGACAATGTATAAATAGTACCATTCAATGCTATCAAAGGCTTTCTCAATGTCAATGGCAAACACCGCTGCTCCCTCCCAGTCACCAGTGGCTCCCTCCAGCGATGCCAGCAGCCGTCTTATATCCTGAGCAGTAATGTGGCCTGGAATGAAGCCGGCTTGGTCCGGGTGGACCAATGTAGGCATAAGGGGCAAGAGTCTGGTGGTGAGAATTCTACAAAGGAGCTTGTAACCTGAGTTTAACACTGACAGTGGTCAATATGCAGTGCTATCATGCCCTGGTCTCCCTGGTTTTAGAAGTGGGACTAACAGTGACTCACATGTAGAACTCCACAGGTAGCCCTCCTTTGTATAGCTCAACTAACTTAGGGCCTAAGTCGTCCAGATACGCTGCGTAGAACTCCATTGGAAGTCCCTCCATTTTGGCATCTTTCCCTGGGGCAAGCCTTTGATCACTGCCTGGAACTCATCCAAGGCGATCTCCCCATCCAGCCTGCCTTTCTCCTCTTATGTAAGGATTGGGCACTTCGGAGGGCGCTGAAATGCCTGCAGCTCTAGGCCATTGCTGAGACTGCTACATGTGTATAAGATGGTGTAGTTTTGCGCAAAATTGGTGTTAATTTCCTCTTGTCAGTAGAGGCGCTAATCTCTGGCATAGATTTCTACTATTGGAGTGCACCTCTTCGATGGATTTGCTAGCAAAGCCAGCATGGACCGTGCCTTGTCCGATTCCTCATTTGTCCTCATCATATACTGCTTATAATCGAATCAGCAGAGTCTCTCTACATAATCTGCCACCTTTTCCCTAGTATCCAAAAGGGTAGCCTGTAACTCTGTGTGCCCTGGTATATCTTTTTGAATATGTCTAAGCTCAAGTTCCGCTGTGGTGACTTCCCGTATCAGAGTGCCCCTTATACCTTGCCCCCGCACTACCACTTGAAAGGCATTCCAGACCACCGGGGGAGGAAGCGGTACACTTGTTCTCTTCAGAGTAGTGTTGTATGTGGTCTCATATATATGTCTGGTCAGCCAGGTCCTTGAAGGACTTGGGCTTTAACTAACAGGTGGGGATGTGGGGTGTGGGGCCTTACCAATTCAGCTGAGGCAGTACAGGGTTGTGGGCTGAAATGGTCCAAGCCAGGTATTCCACATTGCTGACCCGGCTGGGCACCTCAAATGAGCTGAGAAAAGTGTCAAGGCATATATGTAACTCCTGGAGCCTAGAAGAAAAAATTAGCCTCTAGTTTGCGAGTGCAATGTCTGCCTTTTGTCTAGCAAGCCCCATTGTGTTTCCTAAGTTTTATACGCAGAGCAATGCGATTCATCAGGGATTCTCGTAAGGTTGGGTGAGAGTGATCTATAGCAGGATCTGCAACACAGTTTAAGTCCCACCCTACTATGAGTGTGGTGTGGATGAGTTGTGAAGCTAATGTGCGGGAGAGTGTTGCTAGAAAGCCCCTCTGGTCAGTGTTTGGTGCATAGACACTAATCAGCTTTATATCACGCCCGTCCAGTTTGGCCATGAGTGCTACATACCTCCCCTCCGGATCCACCACCTCTCCAGTGTGTTGAAATGGGATTCCCTCCCATACCGAAGGCGAGGGTCCCCCTGGCGTATAACGAGTAGGTGGTGTATGTGATGTGGCCCCTCCAACTTCTATTTAAGGACACCTCTATCTTGGCTGTAAGGTGCATTTCCTGTAACATAGCTATTTGAATGTCCCACCTTTTCAGATAGGAGAAAGCTTTGTACCTTTTTGTGGTGTGTGCATCCCCCTAATGTTCCAGGATTGGATCGTATATTTTATGGGTGGTGCCGTTCAATTGTCTCTCCTGACAGGGCATGCTGCCCTCTACTTCCGCCTTGCACTCCATGATCAGCCAATCTCCAGGCATCTGGCAACTTGCCAGTATCCCGAGGGTCACGGTTCGATACATCCCAAAAACTCAACATTAAACTTGCAAACTGATATCCCAACTCGCACTCTCCAGGACAATTAGGTATTAGCTTCTTGTCCAAACTTGTTGTCTAACTGTAAGCTCTCGTGTGAGGGAGGCCAATCATTATGTGTGAATTTCAAGTCTTCGCGTGGCCCCCCCACCGAGGGCACCCATCCATCTATGTAGGTATAACAGTGACTGCTCAAGCAGAGAGTTTCTTGTTCCAGCTGTGGGGTGGCTGCCGGCCAAGCTCTCATCGGAGGATGCTATCAGATGTTCCCGGTGTGATTGGCAGATAGTTCACTGCTTAGCATTCTGGTGCAGCAGGATTCCGGGTCAGAGTCTTTCTCGGTATCTGTATCGTTCCCCCATCGTGGCTACGCGGGTGGGGTCGCTTCTGCTATTGATGTTACTTTTTCCATTACACTGTCTTTCCCGTCGGGTTTCGGAGATGGATGCAGCAGTTCACTTACTACATGGCGAGTGTTGCATTGAGCCACCACAAGAGGGTCTTTTCTTCTGGCGGGGTGCTCCACTGGAGTCAGCGAATGCTGTTCCAATCCACCCCATGCTTCCTGTAGGGTGAAAAAGAATTGTGCCACTCTTTTTGTGGTCACTCGCAGTCGGCTGGGAACATCATAGCATACTGGATGTTTAATTTGCGCAGTCTTTTCCTAATGGCAAGAAACGTGGCCCACTGCTTTTGAACCTCCCTGGAGAAGTCAGGGAAAATACGTACAACGACGTTCTTAACAGTGATGGTCTCTTTCTTTGCCTGATTTAGTATGCAGTCTCGATATTTGTCGTTCAGCAGGAGTGTGCACCACTTGGCATGGGGGAGCATTGAGGGGGGCATGCTGGGACTCTGTGTGCCCTTTCCAAGCATAGAAATGGGTCAGGCCTTCTGAGGTAATTTTGTCGTGCAGCCATCCTTCCAGGTAGGTCAACATTTATCTCCTTCAACTCCAGGATAGTGTGTGAGCGGGCTCTATTCTCTGCATCCTCACCCAGAGTTCCAGTGTTTGTACTTTCATTTTGAAGGTTAGTGGGGCATTCGTTTGTGGTCATCACTGCAGGAGTCAAATCTGCTATATCTCTCTCTGTTTGTGATTGTCATGCAGTATGCCCAAATCTATCCCCAGGTTATCAATTGGTTTTGAGTGCTTCTCTGGAGTCCATGATCACTCGCAGGATGTCTTGGAGTGTCGGGCCTTCTAACGGTCCACATGGGGGGGCAACATGCTGACCAATCCCTGAGTAGCGTCACCATCAGCACCTCCAGATATTGTCTGCCCTAAGCCAAGCTCCCTCTTCTTGGTTGTCTTCCCCATTGAGGTGTCTAGGCTGTCTGCTCTCTAGGGTGCTTACCGTCCCTGGGCGGGTGCAGTATTGCCGCACAAGGTTAATGGTAACCCGGTATGATGCACCTTGCATCTGCAGCCCCAGCCCTCACAGTCTCTGTAGTGCTTCAGGGGTGTGGCACAAGCTCGCAGTGCCCTCACCTGTGGTGCAACTTGGGTGGGAGCACCCTGGGCATTGAGCAGGCTCCTGTCTGCTTTCGGTTCAGTGGAGGATTCTGTGGGCTCCCTTCCCACTTAAAGCTGCAAAGGCAGATGTCCGCTAGGGTGGGGTGCAGGTATGAACGGCAGTCCTGCTGTGCACTGGTTTCTCTTGGCTGGCGGCAGTGCTTGTGGTCGGGTTCTTGAGGGCTGTAAGATGTGCCAGCACTCTCATCATTAGCAGAGGGGCCCTCCAATATGGCAGGGAGCAGCCAGAGGCAATCCAACACGCTTGAGGGGAAGGTGCCACTACTGTCTCTGCCCTGTGGAGCCAGGACCCACTGACTTGTGTGCGGATGGACCTGCTGAGGCCCCTGATCTTGGCTCCACGGGCATGCAGCCTCTGCTCGGCTGTGTCTTCCTCAAGTGCAGCGCAGCCAGCTGTCACAGCCGGGCTCCATCAAGTAGCGCAATGATGTAAACCCCTTGCAGCGCAACACGGGCCACTGATGCAAGCCCAGGCCAGCCCATTACGCCAGAGCCAGGCGCCACCACACTGCATCTATTGCCTGCAGCCCCTCCCGATGCATGGAGACCTTAAGCAAGTGCTGGCACCCCAACTCCTAGCCCCAGCGGGTGGGCCAAGCTAAGCACAGGCCGTGGTCTCCCATTCAGCAACAGCTGCCATCTTGTGTTGAGCAGGTTGCAGCTCTGTCGCAGCAGGCCGGCTGTCCTCGCAGCCCCGCCATCAGTCAGTTCCTCCCATCTCTGAGGGCTATATGTTGCCTTCCGTATGCATTTTTTGCCGGAATTTGTGTCAGAATGATGCCAGATGGGGCCACTGTGACAGAGCTCTTCAATTTGCTTCCATTGCCATCGGTGTCAAACTACACCACCACCCCCCCCAAATTTATTAGTATGATATGAATTTATTAAGATGGAAAACCCTCTTCCAATACTGGGAAAAACAAAACAATAATTGTAGGATTACAAACGTTTTTCACATGAATATAGCACACCCTTTGTAAACAACAATAGGACAAACCCTTTCAATGTTCATAGACCTAAACAGACTGGTTTCTATGAGAATTCTCAAAGCACTAGAAGGTATGGACTTTGATGGAGTTGTGAGCCTATTCTAATGGCAGAATGCATGCTTTAATGATGTCTAACATAACATGAGATAGCATACTTAGACCCATATTTATACTTTTTTAGCGCTGCATTTGCATCATTTTTTGACGCAAAAGCGGTGAAAACTTACAAAATACAATAGTATTTTGTAAGTTTGCGCTGCTTTTGTGTCAAAAAATGACGCAAATGCGGCACTAAAAAAGTATAAATATGGGCCTTAGGCCTTTATTTATACGTTTTTAGTGCAGCGTTTGCATCGTTTTTTGACGCAAAATCGGCGCAAACTTCCCAAATACAATTGTATTTGGGAAGTTTTTGCGCTGATTTTGCGTTAAAAGAAATGATGCAAAAGTGGCGCTAAAAAAGTATAAATATTGGCCTTAGTTCATGACCCGATGGTCCATTTTGAGAAGACTTTCAAACACAAACTACAACATAAAAAGGCTCCTTTGTTGCTCTGAGGGTTTGTTTAGGAAGACTTAAAAAGGCAGCATTTTGCCTTAAATTTAGAACAACCGTATAGCTTTTTACACAGGTTGAATCTTGTGAGAAAGAACGGATGACAAAAATCAGTGTCTTTCTATTGGAAATAATGTGTTATTTCTTTAAAAGCTACAACATTACTTTGTGACCAAATCAGCAACTTGTAAAATCCAGATTTGTTGTAAATATGCCCGCTAAATTACAAAGCATACTTCCACTTTTTCCTTGTAGAATGTTTTAGGCGAGCACGATATGCTCAGTAGAATCACAATGGATCCATTCAATTGGTCTCCGAGCTGCATCATTTGTTACATTGTTTCAATTTTTCTCCATACTCATCTGAATTGGGAGCTACAATTTGTCATATGCATCAAGTTGCCAGGAAGATTAAGAACAGTCGACATACAATAAAGCATGTTTCAAGAATTCCCAAAATACTAGCTGCAAATCAGGATGCGCCATCTTGAACAGAGAGAGATGCACCACGGCCCATGGGACCCGCTGTGTCGCTGCAGACTGGAAATGAACATGAGTACGGATGAAGCTAGTACTAAATTTATCCAAACTGTGGCTTGTTGCAGCCTGCACTTAGGCAAATACTAGTAATCAAAAGATTTTCATTTTCAACAAAAGTCAATCCTCTAAATCTTCGCTTTATATAGCTAATACTGAGTTCAGAAAAGATGTACTATCACGTTTGCTCTTCAAAACTTAATTAAAATTTCAATACATTCTAAGAAATCAAGAATGTCACTAATATTTATAAAACACAATTTGACTGCCTTCCTTACTTTTCCAATCTGATCTTGCATTCAACTCCTACAGGAAGCCTGTGATTAAGCTACATTGAGAGAAAAGTGAAAATAATATTTTTTTTTCTGTAAAGTAGAATTATACAACAGAACGACTTAGGGAGACTTTTATAAAATTGCTCTAAAATACCTTTGATATTTACCTGAATTGTTTGCACACCTGAAAAACTTTTCTTTGTTAATACATGCATTAAATATTTTGCTACTCGATTGAAAAGTAAAACAGAACTTGGTATATGTCTGAGGATAACAATGAAGATTTCATTTTTGTTTGAGAATTGGCTACAATCTCTGACTCGGTATTCTGAAAACTAGAGGCACCTGATCTTTGAAACGAGACCTAAACCCTGGCTACTTGAGATCCTCAAAGGTACTTTTTCTGCCTGAGGAATCTGTTCAGAGACTGAGCTTCTCTTGTTAAGAATCACTTTTTCTGCCTGAGGAATCTGTTCAGAGACTGAGCTTCTCTTGTTAAGAATCATTCTTTGCTAACCCACTCTTATTCCAGCCAGCTTGCACCAGGCCCATTTTACTGGCAAAGTATCTCTTCCGAAATGATACTCAAAATACATAACTTCGTGTGTCGAAATAGCCCCTAAGTTGTATCTGAACTGGTCTCCGCAGGGCAATGACATACATATATGTATAGGGCCTTC
This sequence comes from Pleurodeles waltl, assembly GCF_031143425.1. Classification (NCBI taxonomy): domain Eukaryota; kingdom Metazoa; phylum Chordata; class Amphibia; order Caudata; family Salamandridae; genus Pleurodeles; species Pleurodeles waltl. Next base: position 1,106,370,314 of record NC_090445.1, read on the forward strand.
ACTGCTCAGATATCAAATTGTTTAAGCAAACGGGTTCTGCAGTTTCCTCAGATAAAACCTGAGTTCCCTGACTCGTCCTTCTGTGCCTCAGCATCACATCTCCTGAAGAGCCAGCACTCCCGGATCAGAAGGATCAGAACACGCTGTCGTGAGAACAGAAGTACTGACTGCTGAGCACAGATCACATCCAGTTACCCTTCCCAGGCACAGGTTATTTCTAATTGCTTGTTGCGGAGCGCAGACTGCAAGCAGATACTTATTCCCCGACACGAGGTACTTCTATGCATACACTATAGTATACGGAATGCATCAGGAAAAGTATTCCCAGACATACAAATATGTCCCTGAATATAAGCTACATGCACATAGATCCCACAGTCTAACAGTTCTATGCACTCATTCCTGAATACAGAATCCAGGTGCTCATTGCCAGGCAGAGTAATTGCAGACTATACCTACTTCCAGGTGTTTGTCGCACAACGTAGGTAACTTCTGGATGCTAGTACCAGATCACAGCAGGGCCCTGGACCCTCCTACTCAGATTTAGCATACTTCCTCGAAAACTGTCTTGAATATAAACTGCATTTGTATTTTAATTCTAAAATACAGGATAGATCCACACCCTCATTTCTCAACATGAAGTGAGTCTGAAGACTCATTCTCAGGCATTGAATACTTTTACGAGCTCATTCCTGACTGTACACTACATATGAGTATTCAGGCCCTGGCAAAGAATAATTCGACACTCTCATTACGGAACATATAATACATTCGGACAGATATAGAATATTTCTAAAAAGTTACTTGAATACAAATTACATCTAGATACTCATTCCACAACATGGACTTCATCTGCATACTCATTCCTCAAAACTGGCCATATACAGATATGCAATTCTAAACAAAGAGTGCTTCCTGAATATAGGATTAACAAAGACTGTCATGACCAAACATACGATAAGCATGAACACACATTCCATAAGAACAGAACACCCCAAATACTTCCAGATACATAGTCACTAACAGAATATTTTCAGAAGCCGAACATTTCCCATTTCCATTTACTTAATTCCTGAATACAGAATACTTCATAAATACACATTGCCAGACAAAATACTATTCAAGATATCATGTCAGGAGATAAAATACTTGCAACTGCTCATCCTCAGTCAAGGAATAATTCCTTTTACTTATTCCTGGACATACAATACTTCCATCTGTTGATTACTGGATATAGAATACGTCCTGATACCCATACCGTAATGGTGTTCTTCTTGGCACATGATCAATACTTCCCGAAATTGATTTATGGGAAATGAATACTGGTAGATATTCTTTGCCGGACAGAGAATGATTCCTGGCATGCACTGTCAGGAATATGAGACTTCAAATACTCTGTGCTGGGTCTTGACTGCTTAATATCAAAGTCCAAGCATACAATAGCTTCTCATACTCGTACACACGTACAGAGTACATACAGATATTCATTCCTCCACACTGATTACTTTCAGATATTCATTCCCAGAAATATATATTTTCCAGATGCTTACTAATGGCTCTGCGTGACCAACATGGAATACCTCTGGAAACATATTCACAAATATACAGCACTTCCGGATATTCATTCATACATATAGAATATTCATGGACATTCATTTCCAGATACCTAATAGTCCCAAATGCTGGCTGATGGAAACACAAACACAAAATATCTCCTAATGCTTCTCCGCCACTAGCCAATACTTCCTGATAAGCACAGGATAATACCTGATTTTTATACTCCAGAAACTAATTCCCAGACATAGACTACTTACAGATAATGTGATCTATAAACACAGGAACCTATTTACAAACATTATTTGGTGAACAATTTTGATTTACTCCCTAGAGTGCTCCAGATTTAATTCTCAATTTCCATAAACTACTGAATCTACTTGTGGCAGCTGTGTGAATCAAGCCGGCTGTACTTACCTAAACCATTTACAGATCACACTACCAGGGTTGCGAGTGCTGAGGGGCGCTCTTTGGTGGACTTCCCACTTATGGTCAATATTAGCAGGGTCAGAGTGTAGACCTTCTCCAGAATTCGCCAAGGTGGCAGTGGCCCTCCAAAAAGACACTTATAGTATGTGCAGTCTGGAAAAAGAGACTGCCCCAGCAAAGAAACAGAGCAGAGGACATTGGGACAGTTTTACTGCTTCTACCAAAGAGGTGCGGTGAAGAGACTGTGACCCTCTTCATGAAACCCAAGTCGAGCACAAACTTTCATGCTTCAATGTGTTTGCATTTTGGCTACCAATTGTATCCCCTGGTAGTTTGTTAGCAAGATTAGCATCGGGTAAAACCTGCCATATATCTTGTTGCAAATAGATCATATTTTGATGTTGTGCACCTCATGACATGGCAGCAGAAAACATACACTTTATGTGTGACCCTCATTCTGAGGCCTGAAACTCAGAATGTGTGTTAACTTTGCACCTGCTATTTATCACAGTATTTCAAATATCAGGGTCCATTTTACTGGAAGGGCGCAGTCTCCCTGTTTGTGCCTCAGTGCACCTTTAAGCAGATGCACCGGGTGCAAACAGATAAAGTGCGCCCTATTATGAAGAATGAGCAGCCCTCAGGGCAGCTGTAAACTCTCATTCCCTCAGGGCATCGTATTCAGGAAAAATATGAAGCAATTGTTTAAAAGCTCCTCCATGTTTCTCTGTGCAACCATCAACCTGCCAGCAATTTCGAAAAGGATTCTAGATCCCTTGCAGCGGCTGAAGTGAATGACGGCACCTGCCTGCAGGGGGGTGCCTGGGGGGTCCATCAGACTCTATTTCATCCCTCAAGAGGGCTGCCTTCAGGGGGCACACTGACAGTGTGCCACCTTTTTGTGGCACACTTCCAGTGTGCCTCCTAAAGACATGTTTGCATCTGCATCCAACTCAGTAATACAGAGTGGACACAGAGGCAAAGGGATTCTCTCATTTGCATGAGGCCAAGCCCCCATGCAAATGAGGGAACTCCCTCTCTTGATAGCCCTGGCGCTACATGTGTGCCAGAACCATCTGTATTACAGAAGGGCCGCACAAGCGCCTGTGACCTCTTCTGTAATACCAAAGTGCCCCCGGGGGGGCGCAAAGAGGGTACAAATGCCTGTTGTGTAACCGGGGCACTGTGTGTAATATGGCCTCAGATGCTCTATTACCACTGCAAATGGAAAGAAAACCCGTGTGTCCTATGTCACTGCAAAGACACAGATTTTACGTACAAATAGGTCACAATTTGCAATCTTTGGCGAAGGTTCTTTAATTACTAAAGTTCAGTATCCCTCAAGGTACATGTGCACAGAGATATACTTAGTGACCTAATGCTCACAGGCCTCTTCAATGCCCACTCTCCCCTTCCGGCCTGCCAACCGAGTTCCAGAATAGAATTAGTCACGCGTCCACAAGGAGGCAGGTGCGTGCTGATTACTAGAGCTCGAGGTGAAACGGAGAGGGCCCATCCATCCTGTGCCTAAGACAGTGGTTCCAAGTCCCAGCCTATGGCGAGGCTTAATGGGCTGCCTGCAGACCAGTTCCTGCCAGCCGGAGCACTGCATGAGGGAGTTCTTAGTGCTTCCAATCTTTTCTTCCAAATGAGGCCGAGCAGGGCATTTTGTCCTCAAGAAATTCTCTTTATAATTGTTCGGTTAATGTTCGTGGCAAACGTGAAAGATGGAGGCAGCCTTCCACGTTTCTCTTAAATGAAATGCGCTCGCAGGAACGTGAAGCTTGGCGAGAACAGGATAAAAACAAATGGAGGCAGTGTCGGGCCAGAGGCGTCGATGTGTGAGCAAAATACTCCTCTGCTCCCCTCACGAGAAGGAAGGCTTAAGAACTACATTATAACCATACATTATTAATTTTAATTCGGCTTCTGTGTCCTGGCTCTCCTTGTACTTGGGATATTTTTTGTTTCTAAGAAAGAGGATGAAGCAGGAGGAAAGGGGAATCGATCAGCTTGTTTGCAAATGGCCACCCTGGGTATTTCAAAATGCATGGCTGCACGAGCGGCCAAGTAACCTGTAGAAAAGGCCTGGAAAGCAATAGCACCATTGCTTGTGCAAATGTAAGATTGGGTGAATAAATGTCTTAGAGATTTAGAGGACGGGTCAACACATGTTTAAATCCACGATTGGTAGGCATATGCCCATGATTTTCATGGTCGTAATACGTTTTTGTGATACTGACAAACAACTGTTATAGGTCAACCGACCACAGCCATCCATTTCTCGGTATTTTCTTAAAGGGAAAGCAATTTTATTGTGTTATACTTTTCAAGACTCAGGGATGATGAAGGAAGTAACGTGATAAATATATATATATATATTATAATAATGACAAAGATGAACATTGTTGCTATACTTGCTGATGTTAGAAGTAATATCATATGGATTGTTGTGATTTCTGAAACTTTTAGCAGTGCTATGTGGTGGGTTTTCTGGGATGGCAATGCCACTTGTGATGTCAGACACAATATAACCAGTGATGTCACCAATGATGGCATGCATAGTTACTCGTCTCTGAGTGGAGTCAATGCGTTTTCTGAACCCTTCATGATGACCTTATGATCCTAAACGTAAAGCAGCATGTATTTTGTGCTATGGTTTTATGTTTGTAAACATATGATCGGTACAAATGTCCGGCTTTGCAGACTTTGAGTCAGATTATTTCTAGCGTGCCTGTACATCACTTTGTTGTTGTCCAAATGATATGGCCCAAAAGCATGTGTATGGATAGTAATGGCTCCTGATCTTGCTCTGAGGTAAGGACTTACTTTGTACCTCACTGATGACGTCCCATACGGATGAAACGAGGCTGAGATTGCTGGTGTTCCCATTCAGAGAGGGACACGTTCTTGCAATTCAAACGCCAAGACTGGTTTTTCACACAATTGATCTCTTTTAATATTTTCAGTGGCACAGATGATCCAATAAACACAGTAAAGGATGCAAACCCCTGTCAAAATTATTCAAACATTTTCAGCAGTCCCTCTTTGCCTGACACTGGTCCAGAGCGTGCCCGCCACATCTTACCAGGCGCCATGTGACTGATGAAATACAATAAGGTTGGAAGGCATCTGTAGTTGCCATTCAGACTGAATATGGCGAACAGTTCTGGCTATACTGTCTGATTTCATGTGCATAAGGTTGGTACATGTCTGGAACGGCACAGACGAGCCAATAAGTGATAGGACACGTCCTGGTTATTTTTCAGTGATGCAGAATAATTCAATCATTCCATCCTTCATTATTTGTAATCTAGGTGAGCAACCACTGCTCAAACACAGACACCTAGACGTGGATCCTGAGCTCTTGGTGCTAAAGCTATTCAAGCTGCACCCCCTCGATGCATCACAACAAGGCTTCAAAATTATACAGTTTAAAGAGGACTCGGCTTAGCAGATAAGGCTAGACTGTCCCCAGACAGACATGGATATGCGATAACAGTGGAAGGGAATGTGACTTAAATAATTACTCGAGGTTTCAGATAACACCTTTGGAATCACTTTCAAGGCTAGAGATTCCGGCAATTTCACTGAGGGCCATAGGGCTTGGGAGGTCACTTCTATCGCCCAAATGATTTTAATTACATGATGCCCTGTCTATTAATGTAACCATTACTTCAACTTACTGATAAATCTTTTACACACATGTTACCCGACTAGACAGCAAGTGGATCCACGCAGTTAACACTCCAAAAGGTTTTCTTCAACGTCTTATGTACAGTATTATCATGGCCACTTGAATTATGCAGCAAGGGAGGGTCAAATTAGGCGGCAGGGTTGACTAAATTAATGCGACAACAAAAGGTAAATTATGTGGCATAATGTAGCACATTTTGTGATACTATTATTTCTTTATTTTGTCATTTTTACCCATCCTAACATTGTCAGGGCATAGGCTGCACTTCATTGGTACTAGATTAACACCCAAATATAGCAATAAGCAAAAGAAAGACCATCCTTTGCATAAGGCCGGGAAACAAGTCACTGCACTTTTAGTAATGTTTGAACCATTTGAGCTAGGAGCAAATGCAATTTTCGTTAAACTCTGAGGATTGTGCACCAGATGATGGCTAATGTGGCAAATATGGTGAATCCATAATAATGCCCGCACAATCAAATAATTCCAGTGGCCCTGAGTACTATATGAACTAAGCAGAAAATGGTTACAACACACAGACTGGAATGAGGATTCATCACTGCCAGCCCCCCACCAGCCAACTGTGCCATTTGAGACCTACTGAGTACACTGGGATTACAATTATCCATTATAAAAAAAAGCCTTACCAAAAAATCAACATTTGGTGCCTGCAGTGAGCTATCAAAAAGACTATCTTTACCCCCGAACCGAGGTGGGAGGGTCCCCTAATGAGATGTAATGATGTGGCTGTGTGTTATCGCTGACTTTTCAGCAACTTCTAACACATCATCCACGGAAGAAAGTAAACAAGAGCTTGACCTGCAGTTCTCATTTTTTAAATGTAAATCTTACTAGATACATTTATATACTAAAGGCCGATTGCACACGACGTTTAACTTGGAGGCAGAGGGAGTCATAATGCGAAATAGTTTCTTTGCGTAATACATCTAGTTTTCAAAGCAGTTATGTATATTACAGGACAAACATTTCGCCGGTAGTCCCTGTGAAAATTCATGCAAGGGTACACCTCGCATACAAATGAGATGCAAGCTGAGGCTGGCCAAGTAGGCAATGTCTTGTTGCTGTGGAGGCATCGGCGTTTCACAGCGTCCATGAGACATTTTCCACTCAAACTACTTTTCCGTGGCCGAAAAATACACAAAAAGGCACAATAACCAGGAAGACAGTAAAACAAAATAAAAAAAGCGGTAACACTCTACAGTGAGCAATTACATGAGGTTTCCTTTCTGTGAAAAAAATACTATCCTAAATGAGAGAAACAGTTCAACGGGAAATATGCAGCTCAGTGTAGGAGACCTTCGCCGCAAATATGGATTCTTATTAAGATTAACCACAAGCAATGAAAAAAAAGCAACACACACACACCATAACCAATAGTATCTGGGATGTCAGTGGTAAAAGCACAGTACTTCACTTTAACGTTGCTTCCTGAGGGGAGGGCGGGTTAGAAAATTAAGGCTCTGATTCAGAGTTTGGTGGAGGACTTCTCCGTCACAGACATGATGGATATCTCATTCACTTTACTGTAAGTGCCAAAGGACATAATGCACTTATAACTCTCAATCAAGCACTTTTATTCGAGGGACGTTTACACATCCCTTGCTTAACAAGTCGGATGCATTTATCATTTGTTCAACTGGTGGAACAGCTTGAAAAAACCCACATCTTTTGAAAATAGATGCTACTGTCTGTGAAAAATAAATTTTGATGCAGATTGAAACAAATTGGGATTGACATCTACAGATAGAAAGACAAGGATAAAAAACGTCTGTGCGCTGAACTAAAAATGCAATGTGGACTCTTGACTACTTTTAGATGCATAAATTCTGTAATTTTCTGGTTAAATCTATCTTTCCTCATATAGCCACTATTTGAAACCTTAACTCCAGGTAAGGCTACTTTAGTTTGCAGACACTTATCTGGAGTGAAATTTATGAGGAACATGAAATCTACCCTCCATCAATTATGTGGCAGTGCAGTCAGTTAAAACTGTTGGCACTGATGACCACTTAAAAGATAGAAAATAAAGGATATTGAAGATTAAAATCAACCCACTTGAAAAGTAAATCTATGTCAAGTAATCTCAGTATGTTTAAGTGAAACAGATGACTTTTGAGTACAAAACTACTTCTGTCCTCATTTGAAATGGACATTTCAGTGAAAACAATTTGGTTACAAAATGCTTCAGTGAAAATGATATGCCTGTAAACACAATCCTACATTTAAACCCAAATATTTTTTTTACGTTAAATCCCAACCCAAATCCTAATCTATTCTTGACCTCACCCAAACATGGTACCTCAACCTACCTTCTTCACCTCATTGTCCTGCATAATCCTCAAGTCTGACCTCAGTCCCGGCCCTAGTCCTAATCTTAATCCTAGCACTAACCTACTTTTGCCACTGGCCCTAATCCTAAACTTGACCTTTACCCCACTATAACACTAATCCAGCCCTGAGTCAAACGAGAATATTGACCCTAATTGCATCATTATCACCCTAGAGGAACCTTAGCATTACCCTTGATGTTAAGCATTACACTAACCTAGCCCTCACCTAAACCGTTTAACCATACCCTAATACCAGCTGTTTTCCTAAAATAAACTTCACAATAACCCTTAAACATAATCTTGAACGTAGTCCTCCCCATAATTATACTTTATTTCTCCAATTAGATTTTCAGTGCAATGGGTTTTAAATACGTTTTTCTGCATTAGGTTGAAAATATAGTGTAGGAAAACAACAGCCCCACTTCCAAAATGGCACATCACAGTGGCATGTATATTGCTAATTTTGCAAGGGCAGGACAGACTGCAGGAGACGGGCCCAAATAATTGCCTACAGTGTGTTATTTTTATGAAGCGAATAGTGTGCAGAAAATGTGGCTTTTATTTATGTTACTGCTTCAGAACGTTGCCCAACATGCACCTAAAGGAGCTTCATGGCCTTAGAATGTTGGACTAATTGATAGACCTCAAATCAAGGGCAAGAGAATGTCATAGATAGTCAGTCCAGAGGTCTTTCAGGCTGGATCTATGAATGATTGCTGCGTGGGTTCCTAGATATTAGCGCTAGAAGGGTCCAGTACACCCTTACATCAGAAGGTTTGGTCACAGAGCTTCTTGAAAGCCACTTTGCAATAGCTAACCTCCAGCTCTTCTTGAGAAAAAAAAATGTATCCACTAGAGCTAGAGAAATTAATGCAAACTGAATGTGATGTGCCAACAATAGTATTAGCAGTGCATTATGTAAGCCAAGCTTGCAGTTCAGGTTCCGCAGAAGGAATGTCTGTTTTTAGTTCATTTAGGCCCATATTTATACTTTTTTAGAGCCACATTTGCATCATTTTTTTACGCAAAAGTGGCGCAAACTAATTGTTCTTTATAAGTTTGTGCCCTTTTGCATCAAAAAGTGGCCAAATGTGGCACTAAATTTTTTTTAAATACGGGCCTTAATGTGATCTAACTAGTACTCATTTATTTTCGCACATCATCTAGAACACAGTGAAACCTTTTTAAATGACTCCCAAGTCTCCAGTCAACTCTAATAGATCTGGGAATCATCTGCACATTAAAAAATGTAAACATGAAAGATACAATCAGGGTTGCAGTGGGGTCTGACACAATAAAAAGTGGGAAACAGCCATTACCATGTGGCTGCTAAAACTCATAGTTTTAACCACACCTGGGTTACTACGTATGCACCTTTACCACGCATAGCCTTAACCACAGATTGTTTACAGCACACATGCCTTTACAACAAATTAAGTTGTAAAGGTGTGCATGGTAAGGGCATATGTGTGATAGTGGTTGTTAGGGCATATGTGTGGTAAAGGCTTGGGAAAGGCTATCAGCATCGTTAAATGGAACAGAAAGATCTTTCTTTTTTTCTTTACAACCTCTGGCGATGGCAGATTCCGGGGAGGGGGGCACTGATGCTCTGCTCCCCCCACTCTTACTGCACTGTTGCTCTGTGCCCCCCCCCCTTGCTGCGCTGTTGCTCTATGGCCCACCCCAATGCTTTCGGCACTGTTGCTCTGCGCCACACTCCAACTCTTGCGGCTCATTCTCTCTGCCGTGTGGAGGCCGGGTTCAGGCCGAGTGCTGTGGCTCAGGTGTTTGCCAGGGTGAGTCCATGCTGTGCTTGGGCAGGGGTGGCTGCTGGGCTCAGTGCACACAGAGGTAGGCCAAGCCGGGCAGTTCCCTTCAGGCAGGGTCTTCTCTGGGACACCGCACGGGTCCGGTGGTGCAGAAGGAGTAGTGAAACCCACAGGTAAGTGGAACGGGTGGTTTTAGGGCTGGGGGAGTTAGGCTTTAGGGTTTGGGGAGGGGGCAGTGTTAGGGCTCAAGACGGGTATTTTTATTCAAGGGTTGGGGGAGGGGGTCGCACTGGGGTCAGGTTTTAGGGCTCATGGCAGGCGGTGGGTTCGACTTTAGGACTTGGGGCAGTTTTAGGGTTCAGGGCAGGGGTCGGTATATTTTTAAAAGGGCTGGATGGGGGGGAGCACAGAGGTCCAGATTCAGTGTTTAGAGCAGGGTCCATGGAAAACCTTAACCATGTATATGTATTTAACATACATGCTTTTACATTGAAATGCGTTGTAAAACCTTGCGTGGTAAATGCATATTCGTTGTTACGTTTGCATGGTTCAGGTTATGCAGGGTATTGCATTGATGTTGTAAGGGATGCGCTGCAAGAGGATGCGTAGTTCTGTCACACAACCAATAAAAAATAGTGTCAGAAATGAACTATGGGAAGGAAATGACCTGAAAGACCTGTTTGCTTCCTCAGATAAGGAGTTAAAGTTTGTTCAATGCTTTGATGTTTCCACCCACCATCAATTGGTTGACTATACATAAATACAAAAAGCTGTTTTATGAACTCAGTGTCATTTGCATTTTTAAAAATGCCTATTTGGCCAACGAACCAACTTTAACGCAAGTTTAGGCGAGGCAACATCCACGTTGATAAATGGCATTAGGAGTGGGTATCAGTAGGTGAAGGGCAAGGGCATGACGCAGAAGAGGACGGTGTTATCTTAAAATAGGCCCCACCTGAAAATAGGTGAACCAATAGGCATGTCTGAATAGTGTGGCTCATCGTCATGCATGACCTTAAAGGAAATCAAAGGTCGCGCATGACAGTAGGAAATGTATCAACATGATCTGCAACCACAGAAAGTGCACAACTAACCGCAGAGTGATATAAATGCAGCACGCGGTTGGCTAGCATTTTGTAACCCACACAAAAGCAGCCATCAGCCAAAATGTCATCAATCCCACATATTTAGAGATAACATTAGGTTTTCTTTCGCCGGTAATGAGGTTAACCAGATTTGACAGCATGCTTACTGAGAGGTCATGGTGTAAATTGGTTTCTCTTTTCCAGAGGTATTTTTTTAAATAATTTCTTTATTGCAAATCAATTTCACTGTAGTTAAGGTGGATGACAATCTATTACTATTTATTTAAAGGAGATCAGCTTCAGCGGGCTCAGGGAGATTGTGTTGCTGATGCAGGACTTTTTCAAGATGTTTTTTCTATCCCATCCAGAATACATTCTCATGAGCAGTTTGCAGTTTGCTTTTTAATGGAGCGCATTGGATTGGAGTTAGTAGGATATATTTTTAAGTTGTGTTTAGTAGTGAGTAACACCAATCCCGTTTCTATTTCAGCCATGGACAACCAAAGGAAATTAGGACCCGAGAGACTCTATGTGACTAAGGGTTATTTATATTATTTATGGAATTTGAGGCACTTATATTTGATGGATGTGGCCACCAAAGGTAGCAGGTGCTTCACATATCAAAATGCTGCTCAGTGTGAGATGTCAACATTATCTTGTTAGATATAGTGAGTTCTATTTATGCAAGTAACAGAATTAGGAAGAGGTTTGGAAAGAAGGGAAGTCATTTAAGTTAAAGAAGGGATGAAGATAACTGGAAATTCTACTAGGTGAGTGTGAAATTTGCATTACAGGGGATAATAAATGTAATTTCACGTTACTCTTGTTAGGGAAAATTACACGATTAGGCCACATTGCATAGTTCCGAGATAGTTTGTGGAACAAAATTGTTTCACGATTCTGCCAAATGGCATCCTTACATCCAAAGAGGACCCAAGGATGCAAATCATGCAAAAACACAGCACCAAATGCATTTCTGCATTTTGCATAATTAAGCATAATTCTGCAGAATTTTCGCATCAGTGCACAAAACCAAATTACGAGAATTTTGGACACTATTAGTTCTTACTTCTCCCAGGAGGAGTAAAAGTGAGTCTGAGGTCCAAGCATGGATCAATCCTTGGCCTTTGATGATCTGGAGAAAGTTTGCATTTTTGTGTGTTGGTTGAGTAGTTTGAATTATCATTCTTCCACGGGAGCAGATGAAAAGAATATGGCCTTTCTCTGAGATTAAGAGGTTACTTGCAAGACAATTATGTTTTCATACAAATAGCCCCGTAGGTCATGCAGCATGTTTTAATCAGGAAGCATGGTGTCATGAGAAGCTCTAGTAGTTGTTTTAGTTCATTCACTGATTCATCATCACATTTGCGCCATCCTGAAGTACATCTTTTAGGTGAGCTAGAAAGGAGTCTCAGATGGCGGTCAGCAGTGAGTTGCCTCCATTAGTGTATAAATTACAAGGGCCTGGACTCTCCTTGGGAAATTGTTTTAGTAAAATAACCTGATTTGACACCGAAGTAATATCTAAAAAGACGTTGTTTTTGCATGTTCCTCGACAGGGTTCATTAGGGGTGGCTCACTGTATTTGTAGAACCTATCTGTGTACCACAGACTGAGTGGCATGGTGAACAGTCTTTAATGTTCATGCTCGTGAGATGGTTTGGCAGGTTTGAGCAGGGATTGAGCCAACATTCAGTTTTCAATACCATTCAATTCAGTCCTAACATGTGAGGTATCATTTGCTGAGGACATTTTAAGATATAATTGAGTGCTGTTGATGTATCTGTGGAGAGCAATATATTAGTGAGTGATCACTATTCCCAAAGAGACTTTATCATGGTTGAACAATAGGAAAAGGATTGGATCCTGTCAAATGCCTCAGTGTTTGAATGGGAATTGTTTTTCTTAGCCCTTTCTGCAGGTTCATCCCCAAATGGTTTACCTTCACCCTCCTGTTTTCTGAATTTGTTTTTGTTGTTTTTTTATGACTCTGCACACTTTACAACCGCTAACTAGTGATAACGTGCTTGTGCTCTCTCCTTTAAACATGTTAAAGTTGGATTACACCCAACTGACGCATTTGAATTCCTGGTAAGTCCCTAGTGAATTGGTACTACATGTACCCAGGGCCTGCAAATTAAATCCTACTAGTGGATGTGCAGCACTCATTGTGCTACCCACTTAAGTAGTCTTTTAAACATGTCTTAGGCTTGCCATTGTAAGCTGTTTGTCCAGTTTTAAACTTCCATTTCAAATTGGCAAGATAAACCTTTGCCATGCACAATCCTCCCTTTGTAATACATATAAGTCACCCCTAGGGTAAGTCTACACAACGTAGAGGGCAGAGTCACTGTATTTACTGTTAAGTTCTACATGTTCTGGTAGTGAAAAACTCTTAAATTTGTAGGCTAACAATGAGTAACCTTATCACATGTAATAGTGGTGTCTTTCAATTGGGAGCAGATAGGAATTTTGAGTTTGGTGTCCAAAGAAATGTAAATTGAAATCCTCTTTAATGGTAAAGACGGTATTTTAAATCACAATTCTGAAAATGCCACTTTAAAAAAAGTTGTCATTCTCTTGTCCTAACCATTTGATGCATGCAGCCTGTATCCTGGGTCACATACTCTTTAATGGTAAAGACGGTATTTTAAATCACAATTCTGAAAATGCCACTTTAAAAAAAGTTGTCATTCTCTTGTCCTAACCATTTGGTGCATGTAGCCTGTATCCTGGGTCACATAAAGAGGTGTAGCTGGCAGTTGGTCTTTGTGTATTGGTCCCAGACAATGAAACAAAGGGGGGGGTGGTGTTGGCATGATGGGCCATCTCTGACTTGATGAGGGGAAGAAGCTGTAACCTACCAAGCTTGCACATCATAAAGGCTCTGCCCATCACACTCTCAAAGGGTTTTGACATAAGTGTTTTGTGACCCAGACAAGCTGGGGCCATTGCAGAAAGAAAGGGAATTCCAAGCATCTCTGGAGGTGGAAACCCCCAGAGCCTTCTCCTACCCCAAAGTGGGCACAAAAATGGTGGACCCTCAGACCCAACTCTTCAGTACACCTCTGGACATGTGAAGGATTCAGAAGGACTGCTGTGCTGCACTCCAAGAAGGACTACTACTCTGCGGCCCTGATGCCTGTGAGAGAAGGGCTGGACCTTCATCTTGAACTTATTTTAAGCAATAAATAAAGGTACTCCTTTTCCATTGCTGCCTTCTTCTGATGAAGTGCTCCAGCACAGACCCACGTCTTCTCACCCATTTTAAGAAGTGCCCAAGAAAATAATGTTAGGAAAAACATATTATAAAGATTATTACTATTATTAAGAGTTGTTTTTTATTATGATTATTATTATTACTACTACTATCACTGGTACTACTACTACTATATTGAAGACCATTGGAATGCTAGACATAATTGTGGTAGGAATTATATCTTGTACTGGCAAGTAGAACAGAAAAGAATTATTATTCAGTCTACATTAAATCTACAAATTATCACTGAAGATGCTGTCAAAGTACTGCATGGTGTGCGTCTATGTTATGAGAAATATGTTGAAAAACTGAAAGGCAGCTAAATAATGGTTCATGACAATCTAAAGCCTTTCTTTTGCACAAAAAACAAATGTAAAGTATTTATTTAAACTTTTTATAGAGTGAAACATTCACCTAAAAGGTATCATGCACTAATCCGAACCTCGGCTATACATACAGAATTTTAGTGAAACTTGTCCAAAGCAAGAGGTTCTTAACAGGTCAGCTATTCCATAGTACAGAAATGAATAACAATAGGTGTACAGCAATACCTTAGTGCCTATCACTGTCTATAAAGGTGCTTTGGGATCTTGCCAGCAACTTTACAATGTAATATAATTGGAAGTTAAAGACAGCATTCCTCCCAAATAGAATGGAAAGCGTACATTATTTAACTGAATAACTTGTTTGGGATAGGGAAACAGTTTTGGCACCTAGTGACATATCACGCTAGAGCTACTAATAATACATGGGAGTCACACATATTCACTCTAATAGAACACGTCAGATAATATTTTCAAATAAGTAATTACGGAAAGCCAATGAAAATATTATGCATATGTCAGACAATAAAAAGCTCAAAATATAGATGAGCTTTTTAATAAACTGCAAATGAAATGTATTTAGTGTCTACTGCTGTTTCTAATAGACCTGATTAGTCCTTTGGGAAATGTCTCCCTCGAAGGAAATATAGTGCCTTGTTTGGTAAACTAAAGTTTCATGAAGAAAGAATGGGGTACCCTGGCAGCAATGGCACAAAGAAGGAGGGTTTTCCTTAGATAAATGGAAGTAAAGTAATTAAACAGGACCAAAACAGCATTAAACTTAAGAAACCCAAATACATCACCAACCGATGTAGTAAGTAAGAAGGTTTTAATGATTAAAGAAAGAACAAAGAACAAAAATTGGGAAAGGAACCAAGAAATATGAAGTTTTAAAGGAAGTGTAAAAGAACAAGATGCAATAAAGGTGTGAAGTCAACAATAACCTTGATGCATTATTAAAAGCAGCTATGATAGGTGAATGGTGCTCTAAAAATAAATAAAAAACTGTTACTAGCCATTTTATCTGCCTCAGGAGGGCAGGGCATTGTCGCTTTCCAGGCTCGAACACTAGGGCCCATATTTAAACGTTTTTAGCGCTGCATTTGTGGCATTTTTTGATGTAAAAGCGGCGCAAACTTTCAAAATACAATTGTATTTTGTAAGTTTGCGCCATTTTTGCATCAAAAAGAGGCGCAAATGCGGCGCTAAAAAAGTCTAAATACGGGCCTGAATGTTTCCTACACTTCTCATACAGCTTAATGTTCTTTCTAGATCCACTTGAAAAGAAGAACAGATGTCGGTGGCTATCTTACGTGAACGTGCTGATTACACTGTTGAATGTTAATGTCATTCTTTCAGAAATATTAACCACTGTTTCTATTCCTCAGTAAACCAATGTCCTAGAGTTGGGGATCTCCCTGTATAGCAACAGGGGTTTCTCATTCTCCAGTGGGTACCATCTGTTAGGAAATGACAAACCTCAATAATAACTGAATGCGGGTATCAGCCTGGGAACAATGCTGACCTATTCATTGCATCAGGCAGTTGAAACCCAGGAGTAGTGCAGGCACAGTCCAAATCAGAGCAGGGTACCTGTAGGACAAGAAGGGCTAATTGCCAAAATATGTATAATAGATTTCCAACTTCAAATAGAGTTTAAGAAAAACATGTTTTGAGCTCAATTTACTGTAGAACCTAAAAAAGTTCTTCTATTTCTACATCAAAATCATGTGCGGTTAGTTGAGATAAATTTGAGACACTGAAAGCATCACTTTTAGTTGAACATCTGTTTGACAAATCCACTACTAAGGCGTTATCTCTATGTGCGCTTGATTTTCAGATAGCACATTGTCCTTTCTGGCTTTTATTTCTTCGTTGTGATCCCCATCTTACCCTCCTGTTGTGTAGGTGCATTCTCGTATTTTGGTAGATCTTTATTTCATGGAGTTGATTACATATAGAAAGAGAAAGATAAACCTGGAAATAGGGTGTCCCGGTGCCATGTATGTCTGGAAATCGTGCTTCAGGTGTGTACTTTTCTCTTAACTGGACAAACACATTAGCGCTTTATTGCCTAGGCCTGACTTTCAGTCGAAACAAGTTAACTTTTGTAAGCCTCTAGCTAATGTCACCATTAAAAGTTATACTTGTTAGTGCCAAGGATGGTGTTAATCTTAAT
The DNA here is from genome assembly GCF_031143425.1 of Pleurodeles waltl. Lineage (NCBI taxonomy): Eukaryota > Metazoa > Chordata > Amphibia > Caudata > Salamandridae > Pleurodeles > Pleurodeles waltl. Next base: position 1,106,386,963 of record NC_090445.1, read on the forward strand.
GTCGTTATGATAATGAAATATTCCTAGGCGTGGCTTATTGCAATGCCTTCAACATTGGGAGAATATTTGCATAAATGTAAACACCAACAAACACAACACCAAGGTTTTGGTTGTCAGAAAGGAGGTAGGCGAAGTCAATGTCAGCTATGTATTTTGTTCCAGATATTTCTTTTTTTATTAAAATTGACTGAACAAAATAATAATTTGCCATGAAATGTATACCCAGACTCTGGCTAAGATGTGACAATTAAAAATGCCTACTTATTTTCTAAGATGGAAATCTGTTGTATGAGTTAAACCTCTTTATTTCGTTCTGGTTGCACTGTCGAATTGTCTCTACGTCGTGAAATTCAATTTGATGCAATATATTTGAATGTGTTGTTCAGCCAGTATTTAATAAAAGTCTTCCATTGCTATGGTTCTCTTATACACTAACGAGACTCATTTTTGCTTTGTGGAATAATGTAAGCATACCTTTTCACTGTTAATATTACAAAATATCTTCGCTTGGATGTCACCTTCTAGTACTCATTTCACACTCTTTACAACGTTTTTGAGCGCGAGGCTTAGAAATGAAAAAGCAATTTTATTGGAATATATTGATCAATCTCCAGTTTACTCAGCCTGAGTCCTTACTGAGGCATGCTGCAACACCCGCATAGTTGGTCTATATGTTTTAAAGAGCTGATGTACCGAATCATTGCTATCGCTTTTTATGCTAGAATGGCCATCCAGCCTATGACATATCTCCATCTTTTGAGGTAAATCAGTACAAATTGTAGACTCAATTTCCTTCTTGCCCCAAAAAAGACATCAGGAAGATTCGATAATCAAACTATATTTCATTAAAAACAAATGTAGGATACTGGTATCATGTGGAAACTGGCCTGTGACCTTCAGATAATTAGGAATGTGTAAAATTCACGTAGTTTGCTTTCGAGGAAATATTTAAAATTAAGGGAACATTATGGGAAATTACACATAATTACATGCAATACCAGAAATGAACCTCTATACCATAGTAAACATAAAACGAATATCAGAGAATTCTGCTCATTACGTGGCGTAATTGAAAATTCGCCCAGGCCAGCTGCTAATATCTGATCAGCTGCACATCACATTAAACGTCACTGATGCCAATCCTCATCCTTTAAGTCTCATGTACTTTGTAAAGTATGTCAAGATCGCAGAATTTTCATTGGCATGTTTATGCTCACAACATGCAGATTTACAACTCTTTTCCTGCCTCTTCTTCACCCTGAGACTGTACAATCCCTGAACCACCAGGTCAGAGGTTCTAAGGATGCATATCAGCCTCTTTCATTGCATGAACCAGCCCGTCTAATTTATAGCATGTTAACATGTCTCCCGCTTCCTCAGCAGCTCCAGGGCCTTGGCTGCCACGTCATTAATATTGTCTGCTCGCCAGGACATATGGGGGTCATCCCACACTTGCAGTTAACATTGGACTCTCTTACGAAGCATGCTTTTGTTTCCAGGCTAGGATCAAGGATAAGCAATCCGTCCTTTGGCAGAACTGCACCGGACAGACTTTGAACACCTCCAAAATGTAAAGATAAGACTATTTCAGAGTCATAGTGCCTAAAGACACTGCATTCCTCTTGTGGAATCATATTCCCACATCTCAATTATAATATCAAAAGTAGGTTACATGATCACATACAAAAATACATATACCTACAATATATATTTATATTTGGGCAGGTATGCACATGAAGCACAATATGTTATTTATTACCAATGTTGAATGTGGCGAGGCGCTATGGCCCATGATGGTAGAAGCCACGATTGGGTCACGATGCTCCTCCGTCACTATAACCATGGCAATAAATACCCTTACTTATCAATGCTGACCTGCATATATAAACTTCATGCCATTATGTTAAGTCGTGAGTGGTGGTTATAAATAAGAGTATTTTACTAGAGCTCAGATACAAAGGGTTAAACCAATCAGTAGAGATGAAATCACACTGAAGAGGCCTAATATTTTAAGAGTGGGTTTCGACTATAAATTCTCTGTAATAGGCATCCACTACAGAACCTTTTCCCATGTCAGTAACTATGGTGTTACACGGAGTTTGAGCTCTCCACTTTAGTGAAAAAAATCTGCAGAGGTGAGTTTATCAGCTCAAAGTCCTCTTCCCTCAATTTGATAAGTAAGCCTATAAATGGAAGCTGAATGATCTGCAAGCCACTGTATTAAGTGATGAGAAATGCAAGAAAACTTTAACTCTTACAGTAATTGCTCTGCAAATTAGTGATATTCTCCGACCCATGGAAATCTTTTTTCTCACCGGAAGATTAAATGAAGTCTAAAATTCAACTACACATGTGATTTATAAGGCAATGTGTTGGCTCCTCCTAAAAGAAAGGAGACATTTCAGCTAATCTAGAATTGAAATGGCCCAATTCAGTAGCCTGCCACTGGATGACAGAGCCTCTTACCTATGTTTAGCGGGATATATGGGAGCGTGCAACGGTGTTCAGAATCTTACCAATGGCAGTAGAATTCAAGAGTCCTCAAAATATCAAGGTACATTTGGTGAGCTATAGCAGGAATTTAGGTTCCACTGGCATTCTTATTCGGCTGGTAGTGACTTATTTAAATTATTACAAAACGGCAATGTTGATACTTCTCCTGATAGGTTGAACGAAGTAGCCAGTTAATGACTGGACTTGACGTTTTATCTCAGTCTCTACGCTTTAACATACTTGTGGGCAATGTGGTGGTGCTTGCACTGCTATGGAAGACCTTGCAGGAACAGCAAGTGCACCCCCAGAATTCTCCAATAAACAATTCTGTCATAACTCACGCTCTTCTCAAGGAGTGTGGCATCTACACTGCTCAGTAAATTCAAAAGAAGTCGATAAAGTGAATAAATGATTGTGAATAAAACCTCACACCACTCATCTACACAAAATATGCCTCTCAAGGACGTTCCTACCAGCCTCAGACCGGACTCACCTTTGTTTCACAGAAAATGGAAAGGAGTATGATAACGCATATGTGTCTAAATTATTATAGCAGCTCCTGAATGACCTTATAAATCCACTGCTGCAATCACCAATCTCCCAGTCCCGGCATTTTCACTTCATAGATTGTCTCACAAAATGTGAAACTGATCCTGTCAGGACAATGCCTCTCACAGGGCAGCATCGGTGAAATAGTGTCAGACACCTTTCCGAGGAGCTTAGTGTATGGAGCTTAGTATATGTTGACTCCGCACACAGACTTTTCAGACATTCTGAAAAGTTCCTAGTTACAGTCCAGACCCGCAGCTTCTGCTCAATTCCTAAAATAGGGAAGCACACATTGAAACACAGGACCTCATTTATAAACTGGCATGTGATCCACACGCCTATCAGATTGGATAACAGCATAGCCTTCACCCGCCCAGGCATCCCTCTTATCAAATTTAGAAATTGATGCGGCTTGGTGGGGATTATTTTTGTGAAAGTGCTCTCACTGATTTGTTGGGAGCACTTTTTTCAAAATCGGAATGCCAGTGGGTTGCCATGTCAAGGTGGCACGCTGGTAGTTTTTTGTGTGTTTCTAAAATACAAATAAAAGCAATTGAGTACACAAAGATTTATTTCCATTCTAACGCAAAATGTCTGTTGCATGGTAGTACATGATCAGAAAAATCAAAGTCAGAAGGCATGTCCTAAATTGGCTGACCAGTTGCCCTGTGGCAGGTGGGCCCTTCCCCAAAGATTCAACCCATTTGGTCAGTTACTGTTTCCCTAATTAGGGGTGGTAACTGATTCTCAAAGCGGAAGAAATACCCTTTGGATCTTTTCCCCTTTGCCAAGCGGGGTGACAGAAGAAGGGCGATACAGTGATCCTTTGAGGAACTCAGGCTGCTTTAAAAAAAGAAATCCCATTTTGGAATGGAATCAGAGGGTTGGTAGACTGCTGTTCCTTTGATGCCACCATCCCCATGATTGTAACCAATAACAGGGGGTCTCTAATTGTGACCCACCAAATGAATATTAATAAAGCAGGTTGCTTTGTGGCTCCTGCGATTCAACATCCGTCGAGTTGCAAAATAAAATGGCCGCTGCATACAGTGGCACACAATCGCTATAACTTTTTTGCAATCACTTTCATAGTACATCTGTCAACAGACTACTAACCATCCGGGCCCATCCTGAGACAGGAAACAATGTGGAATAAGGAAGAGAGACAGATGTAAAGGAAACACTGCTTAGCATGAGCAGTGCATAACTCATTTCCGATACTGCTGCTAATAATAACTCACATATCTATAATTGTCAAATATTCTAAAACCCTGACTGCAAATTGCTGGAATGTGCTGTTCTAAGGCTATTCGAGCCCAGACCTACTTTAAAAGCCCTATTTTGCAAACCTCTTTGAAGTTCGTTCCTCCCTGAGGTAGAGTCGCACACAGAGACTGCACCAGAAATGCTGTCACCTAAAAGATTGATGTTATGAAAACTAAAATGTACAGGAAGAGTCATCACTGAAGCTGCACTTGTTCCTTGATTCCTTGTCTCCATGAAGCTCTGTGTCGAATTACTGATTGCAAAGTGGCACGCTGTGAGCACCCCTGCGGTGCGCGCAAGTGACGGTGCAAGATGAGCCCCTCCGGCAGATAGAGTGGGTGCTAAATACAACCTTTTACACTTTTTTCCCTCACACCCCCCGTAGTACGTTAATAATTTAATTTGCATAATTATTGGAAGGAAACGTGCTGGCTGTTTTAGTAATGTCGAAATGTCAATGAACAAACAGGCGCTGATGATGGTTTATTGGACTAATTGAACCTTCAGGAGATAAATGGTTGCTTTGCAATCTTGCGAGTTGTCCTATTGAAAAAGGGTTACATAAAAACCTCCATTCCATAGAGCAAATTCACAGATTCTGGTATGGTTTCAATTTGGACTTTTTAATGACACTTCGTATATGATTTTTTTTCCAGCATGTCCAAATTTGAGTGTGTGTAAATGTGCTGTACACTACTACAGCCAGTTCTGAGATACCAAACAACAGTGGTGGAAGGGTGTGGGAAATGCATGGGGCAGAAAATTCCTGAGTGCAGAATACACTGCTCATTGCAGTCCTGGAGTCAGTGAGAATCAGTAGGGTTTGCTGGTGAATAAAGATGACTTATCACCAGTTGGGCCATTTGGTTTAAGATTCATCCACAGTGACCTAGTACAGTCACTGAAGAATAAAAATGTATGGGGTCACCCTCTCCTGGAGTTTGGTAACTGAGCAATAGCTAATGCCGACTCATGACGCACTTAAGTTTCTACAGAAGTCCTTCGAAATATCTACAGTAATGCAGACTGCCTCAGGTCTTGAGGTTGGTATGAACTACACTTCAGAATTGTCAAATTTACCCGCACATGGACAGAGTTTATGCTCTTCATGCAAACGTGCAAGCAAGCTGATGATCTATTACATTTGTCACATATTACCCCAAGTTTTGCTGAGTTCCATCCAGCAGCAAACACACACACACACACAAATATATATATATTCACTGAAAAAAACAAAGGTTACAGGGATGTTATAGTTAGGTTCTTAATTTACTGGTTCAAAATCATAGAAATTCAGCAGTTATAATTAGAGTCATTTCAAGTAAATACAACTCACGCCCTAAGGTTCCTATAACTTGCGCCTTCTCCATGCACAGTTTTCTCATCAATAATTGTATTGCAAATGTTGCAGTGATAATATCAAAGATGCCATGGAGGTGTCATCAATGATATAATATATAGAGTAATTAGCTGTGCATGGCAAACATGCAAGTTATAGTTACCTTAGGGCGCGAGTTATAGTTACTGGAAATAACTCTAACTATAACTGCTGAATTTCTATGGTATTGGATGAGTAAATCCAGAACTTAACTATAAAGTCCCTGTAAACTTTGTTTTTTTCAGTGAATTTCTATGTTTTTTTTCCACATAAAGTAATTTTAATTGTTATATGTTAATCCAATCACCGGCGTGCACGGCAAAATTTGTGACTATTTATGAATTATTCATGATCTCAAATACACAAATTTAGATTATCTTTAATTTCTCATAGTCAACTGAATGGATTCACAACAAATATACACACACACACACATATATATATATATATATATATATATATATATATATATATATATATATATATATATATATTACACAAAGTTCTGGAGTCCAGTGCCCTAGGTCACGGTGATCCGTGTTGGGTTCCAGAAACCCAAACAATTCACCCAGTTTACATCCATTCAACAGGGATGCCATGGACACCACTGAGTTGCAATGAGTGATTTATTCACTCAATCTGTCCACATCAATGTGCTTCAGACGTAGGCTTGGTGTAGACATATTGGGTGAGTAAATCACTGATTGCAGCTCAGTGGTGTCTGTGGTGTCTCTGATGAACTGATGTAAATTGGTGAGATATATATATACAGAGGCAGAGGAAGAAAAGGCGAGGAGGCAAGAGATCAAGAAGATCGCAGAGGAACACAGGAAAAGATGACACGCAACAACAGACGATATTAAGTGAGTGCAAGACAATTTGCAACCTGTCCAATGTTGAGCTGACTGAGGAAGATGAGAGAAATTTAAAATTAGGCCTTTCATACTGTGAAGCCAGCAATTTTGATTACACACAAGCGCGTTTTGACCTGTTCCTTTTTCTCAGAAAATTAAAATTTATGAAGATACACAAAAATAAAGATGATCATGGAATAAAAAAACTAAGTATGGAAACTACTAAGGAATATGGTAATCTATTGATAGATGATATCTTTCTAATGAAAGAACTGTAGGAGCTCCAGGAAGATGCTAAGCAACCCATGGATGAACAAGAAGTGGTTAATAGACTAGAAGGGGAAGGGATATTAATGAGAGAAGAAGGAGGTTCAAAATTCAAACCCAAGTCTACAGCTCTACTTGCATATTGTGGAAATCTGATAGATCAATTTGCAGAAGTAGTTACTTGGGAATTGAAAACTCTAAGAGAGAAATATATGGAAAATAAAGTGCCTAGTAGAGATTATAAGCATAGGAAAAACTTTCAACAGATGATTCAAAAGCTTTCAGCAGATGCAGGACTAGTAATTAGAAGTTCAGACAAAGGTGGCAATATAGTGATTTGGCCAATTGATGACTATACGGAAGGAGCATATAAACAATTGGCTGATATAAGCTGTTATAAGCGTGTTGATATGAGATATGTGTACAATATTGAAAGGCAGTTTGCGCAAGAATTGCTGATATGGAAAGAACAAAAGCTAATCAGTGATCAGGAATATAGATATATGCAAGTTGATTGCCAGAGACTACCTGTCTTCTACCTCATTCCCAAAATACACAAAGATGCCACAAAACCTCCAGGCAGACCGATAATAGCAGCCCAAGGAAGTCTGTTCGAATTTGTATCACAATATATAGATCATTTTCTAAAACCTTTAGTGATTAATTTACAGTCCTATCTTAAAGATACTACAGACTTTTTAAAGAGAGTGTTTGATGTGAGTTGGGAAGCGGACATGCTTCTCATCACACTAGATGTTACTTCATTACACACTAGCATTCCACATGAAGATGGCATTAGATCTACAGAATATTTTTTATGTGCGAGACCTATAAGATTCTACAAACATAGTGTAATGTTAGTGAGCATGATGAGATGGTGCCTTACACACAACATTTTCTTTTTCAACAATGGGATCTTTGAACAAACGCGAGCTACAGCGATGGGCACATGCTTTGCCTCAACCTATGCTAACCTACACATGGGATGGTGGGAGGAACAGATCCTTAACAACCCACCATTAGATAGATGGAATGATCATATTATCTTATGGTTGCGTTTTATAGATGATATATTTGTGATATGGAAAGGTAACGTTTCAAGTGCTGAAAAGTTTGTACAAGACATAAATGTGAATGATCTGAATCTTAGATTTACAGCCAATATAAATATTCAAGAAATAGAATGTTTGGATGTGAAGATCACTATAGAGAATGCAAGACTACAAACCTCCCTATATAGAAAACCAATGGCAGGGAATAGCCTATTGCATGCACACAGCTATCATCCTATACCACTAAAAGAAAGCATCCCCTATGGAGAATTATTAAGAGCAAAACGGATTTGCAGTACTGAGAACAGATTTGCAGAAATTGAAAAAAAGATGACAACACGTTTTAAGGAAAGGGGATACTCAAACAACACTATCAGTGAGGCGAAGAGGAAAGTGGGCAAGCGCACTAGAGACAGTGTATTATTTGGAACACCCACAAATGCTAATACGAAGAATACAAAGCAAGCTACAGTTAGATTTATAACCACGTACAATGTGGCTCATTCTAAAATGTGCATGCTGTTACAGAAGCATTGGCATATACTTAAAAGTGACCCAATCATAGGCAAAGAGATGGGGAAGAATCCACAGATAATATACAGAAGAGAGAAATCTATGCAAGATTTACTTGTGAGAAGTGACATCAGACAAGGTGGTTCTAAACCAATGTGGCTCACACCGACGAATGGTTTTATTAAATGTACAAAATGTAAGGCATGCAAAAATGGTGAGAGTATTAAATCGGTAGAGATAAGTGGCAAAACCATTCATAAAATCAAGGGATTATACACTTTCAAAAGTGAATATGTTATTTATTCACTAAAATGCAGCTGTCCTAAGCTGTATATAGGTAGTACAAAACTGCAAGTCCATAAGCGTATTTTACAGCACCTTAGAGCAGTGCATAAAAAGGATGACTCATATGCAGTAGCAAGGCATATTCGGGAGGTTCATGGAGGTTACATCACAAATCTTAAATATAGTGTGCTAGATGGGATACTAAAGGAGGCGATAGAGAAAAAAAGTTGAGAACATTGGAGTCAAGATATATTTTGATGTTAGATACCAAGGAATCAAATGGATTAAATAAAAGTGAAGAGCTACATGCGCATTTGAATATTTGAATCATGCACCCACAACAGATATAGAAAATATGGAACTTTGAAATAGTAAAGGTTGCACTTGATTAGGTAACAATTGTTCTGCTAGAATTAAATAGGAAAGTAGTTCATAATCATAAAGTCTCTTTAAGAGAGTGTCATATTAAAGATAGTAAGGCCAGGGATTCTGACATTATATTTTATACTTGTAATTAGCTATTAAAAAGGAATATTGTACAGTTCACCATTGAAGGTATTATATGGAATGAGAGGCACCAATAGCAAGTATTTTACTCTTTAGACGGTTAAATATATAAGCGTATGTAACACTGAATTGTGCAGTAATTATGATGATGATCTGTGATAGTGTATCATTCCTATCACAAAGTACAAGATATAACAAAATAACAGTATAGAATGAGTGTGAAATTGTAAGTAATGAATTGTGCATCACTATTTGTCAAGCGCAAAGTAACGCTGAAAAAATGGGTTAGAAAATGAGTGGAAGAAAATTGTAGAACAGTCGCTGTCATTATGATGATTGTTTGGGTCATTTTACTATGGTTATTTTCTTGTGATCTTTTTATCTGTTGTATGATGCATAATCAATATGATATTGGAGTGTTGAATTGCATAACGGAATTTCAAGTTGATAGAAGCAATTATAGGAAGTAACTATGATGTCATTGAATAAGTGAAGAAAGACAACTCACTGTGTATAAATAGTAATGCAAAATGGGGGCCAACAGGCCGACGAAGGCATAATAGCCGAAACGTGTTCCTGTTGGGATAGTGAAATAAATGACTGAATACAAGCTTTGGAGTGCTGTTCCTTCTTGTACGAGACGAAGGACAGTGGCAATATATATATATATATATATATGTATATATATATATATATATATATATATATATGTTTCTCCAAATACCACTAAAATTGCCGAACACTTAACGATGGGTGCCTCCTCTGAGCAAGTGGCATGCACGTACAACATAGCAAAAAAAGTGGCTTCACTTCAGAGCCATAAAGGAGCACTCTCCAGGTTTGCAGCTATATATAAATATATATATTGCTATTTATTACCATCACTGGCATGTGTGGGGAGTGGGGAGAGGCTAAAGCTCACAAAAGATAAAATCTTGAGTGGCTTATCATAACAGATATTTTTCTGTATATATTTGTTTAAGGTACAACGTTCTGCAATGTGTTTTAATTTAAATGTTTTAATTGTAGGCATTGTTATTTAGGATGTGACAGAGCACAATCCCATTGCATAGGCCTATAGGATGAATCCGTGCTAATCTAGGTTATGACCCAGGCCCTGTAGTCCCAAACAAAGCAGCTCTACTATTACAAATGCATGAGATATGATGTCTGCACTGTAGTCATAAAAGTCTGAATCTGTCCTCATTACTACACGTGCTCTAAATATTTTTATGGGCCTCATTTATTTTCAATGAATGGCTGAAAAGTTTACATTCATACCCTTTTTTCTGTATAAATAGAAACTTTAATGTATACCAGTCTTAAGTAAAAGGGTTATATAGAGGTCAACTTGGATCTGGAAAAATGCAGATTGTGAATATTACTGCAGCTTTCCACTGTGTAATTTCTATATTGAAGTTATGATTGTAAATTTCCCCTTCACTGCCACAAGAAACTAATGAATAGTCATCATCGATGATCATAAATTATGATTCTAGGTCTTTAACATGAAAATAAACGGTAATAGATTTTAGCTGCTATTACAGGCCACAATGATCTAAAATTAACATTTTATTGCTACGCTCCAGTACAGCATCAGGAATAGGAAAATAAGAACAGAAGTATAGCCAGTCCTTAACAATTTGGCACTTTTCTCTTGAGAGGTAGACACTCGAAGTAATCAAAGAAGGGATTTTGTACCTTACATTGGCTGATACCTTTAGAATGATTTATATTAGTTCTGCTGAATATCGCTGTCTCATAAATCAAAATGTACAGAATGGTATCCAAGTTATTTTAACACTACCTGGTGAATCCATGGGGAATGGCGAAGAACCTACTTTTTATAGGTAATAGGAAATCCTCAGCAGTCTGCTCAACTCAAATTTAATCTCATCCAAGAAGATCCCACCATTTTTGATTTACAGTTTCCAAGGTAAAAAAAACTCATAATATGTGTTGTTCTGACATTTGTTGGAATTGGTAATAAACACGGCCAAATTAGATGGGGAGATTTGCAGTATTCACCCAAACCTTACTGCAAGAAATCTTTAAGAGAGTTGCAGCTTTACCAAATAATATAATAGTATCAAAGCCAATGGACCACAACACTAAAATAGATATGTTTGAGTAAAGTGGTAAATGTAACATTATACCATATAAGCAGCTCAAACACTCTCTAATGGTGCCTTGATTATATTACCAAAAGAGGTAGCTACCTTAGATCCACTGGATGTCATTCTTGAACTGCAGTCTCCATATAAGTCTGCATCCCCTGGAAAATGCATCTGTGCATTTATTTGGTGTATGTCACACTCAACATCCATGGTGCGCAGGAATCATTCATCTTAAAATATCTATCAGTTTAAAGGTCTATACTGTAACATTTTACCTCGGGCCGGTTGGTGGTGCCTTTTCTATGTCTATTAGAGTTGATGTTTTGCATAGTAATGGTTCAGTTGATACTAATAGTTCAATTGGTAGCCATTTCACTACCGTCATTATGTATAACTATGTCATAAAGTGTTTAGGAATGCCCATAAACCCTGGAAGTTAAAGTTCAGGATATATAGGAAAGTGTGAATTTAAGTGTGCATTACATTACAGTACATTGAATGACAGATGCTAGACCAGACAGCCTTAGGGTGGTCCCCCCTAACATTTTGCCTGCCTCCCTCCACTTTTTAGATACTGCTTTTTGCTGGTTTTAAGACTCTGTGTACTTTACCACTGCTAACCAGTGCTAAAGTGCATATGCTCTCTCCCTTTAAACATGGTAACATTTGATCATACCCAATTGGATTATTTAATTTACTTCTAAGTTCCTAGTAAAGTGCACTATGTGTGCCCAGGGCCTGTAGATGAAATGTTACTAGTGGACCTGCAGCACTGATTGTGCCACCCACTTAAGTAGCGCCTTAATCTTGTCTCAGGCCTGCCATAGCAAGGCCTGAGTGTGCAGATTCACTGCCAATTCGACTTGGCATTTAAAAGTACCTGCCAAGCCTACAACTCCCCTTTTTCTACATATAAGTCACCCCTAAGGTATGCCCTAGGTAACCCATAGGGCAGGGTGCTGTGTAGACAAAAGGCAGGACATGTACCTGTGTAGTTTACATGCCCTGGTAGTGTAAAACTCCTAAATTCATTTTTATACTGCTGTGAGGCCTGCTCCCTACATAGGCTAACATTGGGGCTGCCATCATATATTATTGAAGTGGTAGCTACTGATCTGAAAGGAGTAGGAAGGTCATATTTAGTATGGCCAGAAAGGTAATATAGAATCCTGCTGACTGGTGAAGTTGGATTTAATATTACTGTTTTTGAAATGCCACTTTTAGAAAGTGAGCATTTCTTTGCAGTTAAATCCTTCTGTGCCTTACAATCCACGTCTGACTGGGTTTAGTTGACAGCTCCCTTGTTCATTCACTCAGACACACCCCAAACACAGGATACTCAGCCTCACTTCCATACATCTGCTTTTTGAATGGGTCTTCCTGGGCTGGGAGGGTGGAGGGCCTGACACTTGCATCTCAAAGGACAGTAGCATGACCTCACACAAAGGACTGCCACACCCTCTACTGGGACCCTGGCAGACAGGACTGAACTGAAAGGGGACCTTGTGCACTTCTAAGCCACTCTTTGAAGTCTCCCCCCACTTCAAAGGCACGTTTGAGTATTTAACCCGGGCCTCTGCCCCTACCAACTCAGACACTTCCTGGAGAAGAAACTTGAACCAGAACCTGCATCCTGCCAAGAAGAACTGCCTGGCTGCCCAAAGGACTCACCTGTCTGCTTTCTGTAAAGGACTGCTGCCTTGCTGTTGCCCTGCTGCATTACTGCTCTGTGGCTGCGGTGTAGAAGTGCTCTCCAAGGGCTTGGATAGAGCTCGCCTCCTGTCCCCTGAAGTCTCAGGACCAAAAAGACTTCATCTCTATAAGAAGGACTCCTTGTGTGGCGAAATTCGATGCACAGCCTGCCAGAAACGATGCACAGCCTACACCACAGTGAAAAAATGCACCACACGCCAAACCGGAACGACAAAGCCCAACATTGCATCAAGAAGATTGATGCAGCACTAGCATAGCAACCGGAAACTCAATGCATGGTCCACCGGATCAATGCACAGCCAGGTCGGAACGACGCAGCCCGACTTCCAGAGAAGAATCAACGCAGCGCCTGCCATGCAGTAGAAAATTTGACGCAACGCCCACCGAAACAACGCAGCTCCTGTGACTTCGTCCTGACAGTGCAGGAAATCTACGCATCATCCCTGGGGAGTCTGAAAACCCCACAACCCAAAAAGGATCCACGACCGAGCACCGGAAATCGATGCACAACTGTCCCTGCGTGAACACTAAACAACGCATCGCCTTTGCAGCCCGAGAAATTGACACACACCCCTTTGTTTCCACGCATCTCCTCCTCTGTGGTTCTTTGCAGAGATTTTGCACGTGAACCAGGTACTTTGTGCTTGAAAGAGACCTTGATTGCTTTTAAAAGACTTAAGACACTTTGTATCACTTTTATAGTGATATTTCAACATATACTTATTGCATTTTAATCGTTTTGACCTGCATTTATCCAGATAAATATTATATATTTTTCTAAACACTGTGTGGTGTATTTTTGTGGTGCTATACTGTGTTATTGTAAGATTTATTGCACAAATACGTTACACATTGCCTTCTAAGTTAAGCCTGACTGCTCATTGCCAAGCTACCAGAGGGTGGGCACAGGATAATTTGGATTGCGTGTGACTTACCCTGACTAGAGTGAGGGTCCTTGCTTGGACAGCGGGTAACCTGACTGCCAACCAAAGACCCCATTTCTAACAACAGCTTTTCCAGTTTGCAATGTCGAACAGCCCAGAGAGAGTATAGTGAGTTGTATTTAGGGAACAATGCAAGAGTGTGGTTAACAGTGTGCAGCATCGAGAAGTGATTTTCTTCTCTTAAATCGGGACCTGTGGCAGCCTGCCACTTGGCAGTCTCTTTTCCAAAGGCAAGCAAATTAAGTAAGTGATCATTTCAGTTGCATTTCAAATATCTACCTTGGGTTCAGTAAAAATGAAAAATAAGTATATGTTACAGCAATCTCTCACATTCAAGGGCTGCAGGATCAGTCTAGTTAAACCAGCAGGAATATGTAAGAAATGCAGCTTTGTAAATGACTCTCTACAGGCAGCTAGTATGAGCATGTTGATTCCAAGGCACAGCGACTGTGATTCCCAATTCCTATTCCACTCCTCTTTCTTCCTAGGAGAATGGTGGGTGGCTATTATTCTGCATAGTATTTCTGAAATGGCCATCTCATGCTTCTTAGTAGATGTGAGCAAAATGTCAAAGGATTTCCTATTGCAGCGTTTTAAACTTTGAAATCTTAATGAGTATCACAATTTGTTGAATTTTAAAAAATGGCCATCGGAGCTAAGGTGCGGGATGAGCAGCGGGAGGTTGGTGGCACGCCATTGGGCTCCTGATCTGTGGCAGGTACGAGGGGGAAAGTAGGGAATCTTAACAAGCATTGGAAAAGCCAATAGGTCACGCCTTTTGGTGATGCTGTACAGCATGGCAAGATGCTGTGCAGCAGAGACAAAAGTAAATTAAAAGAACGGCGAAAAAGGTGCAATGAAGAGCCCAAAGTAGCCACATCATGCATGTGTGTTCTGAGATGGATCAGTAAACAAAAAAAATGAATCAGAAATAGTAAGAGTAAAACTTTTTTTACGATAGGGAGCCGGAAGCAATTTGATGCTAGGTCCTCTCCAAAAAAAAAAGAAAATGGTGGGGAATGGAGGAACAGGTGCAGGAAGCTACGGTGAGTGAACGGGGGAGAGTAAAAGATGCATACAAGGGAGAGAAAATGAAGAGGTTTGGGAGAAGCAGTTGAATGAGAAAATAACACAGAGCTCAGATAAGGCAGAGTGTTCGGTGGGGTGGAAACACACAAGCCAGCTTGCAACAGGAATACAGCAACATGAGGTGCATGTGGGAGGTAATGTAGCGGTGGGAGCAGCACACCCAGGATAGAGCTGACAAACTTATTAATCGCATGGAGACCCTAAGAAAAAGTAAAACTTAGTTCCCTAAAAGTGAGCAGTGAAGAATATATGTCTCCCAATCAAAGAGACGGTGAAGGGGCTATGCTCCAGGAGAGAGTCAAACACAAGGTGGACAATGTGGAGCCTGGAAAGTCATTGAATGCGAAGCACGCAACTAAGTCGCACTAAGGTTAACCTATAGTATGCAATAGGTAGGCTATAGGCCCCTTTAAGTTATTGGTAATCCTACAATAATTCTTTTGCAGTCGTACAGCTTCACCTTAGGCTCGACCAAAAAAGGACTTTGGTTGGGAGAAAGAGAACTGATAAGCAGGGAACTGTATGAGGGGCTTAAGATAAGGCAGAGGATGTGGCCTCTCACCGCTAAGTGGTGCCAGTCCACCTCCATCCCTTCACGCACATTGGAATGCTGTTCCATTGTCCGGAAAAGCTTCTAAACTGGACATTTTTTATTATTAATTGTGCAAGCTCAGTGATTTATGGTACTCTCAAAGTTCAGAAAATAAATTCAGAAGTTGGGAGTCATTTAAATTTTTAACATTGCCGAGGACAATACTGTAAACTCTAACCACTTCTGGATAACTCTTCATCATAATGTTATGTTGCAAGAAATTATGGCATCCATTTTGAAATTTATTCTTTAGCAAATGTACTATATATTATACAATAGAAAGAAAAAAAGAATGCTTTTATCAAAACCTACAAAAACTTTGGTTTCCGAAAGAAGTTTTCAATTAGTATAATTTGTCAGTGGGTCACCAACTTTGGCGAGCTTGCTAAACTGCATCACCCTTAGAAAACTTTCAGTGGGGAAAGAAAACAATATACCGTTCAGTATTTTAGATCTTTCGTAAACAGTCATGACAGCCTATTTTCTGGCCAGTGGCTGCTGATCTCTCTCCATGAATCATAGAGATGATTGTAAATATGAATAAATAGCACACAGTTCTTGCCAAATAACAAGCAAGTACTGGTAACTGAAATCCCCAACTCAACTGTGGAAAACTGGTCCCATTGGCACTTTTTAGGGTTGTTTTTGTTCACGGGCAAACGCTTGCGTACAGTTAGTACACACTTCGCATCGTCCATTTGCTAAGCCCTCGGTCCCTGCTTGAAAGAGTTCAACAGGTGTCGACGTTTGCTACACATAGAGCAGTAAAAAAATGGAAAATTAGGTGAATAAAAGAATTACTTGGCAACCTTGTCTCTGTCCTGATAGGTACATATTTAACTATATTTAACTAATCTGTTTTATACTTTGCAATTCAAATGAGCCATTTGCTAAGCCCTCGGTCCCTGCTTGAAAGAGTTCAACAGGTGTCGACGTTTGCTACACATAGAGCAGTAAAAAAATGGAAAATTAGGTGAATAAAAGAATTACTTGGCAACCTTGTCT
Source organism: Pleurodeles waltl (assembly GCF_031143425.1). Classification (NCBI taxonomy): domain Eukaryota; kingdom Metazoa; phylum Chordata; class Amphibia; order Caudata; family Salamandridae; genus Pleurodeles; species Pleurodeles waltl. The sequence continues at coordinate 1,106,403,587 of NC_090445.1, forward strand.
CTGTCCTGATAGGTACATATTTAACTATATTTAACTAATCTGTTTTATACTTTGCAATTCAAATGAGCCATTTGCTAAGCCCTCGGTCCCTGCTTGAAAGAGTTCAACAGGTGTCGACGTTTGCTACACATAGAGCAGTAAAAAAATGGAAAATTAGGTGAATAAAAGAATTACTTGGCAACCTTGTCTCTGTCCTGATAGGTACATATTTAACTATATTTAACTAATCTGTTTTATACTTTGCAATTCAAATGAGCCATTTGCTAAGCCCTCGGTCCCTGCTTGAAAGAGTTCAACAGGTGTCGACGTTTGCTACACATAGAGCAGTACAAAAATGGAAAATTAGGTGAATAAAAGAATTACTTGGCAACCTTGTCTCTGTCCTGATAGGTACATATTTAACTATATTTAACTAATCTGTTTTATACTTTGCAATTCAAATGAGCCTAAAATGCATACTTATTTAACCTATACAAAGTTATTTGAGAATAATTAATTTACTTGATTTCGCTCTTTCTCCTTAGGCTGTTTCTCCTTCAGTTTGCTTTTGCCAGGTAGGTAATTCATTGAAGCAGGGTATATCCATTCAGGACATAAAATGCTAATTTCACCATTCCACCTGCTTCCTAATTGGATGGAGAAGTTTCCTAGCATCGAGATGAGCAAACCGTCTTGTTACATGCATACGTTGAATCAGTTTGCAGCAGGGTACACAATATACATACACTCCCGTTTTTGGGGCACTCTGAGATAACTCTTTGGCAAGAAGAATTCAATAAAATGGCCTTCCTTGTCAACCGCAAATTCAATAATATGTCTTATGGCCATGGCAAGAAAGCATAATCTACTGTTTTCACTATGCAATAATACCAGCTCTGGGTGTTAGCTTGCACGTAACAGGCAAAGCCGCCATTTTTTATGAGGTGCCTGAGGGGAAGGGGTCCTCCTCTCCCAGAGACGTGCTCCCTGGCATGCCTTGCAGCTTATTTTTGTTTCGATCTCCAGGCGAATAAGGGCCCTTTTACGGGCATGGGAGGCAGCAGGATTCTTCTCACTGGCCTTACCAAAGGGAACTTAATAGATGGGACTTTTTTTTAACCTTCAACAAATTCCAGTGAACTCCTCCTTGACTTGCCTCTTCATGAACTATAGCTAGTCAACACAGAGTGAAACTTCAATCTTCAACATTCATAGGTGTCAAGTTTCCCGAGTCCATGCATTATTAGTCAGCCCAGTCCTAGTATTTCTGTAGCATTTTGAGACTTGTGGTCCTGGTAGTTTATTATTCTGGGCTACATACCACTACAAGTCCAAGAATTCTTGAAAATATACTTGGACTGGGCTCCCTACTCATGGACGGTCCAGGGATACTTGGCAGCTGTGAACAGTTGAAGGTTACCAGCTATTCAACACTATCTGGCAATCCTCTACAGATATCCAAGAAATTCAACCTGCAAAAAGTACTTCAGGTAGAAGATGTGCTTGAGAGTCTGAATGGACACAATTCAACTAACAGGTCCTGCTCTAATTGCAGATAGTGATAGTTGCTGACTTAATTAAGACATTGTAACATTGTAACGTTTCGCACACAAAACATGCTTTCAATTCCACATACAAAAAATGGTTTAGAATTTCTTCAATTTATAATGTTTAAGGATTTGGATTTGGAGGAAATTATCATACCATTACTGAAAAATAAATGTTCAAGAGCTCCTTACTGTCTAACTGAGATAATAAGAGAGATGGCCAACTCAGTGGGATCTTCACTTGTAGAGGATTATTGTTAACTACATGTGACAAGCAGCTTTTAATTTAGTACTCTATACTTTAGACCAATACCCACAGAAACAGAGAACCAAATGTACTAAAGGGAAAAGAGAATGTATAGCTGGAGACATTTTGCATAAAGTGGAAGCTTGTGAGAAACCAACAAAATCAATGTCTATATTAATCTGTCAATGAGAGCCGGTCTATGAGGAAATAAAGCTGTGCCTTCGGATTTGCATCTTGAAATTGAAACAAGCAAGTAGCCAAAAAGTCATTTGATTTTTCATCCCTGATAGTAAAATATTCATCTTTTTGTTTTATATTATAATGATTAAATTTAGCAGTCGTTTCTCTTTAAGCGAAAAGTAGAAAGCAAGTCACATCGCCAATTACTTTTTTCAAGGGACATCGTGCGGTTGCAGCGTCAATTACTCAAACAATTTCAATCCATCTCGACACTAATGCCATTAGTCCACTGAGATCCTTTTGGAATAATTTACATAGAAACTGCCTTTACATACTAAATGAAAAATGTTCAGCCCTGGCAAATGGGATTTGAATTACAATCCAACCACATGTGGCTCGACTTTATTCCTGCTATTTATTAAACAGGGAAAAAGGTTATGTAGACAATTACAAAACAATTAACTGAACAGTTAGTGCAAACCTGCATACAGCAATGATTATTATGCGGAACACAGAAGCATTTCATTTGGTTTCGATACCAAAATGCTACACTACCACCCCCCTACAAAAAAGAAATGTCATCCACACTGGAAATCACTTCAAAGATGACTGCTTTCAGTATAAAAGAACATGTACATTTAAGAAATGTGGAGAGTGCAAGCTCCAGTTGCGCAAAGCGCTGTTATGCCCGGTGAGAACATTTGTGGGAAAGGGGTACTGCATATGTTATTGAGGCAGGCCTGGGCCTCTGGGAGGATGTGCCTGATTCACAAAGTCATGTGCTGTTAATGCTCAAATCCATACCCAGGACTGAAGTGTTTCAACTCAGGGGCCACATTACGTAAAATGGTGCTCTATCCCTGATGCACTGCAGGCGGGCACTCAGCAGGGTGTGCCTGATGCAGACAGGGCAAGACCACCATAGTACATTCAAAATAAGCTGTCACAGGACCATGTGTAATTATGTCCCCTCCCTGGAAACAGTGCAACGTAGATAGGTGGACTGGGCGTTTGAAGCCACAGGTAAATTTTTTGATGTAGAAAAAAGCAGCATTTTGAGAATTGAGAAGGAACTCCCTGCAGGCAGGCCAGTGTTTGACTATACCTACCTATGGGGAATGCTTAGGTCCCCCGCTATCCCCTCCCACGCAGCTTCTCTATGTGCACACTTGTGGAAGCAGAGAAATGACTAATAAAATGTTGAGTCTTTACGTAATTATACTTTCAAATTAATGTGTGAATTAATTTGATAATAATATTATGTTTATGAAAATGTGACTAATTGAATGGCCACCATAATATGTAAGGCCTATATTTTGCCCATGCTAACTTAAGCTGATTAAATTATTTTGTCTTTACAAGACAGTGTGTTTCTTGACTAAAACGAATACTAGAAATAAATGTGCATTTAGTGGCCTTTGCAGGACTGAAGTAGAAGCAGATGCAAGGTCATTATGTAATGCAAGCTGTATAAAATGTTTCCAGTGTGTTCAGTAGTTTGACTGACTTCATTGTTTGAAGATATGTTTCTAATTTGTATGTCTTTCCTCAAGGGTAAAGAATGGGTGAAGTAACGTATTTTGTAATCGTTTTTCCTGTGACTTCGTATTTCGGTGGAATGGAAATAAAGGATCCACAGATGAGACAGAAGAAGAGGAAGTCTAGAATATAAAATGTATCAGTTTAGATTTCGTCAATGGAATAACAGAAAATAGAAGAGCTCGATGTAAACTAATTGTATAATTTTGATATCTATTAATGTTCAGATTGGTCATAACATTCTCATCTTATGATTTATCCAATCATTTTCATTTAACAAGTTTAATTTAACGTTCAGTCACCATTGTTTGGGTGTCATTCTTTGGGTGATTCTACTTTGGGATTCTCGTGTATCCTGAGACTTAGAGATTCTTTTGCTTATGAAGAAACTTAATGCTTAGATGGTTTAGTGTATCCTATAGTCCAACATCCTAAACCACTACCCCTGTCCTTATTCCTATTCCTATCCTGATGTTGGTGGCTGATATTGCTGTCCCACTGATGAAGTAGACATTGTTGCCGATTACTGTAGTATTTTATTAATGAATAATTGCAAATTGTTATTTGTCTTTTTATTTTCCAGGTACCAGCTGCCATTGTTTTTCTACTGATGCATATTTTTGATAATACTCTAGCTAGATGTTGTCAAAATTTGTGTTACTAAAACTTTTACATGAAGCCAAACATGTCAATGCTAGTTAGTGGTTAGTGAGGTGTTACTCACATGCTCATTAATTGTCTTTACTATTTTTCTTATTATTAATAGATGTATTCAATTTCTCTTACTCAGATTTTGTTGCCATTGCTTTGTGTTATAACCATTGAGATAATTTGTATTTTTATGTTGACTAAATTCAGATATATCCGGTGCTTGAATCAGCCTTTGTTGTTTCTTTCTATGTATCATTTGTGCTTGAGAATCATTTTTGTGATCTTAGCGTTGTTAATATAGGGAAAATAAATTACTAACTTCTTATTAAACTGCTGTGGTTATTGAGGTTGAATCGAATTTTCATTTGATGTATGTGATGTATTACAAATGACATTTTCTCAAGACAGATTTGGTTTGGTTCATTGACCTAGTGTGTGAAATCCACTATTCTGTCTAAAATATAGCTAGGACTTCTCTGCATTAACACACAGACTGTGTGCCACTTCATATGTGATACACAATCAGTGTAGTTCCCAACAGCCTGTTTAAAATTGCAAATAGGACTGCATCGGTGTGCATGACCAAGAGCAAATGTATTCCCTAATTTTCATGGGGCTATGCCCCCGTGCAAATGAGAGAAGCCACCATATGCATCTCATGGGTGCTAAAGGATATCTTGCTTCATTCATATTACAGAGTGGCCTGCAGATTCATCTGCTCCCCTTTTCAGGTATAACAAAGTGCCACAGAATCATAACAAAATAGACGCAAACACCTTCCGCACCCTCCAGGCACTTTCTGCAATAGGGCACACAGGAAGTGGGCAGATACAAAGAGTAGAAAGGTGCCTTGATAGGGGTCAGGAGTGTTGCATTAGGCAAGAAGTGTACTAGACAAGCACTGTGCCGGCCATTTCAAAGGTAAACATTGTACCTGTGGTACTGGGTTCAACTATAACTCTGAGAGGTCAAGAAATGCAAGTGTGAATGGGAAATAGTTACAGCGAACCACCACTGGGAAGTTTAGGACATGCAAAGGTTTATTTCAAGGGTTTAATTCAATGGTGCCTAACCAGAAGGAGTAGAAAATATTGCGAGAGGTACTTGACAAGTCTGACGGAGAAGCAGCTCTTGAGAACTTTGGAGTAGTAAGAAAGGAGAGAGAAAGAGAGATGTTTTGAGGTATGAAGTATCAACAGACAAGTTCAATACAAAGGGATGGTGATGGGCTCTTAAAGCAGAGAGGAATGCATTCTAGTGAGCAAATGATAGTCTGAATGATGTGGGGAAAGGTGCTTCATGATTCATTGGGCGTAGGGTGCTGACAAGGCGTAGGAATGGTTTCCAAGAAGCAGGATGGGAAGAGGTATGATTGGAGACTTGGGGAAAGAGTTGGTTGACTGGCATGTGGTAAAGGATAAGAGATGCGTGAGAACAAGTGGTTGGTGGGTGTCAAGTAAGAATGAAAAAGGTGATTCAAAGGTATGGCTCTTTAAAGAAAACTATTTTGCAAATACAAGGGACATGGATCCTATCACTGTTGATCTTTAGGAGCAAAGAATCATTGAAACGTTCTTAGGTTAAAACTGACAACAGTTTTCTTGCAGCAGTGTGTGTGTGTGTGATTGTGAATGTGTGTGGGTGTGTGTGTGAGAGATGATATCTGTGGGGACTTGCATATCACAATAACCACACACTATCTATGTGGGGACAGTAACATTCTTATACTCATACACATACTAACTTTGGATTTTCCAGTGGGGCTTTCAATCATCCTCACACATTATCTTATATGAACACGAACATTATTGGATCACACAATATCTTTGTGTGGACTTTGGCATGATTACCTTCACACACCATTTTTTAAATAAAGTGAACATTTCCATAATCATACACTACATCTGTGGGGACCTGAATATAATTATCTTCACACACAAACTATGTTTATGCTTTCGTCAAGGCTCACATTATCTCTGTAAAACTATGGTGCCTCTGTGTTCACACCCCACCTCTGCGGCCATCAACACACACCATCCCTAGCATACGCATCTCTGTGGGTATCATCACACACAATCCCTATGCAGACATTAACTTTACATTAATTTCTAGGAAGATGTGGTATAATAGCTAGTTTGACAAAAATGAAAATAAACAAAGCCTGGTTTTCCACTTCACCACATTGCTTTATTTTATCTGTTTACTTCTCTATGTGTTGTTTGAGCATGAAGAAATAGGCTAAATGAAGTGTTAAGCAGCTGTCAGTAAACATCATATATGATATTTTCTGACCCATATTTAGCATTATCCATCTTTTGTGAACCCCTGGGTTATGTGTAGGACTTCATATATAAATAGATGATGATGATGATGATATTTGTGTATATTGCAGATAAATTGAACATTTCAGCTTGTACTTTGATTGTATTCAATCACTGATGGTAATTATGGAGTAAGTTTACACAAGGATGGTAGCATGTGTTCAAGTCCCCTGAAGGATGGTTCAATGCATATGATTAAATAACAATATATTTTCAGATTTGAAGCAGGATCCTGTGTCCTGACATGTCTCAAAATGTTTCTGTTATTATGATATTTCAAAAACATTGGGAAAGGTTTGTCCCCACAAGGCAGGTGTCCGCACATTGCTCCCGCAAGGATGGTAACACGTGTGTGTGTGTGTCTGTGTGTGTGTGTGCGTGTGTGTATGCAATGGAGATAGAGTAAGAGAGCTGAAATAGTGAGAAGTATGACACAAGAAGTGAGGATATTTATAATGGGTGGGTGGCAAACTTTACTCAGCAAGTGAAGTTAATGGAGTTTGCTACTTTGCACTCAGCTTGGAGCACGGAGTTCGGCAAAAAAAAAACTCTGCCTTCCACTGGCGTAGTGGAGTTTACTGGCGTGCTCGCTGCCTCAGCCATAGAATGATCAGGAAAGTTCTCTTTTGCCTTCTCAAGTTTACTTCCGGATTAATTACACAGTCGGGACACAGAGTGCTTCTGGCTGCCTCTGCTTATCTCCTTAAAAGGAGCAAGAACGTCCATGTGTTTTGGGGCCTAAACAATACAATGCACATAATCGTGGTGGCCATGTCTAAAGTCGACGACCCAGGCAATGATTCATAGCCCGAAAATTCATGAAGCCAGCCTCAGCCACTGGATGGGAGAGGAGGCTCTTTTAAACGGCTTCAGTCACCAACCAATCAGGCTGTTCTCATGCTTTGAAGCTAGTGCGAGGCTGTTGGAGGAGACCAATGCTGTTGTGGAGCTTAAGCTGTGCCCTCTGTTTCCAAACTGAACAGCACAGGTAGGCAGAATCATCACTGCTCTTACAACCATGACCCTTATTCCCTAGCCCAATAGCTCTATCACTTCTCCTACCCTACTGCGTGCGCCTGATTCTGCAGCTAATGTTATTCATTGCCCGACATGTTTCAAAGACCAGGCTTTTCTTTCCAGAGCCTGTCATCCTTGCTTGGCACCGGAGGCCCGTGCTGGTTCAGAGCAGCGCTGGTGTTCACAGGACTTGTGCCAAGCTCACCGCTGCTTGAAATGCATGCTGCTTAATCACCGATTTGCTGTTATTCACCATACCCCAATTGTGACCTGCAGGCCCAGGTAACTCCGCCCTCTCTCGGAACTCCTTGGAGTTTTTGAGCAACTGCGCAGAGTTCCGCAAAGTGCAAGTCCGCGAGCCCAGCCCTAATCTTTATGCTGGAAATGGTAGACTCAAGGTAGAATCCGTACTTGTGTATCGGCTTGGTGCCAACTTTCAATTGTTCTCTTTTTTGCAGAACCATGAAAAACATTGCCCGAGTTTGCCTCAGTGTTTTTTTCTGATACCGCTCTAAGCTCACATTTTTTGAAAAAATAATATGCTATTCATATTAACATGTTTGCTTTGTCTTTATGTTTTCGATTTAGGTAAGTTAAAATACTGCACACATTACATTTGCAGCATAAGGTATCCTTTGAAATGCCCATCAAATCCCAGTCTTCCAAACCCAAGGTATCAGCCTTGGAAGGAAAAGCAAAAGTATTTTTTTAGGTACAAGAGGGAGAAAGACCAGGAGAAGCTGAGTGCAGTTATATCCTCAAGCGTAGACTCTACAAGTACCAGTGGACCTAGCATAAAGTTGGCTTTGATGAGAGGAGATATTCATTGGAAAAAGGTACTGGTGTGATGGAAAAAGCAGAGATTTAATGAAACCTTACAGTGACGCATAACTCACATGCAATTAGGAATTAAACTGAGGGTTCCAAACCATTATTTCAAGCTGACTTGGATTTACTAATGATGCAGCTGCCGAACCTTTACTTTTCATTGCACTATACAGGCTCTTTAAATATGATTTAGCTTGACAGAAGGCACAAACTCCACACTTGCTAAGCAAGTTTGATATGGTCCCCATGGCGCAGGCGCAAAATTAGACAAGCTGTCATGCCCTGGGCACCCGGCGGCCTCTTTAGAGCATAATCATTGTTCACATCTGTAGGCTGGACTGGGAAGCTGCTGGTTCATAGATCCTCAAAACATCTGCTGCGTTTCGGAGATTTCCCCAAAAAGCCAGGTCTCTCTCGTGTATCATAAAATGAAAGAAGTGCTTAATGATATATTTTCCATGCCAAACAATTACTTACATATCGTCGTTTTGATGATGTACACTATTTAAAAAAAAATAGGCATACAATAATTTTATGTAGCACTGTGTTTTTAATAAAAGTGGGCGAAGTGCCCTAATTTATTCCCCTGAAGTTTTACAACGTACCGAAACAATGTCCTTGAAATTATACCTTTTAAAGCATGCACTTTGGGTAAAATTTGTTTTGGGAGATATCTGCAGGAGGCTGTTGCAAGCAAAAAAAAATGTCTTGGTGAGACATTTTCTGCATGACCTAGACTCTAGCATGCAAAAAATATGCACAATTGTGTAACGTGAAATTTAAATTTTGTGAATTTCGCCATTGAAAGTATAATTTTGTCCTGGCCAAGAGTTTATCTTGCATATGCCCGAGAAATACCTTATTTTAACTTGTTCTGCTTGAATATGTAATCTCGCATAACACGGCTGCTTTTATGTAATTAGCGTTGGTCTTAAGTAATCACGGAACACAAGTCGCTCCTGGATAGAAAGAAAAGTCATTTTCTGGAATATAATTTTGATGATGTGTTGCAAATGCGTGCCACCACCCTGACCATTTGCCACACTACAATGCTACGATGTATCCTGGCATCAAATCCAGCATGGTACCACTGCCCATGCGGATTGCTGGTTGACTCCCTGAGGATTTGTCCAATGTCTACGCTTGAAAATTTCAGAATCGAAGACTGAAGCCATCTTCAAAAGGCCAATTTCCTAGACCGAAGTCTTCTGATAATAGGCAGAAGCATTTACTTTTCCAGGAAAACTCATGTCAATTTCACTATCCACCCCCACAAAGAGAAACGTTAGCTAAATGAAGACAAGCGACATCCCTAGGGGATGTGTTTGTCCTTTATTGCTGGGACTCAGAGTAAAGGAATCCATTATCTGATTCAATTGAACAACCAAGTTAATGGATTACGACCATCCCTGAATGAGACCGCAGAAGGGGCCTGTAATGAGAATGCTCCATGTTGCTGTTTTAGGAACCAAAGCAATTAAACAGGTAAAGTGCATAATGAGAGCGTGCCTCTGCACACGGAATGCGGGAAGGAATGGGCCGCTTGATCTGTCATTGACCTCAATGACAGCAGACTGTGCTGTAGAGGGGTCCACTTTCTTGATGGTGTACATTCATTTTAATGTTGTTATCTAGTGTGTTTTTGTTAAATCAGGGCACAGTGTTTACTGGTTCATGCATCTCTTGGTAGCCCCCGCTCCTGGCAGAATTTCCCAGAGTGCGCATCTCACTCAGCGCATCTATTTTCTTTAATTGGACAGGGTGACATAAAATAGGGCTTTGCAAGTGGAAAGTCACTGTGGATAGAGTAGCTGAAAGGGTGAACTTGAGGATACATCACTGATCTGTGAATGCTGTAGTTCAGAAACTGACGCGTGACATAGGGCCCCCCAGGTCCTACAATCTACATCTGGCCTCCCTGGTGCTTGATTGCGACATGGATTATAAGCACACCATGCTGCAGAATTTACCAAACCCTTGTGAGTCCAAAGATGTATATTAGGTTTAAGAAGAACCCCCAACGTCAGCACCGCAATATGCCCCCGCAAACAGCATTATTTTGCAACCCTGTCCAGCTCGTATCTGACTGTGTTCACTCACACCCACATCCAATGGCTAAGCCTTCAGGGAAACGCTTAGAAACCTTGTTGTTACTTTTCATTATTGTTATAATGTTGCTGATTTTCGTGTGACAACTTCCCCAGACCGTGATCAACTGAGATGTTTTTCTTTTTCCTGTAACAATTGAATCCCACTGCCATTCTTAATTTTTGGCATATTTTCGCAAATAAACATTGTATTTTTATTTAAACTTGTTGTAAACATTTTTATTCTTTATTTGCTATCTAAATTATGGTTTTGGTGGTTGTTAAAAAACACAGCTTCGTGGGTTTTCTTTAAGGTTGCTTTGCAGCTCAGGTAAGCAGTCAAAGGTGCAACAAGGAGACACTCATTGATCCCAGCTTGCCTCTCAGCATTCTTCTATTTGCGAAGTGTGGGGTGCTTTCACAGCTCTTCTCACATCTGTGTCCGTTCCACCCCAGAGACCCTCAGGCAAATTAGGAATTTTGAAAAATTGTGTCCCCCATCAAGCCTGATGGGCAGGCGTTCATCTAAGCGATAAGTAGACATTAGTCAAGATGGTTTGGTCTTCATCAGTGCACACAGACTTGACATCAATCTTTATTGTGTCGGGGTCCTCAGCTGCCCTTGATACCAGTACTCGTAGGATAGCCTGTTGCATTGCCACATATGTCACTTGTGGGTGATGGTCACAGTGCTTTAGATGAATAGTGGCCATGGGTTCTCAAAGTTTGTCTTTTAAAAAAGTCCCCTGAAAGGCCATCAGGGTTTTCTTTTGTTGCCACTGTAGTCCAATCTGATGTATAGTAGATAAGGCGCTTCACAGATTGGGCCTTCCCCATAGGTTTAAAATGTTTTGTGTGTTATGGATAGGCTTATCTCCAGCCAATCTAAGCAGAGCAAGTCAGGTCTTTGAAGATGCATTTCAGTCAGTGCATGGCCACCTGCACAGTCACCTGGAAGCTAAGCAGTTACAAAAAAGGGAGATGTGGGGGAGCTTCTCTGTGCTTAGTCTCCAGGATAGATTCCAGCCAGCCAGGACTTTAAGTGGGATGAAAGAAGCGGGTTGTCCCTGAAAAGGGCATAGGCTGCATAATTAAGAGTGTGGCTTAAACATGTAAACTAAAATTCCCGTAAATCGCCGCCATATCCACACATACACCGAGAATCACAAGTGCAGCTTGTATATGTGGTCACTGTTCTGGGTGCTCCTCAGAGAGGCCAAGGATTGGATCTTCATGTGTTATGAATACTACTTTGGCCCACTGGGAGGCAAGGAGAGAAACGCACGCTACCTTCAGCCTCAGCTCATTCATGGCCCCAATAATCACCTGGGTATGATTCAATTCAAAGCATGCGCTATAAGAGTAATATGCTGCCTAAAAACATACTGTAACAGAACATCTTGGTAATAACTAATACTCTCAGAGAGTATAATATTAGGTACCTGAACCAGACTCCAGGACGTCAGTGAACTCCCTGACATCTACTCATGGGAAGCATTTGCCCAGGGCATTTTTCAGCGCATTCAACGTACGGTGGTGAAAGCCTGTTTTGCTGGCTTTGCACTCCTAGTCAAACGAACCCTTACTTCATCCTGGAGAGCGACCCAGCCGCCGGAGGTGGCCGCCTAGGATGGGGCAATGTGGCGATGGGGGACAGACAAAGGCAAGGCCCTTTGGTACGAGGAGGCGCGGCGTCTCTGGAAACGACCCATCCCAGCAGCCTGAGACGAGCTCTAGACCGTTCCCTCCAACTCGCCCAGAACCATGACCTGCCCCTGTGAGGTCTGCTGACCACCGCTGATGACCCACCAGCGCCAACCACCTGCTCCCAGGCTACCCCAGCACACCGCCCTCCCAAACGTCATTCCGACACACCGACCCTTTCACTTCCCTCCTATTCGCCCCACACTGCAGGCCCTCTTGCAGTTGCCCTGGTAAATTGGCTCAGCCCCGAGCACTCACCTACAGCTCGCTGCACCCCAGTTCCGGATCGTTGTCCTTTCCTTCTCAGTTCTTGTGCAGAGCCACCCCCCGTTTCTCAGGCCGGAGCCACCTACTAAGCTGATATCCCGCAGCCACTCTTTCCCCAGATCCCCGTGTGCTATGTTACTGCCCCGATTGCTTCGTACCCTAGTCATCACTCTTGATCCTAGGATATCCAAGTTCTGCCCCATGCCATTCTTAGTTATGCAGAGTGGCAGATGTTGTTATTGTTAAATGTATGTTCTTCAATAAAAATCTTTTTTTTAAAGTGAAGTATCTGAAATATAAATTGAAATGATATGGATTACTTTAACTTTTTTTGTTCAGAAATCGATCAGTGTTTTTCTCTGTAAAGTTGAAGATGTGAATACAGGGTCCGAACGGAACCCGTTTCAATGTCCGTTTTTTTAAACTACCAGGGCTGGGACCGGGAGGAACCCGGCCCATTTAAAGCCCTGCTGCCAGCTACCTTTTGAAGACTAAACCATTTCAGGTTCCATAACACAATCACTTGGTAACAAAATGTCTTCGTTGCATTATTACCCTTTGTTAACCTTTTTTTAATACCCTGGGGACGCTCAGTTCAAAAAAAGTACCATGAAGCCTGTCAGTGCTCATGTTTGGTGCACTCTCAGGTGCGTGCTGGGAGAGGAGAGTCTCAATCAATACACTTGAGAGTCGGGTAGAAAGAGCATAAATACTAAAATTAATGTTTGTTTCAATACAAAGAGTAGAACATGGTGAAGAAACAAAATATAGAAAAAAAAATACAAATATGTACAAAAGCTGTATTCTCCCTGCTTAATTACCATTAAGTGCGAGGGGAGAGAAAGCAAGCGGTCACGGATGGACAGAGAGGGGAGGCAGACGGATAGAGGGCAAAAAAGAATGAGAGGGAGAGAGAAAGAGAAGAACAGAGCGAGAGAAACAAAGGGGGTGAAAGAGGGAGAAAGTAGGAAATAGAGTGTTGGGCAGTGAAAAGTGTGAGAGAGAACGAATAAGTTGAGAGAAATGGAGACTGATAGGAAGAAAGATATAGGTAGGACTAAGAGACAAACCTGGGGTTAAGAGGGAGGAACAGAAACAGCGAGGGAGAGTAAGAGTGAAAGTGACCACAGATGGAAAACAAATGGAGAGAGAAGCAAAAGCTGAGCAGAGAGAGTGGTGAATGAAAAAGAGACAGGCAGCAGACGAGCAGTGAGATTGAGCGAGACAGCAAACAAAGAAGAGTGTGTGTGCCCAATAAAGAAAGAGTGACAAATGAGCTGCTAGGCAGTCGCACGGAGAAATAAACAAACAGATGGAAAGAGGAAGACATGCTTTAACAGTGGTAAACAAGCAGATGAAGAGAGTGAGGCAGGGCCGGCTCCTCTGCAATGGCGAAGGAGCGTCGGCCCACTGCTAAGAGCCAGCAGCTGAAGAATAACACTATATTTTATTATCGTTTTATCTTTCAGCTGCTGGCTGAGCCAGAATGTGCAGGGAGGGGTGGGTCTGGCCCATGGGAGGGGGGAGGAAGAGGAGTGGATTGCACTTAAGTGTGCATGTCAGTTTGGCCGGCCGTCTTAGGCTGACATGCACACTTAGGTTTCTCCAACATGGCTGTGTTGCACAGCTGGGTTTGAGACACAGCACAGACTCCTCTGCACTGTCTGAGCGACAGACCAAGCCGCTCCCACCAATCCTGGTGCTGCTCTCTTGCAAAGTATAGCATGAGACCAGCACCAGGATTGCGTGGGGAGACTGTGCTGGTGCCCCAAGGACTGCTGGTACACCATCAGGAGAGAAGAGGAGCAAGGTGGCGGGAGGCAGTGGGACATGTAAGTTTTGTTTTATTATTTTATTATTTCCCCCACCCCCAAAACTCCTTGAAATTTGCTGGGGCCACTGCTGGAGTGAGATAGATATAAAAAGAGAAGGGCAAATAGTTATAGAAAATAAATTAGTGAGACAGGCAAAGGGAGCGAAAGAAGAAAACAGGATAGATAGATAGATAGATAGATAGATAGATAGATAGATAGATAGATAGATAGATAGATAGATAGATAGATAGATAGATAGATAATTTGAAGGCATCTTTTCTGGCCATTCACTTTCCTGCCTTCAGCATGAATAATTCAGTTAGTGCTGACCTCAACCCCTTCTTCCAGTGAATAAATGTCCGTTTATATTCTCTGCTTCAAAGCACAGTGCCTGAAATGTCTTCATATTTGTCTTGTAATGTTAGACGCAGCTGAATTTACAATCCGATTGAGGGAGTGAGGTTTTAGCAGTCACTGCTCTAGGGCAAATAGCATTTCGCCATTGGAGCACCCCCTTACGTTTCCGAAAGCTTCTGATATATCCTCACCGAAGCACTAGTCCTATCTACGAAGGAAACGTTCAAAAAAGTACATGACAGAGTTTGTGGCCTATGAGCCCATTAATTTTATAACGTTTCAAAGGCTCATCTGGAATGCAAGGAAAAACATGCAAGGAAATAGGGAGAAACCTGATTATCTGCCTCAGGAACTGCTTCTTCGGAGTCAAACAGCTAAATTGCTACGAACACTAGATACAGCACAAGCTCTGCTCAGGGTTTTCTTTTGGCTCAGTTTTATTTTGCTTCTACGAACAAAAGTCAAACTTAATGCATCCTATTTATCATCGGGAAAGGGCAGCCATCCCTTGGGCCTTTGCCAAAGAGTCACTCCTCCGGTAAATAAATGGGAACGAGGCACACGGTAGGCGCTAACACAAATTAGGCTGAGTGAACTAGGGGAGGAGATTTCCTCTTTCCTGGCATCCGCATACCAAGGAAATGCAAGAGCTTTATAAACAAGGATAATGAGTTGTATAATTTATGTAAATTACCTAATGTTGCAGCATTTTATACAAGTTACATAAAATGCATTATTTATTTTATGTGCCTTTCGGAATAAAAAATAATTGGTTATTTTACCTTTCTTCCGCTGTTTTATTAGATAAGGAATGGAAAGCAGATAGAGAGCATGGAAAAGGGATATATTTCTAAATGTGGGTGCCTCATGTTTCACTTAGGAAATTAGATAGGCACTGTTTGTCCCAAGAGGGTTATTTATAACAAGCAGTTTGAAATTTGTGCTGTACTAAGACTCTTATATTGCTTGACAGTGACGTCAGCCCACTTCAAAGTGGTATTAAAAATATAACGACCTGGAGAGACAAAGATGCTTTCCAAGAAAAAAATAATTTACGGTAATTGTCAGCGGTGGAACATTTACAGAGGACGTTGAAGCAAATATTAATCCAAACCCGTTGGCAAGGTTGCACTGTGGGAGTAGTCACAAAGATAGTTCAGTGATGTGTCAAGGTTTCATAAAGGACACTTTTCTCACAAGAATGTCTGGAATAGAGTAAGGATGCCACCACACTAGAGTGACCACCTTCCCATAGGTAATTACGGACACTGTGTCCAGTCCTGGGCTTGTGTGATAGCCAAAAGCATTCTGGATGCTGTAGTCTTTTTTTGCTTTTAGAACTAATTAGCCTGATACGCCAGAAGAAACATGATTTGTGGTTTAAAGTTCAGGAGTGGAGCCAATGTCCGTAACAGGTGGTCCGGTGGTCACCCCTGCCAGTCCGCAAGGTGATTATATTGACTACTTCAAACTCCTGTGGCACTATTTACAAACTGTTTGGGGGTGCATTGGAAGTCTGTGCCCAGTGTTTGTGTCCCAATGACTATCTCTATTACAGAAGGAGCTACAGATGCTTATACATCCATCTCTGTAATATTCATTGCACAGATAGATGTCCATTTCACATCTGTGCACCATATCATTGATGTGGTCATAGAGGCAAAAAGCCCAGCGGTGGGTAGTAATGACTGTACAAAACATAAGAAGTAGAATACAGTGTATCTCCACCCAAGGGTGACTTATGAGATGAGGGACAAGGGTCCCTGACAGTCTGTCTTTGGTAGATGGAGTCATACTGCACCAGCCTAGACAGTATGGTCACCTCCTCCTCAGAACGAGGCATAACCCTCTATTTGACACTGTACCAGCAATTAGAAATCATCCGTCTGTCTTTCACGGCTGCACTGTCCCTCAGCACAAGTTCACGTGTGTGCTGGGGAGAGGGTTTACATTCCTGCTCTGCAACGAATGTGACCAATGATGATGCACCCTGGCACAGACCGGGACAATGCTCATTTTGCATGACATGGCACCTGGCTGTGACAGGTAGCCAGCAAGATGAGGTGGTCGCACGACTTATAATAGGGAATATTGATAATGGTTCGACATAAGTAGTGAATAAATAAGAAAGATGACAAAACCTATTGATGAGGGCACACTATGAAAGAGCTCAAAGATGGTGACTATTCACGTTTCAGAACGGATGCTATTCTCTCAGTATTCTCCGGGCTGTTTAAACATTCTTGGTCATATTAATAGACATGCACTAGGGCAAGGTGGAATCCATTACCACCCATAAGGCTGCCAAGTGATATTTGAAATTTCTCGTTGCCAGAAACAGCCAGCTGTTATTAATGGACATCACATACATTCACTTATATTACGGGACATAAGCAGCGGATGTTTATGCAGAATATTAATTGAATCCAGTAGGTAGGTAGGCATTATGAGATCTGCCATAGGGGTATATAGTGGAATTTGAAGGGTTAAAACGGTCACTTTCCTATAATAATGACTATTCTGTTTATAACACTGGGAGGCTTATTTCGACTTCAGCCGATGGAGAACTCCATCACAAATGTGGCAGATATTCCACCTTCTGTATTCAAAGTGCATTGTAGCCCATGGACTTGTAATATGGCAGATGGAATCATAGCCACCTTTGTGACAGAGTACTCTGCCTGCCACACTCTAAATCAGGCTCTTAGGATCTCTTAAAGGATGAGCAGTTGGGTGTAACGGCCAACTACCAATTTTGTATCTCCTGGTACACAGGTCAGACGGTCTAAACTCCACCTCTTCTTAACTAGCAGTGGTGGCAGGAGACTGATTTACCCTGTGGCAGAGCTAATGTGAGACTGATCCTAAGGCATTGCAAGAAGGTGACTGTGTTGGTGTGGTTGGAGTCTAACAAGAACCCTGAAACTTAAAGGGCTATTTTCTGTCCACACAGCTTTAGTTTGTAAATATTCAATTTAGCATTTGTGACAGTGTAATACAGGGGTCTCCAGTGGGTAGTAGCACAGGATCTGTTAGCTCATCAATACAGTGAAAGTAGCTGGGGGCGTGGCCAACATGGCAACCGGAGCGGCAGCATAAACTGCAGGTCCGCTCCCGGCCCATATAACTATCCTGTTTACAACGCCTTTTACTCTCCCCGAGGCAGGCGTCGTCCCTCCTGCCGCCTAGGACCTCCATTCGAAGCAGCGGCTTTACTCCGGACGCCGTCGCTGCCCACTGAGCTGAGAAACGACTGATGTGCTGCTGAGCTGATGCCTGTGGCCGCGACCTAGGTGAGTGCTATCCTGCGCCGTAGGCCGGTTCTGCCTCTGGCGCACCGAAGCTCGGTGCGGACCGAGGGGCACGGACGTGCTCGACTGAACCGGCTTGGAGGGGGCCCCGGGCCCGGAGCCCGTGCTGAAGGTGAGCGCTTGATCGGATTCCCCTCCTCGAGGTGCGGCGTCGCCATGGCGCCATACCCGACTCGGAGCTGCGCTCTGCCCACCGCGGAAGATTGCCGCTGCCCGTGGCCTGCGCATCAAAGCAACATCAGCATAGACCAGACCTCTACTCCCCTTATTAAAGGGAAAGCTAAAAAAATAACCAAAGAGTCTCCGAGGCACCGGGACGCCGTGCCTTGCCTGACCGAGGACCGCAAATGCAGCTGCTGGAGGACGCGACGCGCGGCCTGAACAGAGGGTGGTTGCAGCCTCCTGTGGGCCAACGCGGGCCTGGTAAAGCTGGACGGAGGGTCCCCTGCCTGGCCCCAAGTGCCCACACGAGATTGGCACCGTACATATTGTGGCGCTCCTCGGCGACATAAATCGAGTCACGGCGCGGGCACGAGGCCCTGGCCTCCCTCCGGGCCGGCTCACACGGAGCAGACAACGACTCCACAACAGCCCAACAAGTACCATCCCTGACCCCCCTGGCCCCATACATAAACATTTGCAGGAGCAAAACTACTTCAAGCTGGGCAGGGAGTCAGCACAGCTCCATGCCCCTGTCCATCTCCTTACCGTTGGCCTGCTGTTGCCCCAACTAGCTGCTGCAACTACGGGGATCTGAACCACTGAGCCAGTGCAATCCCTAACTCGGCTGTGCACAGCAACCCCCACACCCACGTCGCACCAGCGCCCCGGCTTCGTAGCTTATAGCCCGAATGCACAGCTGAGGTACGGGGCAGTGGAAAAATATATCGCCAATGACCTGGAACCGGACTGAATGACATACCAACACCAACATCCACGCCTCGCCCTGCGGCGGTTAGGAGACTGTCTTAGCCTTTGCAGTACACTCTGCCAACTCGGGCACGGCAGCTCTGTCCTTCGCCTGGCATTCATCATTATGTAAACGGAGTCTAATCGACATAGTGCCACAGCTCTCTAACAGTACTGCTCAACCTACGACACACCTAGCCGGGCACACTCCAATAGTAACCTCACTGTGCAGCGGACACCAAATGGGCAAACCCAAAACCTCACGTGCACCCCCGGTGAACATGGATTCCAGTGCCCGCCATTCTTCTGGGGTCCACTCGGCTACGCACCAGGCTCTGCAGAAGATGGAACTTACTCTACAGGCACACACAACACAGATTGAAAAGATACTGCAAGCCATCCTTGACACCAAGTCCACCCTGAAAGCCAAAATAGGATCAGTTGCAGAAGATATCAACATATTGCGAACAGACCAACATGCACTGGCTGATAGGGTGGTAGAACTGGAAAAAGACACTGTATCCCTTCCCTTGACTGTGAAGGACCTCCAATCACAGATGGTTCACCTGACAGCCGAAGTGGACGACTTAAAACGCAGAGCTGAGGATGCGGAGGGAAGGTTACATCGAAACAACATCCGTCTAGTGGGGTTCCCGGGAACGCGCTGAAGGCCCTTGCACAGAACTATTTATAGAACAATAGCTCACGGAAACAATTCTAAAAGACAACATCCCGAAGTTCTTTTCAATAGAACACTCCCACAGGGTCCCGGGCAGACCGGCTCCACCCGGTGCGCAGCTTCGCCCGCTGATAGCAAGACTCCTCAACTATCGCGACAGAGACCTCATACTACAGCTATTCCGCAGATCAGGACCTATACGATTCGAAAATGCAGAGATCACAGCCTACCCAGACCTTACAGCGGAAGTGCAGAAGAAGCGTAGCTCTTCCTACCGGGTTAAAGAACGCCTTCGTGAGCACAACATCAAGTATGCGTTGCTGTTTCCGGCCAGACTCCGCGTACAAGACGACTCCCGAGCTCCCCATCACTCTTCTTCACAACACCAGAGGATGTTTGGACCTGGTTACATGCCAAGGGCCTGGCCGACCCGATAGACACAAGCAACCCTGTGGAAAAATGGTCCTCCCCCAAGACAAGACACAGGCAATGCAAAAAACAAGGCATTAAACCCACACCGAACAGTCTCAAATGGAATGCTCCGTTCTCCTGCAGGCTACATCTTGATTTGTGAATACATCACCAACATCCTTGTCCATTCAAAACGACGGAGAACCAGACCAAGACGCAAACTCCGACTCTGCGGATTCTGTCCGTGGCCCTACCCTCACACCGCGTACGGAAGACTACATTTGCTAAATAACCAAGAGCTACTCATCTCAGGGCCCCGCGCCGTGACTAATCTATAACGACATGGCCCGCCTTGAACAGCTATCTAGGAACTGCTTGGCAGAACCATAGGTCCTTTAACATATTACACCACAGCAGTCTAATGACTTAAGGTCCTGGGCGGAAGATCCAGCACCAAGAGCAACTTGGGCCGGGTATCCCAATGATTCTGAATCAACAACCTAAAGCACCCCCAGCTCCATATGGACTGTTCTTCCAAGCTGGCAATCGCGGGAATCTCTATCGCCTTGCCACAACCACAGTTAATGTTATATATAGTTATTGTTTGCACTCCCACTAAATGGGTATCTCCCACGTTGTTTAACAGGGACCACGTTCACAGTAGTTCACGTCACATTTGTTTTACCAATAGGATCACACTCAACAACACCAAGGGCACAAACTGGCTAATCTTGAAGGGCAAATGACCCATCACTAACACAAATGTGGCGGGGGCCATGCACCACCCTTGCATAGCTAAACCCATAAACACCTCATGATCTCCCAAACTCAACAACATATCCCAAAATATAAGGTACTCACATGGAATATAAGAGGTATGGCATCATTGCACAAGAGGCAACGGGTTTACACATATCTCAGGAGACATCAGATACTTCGAGCCATGCTGCAAGAGACACATTTATCTAAGTCCACACTGGAAAGCACACACTCAAAATGGAGAGGTCAATTGCACGGAACCACATCTTCGACATTTGCCCGGGGGGTGGCGATCTGGATCGCCCCAGGGGTCCCATTTATCACGTCCCGTACGCAATGCGATCCCAATGGTAGATACGTGATACTGGAAGGAGACCTTGATGGCTCCCCCCTAGCATTGGTGGCGTTATACACCCCTAACACAAATCAACAAGACTTTCTGAGAACACTCACTACTGGTAACCTTAGCGACCCAGCAGTAGATTGCATATGGGGGGGTGACTTTAACTGCGTTCTAGACACTCATATAGACCGCTCATTTCCCCCACTCGACACCGCTCTGGCCAATCGTGCCTCACTTGACCTAGCAAATTGAACTCCAACAACGGTTTGAGAGACATCTGGAGAACTGGGCACCCCACACACCGTGAATATACCTATTATTCCTCAGTGCACAGTGTACACACCAGAATAGATATGCTTTTCGCATCCGCGGCTGTAATCCAGAAAGTAAGCACATCCGAGTACCTAGCCCGCTCCATCTCAGATCATAGCCCGTTATATGCATCTTTGGTTTGGGGACGCACACACACTCGCATACCCACATGGCGGCTGCAGACAGAAGCTCTCACAGACCCTCCCTTCCATGCGGAATTGGCCAAGTGCCTGTCTGACTATTTCTCCCTGAATAAGAACACAACCTTGTCTCGCGCTATTGAGTGGGACGCCCACAAAGCTGTGATATGCGGACACTGTCTCGCAGCCTCAGTGGGGGTAAGAAAGATACTTACCAAAGAGCTACAAGCACTGGAGATTAAACTACGTAGAGAGGAGGCAGCGGTCTCCAGGAATGAGTCTTCACTAGGGGAACTGAATTCGCTAAGAGCCAGCCACAGGGAGGCAGACACCAGGTTATGCAAGCATGATTACAGACATTTCATGGCGCAACAACACGCTGAGGGAGATAGATCAGGTAGACTGTTAGCATGGCTGATTCGCCAACCATCGCAATCCTCACCTATAGGTGCGATTTGTCTGCACTCAGGCAACATCATCAACGCCCAGGTGGAAATTAATGAGGCCTTCTTTGCATACTACCGCGCCTTATATACGCCTCCTCTCCCCCAACTGAACAGCAATTAGCAGAACTACTGTCATTAGTTCCCCAAAACCAACACATTACTGACAACGCAGACATACTAGATGGCCCCATCACCATAGAAGAAATACGCCTAGCTCTGTCACAAATGGCACGTAACAAAACCCCTGGCTCAGATTGCTTACCAGTAGAATATTTTAACTCCCATGCTATCCACCTCCTGCAACCACTTCTAGAGGTGTTCGATGAAGTGCGTAATATGTTGCAATTGCCTGACTCCATGCGCGAAGCCCTGTTAGTCGTGCTCCGAAAGACGGGCCGCAACCCTCTTGATGTCAAATCATATAGACCGCTCTCCCTACTAAATTCTGACTGCAAACTTCTAGGGAAAATCTTGGCAAATAGGTTGCTCCCATACCTACCAAATTTAATACATTCTGATCAGTCTGGATTCATCCCAGGGAGAAGTACCTTCTTAAATATCAGAAGATTAATCCACATAATGCACAACGTTACAGAGGCAGAAGCGGTGGCCCTTTCCCTAGACATAGAAAAAGCGTTTGAAACGCTGAGCTGGGACTATCTATTGCGCACACTTGGAGCGCTTGGCTTTAGACACGGCTTCATCGGCTGGATCAAAACACTATACTCCAAACCCACAGGTCTAGTCAAAACAGGACAATTTATCTCCGAAGCATTCCCCATAGGCAGAGGCACTAGGCAAGGTTACCCGCTATCCCCCTTACTATTTGCAATAGCCATGGAACCACTAGCAATCAAGCTCCACAGCTATGCCCACATCTGGGGCATCCCAGAACTCAACACACACCACATCATATCCTTATATGCAGACGATGCCCTAATATACCTGCGTAATCACACCATTTCCATAGCAGGGGTGATGTCAATACTGGACACCTTCGCACTCGCCTCCGGTTTACGGATTAACTGGTCCAAGTCAAGTATTTTCCCCCTTACTCCCGTACCAAACTAATTGCATATGGCATTGCCCCAATACCAACTACCATGGTCACACACAACCTTTAAATACCTAGGCATTGAAAGAGGGCAATCTCGACAGAATACTCAGATCCACCCGTGGCTCGCTGACGTTCTGGAGCTCACTCCCCCTATCCCCTATGGGTCGGGTAGCCATAGCCAAAATGCTCATCCTCCCGAGGTTTCTATACTATTTCACTGCACTCCTGTTACTCCTGCCACTCTCGTTCTTTCACAAGCTGCACTCCCTACTGACCGACCTGCTCTGGGGCAAAGATAGGCACAGAGTAGCTCTATCTATAACACAATACCTGCAAGAGGCGGGTGGATTGGGCATGCCAAATCTCGAACTATATTACGCTGCTGCACAGTTGCAATGGCTAACTATGTGGCTTAGTGAACCCCCTCCTCCAGAAAGCAAAGCGTTGCGCGCACACACAGCACCACAAATGATCCTAACCTCACTTTTGGCTGGCCCTCACCGCCCGCCAAAAAAGTCTATACTGTTGGACGCAGCCAGATTCTGCTGGCGTAGATACGTCCAAGGCAAGGCCCCCTCACCCCCTTACTCCCCTTTGCTGCCGTTGATTCATTTACCAGGAGCCCAAGCACTCTCACTACATCATGATACATGTGACATGAGAACATTAAACGTGGGGGATTATTATTCAAGCTCCACAACACGCACCTTCGAAGAAATT
This sequence comes from Pleurodeles waltl, assembly GCF_031143425.1. NCBI lineage: Eukaryota > Metazoa > Chordata > Amphibia > Caudata > Salamandridae > Pleurodeles > Pleurodeles waltl. The sequence continues at coordinate 1,106,427,212 of NC_090445.1, forward strand.
GTGACCGATGGGGTCATGCAGTCAGGGGCCTTCCTGACATACAGTGCCATTAAAAGTCTATTTAATAACTTATGGGGGCTCGGCAGCGCTGAGCCACGTGAATCCCATCTGCTCACTACAATCCTTACCATAGGTAACAAAAAAAGGCATTATAACTATATTATACAAAGTACTCCTAGCAGAGGCCTGCTCGGACCTGACACATGCTAAAGCACGCTCGGAGGCCGTCCTTTCTACACCATTACCACAGAAAGCCTGGGTCGCAGCTCTCACAATGATCAAGAGCGTATCCCACAATACTAGATTGCGGTATACCCAATTCAACTACATTCACCACGCCTACCTATCCCCGGCCCGCATTAATAAAATATATCTGAACTCAAACCCAGTATGTCCTAGATGTGCCACCCCAGGAGCAGACTTTTACCACATGGTCTGGAGCTGCCACCCAGTAAACACGGCCTTGCAACGTATTACTGACACCACTGCAGACATCGCCGCCCATACTCTTGCACCCACTCCGGAATCCTGTTTACTCGGCATACGCCATTGTGCTAAGGATGACAAACATCTTCACAGATTTATAGACCTAGCATTCGTAATCTACAAGCACCTGATCGCCACACACTGGAAGGCCCCACACGCCCCACCATACTCCACCTGGCTCCGCGACCTGCATAGTCGTTCGCAAGCAGAGGCTCAGACATTACGCCAGCTACAACACAAGGGACTGATACAGGTCGGTGCTGAAGTCTGGGATAACTTTGTGATAAGCAGAGAAGCCAGAGACGACACATTACCCCCCTGAACTGGCAGGTATCCGTGAGCTCACTCCCTGTTTAACTTCCACACTACACAACACCCTGCTGCCCTCCAATTACTTAGCCCAGACACCTCTACACCCAATTGCAGCGTAATAATGTAAACCTAAAAAAACTTCTCCCAACAGCGACCACATGGAATTTTCATGTTGACTCGTTCACTACACTCTTTGTGCTGTGCGCCCCCCGCCCCAACCTCAGCTCCTGCTCCATACCTTACATACATAGCAGATGTGCCATCCCCAACCCTCAGGCAAGGGTTGCCCGCACTATTTCCGATGCCAGCATATATATTTTGGTACTCAAACGTGACTCTAATTACAAGTTGTACAGTTATAAGTTGCACTCCAGCACGTCAAAATGTAACCGCATTGTACAAGACTACATATGTGTGTAGACAGATCGTAAAATCTTTAATGGTGAAATGTACTGTTGTTTGTGCATTATGTTTAATAAACAGATTTAAAAAAAATACAGTGAAAGTAGCTCCCTCAAGTGTAGTGTAGTGGTTTGTTTTACTGTATTAACCAAATATGGAAAGTGACATTAGATAGCAACAAAATGTATTTTGAGAAATTGATACTTTAATGTTTGAAAACAAATTTATTAAAAATCCAAATAATATTTAGAATTGCTCTTTGGATAACAGCTCAAGCTGTGTTGAAATTACTTATATATATCCTTTGCTCATTTGGGCACTTTTATCTATTGCTGTTATTTAATTTGTCAAGAAGAGGCATTTTATATTGTGAAAGATTTTCCTGGCAATGCTTTTAGTCTTTTGTGTTGCTGTGGTTAGTGTTATACTACAATTCCGAGTTAGAAATGTCACCCAGCCACAATATCATATCCAGAATATCAACCATCAAATAAATATTTATAGGTAAGTTTAGTTTTATTAACATTCTTAGATCCACTTTAACTTATCTTGAAGATATGAGCATCTTCAAGGAACGGAGATGTGGAGTGAAGATTAGTAAATCTATACTTCCTGATGTATGTACTTAAATGATCTTGTATTACTCTATCTTCTGGATATGATATTTTGGCATGACAATATTTTGTCACTTCATACTATGACATGCATCTGAGTAGGCATTACTAGTAATCCTGTATGTTTTGGTCACCACTGTGACTGCATTTGATGTGGTTGCTACTGCACCAATGGTCAAAGCCATTAGTAGCACAAACTGACGTGTTGTCATGATAGCAAAGGTTGGCAACCATTTTTTGTAATATGTGGTTGGGTGGATTTATCATAAGAGTTTGTTTCTGAATTCATACCATGAAGATGAACAGATGTCCAGTTCCCAGTTTGAAGTATTTATGTTGTTGAGAAATACTGCTTGACAGTTATAGAGCTCCAAATCTGTGTTTATTGAGTAGGTGTTGCATGGTGTAGTCAGTATCTTCTGATAATTTTGTAAAATAATGTTGCTTGGTTAGCAAGGAGTCTTATTGTAGTGCCAATTCTTATCCAGCATTTTGACTTCAGTATACAGTTGTATTTGGGAGGCAGCCAAATATGTTTTGCTGGATCTTAGTGGGTCACTGGTGTAAGCAAATGGTATGCTGTATAAGCAGCAACTTTTAGCAGCCATATTGATTTAGTGCTGTGTGGTGTGTTTGACTAGGATGGTCTGTCCAATGAGTTCAGTTTGAGTTGACTCCTATATATATGTATGTGACCCAGCCAAACTGAGGTGTTCTGTTGGCTTGTAAATGGGAATTATTATTCACCCATTATCGCCAAATATATGGCATCTGTGAGATGAGTTGAGTTCCTGTAATATGTTCTCTCTGATGTCTTCGCTGCATGGTGTTTGCATTTGTATGGGCGTCAAATTACTATTAGCGGTGCACACATGAGATTATTCCAGGAGGGATTTATGCTGGACCCTGAGGTTTGCTAATAAAGGACAAACAGTGCTAATAGGAAATGTATAGTATTTGCTGCACAGCTATTAAGATTGTTGGTGCATATCGTAAAATTGTTGTTGGGAATAACTAGTGATGTCAATCTAGATGCAATTTTTAAGAAACATACTGAAACACTCAGTTTCCATGCCTGTATTTGTAAGATGCATTTTGTAAATCTCTTGAATGATCAACGAATAGCTATGTCCCTTGCTAGGAAATTCAGGAGTAAACTAATGGGATTTTAGGAGTTAATCTCACGTACTTTCTGAAAAGTATGTGAAAATTGTTAGAGTTACTCTGTTGCCAAAAAAGATTTAATAAAAATATCTGTCAAGTCAATTCTGAAGTAATTTACTGGGAACATAAGGTACTCTTTTCCCCAAAAATAATCATTGGTTAAACTAAATCCCAGAATGGAATGACCTAAACCCAGACAAATACACAGGAGACAAAAAAATGTTTGTGTAGTGATCCTGGAAGCAATTCACAAGGAACATATAGATTTCACAATATTTTAAGATCCCACGGTTGAGATTTAGCTTCTACATTTAATCATGAACAGAAAATAATTTAGAGCAAAGTACTACTTCTGGGTAGCATTGCTAAGTTAATTAGAATAAGGTCGTATAGGTAAAGATCACCTGAACTCAGAAGAAAACGTAGTTGACTTTAAAAAAGCATAGTTATTTCCTGAAAATTGGTGATGATGCCTCTCGGGAAAATCCCAGTGGGATTTGCACATGCCAGTTCCTCAGTTTAAGCCACAGGAAGGTAATAGGATGATTTATGAAGTGTCTCTATACTGTTGTTCAAGACGTCACAGTGATGACCCTGCCTAACCAATGAGTTAGTGGTTTGCTGACTCATTGAACTATTATGGTAATAAGACAGAGACCTAATGGAAATAGTCTGGCACCATGAAACTACTTGCTTCAATGCCCATTACAACATCATAGAGTGCCTGTCTAGAGAAGAGAGCTAGATGCATCCTACCAGAACTATTGTCTGGTATTTGGGATCAGTGTGCAATAGGGCATTTGAGTCCATTAATTGAACAATGGTTCCAGTAAATTATTATTTTTCCAGTCCACTTTTAAACTCATACCTACCATTTAAATAAGGCTCAGATGGCCATCAACCTGACGAGATAAGGAAAGGTAGTGGGTAAGAAAAGCTACCTTTTTTACACTACGCTTCAAGATGGCGGAGATGTCCACAGAAGTATATATAACTCAATACGTCCAAAATAAGTATCCTGGGGAAAAAGAACAACCCTGGTGGTGAAAAGGCAGTTTACTGCACCCAACAGAAATGTGCTGTCTCTTAAGCTACCACAAAACTCTTTGCCTCATCTCTGCTCTACATTTGAAAACAAATAATCGCCTCTATCACTGCTCAACATAACCCATTCTTACATTCTCTGGTAATGACCATGCTTCCCAAGCTTCAAGGAAGGGTCATCACTTTCAGACTCATGGTGTTGAGTTGTAATGGCCATTGACAATACCACAGGATAAGACACACAGAAGTGAAAGAAATGAGATTGTGCACAACAAGCGCAGCCTACAAGTGGAAAGTGTCTAGTAAAATGAGTCTGTCCCAAGAAGGGGCAAGTAGAGTAAATGTAATTCAAGGGATGAGTGTTCACAATAACTAATACAATCACCAAACCATGCTGAAAGGTGCACGCACTGCACAAAATGTAAAATATTTCAAATATAATGTCTAGTTGACTTTTCTTTATTTGGAGTCTGTGCAATAAAACTCTATTCATTAATTTACATTTCACTCTTGGTATGTTGTGAAGCATCCCCTGCTCCCTACTGACCAATGGCGGTGTCCCTTTCATCACGTTTAAAACCACAAATGGGAGGGGCCGGTGTGGTTTTCTAAGCAATTGAGCAGTATATTACCACAAGTGAAAGTGAAGGAACAAAAACAACCAAACACAAACAACAAAGAACATTTTACTTGCTGCCTTATTCAAAACCCAGGCAAAAAAACAGAACAGAAAATGAAGTTCTACATTCTGGTTTGTGTCCAACACAATGTGTGGCTTAATGGAGTGTAAAAACTGCTGGTTTGCATTATATCAGCTCAAGTAAGTGTAACAATTGTTCCCTCTCCCCTGGAGCCCTGTTTCATTTCTGTTTGTTATGATTCAGTCCATTCACAATATGTCAATGGGAACACCATTTACAAGAGAAAGTAGAAAGAACAGATTCTTTATTTCCAGCAGAATGTATTTTTCTGTCTTCCTCCTCCAAGGCTCTTAACATTTACAATGTCACTCCATCTGGAAGCCTTGGAGTAACAGGCTTTTATAGAGGATAAGTTATTATCCATAAAATGAAACAAACTTTCATTGTCAATATTTAGTTGTTTTGAACTGGAAATTGTCGGGTTTTTAACAGGAGGACTTGAGACGCCATATGCAGTCGCTTGGGCGGAATAAGGGTTCCGTTTCAAGGGATGGGGAGAGGGGGAGTCCCCCATGGAGCCAGTTATTGACAAGGTCTTACAAGGTCATGCAGCGAATTGGTTCCTCACATTTTATGGGGTCATACGTACACTAAAAAAAGTGAACTTCGTGCAGTCCCATTTAGCTGTAACACAAATGACCCTTCATGTAACGAAACGTATCAAGACCAGGCCTCACACTGTTACAATCTAATTTATACCATCCTTCAGAATGGTATATAGTTTTGAACCACAGATGATAAAGGGGTTAAGAAGAATTTCAAGTTTTGGCTTTCTGAAAACAACCTTGAAATGTATGTAAAGTGACGAGATTGCATGTGCAAAATATGCAAAATAAAATGCAAACAATTTCTTCACAGGCTTTTGGTTGCTAAAACAGTATATTTGTATTACTCGATTTCAGCTCAAATTTGGAAACCATCAAAATCTCGTACTCCAATGTAGAACATATGGGCATGTCTGATAAAGGGAACTTATGAAACAAGCATTCTTTATTATAAGTATAGGTAATAAGACCGGAGACACTGGCAAAAACATATAAATGACATACAACTGACATATACAAGCAAAGCAGTTTATTATTTCTTTTATGAACTTCTGTAAATAACAAAAGTAACTATTACCTAATTTATTTCTACTACATTAAAGAACTCAATATAATAAAGAATAGTAGGCTGGCTCCGCTCTGCTGGGATTCATAATGGTTGTCAGCATATGACTGAATATTCTGGGTAAGAATTCATCTCACCGAGTCCATCCTGCCCGCTAACCAGAATACTTATATATGTGTTTTATATATGATCGTTCAAATAATTTTTAGGAAAATACTATAAATGAAAATTTTACTCACTACAAAGTTGTAATATAAATTAGCATTGAGCAATCAATATTGGTACAAGTTGACTATGGATATGATGATTTACTCATTCAAGTTTCCACATACCTTTTGAGAATGATAATGTGAATATATGACTCTAGAGAAAAATAACGATGTAATATCAACAAAGTGCAGATGTGCACAATATACAAGTGACCTCACATTCCCTCAGTCCCCCTTTTCAGCCACAAAACAGTTACAACAGCATAATTTACTGTATAACCCCAAGAAAGCATAAGCGTCATCGGTATTTACTTTAACAGAAAATAAATCAGAGAGTTTCAGAAAATCGGGAAGGATAGACTCTAAATTGTAATTAGTCAGGCAACCGTGATGGAAGAATACCTCTTTGGGGCCTTATTATGGGGTTCTGAGTGCGGTATCACCCGGGAGAGATACTCCTCTGGGAGACTACGTCCACTGAACTACCATGTTCAGTTTTCCAGTTTCATTGGGCCTGGAAGTTTAGGATTTGCAAAGTCTGGGTCCAATAACTCCAGGCCCAGGGGTACCAGACCTGACTTTATTATCTCGTGGGCTGGATATGCTGGCATCAGCATAGCCTGGGTTCTGCCCAACCCCTACGCGGCACAAGGGAATCAGACTATGCCACACCCTGGAAAGGAGAAGCGTGCCTAGACTGCTCAGACAGGAGACACTGTATCCTAAGGCCCTCCTGCTGACACTGTCCATCTGCTCAGAGAAGTAGATTATGGCATCCCAGTACCACCTCACCAAATACCAGCCAACTTATAATGAGGGCTTTGATAGCTTAAAGTCTCTCTTGAATTCTTAGGCCGTTCTAATACAACTCAATTTACGAGATTATGATAGGACCACGCATCTACCGCAATCTGGAAAATACACTCAAGTTGTACATATCCTTCTTGATTTTTCTGCTGTACAGCCAACAAGGAAAGTCTATGATTGTGAGCGATGGAGTAATCCTTACAACAGAATTGTGTAAAGAATCGTGCTGAACAAAGTGCGGAATAATTCACATAAAGGGGTAACTTCTAAAGCGAAGAAAACAGTTAGAGCCATTCGACCACGGTTGTCCAGGTGGGTCATGAGAAGCTTCTCTCAGTTTGTTAATTTGTCTTTTGAGGATTAATGCCAATTTCGTAAGAAAATGGCACTTCCATCCGAGCACGCCACTTTTAAAACTGACAAAAATAAAGAACAGATTAATAAGAAAAAGTAATCACTTCACTCAGCAACTCCTGACAGACAAAAACACACCTTATATGTTTTCAAAGTCCTCAAAATATTGGTAATTTTGCAAAATATTGTGTTTTCTGTTCTAGTACTCCTACCAATAAGCATTCACCTCTCTTTCCACTGCCCCTTAGGACCCGCTCATGCAGCCTGTTTGTGGTGTATTGTATTTAAACTTTATATGCCAGCCTGATTGTCAGAAAATCTGAAGCTCACCCCCGGCTCCTAATCTTACTGACCTAACTACCCCTCTGGTGGTCAGGATGTGACTGATCAAAATAAAGAAGAATACAAAGATGGACTCAACGCATCACTGCAAAGCCTCAGGGCAAACACCACTTAAACGCATTGCCCAAAGTGTCCAGATATTTGCTGCTGCTTTCAACTGGGCCTTTGTTTATGCCACTACATCGTTAGGAAGGGAAAAGAAAAAGATTTATTGTTGAAATGACTGAAAATGCATGCTGTGGGAACTTTAGGAAATGTTACCTTGTTTAAACCTCCCAGATACTTATGTAGATAGATAGATAGATAGATAGATAGATAGATAGATAGATAGATAGATAGATAGATAGATAGATAGATAAATAGATAGATAGATTACTATTGGATTATGTAGCAGTTATGTATCTTTACTATGTTCAAGTTTATTTTGAAGCAGGTAGCTTGAAAGGTCTTTTTTCCAATATAAGCAATGTTTATTGAAAACATCATGTGAAATACTGGATTATAATGTTGCTTTGTCCCTAGGAAAAAGCAAAACAATAAAAATACTTAATAATGCAGTTAAGAATGCAGACTTTAGGAAAAAGCATATTTTGCTTTATCAAAAAATATGATCAGTCTGAAGAAAGGAGAGGCTGTTGAAGTTGTTTCCCTGCTAATTATAATTAATATATAATATATATAATATATTATATATAATATAATAAGATGTAGGTGTGTGTGTATGGATATATATATATATATATATATATATGCAAAAAACAAAGGAGAACTCTGGGAAGTTCCCAATTTTAGGTGGAGAGCTGCTCTAGTAAGGAGCACCCTGCAACACCAGCGACACTCTAGTGTCTGGACAAAGCTATACTCCTCTGAAGAGCTCTAATGAGAGCGAAACACGTGTCAGGGGTTGCTTTACTCATTCCAGGTTGGCTTGGATGGTATTTGACCAGTCCAAAGCTGTAATACTGTGCCTGGAGTGGTAAATGGCTTTTGTCATTTTGCAGCTCGGCAAGGATGACACTATGCCAATCCTATGCTTAAAGATTTTGCTGTACAAATGGCAAAAGACTTTGTCATTATCTAGCTCGGCGAGGATAGCACTGTGCTAATCCTATGCTTAAAGACTTTGCTAGATAAGCAGACATTTGAGGTGAGCAAATCTAGAGTGTCGCTGGTGTTGCAGGGTGCTCCTTACTAGAGCAGCTCTCCACCTAAAATTGGGAACTTCCCAGAGTTCTCCTTTGTTTTTTGCATAATTTATGCGTCGCTCTATCCCTGAAAGGGTTTTGGTTTGATATATATATATATATATATATATATATATATATATATATATATATATATTCACTTAAAAAAACAAAGGTTACACAGACGTAATAGTAAGGCTCCGATTGTTACCGTACAAAATCATAGAAATTCACCAGTTATAGTTAGAGTTACCTCAAGTAATTAAACCCGTGCCCTAAGGTAGCTATAACTCGCGCCCTTGCCATGCACTGCAAGTTACCACACAAATTACCGCACTCATGCCATCTTTGATAACATCATTGATAATATTTGCAGTAACATTTTGGAGAAAAAAACTGTGCATGGCGAGGGCGTGAGTTATGCCTTTTACGGGCTACCTAGAACTGAGGGGGAAGCCTTAAGGCTTCCCTCACAGTGCCAGTGCTTCACTAAGCATGGAGCTGCTTTGACATCAGCTCCCTGCTTGCTGGAGCATACCATCTCTTTCCACTGAGTGCAGGATAGAGATGAAAGCGCTGCTGTTTGACAGCAGGACCTGCTTTAAAGGTCCCGCTGTCAGACAGCAGGGTGTTTGCTGTGGCTTGTCTTGGCACCCTCAGGACATAGCCCTAGGGGGCGGTGGTCCCTGGGGCTCATGGGGTTCCTATAGGGACACTCTTTTTTAAAATATTTGAACTGGGGGCTGGTGGTCCCAGGCATGCGGGGGTCCCATAAGGACCCCTTTATCTTTTTAAACATTTGCCCCAGAGGGTGGTGGGCCCTGGGGTGCGGGTCCCATAAGGGACCCCTTTTACCTTTCCCAGGGTGAAAGGGGCTGTGTGGCCCCCGCTCCAAATACAATGTTTCCCCGGGGGTGGACCAGGGGCAGCAGGAGGGGGCCAGACGCCACCCACATATTACATTAAAGCCCTGGTGAGGTGGCAGTACCCAGGGTAGCGGGGTCCACAGGCCCCCTGCATCTAAAGAAAATAAGCCCTGGGGAGGTGGCGGTCCCTGAGCTATAGGGAGGGGGCCAGAGTCCCCCCCGCTTTTTTTTCAAAAAAATTCCTGGGACTTGGCCCACTGGGGGCATTAAACTAACAGAGATTGTGCTTCATTTTTTATTTTTTTCATTTTATGAGCAGATTCATGGATCCACTTCATCTCCACTTGTTAAATTTACAAAAAATGCTTTTTTAACCCTTTCGGTGGGGGGGGTCCTTTTGGGACCCCCACCACCAGAGTTATGGGGTCAGGGTGTTCATACCCTGGCCCCTTTCGTTTTTTTTCCACTTTTATTTTGAGACTCAGCTGAAGCCAAGGCCCAAGATGGCTAACAACACTTCAACAGCTTCTGTTGCTGAAGTATTATCAGCCAATCAGATCTCAGCAAAAGATTGTTAGGGGTCATGAATCCTTTGCATCCCTAGAGATACGAATTTGTTTTCCCTTAAATTCCCCAAAACTACTTAATGGAATTACACAAAAACAAAAACAAGCACTCTTTCTGGACCAGCACCTCCCTTCCTGCCAAATTTGGTGTAACTCCATCCAGTAGTTTTTGTGCTATTGCTGTTCAAAATCCCTACGGAAAAATGAATATGGAAAACGTGTTTTGGGATCCCCAACTTTTTTTCAGCCTCCCCCTAAACCCTCCCAGACAGATAACTCTAAAACTTTCCAGGCAGCAGCTGACGGGATGGGCAAACATTTTTGGAAAGTTTTGTGAAGATTCGTGAAATGGCGCTAAAGAAATAGGCAAGTTAAAAAAACACTTTTTATATAGAAGCTAGGTCCTAATTATAACTATCTAGAGGCGACCGCCACTAGGCAATATTCTTTGGGAGATTTATTTGAAAACATGCAGTGGTATTAAACCCATATTTGGTTCCTAAAAAGGTAACTCAACCTGAATAAATATAGATTGAAATGCACACGTCCTAGCTTAGAAATAAAGGCTTCTGTATGTTACTACATGAGGTGCAACCAAGAAACACAGGCCTCTGAACGAATTTGTGCTCATATAAATGAATACATTAGGATCACTCTATAGAAAAGGCATTATTGATATCTCTGTTCCCTTCACCAACAATCCCCAGAGGACCCATTCCGATTTTAATAATAATCCCTATCCCCTTTAGAAACTATAAAACACTCAGATGTCGCACGCCCTGCCACATATTGCATGAATCATTAAGATCGTGCAACAAGCACCAGTGCCCTACATCAGGCCCCATCTAGAATCTTTAATAAAACAGATTTTAAATATTCAATTTGTAAAGAGTCCCCTTTTTTCCCTCACACTTTTCTAATAAATGTGTGTCTCTGGCATCAATCTTTAAACAGTACATAAGTTATGGCAACAAATATTAAAGCAGGAGTCAGTGGTTTTCATTCACTGTCATGTAAATACTTGAGCGGGCAGAGATAATGTATGCATGCTCTCCATCATAGCTATTCCACAGGGATACTATTAAACTAAGAATATACTCTCCTCAGAGCAGTTCCAACTTGAAAAGGCTCTTTCAGTTAACCTCTTCCTAGCCAGATGTACACTAGACAAGCATTCAGTTCGAGCGAAACATACAAAACTGATCTAGAAGCTTGAAGGGGTGTCAAAGTAGGCGCTTCACTGCCTGAGAAAATCCTGTTGCTCCAGTTAAAATACTGACATTCAAAGTTAGTTTAAGCCGGACTATCCACGCCTCAGGCCAAAGCTAATAGCGTATTCAGGAATTTTTGTAGATTTGTGTATTGAGGTAAAGACAAAATGTCCTCCTGTTTTCGCCAAGTTAGAATTCTTTGTGATAGATATTTTCTTGTAGGAGTGATTTTTAGTGATTCTCGATGTAAGGGGTGGAATCATGGAACTGCTTTCAAAATAACCAACGAATGGAAGCAACAACTAAAGCAGACCTGGCTATCAGTCTGTCACGCAACAGCTAATGAAGGCAACTTCAGCAAGATTCTCAATGGCAACTAATATGTTGAGCCCAAGTGTCAAGCCAATGTTAAGTCAGTGCTTAATTTGTAAATAAATAAGTGCCAGGAGACAACTGCAGTCTGCACCAACAGTTTCCTCTGCCAGCGCTGCCGATGACAAATCCAACTCAACTCTGAACCGTCACACCCTACAAGTGTCGCACTTCAGACTGTTCCATGCCCCCAAAGCTTTAAGGATCGCTTGGGCTGCAGCTGTTAGCCATTTTAATGTATATTACATTATTAATCAGTTTTTGTGCTGATCCCTAACAATGTGGCAGAATGTCATAAGAGTTGGTGTTGACAATTAAGTGCTGGTGCCAAGCACTGGAATCCACTGGCTCCAATTATGCACTGCATTAAGTGTTGCATTAATTTCCTAAACGTTTCTGAGTGAGCTAAAATCAGAGTTTTGGGTTTAAACCAAATTTGAGCTGCCTTAAGTAATAGCACAGTGTCTACCACCAAGTGAGATTTAATATTTGTTTTTAGACACTGAATATTTCAACAAAAGAAAACATATTAAATTAACTAAAATAAATTAGTATTTGTACAAAACAATATCATAGGACAATAGAACATTATAGTTCCCTGCTGTGAGCTAAAAAGGATGTTAAAGGCCCTCTTCCATTGATAGAGCCTCAAACCGTAGGCAATATCCTATAACTATACAGAGGGCATTTAACAAGCATTACTGCCAGAGGAAAAGGGAATATTAAAGCTATTACAACATTTCATCGAATGAGAATAACATTTTCCAAACCAAATAAACAGAAAGACAGGTATTGGAACTTTGGAGCCTCAGGTTTTTCCAGCCATTACTAGCAACGAGCCACTTCATTCTCTCCAGTAGAGCTCCCACCATTTCTAGCCTTATGGCCTATGCCTGCAGTGTTTGGTACCTCAAGTTAAAGCACACGGGGCTCCTTGGTGGTTTTCTTAGCATTGCTATTGGATTTAAGTTACAAGTAAATACACTTCAAATTCCTTAAATGTCTTGGCACGGTAATCTTTAATTATCTATAGGGACTAATAGGAACTAAAACCTTATCAATAAAATATACATTTTACTTACAGAAAGTGCCTTTCATAATTTCATTTGCCTTGGAGAATTCCTCTCTCAGCAAGCCTCAAAATAAATGTTGAAGGGACAAACAGTTTCAACTGTAGACAGAAAATACATGAAGCAAGTCATCACTAATAGTCTCACCCACTGGAATGATGAAACCTCAGTGCTAGACTTATTGTTGTATACCAGGACATCAATACAAAATGACTATATTAGTCGTAGCATAGTAACTTGGACACAGTCCACACCAGCCTATGGCCATTCACTTGCCTGCCTGCCTGCCTCACTCTTCCTCAAAACAATGAACTGTGCCCTCATCTCTTCTCACCACTACAGTAAACAAGTCAATAGAGGAAGGTAGCAGGAGCTTATGAAATTACAAACTATGAACAGAGTTTTATGGCAACTAGAATCATCTTGTAATCTCTCTGTGCTGAAGCAAGCCCTGGTCATGTTAGAGGGTCATATGTGGCACTGGCTGCTAGTGGGCATAACCAGCACTTACAACAGTGGCCAGGACTCTTTGTCCCCCTCCTGCTTTGTCCCAGTCCTCATCTAAGCAGTACGAGGCGTCAGATGAGTCTGTATTTTAACTCCAATCAACATAGAAATAGAAGGACAGATAAAGTGATCTGTCACCATTTATCTGTACTGGCAGCCCTCCCTCTCTTTCCATGAACTACAATGGAAATGAAAGTAGGACCATTGCTCTCTTTCTCTCTCCCCCAGCTGGTGTGCATGTTGCTTCCCCATTAGGCTGACAGTACAACTATAGGCGGGCCGCTGTCAGCAGTGGTAAAGCCTACAGGTAGCAATAGCACTTCACATACGGCCTGCCTCCCAGTCCTGGGACCGGCACTTATTTATTTTTTTCACGAGTAAAGCAATGAAAGTGTGAAGAAAGGATGTCATTGATCTGGCAGATGCCACATATTTATAGCTCACATTTCCTCTACATAGGCATTATAGAAAGCCTGTGAAGTTACTATTTCTAGAATGTATCCTGATAAAATAAAAAAAAGAGCTGTAGCCATCTCCTTCATGGTTGAATGCCACAATAATACTGCAGTAGTAATATGAAAACTGTCACATTAACAAAACAATAGTTCTAGCTACTGATATTGATTCAAAGAACGACTGTCCCTCAGTGACATTCAACAGATAAAAGCATTATTGTGTATACATTACAGTCCGCCAAAATCTAAATCAAGCTCTAAGGTTTTACAAGTGAACCAAGCAACTTAAAACTTCACTGTATTTTATGCCCCTGCCCCTATGTTGTCCAAAGTTATTGTCTTCTCAACATGAACATGCTACTTATTTCAATACACATGCATACAAATAGCAAAGAGTGCTACACAAACATATGCAGGTGTATAATTGTTAACAGTTGCAATGTTGTCCAAGTTGAGGTTGCCTTTCACTGGCTAGATCAGACATCACCTGCACTATGACACCAATCTACATTTATGCTCTCTGACCAAAACTTTACAGTTGGATGCAAATTCAGTGTGGTGACACAAGCCTGCTATAGAGGGACATTTTAACGGAGTCTGTTATTCTATCATTGACTCCCAGGATAGCTAAATAGCTAGCCATTAAATTGAAACATGTATATATATATATATCACAAGGTAGTTATAGTTAGGACCATGTTTCCATTAAAAATCATTTTTTAACTTGCCTGTATCTTTGGTGTAGTTTGATGAATCTTCACAAAATTTCCCAAAAAAGTGTCCCAGTGATTCTTGCTGTGCCCGGAAAGTTTGGGGTTGACACTTGCGCACCCACTCATGGATCTTCTGAGAGAGAAAGGCCCTGTGGCTAACCTGCGCTGCGCATGGCCAAATGCCATGCATGACTAGGTGGTTATAGGGACGTGGCTGCAAGGTCTGACTGCAGGCCAGGCCTTGCGACCAACCCCCGCCGCGCACGACCAAAGGCCGTGCGCGGCGGGGGTAGGAATAACATATAGTAATTATAATTACTTTACATTAAAAAACATAAAAATTCACTGAAAAAAACAAAGTTCTGAACTTACTTGTACAAAACCATAGAATCTCAGCAATTATAGTTAGAATTCTTTCAAGTAACTATAACTCGCGCCCTAAGGAAACTGCAACTCACGCCTTCGCCATGCATAGCTAATTACTCCACATATTATATCAGTGGTGATATCTTGTATGGCATCTTTGAAATTGTCCACCGTGCATTTTGTTTCTCCGGGACATGTGAAAAGAGCAAACGCCAATTAACAGCTGTTAACGCCCCAGCATTATGTGATCATAGGATTATTGGTACAATTCCCTTCAAACTCAGCCACCACCGGGAAAACATAAGCCCACTAACCCCTTCTGCGGCATGTACCTGCATCAGACTGTCAATGGCGTGAGAAGGCATGTAAATAAGTGTAGTTAGGAGATTTCTGAGCCTTCTGATTAATAGATCTCGCAATTCAATAGTGGCGTCAATAAACATTAGTGAGTGGGGTGCTAATTAAGAACATCACAAACGTATAATGGTCACATGCATTGTACATTACAAAGAAAGAAGGTACGTAGAAAGGAATGATTGCATCTTGTATTAAATCTATATGTTTAGGTTCGAGGGAAATTGAGATATTGACAAGAAGTGTAATGAAGAGTGACGGGAAAACCTGTCTCACACTGGGGACCTCACAGTGCACAGTGAAAGTGGAACTGGAACTGGAAAGGATGATGGTGCCATCACTTCAACACCTCCAGAGGACAGGATGCCTGTGAGGCAAAATCACATTTTGGGATGTCAGCACCAAGACTTTCAAATTACTTCCGTCACAAGAGAAAAAGACCCTCAAATGCAGGTATTGCTTGAAAACATGATTGGTTACATTATCCCTGGATCATCAGCCAACAGTACAGCACAGGGCAAAGGTGGGAATGGGGAATCATACAAAACAGTGCCTGTTTTCAGGCTCATTATTCCCCTGCAACACAAATAGGGACATTATCCAGTGCTTAATTTGAGCCGGTTGTTTCTGGTGGAAGGCACTTATGTTTGAGGGCTGGCACTTATTTTTTTGCATCAGGCAATTACTGGGAGCAAATGACACATATAGGAAAGATGGAGGGAGAGCAATACTGTAAAGCATAACAAAGGAAGAAAGCTACAAGAGTGAGGTCAGGGGCCAGGGAATGCCTTTACAAGGCTTAAAGATGACCGAGATGGCTTTAGGATGACCCTGCCTCAGTACTCTGTGGTCTCACATTTAAATGCAGCAGCCACATGTTTCAGAGGAGAACTTTGGGCACTGGCACGTTTTTATTTATAAATTAAGCACTGGAGACATATGGCTAGTGGAAAATCTTTTTTTAAATAAAAATGGTTGTTTATGGACTAGAGTTTTTGTTAAAATCACCATCACAAATATAAAAATGAAAAATAGGAACTGAAGTATATTATATATGTGTAGGAAAGGTACTATACTTCATTCTTAGGTCTAATGTAAGGCGACACCTTTTGATCTTACCAAAATTATATGTATTATATAATTTCCAATAGGGGCTCTCGTAAAAGCCTATTCATTCATTCACTTGCCTGTGCGTCTTTCACATTTTTCTTCCATCCACTCCAAAATACAGCGTGGGGCAACGAGTCAGCCACTTTAGCTATTGGACACCTTAAATGTGAGTGAGTATATTTTGCCCTTTAACAAGAAGCACCCGTACATAGAAATTAGTTCCCTTCAGTAGCAGCAATATAAAAGGAAGGTTTTTAAAAAGTAGAACTATTTTTGCTTTTAGACATTTTTTTTTCTATTGGTGAAGGCGTGTAACTTCCCCAACAATAAAGTTTTACAAAAGCTGTGACAAAGCATTGACAAAGCCAAAATGCTACCAGAGAATGTCAGACCTTTTGACTATGCTTATGCTTTGTACATTTTGACCTAGTGCAAATACCTTTCTGTTCCATGAACTGGGGCAACATGCTTTTATCATTCATATCACACAAGCAGTAACAAAGAATACAATGTTTTTGACTCCTGTATTTTGCACCAAGGCATGGTCCCTGGTAAAATAGCTTAAAGGAGGAATTCATCCAGGGTAAATGTCAATACCTTGAGTGTCACTGCTTCAAACCTGGCAGGACCAATCACATTTGCATCCTCCAGATGAGTACTACTGAGTTGGGTAGAATTAACACTGTTGTCAAATGACATTAAGCCGGAGGATATAAACCACTGTAGAAACATACAATGGCCAACGCCTACTTATTTCTACACAAGAAAAAATGTGGTTCAGAGCACCAGTAGAGGAGTTTGTCATGATCTGCATGTACATATGTGTTTAATCTTCCTAATGCAAAGCCAGTAAAGAATGCATTCATGGGTGCCTATCACAAGGTCTCCAGTGTTTTGATGCAACAGGAAACAGGGATACCAGCCCCATTGGGAATTACAGGGTCCATGGTATATTCCACGAACCCGGAACTGGCATCCCAAAGCAGATCAAATCTCTGGGTGAGGCTTCGGGCTAAAGAAAGAATTGGCAGGAGTATGGGACCCGTGATTACCGACTGCCGTCCGAATTTCCTATTTTGACAAAACAAATTCAGGGCTCCACCTGCAATACCCGTTAATTCCGCCCTCTGGATTGTTGGTAATTATGAAGGCAGACTTCACAGGGCTGGCAGGGCTGGTGCCTAATGAGGCCATTGGTTGATGTTTAAGGTTTACCATAATATAGCCATTTCGTGAGAATCCAAACGTAGCTATGAACAGAAAGGCGCATTGCAAAATTACATACCCTGTTATCTGAGCTCAGACTGACTCAGCTAATAAGCTGCCTCTCCCACGAGGTATAACGTCAAGCGCCACACGGGTCAGACAGGAGTTCAACATAAACTACATATGCCAGATCGGCAAAGTCTGCCGTCTTGTAATAGTTTCCCGTGTACTTTTTAATTTAGTTATCTTCTTAACATCATCACAGCAATTGTCTACGTGACCTTATCAACGCCGCCGCACTTAGACAAGTTTTAGTTTTGCAATTTCAGGCGCGGCTCCGCGTGCCTCCAGCTTCAAGCTGCTTGAAAAGGACCCGCTTGCTTTGCTGACATTCTGCAGGTAACCGGATCTCGAAGCGAGGCTGCCGCGGTTTGTCAAGGACCGGCAGCCTCAGTAATTACCTGTTCATTTCTAGATTTCATCGCCCGGGTTAGAAAGGTCAGGTGGCCAAGCTCTTGCTTTTTGGGGCCGCCTCTGCCAGTGTGGAGTGCGCTTTGCGAAAGAAGCACTTTATGTCATTAAGATCTTATATTTTGGTACAGGATGAGCAACGAGTACATCAGGATGAGTAATTTCCTGCAAAGCTGAGAGGAAATTGCAAACACGAAATAGAATCAAGGGACAGAAAGCCTTTGTTGTTGAGTTTCGTTTTCTGTCCACACTTATTCCAGCGCAGCCATCCTAAGGGTCTTCATACAGTGCCCCCCACTACAGTTGACTCAAGGACACAGATTGAGGATACTAGTACACCACTGAAGTGGAGTGAATGGGACCACTGGACAGACGTTTAAGGGCTTAATATCTTCTTTTTAAAGCACCATTTCAACGATCAAGTCATAGCAGCTCTGTTTTCTCCTGCCACATTTCCAATATCAACATAGTAGAAGGGCCACTCTCTTAAAGGTTCATAGCATGCAGGAACTAAGGGCCAGATGTAGGAAAATGTTTTTCCCATTCTGTGTCAATGGGAAAATGTGTTCGTACATATGGCCCTAAATGGTAGGCCTTTCTAAACGTTGACACAACCGTATATGTTGCAGGTGGATGTTTGTTTCTACTATTTTTACAACATGTCAGATACATAAAATGTAGTGCTGTGTTGGCCTCTACCACAGGACTTTGAAATGTTTCTTTAATCCCAGAATAAAACTAATTACTGTTCAGACAACTCAAAATCTTTCCTTAGCAATTTTCAACCTGCTACATATATAGGTCCGGATGACTTAAGGGACTGAGGCCCTGAGTACGACTTTGGTGGTCCTAGAACCTCCTTACTCGCGATGACCGTGGCGAAAGTGCCACAGTCTGACGAGCGGCACTGCCACTTTTTCACAGGTCAACGGCCTGTCGGTGCCGATGGTCTTAATCTGCCAAGGCAGCGCTGCCCTGGGGATTACAACTCCGTGTCCGTCAGCTTTTGCATAGCAGTTCCACACCACTAGGGTGAGTTACCAAGCTCCTCGAGGGAAGGTTTAGATTTCTTGAGAGTGGATAGAATAGTGCAACCTGGGATTGAAAATGTCACACTTCGCCAGTATTTCATCACCCATTGGCTGGTGATTGCATGGTCCCCTCATGGAACTTTCCTGGAATAAATGTGGCACCCCAGGGCACCCGGAGCTTCAGATCACACTGGAACAAGGACCAAAGAAGGACTGTCCTGCTGCCCTTGGAACCACACGAAGAGAGGCTGCACCATCTGCTGGACTGCACCTACTGCACTTTGGGCAGTGCCTGTGGCTCCTGGCATGGGGAAAAGTTGTGCCCCAGCCCAAAACTAAAACAGTGACTTCAAGGAAGACTTGGCTGATCCCCCAGAGCGAGCTCCAGGGACAAAAATCTGAAGAAGCTCAAACCAGCAAGTTGGTAGCCACCGCAGAAAATCCACAGCTGCTTGCCGCAGGGCACCCCAAGAGAACAATCCTGAAAGGCCAAAAGTTGCATCTGAGTTTGCTACACCCAAGAGAACTTTTTAAAAATTGCTAAACTTTTTGTTGACAAATGCTTGTTTGCGACTGGACTAAAAAGTGACAATATCTTTAAAAATCCGTATCTCTGTGACCTTCTGGTGTGTTTTCTTCGTCAATAAGTCTAAAAATTCATAAAAATTGAATCTATTTTTGTAATTTGGAGTCTTATTTCTTTCTTGTTGTGTGACTTTCTTATTTTGTTGTTTTAGTACTGTTAAATGCTTTATGCTAAGTTCCTTTATTGAGCCTGGCTGCTCCAAGTCACAGCTACCCAGCGTTGAGCTAAAGATTTGACAAACAAGCCTGATTGGACCCAAGACAGTTTTTGTAAGTGTATTCCATGGTAAGGCCACACAGCCATGCCATATAATACACCCAAATCTTCACAGTTTAGGAAAAAGATTTAACAATTTTAAACAGTCTATGTCTATAAATGGTGACCACTGAAACCAACTTCAGTTTGTTACATTAAACTATACAAAATGGAAAATTATCTCTGTTTTGCTCCCTGATGTGGCCTATGATGTTATTAAATATGGAGTAACATTATAGCCCTTTGTTTTTGCGAAGCACTCATGCTGAACTGATGTATTTCATTGTGGTCTCACATGATGATGAAGGAAACTGAGGCACAGTGAAATAAATAATTGTCTAGGATCACACAATGTGGTCAATTGGAAGCTAGGATTAAGCCATGGTGTTGTTTCATGTTGTACAATCCCATCACTATGTGGTTATTCTTTATCTCTCTCATTATTGAACAAAGCTTAATGCTCTGTGCCAAGCTCTTTATGGTGTTAAATACACCCAGACTATGCAAGTTTCACAAGGATTGGTGGTCGTGGTGTTTCGGAAGGGTGATGTTTTAATGCAGCAGCTGAAATAAAATTCTGATCATCCACTCTTGGTTAGTGCATTGAGATAATTTGCTCCATCTACCTAAAAGGCTTTATTGCTTTGTCATTCATTCTTGAATTAACTGAGCCACTCACTCCTCACCCATCCAACTACTCATTCATTGCGCTGTGCAGTCACATCTTCAGTCTTCATCTAGCAATACACTGACTGGACAAGGGTATATAATACAAAATGATTAGTAAAAAATAGACCATATTTGCATGTTTTCCCAAAAATGTCTTGCAGGGAGAATCCCACCAAGCTGCTATTGCAGTGGCCAGGCTCGCTAAATAAATCCCAGTACCCAAAAATGTCTGTTGGTTCTCATCCACTTCAACCACTGGCCCAAATTCACCCCTCTTGTGGGCATGAGAGTAACAAGAATGCATGCAACATATGCAATTCAGATTCTTAAGCCAAAAATGGTTTCATTTTAGTTGTCTTCTGCCTGAAATTGACTCTGCGTCAATAGATTTCTGTGGGAGAAATACATCCACCCAATTACATTTTAAAATCTCCCAATTGCTTCTTCTAAAATGTTGGCATGTGTGAACAAGCCAGTGTCCACTGCAAGCGGGGTGAACACTCGCAAAGTTCAGCCTAGATTTGCAATGCATTCTTATTCTAATTGCATACAAACATTTACATGTAAACATGTAAAGCATATGGTATGCAATAAGGATGGGTAGGTCATGGAAAACCATTCTGCGTGGGCATCTCCCCGCATGGGATTTTTTTTTTTGCTACTGAAAAATGTTTTTCAATGGAGAGACAAATATAGAAAAAATGAAACATTTGCACACCAATGTCTACCCTGAAACTGCAGCTTTTCTGCAGCCACAGGCGCAGGGTTAGCAAAGGTATGTCTGGAATTCACAGTGGTATAGTCCCAACCCCGACATATGCCCATAGGTTTTCTGAAACATAAATGAAACATATCCAAACCACAGTCATACAACTAAAATGTATAGGTATTCCTCATTTTTAAGCCCTTTAGTTTTTTCCACGTTCTGACTTTTTTAGTATTGATTAGTATTATTGTTATTAAGTCGGTAATAATATGTAGTCCTCCTGGAGGCACATGTGAAGTAGACGGGTAAACAGCAAAACATACAGGCCTGTTCCTTGGAGAAGGAGCTAGCTTTCTCTGCTTCCCTGTTTGGGCCACAGGAACATGTGGCCAGGTCTGTCAGAAGATTTGGTGGGGCTCAAGTAATATACTTCATCCTATCACTCTATGGTTTTCGAGCAGCATGAGAACCTCATTTAAAACATAGACATTACCCAAGAAGCAATTATATGCAGGTCCTGAATATGGCTCCACCTAGTGGTGGCAGCCACTGCTTTCCTCTCCTTGAATACAAAACAAAAGGAAGTATGCCGGCTTTATTTATAGACAAATACATTTAGCAGTGCAGGCACCTGAAAAGGTCGGAGCCTGGGGCAAATAGCCCAAGCTGCCCTCTTCTCCTTGCGTCAACCCTACTGGTTAGGTCATTCCACTGATTGAAGGAAGGATATTGGAGCTAAAATAAAGTGTTAAAACTCTTCTAATTAGAGAGTACACTCGAGAATATGGACAACTTAACCCGGTGTAAAGTCTTTAATCAATTTATCAGGATTCCAGCTTGAGGGGAAAGGGCTCATCCAATCACATGCATTACGCAGTGTGCATTTCTGTACAAAGTGTCACAAACTGCACTTCTGACGCTTTTCATAGCAGAGATATTTTTCCGATGTCTGCTGCTCTCGTGGAATAGCCTCATCAAACAAAGGAAATTACTACAAGTTGTGAGACATGCACATTGGCCTTTTAACACAACCACGGAAAGTAGCACCCGCTTAGAGGCTTAGCCACAAGAACACAAATGCCTAGGGGCATTTTCAGATTATGTAACTGCCACAAAGGACTGCTACATTTAATGGGATCTCAAGTTCATGGGACTTCTTAAGCAATGTTATACTGCCAAAATGCAATGGAAATAGACACTTTTGGAGAGCCACTAGTATAATTGGCCACCAGGGAAAAGAGGGAAATTATGTTTTTTTTTGTTTTGAAGCAAACTAAAAATGTTCTTTGATGACTTTGAAGTACCAGGGACATTATGAGGTTGTGGGGATTTCTTGCAGCTCACAAATAATGCTGTCGCCAGATAATATCAATAACGTATTTTTTAGCACTTATACGCATCATAGTTGCCATTTCTAAGTGTTGTAAGTAACAGGTGTTCAATTTAATTACTCTGAGTACATCAACAACATAATGATGACTTACTGAGAATCTATGTTCATAACCAACATGTCGGCCCTAAGATGTATAGCAATGAACCAGGTGACAAGCAAAATGAAATATGGAAAACTATGTTGTAATAGGCGAGCTGAACTAGCGCTTAAGTTATAGCCTCTACAACTAATAACCAAGTTTTTTTTTACTCAGACAAATTTTCATTTAACTGGCATTTCTCAAGATGCTCGTTACATGAAATACCCAAAATGACGCTATTACACCACGTCCTCTAATTTCAAATCCAATATGTTAAAAATCCTATGGATGGACCATGGAGGAAGGCGGGCGAACGGAACGTGAGAAGCTGTGTCTGTAGAGTTAATTTTTAGCATTAATGCAACATATTTTGTGATAAAATATAGCACCAAATCGCAGATCTACATTTCCTTTATTTTTGAATATTTTTTCATTTTTCCGAAATTCCTCACAATTATACAAAAGGAAATTACTTTTCTCCTTGACCAAATAATTTGACGCTAGGTTAACTACTGTGTCACTCCAGGCCGCTTTTCCAAATTAGAAGAATGCTTAAAACGGTAAACAACCAAATATTATATGCTACGTTATAACTAAAAAACAAATGCAGGTACTACAATGAGACTCCTTTTACACAGCGTTTGAACAGTGGGTACTCACTCTTCAGATCTGTGTGTAACCAGAAAGGCATACACTAGAATTTCAACAGGTTGACTCCAACCTTGACCTTGACCCTTCCAGGGTCATCAAATGTAGCACCACTGAGATTGGGAGACAGCCACACCAGTTATTTAGAGCGGTAGAAAACAGCAAATGGGCATTGGCGAAGCCTGCATCAAAAGGCATTGATACTAAATAAGGGAACATTTGTAACCCGAAAGTCGGATTTTCAAAACAGAAGTTTCCAGAATAGTTTGGAACTCTTCTTCAAGATGATTGCATGCAGCCGCGCTTTACCAAGGGGGCTACTTTTTAGGCAGGCCTTCGAATTCGACAGTTGGCGAGATTAATGCACAAGGGGAAAAGCAAGTGCATTAACAGAACCAGCCATCCGTAAATTCATGGTAATGTGGGCCTGGGAGTGTGTTACTGCTACTGGAGCCCACACGCAGCTCAATGTTATTTATTAGTTAAAATGTTTAATTATATGAATTGAGCGGGAACATTTCACCGGGGAGTCTAACTAATTAGAAGTTAGGGGAGGGCTGTGAATGGTAGGCTTCGAATTAATTCCAGAAATAGATACATCCATTCCCATAAAAGAAACAGCCTCGTATATTTTTCCCTGCTCCTGTAAGACTGGGTTACACTTAAGTTACAATTTATAAAAAGTAAATGTCAGATTCATCAGGAACAACAGAAAAATATACTGTGATATTATTTCCAACTCCGCCTCGTTCTGATCTCTAATGTGGCTACTAATGAGCACTAAGTTGCACTAAGGTATGACTGATTATTATCTCAAAACTTTTGTGTAAGATTTTCATGCGGGCAATCTGTCTGGGTTCCATTTTTTTCTGCAAAATAGTAACTATATTTTTTTATCCTGATACATAATGCTTGTGGAGGTGGTTAGATCAGGCTGCTACATTTTTCATTTTGTCACTAAAACAAGATTCTAATCCCAGCCCACTCCTTGAACCATAAAATGAAACTGTGTGATCCTGTGCCAGTCAACTCATGACTATGTGCTAAATAGCAACTTGTCAGTTGTCTTCAAAATAATCTTGCCTCTATGCTTAACCCTTCTCTGGCATATGTGTTTCTAAATCAGTTTACAATCGAATGATATCTTTGGTCTTAATTCAACAAGCTTCTCCTTAGTCAGTGATGATCAGCTATTTCTACATTCTTTTTCAACTGCTTCGATTTCCTACATTGTGTCCAAGTTTCATTCCGAAGACTGGAGTGAAAACAGAGCAGATAATTTCTGGCACTAGGGGCCACTGAGCGTCAATTCCCAGACGTGGAGCGTTCATGCTTTCAATGCTCTTTGGACTATATCAGTCTCATTTAGGGTTCATCAGAACTTCTCCAGTATTGATTGAAACCAACCTTGCATTTATTTTGGCACCCAGCAAGCAAGAAACCACCCAGACATCTGCATATGCAAGGATTCCTGCTTACGTTTCTCTATGACTTCTCCTTATTGGAGCCTCCTCTTCCTTTCCACTCTCCAACCTGGGTTGCATGTGGTTTTCTAAGGTCCACCCAGGAGGAGGCCAGAAAGAGCATTTGGCTTGGGTCTCAAGTTTAGAAACTGACCTCAAAAACTGCAAGCTGCCAGTACTCTGGGAAGACCATGTTTTTCTACTTTGCTCATTGGCATGTAGATCTTCATTGCTATTTCCTCATTACCTAAGTTCCTTGGAGGCATGTTACTTCCTAGAAGACATCTACGTTGCTGACGGCTGACCGAGCGAATATGGTATAAGGTCCTGCATCAGAAAGTGGACTTTTCAAATAAAAGAGCAAGGCATATATATAACGAGAAAGTGTGTAATATAGTCCAATAGGCAGAAGAGGACCAAGTCACACGTTACCTGTAACGTATTTTTATTCCATATCACTTGTTTTAGAGGATTTCAATTGAGAAAGATATTTCTTCGAAGTGCATCAAAGAGTGAGGACTGATTAGAATTAGACTGCCTTTCATGAACATATTTTTGATAAAACAATGTTGATGGACAGTGTGTGTGTGTATATATATGTATATATATACATGCTACAAGTAGGTAGTTATAGTTAGAACCTAGTTTCAATAGGAAAAGCATTTTTGTTCTGCTAATAACTTTAGCACAGTTTGCCGAATCTTCACAAAGGGCCAGATGTATCAAAGGGTTTTACCCATTTTGTGTCAATGGGAAAATGTCTTCGTACATATGGCCCAAATTTTTCAAAACTAGTAAGCAGGGCCCAAGAAAACTGTGGTGGGGGGCTCAAAATGTGTTTTCCTACTTCAACATCTCATAGGGTTTTAGACATGACTATAGCCCAAACCGCTGGATGGAATTACACCAAATTTGGCAGAAGGCTAGCTCTTGGTCCAGAAAGAGCCCTTTCTCTGATTTGGTGTAAATCCATTCAGCAGTTTTTGAGTAATTACAGAAAACTGTATATCTAGGGACACAGATCCTCTATGGATCCACAGATCTCATGCTGAAATCTGATTGGCTGCCAACAGTTTAACCAGATAGTGTTGGATGCCATTTTAGAACTCGGACACAGATGAGTCCCAAGAAATGTTAAAAAAGAAGAAAACGGGGCAGGGAAGGAATACCCTGATCGTCTAGGCCTGGTGGTAACATCCCCCATGGACCTCGCCTCAGCCAAAACGGTTTTTTTTTTATTTGCCACAAAATTACCACCTTCCCAGAGAAGGCCCTGCAAATAGAAGAAGGGGGCTGTGCGACCACCCACCTGGATCCATTAATGATTCTGGGGGCCACCACCCTCCAGGGCCGGTTCCCTGTTTCCCGAAGTGCCCATCCTCAGGACATAGTTGTTTGCTGTTGCTTGGCTGGAGATTTGTTAGTTCCCACCAAGTGAGAGCAAATAGTAAGTCTGCTCTCAGTGCCCATAAAAGCTGCTCCTGCTTGCTGGGAGCAGACTATTCATCTGTTTTCCTGTCCGCTGTTAAGCAGGCAGGAAAATAGATGAAACAATTGCTCCTGCACACAGGGGGCTGCATTTCTTGCTGCTTCCTGCCTGCAGGAGAAATGCTGGCTCCTGCTAGAGGTGGGAAGCTGGCAGGGAATACAGGGACTTTGAGGCTCTCCTCGCAGTCCCAACAAGTGCATATTGAGTGCCCTGGGTGGGGTCAAGGCAGCCAGCAACAAATGGCCGGACCTTGGGGGATGGCGTCCCAGGGGCTGAAATATTTCTGGGGATTGGGGTAGCACGGTCCCACTTTCAGTAATTGGTTGTGGCTGAGGGATGATGTCTCCAGGGACAAAATCAGCCCTGGGAGGGGAGCTGTGCGGCCCACCTCCCCTTCAACAAATTTACCAGGGCATGGGGTCTAAGGAGCCAAAATTGGTCCGGGGACCTCCCCTTCTACTATCTGACCAGGCCTCGGGGATGGGGTCCCTGGGGCCAAAATCAGCCAGTGGAGGAGGGCCACATGGGCCTTCTCTGATTTTACTAATTGTCCAGGTGCTGGGAGATGGGGTCCCCAGGGCCAAAATCAGCCCAATCAGAGGGGCCACTTGGCCCACTACCTCTTTCAGTAATTGGGAGGCCCTGGAGGATGGGGTCCCTGGGGCTGTTATAGGCCAAGGGAGGGAGGCTGTGTCCTTATGTTACATGTTACTAACAGCTAACATGTAATATGGTTTTATATTGCCATTTTAGATTTCTGGCAATGTTATAATCCTCATAACATTGTGGTTGAATATTTGTACTGTCAACCTTTATGCTTCCTCTTGAAGAGACCTGCGGTCATATTTGGTCTTCCTCCTGGTTAGACCTGAGATAATGAAGCAGCAGAGACGAGGTCTCTGTCTAGGAAGTTTGGATGTAACTAAAAGTACGACCTATTTCTGCAGGGCATATTAAACCATGTCATATTTTGAAAAATGTTTTTAACACTGCTTTTCTCCAGAAGTATCAAAAGGACCATGGTTTAAAAGGTGCTAACTTTGTTTTAATGTGTAATCTGTGCTGGGAAGCAATCAATTGGTGCATGTAATCTGAGTATGCTAAACAAACGCCTGTAACTGGCTCTGTGGTGCGTGTCAGTTGCCACCTAAACCCTAAATGAGAGACATTTCATTCCCCAACTCAGTGTCTCAGAAATGTTAATTGATGAATGCTCCATGTCTGGTTTCAGATTTGGGAAATTAAGATAGCACATAGATCCGTATGGCTGATGCTCAACCCTCTGAGTTTGCTTATTTTTTACAGGTTTTCCTACATTATTCTGCCAAAGTCAGACACTTAGGTGCCAGCTGCGTCATTTTTTCTTTTCTTAACCACTACCTACTAGCTGCTGACTTAAAGATCCTCCCTTGTGTGTGCTAAGGTTGCACTTTTACCATAAATGTATGCATATTATCTTGCTTTCAAATGACATATGCATACAATTAATATGTTATTGAAGTAAATGTTGAAATGTAATTACAATATTTTTGTTGTGCACATCTTAAACTGAATTGTCGTTTGGTGTTTTGGATAGCAGGTATTTTTATTTATCCAGCTCAAAGGTGCTCGCTGTTTCAGTCTGGAAAGGATAAAGACCCGAGTTAGCGCCCTAGGACTGGAACATGTGTTTTCCAGCTTACATGTACATCTCTGCCACCGATAATCAACCCACTCAGCTACCTAGTCAGTCAGTGGCTCAAACCTACAAAATTACTTGTTAACAAAAATAATAGGGCTTGGACTTTTACAACATATAAGCAATGCATGCTTAAGCTGGCTGAGTGAGAACAAATGCATGTTAATAGCAGGTCTGCCACCTTAAAAAAATATTTCACCATGTGTGGAAGGGGAGGTGTTTTAAAGGGGGTGGGGCTTAGTTCTGAAATCTACGTAGGAGGCACTTCTCACACCACACCAGCGCCTTACAAAAAAATCCCAAAAAACAAACAGAAACTTGCTAAGGCTGCTGCCAAAGTGCTTTGGTATTTTTTCCACACACCCTTAATGAACATCAGCTGTTATGAGCCTCCACAACCCCTGAAGGGGTTTCCAGCATGTCGCCAGGAGACCATGTGAGGGAAGCAGAGTGTGTGCAATATACAGTGACACCATGTGAGTTGGCGTGTCTGCATAAGGAACAGACAAACCAAGGCCTTCCACAGCACTCCATGGAGGAATCAGGGACAGCGACGGCCAATGAGCGTATAAACGCGAATTGCGCACAGTGATAGCAATCACTGCACATCACACAGGATAAGGCAAAGGAAGTAATCACTCTGAAATGAGCCCACAGCATTTCAACATGTAACAAAGATAAATCAGTTCAGTATAATTAAGAAACCCGATATTACGCCTTTGGCATCATTGTAGGTACAGGTTATCCCTCAATCAAAGAGAGGAGGCAAGCCTAAACATATAATCAAAGAAAGAAGAACTGGAGGGCACAATCAGTGGAAGTGCAGCTATTAATAATTACCCAGTCACTCAAAGGTTGAATCTAAATTTCCGAGTAAGCAGGCTAAGGGGAAAAAAACAAGCCCATGAGTGAAGAATTAATTAGTTAATGGCGTCGAAAAAAACCTTATGGTCTCTGGTGTGGTCAGGCAGATCTCTGAAAAATCATAATATTCAAATTGAAATTGATGTTGCATGTGTGAAAATTGTTAAGCAGAAAAAAATAAACAGAGAAGTGACTGAATGAATAGAAAATTGTGTTATGTACACACTGCGAGCCTAAGGGCCTGATTTAGAACTTGGCAGATGGAATACTCCGTCACAAACGTGACACGTATCCCGTCCACCTTATAACGATCCCCATAGGACATAATAGGATCACAATACTGCAGACGGGGTATCCATCACGTTTGTGACGGGGTATTGCCCTCCGCCAGGTTCTAAATCAGGTCCTAAGCCCTTTGGGACAGTCCACTGTATGAAAGGCAGTTCACAAACTGACAGCTATAAAAGTGTATTCATGCAACCTTTGACCCTGATGATGACAACATTCAGTCCTCGCAGTATGTTCACTTCATTATTCATTATTGTTCATGTCACTTATGTCTTTACACCTAGACTAAAAGTAGCAAGGGCAGTACTATATGGGTAAGCAAATTTAGTAGCTTCTACCACTGGTCTCTGGGATGTTCTACCGAATAAAACTGCATCTATTTCATGACAGAGGATCACAAGAGCTGGAGCAAGGTGTTGTCCGATTGTGAGGAAATGTGGCCTACTAAATATATTTCCAACTTTAGGACCTGGTCACCTGAGATCTGGAATCAAGCCCCTCTCTCACCGGATTAACTAAAAACACATTGTCGGACTGTGTCCAGGTGTCTCCTTCTCACGGACCCTCGGCTTTCTCCTTTGTCAGAACCTATTGGATAAAAGCAAACTGAATACTGCCATCTAACAGTAAAAAAACAGCCATGCTGTTCAGCCTAGAGACACAAAAATAGTCAAATCAATTTGCTACATTATACTATACATGTCTCCTGTACTGAAATTTACTGAAGAACCTTCAGATGATGCAGAAATATTCATTGTTACAGAGGCCACCAAGAAGTTGCGAAATCCTGAGATTTCCACAATTGATTGAAAGAGAGATTTTTTTAAATTCTTAAGCACTTCCCAAAGACATCATTAGACTAGCATCCACAGAAATGGAGGGTCTGAAGTTAATAAACGAGGAAGGCCCACAGAGCCCAACAGTATTGAATATAATTCAAAATCTGCTAAGGTTTTGGTGAATCACCATTCTATCAACATTTCTTCTCAGACAGCATTATAAAAGAATGTTGCATCATTGCATATCAAGGTGTGTAAAAGATTATAAGGAGTGAACATTAGTCTTGATTATGGGACATTATCCATAACACATCTGATGAACTCGCTTTGCCTCAGAGGATGATCATATTAACCCAATTTTAATGTCTGTTTGATGCTTTCCACTTGTGTCACGTATTTGTTTGAAAATTATCTCTTCCACCTACAACACATAATTGTTTGAAAATGACCTCTTTCATCAACAAACATTGTTGCCACCAGCAAATAGCTGGCCCTTTTTAAAAGCAGAGAACGTTATCCTACACATACGTAAACAATCGTCCAACGTGAAATCAGACTAGTCAAACTACCAGAGAATCCAATAGGAATATATTTGTCTATGAGCTATTGCTAACTATTTACAACTGTTCAACTGGACTTTCTACCAAGTTAGACCAGACGTGGACATATGCAATGAACTCTGAACATCTCGATCGTACACGCGTAGCTATCTGTTTACAGAACTTTGGGCTATTAATATATATTTTTTTTTACAATTACGCTTCATGGCACACTTCCACCATTTCTAAGAACTGTAAATAAAAGGTGACACATTTTCCCAGTTTATGAATCCCAGTTTAACAGCCATGGAAGGTTGAGGCAACTTTAGTGGGATTCGAACCTGTGGACTGCAGATCACAATATACTTCTATGGAGCCATTTTGCCTTGACTTATAATTCAAGATAAAATTCTTATAAAATGTGAAATATTCCATTAAGTTTTTAAACACATAATGACACCTGAAATCATCTACCAGAAAATAAAATTGCCGACCTATTAAAAAATCTAGATCTTCTGAAGATTCTACAATTTTTCAAAATAGCATACATGCATGTTTAGTTTCACCATTTTTCAACGAACGCATTTTAACAGCTAAGTCTGTCTGATATTAATAAAGAGACCCGCAGCCATTTTTATTAGGGATCACTGATCCAGTGTTTACTTGGCTAAGGCCCCGGATTTGGGCTCAACAGCCGGCTGGTATAATCTAGGTTTAATTATATTTTGAGAGGAAAGGGAATCCAGCAAAAGCACAATAGAGACGGACACATTACTAGGGAGTGGTGCATCATAAGTGCAGTCCTTACAGCTATTTTAGAGGAGTTTCCTATGCGGAAATGCAAGCTCCAAACAGTGGGACTTTTTGCCTTACAACTGAAACTTTTGGCTGCAATCGGCTCGGGAGTGGTTTTCCATGTCCAATGTGCTGGCCCTAGGGGATCAGGTCACCAAGGCCTAAATTGGCTTGGAAGAGGAGGGACACGCCCCCCTTCTTAAAATGGCCCTCATGGGATGGGGTCCCTGGGGCAAAAATAGACTCAGGGAGGTGGGCCACAAGCACGGCGCTAGCCCATCCGAGGGGTCATTTGTTTTTTAAAAAGACCCATTCTGTTTTGTTTTTTCCGCAAAACCACAGGAAACCCGTGTGACTGTGGCAAATAAATAAATTTTTTAGCTCAGGTAAGTAGGGGGTCTATCTGAGACACGCCTCCAGGGGGTAATGAGCAGAGTACCCCGACCCTGCATCCTTATATTCCCTTTTTTTTTAAACTTTTTCAGGATGGGGAACCATGTCCCTGAGTCCTGTAATGGCTGTCACAACATTTCTTTTCATGCTGTGGCTAGCCAGTCAGAGCATGGGCTTTATCGGAAGCCCTCAAGTGAGCTAGATGGCCAATGGGGAAAAATTCCCCTTAGTCAAGCAAATCACTCTATTTATTTTTAAGTTGATTTATTGCAGGACTCTTGGAAGAGTTCTGCGACTGTAACATCTAGATATACAATGTTTTTGAACATTAATTTCTCAAATACTACTCAGAAGATTTACACCAAATCACAGAACCCTGCTTTCTGTACTACAATCTAACTTTCTGTCAAACTTGGTGTAATTCCGTTCAGCCATTTTCACTGCATCGCTGTTCTGTTTTACTATGGAAAATTGCATGTGGAAATTGCGTTCTTGGCCCCCACTTTAGGGATCACCTCAAACCTTTCAAGACGGAGCTGAGGTGGATGAATTTTATATTGGAAAGTTTTGGAAAAATGTGTTAACTGGAGCTAACGTTATTGGGAAACAAAAAATGTGTTTCCTATGATAACTACATCCTAACTATAACTTTACAGTGGTGACAGACATTGTATAAATATATCTGTGTGTATTCACTAAAAAAGTAACACTTTGCAAACAGCAGCGGCTCCTCCACTATGGCAGAGGAGCGTCACCCCCCAGCACCAGCAGCTGCAAAACTTTAAAAATAAAAAGATAATAAATATGTTTATTATCGTTTTATTTTTAAAGGGGCGGGCCATGGCGGTTGACAAGAACAAAGGGGGAGTGGTGTGCCTTCCCCTCAGTGCGCATGTGTGTTTGGGGGGCCATCTCAGGATGGCCAAAAAGACATGCACACTGAGCTTTCTCCAACCCGAACTGTGTTGCCCGGGTTGGATACCACAAGCCCAGGCTACCAGTCTGCCTGGGAGCACAAAGCCGGGGCATTTATTCAAAGCCTGAATGCATTGCACAAGCCATCCACTTGGTAAATTTTTGTGTGCTTTGTAGTCCACAATGCATTGGTTTAGGATCATTCCCTTTTTGGGATTGCAAGGAGCTGCAAAAAGTGCCTCCCACCAAAGATTCATAACATGAGTCCATGTAGAATTCTCATTCTTACAACTCTGGAAAGGTTTAATTCCACTCATTGTATACCCCTTCTAGATCTGAGGTGGGAATTTGCAGAGCAAGTGAAGAATCTGGACCCACCCCTAAGGCAAAGCTGCCACCGGTTTAAAAGATTTTGATATAGAACCTGGTATAGAAATGGGCTCAACTCAACCGAGAGTCGTGATAATCTGCAAAGGAACTCCTGTAAACTGCTGATCGTAGAGTTGGCTCAATATTCTACTGTGATCCCTGAGGCTTCACTGGAACCTTTAAAGGGACCTGGAACCCCATTTGAATTCCTTAGGTATCAGAATCCCCCTAAATATTACCTACAGTGGCAAGAACAAATAGAGTTTCACAAACATGTGTTCCTCTTCTGGGTAGTGAAATCACTCATCGGAGCTCCTGCCTCTGGTGAAAGGCATGGTGGGATATGAAGGCATCAAGCAATAATTGTATGCCCAATTAAAGACCTTAATATTTATTTAGCACTGTATGGCTGGAATCAATGGAGTCAAATAAACATATTTGTGCACACCATAAATATATGTACAGAATGGCAACAATGAACCGTCATATTCTGGCCACCCTTTTTGGACATTTTTGGGATTTCCATTAGTTGGTTCTTTATGAATGTTTGAGTTTGGTCGTGTGTGATTATATTTGTATGTTAGTAAAGGTTCGTTAAACGTCTAATTCAGTAAAGGTTTGTGTTGGTTATTGTGGTGAAATTCACCTCATGATTTTTGTGGTTTGTTATGTGTGTGGTTTTGTGTGACTTTGCTGTTTTTCACTGAGGGGGGTAGTTAGTTATCCCTGACCCAGACTACAATTAATTTTTATAGATACTATTGCTAACTAGGTTATGTGATGCAATATTGCGCTCATGTTGGTATGATATATTAAATGTTAACTTTATTTGCTTGTGGTTTTAGATAACCCAGAAGTTGACTCTGGGAGTTAGAACACTTTACAGTTTAAGGGTTCTTTTCAAACGATCATTTGTATGATAGAATACATCCAGCATCGCTCAATCAATTACATTTGCATAACAAGCAGCATGCTTGATCCCATCACAACAGACTTGGGGAAAAAATATAGGAATCAGAATAAGACCAAATTAAAAATGAGCACACATGTACTGAATGCATTCAAATTGGATGTAAATAGAGTATAGTCAGGGTCATTGGAATTATACGGCAGAGGAGGACAAAAGTATGAGCAGGGTTGGGTAAATTATGCGGCAAGAAAAGACTAATTATGCCTCATAATGCAGCACATTTCGTGATAGCGTTAATTCATTATTTTGTCATTTTTAAACATGTTAACGCTGTCTGCTCATTGGTTTCAAGGCATTGGTACCGGTTTAACACCTAAATACAGCAATAAGCAATAGAAAGGTGACCAGTCAATCTTTGCAAAAGGACTTCCACCGCGCAGCAACACGTGTCGCTACGGTTTTAGTAACTTTTGAACAGTTTGAGTTAGAAATATTTCTCTTGTTAAAATCTGCAGATTATGCAGCAGATGAAGGATTGTGTGGCAAATGTGGCTTATCTATAACTATGCGAAAAATACAGTGGCAGCACAATCTCAGAATTCCAGTGGCGCTGAGTACAGTCTAGGTGTATGTGGATGCTACTAGGGTGTAAATTGGTGTGGTGAAGGGGTTAGTGCCGCTGAGCAGAGTGTGTCAGGGGGCCTGTCTAGCATGATAGATTCAGAAAAGCTGTGCTTCTGACGTGGATACTGCTAGTGTATAGATTTTATATTTTGTGTCTTTCCATTTGTGACAAGTATGACACCTATTTATCTCCTGCCCGGGAGTAGAACTGAAATGATACGCCAGTGTCACAAGCAGACACTTATTTCACGCCCTGTTAAATCCTAATGCGGTAACTACAATATCATTCCAACTTCAGAAATACTTTTTTTTAAAGAATCTCTTTTGCCTAAGTGTCCAAGAAAAGAACATTACTTTCAATTAGACTGGCAGCAAAAACATAAAACAACCTTCCATCGTAATAATAACGCGCGGTAATACGCGCCAAGCTAGTTCGATTCATCAATGTGGTTAGGACCCAGTTAATTGTGTCTGGATAGGAAATGGGCCACCTAAAATTGTAATTTCTATGCTTATGTTGCGCGCTCTGTGGCATTTCAAACAAATCAATGGAGGCGCCCCGTGTGTAAAAATCTGTGACTGAATGATTTTATTTTCAGAAATGCATTTTATGCGCAAATCTCGAAAGTACTGTCTGTGGCTTTAAGCACACTGCAAACTAATTGGTCGAAATTGAGGAAGATGAACTAGCAAACGAGACTCAGTCGCACGCTGGTCTCGTCATAAGCCACCAGCCAATCGGAAAGCAGAATTATCAAAGCAGATGACATCACAACATGCCTTCTGTTTTTTATTACGCTTGAGTTTGAACCGCTATTGGGAGCAGTGAACAGTGAAATGCTCTGATGCAGAATTTCCCTAATGCCTTTTGTAATCTCTTAGAAACATTTACTTACAGACCTTAGAATTCATGTTAAACAAATTAAACGATACAGCCCGTGAATCTACAGTTTCATAATTTAATACTGACACAGCCTGGAAATTGAATCAGCCCAGCGGTCCTCTCCCATCCCTCGTCACACTGCTGCACCTTCGGTAATTCAGAAATGAATAGAAAGCCGCTTGGCTCTTCTGTTGAAAAAAAAATACCTTTACAATAGGCTGCCTTTTTTTGTTTTTATTCAAATTCCAACGGATTCGAGAACGATCATAAAGAACATGAGTTACACGAAATTCCACATCTGTCAGGATTCACAACGTGCACTTTAGATTGCAGAATTACCACGTCTGGGAGAAAAGCCACGTATGAAAAGGGAGGTCCCACCATATTGTGTGCGTTGTACACAAAACAGCACGTAGAAGAAGCCAATGATCAAAGATGATCAAAGATGATCCGCACACTGTGCCGCCCTGAAATGTCCTTGCCTCCTCGTTCATAATTCTGTGCCCTTGAAGGGATTAAATGGATGTCTCTACTGCGTCTTCGTATAGCTCTTCAGTGGCCATGTGAGGTTCTCTGAGCAAGATTATCCTGGAGGGATAACCCTTGTACAGTCCGAAAGCAGAATTTAAAGGCTGGTGCTCGATGGTCCTGTGTCGCCGTACCACAGACATGCTGTTCATGCAATAAGCATTGGGACTAGTGACACAGCAGGGGTGATGTGGGCTCCAGTTCAAGAAAGTAAAATGGCGTCCATGCTTCCACTTTCAGTAGTAAAAGAAAGTTATAATGGGGGTGTGGAAGGTCCTTCACATCTCGAGTCCACAGTACCACTACGCCTAGTGCATTAATAAACTGGCCATTGTGGATAGTGTGGGTCATGTGCACCCACGCTGTACAGTGTTCAGCCCTGCCAATCATGAAAATAATTTTACTGTGTGAGGGGGGTTATCTAGAAAGAGTATGGGTCTTCTTTACTACTTGAACAGCCATCTACGGCCTCAGAGGGAGTACAGCCAAGGTAGGGGGTGCGCTTGGAGCCCGACCCTACATGTACACTTGTAGCCTCCACCACAAACAACAGAAAAGGCTTCAGACTCTGGTCCCATGTAATGGGGAGGTTTTAAAAGCCCAAATGGGCATCACCTAGGGAAAGCGTTCATGCATGAGCTAGAAAGGCGCTCTGTGCAGGGGTTTCCAGCTCACCTTGACTGACTTTCTAGCTCTCTTTGTTTGGGTTTCCATCTCACTTTTCCTTTGACTGTCCGATAGGGCTCGTCGCCTGGGGATGGTGTGACGAGACAGAGTCGATGTTGTCTGACACAGTGTAGTGTCATGGCATACTTACCAGTGACCACATCAACTTCTAAGACACTCACCAGTGGCACAAAATGTTTCTAATTTCAATAAAGAATATTCCGCTTCTAACACGGGTCTTCATTTATTCACGACTTTCAGGTTGGGCTCTTTCACAAATTCACCATCTAAATGCATCTATAATTTTTTAGCGCTTATATTACTGGTGACTTCATGCAGCGTAGTTTTTCTCTTCAATTCCATGTGTTCAGAACTGAAAAATAATTACCAGGACCTATTTCTATTAGGCATTTGGCACGCGAACGTCGGATTAATTCACTGCTTGGACCAAAAGAAATTCAAAAGAACATGGCATTCAGAAAGGCCGTCAAACCATTCTCTTTTTGCCAGTATTATCAAAGACTGTTTACAATATCTTAGTGCCATGGAGCCGTCGGGGTATCTGAGAGCTTTATAAATAAATAAAACTGTCCCAGTGCGCCCCCTAGTAGTCCAATTTACTAATTTCATAATTTCACGTTTCTACTTTTCGATAAATAATTTATAAACCTTGACCATAATCCCTCACCCCTTGTCCACGTTGCATAATGGACAAACTCAGTCATGTGATGCACTAATTATATTTACTATCTCCACTCACTCACATTTATTCATTCCAAA
Source organism: Pleurodeles waltl (assembly GCF_031143425.1). NCBI lineage: Eukaryota > Metazoa > Chordata > Amphibia > Caudata > Salamandridae > Pleurodeles > Pleurodeles waltl. The sequence goes on from NC_090445.1 coordinate 1,106,464,538, forward strand.
CATCACGTTGTTTGACGCGCCAGCGAGAATAATATAGCGATGCAATCAGCGGCCATGGGACTGAAGGGGTGGGTTTCATCACTGACTGCGCGCAGTAATCTGCATTTTAATCTTTAATATAGTCAATCAAAATGATCTTTGCCAAGATTAAAAGCAGAAAAAAACAGTCTAGGAAATTGCATGACTTGGAGTGTCTTTTGCTTTGGATCAACAGATATTAAGCTGCAGGGCAGGTTCGTGTATCTCCCTCCGTCTCAGCCTGCCTCGCTTCTCCCCCACAGCCCCCAATCACTGTCCCCCTCTTTCCACTGCCTCCTTAGTTTTTCAACAAGTCACTATGGCCCTGATTTATACTTTTTGGGGCAAAACTGCAAAACTGTTTTGCACCAAAAAGTTTAGCAACGGCTTGCACCATTTATGTGCACCAGCTGAGCACCATATTTATAGAACGGTGCAAGCCGGTGCAAAGGGTAGGCTAGTGTTAAAAAAATGACGTTAGGCAGGTGGGGCTGGCGGTATGGAAGAAGGGGGTTTTGCACCAAAAATGACGTTAGGCAGGTTAGAGTAAAAAAACATGACTCTAACCTACCTAGAGTCATTTTCTGATGCAAAACCATCCATACCACATGACTCCTACCTTAGAAAAGACAGGAGTCATGCCCACCACCCCAATGGCCAGCACAAGGGACCAGGGTCCCCTGGGCATGGCCACTGCACCCTGTGCCATGTATGGGGACCCATTTTAGGCCCCCCATGACACTTTAAAAAATAAAATAAAATACTTATGTGTACTTACCTGGGATGGGGTCCTCCATCCTCCGCTGTTCCTCTGGTGTGGGTGGGGGTGTCCCTGGGGCCTGGGGAGGACATCTGTGGGCTTATTCCATGAAGTTCCACCATGGAATTAGGCCCACAGGTCCCCTAACATCTGCCCTGACCCAGGTGTTAAAAAATGGGGCAAAGCAAGCTTTGCGCCATGTTTTGACCCCTCATCTCACCCGTGCACCATTTTTGCACAGGAGTATAAATATGGCGTTAAGGCCATAGAGTCATTTTTTGCACAGGAACGTCTACCTTGCATCTCATTAAGGCAAGGTAGGTTTCCACGTCCAAAAAATCACTTTAACTTCCTAAATTTGGCGCTAGACGGGTCTAACGCCAAAGTATAAATATGGAGTTAGTTTTGCACCGAATTAGAGTTAAAAAAAATGTCGCTAATTCGGTGCAAACAGAGAATCAATATACCCCTTTGTTTATAAAAATTAATGATGATTAGTAACATAAGGGTGCCACAAACTGGTTTGTTTTATGGAAACTGTATGTTTCAAGATACTATTACTACCCAATTCACCTCAATGGTGTTAACATCTATAATATGAAAGCATTACCTGTCCTGATTTAAGCCTGTGGCCTTTAAGGAGACCCAAAAAGCTCTGCAAGCAAGATTTGACCACTGAGCTATGCCACTATATTGTTTTCTATACACGTCAGTCTCTGCATATTTCTCCTCTCCCCTAATTATTCCTTCAACTATTTCTGTTATCACCCAGCCTCCACCTTATCCTTGCCACTCTAGAGTGCAATAACATTTTTACTGCCTCTAAACCTGCAATTATTGTAAGAATCATCATCATTTCAAACTAGCTATGCTAAAAAGTAAGGGCCAGATGTATCAAAGCTTTTTGCATTCGCAAACGGTGCGAATGCCCGTTTGCGAATGCAAAAAGCTATTTCAGAATGTATCAAAGGCATTCTGAATGCAGTTTTAAGGAATCGCTAATGTAGCGATTCCTTAAAATTGCGACCCTGTTTAGAGAATTGCTAATTGCGACTCTAAATTAGAAATCGCAAATAAGGAATCCTTATTTGCGATTTCTAAAGCACATGTATGAAGCAATTCCTTAATGTGAATTGGGCATTAAGGAATCGCTATTACCACAAAGTTGAACTTGGTGGTAACCATGTACAAATTTTAAAAATGCATTTAAAATGCATTTTAAAAATTTACATGTAAAGACCACATGCCCTTTTGGCATGAGGGCACCTTACATGTTTTTAAAAAATGTTTTGGTGTGCAGCAGAGGGGGCCTTAGGACCCCAGCAGCCTGGACTTTGCATTTCCCACAATTGCAAATTCCAGTTAGGAATTCGCAATTTGGAGTTGCAAAATATTTGCAAATATGTGCTGACAGGCCCATAGATGCGAATGGGGGCTGTATCACAATTTGCGATTCGGAAATAGCATTTGCGATTTTTAAGAAATCGCCATTACCGAATCGCAAATATGATACATTGCATTTTGCGAATCAGAAATAGCGATTTCTTAAAAATCGCTATTTCCGATTCGCAAAAGGCCTTTTTCATACATCTGGCCCTAAATGCCTTTTCTGTACTTAGGGTAATTCATCATGAACTAGACTGACAGAAGAATCAAAATACATAAAAAATACGCTTTCCACATTTTTTGTGGGGCTTTATTTTTTGACCCAATCATTCAATGAGAAACGCTCTATCAGCAAAGAGGTTTACGCAGGGGTGTTCAGCATAGATCTAGGAGGGCTGGATACCTGGCAGATTTTCAGGACATCAAGGGGAATAAACTTGCATACAATGAAACTAAATGAAGCTCATTTACATAGTAGCTGGATCGAGAGGATCAAGGACAAGGATCGCAAGCAGCAATGCAAACACTTGGTACCAATCCTGTGCCTGTTCAGCCGTTTCAGGAGTATCCAGGACTGTGAAACTGAGGGGTCCTGGAGATTCATATTTCGGGGTAGTATTGACTAAATGTGTAAACTGTTTGTCATAATGCAGCAAATTCTGTGGCAGAATTATTTGTTTTGCCATTTTAACACAGAGGATACAGTTGAACACACATTTTCCCATAGTAATACCAGTTTAACACAAATTCAATAGCAAGCATCTTAAAGCTGACCAGTTAACCTTTGAAAAGGGTTTGCCAGTGAGTTCCCACATGTCAGGTACATTGCTGAGTAAACTTGATCTGTTGGAGCTTGAAGAAAAAAACACTTTTTGTTGAAACCTCAAATTATTCACCAGGGAGTAGTTTATGTGGCAAATGTGGTAAATCCATAAGTATGTTGATGACGTCGGGGCCTCAGTTAAGGTACCTGTGTGCAGGACATGGGAACCATGAGGGTAATGGAAGTGGATTCATATAGGAGACATGTAAGCTATCCTGTAGCTCCCTCTGCTCCTGGCAAATGTAACATATACATATACATTCTTTAAAAGGTGGAGGTGATCAGTAGCTTCAGGTCAATGCCAACACTGAGAGCAGATCATTTAAATATGTTTTAAAACACATTCACACTCAAGGAGCACAACAGAATCCCGAATTTGACAGAACATTGTGGGCGAAAGTCAGAATGGGAATGAGAGGGCTTGGATCAGTCGAAAGTACAGCATGGATGGTGGCAACTTCGAGAGCAGTTCGGTGAAAATGAGGTCCAAAGGCGAGAGCAGCCCGCAGGAAGCTCCAAGGTAACTGCATAACTGTGCAGCTCATTTTGCTGTTCTGACACTGTTGCTTGGAGATTTTGACAGTTTTGGAGGTTTTGTATGCACTGCAGACAGCTCAATTTGGTTCGGAACAGTTCAGGTTTGTTCTTCATCTGCTGACAGCTAGAGCTATTTAGCATGAATAGCATGAGTTAAAACGCATTTCTCCCTCTTACCTTTTTTTTATTTGTTCTCTCCCCACTTCTTTCTCAAGCTGCCTTTTATCCTTTTCTACCCCGCCATTATCCTTTCTCTTCTACTTCCTCTCATGTACATTTTTCTCCTCTTCTGTTTTTTCTTTTGCAATTACTTCACCAACACTTCCATCTTACCATGGGCAGTGATTCACCAAAATGCCAGTGGTAGCGGATGTGACATGCACCCTTTGACCTCAACGACATCATAGGAAGTGATTTCATGGCATTTGACCCAGAATCTTCCCAGGAAGTGATGGCAAATGAACCAAACCCTGATATTATTGTCATCACGGAAGTTACGTAATAATTGCATGGTTTAACAACCCTGATAAACCTCTATTTTTTTATACCACCTACATAAAACGGTGCTGGTTTTGCGCCAATGAAATAGTGCACATTTTTCTTTTAATTACATTAAGAATTATGTGCTGGTTCGAAGAGGAGGATACAGTGCCACAAAACATAGTACAACACTGGGACCCAAAATTATTTAGGTCACAAACTGACAAAATGCATGGTTCATCTAATGTAAACTACAATAATAACCAAAACAAATGTCAAAAATCAATAGTAGTTATGTCCACCTATGGTACTTCATAATGACATTTGGGTTTACACACAAAGATTCAGGTGTAAACGTTAGTTACTTAAGCATGCAAGGTATTCACAGAGAAATTTCTAGAAGGATTAAGGGCCAGATGTATCAAAGGGTTTTACCCATTCTGTGTCTATGGGAAAATGTGTTTGTACATATGGCCCTAAGTCCTTATACGAGTGAAGAGGTTCCCCACCATAAGTGCAGAGTATGATAAGTGCAGTGTGGGATTTAGGGTATTCCTTGGAGTTCCAGGGTGTGATTTGCATTGGTAGTTTCAGAACGCCTACAAACTAGAAAGTTGTGGAATTCCAATCAAATCCTGGTGTGAATCCCTCTCAAAGGTGAGAAGAGGAATGAAACACTTCCAAATTTGATAGGGGTTAAGGGGAAGTAGTTTCTCTAAGTGGAAAATTGTGTTTCCAGTAGAGAAAAAACAAAATATGTGCATTTGTAGAAGGAAATCCAAAATCAGAGTGTAGTTTTACTACTTTTATAATGAATTGGGCCCTACATATTGAGCCTATGCAATTCTAATGGCTTAAATTATTCCTTTTTGTTAGTATATTTTAATATAGGATCACTTGTAACACACTAGTGAGAAACACACAGTGAAAGATTGTGTTCAAACATATTATTTAGCATGTAGTCACAAAAATTAAATATGACAAGTTATTCAAATTAAAGGGAAACACATAAATAATTAAACTATTTTAATCACAAGTGTGTGAATTGTACCTCCAGCTTCCAGGGGCGGCTCCTCCGCTAAGGCAGAGGAGCGTCACCCCACTGGATTGAAGAAAAAGGAAAAATAAAATGATAATAACGCTATGTTATTGTCATTTTATTTTTCCTGGGAGTAAGGGGAGGGGCGGGGCCAGTCTGTAGCGGGCCGGAGGAGGGCTGGTAGAGGGGTATGTGCACCACAAAGTGTGCATGTATGTTCAGCAGATGAATCCTGACATTGATCTCATGCTAGGCACACCATGAGAGCAGCACCAGGATTCCAAGGGGAGCCTGTGCTGGTGAACAAGGGACTGCTGGGACACCAGGAAAGCAGAGAAGCGAGGTGACTGGCAGCAGAGGCAGCGTCGGAATGGTACGTTTCTTTTTAAAATTATTATTTCATTCCCCCCGTCTCTCCTCCCCTTGAGATTTGTGGCGGCAGCAGATGCCAGCTTCCAGTGGGTTCTGCAGGAGGTAGACATTTACATCAGGACAGGCTCCTGTCACTCTAAGGCCTGTAGTTGCGGAGGCAGTGCCAGGGGTCGCAAGAGGCAAGCTGTAGGTTGCAGCTGAGACCCTTAAATGAGGTCCATGTCTTTTTTTCTCATTTATCTTGATTTTATACAAATGGGTAAATTCGTACTGATGGAGGTAGGCATCTACAATTACTGAACAAATCACAGATTTTAGGAGTTTCCAAAAAACGTGCAACATATGCACTGGACAAACCTTTGACTTTTAAAAATGTACGGGTTTATGTCTGTTTCAGAAACCTTCTTTCTGCAGGTTGTCCTTTGAGGTGAAACTCCACATGTGCTGGATTAAATGTAATATGCATGTGTATCTTTTTTCCACATGGAAACATTTTCCCTGTGTCCCTCCGGAAACATGGAGTTGCCTAAAGCACTTCCGGACACTACCGACACAGATACTGCCTATTTTTTGTGGATGCACATTTGAAATTGCAGCGTGAGGAAGTTACTGTAATTTTGCGTGCATTCCAAAAATTGACTGAATGGGACATGTTCTCCACATTTGTGTCCCCCATTTCTACCATGCGCCATCCTAATTTTCACCCCTACCGGATACTTATGCATGAGAAACAATCTGCATATCTAGGAGATTTTCCCTTGTCATATGGGCAACATAAACAGTTCAAGGATCCCGAATTTGTGAATTAGGATGTAGGAATTCTATGCCCAGGCGCTGGATTTTAATCTCACATGAGAACATTTACGGTGGACAAAGACCGTCTTTTAGTGTCCCCTTCTCCACTGACAGTATATGTTCATTTTCCCCATTTCTTACTATTTATTGTCTTCTCAGTTCTATAAACATCCTCTCCATATCTCCCTTCTCTCTTTATTTCCTTCTTTGTATTCTTTGCGCATTTAATGTCTGAACTCTACTCTTTTTCTTACTCCAACTTCTCCACTGCCCTCCGTTTGCTTGCTCACTTTCTCTGTCTCCCTTATTCAATCTCACTCTTTGTCCCTCACTCTTTTCCCCATGTGCTTCCATTGTGTCTGTCTCTTTGCCTAAGTTCATCTCCTCCGTTCCAAATATCACTCTTTGGCCACTCCCCTTGCCTCTGTTTCTCTCTATGTACTCCTTTTTTAGCTCCATGAATGTGTCCGTATCTAGTTCCATTCAACATGCCTCATTTCTCTGCGACCCTCATATATCTTCTATCTCTATTGGTTTCACTTTTCTTTTATTAACTCTTCGCTGTATCTCTTAAACTCTCCCGTTCTCTCTCTTTTGCGTGTCCAGTCTGCCTTATTCTTTTATCACACTCTTTCTTTCTCATGTCCTATCTCCTCCCTCGCTATCTCTTTCTCCATATCTTTTCCTTTCTTTTTCAATTACGTCCTTTTTAGGTCGAGCGTCAATGCCTTTCAAAAATCCTTTGTTATCATTGGTAAATGCTTTACGTTTGTCCCTCTTTGGGGCAGTTTTGTTACCGCCTTTGCCATCAACCCTGTTACATGGATAATTGCCCGTTTGCCAATACGTTTGACTGTGATCAAACTTCTTTTTCCTTTTGTGTCTCTCCTTCGCGCTCATGGTAGCCGTGGTGCTTTGAATTGGCTCGGTTATATCTGCTGTTTTACTTTTCATTTTCTATTTATAGGGCAAGAAAAGTCCAGTTAGGAATTTGCAACGCTAATAGCTCTAACTCGAGTAAATGCAAGACCCATTGCATTGTGAATGGTTGTTTTCTTTGATTCTCTCTGTATCTTTAATTTTAGCTCCCACTGTCTAATTCTCTATTTCTCCCACTCTTTCTTCATGTGTCCCTCATCCCTATCTGTGTGTCTTTCATTTTAAATTGAGTCACTCCTTTTCCCCCTCAACTACTCTCACTGATTCTCTCCATTTCACTCTATCCTTCCAAGGCTTTGGCTGCTTCTCTTACCCTGTCTCTCAACGGCACACATCCCTTTCTTTTCCCTAATTTTCTTGCTCTCTATATGGACATCTTGCTTTCCATCACTCTTTCTTCACATGTATTTATGTCTCATTTCTTCACCATAAGTTTCTCTCCATTTCTGCATTCCTTTCTTTTCACGTCTATGCAAACTGCTTTTAATTTCTCCAACTTTTTTATGTTCCTCACTGTCTATGACCTTTTCTTGCTCCCCAAATGATCTATTTCCTCTTCTCTTCCCCAAACTCTCCTTTTGTACCAACCCCTCTGACGCGTTTCTCTTCTTCAATCTATGTTGTCATTTCTCTCATGACCTAAGCCTCCAGCTTCTGAGGGACGGAAGAGCAACAAAACCTTCCCACAGAATGCCATTTTGAACCCCTTCATTTAAAAGACCTGGATGATCTGTTGAAGAGTCTGTCCCCTGAATGGCAATCAGTCTCACCTGCTCTGCATTCATGCAATCAGATTTAAATATTTCTGTGGAAACATACCGAATCACAAGACGGGTAATTTTCCGCATATGAAGACAATGCTCACTCGGCTGCCAATTACAAAGCGCCCTGTGATTGTGTTGCTTGAGTGTAATGCATATTAAAGCAGAATGTCTAATAACACATTCGTTTTAAGCATTTGATTGCATTTGTATTTGACTTGTTTTGGTGCACGGGGGTGGCTGTGCTAATTTCTAATTATGATTGTTATGTGTAATATATCACATCAAATTCTAGACAGAGCGAAAACCAATTTGTGCTCATTCTCTATCAGACATTCTAATATTCTCAGCCCCACATTAATAATTGTTCAGCTGCTCATTCTTCATGTAATTTAGGAGTCTCTCCATTTCACATAAAATTATTCTTTGAGAAAGGCAAACACAGGCATAGTGGCTGCAGATCCCCACAACAGAAAAGGTTCCGGCAATGTCAAGCAACCTCTTGGGCACCACCAACAGGGGACACCAGATCCCAGCTCCATGAAAACTCAGCTGTGTTCCCATTTCCAGGCATGTTGCACAGGCCTCCGTAGTCCCTGAACCTGCCAGGGGTCCCCAGTCAGTCAAGACCTATGAATATCTGCGAGGTACAAGAGTTTTGGGGGCCACACACACAACATTCTGTATGGAGGTGCCATCATTTTGAGTTGCACCACAGCCCATTGTTTCGAGAAGGACGTTACAAAATTCCACATCATTAACATTTCTTGCCATGACCAGGACAAACCACAGTACTTTGTGCCTATTTTCCCATCAGCATTGTAACCAATGCTGGAAGTTTAAGCACAGACTAAACATGAAACTACAATAGACAAAAATGCCAAGGGTAGCAGAAGTGATTTCATTCACTCTATGGTCAATGATGACATCGTAGGGCTAACACCTTGTCTGACACTTACCCCCTTGACAGTCCCGTACAACCTACTGAAGATCTTGTGTAAGAGAAAGGAGTGAACAATACAGAAAATAAGAAGGTAAGAGCTCTCTTAAATTTGTGTTCCTGTCACTGCCTTATTGGCTTTTGATATAAGGCTAGCACTGGCAGTGCCAGGGCATCCAAGGGCAAGCGAGGTATAGCAGCTGCTAGCATCAGCTACCCTAAGATGTGCACGTCTTAAAAAGTACACAAACTAGGTACCTGAAACTGGATTCGAATTTTCAAGGGTGTGACAGTGGTTTTCACATGGAGGGTGAACCTTATTGCATAATTAGGTGCTAATTCTTATAGCAATGATCCTTAACCTATGGTCCGGTGACCCCTTCTAGTCTGGGGGTTCGAAACTGCTTAGAATGTTAAACAATATTAACCGATCAATAAAGTGTATGTTACTAAATATATTAGATACATTAAAAAAACTGTAAAATCTAAAATGTTAAACATTCTGTAAATGGGAATGAATTCGAAATTGGAGGCTAAAAACTAAGTTAGTAAACTCAGATTGAATCATGGGCCCAGTGCAAGTGCATCAAACAGAACATAAAATGGACAATGGGTGGCCTCCATTGAATTTAGGAAAGCTCCAACCTTCCCATTAAAATTAAACCTTTTATTCTTGTGTTTGTGGAAAAGTCCATCATTTGTGTATTTGTTTGATGTTTGTTTCTGCATTTTTGTATATTGTTTTGTGGATCAAATCAGTGAAAGGCTGCCAGTTAAGACTCAACTTGTTACTCCTTAAATTTCTATAATAATTCAGTGTGGGTCCCAGGACTGCAGTAATGATTAAGTGGTGGTCCAGGGAGGTCAAAATGATAAGAACACTGCCTTAGACGATGCAGTTTACATTATCACATAAAGTAAAAAAAATGCCTTGAAGATAATAGCTGACATCTCATCAGGTAAACTGCATATATTTCAGTAGAGTACTCGGGCAAGGTGAGCCATAGCGCAATCTGAATTATGATTCATTGACAGTAATTAGTGGAATACTATGATTGGAGATGGGGCCACCCCACACACAGCCACTGCACATTTGCGTGGACACACACTAGGGAAATGAGGCACACAATGTCTACGTCCTGTGATTATCTGAGAAACCCCATGACAAGCAACAATGCACATTTGGCACTTTCTATGCAGTTTTTCCATTTTACAGGTGTCAATCACGAGGTTCAGAGCCACATATAACAATCAATACATGTTTGACTAAATATCTGTCTCTACACACAACTGATTCTAAAAATCACTTTTTAACACACATAAACATCCGTGTCATTGAGACCCATTACATGTCGATTTCAGAAAAGAGCAACAGTATTTTAGATAAATTTAACCCTCATTCATGATCATCTCTAAGCAGCAGCACTGCCCTTGTTGACAACCCTTCCTGGAAGAGTGGATTCTTCCAGCCAATCTCAATGCGGCCTCCTTTTGGGACAAATGGCATCCAGGTGTTAATGTGTGCCCATGAAATTCATGCACCTATGCCAGTTTGACATAAAAATGAAAATCCTATTTAATATTGGAGTGACCCCACTAGAGGGCTAGAAGGACCCAGGACATGGGACCTCTTGTGACAGGCATGTTGTTTTTTCATGAGATGCAGCATTGCATGTCAACAGAAGGAGACAGGCGGGCAAGAGAGAACAATGAGACAGACAAGAAAGAATGGAAACATGAGAAAGGTGAGCAGGTAGAAAGAGTGAGCACATGGGAACGCGCAGGGTATAGAGGTGTTGACGGGACTTGTTCCTTTGGATTTACAGAGGACTCAAAAGCTGCATGGGGATACATCTGCCATAAGTTTAAAGGAGGTCTGTTTCTAATATATGAGTGTAACTATGCCTTTTGTTAGGCGCTTACATGAAGTTCACTTCTTCGTGCAGAACCTGTAACAGTGTGCATGCCCATGTGCTATGTTGGTTTAAGAAAACTAAGACTGCTCATACTTGGACCCCCATAAAAGGAAGGTTAAACTCTTCCTGTTGTAGGGTGATTATTAGGGCACGTTTGCATCGTAAAAACAGTATACAAGTATCTACACTCATCAAGCATTAAATCGGTTATCAGTACTTCTGGCCACTCAAAAGGAGATAGTTCATAAGGCATGGAAATGAAATAACATTCTTCATTCACAGAAGCTTTTATTAATAGCTTCTGCGGGGTTAAGTCCCCATGAGTTTCACTGCAGGTTTGATAGACAGGATAGTTCCATGCTACATGTCTGTCACAGCACTTCAGCCCTAGGAGCTTAAAGAGGGCTTGTGCCCTGATACAGAAGCGTTCATAGAACACTTTTTGCTAGTAACAACTGATTAGAACACAGGAGACCTTTCTGGAGAATTTTCGCTGCTTTGATCCATAAAGTTGGGAGCTGTATGAGAAATTTACATACAAAATCAGCAGGAGGTCTTTTCTTAAAAGTTATAAGACCTCTTGGAGAAGGATATACACATCTCAGCCGTATTCCATATGTGGCACGGATAATAGTAAATTACCACATTTATACAGCAGAAAATCCTTTATAAAGTACATTTTCTATGTTAAAGAAGTACAGGAAGTGATTGTAAAGAATGACATAGGCTGTCCTAGGGGGTAAAGTGCACTAGATCTATAATAGTGTTAAATTATTAGACCAGATCACTAGGGATAAATTGTTAGCACACATATCCTTTCTGATGAAATTGGAATGCTTCTGAAAAATTTACAAGTGGTACATTTTATTCAACATCAATGTACTTGGTTGCTGTCCACAGGCAAGTAATGGTATCCTTTATTTATGAACATCATCACACTTGTTCCTTACACCTTTAGTAATATTGCACTATACTGTTATGTGTTTCCTATGATTTACTTCAGCTTGTAATTTGGCTTTGATAGAGATACTAAATTTAACCTCTATGAAACTGTGAAAATGTATATCTGCCATTAAAGTTTCACTAACGCAGTGGTGTAACTAAAATACTCATACCTTTTCAGCATGAAAGTTTTGTAATTTGGCACAGGACTTCGAATTATGCAGATTTTACATATTTTGTCCTGGCTCTGTGTGTTGCAGTGACAAAAACATAATATATTGTGAGACAAACCATCTGTTTTGTCGACAAAGGAGTATAACATTGTTTTCCAAGAACATATTCTAAATGACAAACCTAAACATTCGTTTTACTTTCAGGGAGAATAACTCATGTAATATACATGGTATTTATTTAGCTGAAATGTTGAAATTTTCGTTTTGTTCATGGGGTTTTGATGCATTAAACCATGCATTAAACCACTCAAATGATATGTATTAAAGTTACACTTCTCAACTATTTCGTTTCAGTGTATATCATTTCACTTAAAAATCCATTACAGTTTGTTTAATTGAGATTTCCTTATTTGTCTTGACTGACTTTGTGGAAATTGAAAATGGTGGAAAATGAACTGGTACAGAGAAGTATTTTGAGTAAGAGGATGTGGTGTAACGACGTGAGCTGCCGAAATCATGGCTGGGAGTCTCGGCATCAGCTCAACATCCTGTGTTTCTAGGTGAATCACTTAGGCCCGAATTTAAGAAGGGCCTAGAACCACATATCAACACATTAGCGTCATTTTTTTAACTCTAATGTGGCAATATTATGGCAAACTGCTACGCCATATTTACAAAGTGGGGCAATGCATGCACTGCACCACTTTGTAACCCCTTGCACCACATTATGCCTGTGCCAGGCATAATTTGTGCAAGGGGGCGTTCCCCGTTACGGGGCCTGCAAAAATGGTGCAATAACATCTAAAAGAATTATTTCGCCATTTTAAGCAGCATTTTTAACACCTGCATAGAGCAGACATTAAAGGGAGGCTCCCATTGTTTTCGATGGGCTTCAATGTGCTTTGCAGGATTAGTGTCAACATTTTTGGAGCTAATCCTGCAAAGTGCCAAATTAGTGTCAGATATTTTGACGCTACTTCCCCATCTACCGCTATGGTGCACGGTATGTTAATTACGGTGCACACATGGTGGCGTTATGGGGGCGCTAAGGGCCGCAAGAAAGTGGCACTGCATTGGATGCAGTGCCACTTTTCTAAGATTTGGTCCTTAATCTCCCTGTGCCTACAATTTAGCGCCTTGAGACCCTCTCAGGTGGTTTGTCATGCTTTACAAATCCTGGATTTATATATCTTTTTATTTAATTATTTCAATTCGGATAGTTTCAACACCCAGTATAAGGTTGATAATGTCAAACAGGTCAATATACACTTGTTGAATATGAAAGGATTGACCCTGTGCTGATCTTATATTTATTGGTTTGTCAGCTAATATAATTCATATTGGATCCATGGACAAACTAGAATAGATATTTTTTGCTGAGCCTACAACAATATTTTATGTAGCCTATTAAGTCACATTCCGTACTTCACAATAGATGCATGGAATAACATGAGTTTACACTGCTACATATTTAGCATACTAGATGGCCAACCCCTTTTAGATGTTATTTAATTTAAATACATTTTAGTGTGCATTCCTTATTTGCATTTGTTTAATCAAACATGGCTTGCAAATGCACAAGTATCACACACAGATTTATTTTTCATTATTATACTGATATGTGACAGAGATTTTAGATTAGTAAGAAAACAGTTATTCAGAAAATGGCTTAACAGTTTATTGTATTTGCTGGAAAAAGTTTACTTCTAGTTGCAGTCAAGTAGGATGACTGTAGTAAATTCTATTTACAGTGCAATTAATGGGCCATAGCAAACTGTACATACATTTATTCTGAACAGGGATGCCGATCTTTCTAATGCCTTGTTTACCTCAACTAGTACTCCCTAAAAAGGCAATCTAAGCAATATTACAAGGAAACATAGTTGCATCACAATCATGCTTGAAATGGTTTCTCTCATTCTGTTGACATTAAATTATAAAGTAATGTTAGCTTTATCCATGGTTTGTGAAACAACAATCTAATGTCAGAGTCTATCTATGACTTTGTATTAGTTTGGCTTCTTGCAGTCTATCTGTGCTTCCTGTAGAGTGTTTATTGTTTTAGTTAGTAGAAGGGCCAGATATTCGTCTCGCCTACATATTAAGATGCAGTATAGAATAAAGCAGGTTTAGCCATCTTTTAACATTTGAGGTAATTATCTTCTCAAGTGATTTCAGATGGCACAGAGTGTCGCAATAGCAGTCCTTTCTCTAACATGGCTCTACTGCCAAGGGTGGTATGAATTAACCTTGGCACTGTTTGGGATATATTCGGACATCGTTACCCACTGGTTTATGGATTCCGATCTCAAAATGTGATACATAATAGTAGCAATTCTTATGGTATTTATCATTGTAGAATAATTATTAACTTAACACAATACTTGCTGCTCTATTCTGAATGGTTTGCAGTTGCTTAGCTTTTTGAGGAACCCTATGATACATGAGCTGTGGGAAGTCCTGTCCTTTTTTATCATTTCCATAGTGAAACAAAAACTTTAAATACCTTGTCATTCGACTATACATCATTTCATAATTGCAATATCTCACATTCTGTGCTCACAAGTTTACAGGTATAATACAAGTGCAGAACCTGCAACATGAACAAGAGTTGCTGAGGGTAGGCAGGCTTTATGAAACTATTTCTGTTTTTCTATTTTTTTTAGAATAATGTTTGCTATTTTTATTTTCTTAAAGCACACTTTCGTGTCAGACCTGGGAAAAAGACCCAGATAAGGAACATTTCATTTTCATTTTAGTACCATTCAGACAATTCTGAGCACCAACCACAATCAGGAGGTACAATTATAATCACATGTGAACATAAGCAATAGACACATTAATGGGAAGCGCTCTTAGGAACGGTTTTAGTGGACACTTTAGGAATATTAAATCTGCCACAGGAGTGGATGACATGAGCTAATTAAGTGCATTCAAATGCTGTCACAGAATGAAAAGAGAAAGAGGGGTGTAAATCAAGCAAAAAAAGATTTAGGGATGATTTTGCACACCTCAAGCTAATGCTGGTTCACCAATGTGCAGGAATGGAATATTATAAATGTAAATGTCAATTAAGATAGCAGTAAATTCCACTAAGATAGACTTCACATCATAAGTCTGCAGTTAGAAGTGGAAAATGTGTGTTCAATGGGGAGCAGCAGGCAGTGGCCAATGGAAATATTTCTAACACTGATTCCTAACTTTGTAGGCATTCCATAACAATTCCCTTTTGTAAGTCAAATTATAAAACATATCCAGAAAGTGCATGATTGCTGCCTGGAAGTCCTCACACAGATGCATTTTTAGTGGCTACATGAGAAGAGAATACTCAACAGAAAAAACGAATGTCCTCTGGCGAACTAAAGAGAAAAAATATGTTAAGGTGCATAGACATTTATGAATACATGTAAACTCGTGGATTTCCAACAGGGAAATTCCTCCAGTTTAAGGTTGAATGCAAACACATAAAGCTGTAATTTTCACGTGTTTATGTGTGCATAATTTGGGATTTAAAAAATCGATTACAAGTGGTAAATAAAATCAAATTGTAGAAGAAATCTTTGAGGGGTAGTTTGGCATATTTTTAAAGTGTCTTAAAGTTTGATTATAATTTAAATTTAGAGAAAATGAAGCCGTTCAAAGAAATGCATGAATTGTAGGGCCTGAGCATAAAGGCAATCGCAGTATAGCATTTAGAGTATGTGAGGGTCAGTGTACTAGTTAAGAAACGAAGGATCAGTGCTGCTGCTTTTTGCTAAACTATGCATATAGGCACATTTACATTGCTTATTGAAGGGATAATAGGAACAGAACACAAAAATCGTATTCTACATTACGAATTGATCATCAAATGAGTTTAATACTAAACTGAAAAGTTAATGTTATCGCTGAAAAGCAAATAAAATCCTGCCCTACCTCTACTCCCTGCACCTTCAGCTTCATATGATCTTCTCTTGTTGTCTTTCCATCTTTCCGCTTTTTCCAGCAATATCCATCTTTCCTGTATTTAACCTTCTTCCTGTTGTACAGGATCATAGAACCATTCTGTGGCCTGAAAGCAAGACAGTTAAATCACCAACGAGAAGACAATAAAAACATTTATGAAGAAAGTAATGGGGGACCAGTAAAAGTTGCAACATAAAGCACAATAAGCCTGTCTCCAATTGGCAGATCATCATTTTTCAGAGTTTATAGCCACTCACTGGCAATGGTTTACAACACGCACAAATGTACTTGTGTACTTGCTGCCTAATGAATTAAATGTGTCTGTGATAAACGTAGATATCTTCTAAGCAATGCCATGTGCATCAGTGGTGTTCTGGATTTGCAGTTTACTAAAGATCAGGGAAGGCAAAGAGCAAAAATGAAGTGCTATTATGAATTGTTTGCTACTAGATTGTAGAACTGTCAGTAAACACATAACAGAGTATGCTTAACTAATAGTCCTTTATTTATAACACATAAAGCAAAACCAAAAAACACATTCTATTGCCAATATGAAAAACATGAACAATAGACTAAAGGGTGAAACTACACTTGAATTAAGTACTTGCCACAAAGGAGATCAGCAGAGAACAACCAAAAGGAGAGAAAATAAAGGGCAATTTTGGTAATGTAGGTCCTGATCAGTGGAACAGCAGACAAACCACCAAACTTACTGTTAACGTTTTATATGACACATATTTCGTTTTCAAACGAGAATAAAACGAATTGCAAATAGTGATACATTGTTCAGTGGCAATTTCAAGAATTATGACAACAGCACACATTCTGCTGTCAGTCTCTTGACCCTTCTACACATATATTCCTATTTCCTGGAAGTTGTTCCACCATGGTCCCCAGATACTTTGCTTCTTACATGCTTCTTCAGGCATTCCCTGTCCTTGCATGCTGGGACTAAGGAGACAGAATAATAGCCTATCTATCAGAGCCATTCGCTGTAGGCTGGAGTACTTACAGGCTGGCTTTAAAAGGCCAGGGCTGCTCCTGGTACCTCTGTTACTTACCCCATCTCCTGGAGGTGAATGGCAGCAGGCCTGGGGAGGTTTCCAGAGGGAAAGAAAGAGAGGGAAGGAGGGGAAATTTCCCCCGTGGGCATACCATTAACCTATAGATTCTGGAGAACCCTCTCTGGCCAAGGGTTCCATGGTTAATTTGGACTTCAGTGGTATAATTTCAGGGAAGGGTGTGAGGTCTGGCTGATGCATCTTGTAATTGCAAATAGTAATATACTCAGGACGTATGTAATACAAATTCCTCAGCCTCTCATATGACTTGACTTCCACACGACTTTGAGTTTCAAAACCCTGATTAGATATTAGGACCATGATTCATTTAATCTTGTCATGTTTTTGAGCCATGTTCCATGCCTTAAGGAGGTTTTGTGTGTGAGTGTACTGCACCGCCCTATCGACTTCGGGATCTGCACCAGGACTCCAGTGGGATTCTACTGACTGAAAGAAGTGAGTGTGGAGTATGCGTGCTGTAGAGCAGGTCCAGTACCCTGAACCCTTCAAAGAGGTTATTGTCAAGTTTATGGAGAGGATCCCCCTCCGACTCCAAACAACCAGTCATATAAGGGGATCAGTTGAGCTGCATATTAATAAAGTTGAATGTTCATCACTACCAGACCAATGTCATGTAGTGACTTTACACATTTAATAAACAACACCTTCGGCTGACAACTTTCATGTGGTGACTGTTAACATTTGCTGTATAACATCATTAGATGACCACCAGCCGACAGGAAGGTTTGATGAGAGCCCTCCAGTCCTTTGAAGTGGTGGGGTCGAATCTCATATGGGTAATTTTGCAGTATACACAGTAGTCGGGAAAGTGAGATAATTTTAAATGATGGGCTTTTACCCCAAATGAAGAGTGGCAGAGCGTCACATGCCTGCATGTCTATCAATACCATGCCTATGAGAGGGCCTATTTTCAAGCCCCTATATGGGGTCAGTTGAAATAAACAGGCATAAATATTTGAAGCAGTCACCAGCAGTTTGAAACTTGGCATGCCACCGAGTTATATGGCAATCACCCTGGATCAGCACACATGTGGACTTACTTATCTTTGAGCGCCGATGCATCCCCATAGACTTAGAGTTTGTATAAGTCTTGGCCCAGACCACTCTGACTTCTGCATATAGAGGAGCATATCATCCACACTGAACGAGACCCAATCTTCAAAATCCCACCACATGAATCCCCAAACCTATTTACTGATTTTCCTAAATACACATACTCGAAGATGAATTAAAGGTTTTGTTTGCTGAGAGCCCAAGACCTTTTGAGCTCTACTGAAAGCCTTGCTTCAATTTATCACAAGGGAATTTTCACTACGATAAACTGATAAGGCACGAAGAGCACATGAAAGACCAATCGGAGTGTTGTCACATAGGGATGTGTAGCAAACCTAGTATATCTCAATAATGCCTATAAATCCCAGTTTGGTAGGAATGGCTCAGTGAGATTCGAATTTCTGAATGGGTCCAAAACTTACAAAACATGCCCACACGATTATGTGGATATGCGAACATATTATAGCCCAGTGGTAAAGCCAGGTTCAATAAGTCACAATGTATGTAACATAAAATCCTTATTCCAAAGATGGCCTTGTCAAATGCAGAGGGCCAAATTAATAAATTCATGAAATATCAAAGGAGATTGTCCCATAATTGAATGCTTAGCCATCCAGACAGAGCAAAAGTACCGTAAGTAGTGGAGGCGTTTCAGATGGAAAGCTGTTTTCAGCATTTACGTACAAGCAACTTCAATTTGAATGGCGAGTTGCAAAGCATCTCTTAACTATGCACGTAAATTAATGCTACTATTGTACCCATGCAGCAGTAATACTGGACCCCCACGGTGGTTTAGTGATACTTACCCTTGTTTGCAAGTACCCCTGTTCTAGATGCAAGTTTTAGCAGGTCTGGCAATTAGTCATCCCAGAACATTGCTACAAATGCAGATATCCTAATAATGCGGCCATTTGCTCACCCGCACACATAAATCTGTAGCAAATGCAGTGGCAGGGATTACATTTTTTTGACAATAAATAATACCACCAAAAACCCTCTGATGGTGCCATCTATTCAGGGCAGACAGGAAAGAACAATTTCACAAATTTACTGTGCTTCATTAGTCGCAGTAATTTGGCTTTAGTGTGCCATGCTATAAAGCAATACAACAACTTACACCATTAGCAGAAGCAGCACCTATAAATTAATTACATACTAAGTCCCGCTTGGCAATATTAGATATGGGAAGCTGATCAAAGCTGCAAAAGTTGAGAATATTATGCAAACAAGTGATATAAAACCAGGGCTACAATGTACAGACCATAAGCAAAAGGCCAGGACTGGAGATGGTACTGTATGCATTCTTTAAGCACAGGCAAATTTGATGTTTCTTAATGAGTCTCATGTCCGTGACTGCAAGTCAGATCGAAGGGTTTGAAAGAGTTTACTGTCTCAAATGACACTGTTCCCAAACAACAAAGGTCTTCTCAATTGTTAGCTTTTTTTAAAGCGAAAAAGACAAGACTGCATTGCTAATTACTGTAGGTCAGCTAGCTAACATTGAGAAGGCACTCATACATTATTAAACCAATTCTTTTGACTATAGAGTTTCAGTAAATGGACAACAATCCATTATTTTGATGAAAGATGACATGAATTAGTCTTCACAACTGTGTTTTAGGATAGTAATACAGACCTTGTACAGCCACAACAATTTTGTGCTGGACTGAGCCAGTGGTCTAACAAAGGCACCCACACCACCGCGGTGCGGGAGGACCCCCGAACTCCAGGGGGCCCCCTCAGCACAGTATCCCGGCCTGAGAGCTTCTGACTGAGTGTGAAAGGGAGGCCCACTCCATGTTCTTTGCATGGGAGCCCCCTCAAGGTTTGTTGCGCCACTGGACCGAGCCTCAGAAAAAGCTACTTGCCATGTATTATGCAGCAGGACTGACTTCCCTGAGCCTCTTCACTACTCATAGGATGCTGTCACTTACTGCAATGAGCACTTCAACAACCACTCCACCTTACACTGGTATATAGAAAATCTTCTGAATATTTTGAGTAGAAACATTTAACATATTACTGTGGGGTTGGGCCCTTTCTCACTGTTAAGCTGCATTGATTGCATTGCTACAATACTGTATTGAGTGTGTATGAAAATATACTTCGATGCCTTTCCCTAAATATAAGGATCTCTTAATCAGGTGTTGGATAAGACTTTAAGAAGGGTATGCCAAGGTAATGAGGGTTAGCTGGATGTTTCCACCGGCGGGCAGAAAATAAAAGCAGCACAGTGAATTCTTTCAAATAGGGACTTCTGCGATGTGCTGGGGATACTCAGTTTCAATATTCAATGAGGAGTATATTTATTGTGCATTGATTTTTTATTTTATTTTTCGATTTTAGTTTACCACGCTGAGCTCATTAACAGAGATATTGTTTTATGTTACTTTTGTCTATTTTTTTGTCTACTTGGAACCTATTCATATAAAATAGGATTTTTAAACATTTAGAACTGGTCTTCCCAATGCCCTAACATATACATATTAACTCAAATTTAACTTCTTGTTTGGCAAAGCACCGAATGTACGCCATATTAACTTTCACAAAATATAAAGAAACAAGTTGATGGAGTTCTCTGTGTCGAATTTTCCTGGGAGAGGTTGCAAATCCCTTCTCTTATGTACACTGCATAACGTAATTGTTCCTTGTTTTTTATTTGCAAACGAGTGTAAGATGGTC
Source organism: Pleurodeles waltl (assembly GCF_031143425.1). Lineage (NCBI taxonomy): Eukaryota > Metazoa > Chordata > Amphibia > Caudata > Salamandridae > Pleurodeles > Pleurodeles waltl. The sequence continues at coordinate 1,106,485,181 of NC_090445.1, forward strand.
AAACAAGATTAGGTGAAGCCTTTCGCAAAGCGTAAATCGAAGTACCCAGTCTCATTAAGATGGCAGCATATCAGGGCTGTTAGATGTGGAAAACAGCAGGTCTTATTTTGTATATCTTCATACAAAGAAAGGCAATTTTAACCCAATCTAAATTGCTCCAATAATTCATCGTCTCTTTGTTGGAAAAAAAGTGTAGAAGGTATGACATTGGTGCTTATCTCCTACACACACTGGCAGCACTGTGAGGAATATATTGATGGTTACAGCAAAAGGGTATGTAGATCACCAAATCTGATAGAAGGCCTGAAAATACTCAATTATAAGGCTCAACCTTATTGTTGCTAAGGTTTCCATTGGAAACTTTTATTCAGCCTTTTGTTTTGCCTAAAATGTTTTTGCAAAGTTGGTCTGATCTAGGAAACCTTCAATTTTTAAGAAATGGAAAGCCTGTATTTGGCCACAGTGGCACTTTTAAGCATACTAGGCAAATTAGAACAATCACACCTTGGAAAGGAGAGATATACAAATATATCAGGTTGTATTTTTTGTTTCATATGCCGGTGATTCTCACATTAATCTACGTAAAGTAAGGTCTGTACTACATTTATTCAACTAACTGGTATTTTGTCATTTTAAATAGCAGATAGTAAATACCTGATGATGTGTGTGAGGTCTAAACAAGGATTACCTAAATACAATGCTTTCAAAAATACATATCGATGTTACATGTTTAGCTACCTTTATTCAGCAAACAATATTTTATTTTTAAAACTCATTATTTACAAACATTGTTAAACCAATGAATTGTGCTTAAACACCCTTAGAAGGTAGTTAGATTAGTTAAGCAGATTACAGCTGGAAATAGGAAGCCTAGAAACAAGTTTCTCTGTCTGATAGCTTGCTCACTATTTATAGCACTATTTATTACCTAATTGTGAAAATCTCTTTGAATAATCAAACCAAATAATTGGTTTTGACCAATTTCCCTACAGTTTAGAGAACATGAGCTATAAACAGAACCCAAATATTTGAGCAGTCAACTGTAAATTATTCAGGCGTGGCTCGCGGGAGGGAAAAGGGGAGGGGGCGCATGGCGGGTTGGGTGGGGGAGACCAGAAAAATTAAAATTGAAATAAAGTAAAACTTATCATTTTCCCATGCAGTGCCACCCGCTCTGCTCTCCTCCGTCTTGCTGCAGGCACAGGCAATTCTAATGTTGCTCAGGACAGCGTTAGAATTGGTTGGGAGAGCCCAACCAGGGCGCTCCCAGGCAGGTTGGGAGCCTCTGCCTGGTCTTTCCAACTTGGCAACACAGTGCAGGTTGGAGAGACTCTACTTCGCATGTATGTTTGGCCGGCCTGAGAAAGCCGGCCAAACATACATGAGCATTGAGGGGGCTCTGCTCCCGTCACACCCGTGGCCCGTCCACTTTTATAGTGAAAACATAAAAAACTGAGTTTTTATGTTTTCACTATAAAAGTTTTGCAGCTCCTGCTGCTGGCGGGAGGGGTGGTGGGGAAGGGGGTTTTTACTTCTCCAGTGCCAAGAGAAGTTATCAAGTCCCAAAGTCCGAACAAAACATGCATTTTAGAGACTAAGGGTCAGATGTATCAAAGAGTTTTGTCCATTCTGTGTCTGTGGGTAAATGTGTTCGTACCTTAAATTAATTGTTTTCAAGTCCCCATCTGCTAATTGACATATATAACCCTTTGTATACAATTACATTTAATTTACTGCATTTCATAAAAAATTTCCTGTTTTCAAAAAATCACGTTTTTGTTTCACACTAATCAAATGAAGCCTTGAATGTAAAACGTGCTTAATCTGTGCAGTGGCTAAGTACGGGTATGAGGCTTCTGATGACATTTACAAACATTTTTGGGTCCATTACGACTTTAGTTATAATTCCAATTTGTGCTCCTAACAGACGATTGCAGCAAAATCGGGATTACGAGTAATACCGAAACATCCATTACCAGTTATTTTCAACCTGGACATTTCACCAGCTGAAATCGGGTGAACTGTGCATTGGTGAAGCAGGGAAAAATGACAAAACATGCAGAAACATAGATTCTTGCATGTTATTCTCCATTTCCAATGGGTAGACTACTAATTCTTGATATTCATGCAACAATCAATATTAGTCTGCCTAAAGATGGCTCTAGCAATGTTTTCCCAAGAGAAGATCTGTCAGAATGGAAGGGAAGAACTTTTCCTCATTGTATTGGACAATTTAATCAAGCAGTTGAAACAGTAAGGCAGGCCCCTAGCCAGGCTCGGACTGGCACAAACAATAGGCCCCGGCACCAAGATAAAAGTGGCCTCTATTAGTAATCCAGATAGCTAAAAAAGTGGCCCACATTTGAAAATTAGGTTATTTTTGAACATGTAATGAATCTCTGTATGGATGTTTTACTATGTATGGGAGACTGCATGCATTAATGTTAGCACCAGGAAATTTAGCAGTAAAAACCGGCCCACCTGGCCATAAACCAGCCCACAAACAGCCAAACGGCCCACACACTGACATGTCAGACCACATTGGATTATTTTCCACAATTTAGTCAACACACACTAACATCCCCACCACAAAATATGATACTCAAACGGACCTCTGATATAAAATTGAAATTCCTAGATTATTATCATATATTATTATCTTAATAATATATGAGTTGAGATCTGTGGACTTGCAGTGTGCTGAAACAAAATACGTAGGGTCAGAAGAAAGTGGCGCATCAGTTCTGATGTGCCACTTTTCTTGCGCCACCCCTGCCCCACCTAAAGACACCATGGCTGCTCCAAAATTTACAATATGGCACATCATGGTGCTCGTTTCCACAATGGCATCATAATTTATGACACTATGGTGGCACTTTGCTAGATTAGCACCATAGATTATTACATTAGTGCAGCAAAGGGCTAGTGAGGCCCATAGGCCTCGAGCAGGCATTCAAAATGATAGAAAAAATGCTGCAGTGAAATCTTGTAGATTTTATTGCACCAATTTATGCGACCTCCCTGGGTGGGAATGCCCCTCTTGTATATTACACCTGGTGCAGTTATAATGTGGCGCAAGGGGTTACAAAGTGGAGCAATGCTAGCATTGCACCACTTTGTAAGTTTGGCGAAGGAGAATGGCCTCCTTAACGCTCCATTAGCGTAAAACAAATTATGCTAGTGTGCTGTTAAGAGATGGTAGAGCCTCGAAAATCTGGCCCTTACTGCTTCAAACATAGATGGTATCCAGTCATCTGTTTCCAAAATATATATGTCTCTATAGGTTTTATTAACTACCATAGGATTGTGCATGTACACTTTTAAAATCGCTTTACACTACGGATGCGCAAAGAATGCCAATTTCTTACTGGCCTAAACATTATTGAGGTATTCCTAAAGCATGAGACCAAAGGTTGAGTTTTTTTTTTTTTAAATAACCTTAACCCTCAAATAGAATTAAAGTCCCGTCATAACATGTTACCTTTTATTACTTTTTACTGCAGGCTTCTATGGAAAATCCAAAATGGACAGGCATTCATTAAATCCTTGTTGCATGATGTAAATCATGGAGGCTACCTCTTTTCCATGAACAACAGGCTCTCAAACTGCTACTAAATGAGAAATAGAACACCCTGATTCCTGGGTGTATCGTTCACATTATCCTTATCTTTTAATAAAACAGCTACAGTTCTTTTCTCGCAGCAATGAGTCGAGTGAATGTACAGCTTGCCTAAACTATCACACACTGAGACCGAGAACATGCCGAGAGTTGAGTGCATATTGCATAAAAGGGTGGATTCCCTTATGCGCCACAGCCCTGAAAATGCAAAAGTCCATAAGACGGAGATTGCACTGAAATTGTAAAGGTTCATCAGTGACTCAGATTGGTGACTGGAATCCTCATTTGTTCACAAACATTCTTTCAGAGGCGCGTTCCAGTGATGATTGGAATTCTTCGCCTGCTGACATAAACTACCTTCCAACCGTTAGAAAACACCTAAAAACAACCCCGGATGACTTCCATGAACTAAGGTATCCCACTCTGACCCTCAATCAGTTGCGCATCCTGCGGCCTAATGACTGCCGTCTGCTGTTGGCCACTGTCGCTGTCATGACTGTAACTTATCTGACATGTTTGCAGCAGTCATTGCTATATTTGTCAGGTGGCTGCAGGTGGTAGGTACCAGCTATCATTTCTGGAGGGTGGGGAATATTTGTCATCATCAAACTTTGCACCAAAGTACAAAGGGGATGGAAACAGAGGAAGAGAAAGACAGGAAAACTGTGACAATGGGAAAATGCAGGGCTGCACAGGAACATCAAGAGTGAGCTAAAGGGACAAAAACTGTAGGTGGGAGAAAGAAGCATGAGGTAGAATCAACTCTAGACAGCCATTCTGCAACCTAAACATTTGACAGAACTGACAGCAGGCATCTTTGAAAAACATTTGGTCTCTATACTTTTTTTATTTTTTTATTTTTTTTAAAGTAAGCACTGCCTTTATCTCGTGTACTTTAAGCTGAGTTGTATCTAAACCACACAAGTACACCGTAGTACGATGTAGAACTGTTAAATAAATCAATATCCTTTTATATAAAACAATGTTTCTTCTCTCTGACATCTTCTCCAAGCCACCTAAAATATTTTGTCCCTTGTTCACCAATTATTTTAGTTTTTAAGTTAACAATTAGAAGAATTGTTCTGAAATGTTATTACAAATCAATCAGCAAGACCATTTATAGGACAGGCATGCCTTCGTCTCCACATAGCAGAAAGCCATGTAATATTTCCTTAGTAAATTACAACAGACAACAGAGTTAATGGACCCCCTCGCTCATGTTAATGAAGCGCTGCCCTTTCACTGACATCACTTAGCGCAAATATGAAAATCAGATGCTAGGGCAATGCATCAAGCTTTAAAATATGAAAGAAAAGTAATTAAGAACGAAAACGCACACACTAATGAATGAACAAACCTTCTCTACAGCTAGGACAAAGCTGGCTTCTCCTTTGCAACTCTGGAGCTATTCACCAACCTTGTAAACTGTGCCGCCGCGATTATGAGGTCAACAGAGCCCCTTTGTGATTTACACCCTGGCTTTCCCTCTAGGGGCATCTATTATGCATAGCGCAATCTTGTCGGTTTCAAATCAGGCATCTGTAATATGATTTTTATGCACAGCAGGTTCACAAGAACTTTCTGGGTGGTAATATATAGATGATATGTCCGAGTTGGTATGGCAATGCAGTGCTTTTCTTCTCACACAAAGGGAAGCCATGCATCCCTTCACACTCTGTGAAAACGCGTATGCGATTACTGTGCAAGAGTATCCTAAGTCAACTTAATTCAATATATAAGGGATAAAGTATCTCCTGCAGTACATTATGAGGATATTGCAAGTCATTGAGAGTTCCACAGCCATACAGAGGAATGAGGCTGAAGACGCGTTCCTTTATGAGGTTATGAAACTTTGAGGTGACCTGTGATATCATTGTCATGTATGCACAGGGTACTTTTTCCCATATAATACATGGTCACACTAACACCTTTCCCCCAAACCACTTAAAATCTTGGAGCATAGCTCTTACATATGAAAGATAGGGCATGTTTGCAAACATGAAGAATAAAAATAAAGCCTCTAGTGCAAAATTGAACACATAAAAAAAAAATGTAACACATTTGCTGCAAAGAGATACCAGAAACACTTCAATACAAGTCTGTTTTTTTTAAGAGTTGCAGTAGCTCGGAATGTGTAGAAACAATCTGAAAACTTCTAGCTTTTCTCTAACTAAAGAGTGCCAGAAATAAACATGCTCTCCACCTTGTAAACTAGAAAAACAGAGCAGAAGAAGGAGAAGCAACATTCGGTTTTCAATGCGAAACAACTACTTCAATTTTGACCCAAGACCTGATCTGCCTTTCACCTCGGCTGCTGGCTCTAGCAGAAGGCATTGCGATGTCGGAACGATTGTAATAACTTATAATAGTCGAGTTCTGATGTCTTGTCTTTATAATCAGTGACTGGGTGCATTACTAGTAGCCGATTATAAAGAAATTAGAGACAGGGAAATATACAGGGATTACAGAATACCACGTATTATAAAGTGGTTAAACCCACACAGGACAACAAGATGCTAAAAACCAGAGTACCCTAAATACTATGGTGTGTTATGGTACGATTTGGTACGGGCATTTAAACAGCATTTACTACACTTGATGAGGTGTAGTAGTACTTTATGAACTTAGTAATAGCTAAGTCAGAAAAGATGAGTTTCAACACACTTGGGACAATTGTTTAATGTCTTTGTTCTTGCCCACCTACCTTTGTGTCAGTGCTCAACCGCTTAATCCTCCTAGATTGTTTGATTCTGCGCCTATGGTAATTGGAGCGCTGCTGTGAATGAGTCTCACTAACTGAGCTTCACACACTGTAAGCTTCTGAAAAAAGGATTTTGGGTGATATCCGCCAGTGCCCATCTTTTGAAATAGGATCTGCTGATGTGCAGCTATGGTACGACACTCTGTGCTATTAACATGAAAACACGCGTGCTAACTGGGCAAGGAAGGATACTCTCTGCCTCTGGCTGGTGTGTGTGCAGAGGTGGTCTGCCAAAATGTATCTTGTATATGTTAGTTATGGCCTGTGCAGCTTTATAAGTATGTCTGGGTAAAATTTAAATAAAGGTGGTGTAATTTATATAATTTATGCTACTTCGTTTTATGCTTGTTATGCAGAATTCCGAAAATTATTCCATTAGGCCATCTTGCATAATTACACTGCCATTTGCACCAAAAGCATAGCACAGGAGTTAAGAAACAACACAAACAACCAGAAAACAAGTGGCTTTGATTTTCAGCATTTGTGATTTTCACACTAAGCTTTAGCGCTAAGTGACAGATTTACATTTTGCATAATTATGTGGAATTTCATGTAATTGTCCAAAACGTCACATAGTTACTTGAAAAGCAAATTAAGTGAATTCTGTGCCCTACTTATAACTTTATAGAGCATCCAAAAATACCCCTTTTCCTTTTGATAATCCTGTAAGACTATAGTGCTTAACTGTAATTACACTTTGTGTGAAAACTATGCAAAACACTAATTTTAGATCAGCTCGATATAGAAAATATGATTAACGTGACTTTTTCTATGTTATTTGTACTGGTCCCAAGTACAAATAAAATATCCATTTGGCCCATTTGCATACCAACATATACTTAATTTGTTTGCACTATTTTTCTAGGACAGTATTAGTAAGATATGTATTTTGAACTGTCCAGCATGGCCCAATAAACTACACTGCTGGCCTGGTTTCATCCCAGGAAGCATGAAGTAACTCAGACTAACACATACAATTCATACCACAAAACGAATGGAGACGTGCGCCCTTATTGCATTAAACGAATTGAAGGCATTTGACACTCTGGAATTGGGGTAAAAGTTGGTGGTACTGGAGGGCATGCAATATGGTTACTATGTTTTAAGCTACTATACATGGAACCTACAGCAAGAACCGGAGGAACTGTCTGTTAAAAAGGTAATACACGCAGGGCTGTTCTCAATTCCATTTGCTATTTGCCATCAGAATGGAGCATTTTGCATTAACTCTTAGAGAGAAATTATATGGCTGGAGGATAAAAGTGAATATAGATAATCACATAATGTTGATTAACGCTGATGGCACCCTGGTGCATTTTAACCACCTTCGCGAGCAAGCCCCTCTGCTGTTACAGGAGTTATACAATCCTGGGGGCAATGCCAACCCAAATGGGATACATCAATGATGTTTACATTCGGAGGCCTAGTGGGTCAGGCAGCAAAGTACCTTCCAGTCTTGGAGATTACAGGGAAAACAAAAAAAATCAGTTCCTTAGGAATTTAGGTGACACACAGCAGAAAATGTATAGTCCATTAATATAGGCAAGGAGAGGGACTGACCTCGTGGATTCACTTTTGGAACTCCCTCCCATTATCAAATATGGTGCGTACCACTCAAGCAAAGATGGTTTTCTACCTATATGCCTATAAGTTTCACAAAGCACAGTGAGTCCTATCCAGATGGAGACATTCACAGATTAAGATTGGTCATTAATGCCTCTTGTATTAGTTAGGAAAAGAGGCAGAGTCAAAATATAAACACTGAAGTTGAATTGGGAAGAAGAGGGCCTCGCGCTTCTGGACTTACAACTTTGCAATATGGTGATCTGCAGTATTGGGCCCCAAGGACACCAGAGGCAAAATATTTCAGTTGCTACAATTGGGGTGCAATACGTTCTGATTGTCCTGGCATCTTTTACCCAGATTTGTCACAGTAGGCCCCTGAAGATTCATTTTATGACTCCCTATGCCCATGTCTGCATGTTCCTTTATCACTGTAAGTTTGGCCCGCATCTGAGGCTCATATTGCGTGTCCTAGTAGGAGAGCTTGCCTTTCATGTCATTGTGCAACCCTGATCCAGTGTGAGTGCCTTTTGAAATAGATCAAATTCCCATTGGATTAAACATGGATCTCATCATCGTACAAGAGACCATTGTCTAAGGGGGTTATTACAACTTTGGAGGAGGTGTTAATCCGTCCCAAAAGTGACGGATATACCACCAGCCGTATTACGAGTTCCATAGGATATAATGGACTCGTAATACGGCTGGTGGTATATCCGTCACTTTACCGTCACTTTTGGGACGGATTAACACTTCCTCCAAAGTTGTAATAACCCCCTAAGTGTCCTATTAGTGGACAAGAAATAGTGATTGCAGCTTGTGGCTGGTAGTTTGCAAGGGCTGTTTACACCCTTCCTGGCTGGTATAGATCACCTAAGGCAGTCAGTATGCCTACTGTCTTTCATAGTGTCAGTGGTTGACCTCAAGTGCTACACCAAGGGCATGGACCAATTTCCCCAGAGTTTACCCTCAGTCTATTCATGAACTGTAAATGAAACTCAAATATTTGAGTAGTCAGGTGAAAATGATTACCTGACCAGTGTCAAGAGCAGCTTCCAAGTCCCACACTCCAAACAAAACATGCTTATTAAATTTTACTGATAAAAAATCATTGGTTTTCTAACCCCTCCAACACCACTCCAAAAACCAATCGTATGTTCAGGACTCTGGTTCTACACTTTCCTTCGGTTCATCAGATGCATTGGTTTTACCATGATGCAAGCAGCATCTGAGCACATTTACATAATTTCTCAAGCCATTAAGCGGCTCAAGACCATGGCATCTGGAATTATGTGGCAAGGGAGCGACAAATTATTGTCAGTTTAGTGTATTATGCAGCAAGAAAAGGCAAGTTGTGTGCCACAATGGAGCACATTCTGTTGCAGTGTAATTCTCCCAGTTTGTAATTTTAACACATTAATTCTGTCTAGCAGAAATGTTCACATCATTAGCATCATTTTAACACCTGAACACAACAACCAGCAACCGAAACTGCAAGTGAAATGTGATATATTAACCATTACAAAAGGGCTTCCACTGTGTAACATGGAGTGTGGCACCTTTTGACGTATTTGTGCTAAAACTATTTTTTGATGAAGTATTCACATTATGCAGTAAGTGGTGGATTCTTTAACGAGTAAATCAATAAATACTTGCAAACGCCGTGGTTGCTGAATCACACAATTCTAGTAGCCCTGACACACACACACACAAAACAAGTTGTGCTAGCATTCAGCAAGAATAAACATGACCACCATCAACCGAACCGAGGTCAGCGAGTCAAAGTCTAAACTCATCAACGGTATTTAGATAAAAAAAAGTGAAAACATGATAGTATCTGAAAAGTAGATTACTGGTTTGCACCATCTATAGTATGGTTGGCTATCCATTTATGGAAGATGGTTCATTGAATTCAGCATATGATGCTAAGATCCCCACAGGATGCAATCCTATTACAGCTGCTCAGCTTCACGAGTTTGATAACATGAATACAAAAGAATTTGAGCACTAATGTCGCCTATCATTTACAGTGCTTTGGAGCTGCACACAATTAATCACAATCGTTCATTTAAAATGATCTACTTATATCCTCCAATAAGAACCCTCATTGTATTGAACAGCAAAGGCATATGAGCAATAAATGTCTAAACATTGCATAAATAAGCTGTTGGATTTAGTTTCATAACAAACATGTTCATAAAACAATGATGACCCATATTCATAGTTGATCTTTTATTGGATATAAGATTTATCTTTTCCTGAGCAAGGTTAAATAAGAAAGGATTTTAGAAGATCATTCTGGAGGGTATCATTAATCAAGGAGCTGGACAGGCCAATAAAGAACCATGTTTTACTCGTGCATACTCCTATACAGCTCTTCCTACCGAACGCTCATCAACTAGGTCAGCGTAAGTTGGGCGCAGAGGAAGCTATTAAGCGTTTCCGCTGGCACATGATGTAGATGAGGATTTATAAATGCATCTGTCCGCCCAAGCGTTTATGCTCTGAAGTGCTATAGATGTACAGGTAAGTCAGAAGGTACTTGCTTTCTCTCAGTATTTTCTCAGATATAGAAAATAGGAATTTACGGTTTTTAAAGCTCTAAGTTGTGCGTTTTTCGGTCCTTGATCAATTTCCCTGCAATTCCTTAAGGACTATTTTGTTTCAGGAAGCAACCATGGTGCTCATCCTTTTGAACACTAAGACCTTCTACTGACCAAATTAAAGTCAGCCGTTCCCAAATAAATAACTGTAATACAAGCTCACAGCCATTCCAGAGATGAAATATGTCCTTGACAGATTAAATGAATTCTCATTCACATCCTCTCTTTCCATTCAAGTAATCTGCAAGTGTTCCCTGATTTAAAAGTCTGCCATTCTCAATTTCAGGCCTTCCGTTATGAAATTCCCTACTACTATAATTTAAGATCATGTATCGAAGTACTTCAGTCCAGAAAGCCATATTTTTCTACAATACATACGTGCTTCTCACTAGGACTTTCCTCCAGATTCTTTTAGGAGCTTCAGTGTTGATGTGTAGGCTGATAAGCTGCACTGTTTCTAAAGATCCACTGTGTAGTCACTAGGCTGCTGTGAAATCACGCTCCACCACCATGGGGGATCCTATTCAAACTGAATAATTAATCAGTGCTAAAAATAGTAAAGTCCCAGCTTAAATCAAGATAGCACTATAATCTTCTTTGCTATAAAACCGTCAAAGAACCTGGAAAAACTGGCCAGCATATGGACGATTTCACTTCTGAAAGTAATATCTAAGATTTTAGAAACAAATTTGGAGAGTAGCCATAAAATACTTTATGGTGCAACATGTCTGTTCAGAGTATCTTCAGCTAGGCTCTATTACGGGTATGGTCTGGAGTCCACATGATCCTTGTTCTGGGCAACCTGAGGACCAAGTTTGATCAGGGCAGCGTTCACACCACTTGGGCCTCGAATTTGAGTGTCTCGTTGATTTCTGACATACCTGAAAAGACTTATTCTCATAACTCTTTCAGCTGAATTTAATGCAGCCATCGTTTAATTATTCTAGGGTTTTACATTGAGCTGAGATGGGGAAGCTCTACTTGTGCCGATATCTTCCTCCCTGCTGCATTGGTGTAGTTTAGTGTCATTGGATCTATGTACTGCAGACCAACATATGGTTCCTCACAGTGTACCCCATTAGAGATCGTTAACACCCCCTGTTCTCTTCAATGTCTATGTTTAGTCACTAACTACTCTGATCTGTTTCTCTAGCTAACTTCGGTCTGTGTAGTAGATAACCAGATAATACTCTTAATTTTCTGTTGGATATCTGGAACTGGATGGATAAGTTTGAACTATATGGACAGTCAAAACCTGAAGTCAAATGCAGAGAAGACCGAGGTTATGGTGGTTTCAAATAGCTTCTTGCTTCAGGCCCCTGGTGCATTATGGGTGTCCAACTCATGAGGTCTGTACTGCTACCTCTTGCTTCTTGTTGAATCAGTATGTCGTCTTTAGCTGAAAATTGTGACGAAAACTGCAAGTGCTTTGTCAAAAAAGACCAGATAACAGCAATAAATCAGTTTGTTAAATCCCATTTAATCTGAATAGATCTCCAAGCCAAATGAACTAACCATGGGCTATTCACAACACTGCAGAAAGGTTGGGAACGGGAGCTCTTAATTTCAGATATTCCACTGCATCCGCATCAGGAAACTGTATTGGCATTTAGCCATGAAAACAGATTGCACTGAAAGCCCGTGTTTGCCACATAAGTCAAATGATTTTAAAAAAACATTCTGTTTCCTAAATGAGAAACAGAGTCTACTAGCTAAGCCTTGCATCTTGGCTCAACTTGTGGTCCCTCATAACGAAAGGCAATGGAAAAGAGGCAAGTCTTCTCTGACACTGTGCCAACCCTTCGGAATTCCTTCATGCCTTATGTAAACAGTGAAAGTGATCAATTCCTACCACAAGGACCTGTGTCCTTTCCAGAAAGGCAAGAAACATTACCTTTTCCAGTGTAGGTATTTTTTTTTCCATCAGGCTATTTAGTCCTCCTGCCCGGAAAGATGATGGTAAACATTTGCTCTAAAAATGCCGTTGGGACAACTTAACAATGTTAAGTTTAGTAAAACTCCGCACAACGAATAAAACAATGAAACCACACTCCCTTAACGTCTTGTATAAATGATATACGTTGTTGTTTGAGAAACAAACTTTGATTTTTCTCCTGTGAAAGAAAAACTGTTTTGGGATGTCATCAAAATGCGCTTGGGCATCATAAGTCAATGTAACTATGAATTTAGCATGATCAGGCATTTAGGACCACAGGAACATTTTAGGCCCACCTCTGGGAGATATCTGGTGTAAAGTAAACAGTGTCCTGCGGGAGAGTCCGATTGTATCGAATGCAGACCTCCCATCCAGTAGCAACAGAGGGTGCACAAGTGCAGATAGAAAGGATGTTTTCATGGATGGCATTTAGGGGCCGCCAGGCTTCACAGCTGCAACCCCTGACTTGCCCCTAGCGACCCCTGGCACTGCCTTTGTGACCCCTGGCCTCAGAGGTTGAAAAAACCAGTGCGAGACACACAAGGGCGGCCCCACTTGCCTTGTTTTTGTCAAATCTTTATTACACTGAGACTGAAGAATATTTTATTATTCTCAATTAGTATAATTAAGAATGATTTACAATCTGCTGAAATATGACTCTCCCTGGCAGCTGAGGTAAGTAAAAAATTATTTTAAATGTATGTTGTATGCGCGCCTGCGGGTGAGAGTGTGTCTATGTCAGAACAAATGTGTTTATCTATAAATGTGTGTGTATGTGTAAGGATGCGTGTGTGGGTGAAAGTAAAGGCAAATTGATGACATCATCTCCGCTATCCCAGGCATTTGTGCAAATTGACATTCATGGATGTTTTTCTGACCCCCTGCCTCCCCTTCACCCAAACTGGGGCTGCCCAAAGAAGAAACAGAGAGCACCCAAACCAGTTGCCCTCTGTGACTATGGCACTGTTATAATGCACGGTCGTAACAAAGCCCCTGCAGCCCCCGCGGTGCATGGGGGCCCGAGCTCCAGGGCGCCCCCTCAGCACAGGACCTGGGCCTGAGAGCTCCTGAATAAGTCTGGAGGGGGGCCCTCCATGTACTTTGCAGGGGAGCCACCTCAAGTTTTGTTACTCCACTGTATAATGTAGTATGTATCTGTGTGCTCTTCAACCCTTGGAGTGACAGACTTAAAACGAACCAAAGGCCAGATGTAGGTACATTCCGAATTGCGACCCGCAAACTGCGAGTCAGAGCGACTCGCAATTTGCGAGTCACAATTCGGAATGTTGGATGGTGTCCCTGACACCATCTGTGACTCACAAGGGGGTCGCAAAGGCCCACCTCATGAATAATCATGAGGTGGGTCGCAATTTGCAACCCCCTTGCGAGTGGCGGCCATTACAGAGATGGTGGCCTGATGTGGACAGCAGACTACCATGTCTGTGACTGCTTTTTAATAAAGCAGTTTTTTTTTTTTTTTTTGTAATGCAGCCCGTTTTCCTTAAAGGAAAACGAGATGCATAACAAAAACGAAAAATGAAACGTTTTCGTTTCATTTTTTCAGAGCAGGCAGTGGTCCATAGGACCACTGCCTGCTCTGAAAAATGTTTGCAGTGCCTTTCGCAAAAGGGAAGGGGTCCCGAAGGGGTCCCATAGGGACCCCTTCCCTTTTGCGAATGGGTTACCACCCATTACAAAAGGGTGCAAACTGCGATTGGTTTGCGACCGCGTTTGCGGTCACAAAGCAATCCTGCATTGCACTGCGACTCGCAATTAGGAAGGCAACACCCCTTCCTAACTGCGACTCGCAAACCTGTTTTGTGATTCGGTAACCAGGTTACTGAATCGCAAAACGGGGTTTCTGCATTGCAAAGTGCTTTTTGCACGTCGCTAACAGCAAAATTCGCTGTTTGCGACGTGCAAAAAGCTTTGTACATCTGGCCCTAAATCTCCATTCTTTGACTTGCAATAGATCACACTCAAAAAGAATAGACCTTTAAAATAACTGATGTCATGACAAGCACATGCAATTTTCAACTGTGGACGCGTGCGGATGAAGGCCTCCAAAGGTTCATGTTTAGAAACATTTTTTAAAACATGGATCTGATGTTAACCTATTGAGTCTCAAATTACACCCTGGCTACGTGTAATGTTATATTTATATTTACGTTCATCTCACATATCCATGAAGGCCAAGCATTGTCGAACAGGTCCACTTTAAGGCCAATGCCTATACTCTACACTTGAGCACTATATTTGCTCACAGATTCACTTGTGATGCAACTGACAGTGTAAGCTTTACCCTTGAGCAGTTGTGAAACCCACAACGCCCACTACTGGTAGATGAGGGTGAGGAGTGTAAGCTAAGAACAAACAGGGCTATAGAGTTCTGTTTATTTACTTTTTCTTTTGCTACCTTCTTAAAGCTTAAGACCAGTATTGGTAAGGACACTGCTGGGCACACAAAAGGGCAGGCTGGGTCAGCATCTTTTAAGCTTGACGATCCCTAACTGACGTCACCGAACGCGGGCAGCAGTGATGGGGAAGAACACCTCATCTCACGAGCAATATCCCGCGGGAAGCTGTAATCGAAAGTTATTTACTTTACGGGGTTAATCAGATAGTTTTTTCCAGCCCTGGGCCCCTCCCTGGAAGAACAATAAATTGAGATTTGTCTAAGTTGAACAAAACGCCTGCTCTTCAAGCCAGTACAGCTCTGATTCTCTCCCCATCTGTATCTACAGAATATGACGCCAGGAGCACATAAAACGCCCTAACAACCGACGCTGGAGTTTTATATTACACCAGAGCACGCTGCAAGTAACAACTTACAGCACCCAAAAGCACCCAAAACACTTGCCTGTGACAGATATCAGAATTAAAAAAATAATTACAGATGAAAGGGTTCTCCTCATATAGAACAAAAAACCTTGCTTTGCATAGTGTGACATGAATGAGTCTTTCCACGCGTTCTGCGTTGCAATATAAGCTCACAAGTTTGAATAGGACTGTCAAATTGAGTAAGACTTTCAGAAAACCAGCATTGCCGGGAAGTCTGGGAATCCCTTAAGTAAATGCATGGATCATATTTTACATTCATTAGCCCAGAATGTAATTTAGCCTTGTCAATAGGCTTTTCCGGGGATATCTATTCACAGACAATATGCTCGAGTCGCTTTACTGAATGTGTCAGTGTGGCTCTCTTTTAAAGAACAGCAGTGCTCCAGCACATTGACTTGTCACTTGCCACATTTAATCGGCAATATTTTGCTTGCTAATCTAATAGAAACGTACAGGAAATTAATGAAAATGTCACTTTTTGTGAGCAAAGGACTAAACATCTCAATGTGACGGTATGCTGTCACCTTCATTTATAATTAATCAGGTGTGAAAGCGGCAGGAGAGAGTACAGTGCTCAACCACAAATGTCAATTAGAGGGTCGCGGATGGTATCCATGACTTGCCCTTGGGTGCCACGGCCACTGACCTTGCGACCTCTGGCCCCAGAGGTCATGAAGTTGGCAGAGGTCATGAGGGGCAGAAAGTACATGGGGACCTAACAGTCTTCTTTTTCCATAGTTTTCACTCCTTCGCCAGTCCCTCAGCAATAATTGGGAGGCTGTAGAGGGGCTAAAAGGTCATCCGCTGTCTGAGTGTCTGATGTCAGTTTCGCTACCCCTGGCATGTTTATGAAGTGATGTACATGTCGCCAACAGGTACTGGATTCATATGCTCACACATCCATTGCTTTGAAAGTAACTATGCACCGGGAGATCTAGAGTCACATGTACAAAAGCGTGAAATTGCGAGTTCCTAATTGCGATTTCATGTGAATCGCAATTATGAAATCCCAATTTCAGATGTATGAAACTCTTTTGAGTTTCATTTATGATTCCCAGTGGGTCGCAAATAGACGTACCTCATGAATATTAATGAGGAAGGTCTCGCGCTGCAAATTATTGGGAAGCATAAATCACAGGGATGGTGGCCTGGTGGCGTCAGCAGACAACCATGTTTGATATTGCTCTTAAATAAGGCATTGTTTTAAAATGCAAACTGTTTTGGTAAGGGAA
Organism: Pleurodeles waltl; assembly: GCF_031143425.1. NCBI lineage: Eukaryota > Metazoa > Chordata > Amphibia > Caudata > Salamandridae > Pleurodeles > Pleurodeles waltl. The sequence continues at coordinate 1,106,501,736 of NC_090445.1, forward strand.
AATGGGTGTTGTATTAAAAAAATAAAATTAAAAGTTTTCTTTTTACTTTATTAAGAGTAGGCAGTGGTCTGTGGGAACACTGTCTACTCTCAAAAAATGCTTTTACAGACATTGCCAAAGGTGAAGGTGTCCCTTTGGGACGCCTTCCCATTGGCAAATGGATTACCACCAATATGAAATTGGTGGCACTCTGCAAATGTTTTGTGACTATATTTCGGTCACAAAACATTCATACATACCACTGCGATTGAGTATTAGGGAGGGACGCCCTAAACACGGCCCTTCTTAATAGCGAATCTCAAAGCCAAACTGCAATTCAGTAACAGGTTACCGAATCGCAATTTGGCCTTGGTACATACAAAAATGCTTTTCAGTGGTCGCAAATGGCCGATTCTGTGAATCCGACAGTTTGCCACCACTAAAAAGCCTTGCACATGTGGCCCTAAGAAATTTGCTCAGAATCACTGGATGTTGAGCAGACGCCGGGACTCACACCTGGTTCCCCAGTTGCAAAGTTGGCTTCTCTGGCCACAACACACAACACCTTCTCTGTTCTTCTATTGGTGTACCCTTAATATGTCTGTGACTCATGATGTGCGTTTCAGGATTTCACACTTACCTTTATTTATTTTGTTAATTTACAGATCCAACTCAGATGCGTAAAGAAAAAGAAAAAATAAAGCTGTCTTATTTTCAAGGCACGCACATGCGTACTGCGTGCGCCTACCAAATGACACAGGTGGAGGAGACATAGCGCTTTCTTATTACTCTCTAGCTATGCTGCACACCGTTGGGGGTGCTGTAGAGCATTGCTAAAATCCAGTGCAAATGCAAATAGGTCCCAAAGCGAGACGTACTGGCCTTGCCAATGCTTGTTTTTAATTTGAGCTAGCTCTTTTATACCACCAGATTCAATGCAGGATCTTACATTCTCACAGTTGCATAATTAAGAATTCAATACATTATATTCTCATTTCTAAAACCCCATCTGCTTCTGACCACTCCATTTCATAAGTTTTAAACACAATATCTTACAACCGGACAAAATGTCAAATAAAAAGGTGCTATCCGTAAAAGGTTAGATCTACAGTGGCTCTTTCCCTCTGGAAACAATAATTTCTGCTCCCATCAATCACTGCATTACAGCTAGTCTTATCATGTTGCATTCAATAGGTCGCTAAAGCATTTTGTGAAAAATGAAAACCAATGTAAAACAAGGAAATTTGTAAATCCTTCTTAAAGGCAGCAGTGAAGTCACAATACATTGCCACAGATATTTTCAAGTTCAAATTTGTCAGCTCGGTTTTGACATTAGACTTTTAATGTAAAAAAACACAAACACATGCTTTGTTTAAGTGTTGATACTGGTATTTAGCACTTTCTGGATTTTGCATTTGCATTGCTGATGTTCACTAGTTTTAGCATGGAGCTTAACTTCGTTAGCTGCACCACTGCACTACATAAACTGGGTGAGGGCCTTTTGTCAGTGTATTGTAGTTGTCATGGTTGTTGGATGGGGTGATGGCTTTAGTGTGGTTTTGGTACACCATGGTGTTCTTGTTTTTACGTGTTCACTTGTGCAATTCTGTGGCAATGACTTAACTCAGATAGGGTGAATGAAAGAAATCAAACAAACGTGTTCAATGTGTTATATTGGTTGTAGTTTTTTAGAGCACTGCATGCCTGCAAGCTGGTTTTATGTGTGCCCTAACCATATAACACAACCAAGCAAGTAAGGTCTAAACAACAGAACTAACATAACAAAAATAATGGCCATGTCAATGACATCATAGGGTTAGGAAGAGTTTTGGAAAGAGTCAGTTCACGTTAGATTTCTGAAATTGTTAGAAAATATTAGTGCACTGGAGATAAGGTGATAGCAAACGACAAGAAAGGCCAACTTTACTACCCAGGAAAGTGCCCTGAATGTGGAAGGAACATATGTACCCATACAGCAGTCAAAGGTCAGAGTGAGACAACCTGCCGCTGAATAACGTTTCAGGATGTACACGACATGATATAGTCGATAGGACAATGGGGTTTAGTTAACAGTTTTCTGTAGCACAAACAAAACCCACTGGTATCAGAACGTTTTACCAGAGAACAGTTACATGCAACAGCAAAGAAATGTACATAATATCATTTCACGTTCATATAAGAAAAGTTGCCAACTACAAAACAACAGATTACACAAGAACGTTTTGCAAGAAGTAACAAAACAGGATCATTTTACAAGCTTGCATTTTAACGAGAATGTTTCACTACAAGGTTCAACCACATGCAAATAGCACAGTTATTTGTGGTAATTGAGGGCATACTTAACTAAAGATGGGCCTCAAAAGTTTTCTATGAGGCGATGTGATGATGAGCATTGTGATGTTTTTCATTTGCGGTCTGATTTTTTCATGGTAAGTTAGACATTATCTTGGACCAACATGGCTGCTGTCTTGACTAAAAGGCAATTATTTATGTCTCCCTTGTTTCAGCGAGGGCGATTATTCAGAATGGGGACATTAAGGAGAGGGGTAGGTGTTCACTCCTGTGCGAGAGACTAAATGGTGAACCCTCACCCTTGTTTCCCCACCACAGTGCCCATCAAGCAGTTGCAAGCGCTCAACTTGAATTGCCGGAGCTCTGGGTAATATTTCCCAGAGCTGATAGGCAAGACTGTGACTTAGTTGGGTCGCAAGCCAAGTCACGTTCTGCCGGTCCAGACAGCAGATGAAAGAAAGCATTGTGCTAGGAGTCACAGATCACAGCACCAGCACCCCAGTGACAATGTCCTTCATGATGGCGGCGGTTTGTGGCATGGTAGTCCTGTTAGTTCTGGGACCCACAGTAGTGATGAGGAGGTGGCTGGGGCTAGAAGACCATAAAAGTCCTATCACACCTGTGATGGGTCAGACCAGTGAGGAGATCTATCCGACAGGGCCTACCGACCAGCCTTCCTGAGGGTCAATGAAATTCTACAGTTGTTTAACAACAGCCTTCCCTGGGGCCTTTGATTCTTTGCCTGTGCTTACGACCTGTGTACCTAGTAGTGTTTGTAAAGAGGAGTTACAATTTAAAAATTTAACTTAAGAAGGTACAGTTCCAGAAACAATTAATCAACATTTTTGTGGCTCTATACTGTTCCTTATCACTGACAGCCGCAGAGGGAATCCCAATGTCATTCTCTGTGTAATAAGTGCATGGGCGGCCTTTATTAATCTTTTGCATGACTTGTGTACATACACACCCTTATATATATTAATAGCCAGTGAATGCAACAGGGGAAGAAGGGTCAGACTCCATGCATTATTATAAGTATGTACTTTATGTAGTACAACATGTAATAAATACTACACGCTATTGGGGACATGCCTGTGCAAAGATTGGCGCCGCAAGGATATCTTTATACTGTCTTTGGTTCTCTGCCAACTACCATTACCAAACTCCCTTGATTAAAGGGCATGACATTGATTAAAGGGCCAGAAACTGATTGAATGGCATGAAATTAATGAAGGTCGGGCAGGTTGTAATAGATGTATCTGATAATAAAACTTTACAAACAAAGAAGAATACTATTTGGACAATGGCATTGTTTTCAGTTGGGAATGAGTTAAACGATCATAAAATACCACTAAAAGGAAGACTCGTTTGATAGGAAACTCAGTTTAAGCCCACACCTATAACTAGATGGAAAATACATCCATTAAAAAAACAATTAATTTCAATTATTATGCTAAATGTTTGAAATTACTTAAATGAGGTAGTCTACTCTAAATATTGTAGATCTATAAATTATGGTTGGAAATGGCCTTTCCAAACTTTAAGATCTGGTGGTGTCTCTTTTCAGCACAAAAATTCACTTTGTTCTTGATGGTATTTGAGGGCTCCATAAAAATTATATTATTCTAAACCAGTGGCAAATACTTTGGCATACAATTTTGATATGCACTATTGGGCACTAATAAAATGTTTTTTTTAAATTTCAATAAAGGATTTTAGCATGAAAATGTGTACTATTCTGGTACTTCACTGTCTACACTGTTGATTACTCAGAGGATAACATTTTCTCTCTGAATATAATTTTAGCTTCCAAACCTTGAGAAAAAAAAGAAAATCTGTTTCTTCCATGACTCCAAACAGTCAGTTGTCAGCTGTCAGTAAACAGTCTAACAACTGCATTAGTTCAAAAGACATTTATGAGAGAAAGGTACACAATTCATACAAGTTCAAAATTTCTCATAATATGAAGGTAATTTACGGATATAAGCAGCTGACCCCACAGTCTGTTCCCCAGTATTAACCTTTTGTTTCCATTGATGGGAAGGGAATCTTAGAACAGCACACTGCTCATTATGGACTGTCAAGAAAGCCAGCACATACATTCAGACCATTTTGTTGAAAACCTGCCTATAAATCAGAACTGTGACCTCAATATTAATAAGGTTTTTTAATGCTAACAGTCCATTTTCAATTGTCACATAAAATTTAGGGGAAATGTCAGTCACATCGTTCATTAAAAATCCTGTCTCTACTGCCTTGGGAGCTGGGACAAATGTTAAACTCTGGTAAATATTGATGAGCTGAATAGTGGCTCTGGGTTCATGTAATGTGAGATGGATGGTACGAAGATCAGACTTAAGAATGCTAAAATACTCTGGTCTGATTCTATTTTTCCCCATTTTGCACATTAATTGTAACAATACATCAGGATAGAATGAAGGAAACTGAGAACAAGGTTGTCTGAGCCAGATATGAGTGGTGAAATGTGTCAGTCAGTAAAAGATCACTTAGCAATTTTAGCTCTTTAAATCACAGACCATGAAATGACACAAACGAAACCGCTGCCAGCGTTTAAGACACTATCCCCCCAAAACACAACTTTTCAATAACTGTCTAAAGAAATGTGTGAGTGACTATTACATTGATTTGATTCTAAAAGGGGATGGGAGGGTATTCCTCAGCTGTTTGATTTGGCATTTTAGTTCGTTAAAAATGTTCCATAAAATGTTATCAATAGTATTCAGTTCATCATAAACATATTTCCAAGAATATTCATATTACTGGAATTTACAATATTTGTTTCACTATTTAAAATATGTGTGTTACTTAAATTCCAAGCTTACAGAGATAAGACATTGTGTAATTCGCCAGGTGAGATAGATAAGAATTCTCTAAGTCTCTTGGCAAAAATCTTCAGTATCACTAGTATTATTCAGGAAGCAACTGGCCCTGAATATATATATGTTCCAAATTTGCTTACACCTCTGATTGCAGTGCACAAGGCAAAGACAGGAAGAAGGATGCGGACTACAGGGATGGTCATAATCTGGATTCTGCTTTGACATCCTTAACAGTGCAACTATGGTTAAAGTTCCTTGCTGTGCGTCAGAGAGAGGTGGCATCCCTGCACTAGTTGTGAGTCTGGCCTTTCTCCCCAGCCTAGTTGTGAGAGATGGCCTCTCGCTACAAACCAGCGGAACACGCAAAATCTACCGAACTTGCTGGATTCCTTTTCCCCCTAAGGGATACTTCACTCATTTAATTCAATGGTTCTACAGACACATTGGTTGTAAAAGTATTTTTTGGTGGAGTTTTTAAGGCTTTCTAAATTTGCCATCATCTTGGGGCCTAGCAGACTGAGAGAAGCCGAAGTATAAGGGCCAGATGTAGCAAAGAACCAATTTGCGACTTGCAAATTGCGAGTCCCTGCGACTCGCAATTTGCAAGTTGCAAATTGGTATGCAGTATGGTGTCTCAGACACCGACTACGACTCGCTATGGGGTCGCAATGACCCACCTCATAAATATTCATGAGGTGGGTCGCAAATTGCGGCCCCATAGCGAGTATAGGCACTCGCAAACATGGAGGCCTGCTGTCGTCAGCAGACCTCCATGTTCGTGACTGCTTTCAATAAAGCAGTTTTTTTTTTTTTAAGTGTAGCCCGTTTTCCTTAAAGGAAAAAGAGCTGCACTTAAAAAAAAAAAAACGAAACCTTTAGTTTCGTTTTTTTTCAGGGCAGGTAGTGGTCCCTTGGACCACTACCTACCCTGAAAAATATTTTTGGGTCCATTCACAAACTGGAAGGGGTCCCATGGGGACCCCTTCCAATTTGCGAGTGGGTTACCATCCACTTGAAGTGGATGGTAACTGCAACACCATTTGCGACCGCATATGCGGTCGCAAATGGTATTGCATACCACTCAGAATCGCAAATAGGAAGGGAACACCCCTTCCTTTTTGCGATTCAGAAATGCATATTGCGAGTCGGTACCGACTCGCAATATGCATTTCTGCATTGGGAAACGCGTTTAGCGACTAGCAAACGGCAATTTTTGCCGTTTGCGAGTCGCTAAACGTTTCCTACATCTGGCCCTAAATGTCTTCTCTACAATGCTTGATGTTGTTTACTTTTAACATCCAGTCACTTACTGGTGGTAAGTGCCTCAAAGAGGAAGTGTGAATTCTGCCATGTTCATTAGTACGGTCTCTGTTGCTCTACGTTCTCAGTTCATTTCTAATGGAACTAAAGGCCTTGATCAAAGAGCTATGTGGCCTACATGATGATGTTTTAGTGTCATGACTGGAATCATTTGCCTGCCTCTGCCCAACAGGCTTGATGGCATTACATCAAATGAATCAGCTTTTCATTTTATAAGAGCATGGTTCGTGAAGGGGAAACGTGTTTTTAAAAAAATTTAATGAATGGTCAAAATATATTGCTAGTGAACTGTAGAATTAGAAGGACTACCAAGAAGCTTCTCAGTCTCTACTGGATTTTCCTTTTATCAAAGACACAGTGACATTCTAGAATGTTCTTTCCTTCGGTGTAGAAAGCATATAACATATCAACTGGGCAGATGTGAAAATATACATATCAAATATATATGTTGGATACACAAATTCCAATATTTAGAGCCATCTCACCTAGCTTATTAACCTATCATTAGCCCTTACCTTGCACAGATAAGCATCTAACATCTTACTTTCGGTGTAATTTCTATTGATGCAAATTGCCTAGCTGCTTGAAAGTGTTGCGTTGATCAACCTTGCCACTCAGGGACGCATCACAGCACAGCCCATGCGTATACATTTCACAGATATATCATGACTTAGTGAATTCATTAAGCAGGTAAATACTTGGCTGCCACATCTTTCCACAGCCTGCTGACTGTTGCTTGTTATTCCCTGCGACATTACTATCAGACATGAAAAGGGGAAAAACATTTAGTCAGTGTTCAGCCTGTGCCGTCTTACTGAGACACAAGAGGGCCTGTTTTCCACGATTTCAAGAACTACCGCTTGACTAGGCTCATTCTAAACATTTTACCCTCAGAATGCGCTTTGAGTTTGCAGAGAGCTTTTTTGCTCAGATGCAAACCTTTGGACACTACATGCCATGTTGTGCAGATTAACCCCTTGTGTTAACATATGTACATCACAAGGCCAATATTCTTACAAGTTCCTAGCCAATTAAAAGGTGGAAAGCTCATAGAAATGAATCTTCAATGAGAGGTTGGAATACCAATGCGTTTGACTTTCTGATTGTTGCGATGACACAGGTTACATTGTGTAGGAACACTTGGGAAAATGTTACTTCTGAGGGAAAATGGCTAGTTAGGCTCTATTGGGCTGAAATATTTACATAGCATGAAAAATGACTGCAAAGTATACAAATATTACAATAAAGCGCATTACTTTCTTAAGCAATAGTCAAATACATTGCGTACTCATCTGATTACCAGGTCTCACATTTAATGTGATCCATGGAAACATCCAGTGCTGTACTGCCAAGGAGCTGCTGGCGACTGGTGACTACCAGCTGTGTGTTGTGAGCATAGTTGAAGAAACCTACTCAAGTAATATAATGAGCATCCCGAGTGATACCAAATTGGCACTCAATAACTTGTGACCATGGTTGATACATGGGTTGGCCAACAGAGTGGTAATGTGATCTGTTGATTAGGTAGGATTCGGTCTAAGAACTATTTTATGCCCACCTAAAGGGAAATATGAGGAAAATTCCAATAGAGTCAATGCTGTGACTCTCGTATTAGCTTCTTCCTGTCTTAAGTCATCAAAATGGCAGTCCCAGAGCCTTTTTCTATGCAAAAAGTAGCTTGTTCTGGTTCCAAAACACTGTTGAGTTAAGAGTTTGTGTAGCTGGCCCTTTCCCGCTTTTTCAAGTGGTAAAGCTTGATAACGGTGAATCACCAATGTAAAACGTGCCCTATCAGCTGGTTTGGCATTTTATTGAGTAATTGGACAACAACAGCTTTTTAGAAGCATTTAGGGACATGATCTAATGTAAGTAGGCTACTGGATTGCTTTACCCTTAAGCCGACCTATTGGTGGTGTACAGAATGGTTCCTTAAATATGGAAGTGGGACAAACATCACAGGGCAGCCTGGGGGGTTAGATTACCTCACCAGTCTCAAATAATTATCTTTTTATCAGGTGACTGAAATTGCAAATAATATTGTTATATTGAACATAATGTATTACTATATACGTTATGTTGTATCATCAAACTTTGTATAGCAAAATTCCTTCTTTAGTATGACCTTGTTGGGCTCTCTGCAGTTTCAATGTTACTCTCCGCAATATTCTGGGCTTTCACACTGAAAGGAGTCACAGGAGTTCACTATTTTTTCCCCTCATCTTCATAGTAATGGCTCCTCCCTGTATGTTTCACAGCCAAGGTACCAATTTATCACAATCAGATGTTATTGTTCGGTTGTGCAGCAGTGAAACTTAAGGCATTGCTGTTTACCTCCACAAGGGTGAAATGTTGTGCTTTCCACAATAGGGGTGTGTTGAAATTTACTGTTTTGGGGTTTGGATGGCATATGGATACATGTGGATGGAATTGTTTCTCTGCTTAGTCGTAATTGAGGCTTTTGCAAGATATGTTGTTTTGTGGGGTTGAGTCCTGTATTCAACTACATGGATGGGAAGCAATACTGTGCGGCTGGATGTGTGCCGGGTAATATTTTCCATGGGATCTCTTAGCATTAGTATCTGTGAACAGTGTACATTGCTATTGGGGAGCATCGCTTTCCCACTTGTAGGGGCTGGGGTAGATGTGGTTGTTGGGTGGCCAGTCTACCATATTTTGTTTCCTCTGGGAATCATCAATGCGGTTAGGGAGTGGCCTGCACAGTTAGGAAGCATCACTTTGCCAACTACGTGCTTGGGACTATGGCGTGTGTATGAGGTTGTGATTAACATCAGTCTAAGGTTGCACCTGTAGGTGTTGTTTAGGTTTTCAGACTGCTAGTGCATAGTCATTTTGTCAGGTTGGTGCAAGGCACCCATTGCATTTCACTTGTAATTTTTGCACCAAAGTATTGCATTTTTGTATTTATTGCTTATTATTCCAATTTTTGCATAGTATACTGAGCCACCAGTAATTCTCAGCTGTCCTAAGACTTTCAGTAAATATGGTTAGGTCATCGAGTGGTATCATCGTGAGGCATTGCACTGCCTTCTTTAAATTTATTAATTTATTTGTTAAATTAGAATGAACCCTAAGATATTTGCTATATCACCGTTCCATAAACATATCTTCCACCGTGCCTTCAGATGCATTTACATTGTTTATATTGTACAATTCTTTCTAGAAACCACTTTACTCTAAGTGCTTTATTGGTGCTGTGTAGCATTCTATGTAATCATGACTAAGCCATTGATATGGACTCTTTACGAGAGTCATTGGACCCGATCCCACTGGGGAGGTTGTCAGACTCAGGCAGTGTCCTAAATCTGATGCCTTTAATGATATTACCACTTCAGTGTGGGCACTCATTTATTCCTACAAATTGTGACCAGGAACCTTGCTGGTTAGTTATTGGACCATGTGTCTTCGATTCTAGAAGGTTGACTCGGACTTCCCAATTCACTTGGCAGAGAATACATGTTAACATGGGACCTATGAAATGGGATGGGTTTCCAATCTGTTATTGAAAAATAACTGATTCAAAGTTTCCCATAAATGTAATCACTCAATTGTGTTCTTCTTAGTAAATATGGAGATCGACGACCATCAATTTTCTTAGATTTAAGGATTAGTCGACCACCGTATCTGTAAATTGATTGTGAATATTATTTTTGGAGTGAGGTGTCCAAGCTTTTGGATGAAAATTTCTGTATGCTGGAGCAAGACAAGCATTATTTATACATACAAACACCTGTGTTATTGAGTGAAGTAGTAATTCATGTGTTTCTGAGCTTATCCTTGTAATTTTAGTGAACCTTGTCCATAATCCCTTCTGAACGTTTGCCACCTTGCACCTACAACCTTAAATTGTCAGAGTTTGGTATTGATCCACAGGCTCCATTCAGCTATATTTTCATAAAATAAATTAAGACCTTCATTCGCTACATAATTCTACAAACCATGTTTGTGTGTAGTTGACAAGTGTTTGTTAAAATATATGATATTAAAAAATGAACACATTTTGTGAAACGCGAAATGTGGGGATTTCTGAGGCTTTTCTTTTCTTTGAGGAATGATTGCATGTTTTCAGCAACCAGAAATAAACTACTGGTCACTAGTGTGCTAACCAATCACCTTTTCTCTCCTGACAGGGCTGTGTCATTGCGTCGTGGTCCCTTCTGACGGGGTTTAATTCACAAGTGGGTTAATGGTAATTTAATATGTTTTTGGTGCATAACTATTCCTAAATAAAGAGCAGACCTGAAAGAACTGGAATATTTTCCACTCTGTTAAGTTACGGGGGAAGTGAAAAGGGAGGCTGCCTAAGGGATGGAGAGGATTTTAAGATCCACCACTGCCTAGGCAACTGAATAGACAGACCAAAATCACATAAGAACACCTCCCTTGACTTGACAAGGTTGCAAACCTGAAATGCCTAATAGGGACCCTCACAGAGCGGGGCCTACTCCAAAACAGAAAACCAGCTTTGTCTGAGGCTTTCTGGTTAATTTTAGTGCTCAGTATGTGGGAAAGTCTCTTTGTCATGTGTTCATGTGAAGAGTTCTGATTCTGTGACATAAAGAACAACCATGTCACTTGGCAGGTCTGTCTGGTCAAGTCGTAACGTCATATCGAATATCTCTAAATGATGCAAACGCATCTCTTGTGAGGCTAGTCCAGTAGTTGATTATATCTAATGGTGGAAATTATTTTTATGACAAGTAACAATAACAGAAATTACTTCATAGTTGTAACTCAAATGCGTATGCTCCATGTTGTGCACTTTTTTTTTCTTGCAGATTCCTTCTGCCCTAAAACAATGCCAGAGGTCAAACAGAGAAAATGAGAGCGAAAAGAGACAGATATTATTTTGCAGCAGGCATGTAGTGACTTTTTGTTTTAAATCCAACTGTTTGGACAGAGCTGAGTTGCCAAGAAACACTTAACTTTAAGGAAATATTTTCATCTTTTTCAGTAAACCAGCTTCAAAGATTCATACATTGTTTCTTTTTAACTTATATTTTTATAGGCATTTAAGCAACAGAGGGAAAAAAACAAGAAGACATCAAAAACATGTAGCTATTGTGTAGCTATTCGGAAAGCTGGTTAAGGATATTAACCACTGGGCTGCGAAACATTGGGCACTCACGGCAACATCCTATACAGAGAAACCTTTTCAAAGGATGGGTAACCACCCACAGTAAAAATCAGTTGATACTTATCTGTGCACATATACATTATTTCCATCCGGAGTGCCAGGTCTTCCCGAGGTTTGGATTGGTACTCACTTCAACCATGTGTATTTTCTCCGACAGCAACTATTCATTCATCGTAGGGATGTACGAAAGGTACATAATTTCATTTTCCGCAATTACATTACGTTTTGGAAAAATTATTCGAAATGGAAATTCGGTATTTAGATTTACATTTTAGTCCAAAATGCAGCCTGTTGTCCAAATTGGACGCCAGGACGAATTCCGCATTTTAAAAAAATAGCTGAAAAAAAGTCATGTTCTGTGAATAAGAGATACTCGCTTTCTGGTAGATAACATTGTTTCCGTGCTCCTGCTATAGGTCTTTTGGTTGAAAGTCCATGCATAACATTGGGAATTTCGCTGCAGCAAGTGTAATATGAAATTAGGGGTTGGCAGCGAGCTCTACTCCGCTGGCGGAGCTAACAGAGTTTTCGGCACTCTGCTTGGAGTGCGTAGTTCACCTAAAAATTTTGGTAGCCTGCTAGCGGAGCGGAGCGCACGAGTGGGCAATGCAGCCCAGTTATGGGCAACACGGCACAAGTGCAGACTGTCTTTACTTGCGCTATGTGGCCCATAACTGGGCTGCAGTGCTCAGTCTCGTCCCCATGATGGAGCTGGATGGAGCTTCTACGTCTCCCTCCACCACCAGGCCTGGGCCGGGCCCGGGAGCAGGGGGCAAAGGGAGTCATACAGGGCGCCAGGACCCTGGCAAAGAGGACCCAGGTGGATCCTTGTTTTTTCCCCAGTGGTGCACACCTCTGCACAAGAGGTCTCAAGCAGCAGCTTTTGCTACCTCCGTCCCTGGCCTGAATTCAGGCCACGGCCTTAGGCATCAAAAGCTGCTGTTTCAGGTCTGATCTGCACTAGCCTGTCCTGTGTGCAAGGCACAAGAGGTCTGAAACAGCAGCTTTCACAGCCTACGGCCCTCTCTTTAATGCGCCCAATCTCGCGTCGACCCTGCTTAGCACTTCTTAGATCGGGCGCATTCAGGACAGGGACAGTGCCACTCTCTGGCTCACAGAATGCTGCCTCCACGGAAATCCACTGAGTTTTAAATCAAATCTGAGGAATTCCGCGGAGTGGAACTCCATTAGCTCTGCTCAGGCCTATATGAAATTTAACCCAGGCCTAATCTTTATAGCATAGGTCAAACATCAGGCTCCAGTCTTGATGCAAGTGAATTGACATACCAAATCAAAATCTATAGCATGCTGTTGTAACATGCTGGGCATGCAACCACTATGTTTCCTTCACAAATTCAGCATTGCTTTATTAATTCACCTCAACATATACGCTTTTGAAATTTGGCTATCACACTTAAGACCCTCAATGCAATTCTATTTGGTTCCTAGTTAATTGACACTGGTGCAGCGGAGATTTGGCTGTTACCTTTGAAGTCACAATGCTGAGTTATAACGTGACCGTAATGACACTATATTTTGTGAATTGATAACAAGCTAATTGTAAAGTGGTGCACTAAAAGTCTATATTAAGGTGCAAAACCTGTAGTTTAGAGTTTAAGTGTGTGCAGTATAACCACACTAATTGAAATGTAATCATTGATTTTGATTTTGTATGTATCCTTATAATATTAGAGTATAGTTATCATTGAAACGATAATGCATTTCATAATTGATGTGCACTAAATGTCATAAGCTAATGTTGAAATTTGTAGTTCTTCACCATATTTACTGACATGTATTAACAAATTATTTCACTTTTGTATTTTACTGCAACATGAAGTTTGGACAGGAATTATTACTTACATTGTTATAATCGAGATGTTTATATGTTCTAATTAATCTGAATAAAGTGTGTCATTTTAATTCTGCCTTAGTTTAGTTGTGTTCCCTTTTTGGCACTCATCAGATATTGGCACTTCCCACTGGGGCACGGGATGAGATTTGAGATCACGTATTCTTAAAGGAACTTATGTATTTATATATATATATATATATATATGTATACAAACGCACACACACCTAAATATCCGCACAACATGTTGGTGGCTGCTGCGTACCATAGGCTACAATTTCAATTGGAAGGGTGTATTTGTTTTGTTTCGCTAAATACTTTGGCATCTTTTGACAAGTCTTCATTAAACTTTCCAGAAAAAAAAGTTCATCCACATCAGCTCCCTCATGGAAAGTTGCATGCCAATCCAACAAGAAGGAGCCACAAAAAGGAGGTAGCTCAAAACTTTGGGCCTGATTTAGAGTTTGCTGGATGGGGTTACTATGTCACAAAAGTGACAGAAATCCTGTCCGGTGTATTACGATTCCACTAAATTAAATAGAAATTGTAATGTGGTGGACGGGATGTCCATCACGTTGTGACAGAGTAACCCTTCCAATAAGCTCTAAATGAGGCCCCTTTTCCCATGTGTGTTTCCATAGGAAACATTGCTCTCAGATACAAAAAAAGTCTGAAGCACAGTCAGAGCCATTACAACGCTGCACACTGCCGAGGGCCATGTACAGCACTGGTCCTCAGCAGTGCACAGTGGAGGGTTGGCAGCCTGCGGGTGTTGTGTGCAGGTCAAGACAGAGGCAACAACCGGCAGTCAACCGCCCACCGTGCATTGCAAAAGGGACTAGGTGCCCGTGGAATGATTGGGTGCTCCTAACCTCCACTGCACATGGCGAAAGGCCTTGGACAGTAGGGGTGGTTAGGTGTAGGGCCCATCAGGAGGCCAGGCCCTGGCGATAACACTTGCCGCTTATGGCCAAAGGCCATGCATGGTTGGGGTGTGAGCGACCGTGGTGGTGTTGGATGCATGCAGCAGGGTTGGGTGTGGCTGAGTTTCCTAAGAAAAATCTAAGTTAATTATAACTACACACTTGCGGCCTCCATCATTCCCTTGCGTAAAAGAATACTGGAACATTTACTTACCATTAAAAGAGGTGCTGTCACATACCCAGTGGGGAGACATTTTGCAAACCTATATGGAAGCATTTCAAACTTAGTTACGTTTTTGGGAATTTGCAAGATTCATAAATTACTGAGAGAAGATGATAGAGAGAAAATACTTTGCATCAAAATGTCCGCCATATTATGACTTGTATACCAAAGACCCATATAGACTCAATTAGAAAACATTTGGGTTAATTTCACCAGTGAATCAGCCACATCGCGCATTCAGTGTCTGAACTTTTGTGGCTCTACAAGATTTGAATTTAAATTGAATTATTGGTGGAACATTCTGTTTATACATATATTTTGTCATGCGTATTAGTTTATCTTATAGATACTGTGAAATGTGTGATATTCATTTCCATAGGGGATTACATATGACCTTATGAACGTACATTTAAAACAATTGATGATAGTGTATAATTCTTTGGTTCCTTTGATACTTCCCCCCCCCCGCTTCCTTTCCCTTCCTGTTTCCAGGACTTGAAGTACTATATAGGTTAGTTGTTCCTGATATCTAATAGGATTAAGATAACCTTTTCTTCCAAACATTTTGGATGGCTTAGATTGTAACTATATTGCACAAAGGAATGAGTGAGAAGTGAAACGGGATTCGCTCACCTCCCCAAACATCTAACCATGCAAAAGTAACAGGAGGGGACCTCTATCATGGTTAGGTGAGGATGCGCTAAGGAAATTAGGTGCATATTTACAAGAAAGTAGTGCATCATAGATGATGTGCCACTTGTCTTGCGGCCCCCTACCCGCACCTAACGACATTATGGGAGCACTGTTTTTATGTTACGGCGCCCCATGGCGGTTGTTAGGCCAATTTGCCCCTTAGTATCTTCTGTATTCTAACTGTTTTTAACAATGTTAGGGTGTCATTTGAAAATAAAATTAACCCTCAGGACACCACAGACTATTTTAAATCAAGGTTTCGCCCATCCAGATACACTAGGTATCTGAAGGAGGGCTGTATGATGAAGAATGCCACTTGGAATCCCAGTGGGGGAGAATATTTTTAATACCATAGGGTGATACCCTGGGGCTGGTATGGGGAGAAAGGCTAAGCATGGTGGGGTTCTCACCTGTTGTTTCTACATTGTAACTAGGCATATTGAAGTATTATTGTTTATATTACACATTATGAAATTAATATGAGTCCACTTAGGCGGACTGTAAAGTGGCCTTTTCACTCAGAATGCACATGGTATAACAATTGCCCATGTTTCCTATTGAAATCACTATAGGGACAAGGTAGGTTCCCCATGATACTTTCAGAATGTATTAAGTGAATACCAATTAACTTTGCACTATGTTTAAATAATGATGAACTTGGATTGATTTTTGCCCGATGATCAACTGAACTAGTTTAATGTATGGAACTGAATTATGATGCTTCAGTTATTGGCTACCTCTGAATTTTGACAATCGGGCCACTCAGTCATGTGTAATGAATAATGGATGATGAGGGCCCCATTTTTATTATGGAATCTATTCTTGTTGCAATCGCTATTGGTCACCTTTCAAATTAACTATGTGCAAATCCCCAGCCTTGCCCACATATGCTCAGCGCTATTATGCTTCCCTTTTAAAGTGCTCCCATGATTAATTAACAATGAAAACATAGCACTATCACCAGTATCACAATCAAAGTCATTACAGCGCTCAAATACTGAAGAACTAAAAATGTTCAACAATTAAACAATTACAAAACTGCATTCAGTAATTATACTCAGACTTGATACTCTTCTTTTATGACATTTGTTAGAGATTATTTTATAATCACATGCATTCATACTTATACTGCTCAATCATGATTGGAACTGCTGAGAAACTTTAATATATTTCCTCACAGTATCTGTGGATTGCAGGACATTTAATTTATTGTGAATCTTCTACCTTTCTCATTTTGTTTAATCACTGTGTCTTATATATATTAAAAAACAAAAACCTCAGCATATATATGCCATGAGTGATATCAGCAATTAAGCCATTTAGCATGTCACGAGTGATGCTATCTGTGAGTTCATAAGTTTTGGTCTTATTTCAATACCTAAATTTATTGATAACTTAACATTTGTTTTTTCAGTGAAAAAAAAATATATAGTCTATAGCACTATATTACGTGTGTGCGTGTGTGTCTGCTTGAAGATACCTGCCAAACTGGGAGCACCTCACAACACTCTATCAATCCTTCCATTTTACACCATGGGCCACTCACATCCCAACAGCTTGGACTCTTGAGGAATTTACATATCTGAAGACCTTCTGATCTGTTTCAGATGCTTAACAACTATATTGATAGGCTAGAGGTTAAATGCCTGGCACGAACTCCAAGGGATCTGCAGTTATAAGGGTGCACCCCAGCAAAGCCAATGCGGCCTTCAACCCTTCTACGATCTGTAAACTGAGTACCAATAATTAAGGTAATAGTAACACCTGTAGTTAATTGATCTTGCAAATGGAAGAATTGTTCTATGAAGCACTAGATTGAAAACAAGTTTATACTATTAAGGGGCCTATTTATACTTTCTTTGCACTCAATTAGTGTCATTTCTTTTTACGCAAATTCAGAGCAAGTTTAACTCCTTATTTATATTTTGACGCTAGACTCGTCTAGCGTCAAAATATTGGAGTTAAAATGATTTCTTATGTCAATGAGATGCAAGGTAGACGTTGTGTTAAAAAAAAGACTCAAAGCCTCTAGCACCTTATTTATCGTCTTGTGCAAAAAAAGTGCATGGGGTGAGGTGGGCCTAAATAATGGCGCTAAGCCTGCTTAGCGCCATTATTTAACGCCTGGGTCAGAGCAGGCGTTAGGGGACTTATGGACCCATTTCCATGGTCAACCACCATGGAAAGAGCCCACAGGTGCACACACCAAGCCCCAGGACACCCACACCAGAGGTACACTAGAGGATGGTGTACCACATCCCAGGTAAGTAGGGTAAGTGTAGGTAAGTATTTTAAACATTTTTTTAAAGTGCCATTGCAGGCCCTGAAATGGGTCCCCTACATGGCACTGGCTGCAATGGCCATACCCAGGAGACTCTTGTCACCTGTGCTGGCCATTGAGGTGGTGGGCGTGACTCGTGTCTTTTATAAGACAGGAGTCATGTGGTATCAATGGTTTTGTGTCAGGAAATGATGCTAGGCTGGTTAAAGGCATTTTTTTTGCACCTAACCAGCCTAGCGTAATTTTTTGGTGCAAAACTCCCCTTCCCTCATACCGTCACCCGCACCTAGCTAATGTCATTTTCCCACAAGCTAGCAGGCTTGTGGGATTCCATAAATTGACGCTCAGCTGGCACTCTGGAATGACGCAAGCCGGCGCTATACTTTTTAACTCAAAACTGTGTTTGCGCAGTTTTGCTTCAAATAGTATAAGTATAGGCTTAAGTATCTTAATGATCCACAAAGCTTATAGGACCAGAAGTAGAGGGGCAGGTTAATTTGCATCAAAATGATTGTGACTGATGCAATAAATTTAAATCCTAGAACAATGCCTTCTCTCCACCTCCATTAGCTTGTTTGATGAAACTGAATGCCTCACCTTCCCCTACCATATCCACATAGTAAAATGCATTTAAAATACATTCCTGGGTATGTAAAGAAAAAGAACAAAAGGCTCATAATTTACCTGGGACATTTTGAGACCTCTGCTATGGTAGAGTGCAGAATGTGAATTTTATTGTGTGAATGTTAATCACTAAGACTCTGTGGCTACAAATGCTGAACAAAGTAAGCCAGTATGCAAGCATTCCCACTTGTTAGCCTGCTGCACTGATTTGTGCCTGGCCTGTAGTGCTTCAAGTGGAGCCACAAAAGCCTCTTATCCTTTCAGGGTCAATTGGGTTACCACGGAGCTGAGGGGAAAGTAGTTTGGAGAAACGTGTAATCCTTCTAAAAATACAATCTCTAACTTCCTTATTACAGTCAATTTGTGACATCAGTCCTCACTGCTATTATGAAAGTGACATCACTAATCTACTGTTGAAATATTTTAGAGCAGAGCACCTTCTGCATTCACTATTTACAACACCAAAGGAGAGCAGAGAGGCAGGGCTTGGAGCGTGCAAGATGGCTGCTTGCTGCTGAGACTCATGAGCCCCTCCTTCTCGAGATCACCTGAGGGGTGATCCCGGTGCTGCTCCCTCACCACAACAGGAAAGCACTAGTGGTCGGAAACCATTGAGATGCCATAGGAACTGAGTGTTGGTCCTTTATATTGCTCCTCCAGAGCTACAAGCTGATGGGAGGAACAGGAAACCGGGCGGGGCCAGTCATCTCTGGGATGTCTACCGCCCTCATGCTATCATGCCTGGGCCCCAACCATCCACCTCGTCCTGTACTGTGATACATTTGGCTGCACATTGGGTTTGGGAAGTAAGTTGCACGCCACACTCCTCTCTGCTGTCCGTAGCCGGTACCGACGATTAAGCATCAGCACCAGAGAACTGCAAGGAGGACCTTACCATAGTGAGGGAGGAGAAGAGAGTGACAAGGAATGAGAAGTTCCTTTTTAGGTCATCTGAGGTCATTGAGACTCTTTCTCTGGTGCAGAACTATGGTACTGGGGATCCTGCCATTGACAGACATGGAAAGGGAACCTTGCTTGTCCTAGTGGCAGTCAACCTTACTTTGGGTAGTGAGATGACAATGGACAATTTGTGAAGCCAATCAGCCCTTACATACTGAGGAGGAGACCATGCCTGCAATACTGGGAATTACCTTGGCATTTCCTGTGTCCCCACCACTTAGTGGATTGGCCATAGCACTGGCTATTAAGCCCTGAAGGAAAGATTACAATAGTGGTATAGTTGAGGAATCTGGAAATATTGTGGACACCATCCTTGTTTATTAATGATCCTACCTGTGGTCCGTTCCAGTCCGGGTGACTAAGGTCACTAATCGCGCTGCTTACAGTGCTGGAGAAGGTGCCTTTACGTTGAAACTTAAGACAGTGCAACAGCTACTCTTCTTAGGAGTGACAGCAGAAAAACCACCTGTCCACCTCAAAACAATGGGGAAGTGATCAGGGAGATCACAAACCATGCTAGAAGCAGTACTCAAGGAGCTGCCCGATATCAAGATTCTGCTTAAATCTGTGGATATCACAGTTACCCAAACGGCCACCAACATCCAATCACAGTTTGTTGGCGCCTACCACAATGTTGATGACCGTGGGTGGACAGACTAAAGCATATCTTGACCTAGAGGAAATGGAATGTTTCCTTACTTTTCTTGAAATGAATGATACAAGATGCAGATCCCAGTGCTGACTGGAAGTGAAGGCAGGGAGATCCACATCTAGGGTTAAAAAGAAGAGGAGCAAGAGGAGAGGACTAGACTTCAAAGAGTCTCCCAAAAATGGGTGTTTAATGGCTGAAGTGGTGCCAAGAGCCACTCAGTGTCCACAGATAAGTCCTGCTTGCCATTGACGAATTGATGTACAATGTGACACCTTAATGGGAAAGCTAGGACGATACACAGGGGACAGGACTCTTCATGGTATGATATAGTGGCCAAAGTTAGAATTTGTTGATGGCATGTCATGGTAAATGGATAGACCAGGAAGTATAAATCTGCTGAGGTCCTGAGATGACAAAATACTTTATCATGATGTCCAACAACTCCCTCATAGGCTCATGGAGCCTTTCATTCCCTGTGGACAGAGGCTACACATTCACATCTGGGGTATAGGGGTCCTGATCCAGGACTGATTTCTTCTTAAATGAACAGACTTTGACTAGAAGGTTACTTGTGACGTACACTTCTCCAAATGGTGTATCTGACCATGACTTGAAAGGTATTAGTCTCGAAGTTGGTATCCTAGTACTGCCCCCTTCCACGTGGTGAATGCGCATAGCTGGTTATATAACATTTGACATTTGAGAGGAAGAATGACTATGGCCTTTCCTAAAGACATATCTGACCCACAACCAAAGCCTCAATTGCTAAACACAAATTACAGGTGAGGCAAACTCTTGAGAAAGAGGTAGCACGAGAGACAGCTTTATATTATACCCACCCTCAACTAGACCTTAAAAATATTAATCCACACCAGATATAAATTGAATCAGTCACACACTACACAGATGGAAACACCTCTGTTTAAGATCCAATGGAGTCATTGTGCAAGGTGCCGCCTTTTGGAGACGCAACTGAAACAGCAAAAAATGTCAATAGGATTATCCTGGCACTATTAAACACAGCAAGTACATTGATTACTATTAGCTTGGGAATTTGCCTCCTATTATGGGGCACTCCATGACTGTACGATTTCACACTCGGATTCTGCAATTGAAGTCTTTTGTTGGGTCTAGACCTTGCAAAGGTAGAATGTTATGGGTAGAATGTTAGGGTGGTTTGAATGTGGATTCTGTGATTGTATGAACTGTACTGGCAGTTGAGGCTTTCCACTGTAGTTCAGTAGGTCGTGCCTACAGTCTTGGAAACAAACATCCTGTTCTGCTTACCTGTTGTGTGTCCATTTGGTGGACTTCACGGTGGCGATTAGGAATGGGCTACGACCACGGTGCCCTGTTTAATTGGTGACTATCGACCAAGCCCGGCTATTGGTGCTTTCCAATGACTAGCCCTGCAGGTGGATTGCTGTAAACAGGCATTAAGGTGTGATTGCCGTTCCTGCTGACCAGCTACTGCACTGTATGGAGAGGAAAAAGTATTTTTGTGCTGTTTTTAGAGCCACGCTGTTTGACTTTCGAAGCAGACTTGTGCTGCCCTGCATGAGTGACCGTTCACATTCAAACAGTGCAACTGGAATGTAGCACAACTGGAATGCAGAGTGAAACTGGAAGCGCATGTGTCACACGAGTACCATGTGCTATATTGTCTGTGCCATTTGGGATTCGTTCAGATTGATCAAGATTGAGTGCACTAAGTCACTTGGTGATAAGCACACCACTCAACAGCGCATGTCAGCATCAACCTAGTGCACATGAATTCACTCTTTGATGAGCACACCAGTCACCAAAGCACCTTATCACAAATGCCTCAAGTGGGTGTCGTTTGGGGGTACTGTGAGAATACTTTATCTATGCACAGAGTAAGGGTTTAGTCTTATTTTCATCTTTTCTAAGCATTTATTTTTCAATTTCAAAGTCAACAAATCTTTGGGGTGGTAACTCATCTTCATTGGCATCACGACATTCTCTTCACAACAGAGACTTTTATTCACAATTTTTCAATCCATTTAATATTTTCTTTGTATTTTAAACTGTAACAACACATAATTCCTTCTCTGGCTTTTTTAGCTACACTGGGTTCACCACAAATTGACTCAGAGAAACAAAACGAAGGATTTGAGGCCTATTGAAGGTGAAGCTTTTAAGCAAAATAAGAAATTCTCAATTTTAAACCATCCCTTAGGTTAAAAGGGTAGAAAAGCTTTAAAGTATTTACATGTGTTTTAATGTGATGGGCGAGGGGGCTGTTTTAGATGAGTATGCTACTGCCATCAAAATGTTAGACGCTCATTTAAAAACAAAATGTAAAAATAGGAAGGCACAAATTTTGTCTTAGACTTCAACTGACTGGTGAGTCCTACTGAGTGATATCTAGAGTCTTAGCTGCTTCTTGTGACTATAAAACATTGGAAGATAAAATGATTAGAGACCAAGTAGTAGAAAAGACTGAGGAGAAATTGTTGATGAAAGACAATCTCACTTTGGAAAAAGCTGTTGAAATAGGAGCTGCATAGAATCTATTTCTGCCTCTATGGAGCAAGTGTCCTTGAGCACACATGTGCATGCCTTACAAAGGACAGGGTCATCAAAGTAGTGGGAAAAAACGAAGGGAAGAAAAACAACTTTGAGTGCTACAAGTGTGGTAGTAGAAACCATTCGAGAAATGCCTCTTGTTGTCCAGCTCTTGAGAAAGCATGTGCCAAGTGCAAAAAGAAACAGCATTTTACTAAAGAGTGCAAGTCAAGTGGGATGGCAAAATCTCCACTCTAAATGTAGTTGAAATGGCTGCAAGCCAAGAACCACATCCCATGATTTGATCATCAAAGCCCGTCTGCCATCTGCTTCAATTTCACCAGCATACTTGCACCGTGCCTTTTCTCTTTTACTTTTCACAGATTACCACATTGGAATCACCCATCCTTAGACGCAACAATTTGGTTGATGGCACACAACCTTTCCACAAGGCAAAAGGTGACACACCAGTGACTGAGTTGGGAGTGGTGCGAATGGCCCATAGCACATTCTTAAATTTCTTGTACCAATCCAAACCATTGGCGATGGAAATTGAACATAAGCCCTGATGACTCTGTTACATCTTTCCAGTAGGTCATTACTGCAGAGATAATACAAAGGCATCTGTAATACCCACTTTCAAAGTAAACCCACTAACCTGAAATACTTAGGTATTTGCATGAACACCGCCCTCATCAACATGGTGAAGAGTAACATAACGTCCCTTCTTGACAAAATGCCAATGTATTTATGCAATGGTCCTCCCTTTAGCTGTCCTTGTGGGGATGGATGCAAGTTATTAAAATGAATATAGAACCTCAGTTTAATTATGTGTTCGGCCTGCTGCCACTATCAGTGGCCTGTGCAGTGTTCCTCACAATAAGATGCTGCCATCATTTCCTTCGTGAGGGGACGGGCAGAGACCGCTCCTCAAGGTGGCAAACCTGCATGCTTTCATTAATTAGAGAGGATTAAAGTTGCCTCACAAGATAACATTCTGATTACACATCATCTATCACTTGCTGTATATGTTGGGTCAAGATGGAGAGACAGCACACGAACACACACAATCGACTGGCCATGTACTACATGGCACAGGGGAGACGGGGTTGTGACTGGAACCCTATACTTTATGGCTCTTGCTATGCCTGAAAAGGAGCACATTCCCTGCTCAAATCTTCTGGGGGGATACATAGGACAGCACCTTTTGGCACGATACTGAATTACAGATAGGTGATGCGGAACTACACTGACCAATGTTGGTTGATAAGGTGCTCCCTACTTTGGAATCCCTTATAGATGCAGGCTCCCTTAAACCCTTCCACCTGGAACAACAAGAAGATGCATTATTGAACTCCCAATACTGAAGTTACCTACAACTGGCTCATTGTCACTCTCCGATACTCAAAGCGAATCACACACAACTTCAGAAATCTCCAATAGTGCACTATATAAAGACCAGGAAAGAAGTTAAGGGTACAGTATCAGGGTTATAGTCCCTTATCACTGATGCTCCCTTGTCCGCCTCGACCTCCTTGTGCTTAAGAAGTGTGAGAAGGGAAGGTTGAAATCCAATTTGATGATGAAAACCGGTCAGAGTTAATGAAAGAACACAACACATTGTTGAGAGAAGCTCAGTTGACATTTGACACCGCACAGATTACACAAAGTGAAAATAGGCGTGCTGGTAATATGGGAGGGTATAGGGGATATTGTTCACATATATAGAACTGCTCTAGGACACAAAGATATTGGGATGAGATCTGGCTAGAGGTGCAGGGCATTGCTGGTGTACGTATGCCACTGACTTGCAAGATAACAAGTTTACAGGACATTAATTTTTTGCCTATGCCAATCTATATTCGCCACTGGATGACCAATCACCAATATCACCCACAGCTTACCCCGTGGCTACAATAGGCATTTAACGCCTCTAGAAATCTACTAGCCTCCCAAAATGTAGTTCCTCGCCGGAAGAAATACATAAGTTAGCAACCTTCCAACATTCCTTATATAAAGTGAACAACAAAATGTCAGTTTGAAGAGGTGTGGGGTACATTTTTGAAGTCCCCAGTAGCTGGCGAGCCACCTTAGAGGAGATTTGGGATGTATCATGTATTTGTTTTCTGGTCTTTTTTGATGTTGAAGAGACATTCTGTAATCTGATACCTAACCCGGAGAACCAGTTCTGGGAATCCTTCGTTCGGGCTGATGAGGGTTCAGTTGAGACAGTGCGAGTTTCGTGATTGACTGGAAGTGAGATGGGGCGGAATAATGTGACTTACATTAATGTGTTCAGTTCTGTAGAACCTTGAGATGCTTTGTGCCCGATTTGCAAGAAACTGATGCTTTAGTACTGATGCTGATGCGCCAGTTTGCTTGCTTTGCACCTGCCCCACCTATCAACAACATGTGTGTGCCGTACAGTGCTTAATTTGTAAATAAATAGGTGCCGGTGCTCAAAGCCCTCCTCTTAAACAGGCGGATGCTGCAATTAAATATGTGAACATGGAATACTGATCCGGCGTAGTCCTGGAGCCATATCGGGTCTCTTTCATCCATATAAAGCCGCTCCCTGCCCCTTCAGCTCACTCTTGCAGCTTTCTACTTCCTCCCTTTGTGACGCTTTTTCGTTTTTCCCTTCATCCGTCTTTCCCATATGTGTCTTTTGCTTTCAGCAAATATTTGAGGCAGAAGAATAAGCCCCGGCCCTCAAAAATAAGTGCCGGTGCTCAGCACCAGAAACAGCAAGCACAAATTAAGCGCTGGTGCAGTTTTTACCACGGTGGTCGTTAGGCCAATAACATCAAAATTTGCTTATGCTAAAGTGGCGCTTTGCTCCACTAGCATAAAAAATGTTGACGCTAGTAGAGGAAAGTGCAAGGTGGTCTATAGGTTAATATGGGTGGGTCATTTTAACGTCTGCTCTAAGCAGGCATTATAAATTTACGCCAAAAATGGCACAGTGAAATCTTATAAATTTCACTGCACCATTTTTGCGGGCCCCCTAATTTCGGAACGCTCACCTTGCATGCATAGTGCCACTTTGTAAAAATGGCGTGGTGAAAATTGCCTCCTTGAGCCACATTAGCGTAAAAAATAAAAATGATGCTAGTGTGGCACAAAGAGGCTCTGGGGTCTTAGAAACCCATGACAACACTCATGGAACGCCTCCCTGGTGCAGAGTAGGGCAACACAGTGACTTACGCTTCTGTCCCTTACTCCATACCTATGAGGGCATTCAAAGCCACACAAAGTGGCTTTGCATGGCCTTATAGATATGGTTGAGAGGTCTACACCACCACAGAGTCAGAACAAAGGATGCTTTGGCGATGCAAGCCTCTCATAAATAAGCACCTAAAGATTTAATAGGGTGTTGGGGAAGAGTGGTGGTGCGACTATCTATTATAAAAAACACAAGCACTCCTTACCATATGAATAATGAATATTGCAAATCACTTCAGAGTTTGAAGTCCGGATAAAGAAATATTGTGTTCAGCCTCATTCCTTTATATGGAGAGGGAGTTCCTCTGCCACTTTAAAGATCCTTTTGTTGTGCTGCACAGGGTCATTTAACCTATATATTATGTCAAAAGTCAGTTCATTCAGAGGCTTAACTGGTTCTCTAGAAAGAAGATGTGTGATCATTTGAGAACTTCACCACTGTTGAAACGTAGCAGCCAGAAGAACACGTCACTGGATTGCTCCCCTTGTTCCAGGCAAAACCTGTTATCTCTGGGGTGAGGGGAGGAGTTTTTACAACCTCAAGAAAAGGCTTGAGTTAAGACAACATGCACCATATATTCTGCGTGAACAGATGAGAATTTAGGATTCCAGCGCCGCAACTCTTCTTTGCGTGGGGACACATAAATTGTGGAAAGATGCAAATCTGCACACCTCTTTGTCTCTGATCTTAAGTGAAATTTGCATTTCAGAAGCAGGTCCTCGCAGGCGCTATCTGCATGCTAACGACAAGCAGGCCCATTCCGCACCAGTAATATTTTAAAAGTTGGGCCTGAAATAACAGACTTAGCACTTTTCTCGAGAGTTGCTGTTAGCACAGTGACTAATCCCATCAAGGAAACATTAATTGGTGCCTGGCCGCTCTTCTTCATAGCTGCAGTAGGCCATAAAACTTAATCCTCCCCTTCTCTTTACAGCATGTAGCCCCCGTGTTCATCAATAAAACTAATGCTATTCATTAAGCATGCCTGTAATTACCTACAGCCCGAGCAAAAATATGTCCAAACAAGCGAACATCAGGACGAGTTTACGATTCATACCATGTCACAAGAGTGTTTGCGCAGCGCAAAATTGGCGCGCAATGGCCTACCGAACGGTGGACCCTTAAATATTTTACATACAGTTTAGTTTACACTGACTGATCTGCTCAACGCGCTGTTAATGCACTCACTGCAAAATGGAAAGTCGAAATGCATGCCCCAGTTAATTAGCAGGGGGATGACAAGGAGGTCGCCATTAAAGTGTAATGCGTTTCATTTTTCAACGGCTTTCCTCGCGTGTTACTCCGCCATCACGTTAGCAACACGTTTTCAGCGCAGACTCACATCTCGGTGAGTAAGCTGACAAAGGAGTGCTTCCTGAGGAGGTACCGGGTTGTGGTCGCGCCTGTTTAAATTAATTGATATTGACGGTTTACAGGTATGGCTGTCGATTACACATGGTCGTAGCAGTGCCTTCACTCATTAAAAGAGTGCATGCGCCCAAGGTGTTTCTTATGAGCCCAAGGCTGCCTAGTCTTGGTTCCACTGCATGGCTTTTTATTAAATCGCTGAACATGTCTTGTCTTTATCACACTTTTGCCAATTCTTATTAATATCTCTTAAATTCCATAAATGCTGTTTCCCTATCTTTTTTCTCCTTCTTTATCTCTTTCTGCGTTGCTCTCTGGCACCGGATGAAAGTCTCATGCTGAAATATTAAATATGTCCTGATCACCGAAAATGACTGCCGGTGCTCATCACCTTCAAACATTTCCGCAAATTACATGCTAGGGCCATGTGAACTTAGGGAGAATCTAGTATCATTTGGCATGTGTGATGGTTGCAAAAACATTAGTCTGTACACGCTCCAGTCAGCAACACACATGTCTGCTGTTGGCAAAAAGATTGGGCAGATTTTCACGACTGGAAAAGATTTGATGGCTTTCCCCTACAGGACAGGTGATTGTGAATGCAATCAACCCTACACACGCCCTTAGGTGGTTGGTTGTTTTAGGTTTTCATATTGAAAAAAACAAATTGACTTGTGGTTAGTGCCTTTTTAAACTTGATCAAATAGCGAAAGCTCCCCCAACTCGGTAGAACTGCGAATATGGTGTCACGCCATGGACCAGTCGCTGGGGGGAGGCGAAACCCGCTGTGGCCTTGGGCTGTGGTCGCAGGCGATTGGTTAGGGGGAGTGACCCCAGAAAATCGCTTCCAGGGCCTCAAATCGCAGAACTGGCCCTGCCTTTAAAAGGAGAGTGAGGCTGAGAGCGTGTCTCTTTCCCGCTCGCCACCTCGTTGAACAGATGCCGCCTCCCCGCGCTGCACTCCCAGGAATCCAGTTTTCTGTCGAGCTTTCTGTTTTGTTCTTGGCTATCCCCTTTCTTTTTGTCCCTTTCCAGGTCATCGGGGCACGCTCTGCTGCTGCTGCTGCACGGGCAGTGGAGGTGGGGGATATGGACGGACGGGGGGGGGGAGGTAATTCCTTTATTACAAATAATACTGTGGCTTTATGAGCAGTGGCTGATTGTGGATTACTAAAGAGACGTATTTTGGCTATTGATGCCTGTGTGCACCCCCTCACCCCTCTTTTGTTGTAGGGTGATATGGGCAATTATATTGTTTGATTAGAAGTTGTGGGGCATTTTGAGAATTGACTGGGTAGTTTAGGGGGCTTAAAGATCTTTTGTGCGTTGGGTGTCCTTGTGCATAGCAAGTGGTTTGACATCTTTCCATGATTTCCTTGTGTTTCCCTGACTTTTACTCATTGCGTCACTGGGTTTGGGGGGCTGTGCTCTACTGCAAACACTGTGTGGATAGCTTGGTTCTTAACCAGTTGGCTAGCTTGCAGGAGTGACTGCTACTTCTATGAATAAGTCACTTTGGGCCTTCTTTACTTTGTGCTCTGTTCCTTACCGATTGCCTGAATTACGTGATCAGGGCATAGTGCTTAGTCATTTTACGCTAGATACTGTCTGGTGGTTTATTGATCGCCTCACCATATGGTGAACCTTTTACACAGGGGCTTCATCAGAGGTGTGACTGGGTGCTTTGTTCCAGATAGTGCGAGACTAGGTCCTGGTTTTGATAATGCTAAGTGCAAAGAGAGGTTCCAAGCAGGCACTGAAGGAGGTTGATTTGGAGGTATTGTGGCACAGAATGGATGCAATGGGTGAGATTTGTGCCCTCTTGTAACCTCAAGCCAGAACTGGCAGTCCTGGTAGAAGGGACTAGGAGACCAGGGGTTGCACGTAAGGTGGCATTCCCTCCTGTTAAAAAGGGGAATAGAGCTCAGGCTCTGGTTGGTGAGGGAACTGTACCTGTGAGGGTCCCAGCGTGGGTGCCGCTGGGGGCCGGCGCTGATGGTGTAGCTGTCCATGGGGGGTGCTTCTGTAGTGGTAGTGCCGGCTACAAGTGGTAGTATTATCCAGAATGGGAACAGTTGCATGGCAATTGGAATGGCACCAGCAGTGAACTCTAGTCAGCCGGATTTGGCTGTCAATTTATCAAGTGTTTTATTGTTGTTGTATAAGGTGGGGGCCTTGTGTGCCCTATTGATGGGGGAGCGTTAGACAGTGTGGCAGAAGGCAACAATGTGGAGAGGACTAGAAGTTTGGTAGCTCATCTTGAGGGCTCAGGGGGGTTGGTGACACAGGCTCAAATAGGCAGCTTGCCCACTTTGGAGGACAGTGGGGTTACTCCTATGAACATGCTGGCATCAACGGCACAGGTGGCGATGGGCCAGAGTACCTCTGTGGTAGCTACATAAACCCTGCGGTACCCACAGTGACAGGGGCCCCAACCCCTTCTCAAGACATGGCTTCAAAAAGTAAGGGGCCACTTTGCCAAGCACTGGGCAGGGGGATGTACGTTCTGAGCATGACCATTTGGGCAAGCAGAGATGAAAGAAAAGATTTAGAAAGGAGCTACATTGATATGTTTGAATTGATTGTGGATAGGCCAGAAAGGGAGGAGAATAAGCGGTGCAAGAAAAGCTCAAACTCTATGGATTGTGGACACTGGCCTTACAAGAAAAAGGTACAGGGGACATTATATAACTGGGTGAAAGGCTTCACTATTTTCCAAGCTATAATAGCTGAGCAGTTTCACAACATGGAGGCTCAGCTGGCATGCTATCAGAATTGAATAGTGTGTGCACATGACGAATTTGGAGGCACGGCTTGAAAGAATTATGATAAAGAATTCTGTAGAATCAAGGCAACTAGGGCACACTGACTTGGGATCAGATAGATGTGAATACCTGGTTATGTATTATGAAACCCCAATGTGCTGTCCCTATTCAGCCCTTTTGGGCGGTGCAGAGATGGGTAGTAGCTCAATAGGAGGGGTGGGAGGGCAAGAAATGTCCTTACTGGGTCTTTAATAAGGGATCCTATATAAGGCCATGTGGGACACGCACATTCAAGTACCGTCATTCTTCCTGTGGTTTGCCTTCCCACCCAGAGACAAGAAGTAAAAAAACATCTAGGGCCAGGCCGGCAAAAAACAAGATTGACCACTGTCTACTGATCAGAGCTCCTTTTCCAGTAAATTGCAGACATTGGTACCATGGCTTATATTTATACTAACCCCTGCGAGGCCCAGGCCTTATATGAGGGTTTTAATGGCCGCTTTAGGATTCCAGCAGCTCGTGTGAGGGAGTCCCATATTGCAGGATCAGCAGTCCCTCAGGTCCAATCATAGCATGGCCAGGGCAAAAATTGACAAGGGAAGGAACTTGGGAAAGGTGACAGGACCCATTTCTGCTGTCCCTCTTGGGAATTTTGTGCGCTCCCTGCTGGGTGTAGTCTGCAAGAAGGAACCCCGGGAATACGGATTGATACACACCTTTCTGTGCCCGGGGGCTGTCAGCAAATGAGGCTGTTGATGGGGCTTTACGCTCCCTTGATCATGCAATCACAGTGCTGCAGGAACTGGGGACGGGGCTGCTGTAGGCAAAGTCTGACATTGAATCAGCTTTCTAGCTAATTCCGGTTCACCTGGATGATTTCAGCCTACTGGGTTTCCAGTTTGAGGGCTCATGTTGTTTTGATTAATGCATGGCCATGGGTTGTTTAATCTGTTGTTCATATTTCGAGAAGTGTAGAACATTTTTGGACTGGGCATTTTGGCAGGAGTCGGGACATTAGTGGCTATTGCACTATTTGGATGAGTTCATGTTGTCAGACCCTCCAGGTACGGTGGAGTCCACGAAGGCTTTGCAGTCTTTTCAGGAGCTGATGATAATTTTGGGTTGGCCTAGGGGCAGGGTAAGACCCGTGGCCCAGGTATAGCTATTGAATACTTAGGGATTGAGTTGGACTCAGTGGCGGGCAAATCTCGCCTCCCCTTGAAGAAAGTAAACACTTTCTTGCAAGTATTGACCCCGGGGACCAGGAAAGTAACTTTACATCAGATGCAGGGGGTGGTAGGACAGCTGAATTTCACTCTACGCATTATTCCTATGGCCTACCTATTTTCTCAATCTATTGCTCAGGCCATTTCTGGCTTGAGAGCTGAAAACTACCATACCAGATTGTCATCAGAGGCTCACCAGGATATGAGGACCTGGGAAAGCCTTTCTGAGGGATTTCAATGGGACGGCCAAGGAGCAATCTTAGTTATGGATAGGTAACTCCCATGAATTAGTGGATCTGTTAAGGCTAGGACACTATCTTTGTAAACAAATCTGTAAAATGTTGGGTTAATGTGCATAAAGTGATTGCAATGTGTTTTTTTTTAATAATTGTAAATAAATACGACCCGGGTTCTTTCGACCCCTAATCCCAAAGCACATAATGAGGTCTTGTCTGTGTCCTTTACATCCGGGGCGTGGTGCGGGCTGGAGTGGTTAATAGGAGGGTTGGTTCTGGGGGACATCAGCAACTGCCTGGCCAAAAAACATTGCATAGATTGGTCCTGGTGGTGGAAGTAGACAGTGAGTAACTAAGTTTGATGGGATTACATTAAAATAATCGTAGTAACGGAAGTGAGAAGGGGTACATTGGTCAGAAGTGGTTTAGAATATAAGGCTTGGAATACAAATAGTTGATGTGGAGCAAGTATGAGAATTATGATCTTTTCTCTCTATATCACTTAGTCCCCGAGATCAATTGAAAGTGCGTTTGGGAAATGCGATTTTCAGCGTTTTGTAGAAGCTCCCAAAAAGATGAGCTGAGCTTTTTTCCGGAGACCGAAAGTATACACAACAAAGGTCCTGTTTTGATAACGGAAACTTCTGCTGATAAATGATCTACATATTAGGTAAATCGAATTTCCTTCAAAGAATTAGCTCACTTAATGACATCACTGTTGTCCTATTCCTTCCCCCAGAGTGTCATACAAGACCTCCTTTCTTTCGGAGATGTTTCTTATTAGTAAACTTTCTCTCCACCACAAGAGTTGATATCTCAGCTTTCAAGCATATTTCCATGGGCATTTGTGCTTTGCTTCACACTTCTCTGATAAAATATTTCCCATTTTCTTTGTTTTTGACATAATTGCTCAGTCCTCTTTAGGCCCCATTAAAAAGCTACAAACAAAGATTCCAGATTAACAGTGTTCCTATCTTGCAAATGTCACTAAAGAGCATGGAGTAGCTGGGTGACTTTGGCCATTCGGCAGGTAGATACCTACAGTAACAGAGGTACATAATTAAATAGTTGCTGATCACTTTGTCTCATTGAAAAGCATTAAATAATACAAAATCTTAACTTTTTCATTTGTCACACTATCTTCTATCAGAAGAAGTGCTGGGGAAGCACCGTCACTCTTTGCTGCCCCTGTAACAGCTAGAGGGCTTTAAAGAGTGACTGTAATGTCTGAGGCATATGGCCACTATGTTTCAGCGTTTGATCCTTTCTTAAGAAATCACCCACAATCAGATTTAGGTAGTGTGTAAAACAGGGCATGCTGGGAGGCTTGCATCTGTCCGCACACACTATACGAATGCAATTCTCAGACACAACACACCCAACATACATGGCATTTGATGTTAGCCACAAATGTCAAAAGCGTGTCCACGACTGCAAGATTCATGTTAGAGTTTCATAATATTCCTTGCTATGTTAATGAGTCCCACTACGATATATTATATTGCTTTCATAATTCATGTGGCCATCTGACATATAAAGCATGGATCTGCTCCACCCCAACATGCTACCTACGTTAAACACCATAACAACAATAAGGTCATTGAGAAAGGTAAAATGTCATATTACAATAACAATAATAACAATAACATAATAATACACTATAAATAAAAATGTTTTAATATTACTTATATATATATACTGTATAGTTAATAATAATTATATATAATAGTTACAGTTTTAATATTTTAAATAATAGTTTAATCATATAATAATAATGACAATAATGAAATAAATTAATATCACCAATACACATGTCATATAATAATAACATCACGATGGACATTGAAAAATGTATGACATGAACACTGCCAGGTGGTGTTGACAGCTGTGAGAGATATTATGCATGCCCTCCAACACATAAAGATGATGGCTGCCTTGAAAAAAAGTTCTTGGAAGATACCCAACTGTGTAGCAATGCACATTTAGCCCGTAGCTTGCTCACTGCTCTAAAACTACATTGTCAGGATGAAGGCTGTGCAATGCTATCACCATCATGGCATTGCACACTGGAAGTAGGAGGCACAGTGTCCTTTGGGCATTTAGTGTGGCTTGGATTTTGACCTTTTTCATAACAGAGGACTGTGAATGTGTGGTGGAGTCAGAGGTGACCAACCTAATACTCCAATAATCATTAAAGTGTTAGGGGAAGGCCGGGGCTATCAGTGCCACTCTTTGGTGATGCAGACATCCTAGGGCTTGGAGCCGGGCATCAGCAGCAGACCGCGGCCCACAGAGTGGGTACCACCCCCTTCTTTACCATCAATAAACACTATGGATTTATACTTATCTGTGCTGTCCTCTTCTCTCAGTTTGCATATCATTCATCTTTATGATTTTTGGCCAAGTGACTACATTGTCTCACTGCCATCATTTAACTCGGGCTTCCCATTGATACTGTTTTTAGTAGTGTTTAAAATGCCACATTTCAATTATTATGAAGCACTGTTCAGCAAAGCAGTGTTTAGTAAATCATGCTGCTGGGTTCAGTATATACGGGCTTCCTAGACGCTATAATTGCTCTCCTGCTATCTTTTGATCTTCTGTGATAAGAAAAGGTGATTCGAATGCCTTGTGTTGCTGTACTACTGTTGAAGTGATTTTCGTAGCTAAACTATGACTCCATTATTTTTGGAAGAAATTTTATGAGCCCATGCCCAAAAGTTCTGAATTTTTCCAGGTGTACTCGTGCATGAAAGAAACTTGTGACACACGCACATTCCATTCATTTTAATTGGCCTTGTATAGAAGGCTGACATAGTTTTTTGAGGAAATACACGAGGAAATACATGAAAGCAATCAATTATCATATAATAATGATGTCAGATTTCTTTAGGTTTCTATTGATTTTTGAGGCAAACTGAGAAACCATATCCAGCAAAAACTGTTTCTGATTCTCCGCACCAAGAGACTCCTCTGAGCAAGCAAGCAATCCTGTTAACTTGGAAACTATGCAGTGCTTCAGACAGAACAGTAAAAGTTAGAATGTAACCCTGGAAACAAATGGCATATACCAAGCCTTCTTTCAAATGATGAAGTCTCCGAGTTACAACAAAGCAAGCATCAATAAAGACCCATGACCACATACCCAGAACAGGGCTATGCACTTCAGATGTCCTATAGGTGCCCCATTACATGATTTTCCTGCACGTAAATTTATAGACATTAGTTGCAGCTCCCTGATTTGCCTGTCATAGGCATCAGCTTGAAGATTGGAAGACATGTATTAACGTGGCTTTGTCTGGCAATTCCTAACACTACTGTTTCAACTGGAAAACATATACCCTTGTCATTGGTGAAACCTATAAATACAGTCATCAATCCCAGGCTAATCAATTTGTTTATTCAGATAGAATGTACATTCATGTCTAATTACATTTATTGCCGAAGGTAATATGGACTATCCAGTTACGGTTCAGACCAATATTAACAGAGTTTTTGGTTACTAATAATTTTAGGACCGCTTGATGAATCTACAAGAAATGCTTGAAATAACTAACATCACATATGCAAATAAGATTAATCTTAGAAAGTTTTATGTCAAGTGTGCAAAGGATATATTGGGTTTCAAAATGTGTTTCACATTCAATATACCACTAGAGAATTTTGTAGATGATAACTCAACTCGGAGGATAATTCTACTAAATGAGGCATAGAGGCAAATTTTATTGTTGCTTGTATGTTTTTTGTGAGTTCAACCGTGTAATGGCCATATCAGAGTACTATCAGAGTACTTCACCTTAGCCACACGCCAAAGCATGCAAGCAAAAGTTGATCTCAGGATATAATTGTAAGGAGCAACACCACAAAATTAAATGGTGTTGAAACCTTTCAAACACTCTCATCCCAGTCAGAGGTCTTGGCTTAATCCATTGTTATTTTGTTTGCCACATCACCCCAGTTTGGACCCAGCCAAATGCAAATCAGTCTTGACCCAGCTCCCCATGGGAACAGTCCAGCCTGGCCTGCCAAGCCAGGTCCTCTCTGGACTCGAAACCAGCATCCTGGGACCGGTTTCGCGGTATCAACCCTCATTCGCGAGGCTAGCTTGAATCCTGTGGTGCAGCAAGCAAGGTACCCATGTCTGGGCATACCATAGCCACGTAGGTCGCACATAGCAACACCACAAAATAAAATGATGGACGGAATGTTGAAACTTTTCAAACACTTACTGCCAGTATCAGATCAGGTTTTAATCCATCATTATTTTGCTCACCACATCACCCCAGTTTGGACCCAGCTACATGCAAATCAGTCTTGACCCTGCTCCCCATGGAAACAGTCCAGCCCGAACTGGCAAGCCAGGTCCCCCCCTGGACCGGAAAACAAGCATCTTGGGAGCAGTTTCGGGTTATCACCATTCATTAGCCAGGCAAGCTTGAATCCAGTGGTGCATCGAGCAAGAGATCCATGTCTTAGCATACCCTAGCCACTTAGGGCGCACATAGCAACATTATGAGGGCAAGCAAAATAACAATGGATTAAACCTGGATCTGTGAGTTGGGATGAGTGTTTGAAAAGTTTCAACGCTGCATGCATCATTTTATTTTGTGGTGTTGCTATAATTGTAAGGAAACATTGACCCTTGGATGAGCTGGATGGAAGGAAGTGAGAGACTGTGGTCTTCCACTAAATCCTGAATACCCCAAAGAAACACAGGTGCAAGGCAAGCTAAGGCTTCACGGCCAACTCCAGAATTCTGACTACACCAAAGCCAAGTAAGGCACTTCAATCTACTTACTGCAATAGTAAAAAAAATGCATCTTTCTGCTTGGTGTGGGACAGTAGAAGAATAGGCCAATAAGCTAAAGACTATAAGAGCAAGTTCTACCAGAACTGAACCTCAATGTGCACATCTTTAAAGTCCCAAGTGTAAAGCGCCATAAGGAAATAAAAGCATACTTCACCCCTTCTGAACTGGATCCAGGGCATGAGCCAGAAATGCATTTGTGCACTATGGGCAACCCATCCCATGACCCATTAGTCGCAACCAATCACAGCTACAGCAGTACCTTCCCTAAGGGACTGCGACCACTAAATCAGAAAGTGGTTGGGGCCAAACACCCTTTAGTAGGAAGCTGTCTGCCAAATATCTCAATAGCCTTTGCACAGCCAAGGGATAGGCAAAGAGTGAAACTAACTTCAGTCACCTTCCATAGTATATGCAGGTATAATAGTTCCTCAAAGATCATGACCAACAGGTGACTACAGAGTTGAAAATGTGGGTCATGCATTAAAGAAGGGAGCACCGGGAAAAAGACATGGTTTTGGAGAGCTGAAATGCCCTGCACCACCTGGTTGTCAGGAAAATGTTTCAACAATATGGAAAAAATACAGTATGCAAAGGTTCTAACTCAATGCTTCCCAACCTTTTGACTTCTGTGGAACCCACTTTATCATTACTGGAGCCCGGGGACCCCCACTGAATTTTTATTGGATTCCGGGGACCCCCCATAGAGTCATTATTGAAATCTGGGGACCTAACCTGTTAATATGATTTAATTTTCTAAGCAGTAGCGGACCCCCTGAGGAGGCTTTGCGAACCCCTAGGGAACCCCGGACTACAGGTTGGGAACCACTGTTCTAACTGAACAAATTAAGTAAATATCCATGCTGCCTCATTTGAACCACGTACACCTTAGAAAACAAGTCACACCACTAACATTCATACCCAGAATATTAACTATTAACCTAGAGTGCGTGCTAAACACTTCCCTCTGAAAGAGACTCTTTGGGTAGGGGCCATGATCATAAAAGAAGGACATCAAAACAATCCAGTCATCTCAGGCTCAATAGTGCTATATTAAAATAGCATGCCATTTTCAAAAATGCAAGAGGTATTGCATTGTAAAATTATTCTTGTGCATGTCCTTAAATACACCCGAAACACTTCAAGAAAAAAAAAAACTATTGGCTTGAGCCTGGCATAACATTTCAGAAGAAGCTTGGAGAAGCCCTATGGAGTAACACAGTCCTGAATGCCAAGCCTTAGTTGAGTGATGGCTCAGTTGACCTGCCCTCTGTACCAGCTTTGAAGCAACTATCTACCCTTTGTGAAGTACTTAAAATGGAAGTGTGTCAACCAGATTTTCCCTCCAAACTAACTGCATATGCTGACCAATTTAACATGGACTGCGCTCCACCAACCATGAGTCAGGAGGTGTCTGCCATAGTTGGGGATCCAGATTACAATTGCCCTCTCATGGTAAGGATAAAAAAGCCTGAAGCAAAGGGAAATGGCACTGGCCTTAACACACAGAGACACGCCAATATAGTAGGGGATAGTCTGAATAATACAGCTCTGAGCTTGCCTGACCGAGAGAAGGAGCTCAGTCCAAATAATGCACACTTTTCATTCCCCTGGCACCTCAAACCTTACGTTCCTCATGCTGCTGAGTCAGACACTTCCAACTATTCACAGAATATCTTCTTGGCCCCTGTAAAGAATGGGCCTGGTACCAATAGTAACACTACCCCGCTTCCAGCTCTTCTACCATAGATTGTCATTCCACAGAACTGATAAGAATTGTATTAACCATGTAGCATTTCCATCAATCCTGGAAGGTTGGTTGGCCTGTAAGATGACGTATCCATCTGAATAAAGAGTCTGAAGCTTTCTATAATTGACCAATAAAGACATGCTGCAGCACTTAATAAATGCAACTGAAACCATTGTCCATTGACAGACATCAG
This sequence comes from Pleurodeles waltl, assembly GCF_031143425.1. Classification (NCBI taxonomy): domain Eukaryota; kingdom Metazoa; phylum Chordata; class Amphibia; order Caudata; family Salamandridae; genus Pleurodeles; species Pleurodeles waltl. The sequence continues at coordinate 1,106,539,630 of NC_090445.1, forward strand.
GAAATCAACATATTGCACAGCACAAATAGTGTGTCATTTTGAGACCACAATAATATCTAAGTCAAGCATGTTCAAGTGGCTTCGAGTCAATTCACCCATTTCATGCTTCCCTTGATGTCAAAAGGTCAGCAGGGAGGGAGGTCACCATACGTGGAGAATTAAGACTGCGTTCAGTCATACATAGCCAGCACCTATATGCAACACTAATAGCTCACACAAGCTTGAGCACAGCTCTGGGGTATGAGATGGACTACATCAAGGAATAATATATGCTGGAAGTGAAGTGTGGATTTCAACTTTGAATGAATAAAATAGTTGTAGAGTGCACAATTACACACAAAGGGCATCCTGGCACTAGACACATAGATCACCAACTCATGGCTAATTAATTGCTGAGAATTGAAAAGCCAGATTTTCACCTTTTTACTGATTGTACTTTTAGAGATGTCAGTAATTGAATATCCAGTGAAAGCACATTCAAGTGCTGGGCAGACAGACTGGCTAAGGCATGGTCACCTAACCAGCCATGGAGGATTCGCTGTATCTGGAGGAGATTTGCCCTTGAGAAATTGAGAGGGTGCAAAGAATTGTACAACTCAAAAATATTTCAAAGGCCCTTGAGTGACATAGCACTGTAGTTTAAAGGACTTTGAACAGAACCCTTTTAAGAATCAGTCAACGAAGGTAATTTACATGGGGTGGTATGGATTGATCTCTAGAAATGTTCAAGATAAGGCATGAATTGGAGTTCTGTTCTTCCTTTTGCTTAATTTGAGCCAGTGGTTTCCAGTGCTTGGCATCAGCACTTAATTGTCAACATAGGCACTTATGACAGCACACCACATGGTGGCCCTGGTTGTCTAGATTAGAGATTTGTACAACAATAGTTGTTTATTAATTTCATACACATAAAAAATGACTAATACCTTCTGCCCAAGACATTCTTATAGCTAAGGAAGCCTGAAATAGCCTGAATTGCCACACTTGTAGGAGTATGATGGTTAGTAGCTGTGTTGGTTCTGTTACTGGTAGCACTGGCAGGGGCAAAGGGAGGTGCAAGCTGCAATGGATCCCTGCGGAGGGCCCTGGCACCTATTAATTTACACATTAACCATTGGTTTTACCCAGCACAGTAAAAGCAGACCCCATGTCAGCATGATTTGCTGTGTAAGCAGCCACACACAGATGCACGAGGGGTACTGATGTCACAGTCCACTGGTACAGAGCTGACTTCACGCAACATGATCAAGTGCAAAACACCACCACACAATGGCTAATTGGCTAATACACACTTTGTGGGGGTAAATGATTTACACGAAGCCCTCACAAGGCCCAAGATACATGGGAGATGTTAAAGGAAATAGCCATTCAGGGTAAGGAAAGGCAACCCTCTTGTCAATCACTTTTTTGTTGGCAATTGCGACTGGTGCCACCTGCCGCCACCTAACATCATTAGTAAACTTACCAGAGGCTCTGCTTTTCTGCTGCTGGAAAAATATGGATTTCAGTGGGGGTAGAAGAAAAGAAGAATTGATAGTTTAGAAGAAAATTATTTTCTACTCTGTGCACTAATAAGGGCAAGTGAATTGCCTGTCTTACATGGTGGAAGTTCACCTTCATTTCGTAAGAAATTTGATGAAGATAAACAGAAAAGGCAGTAATCTCTTCTTTCCTCCTGTGCATTCAGGTGTATGTTTTTCCCCATTTTATTTACTCACTGTAGCATTGCAATTGTTTGATTTCATTGAAAACACAGGTTGCCATAGCAACTAAAACACCTCATTGGTTTCTGCGCTATCTATGTGATACAGAAAATCTCTTTCAAGAAACTCAGAAAGAATGCCAAGTTCCAGACTGGTCACAATACAGTTGACATGGCAAACAGCAAACGCATTTTCCTTGCATCAACTAACTTCGATTTTTGATTAATTCTTAGATTACTATTGAAAGTGATCAGATGCTAAAGGTCACTACACATTGAAATGGATTTATAAAAAGTCCATACCAAGTTTATGTGTAAAATCATATTGGCATCTTTCATCATTCACGATATTAGCCCAACAAATTTCAAATGGATATATATTACACATTAAAATAGGCAACCTCAACAAAAATGTGCATATGAAAGGAAATTGTATGAGCTGGATAGCCTACTGGGATCTGATACCAGTAGAATTTAAAGAAAGGCAAAAAAGTCAAATGTTACACAACTTTGAGCCTGATTTAGAGTTTGGTGGACGGATCACTATGTCACAAACGTGACAGATATCCTGTCCGCTGTATTATGATGTCAATAGTATAGAATGGAATTGCAATACGGCAGATGGGATATCGTTCACGTTAGTGACAGAGTAACTCCACCCGCCAAACTCTAAATCAGGCCCTTCGTGTTAGAACAGCTACTTTGAAGGTTTTAGTGTCTATATGTTTACTAATGTAATTCAAATAGCGCTTAAATGTTAACAACTGGTCACTTGAAAGATCTTAGCATAAGTTGTGTGAATACAGAATTCATAGGAAGAGAGCACGTATGTAAGAATGATTTGGAGGGATGCAGTGCGAAAAAGCCTGAAGGAGGTTCAGAGGGAAAGTCAGTAGAATACGTCTGTAAACAACAAATATATAGCCACAAGTGAACACCTGATGAGGGAATTCACGTTCAGGAAATGACCGATTAAAGGGAGGGGTGGAACAAAATGAGAAAACAGTACCAGCCATGGTTGGAGTCTTGCCAGTGGTTTCATCCATGGCCCAAAACCGGTGTTTCAAAATAATGAAAAGTTTCCTTAGTAGGTCGGTGCTCAAAAGTTTCTATAATAAATTTGAGTAACTTCAAATTGCATCAGTATGACCACTGATCGCAGAGATAGCCATATTCTAAATCAATTTGCACTTGTCCTCTAATACCTATCACATCTATTAGCCCTTCTTCACTGTCTGCAGACACTTACCTGAGAAAGTCAGTACTGTCACCTTATGTAGGGGAAAGTATCCCCTTAAGGGCCAGTTCGGTTTATACTGTCTCTCATAAAGCCCAAGTTAGACTCCACAAATCTCCCAATTTTATTGGTTATTGATGAACATCCCCTAATTGATGGAAATATCCAATCATTATAGGCAGTGAAGTTTGAACCATTGAAAATGTCTGCTTAGACTTTCTAATCTTCCTTCGTATATCACTGTGGATGAAAGAGCCTTGCCCTGTATTTTGGTGGACCACTGTCATATACTGTACCTTCAGTAGCTTTAAGTCTTAATCCTTCCTAACTCATCATCTGTTTTGATCTTACTAAAAACCAAATCATACTTGCTACTCTGACTACCGGGAGCTGCCTGGAAAGAATAGGATGATGGTCAAAATCATCATTGTGGTCCACAATGTATACCTGAGGAGAGGACAAATATACAGGGGCACTGGATACAGTGATAGAAAAACCCTCGTCTCTTCTACTTCATACACACTATAAAGCCTCCCTCTACCAACTTGAACGAAGGAACTTTTCATCGCAAGGTGTATGCTCCTGCACACCTTTCCTTAAAGATGAGCAACACAAGCCAACTTAAGTTAATCCTGAAGCAGCTCAGAGTCTCATGTGACATAATAATAATAAAACAATTTCTATTATTGCTAATGTAACAATCCGAACAATAAAATCATTGGTAATAATAATTGGTATTATTGTAATATTATTATTGTTATTACTATTATTATTGTTGTTATTATCATTGTTGTTTTTGCTAATAATAACAATAACAACAATAATAAGCATAATAATAATTATTATAATAGTAATTGTTACACTTGATGTGTAGCTAAATGTGCCAGTGCTTCCACATCAAATTCAATATCATCCTTTTATTTCAGTTCACATTAATTAAACTAATAAGGCACCCAGCTTTAATGAAGATGAGTTTCAGAAATGGAAGGACATCGGTGCAAATCCATTGTTACACCATTTCCCCCGTCTCTCCTTCCCATTATGTAGCTGTCATGTATTCCATATTAATCAGGGCAGCAACCTATGCCTTTCAATATATTCTATTGCAATTTGGCACAAGCTCAATAAGCACAAGTAGATAAAATAATGAAAAATCAGTTCTTGCAAGTGAACGAGGAGTTGCAAGACATGCCTTGCTAAGAATCCATCATCAACAAGCAGTGAAAGTAACTGTGGCTTTACACTATTCTCTTATTCCAGCGCACAATCCTGCATATGTCCTTGTGTACAAGGAAGTACGGTTCTGATATGGATGCCGTGTCTCAGCACTCCTAACATGGTTCCTTTGTGTTATCTATCCACATCGTTAGGTACACTGAGGATGTCAGGGCCACTTTCTCTCGAGCCATGAACGAAATAGCCTCATTACAGTAATTTGGGCTTCAGTATCAATGCCTGATATTTAGGATATTCACATGAGATAGATTTAATTATAATTCATGCTAACGGGAATCATCTCTATGAAACTGTAAGAGATACTGCACTTGATCGGAGTCAAAAGGCAGAGAAACGATAAAACGGGGATAATTTCTGGAGCCAGTGAAACGTAGGACTTTCGCGTTGATCAGTTTCAATAGGTGGTGGCGGTAAGTTTCATGAAGCAGTGACTCAGAGGTATGCCAGCAGTATAGGTTCAGTCACATCTAGGGATTGACAGAAGAAGAGCTGCACAGGTCACCTTTACTGAGAGAGAGTTGGCACTATTTCCTACCCAAGTGAATTAAATTCCCACAAGAGAAAGACAATATTTCCATCTCCCATCACTGCCTTGACAAATTCCTTTAAACCTCCTACACAGCCCTTCTCTGTTCACCAAGCAGTTGTAACCTCTTCATTCCAATCCAGGGCTAGGCTGGAATATTAAAACTGCCATTAAGTGGAATGCACATGAAATATTAAAAGTCTTCTAGCGAATAATTTCTGGTTATAATGACACGCCATCGACTTAAATCTTAGCACTCGACATGAGAAAAAGGCTGTTAAATCAACTTTGTCCATTTAAATATAATTTTAGGACGAACGAAGATCCATCTCCTTATTTCTCAACAACCTTTATCAATTGCGCCTGCCTTCATTTACGCCGAGTTTCTTTGGGGACGCGGCGCTGATTTATTGGAAATTAGTTTATCCTGTGAATGAGCACTTTAAACTGTTTCTGTATAAATCACTAAATTGCTTGCGGGCCTCGCGTGTTGCTGTTGTTTGATCCCCCTTTTCTGAAGGAGCCAGGCTGTTTTGTGGATTGCGAGCCACTGACCCTCACTTGTTTCAATGTATGGATTGCTCTCCAAGTGGATGCAAGAATTTACTGTAAAGAGCTCGAGTGACCATTAAGTAGGGTGACCAGATTTTGAGGAGCAAAAACCGGGACACGTCAGACATAAAAGAAGGACTAACGACTTTACACTCACTTTTATATCTGGCTTTTCCTGTTTTTTTGCATAGCTTTGTGAATGTGTGCATATATATATACACACACACACACATTTACAAGACTATACATATAAAATTAGCTATGGCTTGCACTCCCACCCTGCATCCCCAACCCGCCCCCACCACTCCGTCTCTCTGCTGGGAGCAGACAGGGGACTGTGTTGCCTCATAGTAACAGATAAAATACTTTAATTATTGCATACTCTGTAGGCGTCTGTTAAAGGAGAGAATACCTTGAATGTGTTGTGTTACGTCCTCTCCAAAGGCCCCTGCAGAAATTTAACGGGTGAAAAGACCAGATATATACCAAGACCTGCGGATTTTGGTGCAGAAATAATTTTTTAAATGTCACGTTAGGCCGCAATTTAGGCTAACCTTGTTATGGACGATATTTATCACGCTTGTTAAATTCCGAAACTGAGGTATTGCATTTCAACAAGTGTGGTGAATATCGCGTTGGCCATTACTGCGCTCATAAAGGTTATCGAGTTACATCTGAACTAAAGTCACAATTTTGGAAATTGTGCAAACGTTTGGGCACCTCTTCCACATGGAACATATTTTTATTTATTATTATCAGCACCTTTTTGGAACATAAACCTAATTTTCCTCTGCCTGCATCATCATGTGTTGCTTCCTCTTCAAGGTAACCCTGTATTTAAACCAGATTGATGTCAGCAGCCACTAAGCAGAAGGCCCATTCCTGCTTTTAAACAGGAATTTTCTACACCAGCTCAGCGTATCATGCAGTACTTAATTTGTGCATGTAGGGGGCATAAGGACTCATCTTTGCGCACCAGTGCTTATTTTTCATTATAAGACTTTAACCCAGAACTAAAAAGCACAAGGCAGAATGGAGAAGTAAAAAGGAGGAAGAGAATGAAATAACAAGGCAACAACAGGAGAAAGCAAGGATGGAACAGAACCCATAGGAGTGTGATGCAGAGAGAGAAAGTGTTAGGTGGCTGAAGAAAGAAGCATGAGATTGAGTCAAGACTAGGCTGCCTTGGTATTCTAAGAACAACTTTGTACTGCTGCACCTTTGTATTCTTTCAGCATCTGCATTCATTCCAAACATTGATCCACCTCTCTGCCTGCCTTTCCCACTTCCCTCCTTAATCTCTTTTTTCAGGTATGTCAGGATTGTAATTGCTTAAAATATGTTCTTCTTTAAGTTACATGCACTGAGAACCAGATTGTGGTTTTGATTTATTTTTGTTTGCAGTCCTGCAAAGCGCACTCAACCTGTGTGAATTCAGGGACTTCAGAATCACAAATAAGTGGACTCATATGTTGAAATAAAAAAACGTAAGAGACCTTTGTATGATTAGTTGGAAGAAGGAGACCAAGGGAGGCAAGGAGAGAAGGTGCATTAAGAGGGGTGATGGGTGTTTCAAAAAAGGAGTAGTGAGATTGAACAGTGGTTTATGAGGGTAGAGTGTGACTGGGCCAAAGGTTGCAGCTAAGGAGTGAACAAAGAGCATATGCTCATGATCCTTCATTCTGTTTGAAGAAATAAACTGAGATGCACCTATGAGGGCAGAGGGGGGAGAGAGAGGGAGATAAAACACATATTCCCCATTCATTTTTATCTGGAAAATTTAGACACAGCTAAGCCCAAACGGCTGAACACATTTACACTACATTTGTAACAATCTAGATCCTGGTCCAGAAAGTGTGCTTTTTCTGATTATGTGTAAATCAATTCAGTCTCGGGCCCCATGCCTGCGGCAGGATACAAAATTAAATGGAGGGTCCTGTGGCCCCCCTCCACAAGCTTTAAAAGGTCCTCTGGGGCACCATTCCCTGTGGTCAGCTCATCCACTGTGCGCAAGTTATGGTTACCTTAGAGCATGAGTTAGAGTTACTTGAAATAACTCTAGCAGCTGAATTTCTATGATTCTGTGTATATAAAATCTGGACCTACCTAAAAGGTCTTTATTAACTTTGTTTTTTTAGTGAAGATAGATAGATAGATGTCTTTCAAGGCAGCCAGGTAAATGGATCACTGTTGATATAATCTATGGGTGATATGCAGTAAACAATTGTACATCCAAGCAAGGACACATCATCCTTTTTTCCTTTTAGTTCAATAAATGTAGAGTTTTCTTGTGTGCTGTAGAAATAGTCATAATAACACAGATTTTCACCTACAATAGCACAATCCGATTATAGAGCATTGAAAGCTGATCGGCTTCTTGGAAGGTCAATGGGCACATCCGCTAATTAGGTTTTTCTCAACTTCTGGTATTATTTATCCCTTGGCCAGAGTCCCACCAGGTCAGCAGAGAGATGCTGTGGAGGGATCTGCTACTACAGCATCTGTCTTTACAGAATCACAACCTTCATTGTGACCCAGCGGTACTGTGGCAGATGGACTGCTGAGTCGGGTAACCTCTGAAAGAGCCAACGGAGGTTCTGCAGTTGGTAACCATTTCAGAATCTAAATAGAGCGGGGCAGTACCCCAAATTTAGGGTGGTGGGAGTACTGCTGGTTTATGGCTTGTCTCTTGCTCTAGCAAACCCTAAAGAAGGCCCATTGTTTCTACAGTGCCACTTTGTGCATTTCCCTAACTCGTCAACTCTGTGAAACATCTGTGTAACAAATCGAATCCCACTTAAGATCTTTTTTTACTAATATTTGCAGGTGAATCTTAACAAGTGCGAACCTAGCTGGATAAAACAGAACCAGAAAGAGACATGGTGTGAAAGGTCAGACTTGTTATCTCTGTCCCCATGTCCCATTAGCCTTCATCGGTAAAGGTAGAGAGTACGGATGGCATATTGAGTGCCCAGAATCTGTTCCATAAAGTTTTAATATGCCATCCACCCTCAGGCCTTCATCATTAATCTGGGCACTACTTCACTGTACGTCGCCAGGATATCCTGTAAAATCTTGCGGCTTGTGCATACATTTTGACAAAAAAAGATGGAATAGGTAAGATTTTACTACAGTTGGTGTCGTTGGATTGTCATCTGCATAAACCATTGCTGTACACAGTGCTTAATTTGTAAACAAAAAGGCGTCGGTGCCCAAAGCCCTCCTCTTAAACACGCGGCAGCTGCAATTAAATGTGTGAACACTGAATACTGAGGCAGCGTAATCCTGGAGCCGTCTCGGGCCTCTTCAATCCGTATATAACCAGTCCCTGCCCCTTCAGCTCACTCTCACAGCTTTCTAGTTTCTCCCTTTGTGACGCTTTTCGTTTTTCCCTTCCTCTGTTTTTCCCATATGTGTATTTTGCTCGCAGCAAATGCTTGAGGAAGAAGAATAAGTCCCGGCCCTCAAAAATAAATGCCGGTGCTCAGCACCGGAAACAACAAGCACAAATTAATCACTGGCTGTACAATGGCAACCCCAAAAATCCAGGATGATAAAACTGCAGGATACAACACCTGCTGCGGCTTACACCCATGACAAGGGAAAGGGAGGCCTTTTCAAAGTCTCAGTTAACTTTACTAATGGAAGTGCACACAGGAAGATACATTTCACTATTAGAGTGTTATATTGATGATTTTGGATCAGCATTTTGTTTTTGATCTCATATTTCACAGCAATTGTATCTGCATCTCAAACTTCTGAATTATGTTTCAAAGCACCATGGTACGCTTGGTAGAGATGTGGTACACGCCAAATGAGAATTCTGCGTAGCAATTACAGTACAAGGTGTGAACCTTAGTTGGACTTGCATCCGTCATCTTGTGTTACGAATGTAAAGTCACATTTTGTATTAACAAACTTGCGATGTGATTTAATCCCAGGAAATATTACCTCACAATGGTACTTGGGAGTAAATTTGCTCACAGGGTGGTGGGGGGTTAGGGGGGTGGCATTCCAGGACAGGAATGCTTGGAAAGTTGATTAACACCCTTAAGTTAGTTTTTATTGTCAAACATTTGCAAAGTACTTTCCCAAAATAAATACAGTTGAAGGTTTACTACTGTCAAAGGCAGGAGTAAGTCTGTATCTATGGTAGGAATTTTGAGAATACAGAGGAAGGAGTAATTGCACGGGGAAAATATTATCCCTTTAAAGAAAGAAAAGTTTAAAGGAGCAAATTTGTTTTCTGGTTTTTGTTATCCTTGTGCAAATGTACATCATGTATATTTGCACATGTTAAAATGGCAACACGTATAAATTACATCCAATTCACACAATATTTCGATTTCAAATTCTGGCAATACACAAATATTGTAAACTGCATGTGAGAGCTGTGGAACCGTTTGTGAGTTTGAAGGAATTCAATAATTTATTCAAAATGTAGTAGGGAGCCCATGAGGATGTATTCTAGCCAGTTTGTAAGACTTGGGTCAACTGTGTTAAATAAAATATACCACATTCTATGTATTTTTCTTATACCACAGATTTACTTCTTGGAGTTGAAAGATGATTCCAATCCTTACTAATTGTGCCGGCACCCCACTCTCAGAATTTGCTGAGACCAGCGCATTGCTCATGAATTTTGGCGTGAGTACCTCCGGTTGCTGCCATTACCGAGCAGAGTGAGGTTTCTACCCTGACAAAAACTTCAACTCATTGGCTTTCAAGCCGCTGGCTTTTTCGGCTTGATTTTGAAGCTATAATTCTAAGTCATACAGTTGCCCTCTCTTGTGCTCTCCATTCAGGAAATGTCAGCCTTCCTTTCTTACCCTGAAGGCCAGTGCTGGAATTGGAAAATACATTTACCCCAGGAACCTACACATTGGAGGCCAAGGTGTGGCAGAGGGAAGGGGTGGAGTCAATAGCAGCAGAGCTTTTAAAATCAGAGTCTGACAGTTAACTTACACGTGTTTTTTTAAATCTCTGCTGCAAAGAAATTAGAAACCAGGACAAATGTGACAATAAATCTGTTCTAGCTTGTTAATTGGTCACAAAGAGGCTACATTTCAAAGTCTCTTACAGGGTTACCTGCTGCAGATCTCTTCGTGTGTCCATCAATTTTGAGGGGATTGTAACAGTAGTAAGATCATTCTAGTGGTTAATATAGTTCTGGGAGAGTTCTGTGCTGTGTCAGTCACATGTATGTCTCATAATACAGGGTGGAGGATTAATGTCCCCATTGCAAAGCATGTTCTGTAGCATGCAGACCAACTATTTGTATTTTATGTAGCTAGGTAAGTATGTTACTGCTTTTAAATCTGAGGTCATTTTGTCACTTCCAGTTAATAAGCTGATATCCTTCGAACATAGGTCAGTGATCTTTTTACAGGCATCAAGGAGCAGCATGCAAATGAATTCATGGGTTTAGATTCTCATTGCTTTTTTCCCAATTGACTGTTATTCTAAAATTGAAAAAAGGGTTCCTTTGGAAAGTAATAAAGTCCTCTTAGTGCACAACCCCAATTGGTGCATTATGTTTTATATCCAGACTGTGTTTCTCCCAACCATTCACTCATAATATCTGAAGTGTACAAGCATGCACAATATCTGATTCCTTAAACGTATAGCCCTTATTGTCTTATGTAGAACACTTAACTGTAGACATTTTACAAAGGACATATTCTCTCGAAAGACCTTAATAATTTGTCCCCGGCAAAAGATACAGGATTATTACGCAGAGGAATAGCATGTGTGATAAACCTTCATCAATTGTAATACTGTATTCTGCTGAAAACATCTGCTTTTGCCCAGAAGGGTAACATCAGGCCACTCATAACGAAGGCCAGTATCTATTACACCATACACCTGACCGCTACTACAACTGAGATGTGCCCTATTCACGAACATTACCGATGTCTCCTGCAGGATAACAGGGGCGAGAAGGTTGCTCCATTTATCCATTTACTTCTTTGTAGTGTCTGCTGCTTAGCGTTGGAATGGGAGATAGATCTTATTTGTGTAATGATGGCTATACGTCCACATATGTATGTTGCGTCTTTGTGGCAAATGGCCCCATAAGGCAGAGAGAGAATTAAGAGAACATATTTGTTTGGATTCTTGCTGCTTACACAGCGCCCCATCCTCTGCTCCTTGTCTAAATACTGTGCACGTTTACGCATTTATGGGATGAGGTATTGTACTTGCGCCCTCAGTTATAATGCAGGTGGTTAATAATGCTCATGTTGGATTATGTGATTTGTATATGACATTAAATAAAGTTCAAACACAAACCTTACAATACATGAGGCACTGATCACACATATCAGATATGCAAATAAATCATCAATTTTGAATTTCCAGCCTAAATCTAAGAAACCCGTTTTTTTAATGTGACAGTTACTGTTATTTGAAGAAGACATCTGACTTTGGATCCACGCGGCTTTCAGTAAACCGGAGTTTAAGCTGTAATCATGAGGACAGGCTGACATCAGCGTTCTGCTTAAGAGACGGAAGCAAACGGAAATTGCACTGTGGCTGCCATGTAAAATATGACATTTTAACAGCATGCTTTACTGAAGTGCCTTGCATATTATACATGAGCTGTTAGGGAATGAGTAGAACATTTATGAGTTACCCCAAGGGAGATTTACAACAAAACATGTTGGGTTCTTTTTGAGACCGTGAAGTGTGATTTAAAGGCTAAATGTTGAAACATCAAATAAATAGTTATATAAGTAGTGTTTTTGAGGTCTCTCTTCAGATATCTCCCAGATGCTCGGTGTGTGACGTGAAAACGACAATGCTGTTCACAGGTCTGCATAGAATACATGAATTGTTCAAAATATGTTCTATTTTCATGCGAGTTTACAATATTAGCTTCCAGTATCCTTGTCCTTCATCTGGCCATGGAATAGTGGACAAGGTGCATTTGTAAAGAGACTTAACAAAACCTTTTGGCCAAAGACAAAAAAAACCAGAATCCTCAGACTTGCTTCACCCTCCGTAGCTTTGTCTGTCATTGAGAAACTGTGATTGGGAGAATCAAAGTGTTGGACTTGGAATGCCCATACCAGGAGTGCCAAACAGCTTGTGAACCTGGTCACACCTGGTGACCTGACTTTTTATTTGTCTCTGGCATCTTGTTAATCTTGCATATGTGCAGATGTCTGTCCTTGACAACACAAGGTCCAGAACTGTTTATGTGACCTAGAGGGGCACTCAAAACATACCTGCATAGCGCACATAGAACTACTGTCTATGCCCTGGGTGAATCATATAAATCAGCGATGGCAGTATAGGGAGATTTTTGTGCATCTTTTGTGTGACAAGACAAAGTTTTGCTCTTAGGTGAAACCCAGATCGTTGCTGTGAAATTCCGTATGTTCATCAAGTGTTTGTATGTGTGGTACATGTATGGTAGTAGGATTGCATTGAAGACAGAGCATTGGGATGAATGGAATCCATTTGGATTCCCCCTCTTTTAATACAGCACAAGATGGAGGGTCCATCCAGTTTCCCTAGACATCAAAATCATATCACTTGCATTTCTGGTACTAGAATATGCAGATTGAAAAACTGAAGTGCGGGAGGATAGAAACAGGGCTCACCTTAGAAATGCAATGAGGGCCATTTAGCAAAAGGCTGCTGATTAGTTCTTATAAAACACAGTCATTTGGTAGTTGCTAGGGGGGATGGGCAGGTCTGTAATTTATATTTCTGAAGGCAAGGACGTTTCTTGGCAGGGCCTGTTGTTGTGTCTGAAAGGCAGAGCACTTGGAGGACTGGTTTTGACTAGGGCTGTTGTCTTGATGGAAGCCAGTCTCAGCTGTGACGGGAAATCGTGTAAAGCCTGCCATTAACACAGCAAGAATTGAGAGTCTGCTTAGAACCTAGAATCCCATCTACTTCCTGAGAGAGGGAAGAAGTGTGCCTGGCCCTGCAGGAGGCTGTCTTAAAAGGGAAGCTGGGCACATTCTCTGTGTCCGAAATAGTCAGAGAGAGAGCAAGTGTGTGCAATAAAGTGAAGCCAGGAGCATCCTGCATGTGGAAGAGGTCCTCGGTCTCCCCGCATGGTTCTGGTTGTGAACTGCATCTAGGCTTCTGCAAATATCATGAATCAAGGGCAATCCTCAGTCCACTGTTACAGAGACTGGTGCTGCCGCTGCCCACGTCAGTATTGGAAAGCTCTGTCAGTTCCAAGGTGGGAGTCCTGATCGGGCCAGAGGCTGCACCTGCTGTGCCAGCATTCCATCTTCTCCCAGCCTAGGAAGGGCACAACTGCATAAGATGAAAGTAACAGCAAGAGCTGCCATACTCATTGTTAGAAATGGGGTCTCTAGTTGGCAGTGTTTTGTACCCTGTCCAAGTAGGGACCCTCACTCTAGTCAGGATAAGAGAGTCACACAGCTAAAATAACCCCTGCTCATCCCCTTGGTAGCTTGGCTCAAGCAGTCAGGCTTATCTCAGAAGGAAAGAGTAAAGTATTTGTACTCACACACACAGTAACAGTGAAAACACCACAAAAGTACTCCACACCAGTTTAGACAAATAGCTAATATTTAATTGAATAAAACAAGACCAAAAAGACAAAAATCAAACATGCACAAGTAAAGATATCACTTTTTAAAGGTTTTAAAGACTCTTAACCCAGAAAAACCAATGGTTATATCCTATTAACACATAGTACCTGGGATAAAAACAAATACAATGCCGGTCACAAAGGAGATGATGTGTCGGATAAGCAAGCAATGCATTGCTTCTTTCCTGACAGGTGAAGGGATGCTTTGGTTCCTTACTGCGGTGCTGGTTAATGAAAAATGATGCCCACGGACAATGCAAGGAAAATCCAGATACAGTGCTGATAGGCCCGCACTGAAACAGGCGCTGCATGAATTCTTCTGCCGCAAGACTGGTGCTGCATCCATTTTTCAGCTGTGGGGCAGGCGCTGCGTCAGTTTTTCTGCTGCTGAGCACTGAGGCATGGATTTTCTTCTTCAGGTCACTAGCTTTGATTGCCAGGGGCCCAGAATTTGCCAGAAGGGGACTGGATTTGGCACCACTTGGAAAGTCAGGACTCTCAGTAGAAGAGCCCAGGCATTTGGGCATGAATTCTTTCATGTCCCTGAGACTTCTAACAGGAGGCAAGCTTAGTTTAAGCCCGTGGAGAACCTTGGACTAAGAAGGATGTAAAAAGTAAAGTCCAGTCCTTTCACCCCCAGGACAGAAGCAGCAGGCCCGCAGAGCAAAGCAACAGACAGAGTGGCAGTCCCTCATACGGCATCTAGCTATTTTTCCTGGGAGAATGTCATCATTCCAGAAGTGTTCTGGAGCTGTGGTTTTCAGAGGTCCAATACTTGTACTCATTTCTGCCTCTGAAGTGAGCAAACTTCAAAGGAACGTCTTTGTAGTGCACAAGACCCTGCCTTCCTGCCCTGGCACCAGACACACTCCAGGGGGCTGGAGACTGCTTTGTACAAGGACAGGCACAGCCCTATTCAGGTTCAAGTGTCAGCTTCTCCCTCCACTCTAGCCAAGTAAGACCCATCAGGATATGCAGGGCACACACCAGCTCCCTTTGTGTGACTGTCTAGAGTGAATTCGCAAACAGCCCAACTGTTATATGGACGCAGACGTGTATTTCACAGCCATACAGAGGCACAGAATGGTTGAGCAAGATTATATCCACTTTCTAAAAGTGTGTTTTTTCTAACTCACAATTTAAAAACCAACTTCATCAAAAGATGTATTTATAAATTGTGTGTTCAGAGACCCCAAGCTCTGGATCTCTAGCTCCTCCAAATGGGAAATTACACTTAAAAGATATTTCAACCCAATCCCCATGTTACCCTCTGGGAGAGATAGGCCTTGCAGTAGTGAAAAACAAAATTTGCAGTATTTCATTATCAGGATATGTAAAACACAACAGTACTTGTCCTACCTTTTAAATACACTGCACCCTGCCCATGGGGCTACCTTCGGCCTACCTTAGGGATGGCTGACATGTAGAAAACGGAAGGGTTTGGGTCTGGCAAGTAAGTGCACTTGCCAGGTCGAACTGGCAATAAAAACTGCACACACAGACATTGCATTGGCAGGTCTGAGGTATGTTTACAGGGCTACCCATGTGGGTGGCACTGTCAGTGCTGCAGGCCCACTAGTAGCATTTAATTTACAGGCCCTGGGCACACACTGTGCACTGTACTAGAGACTTACTAGTAAATCTAATATACCAATCATGGATAAACTAATCATCAACACCATTAAGACAAAAGAGCACTTGCACTTTAGCACTGGTCAGCAGTGGTAAAGTGCCCAGAATCCTAAAGCCAGCAAAAACGAAATTCAGCACAGGATCAAAACAGGAGGTCAGAAGCCAAAAAGACAGGGGAAACCACGCCATAAGCTGACAGGTCTAACACTCATATTGCTATGTTGTCAACTACCCCCATGGTCTTGACAGCGCAGGTGCCACTGGGACTTGAAAACCAGCATAGTTTAAGCCACAGACCAAGGTCTGCAGAATAGATTTATGACATTCTGTGAGTAATCACCTAGTTGTGAACATAAATTGCACTGTGAGATGCATATACATCAAGGAGGGGATTTGAGAATACCATACCTGTGCTTAATCAATGCATTGTTCTGAATTACAAAATAAGGACTGCAAACTGTGGGGAACTCCACCAGCAGGCCAGTGTGAGGGAGAGGCTGGAGTTGGAACAAGAAAAGAGCTCCTTCCCTCAAGGAGGATTGTGAGCAGAGTTACAGTCATGAGTTTTGAATTCCCTAATTGTGCTGTGTAGTATTACTTTATGCTGGGTGATTAAAGCAATTTAAAAGTTAACCCCTGGACTGTACAATACATCACTGTGTTTATAGGTTGAGAATTGGGGTTTGAGCTCTTATCCCCCACTCTACCTAACAGGAGAAGCCCTCGACCCTTTGGTCTTGCTACCACGAGAGCCTGGTGCACAAAAAGTGCACTTGGGAGAGTGTGCAGGGCGATAGTAGAACATACGCCAGGCACCTACGACAAACTATTTCAAGAACCGTTGCCAGTATTCACTTGTCTGCCTGGTCCTTTTTGAGCAAAACTATTGGGTGAAGCAGCAAACATTAGAGTTGCTAAAATACAGAATAGCAGGAACTTGACTTTCTTGACCTTGTCAAAAGCACGGTCACTCCTTCCCAGGGTTAAGCATACTGCATAATGTTTTCAATAAGAATATTTGAGTTTTCTGGGCCAAAGGAGCAGTTGGAGGGCGGACTGGGAGAAGATGATGGTGTTACAGTCTGGTGTTACAGTGCATTACTACAAATCTCCAGCCCTGGGCCATGTCAAAGGATAAACAGTGCCCCTTTACATTTTCACCCTCTTTCTGTATGTATTCAATTCCTGCTGCCTTTTCTTATATAGTGCTCTCTCCTTAAAGCCACATCTCCTATTTTGCTAGGGAAGCATCCTCTCCTGTATTGTCTTTTTGTCAACAGGCTGCCATAAGCCATGGCCAATAATGCCGACCATAGACAGGTTTAGCTTCTGCCAGCTAAAATATATTTGGGTCAGTCCTATCACGCCCATGCTTTCCATCTAAGAGCAGAGCTTGGGTTACCTTATTATGAATCATGTTATGCAGAAGCTTGAGAAGACATGGAAAAGCAGGGAGCAAAAAGGCAGACGTGAGCATGACAAATCTAGGATGTGGTGTATTCCCCTTAAGACAGAAGTCAGAAAGTGAAAGTAGGGATATGGGGTTTGAGATAACAAAGGGGCAGATATCTGAGAATAGAGACTTATGAAGAGAATAGTTTTTATGATAAAAAGTTATATTCTTGCATGGGCATTTTTGTTTTATTAAATTAAGGATTGGCACAGGAATGATTGCTAACATTAGTATTAGACTAGAGTTTATCAGATTATATTATTACTAACTAATACAAGACTTTATTAACAGGAGAACATGTTAAATGCACATTTTCCTTTCTGAATTAGGCAGAGTATGTCTTGTTCCCCTCTTTGCAGCATTGCATTTTAATAAAGACTTCAAAGACGACCGTCCTGTCTACAAGAAATAACATAAAAAAGACTAAAATGGCCCACAAAGTCTGAACACCACTTGCACTAGACTGACAGAGTAGAGATTGTGATGGCTCCCACATGTCAAGTCATCCAGTTTTTAGTTTTGGATGAAATTGCCTAATGTAGCATTCTAAACTATGTGGAAGTGTAGCAGAAGGTTTCCCTACTGATAAATAAGTCTTTTCTTAAGGAGACACAAAAAAACAGAAGTTAGAATTGTGTCAATGCACAAAGGAGCTGTCTTTCAAAAATACAGTACTGTGCAAGGCATAAATTTGTCAAATTTTCCTAGGATTATTCCTGGGGCGCTGTGATTATCTCAGCTTTCCCTATGCATTCTGGGAAATTTTTCTGAAATCCAAAATAGAGTGTTCAAGAAAACCCACGGAGCATCGAAAATCTCTAAGCACGTTTTATTATTTCTTTTGTGTTAATTACTGTAAAAGCAAACACAAAATTCGTTGTTTTAACATAGAGCTATTGAAACCTCTAAAGTTAATTTGGTTGCGGACATGTGACCTCTAAGCAATATTTAATGGTTTACAAAAACAAACATACATGTATATTTGGACTTAAAAGTAGTAGTTCATATTACTCGACAAACTGTCACAAATGAGTGATGTAAAAGGATTATAGATAGAAGTTTTTACACGCCATTGCTACTGATGTTTACTGAAATACTGAATACCCGAATTATGCATTCAGCATGCCATGCTTGCATGACTCACGGTAGACAGACGCTAACACCTGTCAGAAGCAGACTGCGCTCATCTGACCTGATGCTGTTTACAAAACACCAAGCCAATGAGGTTAAATTGTTTCGATAACAAGTGTCGTCGAGGGTTTTCAGGCCTGTTTGATGCAGAAAAAGTGTTTTATGTGAATATGGTAATTTCACTCTATTCTGCGTGGGGAATACTGCGTCTGGGAGTGAGCCCTAAAGACAGACAGCAACAAAATAAGCAAGTTGCGTCTCGTCAATGCGCAGGCCACAAGGATTCCTGTACGAAGTGTTTTTGGAAATACAAAAAATATTCCCACATAAAAATCACCCTTTCTCTTCGGTGGGGCCACAAAGTGCTTGTAAAACAAGTTATTGCCTAGTTACAATTAGAGCTTTCTAATTAGAAGAAGTAAAGGCTAAACAGTCAAGCATCAGGCAGAAGAAACAAGGGGAACAAGCACAAGCCTTTTTGTATGGGGAATGATACTAAAGGAAACACATAATTGACAAAAGCACATTTCTTCTTGCGGTGTTTTATCTCGTTACATGAAGGGGAAGTAGTTCCTGATTTTTTAATTTTGTATCTCCTGCCCAAACATAGGAGGTGATGTGAAATGGGTGGGGGACCTGGATAGGTTATCAGCCAATCAATGTTTACCACAAATGTACGAGAATATAGGTTATTACAATGCATGACACACCAATGCGTAACTTTATCCCCCATGCAACACTTTGCACATAACTACAATGCATTTAAACACATACATAATTTACCACTACCACGTAGAACACAACAAGGCATTGCATAGAATTACAGTGCATTCTTCACATACATTGATACACACACACACGTTTATATTGTATATTTGCTGTCTCTAACACTACTCATCCCTGAACTCTAAAAACTCCCCACTACCTCATCACACCACCCATCCCTGAATCCTAACTAG
Source organism: Pleurodeles waltl (assembly GCF_031143425.1). Lineage (NCBI taxonomy): Eukaryota > Metazoa > Chordata > Amphibia > Caudata > Salamandridae > Pleurodeles > Pleurodeles waltl. Next base: position 1,106,558,636 of record NC_090445.1, read on the forward strand.
GGGTGGATGAAAAATTCCTCTCTGCTGGCAGAGTTCCAGGATTTTTACCCAGTCCACGCTCTGCTTGCAGCATGGAGTTCCAGCAAAACTCCGTCGACACCGAGTAACAGAATTTTGTCTTATATGCAGCTCACCACCGTTAAGTTGGCAAGCAAAAAATTGCATCTCCAGCATGATTTCAGAGTGCTAGAATGCCTCCTGGCAAGATTTCTCAATGCGGGCAGTCAAGGGAAGGTCACTACCGTTTACATTGAGAAAGGTGACACTTGAGTAGAAGATCTACTTGAGCGGCAGAAAGATTCAGCGCCCTTTGGCATGCCATGTGGTGCCCTTTGTGCTGATTTTACAGCACTTAACAAGCTCCCAGTGCTAAAATTCTGAAATTCTGCCTGCTTTCTGAACTCCGCAGAATCTCATGGAGTTTTTGTGTGACTCCGCAGAATTCCATGGAGTCAATCTCTGCGTGTTCCATCCAGACCTAATCCTAACAACTCCTTAATACCCCTACACACACCAATCCCTGAACCCCCAAACCTCCTTCGTATCGCTATACTTGCCATTCCATGAACCCTAAAAACTCCTAACTACCCTTATACACTACCCTTGTCTGAGCCCTGAAACCTCCTTTCTACCCATATACACCACCTTTCCATGAAATCTAAAAGGTTCTCACTGCCCCTATGCAACACCCTCGCTAAACCCTAAACACTCCTTCCTACTCCTATACACCATCCATCCTTGGACACTAAAAACCACCCACTAGCTTTATGTACCACCTAGCCCTAAGCCCTGAAAACTCCTGACTACCCCTATAAACTCTGCTCCGCTCGTGGAGTTTTCAGAGTTTTTCCACTCCGCACTCCACTTAGAGAGCAGAGGTGTGAAAAACTCCGCGTAGCAGAGCTGAGTTTTTTCCTTGTTAGCCAACGTTAAGTTGGCGACCACGATTGTGGAAAATCTTACTCCGGACACCTGCCGGCAATATTTCTCAAGTGGGCAGTCATAGATGGTCGCTACCGCTTGCGTTGACAAACCTTTTGTTCGCGTTGAGGAAGTTGCCGCTTGGATAGAAAATATACTCAAGCAGCAGAAAAGAAGCAGCACCCTCTTGCATTGTGCATGGTGCTGTTCATGCAGATTTTACAGATTGGGACAAACACCCAGCACTAAAAAGAAGTGCAAACGGTGTAACCTAACACACTCCCCTCCTTACGAACTCCGAGTAGCATGGTAGAGTTTTTTGGTCACTTTGCGGAGTTCCGTATAGCCGGACCCTGCAAATTTCGCCTAGGCCTAATTAGGATACATCAGCTTTTTTCTAATGAAGGCAAATAGGTTAATAATTATACTTCAGGTCAAGTACACTTTTTATTGTTATACATGAAAAAATCTCAGAAAGTTTGTTACCTTTCACTAGAATTCAGACATGAAATTTCACATGAATTTGACATCTAAAATACTAGCTCAAGAAGAAAATGTGTCAGAGGAACAGTAAAATAACAGCTGAGACACATTTTGTCCTCCATCCAGTTACCTGTCGCTCTCTTGTGTGACTTTGCACTTAGTGGCGTAATAAAGGCCTCCCCAGCCCCCATGGTGTGAAGGGGCAAGCTCCAGGGGTCTCCCCTTAGCACAGGACCAGCTCCTGAGTAAGCCTGGAGAGGGACCCTCTCCATGTACTTTGCAGGTGGGCCCCTCAAGGTTTGTTACACCACTGTTGCGACTGCAAGATATGCGCTCAAGTTCAATATTTGTCCGAGGTAGCAACAAGTGTCTAAAAAAAAGAACCATAAGTAGAACCAACTACAATGGTGTTGACTGGCTTCTTTCACAGCTAGGAATATATTGAAGGTAGACTGGTAAAAATTCCTACATCTGATAAAATATCCTATTTGTCTGGCCTACTAAACATACCTAGAGTATCAAAACCTGAAAAGCATAGCATTTTATCCTGAAATCCTGAGATCACAACCAATGGGGACCATGTGCAGCTCTTCTCAGAATATGCAGTCTTAGTTAGGAGTTCTCTTCACATTAAATTGTGAACTTAGCAATCGTAGACATCCTTACCAAGAAGACTGAAAACATTCTCCAGACACTTTCTGAGAGACTCACAGCCACGGACGTCTCACTGATTGTTTTATTCTGTAGCAAGTTTCTGTTTCCCGACATTTTCTTCTCATTTCTTTTACATTATAATGCCTTGCAGATAACTCATTTTTCTGTCCCTATTTCCTGGTTTCTACAAAAGATCTTACTTCTACAAATGAAGTTTATTTCTCCTACATTAAATTATTGCTCTTGGTAAGGTACTTCAATACCTTCAGTGTGGAGAGCTACAAAATAAGTAAATATATATACCAGTGAGAGGAAGGGTGTGTAAAATCAGGTAGCCTAACCTCCAACCCAATTTATAATGGTTACAATTTTTTTGAAAGGTGGCTGAAATCCCAGAAGCCATAAAGGTGATGGTAGAAAAGACCTACAAAACTTAGAGCCTAGAAGTGTGGTCATATTGGCATGTCATATTTACAGATCCTTGCCTGGCTGGTCCGGATCTCTGTGTTCCTAGTTCCCAAAGCTGGAATTTATTAGTGCACTTGATGCCCACTGTACGTTTGCGTGCCTGGGACTATCTTGACTTTCCTGAAAGACTTTGGCATAGAAAATCAGTGAAACCTTTGAAAGGCACCAGGGAACAGCGAGGTTGTCCGATTCCTGGCATACAACAAGCTCTAAATAAAAAGCCTGCTTTTTGTGGGATAAATCTTCATCAAAAATTATTTTGTAGGGAAAATCTCACACAAATAGCTTTGAGCAGGAGCTTTCCCCTGCTATAGGAGATATACAAATTCCTCAAACTTTGCAACTACATGAAGTTGCAAACCCCGAATAACTTTGCAAGCACAGCTTAAGCAGAGCTATTGTCAGAAGGTGAGAGAAATGTACTGAGTATAGAGCTTTACCGTCTTTTCATTTTTTTTTTACATGTAATTGAATTGTGAGCGGGCCTGAAGGACATAGCACTCAAAAGATGTATATCCACTGCACAAAGAAAGAAACACTAACCTGAAGAGAGAGTTTGAGAGTAAGAACATGTAGGAATTAACTGTTATCTAGTGAATGCCCTGAATAAAAGAAGCAGTTATTGAATGGTTGCCCTAGTGAAAGTCTATTATTGATATCTGTTGACTGTTTACAAAAGCAGCCCTCCTTTAAATGCTCTTCTGTGCTACAGGAAGTCAATGATGAAGACAAGAAAGTGATATGAGCTTAGTGGCTACTACTAGGTGTGTGCCACTTTAATTTGCATAAATAGCATCGTCGTGCACTGGTGCCTTATGCGCATTAGAAATAGAACTTTGCCTTTATCAATGGCGTAGACATTTGTTACTATAAGGAAAGCAAAGAGTACAAGGGGAATTATCTTCATTGTTTTAGGTGACTTAAAATAAAATAAAGCCCTAAAATGTTTCTATCTGAAAGGACTAAGGTAAATACAGCTCATCCAGTGTGTTTTAGATAGGTTTCCCAGCACCAGTGTCGGGAATAGCAGTGTTGTCACCTAGGTAGAAAATAGTAACTGGTTCATCACAGAGCTAAATCCCACCCTGCCCATGTTGGATAGAGTTAGTAAATGTTTTGTAATACGAATGAAGCTGGACTCTGAGGCCAGGAATGTATAAACACAAAACATAAGTGCTTAAATAAAGGATTTCAATGCACCAGCCAATCACCCATGACCCTTCAGCAAAAGCGCAATATAGCGTTATCAGTATCTGAATGAACTTTAAACATCTTCAAAATTATACTTCCTCCCCATGGTGACTGAATTCATAAAACTTTCCATCAATCGAAGCTCAATAGTCGTCTCAATTTATCCTAGGTAACAGGTTCAATTATATGTTTTGACTGTATTAAATTTTAAAGGTTCACTGTCGATTGTAAAGATATTGAAATTGCTATTTGTACAGTTTTACTTTTCTAGATACCTTGGGGCACCTCCCAAGTCCTAACACAGAGTTGACATACAGAAGCCGGAAGGTGGGTACCTGGCTAGAAACTACACAGCAGGTTCTAGAGGCCCAGCCCCTTGGTGTGTGGTTGGCAGGTAGCAGGGGACACTGGTGCGATTTGTTGTCTGATTGGTGAGTAGTGAGGGAAGACTGGTACCTTCTGGCCCTGATGGTCGTTATGTAGATAGTCCTTTGGGTCTAGTGATCTCCTTGGTATTTTTTAATAATCTTAACATCGTGAATGCAATCACTTTTGATACAAAACTCAAGTTGTACAACCTGAAATACAGGCACAGCTGTAAGTAAGCTGAGATTTCTGTCAGTGTGGTGGTCCCCGGTAAATGCCTCTTTCCAGATCTCAATATCTTACATAAAAAGACGTTCTGCCTTATCCACAGCGCTGTGATACATATGGGCAAATACCCTACAGCAACTGTTATGTCACCACTCAGTATTTCCTCCAGATTTGGATACAGTGGGAGGAAGGTAGACTAGCATGAGGAAGCTATGTTACAAAGCATTGCTCTCAGTTTCCAGGCACTTACTGCATAACAGTTGCTGTTGGTAACAACTAAAGAATATTCCTTGACTTAATGCATTACATCACTGTGACATGGTAAAAAAACGTAAAATCAGTGATTTTGCCACAACAATTAAAATAATTTCCAACAGGGAAAATATGCAACAATGAAGTTAGCACCTAATTTCCTGCTTCAGTGCTGTCACCACAGCATAGTAAATGAGGTGGAACTAAGATAAGCCAATACTACCACACTTGGGGGCATATTTAGGAGCCCCTAGCGACACCAGAGCGTCACTTTTAGTGACGCTTCGGTGGCGCTATGCACTGCACAGTAATTACATGGTGGCGTTAAGTCACATTTTGTGGCTTAACGCCACCATGTAAATACAGCCCCTTCACATGCAGCACTTTGCGTGGAAGGGGCTTGCAATGGGTGTGGCCACAGCAACACCCATTGAATTTTGACATTGCCCAAGATTTCCGAGTTTTCGTAAACCTGAGGCAGTGCCAAAATCTAACTCCACCCCAGGGGTGTTGTTAGCAAGGCGCAACGAGAAGGAATACTTTCATTTCTCCTTGTTTTTCCCTTTCTATGTGAGCTGCATTCTGCAGCACACTTAGAAAGAGCATATCACCATTTAAGATTGTTTTTGCAGGAAGGTGTTCTTTCCTGCACAAAAACAATCTCCCCCTCAACGCAGCAATCCTTTCACAATGGTGCAAGGGATGCTGCGTTGGCGCATAGGCAGCAAATTTAGCACCGGCGCAGGGGGAAACACAAGGTTTGCCATATTCTATTAAATACAGCACATCCCTGCAGTGTGAAAAAGACAGTGCGCGATACTGCCAAATTTGGCACCGCGCCGCACACCGTTACTTTCCCTTAAATCTGACCCTTGGTTCTTCTGTTTCACCTTTTCTGTCTGTGATGTCATAATGCCACCACATGGCTCAATACATATTCCTTCTTCGGATCCAACATATTGTCAGACACTTTGCAAACAAGGGAAGCCCACATATTTAGAGCTAAAAAGCTTAACACCAACGGCGGCACGGCATTACCATAGAATTAAAATCAAAATGGCAGTTTCTAAGAATCCATCAATTGCCTGACAGCACATCATGTGATGCACATACTTTTTTTAGTAACCGCTATACATGACCACACACATCACTTTAAGCTCATTTTTTGCAGTCTGTGGAGGAGTGAGGGTTTAGGAAGAGTATAGCAATGAAGACAATACAGCTACAAAAAAACAATGAACCGGTGTATAAAGCATCTCACGACCCATATTACTCTCAAGCTAACCTGAGAGACAGTTGCTTGGTATTTATCCCACCTCATTGCAGAGAGTGGTCTTTGCGTCTTCGCACGTGACTGCCAATTCTTTGCAGATTCTATCTCTTCCGTTACCAGGAGGACACATAAAAGCCGCTGTTTCTACGCCTCGCGCTCCAAACTGAAGGGCACCGAGACAACGAGAGGCGCAAAATGCGCCTTCGGAGTGCAGATAAGATGACGAATGGAGCCGTCGGACCGCTTTCGGCACGAGGCAGTTTATAGATTGATTTCCGTGGCTCTTATTTCATTTGTTTCCATAATAAATGTATGTTTTTCGAAGTTTTTATGTTTATGGAAGAGAAAACGGCACACGTATTACTCTGTTACAGAATTACTAGCATCATTCAACTTCACTGTTAAGGACGTTTTTATATCTGTGAACTTTGTAATGGCGGCGAATGGATGGTGGGCGGACGGTTTAACATATCTGCAAGATGTTACCGAAAGCCAGTCTGAGAAAAGGAGATAAAATCATTCCATATGCTTCCTGCTAAATATATCTGTTTAGTGTTCTTGTTTATTTCCCCTGCTAAGCTCTGCTCAAGACCCGCAGCTTTTACAAAGAAACAGTTGCATTCACATTTTAGTATATGGGGAAATATGGGAGAGGACGTGGGTGTGAGGGAGAGTTGAGTGAGTGTGAGGGAGGGCAGCCCGTGTTCAAATCAATGATATGTGTCAAACACCATTCACAGCTCAGGTTGCACAATCCGGAACTGCAAACCACACCAATAGGAGGATGAACTTTGAACAAACTTTCAGGTGGGACACCCCAGTACAGTAACCAACTAAGTAGACTATTATCATAAGAAACACTTGTGGTTTCCTCTATGTTTTTGGCATCTGACCTTCTGTTTTTTGATCCTGTGGTCAATTTTGTTCTTGCTGGTTTTAGGACTCTGTGCACTTTACCACTGCTGACCAGTGCTAAAGTGTAAGTGCTCTCTGTCTAAAATAGTATTTGTTTGCCCATGATTGCATATTTGGAGTACCAGTAAGTCCCTAGTAAAGCGCACTAGGAGCACCTAGGGCCTATGAATCAAAAACTACCAGTGGGCCTGGAGCATTGATTGTGACACTCACAGGAGTAGCCCTGTAAACATGTCTCAGACCTGCCACTGCTGTGTCTGTGTGTGCAGTTTTAACTGCTGGTTTGACCTGGCAAGTGCACCCACTTGCCAGACTCAAACCTTACCTTTTACTACATGTAAGTCACCCCTAGGGTTGGCCCAAGGCAGCTCCATGGACTGGGTGCAGTGTATTTAAAAGGTAAGACAAGTACTGATGTGTTTTACATGTCCAGACAGTGAAATACTGCTGAATTCATTTTTCACTATTGCAGGGCCTATCTCTCATATAGGGTAACACAGGGAATGCCTTGAAATATCTTTTAAGATTAATTTCCCATTGAGAGCAGATAGAAATTTGGAGTTTGGGGTCTCTGAAGTCACAATTTAAAAAAATATATTTTGGTGAAGTTCCATTTGAGAGTGCCACTTTTAGAAAGTGTTCATTTTCTTACTTATTCTGTGCCTCTGTCTCACTGTGGAATACACGTCTTAGTCAGGATGACAGTTGGCTGTGTGTGAAGTCACTCTAGACAGTCCCTCAAAGGGAGCTGAGCTGTCCCCTGCATATCCCGATGGGTATTTGTGGCTAGGGTGGTGGGAGGAGCTGATACTTGCACCTGAATAGGGTTGTGCCTGTCCTTACATCAAGCCGTCTCCAACACCCTGGAGTGTGTCTGGGGCCAGGGCAGGTAATACGGAGTCTTGTGCTCTACAAAGAGTTTCCTTTGAGGTTTGCCTACTTCAAAGGCAGAAATGAGCATAAGAATTGGACCTGTGTGACAACAATTTCAGAATCCTTCTAGACTAGGACATTCTGCCAGGAAGAAGAGCTAGATACTGTAGGAGGGACTGCGATTCTGCCTGTTTCTTTGCTGTGCTGGCCTGCTGTTGGCTGCTTCTGTCCTGGGAGTGCTTTATACATCCTGCTCCCAAAGGTTCTCCAAGGGCTTGAACTGAGATTGCCTCCTGTTAAAAATCTCACATCAAAGACTTCATCCCCCAGCACCTGGGCTCTCTTGCTGAGAGTCCTGACTTGCCAAGTAGTGCCAAATCCAGTTTCTGGGCCCTTGGAAGTGTGTTCTGGTGAAACCAAGAGGAAATCAAGTACATATACTCCAGAAGGACTTTGAAACCAGCGCTGCTGTTTCACTCGGCCCTGCTGCCTGCACTGGAGCCATGGTCCTTGCTGAGTGCAACAACTGTGACAGACGCCACAGACCCCATGCAGCTGCAGCACCTCAGAAGTTCCGCCATAGCATGAGTCCCGAGTCCTGTGTCACTGACGTCCCTGACACCCAACTCCAAGGAACACGGGCTCCAGCAACATCTCACCTCCCCGTCTCCGTGCAATGTCTTTGTTCCATCATTTTCCAAAGGTAATGTACGTGGGGTCCGTGTGACTCAGTGGCCGGCCCGCACTCCCTTGCGAGTGGCGTCAGACTGTTGGGAATGACTACGTCAATTATGTCGTGATAGCCCTAGTTGGAGCTATTATGTTTCTATGCACTTTACTGAGATTTAATCTTTAAAAATTCATATCTTTGCTTGTGTGTGTTGGATTTTTGTCGTTTTGTTTTTGTTTTATTCAGATAAATATTTGGCTATTTTTCTAAACTGATGTTGAGTACTTTTGTGGGGTTTTCACTGTGTTACTGTGTGTGTGTGTGTGTGTGTGTACACAAATACTTTACAGATTGCCTCTGATATAAGCCTGAGTGCTCATGCCAAGCTACCCAGGTGGTTGAGCAGGGGTTTTCTTAGCTGTGTGACTCCCTTACCCTGACTAGAGTGATGGTCCCTACTTGGACAGGGTATAAACCACTTCCAACTAGAGTCCCCATTTCTAACAAATGCCATAAAGGAGTTGCTCAAAACTGCCAGCTTACTGAACCCCATAAACAGAGTCTATCTATCATCCCTCTTCATTCATCACACTGCTAAATTCTGCGCACCATAACAAGAACACCGCTCCTCTGTGGTCATCACATACGACATGGGAGCACTTCTGATATAGGATCAAAAAGAAACAACCCCACCCTGCTACTAACCCATGTAGGCAAGCGCTTCCGTGTCCCATTTGGGAATGGTAAGTGTGATGTAAACATTGCAATGCAATACAAGTAAAAGAATATACTTTGATTGACTGGTCACTTGCTCAATAACTTCTCGTTAGGCATATTCAGCTGGCATGTACAGTAATACTTTTTTGGTGTATAGGTTGGAAGACTCTCCACAGATGAGTAACGTGTACGCTCCTTTCTAGCCAGAGGGGAAACTCTCGCTCTTCGTACCTAGAGGCAGCAGGAAGGTTCTGATGTCTGATGGGAGTTGGATTGAAGATAGAGTGTGGAGAAAGGCTTGGCTCTGGCTCTTGAAGAAAAATAACTTTGGTTTGGTAAATGGTCTTCTAACTTTTAAGAATCAGATTCTGAAATGGTTAACAATGGCAATGTTGGGTAGGGAGTTATTGACAGGGCGAATGGTACAGCCCTCCCTTGAACATGGGACCACTGAGCCTTTGTGATCAGTACTGCCGGAGAATTACCTTATAGTGGGTCGATATTATTCAAGAAGCCCAGTATCATTGCCGTAGACTAGGGGTATGCAAAATTAATGTAATTTCTTATTGCGTGATTATGTGACAGAAAATAGTGTGAAATTTCACACTTATGAAAAATGCTAATCTGGCAGTTAGCACTATATTTTTTTCTAAATGCACCCTTGCGTTTACTTCAGACGCATGGACACATTTCGCACTAAAAGACAGCACAAAACACACGATTGCCATAAACAACAGTCACCCGCGTTCTGTTTATTTACAATGTTTCAAAGCTTCTACAATAGGATGTTTTCGCAAATGTACTTGAAATTACCTAGCTAATCTTTGAAATTCCCATAACACAAAATACCCGAAAATACGTGAGTTTGCACCAGTTTAAGGAAAAATTACACCTAGGCCTAAGGTAGGCTCAACATCTCAGACAAAGCAGGAATAGTGACAGAGTTGCAAAAACAAACTCCAAATAACCAGATACCTTTAGTACCAGGTGTCAATGGAAGATCTGTACAGATGACAGATGAGCACATCTTGTGATGACCAGTTCATTAGACATGGGAAAATATTTCCTATTGCAAAAGCATTAAGGGCCTGTCAAAATGATAGAAAGTTCAGCTCAGCTGAGTTCTCCAGGGAAAAAGACCAGCGATCGTGAGACAAGCTCTTTAAGGTGAATGAAATGCAGAGTCACGTCATGTCAGTTAAAATGGGAACCTTAGAAACTGGCAAAAGCCTGCTCTATTGCTGTCAGTCACTGCAGTGATATTCTATAATTGGAGCAATATTGCTAACTGCAGGATTTGGGGAGACAAGTATAAAACCCACATTTCACAAGGACCCATGAAAAGCTTTCCATATTGCATGAAAATAACATCAAACTTTCACCCTCTGTAGTGTTTCACCAACGCCTATTGCTTAGTTAGTACAAATTACAATCACACCACTATTTTAGCTGCCTTGTGCAAGAGAAGCTTCAAATATCTCTGAGTTTAGCTATTACTCATTGTTTACATTGTAGTCTCTTTGGGAAACAATCTAAATGCAAATCAAGGCACCCATTGTTACCTTCACCTTGCTGGAAGCATAGACACTAAACTGTGAGCAGAGTCACTGGCTGCAACTGGGGCCAAGTGTTTTCGGTTTTCTGCCTTACTGCTACTGCAATATGATTTGTATTGCCAGGATGTGTTTTTAAGGAAAGCAAAACCTGTTTTATCTGAATTTCTTTGTTCTTCACTGCATAGTTTAACATTTTCTTCTTTTCTATTACAGAAAATAAAACAGAAAGCAGAAAAAAAATCTGGTTGTCAAAAACATTACTCTCATCCTAATTGAACCAAAGTACACATTAAAAAAAGTGCCAATGAACTTTCCATGTTGTCCCCCTAAGGTTAAAGTGGCATTTACATGCAACTCAACTCCAGCAGCTTTGTTAATGATGTCACCAGAAACCACGTATAGCCATATATGAACACATCACATGTGTACCTATTATGTATCTTCTTTATATTATAGTAGTTTGTGAATTACTTGATTTATGTGTTTCATTTTATTTTTCTCATGGTTCCCATGATAAAATCTTCACTTTCAACTATACATTAGTGTTAACTGATAGATTGAAATGCTGTTAAATTTCCCCTCCATGATAATCTGCAACAACAATATTATCTAAAGAATCATGTAAAATAAAAAAACGGTGACTAATATGTATGATCTTAAAAAAAGATAATTTCAACTTGAGGCCAGATTTACAAGGCCCTAGTGCCTTTTGTGCCACACTAGCGTCATTTGTTTTACGCTAATGTGGCTCAAGAAGGCAATTTTCACTGTGCCATACTTACAAAGTTGCACAATGCATGCATTTCCCCACTTTGCGACCCCTTGCACCACATTATGCCTGCATCAGGCATAACGTATGCAGGGGGCTTTCCAGCATTAGGAGGCCCAGAAAAATGGTGCATGAAATCTTGTAGATTTGTTCTCTATTGCAGAATCAATTTCAGATTGAAATATTGTACTAAATGTGTCTGGTTTCTCTATCAGTGAATGCAGTATATTTATTTGTAATTCACCTTTTTTACTCAATACATTTTTGGCCTCATTTTTAACGTCTGCTCAGAGCTTGGGTTAAAATGACACATCCATATTTACCAATGGGCCTCCTTCCACTTTGCTCCACTAGCGTTAAAATCTTTGATGCTAGTGGAGCAAAGCACTACAGTAGGGTCAAAAATTCTGACATTATTAGCCTAATCACCGCCATGGTGCACCGTATTATAAACATGACGCACATATGTTGTTGTTAGGTGGGGCAGGGGCGACGCAATGAGTACTGATGCACCAGTGTCTTGCAAATCTGGCACCTGGTTTTGTGATTAGCGGTACATCTTATTAACATTAAAAGTCATACCTCATAGTGTAACCTTGGCATATATTGCTTAAGGTTCGTATATAGTTTTTTTTCAGATCGAGGCATAAAGTTTATTTTTGAAGGAAAAAAATGACATGATACCTTAGGCTAACAACAGCATTTTTTAAACTTTGTGTCCCTCTACCTTTCCATTTTCCCAATCTTAAGGAAGCAACTGAAAATGATTATGTTCTGTGCACTCCTAAGTGATTTCCATGGAGAGCTTTTTCTTGAAGAAGAGCAAGTCTCTTACTTAACTTTGCTTTTCAATCCTGCACTTCTGCTTTGAGAAACAGAGACGGCCAAGCCGTGGTGAAGAATTGATGTTCATGTTTTGCAATCAGTCCACTCAATTCAGAGTTCATTTGTAAGCTTTCTACAGAGTATGACATTTAAGGTTCTTTAAATGTCATCCACAATGCTGGACACCCAGCAAAGGAGTTTGCCCCGTCAGCACTTTAAAGGTCCAGAACTGTAGTCTCTTAGTCCGTACGGTCAGCAAAATAATGCACTGGAAGGTCATTGGACAGAATCCTTTCACCACATCTCAAAAACAAGACTCTTATGTCACTGTTATAAGCAAAGATCACCTTTCTAATCCTTCATTTAACACATCAATGACAAAATTAGGTCAACTTCTGTTTATTTTAAGAATGAAAATTGTGAAGGAAATTATAATGCATGGCAAACGCATACTCTTGCTTTAGTTCACTATGCACTGCAGTATGTGTGATCTTGCTCAGCCCTGCAACAACATTCACGCCTGTCCAATTTAAAAACGTGCTTTGCTTCTTGGAATTAGGGATTTTGCGTGGCCCGTTTAAGGGACTGAACAACACATGTTTATCTGCCAGGCAAAAAAACAATGGTTGCTTCAGGGATCACCAATGCCACTAGTATCCCTTATTGCCATCCCACACGTACGATCACTACTCTTGGCCTATGAGCAAATTCATTTCAAAGGTTTAGTGATGTGCTGTAGATCACAGCAACAATTCCATTAAAGGTTACCTCAACTTATAGCACCAAAGCATCTTTCAATTGGCCATCCCACCAACTAGGACAAAAGAAAGAAGCCCCGCTGTACAAGTCACTCACAACCAGTTTCATAGGAGATCACAACAGACCCACATAGAAGTCGAAACTTCTGCAGTCTGTTCCAGTTAGTCCATGAGCTGCAGAAAGCACAGCTCAGAAACACAGTGGGACAATCTCAGCTCAGTGTTTAAAAGTTTGCTGTCTACAGCTTATGCTTTACATTTTAAAGTTAGATTTAGTTCATGCGCATACAGACAGGTTTAGGTCAGCACCGAATACAGACCTCATTGTTTTAGTGCTATACCGTCTGGCGCATATGGGTTAACTCATGGAAATACTGCAGACAGCACAATTTCATTTTGGAATTATTAAACAACACGTTCCTGTGCTGTGTTTGCTGCACAAGCCACCTGGAAAGGGTTCTTAGATTTTCATTGAACAGTGTTGCATGGTGACAAAAAAACCTTTTCTCTGCATAACATTTTTACAGAGCTGGTTCTGTTCTAAAATCATGTTTCTACAAAGAGCCTTAGTGTAGACAGAAGTCTTGAATGGAGAGCCTTCTCTTGAAGACAGCACAGTCACTAGTTGAAGGCTTTGCTTCAAGTGGGAAGGACTCACATCTAAGTGAACTCGCCTGACAGCTCACAGCTCACATACGAGCAAATGCAGTCCCACCAGAGTATCCCACTTTCTTTTATTCATGTCAGGAAAGCGCTCATGAGCAACGATAGAAAGATGCAGAGAAAGTTCTAGAGTTATATCCTTTTTGCGTGAACAGATGGCATAGCCTGGCTGGAGGCTAGGAATGAGATCACTACACAACTTATTTATGGAACCCAATAAAGATCTCCCATTTAGGGGTCAAACCAGATTTATGGATGCAATTAGTATTCATTAACTATGGAAAGTCATTAGTTAATCAGCCTCTTTAATTAGATTCTGTATAATAAGTTCAAGAGTAGGCAAGAAGAAGACAAAGGCTTAAATAACAAAGCTGCTGCGAAGAGGAAAAATCATGATTTAGGCATGAGACGAGTTTTTGCATTTTGATGAACTTGGGGTGATGTAGTCCTTCATGCTTGTTGCTGGTGACACTGTCTAGTGTCTTCAAGTCGCCAGTCTCATTGTAAGTCTATTGTATTATCTTAATTTGTCGGCAAAGTGCCAGGAGACCCAGGGAGCAAAGAGTGACCTCTAAAACATAAGCATATCAAAACATTCATGCTCATTTGATGGAGCTCTTGATTGTCCAAGTCCTCCGTTGTCAGCATCAACATTCCCAGATGGATTACCAGCTGCGTAGCAACAGTGACATGAGTCCTAATGCAGCAGGGGGCTCAAGCCCCTCATACCTAGGATTGGCAATAAACAGCCACTAATTTGGCAGAGGTGCCAATACTTTTGATGCACGATTGATAGCTATCCCCTCTATGGATTACTCTTGCTTAGGAATATCAGGACCAATCCTACTTAGTTAGAGGCCGACATTTTGTAATTAGATGATTCACAATATGTTTTTAAATAAGTCTCTTCCCTAATACTGATGCATGTCAGTCATAAAATATATGCAGCCAAATTCAATTTATGCTGCTTTTTGGGTCTCATAAATTGTTAGAAATCGGGCCTCAAGTTGGCAAAGGTTTGCACTCTGTTCACGTGGAGACCACTGCACTCACCTCCAAGGGCCCAGGACTGGATTTGGCACCACTTGGCAGAGCAGGACTCACAGCAGAGGAGTCCAGGTGTTGGTAGCAAGATACAAGTAAAGTCTTTGATATCCCTGAGACTTCAGCAACAGGAGGCAAGCTCAGTGAGGCCCTTGGAGAAACGTTAGATTGCAGGATGTAGAGAGTTAGATCCAGTCCTCTCACTCCCAAGCAGGATGCAGCAGGCAGCAGGCCAACACAGCAGCACAAACAGCAAAGTGGCAGTCCCTCCTGAAAGCACAGCAATCCTTCTTTCAGGTAGAATGTCCTCAGTCCAGAAGTGTTTGGAGAATAGGTTGTCAGAAGCCTGCTAATTATACCAAAAAGGCCTTCGGTGTAGGGGTAACTTCAAAAGAATTCTCTGAAGTGCACAAGGATACCTTTCAATGAAGCCCTGGCTCCAGACTACTAGTAGGGGGGTAATCAGCCCTTTGTGTGAGGGCAGAACACCGCCTATTCAGATGTAAGCGTGAACTGCCTCTCCCTGCCCTGGACGACTATCAATATGCAGATGTATCTCCTGCCACACCCAGCCCTTCCTCTTTGTGGCTGTCTAGAGGGAATGCATTAAATGTAGGTCTCACCTAAATCCAGACATGTTTTCAGAGACAGGCTAAGGCACAGAGTGGTTAAAGTAAGAAAATGCCAACTTTCTAAAAGTGGTATTTTCAGACCTGCAATTTATAAACCACCTTCACCAAAAGATGTATTTTTAAAATTGGGACCACGAGACACCAAAGTCCACATTTCTATCTTTTCCTAATTGGAAATTACACTTAAAAGATGTTTTGAGGCAACCCCAATGCTATCCTATGGGAGAGATAGTCATTGCAATAGTGAAAAACGAATTTAAGAGTTTTTCAATATCTGGACATGCTAAACTTAAATGTACATGTCCAGCTTTTTAAATACACCCGCCCTGCCCTTGTGGCTAACTGGGGCCTAACTTAGGGGTGACATACATGTAATAGAAAGGAAGGTTTGGGCCTGGCCAGTGGGTACAATTGCCAGATCAAAATGGCAGTTTAAACTGTACACACAGGCTCTGCAATAGCAGGCCTGAGGCATGTCTGAAAGGCTACTGTAGTGGGGGGCACAACCAGTTCTGAAAGAAATACCACACAAGTAAAAAGGGAGAGTAAGTACAAGAAATCTGTAATCGGGGGTGGAAAAGTTCTTAACGAAGAAAGAAGTGTTTGTTATAGGTGTGGTAGCAACAAGCACATGGCGTCGTCAAAAAATTGTCCTGCGAACAATAGTAAAGTTTCAATTGTAACAAAATGGGACACTTTTTGCGTGTTTGTAACCAAAGAAAACCTATGTACAAAGGCAATGATCATTCAATACAGAGTAAACATGGAGAAGATAGTGATAGTTCCTCAACAGATGACATTGAAGTGTTAATGTTACAGGATGGAGTAGAGCAGGTGTGTGATGACGCAAGACATATGACAGTTTCAGGAAAAGTCATTAATATGTTAAAACAAGATGAGTATAACCCTCCTAAATGTATAGCATCAGTAAATGGAATAAAGGTATAGATGTGGGCAGATATGTGTTCACCGCATACGTTAATTGATGGGGAGACATGGTGAAAGTTGGGGAAGACAGAATGATCTAAGACTGATTTAGAGTTGTTTGGGTATGATGGAAATAGGTTACAGATAATGGGCTGTTTCCAACCAGAATTGTGTTTTGAACCACATGTTGGGTGTATGTTACGGAAAGTGGTAGGTGTTTATTAGGATGGAAGGAGCAAAGAATGTTGAGAATAACGTTGAATCCAAATGGTGAGGAGCATTAGGTCACGTATGATTGTAGCTTTTTGTGAAGAGGTGTGGAGAAGGGAAGGATATCCTTAAGAACTGGTGACAGGTAATGGTCCACAATTTAATTCAGATTAATTTGAATATTATTTGTTAAGTTGTGGGGTGAAGCATATAAAAACAGCGAGTGGGCATCCTTGTGAGAATGGTTTAGCGGAACGATTTAATAGAGATCTAAATGAAAATATACAATTATCGGTGCAGAATGGGATAAATTGGAAGAAAGAGATAAAAAAAATGGTATGGGTTACCGCATAACTCCACATTCGACTACATTAGAATCACCTTTAGTGCTTTTGAATGGAAGAAAACCTCGTACTAGGGCTGTACCTGGTTGGATGTGAAGAATGGGATGTAGGAAGGTAGATGTGAAATAACTTGTTCGCAAAGTGCAAAAAAGACAAAACGAATATTGTGGTAAGGTGGAAAGTGATGTGAAGGCGTATAGTAATGAATGCTGTGATTTTTTTCGGACTAGGATTATTGGGGGTGTGAGGAAATGTCTGTTGAAATGGTCAATACCCAAATGTGTTGTGAAGGTGTACAAACATAGTGTAGAGTTGATGGGAAGAGGTGGAATATTAGGAATGTGGTGATGTGTAATGTAACTGAGTTAGAGAAGTGGAACAAATCAAGTGCGAATGATGAGAAGGGAAGTCATGGAGGTGAGAGATTGAGTGTGAATGGTGAGAAGGGATGTCATGGAGGTGAAAAGAAAAATGATGGAACATGTACGGAGAGGAATGGAAGGAATATTAGGAAAAATCCCAGAAGGAAAACTGAATTACCGAGGCGGTTAAGGGATTACTACATGTGTTATTGTATAGGAACCTAGGAAAAACATTGTATAGGAATTACTGTTATCAACTAATGTAGTTAGGAGAACGTAGGATAGAGACTATTTCATGGAAATTGTTTTAATAAAATTTTGTAAAAAAGGGAGATATGTTGTATTGTGCATGGTCATATGGATGTAATATATCCTAGCAACGTGTTGCTAGGAGAAGTATTGAAATGTGGAATGTAAATGGAAAAAGACAGTGGATGAAAAGATCTTGGCTGGGTTGGTCGCTTTCTCTTATTGGGAATAAACACAAGGAAACAAGGAAATTTGTGTGGTATTTCTTTCAAGTGACACGTTGCTCGGATACATTACATCCATATGACCATGCACAATATAACAAGTTCTCTAGGCCCTCTAGTAGCATTTTTATTCACAGGTCCTGGGCACACCTAGTGCACTTTACTGGGGACTTATTAGTAAATTAAATATGCAAATAGTGGAGGCACCATTGTTACCATGTTTTAGACACAGAGCACATGCACTTTACCACTGGCCATCAAAAACGAAGTTCAGCACACAGTCAAAGCAGGAGGTCAGAAGCTAAAAAGACAGAGGGACACCACGCAAAAAGATGCCAGGTCCAACATAGATATTACGTAAGAGAGGTGCAAGGTTCTTAGTGCATTTAAACTAACATTGACTGATGAAAGGCAGGTCATTTAGCCAAATGTCTTCTTTTAATTCCAACACAAGGTAATGCAATATTTGGTTTGGTTGTCAACACATTGGGAGGTGGGTTAAAATATGGAAAATTAATACACTGAAATTATGAAGGCTCTTTAATTTTGTAGGAATGTTTGCCCTGTTGATAGCAGCAAAGCATAGGCTCCTGTAGACCATTTTGTGCAGAGGACCAACGCCTCTCACAGGACCCTTGCATGGCCAGGTAGTCAGACTAAATTAAATTTCGAGAGCCCCTACCATATTTTGCCAGGTGCAGCTGCCATTTTGTATTGTGCGTCTGTCTGGAGAACAGCAATGCCACTTTGTCAAAAAAAAAAAAAATGATAGCTCTCGACAATCCATTTACCTGTTTTCTCAAATTTGTGTTTTTAGTGCTTTGATTTACTGAGCAGTTTGCACACCTTAGTTGAACTAAGCTGCACAAATGGTTTGGTTATATGTGCAAAATCAAACTTGATATTCACAAAATGTATTTTTTTCTTGCAAATGTATTGATTCACATGTGAAATAAACATGTATGGTCTTATATTACATTTAAGTAATCCCTGCCATAAGGAATTAGAGAATGAATTCCAGGATGGAGATGTCTTGTAAAGTAGGTGAACATCTACAAACCAGCACGTTGGAGAGTATTTGCAAACAATTGTGTGTCACACTGCTACCCTATCAATAGTCAGAAACGTACTTGGGTGAATGCCAGGGCAAGTCCCTATCCAGGGTGGTTAGTTGTTTATCTGGCGAGAGAGTGAATATTTTACCTGCTGATAATAAAACTGAAGAAAAGCTTTAAAGTGCAAGTGAACTTTCCCAAGTATTGGACATGCATAATTGCGCGGATGCCTCAGTACTCATCCCTAAATACTTATGAATTTAAGTAGTTCTGGGAAGCGGCGATAAATCACCTCTTCCTCGGAATACTCTTGGAATTTGTAGGAATTCAAAACAATCATACATTTACTCCAAACGAAGGAGTAAACCTACGGCAATACACTTTTTTTTTCCAAAGAGGCTAATTGTGAATCAGGTAAAGCAGTTCCATTAAAAATACCAGGCATGCTATACTATAGCTAAATTCCTAATAAACATCCACCTAAAATGTATAGCCTTTCCATGGCCCCAAACGGTTTTGCTAGCGTATGGTAGCCTAATCCCCTCTAAAACGCACGCGCACAAAATCGAACAGCAGCATCTGAGGTGATTTCACATTCCAATCATGGCGGCTCGGCAGCCAATGTTCTGAATAAAATATACCCTCAATCACAGATTCCTGGGCGCAATGTCGCTCATTATGTTTACACACTCAGAGGAGTCTGCATATAAAACAGGACTTTGAAACACTCGGTATTCAACAATTGTATTCCGATTAGAGCGTAATACAAAACATATCCCGCTTGGCATGTTGTCTGTCTGCGGAATGCCGAGATATCTTAATGGAATTGTGTTATCATAGAACCGTGGCCAACTGTGCAAACACGATACTGTATCTGAAAGGGCGATTTCCGGTATCCGCGAGTGCGGGCCACACAGCCCGTACGGGACTCCTAAGTATAATTATAAGTAAGTTTGCAATTAAGTGTGTGCAGGGGACTGATCACAAATCATACCATACACACATTAAACAAAATGTTCTCGGTCTATTCTGAAACGTTTACCACAACGATGTTTTTATATGTCACCGGAACTAAAATGCATAAATGTTTTTTGTTTTTTATTAATTGGTGATTTGTAAGGCTCCACTTGCAGACCAATTCACCAAACCTGGGAACAAAATGAGGATAGTGGAAAAGAAAAAGGACTGAGTGGGGGATAGAAAGTGGGGGATAGAAAGGAATGATAGGTATCATCGTATGACACCACATTAGTAAGGTGAATTGCACCATATCACAGAGCATGTATTATTTATGCTTTCATTAGACGTAGTCAAACAAGTAGTGGCACCAGGGAGTCCACCTTGGTCCTGAAGAGGAGCCTAGGGGTAAGGCTCCGAAACATGTAGACTAGGAAATCAGGTGCATTACATCCCCCACTTCCGCAGCCCCTTTTTAATCATACCGCCTCCAAGAGATCTATTAAATCTTTGGAATTACTAGGAGACAGGTATTTTTAACCCACCCAAGACCCCACCACTCCTATCCCTCCTGTGATTCACATTGACAAGACTACATCAGTGCTCCCATGTATCCCGTAGGTCGAAGCACGGCCCGCTCTGTAGCGGGACAGGAAGAAACCCAATGATGAAGCATGCCACCAAGGGTAACCCTGGTGGGTGACGGTTTTTCTAACAGGAAAATCCTTTTTCCTTTCCTTCCTGTGCTAGTTCTTTTAGCTGGGCCTCTTTTGTAATGTTACAATATACCTCCTTCATCGATTATAATTGCAGGTTACTGTATCACTGTTATAATGCAGGCATCACTGCAATCAACACACATAAAGACAAGATATAGTTCAACTGTGAGCAAACTTGTGTGGCAAAATCATGGTTTGAGGCCCTTGAAATGTCACTGATGATGTAATATGGATTTTCCCAGTGGCATCAGTAATGAAGTCATTTCTTATATCGGCTACGTATAAAGATGTTAACGCTGCAGCTCACGACCAATTTATATTCCCAAAGTGAGTCATTGGGATTTAAAGACTGCATTAACACTGCTGCATAAAGGTGCCCCAGCCAAGCACAGAGATCGAAACACGGCTATTTTTACATTGACAGCAAAAACAGATGTGAAAAAGAGCACTTATTTACAGATACAGTGATGTCATCAGTGATGTTAGCAATGAAGTAAAGCGTTTTGTCACCAGTGATGCCACAGATGTTATTAGTGGTGTCCTTCTGAACATCGTGTTGTGAGGGCGTTAGCAGTCTAATGGGGGAAATTATCTTTGGTCAGTTTACTCTAATAAGAAAGTTTCAGAGGTTTTGTGGCTTTGGATTCATTTGGGCCAGTGGTTGCAGGCCATGGGCACCAGCACTCAATTTTCGGGAAGAGTACATACTTTTCATCATCAGACTTTGACTCAAAGCAAGAGAGAAAAAAGGAAGAAAAGGAAGAAAGAATGAGGAAAGGAAAGAAAGGAACATTTTAACAAAAAGATCGAAGTGGGATTAAAAAGAATCTGGGTGGTAGACAGAAAGTGTAGGGCAGGTGACTGAAGAAAGAGGCATGAGGTGAACTCAAGCTAGGCAGCCTTGGAATTTGGTAACTCTGGCAGTTGCCAGGGCAGGCAGTAGGCTCCTAAGAAAATCTTAGTGTCCTTGCACTTTTTATTAGTTTTTATTCTTTCACACTTTTATAAACAATCTTAACAATCTGATTTGTTTTTTGGATTTTTTAAATGGATTCGTTGGTTAGGTAAAAATCATTTCATCATAAAAATAATACCATCCTTATTGAATCTGTACAACCCTTTGGAATATTTTTTGCAATAAAATGAATTTTACTTAATGAATGAATAGAAATCAAAAAAACAAATCAACTTGTTGATAATTGTGAATAAAAGCATGAAAGAATGAAAACTTAATGATGAATCAAGGAGTCGTTTGACACCACAATAGTAGTGCAATATAAGGTGGGGTGGGCAGATTGTTTCATTCTGCGGTGGAATTGGCAGAATTTTGGTCACTTCATGTTACTCTAATGCGGACTTCCTGCAAAATTGCGCCAATCGCACAAGCAAGATTTGGCATCCCCTAGCACGACTTTCTAACTCGAGTGGTCGTGGGTGGTCATGTTAAGGGTTGCAGCTCGAGTAGATTTGCTGCTGCTCAAGTAGATTTTTTACTCTAGCAGCAGCAAAATCCCCTCAAATGAACGTGTGCTCTTGTGCAAACCATGGTGCAGTTTGTGCTGATTTGTGACCACCGCTCACGCTACCGATGCTAAATAGCAGCATGTGCTGCATATTTTTTGCCCATGGGAGGAACTTTGTGGAATCTCACAGAGTTTTTATGTAACTCTGGGGAATTCCACACAGTGAAACTCCGCAAGTTCCGCCCACCCCTAATAGAAGGATGACTGACCGTTCATGTGAGAAGTGCTTTAATATTATATAAGCCATGGGATTCTGTAATCCCTGTATAAACGTCAGTCTCTAATTTCTTTATAATTGGCAACTGGTGATGCACTTAGTTGCTTAGTCACTGTTATAAAGAAAAAACCTCAGAACTCGACTAATATAAGTTATTACAGTTGACTTCTGACGTCACAATGCTTGCTGCAAGAGCCAGCAGATGAAGTGAAAGGCAGGGCAGGGGGCATAATTAAAGCAGCTGTTTAAAGCAATGCAAATAGAAGGCTGTTTTTCTTTCGTCTACTTTATTTTTGGAGCTTACAATACAAAGTAGAGAGAACATGTTTTTTTTCGTTCTTTATATAGAGAAAAGTAAAAAATTTCTGCATGTTTCTACACGCTATGAGCTACTGCAACTCTTTTCAAAAAGAAAACCACTGACTTGCCTTGAACTGTTTCTAACATCTGTTTGCAACAAATATCTAAGAGGAGTGTGATGTGTTTCATTTTGCACTCTAGGTTTTATTTTTATTCATCCTGTTTGAAACATGCTCTTTCTTTTATATGAAGGACCTACGCACCAAGGTTTTAAATGGTTTGTGGGAAAGTTGATGGCGTGACCATGTATTATGTATGATAAAGTACCCTCTTACGTACATGATAAAGATATTGCAAGTCACCTCAGAGTTCCATAAAATTGTAAAATTACTCCGCCTTTGGCCTCGTTCCTCTGTATGGTTATAGAACTCCTTGATGACTTGCAATATCCCTATAAAGTGTGACAGGGGGACTGACATAAAAAGAGACCCTACATCCCCTGTGGCGCAGGGGGGGCCCTAGCTCCAGGGAGCCCAACAGCACAGTATGCTGTGAACAAGTGGCAGGCCCTTGGCCTGAGAACTCCTGACCGGGTCCGGGCACCCTTCCATGTACTTTGCAGGGGGGTCCCTAGGTTTTGATACCCCAGTGGACAGGGGGTACTTTATCCCCTATATAATACAGTACCCAGTGATAAGTAGTTTACGGCTACTATTGCACGCAAAAAAATGGTAGGTAAAGGAGTACCTTGTTGGCCACAGCACATATTAGAAGGATATAAAGGGAGTGTTACGGATAGCACACATTTTGGTCACTTGAAAATGAGACATAAAATGCAGAGTAGGTATTTAAATCACCAAATTATGCATGCTTTGCCATTTCCCAGGCCTTCTCATGACACACTTTAGCACGTTTGATCTGACACAAACTGTCAGGTAAAAAACAGGTGCAGTGTGATAATCTTCACACCACTCACAGTTCTAAGCCCTGCACAAACTCCTGTTTGCATAGCGTTCGGAATGGAACCCCCAGCTAGCAATCAGGCTATAAGAATAGTCCTCTTTCCCTCACAGTGGCAGTGTAAAAACAAACTGTCAATGCCTCAGGAAACGTCTGCTTCAATATGTGAGCTTTCAGAAAATAGCCTCCAGGAAACGATGCTTCATCTTTCTGGGCCTTCTCTATTCCTTACAGCACAGCCCATCAGATGATTCTGTTAATCCGCTCTAAAACGTGCTGCACAAGGGAGGCTAGGGCAATACTTGCACACATCAAGAGACTCCATTGTTTGTGACTGTTCAAAGAATGTTTTGATTGGTCTGGTTTCCAGGCATGTAATTAAATATATAAGTGCTGTGAGTTGAGCAGACTTTATACAGACTGTGTTGCCTCTGGTAAATGCCTCATCATTCCCACATCATACATTTGAGCAGGATATCATAAATTAATTAAGGACACATTTAGAGAATTAAAATTAGGCTTGGATAATGTCAGTACTTAATTTGTGCTGGTGGTTGCTGATAGACACCACTGATACTAATTTCACGGGACAAAGACTCTTTGGCACGTACTGTAATGCCCCAATCTCGATCTGCAGAACAGCGAGAGACAGCAGATTGTCAGTCCCTCTTAGTTCAAATCAGGTCATGGAAAGAGAAGAAGGACCATTCAATCTAGTGGGTGCCTTTTTATTTCTAGAACCATCGTGAAAGTAAAAGGGACCTGTTTTTCACACCCCCTGACTGTGTGCAACCTAAGCCAATGAGACAGCACGTGTCACCTCTGGTCAGGAGCTCCAGCCAGCAGTGGAGCTGAAGATGCTGGTCACAAGCTGAGACAGGGAAGGCCAGCTTTCCTAATTTAGCGCTGGCACCTATTTCTTTAAAAATTAAGCACTTGTTAATGTTTCAAGGGGTAACGGTTACTGGCCATTCTACGTATTCTTCCCCAATTCCATTTACTTCATTTATTTAGTCAATTCATGATCTGCAGCTCCTTTAATACCTTCAGTGTAGAGTTACGACAAAGCTATCATATGATATACCACGCAAAGGCATGCAATGGCATATTCAGACATACTGGTCAATCAGCTTGTTCAGACTATCAGGCAGTATGGCCACCTTCATACAGCACTGAATCCTGAGTTGCATAATACTTCTTCTGCTCATCACGGTGTGGCTTTATCAGGTTTTTCTGCTTCTCCTCAACTTCTTCCATTGTACTCTTTATCATATCATGTCATATTGCCTGCAAACCAATATACTTAGAAAGAACAATAAGCAACAGCACACACTTGATGTTACGAGACAGAATGGGTCGCCCAAAATTATGTTACTGCCAAAACATCTTCATATCACATTCTGTAATGTTCTGAGGCATAATGATTGAGAAATCTGCCCATAGCCCTTGTTATGGGTGCTGTCATTTGGTTCATAAATCTATATCTTAGGAGTCGAGCAATTATCTCATTATAACCTCTTTTACAGTCATTAATATTTTATGAGAATAATGGTCTTTTATTGCCATTAGGTTTTGACCAATCAGACACTGCCATTTCAAAATACATTTTGTCAGGCTTGAGCTGGCAATATTTGCATTTGAAGATTTTGTAATGTTTCCCCACCATCCTCCCACAGTGGCAGCGGGTTAACCTCAGGACTCTTGAGGTAGGGCCAAACTAATGTCAGCATGATTCTGCTCACTGTAACTATCATTTGCCAACACATTAGCTAGCAAGGTAGAGTACGCACAATGGGCCTCAGAAGTAATATGCATGCACTTTAAAGCTCTCACTGGTTGAGTTGACTTTCATCTGTTTATCTGAAAGTGAGTTACTTTCTGAAGGAAGCAATGGCAACCTTAGCTACTTATAAAACAAAGAAAACGATATGGATTGTGGTAAAGAGACATCACTTCTAAACATACATAGTTATCCTTAGACTAAAGACGGCAGTGCAGTGGGATCCATAGCAGTGTATCCCGCAGGAGTGGAGAAAGCAGAGATGCTGGTAGCACATGCATTGTTCCTGAGGAGAGAGAGGTAGACTACAAGGGAGAGTGAAGGCCGGGAAGGTTACACAGCACAACAAGTTTAAAGTACTGCATGCGAAGGGAGCAAGCGCTAACAATGAAAAGAAGTGGTCAGAGATAGTAAGGAAGCAATGGAAGATATACAGTACTGGGACAACTGGGAAAAGGTGTTCTTTGTAATATTAACCTGCTATATAAGCAACATTGGATGGCAAGAGCCATAAGATAATGATGGGGCTACACCGAAACAAGCATCGCAGGGGAAGTTGCCAGATTGCAACATGTCAGTATGCAAAGCAAGAGTAAGAAGGGAGTGAATTGCAATTCAAAGACACTTGCTTCAGTCAAAACAACAAAGTCCCATAATGAAACATATCCCTATAACCTTCTTGAGTAGAAGATTTGGGTTAGTCAATCTACCAACATTCCGAATGAAAAGAAGCTATACTTTTATTTGGCTTGCCCACTTATAGCTAGGAGTTGAAGAAGCTGTATTATATGATCAGGCTATTGATGAATGGTACAAGTGTATGAAAAGACATTTAGGAGGCATAAGAAGAAGAACACAAGGGCTGAAATATGGTGCGATAGATCAAGCCAGCCCTTCTAGGGAAAGCCTTTAAGCAGTGGGCAGGATGCCCAGAGTAAGAAGAAAGACGTAACCCGAAAAACAGATTTATTAAGCATTTTAATTCCAATTAGACCAACCCCGACTGGGACACGCTGTAGATTCCCATATAAATGCAGTAGATTCAGGGAGCACACATAGTTTAGCTAAGCTTCCTACAATCACAGGAAAGCTTTTCAATCAAAAGTGTCAGGGTGAGAAAAACACATATATTACTCTTGAGTCTGACAAACCAGAGTAACAAAAGGCCAAGGGACTGATTCTGAGTTTGACGGCTGAACCACCCGAACCCCAATACAGCAGTGGGAAGGTGGCCGTCAAGCTGGTGGCCTCAGCACTGTCGTATTGCCATCTTTCTGCCGGGCTGATTGGCAAAAACAGTGCAGGGGCATTGGCCTCGGCTCCCTGAGGGAACCGAGGCCTATTCAATCTCACACTGCAACCTCAGAACACGCACTGTCCGACATAGCAGACAGTGCGCATTCCAAGAGTGCTGACAGGGGGGCCCCAGTGCTGCACACCACATGATCATGCACAGTGCCGGGGCCCCATGTGGCCCCAACTCTGCCTTTCCACCTCTTTTCATGGTGGGGACGCTGCTATGGAAAGGCTGGTGGAAAGGAAAGTGGTGATCAGCACGGTGGTGCCAAACTCAGCAGTGAAAGTTTAAAAAATACTTTTAAGAGGTGGCTCTGCCTCCACAAACCACTGCCTATTCTTTAAAAATAAAAATGACACTTTTGATTTTTTTGTACTTATTCCCATTTTCCTTTAAGTAAAACAGGTTGCATTTAAAGGAAAAAAAGGTTTATTTAATAGCAATCACAGACATGCTGCTCTGCTGACCTAGACAGGCCACCATCTCTTTAATGGCTGTGATTCCTATTGGGTCACAAATTGCAATCTACCTCATTAATATTTATGAGGTGGGTCGGGTTGTGAACACTATGAATCGGTAATTTGCAACCTGACCTATAAGTACATGGGTCAGTTTGCAAATTCCACACTGGTTGCAAAAATACTGGTTGCAAAGTACAACCAATATTTTGCGACCGGTTGTAAGTACATTTGGCCCATTTTTTGTGTGCATAACAGGAATGGTCATTTTAAATATCTAAGTCAAGAATGCAGGAAAGGCTCTGGCTCTTAATGTGAGGTAGACACATAAGAGTTCCACCCGCAAGTGTTGAGTATTAGAGCGTGGTACCACACTCCAGAGTAAAAGCAGGAATATATTCCACTAGCACACTCTAAATGCACATTTGAGTGCAAGTTTGATGGAATTTTGAATGCCATGGCCAAGAAAATGATGAACTCATGTCTTAATATGTATGCCGAGGGTTCAACTTTGGAATTTCAGGGAGCCCTTGTGTGGGAAGAGGTGTAAGTGCACAGAGACTGGCTGTGAAGCCCCAACTCAGATGTTGACTTTGCTGTCTTGTTATGCTACACCAAACCATAACCAGACATTTGAAGGGCTATCC
Organism: Pleurodeles waltl; assembly: GCF_031143425.1. Classification (NCBI taxonomy): domain Eukaryota; kingdom Metazoa; phylum Chordata; class Amphibia; order Caudata; family Salamandridae; genus Pleurodeles; species Pleurodeles waltl. The sequence continues at coordinate 1,106,586,123 of NC_090445.1, forward strand.
TCACTCTTCAAAAGAAATTCTGTTTGCAACTGCACTCCCCTCCTCCCTGCCTGAACAGTACAACATGTCACCATTTCTTCAATACTTGGGCATAAAGAGCAAAATGGCATATATTTATGGATGAGTGAAATTGTTTACCTTGTGAAACTGTTGTGTACATTGAGTGTATTATGTGAAATACATTTTGCCTATGTCTGTGTAAAAATTGTTTGCAAGGAAATTCCTTATGTATAAATGTTACACAAGATACTGGCGTAAGCAAAAAATGTTTCGCAGCTGCCGGACATATCAGATCCCGAGATGTACATTCTGCTCAAACCTTAGGTGAAAGTTACACAAACAAGCCTAACTGGGAAGGAGAAAAGCAAAGCTAAGCAAAATATGCAAAGATGAGCAAATTGGGAGTGTACCTCCTTTTCCTCGCATAACCAAAGTTTCGACCAGGCCTACATACTTCTAGCCATTGTCCTTCTACAGTTCATACCGTGAAACCTATAGCCAGGTGGCTGTATAACCTGTGCTCCGTTTATTAGATATGACACTTTGAAATGTAGATTTCCCCTCCTACTTCACCATTGACAAACTTTTAGATCTGGAGTAATGAGAGAATTAGGAGTAAGCCCGAGTAAAATTTAAATTCTGGTGGTAAAACCTGCAAAATTTCTGGAATGTCAGGTTATGTGAAATTAATGTAAAAGAAAGTTATTCGAGATACTGGTAAACTAAATTTCACTCTGAAGGGCAAGTTTCATAACATTTTAATGGAATTTCATTAAATATTGTGAAAAAAATAGGTAGTTTCACACACTGTAACTTAATATTGGGTCTTAGCTTGTTCCCAGCTTTAGCACTCAGGAAACCGGCAGTTGGTGGGTAAACTAGGATGAGAACACCAGTGTCCTGGTTTCAAAGGTGATAAATCTGCAGTTGAAAAGTTCTATACCATAGAGATAAATCACAGAACATCAACTAGTAAATTACTAATGCGAAACAACAGTAGTGAGGGAGAAAATTGCACCGTCATTTCTTTTAAAAGTGCCAACCCTTGCTTAACAAAAGGAAGGCTGCGCCTTAGATCACAGGCAGACTTCAGAGCGGAGACATGGATCACTAGCTAAATAATTATAGTAGACATATGAGAGTTTACGTCTAATCTTTGTTTCCCACTTATCCACGTTGTGGTATCTTTCTTTGCCTCAGATCTCTTCTTTTTAGACATTGAGAAGGCTTAGAAAATAGACTAGAATGTCAACCTTTGTGAAGTTCAGGTGAAAACGATGTAACATTACAATATCGTTAAAGTTAATGTTCTAAAGAAATATTGTGTAAACGTTTGACTTTGTATAGAAAACATCTGCAAAAGGTAAATTATGGTCATACAATCACAGACACAAGACCTAAAAGTGTGCTATCAGTCTGTGGCTAATAATATCAGATTTCCCATCAACTAAATCCTGTCTTTCCTCATTGAAATAGTGACATGTGTCCTCTTGTCTCTCTTTGATCACTGTTTCCATGCTGTGTTTTATCATTTCTGGCATTCATACACAGCTCCAGTGGCCATAGCTACGGAGTACTCTAGGTTTCTCTGTGGTGATGGCTACTACTTAGACAAGTGTGCTGACCTAATAAAAACAATGTGCTTCAAATGAAACATGTTGGTTTCTCACCCATACACATAGATGGAGACCACATTTCTCTTGGTGCTGAAGGTTCTTCATTGGCAGGGTCGACATTGGCGGTGGTGGCACCCGATGCACCAATCTTTGCTCCCCAATTACCTCCTTCTCTACTGATTCCCTTACTACCACCCTTCCAACAGTGCCCTAATCTCTTGATAGCCCCCTCTCTCACTTGTATTTTGTTGGTTTTCTAGTGCTACTCATACCTGTATAGGGAGTCAGAGCACTTTACATCACACACACATTATATAGAGACAATGAATCATATCCGTGTAAATCAGTGTATAAGAAATGTTACATAAGAATATGAGTACTACAAGAGGAAGTTGACACATGTCATTGCTACTGGTAGAATGTATATTTTAAGAGTGCTTGGTCTGGAGAAGCAAAATCCAGGATTTAAAACATAACACAGTAGTAGTGGTCGGCTTTATTAATAGGAATACATTTCTACCCACGCATACCTTTTTTAATAACAGTGGGCTAATGAATGACTGGGGGGAAACATAAAGTTATACCCTAAACCTTGCAGTTTTCATGCAGCTCCCTGATAATAGTTCATAGCTCACTGTGCTATGTTATGTTTTAACTTATGAACTACAAGTAACAAAAGACTCTCTGGGACAAAGCAGTAACCCACTGTGCTATCTACATAAAATACAATTCTGTGATCTGCAAGGCACACATGCACCACCCTAAAGCAGGCTCTGTTTATTTGTGACCATTATATGTCAAAGATCTCTGCAAATTCTGCCCTGTTTCATTGCATCTATGTCTCAGGAAGAGGCAACAAAAAGCATTATGATGACCAGTGTCCGGGAAAGGAGGAGCAACAAATTATAGAGCAGATCAGGTATACATGGCACAAAGGAAGTGGGTTGGGAAGCCAGGTGGAGCCCACAAGATAGGCGGAACATAACCAATCGAAGAAGTGAGCAAAAACATGGAACAAGTCTGATGGCACAGTGTAGTGAGAATGAGAACTGAGGATTTAGAAAGAGGCAGAGGAAACAGCCGAGTGATTGGAGGTCGTTTGGTGTGTCTCTTTTCACATTGTTTTTTTTTAAATGAGAAAAAAAGTTTCACCTAGACCAGTGTGAATGCCGAGACACCTTATGCGGGAAAATTAAAGGGTTATCCCTGTGCAATCAACCTAACTGGAAGTGATTGTAAGATGGGTGCAGTTAAGGCTTTGGTTGCACATGCAGCAGGTCGATATGTCAAGGATCCAATTAAAAGAAAATGAAGTCAGAATCATTAAAGTCAGAATCAATAGCCTACGTGGCTTATCACTTCAGTCGTTCACCGATCTCAACTGGTAAATTCAAAGATTTTGTACATTAACGCCACTTGCCTTCTTCAGAAGCCTGACCCATGCTTTCATAAACCCCATTTCAGAAGCAGGGCATTTGTGATTGTGGCACCCACCCTAGGGAGATCTTTGCTTGGTATCAGTAGAGAAGCTACAGAACATTTGCACATTTGCAACCAACTTCAGGCTTTGTTTTCCTTGCTGTTTCTACAGGTGTTTGTGTTTATAGTTCTGGATATACATGAAATAATTTTCAAAGCATGTGTTATGGTGAATTGAAATTTTAAAGTTATGAAAACATTAAAAACATAGTTACATACCAATATGTTTCTGTCTGACTACAAAGACTGGGATTTCTACATACAACACTGTCTAAGTTCCCTGTAGAAAAACTAATTTGCAATCAAAGGAAATGTACATCATTAAGGTTTACAGCGATCACCAGCACCCAAGGGGTTGACATATATAAGATATTGCAGATTCATTTTAGAAGGCTTTTGGTATTTGGTAGCAGCAAGAACTATTTTATATACAATTCATAGGCAAACACTGGATTTACGAACAGGAGCCTTGTGTCCTGTTAAATACACTAGATTTATGGAAATCATTAAGAAATTTGATTAGAATTCCATTGTGTCTGTTTTCATTGTTCGACTCAGTGTTGATCTGGTATGCATGACTATACGCCTTAAGGCAATCAACAAGTGAATAGGGCTTATTTGGTCTATTAACAGTAAGGAAATTATGAATGGATTGAATGTTTTATGGTATTCTAACATTTTCTTTTGTATGGTAATTGAAATGATTTTAATTTAATTACGCAATAAAGTATAAAGTAACTTGTCACTGAGAATAACCTTTTTCCTAAAATACTTATCTATATCAGCAATGCATTGCAGATTCCTTCCATGCAGAAAATGTGTAATTTATTGGTATAGATTCACATGCAATGTTGCAGTTGCAGGTTTAAGTACAGGTTCAGATACAAAAGTAAATGCATTACTTTTATATATGTTCACATTCAGGACTTTTTGATGCAAAATACTACAAAATACATTGTTTTTTAATTGTAGTTTCATTACTGTTGTGTAGTATGAAGTTACAGTTTATCCATTCTAGATAAAAGCCGCAAACTACAGGTTAGTCAAAAGGTCTAGAGTTAGTTCACTTAATTTGAACCAGTGCCTCGTTATTGTGGACATTGGTTCTGGAAAGCTCTTTCCTGGTCAATTCTCTGATCAAGCTCTCACAGAAAACCAGTGCAAAATAACTTTTATCTTGTTTTATCCTTCAGACATTATAAAAGTTGGCTAAGATTGTGTGTAAGATTTCCCAGCACTAATGCAAAACTGCCCGTCACTGGTCCAAGTTACCAGATGTAGTCTCTAGTGCTAGTGTTCATACATAGTGAACCTGGCTCAGAATAATGGAGAGCTGTACATAATACGGGGACCAGAAGAAATTTGAAGCGTGTGTATACAAGTGGGCTCTGCTCCTCATTTCACTGAGTTATTTTATATAAATATCTTAATACTAATCCTATTGGTAATAGCTGGATGTCAAAACATTTGCACTATCCACAATGGCAATATATGTTTGTTTCACAAAAAGTGCAGGTGAAATGTGTAAGTATAAGTATGTGATGCATGGAGAAATTTATGTGACCCAGATGTAGGCTGGGCTCATGTACATTCATGGTTTGACTTGAAAAGGTGGGCGCACTGATATTGGCGATAGAAGCGAGGTTCGTTCACAAATATTTACAGATACACTCGGTTTAGACAGTCAAACACCCAATTTAATGCTAATAGGATCTGGGATACATTGTAGAGAAAGTGTGATTTAGTGCTATCAGTGTACAGATGTGTGAGTGTTGAAAAAGAGGGTGACGAGAGGGAAATAAATGTGCACATTGTAGAATAATACCTTAAGCATGTGAAATCTAGGATTTGTGTTAATTATGTAACAAAGTGCTACTTACTTGAACAAACATTACCTTTCTATCTATTTATCTATCAATCTATCTATCTATCTATCTGTTTATCCATCTATCCTGAGAAAAGCAAAAGTTAAAGGCACATTATAATTAGGTGAAAATGTCATTTTAAACATACTAGTTTAAATTATCAAAACCATTGAAATTCACCCATTATAGTTGTCTCAAATAACTATACCTCATACTGCTGTCATGTTGGCAAAAATGGCATAGAACAGCATGAGTGATGTAATATGTGAGGTAACTAGAAGGGCATGGTTATGAAAGGCGGCCTAGAGGGATGGGTCCCAAGGGCCTGAAAAGGCTCAGGGGAGGGGCCGCCAATCCCTGGGCCCTGGCCCACCCCAGGGGGCTCATTTTGAAAATGGGAAAGAGCCAAGGTTGTTTTTCCTCAGTGCGGCAGATGTGCAGCACCAATAAAAAAACGTTTTTGGCCCTAGGCATTGTCTCTCTTGGCTTGGTCACAGGGGGAGGCGGGTATCCTGCCCTCTCCACATGTTTTTTTCTTTCTCATTCAGGACAGGGACTGAGTTCCCAAGTGCTAAAATGGCTGCCGCCTCATCTTTATGGATAGGGTGGCAGCAAGTCAGATTTTATCTAAAGACCTTTTGACTCCACTACGTGAAACATCCATTTTTCTAACCTTAATTTCTCCAAAAATACTGAACAAATATTCACTAAATTATAAAACGGACATACTTTCTAGACCAACATCTAGCAAAAAACATTATGATTGGGGTGGGCTCCTAAAAGGTTGAGGAAATAGCAAAGTTAACTGAAACAAATCCGTTCAAATACTGAACTTATTTAAAAATGGACATGGATTCTTTTGGTATTTCTCAGCACACTTTCTCATCTTGGCTTCGTGCATTATTAGTACTTTTTTCTTTCTCATCTTTTCTCACTGTGGGAGCATAACACATCCAACGTTTTCAGGTGCCAAGCCGGAACTAACTTCTGTTCAACAATTTAGCATAAAATGCATGCTGATAGGCTTCCCAAAAGCTTTCCATGATGATAGGTGTCCTCGCCTCAGCTATATCATTATTTATTTGGATTATTTAAACTCATGAAATTCAAATATTATCTACATACCCTATGGATAAGTTATGCAAGTTTGCATAGTATGAACAGATTCCTTTTGTAATTGGTTAAGGCCGAAAATGAAGAACACTGGATATGTGGATGAATTAAAATTTATTTTGATAGCTATTCTTATAAAAGTTTGTTAGTGCTTCATAATACTTTAATTACTGGAGTAGTCATAGGCTCAGTGTTTGCAAATTTGATTGTTTATTTAGCATTAGATGAACAGATCCCAGTTGAAATTCGCGTCGATTCGGGGATGGAATAATCCAAGCTTTGCAGCTAGAGAGAAAACCATTGTATCACCTTTACTACCCCTAAGAAATAGATAGTCATTTGTAAATAAAGTGAACAACAGCTTAGGAATTTGAATTACTCATAAACACGTGTTACACTGTGTTAGAAGTATAATGAATTGCCATGCATAAGTGGAGAACTTCAGAATTCTATAACCTCCATTCCAAATGGATTTAAAATTACAAGCAATATTTATTATGTAGATCTATTCGCACATCAAGGGATTTTGCCAATTATATTTCTGCATTGGTTTATGGCCCTGCGCACAAAAACAGTAACATTTACATCTGCGCCAAGTGAACATTTCACCCTAAGAGTGCTATCTTAGTGACGCTATGTATTCTGTTCAAACGTTTCTTGAAATACAACAGAAACAGTCCACAGAGGTGCAGTTATACATGCGTAACGTCAGTGAATTTCCAATATTTTTCTGGCAAACATGTATAAACTTGAGTAGAAAGAAATAGGACAGCCTCTCAGTCAGTTCTACTGACAAAGTTTTCAGTGTCTTTACTCTGGCGCCACTGAAAGTCTATTGATTGACAAGGACATGAATTTGTGTATGGAAGCCACCCTGTGACGTCAGTGTTCCAAGGAACATCTCAGTGCACTTTCAGTCTCAGAATACAATTGAGAGCAGTCCATTTGTATAGAGGGTCTTCTTTTGTCAGAGAGCATCGGCGGGAGTCGAACCTATACCCTTTTCTGTTTCATTGTACTTTTAAATAAAGTTTTGTAGAATGTGTCGCTGCTGCTATCACTCAATGGCATGCAAGCATATTGTGCTTTTCATTCTTGCAAAGTCACTAAAACAAGCAGCATTGTGTTTAATAGTGGAAACTATAATTATGTAAGCTACAGTAGACACTTTGACATGTAATGTGTGCTATACGGAAGCGCAAAATAAATTGACTGTCAATTAAGCAAAGTGTTCCACTTTGGCAGTAGCACAAAGACTCCAGGACCTATCATAGATCATTAAACAATAACAATTTCAAAATTGGAATGATGGCTTTCTCTGCTTGATCATACATTAAAGCAGGCTGTGCTCTATTGCCCTGGCCTGAGCAGAATAGGTCTTCTAATACTACCCCTAATAGTGTTGAGTTACACCATACGTTTGAGAGGTAGGGAAAAAGTGTCTACAACAGTAGTGAACATTTAGCAACTCATTTTACAAAGATACACACATAAATAAGGGCAAAATAGATTACGATGTGGTTTTATGAAACCCTTTGCTCCGGCCAAGATCTATGATACACCAGGGTCAACTCTTAAAATGTTTTGCATGCACAAGTCAAAGCTGTGTGCAAAAAGCTGCATGTAAAACCAAAAATCATTGATCCTAATTCATAGAATCACGAAGGAGCTGCACATTTTTACTCATACGGTCGGTACCAATGTGGAAAATGTAGTTACATGTATTTATTTTGTGTGGCTTGAGGGTAGAAACACAGATGTCTATTTCTATTTATTTAACGGCCATGTTATTGTGCAAAATAGACCTCAAGAAGGAAACGGATCATTTTACAAAGTGTTAAATTGTGCTATGCAGTGCAAGTCAGGTAAAAGGAAAAAAGTGGAAAAATAGGAAATACTATTTACAGTGAGAGGTATCTCTGAATAAGAAGGTACACAAAATAGTTTCAAACTAAATGCACAGTTATACGATTTGAAAGATGGTATCCATGAATCTAAGAAATATAGTTATATCTGACAAGGGATTACGTTTTCAGAGGAAGTGATGCTAGAGCAGCAAGATTTTTTTTTAAAAAACCCTCTATTTTGCAATGATCCCACTGCAAGAAACCTTAACATCCAAAAGAAAAAGAGAAATAGAAAAACAAGTTGTTCAGTTTGTCTTTAAACATTTCTTAGGAAATGTTTGTCCGGCAGTCTAATGGAATGTAATTCCATGGTTTAGTTCACTCATGTAGATAGGTAGGTCTATCTATTTCAATGTTAGATTTTTCTAGTGGGAATAACAAGGGAGTTACAATTGTCTGTGTGGAGAACAACTGCAAAGATTAGTTAGTGGATACTCAAAATAGGCAATACCGTTCCCCTACTCACACATATGCCTCCTTAAAGTAGATGTTAGTAGTAGATGCCATGAGTGGAAAATTCTTTAGACATACTCCATTTGACAAATACATTTCTTCACATTTCTAACTTAGTCAATTTGAATAAAAGAAATGGAAATGAAGGCAATTACAAATTAACCATATGCCTCTATTTTTCACTTTGCAAACAATTTCCAATTATTTAGTTAGGGCTTCCAGACATGCCAGGAAAAAATGGAACTCATTGTTTCATCTATTGTGCCCCTGTCACTGTTGGGAATCATAAACATGAGAACAGATACACAAATTGTACATTTGTGTATACTAAAGTAGGGCTTCACAATTTTTGTAAATTATCCAAGAAATGATGAACTTGGTCAGAAATAAATATGGTCGATATCACAATCAATAAATTACATTTTATGATACCATTAGAACATAAGAATTGCTTACATGAGTCTAGGTGAGTGGCTTCCTAGTAGTAGAGAGGACTGTAATTGATTAAACTTTGTGGCTCAGCTCAATAGAATGAGGAATATGCTATGTTTGTATTTAGAGGTAAACAGAGTATTCTCACGATCTAAAATAAGTAACAAAGGTGTTCAGCACCTTTACCTATAAGAGTACTCTCACCTTTGTAAAATCTCTTGATTACTGTTCCCTCTCCATCTTTAGATCTTTCTTTTCATTTAACATTAGAATGATTAACTTTCATGCACTGCTTTCATTACTTGTAAGCTGAAGGTATATTTCACAAGCTGAAGAACCCACATAGAGCTTGACTGGTGTTTCTTCTGCCTTATTTAGAACCCGCACCCATTTGCTGGACATCTGCCAATTTGTGGCAGATGCCGTGCATCCACGAAACGCTTAAGACATCCCTTCATCTAAGCTGACTAGTGAGTACTAGTTTTAATAGAATGTACAATTATTGTGGTTTTGTAATATTGGTTTTGTAATATTGCTCTAGCAAGTTTCGTATGGGAAATTTGGAAGTAAAATGTATTGAGAGTAAAAAAGAACCAATAAAAAATAATAACTATTCTGTCAACAAATATATGCAATTGATTTTCTTTAAGATTTGCTAAATCATTTTTCTATTATCAAGGTTTGACATTCCATGCCGAACAGCGTGAAATAATCTAGTTCAAAGTTGTGATTAACTGCAGAAATGTTTTCATCATAATAACAATGTGTAAAATATAGAGGAATATTTGGCAAATATTATGCACTTTAAAAAAATAAAAAGTATGAATATTATTTCATTACACTTTAATTTACAAGCTTGACATTTTAAACCATTTATACAAGTTTTTAAAATGTTAAACACTATGTTGTGGATTATAGGTTACATTCTAGACACCTGAAGAAAATATTTTCATGAAACAAGACTACAAATTCTGATTCTACGATACCTTTTTCAATGTGTTTTGAACTGGCATCCTGTGTCAGTGTGCAAACACAACTATCAATACATCGTGACAACAAGGCAAGCTCTGGATAACATGATAATTTTGGTGACCTTTTCTAAATTAGACGTTAATATCTCAATTCCTGTTATTTTTTGATGCATGGCATGAAGATGAAGGGTGAAAGTTGCCCTATTACTATTATGATAAGCGTAGAAAACATAAATAAAAATGAGTTTTGTTCTATGCCCTACTTAAGATGTCCGTGCTATTTTTATTGTTATTTTACCTTATTTAATTTATTCTGTAGACCTCTCAACATAGCAGCAGTTGTGCCTTAAAAAAATTGAGTTTTAGTATTCCTTTCATGCTTCCAAAGTGAGACGAGGAGAAAATAAAGTCTGGGACAACCACAAAAAGTAAATTTTATGGTTGTTTAGGGGGTGATATTCTACAAGTCATGGCCAGATATTTAACCGAGCCAAACAATTCATTCAGACAACACCTACCTCCACTTATGTTCACTCTTGTGTTTTTGTGGACCAAAATAAACCTCTATTTCTATTAATTTTAAGAGTTCTGAGTACATCACAGGTTTAATCAAGAACTGAAATTGGCCTGGGGATCTTCTCACATGGCAGTAAAAACTCACACTCTTCTAAGTGAAGAATATAGGCAAAGGCCTATGTCCTTTAGGCCTATTTTCTAATCACATATATAGAGAAGGATCAAATGTATTTGTATCTATTAAGGAAAAAATAAACTCTGATGAGTCAATCAAAATGCCATATGGTTGATGGCCTCTGGGCATATTTCAGATAGAGCAACTAACTGGTTCACCTTACTAAACTGATATTACGACTGGGGGCACCTGACACGTTTCCTGACCCACAATAGTTTTTTTCATACACTGAGTAGAGAGTCCTGGGGAAGATGAGAGATATATCCTCCAACTTGAAAGGAATACAATGAATTTACAAACGTAACTTTGTTATGTTAATAAATATTAAGAGAATTAACTCCGAGCAGGCGCACTTCCACCAGTATGTTTACTCCTCAGACATCATAGCGATAGTTTGTACTTAAATCAAATAGATCGTCTGTTAATGGTATTCATTAAATAAAAGGCATTTATAAGTAAGAAAAATATTTAATAAATCAACAGCAATTGGAATCAAATTTAGGGAGCAGATAGTGGATACCATGGTAACCCAGTATAAGAATAAATGATGACGGTACCTGTTATGTCTATACACCAACAGACATTGCACCCTCAATTGCAGCCTATGGAGGAACAGCAATCAAAATATGTTTTTTTTAAAGCAGCAATTGCATACTGGTTGTCTGAGTGCGGGAAAGTTCTGAGGTGGGCAGAAGGAATGTTTCATCTGATACAATTCCCAGGAAACTATTTTGTTTCTTTGACCTCAGGGTCTAATCCATCAGAGCATGGAGGGGCAGGAGACCTCAATCGCGTTCCTGAATCCACTGTAGATTTCCTTGAAGAGTGGCCTTTGAAGACTCAAGACCATATAGAAGAAGGTGAATTGCGGCCCTTTAGATGGAAACTCAACTATTAGAAGTATAATAATACAAACTCCAGAGAAAACATCTTGACCATCTGCTGTAAACCTTCTACAATGCACCATTGTTGTCACATTCTGTTCATGAGGAGAGGTCTCGTAGTTTCACCACACCTAATATATGATGTTGAGCTCCTAGCTTCCAAAGAGCATCTGCTGCCTGTTCCATGTTTCTGCACTTTACTGTGAGGCAGCTATCACTTGTGTGAGGCACAGTAACGTTTTTGCTCTTGAATACCTTGACATAAACTGTCAGGAATCTCTGGAGTGCCTGCACTGAAAGAACACGTGTTGAAAGCCAAACATGTAAGAAACACCTTTCAAAGTGAGTGCTTCAGGGAACATTTGAAGGTCAATGATAGAAAAATCAATATGAATTCCGAGGTAGTCTGTCAGCTGCAAACATGTGCTTACCATTTGTCATAGCCTCACACTTGGGATGCTACTTTCTACCCTCTGGGATTTTCTAGGCAGAAATTGGTGTGAGGGCCATATTTCTTTATTGTATTTAGGTGTTCTGTGTAGAACCAGTCTGAGACTGTCTACTTGCTTCACACCACTGCCAATAACATAGTTCATGTGGTTTTACTAAATGGCATCTTCTGATCATCTGAGAGGAATTCAGTGGAGTATTTGTGTGCAAACAAACACAGTGAGGAACTGAAAATAAACTGAAAGGTTACATTTTTCAAATTGTTCTTCTAACTACTGCGGAGTTGAATATGGGTAATCTAATTTGTCTTCCAAGCACTCTAGCCTCATACATAGCTACCACACATAAGAACCATCTTTAAAGGTTTAAAGGCAGGCACACCTATTTGATTATTGTAGAGTCGCCACATGTCTCCAGATAGCAGGAAATAAGGTACAATTGTTTTCTTCATTTTTTCTGCAGCAGCACACATAAGGACAGTGTTTCTACACAATCTGCAATACAGTATTTAACTTTATTAACGCAGTCTGTGTAATATCTTCCAACTAAATGAGTGGAGGTGTATAAGGAGTTTGAGGTATGCCACGTTTTATTTATTTATTTATCTATCTAGTTTGTGGGTTAGTAATGAATCTTTAAAGCACTTGGACTGCTCTGATGCTGTAACAGTGAACTAAAGTTGGGGAAAGGGACAGGTTAGACACTGAGTTCAGGGGCAAGCTCCAAAGAGTATTGGGTGGAGTTGGGGGACTACATATTCATTTTATAACTTTGTATTCAGTGCCAGTCATGGAATAGTGCAGATTAGTTTAATCACACAGCTTTGTTTTCAAGTACACGTGTACAATTGCATTAATTTCTGCATAGGGGGATGAATGCATGTGGATGTATGTATTCTATAGCAAGACGCTAGGTGAAAGGCAGAGAATTGTGGTACAAAATCAAAGCAAAAAACAATATGTGGGATAGGAAGGTAGCTGATTTGTGGTCTGTTACTGCATAATGATGTAGTATTCTTGTATTTGAGATATTTCTTTACTCATATTTCTTTATTTGTACATGGTCAGTTAATAGTCCGAGAGCGAGAGCGCTTGCATAGGAATGAACCATGATTGATTCTCTGTTCATCTGACACAGTGGATAGGGTACTTTAATTAAAAGTATGAATCAGCTTTCTCAAGGGTTTCAGTCCTAGGTGTCTATATCCATTTGCCATAACCATACATGCAAAATAAATTTCTGAAGTAACTATAACTCGAGCCCTCACCATGCCCTGCTAATTACTTCCCATATTACATCACTCATGATATGTTTTATGATATCATTGATAACATCCAGCAACAGCTGAAATGATATCATTAATGACAGCAATGTGTTTTTCAGGGGCCCGTGTTATGGGGGCAAGCGTTATAGTTACTGGTGAATTTCAGTGGTTTTGTTTGTTTAATATGGCAAAAATGAACTGACATTTTCACCAAACTATAATGCCCCTTTAACCCTTGTTTTTTCACCGAATTTCTAAGGATTTTTTTAATGCAAAGTAAAATATTATTAATATTATTATCACACATAACTATAATATCACTCTAACTTTGTTTTATTACATATATATATATATGTGTGTGTATATATATATACATATATATATATATATTTATATATCAGTCAAAACCAAAGGTTACAGGGACATTACAGTTCGGACATAGAAAAAAACATAGAAATTAAATTAAAAAACCAAAGGTTACAGGGGCATTATAGTTAGATTTAGATTTTACCCACACAAAACCATATAAATTCAGCGGTTATAGTTAAGGTTAGCTTACAGACCCTGTAACCTTTGTTTTTTTCCGTGAATTTCTATGTTTTTTTCTAACGTTAAGTGATTTTAATTACTTTACACCAATCAAACCACCTTTCTGCTGCCAACCTCCAATAAGTACGGGGACTGTTGGATCTGTGGAGGATCCGCTTTCCTATATATCTATACCTCTTTTTCCTTGATTATCTCAAAAGCTACTGAAGGGATTTACACCAAATTACAAAAAGCATGATCTGCGTACGAATATCTAGCTTCCTGCCAAATTTGGTGTAATTCCGATCAACGGCTCGGGCTGTAGTCATGTCTAAAAACACTATGGAAAAATGCACAGGGAAAATGTATTTGAGACACCTAATGGATCACAATGAAACTTTCAAGAGAGCTGCTGAACCCACTGTTGCATTACTTTTGAAAATTCGGTGAGGATTCATCAAATAGCGCCAAAGTTATTGACAAAACAAAAAACACTTTTCCTATGGAAACTAGGTCCTAACTATTACTACCTACTGGGGACCACCAGTAAGTAACAGATATATGTGTGTGTGTGTGTGTATATAATATATATTTGTATATAATATATATGATATATATATATATATATATATATATATATATATATATATATATATATATATCTGTATATTTGTGTACATATATTTATAATTAACTGAAAGAAATCAAACGTCAAAGTGACGTTATAGTTAACTGAAAAATTCAGTGACAACATAACGTTTTAAAACACTGACCTTCACCAGTTCTAGTTATCTGTCCTGATCTGCAAAAGGCAGCTTCAGGTGCTCATAAACTCATCCACAACACCTGGACATGACTATAAGGTGAAATGGAATAGAGATCTACTTCTCCAGTCACCGTGACGAGGACTGTCCATGACAATGCTGCTCAAAAGGAGGCAAGGGGCTATCAGAACAAATGTACTTGTAACATAAAATCTATGTGGTCTGAGAGGGTGTTGTCTTGGCATTGTTATTAGCCAAAATAATCCACAACCAACATTAGCCACAACGTTTCTGACTCCAGAAAGCACCTTTAGGCACTTTCTGTGAAATCCACTCTGCTAGTGACCAACGCCCACTAATGTCTCCATTTTTATGAGGCTGACTCCCTCTTTAAGGATGTACAATGTAGACCAGCACCTGAATGTTGCTTGTTTTGTGCCTGCTCCCTCCCAGCAAGATATTTCATTTTGTGTGAGGAAGAACCCAAGGCTAATCCAGGAGCCCCAACACTGGACTCTATCCTCTAGCTAGAGGTCGGCTGCTGTCAGTGAGTCCATGCTGCCTGGCTCTGAAAAAGAGAAAATGGCTCTGTGTCACTAATACGTTTCAACTGTGAGGACATTTTCATGTTCACAGATACATGGTGGACGTGTGCCTTCCATCATGACTGAATGACTCGTGTCGCAAAGCAGCACATAATGAGAATGTGCACAGTGAACAGGTGCATTTCACCTGATCTCGGTGACTGAGTCAAGATCAAGTATGAACACCTGCAGCATGTGCTATACTTTTTCAGCACAGAGCACACCTACTTCTAGGGCTAGAATGTGCCAGGTAAGAGATGTGACAGGACATTATTTTTAATTCTCCCTGTCTATACACATATTTAACTGCTGCTGCTCGTGATGGTCTGCCAAACAATGTCTTTGCCAGTTTGCCAAGGAGTGCTTATTTTAACTTATTAGCAGTGAGATGCTCCAATTAGCATCTTAAAGTGTGTCTCTGCCTTATCACCCACTGGACTGTTTAACTCCTGATTGCTCGCAAGAAAAAGGTAAAAAGCAAGTAACTAAATCATATTTTGCATTTCACAACTCTGAGCTTTGACATTATGATGTAGGACACCATCAATTATTTATGTTTGCTTTTTTTCATTGTGAGGCTTCTACTTTTGGCTTTAACGGTTTAATTACCTACTCAAAACCCCAACATGCAAAATGCTGTTGGCTAAAATAGCAGAACTGGCCTGCAGTATTATACATGGCATACAGTCACTTGTCAGCTACGTTTTAACATTTTAAAAAGTCACCTACTGCATTTCCAAAACTGCTTGCTATATGCCTAAAAACTAAACCCTGCATACATATTTTTTGCTCACTCTTTCACGAATGCGCTATAGTTAAAAGAAGCACTGAAATGTGGATAGTTTCCTCATGTGCAGTGCAAAGTTACACACCAGCCATCACAACTCACTAAAGGTACTAGATGAACCTCAGCGCAACCTTCTCTAACAAAAAGAATAAGTAAATGATAGGTGGCATCTGCAGAAGGAACACCCCCAGTTCTTTCACACATGCAATAGAAGTACAACTCAGATAGCTTATACACTAGAGAGGGAGTGAGTGGATGTAAAGTGTTGGTGTATGTGCTATGTAAACAAATATAAATATGAAAGAAGTACAAGACTCAAATCTCCAATGGAATTGCCATACATTCATATATTCACAGAGGATGATGAACCCTCACCTGCCCGGTGTGGTTTGCTTCATCAGTGGGTTCGAACATCTAGCACTGGGAGGCCTCTGAGAGTGCTCGATATCACAGTCTATTAATTATGGGATCCCAAGTTTGGGTTAGATTATGGGCCTAATTAGGACCTTGGCGGTCTTCAGACCACCAGGGCCGCAGTGGTGGTCTGACCACCGCCAAAGCGGTGGTACGACCACTTTGGCGGCAGTCAGACCGCCACATTATGACTGTGGTGGTTCGCCCACGGTAGGACCGCCAGAACTGCCAGTTTCTTTCCACTGGAGGGACTGGCGGTCCTAATCTGCCAGGGCAGCGCTGCATGCAGCTCCACTCTGGGGATTACGAACGCCCTCTCCACCAGCTTTTGCATGGCGGTTGCATCGACATGTAAAAGCTGGCAGAGATGGGATGCATTGCAAACAGTGAAAAGCGCGATGGGTGCTATTGCACTCTACATACCGCAACATTGCCGCTGGCTCAGTTATAAGCCAGCGTCAATGTTGTGGGCTGTTCCCCACTGGGCCAGTGGGGGAACTTGTAATGGAGCCCGCGGGTAGGCAGCTGCACTGGTGGCAACCTGACCCTGGGAGTTTGACAGGCGGCCTTTTCCGACGCCAAACTGATAATGACCCCAATGTCTCTTATGTTTAAATGTATGTTCTCCCTTTGTTAAACTCAGATGTATATTAAAGTTGGTTGGAGGTAAGTTAAAAAATGTCTTACCTAATGCCTCCCTATCATACAGTTCAAAACAGGACTGCTCAGCAACTGGCTTGAATTCTCCTTTTCATCAACATGTTTCGGTGCTCGAATATTCCAGAAGAACATTGGTATCTCACATCAAATATTTTGAAACAATCTTGGCTTCATAGGGACATTTTCACCAGCCTCTAAAGGGGTTTGGAGCAATGTGGTAAGTTTTCCCAGGCCCCATTCCTTGTAGAGGTCCCTCAACATACTAATGGCAAGGCCTGCAGCATGTTGCACACGGCAAAACCCAGTAATCCTAGACTACACTATAAAAGAAGACATGCTCAAGCTGTCAAGTCACACTCACAGCTGACTGGTGTGGCCAGTGGGAGTGCATACGCCTTAAAACCACACACCACGTACCCAACACCAAAGTGTTTCCTGCCTGGCTATCAGTGTAAGTAGGGCAGTGGTAGTAAGGTGGTAACGGCTGGGTCCCATAATTCTATGCAGCCCCATCTCTGCAGTATCGTGTCTGGAAAAGCCGTGCAATGGAGGCCGAGGTGAACAGCTCTTAGCTCACCTGGACCTCAGGCAATACCTTAGGTGTCCCTTTCTGACACTTTATCAATAGCTGAAGTATATACCTTTACATAAAAAGTGTAGTTTGGATTATTTTACTTTAGGATATTAGATTATTTCACTGCACTGAGTGGCCTTTATTACAATTAGTGAACCACACCCTTCTGACAATTATGTTACTGACTTAAGTCACTAGTGTTCTTTCGCCTACATAAGCCTTTGATTTTATAGATATAACACCATTATGGTCTGTTAAACCACAAGCAAAGGAGACTGTTGCACAGTGTGCATCCTGAACTGAATTGTTATTCCAAGGCACCCGCAAACATAATGATCACTGAAAAGTAGGCAGAGGGAAGAAAAATAGCTATCCAGGATCACACAGTTTGGTCAGTCAGGGAAGTTGTGATTGAAACCAGAGTCGCTGCAACGCCCTACAACTAGTATTTTGCCCTGGGCACAACAAAAACCTCGGCCCAACAAAAACCTCTGCATGGGCTAGGCATGTTATGCAAGTACATTCAAAATATACTTTATTTTTTATAAGATCGGGTGACAGAAGTGGAAGGACCCTTTTTACAAAACAGCTACACCATGGGCAGAAACAGTACCAATGTCCCTCCTTCAGAGGGCATGTTTATCGAGGGTCACATCAGCACAAGATTTTCCCATCACAGAACAGGTACAAATTGGCCGGCAGCAGTACAATTTTTAATTTCTCATAGAACAGGGATAGCATTGCCGTAGAAAACCAAGCTTTTTTCTCTCACAGAAGGATGCAAGCGTAATCTTCCAATTCCCACGGGAAAAAATCCAATTGGCACGCTAGTAGAAGTTTTTATTACTCACAGAAGATGCACAGTTCGGGCTTGAAAGACGTAGGTTACAGACAGATCTCTGGAGCCGGTACTTCACCCAATGAGAGGAATGTATCGGTAGACGAATGAGTGAATGTGTGAGTTATGACACTAGGCCCCCTTATGTCGTATTCCAAGTGAGCCTTCTGAATTTCCTGCTGCTGGCACATGGAGACCTGCAGCTGGCGTCTTTTCAGCGGTCCATCTATTTAGAAGTCGCTGTTACCTACTAGGTGATTGCTATTTAGAGCAGCCCGGCCACAGTCCAGGTAACAACACTCTAGACAGGCACCTTGAAAAGGTTTTTGAATATGCATGGACTAAGTGCTGGGGACTCCCAGCCTCAGTGCTGAACCCATTCAAAATGTTGAGGGCCGCTATTAGATATCATGTAATACCACTCCAATGTGCTTTCCCCGGGTTCCTGGAAACGTAAATGCCTTCTTCAGCATGGATTAGAAGGCTCTAGGCGAGTACAGCGTCGGAAATGGGCGCCATTTTCCCATTGCCCAGACATTGCTCTGATTTATCATGAACAGCATTAAGGGCCATGTGTACGAAAGCTTTTTCCCATAGACACAGAATGGGTAAAACCCTTTGGTACATCTGGCCCTAAGTACTTTCAAATGCTCCCGATGCTGCGTCCTCCCAAGTGGGCTGTCATCGTCTGCCTTCTGCATCTGGGCACAGGCCTGCCTTTTAATCTAGGAACAAGGTGACCGAAACAAACGCACGCTGCCTTCGTTTTGCTTACAATTAAAAATACTTTATTTGTTGTTGTTTCTTTACTGATTTGATTTCATATTTTTTTTTACTTCAATCGAAATCCTGCTTTCTTTGAAATAAAAACAAGATGAAATAGTAGTCTTCTTGCCGAGCTGGAGATGGTGTGCAATGTTATTTGTTCTGAATATTTTGTTCTACCTCTTTAAACCTGTTCCTTCTCCCAGGTGGCTTCTTACTCTGACTTTATGGGAATCACTGCATGGGTTATGGATTCCTGAGGTCTCTGGTGTGCGGGTTCCTGCTCACTTAACACCATGAGTCTCACTCTCGGAGGCTGTCACCGCCGGCTACGTCTTCGGTAAATCCATTTGTGAGCTTGCAGTAAGCCACATTGTCGAAACAGAACTTTATGAGAGCTCTCGGGAGCTTCCGTACACAAGCGAAATTAAGGTTTCATACGTTTTCAACTTTTTCATATTTCCACGGCTCTCTGACACCGACCAAAAATCAGAGCTAGCAGCGAGCGAGATGGTGTGCCAAAAAGTGAAATAGGGATAGTTCATTGGCTTCTGGACCATCTTAACTGCTTGATGTAGGTTACATGTTGTGTAAACGAATTAGGCAGCTCATACACAACGCAGATTAGTTTGGTAGCAATTTGGTTTCATTTGGTGAGAAGTTATCAAGCAACAGTGGCACCGGAGTCTGCACTTTTTCTGGCTTCTCGTTACACGAGTAATAGGCCTGCCTTGCATGGCTCACATAAATCTCTCCCCCCCTAAGGTCAGTTGGCCTTCGTCACTCTGTCCCGCTTGGACATCCAGATTCGTCTTGTAGCCGCCTCCAGAACTGAGCTGCCAACGCTCTCCATGAGGGCCATTATTTTGATGCCTCTGGCACCACCGGTCCACCCCACCTGCCATACTGTACTGCAGCTTTGCAGAAGTACCCTCCCCTCCTCAGCGTTCCATAAAGTGAGATTCAAGAAAAGGTTCCAATGTCTTCTCCTCCTTGGCTGCCGCTTGACAGTGTCAGAAACAGTCTGGTAGCTTAATGCATTTGTTGTGAAGGGTAAAACCATGAGCCTGGAATGTCATGTAGCAGCGTGCACTATATGCAGCAAATATTTGCTGATTACTGCTTAGAAGCCTTGAGGTTCTTATATAAAAGTTCATCCATATATGAAGGCACTTTGGCCTTAGCAAACATTCCCAAACACTCTTCTCAGCCAAATAAAAAAAATCGCACACTCGAATAAGCTGAGGATTTTCAGTGTTCTAGGAAAAACAGAAATTTACCCGTGGAAACACCCTGCACCAATTTCAGGCCTATGGCACTATGTGGCACCCCAAGGCCACCATACCTTAGTAAAGTGCTGGCCCTGACTGCACTTAGTATGTGCAATGTACTTGTATTTAATATAAATATGCATTTTATATTGGGCCACTGCGTCACATTTTGGCTCATTAAGAATGCACTAAGAGGCTTTCATCCTAAAGATGTACAAAATAATAATAGCTGAATTCAGAAAATGTAATCAATCACAACAAGCAGACAGGCTAGGGCAGCGCAAATATTTCCAGCAGCCTACGCAAAGTGACATGTTGCTGTTACCCTCCTCTGCCAGTGGTGCCAAGTATGTGGAGTAACTTGGCACGCGCTTGCTGGTGGCAGAACTGGAGACTGCTTATTATCCAGAGTCTGCATCACACATAAGGAATGAAGGCAGGCAATGCCTTCTGCTTGTGCACCCGGGTACTCTGGGCACTTCTGATCTGCATGGATTTGTGCAGAATGATTTCTCTCAGACTCAACCAATCTTCCTCCCTCCCCACAGGATTCAGCTCCGCACAATACAACCTCGTCTTCCACCGCTGTTTCTCATTGCCCTTTGTGGCCGTAATGACACAAATATGTCCAAATAAAGCGCTCTAAGTCACAATGATTGAGTAATGTGAGGAGTGGCTTGGGGTAGCTTTTGTTTCCCTTTGGTTACTGCTTCCTATCACTCTCCTATTATTTGAGTACTGATCTTGTTAAGATGGAGAAAATGATCGAATTAAAGTAAGAATAGCTTTAGAAGTTATAGTTTTAGCAGGTAGTTGTTTGTGTCCAGGTCAAGAGTGAACTAGTGATCCTATAAGGACTTCACGTGGGCAAAGGGGTGGATGATGCTACCTTATGATTTTGGTCAAGCAATGCCATTGCTTGAAAATTCCAATGGTGATCTCTATTTCTACTTGTGAAATATAATAAAGCAAATAATTTTTCAACATATGAAGAAGAAAAGCTAAGGTGGCTTCTCCTTCCGCAATCTGGTTGCTAAGTTGTGGACACTAAGGGCCAGATGTACTATCATTAGGAATTGCAATTTATTAATTGTGATTCTTATCAGATCTCAATTAGGAAATCATCATTATAGCTGCCACATTTCCTAGGTCCATCCATGATGTGCTGCTCCAGTGCAGGTTTTTTCTTTGAATTCTGGGACTTGTAGTCCAATTTATAATGAAAGTAACAAGACTGCAAACCCATAATTCAAAGAAGAATCATGGACCGGGGCAACACATCGGCATGGAACTGGGAGACTTGGCAGGGCTGCGCAATTCCTAATGTATGAATCTTTTATTTTAAAATAGCAATGTTTTTAGGTCGCAAATTGACCTTCCTCATGATGATTAATGAGGTAGGGCGCAAGTTGTGACACACTAAGAATTGCACCCATCACAGAGATCATGGCCTGCTAGGATCAACATATCACTACTGTGATTGCTTTTAAATTAAAAGCCCCAAAAAACTATTAAAAAAAAATGCAGCCTATTTTTCTTAAATGAAAATGGGATGAGTTTCATAAAAGAAAATGAAAGGGTTAAGTTTAATTTTTTAAGAACAGGCAGTGGTCTGCTCTAAATTTGTTTTCCTTTTTTTGCATTTATAAAGGGGGAAGTGGTCCCATAAGGACAGATTTCCCATTTGCAAATATGTTACCACTAATTTGGAACTGGTGGTAAAGTATCATCGTTCTGCAACCAGAATTTGATCTCAAAACATATCAGTGTGATTTGGTATTTAAAAGAGACACCCTAAACACGCCCCTTCCAATTACCGAATCCCAAATGCGAATTGTGATCAACTAACAAGTTTTGTAATCACAATTTGTTATATGTACGTTAGAAAAAGCATTTTTTGTGGTTGCAACTTGGACATCCCCTTTTCCTTCAGATGGGCACTGAGAACATTCCTATTTTGCTAAACCTCAGGTCTATCTGCCTCTACTACTTTTTATTTGTTGAGCACAAAGAAAACTTTGGGTGTTAGTTCTACAATAAAAATAAAAATCAATAAATATGCTGTGTTACAAAGCCTAAATGGATGTGTGTAAACGTATGTGCTTTTTCAGGTAATTTTGTAACATTCCAAAAAAAAATCATCAAATTCTGTGAAAATAAGAAAAATGTGGTTTGGTAGTATCTCACATTCATTTTTTGACATAAACTCTCACTTTGCATAAAAAGGCTTACTAATACTAGCAGAAGCTCAGTTCGAGAAGAAACTATCTGTTGGTGAGGCATTTTCTGCATGAACATGATTCCTGTAGGTAATAATAAACCTAAATTATGAAATGCAAAACTGTGTGAAATTTTGTAAATTACATGAGACATGATATTTTGCATTATGCAGGTTTTACCAGTATATTTCCAACTTTCTCCAAGCTTGGAATCTCAAAACTCACTGTTGTTCAAAAGACCCAATTGAAATAAAACGGATAGAGTGTTCTGGACACACACACACTAAAAAACTCAATACCTGCAACTAGTGTAGTATTAGCATCATTTAGTTCAATCACAACAGTCTTACCACGGGTTAATGCTTATTTATGAATTATGGACTTAAGTGAATGAATTGCATACAATAATTCCCTGTATTTACTTCATTATTTGATATAATTCTAAATCTAATTTGATATTAGTGCTTAACATAAAAATGCATGACCTATTTATAAACGATGGAGCAGTCAAGTAATTACACAGCGGCTGTCTTCTATAATTCAATAAACATATATTATATTTGAATAATTTAGTCAACTTCATTACAGCATGAAATGAGCCATCTAAAACAGCATTTCCCAACTTGTGGGTGTGTCACAAGCCAATTCTTGGTGGGTCCAAGCATCCGAGCAATAATTAAGGTTGCCTATAAATTCTGTGTTTATCTTGTCACATTTGCTTTTGTTTCAAAGACAGAGGTCATATATCAGGCTATGTCTTCTGATAAATTACTGCCTATCTTTTTAACAAGGCGATTGGTGTTAACTTTTCCTTTTCTAACTGTAAAGTGAGAGAAGTGTGAAAGTAAATTATGTGGCAATCATTCTGGAGTACGGGGAGTGTGGAAGGCAAGGGTGTAGTTTTTTTGCAGCTATACGCATTCAGCAGTTAGTAAAGAAAAAAATACAGCACGTTTTTTGTAATTCTAGAGTGTGCTGGAAACATAAATTTGAAAAGGATCAAAGCAATTCAAGACCCCTTACTTGATGATGCACAAATGATAAATATTCATAGAAACACGATTTCCAGACATTGTCATTTATGTGCTGTATAGTATCACCAGTAAAATGTATGCATGTGCACATTTAGTGGCGACGTCAATGGAAAATATGTAGTCTTTAAGTGCCAAAGCACCACTAAAGTATGCTTTAGTTTCATTCAATATCGTCCTGCCTCCTGTCAATTAAAGGTAGGTGGGTCTCGAAAGTTTGTTGGACTAAAAATTGGGTCATGGTTCTAAAATGTTTGGTAAGCACTAATCTAAAGACTGAGGGGTAAAAGAAAAAAACACAAAGAGAGGCAGTAAAGAACAAATGTATTAAGCTATGTAATGTACACAATGACTAAAACATCGTAAATAGATAAATAGCAAATTGATCATATCCTCAAACATGTGTAAAGGCATTAACTGAAAAGAAATGGAATTGTGAGAAGGGCATCCCATTGCACATGCAATTCAATCAGCAAACACCTCTAATCAAATTCTCTTGGCCCGTAAGTGATAGGTGTTGTAATGACTCAAAGGCATAGTACTCACTTTGTCAAACACAGAATAATGATATCAAGATTCCAACCGGTCCTATCAAAACTTGTATTCAAAACACACGATTCTTATTTAGAGTTTCAATGGAACAGAAAATCCTTCAATTTTTGGAAGAAACTCTAAAGACAGTAGAATCCACATGGTGAATTGTTTCAATCTTATCGAATCAAATTCAAAAGGTGACAGTTCACACACATGTACCAAAAGTCTCTACCACAAATAACTCTTTCAAGGAAAGTAATCTCATCCAGCACAGCCACTTTCAAACTAGTCCATTCCACTTTAACATTTAACACAATGTGGCACCTAGATTGGTGCTTTGTGTGGCTCATTTCTCGTTGTTATTGTGAAGATCATTGTCTAAGTGTTGCTAGGGAAATGTATATTGGTTTATTAACTGATCGGTACATAAGCATTCCTTAGGAAATCTCTTGTATACACACTCAATCACTTGGGAAATGTCCTTGCCCAGTCCTATTCCTACTGAGCCATATCGTTTCTCTTTGTGCCCATAGTGCAACCCTCACTCTATCTGAACGCTGTTTCTTCTCACAACCAGGAAGCTCACACCTACCCCTCACCCTCAGATGCTATCATAAAAATCATCAACATTCATCGGCTTCTCTCAAGCTGCTACCCACAAGGCCCCATCCTCATTCAGCCAAGCCACTTCCATACATCACTTGTTACATCACTCATTCCCTCTGACATCGATCAGGCCACCTCATTTTTACTTTTCAAGTATCTCCCTTCTCCATGCCCTAACACTAACATCTCGGGCCTCAAGAAACTCTTCAACTACAATAACCTTAAGAGTATCCAACATTACCTCTCTTGCCATCCCTCACCCCACACACAGCTATACTCATCGTTCAGTCCATCATGCTCTTGAATCATCTCACATGTCAAATGCACATGCACCCTTTACTAAATTAAAACTAAACACATGTTTTAAGTTTCTTCTCTGGATTCACAGACAGCAAGGAACAAAGTAAGACCTCGCCAACTACAGTGCTTACTGTGAGCCAGTGGAGGCCACTAGCACCTATCCATGGGGACCAGCACTTGTTTCGCCTCATCAGACAATGCCCAAGAGTGGGAAACAAACAAACTGAAAAGAAGGAGGGAGTGGAATTCAGAAAATCTGTCAACAGGAGAGAAAGCAGAAACATGTAAGGATGAGATAATGGGGGAGCGAGTGCACGGCAGCAAATAAAGAGCTCTGATGTGGATTCAGGACTGAGCACCCTTGGTATTCGGCATGCTGCCATTTAATTGAGACGTCCGTGGTTTCTGAGCAGAGCTTTGGGCACTGGTATTCATTCTTTTACAAATTCCGCACTGACCAACACCCTCCCCAATCTCCACAATGTTTTGTTCTGCTTACTCGGTCTCCTGCATTGCGTTTCTTGCCTGTCAACTTCACAAGCATACTCTGGACAAAATTGAGCCATTGGCTGCAGATTTCACCAGTGAATTCCCCCATGACTGAAGTGAACATTTTCCACTCCACGCACCAGGCAGTGCTAACTTGTCATCTGCTTTCCATGATAAATGTATGTATATGCATGTATCTTTTAAAATAAATGGCAGCCTATGCTGCAAAGAACAAACATAAGTGAGAGTTTGGAGCATTCTACCCCTGACAACAGGATCTCTTCCTCCATCCAACAGTTCAGAATGTAACTAAAACCTATCCCCCCTCTACAGCATCTCCATACTTCTTCCAATCGCGACCAAGGGAAATCATCCCCTCTACTCTATGCTCGCTTGCAAATGGCTGCCGCCTTCTCTAAAACTCCGTGACATGGTCTTCTATGTACTATAATAAACTCATAGACATCTGTGCAATGGTTGTCGCCAATAGTATCACTTCAACAATCATCTGTTAGCTAGGCTGCACGAGTACCTAAAATAAGTAAAACAGAGATCCAAACTGAAGCACATGTGCCAGGCCACAGAGCGATAGTTCTTTCTGAATTTCACATCTTGCATATTCTGGAAACTATACCTCTGCTTTCCCTTCAATGCTCAGGCACGCGGATCCCCGGGTGAGAGGCACTAGGGATTTCGAATTCAGCTCTGTCCTACATTTTGCCACCTTTAGCTCTTTGAAAGCTTGGGTTTTCAGATCACATCTATTCAAATGTTACAGTTTATTCAAAACTTCCATTTAGGTCTTGCAAGCATCATTTCTCAGTAACAGGAGGAGCTAATATTGGACTATTCCAACCCATAAACTGCAGATTTAAACCAAAGAGTACACAATGCATCAATTGACCTGTGTATTCATCGGTGTAATTTTTAGAGCTGAAAAGGAACAGTATGCTTATCATAGTATACACGCTGCATATGGTAGTGTTTTCATTTTATGTGATGTTAAATGAAGCACTGATGTTTCCCTAACTGGAAGCTGATAAACCGTATCTTGCTAGGTCAGGCTTGCAGACAGCTTTCACTGTTTCAACAGCCTTGTGCAATAAAAAACACTTATAAATAAAAATACATACATTTATGTACACATAGATGGCCTTTACATGAGACGTCTTCATTCATTGGTCGTTTCATCTGCCATTCACATTTTGTGTCCCCCAAAGCACCACATTATAGATTTCTGCATACAGTGTGGGGCAATGAGTCATCCCAGTTCAGCTACTGGTTCTCTTGCTCTGTCAGTGATAGCTTTCTACCTGATCACGTGCACATAGTGCACTTCAGTACCATGGCTGAAAGTAGAACACCTTCCCCAATAACATTCATGATCGTTTTTTAGTTTTCTACTACAGACTGTTGGCCAATCCTTTTGTTTCCAATATATATAGAGAGGGATTTTCATAAGTCCCTTACCTATGATTGGAGAGAATTGCTGTCTTGGTCCCCATCTCCTAATTTGATGGATTTCCTCCCCATGCTTGTGTTTGTGCCACCCAAGAGCATTGTAGTTTCACATTGCTCTGATTGGTTGACTTGAGTCCTTCAACTGCTAATGTGGATTGCATTCAGTGAACTACTTTTTCATTTACTTTCAGCTCTCCATCAGGAATGCATATGTTTTCTTGCTCTGTCCCCTGTAAGCTGCTTCCCCTTCACATTCACCCAAACTTGTGTGATGCGTTTTAACTTTTTAACTCTACTTATTTTCAACCTAAAGCTCCTCAGTGTGCTCCTCACTCTTGCTGCTCAGTATGGCTTATTTCCCCTACCCACTCTGCCATTCAGTCCTGCCCCTCTCCTTAATGTGACCTTTTTTTCTTTTTAATTTATTTGAATTCTTTTTCTGCAATTTCTACAATTTTCTGGAGGCCTTTTTTTAATCAGAATATTCTTTCACATACTTGTATTTATTTATTTTTTAAATTTAGAACTTCATAATG
The DNA here is from genome assembly GCF_031143425.1 of Pleurodeles waltl. Taxonomy (NCBI): domain Eukaryota; kingdom Metazoa; phylum Chordata; class Amphibia; order Caudata; family Salamandridae; genus Pleurodeles; species Pleurodeles waltl. The sequence goes on from NC_090445.1 coordinate 1,106,613,609, forward strand.
GTCACCTGACTGCTTGGAATGGTAAATTAAAAAACACAGTCAAAACAGTGGCCAGGTTACAATGTATGAGCACACGTGCATTGTGGCATGTGTGTACAGAGGCATCATGACGCATCGCAGCCACCTACCACGGGGTTTGATTTAGTAGGAAACCCATTCAAAGATTGCAGGACATGGTGCAAACAAGCATTAGCAGAGCCAAATAAAGCTCCATTAAAAACCAAACCCTGTTGGATTTGCCAATGCTTATTAATTTTTGTCATCCCTGGGTGTATACATTAATGTTTTTGATGAATTCATATGGCTGCTAAGACTGAGTAGCATGCTTTCTTTTTTCTCTCATTTTATTAGCGCCCTTGCAATAAAAATAATCATTAAAAAAACACATTGCACCATCTTGCCAAGGCCAAATCTATTTGCTATGCTAACACCTACTGTTCTAAATGCCTCTTTATTAATAATGTCAGAACTCATCCAAGATGAACTGCTTTTGAGTCAAGTCCCTGTCTCTAGATTTTGGAAATTTTAAAATGAGTGGATAGTCATTATTTTTGGAAATTAATTTGAAAAGTCCTAGTAGAGCTGTCTTGAAATAATTTGTAATCCGTGTTCATGGCAAATGGAGCATTGATTCCTTATTTGCAGTTCTGTGTTTATTAATTTCAAGAAGTATGAATTTAGTGAAGTTAAAGTTGTTTGTCTCTAAACGTTTCAGCAACAGGCAAATTAACTATTCTTTTGTCCAGGGTAGGATATAAGAACAAAACAGATGACGACATGTCCTTAAATATGCGGCTAGACATAACCTTTATGAAATGCAAAAAAATGTGTGGTAGAATTGGAAAGAAAGTCCTCCCTTCAATAAGCATGGCAGGCGCTTAGGAACATTCTGGAAAATGTTCATCATTTGAAAGACGTGTATTGAAACTAATTGTTATGAAGTGATGCAAGCTTGAATACGACTTTCCTTACTCATAACATTGTTCTTACCTTATTGAGTAATCCACAGAGCTCACGACAATGTGAACTGGCTCTGTGAGCTTCAACAAAACCTTTTAATTTAATAAACCTCAATTCTAGTTCCATTATCTATCTCAGAATAAATGTCGGACTGAATAAGCCCTGCCCAGAACTGCGCCAGTGAACTGCAGGTTGCACATAGGCTTCTTCTACACCCAAATTAATCTACTGAAGCAAAATGTGTTACTACATGAGTTACTACAACATTCATAGAAACGTGAAACATTAAGGCCTTGGAGCAAATGACTGGTTGCGAGTTTGGCAAGAAAATGAACCACATTACATATGTGGTGGATCTGGCCCTCTCTGCAATAAGGACTAAAAACTGCTTGTTATTCCCCAAAACCTTGTAATCAGATGATATTTATTGCAGCAATACATTTTGTGACAGTGGAGTACAATTTTATTAGGTGTGATAAATATCATACCATTTCCCTGGCCTCGCTTAATGAGGAACTAAGGGCCAGATGTATCAAGCCTTTTTGCATTCGCAAGCGGTGCAAATTCAAAAATGCCTTTCATTATTTATGAAAGGCATTCGCAACGCAAATTTAAGGAATCGCTAAAATAGTGGTTCCTTAAATTTGCGAGCCTGTACAGAGAATCGCAAATTGCGATTTTCTAAATAAGAAATCACAAATAAGGAATCCTTATTTGCGATTTCTAAACCACATGTAACAAGCAATTCCTTAATGCAAATTAAGTTGAACTTTGTGGTAACCATGAGCAAATTTTAAAAATGCATTAAAAATGCATTTTTAAAATTGGCATGTAACGCGCACATACCCCTTTGGCATGTGTGCGCCTTACATGTCCTGAAATCTTTTTTTGGGGTCCAGCAGAGGAGCACAGAAAATGCCTTGGTTTTCCCTTCCGGATAGTCTGTGCAGGGGAGCGCATCGCTCTCAACATCCCTTAACAAAATCTAGAAGTGCATGGTTAGCTTCCGATAGAGTGTGTGGAGCAGTTTAGATTCTTCCCCTTTGTCAAGCCAAGCGCTGTATATTGCCCCAAGACCAGCACATGCTGTCCATTTGGAGCTTTTTCTGCCACACAGCCTTATTGCAGAGGGAAGCCCTGCTGCAATCTCATTCCCCGCAGGGCTTCTCTGGAGTCAGACGCTTTGCCTGGTCCATCCTACAACATACAAGACACCAGGTACTGTGTCAGCTCCTGGTAGCATCTGTGTATCTAAGCGAGCAAAAGCCGTGATTGATTCTGCACACAGGGGGACCAAGGGAGGTCTCCTCACTATAACCTATAGTGTGTGTACCTCCTACTCCTTAGAGGAGGTCAGACCATGAGGGCATTGTTTTCCTGGCAGCAGTAGAAGGGAAGATACTTCTACATTCCAATCCGTGTGACCCCTATGTACGTATTACATGTAATTGGCCTGCAGGTGCTGATAAGCCCTACGACTGGTGTCCCAAATTACCTCTTAATCATTATTTTTTTAAATGCAGGTGCATTGCCCTCTAGATGTCTAGGATTATATATGGTAATTTATGCGTTTTGGCCACTACATGATGCATTACTTGATACTGTATGTCACTTTATACCTGGCACTGTTCAGATTACCAAGTAAGGTTGTAATACTGCATAATATGCACAATTATCAGGCTTTTTGTATGTTTCGTTCTGAGTTGGTTGAGTTTCATGATCTATATAGCCACTGATAATATGTTGTATGTCACTGGTGATTACTGTATTACTCAGGATAACAAGTACCATCTTTTAGTAATTGTTTCATATGCACAATATTTAAGTCATTTTGGTCTAGGATATATATTCCAATTTAGAAACATATTTTATACTTTCTGTGTGGAGTAGATTTTGTGGTGTATTTATTGTATCACTGGTGTGAGTGTATTACGCAAATGCTTTACACATTGTCTTTGGTGACAAGCCTGACTGTTCTTTGTCAAGTGCCTATGGGGTGAGCACAGGTTATCTTTGGTGTGTAACTTACTTGCCCTAACTAGAATGGTGGGTTCTGCTGTTTTAGGTCCATACCCTAGCCAACCAGAAACCCAATTTCTAACAATCACACAACATTTTTTTACTTTAATTGATCTTTTAATTGCTCAGAATTCGACCAGTGTTATTTGCCAGTTAGGTTAAAGACATTAATGTAGGCCGTGATTTGGACCCATTTCAAAGTCAATTACTAACGGGCCTGAGACCTGGCGGGACCTGGTCCACTTAAAGCACTGTTTGAAGGGTTCCCAATATGGACACAACTACACATTGGCGGACCCTAAAGGGAGACTCATCAGATGATGAGGTAGACTTAGGGCTTTATTATGGGTTTGGTGGTCTTATGACTGCCAACTCCCTGTGGCGGTTGGACCACTGGACTGCTGAAGGTCCGAATGCTAGATTTCAACCCTGGCTGTTATACCGCCACCACTTCTGGGATCATGGATCCCGACTCAATAGTGGCAGTCAGAGTCGTGGTCAGCCATGATGGTGCCCATGGTGGCACCACTGTGCTGATCATGAGCCCACTTTCCCCAAGCCTTTCCATGGCGGCTTAACCACTATGGAGAGTCTGGCAGAAAGCCAGTGCTAAGGGCCACAGAGGGGCCCCTGCACTGCCCATGCCTATGGCCCCTCCAGCCCTGCCAGCACTCTCAGAATCTGAAGACACTGCACATTCAGATGGTGCTGCTGTGAGACTGCATTGGCCTCGGATTCCTTAAGGGAGCCGAAGCCAATCTGGTGGCAGTGTTAAACTGGGCTGACCATCGGAAATGTTGTAATACCATGTTTCCACCAGTCAGCCTGGTGGAAACATCGTAATGCGATTGGGGGTGAGGCTGCCGGTATGCTGCAACCTCACCCCGCGAGATTGGTGGTCCGACGGCCGGACCAACAAACTCATGATAAGGCCATTAATCCCTTAGTAGATTCCCCGTATTTTTTTGTGAAAAATGTAGGCTAGCTCATAACAGTGGCTTTGAACTAGTGAGTTAATAAAATATTTTAATTTTGAGTGCCATACGTTTTGGAGGAAAAGAGGGTCCTCCATTTTGGTTCATAGGTAGTTGACTTGACCTGTGGTTCAAGGCATTTTTCAAGGGATTTTTTTCAACATCAAAAAATAATATTCCAAGCCGTAATAAGGTCAAAAGCTTGAAAAGGGCAAATCCTTAAAACTGTGAAAGCAAGGTAAGGGGTGTAAGCATGGTAAGAGGTGTAAGCATGGTAACGGACATAAGCAAGAAAAGGGGTGTCAGCAAGAAAAGTAAAGGAAAACACTCTATGGTATTTTGAACATGCGCATAACATATAATTGAAAGTTTATCATTGTAACGCCTCACGTTTTATTTCCATCAAGCTGCAGGCATGCCTCCCGCTGCCCTCCCATGCATTCCCTGCAAAGACACACACTTTTCCAATGGCTCGACTCATGAAAATAGAAAGAGCGCTGAGCAGCCGAAGAGCCTGCAGCTGCCGGCGCTTCAGCATCTCACTGTGAGCGCATTATTTGTAAGAATTGGATAGATTTTTGGGGACACCCTGCTAATTTGTCAACCCAGGAGCAGGCTCAACCGGAGACCCTGGCAGGAAGCTAATGAGCTCTTTTCCTAACTTTATTTTTTGTTGCTACGAGCAACAATAAAAAGTTTGCTTTCAAGTGTGTTTATTTTCATCATTTTTTCCCATTGCCTCTTGTTAATCAGACCAAGTGTGTCTTCCGGACTGAGGTGCCCCACATTGTTAAAGTAAAATTTTGCAGAAGGTCCTTCTGTGGAACAATCAGAAACCACAGGCTGGGCGAGATTTCTGAAAAAAGTAGCAACTTTTACAAGCCTTCTGCAATCAATGACAGAATGGAGTATGTTGGAGACAAAAGAAGCAAGTATTTTAACAGCTTTTATTTATAGATTGCCACAAAAAAAACAGTGGGGTATTCAAGCACAACCAAATAATGTTCACAATAGCCATCATAGAAATATGTATGCTTTAATACCATCTGACTCTGTGACAGGCATGCTCACAAGTGAATTAACCTACTTAGCTATTTTACCATCTACTCTGGTTCAACAGGTTTCAGGAAAAACACGGTAGATAAAAGGGAATCTTGTAATGTCTATATTTTAGTGACTGCTGAAACATCACACCATCAGACACATTAATTACTTTTATATTGCTCAAAGAAGTACGATATCTATCATCAATTTTAAAAGACATGTTTGTAAAAGTATATATGTTTATTATATGTATCAAATAAATTAACAGATAAGATGCTAAATCCACGGTAAATGTTTTCAGCTGCTGGTTAAGCAATGTCTGCTGACGTCTTTATGTGATATGAAGGTTATGGATCGAGTCTTAGCAGGGTTGACTTTGCCTTTCGTCCTTCTGTGGACGATAAAATGCACAACTTTCTGATGGAACTGGAATATTTGTATTGTGTTTTGTTTCCGCATGAAGCACTTCAGGTAAAAGTGCTATACAATCTACTACTTTATTTAAAATCCTAGTTAAAATGTAGCAGTCGTTTAGTCAATCAATCAATCAACAAAAACTTCATTCGTCTATTGCCATGCTATAAAGTGCAGTAAAAACATAACAAATATATAGCAGCATCATATATCTCTTTTCATGTACATAGACATCACTACCAGAATTTCATAACTTCAAAAATAAGACACATCATAAATAAGACAACATTATATTAAAAATTAAAAACAGAAAATAAAACCCCAGAGGGGAGGCCATAATAGGCTTTACAAACCTAGAGGTTCCAATATAAATAGGAGAAGAATCATAAAACTGAGCCATAACTTTTTCTAATCCTCAGGGCATGACAAACTAAATTTTTCACATCCACGCAAATCTCCAGGTTCTCCAACTTTTGCAGACGTGCTAAGGCCTCCTTATGCAATTAGTGTTAAAAAAGTGAGAAATGGAGTGCAATATTTTTTTCTAGCATGGGAGTAGAGACTACTAAATACAATAAAGTGCATTGTGCTTTATTGGGCAATGTTATTGCAAGGAAATCTCATTAGAATTGAGACCCAGGCTGCATTCCTAGGAAAGGCAACTAAAAAGTGCAATAAATTAAATCATAGTCTTGTTAAATAAAACCTAACAATCCCCTTAGGAAACCAAGAGAGATAAGACTCACACCCAATTGACAAATTAATTATATTATAATTAACACTTGCAGACAGTTTATCAAATGCCACCTGATGAAGTCTACTCTGGCTGATCTGGAAAGTCTCCTTCACTTCAGTTATAGCCTTTGAGTATATATTTGCTGGGTTGCCAACCATTACCTTACACCCTTCAACTGAAGAAATTTGGTACCATCATCCATTCCTAAATTCAGAGGAGCAGCCTTGACAAATAACATCTACTTTTTAAAAGGGGCATCTAGTGTAGAGAGAAGAAACACTAATCTTTGCACAGTTCTGCCTCAGTACCAATCATCTACAATAGGCATTCCAGAACCTTCCTTTGTTTCTTGATGTCTGCTTGGGTTTTACCAGCTGCAGTCACACCATTCTATCATTTGAATGATTAGCTGCACGAGAAAGAGTTGCATTGGGTCCAACAGTGAGAGCGGCACCTTGAGCTACTGCCATTCTTCAAAGCTTCGACTCAGTGGCTTTATAAAAAGTTCCACGTGTCATTGGATGATATAAAAGGAACAAAGAATATGGTAGGCCAAACACTGGACCCTGGTCTTTACTTCTTTGCAGAATCAGAGAGAATTACGTTCTTGGTGAGAATAATCAAGAAGCTACTCACAACTGGAATGCTCTTCCAGATCAATTCAATGGACCTGAAATTTGCTTTCATCAGTGGTTGAGCAGGAATGTATGTCGGAACAACGCATGCTGGAACAACGCATGTCTGAACAATGAGGTCGGAACCACGTTGTTGCCACTAATGGCTTTACCACGAATGCCTTAACAACAATTTTTCATTGTAAAGGCATTCCTGGTAAAGGCATTAGTGAACGGCATGCATGGTTCCAGCATGCGTCCCCACTGGCCCCCACATCCACCCCTAAAACCACCCCAACCCCCCACCCGCCCCTAAAATTACTGCAACCCCCACCCCGCCCCTAAAACCACCCCAACGCCCCACCTCGTCCCTAGAACCTAAAACTACCCCGACCCCCTACCCCTAAAACCTAAAAACACCCCAACTCCCCACTCCGCCCCTAAAATTACTCCAATCCCCCACTCCCACCTCTAAAACCTAAAACCACCCCAACCCCCCCACTCCCACCCCAAAACTTACCGCAACCTCCCACCCCTAACACCTAAAACCACCCCAACCTCCCCACTCCCGCCCCTAAAACCTAAAACCTAAAACCACCCCAACCCCCACCCCTGCTCCTAAATTTACTGCGACCTCCAACCCCGCCCCTAAAACCACCCCAACCCCCACCCCTAAAACCTAAACCATCCTGACCCCCCACCCCCAAAAACTAAAAATACCCCAATCCCCCACCCCGCCCCTAGAACTAAAAATACCCCGACCCCCACCCCGCCCCTAAAACTAAAAATGCCCTGACCCACCCCTCCCCACCCCTAAACCACCCTGACCCCCACCCCTAAAACTAAAAATACCTCGACCCCCCTGCCCGCCCCTAAACATAAACCGCCCCTAAAACTAAAAATACCTGGATCCTCCTCCCCTTCCCCAAATCTAAACCACCCGACCCCCCAAAACTAAAAATACCACAACCCCCATCACCCCCAAAATTAAAAATACACCGACCATTCCACCCCTAAAACAGACCCACTTACCTGATCACGTTGTCCTGCTCAGCCGACTCCCTTCTTCTGTGCCTTAACCACGCATGTGCGTGGTTCAGCACATGGGTGGTTAAGGCACCAAACAAGGAAGTCGTGGTTAACGAAAGCATTGTTCCGCTTTCGTTGTCCACGACTTCGTTGTTACGGAGTCGTGGTTAAGGCTGCTTCCCGTTGAGCAGACAATGGTAGAATGCAGTTCCAAACTGGAACTCACTCATCAAAGCTGGGTAGATTAAGCCACATCATAGGCTGGCATATGCCTATTTTTGCCCTTCAGTGACACCATCCTGTAAATAGATATCAGAAGTTCCTTGCTTCCCTGCAGGAGAGCCTGACTTAGACTTCCAAGTCCAGGTCATGCTCTCGTAAGTGCTTTCAGCAGCTCTATCTTCCTAGTAATGATATGTCAGCCAGCAGCATCAGCAAACAGAGCCACCTGATTCATGGCCATCTGTACATGATAGTCACTCCTACAAAATACTGATATTTGTTCTGGTAACACATAGGGAACAGCACAGCAACAATGAATGACCTTCACAGTCATTGAACAGGTCGGGGAAAGCATATCATCCAACACATCCAACACACAACTACATCACGCAGTCACTGAGCTGGCAGCTAGGAACAAGACATAGCACTGTTCTAACCATTTTTCACAGGTGTACTTTCAGAAAATAGAGGGCATACAGGAAACTTTTCATACTTGCTCAGTTTATGATCACAATTTGGTGCATTTAAAGTGCAATTTACTCTTTTCTAGATAGTTTACCTATTTCAACTCATACAAGTCCTTTCTTGAAAAACAGAAAAGTACTTCCAGCTCCTTCATCCATAACTAAAACAGTTACATGATGCAACCATTTCTAACTACTCTACAATGCCAAACTATTCAAAACAAATGAAGACAATGTGATATGTACAGAAACTTCTACACTTAATTTTTGTATGGGGGTGTTTGAGTCCAGGTCTCCACCCACTCCCAGTAAATGGTACTCAACTGTAATTCACTCGATAAATAAACACTGACTCCAAATCAGCATTCTATCATTACAAGTTGCTTTACTGAATTCTCCCACTCTTCCATGTCTATCACATAATTTCCTTAGTCCTTACTAGGGCACTTTCCACTGGGATTACTCCAACAGCCTCGGTTGAATCTCAAAATAATTTGCTTCAAAACTCAAGAGGCAAACTCAGGCAAATGTCTTTTACTAGAACTGAACGGAGATGATCACATTATGCGAGCAATGTAATCCTCCATTAGCTTCCAGTTAAACAATGATCATATTTCCCATCCAGCTGTCCCTTCCATATAGCCACTCTTTGGTCTATCTTACCAAGTTTAAATCCCACAGCTTCCAACTGGAGATCTAACATCATCCAAGCACAATCATCTGCTCCTAAGCCAACAACAATGCAAGTAATTTTGTAGAAGACACCTCACATTTAGGGCTCATCTATTTGGAACTTTCTCCCACCAGAACTGAGATGATAAGCTGACTATCCCCATTCAGGTCTTTAGAATAGCAGCTTTTTATGACAACCTTTTGGTTAGTCTATGCCACTCATGCCTTCCTATTACTTTTCTCCGCTGTCTGGATGGCCTGACACACAAGACCGGCAATACCCTTTTCTTTGAGGCTAGACTTTGCTGGTTCCCCTCCTCGGCTAGTTCATGAATACTACAGAAATCATAAATGTGTGGACTCACTACTTGACCCCACCCCTCAGTAGACTGATTGATTGGCCCTTTCATCTCCAGAACTACTATACATTCTACTTTTTTATGTATCCTCACCCAAACGCACTTTGAGGCCTCACAGAGTGAAAACTGCAGGTGTGCAAAATTTGTGTAGTTTCCTTTTAAGCAAATATGTGAAATTACGCAAAATTACTCTGCAATATAGCACTTTATTTTAGCTTGAAATGTATCCTTCTCTCCATTTTAGACACAAGCTTGCATTTCCCATATAAAGAAGGAGAAAAATACACAAGTGCCAGAACAACCGCCTTCTGTGTTCTGTTAATTCGCATTACTCTTGTGATGGAATTTTTATCCAAACAGACTTGAAATTATGTGGCATGATATAATGGTGTAATTTCAGGAATTGCTAAACACAAAAATCTGAAATGCCAACCATTATGTGAGATTGCGATAATTTTACAAAAAAAACTAAATATAGAAGGCTTGATCTGACATCTGAAATTATCTGTTATAGTGTTTGAAGTTGGTTCTGACATGACAACTAGGCTGTGATAACTCATTAGAGTTGGGTCCTGGTGACACAATGCTTTCCACCAGTCAGCAGTACCTCCTATAGAAAAAACCCAGCAAATATTCTTTCAACATTTCATGAAAAAGGGTTCAAACTTGCCTCAGAGTTTGGTCACCTTATAAATAAAGTGGGTTGTTTGCTCTTTGGTATGCAATCTATCACCTTTGGTGATATGAAATAACTTTATATCTAGGGCTCCCGGTTTTAGGGTATTTTTTTTTTTACGCTTTCAACTGTAGTTATCCATATGTATTTTTTTGGCCACCTTATTGGTATTTATCCATATGGATTTTCTATTTATAGAATAAATTCAGCCGTAAAATTGTATCTTTTATTTAACTCATAGCTGTGCACTTATATGTGGAAGCCTGTCAAATTTTAGCAAATTAGGAAGCCACAAATAACAAAACACTACACCCATTGGGGCATATTAGCTTTATGCTACAAATATATGTTAACAAGTGCATGTATTTAAGGAATTCTGATCCTGTTGTGTAACTCCTTATCTGTCTACCTGCTCAGCTTTTGCCTGGAATTCATGAAAGACAGCATGGAGAGTCTTTCACAAGAAGCACAATTTTCAGTATTTTTCTGCCTTTAGAAATAAATACAGAAAGGAAACACACTGTTTACTGTCTGTATTTATCTGTAAAAATCAGTAAAAACAGAAAACTGGGAGCCTTATTTATAACATTATTATTGCATTTTCTTTTATAAGCTGTACCACATTAAAAGAATCAGCCAATGATATCTTTCATAGTTTTGTAAACGCCATGATTTAAACCCTTTCTAGAGGAAATGGAGTAGTTTTGGCAGCCAAACATACAAAAGGTGACAGGAGGAAGCTTTCAATTTGTCTAACTACTGCTTTCACTACTGGGGTAGCATTCCAGCCCAGCGTGTCACCTCAAGTTTGGACCCAGCTATGTGCTATGCGCAAACCTTGCTCCAATACGAACTGTCCACTGGCACTCATGAGTCGCGTGTAGCTTGGTTCCAGAGGCACAATGAGCATGAGACCCACCTCTAGGCATACCCTTGTTTAACCATAGGCAATTGCTTGCAGTAGCATTGCAAACCATTATTATTTTTTTGCGCACCATGCCACCTCAGTTTGGACCCAACTATACACAAATTAGTCTTGAACCGTTCAGTCTGAACTGATGGTGCTAGGTCCTCCCTGAATGGGAACACAAGCAACTCAAGGGTAGTTTTACACTGATTGGATCTCATCAGTTTGGTTTAACTTGGTTCCAGTGCCACAGTAAGTACAGGACCCGCTTTGGCAGTCACATCTCAGTGGACATCAGCAACAGACAAATAATTCAAGTATGACTGGCATATGAGGATGCTCAACAAGTAATTTAGTCAGAACAACAGCATTCCTCTTTGACAAAACTTACATTGAGAACAAGTGTCATCATGCAATCATCTTTCAAACTAGTCTATGGCTTTTAACATGCTCACAAGCTCACCAATGGGCTGTAGCTAGAACTCTTCCTTTATTTACTATCACTCAGCCCAAGCTCTATACGTGGAACCAACGAGCTGTTCTACTCAGTCATGGAAGAGATTATGGCCCTCATTATCTGTTGGTCGGCGGTAATTTAGAGAAAGGCCCTGCCAGCAGGCTGGCGGTACCTTTACCCAAATGATGACATTGGCAGTTTGGCTGAAGCCAAACCGCCAATGTACCACTCCGTCAGCCAGGGTGGTAACGGCCGCTGGGCTGGAGCCTTCGGTCTCGAGCCAGACGGCCATCACAATCCCACCTTCGGGATTATGACCCCGCCTACCGCCATGGTTTTCGGTGCAAGCATACTGCCACGAAAACTATGGCGGTGGGCACTACCAGTGCCAGGGAATTTCTTCCCTGGCACTGACAGGGGTCTCCCCCTCCCCCACCCACGAGTCCTCCCCCATCCTCCTCCACCCGCCATCTCCTGCTCCCCGCACATTTGCACACCCACACGTGCACACATACACACTCATACACACACGCATACCCACATCCACCCATGCATGCACACATACATACCCACACACCGCAATACACACCAACATACATTGTCGCACACACGCATTCACAACACACTACTTACACGCACACTCACATTCAGTCATTCAAGCACTCACTCAACGCGACTCACACCCCATGCATGCATACAAAAACAGACACACCCCCCTACACACACACAACACCCGCACACACCACCCCCCACACCCTCTCCTGTTGAAGAACCTGACCTACCTGCTTGCAGGGGTCCTCCGGCAGGAGACAGGAGGCGGCGCTGCTGGCAGCAGAAGCGTCTGCCAGCAAAACACCGCCAGGCCTTATCATTGCTCATGATACGGTCGGCGGTGTTTTGCTGGCGTGGCACTGCTGCTAACAGCAGCGCCACCTTAACGCCGTCCGCCACCATGACCGTCGACAGTATTCCGCCACCCTTCTGGTGGAATTCCATCTACGGTCATAATGAGGGTGGGCGGCTGGTAGCCACGGCGACGGTATGTTGGCTGCCGTCGCCGTGGTGGTAGGCGGTCAATACCGCCAATGTTGTAATGAGGGCCTATTTGTGTTATTCAGTGACCATGTAATATAGCTAATGCTCTATCCATACATCCCCTCACTTCTATCTATCAACAGAGGTACAGCAAACAAATACTGAGATATTACTCAAAGTATGTCTTCACCTGCAAAAGAAGAGAAGGGCACACAGTATATCAATAAGAGAAATCAATGATAGGTCATCTTTTCTAGTTTCAACCTCTAGAGATCAACCAAACTCTGTTGGAAACACAATATGTATTTCTCTACTTCGGGGACTACTTATTATAATTTTTTCTAAATGCACCTCCAGAGAAGAGGGTCAACATCTGAATCATAGATTCTAACAGCTGTGCTTTCATGTCGAACAGGTGCATACACGAGATCATTTTCAACTGCATGTGATACAGAAGTTTAAGTTATTAATTCTTGTTGCAGACTAACATACAATTGCTCAACTTCATGTTTTATGAAAAATATATAGGGGGGAGGTGGAGTGATTTTGTCATGAGTATCTGCTTCCACTCTTGATCATCTGTAATTACTCCCTTCCACCGCACACCGAGAAAAAATTCTAATGTAAAACATTTTAGCATGTCTTACCAGTTAGAAAAGCATTCAAATGGATGCCTGTTCACACCAGAACTCGAACATACTATGCAATTTACTGCGGAGGCCAGTTTATCCAACAAATAACTATTTCAATGAAACACCGGCTTCCCAGGAAGAGTGAAGTCCTGAGATCGAAAGTATCAAATTCTGCCAAAGTTCATACAAATGTCTAGTACTTCCCTGAAGATGCAATAACTATATGGATCTGCACGCCACAATAATCATTTATTTTACCATTGTTGTTACAGTTTACGAAACAACGAAAAATATGGTGTTCATGCCATGCGTGGTGTTCATTGTTTACAGCATTTAATATTTAATTGCTTCCATTTGTGTATATATGGTATTCAAACACCTTGGAGTAGTTCAACCTTTTGAAAAGCTGACTGACTAACTTGAAGATCTCAAAAGACCACACATAAAGCGGCTCTTTCTTGTAACAGGCGACAAAACTAGCCACAGGGTGGAGTTATTTGTAGTCTGGGGTGGGCATTGCTGATGAATTTAAAATGCATGGTTTAGTGGTTCTTTATAGTTTACGACAAAAGAGTAGACTATCAAAGACGCCATTTATTTCGCTTTCCACAGTGGCTCTTCTTCCAGGGATGTGTGCCCACGGCTGTCTTTTTTCATGAATATAAAGGATTTCGATTAAAACCAAGTGTTTTTATATTCCCAAAATAGAGCACAGAGTTCTGAGCATTCATTACCTATCCATCACAGCAGCAACAAATACCGCTAACACGATAAAGCATTATTATTCAATACTCACACATCCATCCAAACTTGTTTCAAGTGTATATGAAATGACCTTCGAGTTCACACAGTTTTTGCTGCTGGTGCATTATGTAGATTCGACAAACAAGGTTTTGGAGCGCGGCCTCTCTTCAGAACAGTTTAAAATCAGAAATGCATAATGTGAGACCACACAAACACGTTTTTTATCAAAATGTCAACATCTATTCCACTGCTAATCTCGATGTGAAATATCTAGGCATGATGTGCTTTCAGAAACATACTGTGACTTCAGGTGCAGGAATCAGACCCGATACAGAGTGGATTTAGAAACCGCCACTAAACCCCTAGCTGTGCTTTTCAGAAGATTTATCAGGGATTATATTTTTACGGAGCTTAAATGGACACAAGAGGACAGAACTATTTTCTCCATACAAGTATGTGCCTTTCAATACTAATGTAGAATTCCAGAGCATTGAACAAGGCAATTCTTCACGTTATTGGCCATTGATCATGTCAAAAATGCATGTTATTGACCCTTGTATAATTTATAAGTGCAGCACTCAAGGGAAGGCACATGAGGAGGGTAAGTCACAATAAATAGTGGCATTAACCAGTCAACGATGCTATTAAAAGAATTCAAATGTAGCCGCCATTTCTCCCCTCTGACAGTCCTATTCCTGCATAAAAATCAATTATCAATGGTTAGAGAAGTAGAACTTCCGTACTGTACTTGTAATGACTTAGTGCACTCTGAAAATCCTTTTTAGCTGTCCCACTCTGTACATTACAGACTGTGCTGCTGCAGCACTGATGAATGATACAAAGGGCGTTATTGGGAAATGGGCATTCCCAGCAGGAGGGAGGTGCACATAACGATGCTGAAGAGGGGCTATGTTATGGTAATGCCTTCCAGAGCATTCAATAATCATTGTTTTGCTGCTGGCTTGTAGGGACCGACAAAGGTGTAGACTTAGGGACTGATTACGAGTAGGTCGGTTTACTCTGGCCCGTGCATAAACCTCTTTTATGCCTGGGTCGGAATTACACGTTCAGCCGTATTTAATGCATACAATAATTATCGGATGAATCTGTCTTTAAATTTCGACAGGTTCAATCTTTATGTGGGAAAGTCATGTGCTATTTATCATGACAGGCAAGTTTGGGTGCATTAAACACCAAAAGCCACATGTATTGCACACAAACTCGTAATAGGTGTTATTTATCACACTTGATAAATAACGTCATGCAGAATTAAAATCACATATTGGTTTGGCACACAACGGCTGCATCTGATCCAGGTCACCCAGCCTTTCTGTAACCTTCGCTAGGATCTTGCTGTAGCTGGTAGACTGATCTGCAGGTAGAGCTGGTGCCCTGGCTGACTAGGCTGTGGGAGGTGGTCTTTTCTGTGTGCCCCACTCCCCACTTTCTGTGACCCCTATCTAATTCTTTTATGAGCATTTGTAGAAAATAAACCAAATTCTCACCTAAACATGCAGTTATACCTACAGATTTCACCAGATGATCTGTGTCAGAGAGGGCCATAGAATGATCAACCACATATCACAAGGGGCAAAGGCTTTAATGGTGTTCTTTTCTTACCTGGCACTCGTATTCTGTTATATGCCTTCTGTGGTGACTCCAGGCTCAAAATATTAATAATAATGCCACACAATGTCTCCACTCCCAGCTGAAGTTTCAGTTCCGATGGTGGTCCCTTCCTTTTCCTAGGTTGTCCTTGTAATGTTTAGCTACCAGGTCTTGAACCCTTCTTTTAAGATCAATGAACCTTTTTTACCATCTTCCACCGTTTGTGGCTAGTGGAGATGCCAATGGCTTTATTAATGGTGGTCTGGCACAGTTGTTTTGGTGGTGCATGTACCATGAGGATTCCTATGATTTGGGGTTTTCTTTCTCCCCCTCTTCAGCTGGAAGCTTAACCTCAGAAAAGTTATGTTTCCTAAGTTCTTGGAGGCCAAGGTGTGCTATTGTCTGATTATTCTTCTGCTATTTTTATTGTAGACAAAGGATGACAATTGAGTGTCCATTCACACTTTTCTAGGCCCTAAATTTGAGGAAACTGTTGCCTGATTTCATTTCTAGTGTCAAGCTGCTTCACATACTCCTCCTGCAGCAGACTTCCACTGAATGATGTTTCAGAACTCAACTTTCTGTTTTTGGTATACCGGAATGATGTATTTCCAGTGTCTCCAATTTTGTTTTCAAGGCCAGCCCTGCGGCCAACCCCTGCTACACCCAGCCGAAGGCCGTGTGCAACTCATGGCTGCGTTGTTAGTGGGGTTGACTGCAGGGCCTGGCCGCAGGACTAGATGCAGTCGAAGGCCGACCGCGGGGGTGGTTGGATTGATGTATAGTAATGAAAACTAATTTACCTTAAAAAAACATAGAAATTCCCTGAAAAAATAAAGGTTACAGGGACATTATAGTTAGGAAATAGAATTTTTAAAACCTTAGAAATTCACTGAAAGAAACAAAGGTTACATGGACGTTATAGTTAGGTTCTGAATTTTGGTACAAAACCATAGAAATTCAGCAGTTATAGTTAGACTTCTTTCAAGTAACTACAACTTGCTCCTCGCTATGCACTGCTAATTACCCCAGATATTGCAGCAGTCATGGCAACTTATATAACGTCCTTAAAACTATAAATAAAATATCAGCAGTCATTTTTTTAAAGAAAAAGCTGTGCATGGCGATGTACATGTACAGGTTGATTTAAGCTCTGTCACATATACAAATTGGGCTAACAACTTGGATTGTGGCACACTTTCGTTTTTGCGTGATTAAAGACATGGTGATAATTTGATAGTGATTATTCATTAAAGATACACAGTTCAGACGTGGTTCTATGTATATGTGTATATGTTTTTAACCAATAGGCATACATGCTACTTATACCATCCTGAAGAGGCTATTAGACACTAGGCCGAAACGAGTTAACACCTTTCTGAAAATAAGGAGCCCAGTCTGAAAAATCAAGACAATTTGTAACAGTATTACAAGACGTCAGCTGGTATCCACAGTCTGTGCATGCAATAAGTGGGAGAGATGGTGATAAGGTCATGAGAATTTGGACTACCTTATAGACAGACCAAATAAGATGGACTGCATACATTTGGCTGTCAATGTCTGAGTTGTTGTTTAAGGAATTGCAAGTAAATGTTAGACAAGAGTGTTCCATTGTTGAAAACTATTGTGGTTTAAATCTCTATCTGCATAGTGACTATGATGTTTTTATGAATGAATTATAATACAAAAGATTACACAAATAAAAGTGCCTCAATAATAAATTAGATATTATTGGTGGAAAAAGTATGTATTTTTTCCCCTAGGCCATTGTTTTTGTTTTGTGAAGGATAGCTACCCAAGGCTATAGAGGATTATTTGGGTGGCCCCTTTTATGGTTTGACACCTTCTTTATTAATGGCATTTTCAGTGCAATGATGTTATACCTTAAGATGCCATCACTGAATGAGCATTGCTTTCTTAATGGAGAACTGTCTGCAGCGCTGAGATCCAATGAATGGAATTCCTGGCTCTCCACTTCTGAAAACTGAAATTTGTAAAAATGCATTAGCAAGTTACCAAGCAATAACAAGGAAGGCACTTGGAGAGTGAGCTAGAAAATATTCCTCCATTATCTCCAATGCCTTTTTATGAATTGGTACTAAATATTTTTACAAAAGTGTTTGCCATCATAAAATGGGGAGCTGCACTTTGGCCTGGATTCGAACTGTTTGATAGTAAACACAAAGGATTTAAATCAATTCTAACTCCTGCTGAACATGTTTGTAAATCATTTAGCACCCCTGAAAAGCCTGTACCAGTTAGAACAATTATATTCTGCATTTTAAGTTGTGTGGATCTGCTAAAAAAATGAAAGTCGCTCTAGAGAGAGTTTTTTCATAAATATCCCTGGAGTTTTTTGTGCCAAATAGGATCCACATAGACAGAACTAGGTTCCCATATAGGATCAGAGTCTTAAGTGTCGGATTGCAGCAAGGCTCCAAATACTTGTTTCCATCTTATCACACTTTGCTCTTCCCACACAGATCCACTTCTCTGTACAAAGATTCAAGTGTTTTTACATTGGACATAGGTTTGCCTTTGCTTATCTTTGTAAACTTATTTATAGAAAGGGTTTCCTTCAGTGACTTACTCAGACCCTGGCCCACCATTATTGGCGCAAGGTTCATCACTCATCCCCATTTCCAAGCATAAAGACACTGATACACCTATGTGGTTCATATTTACATATATCGATCCAAGCCCAAATTCAAGAGTCAATGTCTGATTCTGAGTCTGTAGAACATGGACCAACTAGGCAAATTTGGATCCATCAGCACAGCTCTGGTCTACCTCTAAAGAACCAAACACAAACATGGGACAATCTCTCTAGATATAAATCCATTTCTCAAACTGCCATGGATTTCGGTTCATGTCTCTAAACCAGTCGTATTTTATGGGTTCCTTTTTACCTAAGCAAATGCCGATCTTGCTACATGTTCCTGACTATCTATATGGAAATACCTGTATTCTTAGAGTTCAGCCAGACATGAAGATAGGGGTTAAATCTAAATTTCCAAAGCATAACACATTGAACATAATATGACCCATGCAAGAGGTATGGGTGAGATTGTTAGGACCTGGAGCCTGAAAAAGTTACCTTCATGGTATATTCTTCTGAAGAGTTGTTAATGAATCAGATGAGAAGGGCTCAACCACAAGAGTATGGATGGTGGCTGCAGTGAGGTGCAGAATCCAGGAGGTGAAGATGGCATTTACCAAAGTAAACATTATGATTAAAGCAAAGTTTTAAACATGAAGCAGGGCTTCATTGGGAGCAACGGAGTGCCTTCAAGGCAGGTTCACATGACTATTCCCAAACAACTGAAAGCTTTCTCTGGCTACCATATTTGTCACTCTTTGCAGTCTGGATATATGTTTTTACTGGTTGAAGGTCTGGACTATGTTGCGGTTGTCTAGTTTCTCTCCCACTAGCACTTGGTTAGTTTGGGCAGGGGGAGATTTTCAGGGGGAGAGATAGTAGAGCTTTAACTGTTTCAACTATAATGCTGCTTGTGGGACAAATTAACCAAAACGTAACCTGGGTTTTTTGCTATTTCTACATGGTAGTGGAAAGAAGACCTAGGCTCATCAGAAAGTAAAACAACTTGAATTGTGTGGCTATTCTCAATATTAAAATTTCTGTCTTTGTGCCATTCAAGCAGATGTAGCTCTCCATCCCTTAGAGGTGAATATGATAGAGGGACTTGGTGACATGCACAAGCTTCTTTGAAGACCTCTCCAGACATATGTGAATCTGGATATTATTGTCATACATATGGAAGTGTACCTGATGCTTACATAGTTTTTGAACCATTGGCCCTTTGTAGATATTAAAGAGTAATAGAACAAGAAAGGACTCCTGTGGCACACCACACTGCAATAGAATATGACTCTTAATTTCTTGTTTGATGGCTATGGAGGAATGGTTTAATCTCATCTAAAGCCAGCCTTAAAATGCCAGCTGTTAGACCTGGCATCCTTGGCTTAGGGTTCCCTCTAATTTTTTGCCTTCCTATCTCCTGTTTTGCTTATTCCATTTTGTTGGCTTTAAGATTCTGCACACTTTAACACTGGTAACCATTGCTGAAGTGCTTGTGCTGTCTCGTTTAAAAAGGGCAGGATTGGCTTATACCCAATTTTCATATTTAATTTACTTGTAACTCGCCAGCAAAATGGCACTACCTCTGCACATGGCCTGTAAGTTAAATGCTACTAGTGGGCCTGTAGCACTGATTGTGTCACTCACTTAATTAGTGCATGTCTGAGGCCTGCTATTACAGGCTGTGTGTGTGTGTAGTTTTAAACTGCCATTTTGACCTGGCAAATTAAACCTTTTGCCAAACCAAAACCTTCCTTTTTCTAAACGTCATCCCTACGGTAGGCACAGGACAGTCCAGAGGGCAGGTTGCAAAGTATTTAAAGACTGAGACATGTATTATTATGTTTTGCATGTCCTAGTAGTACAAAACCTCTCAAATTTGTTTTTCACTACTGCAAGTCACTACCTCTCTCATAGGATAACAATTAAGTTACCTTATTACATCGAGTGAGTGTAATTTCCAAATCAGAACAGGTAAACAGTTCATGTTTGGTTTCTTTGTAATTGCAGTGAAAAATCCCAATTTATGATGAAGTTGATATTTAAATTACAATGTTTACAATTTTGAAAATGCCACCTTTAGAAAGTTGGCCTTTACCTGCCTCTGCCAATAGGTGCCTGCTGCCATTTTCTGGGTCACATGAATGGAAGGAGTTGGACTTTGTGTTTTCCTCCTAGACAGCCACACCAAATAGGGAGCTTGGGTGGACATGGACGAGCCAGGATGGAAAAGAAGCACAGGCTTCCAACAACCTTGTCCCTGCACCTGGACTTTGCCATCTGTCAGTCTACCCTGCCAAGTGGTGCCACACCAGTCCTGGACCCTTAGAAGTTGACCTAAGGTGCTCTACCAACCTCTCTGGATCTAGCCATTGTCTCTGTTAAGTGGTGCAGACTGGAGCAGAACTGATACATCGCTGCTGCTACAGGGATTGGACCCGTCACAAAGACCCATAGTGCATAACAGCACATCGGAACCACCTTTGGTGACACATTCTTAGGACAGGCCCTCCAATCCTTCATTGATGGCAACCTCAACAGTGATGCCAGATGCCACATCACAGCCTTGCAACTCTTCGGAACCAGCGCAATATCATGACTTCATGATGCATCTTCGATGCAGAATTTCACATTGCAAGCCCTCGTCAGCAGGATCCTTGGCTATGGTGTAGGTGTTACATTGCAAGCCTCAATGCATCTCTGAATCAATGCATCGATTCAGCTGCACAGTGCATCTCTGACACTGATTCTCACAGCGTGCCCCAAAACCAGGATTTAAGGTACTTTGTTCAGTGGGACTATCCGGAAGTCTGTTGCCAGCCTGCACTCCATAACAGTCGGCTTGAACTTGTGAACCTGCCCTGGTCCATCGCAACCAGATATCAACAAGCGTCACTTTATGCTTTTTGCCTCTATTTTCACTATAATGTTTAAAAATGCATGCCTCCAGTTATTCTGATTGTGCTTTTTGCTGTTTGGTCTTTATTTTTTAAAGAAGGCTCTATTTGTCTAACTTGGCGTAGGATCCTTTTTGCGCGGTGTTTTTCAGTTTATTACAGCTTGAAGTGTTGCACAAATATTTTACACATTGCCTCTAAGTTAAGCCTGACTGCTCTCTGCAAAGCTGTCACAGGGTTAATCACTGGTTAACTTAGGGTTGGTTTGTGCCTCACTCTGAGAAGGATTGTGGTTGCTGCTTGACTGGAGCTGACCCCAGTATAATGTTGTTCTCTCATGAACAAAGTTTGTAGTCTTCCATCCTCATTCCACGTTCCACTGGGTCATCTCTGACTTTGGGAGATTCTGGAACGGAGACGGGAGCGGAAGGGCAGCAGTTTATCCTGTTCGTGATATTGTGTGTCACCCCTCGTTATTACTACAATAAACTCATACGTGAACATACTTACCATAAAAGAATGATATTTATAGAATTGGCGACGATTCAGATGTACTTTCTATGAGACTTACGTCCAGATCGCAGCAAGTATCTTTGTGGCTGAGTGAATGCTGCGGTTACTATCATCATTCAGCTTTCAAAACAGTTTGTGTCGCGTACAAGCCGAGGACGCTTGTTTTTCTGAGCGGAACATTTATTTTTTTCTTTGGAGTGCATGCCTTTGTGGTTCGGACTGCGTCACTGTGAACCGGATGTTTAATCGGTATGTGCTTAACGCACTGTACGTCGACGTGCCGCCTTTTTGGATGACGTGCTGTGTGTTGACGTGCCACCATTTTTGATCGGTTTGAAGCCTACATTTGAGTGCCTCCATTTTGAATGGGATATCAAAACTTCTGTTGCTTATTCTTGCTTTTTAGTCTCAAATCAAAACTATTGCTACTTGTAATCTGGTTTACTGCCTAGATTTAACCATATTTTCTTTCTTTTTCTTTTCCACTGGGGACACTTTTTCAATTTGTATATAAAATGATTCTGTATCATAATGGCCTCACGTAACATTTGGAACTTGTCACCTCCACAACCGTGTATACCAGTTTCAGGTTTACCAATCTTAAAATGGAAAGAATGCCGTGAGTATTTTACAAACTATATATCAGCCATTGATGATGAAGAGGAACTTTCAACTAAGAAGAAATTTTAAATTCTCTTACATTGCTTGGGCCCTGGTGGGCTGAATTTGTTTTAACAATATAAATAAGAAACAAAGGCATGAAGGTCAGAGAAATGTGTATTTGAATGCACTTGAAGATTTTAATAACTGTTATAAACCTACAATTTGTGGAGCAGTAGATCAATATTAATTCTTGCACAGGAAACAAGGCAAGGAAGAACTGGTGGAAGATTATGTTTCTGCATTAAAGAATTTGGTTATTACTTGTCGGGTCGGAAACCTGCATGATGAACTTATTTGTGACCAGATTGTTATGCAAACATCGAATTCTAGTATTCAATAATTTATGGGCCAAAGGAGAAAGTTCTTTGCAATAAATTATTGACATTGTGAAAAGAGCAGAGTTGACTGGAAGATGTGCCAAAGCAGCGCTCTTAGTGGAAAGTAAAAGTGATGAGGTGATAGTAGCAAGAGTAAAAGGAAAGAAATCCACGCAGGAATACAACAAGAAATGTATTGGAAAAACTGATGTAGATCGGAAAGGTTATAGAAGTGAAAATAGAAGGAAATGTTATAGATGCAGTAGTGCTGATCATCTGGCCAATGATAAATTGTGTCCAGCAAGAAAGCAAAAGTGTTCAAAGTGTGATGTGAAAGGTAATTTTCAAAGTGTATGTCAAAAGTAATGTGGAAATTGCATAAATGTGCTAGAGCTGGAAAACACTAGCTCTTCGGAGGAAAAGGAGTTGAACATTTGTGTACTATGTGTAGATGGGGTTGATGATAACCATGTTTTGCTCACTGCTGAAAAGGATAACAAAAGGAAGAAAAAACCCATGTGTGAGATAACATTGGGGGGTGAACATACCTATAGAAGTTGATTCTGGTTCACCATATACAATTGTAAATAAGGATGTGTGGAAGAGAAAATTTAAATCAAGTTTGGGTAGTGATTTATGCATGCCAGACGTAACTGCTGTTGGGTTAAATGAAGATGAAATTTCAGTACAAAGATAGGGAAACTTTAGGTAATTTGTATGTGGCTGTCACGGGTCCCTCTGAGTTGGGGTGAATCAACCAAGCAAATTATGAATGGTGTTAGACCCAAATAACCTTAAGCCAGTTTAAACAATTCAACCACAGTTGAGTATTGGTAAAGTGGTATTAAATGCATTTCCAAAGGTGTTTTCTGGGTGTATTGGAAAGAGGAAGGGGTTTAGACATAAGATCTATTTGAAAAAGATGCTAAACCTCATGTGCACAGAGCAAGGAATATTCCCATATCTATTAAGGCATGAAATGAAGTTCCAGTTACATAGATTACAAGAAGAAAGGATAATTGAACCTATTGAATCTTCAGAGTGGGTTGCTCCCTTAGTGGTAGTGAAAAAGGCAAATGGAAATTTGAGATTGTGCATTAACTTACGAGAAATTACTAGTAATATACATATAGATCAGTTTCCTCTACCACACATCAATAAAATGTTATTGCGTACAAAGGGATTGAAACGTTTTTCATCTATTGACTTAAAAGCAGCTTATCACCAAGTTCCGTTACATTCAGACAGTAGAAATTTGACCACCTTTATAACACCTTTTGGATGTTACAGGTTTAGGAGAGTGCTGTTTTGTTTAGCATCAGCGGCGGCCATGTTCCAGAGATTAATGCACCTTATGTTTGAAAATGTGAATAATATTATGATCTTCCAAGATGACATTCTCATTAAGGGTAAGTCTAGAGGAGACCATGATCAAACCCTATTGCAGGTACTTGATGTTTTAGCTAAGAAAGGGCCTACTGCTGAGTAGAGGAAGTGTAAATTTGCTTGCAATCCCATTACGTACTTAGGTCATATTGTGTCTGCAGAGGGGATTAAGCCAAAGGAAGAACTTGTGAATGCCATAAAAAATGCACCTAATCCCCAAAACAAAGATGAAGTACGTGCGTTTTTAGGTTTAGTAGAGTTTTATTCTAAGTTTTTTAGGAATTTGCTATGAAAACGTATGACTTAAGGCAGCTACTCAAAGCAAGAAACAAATTTGTCTGGTCTAATGAGTGCCAACAAGCATTTGAAATGCTCAAAGATGGCATTTATAAAGCATCTCCTTTATATGGTTTTGAGCCAAATCTTCACTGTATCATCACCACGGATGCCAGCTGTAGAGGAATTGGAGCTCTTCTGACACAGAGGAATAAGACTGGGCAAGAAGACACTATTGCCTTTGCGTCATGGTCATTGACCGTGTCTGAAGAGAAATTTTCAGTAATTGAATGTGAAGTGCTGGCCTGCGTTTGGGCATTAGAACATTTCTGACAGTATGTTTGGGGTAATAAGATTTTGTTGAGAAGTGATCATAAGCCTTTTGCAAGAGTATTAACAACAAAAGGTCTGTAAAGAGCATCACCCAGATTGGCAAGAATGTCATTATGTCTGTTTGAGTATAAGTATGATGTGCAGTATCTGCCGGGAGTGAAGAATGTTGTAGCAGATTTCTTAAGTTGCATGCCCTTGCCCACTGAGTACATAGATGAAGAAGTGGGTGAGGATTTGTGGGTTGCAGTTGTGGAGGAAGGATGTCAAGGTATTTCACATGACAAATGGAAGGTGGAACAGGAACGCGATAAGATTTTAAGGAAGGTGTAATGTATGATCACTAAGGGGTGGCCACAGAAGAAATTAGTGGACAAAGTTCTGTTGCCCTTCTGGGAAGTCAACAATGAACTATCTTTTGAGGATGATTTGATTGTTAGAGGTGGAAGGGTAGTACCTCCCGCAATCTTAAGATCTAAAATGTTGGAAATATATCATTAAGGCAATTTAGGAATTGGAAAAACAAAAAAACTGAATGAATAATTGGTATTGGTGGCCTGGTTTAGTAAAGAGGTAGAAAGGAAAGTTAGAGAGTGTATATTATTTTAGAGTGCTGACAAAACACAAATGACACCTAAACCACCTTTACTTCCCATTTCTTGTCCCAACATGGCACTGAAAACAGACTAGCACCAATGAGGACAGAAGAGGTTGCATGGGAGTAAACTCTGGTGCAGGTGAAAAATGGAGTGGATCAGGTAGGAAGATTGTAAAACCAAAAAGGTTTGAAGATTACTGTTAGTTTAAGTTTTTAAGATTTATATTGATAATGCATACCCAATTTGATAATTTGTAGAAATCTGTATATAAGAAATTTGTAAATAGTAGAAGAGTATACATGTAAGTGGGGTAGTTTTGTTTGGCTATAAAGGAGGGAGATATGTAGTGTTGTTCTCTCATGAACAAAGCTTGTAGTCTTCCGTCCTCGTTCCACGTTGAGTCATCTCTTGCATGGGGAGTTTCTGGAACAGAGACGGGAGCGGAAGGGTGGCAGTTTATCCTGTTTGTGATATCATGTTTGTGTCCCTCGTTATTACTACAGTAAACTCATACATGAACGTACTTACCGTGAATGAATGATCTTTACACCCAGTTAACCAACAACCCAACTTCTTACACCAACTTTAAAACACCAGCCAGGCCCTTAAGTCTCTACAGTAGAAGAGTGATGCTACTCACATTGTAGGCTGGTGAGAGGTTGAGGACAATGTAAGCCTGCTTACTAAAGCTTGTCAAAGGTGATGAGAGGGTTTCACTGATAGTTGTCAGTGCCGACTATGAGCAACAGAAGACACCTGAAACTTCCCTGAAAGTCATGTAAGACGTGGTCCTGTTCAACTTACTCAATTGGTTCCCTGCTAATTTCCATTTCCATGGTTGTACTAAACGACATGGGTCAAATAGTGGTCTGTAGTCAAACAGCACCTGGGTGTACGCCTATTATGTCTTCAGTATTCGGGAAATTATATTGCATTTAATTGAATCAGCAACTGTTCTGCTTAGAATGGAAGAGTTTGTTTTCGGGGTGATATCAGCATCCAGCTATAACTGGATCCACTGTAGATGTAAAAGTATTGTTTCTCCAACCTAGACTAAGCTAGCCATTTCTTCCTTCACCACACGTTTGATGGTAGTACATGATTAATAAAGAGTTGAGTGGTAACATTGGTAAATAATGTACTCTTGTAGGAAAGTAGCCTCTTTCTAGTCTTGTTACCCCCACTTTTGGCCTGTTTGTGAGTACATGTCAGGATGTTTTCACTGCCTCACTGGGATCCTGCTAGCCAGGGCCCAGTACTCATAGTGGAAACCCTATGTTGTAAGTATGTTTGTTATGTGTCAATGGGATCCTGCTAGCCAGGACCCCAGTGCTCATAAGTTTGTGGCCTATATGAGTTCCCTGTGTGGTGCCTAACTGTCTCACTGAGGCTCTGCCAACCAGAACCTCAGTGGTTATGCTCTCTCTGCTTCCCAAATTTGTCACTACAGGCTAGTGACTAAATTTACCAATTCACATTGGCATACTGGTACACCCATATAATTCCCTTGTATATGGTACTGAGGTACCGTCCAGGAGATCCCTATGGGCTGCAGCATTTCTTTTGCCACCCATAGGGAGCTCTGACAATTCTTACACAGGCCTGCCACTGCAGCCAGGGTGAAATTATGCCCACGTTATTTCACAGCCATTTATCACTGCACTTAAGTATCTTATAAGTCACCTACAGGCTAGTGACTAAATTTACCAATTCATGGATTTTAAGATGTTTGATACCTGAATCTGAAAGTGTTCCAGGATGTCCCAGTGGTTTTTCTGTTATGAGGGAATCTACTTTTTTAGCTTTTCAGAGTAAAATATTTTTGGAAGACATTGAATCCATTTTCTGCAAGCACATATTCCAAATTAACGAAATGTGGTTTCCAATATCACAGAAGGAACTTTCTTCAAAGTCAAGTTAAGTTCAAGCCCACCACGGATTTTTAACAGTTTCCCATACCTTGTCCAGTCTTTCATCTTCCTTTGGGACATTCTGATGTATTGTAGCCCGCCCATGTAATAATTGACAGGTCTGCGATCTTGAGTCGTGAAAACTCAAATTTATATTTAATATTCATTTTTTTTTGCAAGTGATATACCTATCTAGATTATGTGCAGGAGGAAATATCGATTTACAAAATTGCTCCCTAAAAAAAACCATTTCTGCCCAGAACAAACTCAAAAGAATCTCTATATTAATAAAACTATAAACAATCAGTTTTAGAGGCAATGCTAGCTAGCAATATTGAATGAGATTTTGACAGGCAAAACACGTTTGGGGTAAAAGACTGCAACTTTTCCACTTATCTTGATAGATTTTCTTCAAGGTGTGGGAAGCAGTCATTAACAAAGATGTACATGACTTCACAACAGAACGACGAAGAAGTGACCCTGCAAAAATTAGCCACTGCAAAGTGGCATCCACAGCATCAAAGCAAAAACCACCAAACTCTTGTAAAGTCAGGAACTATACAAAAGCTCCATACACAAATATACATCAATTTAAGACAATAAGCACACGCACCAGCTGTAACACAAGCCTCCTCCATTAACCTAAAGTAAATACTCTATAGAAGCAAAAACAACAGAATAAAATTATCCAAAATCTTACTTTAGAAAAATCTTCAGAATACTGTAACAACAAGAAACAAAGATAGTACAAATAGCAGTCAGTGGCAACCTTGACAAGCAAACAACTACAAACAATTAATTTTCTTACCTCAGAGCAAAACAATCTGCTGATCCCCTAGAGAGATGGGTTAAACATTTTAAATCAAACATAAAAGATACCTTAAGAAAACTAATATGTGTCTACATTGAAACAAAACCATAAATGTAGTTCTGACAAAACTAAACGAGAAAGGGCTAAGTCTGTAGGCCTGGTTTTGGCAAGTGGGCAGTTGTTTTTGCAAATCTAGGCAGTATGCAAACAAACTGGCAATATATAAAAAAATCCCGAATGACACGTGAACAGACCAATGGATGAAGAAGGCAGACCCAAAGGCCTTGTATGTAAATAAGTATGCATTTTTGTTAGAAATCTTTTGGAGAGCATTATGCTTAAAAAAAGTGGGAAGAGAAGATACAAATCATTGATAGTTAATTTTCCATTTATGGCATTAAACTACTACAAAACACTTTGGGCCTGATTACGAGTTTGGCAGATGAGAACACCTGTCTGCCAAACTCCCAACAGGGTGGCAGCCACTGTAGTGGCGACCTCCCCGTCGAACCCATTATGAATTGCCCGCTGGGCCGACACCAAGATTTCCACCTGTCAGCCCACCAGGGAAGTGGCGGCAGCATTGTCGCTGGCTCGTACTTGAGTCGACAGCAATGCTGCCACCCACATGGGGCACCAGCACCCTCGTAATGCGCACTGTTTGCACCTGTTCTCTGCCAGCCTTTTCATAGCGGTGAAACCGCCATGAAAAGGCTGGCAGAGAACTAGGTCGTAATCAGCAAGTGCTGCCCTGGCTGATTGCAACCTGCACCCGCTGTCAGCCTTTCAGGATCATCGATCCCAGCGAAGATGGCGGTATCCTGGCAGTCAGAGCGCGAGGGTCATAAATGTGGCGGATGTACCATCACAGCAGCGGCGGTCCAGATCGCGACTGAGTCTGGCGGTCTAGTGACCGCCAGACTCGTAATTAGTCTCTAAATGCTAACTCTCTGGAATAATGTAATTCTACAATATTACCAAAATAAAAAATGAAGAGAAGAGTTAAAAAGAAGGGGTGTCTTAAATGAAATACAAACTGCAAGTTTAGTTCATATAACTTCAAGAAGGTCATTACATCTTCCTGGCCATATTGACCACTTTTAGAACATCAAGTTTTCATATGGCAGTCAATGCATGGGCATGAATGTTTCATCCAGAGTACCACCCTCAGAGCACTCCTGGACCTACGATAAATCAGAAGAAGGACTACCCTGCTGTCTGAAGAACCTGAAGGCAGAATTGACCATCTTGCCTTGAAACCAGGACCCGAGAAGTGGCTCTAAGTGTCAATTGGCTGACCTCTTGCTTGATCTAGAGGGACATAACATACTTCCATAGGCCTATTGTCTGCAAATGCACACCTGACCAATAACAACAGGACCTACATTAGACTGCCGGTCTCTGTTGCAGTGATTCTATTCCCCAAGTGGTGCCCCACATGTCCTGGATCCTTGGTTGATGTTAGAATTTACTACTTCTGTCCAGAAATTGCAAGCTCTAGGACTGAAAAACATTTTGCAAATGTTTTGACTGGAAAACTATGGGAGACCTGTACCTCCATCAAAGCCGCAGTTGTCGACATTGAACCTGAGGTTGGCCTGAGCTTGCTTGCTAGTTTGCCCCACTGAAGGAGAGCTGACTGAGAAAGATTTCTAAGTCTGAACGTATAGGGCTTGATCGAGACTGACGTCACCCAGTAACCCATTGACTTTGAGGCACAGGCTTCTTACTTTGCCCACTCACCATTTTCCCATCTTTGACAACGGCCCGTTAGAGACCACGCTTTTCTTGCAACCCATTGTCATGGACACCACTTCATATCTAGCTTGATCTGATGATTTGTCAATGACAACTTTTTCTATATGAAAGTTTCTAAGTTAGAAGGTAAATTGTCCATTGGGATGAACCAGGCCCCTGTATACGACCCACAATCCATCGTGGTCGGACTTAACTTTTGATTTTGACTTGGTGTAGTACAATCAGGTAAACACAATTGATGCTTTGTGCTTTTTGGTGCTTTTTTTAATTCGAACTTAAAAAAATTATATCTCTGGTTCTACTTATTTGATTTTTGTGGTTTTAATGTTCCCCTATTGATTAAAAGTTGCTCTATGTTTCTAAATTGGTTTGGGATTTTTCTTCTGTTGTGTGTTCCCTTTTTTGCTCTTTGAGTACTAGATACATACTTTACACATTGCCTCTAAATTAGGCCTGACTGCTTTGTGTAAAGCTGCCAGACTGTTAGCTACAGCTCTATTCAGTGACTTTTGTGGTTCACCCTGACAAACTAGGTGATTATTCTTTTAGTTTGATTTTCACCTTTCTCAAATAATACTGCTATTTCTTAGGGTAGACTTAATATTAAAAGTAAGGGTGGGTGAAATATTATGTTCTATCCAGGAAATTGGTGGTATTTTGGCCACTCCACATTATTCTTTAGTGCAGAGATCTAGTCAAATTCCGTCACTCGCTGCATGGCAGAATTTTTCCCCCATGAAGCTCCAGCATTTGCTGGTGAGCATGAGTGGGATTTGGCATCCACTAGTGTGGTTTTCTTACATGGACATTCAAGTAGATTTTCTATTTGAGTGGCAGCAAAATCAACTCAAATGGTCTCCTGCTCTGCAGCAATGCATAGTGCCATTCATTCTGATTTTCAGCGCTGTTCATGCTACCAGCACTAAATTGCAATACAAGCTCCATATTTTCCACCCCATTGGCAGAATTCCGAGGAATCTTGCAGAGTTTTTCTGTAACACCGTTGAATGCCAGAGTGAAACTCCATGAGTTCCTGCCACCCCTACCTAAAAGGTATTCTAATTTCACTTTTTTGTTGTACTCACTTGAAGTAACATAAATAATATAAACACAGCTGTGAAAAATATTGCTTCCTTGTGTGTCTGCACACTGCAAATCAAAATATTGCATTCCATTATTGCTGCAGGAGGTGTATATGTTTTTAATGTAGATTTATGGACCACGCTTCTCAAACAATATTTTGCACATTTGAAATTATAGTATAGCAAATGGGATTACAGGCTGTTTCAAAGGAAAAGCAAGCATCATTATAGATAATTACAGTAAAACCCAGACCTCAAGGAAAAGGCAGGTAGGCCTTTAAACGGTGATTGCTTCAAAGACTGCTGTGCTTTGTCAACAGACACTGTTTTTAACTCAGACATTCTCTAGTGTGGAAACAACAATACAAGCCCGAGTGTGCTTTTGATAAACCAGAGCATATTTGAAATGAATTATTTAAAATTAATTTTGTAAAATTGATTTCGATCTTGAAAGTTACTGTAAAGAGCAGCAACTGCTATACAGGATTTTAAAAAGCTTTTAAAAAAAAGAAATACTAAAGATTCCTGAGCTCCATTAAAAACTCAATTTAACGTAAAATGTGATCTGATCTAACATAAAAGAAAACACAAAAATAAAAAATGTCATTTAAATACTATGCAAACGACCAGTCCTCGAAGGAAATCAAAACTGGTGTCTTTGTTGAACATGTACAATTAGTAAATGAAACACCCCAGAAGGCTTGCATGATATTTACATAAATGATCAACAGCATGCAAAATTTTTATAGTCATATTCCAATGATGCAAACACGAGCCCTAATATTCCTATTTATATTCATCAACCTTGTCCTCTGCTATCTTATACCCATTGCACAAGAAGTCTGGATCAAAAGTCTATGGTACTAAGCACGTGTGCATTACTATGTTCATGTGTCTATTAAGTAGAGAATCCACCCTTTTCAAATAAACTCACTAAGGGCAAGTTGGACCTTGCTGTAGCTTGATTGATTAAAATGGGATCTGTGTGGGCCTACTGCCAGAGTTTGCCATTTGCATGAACTATTTGCAAAAAATAAATAATGAAACAGTGGGCTTAAAGTTGTATTCAGGAGCCAGCCAGCAGCGCAGCAGAATGCCTGAGTTTGGGAGTATTAACGCAGCCTATTCTTGATTCCACCTCATTCCATCTCTCTCGACCACTCTACAATACCGCCTTCTTCAGCGAGTTGTATCAAAGGATTTTACCCGTTCTGTGTCTATGGGAAAATGATGTAGTACATACGGCCCTTTGT
Source organism: Pleurodeles waltl (assembly GCF_031143425.1). NCBI lineage: Eukaryota > Metazoa > Chordata > Amphibia > Caudata > Salamandridae > Pleurodeles > Pleurodeles waltl. Next base: position 1,106,645,569 of record NC_090445.1, read on the forward strand.
CTCACTCTTAGAGGTTCTTTTACATTTCTGCTTTCATCCTTTGGTGCTCTTTTATTCCTGTTTTCCTAGCTCTATCTTCTTCCTGCTTTCTCCCTTTGTTCTTGTTTTCTAATCTTTCACTTCCTCCTTCTTTACTTTTACGGGTTTCTTTCTCTTGCTCTGGATCAAAATCGGGTTTTTGTTGATGACCCTAACATAAAAGGACGCACAATTACTTACAAAGGTGAAAAAAGTAGCAAGGCCTTAATTTAAATCACAAATACCTAAATAACTTTTAAGTTTAAAACTTTAGAGTCCATAATCTTCATATTTTCTGTTTCTTACCAAAGTCAGAGCTAAGACACTCTTTTTGGTAAATATTTTGCAATACATACTCAAATCAGCTTTATGTTACAAAATACAAATCTCTATTTTAAGGCTACATAACAAGTCACCCATAAATCTGTGAAGTAATGTGGCACCCTATATATACTAATATTGCAGGGTGCATTACCTCCCGATTGTATTGAGGAATGAGGGCCAGGCAATAAAACTGAACGATTTCCCCCATTCAAATCTGTAAAACTCAGCATGAGCAACATTTTCCAAGATTTTCCTAGGGGAATTTCGTGTGTGTGTGTGTTTGGGCTGCGGAGGGGTGATGATATCATCACAATTCTTTTTTTTACCTCGAGTTGGAAGCAAACGCTGGATTCCAGGCCTAAACGGCAGGAGGGCCTAAATGTCTTTATTTAATTTAACACACCAAAGTATAAATCAGTGAAGCATACAAAAACTCGGCACCTAAGCACCGCAGTGAAAGTAAAAGCGAACCAGCTCACAGCAGAAACTAATATAGTGTGGAGAACATTGCTTAATTCATACATAACAGGGAAACGTGCAGGGCCCTCTGTTTTTCGTGGAAGCCCTCTGTTAGTGTTGCAGAATGCCGGTCACTGACTATCAGAGCTCCCTTGGCTTTTTTCCACTATCCGTGCACTTCCTGTCTCTTGCAGGTTCTTTCTCACCCTGTGTTCTCCCTTTTTCAGTTTTTTCCTATCCCTCTAACTCCCTTTTATTCTGGGCCCAATGTCTGAGAAACAAATGATCCCCCCGGTGCCCACATCCTGTAACTACCAGCAAACTTGGTCAAACGGAGGCAGAAAATGGGCCCGATGCACAAAATGGGAGATGCCCCCACAAAGAATTAGCTATGAAAGGTGGCCCACTTTTGCAAACCTTGGCAGTTTTGAACATCTAAAGGGAAGTTATATAGGTGATTTGAAAAATGTGCAAGACTACATGCAATTGCTGTTCATTCAGGCAGCATATGTAGTAATATCATGGAAACCGTTAGTAAAAACTGGCAAACCAGTTCATAAAACAGGCCCACAACCAGACAACTCAAATCCTTCACACTGACCTGTCAATCCTGCCCATATGTCACTGCCAGATTGCCTTGTCAGCCAGTCCAAATTAAGCAGTGACCCAGATGAAGAGCACATCCATTGTTAAGTGTGATCCCAGTATTTTATCTCAGCTGTTTTTTAAGGGCTTTTAAGGGCCCCATGGCATGGTGGTCTCTCTTATTCTATATATCACGCCTGTCTATTCCACTTCTCAACTTTTCCCCCACTCGAGTGAAATATTAAGGATTTTGGAGCCTTTAGCAGAATATAAATCATCTGTTTGTGTGTGCTTCATTTTCTGAAAGTTTAACATAGTTTAATATTTTTGGTATTGTGCTAGCTTCATTTAGGACAGAACAGGTAACAAAATTCAAAATTGTTACAAATGGTAGGCCCTAAAATATCTGGGCACCAAAAACCCTTAAGAGGGCACTGAGGGAATGGCACGGGTACAGAACAAATAAGCATGAACTGGCATCTGTGACCCCGTAATGGTGGCAGAAGGGAAAAAGTAGATTGTCTGATTAGAGAAATGACAGAAAAAGTTTAAACAATAATAAATAACTTCACAATGTTACAGAAAAAGAGAAAGCAGGCACATGAGTCACAAAGTTGGACACAAAGACCTCAGCAACACCAACTGGAGACTTACAAGTGATGTCCCCTTCAACTGAGTTGCTGTTTCGCACAATTAATTTCAACTTCCTATTGAAGCGGGGTGTTACTTGGGGTGGAGGGAATAATTATGAACACCACACCCTGTTCCCAGACAGAATGGTTCTCCTGGAAGCTAATGACAACCTAATGATGGCTAGGTTGAAGCTCACACATGATTGGTAAAGTAGTGTCTAGGTATTGGCTAAAGACTTTTATGCCATATTTATACTCTGTTTGCGCCGGAATTGCGTCATTTCTTTTCGCAAAAATTTGGCGCAAGCTTAACTCCATATTTATACTCGCCCACCCCTGGAGGACACCCATGGATGGGGGGACCCATCTATGGTGAGTGCAGGTAAGTGCAGGTAGGAATTTCTTTAAATTTATTTTAAGTGGCATAGGGGGGCCTATCTTGGGGCCCCCTACATGCCACTGTGCCCAATGGCCATGCCCAGGGGACAGAAGTCCCCTGGGCCTGACCATTGAGCAGGGGGGCACGACTCCTGTCTTTGCTAAGATAGGAGTCATTTCCATGGGGGTAGTGCGTCATAAAATGACGCTAGTCAGGTTAGAGCCAATATTTTTTACTCTAGCCTGACTTGCACCATTCTTTGGTGCACAACCCCCAGTCTTCCCTTCGCCTCCGCTGCCCGGTTACCGTCATTTATTTTGACGCTAACCAGGCCGCAGCGCCGGCTACCGTCATTCCATAAATAAGGCGCCCGGCTGGCGGGTTGGAATGGCGTTAGCCGGCATTAAACTTTTTGACGCAAATCTGCGCTAGCGCTGTTTGCGTCAAAAAGTATAAATATGGGCCTAAGTGTTTTTAACGCGACGCCTATTTTTCAGCAAAACAGCATCGATGATTTCACTGAACCGAACCCAGGCAAGCTGAAACATGCACTGATGGCAACCAACATAATAACATACTAAAACACTGCTGTTTTATTTAGACAGCTTATCGTAACAACAGTTTTACCTCCTGAATAAAATATATCTGCTGCCCAGTTTTAATAACTGCACATGAGGGGGCCTGGAAGCTACTGCTATGTTTTGTATGTTGTCACATAATTGCTTTATATTTTATGGACAGGTGAAAGAATGGGCTGCAAACTCAGAAGCCTCAGTGTCATAGGATGCCCAGTTTGAAATACTCAGGGTTGGCAAATCAACTACTATGCACATATGCACAGATTGTTTTTCTATTCCGACATACAGTCGCCATGCGATGCTTATTCAAGCACTAGTGACCAATTAAAGACGCCCTCAGGCAGCCATTAATGCACTCGCTATGACAGCAAAATACTTAATTTTGCCTCTCAGGGGGTCTAGAGACTCAGTAAGAAAAGAAGTAAATAAAGATTTTCAGCAGAGGGCGATTCAACCATGCTGTATCTTTATATCCTGTTAAGTTTCACTCTAATCAATAAACGCGAATTGAAGTTCAAGAAAAGCAGCACAAATATTTCTAAGTCTCTGAAGATTTCAGATCTGCGTTACATGAAGAAAACTTTTAAGAAGACACATCTGAAGCTATATGTGAGAAAATTAACATTTTAAGTGGGCCTATGCGAGATCTTAATTACTCTGGAGTACTATGAGTAATTTTGTGTTTACGTTTTTTGACACAAAGTTAGTGAATTATGTGATTATGTGTAATTATGAGAGATTTGCCACACAAATCCTAACACAGGAGCATAGGAACAACAAACTTATCAATCATTGAGTGGCTGTTGCCGTTCTTTTGCACTTATCGCTATTTCCTTGTGTCCATTTTAGATGTAAAGATGCATTTTGCAGACGAAAATACTGGTAAATGCTAGGTTACGGTCCTCGTGTAATTCTGCATAGTCTTGCATGATTTTGCTTTAATTTCTCGTAATTAAGCTACTGTAAATTAAGCAAGTAGCACCCACCACCTCATTTAAGTCAATAAAAAAGACAAAATATGAGTGGATTGTATTATTAAAGTTTTTTTTTTAAATCTTACCTGCTGAAGGGGGATTTCCAATTCGTTGGCTATTTATTTTCAAAAATTGAAGGGAAAAGGATTCCTATGTGCATCTTTTTGTAGTATACTATTCAACAAGGGATGTGCGACAGTGCTTAGCTAAGTGACTCGCAAGTTCATAATCATTTAAAAAAGAAAAACATTCTGCTGTACATGAATTGCACAGCAATTTTTTTTTTTTAAAGTGTCATTCTCAGCATCCACTATGTCAGGGGAAACTTCCTGCTGCTGCAAAGGTTTGTGGGTCAGTTGGCACGCCTTGGCCGCTGTCCCCTATGAAAGTTCCACTATGACATAAACTTTCCCAACATCCCTCTCATTACGCGCTGGAAATGTATATTACAACTTAATCTGAACGAGGTACGGTGTCCGAATCCTTCCCTGAGACTCAAGCACCATTCGGGATCTCCAAGACACTACCAAAGCCTCAAATACTACTCCCTCCCCACACAAACACAACCACATCTTGTCCCCACCTGATTCCATGCAACACAAATGTTATTCTCATTTGACTAGTATGTTCCATAATTCATGGAAGCATAGCCTTGGGCCAAAAAACTTCCCAGCGGAGCACGCCACAAGTAAATAATTTTCACTTTGGCAGTTAGGCAAATTCTGAAAACTTCAGTCTGCTTTCCCATTACAAAGTTCCCCAAATCATCCAAATTTGCAGGCAGAACTCTTATTTTTACCCATTTCAACATTACTAGAAAGATATATCATGGCATCTGAGCACAACAGCTTGAATACTGAAATAAATTGTACTTTTCTAAGTACATTTTCAAAACCAAAATTAAGTTCATAAATAAAAGTTCCATATATCACCATGTAGAATCCAGAGTACTCCAAGGGGCAAGCACTTGAGCACATATATAATACATGGGTACTGAAAAAAGAATACAGGTATGTACTGAACGTAAATCTGATACAAGTCGATTGGCCTTCAACATGAAGAAATTTGTCTAGGCACCATGCAAATCCACTACAATGAGGCTATGTCCCCTGTATATTAGTGTATGGTTTGTGCTAAATCATTCGTCTCCTACTATTCAGTGGATGGTCTGAGGCAGAATCAGAATAGTAAGGATTTATCTTTAAACTATTACCTTCTCGACTTTAACTTACATGACTTCGGGCAGTCTTAGTGTGCTGCTGTGAATCTCGCCAGTGAAACTAAGTGAAGATCCGGGTCATTGAATGGGAATTCAAGGACCTTACCTTAAGCATCCTCGTCAAGTAAAGATCATTTAACCCTTTGAGAGTGTGTGCTCACATGCACCACTGTGGCAAGGCCTTTTATTAAGTTGATATGGGTCACGGATAATTGTGAAGCAAGCCAACTTACTCCAAAGGGGCTTTCGTGTCAATAAAATGTAATACATGCACACATTCTTTGAAGAAGTAATGGAAAGAAACAAACATGATCATTCTTCCTGGCTATTATGAATGATTCAAAAGCAGAAGGTTTGCTCTCCAGTATCATACACAACTTTAGAAATTACCAAACAGAAATCACAATGCACAGATCAAAGTGTGAGAAATTCAAAAGACTAAACAGGAGAACCAGCATTAAAGGTAGTGTTTCACTTGACACCAGCTCATGACCACTGTTTAATTTTACATAAAGTCTTATTGAAGGACGGATGCAATAAACCTGTCTTGGAAAGCCCACAATGATTCACAATTGCGTGTGGTGAAGTATTTTTTCATATATTAAAGGTTTTGTGTTAATAAGATATTACCACATAAACATGCAAATGTTTTGCAAGGAAATGTGGATTTACATTTAGATTGACCATAGCTAATGTAGACCTGCATTTTATGATGGCTAACATTGGTTGCCTTCTTGCTTTGTGACACACGGATATTTTATGTCTAGGTGAATCTGGTGTCCTAATTATCAAACGTAACGTTCATTTGCTTCCTTTCCCATTGAGAATAAATATTTTCTTTTCTTTGTGATATTCATAGAATGTTTTAATGAGTAGCGCATCCACAAAGACACCTGCAGATTACAGGTCGGTCCCTGTTGCTCATCTCACTATTGATGGTGTAAGTTTGAAGGACACTGAGTGAAACTGCATTGTGAGGATCCGGAGACACTAAGGAGCATATAATTCCATCATCTTGCTTTAACCCGATTCAGAACTGTGTGTAAATGTATCAAATATTAGAACTGTGTGATTTCAGCTAGTGCAACGTAGATTAGAACTGCAGTGAGAGTGAGTTGGACTGGGTTTCGATGCAGAACAGAGAGTAGATGTAATTAGGAGATTTAGACTACTGTCTTAATAAGAGAACAGACTTTCCTTTGCCCTTCCAATTGAGGTGATTCCATCCTAGTTCACCCTCTTACTTATATGATTTTGGTGTGATTTGAACTTCATATTAATTGATGCATTTATATTTTGATTATTTATTAATACTAGTGATGATTTTTGCCTTATGTAAAACTTTAACCTGTACTAAGCCTTTATGGGTTTCAAAACTTAATTATTCCTTGTCGTTCTTGTGGAGCCTAACGTACTTCACATTTCTTAATGTAATGATTTGGTGACAAGCCTCAGTTATGAACTTCAATTCATCCAATAGTGCCTTATGGACCCCAAAAATTGCACAGAGAAAATCACTAACACATGCATTTTCATTGTTGTATCCAGATGAAGAAAAACAATGTGATCAAGAGGTGTGTGTACTGTATCATGCGCCTCACTTAGGGGCATATTTAAGAGTCCCTAGTGCCATTCTAACATTCTAATTTTTACGCTGATGTGGCGTTAGAAGGCCAAAAACACAGAGCCATATTTACAAAGTGGTGCAATGCATGCATTACACCACTTTGAATCCCTTTGCATACATTATGCCTGCGCCAGGCATAATGTATGCAAAGGGGGCGTTCCCCTGTTAGGGGATCCAAAACAAATGGTGCAAGGAAATCTAACAGATTTCCTTGCATCATTTCGACACTTTTAATGCCTGCTCAGTGCAGGCGTTAAAAGGAGGTCTGCCATTGAATACAATGGGCCCCTATGTACTCTGCAGGAGTAGTGCCAGAATGTTGGCGCTACCCCTGCAGAGCAAATCAAATGACGCTATTGCCCCCTACCCTGCACCATGGTGTGCCGTATTTTAAATATGGTGCACACATGGTGGCGTTAGGAGGGCGCTAAAGGGTGCAAGAAAAGTGGCGCTGCACTTTGTGCAGCGCCACTTTACTTAAATATGCCCCTTAGTGTCTTGTACACTTCTTTTTATTGGTGTGTTCTCATGCTCAGGCTTATCTCTGGTGATGGTGAAGGAGTACTGTTCACAGAAAAGAAAGAGGGACTGCAACAGAATACCTATTTTTGACTTTCTGCAATTCCATCAGCGAGATGTTTAAACATGCGCATAGAAATTCACTATAAAGCCGCATGCATTATCTAATCTTCCTGTGACAACCATCAGAGAAATACTAGTCTTTCTGAGAAATAAATCATCTCTTGCTGCCAACTTCCCTTCAGAGGAGAAGCCATTTTCGTTCTTTTTCAATTCACTGCTGAGATCTACGAAGCCCAATATATGTACCATGCTACATTGTTTTTTAGCTAGGGTCACTCCATATAATTCACATAGTTACATACAACTTATTGTATGTTTGTTCTGTTTTCCTTCCTTTTATTATTTATTCTTTGTTCCGTCTTCGCTCAAGTCTCTTGCTCCTTCCTTTCGTCTTAATATCCATTATTTCTTCATTTTAACTTTCTAGCACGTTTCCTCCCTCCTGTTCATTAATAAATTATCTCATGATCCCTTCCTTTCCATCCATTACTCTTTCACCCTTTCCTTCCAGAGCACATTATTACGGGAATGTAATGTTGGTCTCACTTTATCACATGGATATTGAAAAGAGGTCAACAACATCCATTCAGATAAAAAGAAATGGACTATGTAACAGCTGTCCAGCTAGAAAACACAAAGACTCTAGAAGCAGCCAAAAAATAACAATTTCTTCTTAAAATTGAAATAAAAAACAACTTTTCATCATATGCATCTCAAGCCATTGATCAGGGTTCCTGCTACCACTCAAACTGCAAAGGCCAACAACTTTGAACACATTGAGCTCTGAAGACATGCCTAGAATAAACGTCAATTAGCTCAACGTTCACTGAAATGTTTAGGGTTACCAATTGCAATGTATGGATTGATTAAGTCTTGACAAATGCAGATCACATCCAGATATGTAAATATCCGGCTACAGCCTCTCAAAAGCAGTTGGAATGCTGATCTTCCAATGTGGTAGGTCATTTCGCAGAGTCATCAAGAGTTCAGAGTTTTCACATCGTAAACAGAATAAAATATAAATGATATTGATGCTTGAACATTCAAAGGACGAGCTCCTTCGCATCGCCTGCGGCGTTATTGACGTCTGACAGCCCTGATGCTGCGTATGTTCTTATTCTGATACGAGGTGTTCAGTCTATGGACTCATAGCTTCGATCCCGTGGCTATCTTGAGGCTCATATTACTCTCAGTTTGAATAACTGTAATAATTATAATTTTGTAAAAGTCCTATTGTGGTCAGTTTTGATGAAAAAGCACATAGAATTGTAGTTTTTATTACGCCGCTGCCGCAGTAATTCAGCGATTTTGCACCCTCCTTCACATGTTTGAAATAGCATTTATGTAGCTCTTACGACCATCCAAGAGGCGTTGAATTGCATGATTCTTGCCACACAACCCTCCCTCCACTGCACAGCATTCATATGTAACATAATTTTTTTTATACTAGAGCAAACTGACCTTATGTTACTTTGAAACGAGGCACACACAATGCTGCAAAGCAGCAGCACCTTTGCAAAGGTTAACTTTCCGTTTCCGAATGCTCCTTTTTCACTGCCAGGGTTTCTGTGTACTTCAGTGCATTTTAAGATGTACATATGCATTACAAGAAGGTAGAGACATGGGTTAAACTGGTACTATTCAGGTGAAACTTGTGCCCATATAATGATAAAACCAGTGCTTTAAATAGAACTAGACAAGTGCAGGTACTTTCTATTTAGAGTACCTGTTTGCTGGTGAGAAATGCTGGTACTCATCCATTGAAATGTATTGCAACAACATTGAGAAGTGCAGGTACTCAATACCAGACAGCACCTACCCACTTAAAGCACTGGGTAATATGCTGAAAAAATACTATAGCAGAATGTGCTGCTTCGTGACAAAATAAGTAGTCAACTCTGCCACGTGATTTGCTCTTCCGTTGCTGCATTCTCTCTCGGGGCACAAGTAGCCAGCTCCTGAGCTCCAAATTTTAACAGATAAAGGGGAATGACATTATTTTCCACCTAATTCCGTCAATAGTTGGGGAGGCGGGTGTAATCATAAATAGAACAGGTGTGTCTTGTTTCCTATGTGAACTGCATCGCTACTAGTGTTCATTTCGTCAAGGATCTGCCATATTTAACTGCCAATAGGCCGCACACTACCACCTTAGAAAACCTGCCAGCCACAAGAAAATATCCCCTCGCACTTCCGGATGTCCTTCTTCGGTTTCCTGTCACAATGTAAACGCTCTAGCGTGACGCAGAGGCTCAGGCCTGTCAGTATTTGGCGTTGCAGTTTTGATTTCCATCCAGTCAGGTTTACCATTATGGTCCCTCAATGCTCAAAAGACACCCGAAGGGGAACTAGTTCTGGTGCTCCTTAAAGCCTTTCTCGTGTCCATGGGCCATATGTACAAACACTTTTTCCCATAGACATGGAATGGGTAACAACCTTTGCTACATCTGGCCCCATGTTTGTTGTCTATTTGCTGTAGATTCGGTAGTACAGTTGACATCTGATGATTGAGGCATTGAGTAAAGCATTCAAATAATTTCACGGGCTCCCCTGTGCAGTAGTTGATTGAATGCGACCTACTACTAATGCCCAAGATTTGGTGAAGGCGGGCAATGCCGAGTCACAATAGTGTAAACATTTCTCAAACCACAGCAAGGCCCATTCCCTTACTTTCCGTCATACCAGGCTATAGAATGAGACACACCGAGCAGTCAATCATGGCTTCCACCCCAGTTCAATTATTGATTGTTTGCAATTATCTACCCGCCTAATCTAAGAGTCTATGAATTAAATTATACAAGTGTTCGTAATGCATTTAAGGTTGCGCACTTGGTTAATGAGGGAATGTGACAAGGTAATTAAAAGCTGTGCTGATATTCTTAGCTGCTATTTCTTTAAAGCCCCTTCTTGTAGGTAATTCCCTACCAGCTTGTACACTGTTGGTTTTAATATGAACTAACATTTGAATTATAAGTCTAAATCAAAGAACATTATTAAACAATTTAGCATGCCGAAAGGTTTCTCCTGGACCGACAATGTTCTTATAATATATCTTTCTTCATGTCCTGGCAGTGCTGTGTGCAGCCCACTCTTTCAGCCCAGTTCCTTGTATGGCAGAAAAGACAAGTTTAAATGTACTCTTCCCCAAGGGCCTCAATGCGCAAATCGTGTCTTGCATACCGTGGGAAGCCTGTGCAATGCACACTGCGTGGGAACACCCTGCAGGACCCTCTACCTGATAAACTGGCATTAGAGTACGGTCACATGTATTCGCAGATCACATTTACAACTTTGAGCTGTTGACCCGTGTGGCAATCAAGTTAGTTAACATCCAAAGTAGGAATGTGAGAAGGGCGAACTCAGCCCACCAGGGTGTTACTTCCTAGTCCTCTGTTGTTAACCACTACACGTGATCTCTTGGATTAGACTATGAGGGCTTCTGGAGCAGGCCTTTGTACTAAAAGGTTAAGCCATTGTGGGGTTACGTCATAGGTATAACTCGGGCAGTAGAGTGACGAAGTAAAACGTGACCTGGAAGTCGTACTCTGGGTTCCCTCTGGGTGTTGATCAACTAAGATGCCAACTTTATAAATTAACACGTGTAAGCTAACTGGCAAAAAACACAGACTGGACATTTCCAAGGGTAAAGAGAGGGGTAGTAAATGGGCCCCCATATCCAGGACAGGAACCGAAATACTCAAAGCCCCGCTATCGCTGTACCTGTTGTGCTATTGAGAGCTATATCCACAGTTGCTTCAAGATCTAATTTGTTAAAGATGAGTTTTAATACATTTATAAATAAATATGGTGCACAACGCAATACAGAATTGAAAAAGACAAATGCATTCCAGTGTGAAAAACTACAACAATTAGTGACTTTACTGACGCACTGATATAGGACAACAGCCTATACCCAAAGCTCCATGTGAGATACTCACTCTATAAAATAAAGCACATTCATCCAAAATATAGATTTTAATAATACGGATAACAAAAAACAGGGTTCCACAGATGCGCTCATCACTGCCTCCTGATTCTACCTCCACTGGTCTGTCGACATGTTCGTATTAGGGGCACCAGCTGCACCGTGCCACAAGGTGGGTGATACAAAGTTATTGCTGCTTGATCAGAAGGATGCATGTAAGGGAACACATGTCTTTATCGTTTTAAATGACAAGGTACAGGCAAAGTATGTAGAGGGATAACAGTATGTATGTGTTATATACCCCTAAACACATTTTTGTAACTTCTAACTACCAAAAGTAGGGAGTAAAATATTTCCACTTCAAAGGCTTATCTGAACCATACAGAAAGATGATGGTCTACCTTGGTATAAGGCATCAGTGTACTATTAGGTCAGCAATGTACCTGAGTGCACTCCAAGGCGCAAGTCACTAAACCGTACACTCCCACTGTTACGACCAAAGGAGCAAGACAACCCAGTTATAGTGGTTTTCTTTGACATAGCCTTTTATTTACACAGCTCCGCAAAGAAAAGCATACTATAGTTATTCAGACAATTGGCTCTACTTTAGTTGTAGAGACTGATTTAAATAGTGAGAGAACAGAAGGAAAGCACACATACTGTACATTGTTTACCCACACCATCCTTTGGCATACATTGCAGCGCAACCTTTCTAGAATATATTGTGGACAGAAGGTCCCAATTACATGCAGGACAGATACATCATATACATCACCTCTGCCATACCCATGGGTATCAGCGAGATCATTGACTGGTGAAATCATCAAAGCCATGCACTTAACGTAACATACCCTCTAACGCACAGAGGGGTGAGCAAGACCTGCATTTTGCTTCCAACACATAACACCAGGGCACCCCATAGCGCTCTGTCCCAGCCCGGGTACCTGATACCAGGCAAAGCCCCCTTAAACATCCACATCTAGGCATCTAGAGTTGGGGCAGAAAGATCCAGGGCCACCAGCAGGTCAGTCACACCCTCTTGCCAGCCTTGTGCACCCTCAAAACAACATCCCACCAAGCGGTCAGTCCATAAAACAGTCTCTTTCTTGTGGTCTCCACCATTTCTCTGCAGGTAGGAGTTCTACTACAGGACGAGAAGGCTATTGGCGAACCCACACTCCCCCCATCGGCTGCCTAATCACCTCATCTGTGGCCCCTAAGATTGTGCGTAGGAATAGTTTGTGACTCGTGGAAGACAGATGCACCCTGTCCCTCTTTGCGAGATGAAGCAAATTATGCCGGATCGTGTCCAAAGAAAAGCCTTCCAATTTCTGCGGCACTTAGTGGTTCAGCATCTTCACATAGTCATTCATGTCTCTAGTGGGTGCCCCCCTGACAATACTGACCGTTGTAACACCTCCGACCACAGTATGGTGGCTCCCTGCAGTTTCTTTTTTACCTTATAGAATGTGGAAAATAGAGCTTCCCCCATACAGAAAGAGAATGGTCAACGGTGGTATCAGTGTACTAGGAGAATGTACCTTCAGGGATCCACCAAGATAGTCTAGACAAAGAAGGGCACATTACTACTGAAACATACAACCCAAGCCACTTCAACTTCGGCCAAACAGGTACCCTAGTATATCTATGGTCTGCTCGTTAATGTCCAATATCCACAGACAAGGAAAGTAACACAGCAGCTCAGTACTAACATTGTCTATTAATTCACACCATATCCATGGCTGTTAACAGCGGGCATGCAATGCCATCAGCTGCAGTCCTACCTACCACCATGACAGCACAACTGACACCATGATAAAAGGATGCCAAACTACTATAGAAACGTACTGTCAACTAATGAACGATTAGAACCTTTTTCAACTTTTGTGATTGATTTGTTTGCTAAGGTTCTTTGTACTTAAATCATAGTTCTTGGTTCTTTTGAGCTTATTGGGTTAGTTTGGTGACCTAAAAGGTTTGGAAGATAAGTTTTGCAACTTTTTCTATACAGGCACTACTTATGTATGTAGGATAAGGCAAATATACTTCATTTGGTATTTTGCTACACTTTTAGAATCACTAAGACTATTCCCAGCAGAGATGGTGCGTGATTTGGAGACTCCTCAAAATTAGCAGATGAGCAACTTTACTTCTTGTGCTCTGGGAAGGAATCACTTGTATTTCCTTATAAATTATATATTTGCTTTTTAATATAGACCACACGCTCACCAGAACATGAAAACTAACTGAGAGTCTCATATCACTTTCTCATGGTCATGCAAGTCAGAGCAACCAGGAGTGAGCAGACAACCTCAAGACTTGTCAGTATTCGAGATGTTTGTCAAATGTAGCAAATCGTATCCTGGAGGTCAGCAAAGTGATCCCCAGGGGATAAGTGCTTCCAATTCAATCAGCTTAGCACAGTCCAGTTTGTCAGACACGAAGAGAATGCCAAGTGTGGTGATGAATATGAAGGTTGTTCCTGTGGTCACGACAAGTGTCCATGGTAACAGCGAGATTGTAACACAAAACACACACACACCCCCAGCGGATACTACTGCACTATCTAGTAGTAATACACAAAACAAACATTAATTGGAACCCTGTCCTACTGCCACAAGTAATAATATATATATTTTAAAATTGTTTTTTTTATTTTTTGGCCATGTGATCTAAATTTGGTTCGAGAATATTGTTTTTGACCATTCTGCCCTCAACCATTTCTGTGTGTTAAATTTCAGACACACCTGCTTTCCCTGACTGTTGGATAATCCAGTGCCCTTCACCTCATTCTTCCTCCTCTGGTTGTTTGATGCTATGGCTAGTAATAAGCCTGAAGCCAGCATTCCATTCTCATATTTACCTTACAGGCCTTTGGCAGCCGTCCTCGGTGGCCCTCCCTGATAGAATGGGCTACCTGGTTCTCCATCTCCAGGCCTGGGACACACTATCCTTGGGCTCATCATTCTTTTAGGGACTTGCAACCCAAAGTGCTCAAAAGTCACTGATAGCGGGTAAGTCAAGGTTTACAAAAACACTAAAATAAGCATGTTTTAGAATACTTATGCCCAATATAACTGGCTGCCCAGAGTCCTATTTTATATGCGTTTTGTTCTTCTAGTAATGATTACCTTTTTCTCCTCGATCACCACCTGAAATGTAAACTGGCATTTAGAAAACATGTAATTCCAGTTTGAGGATCGGCTGTGGCACTGTTCATGCAACAATAAAATACCTATAGCGAACATGGCACCGTTTCCCTCTTTAGCCTTTTTGCAATCTTCATTATTTTAACGTGGTCCCTTACCAAATAACCTGGTTTGTGTATAAGGGGGTGAACGTGCACACTTAAATATACCCGTATTTATTTATGTATTTATTCATTCATTCATTCATATCCCAACAATCAAGGGAGCACGAGGATTATGGTAATCAAAGAAAATCAACATATACCTTTAGTATCATAGGATTATTGTATTTCAGGCCTCTTTTTAAAGGGAATTGTGCTTTTCAATTCTGTATATAATTCGACCACATAACTGATTCCTTGTTCTTGTGGGCGTTTCCCTTGTGTTAATCACACGATTGGCTCCCACGACCCACATATCTAACAATGTTGTAGAACATATTCAGGCCTTATGAATGTGAAGTAGGGGAATCTGAAAGCCATCCCTCATTTGGTGACTCTCGAAGGTCAGGGGTGGATTACCTTTCGCGTTACCCAATCAATGAGTAGCGCAGATGCTCGAATTTTACTTCCACATTATTGATGGAAACAGCTCAGCCTTCTGCTCTGCTGCTCAGCCCAGAGAGCAACTTCAATCCCACAAGATAGGGGGGATGGGTAAATACTAATCCCCCATCAAAGGGAAGCAACTGTTTTTCACCAACATTCTGTAGACGTGAACATGAGTGGTGCATTCTTAGACTAGGACTGCTCACAAAGATATTATCTGAGTAATTCCACTTGTAATCGAGTAATGGGCTTTATTACAACAGTAAACCCGTAGTTTTAATATTTTGCATTCAATTAAATAACTTGCACTATTATTGAATCCCTAATAAAAACGGGATCGTTAGGCCCAAAATTGGAAGGATGCAACTCCTTTTGTTACTTAAAATGTCCAGGGTTAGCAATTTTCATTAGTTATATTGTTTGATGGATCTCGTTAAGAGTGCACAATCTGGCTAAACAGGCATTTTAGACCTGCCTATTATCTTCGTTGTTGATTTTTTTGTCTTTAAAAAAAATAATAATAAGTGCATCTTCTGTATATTGCATACATGATTGATGAGAGGCAATTACCGATATTGTTTACAAACAACTGGCTTTTAAATTTATTTTGTAACAGTTGATATTTAGACGAATATTCAATATTCAGTATGCTCAAGACGGTTTATAGATTAGAAAATCAAAACGCCGATTAATCAGTCTTTCCTTATTTGCCTCCAGTGTCCAGGGATGAGTTCCAAGTTTCCCCCTCTCAGGCACCACTATTTCTTGAAGCACAGCCCACTGCAAAGTCTATTTATGTCTGTCACGCTGCATGGTTATTGGTGCTAGCGTTTACATAAACATGGCCTCAGGCAAGCGCGTCATCTCCCGCATCAAAAAATCTAATTCTAACCCAGTGCCGCCCAGCGTGCAACATCCACTAATGAGCCTATATGTATCTGCGAAGCCACGCAGCGCCTGAGTGTTACACCAACCATTGCATCGAACAGGTTGTACCAGAGGCTAAAGCTGAACCAGGGATATTCCAGGCAGTTGCCTAAGACACAATGACCTGGAGTACACCATGTTGCCCCTTAAATAGACAAATATGGCTCTATTGCAGAGGGGGTGGTAAGGAAACATTGCAGCACGAGTGCATCCGTATTTAGGTGCAGTAGCTAAGTATCTGTGTGCGTCAGTCAGGCATGTTGCTCCACAATGACAATTATGTTGTTCACTATCATGCAGTGAAAGTAAAAAACAATCTGTGATGTACGCAGATGCCGACTGGCGAACTGACCATCAAGATGTTAGAGTATAACAGTTCTAATAATGGTTTCTAGATCTCGCCATGTAAAGACTGCATTGTGCTTCCAGTCTTGGATTTTGGGCTCACAAATCATGGTTTCTGTTGCATTAGTCTAAATGGCAGAATTGAAGTTTGCAAAGACTAAAGGTCCCAGAAGGCAGCAGGTTCTCAAACAAAAGCTAGCTCTTGTGCTGGCAGAGAGTACTGTGAGAGTTCTCACTCCAAGTGTAAAGAAAGGTTGTCTGCCATGTTACTACAGTCTAAACTCCAAGCAGTCTAGGTTCACCTAATTGTAATGTTCTACCTGAAAGTAGACAGTAAAGGTGGCACACCGGTTAGCTTGGAAAGTCACATCCATTTGGATCCATGTTTTCCCATTTGAAGCCTGTAACAAAGTTACTCAAACTGACTGAATTTTTATTTACACCTGATCATTGCTTACAAAGTGATGAGTGACCTCTGTGACGACTAGTTTACATACCCATTAGTCTACCTGAGACATTTTTAGATTGTTAAAATACACGCATCATTGCCTACAACAAACAGAATTTAATAAAATCATGGAACTTCAACTGATAATCTTCATTGATGAAGCAAAGATATCAGATAAAACAAACGTGGTGATTAGTCAACAACCAGTGTAACAACATTTGTGATATTTTGAGTGAGTAGTAAGCTAACGAAGGAGTAGCTTAATGAGTTTACTACATGTAAGTGTATGTTTATGGAGGAGGTGTGTGGGGGTTTCTATGTGTGTTCATAACGATAAGTGTAAGGGAAACGCATTTAAGAACACCAAAGGTAGAAGACCATATACATACAGACACTTGTACATCTCATTTTAGCGCAAAATGTAGTTAAAAAATGTCATTAGGCCTGGTAAGAATGTGGTTTCACTTCTTATTGTATATTTATAAGGTAAGAATAAAGAGACTGAAAAACGCCTATGTGTCACGTGACCACAGTACTAAATGTCATTATTTCATGTCCCAAGAAATCATTGGTCGTGACATGTGTCTACCTACACTGAGCATGATACAAATATTGTTACATGTACTGTCTATTTGGCTGTACTAAGCAAATGAAATAACATCATGAGTATAAAGACGAGCCAATAATAGACTTCTTGGCTTTGTCAGTTTAACGTTTACATGTTTCTGGGTCTCTTCCAGTACAATAGTTTGACTATTTGTTTTACAAATATTAGAATAAAGCTCTAAGTATAAGAAGCTAACATTATTTTGTGTCTGAGCTATACCTATTGTTCTATTTACGTATAACCATAAAGATCCACAAAACTCCCAAAGATCACCATGGTACGAGCAGGAACAGGTTTAGAAGACAGTGTCAGCTATTTAGCACCCAGCTCATGAACCTCCCTCTGTAGGAAACACCAACGTTTCCACCATCTAGCAGACATTTTATTATTTGACATGTAAAACCAAGTGTTGGCCTTATTTCACTTAATTTCACAACCGATTGTTTGACAGGGCAAAGGATTACACCATTGGCTTGGCAGGTGAGAGCCCTAGTTTCATGATGCACACCAACACATGTATGCCATCCACGAGGATGCCATCTTTTCTAACTACAACAGTAGTTGAGCCAATGATTTGCTTTTCTCCAGCAGATGACAAACTTCTGATAGCCACAGAGTTTGGAGTACAATCTCTTTAAATACAGAATTGAATACTGTCTCGTATTTTAGGTCAGTACAGGTAGCCAGCAGCCTTATCAAGGGTCTGGGGTAACCAGTGCTTAATTTGTGCTTGTTGTTTCCGGTGCTAAGCACCAGCACTTATTTTTGAGGGCTTATTCTTCTGCCTCAGGCATTTTCTGTGAGCAAAAGACACGTGGGAAAGACGGAGGAAGAGAAAAACGAAAAAGCGTCACAATGAGAGAAAGAAGAAAGCTGCAAGAGTGAGCTGGAGGGGCAGAGAGTGAGTGTAAATGGATTGAAGAGGCCCGAGATGGCTTCAGGATAATGCTGCCTCAGAATTCCGTGCTCCCACATTTAATTGCAGCAGCCAAGTGTTTAAGAGGAGGTCCCTAGAGCTCTGGCACATTTTTATTTACAAATTAAGCACTGAGGGTAACTTAATAAATTGCCGGGAGTCCAGAGCAGAAGGTCCAGCTGATGTGAAAGTCAGGTATCAACAAGAAATTTGACCACAGAGGCATGGGCAGGAGGATAATGAAAGCTAAGCTGTCTTTCATGCCACCACAGGTGACTGAAGTGTGAATTTACGAATAAGGTATTCTTTGGTTTTTATAGTTAATATTTCTTCAGTATATTTCCATGAAAGGGCCATAGCATCCTTAAAGCGTATCTCGAAACATTATTTTTCAAATTAACAAAATAAAAAATAAAGTATGTTTTATGTTTCAACTCTGTATTATGGAACATATTATGGAACACCATGATGACAGTAGTTAGTGGTATGTATTTGAAGACAAATGCGTTTTCAGCTTTCTTTCGGGGTTGCCAAGAAGCTTCAGGGTACTTCATTCTACTGCTAGGTATACCATTTACTTCCCTCACCGATCAATGTACAAACAAGGTTAGACGCTAACCGACTAATAAAGTGATGTAGTATGTTAGGTTACATTCATACATTTAGGGGGTCATTCCGCCTTGACCGCCGGGGCCGGGGTTGGCGGGAGCACCGCCAACAGGCTGGCGGTGCCCCGCAGGGCATTCTGACCGCGGCGGTTTGGCCGCAGTCAGAACAGGAAAACCGGCGGTGTCCCCTGCAGTGCCCATGCCAATGGCATGGGCACTGCAGGGGCCCCCGTAAGCGGGCCCCACATAGAATTTCAGTGTCTGCATTGCAGACACTGAAATTCCCGACGGGTGCAACTGCACCCGTCGCACCCTTCCCACTACGCCGGCTCCATTCGGAGCCGGCGTCCTCGTGGGAAGGGGTTTCCCGCTGGGCTGGCGGGCGGCCTTCTGGCGGTCGCCCGCCAGCCCAGCGGGAAACACAGAATGGCCGGTGCGCTCATTCGGTGGTTCCCGCCAGGCGGGCGGCTCCCGCCGCCCGCCGGGGTCTGAATGACCCCCTTAGTCTGTTATTGTAGTCTAACGCCTCCTTAACTTTGGCGAAGGACTAGTGACCTCATTAGGCGATTCCTATATTGTGTTGTTGGAATTCCATCCCCTTTAAGTTATTGTTATTGTGTGGGAACGGTAACTCAGGAGAAAGGGTAGGGTGGACTCACAGAAGAATTGCTAGATGGATCCTTGGGGGCCCCTAGAATTGAGAAACATTTGACAGAAAATGAACTGTGTCTGAAGTTGAAGTTATTACTCATTCTGCCCACTGTAACCCATTCCACCCTGCTGGAGTTCCACCCAGCGACTGCTGTCCCCGAGTGAATAAACATGGGCTTGACCAGATACTGCAGACCTTGTCATTCCGACAAGTACTGGCAACTTGTTACTGGCCCCTTAAAAATTAAAGCAACAGTCATAATGAGGACCTAGAAGTAAAATGCTAACAGGTTTCAGGCCCAGATTTACCTCCCAGATATACCTCCTCACTCAACTGTGTTAGCCCCGCCAAAGATACCACCCCTAACTAAACCCTTGACCAGTGACCAGTTTCCAGTTTCAGGTGGCCATGGAAATAAGTGGGGTTTATGTCAACCCGGAACATTACCATCTGCTTCACGTCAGTATGCCAAATGTTATCTACATCATGTCTCCACACAACATCAATGCTCCTATTGAAAGCATCTATGTTCATTTTGGCACAAGAATTTTTAATTTAGGTTTGTTCTGCCAGATTGCATTAATGGATTAGGGAGTTAAAGCGCACTAACTTCCCTTGTCCAAAGACCTGCCTAAGCTTGCTGCATTTCTGCTTATAGCTCAATCACCTCCCATTTACACTGGATAATTTGGAAAAAGTGGATGTCTTCGTGAAAGAGAGATGAAGGTGTTAGAAAGGCAGTGGTTCCCACGACGTTGAAAGGATAAAATCCAGTGTTACATGGCTGTCTTAATCACATGAACATTTTGTGATCACTATTTTCACATAAAGCACTCATTTTCAAGGTGGAGTCCACCAGCTCCAAGTTAATGAGCTCTGTAACTGAAAACATATGGGCTAGGCATATTGATACTACAGCAGGTGCCCCAAGCTCTCCTCTGGGGCTTTGAAATGGACTCGACACAATAAAGCGCTGTGCACTAGTGCACTTCATGTGCTAGGATGCTATTCTTAAATTCATCAAAGAGGGAATAAGTGCACAAAGGGTGCTTCTCTGAGTTTTTCACCGTTAAGCTGGGCAAAGCTGCTTTGAAAATAATGTTTTCTCTCTTCCTGAGCTCACTCACCTTAAATTATGACAGCCATAAATGTTGAATTTATTATAATAAGTTCAGATTTTCGTTGTGCGGGGCGAACATTTTACTCCCATTTTTGCATTGTATTACATTTACATTTTTACTGCCTTACAAATGCAAAAACAACGTTTGCACTCACTATCCAGTGCACAAACTACGTTTTGCACGAGTCAGTTGGGCCAGATATCAGTGGAAACGTTGCAAAATTGCTCCATTACAATCTATATAAACCAGAAATGTTGGGGGAAAAACTGCACCAGCATCGGAGCAATTCGTGTGATCTGGCCTCTATCCTTTGGATCTTCCTGTCATCTCTTTATTCGGCCAGGCAGCTTCTCTATTCAGTAAACCTTGCTGCCTGCAATTGACTTTTGAATTGATTCCTCACGACCATAAAACATGTTTTTGTGCCCGGATGGTGTCTTGGATTATAGACCAGATTCCAGTCTGCGGCTTAGAGATAAGACTGAGAAAAGCCTTCCTTCGACCATCAGCATTACCATCTCAATTGCAAGTCCATGAATTGCAAATGTCAATCAATCGAGGCCGCGACACAGTGTGCTGATGATCATCGAGGAGAGCCTCAGGAACCCCATCCCTCCCTCGATCGTAGCCTTTTAAGGGTCTCCTCATTGATGATGTTACATATCTTGACTATAGTATCATTGTCTTTCGTAGACGTTTCATTTTTCTGTGTCCTGCTAATCAGTGTTATTAAGCGTTGCTTCATTGATGAGGTGACATGTTTCAACAATAGTTCCTTTGTATTATTTATGTTTTTGTTGGCACTGTGGATTTTTAGCCTTATGCCTGATTCCCTTACTGTCCCGCGGCTCTCGGCACACACACAGCTAGGACACTATCAGACGGGAGATGAAAAAAAGGCCACAGGACACTCCATCTATGAACCCAGGATCTGGAATGACATCCCCATGTCCATCAGGACTGCTCCACAGCTGCTCCAATTTAGGAAAGAGCCATAGACCATGGCTTTAAATTGAACCGCAACACAGCGCAGTAATATCCATCTTCCACTCGCAGAGCCCAGCTACCCCTGCAATCACTCATTAGTAGTCGTTTTGCCCCTTTAAAGCCCTTTGCTGCTTTTGGCTCGTTTTGAGCATGTCTTACAAAGTTGTGAATGCAATGAAAGGCACTCATCATAAACTCACCATACATGGAGTGCAGCACACATACAGCAGAAGCACATATTTTAATTTTACTGGTATTACAACCATCATATAAACATGACCCAGTAAATCATTCCTGGCAGTTTGGCAAACGCAATTGTGACCCGACTAATCAACTCCAAGCTAAAGCAACAAACTAGTTATGTGACACACTCACCTCACTTGATTTATCTCGGAATAATGTAAACTAGGCACATAACAATATTAGAAACGGTCAGGCATATTTATTAATTATTGTGAGTTCTGACAACCTTTCACAACAAGGCTCACATACGCAAAAGAAACACTCTGATGTTTAAAGTCTTTATTATAAGTCAATTTTAGTGCAGAATAAATTAATCAAAATATTTGTAGATACTATTCAAATTGTAGCAAAAGTGTAAGCACGGAATGTAAATATAATGAAACCAGGAAATATGTTATATGTAGTCGATTTTAAGAATCCCTGTGTGTCTAATGCTTAAGCATTAAAGGTATTGGCATAATGAAGTTTAAGTATTGTATCTAATTTATAGGCCCACTGCGGGGCAAAGCTAAGGTATGTCTCTAATGTAAAGGATCTTATGAGCCCCCAGCCCCAGATTGTCTTGAGTGGCTCAGTTCAGAGCTGCACAGCTCTGTTCTGTTGTCTGGAATATTGTCAAGTCCTCATCGCTCTGACTGAGAGAGCTGTGGACAAAGATTACCTACTCTGAAAGATGTTTATTTTTAAAAAATAATAAACTTAGTGATCATGATGTAAGGGAGGAGAAATAGCCTAAGACTGCCCTGCACACATGTAAATGCGTAAAGCTATTTCACTTTTCTTAGGCACCATCTAGTGAAATAAATACCTTAACAATTGGAATATAAGCAAAATACGTGATACATGTAATACATGTTATGCACATTGTTGCACAATAAAAAATAAAAGTATCAGCTTTTGGAAATGAATACCAACGTATGGGAACTAAGAACATGTGCAAATGTATGATCTGTGGTGCCACTGGGTTCTAAAAGACATGTAAGGCAAACCTCTGGACAAATGCAATGCTTCATATTAGGAGCAACCAACACTTGAACACTAAGAACAGGAGCATTCCTGAAAAAAATGTTACATTGACAGATCCTCGCCTCTAATCAAGACATCATGAGTGAAAAAGGATATTCAAGAATGGAGCAAGTTTCCCCCCTCAATGTTGCCAATTCCTTTAATGTATCTCCATGGGTCGGGTTGGAATTTCACAGAATCTGAAAACTGATAACACATGAAAACACACAGCACTGTCGAGGTTGCCTGTCCCAGGCCTATCCAAAAATGTCAAACTGATGCTGCAAGCAGTAGTATATATGGCAAACCAGGCAAGACAGCTGAGTGGCTCAAGTGTCTTCTGCACTAGTATGTACAACATGGAATCTGGATGTGGCGGTCACAGCAGCAAATCCTGGCTAAAGTAATTTTTGTGTGAGTGATAAGTGAGTGATAAAGTTTATTTTATTTGACCTTAGTCTTAAAACATCATAGAAACCACGTATATAACATTATCCAATCACATAATAAAAAGAACATTACAGAAAACACCATTTAAAATCACTTTACAATAATCCAATATAATCCAATGGAATTCAGGCCTCCAATAAAAACATTAAAAACCTACTTTTTAACAATCAGATAAAATACTTTTAGCGGCCAACATAAATCTTCCCAAAGCCCATGTCACATCCAAGAAGTGCATTTCTTTTAACAATAATACTGCGTGCTTCCGTTCATAAATACCATATTCTAAGGTAAGTGGCTTTAGGATTGCTTTCCGGGTTGCCAGCATCTTCACACAATCTACCAGGATGTGCAGGCAATCACACTTTACCTGTAACTCACAAGTGCATTTTCCATGCTCATCCATCATTGCCGCCCTCCCATTGCCACTAATGCGGTACAGATTTATTCCAATTCTTCATCTTAAAATCTCTGCTCTTAATCTGGGGTTTGGAAGAGTGTCAGCATAAGGAAAGAACTCCTCGTTCTGCCAGGACTTTAACATAAATTGAACTGAGGCTTTCTCCTGGAGACACTGCATGTCCTGCTCTCTGGCCTTATTCCTTAAGAACAGACTAAGCTCCCTCTCTGTAATCCTTATCCGAGCATTATAATGATGGGGATCTAAGCCCAGTGTTCTACGTACTTTCACTTTCTTGGCCCACTTCAGCTCGCTATGTAAGATCTCATTTCTACATCTCAGCCAGATCTTTTGCCCTCCCTCTATCTCCAGGCATTGCCAAAATCTTACTTTATCGGCATAAGCTAAGTAGTTCCCGGAAGTTAGACCTGTTTCCATTCTAATTACGTGATTCATTGCTGACCTCAGAAACAGCGACAAGCTTTTCAGGCATTTCCCTTCCTCAAGGTCCCCATTCAATTTGCCACCTAAGCACAGTAGTTTGACACATAGGTGGTCAGAATAGGTCGTAGGGACATGTCTCCATAGATTTTTAAGCCATTTATTGATGCTATGGATCTCACTTTAGTGGCCTCAATATGTTCTTTCCATAGCAGATTGTTTCCAAACCAGAACCCTAGATACTTATATTTATTCACATTTTCTAATTTATACTGCCCCAGATACCATGCAGTTTTACTGGTTGTTTCCCAAATGCCAGAACCTTGGTCTTATCCATATTGAACACCAAACTTTTCTTATTACAGTAATCTATAAAAAAATTCAATTTATTTTGGAAACCTCTTTCCGCCATATCCATTATGACCAAATGATCTGGATAAAGAAGACAAGCAATATGGGCACCATCCATTTTTGGGCTGAGTCCCTTTGCTTCTGCCAAGGCAGCTGACAAATTGTTAACAAATACAGAGAAAAGCAAAGGACTCAATACACATCCCTGGTGTAAGCCATTGTTGATTGGAATTTTGCAGTCATTCTGGCATCTACATCAATAATTACCTGGGCCCAATTTTGTGAATGCAAGCACTGTATCATAGAAAAAAGGTTGGGGGATTTCTCCTTTTGATCAACATTTCCCATAAACATGTCTGATTAACAAAATCAAAAGTTGTGCCGAAGTCAACAAAGCAGCAGAACAAATTGCTCCTTTGCTCCACTTCCTTTCTTGTGCAAGCCCACAAGCTGAAACTGTGGTCAATTGTTGAATGGCCTTCCCTAAAAACCCCGTTCAGGTAGCACATTTTATGGAGATCTGCCCACTCCTTAAGGCTTCCAAGTATGATCTTTGCGAACAATGTTTCGCTCAACATCAAGGAGGGTAATCAATCTATAATTCTTAGGGCTATCCATATAATCTTTTTTATGTATGTGTCTGATGATCGAGCCATTCCATGTTTCAAGAAACCTTCCTGTCAAAAGGAATTACTGGAAAGCATAATGAAAGAATTTCACCCTCCAATCGCTTCCAGTTTTAATTATGATGGCTGGTAAGTTATCTGTGCCACCAGCTCTAGTTAATTTCAGGGTCCCTATCATATCTTTATTATTTCTTTAAGCTCCTCTTCTATCTCAGCCCAAGCTGGCCTGCCCTCGTCCTCCTGACCTTTCTCACATAGTTCTGTTAAATAATTTGGCCCACGCTTCGTCTCCCACTACACATCTCATGGTATTTTGCATCCTCCCGCAATCTTGTTGCACAAGCTGCCAAAACCTTTTTTTGGTTTCGATAGATCCTAACATATTTTTTCAGCATTCCTCCTTAAAGGCCCCTTTCTTATCAATTATTCATTTTTTATTCTTTCTTTTTAAATTCTGGAGGTATGCTTGCCTCTCGTAATCATATTTTACTCTGATGTGACTCCTTACTTCACCTACATGCCCTTATAGATCTCTACAATCTTTATCAAACCACCCACTCCCAGCCCTTTTTCTGTTTACGCCATTTCTCTTTTAACTTCACTTTTAGACACTGAACTACCTGGAGGATTTTTTTATCATATCAGTCCGTACTATTATCCAATGTATGTACCATTGTTTGATTCTGCTGAAAATGTGTCAGTTCTGCCAGACGACTCTCTGAATTCTGCCAGATGACTCTCTGAATTAATTCTCTCAGATGGCTCTCTCTCTTATGTATACATTGGTAATCCTAGATGTGTAATGCTGGGGAGCATGGACCATACGTTAGGAGGGCAAAAGAACTATGCAAACAGATTGGAGATAACAAGTTAGGACCATGTAGAGTAATAAATTAACTTTTGAAATCGATAAAATCTAGTTGGGCTATTACACCAACCGTTATTTAAGATCTAAGAGACAATCCATCTTGTTTCGAGCACTGTACAGGTAGGTGACATCACAAACTTACTTTGGGGTTGAAACATCTTGATAATTAGGGCATTCGAAATTTTCCTTAAAGGGCAATTCCAGGCACATCTTTTGTAAGATCATGTCTTAGCGTTCTTATTAGGAAAATTTATTTCTCAAAGCATGTCAAATAGGATCACATTGGGCGGGGTCATTCCCAGCTTGGAGTCAGACACAGCCAGCAAATGTTATGCTGGAAAAGTGGCTACCAGTCAACATATTCAGGGTATGTTTGAAAAAAAGAATCCCAGTGTTACATGTGAAGTGCGCCACAACGTTGGCTATTTCTGAATGTACAAGGCTGTTACAGTTCCTTAAGACATGCATGACATTTTTAACCTGATCTGTTCCCTGTACAATAACAACTCCTCAGCTTCAAATCAAGGGTTCGTACTAATAAAGAAAAAGCCAAATTATAATTCCCAGAATGCAAAATGTCGCTGGCAAAAAAACAGCTGGATGGTAATGTTAGATATGGCAAAGAGTCACTTCACAACAAGATATTCATAGAACAAATAAAGTGAAAAAGCTCAATGTCCTGGGAAAGAGAAGGAAAGGGTCTGCCATCATCTTGGTGTGCAACTGCATTGTTTGTGTGGTGTGCCAGTGAGACATTTTCCTTCATGGGGTTATTCCACATTGTTCTCTCCTCAAGGTAACAGAAGAGTATCAGTGCCAATGAAAAAGAAAAATAATATTGTGTATGTATACATTGCAGTACTACTGAGTATGCAGGTAGTAAACCTTCCCCTTTTCTTCACTGGTGAATTCAATACCAACACTTCACTAACTGTGAAGTTACCATTTTAAACAAAATTAATAAAGACATATTTTTGACATTGCACAGAAATGGCCGTTCAGATGCTGAGGAAGACTGCAAGACACCAAACACCACCAAATTACGTATGCAGCATGCACTCCAAGCCCCGCACTGGTGCTCGGGGACTGCCCAGGAAAGGCATCTTGTCGCTCAAACCTTGATCTGCCATTGCCTTTTGAGGGAGAGGGGAGATCCTAAAGGTATACACTGGTACAGATATTTTTACATTTCCACTCAGGTCGACTGCTGGTAGATTTGCAAATCAATGGAAAACTCTCTAAGTTAAATCAGTGAAGTTGCAAACAAGACTAATTGAGAAGAAATGGAAAAGGGAAAAGGCACAAATAACCTTTAGAGTTCAAATCAGGCAACACAAAAACCTGTACGCAGAAAGCCAACTACCAAATAACATCTGCAAAGGTAGTCCCAAAAGAAACATTTCAATTATAGGACATTTTCATCTCCAAATAGCTGTTCATCTTTTATTGCACATTCAAACACACGCTCTATGACGTTGGTAACGCATAATTTTGGTTGTACCATCATGGTTCACAGGAGTGACATAATAATGGAATCAATAATACATATATTGTCTGTCCTAACATTACTAATGGAAAGTGGAGCATCTACATTGTATTACTGAGGGTGCATTCACAGTACAGACTAAGAAAGTTATATATATGTGTGTTTGATTTAACATGTTGAAATGTAGAACTCATGCACATTTATATTCATGTACTCTGATTATGGTATTATGGTAAAACTTCATACAACCATGTTTTATTTATAATTCTCTTTTTTGTTTAGAATTAAAAAATGCACTTATAATTATGTATTTCGAATGTCATTCAATGCCTTATTAAGTCAGCATAACAAAAG
Source organism: Pleurodeles waltl (assembly GCF_031143425.1). Taxonomy (NCBI): domain Eukaryota; kingdom Metazoa; phylum Chordata; class Amphibia; order Caudata; family Salamandridae; genus Pleurodeles; species Pleurodeles waltl. Next base: position 1,106,673,439 of record NC_090445.1, read on the forward strand.
TCTGAAACATTTGGCTTCTTGTGTTTAACCTAAAACGTGGAATTTTACTCGCACTGCAATATTCTTTATTTGCAGGTGTGTCCGTACGAGTCTACAGTTAATTAAAGGAACATTGTGTGTTGAAGATAGTGGGGTGCGGAAGGATACTATGGGAAGGACCAGAAGTGCTTACAGACTGGGAGGAAAAGACTCCTGTTCGTGTACCAGACACTGAGAAGCCTTCATGGTCATCCTGATGTTCGATTTGTGAGATGAGAGTTTGATGGGAGTTGTCAATTTCAACAGTACACGAAAGATGGAAAACTGCTGGAGTCGATGACATAGACTTTTTGAAGGTTCTGTCGGTTTAATTGGTGTTCACCTAGTTAGAGGAGGGCAGATTCCCTTGAGACTTCAAGGGGTATGGACCTCCATACTCTTTATTCCTTTGTGTGGCCTTATGCTATGCATCACCTCCCTATCAGAACTTCTACTGAGGTTTCTGTTATGCTTACATTTTTCTATACTTCCTGAGACATAATTAGATTTTCCTTTCAGTTTAGTTTAGGGTATTTGTATTAACTTAGATTCTCCAATGATTAGGCAAGAGGACTGCGACTTATATACTGAACAGATTCTGACTCTCATCTTTTGTGTTGCTTCAACTGAAATTCCAATGTGCCTTTTTCTTATACAATGTAACCTCATTTGACACTTTACTTCACCTTTGGTGATTTTGTACGTATATAGCATGTTTTTGAGATTCATATAGTTTAGTTTGGCCCTTAATTTGTAATAAAAATGTTAACTTTATCCTCAGCCTCCAAAAAGGTTACTGCCATATAGAGTAATGGGAGAACATATGTACCTACACTGCATCTTCCCATCACTCTCCTCCTTGTCCTCATGCTAGAATCATGCAGAGCATCTCACAAAATTGGGTGGCCACCATGCTCGATGGCTCTCGGTGTGTTAGATTTGGTCATGTGCTGGTTTCAGACAAAGACATGGCGCCTTTGATGAGCTGCATGCCGCATTTTACCAGGAGCATCCGGCAGGTCGAATTTTGTTGGGTTTGTTGGTGGCTTCAATACAGTTGATCACACCATCCGTATCGACCACCCGATAGATTGTTATGACCCATGCAACAATGGGTCGGTTCAAGACTATTTTAAAACGACACACACCTGCTTCTCCACTTCCCCCTTTACAGATGCTGAGGTCCTCATGACTAGATGTGTACTACAGGCCTCAGCCTCTCACCTATCCTATTTAACATCTTTGTCAAACCTTTAAGTGAGTTTATATGCAGCTTTGGCTTTTTTGTATATCATTGGCAGTCAATTGCAGCTGAAAGCTGATCAATCAATCACAGGGACAACTTTCCATCTCAGCAACTTTTTGACAGCAACCCAACTTGGGATGGCTGAGAACTCTTGAATGTTAAATGACAATGAGAATGAAATCATGGTCTTTTGGAGAGACCTGTTGGTCTTTTCAGAAGAGCTCTGGCCTGCTCCCTTTGGAAGTACCCCTCCCTCTCCTGGCAAGACAAACAACTGAGGAGTTGGATTGTGATTTTCAATTTGACTTTCAGAACGAAAAGGTCTGTGTAAGGAAATGCCTCCTTGGCATGGTTACCCCCTGACTTTTTGCCTTTGCTGATGCTATGTTTTGAATTGAAAGTGTGCTGAGGCCTGCTAACCAGGCCCCAGCACCAGTGTTCTTTCCCTAACCCGTACTTTTGATTCCACAATTGGCACACCCTGGCACCCAGATAAGTCCCTTGTAACTGGTACCTCTGGTACCAAGGGCCCTGATGCCAGGGAAGGTCTCTAAGGGCTGCAGCATGTATTATGCCACCCTAGAGACCCCTCACCCAGCACAGACACACTGCTTACCAGCTTGTGTGTGCTGGTGAGAACAAAATGAGTAAGTCGACATGGCACTCCCCTCAGGGTGCCATGCCAGCCTCTCACTGCCTATGCAGTATAGGTAAGACACCCCTCTAGCAGGCCTTACAGCCCTAAGGCAGGGTGCACTATACCATAGGTGAGGGTACCAGTGCATGAGCACTGTGCCCCTACAGTGTCTAAGCAAAACCTTAGACATTGTAAGTGCAGGGTAGCCATAAGAGTATATGGTCTGGGAGTCTGTTTTGCACGAACTCCACAGCACCATAATGGCTACACTGAAAACTGGGAAGTTTGGTATCAAACTTCTCAGCACAATAAATGCACACTGATGCCAGTGTACATTTTATTGCAAAATACACCCCAGAGGGCACCTTAGAGGTGCCCCCTGAAACTTAACCAACTGTCTGTGTAGGCTGACTAGTTCCAGCAGCCTGCCACACTAGAGACATGTTGCTGGCCCCATGGGGAGAGTGCCTTTGTCACTCTGAGGCCAGTAACAAAGCCTGCACTGGGTGGAGATGCTAACACCTCCCCCAGGCAGGAGCTGTAACACCTGGCGGTGAGCCTCAAAGGCTCACCCCTTTGTCACAGCACCGCAGGACACTCCAGCTAGTGGAGTTGCCCGCCCCCTCCGGCCCCGGCCCCCACTTTTGGCGGCAAGGCCGGAGAAAATAATGAGAATAACAAGGAGGAGTCACTGGCCAGTCAGGACAGCCCCTAAGGTGTCCTGAGCTGAGGTGACTCTAACTTTTAGAAATCCTCCATCTTGCAGATGGAGGATTCCCCCAATAGGGTTAGGATTGTGACCCCCTCCCCTTGGGAGGAGGCACAAAGAGGGTGTACCCACCCTCACGGCTAGTAGCCATTGGCTACTAACCCCCCAGACCTAAACACGCCCTTAAATTTAGTATTTAAGGGCTACCCTGAACCCTAGAAAATCAGATTCCTGCAACAACAAGAAGAAGGACTGCCTAGCTGAAAACCCCTGCAGAGGAAGACCAGAAGACAACAACTGCCTTGGCTCCAGAAACTCACCGGCCTGTCTCCTGCCTTCCAAAGAACTCTGCTCCAGCGACGCCTTCCAAAGGGACCAGCGACCTCTCAATCCTCTGAGGACTGCCCTGCTTCGACGACGACAAGAAACTCCCGAGGACAGCGGACCTGCTCCAAAAAGACTGCAACTTTATCCAAAGGAGCAGCTTTAAAGACCCCTGCAATCTCCCCGCAAGAAGCGTGAGACTTGCAACACTGCACCCGGCGACCCCGACTCGGCTGGTGGAGAACCGACACCTCAGGGAGGACCCCCGGACTACTCTACGACTGTGAGTACCAAAACCTGTCCCCCCTGAGCCCCCACAGTGCCGCCTGCAGAGGGAATCCCGAGGCTTCCCCTGACCGCGACTCTCTGAAACCTAAGTCCCGACGCCTGGAAAAGACCCTGCACCCGCAGCCCCCAGGACCTGAAGGACCGGACTTTCACTGCAGAAGTGACCCCCAGGAGTCCCTCTCCCTTGCCCAAGTGGAGGTTTCCCCGAGGAAGCCCCCCCTTGCCTGCCTGCAGCGCTGAAGAGATCCCTTGATCTCTCATTGACTTCCATTGCGAACCCGACGCTTGTTCTAACACTGCACCCGGCCGCCCCCGCGCCGCTGAGGGTGAAATTTCTGTGTGGGCTTGTGTCCCCCCCGGTGCCCTACAAAACCCCCCTGGTCTGCCCTCCGAAGACGCGGGTACTTACCTGCTGGCAGACTGGAACCGGGGCACCCCCTTCTCTCCATTGAAGCCTATGCGTTTTGGGCACCACTTTGAACTCTGCACCTGACCGGCCCTGAGCTGCTGGTGTGGTAACTTTGGGGTTGCTCTGAACCCCCAACGGTGGGCTACCTTGGACCAAGAACTGAACCCTGTAAGTGTCTTACTTACCTGGTAAAACTAACAAATACTTACCTCCCCAGGAACTGTGAAAATTGCACTGTGTCCACTTTTAAAATAGCTATTTGTGAATAACTTGAAAAGTATACATGCAATTGAAATGATTCAAAGTCCCTAATGTACTTACCTGCAATACCTTTCAAACAAGATATTACATGTTAAATTTGAACCTGTGGTTCTTAAAATAAACTAAGAAAAGATATTTTTCTATAACAAAACCTATTGGCTGGATTTGTCTCTGAGTGTGTGTACCTCATTTATTGTCTATGTGTATGTACAACAAATGCTTAACACTACTCCTTGGATAAGCCTACTGCTCGACCACACTACCACAAAATAGAGCATTAGTATTATCTATTTTTACCACTATTTTACCTCTAAGGGGAACCCTTGGACTCTGTGCATGCTATTCCTTACTTTGAAATAGCACATACAGAGCCAACTTCCTACAGTCTGTTTACCATGATAACAATCATGCCCTTCATCATCCATGGGAAACAAGACCATGTTGTATGAGACTTGGGCCCACATTTATACATTTTTTAGCGCCGCATTAGCGTTGCTTTTTGATGCAAAAGCAGCGCAAACTTACAAAATACAATTGTATTTTGTACGTTTGCGCCGCTTTTGCGTAAAAAAATGACGCAAATGCGGCGCTAAAAAAGTATAAATATGGGCCTTGATTTTATGATGACTAGACCACAGCAATGCGTTGTATCTCGGCTCACTGAATGATAACTGAGGAAGCTGAAACATATCCAAAATATAGTGGTGAAAATCAGCTTTCACTTATGAAAATGTGACCACATGCTTAATGCCCAGGACCCTCTACACTGGTTTCCAATGAGACGAGTTTTTACTTTAAGGTATTGTGCCTTATACAGCACAAGTGGCATACTTTTGTAAGACCTTATCTCCCCGTACATTGCGACACAGTGCTGACGTCGAGCATATGCTTTCTGCTTACTGTGACATGTTTCAAGAAAGTATGAAGCATTGGAGGACCCTGTAGGATCCTCAACACCCAGCTATGGAGCAGACTTCTGCATCATCGTATTTTGATATAGAGGCACCCTGTTTTTCGAAGGTGTTTGGAAACCTAATTGTGTTAAGTTGACTATTCTTGGCCCTTGCAGGTCTCAGGATGGCGATTTTTTGGCCTTCTTGTTTTTCTCCTTGGTTCTCTTCCCAGTAGGTGTGTTGACGGCCTGTCCTACTCCCAGCACCATGAGACCTTTCGCATGACTGCATTTTATAAATGAATAAACCAATAAATAAATAATGGTCACTCGACTTGCTTCTTACATCGATTGTGGGGAACATTCTCTGTAGGGTCCTTTCAAGGTGAAACAGCCTCTCCTCACTTGAACATGGACATTCCTCTGGCTGTCAAGCTTTGGTGACTGCTGTGCCTGTGACATTTCTATATTTACACACCGCCCAGGGACTCTACACCTCCAATCTAAGGAAAAAAGCGAATGTTCAGTTGTGTTTTTATATCAACAGCGATATTTGACGCCCTGAAGCATAGCTTTCCTCTGTGCAGATTGTATACAAATAAATGTAATACCTACTGTATAACTCCTTTGCAGACAATATGATTAACACTATATAAGGTGTATTTCTTAAATGTTATCAAATGTGTATCCGTTTTCCTGCCTGTTCGTTCACAATAACTGTAAATAATTCTGCCTCAGAAGCATTGTATGTGTGTTTTGTGTATGTCACCAAAGTGCTGTGTCTGGCATAAAACTGAACTGATGATAAATCAGTTTCTTGCTGAGTGAACCACCATACTGCACATGAAGACATGCTGGTGATTTAATGAGTTTTGTTCTGGACGGATAGAGACAATTTAACAATACTTTGCTTCAGAGCTTGAATTAAAGACAGCATTTTTTGTAAATTGAAGAATTTCTCATTCCGGTGGTTTATTTTTGTGCACCGTGATTCCTAGCAAGAAAGTTTCAATACAGTGGACAACAAACTTTAAAATGTGTCTTTTAAAAAAACTGTATGATCGAAAAGCAGCAGAGGCAGCAGCAAGGGTTTGAATCTCTTCTCTGGCCTGCCCAAGGCTCTGTACTTTCCAAAGGGGCTCCCATCACAGGCTTGTTTGTTTCCAGCAGTACATAGTATCAGTAGTTTTTTTTACTCCAAATAACAGAAGCTAGAGTGAGTCATAGGTAAAACATGGAAATTGCTATGCAGGGCCTATTTAAAAAAGAATGGAAAATGTAGCAAAGCCGAAAATGCACGCAAGTGTCACTGCTAATGAAAATGAACAGTGCTTCATTTCTGCCGGTGTTGGCCATGCTTTACTTCAGCACTTATTTCTGAACACCAACACTTGCACATGACAGAGATGTCTCTCTATTTTCGAACAGAGCTCATCAACAAAGTGTTTAAAAACGTCAAAAAATAATAATAAACTCAGAAGGAGCAGGCCATATTTACTGTTTGAGGTGACTTAGAGTAGTCCAAAAAGTCACACTTGTAAAGTGAGATAGTGTTTATCAGTACTGGCAGGGACAGTGTGTAGTGCCAACCAAGTGGCCCTTTGGGAAATAACTTGGTCCATTTCACTTACATTTTTACAAATTAAGCTCCGAAAATGAAAAAATACCCAATTAGACATCTGAATTTTTGCTTGGATTAAAACGAAAATCCCATTAAGGGTTTTAAGAACACTTAAGCAGAAAAGGCTTTTGTTATTCAGTAGAAACATTTGCCCAATTAGTAAGCATAGGTATTATTTCCACAAATCTGTCTTTTTCAGTTCGTGAAAAAAGTGGCAGAAAATGTGAGGAAGCTCACATCAAAATGTATAACGGGTGGTGATGGAGAACAAAATGTTATTTGGAACATGCGCCTGGCATCACTGAAATTGCCTGCTCATTTTAGGCCTGACAAATCCTCCTTCCATTTCATGGCTGAATCCATCCATGGCTGGCTCTTCCTTTTAGTTATTTTACAATGAAAGCTCTGGGGGCGAGGTCAGGGTTCCACAGACAAATGATCTTATTTTTTTTTATGTCCTTTTTATAGTGGTGGGGACGGGGCATGCACCTGTAGGGCTGTTTTGCAAAAATTCCATCAAAAGAAGAGAGCCCAACAGTACAAAGAAGACTTTCTCTTCCTTTCCCTTCCATACATACTGTATTGATTGTTATGTCTACATGAGTCCTCAGTATGTCTAGGAAGAAGAGGCTTGGGACACAATCTTTTTGATTAGAGGTGAGCGAGCCAATAAATTAAGAGGGAGAGGCGAGCCAGAGACTAACCCTGAAAATGTTTGTTATGTAAATCATAGACCAAACAACAAGTAAATATGATAATGTTTCTTCAAAGTTCGAAAAAGTTATTTCTTTGGCATGTGGAAGCTTTGAGGCTATAGGCATATTATAGCACTACACTGAGAAGCACTTTATTAAGTGTGATCATTTTTAAGCATGAACCTTTAGTGAATTAAGAGGCAAACAAATTGTCATGTAAACCTTGTACTGGCATAGATTATTGTAGAGTAACATTTCTCATGTTAAGGCTTTGTTTCTAACTTTTTTTCACCTTTTGGTAGGTTTTATGTAGCACAATCGTGACCCAAAAGTAATAAAGCACTTTACAGAAGCCCCAGTCACATTACACAAGGTCACCATTCGTTATTATAGGGATGGAGAAATTAACAGACAAGCCAAGAATCACAGGATGTTGAGCCGACGACAAGACTGAACCAGTTCCCCAGGTCCAAAATCAACAGCTCTGGCCCTACATCCAGGGTACAGGGAGGAAGATAGGCAGAAGGCACATGACAGTTTGGATCGCTATGGGCTTGAGGTTCCAACAGGCCTCGAGCTGAGACAGGCTTCAGGCTGGAGCCAGGCTCAAGCTTTCAGTGGTTACCCACCTTTATTCTTCATTCATAGAAATAAAAGACAGACAACTGTAGGCCTAGTGTGGACAAGACACTATGGGGCATATTTATACTCTGTTTGCGCCAGAATTGCGTCGTTTTTTTTACGCAAATCCGACGCAAAGCTAACTCCATATTTATACTTTGGCGTTAGACCCGTCTAGCGGCAAAGATCTTGGAGTTTGCGTCATTTTTTAGCGTGGACACCTACCTTGCGTTAATGATATGCAAGGTAGGCGTTCCCGTCTAAAAAATGACTCCAAGGCATGTGCGCCTTATTTAAACTCCCGTGCAAAAATGAAGCACGGGAGTGGGCGGGTCAAAATAAATGACGTCCAGCCGCTTTTGCGTCATTTTTTAACACCTGGTCAGGGCAGGCGTTAAGGGACCTGTGGGTTCGGAAGGAGCCCAGAGGTGCCCTCCCATGCCCCCTGCCACCCTTGCCCACCCCAGGAGGACGCCCAAGGATGGAGGGACCCATCCCAGGGAACTTAAGGTAAGTTCAGGTAAGTATTTTTTTTTTTTTTTTGTGGCATAGGGGGGCCTGATTTGTGCCCCCCTACATGCCACTATGCCAAATGACCATGCCCAGGGGACATAAGTCCCCTGGGCATGGCCATTGGGCAAGGGGGCATGACTCCTGTCTGTGCTAAGACAGGAGTCATTTCAATGGGGGTTGGGAGTAAAAAAAATGGCGCAAATCGGGTTGAGGCCAATATTTTGCCTCAGACCTGACTTGCCCCATTTTTTGACGCCCAAGCTCCATTTTCCCCTACGCCGGCGCTGCCTGGTGTGGGTCATTTTTTTTGACGCACACCAGTCAGCTGCGCCGGCTAACGTCATTCCATAAATAAGGCGCCCGCATGGCGCTTTGGAATGGCGTTAGCCGGCGTTAACATTTTTGATGCACAACTGCGTTGGCGCAGTTGTGCGTCAAAAAGTATAAATATGGCCCTATAAATTATAGTGTTGTGAAGTATAAGGCTGTTGCCCTCATCCCATATACGTAGGCATATGAGATACATAGCAAAAGATATTTTAAAAATAACCTGTCTATGCCGAAAGCATACACCCTTTTTGACAAGGCATTTAAAAACTGAATAAAGCCATAATACAACACCAGTTCGTATCTTCACTACAAGAGCTTTTAAAAAAAAATTCTATAACATATGGAACAAAAATCCAAAATTCTGTGTGGGTCTCATGCTGTCCACGTTTTCACAGCAAAGGCAACGAATATTTACGAACCACTAAAAAAGACACCCAACCTACAAGCAAACTATAACAAACACACTGCAGAATTCTCTTAGTTTTATTTATTGTTTTGCCCTCATTCACTTTGCATTTAAACATCAAGCCTTTATATATCTGTCTTCTTAAAAGAGGAGTAATGGTTCATCTATTAGGGCTTAACCAGGTTGTTACTGGTTGCCACATCACAATTCTCTTGTTAGATGGGTCCATTGTGTCCATTTCCAAAGCTACCCATTCTGCACTAACTAGTAGAGGTTACGTTTGATAGCCATTTTCTGGCAGAATTCTCCTACTGGCCAGGCTTTGTGAGCTATGCGGAAACAGGTACCCTATTGGATTAAGAGTAGGAGGGCACAGACTGTGATCAACCCATGACAGAATGCATGGTAGCAGAGAGGAGCATTTAAATCTGAAGTCAGCATCCCATGACACCTACTCACATGCATGGATAGTGATACATGAGTATAAGACGTGCGTCCTGCCCCTGTTAGGCACGTAATCCAGCGACGGAATACCCATTTAACAGAAGTACTCCTGGGAAACAGCAGACTCTAAAGAAATAAGCTCATCATTGCACGGTCCTATTTCCATCAATGATTGACCTATAATCATTTGGGTCGTGTTTCAAGTCCACACTGTACCTTGGTAAAGAGCATCATGTTTTCCAGTGTGAACATTGGGGTTCCATCCAATAGCAGCCCACTGTCACTCAGTCCACTACTCCGCCAATCGCCTCAGAGCTGGCACTAATCGAGGTATTGGTTACACAGGCTCATTGGGTCCTTTGTAACTTGGAATATACAAAATTATACATTTGGCACTGTTTTCCTATCTTTCTCTTTATTATTTTCTGCCTTTCTCTCTTTTCACTCTGAGTTAGTCTGATGGTGAAAGTTTCAGTCCCCAGTAATAGGTGGCAACCACCAGCACAAGTTAAGCACTCTCGTCACCTCAAGTACCCTTTTTGAGCCTTGTCACAGACCATCCTACCCTGACTCAGTAGGAACCTAATCCACGTCTTAATTGTTTAGCCAAGTTTATTCTGAAAAAGGGGCATGTTTGATAAAACATTCTTATATGAAACATCCAACATAGCTAATTGCAGCCTCAGCTACACTGGGTAATGCACCCCAAAACACAGTGATGACATATTATTGTATCAGACTCTGCACTTCAGGCGAAACCCGCAAGGCTTTACACCACAATACAGCGAAAATATGTGTAAGCTGCCAGTGCCTTGAAACACGAACATATGAAAACCGCTTCTACAGTCACCAACAATATGCCCCTAAAATTATGACTAGGGGTGTCCAATGTTGGCCGAGAAGAGACAGCTCTCTTGCAGAATTATAGGAGTTTAGTTTTTAATTAAGCTCCAGTTACATTCCTTGCACGTAAAGGCAATTTATGAGAACAGTCTGCAAATATAGACTTGACCCTCTTCGACCTATCCTCGCTGCTGTTGTTTTAAGAGTTTCGTTTGTTTAAGGTGATATTCTACATATTTTTCTAGGTACTCGATAGCTACGATGCCAATAGCTCTTAAAGATGGATAGTTTTAGATACTATTGTAGGTTTTGGATTGTAAAGCGCTCATATAATTTGCCAATGACGTACTGCTATATAAAACTGTAAAATAAATATGTTGTACATTTCTGAAATAGCGCAACATTCTTCGGACAGTGTCACAGTATTCTCCTAGGCAGGTACAATTTTTCCACCTTCTGCCCATTGGCGTAGGAATCAGTATGTACTGACAGTGGGGGACGGGGTTTATTCCACCCCGCATTTTGGATATGGGGGACTCATGGTACAACCCCCCCACTCCTAGATTATGGAGTGTACTTCTCACTAAAGATTACGCAGTGGCAGAATAAGTCTTTCTGAGGTTATAGTGCACACCACATCTGTCTCTTTGAAACAATGTAGGATGTGTGTCAAACTCTGTTTCGGGAAGGGGGGGCTCCATTACCTCTTTGTTTCATTTAAGTGTGGTCATTGAGGTATTGATCCTCTCCTAAAATATCTCTCTATCTCTCTTTCTCTCTCACTGTCTCTCTCTCCTTCTTGAAGTCTCCACATGCCTGCTGCAGTTTAACAACAAGTAACTGGAAGAAGTGACAGAGGCACCAGGTGCAGCCTTGGACAATCAAGATCGACATCCAAGGCCTCCAGCGCACAAGGGAAAATGCCTCATGGAATACAAGGCCTGCCCATCCCAGAGTTTGCTCCTTGGGTTACAGCCTCCAAACGACACGTGGTATGTGAAGCATGGCTCCACACAGACATCATGGGCCTGATTTAGATCTTAGGGGAGGGGAATACTCCATCATAAACATGGCAGATATCTTGTTTGCCATATTGTGATCCGATTATATCCTATGGGGATCGCAACACGGCAGATGGGATACTTGTCATGTTTGTGACAGAGTATTCCATCCATCGAGATCAAAATCAGGTCCTATGTCACTGTGTTTGATCTGGAGTTTTGGGTAAAACACTGAAAACAGAAAAGCACACATTTCAATTTCATGACTATGGACATATATATTTGTGTAGAATGCCAGTTTGATTTACAGTGAGGTAAGTACATTTATTGAACTCAATGTACTAATAATAATTCATGAAATAGCTGAACACAAATCATGGACCTTTAGTGATGAACAAAAGCGGAGTGGATGCAACGCTGCTAAAGGCGAACTGCACACTTTATAACAGGAAACCTGGGCTAAAATTCCAGCTCCCTCTGCTGATTAAATTGTGTGATCCATCGCACATCACTATACTTCATTGTGTATAATATTCCTTAACCAACAAATTTGAGAGTACACTGAAGTAATTCAGGTCAGGAACTGTGCTATACAAGTATTTCACTTGTATATGCTTAACATAAAACAATTTTGCTTCACATTTAGAAAAACATGTCAAAATAAACAGAGAACATGACAAACTGAAATGTCTTGGGTACTCATGGCAAAATCATTAGGTATGGAGAGATTCTTAAACATTTCATATCAATAACTGTTGCTCAACTCAGTAGTGTAACCATTTGTACTTATTTGAGTTACCCAGAAATAATGATAAACTATATATTTGTTTGCTTTTTAGAAAGCCTTAATCATAGTTTTTCATGACAGTTGCTTCCTAATTTTCCTCTTTTGATTTCTTGAATTCTGCTGTTTCTCTCAGATCCGAGCTAGTCCTCTGGCCAGGCTGTCCCAAGGGGTCATCCATGTCCTTCTCCAGAAATGTAGTTCTACGTCGTTGACTCCATCCTTTTTTTGATACTCATTTAGCTACATGCCTGTACAATGTGTTCATGAAAGCCCAAAGCAACACCCATTGCACACCCCTTCCACGCAAAGTGCTGTGTGTGAAGGGGCCGTATTTACAAGATGGCGTTAAGCCACTTGAAGTGACCTAACGCCACCTAGTAATTCTGCGCAGTGCATGGCGTGACCGGAGCATCACTTTTAGTGACGCTCCGGCGGCGACAGGGCCTTGTAAATCTGACCCTGTCTGTGGAGACCACGCTAATTCTGCCAACAAACAACAGTTTACATGAAAATGAGTACAAGAGTTTGATCAGTAAGATTCTATCAGATTTCGGCAGTTTAATTCAATACAAAGAACTACTTATTGTGACACTAAGTGGTATTATTTTTCAGCTAGTTATAAAAAAGAATGACGGCAAATATTTTCATGGAGGAGTTTGCCCACGAGTGACAGGGAGAAGGACAGAAAATAAATTGCATTGTCCAACTTTTAGAAACCTGGAGATTGTGTGTGCAACAGATACTAAGGCAGGAATTAGATTCTCTTTGTTGTGGCTTCGAGAGTGCCCTGAGAGCCAAGTGATGGAAGTCGGGCAGCATGAGACTTCCCGCTCGAGCACGGAGGGCGTGACTTGCATTTCCTGAAAAGCTTAAGCTGCTTTTTCAACACCCCTGCTAAAATGACTTAATTCAAATGGGGCGCAGGGTTTCATTCTCGAGGACAGCAATCCTGGCACATTTTATTTATCCATAATGTTTGTGCTGAGGAGATTGTTATCACTCGTAATTTTGTTAATGATAATGTATTTTTCCCTCTGCCTCCTGTAAAATGGTTTTTGGACCTTACTAAAAGAGTACCATTGAAAGCGCTAGCCTGATTTTTTGAAAGGTGGTAAGGTAGGCTAAGCCAATGGCTTTTACACAATGACGTGATCAAGGTTGCCCTCACTAAATTCCTCTGCAGCTAATGGTGGGAAAAGTCATAACATTTTTTCCTTATTTAATACACGTATTTTTTTTGCAGAAATTACACAAAATTAGCTATGAAACACGCATAGACATCTATTGACAAAAATGCCAGGGGTAGCGACCTTTGACCACCATGACTGGACAGTAAGCGACATCACTTATGATTCTGACAGACCGGCCCTAATGACAGCACTGACATATTAAAGTGTCAAAACGGAGTACTAACTCTACTCCAGCACGTGCACACATTATGATGCACAATTTGTCTTATCTTGACACATAATTTAGTCAACCACATTGTACTGTATAATTTGGTCTTCCATTGCCACATAATGTCTTTGACCCCTCATAGAGGACATTAAACCACACAAGCAAGCAGAAAATAAGTACAACAATAATAAGTATAAGTACTGGAGGACCAGGAAATCCTGCTGAAGAAAACGAGACCTTCCAATTCCTAATTATCCCACCAGAGCCCCGTGAATTAGAATCCCAAAATCCTCAGGCTGCTTAGTCACAGTGCTTAGGGGAGCAGGGGCCTCCAAGGCCTTGTAGGGCATGTTGCTAGGTGGCATGTTGTTGACTGGCAAGTTGAAACTGAAACAGATTTCAACTATTCCCTGCCTCCAGCCAGCAGCAGTAGCCCCTTTTTTCACATACAGAAAGAAAAACATACATCTGAAGTTTATGTTTTAAGTATTTACTTCTACAAAAGTGTCCATGTTTGTGACAGGGGATGTCTTTGCGACCTCTGAGGTCGAAAGTGTAGTGGCAGTCATATCAAGGGGCAAGACAGGGTTTTAAGTTGCGACCCTTGGTGACCCATAAATGATGTTCATGGAAATACAATAGAAAGTATCCGACTTTAAACTTGAACTCAGTGGTATATCTTGCCTATAAATGTACATCGGATACTGTGAAGGAGTTATTCAGAAAGTTCCTGCAAGCCATTTTCAACTTGAACCCATGTCCTGCATGAGGAAATTATTTGAAAAAGTGTATTAACTAAAAAAAAGTACCTGAAATATGCAAAACCCCATAACCAGGAATTATGTGATATACCATTCCCTTAACAACAATTTTTACGTGGCCTATCTGCAAACACAGCACTAGCACATCAGTGAGTGCGCTAGGTATTGCTCAATGATAGACCATAGCTGATGTCACTAAGTTGAGCAGGAGAACTGAAAGAACTTAATCTGACTGTCATCAAAACGTTTTAAAGAATATCAAATCTCATGCGCTCTGAACTCCTTGTTTAATCCAAATCTTCAAATAATGTGCAGGACTGGTGAGAAATACTATCTCCGTGTCTGGTCCATTCTGATTTCTGATAGGCAGATAGCGGGCGAATGAGAATAGCTGTTGGTAGCCATTGCTTCTCTGAACCGCAGTGTGTTTTACATCGATGTACAAGCATTCTGAACACAACTTCTTCCTGAGTTATCTGCATTTGCAATGCTCACTTCTCAACCTGCCGGTAGAGAAAACAATAGTTTCATTGCAAAATGACCTTTGATTCACAAACTAAAAAAGGGTAGATTTCACTCTGTTTGCCTTACATTAAGTATTTCAGCTGCCCCTACTGCCTATATGCTTTATTAATGATCCCTGGGGGAGGTAAGGAGGTCAGTATCTGTCCGAAGGAGACATCAATTGCACTTTGTGGTATGTATGGATTCCAGTGAGACTCTTCCTCAATCCCATGCACGGCTGGTTCATGGAAGCCACTACAGCAGTGACTTCAGTGCTAGAGGAGGTGTCACGGACACTGCAGGTGCCTTGTGCCTAGCTCTTGTTATCTGGAACTTACCTGAGCCATCCGGAATACTATTTTGTGTTTCACACACACCGAAGCAGTGTGTTGAGTTAATCCATGTAATATTCCAAGGAATATAGAGATTTGTATACCCCTCCTCTTCTGCTTTCATTTGAAGGTATGATTTGTGATTATTCTGTTATTCACAATGTGAATACACCATTTCCCAGGTGCCTTCATTAAAGTCCCTGCCCTGCTTTGCCTGTAATGGATTTCAAAGGATGCCAATTCACAAAAAACACTAGAGGAGTAGTGAAAGTGACATCATGCACCATGTGAATTGTCCTGCCACAAGAGAATTAACTCCTGGTCCCATTTACATGCCCTTGACTTTTTCTAGTTTGCTTCTGAGGGCTAGGTGGTGAATGTTTTCTGATGTAACTGAGCGATAAATGGGAAACTTATTTAGAGATACAGCAGGATGAAACAGAACAAAGAACATTTGCGACATGTAGGGTCTTACCGGGGAAGGTTAGACTTAAGCTTAAAGATTAGAAAGGTGTGATGTAGAGATCTCACAGCTATTGGACCATATCAAGCAGTTCCTTGATGAGTGTTGTCCCAAGCACCACATTAACGTTAGTAGCTTCTAGGATAGGTGGTGGGCTTGCACAATGGTAGCGACTTTATCTGAATTGTCTATCAGGACACATGTGCCCTTTTCCTGTTCTGTTAGCCAGGGTGTGTAACAATTAAGAAGAGCTAACCCCATTAAACATGTACACACTCAGACCTGGTGTAAGCAAAGACATGCATGGATCCAAATGCAAGGGCAAATGGGAGCTAGCTGACAGTGACTTCATTGGTAGGAGAGTGACTGCTGGCCAAGTAGGAGGGGGTCTGCATACATGGGCTGTGGCATCTACCTCACTATAAGATTACCTCAGTGAGTGACAGTGTACCTGCTGTGCGCCATGTCTTTCAGCAAGGTGCTTTATTCCTCAAACAAACCTGTGCAGGGCTTATAAGGCAGAGGATGATTATACTCTGCAACTACACTCTTACTTCTAGTTTACTTAAAGAAATTGAACAAAGCGATTTGATGCAGAGCTTTAAATAGAAACGTAAAAGTGCAGGTACTCTCTATTTAAAGTCCCTGTTTGCTTCTGAAAAGTGCAGGTATGCTTCCCGTAAATGTATTGCAGCAGTGTTGAGAAGTGCAGGTACTCTCTCTTTCAAATTAAAGAAGTGCAGGTGCTCAGTGCCGGACTGTACCTGCCCTTTTAAGCACTGATTCTGTGATCATTACTGTGTGCTGTTTGTATTATCAAAAAATAAATTAATTAAAAAAGAGACTAGTGTTCTTTGTGTTCCTGAAGACCAGGGTTAACAAGAGCAATGTGGAAGTACCAAATGGCAAAGTGGAGGAATCAGTTGCTACACGTCCACCCCAGTTGTTACCCATCTACAACTAATCAAGACTTTGGGGTACTTAGCATTTAAACTCCATGCCTCCCAATCTAGAAGGAACGTTATGTTTGAAACTATGGCCCTAATGTCAGAAAGGTTACAGTGCATGAAATGCAGTGCCACTTTTCTTGCACCCCTTAGAGCCCCCCTACTGCCACCCTGTGTGCGCTGTATGTAATACATGGCACACCATGGCATAGGGTAGGGTCAACAGCGTCAACATTTTTGATGCTATTGATGTACTGTTCAGGTTAGCACTAATCCTGCAGAGTACAGAGGGGCCTGTTGAAAACAACAGTAGGCCCCCTTTTAACGCCTGCTCTGTGCAGGTGTTAAAAATAGCTGCTAAAAATGGCGCAGTGGAATCTTTTAGATTCCACTGCGCCCTTTAGGCTGTCCTCCTAACTAGGGAACGCCCACCTTGCTAACAGTATGCCTGGTGCAGGCATAATGTGGCACAAGGAGTTACAAAGTGGCGCACTTGCACCACTTTGTAAATATGTTGTGGCAAATTTGACCTCTTTGGGCCACATTAATGTGATAAAAAATGACGCTAATGTGGCGCAAGGAGGCGCTAGGCCCTCTTAAATTTGGGCCTAAAATATCTAAACATATGTAATCCAGCTACTATCTCTCTTAGTCGATAATTCTATGAAGAAAATTCAATTAAAGTCAAAGCATTAACATCACAACAATTATAAGAATAAACAAGGTCTGGAAATGGGGACGTTTCTAATTATGGAGCCATCAGGATGAGCAGCATCAGTCCCGTGTTCCCCTTTTTTGCAGCCTGTGAATCACTCGACAAATAATCCCCAATCAAAGCATTCTGAGAAATGTATCACATAGCCTGCAATTTGCTATTTCAGATAGCAGTGAACCGTGGTGCCTGCCAAATCAGGAATAATGCCGACACCAGAAGTGCAGTGCATTTCTAATCATTTTATTTTGTTTGTTCAGGCGTCAGGGGCTGGGGACCCTCACACATGTAGAAATGCAATTTCCTCGCGCGCACACTTTGCCGCTCTCTCTCGTTCCTTGAGCAAATACATATGGAAATTCACCAGCCTATCTCGCTTGGATAAAGAAAGAGGCCACGTCGTGTGTATCTAATGAGCTGCTTAATAATGCAAAGGTGGTCAATGCATAGACGGAATGGAGAAAGTAAGTTAGAATCCGGTGACGTACGAATCGTCACAGCGGTTTTATCATCACAAAGTGTATCCTGGGTGACAGGGGACTGTGTATGCAAACCCACTGGCAACATCTCTTCCTTCGCCTGCCTATTTTGCAATGTAATTTCACTCAAAGGATTTGCAGAGGCAAGACATGAATTTAATATGGCTAGTGGTGATGTGGGCCAATAGGAAAAGTGGCAAAATCCAACCGATTGATGCCTTCAAAAAGCAGTAGAGCCATGGAAGACTGAATGGCAAGTAGGGTCTTAAGTGGGCCGCAAAAAGTGAAGATCTCTAAAATTGATGTCACCTATGTAATTAGGGCAAGGCTTAAACATGAAAACAAAATTTCTGTGATTCCCATAGTGTGCTACCCTGCCGATGTTTTGGTTCCTCTCTAAGCATTCTGTTATTTCATCCAGTTATATAACACAACAACCAACAGTCACCTAAAACCAGCTAGGACTACTGGCTTTGACAATGATTTTTAGCTGTTTAACATACATGAGCAACAATTGTGTCGCAAATAATTAATATTGAAAATGCTTCAATTCTGAAATTGTGAGACTGTAAATTAAACATTACTGAGTACTGTGGACAGGGTAGTGGCCTTCAGAGTGTCTCAGTCACTCGTGTTATGTTCACTCAGACATGTACGCCCTTTTTCTCTCCACTTCTCATCGATCTACATATCTTGCACCACTTTACTTTTTAACACCTTCTTTTCAGTCCCTTCTGCCTGCAATTCCCTCCATCTTCATTTCACCCCCGAAGAATGCATACTACACACCCACTGACCTTGAAGCATTGCGTTTTCTGTTATGATAGCCTTGTCAATTGGTTGATACCTTTGTACCGCCTTCACACATATTTGTACAGAATCACAATTTCAACTGGAATATCTGACCAATGCTCTGTGCCCTCTGCAAAGTGGCCACACAAATTCTGAACTCCTTTTTGATCCACTGACTGATGCAGCGAGAAACTCACACTGCCTTCTCCCTCCACTTTAGAACTCTCAATGATGGCTAGTTATGAACAACTGGAGGCATCTCAGTTCAAGATATGCAGTGTACAAGAGTGATATACTACAGAAATAAAAATACAGACACACACTACATCTTGAAAGTGCCTAACTCTCTTAGGGAATACAAGACTAAGTAAAAGGATTCCTTAACGTTTTTTGTATTCATTATTCAGAAATCAATCATTGTTATTTGGTCATAAAGTTACAGACATATAAGGCCTGATCGGGTCATGTATCAGTGTCCATTTTTAATTACTACAGGATCTGAGACCTGGGGGGACTCGCCCTAATGAAAGTCCTGATCACAAGTCATGGTCAAAGTCAGATGGGGAGAACTCTTCCTATACCATGGATCATGATGGTAGGCTGATGGGCAATGCTCACAGGGCAGAAACACCAGAGGAATGTTGGGAGCGCTCTGAGTAATTTGGAAGCAGC
This sequence comes from Pleurodeles waltl, assembly GCF_031143425.1. Lineage (NCBI taxonomy): Eukaryota > Metazoa > Chordata > Amphibia > Caudata > Salamandridae > Pleurodeles > Pleurodeles waltl. The sequence continues at coordinate 1,106,692,544 of NC_090445.1, forward strand.
GCCCTATTCTCTGCATATATCATGTTCTGACTATTTTAGACAAGCATTGGCAAAGCCAATAGGTCTCACCTACTTGAGGATTATTTGGTTTGTCAATTTCTTTTAGCTAAGTTGTACAGTAGCGCAGCGGCTGTGCAACATGGCTGACAGTTAGATGAAAAAGTGCTATGAATTGGCCAGCGCTGGCTGCACCATAATACCGTTTTATGATGGGACGGGAGTGAGTGAGGGGAATGGGACATGGAGGGGGAGGTTGCAAAACAACAATGATGGAAGGGTGTGTGAGGGACAGGACAAAGCAACAAAGTGGGAGTGGGGGTGGGATGTGGGGGGAAAGGGGAAAGCAACAACACAGGAGGAGGCAGAGCAAGGCAACAATGGGTGCGAAGGCATGATCTACTGAGAAAACAGAATTTCATTGGTAAATAGTTCTATTCCTATACCCTAATAAATTGTACATTTCCTCCAACTTTGTATCAAAGCAGTTGCAACCACTTTTCAGCCACTTCACAGTGGGTAGACCTTGAACTGTTATTCCAGGTCTTTCAATGTATAGTGGATTTGATGTCAGATAAAAAGGACATGGCTTCTTTAGATTAGAACATCACCCACTTAGTAAGTGAGGAAATTGCTGACAATGAAAGTCACTCTGCAAAGCCATCCTTCACATTTTCCTTCCATTCCAGAGGGTGAAACAAACGAATACCAGACAGTTTCAAAGTCTACTTTGTGCCAAAGTGCCACTGATGGCAAAACTTGTTTATAAAGGTTAGGCACTTTAATCCCGAACAGGCACCTGAAACCCAATCACAACCATGCATCTGAAGATAAGAAACAAAAAACAGCTGCATGAGGGTGCACTGACTTCTCTTTCCTGGACATTCTTGGAAAATACCACACGCTTCTACACACATGGCAGACGAAAACAATGTGAGAAAAGGCTCCCTCTACACAGCGATATGTTGTGTTTAATGGGGCATTCTTCTGTAAACAGCACAACACCATGCATTCCCCTCCAAGCTTTGGCAAAGTCAATGCATGGCTGAAATTTAGAAAAAAAGTGCTATGATGCGGTCGTCGCTGGCTGCGTCAGAGCACTTTTTTTCTGGCAGGCAGGAGGATATGGGAAGACGGACAAAGAAACAATGCGCCAGAGACTGGGTAAAGCAAGGAATAAGCATGCAGCAACATGGGCGGTGGCGGGAAGGACTGGGCAATGCAACAAAAGGGTAAACAGCGACAAAAACTCCTGCAAACACATGCACTGCTGAAAGTGAAAGGAAGAAAACCACAGTTGAAGTCAGACGAGCTATGGAAGGACACACACTGGGTGAGGAAGCAGTACTTGGGCTATGCGTTAGGGTATGGGCAAACACACAAAGAGGAAGTGAAGCTGGCAAGTGATGGCCAAGGAGAAGCAAGGAAATGAAAGTGATGATGAAGCCAACCAGTTGTAAGCAATGGGCGGGCTATAAACCCCCTGTAAGTAAACAAAATGTCTAACTAGAGAAATGTACATTCCTCCCTTGCAAAGACACATTAAGAACTTCCAACCACAAAAGGAATACATAAAGAAAACAACAAAGCAGGAAAAAAAGACCAGGCTCAGAGAGCAGCATAAACAAAGCGAACCTGTAGCAAAAGCCATACAGGCATGAGTGGGCCCTGAAAGAATGGCTGAGTGCATAAGGGCAAATGATTTTTATTTAATAATGCATTGGAGATGGAACTCCTGTGTAAGAGAATATTCAAAGAATAATCAGACATAGCAGCAAACACCCGAACTACTATCAACAGAACTCAATCTCTGGCTCTGAAACAATAACAAATGCAACCAGGAAACAGGACAAAGCCAGTTTCCATCTTGGATTATGGTGGTATCTGGAAAAGGTACAACTCAGCTAATTTAAAGAATGTATGACAAAAATAGTGCAGAACCAAACATGATTAATAGCAGGTAACCCAGGCACACCACGAGCGCTGGACCCAGAATTAGAGGTTACGCTGCATAGGCTGCAAAGGGAAAAAAACATTTTTGGAAATAGGCCAAGGAGAGAATAAGAAATAATAAAGAGATAGTAAGTGTGTGAGGAAGAACCATAAGAGGATGACAATGAACTAACGGACATGCAGCAGAAAATCCAAAATCAAGGACAAGGCCGGATTAACACCCTGTGAGGAATAGGATTAGTTCCATGAAGTGGTAGATGAAGGGAATCAAAGACCAACAAGATAAGCAAAAAAAGAAACACATATTATTTTTTAAGGTACTCAAGTCTCCAATGAGGGCTGTTACCCCAATGCCTCAAATGAAGGCTGTTATCATAATGACTGGCACCACGGCGATTGAACTAAGAAAGGTGGTCAGAGGCAAACAATCAACTTACATAGGGCATAGGTTGGATAGCACAGACGCTATAAGGAGTCCTCTTTGCTCATCTCTCCAACTAAGCATTTTTCAAACGCTATTCCCACGTGTGTGGGAGAGCTGGGATCTTTGAAGAATGTGAAGGTGTCATTCCTAATATATCTCTGTAAACAGTGACCAAAGGTTTGTCAATCATGTCGCTTGGAACATTATTTAAAAACAGGTATGTGTTACTGACATCACAGTCCGGGGTAGTTAGGACACAGGCAGTAATATTTAATGCACCAGGGCAATTCTTCTATAATAAGAACATCACACGCTTCAGTCCTGACAAATAAGGAAATCTAAAGTCATTTTTGATTACTGAACGTCAAACAGGTGAAACTGGCAGTATCTGATCCAACTGCAGCCTTCCGAAAAAACTCAAATAAGAACTCAGTGGATAAAATGAAAGCCCAAGAGAGGTTTCCGCTACAAGCAGTGACCATACATTAGCTTTGAACAAATCAGAAGCATGGCATATCCCACACAATAGCAACCATCAATGCCAACATCCAAAATGATGACAAGCCTTGCAGCATGTAACCAACACACTAACATTGAAAGGAGTGTCAGATAGCATGAGTCAGCAAAATCACGATTCTTATGCCTACAATAGCATTTGGCATCGAACAATGAAAAAAAACGAGGTCCTAAGGGTGAGAGACACTATTACAAGCATTTCCTGCTCTTTTTCCTATCTTGTGAGGTGGATTTTACCTTATTAGTAATTAAGCTGGACAAGGACAATAGGAGGTGGAGGTAATAAGAATGAGTGGTTCCATTTCCACTTAGTTTCAATTATCCCCACCCACAGGTTGTTGTTTTTACTATGAATAGTAATTTGTACCATCGCCACATCCTACCACATAAGCCCGATTAACTTGGTATTTTTAACTAGGTAACTAGGTAACTGTCATAACCATAGATGAGAGTTTGAAGATAGCAGCCAACATCAAATGATTCAGCATATTTCCAAGCCTATTTGCCCATTGAGCATCAAGGCATCCTTTCATGTACTACATTCAGAGTAGTGAGATTAGTAATTTTGAAGAAGTTTCTTCATGACTACACGAGGCAGGCAATTATTATGTCAATCTTTCAGAAGGAATCCTTCTGCAGATCTCAAGTTGATTGTGAAACCTACTATATTCCAACAAGAGCAAAGTAACAGGAAAACTCCAGGAATAGGTGATCAACAGCCAGGCTTCAAATCCCGAAATGGAGCAAAACCTCCAGCGGAAAATATAAAGTGATATGTGTTTCTCATCCTTGATAAACGTAACTGTGCAACATAGATACTCCTTGAACTATTTGTAATCTTTTCCACTGTGGAACCAACATATTGCATATGAAGCTGAAGATGGGAATCTTTGGTACTGACAGAGAAGGGACAAAATAATTCCATCAACCCCAACACAAAAGTTTAAACTTTGATCAGTCAAATTCTCAAGACTGATATCACTTGCCATACTTTCATTATCTTCCAATCACCCATATTTTTTTAAAGATTTACCCTTGTCTATTTCTATATTTAATTCAACAGCTGTTCCAGATATGTGCTGATGATATCCATGAAAAATGAACTTGGAAACAATTGTACTGTGGAGCAACAGAAATGTACGTGTTAATGGTTCCACATGGAGGCCTTGGTACTTGGAATTTTGATAACCAAACAGTAGCACTTAATTTGTCCAACAATCCTGTAATAGTGCCAGCAGATCTGACAGATCAAGAAAAAAATAGACATAATTCCTGGCTTAGAATTAAGCCTCTCCACCCAAATAAACAATGTGGTAAATGGCAACAGTTCCAAATAAACAAGTTTTGATGGATCCTAAACTTCATTAAGAAGAATCCTCAAATCACTAGTCATCACTTGAGAAAACTTCCACTACATATCACTTTCCTTCTCAAAAGCTGCAAGTGTAAACTGAAGTGACTATTATGACCTTTATTCAGAAAGAGCAAAAGAACACCCAATTTTCCTTAAGGATACTTCATCGGCTCACAGTGGACATCAGAATTAAATGCTTACACTTCTGCACCATTGATATGGTTCTCTGGAACAAATCCCCAAAATACTTGTGGTAAGTGGCATCCCATTATGCCCCAAACAGGAACATCTGATTAAGCAGCATGTAGACAACTACCAACTGATTTTAAAGTAACAACACCTTTGGGTTCCCTTAATCTATAATGTGATATTCTAATCCATTAAAGCACATCTGACAGCCTTATGGTGATCTTCCCCCAACCTCTTTCCTACTTCCTCCATTTTTATGATCTTGTTTTCTCTAATCAGTGCTAACATGCATGTTTTGTCTCCCTACAACATGGTAACAAAGGCTCATACCCAATTGGCATTTTTCACTTATTTACTTATAAGTCCTTAGTAAAGTGTGCTACATGTACAGAGGGCCTGTAAATTAAATGCTAGTAGTGGGCCTGCAGCACTGACTGTGCCACCCACATACGTAGCCCCTTGACCATGATTCAGGCCTTCCACCGCAGAGCCTGAGTGTGCAGCTTACCCTTACATTTCAACCTGGCAAGGCAAGTCTCTCACCAGGCCTAAACTTTCCTTTTTATACATATGTCACCCCTGAGGTAGGCCCTAGGCAACCCCGAGGGCAGGATGCAATGCACTTCAAAGGTAGGATATGTTCTTTTAAGCTTAACATGTCCTAGCAGTGAAAATATTTCCAGTTTGTTTTTCACTACTGCAAGGCCAAACCCTCCCATAAGCTAGCATTGAGATTACCTAATTACATTTTATGAATATAATTTCCAATTGAGATAAGATAGATAGTTTGAGTTTGGTTTCCCTGGACATTTTTGAAAACACAACTTATGGTGAAGTTAGATTTTAAGTTGCAAGTCTAAAAAACACCACTTTTAGAAAGTTGGCATTTTCCTTACTTAAACCATTCTGTGCCGTCTGCTGATCTCCAGTACACGTCTGGGGTGGGTGACAGCTGGGCTAAATGTATTCCTTCTAGACAGCCACACACAAATGGAGCTTAGGTGTGCCTGATGGCCATTCATTTCCTGATGGTCCATCACTAGGCTGATGGGTATTTCTGGTCTGGATGGCAGGAACGAGCTGACACTTGCACTTGAAAGGGCTAGGCCTCTCCCCACAAAAAGAGCTGCATACCCCCTGTAGTGAGTCTGGAGCCAGGGCACGATAGGCAGTTCAAAGCTTTTCTTTGAAGTCTCCGCCACTTCCAAGGCATAACTGGGTATAAGTACTGGACCCATGACAGCACCAAATCAGTACGCTTTTGGACCTGTGACTACTCTGCCAGGAAGAAGAATTGTTGTGCTAAAAGGACTGCTACTTTTCTGGACTGCTGCTTTGCTGGACTCTTACTTGCTGTGCTCTTGCTTTTCTGACCTGTCCTGCTGCCTGCTGTTCCCCTACCTGGGTGAGAAGGACTGGACCTGCATCACGTGACCCCAGAGTGTCTCCAGGGGCTTACTGGCTTTCCTCCTGTTGCCTAAGTCTCAGACACAAGTCACAGGCACACAAAAGACTTACAACCCTCCTGTTCCAACCCTTGGGCTCATCTACTAGTGAGTCTGTCCTGACAAGTGGTGCTACCCCAGTCCTGGACTCTTGAAAGTGGACCTAGGGGTTTGCTCTAGTGGAAGTGACACATCGTCCTCTGCAACAGCACAACTGATGCCTCTCTGCTGTTGTGAGATCTGCACATTGCACTCAGAACCTCTCCATCACACTTCGCTCCTGAACAGACGCATTGCCAGCACTATGTGAAGAAGATCGACACATCACCACTAGAGAGTGCATCACATACAGAACTGCTACACCTCAGAACTGATGCTTCACTCCTGGACCTGATGCATCACTGCAGTTGAGTGGAGAAATTTGACACAACACCCTCAACTGCATGTGGATCACGAACTCATCTTGTGCTGCTACAAGGATTAAGGTTCTTTTGCTCAGCGGACCGTGGGTGGGTCCTATACCCAGCCAGCGTTCCATCGCAGACGACTTGAAGTCTTGACTTTTTCTGGTCCAGCGTGACTAATTAACTCTTTGAGCGCTATTTGCTTCTAAGCGCTATACTTGCATTTATTCTATAAAATTCATATCTCAACTTCTAGTGGATGGATTTTTGTCATTTTAGTCTTCTTTCATTTATAAAATCATAATCTATTTTTCTAATTTGGTTTGGAATCATTTTGTGGTGTTTTCACTCTGTTATTGTTTAAGTACTGGACACATACTTTACACACTGCCTCCTAAGTTAAGCCTGACTTCACATTGCCAAACTACTTAAGGGTGAGCACAGAACCATTTAGGGTGTGTTGTGCCTTACCATGACTACAGTTGTAGTCCCTATGTGGACAGGGTGCATACCTCTGACAACAATAGCCAAACCAAAATATCTTGAACAAGCTCTTGAAAAAAATGCATTCAACCTTGGGTCTATCTGTTTACTTCTTCTGTAAGATGCAGTGAATGATAAAGTGGCAATTGTTGTTTTCCCTTTTGTACTAACTATGTCCCTTAACACCTTTGGCAGTAAAGTGGCGCCTCAGCCGCAAAATAGCTGTGTCGTCACTAGGTGCTAGTGGTCTGTTTTCTCCATGAACATGTACCCAAGTAGTAGAGAGATCTATGGCATAACCCTGGTCTACTGCATCTGATACTCTAGCCACATATAGCCACCACCTCAATATTTATGTCTAAGTAATGGAGTGAGTGGACTATGAGGTATCAACAAGCTGACATGGTTTAGTGGCTTAAAACTAAAATAACAAAAATAGATAAGAACGAAAAGCAATGTATCTTGGGTTGCTTCATTACACTAGGATGTTAAAATACTCTGGGTGTATTATTTTGTTCAAAATCTTTGACATGGTGTATGACAATTACGAAAACAAAGAATAAATAGCATATATAAGTAAAAAAAAGAGAAAATGAGATGTAAACGAGTAATTAAAAACTTGTGGAAACCGATATAATGGAGCAAATAATGCATTTATTTATTTGAGATATCTCTACAGCCTTAAATTATTCAGAAGGCTAATGGACCGCTTTGAATGAAACCAGGATGTGTAGTTTAATATACGGAGAATGTCATTACATTGAGCTAGAGACAGACTTATCATTTCAAGAGATCCTGATATGAGACACCTTGGTTGAGTGTTTCTGACCTTTTCAAATTTTAGATTTAAGGACCTAGAGTTTGATCCTAGTGCCTCTCCCTTCTTTTAAATGAGAAGCCAAAGATGAAGGCTTTTATGAGTGAAACTTTTGAATTAGGTCCTGGATTCAACAGGGTGCCAGTTTAGATTGAGACGAAAGAGTCTAATATAATCCTATTTCCTTGTCCTTTGCCTAGGTGAGTTGTAGCCTGGAAGATGGCAGAAAGCATTTCTGAAATCTAAATAGGTGTGTCTGTTAGTGAGCTAGTTTTATTCAAAGATTAATATATTGCCAGTTGTGTTCAGTTTTGCTATTGAAATATGCTTGAATAATATTATTCTTGGAAATTGCAATTGATAAGGATGATCAATTTAATGAGAAATACATTTTCTGTATTCCTTGGATGCACAAGGTCCTGTTTAATTAAATACTTTCAAGGTGAGCACCATTCTTGACCTGAATTATAGAATGAAGGTATACTGTGGAAAACTGGAATGCTGTAAAATCAACATTGATAGTGAGACTGGAGTGACAAAGGAAACTTAAAATGTGCACAAGTATAAGTAAATAATTAAACTGAAGTATGTAAAATAAAGAAAACAATGAGGAAAACATGGTGGCAAAAACTACATTGATTTGGTGATGTGATTGGGGAAAATGAAACACCAAGAAAGTACTTCCTTTGTGAACAAATATCCATTAGGAGGTTTGGCTACAAATGGGTTAAATATGAAAAGGTCAAACATTCAAATGGCACAGGAAAATATTTTACAGTAATCAGTTATTTAGCTGTGTAACAAGAAGGTAAAGGTAATGACTAGGAACATTCAGTGCTAAGAAATAAATGGATCAAAATAGAAACTCAAGAACAGCAGTGCACTAAATAATCATGAGGGAAGCAGCTGAGGTCATGTCTCAAAAGAGGAACACGTTTACTCCTCACAATTATTTTCACTTCACTTCAGGATTCAGGGGTGCCAATTAACTGGTAATTACTAACAGGGAGGCAGTACGCTCTAGAGTCACAAGGTGCTCTCTACGCAACTGTCTCTATGAGTAAAAAGCCCCAGCACATAAAAAACATTTCACTGAAAACACAGTCCCCACAATCCCCAATAACCACGTTTCTGGTAGGACTAGTTGCAACCCTGGTCCTAATAATTTCTATTAGATCATGTGGAAAAGTTCTGCTGCAACCAGAGTAATTTCTCCACAGTTGTTCAGGGACTTCATTCAAACGGTGAAGTATTCATAACCAGGAAGCTGGTTGTAAGGAGGTTTTAAAGAAAGGTCCAGCTATGTAATTGGATATAGAATCTGATGGAATTACACAACTGTTTCCTTACATGAAATACATATACGTTTCCCAGAAAAAATATGTAAATAAAGTCTTATGGAATTTAGTTGCCAGCTATCTAAATTTCAGAGATCTCTTAGTAAAACTGTATATGATTCAGTTAAGTTAAAACAAACAGTACTACTGTAAATGAAAATCAAATATTTACAGAAATAAAACATTTCCCTCCAGAGAATAAAGGGATTCCACTTGTTGCCTGTGAAAGAGATTCCCAAAGACGGGCCTCCTGTGGGTTTCCGGAGCCCTTATAAACATCTAACAGGCATTTAACATGCCCAGGACAAGAGAACCAATTCAAACTTCCAGGCAGGGAAAAGTAAAAACTTCTCCACTTTCCTGTTCTTTGTCTCAAGAAGCTTTTGTTCTGCTAGTGTGGTTTAACTCCATTCAAGACATGAAACATATTTTAACTATGTACCTCATCACTGGCAGAAATATATATGAAATTTCTAATCTACATATGTCAAAAAATAATATAATTAAAATTTATTGGAACAATTGTTTGCTGAAGATAGAACTGTTAAATGAAAATAAAACAGTTACAGTCATCATTATGAAAGTTAGTCATTTAAGTGTTTGATTAACTAACATGTGGAAGTGCACTGCCACAAACAGACAGCTTGTCCAGTGACTCAGTAAATCCCTGGGAATGTCATGATGTATTAACAATTAAAAGTAAGGTCTATAGGTCAGTGCATATCCATCCACAGACTATCCTAACACCATGTACACACTGCAGTTAACATGTAGGAGGATTGGTATTAAATAGTATAGAACTTTCAATGACAGTATAATGCTCAGAGATACACCAAGAACATAACTTGTAATTGAAGTGATGAAAAAGGCAATTTATACTGAGTTTATAGATGCTGAAGTCTGTTCAGGAGGCCTCAGGCCACTGGCAATGGTAAAACACTAAGGGCGATAAAACCAGAAAGTGTGGGAATTTATACAAAGGCAGGAGGAAGTTCTCAAATACCATCTGCAGATTCCTTGATAAAGCAACATTCAAAGAATGATACTCTTTAAGTTATTGAAGATTACATTTCTTTAATCTATTTAATGGAGACACAGAAAGATATGACCACAACAAGCATCAAAGAATTAAAACAATGTTATATCTAAACCCAAAATTCCTCATTGGAAGATTTGGTACAATATTATTGAAGAAACTAACTGACCTTGATGTTTTTTTAGTGCATTTTATATGGATCAGGGAGAGATGTTACAAGCCAATCAAGGAGGGGCCTCATCTCTCATACCAAACCATGTAACAGTGGAAATGGCGATAATATGGGCTTCTCCGGTTTTAATTCATTTCTAATGAGGTCACAATAGCATCTTTGCTATCATCATAGAAGTAAAAGCAGCTTGTTTGGTGGGACATGATAAAACACATTCAATTTGTTTGATGGAGATAACTCATCATTGCAAAGTAATATCTTACTTTGAAACTATTTATTACAGAACATCAAAAAAGCTGAGCAATAATTCTTTCAGAAAGTTCCTTAAAAATTACCATATAGAAGAGATAAAAAGCAGTGAGTCATTCTGAAATTCATTTAACTTGTAGAATAATTAAAATGGTCTGTGCAAAAAGGCTTTCTTAAAGTTCATCACAAATAAAGGGCAAGCACCTTTTCCATTATTTTTAGTAACCAAAAAAAACATGTTTTCCATAGTTTCTGAAAATCATCTACTTGTCTGAACTAAAGGGATCTTTGCCTCTGTATAAATGTTTGGTGATACAAGAGCAGTTAAGAGTCAAACCTAAATATTAAGCCAATTGCATTTTGCTCTACTGTTTTCAATAGCTAGCCATAAGGCTTTAGTTTGTAAATAAATCAATATTCACAGTAAAACATTTAAAAAACAAAACACAAAACAGATCATAGACGCAAGTGCCAAGAAATAAACATATAGCTAAGGGACAAATAATTTTATAACATAAAAGGCTTTCCGCCCAATTACTGAATAAAGTGGGGGGATTTTACCAAATATACCTTAACCTTGGCAAAAACATTGTTAATATTTAATGGTATATTTGTTAACATTTTCAAATAGAACATCTAAATATTTCATGCAGGGTGGTCGACAAATGAAATGAAGATTCAACATATGTTTTATACAATAGGAACACATTACATTTAATTAATTCCAAGAAAGAGCAGTATTTTTCAACTATAGGAGTGAATGTTCTAGATCTACAAGATGGATAAAAAAATAGTTCAGACAACTTTAGCTCTACTTGTGATGTAGAATAACTCTTAAAAAGTAGGAAAGTAGAAGCACAATCTTAAAGGGCATATTTACGAGCCCCCAGCGCCACGTTGCGCCGCCATAACATCATTTCTTTATGCTAAGGTGACTTTTCCCCTGCGCTGTGTTTACAGGAATGCTTGCATTGCGCTACTTTGCAGACCCTTGCGCCGCATTATGCCTGCGTTAGGCATAATGTATGCAAAGGTAGTGCTTTCCAACGCAGGGAGGTCAACAAAATGGCGCAGTGAAATTTACAACATTTCACTGCACCATTTTTTCTGTCATTTTTAATGCCTGCTTAGAGCAGGCGTTAAAATGATGCACCCATTTTAATCAATGGGCCTCCCCGCACAACTGTCAAAATGTTTGACGCTAGTGCAGCAAAGTGCCACAATAGCATCAAAAACATTGATGCTATTGTCCTAACGACAACCATGGTGCACTGTATTGTAAATGCGGCACAACCATGATGTCATTAGGCAGGGCAGGGGCGACGGAAGGTCCGATAAACCACTTTCTTGTAAATATGCCCTTAAATTTAATATAACTAACATGAGCTTGTCGAGAAATATTTTTCTCTTTAAAGCCTGATAATAAAAATATTTTTTTTAAAGACCATGATAGATAAACATTAGCAGTGTGTAAATATTTAACACCCGAGGGTCAGTGAAGGTGCATAAAATTACTTAGCCTTTCCCTTGCCATTATCGTTGTGTCAGTTTTCGTGATCTCTGTGTGGTTTCTAGTTGCTGTACTCCAAAGAAATGCACTTAAAAAATAAGAATATAGAATCAACATGTTTGAATTTGCAGAAGGTGTGAAACTATTTTATGTCCATTTATTAGTGTGCTGCATTTTCCCATGCCATGCTGGGCAGGGACATATATGTTCTGCTGTGATTGCTAAAATGTAATGTGAACAATTATGGTGTAAACCTCTCGGGTACCAAAATGTATGCTCGCAGATGCTTGTTCATAAAATGACCAATATTATACCTGGCAAATAATCAAACAATAGTGAAAATAAAATAGTTTTACTTATAATATGAGCCAATACATAGCAGATGGGAGCCCTTGAACTTTATTTGCACGTTCAGTAAAGATGACACATAAACTGAGGAATTACAGACTAACTTAGGCCCACAAACCACCTCAAAGACCAGGAAAAAACCCAGGGGCGTTGCAATGTAAACAACCTGTCTTCACTCATGAAAACATTTTACCAGTAGTGCGCACGAAATAGCCCCAAGCAAACATCAAGTAAGAAACTTGTATGCCAATTCTTTTTAGTTGCTCAAAAATATAAATGGATGTGTCATGTTCCAATATTTGAGCATTTCACGCGTGTTTCATACAATGTGGTATGTGTCACACAAATAGCCTTCAAATATGAGGTATAAGATCGACAGGCACAGATAAGATCAATTTCAAGGTCAAGGGGAAGTATGAATGAATCACCAACAGATTTCACTTCACACACAATGCAGCAGGTATTTGTCATTCTAGACACTTTGGACAATAATGGCTACGATCTTGCCTCGAGAGGTACAGAAAGCCCCAGAGAGCCTTTGTTTAGGACGGCACTCTGTGAGCAAGCGTTTGAAACATGTACCTCTAGTATAATGCAGGTAGGGTGAACATTTTACTTCATCACTTAAAAGTAATGCAAAATATCAGACTCCACAAAGCTAATAACATGCAGGTACATTCTAAGTAAAGTCTTTTATATTGCAATTTTGTTGTTAGTCGACCACGTAACTACTGGTTAAACCTCTGTTTTCTTTTTTTTGTAATCATTTCCTAATTAAATGCAAACTGTGTCTCGAGATCAGTGTAATATTGTGAACATTTTCAAGCACAATGTGAGGCCAACGTATTAGTTTAGAACAACTGACTTGCAAAGCAACAGTTGTTTTTCTGCCTGATAAGTATTCTATATAGCACAGGTAGGGATTAGCACTGAGATACACAGAGACAAATCAAGCACCATGAAAAGAAATCACACAACAAACAAACACGTACTTCCGACACATTAAAGCGCCCACTCAGTTACACGTCTTAGTTTGCAAAGTCTACTTTACTTGTTGTCACACTTAACACAATGCTTGCTTTCTTAACATTCACCTTTACTAAATAAAGTGACAGGCACCCAGTCCTACCTCCGCCAGTCGTTTATATCAGTTGTATGCTTGGATTCCCATTTTATGAGACATTTGTTTTAGCAGTTGGAAAGCACAGTATAAAAAACGATTTAAATGTTTTCTGCACCACCCGCCATTTTTAGACCACCATCTAGGTACAAAACAAACTATTTGTGATCTATGGAGGCTATTGCCATATACCCCCACATTTCTAACATAAATTATTATCCATAAGAACCGTAGCAACCATTTGAGTTGGGAGCATGTACATTTGCAGTCACATTATTATTTATTCGGTTTAAAATAAACCATAAAAGAGCACACAACAATTCCCTAATATGTATACAGAGACAAAGAGGCAAGATATAGCACTGCAAAGGAAGACAATTCAAATGTTACGTTGGATAAAATGTATACAAATAAAGTTAAGGACAAGATGTAGCGCCATTCATTTCAGCATCAGGTGCAAAACCATTTAAGCAAATAAACAAGATCCTTAAGATCCATAAAAGTGCTATAGTACAACTGTTCATTCATACAGGGTCAGTTGGAGGCTAGCATCCCTGGAGCACTTTTCATGCTAAATAGCTTATCCCATACATTTCTTGTGTTTAAAATAAAAAAAGAGCCAAGCAGGAAACATCTATATTCTAAACAACAAAAACCTCTAACTGGCGTCCGCTAAGTTTATTTAAAATTAGTTTAATTGTTTTTTTTTTAAACACTAAAACTGTAACAAATATTCACAAGTCAGTGCATTCAAAAGATTACCTTTTCTTGGCCTAATGGCATATTTAAGTTAGCGATAGTTTATTTGATAGTACATAAAATAGGATTTCATAGTTCATTGCCCGCTGGGATATCCAGTTTTTCAGCCCATTTAGTTTTCATATCAGAAAAGTTATTTTTCTAAGAGGAGGCTCACAATGTTTTATAATTATGAGAGGTAGAGAGCATTCTGTCCTTCTGACATGGTACAGGTTAAGTTAATTAATGTAACAAGAACAATTTCCTCCAAGGAAAAGTTCTTAGCCTTTACAAGAATATTTTTATAGACTATATTTAACAATAACAAGATCATATATGACAAGTCTATCAGGAGTCCATCCAGCTTAGGGGACATACCAACCACAACAGGCACAAACACTCATTTTGGGTTTGGAAGGAACCGAAAATACCCAGTTTCTAGAAGAGAAATACAGAGTAGAGCCTCTACTCCATATTTGGAGCTTCCTTAAGAAATTAGAGGATTTTCATTTACCTCTTACCTCTAAATAAGGCCCCTAAACCCTCTAAGACAATGCTTTGAATGGGCACAATATTTGGACAATCCTTGCAGTTCTTCGATTTGGAAGGGATAGTACCAGCACTTCTCCGCACTGTTGCAATGCAAACAGCAAGGGAAAAACAGATATAGACAGGGAGAAACACTGAAAGATAGGTAGAGAGCGGGAGAGAAAAACAGAGATAGGTGAGAAATAAAGAGGAACAGAAAACTAGAAAGACAGAACATAGAAAGATAGAGATCAAGAAAGCCATAGATAGAGAGAGAGAGAGACAGCACAATAAAAGTAGAGAGAGGTGTCAAAGACAGAAAGAGAGGGAAAGACAGCAAGTGGGATAGGCATGAAGAAAAAAAAAGAGAAAGCCAGAGATAGACAGTGAAAGACAGAAGAAGGAGATACAGCGAGAGACCAAAAAAGAACTGGAGAACGAAAAAGTCAGGGAAACATAGGGAGACATGATTAGGAGGGTGTGAGGAGCGACCAGGAGAGATAGAAAATACACGTAGAGACAAAGAAAATGATAGGTAGAGAAAGGACAGGGATACAATGGAAAGAAAATAAATACAAGGCAGACAGACAGACATGGGAATCGAGAGAAAGTTTGAGGGGAAAAAAAGGCAGATAAACACAAGTAGAGAAAGATGAAGATTGGGAGGTAGGGAGGTGCAAAGAAAAATACATATAGAATGTCAGGAGGCAGAGCAAAACAAATCAAAGACAGGGTAAGATATAAAAAGAAAAATATCACAACAGGGACAGAGTCTGTGAGAGATAAGCAAAAACAAAGAAAGCCAAGAATAGTCACAGAAAGACAGGGACTGGCATAGACAACAAAGAGAGCGAGTGAGAAACATGAATGGAGTCAGGAAAACACAAAAAGAGATGAAGAATGAGTGACTGGTGCAGAAGCAGACAGTGAGAGAAAGCAAGAGAGAGAAAAAGCAAGCAAAAGAAAGTGACCAAGTGATACCGGTGAAACAGAAAGCAAAAGATCGATAGACAGGAGAGATGAGAAAATAGAAACAGGAAGAAGGTCAAGCAGAGGATGAAAAAGACTGATAGAAAGACCAGGAGAGAATTAGCGAGACAGGGAGCAATAGAGACACAGAAAAAGAAATTGGGAAAGAGAGAAAGAAAAATAAGGGGGGAGGGCAGGGGCACCCTGAACTAAATATATCTACTTTCTTTTCATCCACATTCCTATCTATAAATCTTTAAATACATAGTCATTTATATCTGTCAAAATGGATGCATCTATCATCCATCTCTATCTGCTACCCCTCGATCTATTTAATCTTCTACATGTCTCAAGCAACACTGATCCATATATCTATCTTTTTCCACCTCTGCCTCTCCCTTTGTCTATCTTTTTCACTGTTCATCTTTCCATCACTCTAGCTGGCCATCTTTTCATCTGTCTCTTTATATTTAACCACTGGTTTACCTACTTTGACCTGCTTACCTCTAAGTGTCTATCTTTCCATCTATATATGTAGGTACGTATATGTTATTTTCATTGCACAAATCTAGCCAAAAGGCAGTGGGGTGCTCTCCATGGTTAAAGACAAGCTTAAAGTAATTGAGTAATATGAGAGGTAGTTGAGTTCTGGACAACTAATGCATCTTGATGTAGTGTTCTCTAAAAGGTTGAGTCCTCAAATCTTTTGTACATTGGAGACCTGATAAATACCAGAATGGTCTTCTAGATCCTGGCTGCATAGATGGAAAAGGACTTTTGATCCTTCCTTCTTACAGTTCTCAGTCTGCAGTCTGATTGTATCCTGTGGGTACGTGCGCCAAGAACCACCAGAGAAGGTTAGTGTTTGCAAGATAAGCAGGGATGCTGACGGTGATAGCTTTTTTTTATTGATGCAGCTGGTTCTAAAGATGGTGCAGGTTGGCAAGGGGAGACAATTACCTTCTTCCACTAGAA
Source organism: Pleurodeles waltl (assembly GCF_031143425.1). Taxonomy (NCBI): domain Eukaryota; kingdom Metazoa; phylum Chordata; class Amphibia; order Caudata; family Salamandridae; genus Pleurodeles; species Pleurodeles waltl. The sequence continues at coordinate 1,106,709,108 of NC_090445.1, forward strand.
TGAGGGTAATGTGATCATAGTTTTTTCAGGCCTTGGATGAGACATGCTGCAGAATTTTGAAGGCACCTAAAAGGTGCCAATGTAGAGATGGGGAGGTCATGGAGCATTTGGGCATTATCACCATCCTGATGAAAGAGGACAATGGATTGAACAGCAGCTCTGAGGTTGCTTTTTAGAAGATCGGCTTGCCTTTAATTAGAGAGCAAGTACCAGGACGTCTGTGGGTGCTTTTTGGTAATGTGTTTCTTCAGGGAGAGGGTGGTGTTCGGGGGAATCCAAACGAATTGGCACTGGTGGGAGTTGAAGTTCGAAGCCATTAAGGTTCATGTCATTGAGCTAGGTTTGTATTGTATATTATTTGCTATTCTTGCGAAGAATTCTGTCTTGGTTGGGTTGAGTGCTGGGCATCCAGGTCTGGATGTAGTGCAATCAGTGTTTATAGCTTTGGGTGTCTGAAGCAGAGGAAAATTTCAAGACAAGTCGGCAAATTGGTGCATTTTGATGCTGGTATCTGTGAATAGAGCACCAAGCGGCTCCATATAAAGGTTACATCTGACAGGAGAATGTATGGAAGTCTGAAGTACTGACAGGAGACAGTATGGCAGTCTGGGGGGCTGAACTTGTGACATCATCTTTTGTGACCTTGTGGAACCCACATGAAAAAACTGGTGTCAGTTGGAAAGGTAGGAGGAGAACCAGTTAAGGACATTGACTGAAACCCCCATTCATGACTCAATAGTGTGTATTCAGGGCGGGCTGGTTCGACTGTGTCAAAGGCAGCTCAGAGGTCCAGCAATTTCAAAGGCAGGGGTCATCTTCATCTATGCTTATCCATCATCCTATCACAAGTTTCTCTTTCTCTTTATATCTGTCTCTCTATATAACTGTCTACTGTCTACTGTCTACCGACCTATCTGTATATCTACCTATTTGTATTTCTTTATGTCTATCAAACAGAAATTCCCCAGTGAAATAGGAAAATATAATGCTGCAATACAGTTGGGTAAAACAACTGTAAATGGAGTGAAGTGATCCTCTCACATTCCCTCATCACCAGTGTGACTGCACCCAAAGCACTACTGAGAGCTACGTTCCTGCTATCTATGACAATATCTCTACCCCTAAGTAATTACAGATTTCTGTCTACTTTCCTACTAGGCTACCTTCTGCCTCTCTCCTCCTTTTGCTTTGCTTTGCTCTCTGCTCTGCTTCACTACTGTCCCTTAGTGCTCCTTTTCCTCGTTTCTCTCTCACTCCGCTCTCTCTCTCTCTCACTTTCGCTCTCCCCCTCTCTCTCTCCCACCGCTGCTGCCCCCACGGCTCCTCTCCCTTTTTCATCTCTGCCCCCTTTTTCTGCCGTTTTTCATCCCCCTCCCACCTGTCCTCCCCTTCCCCCTACCTCCCTACTTAATGGTGGTTGCTGCGTAGCCTTGCAGCGGACGCCCCGCTGGCGCGCCAAAGGCAAGCCCGTCTGCGCCCATCCACGCCTGGACCGCGTCCAGCGCCAGAACCCCTGGCTCCTGTCCCCCCCACCGCCGCCACCCACGTCTTCACTACGACGACGCCACCCTCCACGCCCTCAACACCGGCCGCTCTCCCGCCTGCCTTCAAGCCTCCCCGCAGACCACCCGCGAACCCTTCTCCTGCCGCACCTTCACCAGCCTCCACGCCAACGACCCACCCACCAAGGAAGGACGCAACCATCTCAGATGTATCCTCCTCAACACCCGCTCCGTCCACAAGCATGCAGAAGAGCTATGGAATCTACTCGACTCAGCCTCCCCAGACGTCGCCTTCCTGACCGAGACCTGGATGAACCTCTCCTCAGCGCTTGACATAGCCATCCTGGATGGCTACAAGATCACCCGCAGGGACCACTCCAACAAACCAGGAGTAGGCATCACCATCATCCACAAGAACACCCTCAGGATCACGACCAACTCCGAAGACACCCTCAGCACCACCGAACACCTGCACTTCCAAATCCACAGTGACCCAAACACCACCCTCTGTGGGACCCTCGTTTACAGGCCCACGGCCCACGACAGCAGTTCAGCGACTCCATTACCGACATCATCAGCACGCATGCTCTCGCATCCACTGTCTACATGCTCCTTGGATACTTAAACTTCCACCTCGAGAACACCAATGACAACAACACCGCCACCCTGCTCGACAACCTCTCCAACCTTGGCCTCAAACAGCTCGTCACGACACCAACCCACTCCGCTGGACACACACTCAACCCTATTTTCTCCACCAGCAATCACGTCTCTTTCAGCCACACCACGAACTCCACTGGACAGACCACCGCCGCATCCACTTCTCCTTCAAGAAACCCACAACACACCACCACCCACAATGGATCCCCCACCGAAGTTGGAACAAGGTCACAGAAGACCAACTTTTCGCAACCTTCTCCCAGAACCCACCCATCGACACCACTGACACTGATGCAGCTGCCTGCAACTTCAGGCAATGGGTCAACACCTGTGCCAATACTCTCGCCCCAATCAAGAATCCCCCCCAACAGATGCACAAACAGAAAGGCCTTCTGGTTTACCGCCGACCTCCATGAATCTAAGCAAAGCTGCTGAAAACTCAAAAGAAAGTAGGGCCAAGCTCAGACTCTGGACAACCTCACAGCGTTTAAAAACGCCATCCACAGACACCATCAACTCATCCGCACCACCAAGAGAACCGCCTTCAAAAACCGAATCAAAAACAACGCACACAGCCACACAGAGCTCTTCAATGTCGTGAAGGAACTCTCCAACCCCAGCTCCAACGCCAACAACATCCCGCCATCCCAAGACTACTGCAACTCCCTGGCCTCCTACTTCCACTGCAAGATTGCAGACATCCACGACAGCTTCAGCACTCAGACCCCCCGGCAACCACCAACACCACAGTTTCACCTCCGACCAACCTCCTGCTCTCCTGGACCCCCGTCAACTACAACAACACCATTGAAATCATGAACACCATCCACTCCGGCTCTCCATCTGACCCCTGCCCTCACCACATCCTCAACAAAGCAAGGTCCGTCATCCCACCCCAACTACGGAAGATCATCAACAGCTCCTTTTGAGTTAGCCACCTTCCCGGAGAGCTGGAAACACGCCGAGATAAACGCCCTCCTAAAAAAAACCAAGGCGGACCCAAAGGACCTCAAGAACTTCTGACCTATCTCCCTGCTCCCCTTCCTGGCAAAAACCATTGAGAAGGCTGTCAACAGACAACTAACCTCTTACTTAAGGAGAACTGCATCCTGGACCCTTCCGAATCCGGATTCCGCAGCAACCACAGCACCAAAACCACCGTCATCGCTATCACCGATGATATCAGAACCATACTGAACAGCGGCGAAACCGCGACCCTCATCCTCCTGGACCTCTCGGCTGCGTTCAACACCGTCTGCCATCATACCCTACGCTCATGCCTCAGCAATGCTGGAATCCGCGACAGAGCCGTGGACTGAGTCACCTCCTCTCTCACTGGCAGAACTCAGAGAGTCTGCCTCCCCCATTCTGCTCGGAGGCCACTTAGATCATCTGCGGCGTACCCCAGGGTTCATCCCTCAGCCCGACCCTCTTCAACGTAAACATGGCCCGCTCGTTAACTTCGCCCGATCCCACAACCTCAACATCATCTCATACGCCAACGACACCCAGCTGATCCTCTCCCTTGCCAAGGACTCCGCCAAGACCTACCTCCACGAAGGAATGAAGGCCATCGCCGAATGGATTAAGAGCATCTGCCTCAAACTCAATTAAGACGGAAGTCCTCATCTTCGGCTCCACCCCTTCCGCATGGGATGACTCCTGGTGGCCTGCCACTCTCTGAACTACTCCGACTCCCACCAACCATGCACGCATCCTTGGATTCATCTTGGACCCCTCAATATCCATGACCCAGCAAGTCAACACCATCTCCTCCTCCTGCTTCAACACCCTCTGCATGCTCCGAAAGATCTACCAAATGGATACTCACTGAAACCAGAAGAACAATCACCCAAGCCCTCGTAAGTAGCAAGCTGGACTACAGCAATGCCCTCTATGCAGGAACCACGGCCAAACTCCAGAAGAGGCTGCAACGCATCCAGAACGCCTCCGCACGCCTCATCCTGGACATCCTCCGCCCCTGCCACATCACAGACCACCTGAAAAACCTGCACTGGCTCCCAGTCAACAAAGAATCACCTTCAAATCCTAACACACGCTTACAGAGTAGTGCACAATACCGGACCAGAATACCTCAACAGACGACTCTCCTTCTACACCCTGACCCAGCATCTCCGCTCCGCTGACCTTGCCCTCGAAACCGTCCCACGCGTCCGCAGAACTACAACCAGCAGTAGATCATTCTCGCACCTCGCCGCCAAAACGTGGAACACTCTTCCCACCCACCTGCGCCACACGAAAGACCTCCTTACCTTCAGGAAACTTCTCAAGACCTGGCTGTTCGAGCAGTAGCAGCACATCCCCTGCCCCCCTACCCCCCTCCTCAGCGCCTTGAGACCCTCACAGGGGAGTAGTGCGCTTTACAAATTCCTGACTGATTGATTGAATGTCTCTATAGCGCTAGATGTCTGTCTTGCTCTGTTCCTTTGAATCCCTTTTGCTCTTTGCCAGTGCACCCTCCTCCTGCACCCTCGCTTTGTCTCTCTAAATCCAATCTTGTTTAAGTTACGCTCTGTTGTCACACCTGCTAGGCCAAAAGGGGGTCCATGGCACCCGCTCTGATCCCACACCTGCTTGATCGAAAGCCTCTTGTGGGCGCGTTCTGTCCCCACAGGTTCAGGAACAGCTATCTCAGCTTTATCAGAAAAGGTGAGGAGAAAACCAGGTGATGGTACTTTCTTATTGGCAGGCAGGCAACCAATGAATGCATTACAGATAGTACAAAAGGAGGGCTTCGAATGGAGATGGGCATTCTGAACAGAGGTGTTGACAATTATGCAAGAAATTACTTTAGTTTCGGACCTAATACAAATGCCTCTTAAATAGCCAAGCCTCTGAAAAAGGACCTCTTTGAGGGGCAGTTAAGGCTAGTTTTTACAGCTTAAAAGACAGATAAAAGTAACACTTAAGATGCGGATATGTTAAGGAATATCGGAACCACAGTTTGGATGGACATGAACACTGCAATTTTTGGACTCAGTTTTAATATTCTTTTTTCTTGTCAATGAGGGACAACAGATTCGAGAGTGTGAAGACATGGAATGCATATAATTATCGAGAGTTTTTATTATTAGAATACCTGGATTACCTTACACCACTTCAGTGCCAAGCACCATTTTTTCAAATACGACTAATGAATGTGACATGCAACGAAAATGTTATTTCAGTTAGCTTTTTTGTGGTAAGTCAAACTCAAAACGAGTAGACCTAGAAACTTCTTTCAATGAGCTGTTCAGATAGCTCATTTATTGGTTCTGAAAGGTTAATTTCAAACGTCTGACAATCTCAATATGAAAATAGCAGCTATAAAGGAAGCAACAGTATTTTCCATCTTTCTTTGAAAAGTAGTATACAATATTAGAAATTCTATCTTGGCATAAAAAAACATCAGACTGTCTAAAGCAGCCTCTGTAAATAGGGTGGCTATTACGGTCATTTGTTTAGCTTTCATAGAGGAAAATAAACGCAGTTAAGGCAACAATAAACTCTCACTTAACCAAGGGAACGCCATCTTTAGCAGACTTTTCTTTAGCAGAATGCAATCTGCAGAAAACAATTATCCCAAAAACGGCGCCATGAAAGACAGGATGATTCTGTAAAACGAGGACCAGTAATGTGGACACAGATACTAATCTATAAGGTGGAAATATTCTAGCCCATAATTTGCTGATTCTTTATTTCAGCACAATGCAATTTCGGAACAAAATGTGTTCGCTGAGAAGAAAAAGTTGTTAAACTGAAATCTGGTTGAGCAAACTTTTTTAGTTTTACGCATCACATTAATACTGGAGTCATATTTTGGTTCTTGAAAATGTGGAAATGGCAAATTTAAACTATTAAAAAGACTAAGGGGACTTCCAGGGTATGAGAAAAGGTTCAAGAGGTGAAAAGGAGACTCATGATCCACCAAATGACAGTGGGAATGGTAGGCAGTTAAAAGTCAGTAAGTTTCTCCTCATCCGCTTAGCTACCCAGCATTGGCATGGCTGAGGGTTTTGGGAGGGGTCTGATCTGAATGCCAGCAGTGATGCCTTTTTATTCAATGCATTTCGTCTTCCACTAGCAGGGAGATCAGGACTCTACATTCTGCTCTTGGACAGGTTACTCAAGACTATGAAAAAAACTCAATACTAGATTATTACTGAGAGTCTGGCATTTGGCCATTTTAGATACCTCAGCCCGTATTGTAGCACGATGAGGTGAAGAGCTGGTGAGTCATATCACACTTGGAGGGCACCAATGCTATTATAGAAGATATTTAATGAATATTTGGGTTGATTATGATATTATGTGTCGAGATTTGTGTTTTGGTAACTTAAATGTTAGTGCCTTTCTCTAGTCTCATTATTTTGTACAGCTGTACAGCATCTGAAACTATAGGAAATTGTGAGTAGCACTACTGTTAATTGATATGAGATCAACGAGTGCCGCAGCTTAGGTTTTGACATTATTGATGGATTAGTCCAATCATTGCTGGGGGTTTTGGGTGTATTCCCGACTGCAGTGCACCGTTGCAGATAGTGGGTTTGTAACAAATACAGTCAAGGACACATGGTGAGCCAATTCTCCCTTAAGAATACACCCTTGTTTGGTGATATTGATTATTACATGCACTAGTTTACCTCATCCGTTTTAGGCCCTTCGTATAATTTCCAATGTCCAATTTTAGTCCGTTAGCATAACAGCACCTTTATCAATCTACCATCACAAATGCTCCATATTAGTTGATCATCAAACCAGGTCCATGTGAGACACAATTCCTCTACATGGCACAAGGTTCAAATTTGCAGCGTGCAGTAAATGCTTTGTGAAGGGAGACTATTTACCTAGATACAACGTGATCTACATTGGGCCATCCACTATGAGGACCAGCTTTAAACCCAAACCTATTGTTCACTCTGACCCTCTACTCTAGAAAAAATGCTAAAATGCTCAGTGCAAAAATGTGCTCCAGACAAAAAAGGATGTATGTGTTGTTATTTCTCCATTTACATCAAAATAATCCTGCTACCCTGCTACTACGTCCCCCTGCAGGGTCAATATAACAAAGCGCTTTGTACCACGGTGCTACTATTTCCCTGAGTCTGTAGGGCGTTGCTCCAGTTACCGCTGAGTCCTTACCTGGCGTTCCCCCGCGAGGTGAACTCCCCAGTTCTTACTGCTAAGTGGTAGGCAATGCCACTTTGGTACTGCATCAAGTACCATGTCCTTATGAGCTGCACACTGAAACCATGAGATTCCATGGGTGTGGAGTAGTTCTTGATGCTGCATATCTTTTGAAAACAAGCACAGTGATGTGTAATCGCGAATACCTGAATCTTGTGGGAACTGTATATTTAAATACCAGTTATTTACAGCTTCTGTGCAGAAAAAAATGTTTAAGAATGAGACACTTGAATACAAGCTTTGTAGAAGAAATTTGACAGAGCCGTGAAGCATGAATGAACACAACCCAGAAAAGTTACAGGATACAAGAGAATGTGCATGTGCCTTTGGCCTCTCTCCAGGCAGGTATATTATCATACCTTCCAAGACTGTCCATAAGTTGCCATTATTGAAACAGACTGTGATTACAAACTGCTGGGATTAAGAGTCTGGTAGCTTTTAAACAAAGAATTAGTTTAATAATAACTTCAAGGTGTGCCACATTTTGGGAGTTGGCAGCTGTTGTAAGGTGGAGTTGGATAAAGTGGCATAATGCTGTTAGGTGGAAAGGATGCAAAAAAGACGACGAGTCGTTCTTTGGGATGAGGATAGCCAAAGAACCCTGGAATACTTAGGCCCGCATTACTAGAATGGTAAAGCAATATCCCCCGGGGAACGGTGCTCCACCTCTCCAGTGGTTCAATGTTTCTGGACCTGAAGTTAAAGGGTCTGGAAACAGTAGGGGGCATATTTATACTCCGTTTGCGCCGAATTTGCGTCGTTTTTTTCGACGCAAATTCGAAGCAAAACTAACTCCATATTTATACTTTGGCGTTAGACGCGTCTAGCGCCAAAGTTCATGGAGTTAGCGTCATTTTTTTGCGTGAACACCTTCCTTGTGTTAATGATATGCAAGGTAGGCGTTCCCGTCTTAAAAAATGACTCCGATACTATTGCGTCGGATTTATACTCCCGGGCAAAAATGACACCCGGGAGTGGGCGGGTCTAAAAAACCCGCATTAGCGCCGGATTTTAGCGCCTGGGTCAGGGCAGGCGTTAAGGGACCTGTGGGCTCAGAATGAGCCCAGAGGTGCCCTCCCCTACCCCCAGGGACACCCCCTGCCACCCTTGCCCACCCCAGGAGGACACCCAAGGCTGGAGGGACCCACCCCAGGGACATTAAGGTAAGTCCAGGTAGGTATTTTTTTTTGTGGCATAGGGGGGCCTGATTTGTGCCCCCCTACATGCCACTATGCCCAATGACCATGCCCAGGGGACAGAAGTCCCCTGGGCATGGCCATTGGGCAAGGGGGCATGACTCCTGTCTTTGCTAAGACAGGAGTCATTTCAATGGGGGATGGGCGTCGTAAAAAAATGGCGCAAATCGGGTTGTGGCGATTTTTTTGCCTCAGCCTGACTTGCACCATTTGTGGACGCCCATACGCCATTTTCCCCCTACGCCGGCGCTGCCTGGTGTACGTTGTTTTTTTTAACACACACCAGACAGCTCCGGCGGTTAACGCCGGCTAACGTCATTCAATAAATACGGCGCCCGCATGGTGCTTCAGAATGGCGTTAGCCGGCGCTAATTTTTTTGACGCAAAACTGCGTTGGCGCAGTTTTGCGTCAAAAAGTATAAATATGGGCCTAGATCTGGTTTTCCAATGCCAGTTATTGGGGTCTAAATAGTGTTTGACATGTGGTAATGGACCACGTAGAATCAAAGCGACATGTCATTCCCCATTCTGGAGTTGATAACTGTTCATGGGGGGGTGCCCCTAGAAAGAGAAACCAATGACACCCCTACCCATGTCCCTTCAATCGGTATCCCCGCATCAGATTACATACAGATCGCAATGAGGCCCTTAGTGAGGTTATCAGATTGATAAGGGGCGGTATGGTGAGTCAGAGTAAAGTTTCAAGCAAGTTCCTTGCAGCAGTTACCAAAAGAAGCAGATTTCTAGTCTAGTTGTGATCTACCATTAGGAAAAAAGTGAAATTCATCTCATATTGTCTCAAAATAGATTTGCAAAACGGAGTATCTATCCTCCACAAAAACATACAAAATGCTCGAACAAATTGTGTGTTCTGCATGTGACCAAGAAAAAAAAATGACAGCATAAACTAGATTGTTTAAAGAGGTTATACTTTGAGGTACATTTTTAATTAAAAAAAAAATACCAGTGCTGTGATGCAGCTTCATAAAGCAGATAATTTTACAGCTGGATGGTCTCCCTCTGATGTACTTGAAAACCATTTTCAAGCGACATAAAGTTTAACATACCGGTACATCTGCCTACCCACAAGATTCTGCATGGAGTTTAAAATTTAATTATATTAAAAGTATTGTTACAGAGCACATTGAAAGAATGTTAACCAAGGGGAACCTTAACCATTTCGTTGTCATGAGTTATTTTCTCTATCCAGCTTCCTCTCGATTGAACCATTTTTTTAAACGGCACTGCGGGCTTGCAATCCGTTTTCATTTTGTAGTGGCAAATGCAGGAAAGTATTAAGACGCACATTTACTTTTTTTTTTTTTTTTTGCATTGTCTGCGGCAGCACAGAGCCCATTGGAGGTTGGATGTGCTGTGACCACTTTTGTCAAAAACATCAAAAGCATCGCAGTGCTCTAAAGGACTGTAATAGTCGCCAGGCTGGAGTTCTATAAATATTTACAGATTTCTGATGGGCTCCCGCCCTTCGCCTTTCGAAATTCAGAGTCCATAAGGCATATGTTAGTACCTTTGCCATTTATGAATAATTTCTGAGGGAATCTGGAAAAACCTGGTAGTGCCCTTTTTTCTCTTGTCCTTTAACAGCTGTCGAACAATATTATTGCAACAATGCCTTGCCTCTTTCGAAAATCTCAAACATTTGCCGCAAAAAGGCAAGAATCTTCCTTTGCCTCTGCAACTTGAAAGGCATTTTTAGAGGTGTGCGAAATTTGCGAAATTTGCTTTTGAGTATGTAGAATTTCTGAAAAGTCATGGGCGATAATTCAAAATTGCAAAAACTGATTTTGGACGTATATATTTAGAGATAAATGCGCGATTCTTTCCAGAAGTCCAAAATCAGTATTTGCATTTTGAATTATTGCCCGTGACTTTTCAGAAATTCTACATACTCAAAAGCAGGATTTTATGTAAATGTATAAGATGAAATCACACCAGCGTAACAGTGAATTTCCCTCAGACCTATTATTGAGGTGACATATGGGTTGTTGGAGAATATAAACCTTTAAGATATGTTAGGCAGTGGGTTGCCCTAATGTGGCAGTGTGTTTGTGTCACTTGGAAGTCAGACGTTTGAATAGCACAAAGGTCGAATTAACCTTTTATCATTGTGAGGTTCATAAAATCAGGACGAGTTAGTTGAAAAAAGATAACTGATTATTTATGTGCTGAAGGGCAATTCGGATTATGGCACGGGGTTTCATACAAACGACCACCAATGCAATTTAAAAAAAAATAGTAAAATACAACATTCGGAAAGAAATGGCCATCCCTGTAGACATACTCTAAAATAAGTCAAAAATTGCAGTAGAAGTTGCATGAGTAGATATTAGGAAAAATGTTCCAGGACTTGCCCCTTAAGTAATAGTATTACAGGGGGCAACTGGTATCACAGTGCCAAACACCTGCATATTAAAGACAACCACCCCACAAGGTCAATGAAATAGTATACGCGGCTTGACTGCATGGCGACCTGAACTGCACTAAAACATTTGTTTATTCTTCACCATTTGATGGTTGGAGGGTCTGTTAGTTCTGGCTGTTGGAGGCACTCCACAAGCCAGCACATTTTACCATTCAGTGAATCGGTTAGTGGAAAGTACTGGCCATGTTGCGACATGCATTACGCTTGTCTGGGAAATATTGAACTAATATAATACGGCATTTCATGAATATAGTGGTTGGATGCAGTTAATCACCTGATGGCCCAGGCAGTGCTAGCCTGGTTACTTTATTCCAAGTGAGTTGGATGGCGCTAGTTACATGATGGCTTACACTGTGACAGCCTAAGGTCTTTGATGAGGGTAGCTTTAGTTGGGTTAGTAACATGATGACTTACAGTATGCTATCCTGGTGAATTTACTGAACAGGGAATGGATGGTGTTAGTTATGTCATTTCCTACAATGTGCTAGTCTGGTATATTCATTTAATGATAGGATTGTTAAGTGGTGTGATGGCTGACCTTGTACTAGCTTGGTACATTGAACAGAGTTGTTGGTGGATTTAGTCACTTGATGGCTTACATTGTTCTAGCCTGCTGTATTTACTGAGTAGGGAAGTTGAAAAATGCTAGCCATTTGTAGCGCATACTTAATGCTAGACTTCTTTATTTACTATTAAGTGGCATTTGAGGGTGCTAGCTACGCTGTCACTTTGACTGTGCTGGGTTCTAGTATTTAATATATGGTGGTACACGGTGGGCTCTGGCCATGTGTTGTTAAGTGTTGGACTTTTGCTTATGCAGGGTCATCCACAGTCTTTTTGCCTCCTGCCTCCTGTTTTTTTCTGACCTGTCGCTGTTGGTTTTTGAACTCTGAGCACTTTACTACTGCTAACCAGTGCTAAAGTGCATATGCTCTCTGTGTAAATTGTATGTAATTGGTTTATCCATGATTGGCATATTTGATTTACTAGTAAGTCCCTAGTAAAGTGCACTAGAGGTGCCAGGGCCTGTAAATCAAATGCTACTAGTGGGCCTGCAGCACTGGTTGTGCCACCCACATTGGTAGCTCTGTAATCATGTCTTAGACCTGCCACTGCAGTGTCTGTGTGTGCAGTTTTTAACTGTAAATTCGACTTGGCAAGTGTACCCACTTGCCAGGCCTAAACCTTCCCTTTTCTTACATGTCAGACACCTCTAAGGTAGGCCCTAGGTAGCCCCAAGGGCAGGGTGCAGTGTATGGTTAAGGTAGGACATATAGTAATGTGTTTTATATGTCCTGACAGTGAAATATTGCTAAATTCGTTTTTCACTGTTGCAAGGCCTGTTCCTCTCATAGGTTAACATGGGGGCTACCTTTATATCTGATTAAAGTGTAGATTTCCTTTGGGAGCGGATGGACATGTGGAGTTTGGAGTCTCTGAGCTCACAATTTAAAAATACATCTTTTAGTTAAGTTGATTTTAAGATTGTGCGTTTGAAAATGGCACTTTTAGAAAGTGAACATTTTCTTGCTTATACCATTTCTGTGACTCTGCCTGTTTGTGGATTCCCTGTCTGGGTCAGTTTGACAGTTGGGCTGGTTGCACCTCACACTAGACAGTAACACAAAAGGAGCTGGGGTGTAGTCTGCATTTCCTGATGAGCCATCTGTGCGAGGTGGGAGGGGAGGAGTGGTCACTTACACCTGAAAGGGCTGTGCCTGTCCTCACACAATGCAGTCTCCGACCCCCTGGTGAGTGTCTGGGGCCTGGCGTGGGCAAGGCAGGATTTCACATTCCCAAGATACTTTACTTTGAAGTAGGCCTACTTCAAAGGAGAAATTGGGTATAAGAAGGGCACCCAAAACCACAGACTTTAGAAACACTTCTGGAACCAAGAGGAACCTCTGCCTGGAGAAGAGCTGATAGCTGAGGAAGAAGTGCTGCCCTGCCTGTGACTGTGCTTTGTGGAGCTTTCCTGCAGTGCTGCTTCTGCCAGAGTAAGAGGGCAAAGACTGGACTTTGTGTGCCTTCCATCTTGTGAACAAATCTCCAAGGGCTTGAGTTAGAGCTTGCCTCCTGTTGTTTGAAGTCTCAGGGACAGCAAAGACTTCTCTCTGCCAGCACCTGGAGTCTCTGGAGAGACTCCTGCTCTGACAAGTGGTGCCCTATCCAGTCCCTGGGTCCTTGAAAGGAAAGCTGGTGGAAATCCAAGGAAATCAACTTCGGACGACTCCGGACCGACGCTGCTGAATCCGGTGACGCCGCTTGCACCCAACGTCGTAACCTTCGCTGGAACGCGACGCTCTTCGCAGGCCCGACGCCGCCGCAGCCCCACTGAAGTCCGCGACTCCGTGGAAGTCGCCGTACCACGTCGTGACCGACGCCGCTCGAAGTGCGTGGACTCAACGTTTCGCACAGACACCGCGACCCCCGACTTCGCGCATCGGATTGTTTTCACTCTTCACCAAAGGTACTGTACTTGGGGGTCTACACGACTCCGTGTCCGGCGCCACTGGTGTCGGCTTGTTGGGAACGACTCCGTCACGACGCCGTGTTAACATCTCATCGAAGCATTTTTGTTTCTAAACGCTGTTTTTGAGTTTAATCTTTAACAATTCATAACTTGACTTGTGTATGTCAGAATTTTTGTTGTTTTGGTCTTGTTTTGTTTAGATAAATATTTCCTATTTTTCGAAACCTGTGTTGTGTCATTTTGTAGTGTTTTCATTAAGTTACTGTGTGTGTTGGTACAAATACTTTACACCTAGCACTCTGAAGTTAAGCCTACTGCTCTGCCAAGCTACCAAGGGGGTAAGCAGGGGTTAGCTGAGGGTGATTCTCTTTTACCCTGACTAGAGTGAGGGTCCTTGCTTGAACAGGGGGTAACTTGAGTGTCAACCAAAGACCCCATTTCTAACATTAAGTATAACATGTTTACCAAGTAAGACAAATAACACTCTGGTCATATGGTCGCACATTGTGCGCAACTTTCATGTGTTTAATGGGGCACGGTCGACAGTAGTATTGACACACACTGTGATTGATAGGACAAGGAGGAGTAAATACATTGTAAGAATCACTGCAAGCCCAGTGTGGCATAAATGTGAATTTGTGGTGGCAAACAAAGAGGAGCCCTTGGATGATTATGGGGGTACCTGTGCCACATTCCCATGGACTGTGATGAATGCCATCCTGGGTGGACTGCGTTGCAGATGATGCGGGCATCTGAATATTTTTGTTGCTTTCCTTTCTTGTGAAGATACAGGGATAACTTTAAGTAAAGCGAATCGTGAACAAAGGTAGTAGTATTTGAACAAAGGCTTCCAATGTGCCATTTTATTTTATATAAAGAAACTCTGACTAGAAAATAATACACAGGTGACTGTGCTTGTATGCAGCGGGCGCAGCTGCATCAGTCATCGCCCGTTATGCAGGCAATTAGAAACATGACAGTTCCTTTACCAATTGTGTTTGCAATTGCCTGGAACAAAAGGAGAATCCCTAACCCAGGAACAATTTACTTAACTGGATGAGCTTCAACTATGGATTACACAGATACCTGTCCAGATGCTCTCTTGGTTCTGCTCTCACTGAAGCAGACTTTTCTGGCTCTGTGAGAACACAGAACATCCCACTCCCCTCCTGCGTCTACATACAACAATGATGTATCACTGCCAATTGGATGTGGCCCAATTGTGAGTGTCGCGCTTCACACCTCTGCGTTATCGATGAGACAAAAGAAAGGCTGTTAGCCGAGGTGCAGGCTCGTGAACTGAAACCACTCTATATAGACTGCCTCATTGAGCACATAGGATGGACAGCCAATGCAATACAGACAGGACTGATGGCTAGCAAGTTCCTTTTGTCCTGCTATTAAATAGCAAGAAGGGAATGGTGGCTGCCTCACCTACATGTCAGAGTAACCAGTAGAATGACCTGTCCTACTCAACCACACCGTATGACGGCAAAAGCTAAAGAAGCCACAGTGATTTTAAAATATTAATATTAGCACTATTGATAGAATGCTAATATTGGCTCATTTCTGATTGATTCTACATCTGTTTGTGTCCTGTTCCCTTGTTGTGCTCAATCACCTTTGGCTCTGGCCCACAATTATGGGGTGGGAAATTAGCAGTTGTCAAGGGCCTCAGTAGTGTGCAACAATGCCTAACTATTAATGGCACCCACGATTAGTGAATAACAGCTGTCACAGTTCCCTTCAATGTATCAATGCAGATGTATTATCTGCAGTGGCAGTTTGGCTACTCCTTTGTTTTATAACTTACACGCTGTGATCTGAAGCCAAACCATAGTGTTGCTACTCAGTTATGGTTCTAACGCCTGCTGCTCACTTCCAATCATATTCTGATTTGGGTATCTTAAGGTGGTGAAGCTTCACCAATGGAATCTCCATAATGTCTCACTTACCTCTTTAATAATCCTGCTTGCTTTTCTGCAAATACATAAATGATGGTATCAACATAGAACTGCGGGTGTGAAGCCTTCTCACATAATGGGTTGATTTTGGGTGCAAAACATATAGAACAAAATCTCTTTGGTGCCCAAAGCCAAGATCTCTGGAAAATATAAACAACTGCAGGTTTTGGCCGTTTCAAACTGTATATTTATTATTATGACTACTAAGTGAAAACAAATGAATGAGAAAACCTGTACTGCAAGCGATTAGATTGATTTTGAAGTGCATCGTTAGGGCACGGGACCAATGAGTACCATCCCTGGTCCAGAAGGTTTGGGTAAAATGGCTGCTTTAGTAGCCTTGGAAAGTAGGCAAGCATGGCACTCGACTCACACAATCAACATTTTGCTCCTTGATTAAGGAAGCAAACCTCTCCAACATCTTGATGTCAAGCAGCAGCAGCAGGTGGGCCACCAGGCAGATGGAAATGTTACCTCAAGGATTCCGGCTTCTGGATCACAGCCCAGCAGGATACGGCATGCGATGTAGCCATCACAAATCATAACTGCAGGTTTTCTCATCAAGATATTAATTGATCGTACCATTGGGGTTTTCTCATCAAGCTGTTCAAACAGGCATGTTTGTGGGCGAGGATTTTTCTCTTATTGCTTTAATTAGCTGCTACCAAATAGCATGGAAAGGTTTTCAATCAGACAATGTCCTGTAATTCCACTTGCAATATGTGCAATGTAAACCTAATATTTCATAAGTCAGTAGGCATCTTTGAATATGCAAGGTCTACCTAGGAGTTAGGGGAAACTACCACAATAAAATTAGGGATAAGACATGTCTGCATTATATGTGTATTCAAAAATATTTGTATGCTATTTAAGTGGCAAATATTTGTAGGAAAGGGTAATCATTTTCTCAATTAGGCTATTAAAATCGCATGGCTCTGTACAGTAGGTGACACGTTTGTTGGGTAAATGGCAGGTGGGCTGGGAGCTGTATTCTGTAGATGTTACCTTAATCCATATGTTAAGTCATTGGTCTTCTTGTAATTCGACTTTACTGTGATGCATAATTGTCAATCCTTTTCACATTGCAATGTGCTTTAATAGGATTACCTCTGTATTGAAATAAGAAGTTGTAACGAAAATGCAATAAAGTTTGTGTTAAAAACAATTAGGCATTAAAAATCCATAAAGTCACAGCACTTTTTAATCAACCTAAACTTCAAATAAATGACCATTTTGTCTTCACAAAACAGCGCTGCTATTCATTTTCTCTCACTTTAATATAATTTTAACATAATTAAGAATTTACTTTCTTCTTATTCCTTTTATTGTATCCCTCTATTCTTACTATATCACTTACCCTCTTTATTCGCTATATTTTATGAGAATCTCCAAATTATATATATTTCTGTGGCAAAATGCAGTCTGGTGGTTACATTGCCAGCTTTGCAAACCAGGATTTTTTTTGTTTTTTTGCTTCATAGCATGACCAATGAGGTGTGATATTTTGCAAATCAACTTAGGTCTGATCCACACCCCAATATCAGCAATGCATTCATTGCGGCGTTCCATCAATGGTGTGAATGGGGTTCTGCAATTTGGAAATTCCCAAACCCCCGACCCACACACAGTGTTCTCATGGAAAGCTAAAGCAGTCACCGATTTTCATGATTACTCCTGGACTCCTAACCTACCTATGTGGAGTGCTGTCTGGTTGTGCTAACAGCAGAAGTGCATTAGCACATCCAATTGATGTTTCTTTTTGTCTGAGAACAAAAATATTCCCCTAATTCGACCCAGGAGCAAATAAAGTGCTTCGTTATGTCACATCTAATCTGCACACAGACAACCCTTTTGGCACTAGCTGAAAATGCACAATTGAGTGCAAAAACACAGTTGAAACGTTCGAGAATAACTATCAAGTTTCAGTTTTGTGGGTGGTAATTACCTTCCTAAAGGCCACTACCATGTCTGCCCCTTGGTAGTGTTAGATTTTCTATAGAGGTAGATTTCTTCTGTCGGTTTAGTTGTCTTTAGATCCAAGTTTGGTTGATCAATATTAGGAAATTACACTCCAAATGGCTTTTTTGGTTAAAATATTACTCTCAGCGTTTCATTTTTTTCTTTCCATATGATCTAAAAATGAAAGCACTTAGCAAAACATTAGACAGTTAAAGTGTTTTCATTTACAACACAGCACATGAATCATTCAGTAAATGTCCCGCCAAATGATGGAGAGACTAGGGGCCAGATGTAGGAAGGTTCCCTTTTGCGAGGTGCAAATTGCAAGTCCCTGCGACTTGCAATTTGCACCTCGCAAAAGCGAATGCAGAAAGGTGTCTCAGACACCTTCTGCGACTCGCTACGGGGTCGCAAAGACCCACCTCATAAATATTTATGAGGTGGGTCGCAGTTTGCAACCCCATAGCGAGTCTAGGCACTCACGGGGATGGTGGCCTGCTGGAGACCGCAGACCTCCATGTCTGTGACTGCTTTGCAATAAAGCAGTTTTTTTTTTTCTCTTTGCAGCCCGTTTTCCTTAAAGGAAAACGAGCTGCAAATAGAAAAAATACCGAAACCTTTTAGTTTCGTTTTTTTTCAGAGTAGGCAGTGGTCCATAGGACCACTGCCTGCTCTGAAAAAATATTCTTGTGAGCATTCACAAAGGGGAAGGGGTCCCATGGGGACCCCTTCCCATTTGCGAATGAGTTACCATCCACTTCAAGTGGATGGTAACTGCGAGTTGATTTGCAACCGCTTTCGCGGTCACAAATCAACTTACATTGCGGTGCGACTCGCAAATAGGTAGGGAACACCCCTTCCTATTTGCGAGTCTGAAACACATTTTGCGAGTCGGTACCTACTCGCAATATGTGTTTCTGCATCGCGTGAGGGCATTAGCGCCTCGCAAACGGCTTTTTTCGCCCTTTGCGAGGCGCTAATGCCTTCCTACATCTGGCCCTAAATGAATGGCACCAGGCTCAAGAGTCACAATGTCAAAAGCAACCAGGAAAGAGAATCCAAAAACATTCTATGTCCCACTCCCTTTTATAAAAATATACATATTTCAAAACGTCCCCTCGGTTAAGGGCAAAATGCACCAAACGTGTGCTATCAAAATCACAAATCAAGAGATGCATGACAAAAAATGAATTTTGGGGATAGCGTATAGGTTTTTCCCATACCCAGTGATGAACCTCAGTTGTGTTGCGTGCTCCTGTTGCAAACCCCTTAAAAGGCTTGTTCTTCTTGCATGGGTTCTTTCATTTACTTTTCATGTAAATGTCACGAAATGAAATCAATGCATTCGTACGTTTATCAGTTCATGTTGAGGTTGCTCATTTTCTCGTGCTATAGGCAGAAGCTGAGCTAAGCGCAGTAGACCTGTCTGACCAGCAGCACTGATCCCCAAAAATATTTGTGGGTGGAACAACAGGGTCTTATCCTTGAGACCTGCAGTCACGCCAAGTCATCATGATAATCACTGACTATGTATTGTATTGCAACATTTACACAGAGTGCTAACTACCCATACATGGGCCACTGAAGTGCGTGTCTGCAAGAGTAATATGTCATATTGTGTAGACTGTGTGGCTGGAAGTGTGTTGCTTTTGTGTTGATCCTGTGGGAAAGTGTTTCCATGTGATGCATAATGACCACTGAGGTGCATTTATTGAGCTATAGCTAGCAGCGTTAAGAGAGTGATGGGTGAAGAAGTGTCAGAGACAGGCACACAGTTTAGGGTTTTCAGTAAGCTGGTGACTTTGAGCAGTTCTGTAGGTCCCTTTCTGGTATTTCATATGTTTTAATCATTTAGCTGGTTACTGCACCAGGTTGTCAATTCTGAGACATTTGTTTAAAGTTTATGGTCCTGGTCAGGCAAAGGTTAAAGAGAAAATGGTGGAGAGATATGCAGGAGTGGTCTTTGTTAATAATATCCCATATTTGATTGTCATTGTGCGATGTCAAGAACCAGCTGCAGTATGTAAGTAGCTGCTATCTGTGAGAATAAATTAAAGTCCTTCATTCACCAGTGCCATGAGGCAGACTTCTACAGTTTTTCTATGCATGTTCAGTTGAAAATGGGTGGTTTATTTGCTGTTGACTAGTACAGTACTAGGTGATGGACATTACACCTAGCAGTTTTTTACATGAGTGTAAGAGAGTCAAGAAATAAAAGGGAATCATTATCCATCCAATATGAAATAGAATTGACTCCTCAACTGCTGAATGCTATGGTGTTAGAGTGTGTTATATATTGTATCAGATTGTAATTGCATTCATATAGCACTTACCACCCCTGATGTGATGTGTCACTTTATTGTATTGTAATAGTATTTATATAGCACTTACTACCCCTGATGAGGTATTGAAGCGCTTTTCAGCGAGTAGCACGCTACTCCACAACCCAAGAGGAATTAGTGGAGGATTAGTATAGGGAAATATGAGTACAGTTTTAGTATTATTATGAGTTAATTTGAGCAAAGGATATGTGAGTTTGTTAGTTGAATTGACTAGAGTAATGGAGGGATAGAGGAGTGAAAAATCCAGAAGTGTTAATTGGGAGTTTATAGTAATAGGATGCAGCTGGGGGTGAGTAAAGGAGAGATGGAGGAGGGAAGAGTCTGTGGAAAGGGTTAGGGAGATCATAGAAGCAGGAGTGGTTTTGGATGAGTCAAAGGTGAGATAAATGGGGGAGAATTTAGTAGGGTTGTTTGGGAGATCATGGTAGTAAACTGAGGTTTGGGTGAGCTAGATGTGGAAGAGGAGGGAAGAGCTTAGGCAGGGTTATTTTGAAGATGAAAGTAGTAGAATGGGTTTATGATGCGTCAGAGTGGGGATGGAGGATATATTGATAGAGACATTATATATGGTGATCGGTAGACAAAGTAAAGCTTACAAGAGAGTACATTTATATTATTGTATTTTATTTATAATTTTTTTATATATATATATATATGTACATATACATTTGATATTGAATATAATTTGAATTTTAGTGGTATAGTTCTTTTCTTTATATTTGGATTTGTAAATAAGTCAACAATATGGATGATGACATCGACAATGAGAGAAAAATGGCTGCCCAGGCATTATTTGCTAAAACTGCTATGAGAGGAAAATCGCTTGGGAATGATATGGGTTGTAATAATGACCTGAACACATTATTGTATAAGCTAGAAAAACTGTGCAAACAAGAAATGTCAAAATGGTGGGAAGCCACGTCTTTACAGAACTATGGGCCAGATGTAGCAAAGACTTTGCGGCTCGCAAACGGCGAAAATCGCCGTTTGCGAGTCGCAAATGCGTCTTTGCTATGTAGAAATGCATTTTGCGAGTCGGCACCGACTCGCAAAATGCATTTCCGAGTCGCAAATAGGAAGGGGTGTTCCCTTCCCATTTGCGAGTCGCAATGGTATGCAATTCCATTTGCGACCGCGAAAGCGGTCGCAAATGGACTCGCAGTTACCATCCACTTGAAGTGGATGGTAACCCAGTCGCAAACGGGAAGGGGTCCCCATGGGACCCCTTCCCCTTTGTGACTGGACCTAAAAATAATTTTTCAGAGAAGGCAGTGGTCCAATGGACCACTACCTGCCCTGAAAAATACCGAAACAAAAGGTTTCGGTTTATTTTTCAAAGTGCAGCTCGTTTTCCTTTAAGGAAAACGGGTTGCACTTTGAAAAAAAAAAAATGCTTTATTTAAAAGCAGTCACGGACATGGAGGTCTGCTGTTCCCAGCAGGCCTCCATCCCCGTGAGTGCCCTTAGTCGCTATGGGGTCGCAAATTGCGACCCACCTCATTAATATTAATGAGGTGGGTCTTTGCGACCCCATAGCGACTTGCAGAAGGTGTCTGAGACACCTTTCTGCATCCCAAATTGCGACTTGCAATTTGCGAGTCGCAGGGACTCGCAAATTGCAAGTCGCAATTTGGGACTTTCCTACATCTGGCCCTATATTGATCAAGATATGGTCCCGAGAGGACTGAGAATTTTAATTACACCGGTTTATGAGTCTCCTAATCCTGAAATGTTAAAAGAATGGGCGAACAATTCGGCAACTAGTTCTAAACACATGCTTGAAATTCTGGTAAAATATGCATGGCGTGACCGAGAGATTCTGCTAACAGATATTAAGAAAATAAAAGAGGATTTTGCTACTAGGCCTGAAAAATAAAAATAAATTATTTCCCGTTTCCTTGAAACTATGAAGGTAAAGTTGAAGAAATATGAAGAAGATATAAAGATCAAAAAGCAACAAAAACTTCATAGAGATATAGGAGACTATGAAAGCGGAAGGATTCTAACATTTAGCAGGAAATATGACCATCTGTATAAACCTGGCTCTAATTTTTCCACGCCTGTGGTTCAGCCCTCAACCTCTGAAAGTGAGCTTGAAAGTGCACGAGAGATTGACTCTCTAAGTTCAACAGATAGTGAAGTTTCTAGTGTCGAAATCACCAACAAGCGGCCACTTTTTTAGACGAATATCGCCTGTTACGATGTGGCAGGCAAGTATCATACAAACAGAAAGGAGAGGGACAGAATTACAGGGGCAGACCAACAGGCCGAAGAGGAAGACGAGCCGGAGTCAGAAGAGGAGAGAGAGAATTAGAAACTGCATTAAGAAGATACCAAAATTTGGAGCAAGTGGCAAAAACAACAAGCGGCTCCAATGTACTGATATAATGGATACTGAAACGGTGAATAAGACGATTATTAACTTATCAGATCACCAGTTAACTGAGGATGATAAAAGAACATTAAGTCTAGGTCTCTCCTTTTGCCCCACTGCACGATTTAATTATGCTGAAACTCGCATTGACCTGTTTAAGTTTATTAGAAAATTTAAACTAAAAAAATGGTTTTAATTAAAAGGGAATATTGGTAACAGTCTGGAACCATCTAAGAGTAACGGCTGTGATGAACATGTTTTATCTATTAGTGATGTTGATACCTTGTTAACCCTTCATGAGTTAGAACAGGATCATACTGTACAGATTAATGAAAATAATTTATATCAGACTTTAGATGAGTTGGGTGTTGTATATGATCGTGCAGTTCCGTCCGGTTTTAAACCTAAATCGACATTTTTTCCAAATATGAATCATGACAATATTGACACCTTTTATGATATGGCAGTCCAAGGTCTGACACATTTTCGATATCGAACATGGTTTCGACCTAGATGTAACAACAATATGAAATGTAATCAGAGTGAAACTATTAGATTATTAGCGGAAGACAGTGATACTATTATCTGTCCAACAGATAAGGGAGTAAATATAGTACTTTGGAAGAGACAAAGATACATTGATGAGGTTATGCGACAACTGAGTGATACACAATTCTATAAAGTCGTGACCAAAGATGTATATGCTAACAGTATTACAGGAATATGGAACCTTCTAGCGGAGTGGAAGGATAAGGGCCTGTTATTATGGGAAGAATATTGTTTCCTGAAAAAGGATTTTCCTAAGTTACCTATATTTTATATTCTCCCTAAAATTCATAAGGATAGAGTTAACCCTCCGGGGAGACCAATAGTATCCTCATGTGGCAATGCTTTGGAAACTGTGTCTAAATATGTGGACTTTTTCTTGAGAGATTTTGTCATGAGCCTACCCTCTTATGTTCAGGATACTAAGGATTTCTTAGGCAAATTGGAAGGCATTATTTGGGAAGAGGATTTTTTACTTATATCCCTAGATGTGAATTCTTTATATACCATCATTGATCATGAGAAGGGCATACAAGCATGTAGACATTTTTTTAACACTACGGGCCAGATGTAGCAAAGGTTTTTCCCCATTCTGTGTCTATGGGAAAAAGTGTTTGTACATATGGCCCTAGATCCTTAAGATATTTAGCACATACAGATATGATCATCGAAATGATAACATACTGCTTGACCAATAACATATTTTTATTTGACGGTCAGTTGTATAAACAAGTCCTTGGGACCGCAATGGGAACCTGCTTTGCTCCCAGCTTTGCCTGTCTGTTTTTGGGCCTATGGGAAGAAGAAATTTTTAAAGATGAAGATAAATATCCTGAAATTAATCAGGCCACATTGTGGCTCAGATATATTGATGACTTGTTTATAATCTGGAAAGGATCAGAGAGTGAGGCTATACAGTTTATTAAGAAACTTAATGAAAATGATTATAATATCAGATTAACATATAATATTAGCCATTCGTCTATTGAATTTTTGGATGCTAAAATTAAGATTAAAGATAAAATGATTCATACTGAACTCTTTCGAAAAGTCACAGCAGGAAATAGCTTACTGCATGCTACTAGTGGACATCCCGATAAACTCAAATGGAGTATCCCGTATGGGGAACTATTGAGGGCCAAAAGAATAAGTAACACAGATGAGGCATTTGAACGAGAACAGGAAGATATGGTTATAAGGTTTAAACAAAGGGGTTACCCGGATTGGGTAATCAAAAAGGCTACAGAAAAAATTAAGAAGGTTGAAAGAATCCAGACCCTTTTTGATAATATGGCTAAAGTGGAAAATGAGAACAATGAAGATATCAGATTGATCGTAACCTATAATGAGGATACCACACAGATTAAAAAGATTATCTCTAAACACTGGAATATCTTGAAGAGTGATCCAATTATTGGTAAGGAAATTCAGAGATGGCCCTTGATTACCTATAGAAGAGGGCGTAATCTCCATGATATGTTGAGATCAAATGATGTTTCTCCTATTTCTCATCTTAAGGAGCATAATCTACAAGGATTCTTTCCCTGAGGTCACTGTAAAGCCTGTCGAAACAGTGTGGCAAGAAATGAGTATTCTATAAAAAAACCAGGGACGAATAGACAAATCAAGCAGTTTTTAACATGTAGTACTCCATTTACCATTTATGTACTGGAATGTACAAAACATGCAGTGAAAAAACGTATCCTTGAACATATGCGGGCTGTTACATCAAAAGATCCCCACTATCCTGTAGCCAGACATTTTCAGGACTTTCATAATACTGATGTTACCTTATTATCTTATTTTGGCATTGAACATGTGCCATTGCACCATAGAGGAGGTAATAGAGAGTTGCCTTTACGTATAAAAGAATCCAAATATATTGTGGATTTAGAAACTAAGACACCGGGAGGATTGAATATTAGTGAGGAGCTTAATACTCACTTATTTTGATGATTAATTTGAGGAATTGATTATGAGGTATGGGACTACAGTTCATTGAATATCTGGTAATATTGTTATACTCTAACGAGTAGTGGTTTTTCTATTATACCTGATTATAATTTTAATGTATTTATTTTAATTATGTTTTTTCAGAATGGAGGGGTTCGGATGGATTCCTGATTCCGGATTGCATTATTGCTTGTTCCTTCATGGGGTGTCAAGGGTATTGGATACATAGAAACAGTGTTGAGTGCGTTGTTGTATAATGATCCGGAATGGAAAATGGTTTCTAGTTTTTTCATGAAAAGAGAAATATAGTGATATTTTTGGTAATTTGGATATGGATTAAAGAATATATATACTACGTGAATCTTAATGCTTTAAGTAGGAGGAATGAAATTTAAATATTGGTCTCTGCTTATATATCTTTTTATATATTTTTTATATATGTTAAAAAGAAGATATAATTTTTATAGTGAATATATATGAGCCGTATTTATATTTATATCTATGTATATGTATATTTATATTTGTATTGATATATAGCTAGTTAGTTATTATCATCTAGCATAACTAGGTTTCTGTGATATTATAATCTATCAATTTGTCATCTATGAGATAAATGCTCTTTTTTATATATATAGAAGTATTAACTTATTTATTTATTTATATTTAATGAGCTTTATTTATTTCTTATGGATCTATTTCCATTCTTGAAAGTTAATATAATATGCAGTCCTGTTTCTATGTTTGTATCTGGTGGGTATTTAAACTTGGTGTACATTAGTTGAACTATACACGTGATCAAGGCTGCTTGACAGCCGAAACGCGTTGTGTTAATAAATACTATTAGTTTTTGTGAATTCCTGAGTGTGCGTCTTACTGTGGAAGTTTTTTGAATTTTTTACATATATATATATATATATATATATATATATATATATATATATATATAAATTATAAATAAATAACAATAATATAAATGTACTCTCTTGTAAGCTTTACTTTGTCTACCAATCACCATATATATATATATACATATATACTTTTAACCATTGTTTTCATTTTTCTTTAATTTATTTATTCATTCTTATTTTTTTTTATTTAATTTACGTATTTATAATTTGAATTTTATTTATAGATTTTATTTTATTTATTTCTATTTAATTTTTCTCTACTACAGTAGGACTAGAGTAATAAATAAATAGATATGTAAATACATAGTAAGGGACTATATGTTTAAGGAATATAATAATGGGTGTACAAATATGAGAAGAAAAGTAGTATTGTTTAAACACAGACTTTCAAGATTAGTAATATTTAAAGTTAATTAATGAGTGTACTTTTCTAACATTCATTTCTTTCCTCAATTTTTGAATAGTGAACTGCTTATGATAATAAAACATTTGATCAGTGTGATCTAAAAACTAGAGCAGGGATTCATAGGTATCTCATATAACAACTTATCTAGGAGCTACGCAATGACCTATGAACATGTTAAGCATAGAATAAGATACACATATTTATGTATACACACACACACACACACATGCATACACACACATATACACATATATAATTATACACACACACACATATATATGTATGTATATATAAATATATATATATATATTTATATACATGTATACACATCCACATACATATTTAATCATGAGTAAATATACATTTGTTAAACAGGTTTAAAGCGCATGTGTGGAATTTATTGTTATGACATAGTAGCAATATATATTTCCTAAAGAACTATACATATCTAGAATATACACATAATCAGATCAAAAATATTTATCAACACAGGCATATGCAGTCCATTGCTGTTTGAATATGGTGGTTATGAAAGAAAGAGCCAACTCTTGAGTAGTCTTCTGAAGACAAGATAGTTATCCGTGGATCTTATATTTAGGCGTAATGAATTCCATAGTTTGGCTGCTTGAACGGAGAAGGATATACCACCTACAGTCTTTTTCTTGTACGGTGGTGTTCTAAAGCGGGGTGCCAATCTTGAGCGGAGGTTTCTTTGTTGACTGTATTTGGTTATTTTGTTTCTGATAAAAAGTGGTCCTGTTCCATGTATAGCTTTGTGTTTGCTACAAAGTAGCTTGAAGGTAAATCTTCTGGCAATGGGTAACCAGTGCTCTCAAGGCAGGGGAGATGTGGGCTTGTGGCTTTCCATGTAGTAGTATCCTGGCAGTGGAGTTCTGAATACTTTGTAGTTTTTCCATAATAGATAGAGATGATCCATGGTAGAGGCCCTTGGCATAATCCAGTTTGGATAGTACAAGAGAAATAGTAGCCTGCACCTTGTGTGGAAATCCTAGGTGGGGGAAGATGCGTCACAGAGTCTTCAAGGTGATGAAGCTTGTTCGTGGAAATTTGTCCACTTGGGCATTCATTGCTAACTTGGAGTCCATGATAATTCCAAGGTTTTTAACTCCCTCGGATAAATGAGGTGGTGGTCCGAGATCGTCAGGCCAGGCGCACAGTGGGTCGCAATTTTTCCAGTCACCACATATGAATATTTCCATTTTGGAAGCATTTAGTTTAAGACGGCTCCAAGTCATCCACTGATCAACATCTCTGAGGCAACTGAAGCTCTGTGAGTTTTCAATGTCTTTGGGGCATTCCAATTTAAGTAGTAGTTGTGTGTCATCTGCATAGTTGTAGCATGTGAGTTGAAAATCATTGATCAGTTCTGGTAATAATATCATGTACATGTTGAAAAGCACAGGTGAGATGATTGATCCTTGGGGGACCCCTGCTTTTGTGAGGTACAGTTTTGATGAGAAGGGGGGAATAGATAATATTAGTTCTGTTTTGAAGGTAGGATGTAATCCAGTCGAGAGCAGTCCCTACTATGCCAGCTTCGTGGAGTCTTTGGATTAGGGTGTCATGGTCAACTGTATCAAAGGCAGCCAAGAGGTCCAAGAGAAGTAGTACAGCAACTCCATTGCGGACAACTGCATTTTTAAGATCATCCGAGATTGCTATGAGTGCTGATTCAGTGCCTCTTCCTTTGCAGAATCCAGTTTGGTAGTCTGAAAGTATGGAATTGTATTCAATTAATGGTGACATCTAGGCAAATGCTGCTCTTTCTATCAGTTTGTCCAGGAAAGGTCCATTTGTGATTGGTCTATAGTTGTTGGGGTCCTGCGGACCTAGATTTGTTTTCTTCAATAATGGATGTATGTATATCTTTTTCAGGTCTTCCGTGAAAGGTTCCTGTAGTTGAAGAGTTGTTGATGATTCTTCTTACAGGTGTGGCAGCGGAAGTAGATAAAAGAATGATCTTGAAGATGTGTGGTGGACAAGGATCAGGAGGGCAATCAGAAGGCCTGTTTGCTTTGAGAAAATCCATAAATTCACCTTGTGATATTTGTTTGAAGGAGTGTAGAGGCTGGGTTGGTTTATGCTGGGCAGCATGCTGTTCACGAAAACAGGGGTAGTTGGTACTATTAGGTTGCAGAGGTATGCCTTTTAAAGGAGAAACTATGATATTTGAAAAGAACGCTTTGCAAAGATACAGTAACATGGATTGAAGCAAACATGCAAATGACTTAGTGTAGCCTGTACAAAGAGAGGAGGCATGAAGAGGATGTAAAGGAACATGACAATCATTTGAGAGAAAACAGAATGTTAATAATTGGAAGTTTTATATCAAAGTCAGGTATTCATGCAGTGTTATTGGGGGTATTGTGTAGGCTTTTTGAGACAGCATGCGGAACTGTAGAAATAACCACCATTGTCTGCATGTGTTGCAATAACACTGTAGAGTATGAGAACACCAGCATGCACACACACCACCATTTCCCACGGGAAAAATAAAATTAAAATAAATATGTTTTTATTTTCTGATGGAATTCAACGGAAGAACAAAACAGGAATGTTGTATTTTAAACGTTTGCACTAAAGATGCTCCTCCCCTTTTCTGCAGATGATCAGGTGAGGGTGAAGTAGGACAGAGTCTGTGTTAGTGAGTTTGTGTAAAGTAATGCTTCTCAGGGGAGGGAGCTGTGGGGCTGTGTCCAATCTGGAGCATACACAATGTTTTATTTTAAAAGTTTGTGCTAGCTGCTCCTCCACTTTTCATCTGAAGATCAGGTCAGGATGAAGTAGGACAGAGTCTGTGTTAGTGGGATTGTGTAAAGTGATGCTTCTCAGGGAAGGCAGCCAGGAGGCTGTCTCCAATTTGGAGCATCCACAACATAGGCACAATGAAGTGTAAGATGTTGCATTTGGCAGTCATTCAGCCTCCTGTACCAGTAATCAGACACACAAAAAGGAAAGGCCCTGCCAAGAAGTTTTCTCACCTGAACAATAGAAACTGCATCCCCCTTCCACAATTACCATCTGCCAAATCTGCAGTGCCCAGGAAAGCAAGTATTCAGTGGCCTCTTCCTAACAAGATGCTCAGTGAATTTCTAAGGGCAACCCTGTCCCCTTTTTTTCTCAGATCTGTGTTGATCTCCAACCTCAAGCAGTTGGCATGCAAGCAATACACTTCCACTATCTGGGCTGAGGATTACAACCATTGCTATGCAACATGTGAGTAAATTCTGCAGAAAGCTTAGGCTTTCTTTATTAATTTAGGCATTGTTCAGCTTGAAATCACATTTTTTACATGTGTCATGTATTAAATGTCTCCTGTGCACAGAAAGCTAAAACTGGCATTTGGTGGGCAAACATCCACCCTTTAAAATGTGGTTTAACAAATTTCAACTTGCAATGTAATTTTCTCAGGAAGGGTAGAGCTAATAAGCAAGGGACCCAACCACCTACACAACTTTTTTTTAAAATAATTCATGCATCTTAGAAAAAAGTCACACACACAAACAAGTAGAAAAAACTGCTATCCACACAATATTTACAGTTGCTTGTTTTCTATATAGTTTTTTGCGGCCACAGTCTTGCAGGTTCCCACTGTTGTGAAGTTTTAAACAAACCAAGGAGATGTCAAGCTACTGTCCAAAACGGAAAAGGTGGCAGCAGAAACGTAATAATGTAGCCTAGTTATAGGGCGGCATGAATGCGACTAGCAATGAACAACATATATAAAGCATAACTTGTGTGACTGCCCTTTGAACGATAAATGTACAATTTTGGATCTGTAAAGCGGGTAAGTATACTTGAATTTAGACATTAGCGCAATTATGCTGACTGTCTAACAAGCTGTTCAAAAGGTGTGCTTACTAATGCATTAACACTTTGATAAGCCATAAGTAAAGATCACTAGTGCTCGTGGGATTCAGCAAAGAAATAGATGAGTAAGAGCTAGGTGAGTAACAAGCAATTTTAACCTTTAATATGCCAGATGGCGATACACAAAGTATCGATAGAGGCACAGTAGCAACTTGTTAAAAGAGCCACTCAATTGTGTCCAAAAGCCATTTATGATGCTGCCAGGGAGTATAGTCAAAACTGAAGAGTGACATTGGAGTTCTCCCCTACTCATAAGTCCAGTGTCTGCTCACTCGCTGCAGTGCTTACCTTCTTCACAGCTTCCTGCACATACACCTTGCAACCACAATCTTCCTCACTTCTCCAGTACTTGATGTTTTTCGGTGCAACCAGAACTAAATTTAGGTGTGTCTGGAATACTGTGTTACGAATGTGGCCATGAGCCGAAGACATGAGTGACAGGCTCAGAGACTAATAAACTAGGGGCCAGATAAATCAAAGGGTTTTACCCATTCGGTTTCTATGGGAAAATGCTTTAGTACATATGGCCCTAGATCACTTCTTACAGTCTGGAAATGAAGGCCTATGGGCATGACAGTAAGAGTATCGAAGGAATGAGATTAGGTAAATACAACTACAAATATCCAGGATTCTCATTTAGATTCCTTGTATGAAAATTCATTATATGTGGGTATCCTGGAATACTAAAATTATTTCCGTTCAGGGTGACTAAAGGTGGACCCTGGGACGCTTATACGATGCTATATTGCTGAAAGTTTTTAATTTTGCATACAATCCTGCAAAGCAGACCAAATTTCAACCTTACACTCATTGAGAAAAGCTGCCTCTTTCCTGGAATGGCCTACTAGTTGCATTCTTATTTCCTTTCTAATTTGCAAAGTTAGGTAGCTTGTTGTATTTAAAGGCATCTACATACAAAACAATCGTGTTAATTGTTCAATATTGTGACTTACTGACAAGTGATGCTTACAGGGCCTAAGGGTTTACGCATAATTGCCATTTCATAATCAAAATTAAATCTGATTCTCCTAGTAACAGCCAACCACACTATGCACTGATATTTGCTAGCCTAGAAAATATCACAGCACCTGAGACAGCAGGAATTGTTTATGCTAACAACAATCTTGAATGCTAGGCCCTCTAAAGGCCACTTCTGGTTCAAAGCCAATGACCAAGGCAAGAGCCATCATTTCAAATATACAGATTCGTGCTACTTGATGTGGAACTGTGAAGCAAGCTGCAGCACCGCCTAATTTCTTCAAACTTGCTTTGCCCTTGACTTTTCAGATTTCTAGTTTGGCTGAAGCAAAGCGAAAGTAAATTTGTAAAGTGTAATATTTACCCAGCACTTTACTCTGAAAATGCTGCTCTCTGATTTTAAGGAAAGCCCTGGTGACATCAAAGGTAAATAGGCAATCACCTTGTATAACTCATGAAGCAATCCATTAAGTTAACCACATTTCAGCGACTGACACCAGGAGAGAGAACTAGGGCTGTCACAAATCCCAACTGATCATGGGAGAGTTCAATTAAAACCAGTAGTGGCTTGTGGGAGGGAAAAGGGGCAGGGCGGCATGTGGCAGGGGTGGGGGGGCTAAATAAAATTATATTTTTTTTAAATGTATCTTAACGCCACTCTGATCCTCTCCTCCGTCCTAGAGTACAGGCACAGGCTCCCAGCCCGCCCTTTGCCTGCTCACAGCAGCGTTAGGATAGGCTGGGAGCTCCCAGCCAGGGTGCTCCCAGGCAGACTGGGAGCCTGTGCCTGCTCTCTCCAGCCCGGCAAAACAGTGCCAGGCTGGAGAGAGCACACTTCACATGTGTGTTTGGCCAGCCCGAGAAGGTTGACCAAACACACATGCGCTCTGAGGGGAGTGCACAGTGCACTCCCCTCATCCTCGTCACGGTCCGTGGCCCCGCCCCTTTTAATACACAACAATAATAAACATAGTTTATTATTGTTTTGTATTAAAGAGTTTGCAACAGCTGCTGCTGGCGGGCGAAACGTTTCGCCCTAGCGGAGGAGCCGTCCCTGATTAAAACTAAATGAATAAAAGTCATGACCATGGGGTCCAGGGCTCCTTGTTTAAAGTTAACGAGAAAAGCATTGCTTTGAAATGACCAAGTATGTGGCATCTTTCTGCCTGCACATGATAACAACAAACTGTGCTCTTCCTAATTTTATCTATTGTAAATTGCCTAGAGCGAAATTCACTGGTGCTGTCATGTAATGCTGATGCTCAGATATAGAGAGAAAGAAAAGAAAAGAAAAGAAGAAAACACTCCAGACTAATGCTACACATGGACACAAGAAAATGTAATAAACACAAAAAAAATTCTCTGCATTACCTCATGCCAGAATATGTACACAATTGGTGATATGATGTATCTACTTATTTATTTATTTATTGAGTTTTGTGTAGCGCAAACTTGACCTTGGGATATCAAATCACTTTACAGCATTTGCAGAGCACTATTTACAAGAAATATATAAGAAAAATAGTAGGCAAACAGGTTAATAATATATCATAGTTCTGAGGTATCTATGATAGGTTATGTTAGAAATTGGGGTCTGTAGTTGCAGAGGTCCTTATCCAAGAAAGGACAACAATCCTAGTCAGGGCAAGTCAGATACATAACCTAAATTAACCTGTGCTTACCCTCTGTTAGCTTGGAACAGAGCAGGCTGGCTTAACTTAGAGGGCAATGTGTGAGATATTTGTGCAACACTTAATAACAGTAACACAGTGAAAGACACCGCAAAAAGACTCCAGAGAAGGTTAGAAAAATAGAGCATATGTATCTGAGTAAAACAAGATCCAAATGACAAAAATTCAATCAGTAGAAGTCAAGATATGAATTTTTAAAGATTAAATGTGAAACAGTGCTTAGAAATCTATAGTAGTCAAAAGGTTACTTGAAGTTGCAAGGGACCTGTGCAAATCTAGGCCAACCGCAATGGAGGGTATGGAGGGTAAGCCGGCTACAGAACCTACGTAAGGTAACTCAACAGTAACTTTGTTGGTGCAATGCGCTGACGGTGAGGACACAATGAGTTGATATTTTTCTGCCGCACTCGAGAGTTGTGTCACTTTTTGAAGTTTGTAGCTGCAGAACCCAGTCCTAAGGCCCAGGACTGGAGAGGGAGACCTCAGTCAAGGGTAGAACTTAAAGATGGTAGAGTCCAGCAGCAGTGGGAGAGTTGCAAGCAGTCTTTGATGTCCTTGAGACTTCAGAACAGAGGGCAAGTCAGCAAGTCCTTGAAGACTCTTGGGTTAAAGGATGTAGAGAGCAAGTCCAGTCCCTCTCACTGCAGGACAGGCACAGCAGGCAGCATGCCAACACAACAGAGCAAACATCAAAGTGGCATTCCCTCCTACAGCACAGCACAGAGCAGCAGTAGGCCAACACAGCAATGCTGCTGCAGAGTGGCAGTCCCTCCTGGCAGCACATCAGACCTTCTTCGTGGAGGAGTGTCCTTGGTTACAGTAGAGATCTAAGTTGGTGGGTTATGGGGTCCAGTATTTGTACTTTGGTGCCCTGGTCGTAGGAGGTGGGAAAACCTTCCAGGCCTTCCTTTGAAATTTACAGATGTCCTGTCTCCCCTGCCCAGGCTCCAAACTGGGTGGAGTGACAATACAGGGTCCTTAAGCCCTATTGGGGGTGGGCAGGTCAAGTCTATTCCATGTAAGTGAGGCAGTGCTAAACCCCACCCCCCATCCAGCCAGTTAATGGCCCATAAAGGCCTATTAAGCCACACCTAAACTCCAATTGTGTGTAGCTGTCTAGAGGGGATGCACAAAGCCCAACTGTCACCCAACCCAGATGGGTATTCAGAGGCAGGCAGAGGCACAGAATGGTTAAAGTAATAAAATGCCAGCTTTCCAAAAGTAACATTTTTAAACTCACAATTTAAAAGCTGACTTTACCATGAGTTGTGATTTTTAAATTATGAGTCCAATAGTGGAAAAAATGACAGTTTTTCACCACCTGGACATGTTAAACTTAAAAGTACATGTCCAACTTTTTAAATACACTGCATCCTGCCCTTGGGGCTAACTAGAGCCTACCGTTTGGGTGACTACCATGTAATAAAAAAGGAAGGTTTGAGCCTGGAAAGTAGTAGCACTTGCTAGGTGGAAATGGCAGTTTGAAAGTGCACTCACAGGTTCTGCAGTTTCAGGCCCGAGACATGTTTAAAGTGCTACTGTAGTGGGTGGCACAATCAGCGCTGCAGGCCCACTAGTAGCATTTAATTTACATACCCTGGGTACCTATATTGCAGTTTACTAGGGATTTACAAGTAACCTAAAGATGGCAATTGTGGATAAGCCAATGTTACCATGTTTCAAAGCAGAAAGCACATGCACTTTAGCACTTGTTAGCATTGGTAAAGTGCCCAGAGTCCGAAAGCCAACAAAAACAAATTAATCAAAAAGTGTAGGGAAAGGGCAAAAAGTCTGGGAATGACCCTGCAGAAAGGGCTATTTCCAACAGGTTATTTCAGAAGTTGGAGGAAGAAATGCACAGTTGTTTCCTGAGGTAGTGATATTTAGGCCCTTTGGTGGCGGGGGAGGTGAGTGCATCAAGGCAGGTTGATATATTTTCGGAGGGAGGGTTCAGGTATTTTTTTAGATGAAGTAATTTAAGGTATTTTCTAAAGTGTAGAAATGATTAATTTTCACGCACATCCTGTGGCAGAGCATTCCAAATTCTGGGTGCATTCCCAGAGAAGGAATTAGAAGCATTTTGTGTTTTTTTAAATATTGTTTTTAAAGAGGGAGGATTTAAAAGACCTATTTGTATTTAATAAAATTCAGATACAATTTCCTAAATTGTCTTTGAGGGGTTATCAAAATTGCAAAATAGGGGGGGTCAGAACATCCATTGGCTATTCTCTGTCTTTGCTAGGGAGCTGAAAATCATGACTATAACAGGGCAATATATAATCCCGAGTAGCCAGGCACAGCTAGAAAGATATATAATTTTGTTGAGATTCCACTCTTCATATCAGAGGGTAGTTAGCTACAGGTCGCATGTTCAAATCCCAGCTGGACCAACCCAGTGTGCTGTGAGTTCAAGTTTAATTAAACATTGACTTGTGAGATATCACGCACTACTAAATGTCAAGAGATTATTGCTTTTGTGTGTGCATTCTATGACCAGTCGATGTTATAAAAAATTTACTATTATCAATCTCTTTATTGCAATTGATCTTGGTAAAAAAATGGAGCGAGTTTAATGTGTGAGTGAAATGGAATGTCAATCTCCACTGAGTAATCAAATCATTATTATATAGAGAGATTATTCATGTGTTGCAGAATATGTTAAGAATTCAATTTATCAGATGGCCTTGGCAAAAAGCTAAAACGTCATGGATATCCTGGGGACTTCTAAGTCTCATTCTTTTCTTAGAATGCCACTAACCCAGGAACTTTGGAGTAATTATCACATCTATGCTTACCACACCATTATCTATGTCTCTATTTCTCTCTTAGATGTTTATCCCAGCTTGATTTATAGATGTCTTCTCTGCCCACTATTGCAGTAATGGACAACTTCTGTGTCTGTGCTTAATTCACCATCACTGTATTAGCTTCCTTCCATAAGCTAATTAAAGTCGATTGACAGTGGCTTGAAAATTATCCATTTTAGGCACATCACTCAAAATCTTAGTTGCCTAAAGGAAATTGTTTGAACTAATTACAGTTAATTAGTAGCATGAGAAATAGCTAGTTTTGGAACATCATTCAACCCTTTTTCCCCTTATTTCCTTATTGGAATCTGTTTAAACCACCATCAATCATTTTACTTCTACAAGTTTTCTACTACTGAACTATTACGATCATTTTCTGTTTTATTGTTACTTTAACCAGGACTCCTTTCTTCAATGGTGAATTAGGTCCACTGCCTTCATTTTTAGCCACTAAGTCATGTTGATTTTTTAACTTTTAGCAATGAGAAAGTTCCATCAGTAACAAAACACGCTGTTTGATCATCCAGCGTACCGGTATCTTCAAGACATCAGTTAATGGATACTTCATTTGCTAATCTTGGATTTAAGGAAAAACAATATATATTTATTGATAGAACGTTGGTAATTTTTGTATTTTTATGCACTTTTATGCAATAGACGTGTTTTGAAGGCATTGCTCAGTTCACAGATCTTTTCCATCAATTGCTACTGGAATATCTCATCCACTTTGCCTCCTTTCATCAATATCATCCCTTTGTGCTAGCAATCATAGGGCCCTTTTTTTTTTTTACTGAAGTTGGATGACAGCTCTCAGATTTAAATACAAATGGTTTGAACCACTACTCATAATGACTGGCACAAATGGAGATAAATGAAAAGAATGCAGCCTTTCCAGGAGGTTTTTCAAGCAGGCCAGTCCATGTTGAAAAGGAACTACCAGTACCTGCAACAACAGCCTAGCTTCCTCTCTTCATATGCACCATTAGATAGATTGTAAGAACTGTCAAGCACATAGGTGACTACTCAGGCAGGTGATCTCCCTGCCTTAGAAATAGGTACAAATTTGCTTTCTCCCACCAATTATGGCAAAAGTGAGCATTGCGCTGCAGCTAAATGATCAAAAATGGCAGCCATTATGTTGCTGTGCCAAAAAAAGCACCATATGTGCCAATATTATATATGTGATATAACAGTCGAAACTTCCAGGACAGCAAAAGGCATGACAACAGTACTTTAACAGAAGTAAGAATTCTGGACTGTACCATCTTATCACCTGATGGCACCAACAGAAGAGTGATACATCTTAAGAATGGGAGAACATCTGCTCATCAGCGACAAAAGTGCTTCAAATTACAATTACCTGGCGCTTCAGAAATCAGTCATTATACCATCTGTCATGAAGTGTATGTTTTTTATGTGATAGCATCACACTCATAAATGAGATAACATTTGAATTAATAATTCTTTGTTGCATCTTTGTAACCTCAAGGTATGTGTCAATCCATGTTTCTACATAAGTCCTCGGGGGTCATCAAGCAAGCAGAC
This sequence comes from Pleurodeles waltl, assembly GCF_031143425.1. Taxonomy (NCBI): domain Eukaryota; kingdom Metazoa; phylum Chordata; class Amphibia; order Caudata; family Salamandridae; genus Pleurodeles; species Pleurodeles waltl. The sequence continues at coordinate 1,106,745,933 of NC_090445.1, forward strand.
TACTTTGTTGCATCAGTTTGCCCCATCTATCACAGTACTCCTTGATCGATAATCCTGTGTCATGTACTAGAAATGTTCTTATTCCGTTTCGTAGAGTGTTCCTGCATCCTATAGTTGTCAATTTTGTATGAAATCTTGACACCCAATAGATATGATTCAAGAGTTTTGAATCATAATAAGAAATTCATTTGTGTGTGCAGGAAACGTACTTAAATATGCATTTTAGCAGTCTGTCTTGAGTGTTTCATGGAATGGAGTGTCCTGGAATATACCAAATTAACTTGTTGGGTATATTAATTAACGACACCGATGGGCACGTATCCACACCACAAATCCTCCTCAGTATGGGCCAAAGAGTCAATCAAGAGGCAGCACTGAAACAATACATGCATTTGAAGCAGAAAGGCGAGCTCTTACTTTCAAGCCCCTTCTCATTCGAACGTACAAAGATAAACCCTGTTCATTACCCCAGCAGATAGTGTGCTCCCTTTCTTCGGCAACAAATTAGCTGCGCTAGTATGCTCGTCAGCATTTGACAAGCATTGTCTGTGAGACACTTTCATTTCTATTCACTAGAGCCGAATAGCAGGCTCTCTCATTGTGTGCTGTTACCTTCAGTCAAGGTCTTCTGCCTCTGTCCTTGACAAACACACTCACGTGGCATTAGAAAACATTATCCCATTCGATATTGTTTCACAAAACAGCTAAGAATCAATTACTTGTAACTGGCTCAGGACAAACGCGTTTTCGGCCTGCTCGTGTTCTTCAACAAATATCTTTCTGTGGCGCCAAATTTCTCCACGCAGCGTGAATTTCATAAAAGGCTCAGATTAAAGAAGTAAATGTGCAGGAGGATTTTCTGGTGTGAAGACATGAAAATGTATAAAACGTGTTTTTTGCACATATTTTTTCTTAGTGATGTCAGGGGGTGTTTGATACTGTGAAATGGTTTGTGCGTTGTCGGACTAAGGCATGGAGGTTTGATTGGACGTCCATTGTCAATCTAGCAACATTTTCTGGTGGCTCACAGACTAAGTACTTTGAGAAAACCTTCAAAGACCACAAAAAGAAAGAAATTATTAGGAAACCCCTTATTTGTTGAATGACTTGTTGACCTGAGAAGGGACCGGTACAAATTCCAAATTGAGCTTCCATTTAGGCTTCTGAAGCACTATACAGCAAGTCACAAAAGAAACAGGTTTGCCCCAGTTGTCCACAGTCGCATCCAGCCTTGCAACAAGATCCTTTTTTTGCCACTTGAGGCCAGTTGTAATTCCAGTTCACACTCAAATCAGCCTCTCTACGCAAATAGGAATGTTAGACATGGGGCCCTCATTACGACCTTGGCGGTCTTCTTTGAAGACTGCCAAAGCCGCGGGTGCCAGAAGACCGCCACCATACCATGGGTACTGATGGATTTCCATCACACTTTGGGGGGAAATCCAGCAGTAGTCGTTCTGGCGGGTCGAGGCGTTCTGGCGGTTCCCCCACTGGCCCCGCCCTGCCAGAAGGACTCCGCCCGCTGTACTTTGGGCCATAATATGGCCTGGCGGTGTCCTTCAGATGGGCGCTGCTGGCAGTAGAAGAGCCCCTTCCCTGCCAGAGGACCTTCTCCCCAGACCAGGTAAGGCGAGCGCCCGACAGGGGAGAGGGGTGGGAGAGTGGGGTTGTTGTGTGTGCGTGTATCAGTGTGTGGTGTCTGGGTGTGTGCATGCATGTGTGTATGCTTGGTTATATGCATGTCTGAATGTTGAAGTGAGTGCGTTTCTGCATGTAAGTGTGTATGCATGTGTGTGTGTGAGTGTGAGTGTTGTGGTGAATGCGTGTTTGTATGCATGTGACTGAATGTATGTATGTAAGTGTAGGTGAATGAGTGTATGCGTGGTGCGTTTGGGTGTCTGTGTGCATGTGTGCGGGGGTGGGAGTAGGGGCACTGTGGCTGAAGAAGGGTGAGGGATGAGGGCGCTGTGGCTGAATGGGGGATGGGGGAGGGGTGCGCTGTGGCTGAAGGGGCGAGGGGGGTCTAGTGTTTGCTGGGGGATGGGGGAGTCATCTACCGGTGACAGGAAGAAATTCCCTGTTACTGGTATCCTTTCTGACATGGTTTTCATGGCGGTGCTACTGCCACGGAAGCCATGGCAGAAAGCCAGCACCTAATACAACCGACGGTCTTCTGTGGACCGCCGAGTCGGAGATGATCATCTCCAGCCCTGCGGTTCTGACCGCCATGGCGGTATGAGTGGAGATAACTCATAATGTGGCAGTAAGCACCACCATCCTGTTGGCGGTGGGACCGTCACATTTACCTTGGCGGTCAAAAGACCGCCAGGGTCAAAATGAGGGTCTATGTTTTTTCTTCCCAAAACAGGAGACAGACAGGTTTGTGAAATTTGAGTTTATCTCTGCAATATGAACTCAGTCACAGAGTTCACACACTCTAAAACTCTGATGTAATACGGTACTCACAATTGTACTTCAGCACTGTCTCCCACCACATCCTGATCAACAGACTCCATCAAATCATAATTCAGGGAAACTCCCTCAAATGGAACACCTCATACCTCATAGGAAGAACCCAGAGAATCCGCCTCCCACCGTTCACCTCCAAACCCAAATGTATCATCTGCTGCATCACCCAGGGATCATCCCTTAGCCCCATTCTCTTCAACACATACATGACCCCCCAACCAACACTGTCAGATCACACAGACTGAACATCATCTCTTATGCCGACAACATCCAGCTCATTCTCTCACTGTCAGAAGACCCCCTCCACCACCAGAACCAACTTTCACAAATGTATGATGAACATCACCAATTGGATGAAGAACAACTGTCTCAAACGCAACACAGACAAGACAGAAGTCCTCATTTTGGGGAACAACACCTCTACATGGAATGAATCATGGTTGCCTGCTGAATTGGGCCCTTCCCCTGCCCTGACAGACCACACCGCAACTGCAGCATCACCCTGGACAGCAAATTATCCATACAGAAAAAGCAAACACAGTTTCATCCACATTATTCCATACCCTGCATATGCTCTGCAAGATCTTCAGGTGGCTCGCAATTAACACCAGAGGGACCATCATGCAGGCCCTCGTCACTAGCAAACTGGACTACAGGAACACAGTCTACGTAAGAATCACCACACACATACCTGAAGAGTCTACAGACAATACAAAACCCAGCGGCCACACTTGTCCAAGACCTCCACATTGCACCCCACTTCAAGAAGCTACACCGGCTCCCAATCCAGAATAGATGCCAGTTCAAGGTGCTGACCCACACATATAAAGCCCTACACAATGAAGGATGGAAAACATCAACAAATGCATGACATTCCGCCAACCAACTAGACACCTATGATCTGCTTCCTTCTTCCTCACAGACATCCCCGGATCTCCCGAATCAACAGTGGAGGACCTTTCCCTGCACCATACGACTGCTTCAATATTCCTGTATTTCGGAAAAGGACTAAAGACCTGGCTATTTGATTGAACGGGCCACCACTAAGGAGCTAGTAACTGCAGCACCTTGAGACTCTCATGGGTGATTTGCTGCCCTTTACAAGTCCCTTGATTGATTGATTTATTGTAATTGCACGAAAAAAGAGTGCTTGAGTTTGTGTGCTAGAGAGTCTTGTATTTTTCAGTTTCTTACACATAGTTCTTAACTACTATTTCCCCAGTGCTGGCCTTGTTAGATCCACCCCAAGCTCACAGATGTACTGAAATCAGCGGCATTGCATCTCCAGTGGAGGGGAAAGTTACTTGGATTGTAGGTGGGACCGCGATGGTACTCCAAGAAAGGAGGAATTATTGGAAAATTGGCATTTCTGAACCTAATTCTTCAGTAACTCCTGTCACCTGCCCAATTAAGGTTACTAGGGCACTTGTAATCCGTCCAACTGCAGAGTCAATACAGGCTGCAGGCATCTAAAACCCATATTCAGAAGGCTACCAGCACTGAAAATGTTTCACACACTGATATAAGTGTGTGGGGGCAATAGAAGCACGATCCTCCACCACATCTAAAGAACAGGTAGAGCACAGTGCTTAATTTGAGCCAATGGTTGCAGGTGGGACTCATCGGCATTCATTTCTGGGGACCAACACGTATTTTACTTTAACAGAGCAAGAGAGAAAAACACAAAAGGTTCAAGGAGGAAAAGACAAAAAACACTGAGGAAGAAAGAAGGGATGAAAAAGAACCTGAAAGAGAGAGATAAATGGGCAGGGAGTGTATAGTGGGGAATTAAAGTAGCATGAGGTGAAACCAAGACTATGCAACCTCAAACTTCATAAGTGGCGGCTCCAGGCTTCTTAGCAAGACTTTGGGCCACAGCATTTATTCTTTCACAAATGAAGCACTGATAAAGTACAAACAGCAAGCTGCAGCACTGCAAGCGTCCCTCGCTCAAAAAGAAGTTAGTGCAAATGCAACAACATTGCAACTTCAAACTTCAGGTAGGTAGAGATTGGCAGGTCAAGTGTTCTTCACCCAAAAAAACAGCTTAGCACTTGTCATGAGCATTGCAGACTTCCATTGCACACACAAGAAGTACAGGACAGGTAGCTTTCACAGTACTGAGCAGGAACAAGCACAGGACAGCAACAGATGTGTTCTTTGTCGTACATAGTACAGGTACACCATGGTGAGGGTAAAAAAGAAAACTGAAAGACACCACTTACAAAATGCTTCAGTCATCTGAGATTGACACAAATAAAACAATTTGTTGCACAAAGCGAAAATATAACATTACAATATCGATGATGTTGAATTGATATGCTGCTAGCATGATAAATGCAGTACTAAAATTAACCATGCATGCACTTTGCTCATTGGACAAACCAACGTCTCTGCAAGAGTTTTACACATTATTTTGCCCAATAGAAAACAAACTAAAGGGTGCCATTTTAAAAAGCCATTGCATCATGTAAGTCAAAGTAATATATACAAATCTCTCAATTAACCAATCCAAGGCATTCACAAAAGGAGACCGTTGTGGGACCTAATGTGCTTCACTGTAAATGATCTTCTGCTGATTTGTTGATGTTAAACATCAGCCTGGGACTAAAGATTCATCCGCATGACTGCAGCCTGTACTTGAATTTGTACCAACAATCTGCATAGTACAAGTCCCATCCCCAGCACAACACCAGTGTTTTAATAATTTCAAGTCTGCCTTTCATCCTACACTCTATGCCCAACCAACTGGCTCAGTGTTCATTGCCCACCCAGGCTGCAAAGTGGTGCCTATCCCTGCAAGGAATGCCCATCTATGCATGCCTTAGCTCTATCAAGCCCCGGCTCCTCTTGCCGCTACACCCAGAAGCTTTAAGCACCTTGACACATTCTTCTTCTATAGATACTCTTTAAATCAGTATTCTTTTTTCTTAGTTTTACATTTTCAGACTTTGTGCTTTTTTCCCTAGAACATTTTTAGTGCAACATTTTACAGAAAGGACAGAGTTGGAGGATAGAGTCGAAACACATAGTTGAAACATTTCTTCGCTCACAGTATGTACCTTGGTTGTAGTTCCGTAAGCTATCTCAGTTGTGCCCATCCAAATTAAACCTGGGCATGCCTCCTTTGGTACAGTGATTCTCTGCTTTATTATGGAACTGGCAGAGGTGGCCAAGCACCGTTACAAAAAAAATGCTAGACTTTGGGTGCACTTGTCCCTGCTCATCTTAGTGGGACAACAGTGGGCAAGCTGTGCCTCTTCCTGATTTAAGAGCCCCTTCTGGTATTACCAGCTTAGTTTTTCATTGTTCCGTAGTCAATACAATGAAATTATTTAAGGTGAATAAGAACAGCACATATTACCTAAAACATATTGTGGTTTTAGCATTATAAGCAGCAAATATTATTATAATATGTTTATAAACATCATTATTAATATAAATGTTGCCGTCAATTTTATCATTTTTGTAGCTATGATGTTGTCATGACGTTGTTATGTGCATATCAACCATGATTTTGATTCTAAAAAGCCACAAGATTATCTGCGCTACTCTACATATTGTCAGTTGTTGTTGCTTGCTAAAGGACTTAATTTACATTGAAAGCTTGTGACTGGCCTGGTACTTCTAACGAAGACCTGTGCTCAAACATATTAGTAGTGCCCACTAAATATGGGACACTTGCAAATAAAAAAAAACAAAAAAGCATTTGAACGGTTTTTTATGTGTTAAAGAATTGCAAAGTTCAAAATATATATGATTGCATTGAGAAATGGACATGTGAAGCATCTTCTCTCCAAACCTTTCATGGACAGATGAGTGACCCTTGAGCTCAAACAGGACAGTTGTAGCAAATAGACTGAATACTCCAAAATCAAGACGATTAATTTACAATTCTTATGTTTTAAGTTGTGTAACCTTTAAGAAATCTATTAATCACACTTGGTCGACGTTCCCCGAAAACAACCACAAGTGCTTAACATTAGACACCACTATTAAGCACTACACAAACATGTAATATGTAAATAAAAAATATTGGCTATGGTGCATTCTGAACGCAGGAATGCAGATGTTGCTCACTATTTTCTATGTAACTCGCCGTTTTTCTCTGCCCGTTTACTCGGTGCTTTATGGCTACAATAAGCCAGTGCACAGTGGCTCAGTCCTTTTTTCAGTCTCGCGCTGCCTCGCACTTTGCTCCTCGCGCGTCAATGTTTATTGTTCAGCAAAAAAAGACGGAGGCAGCAGAGTTCACAGACCTCTGGCGGGCTTGTCTCTCAAATCCTGTGCTGCGCATCATACCTATGTCTGCCTTACAATAAAAATCAATGTCGTACAAGGACCTGCCACCTCTCAGATTTTTCACCAAGTTGCGGGCGCTCCGAGACGGTAGAACTCCATTTGTCCCCTGCCCCCTCCTCCATTCCGAACATTTGATCTGAGCAACGTTTCGGTTTAAGTCGCAGTATCTTGTCATTCTGTTACCAGCGTGGCGGAAGGATACATTCACCGTGTTCCTAGAGCTGCCTGGAATTTACATTACCTCACACCGTGCTCTGTTGAGGGAGCGGGTTACAATCGATGGGCAATGGTAGCTTTATTTAAGCAGAACTTGTGTATAATATTGGCAAAACATAACAAGCATTGGCAACAGGGCAGCTGACGCAATGGTTCTGTTTTTTTCCTTTTATTTTTTATTTTTTGTTTCAATTGGAAGCCACAAAAATAAAAAAGGAAAAGAAACCAGACCGACACATCACTGTGCCCAGAAAATGCTTGCAATAAAAATGCTACTGGAATTTTTTTTAATGATATGGGCGTTTTTGTAGTGATTAAAAAACACACACAAACACAGCTACAGCTAAGCCAGCCATGTTAGCAATAACTTTTATGAAGTCGACATGAAATAATGATCCAGTGAAGCACTCAATTTGCAAGCAGCTATAATGTCCCATTAACCCTTTGTGACAGCAACTTTAACAAGCATTGGCAGGGCTTTAGTGGCCTATTGTTTTGCAAATGCTATTGACAAGATTCTGTGTAGCATGGCCAGAAGTAAAAATAAATAAATAATTTTAAAAAAGCATCACAATGCTGCTGGGCATGGGTGGGTGCTACTTTTTTATTCACTTACCAGATACTTTATGGGAAACAGTTTTGTTTTGCAGTGTCCCCCACTTTGTGACCCCATTTTTGACTGATACTAGTGTTTCTAACTCTGATTGTGCCCTGAGCTCTGCTAACCAGGCCCAGGGACGGGTGCTATTTAAAAGGAGAGCTTTTCTCCATTTGGGATTTTTAAGGAACAGTGTTTTCTGGGACAAAAATGAGCCACACCTCTAAGGAAGTGGTCATCATGGAGGGTGGGACCCTGCACCCCATCAAGGTCAAGGGTGTCCCTCCCGTGCTCACCAACCCAGAAACCTGGGTAAAAGAAGGAGAGCTGCCCAGCACTCAGATCCCAGCTTGGAAACAAAAAGAAGAAGAAGGAAAGCCATGGTAAACCATTGGTCTACACCAAGAAGGATTGCACTCATAAGAACTGCACCTGCTCCATGCTCTGGGCTTCACAAACAGAGGACTTTGCCTTGCTTCAAAGGATTCAGGAGTGGACTCCCTGTAAGCAACAGGTACAAAGGATCTACCAAGTGTCCCCGGCATAAATTCCTGGAAGACGAGCCAAGCTGACCAGGGTTCAGTGGACATTTAAGGTTTCGACCAGGTGCATTATGAGATTTGTAGTCCCAACTCTCCATGGAGCAACTCAGAGCTTCTGGAACCTTGGATGGTGTTGTGGACCCTTCAAGACACAAAAAGACCTTCTGGAAGAAGATCCAGAAGTTTGGAGACATTTGGAAATTTTTTGGAAAAAGCTCCATAAGGTGACCGACCAGTTGTCGAGAGTCAAGCCGCCGACATCGAACAGTGAACCAGCCTGGATTTCAGGTATGTCCATCTGAAAGCTCTGGAGCTGCAGGACTTCCAGGACTTCACCAATGCCTCGACGTGAAGCAAGCTTGTCAAGGAGACCAGCTCAACGATGGTGAAAAAAGGACCAAACAAGTGACTAAATAGAAAGGTGAAATTTTGAACGAAGCCTACCACTCAGCGTATCCAACCTGGGATCTATCAGAGTTCACCTCAAACATTGACTTTGCAACCAGATGGCTGAGGGTGGCACATTTTGGTTTTAGGCACTAGAAAGTATATTTATTCTTTAAAAACCCACATCTCCAGTTCCCTACATTGGATTTTTGTCATTTTTGTGTCATTTTTAAAATAAAAATATTTTCTATTTTTTTATGAATTTGTGTTGAATTTTTATAGTGTGTTGTGTTTTGTTTATTTACTGTTTTTTGTGATATTAAATGTTTTATACACCTGTCGCCTAACTTAAGCCTATCTGCTTGTGAGCCAGGCCACCAAAGGTTGAGCAAGGGTTAATTTACAGAGACCCTGACTGGACCATTTGTGTGACTGTGGCCTTATTACTAAGTGTAGGTTCTTACTTGCCCTTCCTAATAAACCACATCCAACAGATTGATCCATAAATCTAAAACAATAGGACATTGTGCAAAAGTGATTTTTTAGGAGAAAAAGTATTTTGAAAAAGAGCAGATAGGGAGCAATGGGGAGCAGCTGGGGCAGTGGTAAAGCAAAACAGAAGGGAGAAGCAACAGAGAAGGCAGGGTGAGACACACAAGAGAGAAAGTTGCATGGAGCACTGGGAGAGAGAAGCACACAGGCTCAAGCAAGAGCAATATGGAGCACAGGTGGGACAGAAGCACTTCGATGAGAAAGGGAACAACACAGTAATACAGGGAGGTAGAGAGAAGTACACAAAGGGGACACCTGGAAACACATGCACTCTCATGAGGTGCCTAAGCAAAAATGAAAGAAGCACTTCCCTAAAAGGGAATAGTAGAATAATTAATTAAATAAGCTATGCTCCAGGAGAAGGCAAACACAAGATGGACAAGGCAAGCCATCAAATAAGACACCAGGAAATAACAGTGACAATAAAGTCAACCAATGAAAAGTAATGGTGAGTTTTAAGCCCACTTTAAATTCTCAGTAAGCTGATAATAGGTCTCTTCCAACCAGACAGGTTGCTCTCTGGTAGGCTCGACCTAAAATGATACAGAAGCTAAATCAACATCTAACTAATCTAAAATAAACAGCCATTTTTAAAGCTAATTAACAAAAACATTAAAAATGCACACTTTGAAAGAGCTTTCTAATTGAAGAGAAAAAATATTTTTAATTGGGTGTGAATAAGATGCATTAGATTTGTGCAGTCACTCAAAGGTAACAGAACCTAAAGGCAGACCCATTCCCCCACGGTGTATGAAAAATGTGAATGTCACTTCAACAGTCTAATGGATGAAGCCTACTGACCAAAAGTTTCTCTATGCATATTAGATAAAAAAAAAATTAAATCAATAGTCTGGCAAGATAACTAAGCTGTCAAAGGTCAGGGGCCCAATGACAGGCCTCCATACAAAACGTGGTGCCTGTTTAGCTAACCACCACCAGCAATGCAACTGCTAGCACTAGGCGTGCGGTCTCCTAGATGTGCTAAAGTCTCTTGCCAAATCAGGACTAGGCCAGTACCATCTTTTAAGGTTTGTCTGGTCCTTCAGACTCTGAGTGAGATTTAAGCAATTAAAAAGATCGCACAGAGGAACGTTCGAAGTCCATGCAATTATGCGGGAGTATAATCTCTGAGAGAGATGCGAGAAAGATTCCTTGGAGGTCTAGTCTAGAAGGTGTGCACAAGGGATAAAATAAGTTCATTTTTATATGAACTGCGGGGCGCCGGAAGTGAAAAAATGTTTCTGTGCATAAAAAAGGTTAATAAGACATTTTTTTTTTTAAATGTCTCATTTGTCGACTGCACTGCTCTAACATCTCTATTTCGATTTTGGTGGAGGAGGGCCTAATCTACTCCCAACCAACATCCCACTTTGTGCCCCAAGAACTCAAGATAAGGAGGGCCAGCAGTGTTGATTTGACAGATCATAGGTTGGCACGCTTGGTTTTCTTTGTGAACACACTAATATTTACATTTTTCAATTAGCTAAATTGCAAACTCAAAAAAGTGCAAATAAAACATAAATTGATAAGCCAGTACCAAGATTCAATATTACCACTTTTTTTTATCACCAAAACAAGATAAAGGGCAATCAATGCACACTTAAAAAGTTTTAATTCACTGACATTATCAAAAGGGTATATTCTCTGTACATGCTTCAAGCAATGCATATTTTTTATTTATTTCCACGTCAGTGATTTCAATAAGGAAAATACATTATTTAAAAAGTTTCACAACAAAAACCTGTGCTTTGCAAAACTTTTTTACCCGCTCTTGTTATAACAGGCAAGTTGCTCCTTTCCACTGCTGTTCATTTTCTTTTGAAGCACAAAATATATTAGAGCAACTTAAAGGTTATTTTTGCGTGTCTCACCTCCAGGACAAATCCGTTTCCTCATTAACATTCCAGAATATAAATTGAGCTGGGAAGCATTTAACATGCCACCAAAGTCTTTAATTTTATAACTATGTTAAACACCATGAATAAATATGAGTTTCCTTCCCCCTTCCAAACCCTGTGCTTTTCCATCACAATATCTTTTACTTTTACAGCATCTTAAGCACCTTCCACCTATCCGAATGGGATAATGAAAAACATAACGAGGACACACTGTATTTTTTAATGCTTGTTCCCCATAAAGTCATATAAAACGGTTTCCTTATATCTTTATTATGTATTTTTAATTTGAAAACATTAACACTCGAAACATAGCGTATATTTAAATCTTGCCCTGTACTACAACTCCCGCTTAAGAACATCTTTCTACATCTTTTATTTTTTCACTCACTATGAAACGTTATCTTTCTACAGAAACATTTACTAACACGGATAATTCAAACTATTTATAAAGTGTCACTGAAATAATTGCTTTTTTAATACGTACTATACCCGGAGCCTATTAGTATTTATAATATTCCATTTCGGACCGAAAAAATACGCTCCAATAACATTTTCAGCACAGCCTTCTTGAAATCCCAATGGTTGGTCTGCCATACTTGTGTTTAATGTTCTTGACAGGTCTCTCCAACCTCCAGTCTCAAAATTAGAGTATACAAAGTGTGAATTTGTCCCTTCGTGTTGATGCTAAAAACTGACAACACAGCTAGCATGACCACTTCTTCATCCTCTGGAATACATTTCACTGACAGCATGTCACAGACAGGGTCCTCTCCATGGCCATCCGTTGTCTCTCAAAAAAGAACTGTAACTTCTAACATTGTGAGCTAAATGTGAAGAAAGGCTCATACTGCACTACTCAGTACATAGTCTCAATCACTTGCACTATAAGAGAGATCTAGGTTCATTGTACAAGACCGCGCAACTTAGAACAACAAGTCTAACTGTACAAGGACAGGACTTCACTTCCAGAATGAACGTCAAAAGACTAAGGGCCTCATTACGAGGCTGGCTGCTCAAGGACTTCCAGCCTCACTGTGATGGTTGGACAGCCACAACTGTGGCGGTCTAACTGACACATCACAACCCTGGCGGGCGGACCCTCCAGAAGACCACCGTCTCCATTGGGACTGTGGTTCTCAACAGTCTGACAACGGTCTGAGTTGTACTCAGCCAGGGCAGCCCTGAGTTCAGTGCTACCTGGCTGATTACAACTCAGCTTTCCACCAGCTTTCCAATGATGGGGTCCCTGCCATGAGAAGGCAGGCAGAAAGCCAGTGCCAGGGGCCAAAGGGGGGCCCTGCCCAGCCCATGCTTGGGCAGCCTGGCAGAACCACATACTATGATGTTCCCGCCGGTCAGCCCAGCAGGAACACCGTAATATGCTCAGGGGGACGCTACCACCATGGATGTGGCATCCTTCCTGTGAGTTTGGCGGTCGGCTTATCCAATCACCAAACTCGTAATGAGGGCTAAAGAGCCACTGTTGATGAGGAAAGGACACTGTAAGGCCAGAGAAGCTAAATAATCTGCACAACCCTCCTCTATGTCAACCAAGTTAACTGCATCATCTTCTTCATCCCCACTGAAGTCCCATCAGTCGCAGTAGAAAAAGCAGAAAAAGCATTGACTTGAGTCACAACTATGTGACCTCCCTCTTACTATAATAAAACACATTTCAAGTGCTTCAAAATTCTACATGGAACTAGATGCAAGGTAACAAGACATCTCCAGTACATCATCTCTCTGACCACTAGATTGCTACACATGATCACTGCGAATCCCATCCCATAATCATGGCCCTCTGAAGTATTCCTCAATGCATCTGTGGAGACACGCGTAACACTTTGAGGAAAACTGAGCACTGGGGATGGGGAAGCTCTCCTCCTCATCAAATCAGAAGTTCCTCGATCCCTGAGAGTCATATGCAAAACTATTGGAGGGCTTGAGTAAGGCTAGTTCTTGACCGCCTCATTATCCTCTTTTTAATTGAAAGAAACCACCGGAAGTGCACAAGACATCAGATGCACATCCCTTTCAAGCTGTGTATGTCACACGGCAGTGCTGTTATATCTTCAAGAACAAATTGATTCTGAAGTTTATTCATCACAAATGCTTCATTTTGTACGAATGTTTCCTCATAAGTACAAATTAATTTGTACCCTGTCTCCACAACGGCTTAAAATATTTTTTTCGTAGAATTATATGTATGAGACTAATGAAAGCAGCCAGAAAGTGTCTGTATGGGATGTGGATCTGACATCTTGAGTAACAATGTGTAATTTGGGAGGTGGAGAGCACATATTCATTTATGTTCTCATTCTAGTAAAATTGCTACCTATAAATTACCTATGAAATACACTGTTCACTCAATGAGCAACTTCAAAACTCTGGCCCTCATTAGGAGTTTGGCAGGCAGAAAACGCTTCCCGCCAAACTCCTGCTAGTCAGGAGACCACCAGTGCGGTCTCCTTCCCACTGGCCCTATTATGAGTTTCCAACTTGGCCAGCGGCCAGAAATCCCCTGGGGCCCCTGGCACTCCGTCTCCACCCGCATTTATATGGCGGTGAAACCACCATGTAAACCCCTGAGGGGAGAAGGGTCGTAATCCCCGGGGCAGCACTACTTACAGCGCTGCCCTAGCGGATTGGAGTCACTGGCACCGCCACGGTCGTAATGTCGCGGTCTTACCACCACTTTGGCGGTGGTCAGACCATGACCGTGACCCTGGTGGTCGTAAAGAGGCCCTCTGTGTAGTGTGTACTGGGTTCAACTACCAATGTTAACACTGCTGTAGAGGCAATTTCTGTTCTGTACTTAAGGCATCACCAAGTGTGAGCTGGGCAAGCTAGGGAATTGGAGGATCAAATTCCACATAACAACGTTCCACCATCCTAGCAAGAAATCAGCAAGCTCTTAGAGCCACAACAGTGAATTACTGAAATTATAATAAATTAGACATAAACATGAAAATATTAGAACATTAAAAAATAATGACCTAAAGCAGGATTTTCCAAAAAAGAAAGTAAGCTAATTTTCTGGAAGATAAAAACACTTTTTATGTAATAGTAAAAGCAACACCTCTTGACTGATTGAGTATATTGCATATTTGGATATTTATACCCACATATACCTGTTGTTCTAGATCAGAATGCAAAGATTTTTTCTATATGTTTAACTTTTCGCCATCCTTTTCACTCACCGGTCAATATGCATTTTCCACACTTTTAATGTTATTCAATCACTATATGACACTAATTGTGCTATATACAAGCTTTTGATCCACGGGATAACTCATATAAATGAAACCTGCTTTCCTTACAAACCTGGATGTCACTGGTCTCCTTCCTTCCTTCAAAGATGTATTTATACATGTTGTGCTATAATAACTAGCTAATGGAGATTACCAAATAACTCCTTTGGTACCCAGTCATGTTAGCTTGTCTTTTGATAGGCATATCAATGAGCTGCATTGAACGAATTTAAAGTTTAGGGTGCCTATGAAATGCATGTAAATAAACAGCAAGTTCTTGTTCAGTATACCCACACTAGGTCTGGTTCTATGCTCTCATGGCCTTTTAAAACCAAGAATTGATGCACTAGAACACTTGCGGTCTTCATTACTAAGTGCTGCTGTGTGTCAATACAAATGGGTTGCCAATGAATTCAACAAAATGCATGCTACCTTTTGTTAGCATTTAAGGTTTCACTACCTTGAAGGTTTGCTACTTATATAGCCTCTCTTTTAGATCTCTTTAAACAGCTCTGTTCTGATTCTTGTACATATGTGCACTGCTATGGCCCACAATCGAGTGTGAATATAGTCCTCCTTGGAACTAATTCTAATGAGAAGGATGACTCTAAGATAGCAAATTCACCAATATAAAGAGATATGGTATTTGGACCACTCGTCATCCTCTGTGGTCCACTGAGGCAATATCCTTCCGGGGCCTTCAAGTCTACTTACTCTTAACACCATGCACTTTAATCTTGAGCCTTGTTTGTGCAACTCGTTTCCTCTCTGTTCCATTCCTTAATTCTCCCTCCTATCTTTTTCTTTATAACACACGTTTGCACAGTCAATCAGCTGAAAGAATTTTTTACTTGTGCACACCCCACTTTTTAATACTTAATTATTATCAGGCATGACTATGTTTATTTTACTAACTTATTTGCACCTAAAACATGTGAAGCTTTATTATACGAGAAGAAAAGTACTCATTCTCCACCACCAGATATCATCTGGCAACACAAAGTAAGATAAGTGTTATATACAACTGACAATCTATAAGAATCTCTTGTCTAAAAAAAAAGTTAACATACACTGTTTCTGTTCTTGTACACCCACCGTTTCTGTGAAAAAAGGACCTTCATGTAATTTAAGTGGAGCTGGATTGAGAGGTACTTGCAAGCCTTGGAGCAGATTGCAGGGCTTGTTCAACATTAGGACAGTAATAGGCTGCCACCTAGGATGCCACCAGCAAGGGCTATCAGCCCACCCCCGCGAAGCTTGCATCGCCCCTACTTCATGCTCTTTCTTAAGCGATTCATTTCTCCATTTTGCATTCAGAAAACGATTGACTTTTTGTTGCTGTATATATATGTTTTTTAAATAACTTGTTGACACAAAATGAGTAAATAAGTATGTTTGGTTTTTGGGAGAGCAAAGGAAGCTATAACTTGGCTAGCCAGACGTAATACGGTAGTGTGCAATTATTTTTGTGAAATATTGGCAATTTTCACAAAAGTAGTTGTAGTACACACAAACATTTGGCCAGTGGCTGGCGCATCTTTTCTCAGCAAGGATGCCCCTTCCATAAAAGTCATGTTAAATACTAACAGAGGCTAGTTTGAGGAGAAAATGTTTTGTTGGAGGAGAAAAGTTCTCATTGAAATAGCCTCTGAAGGGCACAAAACATACAAAACTTTACTTTATGGGGTTTGGGGAAAGCTCTGTATAAATTGAGTAACATGAACTTCAAGATGATGCAAGAGTCTACAGTGTAACAAAAAAATGTGCTAGTGTATTGAGAACCCAGGTTATTAATATACTCCGGGTCTACCACAGGCATAGACGTTTTCCAAAAGAAATAACTACTTAAGGCTGAGACACACGTGGTTAGCAATAATAAGTTAACGATGAAACATAGCAAAGGCTGTGTAGGCCGAAGACGCAGCTCAGAAGTCCTAGCCACGGTACGAATATGGAAATCAGGTCGCTTAGTTTCAACAGCACATTTTAGCCATGCTGTTCCAGAAAAGAAATAAGGTTTTCCGGGAATGATTACTGGCGTGTGCACTCTCTCTGGACAAGGAAGCAAAAAAAAATCATTACAATGAAAGAGCATCTCATAATGTCATACCCCTTGAGAAATAAAAGATGTTAGAGTTAAGAAAACAATGAAAAGGAAAGCCTGGGGAGAAACACATGCTGTAAATTAATAGATACTGTGAGAGCTCAACTATATAATGTAAGAGATACTTTCTACCAGCAGATACTCAGATGGCAATGCAAGCCCAGACTCTACGAGCTGCATCCTCACAAACAATTGGCGATTTTCTGTTTCACAGTGCATCACCGTGTTGGCTTATTCAGTTTAGAATATAGGGCTTAGTACGGGTTTATAACTAGGACTCTTAGTGTTATGGTATTTCTAGTTTTTGAAATTTACCATTGTATTCTTCCATATTTGGCTTGCATCATCTAATTAGCATTTCACAATATTTACTTTTGACATGTGAAGATACATAACTGCGAGCACCTAGTGTATTTCTAGTTGTATTTGGATGATTAATGTGAGCACCCGGGGACCACTTCTCAGCGGCTTTAAAAATAAAATGGAGGGGGCACATTACCCCCCGCCGGGGCTTGGGAATGCCCCAGGGACCACCATCCCCAGGAGCTGAATTATTGCTTATTGAGGGGGGCCTCATGGACCCTTGGGGACCTCCACCTCCCTGGGGCCAGTAACATTTGTAAATTTCGGAGCGGGCCATGTGGCCCTCCGCCTTGGGCCAATTTTGGTCCAAGGGAGCCCATCCCCTGGGGCCTAGCCTAGCCACATCTACCTGGGTGTCCTGCCCCACTTAGGGCACCCAATGTACAATGATGGGGACTGCGGGGGAGGGCCTCAAGGTTCCACCGTGCCAGCCAGCACCCCATGCCCTGCGGGAGCCTGCATTGCTACCTCACACAGGGAGCTGCTAAATATGCAGCTCCCTGTGTGGAGGAGAAATCTTTCACCTGTTTCCCTGCCTGCATGACATCTTGGTAGAAACCAAGAGACGTCCCTGGGGGATGGCGATCCCCAGAGCCATTAATGGCTCAAGGCGAGGGGTCGCGTAGCCCACATCCTTTAATTGGTACGGGACGGCTCTGGGGATGTGGCAGTCCCCGGGTCCTGAGGGAATCGGGCCACAAGCATGTTTACTAATTTAACCCCGGGGATGTTGTGGTCTACGAGGCATTTAGAAGCCCCAAGAGAGGGGGTCAGCGCCCCCTCCTTTTTTATAAAATAAAAAAGCACAGGGAAGATGGTGGTCCCCAGGGCTTCAAAGAGCCAATTAACGTGTGGGGTTCGCGCAGGGCCCCCTCTGATATTAATAAACAGCCATGGGGAAGTGGTGGTCCCCTGGGCTCAAAAGAGACTTCGGAGGCTGGCCCAATGCACCCTCTCTTTATTTTAAAATGTTAATCTGCCCCCCGCACCTGGTCCACTCGAGGACCCAAATTGTTAACAAGCACAGGAGACTGCGCTTGTTTTCTGTCATTTAATTTTAGCAGCAAATTTGCGAATCCATCACGATTTTTGCAGCCAAAAAAATACTAAAATGCTTTTTTGACCTGGCAGGCTCCCAGGAGGACCCCAGCACCAAGGCTAGGGGGTCAGGGTACACCTAACCTGCCCCCTTTTCTTTTTCACATTTTCTTCTTGGACTTGATTGAGTCCGAGTCTCAAAATGGCTACCAACATTTCCTGGTTGAAGTGTTGGCAGCCAATCTGATCTCTGCACCAGATCAGGAGGATTCTCTAAATGATATACAACTTTGGTTTTCTTTAAATATCCGAGAAACTACTGAGCAGACTTACACAATACATATAAATATATATATATATATATACATATATATATATATAGGTATATGTATAGATAATACATATATATATATATATATATATATATATATACATACACACATATATATCTATACATCCTTATATATATATATAATAGATAGATAGATAGATAGATAGATAGATAGATAGATAGATAGATAGATAGATAGATAGATAGATAGATAGATAGATAGATAGATAGATAGATAGATGTTACAGCAAGGCCATTTTGGGGGGTTTAAGGTGTGTAAGGGATTTTGGGTGGCAAGGATAATTTTTGGGCTATTAGGGTGAGTATGGGTGGCAGGAGTCGGAAGGGTATTTTTAGGGTTTATGTTGGGTATGGGTGGCAGGGGTAGGGTGGGTATGGGTTTTTGGGTGACAATGGTGATTTTAGGGTTTATGGTACCTAAGGGTTTTGGGTGGCAAGGACATTTTTAGTTTAGGTTGGGTATGAGTTTTTGGGTGGCAGTTTTAGGATTTATGGTGCTTATGGGTTTTTGGCTATTTTTAGAGTTTAAGGGTGGGTATTGACTTTTAGGTTTCAATGGCATTTTTAGGGTTTAGGGTAGGTATGGGTTTGTTGGTGGCAAGGGCATTTTGGGGCTTAGGCTGGATATGGTTTTCTGGGTGGCAAGGGCATTTTTAGGGTTTCGGATGAGTATGAGATTTTGGGTGACAAGGCCATTTTTAGGTTTTAGGGTGGGTATATGTTTAGGAGTTGTGGGCTAACATGGTATTATATATATATATATATGTGTATTGGCTATAAATATTAATATGATTATATATATATATATATGTATATATATAAATATATATATATATTTATATACAACCACATATATATATATATATATAACCATATTAATATTTATAGCCAGTTGATAGTTATACTCAGGGATATTTTTTGTTTTGCCAATAACACTGGGGCCGTTTGACGAATCCTTACGAATACAGTTCAGCTGTTGTGTTGTTAATTTTGGGGTGCATCGTCAAGCAATTGTAGAAAAAAAGCGGAATCCCCCCAAAATTTTCCCCATTTCTATGCCGATGGGACTTTTTGAATTTTTGAACATGATTACAGCCTGTGACACTGAATAGATTTACACCAAATTTGGCAGGAAGCTAGATCTTGGTCCAAAAAGCATACTTTTATAATTTGGTGTAAATCCATTCAGTAGATTTTGAGTTATTTAAGGTTAAAAGATATAGACATCTATGGACACAGACCTTCCGCAGATCCACCCACGGAGGACTTGCGAGTTCGGGGGGAAAAGCAAGGCCCTAATTGGCTGGCCGCAGCCTGAAAGGAAAGTTGTGCCCACCTTTTTACTTTTCGCATCAGCCTCAGGAGGTAAAAATGTAGTGTAAAAACATATAAGAGGTAAGGATACAGGTATCCTGACTCCATAGGACAGATGGAGGGGTTTGTCCAAATATCTTTTGTCCCATTTGTAGATCCGTGGATCCTCCACAGGGCTCAGCACACTTTCACTGTGTAAATTCCTGAGGAATCTACATATCCACAAAAAGATGGGAAAAAAACACTGCATCCAACCAATTCTGCGCACAGCCTTCGGATGTGTGCTTCTTGGGTTTGGGTGCATGCAGGAGGGTCGGCCACAGGGCCTGGCCGCGGTTATATTAACATGTGTGTTAAGAAAAAACTAGAAATTCACTGTAAAAAACAAAGGTTACACAGAAACTCAGCAGTTATAGTTACAGTCATGCGTACTGAAGAAACAATAACTCTTGCCTGAAAGTAACTTTAGGCAACTAGTTATAGTTCCTTATCATAAGTATAACTATCAATATAACTATAACTGCTGAAGTTCTAATGGTTTTGTAGGGTAAAACATCAACCAAAGTATAATGTCCCTGTAACCTTTGTTTTTTCCAGTGATATATATACATATATATATATATATATATATATGTATACATTTATATATATTTATATACACACGTACATACACACACACACCCCCACACCATATTTATATCTATGTATATATATATATATATATTTTATACTTACCTGTAAAATTTTAAAAAATTTACCACCATATGCCTTTACATTATAATGAACATTTGTTGTAAAGGCATGTGTGGTAAGTGCATATGTGTGGTAAAAATTGGCATGGTGAATGCATGCGTGTTAAAGATGCATGAGTTTTAAAGACCATATTGTAAAGGCGCACATGGTAATGGCATGCATAGTTCATACATCCAACATGCACTTTTCACCACAGATATGGAGGACACACAATGAACAGTGGGTCTTTGTGACGTTGAAAGAATATGTTACGGACTGACGTCCCCCTGGTAGGAAGTCAAGAAGCTCATTGTGTGACCTACAGTTATCACTCTTGCAAAAAAGGTTTTAGGACTACTGAGCGTCCTACGTGAAATTGCTTGTCTCTTTCTTGTACTCAGGGATCACATCCAGGGCAAGTGGATGGAGGCCCAGTAGTTAACAATTCAATGTCTCCCAGTTTCCTAAGAGGTTCATGAGCTTCTGACCGCTTCTCTGTCCATTGATTGTCCCCTTGTTGATTTTCTTTTCTCCTGGTGCGCTTTGGCATTCCCACTAAGAATAATTTCCTATTTCCACTGAGACTTTGCATAAGATGGATCCGTGCCTGACTCTTCGTCTGCACTACCAGCTGTTTCTTCTTTGGTGAGCAACAAGAACGTTGAGAAATATTTCAATATGTTCTGAAATGAGTACCCCCTATGTTTACTGGGTGGTACTCCTTTCAGTGGTACAGTGTAATCTCTCTCACTTGCTGATCTGTGCCAGTCTTATACTGTCACATGCCTATCAAGATCGTGAGGTGAGCAAGATCAGGTCTTGCCTTCAACTTGAGCAGCAGGATGAGTATCAACCAATTGTAGTCACAAAGAGGCACGTGGAAGTCAAAGTAGAGAATCACAACCAGAAGCAAAGACTTACACACCACACAGGAAGGGCACTAGCAAATATATTTTATATAATTCTTAATTGCTGCCAACGCCTTAGCTTGCAATTCAAAGTAATTGCACAAAGGAGAGACTGACTGTTTCTGAGATAAACAGGGGCGGGCTCAAGGCACTAAAACCTTCAGGAAGTTGCTGGGACAAATTAATTCCCATCGCAAGAGAGAGGTCACAAGATAACTGAAATATGGTTTAGTGAAGAAGAAACAGAATGTTAAGAACTACTATAAGAATAAATTACTATAAACGACAGTAGTGAACATGATCATTGTTTATTCAGCTATCTACAGCCAAAGTATCAAATATACTGCTTCTTCATTAGTGATAGATCAATATATATTTGCTGGTACTCAAAGCTATTTTCAAATAGCTATTAAGTGTATGCTTTGCAGCTGATCAAGTTAGAAATGACATTGCACCCGTCTCATCATGTGTACAGCAGATGTATATATTTCCCCACATAAATATAAATTGGATTTGTATTTTTATGTTTTTATTAAACCTCTGATCCTCTGTATGGTTTGCAGCCCTCAAGGAATCCAACTTCTGAATAATAAATTTGATTTGATATATTACTATTCATTTTAACTTTGACACTCTCAGATTAGGCAGCTAGGTCTCTATGAATTCATCTCTCGAGTTAATAATTTTATTTCTCTTTTAGCAAGAAAGTAGCTTGTAAAATGTAAAGTTTGGGCCTGCTTGCAATTCCCGATCCTGGAAAAAAATGTCCTCTGCCTGCTATCCCTGTCTGCGTAGGGTGTGTTCCATTAACCAGTCATCTTACCTAAAAACTTTTTCAGTAAAATGAAAATATTTTAAGAAGTCGTAAAATTGCTCATTTTGATGCAGTTCACTGAGATGTGTATAACTGTAAATTGAGGTAATGAACTTGGGTTACATGTCAATTTATCAAGAACAGTAACATCAAACAGTATAAGCATGGGATGCACACAATCTACCTCCAATATTTGGTAAAATTAAGCATTTACAGGAACTATAGATTTCGTAATCTTATCTCCACATGTATTTACCTTCACAATACGTTGGTAGTCAATATTGGTCAATATTGGCTAGTCAAGGTAAAAACATGTAGATATTAAAAACTCTACATTTCGGTAGTGCACCATATCATAAAAAATATCAAATTCCTATTCATTTATTTCACTTTTTTCATTCATTCTGGATTGATGGAAGGACCAGCTGTTGTAAGGGCTCCCAGATTTAGCCTTAACATTTAAACTCTCAATATTTAATGATCGAAAGTTGATTCATAATGCCATACCTCACTGATAAAAAAGTAGCTGCTTTATTGCACTAATGCGCTTTTTCAAAGCATCTTAAACAATGAATGTGAACAGATTAGGCAGAGGG
Source organism: Pleurodeles waltl (assembly GCF_031143425.1). Classification (NCBI taxonomy): domain Eukaryota; kingdom Metazoa; phylum Chordata; class Amphibia; order Caudata; family Salamandridae; genus Pleurodeles; species Pleurodeles waltl. The sequence goes on from NC_090445.1 coordinate 1,106,768,369, forward strand.
AACTTTTTGCAAAAAATGTTTTAACCAAGGAGGTACAATAGAAACTTTCAGCATATTTCCTCACTGAAATTGTCTATTTCCCTGGCCTGATCGCAGCAGCTGTTCATATCGACAGATGTCATCTACAGATGACCTACAGATGAGAGGATTTCTAGAGCTCTCCCAAAATATCGAGCAATCCAGTCCCTGGTCACTTTCGCATGGCTTAAGGAATTACTGCAGGTCAGAGCCGTCTGACCTACTTCGAGTCTCACGGAGTTAAAAACTGTCAGCATCCTTTTACCCATAATCCTTTGCCGTATGTCAGGATGCACATGGATCAGTTGATTGAAATCAACTGCAAAACTATACCTGAACGAAAAAAATTGCAGACAGATGGGCAGGATTTAGGTAAATGCATTAGCGAGAGAAAGTAATACGGCAGCAAGAAAAATGATATTTTTTATTGCAAAAAAGCTGACTCTACACAGAGCTAGAAATATGCAGATTATTAATTAGGTACACGCACAGAAGAGAGTTTCACGCACACTTTATCACCATTCTGCTTGCCCCAAAATATAAAAATGCATTCTTCTGATCTTTAATGCACTGCACTGGTGAGCCTGCTATTGTATTTTTTTGTTTTTATTTTTCTGGCCATTATCATTGCTTGAAGAGCAGCAGTCTATCTGTGAATACGCCATGTACCACTTGGGATTTTCTGTGCATTACTGCAGAGAAATAATGCTAACAACAAAGACTGATTTGGGCCGATTGATCTCATTTACCACCTGCTGAACGTCATTTAGGGTTCGTGATGGATTTATTCCTCCCATGACAGCAGTAAATCTCCGTTTCCAGGGTGGAAATAGGTTGTCAGATCGTTGTGTTTGGTTAACGATCTACAATTGGACAGTGTACAGGCTAACACACAGGCTCATGTTTGAATAATTCCAATATTATGATGCAAAAGTTTAAAAGAAAATTGTAAATTGCTAATTGTTCATTTATCCATTTTCCAATCCCGAGAAGATTGTGTTTGTCACGTCCCAGGCAGTCTGTTAAAAGCAAAGCCTTTGCGAAATTTTCTATTAGGGTTACGTACTTTACATAAGTTCATGTTATGTAAAATATACAAAATGATGCAGTCAATTAAACTTAGCACAATATTTGTAGCAGAGGACAGAAATTGTTACCCTACCCCTAAAGTGCATTTTACGTATAACTGTAATGATATTTTACACTAATTTAGGGAAAAAAAACAGAATTTTGCCCACCCTTATGTAATACAAAGACTAACACAACATATGCAGCTCTCTGGTGCAGACCACACTTCTCCTCTTAGAGGGCAACTTTGTGTGCTTTTAGTGAATATGTGTGAGTATGTATGTGTATGCTTGTCCACTGAAAAAACAAAGCTTTATGTGACATTTTAGTTAGGTAATATTGTCAGTTAAAATGTAATGTTTTAAACTAAAAAAACATTTACTCTCACCAGTAATAGGTAAATGAAGTAACTATAACTCATGCCCTCACTCATGCACCTCACCATGATAATTATTGGCACAAAGATATTGAAGTTTAAACATGTCATATTCCAAAGAACTATATATGTGTAATTTAATTAAGCACTTCCTTAACACTCTTCAGGCTACAAAATGAACCAATCAGGGGGGTCTCTACAATCCAACTGAAGAGCATATAGTTGAGACCATTAAAGAAAATAGTAAAGCTCTCCTGGGGTCATGCATTTAATGACTGAGGAGACTGTTTTCAAAAACGTTCCTGGTGGGCTGCTTTGTTCCTTGGAGCTGCCACAACACTTTTGACAATTCTAGGTGGTGACCCTGCCCTTTCTTGGAGCACCAAGACAATCACATTATTTACAAACAAATGCATGCATGGCATACTGGGGCACTCCTTGGAGGGAACACCAAGTATTTTATTAGTGGCTTTGCCGCTTCAGTAATGGCTGTGTGAATATATATACATACATTGTGCTGAGGCCACCAACAGCCTATATGTTTATAACTTCCACACCTCCAGTGTCTTTTTTTTCATTATGAAACTTTAGGGGTCCCACCTGGGGCACCCACAACATATACAATCACTGGGGGATGAAGCAGGGAAGCCCATAGCCCCAGCAACTGCAGCAGCTGCCCTGTGTGCCGGCTGCATTCCCTGGTTCCCGCCCGGAGGGACCATCTTTTGTTTCTGGCCTTGCCGGGCAGAACAAAGCTATGTTCCCTGCCTGGGAGACCCTGGGCTGGGATTTAGGTTTGTGTTCGCTACATGTACTCTCCTGGACATGAAATAAAACAGTGCCCCTCTGGAACCCTCTCGCCTGACTCCACAAGGCCTAGGGGATCAAGGTATCCCTTATTTGCCTCTTTATATCTTATTTTTTAATTAGGACATGGGAACTCAGATCTTGAGCCCTAAAAGTACGTTTAATGCTCAATTTTCACATTCATTGGATCGAACAACATAGGCACTGAAAGGGCTGTCATTAAATATTAATGTACCCTCATTATGTGCCAAGCCAGTGAAGCCTGACAAGTGCCAGGAGTTGACCCCAAGTTTTTTTCAAAATGTACAGTAAGTGCCCCAACCTGTCTATAAGTACCTCCAGTGAACCAAGGAGATTATTTTGCCATGGGCTGCACATGAATATGATATGGGTGCTTTGTTATGCCAATAATTATATTACATCCAATACACTGGTTCAAGAAGTTGCCTTTAACAGCATCCATTATCCACATGTCACAAATGGTGTGCCGGGGCCAGTAGTTTATCCATCCTGGGTGTCGCCTTTTTGTAAGAACTGCAACAATATGTAAGTGCCAGATGTCTGCAATTGATCGCATCCATCACAATGCTTGACCACATGTAAAGAATCCCCTCTGGTACGGCAGCCAAGCATTTGTGAAATGGTGTCTTTGCCTCTCCCCCGCCAATGACCCCCCCCCCCCAAACAAAATATGGTGTGGTTGTCCTCCTTAATGGCAAGAATTACCTCCAGTATGTCAGCGTTTTGTCCTGGGTGACTGTGTAAATCAGAATAACCTCCATTATGCAAGGGGCAGTGGCAGACTCACAAGCATAACACATTCCCACAAACAGTCTCACACATGGCCTATTACTTCTTCTGATGATCATTAAGAACTCCATCACTCTCACTCTCTTACTCTCACGTGCCCTCACCCAAGCCAATATTCTCACTCACTCTGACCCACTTTCACTCATCCCATGATCTCACACACACCCTCCCACTCACTTATGCTCGCTTACATTCACTAGCTCATAACCATCCTCACTCACACACACACTCATACTCTCAAACTCTCTCACTCATAATCTCACTCATAGGGTCACTCATGTAGTCTTATTTATATGGTATCACTCTTGTTGTCTCAGGAACAAGTCACGCTCATACAGTCATGCTCATACAGTGTCACGCTCATACAGTCCTACTCTTCCCTAACGTGCATTCATTCTCACTCTAAATTAATCTCACTTTCACTCACAGACACGTGCTCTCCAACACTCACCCATACGCGACATTTGAGATATTCTACTTTTACTGGTGTTCATCTGCCTTCCCTGGATCACCTCACTTGCTGGATGGTACCTTGGGGCAGGGATCAGCGCTGAGATTACTGTGTTTTACCACACTCGCCCTCCCATGGCGAAACAAGGTGGGGCAGAGTGAGTGAGGCTCCTCACATTCTACCCACACGCTGATGAAATGTGAGAAAGTGAGGTGACAGGATAATTGACAGATAGCCCCATGCACTGCGGTGCTAAACCCAAAGAACCTAGGACTACCTGTACGGGTGACACAGCAGATCTTCAATAATGGGGAGGCAACCGGGCATTTCAGACCCCTGAGGCCAGGGTTCTCAGTGCATCTGCCATCAAACCGATCTATTGCCTAAGGCTGCAGTGAGGCTGGCTTTTTTCAAATTATATTAATCGTGAATACGGGCTATTATTCACTATTGGTATAATCTCAAAAGTGCAAAAACAAGGAGGATGGCGCCCCGACATCCGTAAGTATGAGGCTTCACTAGAACAGTGATCACTGTGAAAGTGAAGGAACGTTCCTAAAAATGAAGAGGACGATTTCCAACTATGTGCGCAAACTGAGTGATTTACAACTACAGGTTATTTACAAAAAGGTGGTATCATCCTACGATGATGTAATGTTTTGCATGGATAGATCTGACTCCAGGTGAAGGGGAAGGACGTCCCTGGGCAACAGTGGCCTTGAAAGATTGGAAGCAACCACATTTTTGCTAGTGTGTGGGTATTACACTTCCTTATAACCTATTTCTTCCCTAGAAATGGGGATTTATTCATGTTAAGCACAGGAGTAGATCCATTTTCAGAGTTGGGTTGGGCTTGGAAGACCTCCAAATTTGGTGGGGGCATCAGGGAAGATGTTTCTTCACAAGGAAATGTCTCCACCAGTAGAGAAAAAGGAAATAAAAAGTAAAAGTGCCATTACACAAATCCAGTCACATTTTCTCTTGGTAGTTGCATCCTTTGTACAACTGTGCATTTGAAAATAGTAGTGTGGATTCACAAAATATTTCCAGAACCACTCCTGGAAGCCTAGGACGCTTGTTGGTCTCCAGGTATAACCCTGAATTAGAAACATTCAGAAATCTGAACCTGTACAAGGCTAAAAACCTCCGACTACATATGTTCATATTTCTTGTAAATTATGGGGGTTATTACAACTTTGGAGGAGGTGTTAATCCATCGCAAAAGTGATGGTAAAGTGACGGATATACCACCAGCCGTATTACGAGCCCATTATATCCTATGGAACTCGTAATACGGCTGGTGGTATATCCGTCACATTTGGGACGGATTAACACCTCCTCCAAAGTTGTAATAACCCCCTATGTCATAAATGCGCATTTGTACTTGCAAATGCACCCACTGTCTTGAAACAAAAGTCTTCATCTCTGTTTTTATGTACAACAATGCATTCCAAAGTGTGCATCGGGCAGCACTGGTTGGCTTTGAGCCGATTTTTGGAGGGTCGAGAAAGTCCTGATAAGTATACAAGTGATATTTAAAACGATTAGCCCTGTTCGCGCATTAGTGCAAATGTGCTAAACAATGTCCCTAAGTCCGATTTTAAAGCAAACCTTTGAAAGTGTTTCCAAGCAAGACTCTGGGTGAACTTTCTAGTATTTGTTGCTGCTGTTTTTCTACTTCACAGCGCCTTTTCAACACGGAATGTGCTCACGATACATGAGCATACACAACCATACCGCTTCCACTTATATTTTTAGAACTATGAATATGGGCTACTGGCCCAAGCTGTGAATTTGATTCTGGGAAAAAAGGTTTGAGTCCCGGTGTTGGCTCAATATTCTTTGAGTCTGGGCTAACGAGTTAATATCCCATGCTTAAAAAAAAATGAATCTGACCTTGTTTAATGTAATCTGATGCTCATGTAGAGCCCTTCAAAGCCCCTGGGCTATATCTGCAACATATAAAACTTATATATATATATATATATATATATATATATATATATATATATATATATTATGAGGCCCTACCCCATATTACAATGTTGCAAAGAGGTTTCTCAGATTTGCTCAAAATCACTCGAATCAACACCAAGATTTTTCAGAGGCGTTTGTAGTGAACAGATGCCGCAGGCCAGTGCCGCACTCTGAATAGTGTTCCAGCTCTAGACGTCAGAGCAGTTCACCATAAGCCACTTTTATAGGCAGATCAACATCTTGGCCATAGAGTGATATCAAAGGGTACAGTCAAGGTCAAACAATTGCTGTTATGATATTTAAAAAAGTCACCCCACCTCATGTTCATTAAAGCTAGGCAGGTCGAAAAAGTTTCTAATTAAAAACATTTATTCTAAATGGTTTGAGGAGAAGAGATGACGGTCCTCTAAAAACCATGTTTTTATTGTTTTTTTTATATTACACTACAGTTGCTTTCAATTCTAGCATAAGGTAAACATACGCGGAATTACAGTGATTGTGCAATGCTGTCAGTACAAACAAATACTTCTTTCTCTGCTTCTGGTCTCATACTCGAAGAAGAGAATGTATTTCAGTCTTGTTTTAAATTGCAGCATCTATGGGATGCTTCATGGTTTGCTTGTGGGATGATTAGTATAATTTTATTATATTCTGTTCTTCACCTAGTACACTCCTTTTAAATGATTCACCGCAGCCCAATGTCTCACTTTGCTCCCTATCACGTTAATATTTACATTTGTCATTATATCCAGGTCGACAATATTAAGCTACAAAACGTTCATTGCAATTATATTACCCTACTACTACATTGTAAGGTAAGTTTATAATTATTGTTCCTATTAGCTCCACCCACACTTATTTTGGGAGGGAAGAAAAACTGGAATTAAGAATAGGAATCTATATTTAGCACACCACAAAGTGGTAAAGAAATTCTACAAAAATATCAAGTTTTTAATATTGTCTTGTGAAAATACTGTGGCCAAAAGATAGACTACTACAGTATCATGAAGGCAAGCATACATTTGTAAGTATTGTTTATACTATTCTTGATCCCACATATATGTACCTTGACGATATACATATTCTCAAGATATGCAGATTTGGAGTGAGGAAAAATTGCAAATCTATTCTTACCTATTTATGGTTAATATATGCAATCTCACATGCTGTGCGTAGTGTATTCCAATACATTCTCTCACCCCTGTATATGAATATGCGAGTATTAGAGCAGCGGTTCCAACCAGGGGTCTGTGGATCCCTAGGGGTCCATGACACATTTCTAGGGGGTCTGTATGCATCTCAAGGCCTGGGCGGGCAAGAAGGCACTGCTCCAGCTGGCGCCTCTTGACAGAAACACATCAGTGTTTTTGTATTTGTTACCTTCATTTGTGCAGCAGTTTTAAAAACACTGCAAACTTTCTTGTATATCCAGCAGTTTTTGGGCAAAAATAAAAGTGTCAAGCTAACTCTGGTTATTATTGTACCTGCTGGAGAGAGATGGGTATTTTGGCTACTGGCAGTTTTGACTCATCTAAGGTGGCGCAGATGGTTAATATGCTTGCTGCAAAAAACATGCATCATGCATATCAAAGAACAGTATTTTATGTGCATAGTACAGTGGACTACTGCTTTTGCCACAGAGATTCTTGGGTTACTGTGCAGTTCATAAATTACAATCATAATCTAGCAGTGAGTACAAGTTAGGAAGTCATGTTTTCTTCCCAGTCTTTTCCCGACCAAGTAATCTTAGAAAATGCCTACTAGTATGGATGGCATGTGAATCCTACACCTTGTTGTCCCCTTGCCTTATGTTACATTTTCTATACACCGATATACACACACATGATTCATTGTCTCTGCAGATGTGTGATGTAAAGTGCTCTGACACCCTACACTGGAATGAGAGGTACTATAAAAAAATGAAACACGTCTAACAGAGGGGTTATGGAAAGATGTGAGGCACTTAAGGTGATATTTATGTTCCCCACAACATATTTGTGTGAAAAAGCTTCCCAGATCTTATGTACCAAAAAATATATACAGAAATCGCTTGGGAAATGTAGAACATGACCCGAGGATTCGACTTTATGAAATAAATCCAAACATTGAAAAGTCAGTCGCAGAGATGCAGCACCAACCTTCCCATTAAATTGTTTTGATTTGAGCATATTGTTTCAATATAAAACAATACAAACTTTAGTAATTCAAGTATTTGTTTGGTAAGTACTTGTGTATTTTTTTCAAATTACTGTTTTAATGTTTGAAATTTAAATTGTACAAATTGCATGGGGGTCCTCGGCTTTCAGTGGTGATTCAGTGGGGTCCTCAGTAGTCAAAAGGGTAGGAACCACTGGCTTAGAGGATGCCTCTAGGTACGCTGGTGAGTGTGAATCCTTGACGAAGTGTGACTACAGGGTCCGTCCACCTCTACGACCTTATGGAGCTTTGATTAAATACCTTATGGAGCTTTGATTAAATGCAATTAATTAGGGAAATTCCCTTGATATGGTTTGTACTAGTATGCATTACACAGAGCATGTGAGATTGTCACAGTTAATTAATGTACACAAATTGTGTTGGGCAGAGACAAAACATTTAGGGATCTTATCTAACTCGGTCCTGAAGAATGCCAAATTACCTCTTTAAGCTACTACAAAGCAGAAACATGTTGACCTTAGAACCTGGGGTACATTATACATCCAAAGAACATCTTTTTCTGTTTTTAACCTTCCCAAAGGTATCCGGAATAAAGTAAGTAACCAAATTTGTGAGGGAAACGTGCAGGCAATGTTAACTTCAGATCCCTTAGGGAAAGAGCTATGCTAACCAACAGAGTTGAGCTCAACCATACACACTAGGGGCCTCATTTACAAGAATCTGACGCATTGGCATAGATTTGTCAGATATCTTACGCTTCTCTAAGATCCACTAACAATGCCATGGATGCGCTGAATTTACAATACAGCGCTCCATGGTGCACGTTTTTACAGATGTGTCTAAAAGTCAGACGCATCTATTGGCTCTAAAGTCACGCATTGTAGGAGTAGCATTGTAAAAATGATGCTACTTCAGCAATGCGAGGAGGCTCCCATTGGAAAGAAACCTTCGTCAATTTTATGCCTGCTCTGAGTAGGTGGAAACATTTTTATGCAGGGAAGTTGCAGAATGATGCAGTGAAATTAATTTCACTGTGTTAGTTCTGCGTGGCTTTTTGCCTGGGAACACCTACCCTGCATACATTATACCTGGCACAGGTATAATCTGACTCATGGCTTTAGAAACTGACGCATTGGGCCCAATGCATCAGCTTGTAAATATGGAGCAGTATAGTGCCCTGCTAGCACCACCGCTGCATCAAAAAATAAATGAGGCAGCGGTGGCATAAAGGGCTTGTAAATGAGGCCCAAGGTGTATTGGGTGAGAACTCGAGGATGAAGCATGCCAATGGTGGTACTAGTGGGCGAGGGCCTTTGTAGAAAACTAAATAGGCTTCTTAGTCCCTATCCAACCTATAGTTTGTTCTGAAATGTGGTACAAGTAAAGTGTAGACACAACGTCTCTCTCTCCTATGCTATAGGTTATGCGACACTGGAAGATGAGGGTAATTTTTTGTTGTTGTTGCTTCTGACTCCATCTTTTTGTTTTTGGAATTAATTTTATTCATAGCCTGAAATTTTCACTGAACAAAAAGAGACTAGACGAAAATGGTTATAAGCCATTTGTGAACAGAGAGGGAGAGCTACAGCAGTAAACTGTAGTCAGGGCCAATAGATATGCAATACTTCAACTGCTGCATTTCTGAATAATTAAGAATTTGCTGCTCTTGCCAAATAGTTTATCATCTGCTGCGTAATTAATTTGTAAATTTTAACAAAAAACATTGTTTCTAGTTCAAATGGATCAAAAGTTACTAAAACACTGCCACATGTGTGGCTGAATGGTGGCAGGCCCTTTGTACAAACAAAATGGTCACCTTTCAGTTGCTAATTGGTGTATTTAGGTGTTAAACTGATACTAACGAGGTTAAACCTTTAATCAAACAGTGTTAATGTGTAAAAAGGTAAAAATAATAAAGTAATACTGCCACAAAGTGTGGCACATTACGCAGTATAATTTGTTTATCTTGCTTTAGACAATTCTAACACATAATGTCATCCTCCCCGTCACATAATTTCAGTGGTCCTGGCTATAACCCCTGGAAGAATGCCCATTGAGCCGTGAGTCATTGGGGGTCCTGTTTTTCACATCTAGGATTGAATATGATCCAGGCTCTAAAAATCTTTCTTTGCTACAGATCTTGTGATTACCGACTGCAAATTTGTCAGATTTATTAATGTTTCTAAATCCTCTAAATCAATCTTCACAATATTACAAATGTAGGACTAACTATATGTAGTGTGGACAGCTAAATACAATTGCTCTCCTAGCCTTTGTGACTCCTCTTAAAAAGTTATGATGACCATGTCAAGACTGAAATCTAATTTCATGGTGCCAACTCCATATGAACCCAGAGTCTGCTCTGTAACGTATTTTTATTTTACATCATAGTTGTTACCATATTTCCTAACTGTTGACTGTGTATTCTGTAGGTCGTACGATTGGTGCCTGATAATTAATTCAGATATGCCCTGCCACTCCAATGTAATCAATTAACAATCAGTGATACTGTTCATGCTTGTATCCTACACAATTTTGTCATCCCCTACATCCCTGGCCCAGTGGCCCAGTATTCGAGTCATACACAACCCTTCTCTTACTGTGTTCAATACACACAAGTGCTCAATCATTCATTCTACTGCAATTATTTTGTGCTTGTTCCTCTATGGACTGGGCTGCTCACCCTGCAAAGCAAATGAGTTTGCTGATCTATAATACCCACACTTTACTGTATTTTAATTATTTTGCCTCTAACCTGTCCTCTACGTTCGAGACTAATGATCACTTAGAATAACTAATGCAAGTTTTCTGATGGCCTGGGAGAAATTTACTGTCTGGAAACTCTTAATATTAGCATTTTAACAGACTCTAATGTTTTGTGGAAATTAGACTATTTTCAGGTTGTCATTTTAGAAATCTCAATACTGTCAAAAAATATCTATAAAATCAATAGCAATTTGCATATTTAGTGGACTGCTGTCCTTTTATGGCACTTCTGCTGCCTGTTGGTTTATGTCCAGGCTTTTAATTCTATTCTCGTAAATTTGAAAATCCAGTAGTATGAGATTTTCTAGTATGCATGAAAATTACTGCAGAAGGCAGTTTTTTACCTCTTGCTAAAACAATTGCTTATATTTGTAAGAAGTCTGGATTGTGGTGATTTGGATAGGAAATTAAGCTCTATGACATGGATTAATTTTAAACATTGCAAGAATCTTACTGGTGTTGATTGGACCTTAGACTCATGCTCATTCAATGAGGGTGGATAGATTATAATACTTTTGTATATACATACAGAATCTTATTTGTTGATTATGATCACAGTCGGCTGAAGAGGAGATTCAATATAGTCTTCAAATCATATGCTCACCGTTTTTTAGGGATTACTTCCTTACAAGGGAGTGGTCCTATCAAAAGGCTGGGGTTTACCTACCTTGTACTTGCAATTGGATAATAATCAATGTTTTGGGGATTACCATTCTGTTACAGAGGTGGCCTTTCCTGTCCATCTGCATAGTCCTTACATTTTTATTCTCCAGTAGGGTATTTAACTTGATTTATGCTCCACGTCATAGTCAGAACCATATTGTAAATCAGTCCCAAGTGGATAAAAATGTTCATGTTTCTGTAGAAACAATACTCTATGCTCAACATTATCATCATCAAGGAAGCAGGTAGGCAATACCCATTTAACATGGGATGCTTCTCATTTCAGTGCAACTCTGAACACTAACAATGCAGGCTGCAGTATCACGTTAGTGGTCAAATGTGGCACTGTGACAGCAAACACTACCAAGACAATAATGTTGCCATCCAAAATGGTGGAAACTGTGCCAGAGGGCACAGGTGGATCTCCTACAAGCCTCCTATGGTATTTTGCACACTGAAGAACACATCCATCTTCAAGGAGGATTCGCACACCCCTCCTGGCCACCTGGATATCACATAATCCTGCTTAGCCAGCAATCCCATTTACACCCAGAGAATCCGTGGAGAGCTGGGTGATTGGAAAATCGACTGCTTGGTTCTTTCTCTTCTCCAATTGGGTAGAGTGGGATGTAGTTGCACTGTAACATGTCCCAGAAAGTTGTTAAAAGGCATTTGGGCTAGTATCCTTCTCCACCTTCTGTAGTAAGCCAAAAATGTTCATCTGATGGCTTGTTCTGTATGGTTGTTGAAGTTGTTTACTTTTTTTTTACCCGTAACATGCATAATTTTCACAAAAATGCTTGGTTTACATGAACTACACTAAGGTGGTCACATGTATGTAAACTGTACATGAGGTATGTTATTGCCTACAAACGTCATGCAAGATACTTGATCAATGCATTTTCTGTAAAGTTTCTAAGGTCACACAGTGAATTTTGCTAGTGCAACACATGCAGCTGCAGCAGAGATCCACTTTTGCAATGACTGCAAGCCATTTGGTGCTCATGTCAGTCTCCGGTTATGCAAATATAATACAAATGCATAAGAAATCAAATAAATAGAGAAAAGCCGAAAAAAACCCCAAAAACTGGATTTACTGAACTAGGCGTGCATGCATTTGTTTCACCCTAGCCTTATATAAAGCCAACAGAATTTTTATGTGCTTTGATAGGATGACAATTTATGAGCTGTACTATAAGCTGAGTGGCTCTATTTCCACTCCTTGAACTTTGCTATAAAGCTTGCAGATAATCCCAATTACAAAGCAGACAAGGAGCTCCACCTAGTAAGTAGGCCAGTGGCTGTGTCAGGCCAATATATCCCTTTCAACCCTCTCAGACCTGCCTTTCCCTTTCAATGAAAGCAGGCTTCTTTTCCTGTGAGGCATACCTTCTGCCTGCTGGAAGAAGCTTGGAGACTGCTACCTTCATTTGAAGGTAGGGTAGGAGCATTCATGATATGCTTTGTTCCACACTCCAGGTACTCACACTCTACTAGTATTCAATGACTTAATAGTTTGAATGTATTCTTTTTTATTGGTGTAAGAAGAGGTGGGTGATCCACTGAAACCTCGAGCTTGGCTGGAGCCAGATGCCTGGCTCAGATTCAGCTTAGTTCCTCTTGGTTCCTGAAGGCCAAAATGAGACGACCTTTCATGTGGCTTCTGCCTGCCATCCCACTCTAACCTAACACACCAAGGTTTAAAGAAAAAAATACATTTCGATTTCAAAAACTGAAGAGGCAAAGAGATTCATATCTAAGGACTGAAGAGCACAATGTGAAATCAGCAAAACTATAGTTTTTCCCAGCTTCCAATTGCGAAGTCCTACGAAATCTTCCCTCTAAATATTCACTAATAGCATTGCTGTCAAGGATGGCATTGGGGGAGGCATGAACATTTTTAAGTTTATGTTTGAAAACTCTCAACTTTTCACTTTTTTAAAGGCCTCTCTATGCAGTGATATAATTTGATTTATTAAGTTGGAACGCTTCTGTAGTGTTAAAGAAATACACTTTTTTGAATTCCGAAGATTCTTTAACATATTTTTATAAGGTATTTGCTGCATGATTTACTTACCAAGCATTTCCAAGTCTCGACTAGTGCATAGGCCCTTATAGCCCAGCCAGACACTTTCCTCATCTATGGCTCGACTCTCCCTGTGAATTTGTTCGTTCTCCCACCTCTAGGTATAAGTGGTGCACTTCTCCCATCAGAATGCGGCTCTGAAATATTTCCAGAGCCCTCATTCCTTGACTGGAAATAGACGCCTCTAACTTCAACCAGCTTGTTGTGTAGAACATTTTAAAATTATATGATTATACCTAAACTTACTTCTCGGTTACCAGTAACAGAGACATTGCCTAGGCAGATCCATTACCCAAATTATGGCTAGTTTTGCTGTTATCTGAAGAGCCCTGGTATTACAAGTATTGATTAACAGACCGGTTGTAGCAGAGAGTGCCTCAGTATGCCAGAATGTAGTTCCTGTGTTTTAGTCATATACTTTTTACCCTAGTGCCCTTTTTAGGTTGAGCACAGCAGTGCGCAAGCGCTGCTTTTCTGACGTGTTGGTATATATCTGGGCTTTTAACCACGCCCACCTCACGCCCATCACTGTCATCATTCATGGGCTTGCCTTTCAAAAATCTTTTGTTTTCGTTGGTAAATGCATTACGTTTGACCCTCCGTAGGGTAGTTTTGTTACCGCCTTGGCCATGGACTCTGTTACATGGATAATTGCACTATTGCCGATAACTTTGACTGGGAGCAAACTTCTTTTCCCTTTGTTGCTTCTCTCTTCGCGCTCACGGAGGCGCTTTGAATCGGCTCTCTTATGTCAACTGTTTTACTTTTTATTTTCAGTTTGTGTGGCAAGAAAGTTCCAGTTAGAAATTTACAACGCTAATACCTCTAACTCGAGCAAACGCGACACCTATTCCATTGCATATGCTTGTTTAACCAGCTTTCAAATCTCCTTAAATCCTGGGTCATGAATCTCTCATTTTGTTTTTAAATCCTGCTTTTGATACAGTGGACACTTTATGTCCCAGTATCATAGTTTTATTATCTAATGAGCTCGAAATGCTCTGAAGGAGGGTCACTCCTCGTACAAATCATTTTTAAAAATTGGAATTTGGCTTTTGATTGACTACCTCGCAAGCTTCCTGTAAGTTTCATATCAACAAAAAAAACGCAGTATATAATTTCTGTGCACACCATGATTTTTAGAACACATGACCACCTTTATTTTCAGCGAAGTGACGAAGAAGAAACCGAAAAGGAGTTGTTATGTCAAACATTGTCTGTTCCAATTTACTTATACCATGGCAACTAATCCAGCGTCGGGATCGTGAAATTTCCCACATGTGTGGTTTTGATACAAAAAAGCACAGCTGTCCCTGTTGTCATAAATGAAGGCGAGCACTTGAGGAAATGTTGTTGGTATTGCAAAAGAAAGAAACAACAATAAAGTAGCAAAATATTTTCCCTTGAAATGACACGTTGTATGAAAAGGACTTTTCACTGAGATAATTTGATATTTTTCTCATTTGCCATAATTGTTCTTGTTTTTATGATTATGGCTTTCCCATTACACTGTGATGAGCCGCCTCTTTCTCTCTGTTTTTCGTTTCTTTTAGTCTCTTAGTTGTTATAATTAGCATAAAAATAATAGTCAAGTGATTTTGCAGTCAGTTTCTTCGAACGAGTCTCCTTTCAGGGGAGAAAGGGCAAATGGAAATAATGGATGCGTAGCCAGTGCTAGCACTCAGCGAGTGTCCGCCAAGGAACTTGTAGAAGGGCAGTTTCAATCCTAAAAACAATGGGTTCCTTAAAATGATCACCACGAATTGGGTATAAACAAAACCCATACTCCAACCACTTGAGGCAATTTAATTTTGATGTGCAGTATACAAAGAGGCATCATTATTAACTGGAAACCAGATGAATGGGCAAGATCAAAACACTGCATTTGGATAGGCAGCTGCTTCATATATATGCAGAGGAATTGCACAAAGGCGTAGCACTGCATAGGCCCGCCATGAAGGGTATCATGGGATGGTACAGCATGGGCAAAGCTTCTTATTCTGCACACACAGAACCAGCGTTGTGGGCCTGAAGAACCTTCCCTTCTCCTAAGGAGATCTGCTTCTTTAAGGAGGCTATGTGAAAGACTTCGGCCCTCTTGAATGCATCCTAGGAAGCAGTTACAACTTTACTGAGGTGGTGAGTGCTTCTGGTGTCCTGCAAGTAGGAGAGATGGGTGACGTCAGCATCATTTTTAGAACTCAACTGGTGACCAGGCAAACCATGACCCTTGGCAGGTATCATTGCACTACCAATGTCCAGACCTCCTCTTTCTCACGCTTTAATCACAAAATTATGAGCAGGGTATGGGAAGAAGCAAAAGTGTTGCACCAGGCCACTATCATAAACTGGTTCTTTCCTCACAGAGGAGCCACTGTAGGATTGTTTCTTTACCTTATCATTCCCTCATCTTGGCAGTCCAATATAGCATTAGAGTGTGCAATAGCGGGCTATACTGACCATTAAAGGCCCGCTCCAGAGTTAAAGGCCTGAGCCGAAGGCGAGGGCCTTTAACAAGGGAGCAGGACTTTAATGGCTGGTATAGCCCAGCTACGAAGAGCTAATAGGCTATTAGAACATTCTGCCACTGTTCTAATAAATAAAACAAATTCATCACGGAGCCCGAGGGGATTAAAATCCCTTTGGGCTCCGTGAGGCCTTTGTTCACAACTGTTGCTGTGAACAAAGAACATTGGAATGTTGACACTCCGGGCTTTTACCAGCCAGTAAAAGCCCAGAGCATTCCATTGTCTCCAATGAAGCTTGCAACATTCCAATGTTCTAATAATGATAATCATGTAGAGATAGAGGAACACAGGAATGGTTCAACAGCCAATAATTTACCTGAGCCACCTCTTACCGCTATCTACAGGAGAGAGACCTCCACTCAATACTTATTTAGAACAGAAGAAAAGAAGGCAAGAATGTGAAATTTATGAGAAAGAAGTGATATTCATTGTTTAGAAGGAAATTCAAATGTGGTCAAAAGTGTTCCATAGATAATAAAAATCAAAGGAAAATATCAATGCAGCAATCAAATTCAGTGTTTTCTTTTGAATAACTGTAACCCATTTCCCTAAGGATGCACTTACAATGTGACAATTAAAAAACATTTTAAAACTTTTTCTTCTAGACAGCAGTTTTTTCCCTTTGAAATGGTGGACCAGTGTATGAAAATTCTGATTTTCATAAATGATTTGTTTGGGCTGCGAGATTTGCAAATTTGGCAACGTCCTAGTCTGTTTCAGACTAGTCCTTCCTTCAGATCTCAAGGTTCCTAACCGATTCTTTCTCTGTTCCATGACACCTGCCTTTTTGAGAGTATTGAAGGTTTCTCAACTTGGAATGGTGCTAGATCCTGGACTGTGCAGATGGCGAGACTTTATAACTCACCAATTTATGTCTCAGAATGTTAGTTCCACTTCCTCTTTCAAAAGAAATTAAACACCAGACTCTTTACTCAAAAAATTATCTGCATTTATTTTTTTGTAGAGCATTCGTTCACCATGTAGTAGGTGCACCATAGTGCAATTACGTTGCATGAATAGGGGAGGCATGAAAATATATAATTAAAACAGCTGTTGAATGCAGGAAACCAATATTAGAGTTCTTTCATTCAATCAAAATAGAACATGTACAGAGGACAGCCATCATGATTTTATGAGTTCTATACAGTTTGAATTTTGCATCAAACAGCTTTGTTACAGCCACCTACACCCAGCACACAAATTAAGTAGATGCACCAATTAGGCTTTGTCCATTATGCATATAAACAGCGGGTTAAGCTGCCTTCTTACCATTTTTAATTCATTACGCCCCTGCACAGTGCAATCATGCTACAATGGCAATGGCTTAGCAGACTTCTTGAAGCAGAGATACCTGCATCAGTGAAATTACTGATGCATAGTACATCACATAACAATGAATAAAACCTATAGAAAACAGTGGTGCTTTAAGGATTTACACATTCAGCAGGTCTTCCATTAATTCAGCAAGCCATCCGTATTCACTAAGAACCAGTGAGGGTGGATCGCAGTTGATTGCAACAATTAAGTTACATTTTAATGAAAAATTAGTTAAATATCAGCTTTGATTAGGGGTATTGGGAGGGAAATATTCTCTTCAATGTGCGCATGCATGTTTACTTTCCAAATAAGAGTAGATTTTTTTAAAATAAATGTAAACTCCCACTCACATAAAACACTTATTAAAAGAAGATTTTTGCATTAGTAAACGTACTTCCACGGGGGGAGTTGGCATAGCAGTGGGCACTCAATGCAGGTAGGTCTTGAAAGTTCGTACACACCAACGAATGTAGCACAATGTAGGTATTCACAAACATTTATTTTTGAGCCATTGTCACAACAGAAATGGCTGGAGATTTACTCCATCAGCGGGTCGAGCACATGCAAATCTTGAGTGGAAAGGAGAAGTCAACCAGCTGGCAGGCCTGAAACCTTTGAAAATACAACAGATTTGAAAATATGCCCCTAACAAGTCATTCACCTGAAGTGTAAGGTTTCTCTCCTACAAAAACAGATATACGATTATTTGTTTATACATGTTTGTGTGTGAACTTAAAAGATGAAATGTGAGCATACTGCTACTTCCTTGATTTAGAAGCAGCGTGACATCTAATCTGCATAATTTGAAAGTGATTTCATTTAGCCTCAAAAGACTTTCACTAATAATTCAAGTTATCAGCCTTTTATTTCTAATACATTTTGTGATTTATGGTCTTTCACGAAAGGTGTGTGCCACGATTCTTGGGTTCAAGAGTCATTGTTTAAGAGTTTTGCCTAATTGATTCCATATCCAATTTGAGGAAAGAGATATAATTGTGTTACCTTTATTCTTTATCTCTTAGAAGGTGAGAACGTTAACATGATGTACCAAAATGTATTGATCATTTTACATCAACAGTTTATCAATTCAGGGTGACTAATCCTGAGAAAATGAGGATTATCTGGGAGGCAACGGCGTGAGAAAATTGATTTGCAAAATATGGTTGCTAAGTGTTTTCATAGACCTGCTGTGCTTGAAAAAACAAACTAAAAAAATAGAAAACTGATGCAAAGTAAAATAACAGGCGACTAGTACCACCAAACGCTTTTGGACCATTTTATTTATATGGTTTGCTTTCTTTTCTGGAAACAACTTACCGATATAGTTTAACTTTAAAACACTCAGGTACATAGGCATACATAGAGAATAGGCATGAGAGGTACAAACTAGAGTTACAATTAATTAGTTACACTGGTAGAGCAATGGCATCTTGAGGATTTGAGTGGCTGTGGGCAACATATCTTTTTGGACCCATGTTTGGAACATCTTTAAATTTATTATCTCCTTTTAGCTCTTTGAAGTCCCCATGATTCCAAACAATAACTGAATTATCTGTTAAGCTTTCAGAAATAAATGAAAGCTCAAGCTGCCTGGTGTCAGCCAAGCAAATAGCACTAAACATATGCTTGAGCAAGCTTTGACAAAGAGATTTATTTTTAAAGTCTGGATGTAGAGTTCTATTTTACTTGCAACAGCAATAGTTTATGTGTAATTCAGGGCTTTATTCAGAATTTGCCAGACCAGATACTCTGTTACAAATATGACAAGTGTCATGTCAGCGTATTACAAGTGCATTGCAGCCAATGGTACATATAATATGGCGATGGGATATCAGTCACGTTTCTTTGACTGTGCTTGCCATCTGAATATGGACACTAATATGTAGGCTTATCATGGCCCTGCATGTACTCTCATACTTTGTATAATATACTGAGATTACCTACAAACTTTGTGTGTCACTACGATGCAGGAGATTGGCTTTTTTTACTTCTAAACCCAGTCTTACTTGGGCTCTGGATCACAGTGACCAATACAGCCTTGAAAAGGTCCCAGTGAAGAAACACGTGTTAGCTGGCGATCTTTGGATATATTGCAATATGAACGAGAACTTGTAGAGAACCTAAAGAATAAATACAATTTGCAAAGAACTGTCACTACAACTTTAGACCCTTTATTGAACATGGATGTGCTTGGGTACCTTCTTTGTAGCAAAGTCTACTGATCTGGGGTGGTCTCCTGGACAGGGCCTATTTCACTGTGGCGGCAAGGTGAATGTATGAGACAAGCACCTATCTACGGACCCTGTACGGACAGTTTGAAGTGCTATACATTCACTATGTCCCCATACAACGGCCATTTCTTAATATGCAGACATTGAAGCATTGTCACCATTTGTATGTTTTGACTGAGTATCCCATCCACCAACTCTAAATAATATCCTTAGGGGCAGATTTTTTTGAGCCCCTTAACGTCCCCCTAACACCACCATGTCTGCACCATATTTGACATACAGCACACCATGGCGAAAGTTAAGATTCTAGAATCAGAATTTTTTATGCTAGTTCGGCGCTTTGTAGGATTAGCGTGAAAAATGTTGACACTGATCCTGGAAAGCATCCAGTGGCCCTTTGAAACCAATGGAAGACTCCTTTTAATGCCTGCTCTGAGCAGGCGTTAAAAGTGCAGAAAAAGATTATGCAAAGAAAGATTTCTTTGCCCATTTTTTCGGCCCCCCCAATGGGGGAATGCCCCCTTTGCATATGTTATGTATGGTACAGGCATAACGTAGCGTAAAGGGTTACAAATTGGCGCAATGTATGCATTGTGTCACTTTGTAAATATGGCACGGGGAAAAGGCCACCTTAGCGCCGCCTTAGCATCATAAAAATGACACTAAGGTGCCACTAAAGTGGCACTAGGTCCAAACAACATTCTAAGGATGACTTGTTAGATGTTTAGTGGACAATTGCATACCACTGCATATGAACATAGTTTCAAATTGTACCTTTAGCTGCATAATATTTATAATCACAAATATAACCCACTTCTCTACTTCCTGTCTTGCTGCAACAGTGAAAATCAAGGAGCTACTCTGAGAATTTTCATTAGTCCATTGGTTAAAATCTAATTGGTCCAATATCTCGTCTCCTGCATTGACAATCTTCTCCATTTTATCTGTGTGCATGTATCCGGTTAGGCAGTTAAATGTGACTCTGATCAGTAAGAAAAATGGAATAGGGCAGGATATGGGGGGTGCGCAGAGACATAAAGAGAACAGTATAACAAGAAATGTGAAGTAGAGAATGAAAGGGGTACAGATAGAGATGATGTAAATACATAAGTGAGTTAGGGTGAGAAGTAAAAAAAGGAAAGTGATGAAGCCAGAAGGCAAGATAAGAAGTGGTAGAAAGAAGCTGTAGGTAGAGAATGAGAAGTATGGAAATAGGTATGGTCTTCCAGCGTGGTAGGCAGGTAGAAAGAGCTAGAATTAGGTAGAAGGAAACGTAGAGGGTGGTAGAAGACTACAGTACTCCACAGAGACTCAGAATGGGGTGAATTGGCGACAGGTAAAGTCAGCAAGAAGCAAAAAGGTAGACTGACTTGAGGGTTGAACAAAGCAATGCAAGGTAGAGTGAAACAAATGAGAAGAGGTATAGAAAATGGGTGAAGTAAAGAGTATAGCGGAAGAGAGAAAGGTTGAAAGCAGGATGGAGGGTAGAAAAAGAAATGGCGTTGATTGAAAAGAGGAATGTGAGAAACAAGAAATAGAGAAAGAAAGGTGAGGTTTGGTTATAGCTAAAAAGTTGTGATGGGAAGAGATAGTAAGGTAGTCTAGAGCTCTATAAAGAAAGTGGTTGATAAAGATGGCTGAGGTCAAAAGGGTGAGTTGAAATTGAGAAGGATGTCCAAGTAGAGTGAGATGTGTATGTAAAAGAAATATAGAGAGAGGAGAGGGATCGGTGGTAGAGAAAAAGGGGTGGAGGAAGAGAAATAGAGATAGCCAGAAAGAAGTAGGATATTTAGAAAGGTGGAGGGAAGGGAACAGAAGCAGACAAAAGAAAGAGGAATTGAAGCAAGAGAAAGAGAAATTGAAGAGTTCAGGCACTAAACTAACGGGGAGGTAAACTGAGAGATTGGGTAGTGATGTAGAGAGAATGGTGAGGATGAAAGAGGCATAGTAATGAGGAAGATGTAAGGTACAAAGAGAAATGAAATAGAGAGGAGAGGGGAGTGGCGAGGCAGAGAATGGCTGAAACAGAGAGTTAAAATAGGAGAGACATGGAGCAAGAAATAGAAAGGTAAGGTAATGATAGAGATGAGTTTGTATGGAAGGTGAAGAAGATGGAAGAGATACAATGAGGTTAGATGGAAAAAAGGAGTAGTGAGGTACAGTGAGAAGTATGAGGCAGAGAGAGTTGAGGTAGAGAGAACATTTTAAATGATAGAAATAGATGTAGTAACAGAGAGTGTGGGCACGGTCATGAGAGAGGTAGAGACAGAATTAGCTGAATGAGCTTTATTTCAGTTTAATTGCCTCCAACTACCTGTGTGTTAAAACTGTGCACTTCAAGCAAGTGCACCAAGAGGCAGATTTGCAGATGTATTACTTTTTCGTACAATGCAGTACAGCAATCAATGTTGCTGTGCTGTATTGCACAAGGAGGAGGAAGCCATGCTCAGCCACATTAATGCAAAATGGCCTGCTGCTAGACACTACTGCTGTGGTGGCACACAATCAGGCCGACTAGTGACATGCACAATCCTTGCCCCAGGATGCAGAAATGTGTGCTTAGTATCTAGCATGTGATTTGTATTAAAGTATATTCTTCCGGCACAAATTCCTATTTCTAGACAATTCTTAAAACTTCCACACACTGTATGTGTGCTGAACAGTGCAGCACACATGCACATGTTTTTTTACACAACCCAGTCTACCTTCTTAATTGATTGTGCTTTGTGCCAAAAATTATGGGTGTTTGCACTAATCTGCTCAAGTTACACCCAAGAATTGTCCTCTTGATGCTTAGTGGTGTAAAGCATTGCAAATTTATATTTACAGTGAGAGAAATTACCTTTTCAGTACAAAATACTAGTATTTTGTGCCATAAAGTAAATACCCTTGAAAACGTTTGTGTTTCTTTATGTAACTATGTGTTACAGTGCACTGGTTCATAACCTTACGATGTCTGGTTCTAAGTTTTTGTTAAGTATGCTCGGTAGTCAAATTAGAAAAAAAGGAACTTTTTATGAGCAATATTATGATGGCAGGAATTTCACTTTTCCATTTACATTACAATGGGCCACTTTGGAAGGTGGGGCCCTAAACAATCACCCACTTTGCCCATGCATGTAGAAACATAAGTCAATGATTTTCTTTTTAAACTTGGCAAGCTTATTTACCAAATGCCCAGGCAAAGTCGCTTTTGCAGCTTTCTGAAAATCCGTTGCTTTTTTGTGTTCTTTGGGATCCAGTGTGTTCCGAAGTGTGATTGCCTAATACCACATTTAGGACCATATGGGCGAACACATTTTCCCATAGACACAGAATGGGTAAAATCCTTTGATACATCTGGCCCTTAGACTTTTAGAATATTTGCTTGATGGATCGCAAACAAATAAAAAGCTTTATAGATGATTGTATAAGATGTGAATCCTGACATCAGGAGTGCCCACCAAAACACTATGGTCAAAGGAGCATAGCTGTTCACCAACCACAAAAACAAGACATTTTTACTTGTGTTTCATTTTGATGATATGACTCTTCTGAACATCTCTTCAACCTCTGCTTTCAAATTTACAATCTTCAGAGGGAACCTTCTGTTCAAAATAGGGATGATTGTAGTATTTAATTTCAACAACATTCATTATATAAGAATATTGAAGAAAGAATATCGAGGGACAAATATCAAAAGGTAAGTGCATACAGGGAAGTTTACATTTACTATTCCTAACTCCACGTTTACATACCTTGAGGAAATATGTACCACGTCAGTACATATACATCTAAACTTGCTTACCTGTGGATCTCTTTTTGCATATTTTGCCCTCAAAATAACGTCCCACTGACATTGTGGGTTCGTAATTCATAGGGCATGCGAAAGGGACTGGGTGGCAATGCCATGAGAGGAAATACATCATGAGAGACGTCAGGACTAGGCTGAAATGAACTTTGTGACCCCTGTTTAGTCCTTTCAATGGCCATAGAGGGTATACACATCCGCAATCTGTCAGAAATTGACTGCTTACACTTTGCAAATGATTATTGCATACCTTCTGCAGTCACTAACCACTCAATAATTGTGCCACAGGCAGGGTTGCAAAGCACTGGTCATGAGCTTGCAAGTTACAAGGGAAGGAAACACCCCTTTAATGCCACCTTCCTTTGCATCTCCATTGGGTGCCTTGGCATTTTTGAATTTCCATGCACTTATACTCATTGTGAAATGATTATACGTGTTCATTAGCAGCAGCTTTCCAATTGCAAACTACTTCGGTCAATCTGGCCACTTATCCTGCTGGCAGTAAGTTTGCATTAATGTATGAACATAATGATTTCTAAATATTCAATGTGTGGCTTCTCTGAAGGTCCCATCATGCAGATTCCTGGATGGATGACCCACTTACCCATATAAGCTGGTCCTCCAACAATTAACGTTATAGAACTATATTAGATCATCAAAGAGGGTGTAAAATATAGTTAGTCATGCAAATGGAGAAGCAGTAAGGACAACGCTGCTAAGCGATTTAATGTTGTGTTTGCCCCTTACTGTGTGGCACAAGTAAAATAATTTTTGACATCATGATCTTTCATTACTTAAATGAGGATATGGGTTATATTTTTGTTACATTTAAACTTGGCCTTTCTAGAAGGCTACCCAGGTGTGTGCATATATGCAGATGCACAGGGCCCCCTTTGAATGCTTATGGTAATTTTCATAGCAAAATGCATTCCAAAATGGCCACCCACATGAGCATATATGCACACATTGAGGCCCATCATGCAATACGTTTCCTATTCTTCACTGCTTTAAATGGCCAATTGTTTTCTTCTAAACATGCTTGCCATTATTGGATGGGTATACAGTCATAGCCACTGGGCTTATGTGGCATGGGAGCACCAAATTATGCGGTAGAGTTTATTAAATCATGCAGAAAAGGGCAAATGATGGGGCATAATGATGTACATTTTTCATAGTATTACTTCATTATTTTGTCATTTTTTTCACAGGTTTATTCTGTCTGGACAAAGATGTCGTCTCATGAGCACCAGCTTAATACCAAATACAGAAATAAGCGACTGAAAGATGACTAGCCACCATTAGTGAAGGTCACCCTGCCAAGAATTGGGCCCCACTTTAAAATATGCTGAACTCCTCTGAGTATAATTTTCAAACACCAGGACACATTCAGCAGCACCTGCAAGTTATCTGCTTTTATTCTCAGCAACAATGTGCAGGCAGGGAGGGGCCTTTCTTAGTTCAAACTCCAGCTGGGCCCATAACAAAGGCCGAATTCAGGGGGCCATCAGGCCTCCTCTTGCAAGAGTATCCCGCTGGAAGCTAGCTAGGTCCTAAAACCTAAATGTACATGCAGTGGTAAGGAAATAAAAGCACACAGCTTGTTAGCACTTCAAACTAACTTAAGAGAGGCATGTTTTTTACTTTATTCAGTCCTTGTATGTAAGAGATATGCATGCACTGTAAAAATGTCAGATATGTTGCTCTTTCCCAATATTTACATACCATAACAATTTAAAAGTGACTATTCTTTTCTTGTAAATCTCCATTCATCTTAATGCAGGGTTAGAGAGCTTTACATCACACGTACACATTACATTGACAACAAATCATACAAGTTTGTAAATCAATGTACAGGATATGTTACATAAGGCATTGATGGTTATAAGGTGTAGGAGTCACATATCATTGTTCATAGCTCAATGTGCTATATTATTAGGATTACAATGCAAATGTAAGAAATAAAAGGATCTCTGTGTTAAAAGCAGTACCCACTTACATATCCACATAAAATAAAAATCTGTCCTCTGCATTTTACATGATGTGCTTTGCAGGAGGTGCATTAAGCCTCTCTGCTACTTTGAGTTAAAACTAGGACTAGCCAAAACATAGATCTTTCCAGCAAATGCATTAACCTCTAGAGTTACCTTACCATCTTTATTATTCCCTCAGATTTACCAATAACACTAAGATTTCTGCAGCATGTGTTTTGAACCCCATAAGATATTTTTAAATTCAGACTGTGCAACCAACTAAGCAGTACAGATTTACTGTCACATTTCTCCTTGTTGCCTATTTTTGTGGCAGAGTTTTTAATCAATAAATGTTTAAGTTGAGGCCCAGATTTTGCTTCCAGGTTATGTCACTTTTTTGGCATAACTGACGCAAAATCTACTTTGGAATTTACAGTACCACACACACATTCCCTTAGGATGGCATTGTAAATTTAAAAAAAACACTAACACAGACAGCACATTGACCTGCGTTGCGTTACTTTGCATCAGATAGGCATTACACGGATTGTGCTTGGGCATTCCTCTGCATCCACCATGTACTATGATTCAAACTCATACTTGCAAAGACTTTGCATCAAACTGTTGAAACTGTTGAACCTGCCTGAAGCTGGGTAACAAGGAGAGCTATCTTTATGTCTCCTTCGTATTTCCTCTTTGCATGTATATTGCATTTAGCAGCACACATACAAAAAGGAAATAGATCATAGGGTAGTTTTTTGCATGGATTTGTACAAAAAAAAACTAACTCAAAGCAGCACATTGCACTGCCTTACATTACCATGCATCAGGTAGGCATTACATTGGTGTTTCATGGGCTTTGCCCTACAACCATCCATGTATTTTGTGTATAAATAATATACATAGTGTTCCTAAGGCAGGCACTAGGTTTCCCTGGGTCAGCTCTCCAGCCCCACATCCCAGTCAAAGGATTGTGGTTGTTTCCCATGTGCGTGAGACGACATTCTAGCTAGGCCCCACAAGTGAGATCAAGTGTTAGAAGCTTCATGATGGTTTTGGGAAACTCAAAGTGCCTCTGCACCATAGCATGTCAGTCAGAGCAAGTTGTCGCCAGGCTTAGCAGCCCAGTAGTCAGTCTTACCAGCTCTCACTGAAGTGGAGTTTAGAGTGCCCTGGCACAAGCCTGCAGCCTGTCAGTGAGCAGTAGTCTGGCTGTTGCAATGGAGGAGCTCCTTCGCCTGTGCAGTAAGCTTCTTTGAATTCGGAGGCAGGTCTTAGGTCCTCCCGGATTGTTGGGTAGCTGAATCCCTGCTCTTCCCCCATGGGTAATGGCTTGCTTCTCCTTCACAGTTTCACGCTGTTCCAGGGTAACAACCCTCTCACTACACCACTGCCCCCTTCTGGCATACGTGGTCCGTTACAGGACACTCAGGGATATGGCCCCTTCAAGACACAGCATTGCACAGAGTGATGGCCCTCTTCTCATTAGAGCAGGCGTCTTCAAACTGAGGTGCGGCCCCACTAGAGGGACCTCATGTGATCCCATGGGGGGCACCAGGCTTTTGCCAAAAGATGCATTATGCTGACAACAGGGCTTTGTTTTAAGCTGAAAAAAACAAGTAGCAGTAAACGGCTCTGTAATGGGCCATCAATAACATGTGTCATTTACATTCAAGCTGAGAGTTTGTTTCTAAAGGGAAGGGAATCCAAATACTCTTCAAAACACCCCCTTCACTTCTAATATTCACACTGGTGATACTTTCATGCGTTAGTAAGGCCTACTTGACCAGAATATTTTGTTTGACATCATTTCTTTGATTGCTTCATTAAAATAACATCAGAACTTAACTGCATTGTTTAAATGAGTCTAGACATATTTAAACATTGCCAATTTAATAGAAAAATTATGAAATATTTGGAGGGGGCCCCAGGGCTATTTTGTTTTCTGTCAAGGGTGCTAAATTAAAAAGTTTGAAGATCGCCATGGTGACAGCCCTCAATCACCGCGGCCCTCACCTGGGTTAGGGAGATCATGGACAGTACACAGGTTTTCTGCATTCAGTTAGTGCAATTCAGCCACTAAATGAACAACTCTTTATTTCTCCACTTTCACATTAAAGGTTAATGATTTGTCATTACTTTTTGGTGTTTGAGGGTGGAGTGAGACTGGCATGCAGAAGCCATATGAAAGTCAAGTGCCTTCTATATGTGGCCTAGATTCTTAATATATATTGTGCAACCTTACTGCATGTTACAGAGAGATTTCCCCGGGATCCCACATTTTAGTCAAGCTAGGAAGCCAGGATTGATCCCAGTTTTTCTGTTTTTTATATTGTCGTTTTCATCCATTAGATAGACATCTCTTCACCGATTTCTCTTGTTTTATATCAAAGGCTAATGCTTTGCCTTTAATTCTTAGCACATGAGGTTGGAGTGTGGGAGGCCGACAGGTGCATTTTTCACCTCAAATAAGAACTGCCTTGCATAATCCTGCATGCTCTTCATGACCCAAATATTTCAGTTTTGGGCAGAAGTTTCTACATCTGTCACACCTCAACAAAAATGATCTCCAAATAATTGAAATTATGTGCTTTATTAATAAGTTCCAATCACTAAATTTTGGAGAGCTGTTTTCCAAAGTTGTTTTTTTGTAGCTTAGGAAATTGGAGTGCTGGATATGGCCATTTAAATTTTGCCAAAAATACATTTATCACCCAAAATAAAGGTGACACTTAATTAACAAGTTAATTATGATTTTGGTGCAAAGGGTGCAGATGTTAATTAAATGGCAACTTTATGATGGGTGATCAATTTATTACATATGGTGCATGTCTTACTTCTAATTAGGGCGAAACCCATGTGTGGTTATGTGCCCTAGAATAGTTTGATTATGTGTGAATTGGTATATTTTATAGGTACCATGTTTTTATCAATGCATATTTTTAAAAATGCTTCTGTTATGTGTTTTCTATACAACTGCATTGAATTGGATTTTATTTTTTGTTCATTGTTTTTATATGTTTTTCATCAGCCCTGAAGAAGCCCCGTTGTCTTTTGGTCGAAATGCTTTGTTTTTGTTTGTCATTCATATTGTGGCTGTGATTGTGATCTATATTATACAAAGGAAATAAAAAATATCACTATGACTACAAATGAGTACTTGTCTATTTGAAGTAATGACTAATTGGCTTGGACTTCAAATATGGAACATGTTGCTTCTTCTTGGACAATCTGAGAGTTGTGTTACCATTTACGGAGTGCTTCTCCCATGTTTTTATACATTAATCCGGTGATATTTGGTTTTTTTTCCTTAACGGTTAATCTAGTAATTGTAACTACTTAGAGTGAGGCATCATAATGCATAACCATTATCAGCCTTTTTAATTTTCTTTAAGTTTTGCCTAGTTGTTGCCCTGCTGCGGTACGTGTGGTCTTGTTTTTGACCTTCTCACATGTACCTACTGCAACAATGCTGTACTGTTTACGATATACTACACAATAACAGAGGGGTATCTTTTTTGTTATGATGCTCTTAGGTCTGGGATATTGATTTAATTCACAGTTATGCTATGTAGGAAATGAAAGATGATGTGTGCTTAAGTAGGTCTGGCTCATTCAGTTTCAGTGAAGAGGCGAGCCCACAGGACAATGTTACAGTACAAAAGTTGGTCAAGTAGACCATTTCCAGCACACCACTTTGGCAGTGAAATATGTCTAGGATATGGACATTTCTTATTAGTGGCATAGTCTAGTGTAGGTTCTGATTACTGGCCATAGATTGTAGTATCTCTCGCCGTTCCGACATCTCCCCATTGAGTAGTATTTCTATGCAAACTAGCAATATTTCCTCCTGAAGGCTAATATTTTCTTGAAAGTGCTAGTTGGGACTGGAATTGTTGTGAGTTACCTTTGTCACCATCTTCTTCTCACCTTTGGATACTGGGTGGCTTACACTTATTTTAATGTGGAGCTGAAACCTCTTTCTTTTAAATGTATGTGAGGGGGGCTTAGATATAGTTATGTTAGCTATAAGAACATGAAAGGTGTTTGCTGCTAAATGTGGAGGATACCTTTTTTGGTGTAGGGTATAATTTGTAATAACACAAATGCAGAGCCATAAACTTTTTCTTTGGGTTCTATTGCCTAACTACAAGGTTGCCATAACATTTTACTTCTTTTATTCTCATTTATTCTACACTTGCTTATTCTTGCTTTTTTACCCCCTTTTCTGCCTTCATTATTCTTTTCATAGCTCTCTTCTTTCTTCCTGCTCTGTCTTTCTGTCTTCCTTTTGTTCATGGTCTGTTGGTGAAAAATGAGCCCCAATCTCCTAAAATGAGGGACCACCAAAGACACACTAACTGGTGAGTACGGCTGTGTATGCATTCTTTACATAGGAGAGCGGTCTCACCTCTAGGTAGCTCAGGCAGCTAAAGCAACCACATCTACATGGAAATATGCTGCATATGAGATATTGTGCCTGTTGCAGTAGGCTGGTGGCAGAGTTAGTTTGTTCGATCCCTGGGTAAAGGAAGCTTTAAACTGGCAAAAGACAACATTGTTTTATGTGTAGCTTACAAAAGTGCAAGTCTCCTGACAACCAGGAGTGTTTGCATGTATGCTTGTAATGCACTCAAATATACTCATGATAGACCTGCTAAACATATGTGTGCAGTCTTAAGATCTGATGTCACCTTTTGTGATATCACTTCCTGTAAAGTCATTGACTGGGATGTCACCTCCTGTAAAGTCAACTTGCATACTACCTAACTTGGTTAGTCCCCCCACCTCTTTTTTTTTAAAGATTTGTGCTGTGCCAACAATCCTGCATCCTGCATCTAAGGAAAGACCAATTGGTTTTGCTAATGCTTACTGTGGACTGGAGTCTACCTTAGTAGTCAGACTTTAACCCAGACCAAGAGAGACAACAGCAGAAAAGGGAGGAAAAGAGGGAGGAGGGAAAACTTTGAAAAGTAGAGAACGAAGGGTTGAAAAAAAACTGCGACACAGGGAGATAAACGGACAGGAAGTGCAGGGCTGTGGAATAAAAAGGCATGGGGTGGTCTATACAGCAGTTATTTCTGTTTCAAATGAAGCACTCCTAGTAAAGACATACCTGTCCAAAACCTCTGTGTGTTGTTGCAGTGAGCTTACATGACGTGACGTGATATCGCCTACTCAGTAGCGGCTCGAGGGTCGCTGCAGGGGCAGGGCGGTGTGCGCCAGGGAATGCGCTGGGGGGGGATTGTGAGGGACAGAACATACATTTATTTTATTAAATAAAAAAATAAAAACACTTACCTTTCCTCACCGCGGCCCCACTCCCCACTGTCGCCAATCCTGCCCTGCGCCAATCCTGACGAGGCTCACAGCAGCGCCAAGATTGGCTGGGAGCGCCCAGGCAGACAGGGGGCCTTTGCAGGCTCTCAGTTGCGGGGCTTGAAAGAGCCTACTGCGCATGTGTGTTTGGCCAGCCCGAGATGGTCGGCCAAACATATGTGTGCAGTGAGGGGGCTGCTCTTCACCCCCGTGGCCCCGCCCCCTTTACCAGAAAAACGATCATAAACAACGTTTATGATCGTTTTCGGGTGAAAGATTGACAGGTGCCGCTGCTGGCGGGGGAAGGGAGCCGCCGCTGCACCTACTTCGCGGTTATATTTCCTTTACATACTGGAGCAGATCTCTCTCCAGGGCTCTGGTGCACCGTGACTAAACAACTCTCGCGAAGTTTGGTTTTGTTGTTCATTAATTCAAATCTGTCACTCGTCAGACATAGGTACCAATTAGGCCGTAGAGCGCAAGACAGGTCGCTTCTAGGACGGGACATTATGAAATCATCAAAATGTAACAAAGACACGTGTCAACTCTCCACACCGCTGAAAGAACCTCGTCTCTATGAGGGCTGATTACGGCGATTAATGTTCGAGTGATTCACCAACTCCTGTGATGTATCATTTTATTAAAGGACTCTATCAACGTCCAGGGCTCAATTTATTCTTATTAATTTTCCAAAATGAAATTAGAAGCACCCGCAGCAGCAGCAAAGCGGGAAGCGGAGTGTTCGGGCTCGGCGCCGTATTGATGTCATTAATTCCTTAATACCAAGGGGCCCGTTTGTCTGAACTCAGTGTTTAACTGCACCAATTAATTTCAATATATATTAAAAAGTCACACAGAATCTACCAACTTATTTTAGAAGGGCTTTGAAGGGCGAATTCAACCTTTATCCTTGTGCCAGGATGGCGTGCGGAGCGGAGGACTGCTGTAGAGCTGTAAAAGTATCCAAATTATTCCAAAAAATATCCTTTAGTCACATTTTATGGTATGCTATTGGGCTCGTGGAGGAGCGGCGAGCTGCTCGGGCACGTGCAGCGCTTGCTGGTTAGAATGCCTGCGTCTGCCGCTCATCGGCCCGGGACACTCTATGACTCCATCGGTGACGTAGGCTGCTGTCCGTGCGCACGGTGAATTGGTGCATCCATGCACGATAGATGCTCAGGTCACTTCCACCGAGCTGTGCAGCGACTTTCCGCTTTGTAATGTAACAGAGGAAGTCGTAAAAGCTCCCATATATTGTAGAACTCCAACTCTGAGTGAATTTATGACTGCAAGGGGGCTCTGGTGAGGAACCATAAAGTGTGGCCCTGACCCAATCTCTTGGAAACCCGTCATGGGCTGGCTTTGTAAGAGCCCTCTGATGGGGAAAAGTTTGCACGACTGACAGAAAAAGGGCAACTCTGGGAGACAGACTCTTTGCACCTTCCCAAAGCTCCCTAAGTGTGGCCGCAATCTGGAATCGTCTGGGCTGGAACGCATTTACCCCTGCATGGTCCACAGTGGGAACATGCAGCAGAGCAAAGAGATTCCGAGATCTGCACGACGAAAGCCTCATTGCAAAGTAGACAGAGTCCCTCATAGCGAGCAGGGGTCCATGCACAACAACTTTGTATTTTTGTGTTATTGAGTATTTGTGCACGCGAAACTTATTGGATCAATTTAAAGCACTTTAAAGCACACACTACTATTCACAGAAAAACAAAAATGCAGTGGAAAATGTCTCGAGTATAAGTGCCATGCACTGTAAGAGATAACGCTGTTTACAGGGGAAGCACGTAAAATACTAACATTTTCGTACCAAACTGATTACTTAATCACTGAGAGGGTACAATCATCTCAGGCATCTGTGACACTTAATAGTAGAATGACGGTCGTATCGTTTTAATTTCTGACTCCAGATGCCAAAAAAAGACATGTTAAAACATGACATGCATTTTTTCTTTTTAATTCCATGAAATTCTGGCTTTGTGTATTACAACGGTCCAAAAGAATGTGTTTCTTTTTTATTCTAAGATCAGCAATACCAAAGGCATGAGCGTTGTATTTACAAAAAAAAGTAGAGGAGTATTTCACCGTAATGCTATAAACATAATTTGTTAAATTTCCCTAAAATACGTTCTAAAACAGGTACTTTCGTTCTTCGTCACTCACATTATAATTTATTTATGTCACGCAAGAGATAAAAGGCTGAGCTAGATGAAGAATGGTAAGAAAGCGTTTCTCTGTGTGAAACTACTCAGTCTTCACTTTCCCACTTTAAAGTTTAATGAAAGTGTGTACAAAAATATATATGGCTGCCCTACTCACTTCTGCCACATGAGCAATGTTGTGGATGTTACTTTCGGTCTTCTTGAGGCCGACCCCCACCTCACATCAATGGTAAATGCTTTGAAGAATTATTCTGGAAAAAGTCAGTTTCCCCAATGTTAACTAGATTTTTTTTAAATGTACTTAGTAGTCCTTGATAGCTTTGAGGTCTATTGGCATATGCCTTCTACAGTTTGCCCTCCCAAGTGGCTTCATGCGGCTTAGAGGAAGGAATTCCAGGGACACTGTCTGACTGTGATGAAAACTAAGTTAACACAGTGGAAGAGAGGTATCTTTCATAAGGATGATTTATTCTGGTGAAGTCAATGCATAAAATAAAACAAAGCAAACTGTCTGAAACCCGAAGGCTATCTTTGCAGATTATCATTAGAGATTTAAAAAAAAAAAAGCAATTTTTAAGTTAGAAACCGTCAAAGCTATCAGAAATTGATCCAAAATATTAACCCCTAAAGGATGGGTATTTTAGTTGTCCAAAGATACTTCTCACAATTGTACATGAAACTCTCAAGAATCTAAATCTGAAAGGAAGCTAACACATCCTTCTAAGTGTCCCCCCTGCACCTAAGAATTGACCACAAGTGCACCTTAATGGTTTTCAACTGAAAGCATTTGTCAGCTAACAAAAGACTATTCTGACAAATGTAATTTTGAAGAATCATGCCACTTAGTAGTGACAGAGAATTCTGGTGTGAATGAGAACTCGAAAAACTTCCAACAGCTCCACTAAGCTGACCTGCATTCTATTATTTATAAGAGACACTCGAAGAGGATCTTTTTGAGGTCGGGGTTTTGTCAGAACACTTCACAAACAGAGCTTTTATTAACAATATTGCAATATACAGTGTATACTTTAGGTCCACTACTTTCAATCATTGGCTTTTTCAGATTGGCATCATGCAGACATTGACTTAGGACGTTGTCACTGATGTCTTGGTTCATCCCCAGGGAGTATTCATCTCTCACCTAATGCTATTGGCTTTTACAGTGTCTATATCCCCCTCCACTCAAGTGCTTGCACTGAACCGCACCGGGGACTTTTTCACAATTATATCCTTTGGTGTCTTCTCCTGCTGAATCCCTAGCACATCAAACCCAGACATTGGCATTGACAATGTTTGTTTTTACCCAAGCCCCCACCTCATTTATGAAATCAATCAATCAATCAATTAGGGATTTGCAAAGCGCACTACTTGCCCGTGAGGGTCTCAAGGCGCTGAGGAGGGGTGGGGGGAGAAGGTGGGGGAGAAATCTCCTAGGAGTGACTCTCCTTAGTATTAACCAAAAATAATTTGTTCTTGTTCCATTGCAAAATATCGGACACTTGGCATAGATTGATACATTTTGTGCATACCAAGCAGTAACGTGTCAGATGTATTTTCATCTAATTTGTGGCATACATCTGCTTACAGATATTCTCTGCTTTAATCCTCTCACTTGGCTCCACCAATAGTCAATGCAAGAGCACCAGAAGACACTTTTCATTAACATCTAAAAGTTTATTTACTTATTTAAAATGTTTATTGCAGCTCTGCACGCTGAAGGACTACAACATTATTCACAATACAAAAAAAACTACAATAAAAGTCATCATAAAACATCAATTGATTATGCTTTATGCACCCTAATTAGATGTGAGACCCACAGCTGAACTCATCCACCCAACCAAGCATACGTTAAAAGATTATTAAGATCAGATAGTACTAACCAAGAAAACATGAGGGCAAACTGCGCAGAGCGTTGCAGACCGTAAAGTTTTTTTACGAGTGCCGCTATTAGATCAATGAAAAGGCGCCCAATGAGGAGCAATAAAACAAACAACAGACAGTCAAGAAAAAAAAAAAAAAGAATTGCAGTGATCAAGCAGTGAGTAGACATGGGGCTTGGATGGAAGATGGGTATGGGTCATTAATGTTCATTTTGGCACCCAAACCAAGAGTTAATCAACGTGACTAGGTTTCGAGAGCCGGTATATTGTACGTCTGGGCAAATCGATTTTCTTTTAAGCCACATTAAAAGCAATAGAATTTACAAGTAATGGCTTCGTTTTTGTTTGCAAACATAGAAGTAAAACAGCACTGGCAAAATCATTAGACGTTGCCTTTAAAAGCCAATGACAACTCATTACATTTTCCAATGCTTGTTTAATTTTACTTTACCAGTCTATGATTGCTGATGCTCATTTCTGACTGGTAACGTAAAAATAAAGTTTATGGAAGCACAAAAATTTAAGTGAACGGCTCGGCAGCGCTATGCAGGTGCTGCACAATTAATACAAAACATTTTAAAAAAATGAAAACAGAGCAGTAAGGGCATTGTGAGCAACGGACGAAAGCCATCTTAGCCAATTTCTAAAACCAGCTGAACCACAACAGCTAAAGGCTCAAAGGGTCCCTTTCTGAATAGTATGTTTGTGCATGTTGTGTATTGTGGTGTGAAAACAATAGATCGCTCAGGACAGCTAAAGCCACCTGTAGGTGAGACATAAAAATTTCGGTGTGCCTCTGTGACAATTTGTATACCAAAAGTTCACTGTGTACCATGATCTTCAACGTGACATAAATCTCCACCAGGTTTGTTCTAGGCCTGAGTTGATCACAGAAATGATGAGATATAGTATACAACTTTTCTTTTTCTGTAAGTTTTAGGAAGACCAACATGCTTGTTCTTGGGTCATGGCAATTGCAGATCAGCGTTGATGACCTTATGGACAATGAATTCCCTTGTGATTAGTGTTGCTGCTACAGGAGTTGTCCGGAACTGCCATTTGATAAATTACGCTTCTTGCACAACAAAATAAAAAGTATGATCACAAGAGGTTCTTACTAATAGGTCATGCTTTTTCATATTGTTAGGTAGTCTTTCTCGGAGACTCCCTCGTTCCATAGCTTGAACAATTTTTCTCTCTCGCACCTGTCCTCTACATCAGTGGTGCACTGATCTGCAACATATTACCCCAGAGTTTTCTACCACAGAGATCACTGTAAATATACCATCGTTCAAATATGACATAAGGAGACCATGCAAGTTGCAAAAGAGGATAACATAAGGGGCGGCTCCTTCGCGATGGCGAAGAACATCGCTCCACTGGCTGAGCCAACAGCTGAAAAATAAAACAATATTTTGCTATTGTTTTATTGTTTAGCTGCTGGCTCAGCCAGCATGAGCAGGGAGGGGGGGGGGGGTGGGCCTTGGGAGTAGGGGGAGGGAGTGGAGTTAGTGCACTAAGTGCACATCAGTTTGGCTGGCCGTCTTAGGCTGGCCAAACTGACATGTGAACTTAGGTATCTCCAGCCGGGTTGGAGAAACTGCACAGACTCCAGTGTAAAGTCTGAGAGGCAGACCAAGCCTCTCACACCAATCCTGACACCGATCTCATGCTAGGTATAGCATGAGAGCAGTGCCAGGATTGCATGGGGAGCCTGTGCTGGGACACCAACACCTTCGGAAGAGGTGCAAGGCGGCGACGGCAGGAACAGGTACATTTTTTGTTTTTTGAATTATTTTATTAAACCCCCCACCCTGTCCCCACGGCCCGCCCCTCCCCTTGAGATTTTCGGGGGCTGCCGCTAATAGCAATGAAAAGAAAACGTTTGGAACAGAAGTGATTGTCCTAAGGCCAGAGCTTCTAAATGGTGACATAAGGCACTTGCCTAGAACACCATCTTTCTGTGGCACCAAGGTACTTCAACAGGGCATGAAATGACCTTTTGGATTTCATGAAGAGTGCTCCAAGATTGGCAAAATCCTATTTTGCCTTTAACACACAAAATCCACGAATCAGTCGAGGTTGCTCACCAAAACCAGTACAGCTTTACTTTAGATCGTATATATTTTTGTTTTCCCATCGCCACAAACCCTTCCACATCAACATTCTGACTCCAAATTGCTGTGACTTCCAATCAATAGAGTCTCCTTGTATACCCTTGTCTCTGTTTACCACACTCCGCTGCAGCTCAACATGTAAACTTGGCAGACACTTAATACGTACGAGCTTGTTTGCAAACAGCATTTCATAATAATGAAAGCTCGCAGCTCATGAAACGTTCTGTGCAAACATCATCAAATTAGCTCTTGTGCTACCGTTTAGCATCTAGCGGGACCGCCACTTCCGCATTCCTCCGAGGAGCTACTGTCCCACCAGGAGAACAGTGACACCCGTCAGAGTGGGTTCAGGGCCGCGCGGGGGCGCTGTTTATTGCAAGGTGCCCACGGCACGGCGCTTCGAGCAGAGCCTAAGAATCGCACAGGAGACAGACGCATGGGGAAGCTGGTGAACTTCCTCACCTCTTTGTCTTTCAAAGCAAGAAATTTGGATAACGATTAATTAAGACTCTTGTTGAATAATGCAGCGGTGTCTCGAGGCAGTTACACATTAACTGGGAAAGGATGCCCTCGTTTTACTGATGCTCTGCTCGGCCCCGCTTTGAATAATGCTTTGCCGTGCTATCAATTCTGCAGAAGACTTTTCAGTCACTGGTTTTGCCAATAAAGGAACTATTCTTGGCGTCTATTGTTAGGCAAGGTTAAAAGCAAGTCACTGCTGGTGACAGAGTCATGGTGGTACAATGGCAATACCATGGGATAGGTTTGTTTGTATACGACTTATCGATGCATTTGCTATTTCGTTATGTATGTACATTTTTAATTCTGAATCAGAACATACTTGTATTTTAGCTAAAAATATACACATTCATTTATACACGTGTGTTTATATTTCTATAAACGTAAGACCCGATACACAAAGATTTCACAATGAGCAGGTGTGACTCACTCTTGTAGTACTTCTGACTCATTCATGAATTACAAGAGTGAGCTTGAAGTACTCTAAGCTTACTTGTAGAATTCAGGAGGAAGCGAGGAGTACTGCAAGAGTAAGTCAGAGCAAAATCTTTGTGATTCTGGCCACATAAAACATATGCAGATGTGCAGAGTGTAATATACTAGTTATTAACATTTATATGTGAAAGAGGGGCCATGACTCATGAGACGTCAATCCCAAATTGAGTTGTGTGTGTGTGTGTGTGTGCGAGAGAGTGAGAAGAGAAAGGTTTTTGTGTGTAGAAATCATATATATATATATATATATATATATATATATATATATATATAGAGTCAAAGTATATTTTTTAGGACTCTGATTTTAATAACATTTCTCCATATGGCACTTGTCACAGGAATATTGCTGTTGCATATAATAAAAAAAAATATGCAGCTACCACCTAATTTAATGGTAGTAACTGCCAACTTCACAAGGATGAAGAGGAGGAGAGTCCCATCATCCATTTAAGCTTCTGACCTTCAGTTGGCAGTACAAATGCTTAAATCACTGAAACATTGTGTGGGCCAATTTAGTAATAAGCACAGGAAAACTATAGTTAAACGACTACAGGAGATGCCCTCCATGAGTCAATGAGGAGTATTTCTCTTTAAATGGATGGTCTATCCATATCATAAAGTTGATGGCGAGTACTGCATGAATGAACTTGGCTAGTGTACCACTAACTAAGCAGGAAACTTTGCCCTACCCACTAGATTCATTCACCGTATATTAGCTGAAAGCCCTCCTAGCTACTTTTAAAACATTCCCAGAGGTGATAACTAGCTGCGAATATAATTCTACTGATCTTCTGTAATAGATATTATTGGACCTGGCCCTTTTGGCAGGGTTACCCCAAACATTTTGCCCTCCACCTCCTGTTTTTCTGACCTAATTATTGTTGGCTTTAGGACTCTGGACACTTTACCACTGCTATTGCTGTGTTGCTCTCTCCCCTAAATATGTGTTTGGCATATTTGATTTACTTATAAGTCCCCTGTATAGTGGTATATCATATACCCCGGGTCTGTAAATTAAATGCTACAAGTGGGCCTGCAGCACTGACAGCTACAACACAGGAAGGGCTAGATGTGACAGGAGACACTTACACATTTATCTGCATATTGATAGTCTTACTGGTCTGAGAGAGGGAGAGGTGATTCACACTTACATGTCAAAAGGTTGTGTCCCGCCCTCACACAAAGTGCTGATTTACCCCCTACTGATCATCTGGAGCTAGGGCTAGTTTGAAATAAATTGTTGTGCACTTCTAGTGGTTCCTTAGTAGTCACCCCTTCATCAAATACATTTTTGAGTATAAGCACAGGGGCTCTGACTCATGTTTTTAGACACTGCATGGACTTGTAATCAGACGCTGCTGGCTCTACATGATGCACATTGCCAGAGGACTGCTGTGCAGGAGAAACTACCACTGGGACTACTTGCTTTGCTGTGTTGGCCTGCTAACTGCTGGGCTGCAGGAGGAACTTCTACTTTGCATCTGGCCTGATGAATTGGCCTGTCAGCCTGTCTATCTGCTCTTTGTGCCCCCTAGTGCTCTCCAGGGGCTTGTCCTCTCCCAGTTCTTGTGGGACTTCAGGGATTTATAAGAATTCAGTGAAACAACTTGGAAATCGGCTATGGGACTCATGAGTCCGGCCATCATAAGTTTCTCAATCAGGTCGTAGGGAGTGCTTCTTATTCCAATCAGTGCATGACACTGGTTACTTGCACTTTAGACTGACCTTAGTGGGCATGGTTCTGGCCCCACACCAAGAAATTTTGTTGATTTGGAGCCCTCATTGGCTGTACCATGTAGTATACGACAGGATTGACA
This sequence comes from Pleurodeles waltl, assembly GCF_031143425.1. NCBI lineage: Eukaryota > Metazoa > Chordata > Amphibia > Caudata > Salamandridae > Pleurodeles > Pleurodeles waltl. The sequence goes on from NC_090445.1 coordinate 1,106,807,702, forward strand.
CATCCTGTAGTAGAAGAAACTACCACACTGCATATAATAGGTGTGTCGGTGCTTCTATGCCTTCATATTGTGCCTGGTCATTGTGGAAGCCCATAGAAATGACTGTAACTCTACTAGTAGAAGCACAGGTGTTCCAGTGCCCTATGTTTGCCTACTGTGATTCATGTGATTTTCTTGCCATATAGGTGACTGTCTCTACATCTGATGCTTTACTTGCACTAATGTTATGATGTAAGTTGTATTTGGACTTACCTTGTTCAGGATAACAAGCACTTTCCCAGGATTTGCATAGTATGCACAGTATTTATGATTTATGTCGTTTTGGTCTGTGTTATGTAAAATATACTATAATTTATATAATCCTGTGTGGAATCTCTTTTGTGGCACATTCACGGTGTTTCTGTGTGAGTGTGTTGTGCAAACGCTTTACACATTGCGTCTGAGAATCAGCCTGGCTGCTCTGCACCAGCGACCAGAGGGTGAGGACAGGTTATCTTTGGTGTGTAACTGATGCCCTGACTAGAGTGCTGGGTTCTGCCTGCTTTAGGTGCATACCCTAGCCACAAACCACATTTCTAACAGATATATACATGACCATGACATTTTCCTGTTCAACTCCATCAATAAATAATGAACCGGGTTGCTCTAGGCTCGGTGCGATGGTGACCACCTCCTGCCTGATATTACTGCTCGTTCATCACATGATGTTCAGGTGTCGAAAGAAGGCAACTTTCTGGTGGATGCATCCATACTCTGATCCCATGAGTGACAATCAAGAATTCAGAAATAGAATACAAGGATGGTAGTCTACATTTTGCTGTCGGTGAACCTGAAGCTTTGACTCATTACTGGTAGCTTTGGTACTAGTTCAACACGAAGCCCTTCCTTCTGCAGCATAATGTATGCATACGCTGGTATGAAAATGAAACAATACCAGTGTTTGCTCAGAATCCACAACCATTAAATTGACCAAAGAGATATTTTGCCTTGCTTCTGACCTGCCAGCTCACCCAGGGCAACTGTATGCCACAGAATATTACCACTCCTCCCACTCACACGTGAAAGAGCAGACACTACACTGCGGACACAAAGTGAGCTGGATACCACTGAGCAGAGTAGATTTGAAGCTCCTCTCTGGTTGCTCTGCAGGACTGTAGGCTTTTGTTGGTTTTGCATCCTCCCTTGACATGGCACAGAAGTCTTTGTGATTTGGGGGTGAAGAGGGGTGAAGAGGAGTGGGTGCTCCAGCAGTGCCGGGTTCACAGCCCCGCCTCCTCCCCATGGTACCATCCCCTCTAAAGTTATTCTGTCAGTGGCTGCTCCAAGGCTCCACACCCCCCAGGCTCACCCCATCTTTGAGGCTCACAGAACGAAAATGACTTCAAGAGTGGCTGATTGTGGTTCATAAATAGGTATACGAGGAAAAAAATACATGTCCGCCTATTTTTAATTTAAGAAGTATCTATATCACTAATAACACCCCATGGGAAAATAAACACTTTCTTGTGAAAACAATAACCCTTGCTATCAGAGTCCAATACACCGAATCAGTGCATGTCAAACCTTTAGAGTACTCAGGAGGGCATTGTAAGATGTTCCTGTACCACCGAGTCCAACAAAGCCCTCTGAGTGCATTGCCCAATGCACCACTACTCGTCGAGGTAGCCGCTTAGCAGGTGCATTTTGACGGTATTTTGTGAATTAATACAAATATGAGTAAATGTCCGCAATGCCAGGGTAATTACTTAAAATGACAGCCTAATTAATTTAAAATGACACGGTGATTATACAATAACTATCGGTGATAATAACAACCTTTTATATGGTAATAGCACAGTGATTACTTGTAGAAATAAGAGCATAATAAAGTGATAAGTAAATATGCAGTAATTTGTTAAATCTTTGCCTAATGAAGAAGGTAAATTATATATTTTTTTTTTAGAAATGAATTATGAAACAGCACGATTAAAGTTGTAATAGAGACGATAATTACATGTGAAACGGAACTGCAACAAAATGTGAGCACAAAAGTCAAATAAAAAATGACAGAAGTAAAATTAAATCTTGATAAACAAATTCCACACAGTCTCCAATAGTTTATCTATTAGCATATAATTGTAGGAGGAATTATTTTATGACAATTGTCTATAATGTTGACATTTGAAAGCTTACTCGGTGCACATAAACTATGCGCCAAGCCATTGGCACAGAATTAACTTTCAAAGACACTCAGGTAATGCAACGAATCAAAACAACGACGACGCACGCTGTGCCTTTCGATATGCTTCTAAAACATTATCGATCACAGCTTTTAATTGAAGCAGAATTTTGGCTTGCAGGACCACCATGTTCATAATTACCACTATTTTTTAGGTACAAACAGATCACACGGACACAGCCATTATTATTTATAGAGGAGTTTGAGAAATTGGGTTGTTGGTTGAGGGGCATGTGAGCCCTTCTCAAGAAACAGCCATAATCCAGGTCAGGATGAACCACAAAAGTAATTGAATTAACCTGTGGTTAACCCTCTTGTAGCTTGGCACCAGCAGCGCCCCCTGCAAATCTCAAGGGGAGGGGAGGGTGAGGGTAGGAATGGGGAGAGGGGAAATAAAAAAAAATAATATTAAGAAAAACTTATCTCTTACCGTCGCCACCATATCCTTCTGCCTCACTCATCACTCCTCTTCTTCTGGTGTCCCAGCATTCACTGGGACACCAGCACAGACTCTCAGGCAATCCTGGCACTGCTTTCATGCTAAACCTAGGATGAAAGCAGCATCTAGATTGGTCTGAGCGGCTTGGATTGCCGCTCAGACACAATCCTGGGGTCTGTGCAGTTTCTCCAGCTCGGCTGTTCAACACAGGAGAAAACTGGAGAAACCTAAGACGGCCGGCCAAACACACATGCGCACTTAGGTGTACGCTCTCCTCACTCCCCCCCCCCCCCACCTCCCATTGTCCAGCCTTCCCCACCCTGAACATGCTGCTGGCTGAGCCAGCAGCTGAAAGATAAAACAATAATAAAATATTGTTTCATCTTTCCCCTCCTGGCTTAGCCAGGGGGCGAAGCTCCTTCTCCATCGCGAAGGAGCTGCCCCTGCTTGGCAATAAAGCAGGAAGGCTTAAATTAAAGGAGATGTGTAAAGTATTTATGCCACACACAAACTGCAATAAAGTGAAAACAAAACACATTAAGACCTACACAACAATTTAGAGACATAGAATAAAAATTAATAAAGTATTTGTGAACAAAAATGACAAAAATCCAATCAGCAGAACCAGCAATATGCACTTTCAAAGATATAAGGTAAGTATAGTGCCCAAAAGCACAAAGAGCCACTTGTGGTCATCTGGTTGTGCGAAAACACATGAAGGTCACAAGTTCAGCTCGGCTGCAATGGAGCGTGGGCCAGATACAATGACTAGATAAGGCCTGCGGAAAGAATCACCACCTTAAAGTCCAGCACGAAGAGTCCAGTTCGTGGTGGAGGAGGCTGCAAGGAGCAGGGAGAGTGTCACAGATGGTCATCGCTGTAGTGCGAAGAGAAGGCTGGGTGTTGGAGACAGTTGTCTCTGTAGCACAAAAATCCTGTTGTGTGTTGCAGAAGGCTTTTGCTGGAGCTTCGCATTGGCCGTCATTGTGTGTGTCAATGTTGTAGTGGGAAGAGCAGTTTTCATGTTGCCGGTCATAGGTAGTGATCGCTGTAACGTGAAGAATTGGGTTCACCAGAGCTTTTCTCTGGCGGTCAGCAAGATCATGGCAAGAATAGTCTCATTCGCGGTCACATAGAGACCAAAACCTGAGGAGTTCTCCTTTTCTTCTAGGAGGAGCACAACTGATGCCACACCAATGGTCCAGGAACGGGGAGGCACCACTAGGGGATCAGGCACTCACTCCAGCAAAGGCCAACATGGTTGAGGCAGGTCCAATTGCAGGTCCAGTGCAGCAGGTCAGCTGGGTGGTTGCAGGAAGTCATCTAGAGCTTGTTGTGTCCCTGTAGCTCAGGATAGGAGAACAGCTAATTAGCCCTTGAAGTTACACAGGTAGCCTGGGATGAATGATGCAGATCCAGTCTTCCTTCTCAGGCAGCAGGGCAGGTCCCAGGCAGCAGGGCAATTCTGTGGCAGTAGGATAGTCCTTCTTCAGTAGTATCCACGGAACCAGGAGTGTATTAAAGAGTAGATATAATGGTCTCTTTTTTAGATCTAGCAATAGCTTTAAACTGGGAGAAGCTTCTGGAGTTTTCACCCTACAGAGGTGTTTGAATTTTCTGCCTCCCTGTCCTGGTCCCAGTCTGTTGGCAGCCACAATAGGCTAGTGTGAAGTTCTGTGCGTGTGAGCTGAGGCAGTGTCTTTGAAGTGCAAGTACGACAGGTGACAGTTTCACCCCACTCATCAAGTCAGGATGGCTCATCCTGCCAACATCCAGACACTCTATTATGAGGCTGTCTGGCAGAGATACACAAAGACCAACTTCTCCTAGTCCCGTCACAGAGGAACAGCCTGCAGGCACCAAAAGGTTAGAACAAAAAAATGCCAACATTCTAAAAGTGGCATTTTCAGAATTGTGACTCAGAATTCGGCTTTATCAACAAAGACGGTTTTATATTACAATTCCTCAGATACCAAACACAATATTCCCACCTGCTTTCAAACAAAAGTTATCACTTACTAAATGTAGCAAGGTAACCCTATGTTATCTTATGGGAGTGGTAGGCTTCAAGATAGTGAAAATGAGTTTGTGAGTTTTCACTACAAGGACATGTAAAACCTAAAAATATAGGTCCAACATCTTAAACACAATGCACCCTTCCCTGTGGACTGTTTAGGGTCTACAGAGTGGTGACTTACATTTATTAAAAAGAGAGTATTATGCTTGGCAGTTTTAAAATTGCATACAGGTTACAATGACAGATCTGAGACATGTTTAAAAAGCGTTACTCACATGGATGGCACAATAAGTGCGGCAGGCCCACTAGTAGCATTTATTTAACAGGCCCTGGGTATCTGTAATACCTCTTTACTAGAGATTTATGTGTAAATTAAATGTGATAATAGGGTGTAAGTCAATGTTACCATGTGTAAAGGAGAGAGCACAATCACCTTAGCACTGGTTAGTAGTCATAAAGAGTACAGAGTTCTAAAGCCAACAAAAAATAATTCAGCAAAACAAGAGTGGTGAAGGCAGAATGATTGAGGGTGACCCTTCAGAGAGAGTCAAGTCCAACATGGATATGTTGTAAAATGTAAAAGTGACATAAAAGGCTCAAATGAGTTTGAAAGCCTGTGAGAAAAAGAAGTCTGTGAAGCAGAATGGAAAGAGTGGGTGATTCAGCCTCCATAAGGTGGAGAGAGGTCTGTATCACCACAACTGTATTCAAAAGGGCAATTACTTTCAGGTCCATATTGTGGAGCTACCACTGTGGCACAATATGTCTAAGCACAGTGATTTGTGCCCTGGAACACTTTTGTATTACAGAAGGGGCCACAGATGCTTGTTTGAATACTTGTGTAACACGAATCCTATAAGTTCAAATTTTGCACTCATGCGATTTCAATGGAGATGTGGCCAATGGGAGTGATGGAACAACTTTGACGCTGTGCCCTTGCCATGTTACTAATGTGTCAAGGCAGAGGCATTTCTTGCAAGATTGTACAAGGTCCCCAAGGACCACGAAGTATCCCCCACAGGTTTTTGGAGTTGCACACAGAACCTCTCTGTGGAGTATTACCCTAGCACCTCATCAGTTGATCCTGCCCCTGGAGTGAAAACCAGATTATGAGGTTTGAAAAAAACACAATTGTCACAAGCATAGGTGTTATTAATAGTGAAACATCCTGTCTGCGGGACGTTTGGGTGTTGTGGTTACATCCTATGTTGTCATATGTTAGGCAGTATCAGGCACACCATCCGCGGTTCTCCAGTTGCAGCGACCAGCCATCCAGTGAACCAAGCTAGCGGGTGGTAACCTAGGCCTCATATCCCACAATTATTTAAAGACAATATGACCTGACTGAGCTTGATGTGGATGGTCAAAGGTAACCAGCACAGATCACATAGGATGGGTTCACACGTTTGATAAGCGACACACATCATCTCTGGAACTTCTGCGTGCTGCACTTGGAGTTTTCTTATTAAACACAAATGAAGCCTTTCCAGTATGGCAGCCCCATAATGTAAACAAGTTAGCACTAATGTGTCAATGGGACTCATTCAAAAAGTCATTTGTGCCTTAAAGACTGGCTTAGGTATGCAAATGGTTTGAATCATGGGTGCAGAGCATTCTAAAACAGTGGATTTTCACTTATAAATATTTGTTGCTTCGGTACTATTACCCCACTGTGGTGTAATGTTATGCAAGAATAATTGCCACTCATATGGGCGAGTAGCATCTGTTTCCGCAGGGGTTTTCCAGATAATTTCAGCAGCCCCAAAGAACTTGCGAGTTTCTGATTATTCTAACTCTCCTGTCCACCTAATTCCCACCCTGGAAATGGTGGGAAATGTACCTTTGCCAAAAACAGGAGTTGATCTTTTCTGAAAGTGGGAAGGGGCACACCCAGACTCCATAGTGATGTAAGAGAATAATATTTTCAATATTGAGAAAAAATGAGAAAAATGTTACTTCACAAAAGCAATGGCGTTTCAATAATAATAATTATACAATGTCTACAATTACGCAGAAGCAAAACCAAAGTTGCCTGAAATCACCTTAAAACCGGTGTCTGGCTCAGTTTTTAGAGCATTCTTTTTGAAAGTTATGTAGAAATTCATAGTCATTCGATGGAATCAATGTGCGGGTGTTCACATGCAAATGCATATTTACACGGTTTTTATAAATTCTCCTTAAGTCTTCCCGTCACACCAGAAAACATGTTTTCAGAAAAACGGTTGGGTACAGTTGCTTTCAGTCGGGTGTGGTGAGGTGCCTGTCGGATTTCACCCGGCATTTATGCACACACTGACAAAAACACACACGCTCTCTCTCGTCTCTGTTCTGAAAGACCTACAAAATGTTCATTATTTTAAAAGATATTGTGTTTCCCCCACTTAGCACTCCCACCAACTTGCATACCTCTGCCTTTTCACTGCCTCTTAAACCCTTCTCATGCCTCCTGCTTGTCATATAATGTATTTTAAGATTATATGCCAGAGCGATTGTCGGGAAATCTGAAGCGCACCAGAAATCTGAATCTTACTGACCAAGCTACGCCCCCTCCACCAACATCCGCTAAATGCAAATGGAGGTGTCTCACGTGGCCACATTGGTGGACGGAATGAAAGCGATTGTCGGGAAATCTGAAGCTCACCTGAAATCTGAATCTTACTGACCAAGCTACGCCCCTCCACCAACATCCGCTAAATGCAAATGCAGGTGTCTCACGTGGCCACATTGGTGGACGGAATGAAAGCGATTGTCGGGAAATCTGAAGCTCACCTGAAATCTGAATCTTACTGACCAAGCTACGTCCCCTCCACCAACATCCGCTAAATGCAAATGCAGGTGTCTCACGTGGCCACATTGGTGGACGGAAAAAAAGTGATTGTCGGGAAATCTGAAGCTCACCTGAAATCTGAATCTTACTGAACAAGCTACGCCCCTCCACCAACATCCGCTAAATGCAGATGCAGGTGTCTCACGTGGCCACATTGGTGGACGGAAAAAAAGCGATTGTCGGGAAATCTGAAGCTCACCTGAAATCTGAATCTTACTGACCAAGCTACGCCCCTCCACCAACATCCGCTAAATGCAAATGCAGGTGTCTCACGTGGCCACATTGGTAGACGGAATGAAAGCGATTGTCGGGAAATCTGAAGCTCACCTGAAATCTGAATCTTACTGACCAAGCTACGCCCCCTCCACCAACATCCGCCAAATGCAAATGCAGGTGTCTCCCATGGCCAAGTTTGTGGACGGAATGAACAAATCCACCATATAAAATCCATTCTAAAGTTGACTACTTGATCATACAAGTTAGGAGTGTCGCTCAAAAGCACAGCAATTGTGTATTCATGACAGAAACATTAACTAACAAATTTGAGCCTTGATATCCTATGTGAGCTGCTCTTGCTTTCGAAACAGAGAAAGCACCCCTGTGCCAAAAACGTCATATTTCCAAAAGGGACATGATTGCGGCCAATAAGCTTGATTATTATGAAGCCAGCAGCAATTGTCAAAATTATAGTATTTATTCAAATTATGTGAGAAAATGATGTGTTTAACTGCATAATTGAAGATGAAGTCCCTGCACCTGATTTACAAAAGTAGTTGTATCTTTGCACTTGTACACATACTTCTATGAACAGGTGTAGATTTATGGCTTTAGGGTATCCACAAACAATGCCAGTAGTATCTCTGGAAAGTTGTCTCAGATGCTACTTTTCAGGCACACTACTGGGAATGTCTTATGACACCTGCTCTTTCCCAAAGGCGTAGTTGTATCTAGAAATAGGAAAATGTACCTGATGTTCAAATGCACTTTTTTGGCTTTCTGTTCCCGCCCCACCAAAGACGAGGAGTTACTCCGGACCTTTACTGGAGTAAATCTCTAACTATTTCCAGAGCAGGAAATAGTCAGGTAGGAGTTTGTGAAGGACAACAAACTAAAAGCATGTTGGTGTTCACAAACTTTCATGGTGAAACACGACTCGAGCCTTCCACGGTCCACCTCGTGTGTGGGTTACTACTAAATAATTGTAAAATTCGATGATTCAAATTCCACAGTAGTAAAAACACATTTATTCCTGCCAAGCATCCTTTTGTGATTACTTGACCGGGTCGTTTTTGGCTGTAAATTACCTCATGAATTGCCCCCAACACCTGTGCCTAACCTCAACCAGTTACCCAATATCAAAACACAATCTTTCTTTGATTTCTTTTTAATTTTTCAAGAGTATTAACGCTGTGTATGATATAGGGTTTCAGACAGTTACCCAGGTAAGCCAGCACACTGTAGTGCTTGCAAGCGCAGTACAATTAGGCACTGTAAATCATTTCTAGAGTGTGATTACAACCCTACCCGCAAGAGACATTCACTGGCAACCACCCAACAGCAATCAATCATCTACTGTAATGGATGGCACACATCAACCAAATGCCTCTGATGCAGGCGTGTGGAGCGCGCTCTGGGTGGTGGTAGCTTTTCATTATCTTTTAAGAATGGCGCAATGGTTTTTATGTGCAAGGAGTTTATGTGTTCCCTCCGCAGACATCAACTGGGCCAGCATTTTACATGCCTGTTGGACGGCAGTTAATGAAAGCACTCAAGCTGCGGTTTACACAGAACGCTTCCACCCTGTCATTTTGTAATTTTATGGATCCGATCAGAATCATAAAAGTAGGCTTTGACTTCAGTAGAGACAGAGGGAGATGCTCACATCAACGCAAGATCTGAGATCATAACGTTGAAAGGTATAAAAATTAATCTTTAAAAAAATTACACGTGCTCCACTTTGCGTACAATTCCTTTGAAACTTACTCAACACGAGAAACGTCACTTGACCCATATGGCCACTCATGATGCAAAATTTTTTTTTTACTATGTTATGATCACATAAACTATTTTGGCTACCATCTGGAAAAGCCTCTCTTAAGAAATACAGCTGTGGTATTTGGGGGTCTCCAATAAGTATTAATTGCAGCGGCAAAAGGCAAAGTTCACAAAAGTATGAGAACATCTAGGAGCTTAGAAACAAATCAACGTTTTCCTGGAATTACTCCTACTTTGACGTTCACATGGTTCAGAAGGGCAGTGCATGGAGATATGTAGTTCTACTATGCTTAGCCCGTTTATGCCTCGTTCCCCACACACACGTTTGTCAGGCTCATTATTTGCCACAAAAAATGCCCCCGTAGAGACATAGCATGTCTGCCATCCCACTTCAAGAATGATTTTTTTGGTTATACTGTGCATCATTCAGTGCAGGGTAACTGAGTGCCAGTTTGCACTGTATGTATACTAGCATTGCTGAAAGGTAGCAGAGCACTTTAAAGGTTCACAGGAAGTATACTATCAATGAGTGATAGGAGAGGCATCCGCCTTATGAATTGTTAATATATGTGACGTAGCAGAGGTGCATCTTCAGCTCTTTCCTAAAATGGAGCAGCGTTGTGGTGGTACAGATATATATATAGATTTTGCAGATCTTGGGTGCAAAGTTAAAAAAGGCTGGCTGCCTTGTTTTTTTATTGTTTTGCACATCTTAATCCCCTTTCTGGTGGGGCATGGCTGCAGGTGTGCAGAGAACCACCAGAGATGCTGAGCTTGCCTGCAAGATAAGCAGGGTTACAGGCCACGATAAGTTCGTAACTGATGCAACTGCTTTTGAAGATAGTGCAGTGAATCAGTTAGCAACCTTCTCTTGGACTCAGTGTTGGCAAAGGGATGGGAGGATCAGATTTGTGCCTCTTTGGTAAATAGGTGCTAGAAGAAATCGCACAGGAAGGTGATTTTCATGAAAGTAATGGAGTCCCGAGAGAAGAGCACATAGCCATGAACTGAGGCTATAGAATATTGTGTAAGTATAGGAAAAATCATGTGTTATCAAATTTGTCACACTAAAAGCTCGCTTGAGAAACATCAATGATTTAGTAGATTTGTCAGAGACTGTAAAAGTGTGAAAAACTTTAACCACAAAGTGATGGTTGGAAGAGATAGAATAGCTGTAGGTTGTAATAACACAGTGCAATTAGTTTATATTTACATTCAGCTATTAAAAAGAGCGACCACATCCGTATAACTTGAACATGGCAAGAACCAGTGTCAGCTCGTCTTGACAAAGTTGTTCTCGCGTTTTTAAATAAAATATTAACAATCAAATATTTTCCTGAGAATACAGTGTCCCAATATGAAGATCCCTACCGGGTGTACCCAGAGAAATGGCATTTACACTTTGATTATTTTTGTGTGTTCTCTTGACCCCCATATTGAGCAATTAAGAGCACACTGACTCGGTGTAAACAAGAAAATTACCTATTATAATTTCTTGTGGCAGAGGAGATTAGTGACTCTTTTGAGATCAAATAGAAGAGTGGTCCACAGAGGAGGAGCTCAAACTGAGATGGGGCGTCCTACCATTGCATCTTGACAAACCAGCCTTGACAAACCGAATTGAATAGCCTGGTGCATGTGTCAACCTTTTTATTCAGAACAGTAGCGAGGGGGCGTGAGTGGGAGGGGTGGTAGTGTAGAGGAAGAGTGTCCTGTGTTTTGGAGAGTGCGTGCATTATGCCTAGAAGTTTACATTTGGTGCTCTGCTCCATCAACGGACTAACTCGCTTTCTGGGTCAACACTACCAACCTCCTCAACAGCATAAACATCAGACTCACCCGACTCAACCACAACGCAACGCACACTGCAAGCCATACTCTAGGTCCCATCTTCACCACCAGCGACTGCATCAGGTACAGCTATACCAAGGAACTCATCTGGACCGACCACTCCATATCCACTTCAGCACCCCCAGCTCCCGGACCTCTGACCTCAGTCTGCCCAGTGATCCCCAATGCAGCTGGAGCAAAGTCTCAAAGGACAAAAGGATTGATGACCTCAACACCACCCACCCCATTTTCTTCAACAACCTGGACCAGAACAACATACACTTCAACAACTGGATCACCAGCTGCGCCAACAGCGTCACTCCCATCAGCAACGACACCCAGAGAATGTCCACCAAGCAGGGTAACTGTTACACTGAAGACCTCCGAACTGCTATACAACACTGTAAACAACTGGAAAGATGATGGTACACCAGCAAGGACACAACTAACAAGACCGCCTTTAAGACACCGCTCAACCTCTACCAAAGACAGTTGAGCGAATCAAAGAATAAGGCATTAGCCTCACGCATTGAATCAAGCTCCAATACACTTCAATATTGTCAAGGAAATCTCCAACCCCTCAGCTGCAGCAAACAACATTACCCCTTCACAGGAACTCTGTGACAACCTTGCAAACTTCTTCCATGACAAGATTGCCAGCATCTACAGAAACTTCAAACCCCAGCCCACGGCCATTGACTTCTTCAAGCAACAGAACAACTCTGCTGCCTCCACATACATTAAACTAACCGGATGAAGCCAGATCGCACCATAGGACACCGCCTCTATCACAAACTCAGTCCACTCATGGTCCCAACTGACCCATGCCCTCACCACATCTTCAACCTAGGCAAACCTAGAATCAGCCACGTACTCACCCCCTAGTTCAACACCCCAATTGCCATGGTCACCTTCCCTGAGGACTGGGAACACGTAGAAGCTAATGCCCCACTAAAGAAACAACCGGCAGACCCCAGAGAATTCAACAACTACTAAGCAATCTCCCGACTCCTGTTCCCAGCCATAGTATAAGAAAAAGCCATCAATTAACAACTCTCCTCACATCTGGAACAGAGCATCCTACTTGACAATCTGGATTCTGTAGCAACCACAGCATCAAGACAGCCCACATTGCAGCAAACAATTACATCTGAGCCCTACTTGACTGAGGAGAGACTGCGGCTCTGATTCTCCTAGACCTCTCGGCAGCCTTTAATACAGCCTCCCACCACACACTTATCACAAGGCTGTACAACATAGGTCTTCAAGGAGCTGCTATCAGATGGATCGCCTCTTTACTCACTGGAAGAACGTAAAAATTTCACCTTCATTTCCGAACCCCAGGAAATCCTCTTTGAGGTACCCCAAGGATCCTTGCTCAGTCACACCCTCTTCAACACTTATATGACACCTTTAACAGCATTGATAAAACCCAGACTTAACATCATACCCTACACTGATGACACACAACTCATCTCTCTCCCTCTGAACACACCACCAACACCAAGACCAACTTCCACCACTGCATGACAGATGTTCCAACCTGGATAAAGGATAACTGCCTCAAGCTCAACACAGACAAGACAGAGGTACTGATCTTAGAACACAAAAGCTCCCCATGGGATGCATTATGGTGACCCTCAGGACTCAGACTTACACCTACCCCCATTGACCAGACTAGGACCTTAGGCATCCTTCTGGACAAAAAGCTGACCATGATGACTCAGGTCAACTCAGTCTGCTCCTTATGCTTCTTCATCCTCTGCATGCTTCATAAGATATTCAAATGGCTACTCTAAAGCTCAAGACGCACCATCACCCAGGACCTCATCTCCAGCTGACTGGACTACTGCAATGCTCTCTACGTAGGGATCCCAGCTTATCTCCTCTGACGACTAGAGACCTAAGAGAATGGGGCAGCCAGACTCATCCCAGATCTCCCTGGATGAACCCACAGCAGCCCCTACCATAGGGAACTTCACTGGCTCCATGTACAGAAAATATACCAGTTCAAGCTCCTGACCCCCTCATACAAGGCCCTACATAACTGCAAACCCACCTACTTGATCCACAGCCTGAATTTCCATCAGCCCACCAGACACCTCCACTTCGCTTCCTTTTCTCTAACCATCAACACCCATATCTGACACAGCAGCTGTGAAGGTCCTTCTCCTAACAGCAAAGATATGGAACAAGCTACCCTTCAAACTCCGGATTTCCCCACCTCTTCCATAGTTCTGAATGTCACTGAAGACCTGGCAATTCGGCTAATCAACTGGACCCTGACAGCACCTGGATACCCTCACTGGTGACAAGAAGCACTCTACAAGTCTTCTGATTGATTGATTGCTTGGGTTGTTAAATAAGTAGCTATTTCATTCAGATTGATGTAGTGTGTATTTGATGCAACCAACTGTGATCACGGCTGCTTTTATTTATCATGAAATAAAAATCTATTCTACTGCTTGCAGCATGGTATGAGTGAAGAGCTAGAGGCCTAGTATAGAAAGAGGTGGCAAAAAGTTGAAGCAAATTTCTTACTGGTGGTTTCTGGCCTGTCTCTGATTTTGTTATGGAATCTATGCAATAATGGGACAAATTACAAAATACCCTGACACAGGGGTTTGCAGAACCACAAGCCAATTTAGTATTAATTAAGCAGGTCACTATTTGATCCTACTGTAGTTAGCTCCAAATACAAGAATGATGCCATGCTAGGAACAGCAGGCCACCACCCCTGTGTTTGCATTCGCCAATGGGAAACTTTAGTTTTTTTTTTCTAAGCAACCCATGCTCCTTAAAGGAATTGGTGCTGCTTTAAAAAAAAACTTCAAGGAGAGCAAGCAGTGGTCTGCTGGATCATTACCAACAACCCCGTTCACCAAGGGGAAGTTGTCCTCTACATTTGTGAATTACTTATCACTTCCTTTGAGGTGTCAGTAATTCAGCAACTGTTTGTAACTGCAATTGGTGTTGAAAACAATGATACATGTCATACCAATTCGCAATTAGCAAAGGAATCTACTTTCACATCCTTCCCCAACTGTGATTTTGTAAGGGTCTCTAAATTAATGTTTCAAATCTGAAGAGTTTTCTGATTCACAAAATGTGTTTAATATACACCTAAAAAGTCATTTTGTGGTTTCAAACACTGTGATTTTGTGAATAGCATAGTTTTCAATCATGAAATGTCTTGGTACACCTGATTCTTAGACCTTATTCAACAACTACGTGAAGTTACAAGTCTCCCACGCCTTTTTCACTTTAAATGATCAAATCAAGAGCACAAAGCTGCCTAAACCAAGCACTACAAGCATTTCTGCAACATTAAATGGTAGCAATGTTTCAGTCTTAGTAGAAGTCTAGGAACAGGGCAGAGCCAACACAAATCCAAAAATCGTTGGAAATGGAGAAAGTGGAAATCGGATGCAGCCCGATTACACAGTTTACGGATTTGGCAGGATTAAATTAAAGGAGTATAAAAATAAGGGCATTCGTAAATGTGCAAGTTCATCTCCGCCATTTCTCGTCGATTCTGAACATTATTTCAGGTAGCCTCATATTTTTTCCTCCTTGCAGTTTGATTTTACTATCTCTTTCGTAAATCATTCATTGCTACATTTTAAAGTGTTCCACTTGTTTAAAGTTTTTTACCATTTCAACCTGAAACAGTGACAGTATTCAGAGAATATTTTAAAGACCTACTTAGTCATTACAGGGTGCAATCAGAATTAAGAATGCTCTGTAAGTCAAAATTAGAAAGAGAGAACAAAGGGGTGCTAAAAGGAATCCCTGATTAAGACCATTTGTCAGAGGTATTTTCCTTGCAATACCAGCAGTTGACACCATAAGAGCTTTGACCCAAGTGTTAGAATGAAGAGCAATAAGTATTTTCAGCAATCCTGCAGGGCTTTCTAGGACAACTATTTTACGCAATGGGGTGATTGTATCAGCCATGTGAAAACTGTTGCAAAATCTATCATTGCGGTATAAATTTACTGTCCCTGCCTTACCACATACATCTCAGAGAGTAATTACAATGCATAGGCACCATCCAAAGTAGACAGATTTAGATGGCAGCTTAAAAAAATACCCTTATCTTCTAAGCAAGTTCGAGATGGTTCAAGAACAGTTTATCTGTTGCAACAATAAGGGCTTTATGTTTTGCGGGTATGAGTGAGAGCCCTTACTATGAGTGAGAAGAAAAAAAGCCTCTGTACCAGGAATCAGGGGCTTTGGCAGTACTTTAGGAATTGGCAAATGGGGACAAAGAAGTTCCCCACAAGCTTCAAGATTTTCTTTTAGACCTACGATGAGTAAGGCATCAGGTTCCAGAGCTTTTGTTGCTCTTATGCTTTTAATGGATGTTATTATCTTTAACTGGAGAGGGAAGCAACATTTAGAAAGAGGGGAATAAGTCAGCTCTCTTTCTGAAAGATGCTACAGCTGAGGTACATGTCCAATCCTGCTTTCCTTGGGAATGGAAACAAATTGATTTCTTAGTTATTGAACCAGAAAGCCTAACAACAATGTTCCCGAACTTCCTTGCATTTCAACTCAGGGCAGTCTTTGCCATAGAGATACACATCTGGGCCTCATGAATCTCTGTAGGTGCTTGGAACAAATGCCACAGATATATTTCAAGATGTATGAATTGAGTAACTCTCCTGGCACTGAAGTTGTGTCATTGACCTCTAATGAATTTATTTAAAGCCCTACCAACAAGCCGTTCCTCGTTTGAACTAGATGCACTTTCCTTGTAAGGTTTATGTTTAACTGGAGAACCATCTGATCAGCTCTTAGCCACATTATTCGTAACTAAGTGGTAATCTACTTCCCATAATTAAAAAAAACATCTTATTAAAGAAACAGGTTAGATTGATCCATTATGGAGGCATGGTCTATATGTCATATTGTGGTTGAATGAGGTGACCAAGAGATTTTAGAGTTATTTTTTCATTATAACTGCCAGTTCTCCATCCACAAACGGGCCACAATAGGTGGGATAGATAATTTCCTGCAACATCACCACATTTAAATTGTGGTCACTTAAATCAGTAAAAAACACAACCACAATTGAAATAAGGGAGAACAAGCCACATGAAAGAAGACACTGAATGACAGAACCACGCCATAGAACTTTAAGTTGTAAAGTAAGTACACATAGCAGGAATATAACCTTTAGTTCTGCCATTCACTAATATCCAGCCCAACTCTGTCAGATCAGACAGCGTATAATTTACCCCACTTATCAATTTTTAAATTAGTATTTACTGTTTCATTAATTCTTTGTGCTTTCAATTGGTTTTCATCTTGCATTAACTTACAAAGTAAGGACATTAAAATCTCTAATTACAAAGAGTTCCATGAGAAGTTGCTTTAATAGTAATTGATGTACTTCTCCCCTAATTTCTATCAGTATTTTAGTATGTAAAGCGCTGGTGGGATGTCTATCTATCTATCTATCTATCTATCTATCTATCTATCTATCTATCTATCTATCTATCTATCTATATATATATATATATATATATATATATACACACATATATATTTAAATGTGTTCAAAAATAGAGAAATACAGTTCTGTGTTATAATGAATGAAATGTATTAACAGAGTCTTATTGTTTAAAGTGAATGCAACATGAATATTAATGAACTATTATTAATGTTGAATTCAGACGTCTGCATATTAAAGTGTGTTTATTAGAATGTATCAATCAAAGATTATTGCTTTAATTTACTTGCATTAGCCTAAGTGAGGCCTGCTAGACTTGTATTTCATCACTGTGCAGGAAATGCTGATTCATTTTCTTAAATCGGGCTTTATTCCCATGAGAATACTAGTTTTGATAATTGACCCCTATTGTTTTAGACTTAGAGAGAAGTGAAACAGTGCCCTTGAATGTGGAACATCCTGAACCATGGACTGGTAAAATATCCAATTATTTTCAATCCGGTGTGGAGCTACATGGATGGGTGAGGTTCCCATTGCAGACTTGGAAAGATATGTTGATGTTTCAACCTAGAGTTGTGTGATTGATTGCTATTGGAAGATGCTCCTTTAATATAATGTGGACTGTCTCTCAGAGTGAATAAGATTGCTGCATGAACTTTAACATGTCTTTGACCAGTTGGACTTTGGTCAGATTTCAAGATGCCCTTCCACCAGAACACTTGCTGAATGAAGAACTCTGAATGCTTAGCCCCTTGGAGAGGTATCTTCCTGCTTTGCCCCTTTGAGGTGCCCCGCTGAGACTTAGAGACTTTCTCCCTGACCCCTGCAGAAGACTCTTGATTGAGCTTATGACATGTTGACACTTTCCCTTTTACCTATCTTTTTCCCACCTTAGTTAGTAGATTGTTACCTAAGATGACGTTTCTCCAAATTCTTTTTGCCCTCTTTCTCTGCTGCCCTCATGCATTCGGCCCGCTTATGTTTTTCCTTAGTTTGCCAATGGGTTGTACCTGTGCTCAGCTAAATTATAACTCTGATGATTTCGAAATTGACTGATGCTTGTCAAAACTGAGCACTGTTTGATTTCTGAATCACAAATATTCTTATTAATGTCTTGTACTCTTTGTATTGAATTCTTATTTTGATTAATGTTAGTTTGCCTGAACTTATTTCATCAGTTTCGGTAGCCCTGGGTGATTCTGTATCTTTATAATTTTGTCTTGATAGTTTTCTACAGGACTTTGAGATTGAGTTTGTAATGAGCACCTTAACGTTATTCATGACAGTTTTCCTTGTAGGCTAAATGGGTAATATTGTCCAACTAATTGGTTTTTAATTAAATTGAGTTGTAACTGAGTTGTTTGGTTCTACCACATACAGGGTCCAAAGATCCGTTGACCTTGATGAGCGTTGATTCCAGTGAAGGATGAAAATGCTCCCATACTGCTGTCACTCCAAAGGCATTTCCTATCATCCTGCTTAGACTAAAAGAGGAAACACCTAATTTAGCCCGATATTCAAATCTCAAATTAAGACCATTTTGGAACCAATTAAATTTGATTGCTAAGACAGTTGAGCATCACCATATAAAGTTTTAAGGACAAGATACGTGGATTTAAAAGGCACACTTTGGGCTACTAGAAGCCAGTGTGAAAAAAGCAGGACAGGAGATAAACAATCAAACTAATGCAGCCCCTTTATGAACCTGACTGTTTCACTGTACATCAATTGACGTCAACAAATGGCTTTAGCACAACCACCTAGATGCATTTGCCGTAATGGAGGCAGGACTGCTTAAAACAGTACCCACTGTGACTTGATGCTCGAAGTCAAGATAAGGCAAGGACTAGAAAAACCAATAGGCAAGGCTAAGCTGCCAGTCTTTTTGCTTTCTAAATCCTTGTTTTGTCAGTTTTTTGGTAAAACATTGCTTGGGGAGCTGCTGGGCTCGAGATAGTATAAAAAATCAAACAAAGCTTAACATCAAAACGCTTTTGGACTCAAGAGCACACATTGCTATAATAGTCCCTGGCAAATGGTCAGAAAGCTACCACTCACAGTGAGGTTAACCAATGACTGAAATGGTGCAGTGCATGGAAGAATATTGTGAATGACTCAGCAACAGTGTATATATATATATATATATATATATATATATATATATATATATATATATATATATATATGTGCTGTCTAGTAGGCTCAACCTAAAAAGCATATGATTTGCAAGTGTCATTGCTCCATAATATAATAATATAAACTTTAGTGAGTGATGACATTATAATGTAATCACAATTTGAAAAGGGCCATGAGTTTTAGAACTATGGTTGTCCACAAGTTGGACTACATTCTTTTAAGGGGGGCATATGGATTCTTGTAAATTCATTTTTTTTAAATGGGTACTTTTTCAAAATCTTAGCTGTGATTGTAACCTTCGCCTCAAATATCTGCACAGACTATTGTTTCATCTTTAATATTTTGGCTGCACCAGGCATTTTAAGTGTCATTCGCATCTCTTTGTGTTTGATGTCGTAGGATGGGCTTTGGTAGTTCTGTGGGCCCCAATATGACTTCCGAGTGGCACTAATCTTACATTTTTATCTGAGGAAGCAAGTACATAAAACAATTCATGAACTAAATTGTAGATACCTTATTAATCTCCAATTTCAGTGCTGCAACATATACTCCCTACTACAAGACGGTATGGAGTAAACCAACAAATCAATATTTTAGTCCTCATTTTCAAAACCACAGCAAGAAATAAAACAATCGCATTTATTAATTATGCTGTCGAGTTTATAATACAACTCATGCACACACTATGATGTCCATTCTCTTTGAAACTACATTGCTTTACATATTCTTGCTAATTGTTTCTCCACAGAATTGAAAATCTCTCCTCGTAAAACCAGGAAGTGCTTGTCCGTGCTTATGTTCAACAGGATGAAAACACTTGGGCGAATCAAATACAGAAATAATTGTTTGAATAGAGTTGTGAACAATTGTCAAACTCACCTACTCACATTTTGGGAAGTTTTTGTTCTGTAAACCTTGTCAACTTTGTTAACTTTACTAAGAGACAAACAATAGCAAGCACTAATGGAAAAACGACTTATTTAGAAACCTTTACAAAAAAAAGAAAACATTTTCAGCATTAACCTTCTCCCAGAAGTGGCTGAAACCAATTCACACCATAATAATTTGACGCCAAGCACATTTTTGCTAAGTACGCAAAAGTTGCAACTATGCATATTGAACATGATATGACCCCAGGGGTACCTCCAGAAACTGAAGCATAACTTGTTACTATTGTTCTAATACCAAACTGAACAACATTTGCAATGGGTGATCAATTGACACATGAACCAAATCAGTATACATGAGCCTGGATGGAGAAGCTACAGACAATAACAGCTTTCTAATATAGATCCATTTTGTACATGGTGTCTCACAGGTCAAATGATCTCAAACTTTCTGCCAAACATTTGGTCTTTTGTGCCAATCGGCTTATGAGCTGCTAGCAGAACACCACACTTCTGAGCTTTTGAGCATGTTGCTAGGCCAGAATATCCATTCCATACGTGATTATGCAGCAGTGTGTTCTGTACTACGTGAATACCATTAAATGATGCTCATCGATCTGGGTTTTCAAGACTGAGAGATGCTTCCTAAATATGGAAAACAGTCTGGAAACTCACAGTGTCTCAGGATCTACTTTAGCGCCTGTCTATCCATCTTACTTTATATGGCCTGCTATGGGTCACTCGGGTACACTTTACAGAATCCAAGCACAACCTAGCTGCTTCTGCTGTATTCCCAACAAAAAAAAACACTGGCATGTCAACATTCGGGACAACTTGCTAACTCTTGAACTGAGGCTCAGAGTCCTGTAGGAACTGTGCTGCGCACCAGCTAAGATTGCATGCAATGTATTCCGCTGCACTGCAAGCAACTCGATAAAATCAAACACCTGAGGTAATTGAGCAGCAAGACCTCGGTGCCACAACCTATCAAGCGTGATGCTGACTTTTCAATTTGTATCCAATGTATTGATCAGCAAATCAAATCATCAATAAGGTGAAATCAATATACATACTGAAAATCGGTAATCATTGGTGCATTACCTTGTTTTAGGGGAAGTTGTGAGCCATTCTTCGTGCTTTTCAAATGTTATTAAATAAGCTGCAATTTCCTGAAAAATAAAAGTGCAAAAAATAGTTACATTTTGATCTTACTTTACTGCATTAACACAGATTCACTGAGTGATCACAAACATGTAAAGCAAGCTACAACTATGTAAACTGTCTTTAGTGACAATTAGTCCTCCCTTTCAACCCAACGACAAGCTCAACAAACACTGAGCACAAGAAGCAGTACTGCTCTGCCCATTGCAGTGCGATATCTTTGGTACAATGGATCCCAACAGACATGGAGAGAAATTGTCAAAGTGTAAGATAGGACTAAGGAAACACGTGGACGTTGTGCTTGGCATGAATTACTCGTAGCTAGGTGCCTGCCAATGTGAGTGAAGAACAGACTTGTAGAACAGATCGGCACATATCAGAATGAAAAGGGGATGCAATACTGCATTTTTAAACTCCTAGTTTTGTTTTTGAGAGTAACTTTTAAATTATAAAACTAAATTTAAATTAGACCTCTAATACCAACGTCCTGCTGAATAGATCTCCCAAACGTTGGTTAAATGTGCCCAAGTATTATACTGCTCTGGTCTTTACCACCACGTATTTAACCTTTCTGATCTTGCCTCGTTCAACAGCATTCTATGTGTCTATTCCTTCTACCTATCTCTGTATCTACTAAATAGCTCGTTGAATAAAATTATCTTCCTTTCATCAGTTCTACATCTCTTCCCCTGTGAGTTTTACTCATAAAATGTAATCTGACAAATCTTCACGAAGCAATGAATCCGTGTGTTTTCCTTTGGCTTGTGAAGTTACAAGAATAGTCCCCATATACTCACTGAATAATTCGTCTTAGTTTGGCCCCACCTGTTGAATTCTCTTTGTTGCTGCACTACTCTGGAGGTGCAATATAGTGCTGTTTTGTTTAGATGCAGACTCCAGGGCTTAATTTGAGCCGGTGTTTGCAGATGGGGCCCACCGATGCTCCTTTTTGTGGACCAGCATTTATTTTTCCTCAACTAACGTTAACCCGGAGCAAGACAGAGAAAAAAACACAATAACGGGGAAAAAGGAGGAAGAGAAAGACAAAAAAGCAGACTAAAAAAAAGAATGAAATCCAGGATGGAAAAGAACGAGAAAGAGTGAAAGAGAGACAAAGAGTTTCTAGTGGTAGATGAAAGGTCGTGAAGTGGAACCAAGGCTACGCAGCCTTGCTATTCCGCACACCCAACATTCAATAGCGCCAACTTCTGAGCTAAACTTTGTGCCCTGCTACGTATTCTTTTACAAATAAAGCCTGGTAGATTCGTTCTAGTTGGTTGGTGTGTCAATAAAATACTCTGATATCCACACAAAAAAACATGTTGCTAATTAAACACGAGACAACTGGAAACCTGAATAGTACGAATGTGCAGAATTTATATCTATTATGCTTCTAGAGTGATCAACAACTCGCATTAATGCTTGCAGTATTGTAAAAGCAAACGAAAGTGCAAAAAACTGCAAATTCAAAAATGTCACCTTTGTGGAATTATGTAAACACTGCAGATATAAAATCACATCTGATTTTTGTGTTCGTTGAGTGGCTCAAGTACAAAATATCTCAGGAGACACATTTTTACTTCGAGTCAGGCGCCTCTGCAGTACCTTGAGTGACTTTTGAATGTGAGGTGTGCCCTTGTACTCGGTCATCATGCAAGACACTGTGCAATTCTTGTGAAGTTATTTGAAATTCTGTGAAATTAAATCACCTGTTTTTCAATTTGCCACCCACCTAATAATCACTCAAACTTAAAATAAAGCCCACTCCTGAGACAGGTAAACCCAGTCCGAGCAAATATTGCAGATGTTCAAATAAGTGCATTTATTCCGTTAAGGGGTTTTAAAACATGTGTCTGATTTTTTTTTTATGACGCAGGCGGGCCAAAAAGGGTCTTTTTGCTATGAATGTAGTATTCTGATGTGCTGGTCCGTGTGATTGATCTAGGTTAAGACGTTATAATGTGATTTTAACCGAGCTGGACAAACCTATACAGTGATCACAGCACAACAATGTGGGCAGAGTCTACTTCTAGGCGTGCTAGCGGGGTTGGGAGGGGTAGAACTCCATATCCCAGCTTTGCTTCCGTGCCCCACTGCAGTACTGTACCTCGCCGAGCTGACTGCGGCAAACCATCCTGCACTCCCCTTCTTGGTTAGACGCAAGCCCATCATCCAGTCCCAACCGTACCTCCCAAATCTTGAAACTTCTCCTACTTTAACTGTACCCCAACCTTACCCTGCCCTGCCACCCCATCGACTCAATCCATCAGTTTCTCTCCTGCTCCAATCACCCTGCTCCTCCTTCACCTGCTGCTGCACTTCTCCTCCAGGCCTTGCACTGAGCTTGTTTACACCCTAAAGGTGAGTCAAGCAGGGTAGACACATAGCAGGCACCCCCTCTCCTCATCACTGTGCGCTGTTAGTGTAGTTCAGTGCTTAATTTGTAAATAAAGAGGTGCCGGTGCTCAAAGCCCTTCTCTTAAACACAAGACTGCTGTAATTAAATCTGCCAGCACTGAATACTGAGGTGGTGTAATCCTGAAGCCATCTCGGGCCTCTTCAATCCATTTACAGCCACTCCCTGCCCCTTCAGCTCATCCTGCAACTTTCTACTTTCTCCCTTTGTGACGCTTTTTAGTTTTTTCTTCTTCCGTCTTTCCCATACGTGTATTTTGCTGGCAGCAAATGCTTGAGGCATAAGAATAAGCGCCGGCCCTCACAAATAAGTGCCGGTGCTCAGCACCGGAAACAACAAGCACAAATTAAGCACTGGTGCAGTTTGCAATTCGATGAAATGATTTGACAGCATTCAATTTTGACAACACTAGGTTACTCTGCCACCTACCCATTATGTTATATGATATATATATATAATTTATGAGGATATACATTATATCATATATAATTTTCATATGTTTCCACACACAAATAAGAGGTGATCAATCTCCACAAATAACTCATGCAACCATCTACATGGATCTGTAGTAGCGACTTTGTGAAATTTCCTCTCCCAAAAACACATCAGAAAGAGATTAAACGGGTAAGGATATAAGAACCCTCTTACAGAAATGAAAACGAAGTATGATAATCCGTTCACCATGGAAAGCACTTGGATAACTCAATACACAAAGCTTCTCCCCGGCGCAAACAGCAAAGTCAGCATGCGCGCAGAAGAAAGACGGGACAAATCTGGACACCTAAAGGTAAATTAAATATTTATAAACACAACAACATCATTGCAGATGGAATTACTGATTTATTAATAATTTCCACAAAAAGCCAGTGGGTGACATCAACATAAGTCATCCCGCCTGCTCTGAGGCAGGTTTCAGCCCATTACTTCGAGATCCGGGCTGAGGCTCTCCGGTTTGCTCACAGTACATTGGTAAGAGTTTATAAGTTAATTTAAGATGGCGCTGCTGTGTGTTTTTCATGAACTCGGAACAACTCCAAGTAACAAATTACTTTCCGTGAGGCTCCGAAAAAAACGTAGAGTTTAAACGAAATGAACAGCGTGATTAAAAAAATTACCAGTAGGCTGTTGCGCATATGCGCGAGCGGCTGTGACTGGTGTCTCACTAGCCGCCATCTCAAAGGGGCTTCCCTGCTTCAATGCCACCGGGGAAAATGTATTCCAAGTAGCGCCAGATTACGGTTAATGAGGGCCCGCAGCCAGTTACATACATGACGCACATGTCATGTGCTATATCTTGCCGGGTAGAGGAATGCACATTTACTATTTACTCGTGCTGCTTAGTGTTCTCGAGGCGCTTTCATATGCTTATCAGGTCTGGTCATTCATAACAAAAAGTCTAAAAACACTAGTGCCGACACTCGGTGTGAATATCAGAGGCCGTGTGATCTCAAACAGCTTTTCATCTTGAGGCTGTTTAGGAACACGCAAACTTTGCTTGCTTTCTGTTATCTATGGCAGTATTACATGCTCGATAAGAGGCCTAAAGTTTTTACCATTGTGCTTAAGGCACCACGGTATTTAATATCTGTCAGCGGCTGCACACAAGTTTTTATATTGACCCCTTTGTTGAGCCACTTATTCTTGCAAAAAGATGCAATTTATACATTGTTTCACTCGGCCTCCTGTCCTTTTGCAGTTTATTATAGGGTGGTAATATCTAAACTTTCTTTTGGGCAAAAGCTTCCATTGACTCATTGAGGTTGGCCAGTCACGAGGAGACAGTTCACCAGGACCTCAGGAGATATAGGTTACACATATGCTGTTATCCAGTATGCACCACAGTGACGCACATCACCGATGGAGACATATAATGTAGACCACATAGAAAGTGCTTTCATTTTGCTCAACCGAGGAGGGTCTTCGGTGTGGGACAGGAGGGCAACAAAGGCCATCTGCACTTCCACAGTAAGCTTATGCTGTCTCTGCCAAAGGTCAGATTCTCGACAAGAAGCCACAACTGATGCAACCTGAGGGGTGGGGTCATGAGTGCTTCAAGGCACCCTAGGATAGGATCCTAGGATCTTCAGGGCTGCTGCAAGGCTTGCAGAGTGGGGGTTTACCAGTGCACCTTCTATTAGGGGTTCCCCTGCCATTCTTTTCTTAGCTACACATCTACAGTGTGTGATGTTTCTTCTTCACTTGCCTGATATGGGACTTGTGTGCTACCTCAAGAGCTTTTTAAGCAATTTCCAGTGGATATGGTCAGATTAACACCTGCAAGGCCCTGTGCCTTTCTTCAGCTTGCTCTATGTGATGGGAACACTCTGCACATGCACAGAGGTGGCCGCCCCCTGCTAACATGTGCAATACTTTCATCTTTAATTCACTCTTGCCCTTCATTGGTCAAGTCCAGAGTAAGTCCTATGTAAGCTGTCTATATTCCTGTATCCTCATGAGGTCATGAGGCGTTCATTCCAGCGCATAGTCCCTCACCAAGGCTAACCTTACTGCACTTCTACCAAGACACTGTGCTAGAGTACAATTAACTGTCTCACTGTCCCGTACTGGAATGCAATTATTGTGGACCTGTGCTGAGTACAGCTGGAACAGCAACGTGGGTTACCAGGAAGTTATCCTCATTAATGCCTGAGGGCTCTGCAAACCTTCTTCCAATCACATGATCTTGTTCTTCGCCATGTAACTAGGGTTTCCACCTTTCTTAGAAACAAATATCAACCATTTGTTTACGTTTTGCTACTCTGGAACAGCCAAGAGCTTTCATGTAAAATTGCCAGGTTTCTTTTGCAACATGAGAATTATCTACCTGTTTGCTCTAATAATGATTTGGAAACGATTTGGACAGCTCTCAAATCCTACTTGAATTGATTTCTTTGTTTGCTGTTTTAGGTTGATGTTTCACAAGGTAAATCTTGGATTTCCTTGCTTTTCCCTAAGGATAAAGCTGGTGGGGCTCCACGTTGGTTCCCATGCCACTAGTTACACTTTATTGCATGTCACATCCAGAATTTATGGAGGATGCCTAACACCCCTTGAGCGTGCATGCGCTAGCACAGGTGCGCACAGATGTGGTGATGTACCTCTGAAGTATCTCAGTTCCTGAGCGGTAATCTGATATAGTGCATTATAGAAGCCTGTAATTTTATGTCCTTGGGATGAAACTCATTTTCAGATAAATTTATACAAACTATTTATTGATTATATACTATTGTATAGGGTGGCAATACTATAAAACTGAACTCATTAAAGACCCAAATCAAGCTGCTAGGAGCACCACGTTGGACTGGCCACAAGACTAAGGGTCTCATTACAAGGCTGGTGGTCTTCAGACCGCCAGCCTTGAGGTGGCGGTCAGACCACTGCACTTCAGAGGTCCAACTGCCACATTACAACCCTGGCAGTCGGACCACCTCAAGTCTGCCATCCACACCAGGATCATTGTTCCCGACGGGCTGATGGTGGTTGGATTTGCAGTCAGCCACGGCGGCACTGAACTCAGTGCCGTGCCACCATGATGATCATGAATCCCCTTTCCGCCATCCTTTTCATGGCGTCCTCTTTCTCTAACTCTTGTTTATTCTGACTTTCTCCCTATGTGAGAGTTTTCCCCATCTTTCTTTCTCCATCTTTTCATTTTGTGTGTTTTTCTCTCTCTTTCACTTGTACCTGTCTAATGTGGAAAAATAAGAGCCGGTCCCCATAAACGAGTGACAATAGGCAACCACAGGCTCAATCTAAGCTGGCTGAGAAAACATACCTGTGCATTCCTGTTGCCTTACATATTAATGTTTCCTTCCACATGCATCTCACAACATGCACAATATATTTCATAATCTAATTTGAATATTGTGTTTATACTAACCTGAATTGATCATCAGCCCTATTATGCGTGCTAAGTTTCATGATTCCTACAGCCAAAGTATATTTATTTGAGGTAGTATATCTGCACACTTCCTACATCTCATAGTATAGCGTAGCCTAATCTTCAATGTTGGCAAACAGAAGCATGATTTCAGGAAAATAATCAATTCAGCAGCATGTTTTTATACCTTTATCTTCAATTCAAGGAGTTCTCACCTTGTCTCCAAGAGAAGATACTGCCTCAAGGGTCATTAGAGAGTTTTGTTGAAGTAACAGCTTCTGTCATGAGTTTACACTCTATAGATGTGTATTGAGAGACAATAGCGCTTTATCAATGACAAAACATCAGACTCTATATTTCAGTGAAGTTTGTAGTCTAATTCTCTTGGCCACTTGCTCATTCAAACTACAGAAAGGTCAGGGCATGGTTTGGAGCCTTGATGGCACAGATCTTGAATGCTTTACCACAGGAACTTTCTGTGTTTTGAATGCACTAGAACCAGCCGGGATTGAAAAAGAAACTAAAACGTTTATTCACAAGTTAAAGTCTGGTGCTGAAGGTGAAATGTTATGTTACGACTTTCTTCGGGTTCAGTGGCGCATGCGTTAACCTTCATTTTACAAAGCTCCAGAAATTAGCAAAACTGCTTAGCAACCTGTGTCAGATTTTTTTTTGACGTATAAAAAATTAGGTTTCAGATAAGATGCATGTCTTATGTTTGAAGAATGACATCTCTGCTTTCTCAAATTTTCCAGTAATCGATTGCTCCTAATCCGGTCATAGATTTAAATTTCCACAACCCTTGCACCTGTCACCCACTTAATGTGCAAAACTAGGAGACAAATTCAGTCAGCATCAAACTTTTTTAAACTGTGATGTTGAGGGAAAGGCGGAAAAGATCTACATTTTCTCAGCAAACTTACTATTTATTGAAACTTAAAGAAATGCTAACTCTCTAAGCAAAGTTAAGCAACAACAATTATTTGGAAAAGTATACTGCACTTAAAACAATGGGCCCCATTATGACCCTGGCGGCCGGCGGAAAGCTGGCGGTAACACCGCCAACTGGCTGGCGGTGTTCCGCCAGCTATTATGACCGTGGCGCAATAGCCACGACCATACCGCCGGCCTCTCCACAATACCGCCAGGCTTTCGCCTGGCAGTCATAATCCCCAGGCAGCGGTGGGATTATGAGTCCCCAACCGCCAGCCTGGCCACAGCGGTAAAAACTGCTGTGGAAAGGCTGGCGGTAAGGGGGACTTAGGGTGCCCCTGGGGGTCCCTGCATTGCCCATGCACTTGGCATGGGCAGTGCAGGGGCCCCCAGGCATAGCCCCATCGTGCATTTCACTGCCCGAATTTCGGGCAGTGAAATGTGCGACGGGTGCTACTGCACCTGCTGCACATCAGCATTGCCGCCGGCTCTATTACGAGCCGGCAGCAATGTTGATGTGACTTTTCCACTGGTCCAGCGGACGGTAACACTGTTACCATCCGCTGGCCCAGCGGAAAAGTCGAAATAGGGAGCCAGAAATACCACCAGCACTGGTGGTATTCTGACGCCCGCTGCCTCAGCAGTTTTCAGAGAAGACCGCCGAGGTTGTAATGAGTGCCAATGTTTTCTCTAACTTAAAGCAAAGCGAAAACATTCAAACTAATCCCTTGCACAACCCAAAGCACTTCCCAGAGTGGTGGAATGGAGACAACCTCTGCCACCTCCCTGGTCAGATAAGGAGGCAAAGAAACATCTATAATCAATTTTGTCTGCACACCTACAAAACTGTTGAAAAACTCAGGAGTGGGCGGACACCTCTGCCATTACTGGCCTGCTAGAGCTACGTTAGCTACTAGTTTTCACCTGATAATTTTCCCAGCCAGGTATCTACACTTGGCATTTAGTGAAAAGAACGCTACTGCTCATTTTTAGCCCAAATACATTCTTATTAATAACGCATTAGGATAACAAGGGTAGATATGCATCTAGGGGTTTTCTAATCCTGCAAGGTGCATTATGGAAAATGCAGTCAGAATCCAAGTGTAATGATTGCGTTGCTTTGATTTCTAAACCTTATTAATGAACATAAGCACTGCACCTGTCTGTTTAATATGGGAGTATCCTGAAAGAGAGGGGCGAGCCATAATGGCGGGTCTCGGACATAGGTGGAGCTGACGTCTGGCCTGTGGGGAGTTGTATGCCATTGGTTTTAAATTTTGAGTGCCTGCATGACTTGCCCACGAGGCGCACCCATTGGCTGCCAGCGGCCAGTGGGGTCACCTGGACAGCCGGCAGGGGACCATGTAGGGGCATTTAAGCCATGGGTAGTAGAGAACACCCACATAGCCTCGTGGAGAGCTGTGCCCCTGCCAGCCACCAACGCAGCCTGCTGCACCTGAGAGGAGCATCTTTATGCCACCCACCCATCCCAAGTCCAATGTACAGGGTTTGAACGGGTATTTGGATTTTTTAAATTGATTTTTCACTAGCAACACCTCATTTGTCCTTTGTCTACATTGCTGTTTTTTCATATTTATTGCAGTGATGGAGTCAGGTTTGGTCACAAAGCTAACAGACACCCTGGCAGCGGGAATAAGAAGGCAGGCAAATTCCGGATACCTTTGGTTTTTAACCTTTGAGCAACTAAGGTCAGAAATAATACGGATTGTAAGGCAGGGCCAGGGACATTTGCTACAGCGATTGTCCATGGCTCTACAGGTACTTTATGGCACTGCCCAGGGATTGTGGGGAGCTGGACCTTGTGCCAGGGGACCAAGATTTGGCCCAGTTGCCTAGGCACATCTTCTAAAGGGTGCCAGGAGGGATCCCTCTTTTTTGTTGCTCTTGCATGGATGATTTTGGGCTCAACTGACTTTCTGGTCTTTTTGCTCCACTCTCTGTGACAGAGCAGGGGATTTTGCCTTGTACAGTTTATACTTATGTGAGGCCCAGTGGGTAGCACTCTGACTCACTAGCCAATTGACAAGTGTTCTAAGGACCAGAGGTGTGGTCAAGCATTACTTAAACAATGTGGTTAGGTGATTTATGTATAGATTTTGCTCCATACACTTTCTGTTTAAATAATATTCACATTGTTTGGCTTTATCAAATGTTTTGAATACTAATGTTTGTTGTTGTAATAAATATGGCCTGAGAACTGTTTCTCAAGATGGAACTCCACTTGACTTAGGTTAATTCTGTCAATTCTTTACCTTCCATTAGTGGGTTGGGCCCAGAAGTGGGTCTGGGTAAGGGTTTCACAGACTCCCCTAGCTGCCCCAGCCATGGGCATGCTCTCTTACCTGTGCTTGGTGATCTCCAAAGGACTAAGCAATGGAAGCCCAGCAGGTTCCCAGTGAAAGGCTGCCTTGATGCTTGCTGATTTTTAAGGCTTCACTGGAGAGGCAAAAGCATGTGTGTGATGGTCAACGCGGCTTTGCCTCTCAAAAGGATTGAATTGCAGAAGCTGGTACTTAAATGCTCAATCACCAATTACAATCAGAAAAAACAATAATTCAAATGAAAAGACGATTGACATACATTTCTGGGTGCCATTATATATCTTATACATCTAGGCCCTTATGTATCAACCCATTTCCTCACAGGTACAGAATGGGTAAAACTGGTTCAATTCTCTAGAACCTAGAAACTGCTCCCTTTTTGCACCCATAGCTACATGTCTTAACTCATCCAAAACTGCAAGGGTTAAGTTAACTCACATGGTAATATCTAGAAGATTTAAGGCCCTCGCTAAAGTTCTGCAGTAGGTCAGCCTTCATCCTGAAGCTGGCATTTCTGAAAACCCTTATAATTGGCTTCAATTTAACATTATGACTGTGATTTGATTTTCCCAGTCGGAATCGGATTTCCCAACAATCTCATTCATGCTCCAGGATTTTTGCCAGTAGAATGGGGTGAGGTAGAAAAGGCAAGCTTCACAATCAAAAATGTATATTTCGTTACATGCATGGTTCAGCTTGTTAATGATAGCAACAGTGAAATCCAATACCTTTAGTTTTCCTAAGAAAAGTCCTACAAAGGGGATAACATTTCCTCTGATTTCACAGGTAGGGTACTACTTATTTGCAATCCATGAACACCAACTATTGAGTTGAGAGAAAATACACCACCCCTTGATGCCTTTCCCACGGGTATTTTTACCTTGTTGTTTCAAGCTTTGATGAGTTGTACTCCCCACAAATTTGGGCAATTATTTTGTGTTTATAAGCAATTATGAGAATTTTTAAGAAAGGTCTCCTATATATTGACTGTTTTTAATGTTCCCCTAGACTGCTGTGCCAGGTTCACACTTTTGAGGTTAAATAGTGACTAATTAGGTAAGGAATACAAATTGTGTCTTGATCACATCTATGAGAAAACTCTCAGATGTTCAGGATTATTCATAGTACTACAAAGACAGATAATGTCTTCAAGGAAAACACCATTCTATTAAGTATTTGAGGCAGGGTTATTGAAGTCATGAATTTCTGCTGACATTGTGTTTCCCGCATAATTATGAATTTACTGCAATTGCCACCTAATACACATCTGCTGCACAGCTTGCAGATTTTAACAAAAAAATTGCAGTAGCTTTTGGTATAGGCTACTCATAAATGGTATGTAGTTTCAATGTTAAATTCCAGTTGATTTAAAATTAATACAGAAGTTAGCATGTTTCTGTGAAATAATTGATAAGGTTTGTTGTCCATAATGCTTGGCAATACAGTGCTTGGCGAGATCTCATAAATATTGACAAGCTGACACATGTTTCGCCCCCTGTAGCGTGTAGGCCTGGGACTTTTTCAAGGCGATAAGGTAAAGGTACTTTTAAATAGAGGTCTTCGGACCTAATCTTTATCCTAAAAATTATTCCTTTTAACAAAATGTTTTTGTTAACTCAAGCAGATCAAAAGTTAATAAAAAAAAAACCCTACTTAGTGCAGTGCAGTTATTCAGCCTTTACAAATGTTAACAGGTCAAATTTCAGTTGCTGAGTGCTATTTTCAGAAGTTGCACTGGTAATAATGTGATGAAATGTTTGCCAGACAGTATTAACATGTTAAAATGGAAAAATAGTGAAATAATACTGCTTCCCAGTGTACTGCATTATGTTGCATTATTTGTCTTTTCTTGCCACACAACTCGGTCAAATTTTTAATCGGGAGCTACAGTGCCATATGCTTTCACTGGCTCTATTTATATGTACTTAATGCTGCCTTTGAGTTGGTGATTGCAGGTAGGGCCTACCGAAATTGGGCATACATTTTTTCCCCATTAGACTTTGACTCAGAGCAACAGAAAAAACATGAAAAGGGGAGAAGTCAGGAGCAAAAAACAACCTACAAGGTACAATATGGGGCAGAGAGCGTCTGGTGGTGAATTCAAGGGACATGAGGTGGAATCAATAATAGACAGTATTGATATTTGGTTGGCTTTCATTCTGTTGCACCAGCAGGGATCTTGTGAGCAAAACTTTGGGGCCCAGCACTACTTTTACAAATTGAACACCATATGTATGTACCTCATTCTGGACATTTATGTCCAACATTGTTTGAGGTCGGGCTGCTGCAAGCCAGATTTACACCTATCAGGATTTCCATATGGCATACATTTACACGTGATTAAACTTAAATGAAATAATTTACTTCTCTCTGGTCATTCTGAAAATCAGGCCTGATTTGAACTTTATGGACCATTACTGGAAGCCCTGATTCATTGGAACATGTTGTGATCTAGGACCAACGAATGATGTGCCTACTTCAAGAAATTTAAGATCTGATTCGAAAATACTTCCTGATTTTACTGCCTTACTCTTCATAGAGCCCAAGCTATGTCTCCCAATACAAATCCGGGCAATGTGTGTCTTACTATAAACTTGCACACATCAACCAGCAACCGAAATCTGCATCTATTTACTCTTTCCATTGCTGCGCTCAGCAAGAGCACTATTGCATTGCAGAGGCTGGGAAAAAGCCAGGACCACGTTACTAACGCAACTCCTCGGTGTGTAAATAAACTGCTTCCACCCACATAGTACCTGGTTCAGCACTTTCCAACATCCTGCAATTCCACACTGAAAGCTGGTAAACAAAGCTCTGTAGTACAGTATTAATAATAAGCTCGCAAGTATGTCCAATCAATAATTGTTTCTGCTGAACAGAAGCAGAAAATGGCCGCGCTCCATCTTCCCCCTGCTTGTTCCATCGCCTTTAGGTGTATGTACCAATTACAAGGCTCTTAATACCAGGGCTTCTTTGGGCCCTCGAGGCGCAATCTGTTTTACACTTTAATCAACAAGTCCTCAATTCTCTAACCATTCTGCGCGCTTGGCACCTTGGCCTTTTCGGCGCTAAATGAACCCAAAACACAATTAATGAGATGAAAATAGAAATGTAAACATATCAAGCTGCATATGTATACACCGAGAGATTAATAACGCGTTTACGCTTTTTCTATCGTAGGTAGGTGCCGGTCTCCTGAACAAGGAATGTAGCATGGAATGCATGAAATGCTCAGCTTTTAATATTATTCTCATCATCGCTCAAAAATGAAAGCGAAAGCCAGAGTCCGAAAAGGAGTCACATGACATGTCACTGACATTAAAAGTCGTTTAAGTCGTGTTCTTTGGTATCAGAAAAACACTGAGTTCTGCACTAAGAACACACATGCTGTATGTTGCTTTCAATTTTACTATTGTTATTGCATACCTTGCACTAGGTCTGTGGTGTAAATATATTTTTCTTACCCTTTGTAATTACAATGTAAACGTAGCGTTTATTGCCTGTACATTTATGTACACTTTGTGTTTCATTTTTTTTTTAAACGCCAAAGAAAGGTTAAAACAAATAAGTAATCACATCACATCACAAATGCGAAAGGAAAGCATAAACAAAAGTGAGCTTTCCTACGCTTCCATGGACCTGCTCACAGACTGTATTTCATAGGTGAAAGAGAAAAACGAGAAAGCAGCACAATGAGGGAAAGCAGAAAGCTGCAGGTATGAGCTGAAGGGGCAGGGAGTGGCTTTAAATGGATTGAAGAGCTCCGAGATGGCTTCGGGTTTACGCCGCCTCAGTGTTCGCACATGAAATTGCAGCAGCCGCATGTTTAAGAGGAGGCCTTTCGGCACCGGCACCTTTTTGTTTACAAATTAAACACCGAGGCCAGGGCCAAGTTAATGCACTGAATCATGATATGACGATGAGAGTAGAGTTAACAGGCATGGAATTTCAAGAAGACACAGTGTTTGGGACTTATTTGACACAAAAATGAATATGTTTCAAATTGCTGACAAAATTGATCTAAAATGGGGTTTAGATTGGCTTCAGACACCACACCGTGGTTTACCTGATTGCCATTTGTTAGAAATTGGGTTTCTGGTTGTCAGAGTCGGCACCTTGTACAAACAAGAACCACCTCTCTAGTCAGGGTAAGCTGGATACAGAAATTAAATTAACCTGTGTTCACCCTCTGATAGCTTGGCACAAAGCAGACAGGCAAGAGGCAACGTGTAAAGTATTTATGCAACACACACGCACACACAGTAACACAATGGAAACACCACAAAAAGGCTTCACACAGGTTTAGAAAAATAGATGGTTTATCTGATTAGAAAAAGACCAAAATGCAAAAACCCAATAAGTACACCAAGAGATTTTCACTTTAAAGTACGCCAATGGAGTGCTTTATATGGGCTCATATTAGAGCCTTTACGGTATTTGGAAGAACACATTTAGCTCACTGCGAGGAGTGCAGTGGAGAAATGTAGGGACTGCTCGAGTCCAGTTTCGGGTAGTCAGATAAAGTAAAAAATGAATTTGTCACTTGCTACGGGGAGCACAGCGAAATCCTAATGACCACTCAGGTCCAAGTTGAGCCATCGATTACTCCTCAGCGGCCCGAGACAAAAGGAAATACCTGGTGAGTGATGGTGTCACAGTGGAAAGCGGAGTTGGACTGGAGCGCAGCTCTTTGGCCCGGTGAGGTGCAGGCGCGTACAGTGTGTGACATTGCCTGGGTAACTGGCCCAGGTACCTCTGACTTTAGCCCCTGTGGAGAGCAGGCGCAATGGGCCAAGTCGGGTGCAATGTGTAGCAATGCACCGTGCTCCCAGGAGGATCCTCACAGTAAGGACAGTCCACTCCTCCCAAACAGGGATGAAAAGGGCAGGTGTGCACCGCACTCCAGCTGTATCCAATAGCACAGGAATGCTCTCCCAAGTAAAGAACGGAACTTTGGCGAACGGTGACGCAAGTTCATATTAAGCCGCTCGCGAAGTGGAAAGTTCAAATAAAGGCACTCAAAATTTTTGATGAATGGTGCAGCAAGTTTGAAATTAAGCCGCGCACAATGTATTTGATGTCCCTGAGACCTCAGGGAAGAACAGGGGGCAAGTCAGCAATCCTTTGGAGTCACTCTGGGGTATTCCTTGATTCCACTTTTGCAGGAAGCATGGCAGCTCAGCGAAGCCGGGCAGCAGTTTCATAAAACAGTCAAATACAGCAAAGTGGCAATCCTTCAGCACAGCAGCCTTTACTCTAATGGGGATTTTTTCCGGTCCAGTATTATACCGGTTTTAGTGGGTCAGAGGCCAGTACTTGTACCAAAAACTGGCTCTGATGTGGTGGAAGACATTAAAAGATTTCTCTGGAAGTGCACAGGTTCCCCTTTCAGCCCAGCCCCTGCTCCAGAATAACAGTATGGTGTAATCAGCCCCCTTGTGTGGGCTCAGGCCACTACCCTTCGAAGTGCAAGTGTGAGCCCTTACCGCCCTCTTCCCCAGGAAGGCCCATCAGTATTCAGATGAATGCAGAGGCAGTTCAGTATTCTGTGTTTTGGGTGTCTGAAGGGAATGCACAAGTATAGCTGTCACCCAGGCCAGGCTAGATGTGTATTGGACACAGGCTGTTAGACATACAGATCAGCGAGGGCAGAGAAATGCCCACTTTCTAACAGTGGCAGTTCTAAAATAGTAATAATAAATCCAACTTTACCAGTAAAGAGGATTTATCATTACCATTCCAGTGATACCAAACATGCTTCAGCTACTCCTCTTTGATCAGGAATTATAGCTTTAAAGTATTTTAAGGAATTCCCAATGCTGGCCTATCAGAGGGGCAGGTCTCACAGTAATGAAAAACGACTTTGCAACTTTTTCATTACCAGGAAATATAAAACTAAAAAGTACATGTCCTGCCTTTTACTTACATGGCACCCTGCCCTATGCGCTACCAAGGACTTACCTTAGGGGCGGCCTATATGCAAGACAAGGGGAATTTAGGGCTTAGCAAGGGGTTTTAAATGCCAATTCAAAGTGGCAGTAAAACTGCACACACAGGCTTTTCACGTAGCAGGTTTGAGTCATTTTTCCAGAGCCACTTAAGGGAGTGCCACAACCGGTGCTGCAGGCCCACAAGTATCATTGAATTTACAGGCCCTGGTTATATGACCTACCACTTTACAAGAGGCTTACTAGTAAATTAAATATGCATTTGTGGGTACACCAATGTTACCATGTTTAGGGGAGAAGCACATGCACTCTAGCACTGGTTAGAAGTGGTAAAGTGGTGACAGTCTAAAGACCAACAAAACGTTACACTAACAAAACAGGAGCTAAATGGCAAAAAATTGGGGGGTAAGACCACCCTAAAGACGCCAGCTCTTACAGCCCTCGTCCCATGCACCCCCAACCCAACACTCTTTAGTTTGGCTACAATCAAACTTCTAGCAGCCAAAACTCTTAAAAGTGAACAAGAAGTTAAAGAACACCCACTTCTGAATTGGATTCCTCCACAGGAACCACTCTTTAGCATTTCCAAACATACATTTTAATATGTGTTCGAATTCAACATAAAGATCTACTTATTGCACTTAAAACGGACAACTAAAGAGGCAAGGGTATTCTTAATGAAAGAAGCAAAAGGAGCTTTCTAAAATTATTAATGAATCGTCCATTTTCAATAAATTCTTTAGTAGACCTCTAAACACTCAGACCTTGTGACCAAGTATGTATTTTTTTAATCAAAACAGAATGCCCAGACCCCTATGGCCACCATTCCTCCTACAAATTCTTCTAACAGGAACCTTATGTGACAGAGAAATCTGACCTGGTTTATTTCCTTTCATCAAGAGGCACTGCAACTACTAGCTCAGTGCAAGTCAGGATCCCCACTAGACACAATTCCTGTTAAATTTCTTTCCATTCTTAAGAATGACTTGGCTCTTCTTGAAATCAACATGTATCTAGACTTAGTAACTTCTCTAATTATGTCCTCTCCCTACAGAAGTATCTCTCTGCTGTGAGCACTTGATGTGCCTCAACTGGGTTCAATTCAATATGAACAAGACTGAAACCTTGATCACCAGTGGCAGGCATATTTTTTGTCAGCCTACCTTCTGGAGCTATAGTTTCAGTCATTCTCTCCTCCCTGTCCCCAGAACAGAGCTTAGGAGTTTAAGTGATCACCTCCGTGCAGGTGGAAAGTCAGTTTTTGGCTGTCGTATCCTCTTGCACATTTAACATATGTCGACTTTGACTGCTGCTCCGCCTGCTTTCTTATAAATGCACATAGAACCCTGTATCTTGGCCATTTAGGATCTTAACCAGACTACTGTAATATTCTCTACGTAGGCATTACAATTTAGAAAGGCCCTGAAAACCTGGGTTCTTCTATAAAAGCCTCTTGTTTTAATTACTTTCACAGAAGGTATCAGTGTGGAGAGGCCTTCGAGTGGTAATGTGCCACACAGAATGTAACACTAATTTATATTACCAACTAAGCTCACATCTGACACCCAGAAAAAGTAGCATCAAATAGATTTGCATAATGCACCCGTTCAGTCTCTCTGGCCTTTTTACGTTCCCATGTCTCTCAGTGCTGATCCAAAGGCACAGGAAGACTTCGACCATATCTGCACTTAGCTGATAGTACCCATCCACTTTGGTGCGTCACTGACGGGGCACACCAAGCTTCACTCTGTTTATACAGCAGAGGGAGCATGACAAAAATATAACTGTGACTTCAAAGCTCACTGCACCGCAGCAAATTCTTCCTCAAATTTGGAATCATGTAAAACTCAATCTCTTCCACTTACTCCTCCCCTTCCGGATCATGTGTGGATAATCAAGCGCCTCTTCTGCTAATAATGATTTCATTCCACACGTGCTAATGATGACTTTACGTCTCCTCGTTATAATTAACCATGCTGAGTTCACCTGTTCTCCACATCATTTAAGATGTGCTTATTTTGACTTAAAGTGAAACGAATTTGAATTTCACGTGTGCCAGCTCTGATTTCAGACATGCATCCTTTTAGTTTAGGTGTGTCAGCTGTGATTTTAGGGGTGAGATGCATCTTGAGGCACCGGGAAAATATATATATATTTTTTTGCACTAGGTTCCATGTGCAATACAATTGCATTTAGCACCAAATATAGGTTTTTCACACAATGCTGTGAAGTTGCTTTTCACCCACGTTAGTAGTTCCACGCCATTTTTGCATTGCAATGAAGCAGATCGTGTAACGTGGTAGGTCATCATAGTAATTCCGGAGTCTCGTCGTTTGTCAGGAACATATTTTCTAAATGGTAACCAGGCATTATTGTGCCTCAGAATTGCGAAGCTTATCAGCAGAACCATATATCTGGCGTGCAGAATGTTTGGAAAGAAAAGCAGGGTCTAAGGAAGGGCAAACTGTGGAAGCAAGACGGAAGCAGGTACATAAATACACACATGTATATAAGGTGTCACGTGGCAATATCTTGGGTCACGTTTGAATTTAATGGAATATCCAAATGAAAGTACTTGGTCTTTAGTGCAGACAAGGCACCGCCGTAATATTAGGGCAATATCGTACAAAAACAATGATGGGATAGATGTAATGAACTCTGCATGTCGTTTGGCCCTAAATAAATAGGCCAGCTGTTCTGTGAGGTAGCCACTCCAGAGCACAAAAAAACACTCTTAGGTCTATCCTAGCTATAGACTAACTAAAATCCTATAAACCTTCAACTTCCCTCTTTGCTCTTAGGTCTAACCTTGTTAAAACTAGCTAGGTTCCTTAACTCACCTTTTTGCTCTTAGGCCAATCTTAGTTAATGATTGACTGAACTAAGATCCTCTACACCTTCAACTCACTCACTTTTTGGCTTTTAGGGTTATCCTAGTTGTCAACTAAGGATAATATTCAGGGCCTGGTTATGACCTTGGTGGAGGGGATTTCTCCATCCCAAAAGTGACGGATATCTGTCTTGTTTGGGACAGAGTAATACCCTTTGCCAAGGTCGTAATCAGGACCTCAGTTTTTAAGGTCCCTCTTATAGTTTTTCTTGATCAGTTCATACCTGTTGAAGTATTAAGAGGTAGACTGTGGTATCAATTCCTCCTC
Organism: Pleurodeles waltl; assembly: GCF_031143425.1. NCBI lineage: Eukaryota > Metazoa > Chordata > Amphibia > Caudata > Salamandridae > Pleurodeles > Pleurodeles waltl. Next base: position 1,106,847,347 of record NC_090445.1, read on the forward strand.
CAATGTTGTTTTAGCCACCATTCACTGATATAAAATCCCTGTGATTCAATTAATGTTAACACATGTATTTCAGTCATAGATATATTTAGCCTTTGTTAGTTTTAGTAATCGGATGCTTGTTTAACCAGTTTGGTGCTTGAAAAGTCATCCACTTTGAGTTTTCACACAAGTTTCTTTTTATTTGGGAACTCTGCTTTTTTTTCCTTTTTGTGGCCTTGAGATCTGCTAAACAGGTCACAGGTGATCTATAAATAAAGTATGTTTATTCTCATTTGCTCTGTTCTCACCACTCTGGGATTACCGTGGCCTTGTCAGAAACTACTGCCAATGACCTGTATTCTATATTCAGCAACAAAATAAGCCCTAAGCGGGTATTACAACCAGATGGAGACTGCTGGCTCATATATCTGCCTCTGGGGGAACAATTCAAGACTAGAGGTACAAATTGCCTTATTGTCCACCTACTGTTAGGTGTTAAGAGCTGTTATTCATCCTTCCACTCATTATGATTTCTCACCACCAGCTAGGGTCGATCATTTTTGTTAAAGACCTAAGCAAAGGACTAGAACAATTATGTTTTGCTTTTGTCATACTGTGCTCAGTACAAAAAAAGGTCTCACTTGCCCCGCAAAATAGTATACCCGCAATCATTTACTAATGTTTCCACGTTTAGTTAGCCAAAAACCTTATTTTAGTTAAACTAATATGGCTTCTGGTATTTGTAACAGTGAAGAAGGTGGTCTCTACTCTTCCACTAATTTATTGCTGTCACATATATTCAACCTTAGGTTATGGTTTTTCTAATGAAAATGGCACCACTTTAGTCCATACAATGCTGCCTATTTGTTTTATTTGGAAACATTTACCTACAGATTCTTCTATAATTCATCCTCATGATGTTTTTTCAAAGTCCCCAAAATTAATTCTAGGAGCTCAGTGCCCAAGGATGCGTGCGCAAGCACACATATGCTCATTTTACATGGATACTAAATGATGGATCTGGAATTATGCAGAGGTTCTAATTACACTGAATTACACTTATTTTTGTTAAGACTGTGTTAAAATATGTATTTCGTCTAATGTTTATTCCCCAAGTTAATCTCACAAACATAAAGAATAAAGCCACATTCACCAAGGGGCTGAGTTAAAAATGGGATATCTTCTCCCACATGATTACTCCAATGTCTTGAGAAACATCTGGCTTTTTGGAAATTCCCAAAACCTCGGGAGTACTTAGGGAATTTTAAGAAAATCATAGATTTCGTGGAATACTCAATTGACTAAAATGGCTGAATTTGGGTTTCTACCATATGGAACATTCTGAATGTGTAAATGTGGCACAAACAGAACATACTTTTATTTTTCTTTACTAGTCAAATATTTCCCCATGGAGAAACCGACTCTCAAAAACACCATCAAACCCCCAAGTAGCCGGATGATTCATTTCCATTACTACCCTGAAAATAACTTGATAGAAGCTAGCATTTTAAGGATGGAACTGGCTGAATGATCACTACAGAAGAGGCTTTGCTGCTTTACACACAATTGTGAGGGGTTCGCTAATGAGAAACATCTGCAATCTTACCCCAACGCTAAACACTAGAATGCACCAATTCCACCAATCTGACAGAAGTTGCACATCTACAAAGCTATTTCCTAATATTGAATTCCTCAAATCCCGGTCTAGTGAAAAGGATATTGAGTTGAAGTTTGAACAATAGCGCTATTGCACACTAACAATCAATTTGCGTTTAGACTTTTCTTTTGAAAATGTATTTCATGAATACATCCCAAAAACCAAACTGTAAGTGGTTTGGAAACTACCAAACACGAGTTTTGAAATGATCTGCATGGTTAAAAAAAAGAAGAAATTTAGTACATACCATTCTTAAAATGGCTAAGCATTTTACAAGATGCTAAAGAGCTCGAAAGAAATATAAAAAGTGCATATTCTAGTTTACAAGAATAAGATGGAGTGATTAGAAACATTTGAGCTTACCTGAAAGTTTTTAGTGAATATGTTTGAAGTCTACAATGTCTGACTACCTTTAAAGTTAAGTCCTTGGTGAGGGTTCCACTAGTTTGTTGTCTTCATTGATTTGAAAGGAATTCTCTAAGCCTAGCTTTATTGAGAAGGCTGAACCCAAGGCTGAGCAGGAATCCGATCACTAGTCTCCCGGAGGTTTCATGGAGCGCTGAAGGGAGGCAGTTATTGTTCCCGGCAATGGTACCCATCTTTACCAACAATGGGTAGATGAAACATTGAACCAGCCCTGCTAGCATTAGAACCAAACGCTACCCATGGGCGTGTTTTAAACAACAGAGCTGCCTTACTGGCTTGAGAAGCCTTGTACGCATGGAGCTACACGGTCTTCCCATCCATTTTGCAGCCATCAACAAAGAATTAAAGGCCTGGGTTGCAGTTCAGCAATTATAAAAAAAACTTCCAATTACTGGCAGAAATGTAATATCTGGACTTAATTCCAACATCTTAAATGTCCACTATCCCTTTGTTGGAGGTAAATCCACCTGTGGATTCTTCTCTAAATTTAGCACGTCCTCCAGAAAGCCTCAATTTTTCTACTGCCACTGAACTCTACAACACAGTCCTAACACTATAAAGGGTTAGCCCTGGCTCATAGCCAAAACATTCAGTCTTAATGCAGTACTTAATATGTAATAATATAAGTGCAAGAGTCAAAGGTTTTCTTAGGAACCCGGCGCTAATGCAATCAATCGCAAGGCAGCGGAATACCATGGCTGCCTTGTCTTGATTCCAACTCCTGTCTCTTTCATCCACTCCTTTTCACTTCCGGTCTCTTTTTTCATTCTTACGAGTTTTATTCATCCCTCCGTTCTCTCTCTTTCATTGTTTCCCTCTGTTTCCCTTTCTTCTTTTTCTCTCTTTTCTACCTTTCTCTCCTTTTCGCTGGGTAGATGTCTGATGATGAAAAATATTTTTGGGTCCCCAGAAATGAATGTCAGGGCCCACAACTTACAAACACTGACACAAATTATGCACGGCCCATCTATCATTCTGGGTCTCAGATAGGATAATGGGCCCTTCCAGCACCCAGAGTGATTCCTCCCAAAAACTGAAAGTTTAAATTATAGAGACTGCTGTATAAAGTCCTAGCACCACTGCAGTAAGCCCTTTTATCCACTCCAGCATCTCTTCAAAGCCCACAGGCGTAGGTGGCAAATAAATTCCCATATTTATCCATTCATGTCTGCTGTAAATTGATGGTCTAACACTTTTGGGAAAATAAATGCAAGACAAACTAGAAAATGGAATACATTTTCTTGAGAAGTGTTATATTTGCTTTACGCCGATGCAAAAATAAACCCCATGGATTCACAACGTGAGAAATGGGAAACTAGCACAGAGCTTCTTTAAGGAAAGATTGATTCGACACCTTGTAGTAGCGGAGAGAGAGAGGCGACCAATAACAAATTGCCACAGTTCAGACTTGTCAGATCAAGCATCTAGGAGCCTTGATAGAAAGAGTACTTTGAGGGTCCTTATGCAGGAATAACAGTGATGGAAGAGGCTGTTATGCTTGGAGACGTAGAAGCAATACAGCTGTGCACAGCCTGTAGGAAAGCCATAAGTGCTCGATTCAGCGCCTACAATATTCAGAAAAACGTGACCTTTCTCGGTTCAATGAATATTTAAGTACTGGTAAGCAATATTGTATATTGCATGAAAATGTATGAAAAAGTTTTCCAACAGTGCTACAGTAGCAGGAAAAAATTAATCTGACACAAACTAATCTTACACAAAGGAAGAAGAGGGAATCATCTGTGCTTTGTTTGTAAAGGGCAAGTGAACTTGGACATAACTCAAATCACTCACTCAGGCACGCTATTAGACCAAGTGAGGATCAAATGCCTTTTCTCAAACCTCACTTGGGTTTGGGAAGCTTGGATTTAAGACTGTGGCTCAGAAAACTGTTCGCCCAAATAACTCTTCTGCCTTTAGCATTATATTAATCCTGCTTAATGACTGGTTTCCCCTTAAAAGAAACCTACATGGGTGATGGTTCATTGGATATAAGAGGGTCAAAGGGCACTGGTGTTGTGATATGGCTATAAAGCGTAGAGAGAATTATTCAACAATGCAATGGCTCAGGAACGACATGTCTGTCATTCATCAGGCAAAGACGGTGCTCCCATAGAGGCATTAGCCTTCATACCAACCACTCTCTTCCCCGCATTACAACCGCAAGCCTCTAGGACTTGGAAATATCACTTTTGTTCAAATCAGACTATTTTCCCACATCAGCATTGCTAAAAAGTAATACCTGAGGTCAGTGACGAGTTTTTATTTTCCACTAACAAACTTGAGTTGAGCTTTGAACCCTGGCAACAAAGTTAGACAGTGGCAATGTGAATAAAACAAACAGTTCGGACCACTTGGGACTATTTCCCAAAATGATCTGTTTTTTAGGACTAACATCACCACAGTTGCTTGCCATTGATGAGGTCTTGATGAGGCCACATACACGTGTCAAGCTACCAAAGGTGAGTTAAGGTTGAACTAATCTCACCCTGTTCCTCCCAGGGTTCTTGCGGTCTTAGCCCTGTCCAATCTCAGCAACAGCTCGTATCAAAACTGTGTCCCCTGTTTATCATACTCTGGTAGATGTATTAAATGCTGGAATTGTCCTTACTTTGCAACATTAAAGATCTCTGTCAATTAATTCTATAAGGCAGTTTCAAATACGTCTCATTAATTGAAATAGATGTAATCACTGACTATTCCAGAAGGTTTTGGTCTTGAATACACTATTGAATATGGGTACAAATCAGAGATGCAGGAATCCTATCCACCCGAGGTCACTTAGTTTATGGTTTGATTCAAGGTATATTTATTTGCATATCTATTTGATGTGTTTAAATAAATTCTGATTTAGTTGATACAAGGAAGATACCATCGAGAACGTCCTTCTCAAGTTGTGCTGCATCCCAGTCACATATTGGGCATCCGGTAAATACCAATTTCTCTGGGGGTAAGTATTTACCAGGACTGCAATTTACACCTTTTTTCACTTTATGCACCTAGCAGTGGGGTGCATAAGAGATATTTCTGATTCCAGAGTGGGAAAGCAGCATGTGTACACCAACTGTCTTCGCGGTTATTGCTAGGATTTAACTGGTGATAAATGTGCACATTTCACACACCTGCTCTACCCCGATCTGGGCGTAAACTTGAGTATAGGCCTCAATCAGGAATGGTCTGCCTCTCCAATATAAGGACACAAAAGAGCATTCATGGGTGGGGAGGGAGTAAAAAGTATGAAAGTTAATGTCTGAGACAGCCAACACTGGGTGGGTGGAAGCACTGGAATGTGCCCATCTGTGGTGGACAGCGATTAAACACAGCTCTCAGAAACATGTGCACGGCAAGTAACTGCATACCATTAAACATGGACAATACCCTAGTATTAACGTCCTATTTGCTCATAATTACTCTTGCCCGGAGTAAACAGGGGGCGTCAAGTCTCTACATCATACTAAAAGTGGTAATGTAAATATTGTATTTTATGATCAGCATGAAAAACATGTTGTATGATGGAACCACGCATGCCTGAACAATGGGGTCAGAACTCCGACTGCATTGTTTCCATGCATGCCATTACCATGCATGCCTTTACAACCATTTTTCGTTGTAAAGGCATGCCTAGTAAAGGCATGTGTGGAAACGGCATGCGTGGTTGTCGCATGCCACCCCCACCCAACCTAAAAACAGAAGTACCCGACCTCCCTTCAAAACCATTAAACCCTTAAAAAATACCTCGATAACCCCCACCCACCCTGAGTCCTAAACTACCCCGACCCATACCCCCAAAAACTAAAAGTACCCGACCCCTCCACCTCACCCCTAAAACTTCCGTAACCCCCCACGCCCCTAAAACCTAAACTACCCGACCCCCCACCCCTAAAACTACCATGACCCCCTACAACCTAAACTACCCCGACCCGCCCCTAAAACTACCCCAAACTCCCACCCTGCCCCTAAAAACAAAAAATACCCCAAACTCCCACCCCACCTCTAAAACTACTGTGACCCCTCCACCACCTTAAAACCTAAACTACCCCGACCTCCACCCCTAAAACGACCCGACACCCCACCCGCACCTACAAACCAAAAATACCTCAACCCCCACCCCGCCCCTAAAACTACTGCGTCCCCCCAACCCTCTAAAACCTAAACTACCCCGACCCCCACCCCTAAAAATGAAAAATACCCCCGACCTCCAACCCTAAAATACCCCAACCCCCCCCCCCAAAAACTAAAAATACCACAACCCCCACACCCGCCCCTAAAACTACAGGGACCCCCCACCCCACCCCTAAAACCTACCCCCAGTCCTGAATAGAAAATTACCTCAAACCCCCACCCCGCCCCTAAAAACCCAACCCTCCACTCCCCTAAATAGAAAATTACCCTGACTCCCCCACCCCTAAAAACAAAATAACCCTGACCCCCCACCCCCTGCCCTTAAAAAAAATAAATAACCTAACCACCCCAATCTCTTCACCCCTACCCCCGACCCTAAAAACTACCCCCAACCTCCCCCAGCCCCATTTACCTGACCGCGCCTTTCCCGATGGATCTTCCTTTTTCTCTGCCTTAACCACACATGTGCGTTGTTCGGCACATGCGTGGTTAAGGCAGAGAAAAAGGCCTGCGTTGTTCAGGCAAGCGTAGTTTCCGCTTGTTTGAACAACGCAGGCGTGGTTCCAGATGGCTTGTTCCGGATCCTTCCCGGAAAAAAACCCGACAGTGGAATGAAAAACAGGTCCCAATGTGCATTCTGCGTCTTCATCTTGCTTCAATATGATGTAGTTAATGGAGGGGGCAGAACTGAAACTGAATGGAATACACCAGAGTTCATACAACAACATACCATATGCTCAGTGATTTTAAAATTGGAGCAGAAATCTTATTTAAGTTTTCGAAGATATTGCTTAATTATCACCTGCCAACTCAGAACATTACAAGTTATATAATTCCCTGTTTTAAGATCAGTTAAACCATGGCCAGTATTGAATCTGTCAGACTATTCCAAATGTATATTTTAAAGAGCATTAGTACTGGTAACAATATAGTCAATGTCTACTGGGAAAATTCAGTTGCCAAAATGCTCCAACACACTTCGCTTTTGCTAATTTAACTACACTGCATAGCTCTGTGTATGCAACATATGCACTGCTGATTTTTTATTATGGTTGAACGCAAAGGACTCTATCCCTGGTGTAATCTCTCTATGGGCTTGTAACCACGCCATGTCACTCCCATCAGTTTGGTTGGTTCATGGGCTTGCCTTTTAAAGTTCGCTTGATTTCATTAGTGAAAGGCAAGCATACATCATGCCTTTTCTGGTGTTTAGCCATCCTCGAGCGCACCGACCAACTAGTTAAAACATACCAGGCTCGATGTTTTCCGTATGGTTTCTGGACTACTTTTTCCATTGATTTCGCAGCGTGATCGTGCTGGGTGGTAGTCCAGCGCTTTGCATGCCATCAACCTTGTTATATGGATATTTGCACTATTGCCGGTTACATGGATAATTGCACTTTTGCCAGTTACATGGATAATTGCACTTTTGCCGATACGTTTCACTTCTGTTTCCTTTTGTGTGTCTGCTTTGCGCTGATGGAGGCCATCGGCTCGCTTATGTGAAACTTTTACTTTTCAATTTATGTGGCAAGAAAAGTCCAGTTAGTTATGTGAAACTGTTTTACCTTTTATTTTCAATTTATGTGGCAAGAAATGTCCGGTTAGGAGTTAACAATGCTAATAGCTCTAACTCGAGCAAACGTGAGACCCATTGCATTGCAAATACTTGTTTACTTTTGTAGGCAAAAAATTCATCCTTACCTTCTGTGAGTTTACATATGCTGAACAAAGCCCATGCTCCCCCTTGGGTGCAAGCCTTCCCTTTTGCAAAATGTGTGAAATATTGGTGATACATTCCAGAAATTAGGTACTAGGATATTTTTGTGAGAATATGGCTGGGCATAAAAACATCACACCATTGGAGTTAATAGTACAGAATCTACAAGAAGTAAGTCTATATTTTTTAAATTATACTTAGGGCACGATGTCTATACTAGAAGATATTTCTATGCAAGATAGTGTACTATACACCCATTCCACCCCCCTCTGACCAATCTTACTATGGCGATAATAAAAATAATTTTGATTGAAACCTCTTGCATTTGTGATTGATGATCTGGATCCCAAAACAGAGGAGAGGAGTGGATCAAAAGATATTCAACTATTTTCCACTTCCCGAGATCACACCTGCCCTGAGCTGTGTAGGTGATGTATAGGAACACTGCATAATTTTTTATTGCTGTCTACTGAACATTTAAAATGATTTGCGAGTCTGTCTATTCGGTGGGATAATGTGCGCTGAGACAAAACTCCTCTTGCTGATAACAGCGAGATTTTAAATGTCTTTTCCACTAGCCACTTTCTGAAATTGCCATTGTTACTAAGTGTGTAGGAAGGTGACTGGGACACTATTTTCAGAATTATAAACGGAAGCAGTCTTGCTAGCCGTCGGTTGCAGGACACGTCAGCCCAAGCATAGAAGGACAAATTTTACTTTGTAAAACACTGCAAAAAGATGTGATTACTCTCGGGCAGTGGCATCTCAAACAACAGAATACCAACTGATATGAAAAAGTGATCGTTGAGACCCTAACACTAACTGTGGCGCTCATTTCATCTTATTTAACTGTCCAAAAATATTATGATCTACTTATCACCTCAACAAAGTAGACTGCAATGTCACCACAATAAGTGGTGTCACCACTCTATGTGAATTGCTTCTGTATTCACACATTCATGCAGTCATGTATATATGTAAACATCAATACATTTAACGGCTCTGGGCTGCCTGCGATCACACATGATACTTTGCTTGGTAAGAGTGGTGTCCATATGTCCTTCATGAGCCTCCTGTACTTGTGTACATCACACCCTTAGCATGGTATCGTCAGAATACTCCAGCACAAAAAAAGATGTCAACAATCTTTAGCACTTCATTAGCCATCTATTAACAGAACAGTTTTCATTCTCATAGTTAATGAAATAATTGAGTGATGCTGAGTGGCTTCTCTCGGCTACAGTGTATTAACATTCAGGGAGATGCTTATTTAAACCGCGGTGCTGTTTAGAACCGTAGTGCATATTAGACCAGTGGAGTGATGGAAACTTGACCGTAGACACGGTAGACAATGAAGTAGCAGTGGGCCAATAATGGATGTTACAGATCTTCTGCTCAATCAATCCAATGTTTGTCTTTCTGTTTCTGCCTTTTTAAGGTAGACAATTCTACCCTTGGTAGGTTAAAAGTTCTATTAGATGCCTTATACCACGCATGGAAGACTTAAGGCCTATGCCTGTGACTCAGCATTATAACTATGGAGATGACCTTTAGCAGCAAGTACAGCATGGACATGGACAAGGGCCTTACCGGTTGTTACAAGCCCTGAATCCAAGTTACAGGTCTGAGCCCCAGGCGAGGGTCTATGACGAGGATGGGGGCTTTTAATAACAGGTATAGCCCGAGGCAGAAGGGCAGCAAGGCTATTGGAACATTCTACCCGCTAAGGGTAGAATGTTCTAATTTAAAAAGAGAGAAACAGAAAAGCAACATTGGAATATTGGAGCTCTTACCAGGCATTATAGCCCCAGAGCTACTCCACTGTCTTCAGTGGAGTTTTTAACATTTCAATGTTCTAATGCATTCTATAATCCTTCTGTACCAACATTCCAATGCTTGTTTTTCACGTTTCCTCCAGACAGATTCACTGTAGAGCATTCTACCCTCAAGGGAGTAGGTGTGTGGATAAATGTTCCAATAGTGGTATAGGCTTTCATCAAGCCATACGAGCCACTGCAGACCCTTACTCTCATTATAAACCGATGCCTGTAGTTCGGTGCCAAAACTCAGGCACATTGCCTTTAACTGGTATTGCCCGGAATAGCAGTGGCAGCCCCTGCAAATCTGAAGAGAAAGGGTGGACAAGGGCGACAGGGGGTGAAATATAAATAAAAAAATACTGGACCTTTCTGATGCCGGCTGCATCACTCCTCTTCTCGCTCCTGAAGGTTTCCCAGCAGTCCCTGGGACACCAGCACATACTCCCCATGCAATCCTGGTGCTGCTCCCATGCAGCACCAGGATTGGTCTGAGCGGCTTGGTCTGTGGCTGAGAACCTCAATGGGAGTCTGTGCAGTTTCTCCAACCGTTGGAGAAACCTAAGTGCGCATGTGTGTTTCGCTGTCCTAAGACGGCCAGCCAAACACACATGCGCACTTATGTGCACCCCACCCCCCTCTCCTCTCCCATTGCCCAGCTCGCCCCTCCCTGCACAAGCTGCTGGCTGAGCGAGCAGCTGAAAAATAAAAGGATAGTAAACTATTGTTTTTTGTGCTACAGAATTATCTGAGGGGCGACGCTTTTACGCCATTACAAAGGAGTCGCCCCTGCTCATTAGTACTCTGAAATCACTATGAGTACGTGCAGAGTTTCTTTGAAAGACAAGAGGTTGTCAAGATGTATCTACATTTCCTTCAAACAAAAATATTTTATTAGTTAAAAACAAGAGGGAGAAAAAGGCAGTTGAAGACGTGAGACCATCCTTTCCCTTTTAAATTAACCTGGTTTACATTTCTACCCCATGAGCTTCACATAACAAAGATGTTTACCACTTAAACAAATCTAGAATAGTACAAATAAAAATATGTCTTTGTATCCCCCGCTAACTTTTTTTTAATTGATGTGACTTCTATTCAGGCATTTTTGTCTGCATGACATCGGAGCTAGGAGAAAAAGGATGTGTTGTCCTGCCAGCTGTGCCCAGCATCTGCTGCGGCCACAAAATGCAATTCTATGGCTCCCAAATGAGAGGTAAAAATATCTTGTTTCTGATACTCTTAGTTTTAAGGCTTATACTTTACGTCCTCGGGGTATTTGGATGGTGCCAGACCGCGGCGTGTTATGTGCTTTATTACCGCGTCGTGGATGTCAAATTAATGACTTCTAACCAACATATTTACACTACAAACGCATTGTCCCAGAATTCTCCGCAGCTTAATTTTGAGAAACTCGGGTCTATTCATAGAGAAAACAAGAAATGTCCTTCTGGGTCTTCCTGAGTGACGTCGATAATTCTGCTCAAACATCGGCCTGGAAACTTCGGCTTGTTAAAGCGCCAGGCACCTACCCCACCGACTGTAAATACGGAGAAGTCTACGGGTCTCTAGCTTATAAAGCGACATCTGAGGTGATGCCGCCAACATTTATAGCCTTGGCGTAGGGTCACTGGCTGGAAAACGAGATTTCTTTCAAGTGGGACTATTATTTTTCACGGTGTCTACATTCTCTTTGATTGGACCTTATTAGGGTGGGGTGAGGTTGCATCCGGGACATGTTAATGAGGCGGAGACTCTTTACCTCCAGTCAAACGTGTAAATGACCAGAATGTGTAGAGTTATGCCCAACAATGCTGCCCAAAATAGTCTATCGTGCAAGCTAATTGATAATGAAATGTAACCAGGTTGCTTATTTTGGTTTTAGCCACATGCCTACCGTCCAGCTTCTATGTGCTAGGCATACTTCTTGACTGTGAATTGATGCACAGTAGATGTGTACTTGCTATCCCAGCTTGGTGGGGGATCAAAGACCTAAATCTTTGACAGTGAGCATGCTGCTATCAGTGTCATGGCGCCAGGCTGCACATAGACTTTTTAGGTGTGCGCCCTACCTCTGTTATTTACCCAGGCGGCCATCTCGGCATGACTGTTAAAGTTTGTAACTCGTGGAGTATCCCATTCACCCAAGAAACCAGGAAAGTCATTCATTATCTGTTTATAGACCTTACATTTCAAACTTTACACATTACTCAGGTGCAGGATTTCAGTTGTATTTGAAAGGTCGTAAACCTTCTCAAATTATTTTCTAGACATTTTAAGAAAGTCTAATTGCAAGTTCAAGTAATTTAAAAATGCGGTTAACAATACATGCAGATATACATATGGTTCGGGACTTTCAGTCAGTCCTCTTCAGCCACCTGCTCCCATGCCCTGACGGTGACAGCATTTGCCTGATCCACTCCGCCTAAAAAAGACCTGCACCTTAGTGCCAGGGCTGATGGACCAATACTTTACTTTTTTTCTTTGCATTCATTAACCCTTTTTCACTTTTAGTCGTGCTAGCGTGTTTAAATTATGTTTTCAGATTACAGTAGTTCAAAGCCAACAGTGCCTTTGCGCTAATAAGAATTATATTTGCCTGTGTTGTGCATTAAAACAAGAAAATAGTTGATATACCTGATCCAAAGACAACCTGATTTTTGGAACGCATGTGTACTGTTTTAGTAATGTTATAAGTGATGGAGGATATGTATTTTATTTAAACTTTTTATTGCAAGAATTTCACCACCACTTTTAAGCAACATCACGCTTTATTTTCCCGTTCTATTTTTGTTGTTGTTGCATGGGCTTGCAGTAAAATGTTTTTTTTTTTAGAAAAGTAACTATCATTTCAGCTTTCCAAGCCAGATCTCTTGCATATGCCAGTGCTTTTCTTCAAGGGGATGGCCACAAGGGAGTGTTTGTATTGCTTTTGCTTTTTCTCTTTTTTTTTAAACTGTCTGAATTTCTAGATGCTCTTTCACTCTCCATGTTTCACTTTCCAAAGTGCATTAATTTGATGTCTTTCTGGTTTAATTATCTATTCCCGATACACCTCTATGGTCGTGCAGCTGCATTACCCAGAATGATATATTTCAATCGTTTTGGATTCCCTGATCCGGGTCCACAACCCCCGATGCCATTTGGGCATAGTTCAAATAACAATGCCTGCTCATTGGTCTATGTTACATCTGCCTGGTAATACTCTGTGTGAGTAGTCAATGAATCACTACCACTACAAGGTTCCCTCTCAGTAGGAACTTCCACGCATGAGTCCCACTATCCTGGGCCCCCAGGTAGGTTCCCGAAAAATTAGACATTATTTCTCAAGATCCTAAGGAGCAAGGAATTTCTTTCACCATTAATGTGAGTTGTGGCTCTCTTACAAGACTCCACAATTATGCCAATGCCTTAGAGACAGCAGTTCTCTCTAGTAAGGTACATTGTTACTTTGGTGTAAGGCACATTGTTACTTGTGTGTTTTTTTACCTCACTAGCTGTGAAAGAAACGTTTCCCTTCACCTTCCTTGTTCCCTCAATATCGGTTTCCTCTTTCCTGATATCAGTTTTCTATTTCTACTGCCACATTCAGCACATTGAGGCAACAGTATCTTCATGTTAGAATGGGTTCTTCAGAGTACATGAAGACCTTTATAGCTGCAAAACTTGCTGTGGCATACCTGGTAAGAAGTGGCACAGCTCCATCGACACCTCGTGTAGCGCCCAGCCTGAACAGCTCTGTGCGCCGAGTGCAAATTACTCGTGCCTGCTTGGTGCTGACTGCTAGCGCATCCTAGTCATTATAAAAAGATGTTCTTAGCGTCAGTCTACATATACCCACAAAACCACCTCGCTACACCACCCACAGGCCCTAAGCCTGTCTCAAGAGTCTCAAACACTAACCTTTCAACCAGGCCTGCCTGGCACTGCCAGATTGCACTATAGGTCAGTCAAGTCCTGGATTCTAGTCCCATCGAGCTTTTTGTGCATATTAAAGAATTTTAAGACGTGAATTTTCATAGCCAGGGTGAGGTGGTCTGTCTGTTGAAAGCGGGAGTCTGGGCAGGCTGCACGGTCACAATCATCTCTCGTGGTCACCATCTTTTCACATCAAATGCACTTGCTACTGATGCCACCAGTAGATCCAAGGACTCAATCTGTTCAAAAAAGAAGTTCCAACCAACAGAAGGAACTTTGAAGAAAGTGGTACAAAGAACGTCAAACGAGCACAGCTCCTTGAGACTCCTGTCGTGATTTGTAACGTGAAGAAGCGAATAACTCATTTGTCCAGCTGATTGATTAGATGACCCTGCTAAAGACAGTTGAACTCCGTGGCTTTGTGAAGAGTGCGAGTTTCCTGCATTTCCCACATTCTGGAAAGTCTTTAGCATATCATTTGAGAGTCTGGGGACTTCAAATAAATTGTCGTTTCGAAACTGAAACAATCTAGTACACCGATGGAAGTGAGGTTCTTAGAATTTGTTTTTCAAAAATCACAGCACCAATTCCTTCGGTTACATCGAGCAGGGCACAATTGAAATCTATGTTCATATTCAATTATCTTTTATTTGCCTAAATTAACAAGAGAAAAAACCACCAGTCCATTTCCATCACCCACAGGAGTCTCTTCTCAGTCTCTAATTAGACTGACAACCCCACCCACAACTCCTGTTCTCTTTTTGTGCATCATAGTGCCTTTGTAATGATATTTATTTGTTGCCCAACACTGATACACACTTCGCACTTTCATAATTAGTAAATGGTGTTTCACTTCTGGATCTTGTCTAAAGAGAGGTGTTTTTTAGCAGAATGTTCACCCTTTTTGCTTTGGGAATGCTCCCAAATACCTCCCTGGATAGCTCCTTATTTAGTTCCTACCATGGGGCCATGGGTATGATGGTGGCCTTCAAACGCTAGGGTGAGGGGTGGTGACCAATACCATGCCTGCTCAGTTGGAAAAGACAATTATTACATATTATGGGACCAATTCACAAACACAAAGAGTATTACTAGAGCGCTCTTTTGCAAACTCACATGCCTTTTTGAATTGGCCCTAAAAAATCGAACTCCCTATTCATAAACTTGTAAGTTTGCAAAGGAGTGATAACGTATATACTACTCAGTGCACTCCAAGATGCCCTTGTGCATAGACATCTGATCATTAGCAATCAAGGGCCCTTTCCCAAGCCACTTACTCACCCTACAAGTCCACAACTGTCCTGCTGTCTGAAACTCACAGGTGCCCTCTAAATGTGAAAGGGCATCAGACGCAGTCCCTGCTTTTCCAACCGCCCACCTCCTTGATCCTTGCTTTTGTAGTTTTGGGATCCCACGTGTGAAATGCTCTCTCATACATGACCCCAAAACTACACAACTCCATTTCGTAAATTCAAGGACGGTATTGGTCTTGTGTCCAGGCTCCTTAATCTCAAATAAATGTGACCATTCTGGCGATTTCTTCAAAGATAACAGTTGGACTTTGTAAACAGAGTGGGATTTGCGTGAATTTTTCACTCGCTTTCAATGACACCCTAAAGAAACCATAATTTGAAGAGCTCAACTTGTGCACATGTGTGTGTGAAACAAAAACCTCCATGATAAGGGCAGGCATAACAAAAAAGAAAATTATAAAACTATATACAGATAAAGTCCCACGGAGGCAATTATGAGGACATTGTAAGATACCAAGTAGTTCCACAATCATATTGTGACCGCTATATATTCATCAAACTCCAAGGTTACTCAATAAATACACATTAATGTAAAGTTACGAGATACATTTTTTCCTTATACTGTATGGGCCCTATGACTTTTATCATAAACAAAATGTCCGTTTTAATATCCCTGACTGAAATATGCTCTACTTATATTTATGGGGGTAATGTGTAAGGTCGCCAAATGACACCATGTGAACAGGGCCACCTGTCCTAGTCCTGGGTCTCTCATTTACAAATCCTTCAGCTGGATTCTAGTTAACTGAATGAGTTCAACCAGGACTATACCTTCCAGGTCAGTTGTGTTAAAGGAGGACCTAGTACCTGAAAATACTATGTCTGATGACAGGGATGTAATGTGACCTTCAAGAACATTTTATGAAACAGAATACGTAACAGCAGTCTTTAATACAGAGAAATAGCAATCCACTCTAAAATGCCTATTGACTTTAACATACAATTTTCTAACAGACTTACTGTGTTCACGATTAACAGGTCACACCCATGGCATCAGAAATACTTTTTCCTAATGAGTCAATCAGGAGTCCTCTAGCTGTTCTCATTTGTTTGTCACCATAACCGACTGAGGCCTCTTGTACTGAGCTTAAGCTTTGCCATTAGGCAGCCACCAGACGTAGTCATAATTATATAGTATTTGCCTTGCCAACTGTAATTTTGTATCTCTCTTAAGGAGGGCCTAATGAGGATTCAGACAATGCATATCTTCTATACGCATGGTTTTTCAGAGAGAGTAATCAGCACCAACTCTCTTTCCCACTAAAGTAATTTATGAGTTTTCATGTAGCAAAGTTCCAATCTATAGGGTTTAATATAAGTTAATAACAATCCACACTTAAATCCTACTGAATTCAGCATGTGTTTTTTCACAATAAATACATCAGGCCTAGTGTCTTCATCATAATATTTCATGATAAAGAGACCGTGCATTTAATCATGATCTTTGGCTTACCACCATATGAAACTCAGCTTTGCCACAAGCCAAAAAGTGCTACTCAAGCAGTCTTTTTATTGTAAGCACACACATTTCCCTAATCAAATCCTCTAGTAATGGGAACCAATGTGTGGATGACGCCCAAGTCCCGCTCTCAATAAAACGTATTTTTTGTTGCTTACATAAGGTCAGGCAACAGTTACACTTTCATGCCAATCTTAGAAATCCATGTAGATTAGTGTAGCTCTGAGTATCCAACACTGCTCTGTTATACATTGGGTTTCTGGATGCAGAGGTATGCACCCTGTCCAAGCAGAACCGACAATTCTAGTCAGGGTAAGTCAGATACACACTAAAAGTGAACCTGTTCTCATGCTTTGGTAGCTTGACACAGAGCAGTCAGGCTTAACGTCCAAAGCAATGTGT
Organism: Pleurodeles waltl; assembly: GCF_031143425.1. Lineage (NCBI taxonomy): Eukaryota > Metazoa > Chordata > Amphibia > Caudata > Salamandridae > Pleurodeles > Pleurodeles waltl. The sequence goes on from NC_090445.1 coordinate 1,106,864,157, forward strand.
AAAGTATTTTTGCAACACTTCAAACAGTATAATAGTGAAAACACCATACAAAAATAATCCACACCAGGTTAGAAAAGCAGACTTACTTTAATGAACAAAATAAGAAAGACCCAAATGACAAAAATTCAGTAAATAGAAGTTGAGATATGAAGCTTTAAAGAAGAAATGTGCAAATAGTGCTTGGAAGCAATAAGTGCCTAATAGAATATCTGGTCATGCAGGACCTAGACAAAGCCAAGAGTTCAGGCCACCCCCGATGGAGCACTGGCCAGTTACAGGTCCCACACAGGGCTTGCAGAGCAACAGTACTTTAATCCTTATGGCAGCAAGAGATGCATTGATGATCCCCGCGCAGTTCGGATGTTGTGCTGGAATCCTCCACGCAATGGCGGCAATGCGTCAGTTCCAAATGTGATGCATCCACTACGAGTGTGGCGGCTCTGACTGCAGTGTGCCAGGTCAGTCCACGCTGGAGGCGTGATGCATCTATCTTCTCCACGCAGTGGCAGTGATGCGTTGATTCGAAATCGGTGATTCCAGAGGCGATACAGTGGACCTGAGTGTGATGCGCCTGTCCAATACATGCAGCATGGTGATGTATCAATCCCGATCTTGCAGCAGGAGATGAGTCGGCTCTGATGGGCACAACAGCAGCAATGTGCAGGCTCTGGCAGATTGACCACTTTATAATCACTTCCAAGGGCCCTGGACTGAATTGGCACCACTTGAGAGAGCAAGATTTATAGCAAGCAAAGTTCAGGTGCTGTTTCTAGATGGAAGAGAATTCTTTGAAGTTCCCGAGACTTCAGAACAGGAGGCAAGCCAGCAAGCTCTTGGAGTCACTTTGGTTCTGGGATGGAGAGATGCAGGTCCAGTCCTTCTCACTCCCAGGCGACAGGGCAGCAGGTCAGCTCAGTATAGCAGGAGTCCAGCAGAGTAGCAGCTCAACAGAGTGGCAGTCTTTGTAGCAGCACAGCAGTCCTTCCTGGCAGAGTACCCACAGTTCCAGAAGTATACTGAATTGGTGGTGTCAGAGGTCCAGTACTTACACACAGTTGTGCCTTTGAAGTGGGGGAGACTTCAAAGAAGATTCTTTGAAGTGTACAAAGGCTGTCCCTTTCTGCCCTGGCGCCAGACTCACAACAGGGGGCATATAGCTCTTTGTGTGTGGCAGGACACTGCCCTTTCAATTGTAAGCATCAACCCCTCCCACCGATCCAGCCCAGGTTGGCTTGTCAGGATGATGATGGCTTATCAGTCACACCTAGGTTCCCTTTGTGTGTGTCTGTCTAAAGGATATGCACACGCCCAGCTGTCACCGTACCCCAGATGTGTAGTGGAGACAGGCAGTAGGCAGCACATGGCTGAAGTACGAAAATGCCAACTTTCTAAAAGTGGCATTTTCAGAACTCAATTTAAAATCTGACTTCACCATAAATTGTGATTTTAAATTGTGAGTACAGAGACACCAAACTTGACAAACCTAGCTCTTCCAGATTGTGATTTACACTTATAAAATGTAATAAGGTAATGCCAATGTTATCCTATGGGAGAGATAGGACTTGCAGTAGTTAAACATACATTTGGGAGTTTTTCACTACCAGGACAGGTTAAACTTAAAAATACATGTGCTGCCTTTTAAATACATTTCACCCTGCCCTGTGGGTCGCATAGGACCTACCTTAGGGGTAACTTATATGTACAAAAACGGGAAGACTTAGGCCTGGTAAGAGGCTTACCTTGTCAGGTCATAATTACAGTGTAAAACTGCACACACAGGCTCTGCAATGACATGACTGAGACATGGTTAAGGGGATACTTCAGTGGGTGGCACAATCAGTGCTGCAGGCCCATGAGTAGTATTTAATTTGAATACCCTGGGCCCATGTAGTGCACTTTACTAAGGACTTACAAGTAAATTAAACATGCCAGTTGGAATGAGCCAATGTTACCATGTTTTAGGGAAGAGAATGCAAGCACTTTCACACTAGCTGGCAGTGGTAAAGTGCACAGAGTCCTAAAGCCAGCAAACATGAGGTCTGAAAAAGAGGAGGAGGAAGGCAAAAAGTTTCGGGTGGCCCTTCAAGAAGATGGCCATTTTCCAACATGCTCCAACACAAAATGGCACTCTAAGGTCTAAAATGAATGATGGAATGGGAGCGGTTCTGTGCTGCTACCAAAAAAAAAGACCACTGCAAATTACCTAGTTATCCTAGACACTTTAATAACATTCAAATGTAATGTGTGCCGCTGAAGGTTCAACCACTGGCAGCCAGACCGCTGCTGGTTCAGGTAGCTGGATTAATAAACCAAGTATTCACAGCTGTGTGGATGAGAAGCAAGCACTTTTCTGGGGAATCAAACAACTTCTGCCCAATCAAAACATGTACTCCTGGCTACCAATATGTCAGCGGAGCCAAAGCCATTCTCTGTAGTACACTTGAGAGCTCTTTGTTAGGTTGATCACATTGCATCTGGCAACAGCTGCACTGTCAAGGCAGACATAGAAAACAACGGTGTACACGTAACAGGTGAGATGTTGCCAAACAGTGAAAGGGGCAATTTCACAAGCCTGAGAATCAGCATCATAATTAGTTTACTCTTCTCAGCATGACAACATTGTACGCTGTCAAGGAGAGTTACTGAGTTGCTATGGAGATCTTCATTTCTCAAGTCATTCAGTTGAGAAGGAGATGAGGCTAATCTAAAAATATATCTCGAAAGGTAACCCCCAATGAGTTTTAAGCTCTGGGGTCATCAGCATATAATTAGGCAAATATTTGTTTTTGAATGCTTAATATGCATAAGGTGGGAAGACAGTAAAGAAATGTGACAACAAAAAACAATTCCCAGAGGTCCTTGGGACAGAATAGCTCTCACTCCTTGTGCTTCAAAATAGGTTGCCACTAATTAATGGTAAGCTTGTGTTCCTTGTATACATTGCTAAAGGAAAGATGAACAGTGCAGCAATCCCTAGCAAACTTAATATTGACAACATATGTTGGCACACACACACACATACAGTAGCCTTTTTATGTGACAATAAAACAGGTAATTTTGACAGAAGCCGTCTGCGCACCGGTCGGGGGGAGCAGTAATGTGCAGACACAGAGTTCTGCAATGTTGCTTGAGGTTCAGAACTACTTCCAAGGCGAGTCTACTGCCAGCAAGATAAATGGCACATCTTCAAGTTAAAGAAAAGGGGGGTGAGCATCCTTTGAGTGCGGTCCCTGAAGTCCCTTATGGATCTTTCCTCACATCTGATGAGATGAAGCGGAGAGGAACACAAAATATGCGATCTATCTACCAGCAGCGAAAGCTGTACACTCATCCTTATGCGGATTTCTATTCTTATGGGATGGCAGGGAGGTTTTGAACAGGCAATGAGCTTTCAGGATTTCTTTGTTTAATGACATATTGATAAAACAGCTCCAAGCCATTTAAAATATGTTTCAGAGATGACACACACTTCAGACATCAGTTCTACCTAGTAAAAGGGCACATAGGACCTTGCATACACAAATATTTGCAACAGTGTAACAAAAGTGGTGTCAAACGAGAAGTAATTCTGCAACACATGATTATGAAGAAGGGATCACAAACAAGACAAGTAGGATTTTGGGAAAATTCTTCAATCCATTGAGTTGTGAAGCCACTACGTAAAGGACCCTTCTTGGAAATGCATGTATGGATAGACATGTAAGCAATAAATCATATTTTTTCCATAATTGAAAAGGATACATAGACGAAATATTGTAATTAAATTGAAGATTTTTTGGTTTATTTATTTTCGGTGTATTTAGTCTCTCATTTTTAAAACACAAGAAGAAGGTTCTCTTTTTTCCCGGTTGTTATACAGATTTTCAGATATATTTATTTATATTTAAAAAAATATTTTGATGAATGAGGCATTCATAAAAGGGAGGCTAGGTGCAGAATCTGGCTCACTTTTTGGTCCATCTCTATGGTCTTAGTAATAGCCCCAACAGCCCACATTGCAGGTGGTTGAAACCTCCTTAAGGTCAAATGGGCCTCATGTGACAAAGTATCACTTAGCTATTAACTAAAATTTAATTTCAATTTGTCAAAGAGATGTATTTTCAAGTTGGAGTGCTTATATGGGCTCCACCTCTGCTCCTAACTTGGCAAATTTGAATGTTCATCACATGGCGCAAGACAGATTAATCATGTAATTCCCTCCATTCTTGCAGCAATATTGTCACATCAACAGTACATAGATGATGTTCTAATTATATCGAGCTGTAACAAAAATAATGTTGAACTATCCCTCACATGGTTAAAAGAGCAAGAACACCTCTTAAGTTTTCTTTCACTGTGGAATGAACGAATTAACGTAGTGGACCTAACAATGTACGCTCAAAACTGTGGTTTGGTGAGTAAAATCCACACTAAGCCTACTGAGCAGAACTCTTTTGTATAGTGTCAACTCACAAACCACCTTGGGGTAATCTAATCTTCAATTTGGGCAATACCTCCTTTTTAAGAGGAACTAGTGTAGTGGCTAATATTTCAAGAACAGTTAGTTGTACGAACTATCAATCTCAAACACCGATGTTACCCAAAATAAATCCAGAAAAATATAGCAGCTGCCAAGAATAACATCTGAAAGAATCATGTTACCACTTTCTCTCCTGTTCCAAACAAAAACTAAAACTTTAGTCCATGAAATTGGTGCATGCTCACTGTAGGCGAAGATTATCTACATCCACCTCTTTTCGCATTTAAACGAGGCAGGAATCCCTGGGACTCCTTTGTGAATATGAGACAGGAAAATAAAGTTAGTAATGTCCAACAAAGGGCAATAAAAACACTATGGGACTTTTGTCCGTTAGGGTCATTACTCCGGCTGTGCACATGGAGCTTGAAGAAATACCAAGACATTATCAACTATCGTGTATGGTGTACAACATTCTCCAAGGCCTTCAACATTGTCAACCACATGCTAGAGTGGTTTGGATCTTTCTTCTCACAAGGCAAAACACGCCTCACGTTCCTGTATTGTATTCAACATATTCTTATTTCTCTTATGTGGATCAGAGACACACAGAATGAAGGTTTTCCCCTGTACACAGCAACCACCAGATCCACCTGAAACTGGGAAAGGAGTCTCATGTCACTAGCAACCAACTGCTTGGTGAAGGCCATTGTTGGATGTAGCACAATCATGTGTTAATGATATCATTATGGTGCCAAGATCAAGCTCCCAAAAATGCAGCCCCCACCCTGTTCCATGCACCTACACATCTAGGAAGTATGTTTGTATGGTTGATGTCTATTTTATATTTCTTTACCTTTTAATCACTGTTCAAAGGTGTGATGAAAAACTGCATTCCATCCTGTGTATCTACAGAGGCATGTAGCTTTTGCTTTCCTTACCCAACTGAATTGGGCTACCCCTATGAAGGTTATTCCCCAACCCAGATAGTGCAATGGCATACATTTGCAGATGCTTGATTATTCTTTGATCCACCCAAATGAGATGGTAAAGTTATGCTACCCATCTCACCTTCAGCTGAAAGGCGCTTGACAAGAGCATTCCAGTAATGACAGTGCCACACAGACTCCCAAAAAAGAAGCACCAATTTGTTTTCCTGTATGGAAAGCGTTGTATAGTTGCACAACCGGGCACTTTACAAAACTGTTCTCAACAGTACGCATAAGGTAGTTTCCCGAAATAAATTATGCCTTGGACCAATGAGGTACGAACATTTTAGAAGAAGACATCTGCATACACAAGGGTCCTCACTCTTGCATTCTTCACACTTTACCTCTTAATTGAATAGAGCATTAAGAGATTCACGAGAGGGCTGGAAGTCCTCCTCTTTTATCAACATTAACAGTTTGCATTGGCACCATATACAGCCATAAGCCATTCAACCAGTAGCATTGTATATGACAACTTCTGAAGTCCTGGTCTCTCCTTCTTTTGGGTAAAACAAGATAATTCTTACCTGGCTTAACAAGCAGTTAAGTTTTAAACAGTAAATCAAACAATGTACTTGTTAAAACTGACTTCCATGTTTGGCCCACAAGTGACGTGCATGTATGTGCATGGATTTCCTGCTTGCAATTATACGACTCACCACAGCCATGTGCTGGAATCCCATTATAGATCAATTCTGCAGTATAGAAAATTGAGTAGAGAATTTCATGAAACCTTGATATTGTTGTTCAAATATAGAGGGGAAAAATATCAAAAGGTAAGCACAAATGAGGAAGTATATGCTTACTATCCTTAACTTCATAACTATGTGGAAGATATATATGTGTTCAAGCTATGCAGATGTAGCATTCGCCATAGAAAATCTATACCTACTTGCCTGTCAATATGTACGTCCTCGATATTTTGGCTACAATATTTAGGTCCCACGATATTCCCAACCTGATATTCCAGACTCACACGATAGGAAAAAATATTTAACTGTTACAAAGTTTCCTGTGCTTGTTTCATGACAGTAGAAAGTGTTAAGCAGAATGGTGCTTGTAAAGTTGTACTGAGCATTTTAGTTTTTTTCTGCCATTAGTGATAGATCACTGTTAGGCTGACCCAAAAGAACTTAGGCCCAGATTTAAGAAGGCCTAGCTCCTTCTTGCGCCGTATTAGCGTAATTTTTTTCATGCTAATGTGGCCCAACCAGGTCAAAATAGCAGCACCAGATTTACAAAGTGGCGCAATGCATGCATTGCGCCACTTTATAACCCTTGCGCCACATTATGCCTGCGTCAGGCATAATGCATGCAAGGCGGGGGCATTCCCCCTTTAGGGGCCTGAAAAAATGGCGCAAAGAAATCGAAAAGATTTCTTTGCGCCATTTTTTGTGGCATTTTTAACGCCTGCACAGAGCAGAGCAGGCATTAAAAGAAGGGACCCCATTATTTATAACGGGTCTAAATGTGCTTTGCAGGATTAACGTCAAACTTTTTGATGCTAATCCTGCAAAGCTCCAAACTAGCAACAAAAATGTTGTCACTAGTTCCCTTACTACCTCCATGGTGCGCCCTGTGTTAAATATGGCGCACACATGGTTGCATTAGGGGGGCGCTGAGGGGCGCAAGAAAAGTGCCGCTGCGTTGGATGCAACGCCACCTTTCTTCAATCTGCCCTTGAATTCTATGCTGTTCTAGAAGGAGCACAATAGTGTATATTTAATGAACACAAAGCTACTCACAGCAATAAACAAACAAGCATTCTGTTTCCGTGAAGGAATTTTCCAGCCACAACAGCAAATCAAACAAACATCTATTTTTAGATCAACATTGTGACTGCCACAGCAGATCACGTTGCTGTCAGTGGAGATGCCCTTGAAATCAGTCTCCCTGTGGCTGTTGACAGCCGGATCTGATACACAGGAATCATTTGCCATCCCGTTACACCACCACATCCACCAAGGTGCTCTGCTCACCTGCAGACCGGTCAATGCAACAACAGAAGGTTATTCAAGTAGGGGGGCAAACTCACGGCTTCCCCATGGACCACATGCCATACCTGAGATTAAGGACAGTAGGGAAAATGTTCAAGACCAACCCCTGACCTCATTCTGACCCTACAAGAACATCGATCGTTGGCCACATCACAAGGCAATGTTGTTCACTGGTGCACAATTCAAAGTCATGTCTTTTTCTACCTTTCATTTTTTACTTTTTTTTCTTGCACGTTTTACATTCTTTACTCCATAGAGTTGTATCCAGGGTTGTTTGGGCTTAAATATACATTTGTGAAAAGGCCCAGTGGTAGAAACTTATCCTGCAGAAAAGCAATTGCAGTATCTAATACTATAGCGTACTCAGAAAAACACTCCAGTTTTAATGGTAGAAACATCTTCTTTTCGCTGAAAGTAAATGTATAGGTACGACCAAATGTACTGAATTAAATATATGAAATATATCGGATGGAGTGCGTATTGCTAATCAGCCCGGTGCAGATTAAGGTAGTGTATTTTGAATAAACTAAGAAAGCAACTGTTAAGAAGGTTTATAATATGATTTTCTCTTTGAAGTGGTGATAGAAACAGCATAATTTAGAAATAGCAGCAATAACTGTCTGAATGATTTCCCACAACAAAATATAATTCCCTTGATGCAAAACAATGAAATTGGTCTTCAAAGTGGACAATAAGATACAGTAAAATATGAGACTCTCATGAAGGACTTATACACCTTTAAACTGCAGACAAATCATTGCCTAGGTATGAATACCCATCCCCCGACCACAAATTATCATAACTTTACATACTCAAACAGGCCGCTGAAGTCAACTGCAGACATCAAAAAGAGAACTCGCTCCCCTTTCAGCATCTGCAAATGCCTTCAGAAGCCCGTTTGAAAATGTTAACTTACTGATCCTTCGTGCATGTGTTGCACATTCTGAAAGGAGGTCCAGCCCAAATTGAAGATTAGATTGCCCCACGGATGTTTGTGAGTTGCTTCGTGCAAGTTTTTCCACATTCTGGAGGTCGCTTCCGCTATGTCTTGATGAAAACCCCACATCAAATTACCCGATGGGTCGAAATGTTGACGTATAACTATGTTGATCGAGAAGTACTATTGTATTCGACCCGTACTTCAATTCTTCAGTCCCAATGTTGAAAACGTGATATTATTTGGCCAACACTGTGTTTTGAAAACTTTTATGTAACTTTCCACCAGCACACATTGATTTCACTTTTGTCACCAATCACTTTCACTGTGCCATCTTTAGGAGCACCTATTGTTTATATTGACTTGCTTTCCACCTTTCGTTTTTTTCTACCTTTGACCGCAGTTAAAAACCATACGAAATCCTCTACGAGATGCGTAACACATCTTATGCTTTAGAAGTTATGTTCAGAGGAGTAACAGACTCTGGATCACACAGGACTACAATGTAAACCAATGGTAAGGAAAAAAATCAGGTGGTTCGGAAGAGGAGGATGGGGTAAGGACATGTCAGGCCAGGTGGTGTTATGTGAATTCCTGGTGGAAGAAAATAGTAATGACCTAATTGGAAGCAATGATGGACCTGAGAACTATTTTCACTTTCGCAGGCTTCCTTGGTTCAGTGAACAGCTTGGCAGCCTGATTTTGGATAACTTTCAATGTTTTTTCAGGTATCAATTTACACGCAGTTTTACAAGGTAAAATGCTTTTTGGAGTTTTTTGTGGCCATTTGTGAAAATTAGGAAACATTATCTCAACTAAAGAAAGGGGCCATTTTGAACGGGCCCCGAGTGGGAGTGCCTAAACATGCAGTAATTTTAGGTGGAAAACTTAAAACAAATTGTGTTCTATTAAGACAATGTTTTGTAATGTGTTTGTACTTGTCAGGCTGAGGGGGTTTTGATGCTAAGAATTGTGCCAGGAGGAGGTGCTCCAGGTGACAAGCCACTACTTTCTTGACTAAAATTTGGATCTGTGTTACACTGGATTATAAATTGAGTTTTATATTTCACAGTCTGTTTATCAGCCTATAGAGTCATTTACCAGTTGTAGTAGCGAAACGGGAGTGCAGTGGTCACTGGGGTACCAATTAACAATTTAGGTTTCTGGTGAAGGCTACGTCTGCCGTATTTCTCCCTTTATTGGGAATGTCTCGAGTGATTATCTCATTTCTTTGCTGTGTTTTATCACCTTCCTCTTGTCTCTTACTAGAGTATGCAAATGAGAAGGTAAACAATCTTGAACACATTCCATAGAGAACAATTTTAGGGAAGCGAATGTGCCCATTGTCCTGTCTTACCGCTGTGCTAACCGGATCTGTCTTCTGTGTTCATCAAACAAGCACCAGTGGGAGCCAATGTCATAATCGATTAGCCGAAGATTGCAATACCCTCGTGAATCAGGGATATCATCCTGGGTGAGTTTTATGGCTCACAAAAGTCTTCTGTGCCACACACTTCATGACATGCCCTTAAACTTTTCAAAAGGTAGACTTGGACAATTCGCAGACACTCCAAGTGGAATCTGTGATAGCTTTTGTGGCCAGAAAAACTAGATGACTCCTGCAGACTCCTCAACATTCAATCTTTTGATTAAAAAAAACATTTGGGTAGTTCTCAAAGAAATTCTACACTGGCCTCAAATTTGTCTCCTGGGCAACACATATTCGACTTGTGCCGCACACCCCATGGTAAAGAACCTTCAGGCCCTGAATTCAGGGTTTCTTGTGAGTACATTTGTTATGAGCTTCAGTACAAATGGAAACACAGGGCAGATTTCTCTCAAACACTCTTTTGGTGGAATTAATGACTCTGCATTCGTTACTTAATCTTAAGGGAATTACTCCAACATGTCCACATATGGGACTAGGGGACAGATGTAGGTAAAAAACATTTTTCGAGGTGCAATTTGCGAGTCATAGCGACTCGCAATTTGCACCTCGCAAAATGTTATGCAGAAAGGTGTCTCAGACACCTTCTGCGACTCGCTATGGGGTCGCAAAGACCCAACTCATAAATATTTATGAGGTGGGTCGCAGTTTTCGACCCCATAGCGAGTCTAGGCACTCACGGGGATGGTGGCCTGCTGGAGACAGCAGACCACCATGTCCGTGACTGCTTTTAAATGAAGCAGTTTTTTTATCTCATTGCAGCCCGTTTTCCTTAAAGGAAAACGAGCTGCAAATAGAAAAACATACTGAAACCTTTTTGTTTCGGTTTTTTTCAGAGTAGGCAGTGGTCCATAGGACCACTGCCTGCTCTGAAAAAATAATTTTGTGAGCATTCACAAAGGGGAAGGGGTCCCATGGGGACCCCTTCCCGTTTGCGAATGAGTTACCATCCACTTCAAGTGGTTGGTAACTGCGAGTTGATTTGCGACCGCTTTCGCGGTCACAAATCAACTCTACATCGCGGTGCAACTCGCAAATAGGAAGGGAACACCCCTTCCTATTTGCGAGTCGGAAACACGGTACTGACTCGCAAAATGTGTTTCTGCATTGCGTGAGGCCTTTTGCGCCTCGTAAACGGCGTTTTTCGCCGTTTGCGAGGTGCAAAAGGCTACGTACATCTGGCCCTAGATGTTTTAGAGTGCCCATAAATCCACCTTTCTCAAGATGCTCTTCATGAGTGAATGTCTTTTGGTACTCAACTGGACTTGATGTTTAGGCTATAATCCTCACAAAAGATGCAGTAGCCACAACTACAGGAGGAAATGGATGAATTACAATTCACATGAGGACTGTGGACACCCACTGAGAGGGTGCACTCCTCTACTTAGGAGGAGTTGTCAGCTATTTTTCTGGATACTGCAGAGATTTCCATTGTGTCTTAGTTCTAAAACATCCTTGGTGTACAGAGGCAAATTCAGGAGCTAAAACCTATCATAGTTGTCAAAGGAGATCAAAGTCCAGGATACTGTTCTTCCTGGACTTTCAAGTGGAATCTGCATAGAGTCCCACAATGTGTCACAGTCACAGTCTGTATTGAGAAGAGACATCACCTGTGCTCTCTTCCCTCTTCATAAGATATATGTCTTTCACTGAGGTTTTTGATGCCATGGAACTCCTGCCATGGTTCTCTCTGCAGACCAGTAAGGTATTCTTATACACCTTCTCTGTTCCCCTTTCCAGTGAATAGATCTAGTGGTTGGATGACCATAAGAATAACTTACAATCAATACTTATTTCTTATCCATCCCCCTTAGTCACTGGTGTTTGGCTTAAATCAGGAGGAATTGGGTTCAACTGAAACAGCTGGGTGAGGATGACATGGTCACTTGCTTCGGCCAACGGCCTTCAGTGGTCCAGTAAACAATTTGTCCCTCTGGTTTTTTATCCTGTTGTCTAACTAGTTCTACATTAGGTGTGAAAGGTAGGGCACGAATTGTACAGGAAAGGGTAACTCAGAGAATGGGGTGGAGTTCTACCAGGCTATGGGAGTGATTAATCAGAAAAGAGGTTCTTATAGTCACTCTAGTGGAAAGTGCAGGAGTACCTGTCTCATGGGCTTGGGGTCTCATCAAGTAATTATGGACAGGATCACAAAAAATAGAATAATGGTAATTACTAGCGAGTAATCAAGCATTTCATCAAAGGCTACAATGCCCCTGATCTCAAGAAAAAAATGCACATTTATGGAATCTACTCTCATATTTGATTTTGGCATGCTTATTGTTCTCTCTCCATTAACTTCCAAATATATCTCTCACTCTCTCTTGGTCAACAATCGCTATTTCTCTCAAATAGCTAGAGTTTCTAAGTATTTAATTGGTTTCCTTTTACTAAAATCCCTGATTATTTTGCAAAAACCATTACTAGCCCCAAACTTTCTACAAAGATTTAAAAATGATTACTTAAGATATTGACCCAGCTCCAGCAATGACATTTCACTCGGGACTACATGCAAAAGTAATACCTGGAAAACATGGGATTCCCTGGGTGGTAAAACCACCATAACAAAGGAGCTCCAATGGGGTACATTTGAAAATAATGCACAGCACACGTTTATCTATTTCTTCTTCTACTCTTCTCATTCACTGTAAATCAAAGCAGCAATTATTTCAAGGTCACATCAAACCTTTGTCACAACTTAGCATTGTGTACCCCCTCCCCCCCACTGCAGGTCCTGACAATCTACATTTTATTGCCACTACTTGACTTGACAACTCACAATGACAATCGGAAAAGGGTTAACAAAAAAAAAAGGTTTGTTAACAAAGTCTATCCTAGCAGATCTCTACAGCATTCTCCTTCCAACCTAAGCCTGCTAAGGACCCCAAACTTTATACAAAACATCTCAGATTGGACAACTAATTGAATACCCAGGTAAGTGGGAAATTATTATAACATTACTGTAAATGGACCCAGTTGCAGCTCTGTTTATGATCGTTTTCTGGTAAAGGGGGCAGGGCCACAGGGTGAAGAGCAGCGAAGGGGAGTACTCAGCACTCTCCCTCACTACACAATTATATTTGGTCGGCCTTCTCGGGCCGGCCAAACACACATGTGCAGTAGGCTCTCTCAAGCCCGGCAACACAGTTGTCGGGCTTGAGAGAGCTTGCACAGGCTCCCAGTCTGCCTGGGAGAGCCCTGGCTGGGTGCTCCCCGCCAATCCTGACACTACCCTGAGTAGCGTCAGGATTGGCGCATGGCAGGCTGGGAGCCTGTGTCTGTAGCATCCGGCGACGGAGACGAGCGGCGTGGCTGAGAAGAAAGGTAAGTGTTTTTTTTTTCATTAAATACATGTTTATTCCCTCCTGCATGCCGCCCCACCTCTTCAGACTCAGACCCGCCCCGCCCCCCGGGAGCCGCTACTGAATGGACCTGAAGAACTGTTCCAAGATGCCGGTTTACTAAAAAGTCATATACTTCATACATCAGATTTCAAAGCATTGCGTGCTATAACACGATAACCACATCTCGGTGTGTCATCACGCATAAAATCAAAACAAGAACTACACACTTCCAGCCAAACATCCTACACAGTGTAGCATGCTACAAATGTAGGCAAGCACTTCAGCGCCGCACATGAGGTAATACCTGCTATATAAATCCTGCCTTTAGCCATTTAGCGACGGCTCGCTGTTCCTTGCGCCTGTTGAAATACTGACAGCCAACTTCAGAGCTTCACTGTTGATGGAAGCAGACTAGCAAAATAGCCCAGCAATCAGTGCTGTCAGGAGGATTTCACAGTTCGCTGCCTTTTTCCCATTGGTGTTAGAACTGTTTTAGTCTCTGTTTGTTGCTCTGGTCTACTCTTTAGCTCATGTGACTGCAGTAACTCCTGCCGAGCCGACGGTGCAGAACCTGGAAGCACGTGAAAGAGCAAGCTGCTCGACCTAGGTCAAAACTCACTTGGAGAGGTGTAGTCAGTGGGCCCTATTTACAAGGGATTGTCTGCCAGTCTGTGCTTTTTTAACATACAATATTATTGTGGTTTAATATCTAGCCACTAGAACAGCTAAGACATTGCCACATTTCAAGATTGGAAAACCATGGAATAAAATATTGTAATCAAAAAATGGAAACACCGAAGCCAATTATGGCAACAATATTTAGGCGTTCAGCAGGGGTGTAACACAGGACCCTTCAGCCAGCACCTCAAACATTCAGGGTGCTCTATTCAGCTAAGACCAATGAATATCTGTGAGTTATGGAAATCTCAGAGACCCTTCTTCACATTCGGCAGGCCAGCCTCATTGTTTTGTTTTGTGCCAATGGCACCCGGACACATCTTGGGCAGCTGTGCGCCGTGCTTGCAGACAAACTCAGGAGCCTTAAATGACCACACACAAATAAAAATGTTATTACCCACTTCCATGGAGCTCCATTTAAAGATCTATGAATAATAAATTGATTCAATAGCCCTGCTGGGATTTGAACCTTCAACCTGCATGTGGTGTGATGGATAAATAGTTTACGGAGATGGTTTCAAAGGAGGAGTACATATCAAAAAACAATATTTTAAAATCAGTCTAAAATACAGTGTTTTAGTAGTGTACATCAGCTGTGAAAGGTGTTTACTCAGCTTCACTAGTCATTTACCATTTCTTTCACTCCATTATCTTTTCTTACGCAATAATTCAGTGACTATAATATCTTATACGCCATTTTCACCTTAGGTGAAAATAATTTTTGTTTCAGAGCAAAGCAGCGGACGCTAAATGTTCAATGCATAATATCATGCATAATATGCCTTTGGCCAATTCTTAAACTATCTAGAAATGCGTAAGGCCTTCATTACAAATTTTGGGCTGTAGGAAATTGGAATATTAGCTGAGGGGAAAGAGAACCCACCTCAAATAATAAACACAATCCTTGTCAGTGTGAATGACTAAAGTCACTAAATAAACCTGTGCTTACCCTCTTGTAGCTTGGCACAATGCAGTAAAGCTTTACTTAAAGGCAATGCTTAAAGAACAGTAATAAAGTGAAAACACAGCACAGGCAAAAAACCAAAACAATTTCAAACAACTGAGCATATTATAATACATATTATTATACCAAAACAACAAATATCCAATAAGATGAACCTGAGAAATTAATTTTTTACGTTTGGATTAAAAATAGCCCCAAAAGCACAAAGACTGGGTCAAAGTAAAAAGTTAATACTAACTGTGATAGGGTGTGGGAAGGATACTAAGACCAGGTTCGTTCTGGTACGAAGTTTACCTTCGGACTTAGGCACTTATATGGAGAAAAAGTGGTCAGCGACGAGTCGTTGGAGGGCAAAACTAGATGCAAAGCAGAGTTCAACAATGGTGGGTTGCTGAAGATTGGGATCTCAGTGAGGTCATTGACAAAGATGGGAGAGCTCCAAATGGGCAGAGTCTGAAGTTAGTGCCCAGGAAGGCCTCGACATCAACGGGTTGTTGCCCAGCATCAATCTTGATGAAGCCACCTACATTTGGATGTAGAAACTTTTTCTGGAAGTTTGATGTCCTTCAGTGGGACAAAACAGCAAATTGAGGCTGACCAGTGATTTGACATAAACACCACCAGCTTTGATGACAATCCACATCTCCGTCGGTTCTCCAGGCAGATAGTTGGCAAAAAGTTTCTTAGTCCCCCTTCTTGCAGTTTGGGGAGAGGAGAAGCACACTCTAAAATTAGTCAAGGGTCCAGGATTTGGGAGCACCACTTAGGAGTGAAGACTCACTCCAGCAGAGACCAGCAGCATTGTCCAATACTGGTGCAGTTGGTACTGGTCAGCTGACTAGTTGCAGGGAAACTTGTTGTGACCCTGTAGCTGAAACAGAAGAAGAGCCAACCTACCCTCGAAGTCACTTCTGGGATGTTGGGTTCAAGGCAAGCAGATCTAGTCTTCAATTCAGGTTTCAGACGGAGGACGGTCCTTTTTCTCATATTCACATGTTTACAAGTATTCTAAAGAGAGGTTTCTTGGGTCCGCTTTTATGCCCAGTGCAGTCTATGGAGTAGGGTAAGCCTTTGTCCATCCTTTAAATCAATTCTATCCAGCTCCTCTACCCCCAGTGGGTTTGGTGTCATCCTAACTAGAGAGACAAAGGGGAGACAGGCCTAGGTGTGAGTTTCGTCTGCCAGTGACAAGACAGGCATCCTTTGAAGTGCAAGATGAAGATGGGCGCCTCCCCTCAGGACATCCTGTCAAGGGAGGAGTCATTCTCCCCAATCCCAGAGCCCTCTGTCCACTGTCTGGGAACAATGCACATCTCACCACAGTGAGTGAGGTGACATCTGAAAACTTGCAGGAAAGCGTTTTGGTTTTAGGCAGAGCAATGCCAACACTTAACCGTTTAATTTCCAAATGAGTAATATAAAATTCAACTTGATCATTAAGTAGAATTATACATGTTTATTGAAATGAGTCAGTGAACCTTTTTTTCAAGCTACTCCCAAACTGAATTTAGCACTCATAGAAGGAAATAGTATAAACCAGGGTTAACCTATGGGACAACCAGTCTTGCTATTGCAAAAAAAAAAATACTTTGTAAGTTTTTACACTGCCAGGGCATATAAAACATAAATTATACATACCATGCACCCCAGCCTAGGGGCATTTAAGGTCTACCTTAGAGGTGAATTATCAATATAAATAGCAAGGTTTAGATCTGGCAAAAAGTTTATTTTTCCAGGTCGAAATTACAGTTTTAAAACTGCAGGAAAAAGGCTGCAATGGCAGGCCTTGAGATATGTTGTACATCACTTCCTTAGTGGGTGACACAATGAGTGCTGCAGCAAAACTTGCCGTATTTAACTTACTGGTCCTGGGTATATATAGCACCGTCTACTGGATGGCTATGTGTAAATTAAATGGGCCTGTTAGGTATATGCTAATCTATCATATTTAAAAGGTAGAGCATAAGCACTTTACCACTTGCCAGCAGGAGTAAAGTGCACAGAGTCCTATGGCCAACAAAAAAGCAAGAGGAGGCAAAGCTATGGTGGAATGCTACTCAAAAGATGGTCATTTCCAACAAGGACTAAATTCGGATCCCTTGGCAAACAAATGTTTGTACAGGGACTGAAATGAAGAATTGTGTGATAAATGGCACAACTCTATTGCTTTCCATACATAGATTCCGGCAGGTGAACTCTGCTGAACATTATTGAGGAAAAAGGACGGAAAAAAGGAGAAATGTGTGATAAATATCAATTCTGAATGTTAGTCCTCATCAAGTTCAAAATGCAGAATAGAAGGCATTCTCCACATATGGTAAACACCCCACCCAATTCCACTTAACCTATAATGAGGGCCTAAGTATTAAAGTGACATAACCAATCAGAGGCTATCACAGTTCAGATATGGTGACGTTATTTTTTGGGGGAAAAAGAGCTATAACATTCTCTGGGGTTGGTGAGATGGAATAACAGGAAGAAATTAACAAACAATAAAAAAATTGGACCTAACACTGGGAGCCAAAAAGATTCAAGTGCAAGGGTAATGGTGAAGGTAAATATGACAGAGACAAGGGTTAAATGAAAG
The DNA here is from genome assembly GCF_031143425.1 of Pleurodeles waltl. Classification (NCBI taxonomy): domain Eukaryota; kingdom Metazoa; phylum Chordata; class Amphibia; order Caudata; family Salamandridae; genus Pleurodeles; species Pleurodeles waltl. The sequence goes on from NC_090445.1 coordinate 1,106,881,556, forward strand.
AAAAGGAGGAATGTACAATATTAATCAAAGGTAAAAATGGGTAGTCACCTTTAATAGAAACAATAATTTCATGAATAGACAATAAGGGTGAAATACTAAAAATAAGCATCCCAGAGATTAATCAACCGAGGTTAATCTCAGAGGTATCAATTCACAAAGAAATGTAAGAGTATGTAAAAGAGTTTTCCTGTATTATTGTTTTGCGTACTCTTACAAACCTTTGTGAATCGTTATCTGAATATCTAAAATAGGAACTCAATGGGAATATTTGGGTCATATTCATATTCAGTTGGTAAAAAGAGAAAGTACGTCATGCTTTTTGTCCTTTTACTAATAAGGAGTTCGACATTTTGGGGAAGAGTCGCACAAACATCTATCAGTACATAAAAGAGTACTCCTGAAAAACGACTTCCTTGACTCATAAACACTTCTGTCAATCATCCCCAATGTGTTCATTTGATCTAAAATAATCACATGGAATGAGCCCCTGGAACATACCAGGGGACACAAACTGGTTGCAACAGTAAACTGTTGTTAGTGTAAAAGTGTATTCAACAGTCGCGGCTTGCTGCGCTCTGAAGGAGCGGGGCTGGTAATGTGTGCAGGAGGGATGGGGGAACATTTAATAAAAATAAAAAAAAAGCAAAAATAACTTACCTGCTCCGTTACCGCCGTGCCGCTTCTCTTTTCCTCGTCACTGCAGGCAGGCACAGGCTCCCAACCTGCCCTGCGGCCAATCCTGTTGCTCCTCAGATCAGGGTTAGGATTGGCTGGGAGCGCCCAGCCAGGGCTCCCAGGCAGACTGGGAGGCTGTGCCTGCTCTTTCCAGCCTGGCAACACAGTGCCAGTCTGGAGAGAGCACAGTGCGCATGTGTGTTTGGCCAGCCCAAGACAGCCGGCCAAACATACATGCACCCTGAGGGGAGTGCACTCCCCTCATCTCCGTCATCCCCCGTGGCCCGCCCCTTTCACAACGAAGGGATAATAAACGTAGTTTATTATCCTTTCGTTGCGAAAGGTTTGCAGCTTCTGCTGCTGGCGGGGGGCGACGCTCCACCGCCATAGTGGAGGAGCCGCCCATGATGTTCAAGCTTTAGTGAGAAATGCCTTAGTTCTGTGTGTTGCTGGTGATGGTATTTTTATATTTTATAAATGCACAAAATCTCTCATTCTAATTTAAATGTGACTGCCTTTAGAAATACCAGCGAGCCACCCTCTCATAACCCATTTGTACAAATAACAGACAAAAAGAATAGTACATTTATTCTTTTCAGTTTTGATAACTGAGTAAAGAAATGCTTTGGCATGGATTTAATTTATTCTTGCCAGGGCGCTGGGGAATGCAGGCCATGTTCTCTGAAGTATCTAACCTTCTGAAACCCAAAGTCCTTTTAGGTGACAAAACAAGAAAGTGATGCATATTATGTGAGACGCGGAAAGTCATTAAAATTATAATTTAAAAAACAACGTCAAGTACAATAAAAGTTATATGATAATCCACTGCATCCAATGCATATGAATTCACCTAATGATCAGAGCTCGGTGCCTTGCAGTCCTTTTCAAGGGTCAAATCAATTTCTGTACAAAAAAATTCAATTAAATCCTATTCACTCTATCTTGCCAGGGAGGCTATTGTTCGCTTTTGTGTCCTATCAACGCGCTTGTCAATTGCTCTTTTGCCCAAGATTACCAACAAAGGCATGATGCTGCTATGAAGGTCATGAGAAGCAGAGAAAAAATCTTCCCACTACGATTTAATAACTATATTTATTCAATTTGTAGTAAAATGGAGGTCGAGAGTAATGCCAGCGTGGTTTTAATGGAGAGCTGCAATATCAATGTGGACACGTGCTCTCATCCAATGAAATTACACACTGTCCGAGTGGTATTTTTTTTAATTATTCTGTATGAGGGTTTTTCTAAATGATAAATCACACCAGATGGTCCGAAAATATTTTAGAACAATTCAAAAATGCATTTTAAACAATTGGATGATGCATAATTATTTTGACATTGGGAAACTATAAAAATAAATTTTAACAATAAGTACACGTGAGTGAGGCCGCTCTGTTTTGCAGGAAAAGCTGAGCCATCATTGCAACTTTGTGAAGCTGTTTACCTTTTGGATTTCATAAAGTTTTGTCCTCAGTCAAAGTTTTCAATCAAAATCTTAACCATTTTTTGCAGGATACTTTTTCTATTAAAAGTAGAGTTTGTAACATAGACCTCCTGTAAAAAGAGTGTTAGGTCCAGATTCTGAAAGCTGTCACCCAATGTAGTGCAGAGGCCAAAAATGCTTCACTGCGCTACGTGAAAAGGAGAGAGCAGGACAGCACCATAATCACATAGAAATGGCACTCTCCTCCCCTCTCCCTAGCGCCGGCGCTGATTTCAGCTGCCATGCACCACACCCACCTTAGCGCTATAGTGCTAGGGTGTGTGTGTGAGTCCAGCATAGGTTTTGTGCATGAAGCGCATCCTTCCTGTACAAAATACTATGCCTAGACAAGTGGAAATGAGTTTCCTACTTTGTATGTGCTCTGTACATTGCGGCACACATGCAAAACCAGAAAAGCACGGAGAAATAAAAATAAATCGCAGTTTAACACCTGCTTTTCAGCTGCATTAATTTTAGCCACTAAACCCTTTCTACTGATGTATCAGAATGATGTTTAGCACCAAAAAAGCATGGGTGGTAGCTCGGATATGGCAATGTACCACCACTGTAACGCCCCCTTGTCACAAAATAGTGCAAAGCACACAAACCAATGCAAATACCAATTTGGTTGGTTTCTGAATCCCCCAAAAAGTTTAGTGTTGGTTTAGCATCACAAAAGTAATGCTAACCCAAAGCTAAACCTTTGGGAATCTGGGTCCTAGTGTTAATTTATCTACTAAGTATTTTTAAAACGTAGCCAATTTTGTGAACTTTCATCTAGGTTGTAGGTAAAGATGGATGACTCTTCCCATCTCTACCAATAGATCTCCACCATAGCACTGAGTTAAAGAGCCATCCTTGCTCAATATGGTTCCCACAATGCTGTAAGAGACAAGTCAATGCCAGTAGATGGAAAGGAGGCCTAGAGGTGGAATCACAATAATTTAGTATGCCAGAAAGAGCTCTTAGTGACCTAATTTCAGAGTTCAAATCTCAGCAAAGCCACATATGCCTTCCTTCATTCTAAGGTTTGTTCCCTGATGAAACAGCCCAATTGCATGCTTTGCTCTTTTGGGGACTGCCTCGTTTGTGTGTAGGGATACAAAACAGACGTTCCTTCGGGTTCACTTAATCAGAATTACTCTTCAACCATATCAAATGGTAATACAATATGTTATGCCTTTTGGGTGTACCATAAAAGAGGAAAGGCCACTAACGCTATGTGCCAGTGCTTTTCTAGCATTGTGAATTCCTAATGAGAAAGCATAGCCAAATAAGTGCTTTCTTTACAACATGGACCTGGATGTTAAACTACCAGATATCTGAGGCACAAATATACCTTTTGTCCATACTTGTGATGAACTAGAATAACAGTGAAATAGTAACTGTCTGAGCATAGAGTCATGTTGGTGGTAAGGCATGTGAGGAATTGTTGGAGGTCCAGGGGTGTGCAGGGTTCCTATAAATGCAAGTATGAGAAGGCTGTACCAAGAGCCGCCTAGTTTAGTACCTGTAGAAAGACATGGTAGACAGACTTGGACGGGTATAGAATGTCTTAAGGGCAAAGGTAACACCTTTCTCACCTGGGGAAAGCGCACCGTCGGAACCCTGTGTGGAAGATGTCCCAAGCCCCTTTCTTACTCATAAACAGTCGGCTGATCAGGATTTAGGCTGGCCAAGAGAGCCAAAATTGTATGTTGATGAACCGCCTGCAGAACACTAACACCTCTGTCGGTCAAATGTACCAACCACACTTGCTCAAACTTGAAGAGCGGACTTTTGTGGAGTACATCTATAGTAAAAAGGGTGGACTGAAGTCCAAACAGTAGGGATAAGAAGGTTTCTTGTTTAGAACTATCAAATGCACCATTCATGTGCACAGTGCTTTCACTATAATTGATATGCTGACACAAACATCTCTTCAGTGTCAGTCAGGTTCGTCTGAGAGATCTAATTGATTCTAATCATTAAACCATCTTATACAACGTGCTGTCCCAAAGCAAAACTTAGATTCAGAACAAGGTAAAGACTATTGTAATGCCATAGCCTGTAGGATGGCTTAGTGAGCTGAATTTTAGCCTCTGATAAAAATGGTAATTTGAAGGTGACAACGTTGAATCTCATCAAGGCAAACTCAGCCTTCCATCCTTCCAAGGATGGTAAATGGAGCATTTTAAATAACATCTATTATTTGTAGTGCTTACAAATGGTAGACTTGTGATATGAAGCACTTTGCTAAAACAAGTTATTTTTATTATTAATCAAATTATAAAAGAGAAAGTGATTTTGCTGCGTCTTCTGTTTTAAATTAGAATGAACAAGTATAGCCACTTCCTTTATTTGAATTCTCTGGCAAGCGTTGAGAAGGACGCCTTGGAAGGAGGGTAAAATTACATTATGAGGGCCTCCTAGTATTTGAAATACATGGAAAGCTAAACAGTGAAAAGTAGATAAGCCAGAGTGTGGACAGTGATGTCTACACTACGTCTCCCTTGCACCTTCAACCATCCAAAGACATCTGGTGTCTCCATAAGTCAGTTTGTTTTGCTTTCTGCTTCCTGGTTTGTTCCTTCATTGCTGGTCTTGTAATACAATGCTGGCATGTCCTTCCCTCATCAAAACATAATCTCCATGTGCCACCTATCTCTGTGCATTGTGGTCCATGGCTCTGTAGCTAGGATCATGCTTGGGAAAAAACAGAAACCCACACTCACGTATACACACAACTTCATGGCTTTATTATTGGTAAACCAAAATTACTAGCCACTGATTGCAGACAAAGCAGGGAATGGTGAGCTACTCACAGCGGACATGGGAAACCTCTCTATCATTGTTCATTTCATTGCTGTACAATCCCATTCAGAAGGTCAAGACTGAGGCAATCTTTAACTGACTAACGATCAACGGCAGTGTTGAGAGTTTCAAACAATTTTATGTAAATAACACACAATTCAGTACTCTTCTTACTTTAGCACTGACTCTGAGTAGTAGAAGACACAGCCACATCCACCGAACATGCCACCTTTGCCCCACCAAAGCAAGTATCCAAACAAACAAACAATTGCTCTTACACATGAAGCTATCCTGCCAGGCTCTGAGACTTAGGAATCGATTGTGACTTAGGCAGATGTAAAAGCCCATCTGCCAAAGTCCCGACGGGCAGGTTGCCGCCAGTGCAGCTGCCTCCACACGGGCCCCATTACGAGTTTCCCGCCGCCGGCCCAGAGGGAAATGGCCTACAGCACTGTCTCTAGCTCATAATAGTGCTGGCGGCAATGTTGTAGTGTGTAGGGTGTACCAGCACAGGTAACAATGTTCACTGTCTGCAGAGCAGACAGTGAACATCACGAAGGGGCTGGCCAGGGGGCACCTGCACTACCGCCATGAAACCAATGGCAGAGATGGGAGTCGTAATCCCCAGGGCTTTCCGCGGTCGTAATGTGGCGGTTGGACCACCACCACAACAGGGTCGTAATGAGGGCCTTAGTTTGGTCTAATGTTGATTAAGTCCTTGTATATACTGAAAAAAACAAGAGACCTACATAGTATGTTTTTAAGTCAAATGGTTTTGCACCTAAATACTCACATAATTGTTTGGCTAAATTTTAGAAGTTTACAGTATAGCAAAACATTTTGTGGTCTGCATTCTTTAATGTCCATGGTGATAAGGAACACACACCTTTCACTACCTTATCATTTCATTGGCACTTGATGATGATAATGTTTGAGATCTATAGAGTGTAGGCTGCCACCCACACGGCTTCCCAGGGCTAAGAAGTACCTTAATGGTAAAGTTGGATTCTAAGTCAACAGTTCTGGAAATTTTAGAAATGTGGCCTTTCTTTGCTCCAAACATTTGGTGCCTGTAGCCCATATCCTGGGTCACGACTCAATGTAGCTGGCAGTTGGTCTTTGTGTATTTCTCCCGGACAGTGAGACAAATGATGAACAGGTGGGCGATCTCTGACTTGATAAGGGTGCGGCGCAGCCACCTCCTACACTTGCACATCACAAGGACTCTGCCTCAGCACACTCGCGCATGGTTTCACCCTAGTCTTTTGTGTCCCCAGTCAAGTAGGGGCCAGGGCAGGGAGGCCTGAAATTCCAGACATCTCTATAGGGAAGGATTGTAGCAGCTTCTCCCACTTCAAAGAAGGGTGTTAGAAATGGGGTCTCAAGTTGGCAGAGGTATACAGCCTTGTCCAAGTAATCCTAGTCAGGGTAAGTCACAACACAATACAAATTATCCTGTGCCCACTCTCCGGTAGCTTGGCATTGAGCAGTCGGGCTTAACTTAGAAGGCAATGTGGAAAGTATTTGTGCAAAACTAATACCATAACACAGTGAAAACACCACAAAAAATACTACACAGATTTAGAGAAAAATAGAGAATATTGGTCTGAATAAAATACTGTTGAAACGAGGAAAATCTAATGTACACAAGAAAGTTATGAATTTTTAAAGATTAAATCCAACTAAAGCGCCTACAAACACAATAGCTCTTACTGAGGCTATCACGGCCTTGTTGACAGAGTCATTTCCAACAATCGGACACCACCGCTGCTGGTCACGGAGTCACACAAACCCCCAGGTACAGTACCTTTTGAAAACGAAGTCGGAAAGAGGCGTCACAGGAGTGGGTGCGGCATCAGTCCCTTACAGCTTCAGGGGAAAGAGGTGTTGGTTCTGCGCTGCAAAGCAGGTGGAGGTGAGGTGCCGGTTCCGTACGGATGCAGGAGGAGGTGATGCGATGCACCGATTACTTGTTACACGGCGGGGTTGCTTGTTCTGGTCTGTCAGGATGTGATATGTCGACTACGCGTTGTCGCAATGACCCTGAGTGATGTCAATGGAGTCGCAGCAACGTCAGTCTTGCGTTGAAGGCCGAGGTCGTTGCATACAGTGAGGTCCACTGAGCAGGAGCAGGCTGCGGCTTTGCTGGCATTGCTGAAGTCGTTAAGGAGTCGCTGGAGTCGGGTACTTGCAAAAAGCTAGTAGTTGAAGTCTATTCTGTCCCTGACACTTCAGAACAGGAGGCAAGCTCAATTTAAGCCCTTGGGGAGAACTTTTGGGGGGAGGTAGAGTCCTTCCAGCACAGTCAAAGGTCAGTAGGGTGGCAGTCCTTCTCAGCAAAGCAGTCCAGAGAGTAATTTGGCCAGCCAGGCAGGTCTTCTGACAGAGTTCAGAAGCAGGTCCAGAGGTGTCTGAGTTGGTGGGGTCAGAGACCCAGTTTATATACCCAAAAATGCCTTTGAAGTGGGGGAGACTTCAAACAGTGGTTCTGAAGTGCACACGTTCCCCTTTCTGCCCAGTCCTCTCTGCCAGAGTCCCGGTGGGGGGTTATCAGTCCTTTGTGTAGGGCAGGCCACTGGCCTTTGAAATGTAAGTGTCAGACCCTCCACCCTTCCAGCCCAGGGAGACCCATTCAGTTTGCAGATGAATGCAGATGTGACTGAGGGGCTGATTACGCCCTTTGCGGAGGGGATTACTCCATCCCAAATGTGACAGATATCCCGTCCACCTTGTTACAAGTTCCATAGGATATAATGGAACTTGTAATATATCAGGCAGAATATCCGTCACATTTGGGACAGAGCAATCCCCTCCCCCAAAGTCATAATCAGGCCCTGAGTGTCCTGTGTTTGTGGTTGTCTGGGTGAAATGCACAAGGGAGCTGTCAACCATCACAGACCAGATGTTGACTGGAGACAGGCTGTAAGGCACAGATGGTTTTAAGTGCAGAGAAATGCTCACTTTCTAAAGGTGCATTTCTAAAATAGTAATATAAAATCCAACCTCACAAATAAGCAGAATTTTCTATTACCATTCTGGCCATACTAAATATGTTGTGGTTACCCCTTTCTACCACTCAAAAAGTACATGAGGGCAGGCCTAATGCTAGTCTATGAAAGGAGGAGGCCTCACACTAGTTTTTCACTACCAGGACATATAAAACACTTATGTAAATGTTCTTTCTTTTACCTACATAGCACCCTGCCCTATGAGTTACCTAGGGTCTATCTTAGGAGTGACTTCTATATACAAAAAGGGGAGTTTAAGGCTTGGCAAGAACTTTTAGATGCCAAGTCGAAGTGGCAGTAAAACTGCACATACAGGCCTTGCAATGGCAGGCCTGAGACATGGTTAAGGGGCTACTTATGTGGGTGGCACAATCAATCCTGCAGGCCCATTAGTGGCATTTAATTTACAGTCCCAGGGCACATATAGTGCACTTTACTAGGGACTTATAAGTAAATCAAATATGCCAATTGGGGATGAACCAATGTTACCATGTTTAAGGGTAGCGAGCATATGCACTTTAGCACTGTTAGCAGTGGTAAAGTGTGCAGAGTCCTAAAACCAGCAAAAACAAGGTCTGAAAAGTGGAGGGAGGCAGGCAAAATGCGGGTGGATGACCACCCTAAGGCTGTCGGGTCTGATAGTGGGCCGGGGGTACTAATAGTGGACCCTCAGGCTCCACTCTCCAATACACTTCCGGAAATGTGGAAGACTCAGAAGAAGGACCACTAGGCTGCTTTCCCACAAGTAGGGCTGTTTTCCTTCCCTTCTACTCTGCTGCTCTGCTGTCTGAGCGAGAAGGACAGGATCAGTATCTTGAACCCAGAACCAACGCCATGTGCCTCCAAGGGCTATGCCTCCAAATCAAAGCCTCAGAGACAGAAAAGACTCTAACCATCTTGACCTCTGCGCTTGATCTCTGCCCAGTCCTAGACCCTTGGAAGTGGGGCTAAAGATGCTCTGCAAGCCCAGCTGTGGTCTCTACCAGAAGCAGTGCGGAGTGAACCAAACACAGCTCTTTGCAGCCCCTCATTAGAACTGATGCAGCACAACAGAGCCTTCACACAGGCCCACACCGCAGCCCTAACAGCTCATCGGAACCACTGCTGGCCGATGCCCCCACGATGCAAGACCCTGCACCGCTCCTTGGGACTGCCTCTGCGCAGCCCAGAGCTCTGCAACTAGGATTAAAGGTACATTTCTCAGTGGGACAAAATTGGTCCCTGTTTCCGGGGAATGCTCCATTACAGTCAGCCTAACCTTGTGACTTTATCCCGGTTTAGCACAACCAGATCCCCACATTTGGCATTGTGCTTTTAAGCCCTATCTATGTTTCAACTGATAGGAGTTTTGCCATTTTGGTATCAAATAATTTTATGAATGTTATGCTATTTTTCTAAAGTAGTGTGGGATTTGTCTTACATCATATTTTAACTTTACTACTGTTTGAATGTTCCATAAATACTTCACACATGGCTTCTAAGTTAAGTCTAACTGTTACTATGCGAAGCTGCCTGGGGATCAACCACAGGTAATTTGGACGTTGCTTGTGTTTCACCCTGACAAGAATTGTGGTTGCTGCTTGAGCAGGGTTTTACCCACAACTCCAACCTAATTTCTCATATAAACATAATACCACAATAACAGAACACCACATTATAATAACACACCACAGTAACATAAGAAGGATGCAGCATAACAAAACAACAAAAACAGAAAACAGTAATACGACACATCACACAAACACAACACAACGCAACAATATGCCAACATGGCCAAATGAGAACAAAAACAATATTACAATTATACAATTGTGTTGGTCTGTTATGATAGTGTGATGCAGTTGTGTTTTCTTTTTTGTATTATGCTGTCTTGTTGTTCTGATGTGTTTTGTTCTCATTCTGTTGTTTTTTTAAATAATTTTCATAGTGCTGTTTTGTATCATTGTAGTTGTTACATTGTATACTGATGTCCTGTTCCTGCGTTTTTATGTTGTTATTGTGCTGTTGTATTTCGTATTGTTTTGTAGTGTTATTGTATTGCTGTGTTTTACTGTACTGTGTTGTTGTTGTTGTGTTACTTAGCTTCCTTTACATACTGTTTCATGTTTCCAGTCCAATATGACACATTCCATTATAGTTTCGGTTCAATGCAATTGCCAAAGATGCTAAACTGCACATTGTCTCTCTACCCCTCAAGTTACCCCAATCAACCTACAGCAATGTCACAACCCATGCCTTAAAAACACTATTTTGGAGCTCACTTTAGCGATCGTGCCCGTAACACCCATTTATAGCTTTCATTCCCCTTTGCGCAGCGCATATTCAATTGCCTGGCTATGTCTGTGTTCTGTTTGGTCATTGTCTGACAGGCCAGGTTAGCACAGCAAGAACTGTATACATGGAAATATGGCGGAGTTACCTGTGGATTGGCTTTCGCTGCTTTCAAAATGGCCGTCATTGATGAACAAGTATCTGCCTTCACTCTCCGCCCCGGAAGGGTACCCACAGCAATTTGCAAAGCTACCTGCGTGTATCTCGACAAACTCCACACACCTCTGCCCCACAGTTTAATGACAAGAAAAGCTAATGTACCAACTGCTGTATTGACTGAGTAATTTTTCACAGAAAAGCTACCCTTTAGGGAATCATAAATTGTGAAATCAAAATATCAGCTGTCAGTAGAGCCTGAACGGTCACAATGCTGAAATACAAATCGCTATATTACCTTTTTAGTGTTTAGCAGCTATTAGCTCAAGTCAGACCATTAAAAATGACAAACTGCCCAGTTCACGGAATATCTCACTCCAATGTTCATCGGATGCCAGCTGGCTGCTTAAAGGGGACGAGTCCCAAAAGCCGCCAAAATGTTAGGTTGGTGAAAGGCAGAGAGTAAGTCTATGGACTGAACGATAATACCGTTTATACATGATTATGAGCATGTATAGTAATTATGGGCAGGCATTATTTAGCACTGCCCTGGCCTACCTGTCATCAGGATGCTCTATAAATGTATATAAATAATCAACAATACATAAACGCATTTATTTATTTTAGGAGTTAGAACCGACCAATCATAGCAGAGCTCCTCGAACAGTGGTGGCTTGGGCTGCAGTTGAGAACAGGTACCAGAAACAGGATGTGACTGGAAACAACAATACGAACAAATAGTTGAGAAACAGTTGGATGTCTGCACAGTTTGATTTTTACTTCCTCTTATCTCACACAATGCACATTTTCAAGCACTGGACAATAAAACGAGTTGCGCAGAATCATACTTTTTTGTGAAATGTTATGCCTAGTGCCTCGATTCCAAGATGAGGTAACTCAGCAATTCAACCTATTTTCCGAAAAAAAAACAAAAAAAACAAGAAGTTCTGGCAAAATACATCGTAACAATGAATCTACACGAACAGTTTGAAGCAAATTGTGTCTGTTGTGAATCGAGGGTTCAAAAGCATCAGGTTTGAATCTGATCATTTTATTGAATCAGACATTGATTAGTTCTAAACTCCATTTCGCTCTTTTTTTCATTTCCTTCACCTTTTCATATTAGGTAAAGTGTTATTTTTGGTTGCCCACCCCAGGCAGCAGCCACCTTTTACTGCTTCTCAGGTGCAGCCCAGAATGCGCACTTCTTGTGGACTCCTACGACTCTCTCTTGGGCTTTCCATGGCGCTTGACTTTCACAGAAACAAACGATAACGTCTTTTGAGACCTGGTAGTTTTTCTTTGAAGCTACCACTATTCGCTAGTTCACTGTTTACGGGCTGGCGGACAGAACAGTGGGAGATGCAGAAGCCACGCCCAGATTAAGGTTCCTCGCCTTTTTGGGCAGATGCAAGCTGTTAGGCGCGAGGGAGTCTCTTCTGGGGTAAATGCAGTCACCAATGAGGCGGAGGGCCGTTGAAGCGGAGCCAAGGGGTCTGAGGGCCTTATGGCACCCTATTATGGCGGACTTTAAACGCACAATCGCTAGCCAGTTCTAGCAGCTTTGCAGTGGCAACCTGCCCACAAATCTATTACGCTGCAAGACTACCCCCCAGTGGCGTAGCTGTCAGTAGTGCTGCAGGTGCAGTGGCACCACGGCCAATGCCCCCAAATCAGTGTTTGATTGTGTAAATATAGAAGTGCTGGTACTGCTTGACCCGGAGTACCTAGTTGTTTATTTGAAGGGTCGGTACTCTGCCATTAAAAGCACCTGAGTAGTGCTGAAAACTGCCGGTACTATCCCTTACAGAGTAAAACGTGCATACCTGCACTTCTTAGAAACAAGCAGGTACTCTGGCACAGAGTACCTGCACTTTATTTTTTCCATTTCAAGTACTGCATACACCGAGTATCTCATAGTACTTGCATATTTAAAGCACTGCTCTTAATTACAGCTGTTTTTTTAAAAATTCCAAGTCAGACAGGCATTTTCCTTGCTTGAAACCCGAAGCCGGGCACCTTTGCGACACTGCTGACCATTGTGGTTTTTTTAACTATCACTAAAATCATGACACGACATCATCTTGAATCTTACTGCGATGCAGAAGCAGTAATATTAATCTGAAAAGTACTCGGGGTAAATCACAGAAGCCCGTAGATTTCAAGGAAAAAAGCGAAAGCAGGCCAGAGCCAAAGACGTGCAGGCCGAAGACGTTTATATCTCCTCGCACCTTAAAATATTACTGAGCTCCTGTGAAGGGCCACTCAAAAAATAGGCCGCACTGAGCAAATTCTCTACCTCTGGAAGCAAAAGCCTCGCTGCTGTCCCGGCCAGCCTGTCACGGAGCTTGGCAGCGCCTCCTCTGAGCAGAATCAGCCCGCAATGTTATTGTTTCGTCTTTTAATTATCCAGCCGCTAATTATAATACTACATTTTCCGACAGTAGTTGTGCGCCGACTATTTTGCTAATGTCAGCGTCGACGTCTCTTCCCCTGCACTCTACAATCAACTGCTCTAAAAACTGCCTTGGAAACCTATCAGGAAATTGGCTTTGCTTTTGCTTCACTTAATTTCCATTCTGTTTGCTAATAAGGCTTTGTTTCTTAATGATTATGTAGCCGAGAAACGGCTGGGATCTCGTCCTTGCCATGAAGCCAGCCAGCGGCTTTTGGATGGGCCCGGGTTGATGTTTCAGTCTAGCCAACACATGAGTCATGTTTAGTGCCATTGGTTCCAGCAAAGGAGGCCGCCATTGCAGCTGAAGCTCAGCGACTTAAGCTCAGCGGCTGAAGCTCAGCAACTTAAGCTCAGCGGCTAAAGCTCAGCGACTTAAGCTCAGCGGCTGAAGCTCAGCGATTTCGGAGAGGGTTGGGGCAGAGAGGGCCAGTGTGGGTTCCAACACTTAGTGGAAGACCTCCTGTGTGGGCAATAACAGACCTAGAGCCTGATTTAGATTTTGGCGGATGAGTTACTCCATCACAACGGCGATGGACATCTGCCAAAATCGAAATCCTTTTATCTCCCATGGGATTTAGATTTCGGCGGAAGGGATATCCGTCACCTTTGGGATAGACCAATTTGTCTGCCAATATTTAACTCAGGCCCATAGTATTGAAGAATTTACTGCAATTAGATCAGACTTAGTAGGACTGACGCAAGGCCCTACAGGTTGCCACAGTGCTTGTTATCACAAAGAGGCAAGTGAAAATAAATAGTAGAGATTTTTATTATCTTTTTATTAGAAAGGTAGCAACTGAGTCAACATTTCATAAAAAGGAAAATAAATATTGGGAGCAGAATTAATGATATTCCCTAACCCATAATGAAATCTTTAATATTAAAGCTTATCCTTCTATTTTTACTTTTAAATTACCCATGTTCCTGGGTTACCTATTAATCCAAGTGATTAAAAATGTCCTAATTTCCTAACACTGCCTATTATCAACTTCCAATAACTTCCTTGAGCTAACCCCAGATTCGACCAAATTTCTTCATCTGGCCCTATATTTATATTTATTTTCAGTCAAGCGATTGGGAGACAGAGTCTCCTCCAATATACTTTTTTATAATTATTAAACAAGCGATAAATGGACCCCATATCCCGTCCAAATCATTGTGAGAAGAAACAAACCAACCTTACTCTTCGATTTCACTGTCCCATTAGCTGTGGCTCCCACATAAATATAGGCTGGGAGGGTACAATCAACTTAGCTCTACAAATATCTTGCTGGAATAGTGGGAAGTGCTGCCTTGCAAAAAGAATATGACCACATTCCTATCCCCTACAGCTCTAATCATATTTAACCCAGACTTGCCTCCAAGGATCCAGGATGCTGGTTTTTAGAGATGGACCTATGAGATTTCACTGAGGTTAGGTGAGTTACATGAGAAAGGGACTCCATTAGATAGAGAAATATGCTTTGATTGAATTAACTTTCAACCCACCGAGGGATCCAGATTGACCCAATTATTACACTGGGCAAGAAATAGACAAGTACAATCAAAGACTAAATATAGATCAAACCTTGTGAGAATCCTTTCTTCATGATAAGACAGGTAAAAAAGTGATGTTTTTAGTGTGTGCAGTTATCAACCAATTAAATACAGTGACTCTCCCATCATACCTAACAGGATGGAAGGAACAGAGGATAGAATTGAGAGCTGCGGCTCCAGATCTCGGGGGACAGCTGGGTAAAAATATGGGCATGAGAGGAAGAGTCATTTTTTTAAGTGTCCAGCATAACGAGAACTCCTATAAAATATTGTCTTCTTGGTACTTCACCCCAGTTTGCTTAAAGGCGATTTGTGGAAGCTCTGGATTACAATGGAGGAGCTGTGGTGCGAGGGGAGATTGGATCCAAATGTGGTGGGCTTGTTGGAAGATTCTGACTACTGGAAATAGATAACCACAAATGTAAAAGCAATCACAGGGGTTCAACTTCCTTTGGACCCAGTGATACTATTAGTAGGGGTCCGGTGGAGAACATGACATGCCCTATTTTCACAACCTCTATTAAAACTCCCAAAAAATTTGCTTTTGGCATCTAGATTGTGACTAGTCAGTTCCGGAAACAGGAATTCATACTTCCCTTCCCTGTTTTGCAGCGAAAATGTGATCAATATGTGCAAGCGAAAAACTGCCTGCATTATTACACGACCACATAGCCCAAATTTGAAAAAAACCTAGCTTCAATTGTGACATTCATGAAAGGGGATACAAGATGATAGAGGTGACCCATGTGGTATGCTTAATGTTCTCCATCACTCAGGTATTGATGAGATGTCTTCAATATCACTACCATCATCAGATGACTAATCTAGGTCTGGTTTGCATGCCCATGGGATTGAGCTGCTGGGTATATTACAGTGGGTTATACTGATATTTAGTGAAAGTATGGTAACTTCTGAGGTGATACAATATTTATGTATTCGTGTATAGCATGTATGATTATTTCTATGATTAACTGTCTACTGTGGAACATAAATAAAGTCAGAGAAAAAAGTGCTCAGTATTTGTTACACAAAAAGTCACTATATTCAATCAGGTTTAGAAGTCAGAAACAGTAAGGGTCTGTCTAAGAGATGGATATGGGGGCTTAATTTCTTAGGATCTTCTCAGCAATAGGAATGATAGAATTTGGAAGTTATGTTTGTTTTTTGATGATGTGAGACAAGAACAGGAAAAGGTCGCCAAACTAACTCCTAAAATAGTGCAATTTTTTTCCCACACATTATTGTATATATCTTTTATTTATTGCCTTGTCTCTTTAGTGTGAAAAACATTCAAAATCAGGTGTCTATGATGCTTCAAAACGTGATACAAAAATTGCAAATCAGAGCACAAAATTATGTGAACAGCTGTGTGTTGATACTAGGGTGCTTTTAAACTCCAGGAGGCATTAATAACATTTAGAGAGTAGGTGTTGCAATTTAAGAACTTAACAAGAACTGCATCAACTAAGATCAGATAATGAAAGTTCTATAACACAGAAGACCTTTTGCATAGTTAAACCTGTACTTCTGCTTCAAATGGCACATTCAATAATATTGCACAAGAGGATGATTGTACTTCTCTAATCTAACTAAATGAAGTGCATACTTAAGGACTGAATGG
Organism: Pleurodeles waltl; assembly: GCF_031143425.1. Taxonomy (NCBI): domain Eukaryota; kingdom Metazoa; phylum Chordata; class Amphibia; order Caudata; family Salamandridae; genus Pleurodeles; species Pleurodeles waltl. Next base: position 1,106,897,557 of record NC_090445.1, read on the forward strand.
AACAGTGTGCTCTAAGTTAAAATGTTTTACATTAAATAACCATCCCAGAGTGTCACATCCTATGGAACTTGGCCCTCTCTGCAGTCATTTCCAAAATTTTGCCTTCATCCTCCTGTTTTCTGAAGCCATTTTTGTTGGCTTTTAGGACTATGCGCATTTTACCACAGCTAACCAGTGCTAAAGTGCTTGTGGTCTCTCCTTTAAATGCAGTAATATTAGCTTACACCTACTTTAAGATACTGTTTTTCAGTGGGCTTAACTGGTTCCCAATAGCAGGCCCATGATTCATTGCAGATGGCCTGACCTTGTGAATTTTTCCTGGTCTGGCGCTTTGTGCTTTTTGGTGCTATTTTCAATAACATTTTAAAGTTGCATATATATGGTTCTACTGATTGAATGTTTGTTGTTTTGGTCTTGTTTTATTGACTAAAATAACTCTATTTTTTTACTTGGCGTGGGATCCCTTTTGTGTAGTCTTTTAACTTTATTACTGTTTGAAGTGTTGCAGAAATACTTTACACATTGCCGCTCATTTAAGGCTCACTGCTCTGCGCCAAGCTACCAGAGGGTTGATCACCGGTTAATTTAGGGTTGGCTTGTGCCTCACCTGACAAGGATTGTGGTTGCTGCTTGGCCAGGGCTCACACCCTAGTCAAGCAACAGCCCCAATTTCTTAGAGATTCAATCTTTAATGGCCAAAGCTGAAGAAGTGTCTGTGGACAATTGATCCAAATTAGAATCACTAGTCTTGAAAGTGAACCCGGAAGATAGGAATCAAGATAAAATGTCCTAGCATAAAGAAGGATCTCAGGCGTCTGGTCCTAGATGGAAAAGCCAATGTTTAAGAAGTGTCTTGGTGCCCGGGATCTAAATTAGTGTGGCATGTCTTTAAAGAGAAATGGAACATGGGATCCAAGATAAAATGTCTCACCATAAAGGAAATAATGGGGCCTGCAATCGAATCTAAACTGGCAATTGCTTAAGATTGTTTGTGATTTACATTAAAAACATTAAAATGGTTTGTTATTTACATTAGAATCTCTTGTTCTGAAAGAGAACCTGAAACATGGGCTTAAGTTAAAATCTCTTAACTGTATGGGGGATTTAGAGCAATATCTTCCATGATGGAATCCCTTGTGTTTCTAGAGGATATTAAAGCATGTGGCCTAAATTATTACACATTACCGGTAGAGAGTATTTGGAGGCATTTGACGTGGTTAAGAATGTCTTCTTCCCAAGATGATCCTACTTGCTGCTGACCTGCCACTTCAGAATGACTTATAAAGCAAATCTCCATTGGCACTGCTGTTTGTAAGGAGATGCTGGTACTAATACAACTTCAAACACTATTCATCTTGCAGCAAAAAATATGACATTTGTCGTTTTTCATCTTTAACTACCTGGGCCTCGACCTCTGCTAAAGAACAAGCACATGTCAATTTTAGATATCCAGCTACCACAATACCGATGTCCTTGTGGCTTACATTGCATGATGTATCTAGCTAGCAGAAGATGGACTTTGCATTGGGAAATTAAAATTTTAGAAAAGTAGTTTTGCACCATTTAACACACGTATTGCTTCTGCAAAACACTGAGACCAGTGCCACCATTTCCTGGAGACTTTGCATGAGTTACTTGCTCTGCTGGAGAGGCAATCAGTATTCATATAGCCATCCTCTATGATCTGTTGTTGTGAATGAAATGCTCCTGCGTTAAAACTGCCATTAAAAATGAGGGCTTGTTAACCAATATCTTTGGAGCACAGTATTGTAAAAATGAATGGTTTTCTCTTCATTTTGTACAAATGTGTGGGCAGAGGGAAACCTCTAGCCCCCAAGGAGATGATCAGACTTGCTGGCTGATCTCGCTTGATGCAATTTGTAGATGAAATCAAATATGCCAGGGATGCTTTTGCTCCCAGCCACGCAGTGTGGAGGAGTGTAACGCCTCTTCTATAGGTTGATTTTGTGTGCTAAACAAGCTGCGAATGTATCAGCTCTGCCCTTCCAGAGTTGTTGACCGTGCCGCCTCTCAGGGCGCTGACTCGCCGGCCCTTTCTCTCATTGATGTGCTCCCGCTGGGTTCAATATGGAGGCACCAGGGCTGAGATTCCCACATTATGCAGATGACACGCACATTATCTCAGCGTTTGTTGCTGGACATCTCTCTGATGCATTCTCGTTGCCCTTTCTCCTAATGATAATAATGACTCTGAGAATTGATTGTCACCCTGTGCTGGAAAGAACAATTGCTTCTCTTTGAATCTCTTGGCACTGGATGGAGAAACACTGCTCTGAGTTTTAATGAACATTCTGGCAAAAACATTTTGCCAGTTCTGCTGGGAATGTTTGTGCATTGCCACCACCTTAGCATCTCTAGCAGTGTGACTACACTCACACTGGCAACAGGCACTACAAACAGTGACCAAAACTCCCCCCACTGTTTATGTCAAATATGAATTTCAGTGTTTTATGAAACACTCCTATTGAACATGCTTTCTAATATTATTATCAAACTTTTATATAATGCCCTGTAAAAGCCAAATTGCCTTTTAACATGAATGTAGCAAGCTATATTTTAATGTTCCACCATCTAGGGTGCTACCATGTGTCGAGCGGTTTCGGCACTCTTTATCCAGTCACCGCATGAAGAGCTGATATCATACGGTGTTCAGAAGTTGAGCTGGAAACACTTTCACTGAGCTGAAGGTCAGCTTGTTTGTGGAGGCTATACACAGTACAATCCATCACGGTATATCCTTCTCTCAAGGCCATGGGTGATGGCTCCTGAAGCCTTCTGTTTGTGTATATGGGCAGTGTAAGAGTGGCTGATTAGGCAATGCTGGGAAAGTCCTGTTTCTTTCCAGACTCCACCCCCTCCAATGTCCATCCATGGCTGTTCATGTAGTGATGACCCAATGTCCCGCACCCGCCTTAAAGGTCCCTCCTTCTCTCGCACATGTCAAAATCAATGTTCAAGGTTGGCAAACCTGCAAAGTGCACTCATTTCACTAATCTCAGAAGATTTTGGCGGATGGGTTACTCCATCACAATGGTAACGGATATCCCGTCCATCGAAATGTAAATCCCATCTTTTCATACAGGATTTACACTTTGGTGGACGGGATATCCATTAACGTGATGGAGTAACCATCTGCGAAAATCTAAATCAGGCCCTTAGTTGACCTTTGTCACACTTTGAACTTGGACGTGGAGCTTACACACACAGCTCTTGTTATATGTGTGCCAAGAATGGAGTTAAGAGCTCAACGTAGGTCCTGTGTGGGTGAAAGAGGAAGAAACATTGATCGCTTTGTTAGACATTACATTCTGCAACATCACACTCAGGTAGTGGATGAGCACTTGTGCTGCCAGAACTGTTCTGTTGTCATAGTGTCTTATGGCCATCAGAGGGATTTTCTGTAAGCTCTTTGGAGTTCAGGACATGAATGGTGGCAGCAGGATCATACGATGCAGTGCTGGGAGAAAGTTGTCAAACATGGGATGCTCTTCATTTCCTAAGCAACATCATGATTTACAGAATGAGGTGTAGTCAACGCTTATAACCAGCCCCACTGGAATTATGTTAAGGTTCTGCTTAGGGAAGAAATTAATCTCTCCACTCATTAAACTTTCTCAATCAATTCTAAAATTGTATTTATTTGACTGTGCTCAAGTTCCCGCTGAAGGGGGTAATAGTATGTTTTACAAAAGTGTGCAACTAACTGTGGAAATGTTACAGAGCAAGGAAGAGTGAACAATATACACTTAGGGACATATCAAATGAAAAACAAATATTCCTAAAGATCTGAGCTATTCCCTACCCAGAAGTAATCAAAGAGCATGGGGAATGGCACTCAAGGCTGGACTGACCTTACCAGGCATCTCCCCAGAATCCCAAAAGGGTGGGGGGGTTCTTACAGGGGCCAGTTTTGTAGCAGTGCAGCAGTTTTAAAAGAACTGCAGAGTTCCTTGTTTATCCACCAGTTTTCAGGCAACAATCAAAGTGCCCAGATAGCTCTGGTGATTAATGTACCTGCTGGAGAGAGATGGGAGTTTTGTCTAGTGACCGTTTTGAGTCAGACTGAGTTTTGGCACAGATGGTTAGTATACTTGCTGCAAAGAATGTGCACTATGCAGATCCCAGAACAGTATTTTATGGGCACAGCTCAGTGGGATACTGCTTTTGTCACAGAGATTCTTTTGTTACTGTGCAGTTCATAAGGTACAACCATAATCTAGCACAGTGAGCTATGAACTGCCATCAAAGAGCTGCATGCAAACTGCATGGTACAGGTTACAATGTTAAGTTATTTCCCAGTCTTTGATCATCCTAATTTTGCTGAAAAGGGTTTGTTTGGGTAGAAATAAATTTTTAGCAAAGTCAACCCTAATCACTGTGTTGCGTTCTGGATCCTGAGTTTATGCTTCCCCAGACCAAGCACTCTTAAGTAATGTCTACCAGTGTGGATGACGGGAATCCTACACCTTGTAGTCCCCTTTGTCTTATGTAACATTTTTCATACACTGATTTACACATGTATAAGATTCATTGTCTCTGTATGTCTGTTTGTCATACAAAGTGCTCCAACACCCTACGCTGGTAAGATAGGCACTATAAAACAATTGAAATACACGTGAGGGGGCTATGGAGAGATATTAGGGTGATGGTGAGGGAATCATTCAAGGAGCCCAATAAAGATTGCTGCATCCTGGTGCATTGTAAGGCCATCATTTAATATGCTTTAAAAACTAATACCATTAAATATATAATGAAAAAATGTGTTGCAGTATGCACAATTTTTGCCATTTTCCCCAATTTGTCATGCGAGTGGGGGGAACCCCTCAAGCCCCAGTGGTCAGGCTTGCTTGGTATGCACTCTATGGAGAGTGACCTGCAAAATTTGCCAGGGCTGTTTTGGGTTCCCAGTCTGGTTCTGAAGGTGTTCACAGTACACCAGACGCTAAGCATGAACATTCCTGCCCCCCCCCAAAGTGGGATGTACACTTTAGTAAAACTAAATAGACTGACTTTGAGAATATAAAGAAGCACCATTATACACTGAATTTACACCTTTGTGTGCTAACAAGAGGTGTAGATGAATGCAGAACGGTCTAGGCATACGAGGCAACTTAGAATTCGGAACTATAGCAATCGAATGTGAATTCATCCCTCCCCCTTAACTACATGCTTAATGGATGCCCAAAACAGGCTAATTGAGACGTACAGCGGCATCCATTTTAGGTTCCTGACACAGCATAGACCTAGCTCCAACAAGATGTGCAATTTACAAACATATTTTAATCGAAGCGGAAGCATCTCGTCATACAGCAGTATAGAGGTTCAAGCCATGGTAACAAAAAACAGACTCCGATGGGATAGCACACTGTGCAGTTGTTTTTCTGTATGGGCACAGTATTGTGAATTAGTTGTACATTACAAAGCTGTCATTTCCTTCTGCTTGAAAATGGTTCCTGATCACACCAAATATTTCACAATTAAATTCATCGGCACTGGTAATGTATTTTCTCTTCCCACCCCCTTTAATTGAGTAGATTTTTAAAGAAAGTCTCAAACCATGTTTCTCCAAGTGTTACTCATATTACTCTTAATGGAATCAGCTCTAGTTTTGTCTGATCTAACGAATGAGAAGTCAGGTAAACTATGGAGAATTTAGGATCGGCATCAGGACAAATCCTGAAGCAAATTTCACCCAAGTGGCATATTTTCCAGTCCTTACTGGTTTCCTGCATATTTATGAAGAGCTCAAAATACAATTTTTGAGTTAAAAAATTTACCGATTTTTCTCTGTTTATTTTCTGGTCGTTTGACAAGCCTCGTGGCACTAAACAGCTGCTTCAGGGCACAAAAAGCAACTATGGCTTTAATGTCGATTTACCCTAATGCAACAAACAGGCTTGGTAATTTTTCAAATAAATTATTTTTGATTGTTTTTTTTTTTTCTCGGGAGGGCTTACAGAACAGAAGATTTCTGCCAATAGATGTGCATGTGGGAGCACAATAGAGACACAGCTTATAAATGGAAACTGAATAAGAAAATTCAGGCTTTATATCTATTAATTTACAATTTATGCCATATTTTTCTTCATCGTGCTCATGTTCATCGTACCATGTAATTGCAAACTATGAAAAAAAATGTATCCTCTGCGGAGAAACAAACAGAATTTGCTATTCTCGGGAATGAGCGGAGATTACTTCTAAACTAATCCAGTGACTCAATGTTTTTTTCTTCAGTAAACATGTAGACAGTGCCAGAAACATAATGTACCGCTGTCTTCATCATGAGACTGGAGTGTACGTGCAAACCACAACTCATTGTGTTACAAATGCTCATAGGCTGATTCAGTTTCTCTCTGGCATTGTGGTGTAAACTTACAGAATGGTGGGTGAATCCACTCTCTTCACATCGAAAATGTCAAAGACCCCACTTATAACAATGGCTAGTGACCCAGAAGGAAACACTCGAATGTCATAGGTGTATGCAGATAATTACCCGTCATTAGACAACATGAGAATAGTCAATGTCAAGTATATTATCTTACCTGTAAAGACTCTGGCGTACCTCATCAGGTGAAAACTGTTATTATTTATTTAGAGTGGAGGCAAAAACTTTTTTTCAAAACGAGAGAAGCCATAAATATTTTGACAGGTTGGGCTATTAGCTGAGGACTTCAGAATAGTAGTGGGACTCTTTCCACATATCTAAACATACAAATCCCAGGGACGAGCCAATGGTCTATTGAGGGAGAAGGCATGACCTTGCATACATCAGAGCAGAGGGTAGGATGGGAAAGCTGAAGCCAGTTGATACCCTTTCCCATATTCTGAATGCCAAGGACTGAAATCACATGGTAACTTGAAGACTAAAGGTCTCTCATGCACAGCTCAGCTTTCTGTCATTAGCAATGGATAAAGGAGCTTTTAGCATATTAGATGTAATAGAACATTACAGCATAGTTGAGTCAAAGTGGGTCATTGGGTCTGTCAACCTTAACTATATGTGTGTGAAAACAGAACAAGTCATGACCTAGAGAGTAAAACTGCAGCAGGTTAGAAATCCATTGAAATCCGGTAAAATAGTTTAATAAAGTAATCACAATAGGCAATGTTCATATTTATGTTGGTTTCAGTTGTGTATTACCAGGTATCACACTCTAAAAATACTACTTAACAGAGTATCCTCCTTAGATTTATGAAATATTTGATTTGTGGCGAAATTAAATATGAAGATTATGCCTAACTAAAACAAAGTTAAAAGAAAGAGCTCAAGGATTTTTAAAAAAAACTGTGATGGCATGGGGGCGGCAAAAATCCCAAATGAGCAAAAGAACTACTTGAGTTTCTTTTACGTCCTCCTGTGAGTAGAAATCAAACTAATCAAAGTTGAGAATAACTTTTTTCCACTTCGACTACATTTTATTACAAGAGATCGAAGTATCAACACTAAGGAAATACTCTAAATGGCCACACTTTGGCCCATATTTATACTTTATTAGCGCCACATTTGCGTCGTTTTTTGACGCAAAATCGGCGCAAACTTACAAAATACAATTGTATTTTGTAAGCTTGCGCTGCTTTTGCGTCAAAAAATGATGCAAATGCGGCGCTAAAAAAGTATAAATATGGGCCTTAGTGGATTAGTGGGCAGGCATCTACGCATTCTTTGAAACTTGAGGTGTAAACATGGTGACTTTTTTCCTGTCTTCACTGAATCCTTGAGACTCCTCCTGCAGCCCCATCCTTGATCTCAGGTGTGGATTGGCTTGAGACTATTTCATATTTTCTGATATTTTGCTGTCACACCGCATTATTGCAATGACTCTCTGTGTCTATGTGCTGCTGGCCTGAGTGATGACAAACCAGAGAAGGTTTGGGTGTAATTGAACGGGTGATGGATGCCAGGCAGGGAGACTGACAGCAAATAATGGACAAAGCGGATAAGGAACATGGATTCCAGCATCTTTCACATGAAATGAGAACCGGCAGCGCTATAAATGTATCTTACTTTTGTTGAACAAATTCCATGGGCCATTTACGATTCAATAACCGTACAATGCCTGAGCTCTTGGGCAAGATTGACCAGATGTTCCACATTTTCAGCGATTTAATACATCTTCTTTTATTCTCTAGTGCGGGCACCTCTTTTGTCACTGTTGGTTTTGAAAACAAACAATCCGACCTGCAGAACGTGACATATAGATCTAATTCAGAGTAAGGCAGTGTCATTTGGAACCCTAAAGATCAGCTCACCATGAGGATTGCGGCATTAAACTAGCTGGGGAGCAAATGTAACACAATGACTAACATAGTGACTATACCGCCAAGCAGCAGAAAAGGCTAGATTTTGAACTACCTGATTGTGAGGTTCACAGAAACAGGTAAGTAGAGGTTATATTTAACAGTATGTTCTGTTATGCTTCGGTGGCATCGGCCCCCTGAGGACTCTTCAAGGCACACTGAAAAGCGGCTTAAAAATAAATAAAGCTCATCAAGATATCATAAGATACTAAAAAATAATCAATATGTTTGAAATATTATTGATGCTAATACATCTTTGCAGTTACTGTGTCACTGAGACTCGACATGACTTACAACCGGTTGAGAACTATACAATGTTCAGGAAAAGTTAGGTAAGCCACGGGCAGCCTCGTGGAAATTATCAAAAGCTTTTCATTGCATTTAATTGTCTATGCTTTTCTTCAGCCACGCAGCAAGCAGCATCCGAATGACCCACGCAGCTTTCATAACCATCATTTCAAAAAGGTTTTTAAGGCCACACTAAATTTGCTAGATCATTGAACTGGTAGGCCGCAATCCTTAGCTTTCTTTGACTTCAGTGCATAGCTAGCTCAATGCAACTGACAATTTAATTTAAGTATTTGGCTGTGGTAGATAGGCATGACCTGGACTGTGACTCCCTTACCCAAGGCCCAACTGGTGCTCGCCTCTGATATAATCTATTGATTTCCATACATCTCAGTGCCCATTTGGATTCTTAAGTCACAGGGTGACTAGAAATCAGAAACCAGTATGCATAGATGTTTTGTGGTACGTCTTACAGGTTAGATGCATTATTTTAAAGAGTTTTAAACCTCTGTATTGTTAAACATTGAAGGGCACTGGTGATTCATAGCTTGTGAAGTCCCATATGCATAGAGCTGGTATGGGAAAGACTATAGGTATGTTGATATTATGGCATGTATCAGACTGCCTTGTATGAGGTATGGGTTGAAAGAGAAAGTAAAATATGAGTAAGGCTCCATCTTTTCAGTTTTTACTAATTTATTTTCCTGTCTGGGTTAATTTTTAAATGTGGATATAAACGGAAATTAGGCTTTTTTTAAAGTTTCCCAGTGACTGCCAGGCCAACAATTGTGCAGATTGACAGGTATAGGTAATACAATAAACAGAAAGAAACTTTAATAAGGAGGCTTAAACATTAGCAGATAAGCATAAGGTCGATACTAGTGTTTTAATTTATCGTTTGTGAGTGTTCATATCAGTGAAATATGTCAGGCAATCAAGTTAGAGGGTAAATGTATCAGTTCAATAAATGTGGAAATATAATAGTTTCAACTTAATTTTTTCACAAAACCCAAAATATGGATAAATAAAGATGAAATTATCAAACAAAATATGTATAAATGCAGACAGAAATGACAAAAAACAAACATCATAAAACCTTGAGCTTTAAATATAAGGACACAAGGGTGTAAGGAAAAACTGTGATTCTTGAAGAGAAAAAATATGGGATTATGATGATTTCTGACCGGAATACAAACGTGCTGAAGAAATTACACCTGATATGGAACATAGGCAATACCCAACATCAAAACAAACTAGTGAAACTGATTATGGACTAAAGCGAAGTGGGCATAAACAATTCCAAAGCAGGGCAATCTGATGCCCATCAAAATAGCACCAATGGTTCACATCAGTGGCAGCATGCGGATAAGGTTGACAAACTAAGAGAGAAGGAATGCAGATTTGCTTAGCTGCATTTCAAAGATGTCATTCTCCAAAACAGCCACTTAGAGTGTGGGCAAACTTGCACTAAGCGAATTGTCGGTAGGCATCTTTTAAAATATTAACACAATCTAGCATTTATAATCAATGCTAGGCAGACGTGTAAAATCCATAGATATAACACAGCACCAGTCCAGTTATGTCATGTATTAACAACCCAAAGTAATATTCAGAGCAGCCGGAATTATGTGGCATGGGAAGACCAAATGATGTGGCAGGGGTTATTAAATTATGCAATGAAGGTAGCACATTTTCTGATTGTATTACCTCATTATTGTATCATTTTTATAATTGTTGACACCACCTGGGCATGGATGTCACCTCTTTGGTACGAGTCTGACGCCCAACTACATCAATAAGCAACAGAGAGAAAACCAGTCAACCATTGCAATGGGCCTTTCACTGCACCAGCAACACGCTATGGTGTTTTTCCAGTAACATTTGACCATTTAAGCTAGAATCAATTTGATTTAGTGAAAATGTGCACATAATGCAGCAGATATGGTGGATTATATGGCAAATGCAGCGAATGCATAATTAAGCAGAAAATTAAGTGAATGCAAAATCACATATTTGAAGCGGCCCTGGTTGTATTTTGCAGGGGGCGCATGTTTGTGCTTTCTATCACTCGCACATAACAGACAAGCTAAAAACTGACACCTACTTGATATATCCGTATGAGACGATTTGCTGTTCTACTACCTGCCATTTTGTACCAATATGAAGCCAATATATTGTTTTACTATTCATTTTTAGAGACCAAGGCCCACAAAGGTTGTAAATCAGTGTCACAACATCAGTCAAACACTAAGGCCCATATTTATACTTTTTTAGCACCGCATTTGCGTCGTTTTTTTTAACGCAAAATCGACGCGAATTACAAAATACAATTGTATTTTGTAAGTTTGCACTGTTTTGGTGTCAAAAAATGACGCAAATGTGGCGCTAAAAAAGTATAAATATGGGCCTAAGAGGCCAAGAGCAGAGGATCACGGAGCATGTTTCTTTTCTAGTGTGAATAACAGACCGCGACCTTTTCTTCATTTTTTTCAACTTCTATAACATTAAAATGTATATTATTCGTTTTCTACAAGAGATGTTAAGATTTGTTCTTTGCATTTTCAAAAAATGAAACGACATCATCTAGTAAGAAAGGTCGCATGCTATTTTGGGCAAGTGAAGAAATATAACAGGGAACTCGGGATGTTTGTACTGCCGGGATCCAAGGGGCTGAAACTCCATCCATTGGGATTTGTCAGTGGGAGAAGAGCAACGTTAAAAATCAGAACTGCTTTCGCCCATTGTAGGGCCACCATGTTCCCCCTAACTGGAGATTGTGATTTGGGTATAATTATAAACATTACTAAAGTTTTCGTCTAAGAACATTCTTGACGAAACATATATATATATTCAGTAACGATTGAATAGCATTTATTCTATTTAAGCACGTGGACATCAATATTTCTCTTGCAAGTTAAACTTGCACATTACAAAAAATGGTAAATCTGGTGGGCTGTGTCTCAAACACAGCTATGAAGTAATTACAAAAGCATTGCGCAGTACTCCAAGCTTCTCATGACGAGCAACCACAAGAGGCAAGCAGAACTATAGTCCAACGAGAGTTACCAAAAATGAGGAACCCCCCTCCCACCGTCCAAATAACAATAACATTATAGAAACGTGTTTTTATAGCGCAGCAAACAACACTTTTGTTGTTTCTAAGCACTGTAAATAATGAGTATTGACTTCGCCCAAACCTGAAGGCATACCAGGATCCCAAAAAACACACAAATTAGGCCATTTGAAGAAAAAAATCAGAAAAAAACAGAGAATGTATGCAGCGTTCAACAAGGCCCTGGGATGTACTGGTGCGTTATTTCTTTTATACAGTGCTCAATGCAGCCACGAATCTTCTTCGAGGCACTTTGTCGAAGAGGGGGAAGGCGTTTGAAATGAGCTAATATATGACGGCAATGAAAGCACACATATTGCTTCTACACAATTATCCGCAGGAAGGCATGTAAGAATGGGGCTTACACTTCGTTGTCAACTGGCATGCAACAGAGTCCCATCCCACATGAGACTGCGGCAACTAGCAAGTGGGAAGCACATTCATTAACCAATGATCATGGTGCTTCTAGTTAAATACCTCTTCTAGGAAGGATAAGGAGAATAGCAGTGCTGGAGACACTCAGCATTACGGGTCGGATTAGACTGGTAGGGGGCAATATCCCATCAACATTTGCACCATCTGAAAAGTGCAAGAAACACATCCCTACTCTCCAGCCAATGCACTGGTCAGCAGCTCCAAATGTTGCTGCAAAATTGCACAGAACTAACACTAACTACTCAAAAGTGAGATATCTCTAAGCGCATAAAAATTTCTGTAATTAATAAAAAATCATGAACTGTCAGGATATTTTGTAGCATTAGGCAAAACTGGGTGAAGCGTGGTTTGTCACTGTTGTCCCCAGTGTTTAATTTGTAAAATAAAGAGTGCCGGTGCTGAAGCTCCTGTTCAGAACTCCGCAGCCAGCTCTATTAATCGTCAGCGCACCTAATACCAAAGCTACATAGTCTAGAATCCTACTCATGGCTCTTGAATCCACTGCCAGGCACTCCCTACCCGTTTATCTCACTCTTACTGGTTCTAGCTTCCTCCCTTGGTGACTGCTTTTCACTCTGTGTTCATCCCTCTTTCGTTTTGTATGTTTCTCCCTCTCTTGCTCTCGTGAAATACCAAACACATAGTTGCCTGTCTCCGAAACTAAGTGCTGGTGGCAACCACCCGCTCAAATTAAGCACAGGTTCTTGTCTAGTGGGAAGGCCTCGCATGAAAAAATCCTCAAGATACTGGCACGACACAGGTTCAAGCACCAAAACGTCTCTTGAGCACGACGCTTTCTGCATTAATCAGCTTCAAAGCAAAAAAAATAATAATATGTGAAATCGATTAATGCAAAGCTTCAGGAAATTTCACAAAGCAAATCTCACTAATTTAACTAGCTCAATTAGAATTTCATCCAGGACTATTACCCTACTTCTCTATCCCCCTTCATTACTGAGAAGGTTATATATTATGCTAGAGGTCGTCATTTGTGTGCTGTTGTCCCAGCAACTATTT